>NC_090448.1:1042213865-1044713865 GCF_031143425.1 Pleurodeles waltl | reverse complement strand
AAACAATTCTTGTTTGATTGGCTTCCAAAGAGAACCTTCTAGAGTGTGTGTTTTGTTTACCTATAAATCATAACTATTTGTAGTTACTTTGCCTTGAAGTATGCTATTAGGTCATGAGGAACATCTAAGACCTTGTTATGATTAGAAGCAAAGAGTCAGCATTTGATGGACCTCTGCCAGAACAGATGCTGTTGGTCATTATCTTCAGGACTGAAAATAAACTCAACTTAAAGCTTAACCCCTTCGCTGCCAGGCCTTTTCCCCCTCCTGTGCCGGGCCTTTTTTTGCCTATTTGGGGCAGTTCGCGCTTAGGCCCTCATAACTTTTTGTCCACATAAGCTAACCAAGCCAAATTTGCGTCCTTTTTTTCCAACATCCTAGGGATTCTAGAGGTACCCAGACTTTGTGGGTTCCCTTGAAGGAGGCCAAGAAATTGGCCAAAATACAGTGAAAATTTCGTTTTTTTCAAAAAAATTGGAAAAAGTGGCTGCAGAAGAAGGCTTGTGGTTTTTCCCCTGAAAATGGCATCAACAAAGGGTTTGCGGTGCTAAACTCAGCAGCTTCCCAGCTTTCAGGAACAGGCAGACTTGAATCAGAAAACCCAATTTTTCAACACAATTTTGGCATTTTACTGGGGCATACCCCATTTGTGCAATTTTTTGTGCTTTCAGCCTCCTTCCAGTCAGTGACAGGAATGGTCATGAAACCAATGCTGGATCCCAGAAACCTAAACATTTCTGAAAAGTAGACAAAATTCTGAATTCAGCAAGGGGTCATTTGTGTAGATCCTACAAGGGTTTCCTACAGAAAATAACAGCTGAAAAAGAAAAATATTGAAATTGAGGTGAAAAAACCATCAATTTTTCTCTACGTTTTACTCTGTAACTTTTCCCTGCAATGTCAGATTATCGAAAGCAATATACCGTTACGTCTGCTGGACTCCTCTGGTTGCGGGGATATATAGGGCTTGTAGGTTCATCAAGAACCCGAGGAACCCAGAGCCAATAAATGAGCTGCACCCTGCAGTGCGTTTTCATTCTATACCGGGTATACAGCAATTCATTTGCTGAAATATAAGGAGTAAAAAATTGCTATCAAGAAAACCTTTGCATTTCCAAAAAGGGCACAAGATAAGGTGTTGAGGAGCAGTGGTTATTTGCACATCTCTGAATTCCGGGGTGACCATAGTAGCACGTGAATTACAGGGAATTTCTCAAATAGATGTCTTTTTTACACACACTCCTATATTTGGAAGGAAAAAATGTAGAGAAAGACAAGGGGCAATAGTACTTGTTTTGCTAATCTATGTTCCCCCAAGTCTCCCGATAAAAATGGTACCTCACTTGTGTGGGTAGGCCTAGCACCCGCGACAGGATATGCCCCAAAACACAACATGGACACATCACAGAAAACAGAGCTGTTTTTAGCAAAGTGACTACCTGTAGATTTTGGCCTCTAGCTCAGCCGCCACCTAGGGAAACCTACCAAACCTGTGCATTTCTGAAAACTAGAGACCTAGGGGAATCCAAGGAGGGGTGACTTGTGTGGCTCGGACCAGGTTCTGTTACCCAGAATCCTTTGCAAACCTCAAAATTTGGCTAAAAAAACACATGTTCCTCACATTTCTGTGGCAGAAAGTTATGGAATCTGAGAAGAGCCACAAATTTCCTTCCACCCAGCGTTCCCCCACGTCTCCCGATAAAAATGATACCTCACTTGTGTGGGTAGGCCTAGCACCCGCGACAGGATATGCCCCAAAACACAACGTGGACACATCACAGAAAACAGAGCTGTTTTTAGCAAAGTGACTACCTGTAGATTTTGGCCTCTAGCTCAGCCGCCACCTAGGGAAACCTACCAAACCTGTGCATTTCTGAAAACTAGAGACCTAGGGGAATCCAAGGAGGGGTGACTTGTGTGGCTCGGACCAGGTTCTGTTACCCAGAATCCTTTGCAAACCTCAAAATTTGGCTAAAAAAACACATGTTCCTCACATTTCTGTGGCAGAAAGTTCTGGAATCTGAGAGGAGCCACAAATTTCCTTCCACCCAGCGTTCCCCCACGTCTCCCGATAAAAATGATACCTCACTTGTGTGGGTAGGCCTAGCGCCCGCGACAGGATATACCCCAAAACACAACGTGGACATATCACAGAAAACAGAGCTGTTTTTAGCAAAGTGACTACCTGTAGATTTTGGCCTCTAGCTCAGCCGCCACCTAGGGAAACCTACCAAACCTGTGCATTTCTGAAAACTAGAGACCTAGGGGAATCCAAGGAGGGGTGACTTGCGGGGCTCGGACCAGGTTCTGTTACCCAGAATCCTTTGCAAACCTCAAAATTTCGCTAAAAAAACACATGTTCCTCACATTTCTGTGGCAGAAAGTTCTGGAATCTGAGAGGAGCCACAAATTTCCTTCCACCCAGCGTTCCCCCACGTCTCCCGATAAAAATGATACCTCACTTGTGTGGGTAGGCCTAGCGCCCGCGACAGGATATGCCCCAAAACACAACGTGGACATATCACAGAAAACAGAGCTGTTTTTAGCAAAGTGACTACCTGTAGATTTTGGCCTCTAGCTCAGCCGCCACCTAGGGAAACCTACCAAACCTGTGCATTTCTGAAAACTAGAGACCTAGGGGAATCCAAGGAGGGGTGACTTGCGGGGCTCGGACCAGGTTCTGTTACCCAGAATCCTTTGCAAACCTCAAAATTTGGCTAAAAAAACACATGTTCCTCACATTTCTGTGGCAGAAAGTTCTGGAATCTGAGAGGAGCCACAAATTTCCTTCCACCCAGCGTTCCCCCATGTCTCCCGATAAAAATGATACCTCACTTGTGTGGGTAGGCCTAGCGCCCGCGACAGGATATGCCCCAAAACACAACGTGGACATATCACAGAAAACAGAGCTGTTTTTAGCAAAGTGACTACCTGTAGATTTTGGCCTCTAGCTCAGCCGCCACCTAGGGAAACCTACCAAACCTGTGCATTTCTGAAAACTAGAGACCTAGGGGAATCCAAGGAGGGGTGACTTGCGGGGCTCGGACCAGGTTCTGTTACCCAGAATCCTTTGCAAACCTCAAAATTTGGCTAAAAAAACACATGTTCCTCACATTTCTGTGGCAGAAAGTTCTGGAATCTGAGAGGAGCCACAAATTTCCTTCCACCCAGCGTTCCCCCATGTCTCCCGATAAAAATGATACCTCACTTGTGTGGGTAGGCCTAGCGCCCGCGACAGGATATGCCCCAAAACACAACGTGGACATATCACAGAAAACAGAGCTGTTTTTAGCAAAGTGACTACCTGTAGATTTTGGCCTCTAGCTCAGCCGCCACCTAGGGAAACCTACCAAACCTGTGCATTTCTGAAAACTAGAGACCTAGGGGAATCCAAGGAGGGGTGACTTGCGGGGCTCGGACCAGGTTCTGTTACCCAGAATCCTTTGCAAATCTCAAAATGTGGCTAAAAAAACACATGTTCCTCACATTTCTGTGGCAGAAAGTTCTGGAATCTGAGAGGAGCCAAAAATTTCCTTCCACCCAGCGTTCCCCTACGTCTCCCGATAAAAATGATACCTCACTTGTGTGGGTAGGCCTAGCGCCCGCGACAGGATATGCCCCAAAACACAACGTGGACATATCACAGAAAACAGAGCTGTTTTTAGCAAAGTGACTACCTGTAGATTTTGGCCTCTAGCTCAGCCGCCACCTAGGGAAACCTACCAAACCTGTGCATTTCTAAAAACTAGAGACCTAGGGGAATCCAAGGAGGGTGACTTGCGGGGCTCGGACCAGGTTCTGTTACCCAGAATCCTTTGCAAACCTCAAAATTTGGCTAAAAAAACACATGTTCCTCACATTTCTGTGGCAGAAAGTTCTGGAATCTGAGAGGAGCCACAAATTTCCTTCCACCCAGCATTCCCCCACGTCTCCCGATAAAAATGATACCTCACTTGTGTGGGTAGGCCTAGCGCCCGCGACAGGATATGCCCCAAAACACAACGTGGACATATCACAGAAAACAGAGCTGTTTTTAGCAAAGTGACTACCTGTAGATTTTGGCCTCTAGCTCAGCCGCCACCTAGGGAAACCTACCAAACCTGTGCATTTCTGAAAACTAGAGACCTAGGGGAATCCAAGGAGGGGTGACTTGCGGGGCTCGGACCAGGTTCTGTTACCCAGAATCCTTTGCAAACCTCAAAATTTGGCTAAAAAAACACATGTCCCTCACATTTCTGTGGCAGAAAGTTCTGGAATCTGAGAGGAGCTACAAATTCCCTTCCACCCAGCGTTCCCCCAAGTCTCCCGATAAAAATGATACCTCACTTGCGTGGGTAGGCCTAGCGCCGGCGACAGGAAACACCCCAAAGCGCAACGTGGACACATCCTAAATTTTGGAAAAAAACAGAGGTGTTTTTTGCGAAGTGCCTACCTGTAGATTTTGGCCTCTAGCTGAGCCGGCACCTAGGGAAACCTACCAAACCTGTGCATTTCTGAAAACTAGAGACCTAGGGGAATCCAAGGAGGGGTGACTTGCGGGGCTCGGACCAGGTTCTGTTACCCAGAATCCTTTGCAAACCTCAAAATTTGGCTAAAAATACACATGTTACTCACATTTCTGTGGCAGAAAGTTCTGGAATCTGAGAGGAGCCACAAATTTCCTTCTACCCAGCGTTCCCCCAAGTCTCCCGATAAAAATGATACCTCACTTGTGTGGGTAGGACTAGCGCCCACGAAAGGAAAGGGCCCAAAACACAACGTGGACACATCACATTTTTTTATAAAAAGCAGTGCCTACCTGTGGATTTTGGCCTGTAGCTCAGCCGACACCTGAGGAAACCTAGCAAACCAGTGCATTTTTGAAAACTAGAAACCCAGGGGAATCCAAGATGGGGTGACTTGCGGGGCTCTGACCAGGTTATGTTACCCAGAATCCTTTGCAAACATCAAAATTTGGCCCAAAAAACACTTTTTCCTCTCATTTCGGTGACAGAAAGTTCTGGAATCTGAGAGGAGCCACAAATTTCCTTCCACCCAGCGTTCCCCTAAGTCTCTCGATAAAAATGGTACATCACTTCTGTGGGTAGGCCTAGCGCCCACAAAAGGAAATGGCCCAAAACACAACGTGGACACAACATATTTTTTCACAGAAAACAGAGGTGTTTTTTGCAAGGTGCCTACCTGTGGTGTTTGGCCTGTAGCTCAGCCGGCCCCAGGGGGGGGGGGGCAGAAATGCCCTAAAATAAATTTGCCCCCCCAACCCCCACCCTCCCCCGCCGGGAGCGACCCTTGCCTACGGGGTCGCTCCCCCTGCGTGACATTGGCACCAAAAAACAAATCCCCGGTGCCTAGTGGTTTCTGCCCCCTTGGGGGCAGGTTGACCTAAACTCAGCCAATCTGCCCCCAAGGGGGGCAGAAATGGCCTAAATACAATTTGTCCCCCAGGGGAGCGACTTTTGCCTGATGGGTCGCTCCCCATCTCTAAAAAAAAAAAAACAAAGAAAAAAAAAAAGAAAAAAAAGAAAAATTCCCCTGGCGCCTAGAGGTTTCTGCCCCCCCCTCCTAATAATAGGCCGATCTGTCCCCCGGGGGGGCAGAAATGGCCTAAAATAAATTTGCCCCCCCAACCCCCACCACCCCCCCGGGAGCGACCCTTGCCTACGGGGTCGCTCCCCCTGCGTGACATTGGCGCCAAAAAACAAATCCCCGGTGCCTTGTGGTTTCTGCCCCCTTGGGGGCAGATTGACCCAAAATTGGCCAATCTGCCCCCAGGGGGGCAGAAATGGTCTAAATACAATTTGCCCCCCCAGGGGAGCGACCCTTGCCTGATGGGTCGCTCCCCATCTCTAAAAAAAGAAACAACAAAAAAAAAAACACAAAAAAAAAAATTGCCCTGGCGCCTAGAGTGTTCTGCCCCCCCCCCGGGGGCAGTTCGGCCTAATAATAGGCCGATCTGTCCCCCGGGGGGGCAGAAATGGCCTAAAATAAATTTGCCCCCCCAACCCCCACACCCCCCCCCGGGAGCGACCCTTGCCTACGGGGTCGCTCCCCCTGCGTGACATTGGTGCCAAAAAACAAATCCCCGGTGCCTAGTGGTTTCTGCCCCCTAGGGGGCAGATTGACCTAAAATTGGCCAATCTGCCCCCAGGGGGGCAGAAATGGTCTAAATACAATTTGCCCCCCCAGGGGAGCGACCCTTGCCTGATGGGTCGCTCCCCATCTCTAAAAAAAGAAACAACAAAAAAAAAAAAAAAAAAAAAACAAATTGCCCTGGCGCCTAGAGTGTTCTGCCCCCCCCCGGGGGCAGTTCGGCCTAATAATAGGCCGATCTGTCCCCCGGGGGGGCAGAAATGGCCTAAAATAAATTTGCCCCCCCACCCCCCCCCCCCGGAGCGACCCTTGCCTACGGGGTCGCTCCCCCTGCGTGACATTGGCGCCAAAAAACAAATCCCCGGTGCCTAGTGGTTTCTGCCCCCTTGGGGGCAGATTGACCTAAAATCGGCCAATCTGCCCCCAGGGGGGCAGAAATGGTCTAAATACAATTTGCCCCCCAGGGGAGCGACCCTTGCCTGATGGGTCGCTCCCCATCTCTAAAAAAAAAAAAAACACAAAAAAAAAAAAACACAAAAAAAAAATTTGCCCTGGCGCCTAGAGGTTTCTTCCCCCCCTGGGGGCAGATCGGCCTAATAATAGGCCGATCTGCCCCCAGGGGGGGCAGAAAAGGCCTTCCTAAAAAATTGCCCCCCCTGGGAGCGACCCTTGCCAAAGGGGTCGCTTTGTTGCGTGACATTTGCGCGCAAAAACAAACTCCCTGGTGTCTAATGGTTTCTGCCCCCCTTGGGGGCAGATTGGCCTTATCAAAATAGGCCAATCTGCCCCCAAGGGGGGCAGAAATGGCCTAAATATATATTGCCCCGTAGGGGAGCGACCCTTGCCTAAGGGATCGCTCCCCACCTAAAAAAAAAGAATTCATCACAAAAAAAAGAAAAAAAAAAAAAATGGTCCCTGGTGCCTAGAGGTTTCTGCCCCCCATGGGGGCAGATCGGCCTAATAATAGGCCAATCTGCCCCCAGGGGGGGCAGAAAAGGCCTTCCTAAAAAAATGCCCCCCTGGGAGCGACCCTTGCCCAAGGGGTCGCTCCCTTTTGCCAATTTCAAGAAAGAAAAAAAAAATCCCTGGTGTCTAGTGGGGTTTCAAAAGCCGGATTGCAAGCAATCCAGCTTTTGAAACCTGTGAGAGACTTCAAAGGGAAGGAAATACATTTCCTTCCCTTTGAAGCCTCTCGGGGCCTCCCCCATGGGATTGAAAAAGAAATGCAAAAGCATTTCTTTTTCAATCGCGCTGGAAGCTCTGCTTCCAGCGCGATGGGGGAGACCCTGTGACTAATCAGCGCGCGCTCGCGCGCTGACGTCACAGGGGGGGTTGGGGGGGGTCGGGGGTGGGAGGGGAAGGGCTTCCCCTTCCATTCCTGACTTGGGGGGGTGGGGGGGAACCCCACAGAGGGAGCGAGAGCGCTCCCTCTGGGCTGTGTGCCGAGGACGTAGTGGTTACGTCCTCGGCACAGCAGCACTGTGCCGCAGGACGTAACCACTACGTCCGCGGCACAGAAGGGGTTAATAACTGGGTCTGTGGTGAAGTACTGGACACAACATTTGGTTAATCTTATGTTCATTGATCACAGAACAAGTAGTGTTGATTCAGTCAATTTATTAGGAACTTGGGACCCTTTACATCCGCATTGTACACAGGGAGCAACTTCTCGGGTGTCCTGTCCCACAGCCATCCTTCCCCAGAATCCCACAACATTCTCTCTGCACATTGCACCCCCTCAAGCACGAACATTCTACCCACGAGCTAACGTCTTGTGAGTACCCACGAGCTCTACATCACATAAGTTCTACTTTACATACTTAGACACAACACATCTTACCCCCTAAAATATAACAAAAACTACTATTCCCAATTCAATCATCTAAAACACAAATAAGTACAGAAATAAACAAACTAATTATCAAAAATTTATTACATAGACACCCACATAAAGAATGCAGAGAATATAATGTAAAGCTGAACAACTTTCTTACATGATTGACATAAATTAAAACAGTTCTATATGTTAATATAAGTAAAAAATTGTTCAGGCGTTTAGGCATTTAGACCTAGTTGGTTTTTGATTGTGACATTGATTGTCAATATGATTTACAGAACAAACATTCAAATCCTGACTACTAGATGACAAGGGACTGCAGTCATAACCACTAGTTGGCCTTTTCACTGACATGCAAATTATTTATTCAGTCATACAACTTAGGTCTCAGATCACTTCCTACACATGTCAGTGTTCGATTTAAAATCTTTCCTTTGAACAATGCCAACCTTTTAGCATGCCATTCCTTTCCATTGCTTAGCAGGGCAGAATTACATAAAATTGTAATCACCTTTAAAGATACAGAGAATGTACTCTCTCATTTAAGTACTAGCCTTCCTCTCTTAACCTTCACCATGTCCCCCACTTTGAGGTTCACTTCCTCCACTCCATGTAAGGAGTTGTACTTCTGTTTGTACTTCATTTGTTCCAACTCCTTGTGTATCCTCACCTTACCTGGTGACCAAGTTACCCTCTTGGTGTTCTTCAACCACCCAATGTTTTTTATGTTAAGTTGCTTCACAATTGGTAATTCTGTACAACCCCACTGTCTTCCTTAATTCATCCTCCCAATCAATGCTGTTATTGTTAGGCAACTCAATAGTACCCCTAATCACTCTGTTGTAGCATTTAACATTATAATTGTCATTGGGGTTGTATAAAGATGTAGTCTTATGCACCATCCCAGTTTGTTTTATAAGCGTACTGAACACATTAGAAATGAATTGTCCTCCATCATCGGAATCTACAATCTTAAGTACTACCTCACGACAAAAACTTTCAATGAGAAATCCACCACCGGCTCAGAATCTGCTGAGTTCAACCTTGAACTCTGGCCATTAAGAAAAATGGTCCACAAATACCAAAATCAGTTTGGGAACTCTGTTCTTGTCTTGCACATGGCCAAAGATGCCAACCCCTACTCTTTCCCATGGCTTCTGTGGAAACTCTGTGGGATGTGATGGATTTTTAAACATAAACATGGACTTATCCGAGTTAGCACACTTAACATAGTCTCTTACCAATTTTTTTATTGCTCTGTCTACTTCTGGCCACCAGTAAGATCGCTTGAATCCACTCTTAGTCTTGACTATGCCCTGGAGGTGCTCATGGAACAGATTGCACCACTTTCTACCTCAATGGTTTACGTGGAAAAAGTTTGCCACCTCTTAACAAAAATTCTTTCTCCATCGACAATTCAACTCTTATCTCCCAAAGGGAACTAATTCTCCCTGTAAGAGATTCTTCTCAGTCCAAACATCATTAACGTATCCCATGACAGTGTTCAAGATACCATCCTGTCCAAGTGAATTGGACCACTCTTCCTGTCCTTTGCTCTGTAATTCCTTTTTAGTCACATCTCTGATAGGTAAAGGTAACCTACTTTGAAAATCTGAAATCCTGTTGCATGCCCCTGGAATGTATTTTACTTCATATGCAAAATCTAATAATTGCATGGACAACCTACTTATCCTTGGAGAGACATTGCTTAAGCCTGGCGAAATGAGAACCTTGGCAAGGGGTTCGTGGTCACTCCTTACCATCACCTTAGTGCCCCAAATAAATTGCCTAAATGTTTTATCACCCACACACACTCCAGGGTCTCCCACTCGATGACAGAATGTTTTTCTTCTATGGGAATGAGTGCTCGAGATGCAAAAGCAACTACACACTCAGTTCTGTTATCATGTAACTGGGATAGCACTGCTCCTAATACTATACCACTCACATCTGTGGTGCTGAAGCTTTTGCACCTGAGATCCAATCCATGGATCACTGCAGCTGTGCAAATGTCTTCCTCTCAAAACTACTCTGCCGTTCATCTGTCCACAAAAATGTACTTCCTTTGTTTAACAATTGCCTGATATGATACATTTTTCCTGATAAATTGTACACAAATTTGAAGTAGTAGTCCACTAATTCCAAAAAGGATCATACTTCGTCCTTGCCCTGAGGAATTGGAAGTAAATCTGTTTTGGGTCTAATACCACTTGAGCTGATCTCATGCCCTAGATAAGTAACTGTGTTTTCTGCAAACCTGCACTTAGTTTCCTCAGCTGTCGACCCATAATGCTCCAACGTCCTTAAGACCTTATGTAATTCTGCAACGTGCTCTTTTCCACCTTTCCCCATAATTAGAATGTCTCCATAGGAAAAAAGACATTCTTGCTGTCCTGAAGTAATTTGTACATATGACGTTGAAACATGGCCGCAGCAAAGGCCAACCAAATGGAACTCTCTTGAACTAGAAACACACTAAGGAAGTTATGAACACAGTGAAGTGTTCACTACATTAGTGTACCTGGTGGTAAGCTGAAGTTAGGTCTATTATGGAAAACCACCTCATACATTGGGTTGCAGATAATAGTTCATCAAATCTAGGTAACAGAAACACATCCACAAAGATATTCGTATTAAGCTCTTTTAAGTCCACACAGAGGCAGATGCAACCATTTCCCTTCCTTTCTCTGACCAAAGGAGCTACCCAATGTGAAGACTCAACTTGCTCAATCACGCCACTCTCCACTAGTTTACTAAGTTTGGGGATCACCTCATCCGTCAGATTCACTGGTTTGTTTCTCAACCTGTGTAAGCAAGGCTGTGCGTTTTTCTTAAGAATAATCCTGTGGACTAATCCTTCTAGTTTGCCTACTTTACCAGTAAATACATTTGGGAATTTTTGACCATGTCTGTCCCATTCTTCCTATCACTGATCACAATCAAAACAGGATCCTGGCTGTTGGGATCAAGCATAATGTCCAGCTCTCCTTGATCCCACCAACCCACAACACGTGGACCAGACACTGCAACATACAGTTTACATTCTGCGTTCCTACCCTTGATTTCGAATAACAATCTACAAAATCCCAAGAGGTCAATAGATTCACATGTAAATCTCTGTGGATGGATGCCTGGTTTTTCCTACTCACAGCCAATTTTCTAACAAAATAGATTGGACCATGTATCCTTGTTGATAATAGTAAATGGTGAAGCAGAGTCAGCCACCAATGCCACCTGAACTCCTCCAACCCCCATTTCGCACCTGGGCTTCTTCCTACAGAGTCCTTCCACACACATCACACCATCTTGTACACACAACACTTGGGGATTGTCTACATCAGAAGGAGAGTGGTTGTCTTCCTCACAATCCTCCACAACACACCTAACAGATTTAAACTGTGACACACTCGTACATAATGACCTTTAATGCCACATTTGGCACACTTTTGTCCCAGGGCAGGAGAAATTTTATAATGAGCCACGTGGGAAGGAATAAAGCACCGGCAACACTTATCATTCAAATCCTCCATCCTTGAAATAGGATTTTGTAAGACCCTTCTTCTTGACAATTTTCACAATTTCACCCACTGTGTTTTTTTGCTAGAGGACACTACTGCTTTAGCACACCTGGACGTAAGTTCTGATTTGCTAATAATAGCACTGACCTCCTGCAAACTGGATTCACCATAAACCCACGACCTGTCTTGTAAATTAGGATTATTTCAGTGCATGATTACTTGATCCAGCACCAATTCATCCTCCAAAACCCCAAGTTTGCAGGATAATGCATAATTGAGGACTTAACGCAGCTACATAGTCCTCAATTTTCTCATTGGGACCTTGTTTACTGTGGTAAACATTGTAAAGGTCAATCACTTTACAAACAGATTGTCTCCCGAACCAGGCTTCTTCTTCATGAAGTTGTACATGTTCAAACCTCCAGGGCTAAGGCAATGCAACAATCTTTTTTTTTTTGCTTTTCTGGTGACATGTCTTCAAATGTCTCTATATAATTGATGAAGTAATCCTTCCATTCCTCCCATTTCAAATTGTTGACCTCATTCTCCCTTACCATAAAGACCTGAGGTGAACATATGTTCATAGTAGACATAGTCAAATTTTAAATTACCAATCCAACAGACAGGTACATTAAGGATTAGCAACCTAATTACAGAAAAGAGTAAGAAAACAAACCAACAAAAAAAAAAGGTCATGCAGCAGTGGCAAGCCCACAAAAAAAATATCACTAGAACAGTGAATAGTGTTGCATGACACGTGGTGCTCTGCAGGTGTGCCTGTCACTGTTAAATTATTATGCCAAGCAGGTTCATTTAGGACAATGTTTTGTGCCACAAGAGTGTGCCCAACACCAATAAACAGGCTAATGGTGATCAATGAGGAACACAATGGCAGAATTAAATAAGTGCATCACGTAATGCAGTAAACTATTATGCCAAGCAGGTCCAGAAAGAGCAATGTATTGTGCTGCAGGTGTGTCACCGACAAACTCGCTAATGTTGACTAATGAGGAGCACAATGGTAGACTACAATAATAAACTGGTGTGCCCATCACCGTACACTAATGAGGGCCCAATCCAAGGTGGCCGCCACCTCTACATGAGCAGACCTGCTCACATGTAACACTGGACAAGGATGAAACCAGGAAGAGATCCTAAGCAGCGCTCGTTCGTGACATCAAACGCTTAACACTCAGGGTCAGGGCTGGAGAAACACTCCCACTGCGATGATCTAGTGCCACAGGTGAAGACTCTCACATGCAGACATGTGCTCAACCGCACTAACGTTTTACAGTAAGCGTGGATAGCAGTAAGGTTAAAGGGGAATGTAGGCCCAAAGCTGGTGCAAATTTCCTTTGTGTAAAGCTGCAGCTTGAAGGGTGAGAAATGGTCACTTGCAGGTGGCACTAAGCAAAATAAAATAGTCTTTCTAAAGAGTAGATGGCTGGTGACCAAATGGTTTTCATGACAGGGTCCGAGCAGTCATCGCCAATACTCTTACATTCATGGACCACAGAACATGTAGCATTGATTTGGTCAATTTATTAGGAACTTGGGACCCTTTGCATTGTACACAGAGAGCAACTCCTTGGCTGTCCTCTCCAATAGCCATCCTTCCCCAAAATCCCCCAACATTCTCCCTGCACATTCCAGTCCTTCAAAACCATACATTCTACCCCCAAGTTAACAATGTCTTGCGAGTACACACAAGCTCTACATTACATACTTTACATACCTAGTCACAGCAGTTCACTCAGTGGTCCAAGCTCATCCCATCAGCTAAAGCCAAGTCACAGTTTGTATAATTGTTTCTGATCTGTTCGGTGCAGTAAAGACTATGGCATAAGTGAGAATTGTTTGAAATATGTGGGGTTTTATCCCCTGGTTGGCAGCTGAATGAAAATCACAATATTATTTACTGTTTCTACAAAAAGAGGGACTTCTCTTTAGTAATTGTAATGGCTGTTTAGGGGGCTAACATGTGAGTAAAGTTTCATAGAGAAAGATGACCATTCATTTACAAAATGCACTGAAATGCATGTGCAATTCTTGACATATGCTGTATAAGCTATGTACAGGTAGCCTGAGAATAGTAATAGGTGATGTTGTGATGGTGCTCTTCTCTTGTCTCCAGTGAGTAAATATAGAGTTTGAGTTTGACAGCCTTCTAAGGTAGAATTCTAAAGCACCAGTAAATGACTCTTTCACCCCCTCAGGATTTGAGTAATTTATGACAGCAGTCACGGGCAGGAGGGATACTTCGATTCATAAAGTATTCTTAGTTCTGGCTCAAAGGGACTACTGCTGGACAGGGTTTACATGTCTTGCATCAACATCATTTAAGAGCAGCATGATTGATGGCAGAAGCTGGTGCAACCAGATGCTCATCGGTATTCCTAGTACTGCCCTTGTTGCTCCTCCAGAACCCAGGCTTCCCTCGGGGGATGGAAGAAGCGTGGGTCCTCTAGATGCTCGGGTGCCCATGGCTTATGGAGTGAAAAACGAATAACTTTGACCGTGCTCGTGCCCGCCCCCACCTCTGAAGCACATTGGATCTGTAGTGCGTGCCGGACAACGTACAGATGTTCCGCTAACACAATTCAACGCTTGCTGGCCCTCAGAGGCTGTCTGTTTCACGCTATCCGTCCATGCTGCAGAGGACGGAGATCAGAAGGAGGATCCTTGGATTTTCCTTGTGTTGAGCGCTCGATTGGAGTGCTTTCTTGTTATTCGGATACCAGAAACCTTCGAGCTGCACCAGGGACGTAGGGGGTGGCGCTAGTGCAGCAGCAGGACGCCGAACGTGCACTATTTAGCGCACCAGCTTCTTCCGTGCCACGGGATACCACAAACTTTTGCGCTGCCCCAGGGACGTAGGGGGAAGCACTAGTGCAGAAGCAGGATGCCAGACGCGCTATCTAGTGCTCCAGCTTCTCCTGTGCCACGGGATACCACAAACCTTTGCTCTGCCCCAGGGACGTAGGGGGCGGTGCTAATGCAGCAGCAGAATTCCAGACTTGAGCTTTTTAGCGCACCAGCTTTTCCTGTGCCACAGGACCCGCGCGGAACGCGACAGGAAGAGGCAGGGATGGGCTTCCCCTCTTGGCTCTTCATCAGGAACCCTTCTGGTGAGTTGCTAAAATTGTTTATTGCTCAAACTCCAGCTCCTCATGTTCTTCTTCCCAGCCTTTAAAAGAGGTTATTTGAAATACTGATCAAACCTTGTGAGTAGGATTGGGGAAAAGGAAAGCCAGCGGCAATCAAAATGGGCAGGAAGGGATTAGGAAACTACCTAGACATTTGGCTGAGAACTGCACCATGGACCAAATAGATGAACTTATAGAGGCAGTGGAAAGTTTACTAGCCCCTAAGTTAAAAATGCCAGGTAAGAATGGGGCTGATGCTTCAACAAGGACATAAAGTCTTTTTTTACTTCCACAAGCAGAGAGGCCCAGGTTAAGTCTCCAGGGAGGAACCACTCAGAGCCCATTACCCCTATGAATTCTATATCTCCAACTGTATCTCTAACTGATCACTCACAATCGAGGGTGCCTACTCAATGAATGTCTATAGTACTTACTATAGAGTGTTCTAACCATTTTGCACCACTCAAGCCCCTAATGACCAGCAATAAAGATGGTAAAACCAAGATTATAGAGGAGATGCCTAACCAGGTAGGCAACTTGAGGGAAGATCTTGTTCGGTCCCAGTTAAATGATCTGAGGGGTGAGATTGTGACCCTAAGAGAGTATATGATAACTTTGAGCAACACGATACATGAGAAACTGGATGGTATAACTACTATAATTGGGGAATAAGGAAAGCGTCTTCTGTGTCTGAACTTAAACGACCTGTACCACTAATCCAATCAAGTGAAATCCACACCTCTGGAGCACGTAAGGAAACATGGTGATATCGAGCAACAGTTGGACTCATCACTTGAAGGCACATGTAGCTCCGGATGTAGCCACTATAAGATCAAGTGGCACTAATACAATGGGGGGGGGACAAGATGTGCACCACAAAACAGAGTGGCGGATAGTTAGGAATGGAGCTACCCTATGGAAACCTCCCAGCTTTGCAATGGTGCCAGTCAGTATGACCTATATCTGATGAACATTCCAAAGTTAACCCAGGGTCACAAAGAATCCGGGGACTCACTTAAAAATAAAGTAATCCTCTGGATTGGGGGAACAAAGAAATGTAGATCAATAATACGAGAAGATATAATTCACGCCCAGAGATATTTAGGTGAAGGTTTAGGGGCGGACTTTATGGGTTTGAAATCAACCAACCAGATTCTAGTAGAAGGACTATTATCCCTCGAACAAAGACCAAGACCCTGTACCCAGTCTCAAATAACCCTCAACCGGTCAACTCCCTTCCAACTGGAAATTGCTGCAGTAGAAATAATCAAAGCATTCCATCCTACCAACGTACATATCGTTCAGATTTGGACCCAATGGACGAAATTTCAAACGTAGATTGACCAAAGGCCCAGCTCTCAAATGTAATGGATGAGAGTCTTCCATCCAATGAATGCTTAGAGAGATGTGAATCAACCAGGACTACATCTAGCAGTGTGCAAGTGAAAGAAATAACAAATTAGAATACTTATAGTGCATGCCAGGATTGGAGGGGGAGGATAGCAACCATCATTCCCCCCAAGGATCTGGATCAGAGGTTGGACCTGGGAGGGCATGACGTTGGAAAAAGGACCTTTTTAAAAGATTCTTATTTTGACATTGTTCTTACCAGCATGTAGAGAGGTTATCTTGGGTTCTCGTCAAAAACTGAAAGGGGCAAATGTGGACAGGTTTCACTGCTTCCTCCTGTGGACAACATACTAAGGTATTATCAGTTGGCTGTACAAGTCTGTGGCTGTACAAGTCTGTGGCTCTTATTACGAGATGGCCTAATTGAGATTTTAATGTGCTAGTGTTTAATACTTATGCCTCAGAAATCTCTTGTTGACTTTTCTGCATTATTATCACAATGTACTCCGTCGATTCAAAGGAGTTACAAAAGGTTCCGCTTTAGACGCTTTAGACCCAGAAGGGTGGTTTTCTGGGACTTGTTCATCTATACATGATGAAGAGATTAACACCTCTTTGTTTGTTGCTCAACTTAAAGTAGTTTTAAATAAAGTGTCAGCAAGTAGTCTGACAAATATGTCCTCTTTGGGTGAATTGCTACCAGGATGAAAGATGAGATTTGGGAAGGTCAGCAACTGAGTCTGAAATAGAACAAGAATCAAGTTTGTCCGAACTTGCAAAGCTGCCAGGAGCAGCTCCTCTGTTATGGCGGGGGAGTGTCACCCACCACCCCACCAGCAGTAGCTGTTGCAAAACCTTTACAAAAAAACAATAATAAACCATGTTTATTATCGTTTTCTTCTAAAAGGGGCAGGGCCACGGGCTATGATGAGCAAGGAGTGTCACGGCGTGGCATGTGTGCTGTGGACTTCCCCTCAGTGTGCATGTATTGTTGCGTAGGCTCTCATTATCCTAATGAGACTACTGGATTTTGAGCGGCAAGATCGTTCACAGTGTGGGGGACTGAGTCTGACCCACGGTGCATGACACTTGTCACTCTAAATCCTGGCTTTGCTCCGGCTAACTAGCAATGCCTCATCTCTCCCAAATGGTAGAGATAATTGGACAGCCGATCGCATGACATATTAATACTTCTCAGGGAAGTCGTGGTCACTCAGGTCACAGCCGGTTCTCTCATACACAGTGCGGTCTCACATATAAATGACAATAGAAGCAGTATAAGTTTTAAAGATTGGTTTAAGAAAACAACTGCATTTTAGATAGCAAAGCGTGAGCTGCAATAACCAGAACTACACAACCCAGTAATATTAATAGAATATTCCGGCGGACTATTGTGACCTCTGCCGCGCTGTCTAGCAGTGCTAGAGCCCAGTTCTTGTTCTTCAAGAGAACCCTTTTTCTGAGTGGCATGTCTAACTGAGACAGGTGCCAACTTTTTTCTTTTTAAATTGCTTTTGTTGTTGTACGGGTTTCTCTTCCTTCTTAACAGAAACCTCCGAAGAGTGTTGTGATTCCTGTCTCGGTTTCACATACTCTGTTCTCCGCTCTGATCGCCCACCTCTCTCATTTTTCTTTTCCGATGAGTCCTGAAAGGAACGAAATTGGCATGTATCAGCATATTGATATCTATCAGGCCTTTTTATATTATCTCTATTCCTGAGATTATATCTATTCTGTGGGGTCTCAACTCGTGGAGATTCTCCCCTTTCTTTCTTTTTTTTTCTTTTTTTTTTCTCCCAGCGTTTTTTATTACCCTCAGGTTGTTGTTTAGTATTGTCTATATTAATTTTACCCTGAAATTGAGCTTTTTGTGGTCTAGCCCCAGGGCTATCTCGACCGATACTTGAATACGTTTCCGCTATTATTTTAGGCAGCTCCCGCTCCTGATCCTGTTGCGGAACGTCATGGAGCCGCATACACACTGCGAGTGCAACTGCTTTCCCTTTAAGGTTACTTAGGATGATTGAAGAAACTGTGGCAACATTGCCCATCAGTTGCATCCCTAAATCTGGGGCCGGAGCAGCCCCGTATTCATCTTGAATTTGTTTAAGCACTTCCGGTAGATTGGCTAGTGTCGGTGTACCGTGTGCCGTTGTATAGAGCGCGTCAAATACCGTCCCCCAATGCGTTACAGTTTTCAACTGTAGGGACCGTCCCAAAGGGCAAGCACATATTTAATATTCTATGTTTATCCTGAGGTCCTGTATGGGGAAATACTGCCTCCAGCGTATTAATTTTTTGCGCTAGTCAAAACGAAGTCTCCTCTTGTTTGGCCGGAACTTTACCCATAATAGAATGTACAGTGACCGGATTTATACCTGGTGTTACTGCATGTGGTTGTGCTGAAGCAGCACGCGCTGGGTTTGTATTTAAAGTCTGCATTACAAATTGTACTAATCATCTGTATATTGCTGTTAACTCAATGTATAAGCGTCGAACCTCAGCTACTGCCATATTCGCAACTGCAGGATGTGGTGTATATGTGGCCAATAAAGGCCAGGTAGGACCATCATTACTTAGTGGACCTAACCTTACTGGTAATATTGTGTGGGGTAGGGCGCCATCAAGCCAATTATTGTGTTCTTGATAAGATAGAGGTATCTCTAAATATGCATACGCCCTGTATTGCCCAGGTGCGTTCGCAACTGCATATGTATGAAATGTATTTGTGTTCCCATCAACTGCTGGAAATGTGACCCAAGAGTAAAAAAAGGTCTGTTCTATAGGCTGCATGGGCGTCCACCACAAACGTGACTGGACCACCTTGGGCCGTAAGGCCATGTGCTAGCAAATGTGCTGTGAGAGGTTGTCTCATGTTAAGAGCCATTTTTAAAACCTGGGGATTCACCATTATAGAAGCACTAAGAGTTCAGAGAAGGCACACCAAGATGTTTTTTTTTCCTTTTAAGGTTCAAGCTTGAACAACCACCGGCTGAAAATAGGATTACCTATACGGAGGTGGTGGAAATCCTCAGTACCACGGACGTCTCCGTGTACGGAACTGAGGGGTCATTATATAAAAATGAGACCGAGATATGCTGGTGGACCAGAAAATTAGAGCCTGACCAAACGTTGGCGGCGCCATGTCGCGTAGGCTCTAATTATCCTAATGAGACTACTGGATTTTGAGCGGCAAGATTGTTCACAGTGTGGGCGACTGAGTCTGACCCACGGTGGATGACACTTGTCACTCTAAATCCGGGTTTTGCTCCGGCTAACTAGCAGTGCCTCATCTCTCCCAAATGGTAGAGACAATTGGGCAGCCGAGCGCATGACATATTAATACTTCTCAGGGAAGTTGTGGTCACTCAGATCACAACTGGTTCTCTCATACACAGTGCGGTCTCATATATAAATGACAATAGAAGCAGTATAAGTTTTAAAGATTGGTTTAATAAAATTACTGCATTTTGAATAGCAAAGAGTAAGCTGCAATAACCAGAACTACACAACACAGTAATATTAAAATAGTAACGATGAGAGTGAAGCACAAGAATAAAGCTATCATAGTGCTGCTAGGTTATTCTCTCTCTAAGTTATATTTTCGAGCACAGCATCTTAAGCTCTAAGCCTGCCTTTCAGGTTCCCCAGGGATGACATCGACCCCCATACCTGAGCAAAGGCCTATAATCTGCATCAGCATCTGCAACGGGCATTCAGCATACAGTTGTGGGTCCCTGGCTGGAATCTCCCTCTTGACGTGTACTAGGACTAGAAAGTGTTTTTATAACTAACACGCAGATGTTCTAAGAAAATGTCCCTACGTAAGGATGTGTATTTTCTATGAATGCTGGAGACTAAACTTCTACCACATTTACCGGCAATGTACCAGACTGTAGCCTTGACTAAAACACAGGGCGATCAAAAATGCATTCTTTGAGAACACAGTGCTGAACTAAGTTAAACAGTGGGATAGAAGAAATTAAAACAAGACTGTAAAAACTGGTTATTGTAAAATAACAGTGCGACGCTGAATAAAATATATCTAGGGCAAAGTGCACAGCGGCCTAGTATGTAAAACTAACGTGCATGAAGCTATATTAAAAATGGCTACACTACAGTATGTTTGGCTGGCAGTCTCGGGCCGGCCAAACATAATGCCCACTAGGCACTCTCATGCTGGGTTGGAGACAGCAGGCAGAGGCTTTCAGTCTGCCTCAGAGCACCATGGATGGGCTCTTCGTCCAATCCTAATACTACTTTCATGTTGCCAGCAGCATGAAAGCAGCGTTAGGATTGGGTGTAGGCCAGGCTGGGAACCTGTGCCTGTAGTGGAAGAGAGGAGAGGAGCGTCGCGGATCGGAGCACTGCGAAAAGGTAGGTTTTAAAAAAAGAATGCATTTTTTTTGTTGCTCCCCATTCCCCACCCCTCCATCTGCTGCACCACCGAACCCCTTTTCCCTCAAATTATTGCTTACTTTTTCTTGGTTTTAGAGTGTTTCCCCACAGTCTTTTCTTGATTTGGTGAGGATTCCTAGGTGATTACACGGTTCGCACGATTCCCACTGTGTGCGCATACAATGTTTGAGGATTATCACAAAGGACAGCAAGACTTTGGACTGACTGATTGTTAGAAACTGGGTCTGTAGTTGGTTGAGGTACACACCCTTGTCCATGTAGGGTCCACAATACTAGTTAGGGTAAGTCACAACACAATCCAAATTACCACCCTCTGGTAGCTTGGCACTGAGCAGTCAGGCTTAACTTAGATGGCTCAGATTTAGAAAAATAGATAGGATTTATCTGAATAAAATTATATAAAAATGACAAAAATCAAATATGCACAAGTTGAGGTATCACTTTTTAAAGGTTTAAAAGAGTCTCAATCTTTAAGAATCAGTGGTTGTATCCTTATAACACACAGTACTTGAGGTGCGTAAAATAAAAAGAAACATGGAGGCCGCAGAGGAGTAGATGTGTTGAGTAACAAGGCTCCGTGTTGGATTTTCTGGCGCGGCACAGATGATGAGTTGTTTCTTTCTACACTGCAAGGTGATGCATTGATTTCCAGGAGCACAACCTTGGTTCCTCACTGCGATGCAGAATTATTTTGATGCAAGGGATGATGCATTGAAAATCCTTGACGCACTGATAGAAAGGAGCAGGTGCTGCATCATTCCAGAAAGCGCTGTGGTGATTTTTCAGCTGTGAGGCAGGCGCTGCGTCAGATTTCCAGTTACAAGTCCAGCACTGCGTCGTTCCGGTTGGCGGTGCGGCAGTTTTCCAGCCATGGTGCTGGTGCTGCATCGATTTCTACAGGCAATGCATTGATTCTCTGACAGATTTCAGTTGTAGGTCCAGAAGTGTCTGATTTGGTGGGGTCAGAAACCCAGTTTATATACCCAAAAATGCCTTTGAAGTGTGGGAAACTTAAAAGAGTGGTTTTGAAGTGCACAAGTTCCCCTTTCAGCCGAGACCTGCCTGCCAGGATCTCTGTGGGTGGTTATCAGTCCTTTGTGTGAGGGCAAGCCATTGGCCTTTGAAGTGTAAGACAAGAGCCCCTCCCACCCTTCCTGCCCAGGGAGACCCAGTCAGTATGCAGATGAATGCACATGGGACAGAGTGCCCTGTGTTTATGGCTGTCTGGGTGGAATGCACACAGGGAACTATCAACTAGCACAGACCAGAAATGGATTGGAGACAGGCTGTACGACACAGATGTCTGTATTTCTAAAATAGGAATATTAAATCCAACTTTACCAGTAAGCAGGATTTTCCATTACCATTCTGACCATACTAAACATGTCTTGGCTACTCCTTTCAGATCAGAATCTACCACTTAAAAATATATGAGGGTAGTTCTAATGCCAGTCTATGAGAGGAGCAGGTCTGACACTAGTGGAAAATGAATTTGTGAGCTTTTCACTACCAGGACTTGTAAAACACATAGGTATATGTCCGGCCTTTTACTTACATAGCACCCTGTCCTATGGGTTACCTAAGGCCTACCTTAGGGGTGACCTATATGTAGAAAAAGGGGAGTTTAAGGCTTGGCAAGTAGTTTTAAATGCCAAGTCAAAGTGGCAGTGAAACTGCACACACAGGTCTTGCAATCGCAGGCCTGAGACATGGTTAAGGGGGTACTTACGTGGGCGGCACAATCAATGCTGCAAGTCCACTCGTAACATTTAATTTACAGGCCAGAGGCAGATTTAGTGCACTTTAGTAGGGACCTATAGATAAATTAAATATTCCCATTGGGTATGAACCAGTGTTATTATCTTTAGGGGAGAGAGCACATGCACTTTAGCACTGGTTACCAGTAGTAAAGTGTGCAGAGTCCTAAAACCAGCAAAAACAGGGTCATAAAAATGGAAGGAGGCAGGCAAAAAGTTAGGGGATGACCACCCTGGGGCTGTCAGGTCTAACACTGATTAATTTTCAAATGCCTCTTATTACCCCTTCCTCTTTGAATACTGTTAATCAGCTTGGGTGTCTGAGTTTGCCACCAGGTGTTATGGGAGACAATTAGATCTGGTCAATTAGCCAGTCATTCAATCCAGTCAATCAGAAATATGAAACAAAGTATAGCAGTTGGCAGTAGAATTACTGACGATGCCAAAGAAAACCGTATATCTATCACAAGAGGGTGTTCTCTTGCCAACCCACTCAAATTCACAGAGTTTCCTTTGATAACCGTGCACTGTTCACTTGAGGGAGCAGGTACTCCCCACAAGAAGCAATGCTCAAGGAAGAGGAGATATGAATTAGTGTACAGAAATTATGGGAGAATTTGCTTCCTTCTTCACAAACCGCTCAATTTACGAATTTCTGACCCTACTACCCACACATTAAACTTAAATTTTAAGATGCACTTTTATTTCAGTTTGGGTCAATTATTTAAATTTCACGTGTGACTGTGATTAGCAGGTAGGTAGGCTGAATGCAGATGAGACTCTAAATGGATAGGCCTATTTGAAATCTTAACTGTAGCGCCAACTGGAATGATTCAATTTATTTTCTCTGAGGAGGCAACCAAGAGTCAATCCAGTCTCCTGTGAGCTATCCAGCCAACACCAATACCCTGCCTCACATCTCGCCCACTGTGACTTCCAGGTGACCTGGGGTGGAACATCGTGGCTGAGCGATGGGGGACATATGGTCCCAGAGTGCGAGGGTCCTTGACCAGGCATTGAGGAAAACCAAAAACAAACTGAAACAACCAACAGTGAGCAAACATGAAAAGGCTCAGCCACTATCACTGTTTCCAGAGAAGACTGTGAGGGCATAAGGTTGTCCTGAGTCACTGCATGTGTGAATGTGGATTGCTTAAAATTCAACATTTCAATGCATAAAGTGCCTCTATTCATGAGTCTTTTACTTAGGACAACTTAGGCTAATCTTTTTATGATGTTTTCTATTTAACATGTGGGCTGAACTGGTCTTTTCCCATAAAAAAGACTCGTAGACTTCCTAGCTATTAAATGACTCCCCATGACTACCTGAACAGAGTGTTCTTCACAAAGGACAGAGTAAATGCCTCAGACTGAATAACGTACTATGTAAGAATATGTACAGAGAACTGATGCTGTCTTCACTAAAACTCCATGTATTAGAATAGTGAGAACATCTTCAAATGTATTTCATTACCAACTGTTGCCCTTTGCTTAGTTTCTATTGGTTCTGAGCATGTAAACCCTGTATTAAGTGTAGTGGATATATGTAGCTTTTGTTAAAAGCCCATTAAAACAGTGAGGTTTCTCTATGTGAGGAGGGTCCCCTTCCCCACCCTTTGAAGGCAAGCCTATTCTGGATTTCCCTAGAACTCTACTGAGCTTTGTTATATTTTCCACCTGAAGGGTATTCCCATGTCTTTGATTCAACTAGTAGTTCAGATACTTTCAAATGGAAGTTATGTGATGTGAACAGTGAGGGCTGTTGCGGGATAAGCCTGGAATAAACTTTGTGATTTTGATTTCTTAAATTGTAACTTGCTGTGGCCATGTGTTATTTCCCCCACACAAAAGATAAAAGTAGCAGAAATGTGGCTGCACATTGCTATTTCAAATGTAAATTGTGTCAAGCTGAGCAGACTAAAGGCGCTATTGTTTCAAAAACATGTGGCTCTGACATCAGCAAGAGAGACTTATGACCTCCAAGTAGCAAGGTCATCAGCAGAGATACAGCCCTTATTAAATACTATTAAATACCAACTTCCCCAGACATTTTGGAAAGTTGGTGAACAGGATTTTCAATGCATCTAATACTCCAGGTGACTTTGTTAAGGCTGTTGGTTCTGGATTTATTAGCACCTTTTTACGATGATGGCGTGGGACCCGTGCACACTGCGCCACTGGATTTGAGCTAACCGGGCTGATGAAGGGTGATACCCTGAAACCGGTCGTAGGATGCTTGTTTCCGGTCCAAGGAGGGTTAAGAATGAATTGCATTTGGCTGGGTACAAACTGGGGTGGCATAGTGGGCAAAAGAACAATGGATTAAACCCAGATCTTTGTGACTGGGGGTGACTTTTTGCATTGTTCAGCATTCCATCCATCAACTGTTCTTTTTGGTTTTGTCGTCCGAAGTGGGAAGAGTATGCCCAGATGTGGGTCCCGTGCTGACTGCACCACTGGATTCAAACTAGCCTGGATGATGAAGGGTTTTACCCTGAAACTGTCCCCAGGATGCTTCTTTCTGGTCCAGGGAGGATACATATATACCTTGTTTAACAAAAACAGTGAATTAAGGCTGTAAACAGAAAATTAAAATACCCCCACTTTGAACCAAAGCTTTGATAACAAAGCAAAGCAAGCAGGTGAACACGTTCCTTTCCAGAAAAGCTGCCTTGTTTCTTCATCCAAGCAGTTATCCATACACCCTTTTGTTGTTCTATTTGCCCTTTCATACCCATCATTTAAGCTTTACATTCAGTCATCCAGTCTTTCACCATTCCAGTCTATCCATCAATATGTCCATCCATCCATCCATCCACCCTTTCAACCATCCTTTCACCCATCCATCCATTTACCTACGCACCCTTTTACCCATCCACCCATTACCGTTCTAGGCATCCTTACACCCATGTACCCTTTCATCCATCCTTTCATCTACCCACAGATCCTTTGACTCATACATAATTTCACCCACCTTTTCTTTTTACCATCCATCCTTCTTTCTTTTTCCATCAACCCATCATTTTTTGTGATCAGTCTGAGATTTTGTTTGCTGGGAAACAGGTAGAAGAGGGCATTAAGAACTTAACCCCCATTGTAGTTGCTAAAGAGGGGGTTTCAAAATGCCATTGCAGTGAGTATTCTAGTAATGCTCAATAAGCAAGCAATCCGACTTACTAAAGCCTGTCTCTGCTGCCGTGAGTTCTCCCCCTCCAACCGCTGCCGTGTTTGGCATACTGGTGCTGCCACTGGCCCCAGCACAGGTGGTCTGTGTGGCTGGAAAAACATTACACATTTTAGATGCCGGATATGGCTCCCCTTATTATTTTCTTGAACAAATTCAACAACATACAACCACAATAGATAACTATAGTTCTATCGTATTCTATCATTATTTTTGGGAATTTTGCTGGTTAACAATGTTACAAAAGCCAGGTAGTAAAGTCAAACTAAAAAATGTTTCATAATTGAGGGGCAGAGCTATGACGACTCTGGGTCTCTGAAGCACAATGAAGGGGTCAAATAATTGGCCAATGAAGGATATATTGTGAGGTCTTGGTTGGCAAATGCAATGGAACCATCCTCATGTCACTTCCCAACCATGCTGCAGTGTCATTGAAACAGCTAGTATGGTATACTAATGTATAAATGAATGGTAATACATAAAACACAACATTGAGGGGGTCAACCATGACCAAAGCCACTTCTCATTTTCTTTCAGTACCAGTCCACAAGATATATAAGGGGAGAGGGAAAGCTTACTAACAAAGAAGAAGAAAGCTACAGACCAGTAAAGACAAAAGGAAGTCAGCTAAAGAATCTTGAAATATAGAAAGAAAACTAGCAGGGATATGAAGAATTTAACAAAATTTAGAATGAGTAGGGAAAAAATGAGACAGGTACAGTAAAAAAAGGAAACTATATTCTAAATGGGGAGAGGCTAAAGTTAAGTAAATAATAAGAATGTTAACTGTAGGACTTACAGGGGCCAGCAGATCTGGCAGCTACAGTTGTGGTGATAGCACCCCTGTCTCACTGATTTCCCTCTGAACTAGCCCTCTTCTTTCCATTTGGTGCTGAGGTATGAAATAAAAAAGATAATACAATAGATTAGTGGTACAGGTAATCTATTTTGGCAAGAAAATGCAGTAACATTGTACTTTTCTAAATCAGATCACCTATACTATTAGTATCAATTTGACTTATTCTTAATTTCTAAATCCTAAGCCCTATTCCAAATGTTCAAAACCTAAACTACATTTGGAACTACTATTGCATTGCAACGAATGATCTTTGCATCTCAACCACCTTTGATGGGCCAACTCAGTTTGCCTTTTCAATACATGAGTGCATACTACACATCACTGAAAAAGGCACAGAGAATGCTAACTCACTGATATTACTTACTATGACTGCCACATATTTTAGTGACAGGACATAGGGGTCCTCATAGCTTCTTACTTAATCAGCTCAAGTGAGAGCTGATGAGTACCATTAGGTAGAGCTGAGCACCTGGCTACCTCAAACTGAATCACATAATATCCGTCATAAGGTAAACTTAACTGATCTCTGCATGTGATCAGCATGCTATTTGAATAACAAATAGCATTGTAGAACACAACAAATAAATAAAGGCCCGACACCCAGCAGGTCGATCAAGTCCTGCTCACAGTTGAATGTATAAGCACATTGATGTGTTAACTGCTGCTGGGTGTGCTGGACCCCAGAGTGCCAATTCATACACTGTGGCACCCTCCTCCATAGCTGTCAACACTCCTGCAGGACTTAGCCGCTCCCAGGCCTGCTGTCAGCATGGAGGGCAGTGGACATGCACATAAAAAACAAGTGCACCCACCTCTGCCTCAGAAATAATGGCGCAGGGTTGCCCCCCTCGGCGGCACCAGCGACTGAAAGGTGTGTGGCTAGCAGCCATAATGGCGCCTCCACTCCCTGACTCACCACCTTGGCTCTGCTCTGCCATGGTGCTGGGTGGGGAAAAAAATAAATGGAAAAAGGAAGGAATGAAAAAAAGAAAGGAAAAAATAAGGAAGTAAAGGGAAACACAAACAAAGTACAAAAAATGAAGAAAAACCCAGATATGTAAAATACACATACACAAAGACACACAGTAATACAATAAAGGTAAATGAGTTGTGGGTGAGTGGGATGGGGACAGATTGCACAGTTGTAATTAGGATTAGAAAATCAGGTCCAGCACATGCACAGAGCATGAAAGCAGGTAAAACAAAATGACCATGCCCATGTGGGGTTCATGGTGCCATTTGCACTGCCTTTGCAGCACAGAAGCATGCATCGCATTACTAACATGTAAAAAAGCAGCGTGAATGGGCAGACATGGACAGAAGAACAGTTCTGCTAGCTCACAGAGTTCTGTGGAGTCATGTACAGTTTTTTTGCACTCCATGGAATTTCGCAGAGCAGAACTTTGCGAGTTTCCCCCATGCATATGTCTTGGGAAGCTATGGAAAAAAGGAAAGAGTCAGCGCCTATGGAAAGCTGCTACATACATTTGAATAATGTTTGCAAATGGAGAATCTCAGTTCTTAATTTCTGAATATTTCCAAATCTATTTTCCTAGTGAGCAGTTTAAATTCCTTATCTATCTCGGATGAAAGCATAGTAATTTTAACAAGATTTTGGGGTCTAATAGGAAAGATGTATAGGTGGTACATCGAGATGTTTTTCATTAGGAACACTTTCTCCTTTTTATTGGAGCCTGAGGTAGCAGAAAATACTTGAAGTTGGAAATGATTTACTCCTAATGCTACTGCATAGAGTGCAAAGATGAAGGAATAATTCCTAATCTAAGCAAAACTATGACTGCAACACTCAGAAAGTATCCTCAGATAAGCTCAGGAAGACTCCATTTGTAATTTTCAGACTTGATAATACAAAGATGATATTGTTCATAACATGATGGAAAAAGCATACCTACTAAATAACCTGTTGTTGGAGAATGAGATTTTTAGAAGTGGCCTGCACCCAACCTGATGTGGACAGCCAATCCCAACTTCACATGATCTTTGGTGGTGCATAACGATATTGGCTGCAGGGTCTGAACATAGGCCCTATGACTAGCCCACCACATATGGTGAAACCCTGTGGTGCACTGCCTTTGATGGTCTGCAGAAATGGTTGTAAATGTTTTAAATGAAAAAAGTATGGAGTGGGGATAGCTCATCCTGACATTGGGCTACATCCACTTCTGCTAGAGTGCCACAAACTTTATGACCACTGGGAGGGGGGGGGGGGGGCAGATTGCGGAATTTAACCACAATCAGCTTTCCCCAAGGAGGGGCATAGAGCTCACTGGTCACCAGCGATGAGTATGTTAAATGAAAACAAATGGGTTTGAGGTTCTCCCATTCTGATATTAGGGTACATCTCCTACCGCTAGACTGCCACAACTTTTTTTCCCTCCTGGGAGTAGATTGAGGGAGATGGGAATCAGAAGCCAACTCATTACTAGGGACACATGTTTTAAAATAAGAAAATAAATGGGTGGTGACCAGCATCTCCCACCTCTGGGCCACACCACAACTTGAGAAGTGTCACAGACTCTTCGGATTGGGAGATTTATCCCCATTATGATCACCATAGAGGAGTAGAATGTCATGTATTCATCAGGGGTATGCACTGAAATAAAAGAATATGGTGTGAGCAGGCCAAGCCCTGCCCCTTAAACACAACAGCCTTTTTACCTCATTGCGGTCAGAATAGTGAATTTACCCCCAATCTGCACTCCTGTGTGGTGCAGAAAGCCCAAGTATCACTAGGGATACGCAGCCATATTGTTGCTCCCTTGCCTGCTGTGCTGCTGCCTGAGGGGGCAGACCACAGTCCCAGATCTCCTTGCACAAGGGAGGAGGAGCCGGTGCTTTCAAATAAGCCACAGCTTCCTGTTGCGCATGTTGCTCTTCTGCCTGCTGTGTTGCTGCCTTAGGGGGTCAGACTACAAGTCCCAGAACTCCCTGTCCAAGTGAGGAGGAACGGGTGCATAGAGCTCACTGGTCACCAGCGATGAGTATGTTAAATGAAAACAAATGGGTTTGAGGTTCTCCCATTCTGATATTAGGGTACATCTCCTACCGCTAGACTGCCACAACTTTTTTTTCCCTCCTGGGAGTAGATTGAGGGAGATGGGAATCAGAAGCCAACTCATTACTAGGGACACATGTTTTAAAATAAGAAAATAAATGGGTGGTGACCAGCATCTCCCACCTTTGGGCCACACCACAACTTGAGAAGTGTCACAGACTCTTCGGATTGGGAGATTTATCCCCATTATGATCACCATAGAGGAGTAGAATGTCATGTATTCATCAGGGGTATGCACTGAAATAAAAGAATATGGTGTGAACAGGCCAAGCCCTGCCCCTTAAACACAACAGCCTTTTTACCTCATTGCGGTCAGAATAGTGAATTTACCCCCAATCTGCACTCCTGTGTGGTGCAGAAAGCCCAAGTATCACTAGGGATACTCAGCCATATTGTTGCTCCCTTGCCTGCTGTGCTGCTGCCTGAGGGGGCAGACCACAGTCCCAGATCTCCTTGCACAAGGGAGGAGGAGCCGGTGCTTTCAAATAAGCCACAGCTTCCTGTTGCGCATGTTGCTCTTCTGCCTGCTGTGTTGCTGCCTTAGGGGGACAGACTACAAGTCCCAGAACTCCCTGTTCAAGTGAGGAGGAACGGGTGCCTTTAAATCAATGACAGCAGTCTCGCAGTGTGGGCAGCTCTTATGCCTGCTGTGTTGCTGCCTGAGGGGGTTAACTACGACTCCCAGACCTCCCTGTCCAAGGGAGGAGGAGTGGCTGCCTTCAAATCAGCTGCAGCTATCCTGCGGAGCAAGACGTGCCTAAGTGAAGACCAGGACAAGAGTGGGCCTGTCTGCACCCATTTGCTGCCAGATGAAACTGGACTGGGCCTCGTCTTTTTTCTCTTTTTCTTAGAATGTATTTTCGACAAGTTGAGGTATTAATCTTTTTCCTGTGAACTCTTTGTTGTGGGCATTATAATGGGAAAACTAAAGGGGAACCGGTTTGCAGACTGAGCCAGGAAAAAAAACTGCAACTTCTAAATCCATCCCTAATTACCCATCGGCAATAATGGGTGTCATTGATTCCGGGATAGGTTGAGTTAAGGCAAGGTTGGATGCCACTCTGAGAGATCCCACTATACCATTGCAGAGGCCTCAAGAGGAAGCATCAGCCACCTACTAGAGTGCTGGAGGTGAATCTTCTCTGTTTTTGCATCCTTCCACCTCATCCACATTGACTCTCAACTTCGTGCTGAGGGTTTAGTAGTCCGCTATGCATCAAACCCATGTTGCTCTCCTGGCCTGTTGATTTCAATTCTCTTGGAGAATTCCAATTCTTCTAACATCCCATCTTTGAAAAGGAAAAGGTAGGTAATCCCAAGACCCAAGGGTTCAAGTGCATTGCCCCCCGCACTGAATCCCCATTATCTATTGCAAGTGCTCAAGGGAAAACACCTGCCAGTTAGAAGAAATGTTGCACTCGATTTGACTGACTTTGAAGAAAACTCAGATATTAGTAAGGTAGGTGAATTGGCAAACTGGATAAATTGGACACCCTATTAAATAATTTTTGCTCCTCCATTTTCGTCATGCTAAAAGATGCTGATGACAAATTTAAGATTTCATAAAACCCCTGGCTTTACTTAGACTCCAGCCAATAGAAATCAATCCAGGACACTCTGTAGCCGCTGCAGCTTCAGCCCTTTGTATGTACAGACATCAGAAACATACACACTAATGTAGATCAGCGTGGGGCAGCAATACAATGGGGAGACAGATAAATTATATGTGACACAGAGGTTTAGGGAGTGACAAAGCTTTGGGGGTCTGAAATTAATGTTGTGAAGCCCAGAGGGAGGCTTTCCAATCCCAATGTATTTTATATAGCTGCCCGAATGATAATATTGATATTTGTCTCTAGATCCCGCCACAGTGCACCCCCTATATTATTGTTCAGAAAAATGCCACCAAACTCATGAATCCACATTCAGAACCTTGTGCTTCTCTGTTAAATAAAGTTGAGCATTGGCTCAGGAAGCATTCTGGATGGATTTACAATTTGTAAACTCGACTTTCTAAAAATAAACTTTTAACATAATATTTTTGACTTTTCAGTGACTAAGGATGTTGGTGACTTGGAAGAATATTTGTCGAGAGTTGCGGTCATACAGAAAAGGTCAACTTTGATCTTGTAGTAGGGAAATGTTCAAATTCACACCTGTAATCCAAAAACTTCAGCAACTTGTGGGATGTAGGATGATTTAGACTCAGCATTCACACACTTTAGACATTCCCGCTATTGGGACAAGTTGAACAGAATAATTTTGTCTAACCACCTGGTTCTTGCTCAGGAGTTTAAGACCTCTATTATCAATCTACCCCAGACTTTTAGTGGTGTTAGTTCTTGTAGCGCAATCAATTAAATACTGTTTTTATTTGATTTGGTCCCTGTCTTTTTGAATCATGACGTAGACATAAGTTGCATTAGCAATCACAACCTACTCACCAGTGATGTAAGGAAATTTGAGGCCCCACCTGCAAATTACATGGAGGAGCCCCCTCTGGACTCATTCAGGAGCTCTCAGGGCAGGGACTGTGCTGAGTGGTGCCCCTGAAGCTCAGGCCCCCCATACCACAGGGGCTATGGGAACTTTTGTTGCATCACAGCCACTCACACTACATCTGCAATTTGATCTTGCAGCAAATAGTATGCATCTTCCACATAGGGCTATTGAATTTACTAAGAATAGGGGGGTGTATTAAGTTGAATCAGGTTTAAAAGGATCAATTTAAGGATCAATTTAAGAGGGATCGTGGGGCGAATAACCAGGCTGTAAATGAACAGAGCTCACAACAGGAGGGTGCCTCTAGAGACATTATTGAGGCATATACTTCCCTTAGTGTCTTTAATTCATTAAGACTTACCACAAGCAAATATCACTGTTTAACCAAACCTGGCAGATTGAATCATGCAGGTTCTTTTGCTCATAAAAGCCTTAAGTTAGCATTAGGGGAACGTCTGGAGGACAAGACTAAAGTAACTCTGGCCAGACATGCTATTGCAGTTAGAAAAATCGAAATAGGGACCAAAACATGCGAAGTCCTGGAGCATGCAGTGAAGACAAAAGATTCTACCACTTTCTGGAAAGCAGTAAACCATAATTATTTTCTTTATCTAGACAGACCACAAATATATACTGCCATTCCACTTAACGCTTGGGCTGAGTACTTCTTTAAGATCTTCAACCCAAACAATCAGAACCAGGCACTTTTACCTATTGAGAAAACCGTTTATGATCATGAGGCTGCTACTTGTTTGAGGTAAACAATCGCAATCAATGATCCTTGCTATAAAAATCATTCCCTTGGGTAAAGTGGCTTGATCGGGTTCCTGTGTAATTCATGAAAAGTATCCTATTTCTGGGTGCCCATAATTACAAATGTCCTAAAAGCAGCCATTGCAGGCCTACTTGTTCCAACGTGGCAGGAGGTAGTAAACATCTCTGTTAGAAATGAGGTCTTTGGTTGGCAGTCAGGTTACCCCCTGTCCAAGCAAGGACCCTCACTCTAGTCAGGGTAAGTCACACACAATCCAAATTATCCTGTGCCCACCCTCTGGTAGCTTGGCACTGAGCAGTCAGGCTTAACTTAGAAGGCAATGTGTAAAGTATTTGTGCAATAAATCATACAATAACACAATATAGCACCACAAAAATACACCACACACTGTTTAGAAAAATATACAATATTTATCTGGATATTTGCAGGTCAAAACGATAAAAGATGCAATATGAAATTGTAGAGATATCACTGAAAAGTGATATAAAGTGTCTTAAGTTTTTAAAAAGCAAACAAAGTCTCTTTCAAGCACAAAGTACCTGGTTTGGAGTGAAATATCTCTGCAGAGGGCCGCAGAGGAGGAGATGCGTGGAAAAATGGTGTGTGCGTCGGTTTCGCCCTTTCACACACGGACTTGCGTCGTTATTTTTCATGCGGGGAAGACGTTGTGTGGATTTCCGGCGAGCGGACAGTCTCCTCTGTGGGTCGAGGGTTTTACAGATGCCCCGGGGTCTGTGCGTGGATTTCTAGGCTTGTTGCCCGGCTGCGCGTCGTTCTGGTGGGCTGTGCGTGGAATTTTCTCCCTCACGGCAGGCGTTGCGTCGATTTCCTCTCTGGAAGTCGGGCGGTGTTGTCCAGGCCGGCCATGCTTCGAAGTTCCGGTCGCACTGCAGGCGTTGCTTCGATCTTTTCCTTGCGGGGTCGAGCGGCATCTTTCCGGATCGGCGTGCAGTGAATTTTTCACTGCGGAGCAAGCTATGTGTCAATTTTTTCAGCGCAGAAGGAGTGCAGTTGAAATATGGAAGTCTTTTTGGTCCTGAGACTTCAGGGAACATGAAGCAAGCTCTATCCAAGCCCTTGGAGAGCACTTCTGCAGCAAGGCAAGAGTTCAGCAAGGCAGCAGGCCAACAGCAAGGCAGCGGTCCTTTGTAGAAAGCAGTCAGGTGAGTCCTTTGAGCAGCCAGGCAGTTCTTCTTGGCACGATGCAGGTTCTGGTTCAGGTTTCTTCTCCAGCAAGTGTCTGAGGTGGTAGGGCAGAGGCCCTGTTTTATACCCAAATGTGACTTTGAAGTGGGGGAGACTTCAAAGAGTGGCTTAGAAGTGCACCAGGTCCCCTTTCAGTTCAATCCTGTCTGCCAGGGTCCCAGTAGGGGGTGTGGCAGTCCTTTGTGGCCAACTTCACCAGTCAGCAGGATTTTGTATTACCATTCTGGCCATATTAAATATGACCTTCCTACTCCTTTCAGATCAGCAGCTACCACTTCAATAATGTATGAGGGCAACCCCAATGTTAGCCTATGAAGGGAGCAGGCCAAACAGTAGTGTAAAAACGAATTTAGGAGTTTTACACTACCAGGATATGTAAACTACACAGGTACATGTCCTGCCTTTTACCCACACAGCACCCTGCTCTGGGGGTTACCTAGGGCACACATGAGAAGTGACTTATGTGTAGAAAAAGAGGAGTTTTAGGCTTGGAAAGTACTTTTAAATGCCAAGTCGAGGCAACAGTGAAACTGCACACACAGGCCTTGCAATGGCAGGCCTGAGACAAGGTTAAGGGGCTACTTAAGTGGGTGGCACAACCAGTGCTGAAGGCCCACTAGTAGCATTTAATCTACAGGCCCTAAGCACATACAGTGCACATTACTAGGGACTTATCATTCAATTAAATAGTCCAATTGGGTATGAGCCAATGTTACCATGTTTAAAGGGAGAGAGCATATGCACTTTACCACTGGTTAGCAGTGGAAAAGTGCGCAGAGTCTAAAAACCAGCAAAAATGAGGTCAGAAAAAGAGAAGGAGGAAGGCAAAAAGTCTGGGGATAACCCTGCAGAAGGGCCATTTCCAACAATCTCCATATTCAAAAAGAGGAACAATGGTGAGCCCAGTTGTTACCATCCCATCTTGCTGCAAGATAGTCCTTTCAAAATTCTGGGAAGGGTAATTCTATCTAAACTCAAAGAATGGGCACATGAAAGCAGGACACTATCTGATGTGCAGCTTGACTTCTGCTCTGGATAGGGCACAGCGGATCAGAGTCTCAATTTCTATCTTATTACACACAAATATGATACAGCTAAGAAAGAAACCATGCTATTAGCATTTATGGATCTTACATGTGCTTTCGACACGGTCCAGCGATCCAAGCTTTGAGACGTCATAAAAGGCATGGGGATAGATGAGGCCATAGTTGACTTGCTCCACAGGCTACATTGGCAAACATTTTCCAAAGATATGATATACCACAGAGGGCAATCTATAACCTAAAATATAGTCCACCATTGGTGTTCATCAGGGCTGTGTAATGGCTCTCTTACTTTCCTTGCTCTACATCAATGACCTCAAATAATTTCTGTGTGAAAGAAATTTGCCAAAGATAGGCTGCCATTTCGTACCAGTACTATTCTATGCAGACAATGCGGTTTTATTAGCTAGAATTGCCAATAAACTGCAGGCTCTCCTGGATGCTTTTAACACTTCTATGAATGATCGTAGGTTGAAGATAAATCTCTACAAGTCATATACAATGAAATGCGGGCCTGGGATATTTAATTCTTGGAAATTTACCATTTTTGTTGAAGAGGTGGTTCAAGTTCAAAGTTTTGCATATCTGGGAATCCCACTGGATGCAGCTTTTAATTGGAGATTTCTAACAAAAATTAAAGCCCTTTAACTCCAAATGTACATTGAGTCTATATTTCATTTTGTCAAAAGGTTGGGGCATAAACCTCCACATTTATAAGAGTAAATGTCTGTCTGTTGACACATTTGGTACCGAAGTGTGGGTGTACGTAGTTGTCAGCCCAATGCAAATGATTGCTAATAAATCTATATGTAGGCTTCTGACATTACTATTAACTTGACCCATCATTTGTTATCATGCTAAGGTGGGTCTTGGCTATGTAGAAAACTATATTAAATTGCAATCTTTGACGTACCTTAAGAAAAGTTTCAGTGAGTTGGGGTGCCAGAGATGTTCTAAAATTTCAAAGATTCTTCATGCTTAGCTCCTGATTCTGTTCAAGGTCTGTATTATAAATGGTGACATTAAGCGCCCAAGATAGAATTGTATGCCATGGAATAAGGTATACCTCTCTGAAACACTATTGTGAGCCCTGCTCCAGAGGCTCGTCTCCAATTTATTTTAAATGAATGGAGTAGATTCCTCCTTACGAGTTTGCATTTTTGCCCACTTTTTCTTGGCCTTTTCCATCCAAGGTCTGTGGTTTACATCCCTTCCCACATGCCCAAGAGATGGGTGGTTTAAACAGAGCACAATGCACTTTAGTTTTTTTGCAAACTTTACACCACTCATTAGAAATGCTTCCTTATCCCAATACTACGTAGATCTAATATCAGATCTCATAGAGTAGCCTTTCCTATTTTATAGCAATTAATGACCTGTGAAGTGTGTTATGCCATGTTTACTTTTATCAAACGCTCTCTGCTCAGAAGAATCACATGCACCACCACGCTCCAACAGGAGGACACATTTTTTACAAATCGTCTGCCAAAATTGTTTTTATGTTCTGAATGTGATCTGATGTTAAAATTTTAAAAAAGGGGAACTTGAGATGAAAGGGAAGTGTTTTAGCATGCTAGCGCTTTAAACATAGTCGCAAGTGAGGTTGGGCCCTAGTGTTTTTCTTTTACTACCAGCATAAAGGTGGCTAAGGTGGGGGCACACAGCTGAGCCACACACTGCACCACAATCCAACAGGAGGACATATGTTTTTAGAAATCTGCTGCTAAAAATTGTTTTATGTTCTGAATATGAGCGAATGTTAACATTTTAAACAGGGGAACCTGAGAAAAAAAGTTTTTTTGCGCACTTTAATCATAGAGTTGCCAGACAGATAGGCACTCTAGTGTTTTTTTCTTGCCCTACTGGTATAAATGACTGCTAGGGCATGGGTATGCCACTGAGCCACACGCTGCACCGAGCTCCAACAGAAGGATGCATTTATTAGAAATGTGCTGCTAAAAGTTGCTTTTATGTTCTGAATGTGATCCGATATTAACATTTAAAAAAAGGGGGAGCTTGAAATAAGAGGAAATATTTTTGCACACTAGTAGTTTAAACATAGTCACCAGTGAGATTGGAGCTCTAGTGTTTTCTTGCACTACTGGCATAAATGTCAGCTGTGGCACAGGTGCGCAGTGCAGACGCACAGCGGGTGCACCGCTGGGCAGGTAAATGTGCATCAAACAAGACTCGAGTCCAGGAACCCTGCCCAAGTCTCTACAAATAAGGTGTGCCACTCTTTACAACAGCTATTTGCATTAAGGTCCTCACCTACTACTCACAAATTGCCCCGTTTTAAACTTAGAAAGTGGTCATGGGCAATTCCTGAACTGCAGTTTTGCTTTTCTCGCAAGGTCTGAAAATTCTGCAGTAAAAAGCTGGAGTCTTTTTCTGATCAATTGCAGATCCCTTCCACGCCACAGACTTGAGCTATTAAAACTGTTTGAAGAAGAACGGCCAGATGCCATTTTCTGCATGGAAACTTGGCTACATGACAGCTCTACACCAGACATTAACCAACCACTTCCTACAGGTCATTACATTATAGGAAAGATCAGATCAGTAAAATGGGCAGAGGAATTTCGATAATATTAAAAGATATCTATAGATGTGTGTTATATCCTCTCCCCATTCCCGACTGCAATAACTTTTGTTCCTCCTTAAATATGTGGCCCACATGCACATCCTCAGGGGTTCTGATTTACAGACACCCAGGACCTTGCTCGAAGTTCGCAGAAGTCATTTCCTATTTGATTGCTAGGCCAGTTGTTTAGAAAAAACCTTACCTTAATGGGGGATTTTAATGTTCATATTGACAAGACCAACAATCCGCTATTGACAGGTATATTACATGACCGTAGTGCCCTTCAACTAATGCAAAGAGTAGACAGCCCCACACATGATCAAGGGCATCTCCTCGATCCAGTTTTCAGCAATGGCCCTTCTATTAAGGTTAAGAAACCCTGTACTATGTGATGGATATACCACTTTCTGATTCCATTGATGATGAACCTCAGTTCATCACCTATTGGCACTAATTCAGCACTGAGAATTGACCTTTGGTGATCAAAACCCAAATGGAAGAGGAATGGATGGCTTCTTTTGCCTCTGCTAAACCAATCTTAGGTGACAATCATACCCTTGCCAATACTAAATGTGAAGATTGTATTAAACAATCCTTGATAAAATCATACAAGTCCCCTAAATGAAAAGAGGCCACAAAGAAAAATCATCTCCTTCCTTTACATCTATCATCCTTGAAAAAAGAATGAAAAAAGCTAGCAAGGAAATGAAGGAAAACTTATGAGGAACACAAAAAAACTCCTACCATCTTGCTTCAAGAATTATCACCTGGAAATTAAAAAGGTGCAAACTTCACACTACAAAATATAGTAGACAGCTAACTCCCCAAGGGAACTATTACAAATTGTCAAATCTCTTATCACACCAAAGTTGGTAAACAATTTCCCAGACCCCACAGCAGCATGGTGCAATGAACCTGCAGTGTTCATTAAAATAAATCTCTGACATATACTGCACATTACAGCAGACTAAAACATCCCTAATTCCACTGCAGGCATATATTTTTCTAACACACCCTTTATATGCCTTTCAACCCCCTCCCCCCATTTTCCAGGGAACTACTCCTAACACATTTCAGCAAAGTGAAATTGGGATCTCCTTTGGACCCTGCAATGCCACACATACTCCTTCAAGTAGCAAAATGTATCTTACCTGCACTACTGGACTTCCTATATCTCTCTCTCACTACTGGACTGGTCCACCCAGCATGGAAACATGCTGTTGTTAAACCGTTATTTAAAAAAAAAAAAACGGTCTCACTCCCTCATGCCTCTGAATTATAGGCTCATCTCCCTGCTTCTGACTATAGGAAAGGTGTTGGAAAAACATTTTAATGAAAGTGTTTCCTTATTTCTTGGAGAAAACTCACTGCTTCACCCCACACAGATGGGATTTCGCCCACAACACAGCATGGAAACCACCCTCTTAACAGTGACGGAGGAGCTTAGAAACATGCTGGACCAGGGAGGATCCGCCACCTTCATCCTCCTTGACCTGAGCGTGGCTTTTGATACAGTTGACCTTGAAATACTTATACAATGAATGAGTTAAGCCAGAGCAAAAAATGTTGCCCTTAAGTGACTCACTTTCTTCTTAAAAGACAGGTCATTTCAAATATGTACTAGTTTCACTTGGACGTCTTTTACCGCAGGGCTCTGTCCTCAGCCCCACACTTTTCAAACTTTATATGCACCTGCTAGCTGACATTCTTCAGGAATTTGGGTTGTTCATGGTCTCATACACCGATGATACACAACTGGTTGTCTCCGTTACACCTAGTAAAGGACCACAATAACAACATCTGTCTCCTTGTTTAGAAAACGTACTTGGGTGGACGGCAAACTGCTCTCTTAACCTGAATGGGTAAAATACAGAATTGATGAGTCAGGGGAATATCCTCGACCCTCAACCTTTGCTAAAATGGTCAGAGTATTTGGGCAATTCACCAATCCCTTCCTCTCCCATAAAAAGCTTAGGAAGATAGTATTACAGTTCCCTCTCTATGGATGCGCAAGCAAAAAATCTTGTGGCAACTTGCTTTGAAATCTTCAGAACTCTCTGGAAAATCTTATGTCTACTACCCTTCTCCTCCGGAGGAATTGTGGTCCAATCCCTAGTTCTCTCTCATCTGGGTTACAAGAACTCCCTATACACAGATTCCCCACAATTTTTAACCAGGAGACTCCAGGTTGTTCAAAATGTGGGTGCACGGACTTTACTCAATCACCCAAAACAGACCTGGGTTAAAACGCCCTGGTCTTTTTCCACGGTTCACCGTTGAGAAAAAATCAAATTCAAAGCATTATGTAAAGCACATAGAGGGCTTCACTCCATATGACCGTCCTTAATTAGGGCACTATGGATAAGTTACTTACCTGTAAATCCTAGTTCTCTTCCAGGGGTATCCTCATCAAAGTCATAAACATTGAATATTCCCGCCCTTGTGCGGGGACCCCGGAGCATATATAAAATATACACATATTATACATGTGTAACAAACAGTCATGCAGGCTATCATGTTAAAAACAGGCTAAAATGCTTTATTTCTATGAAGTTTCTTTTTTAATATATTTTTTTTTATATTAAATACTACAATAGAGCATAAATACGTACCCAAGCTCCTAAAACTAGGCTTAGGGAAGTAAGCAGTAGCAAACTCTAGAGAAAAAATAGAAAAAACTGCATTGAAAAACAATGAAGCATTCTTAGCCAATAGGCTGCATGCAGGTTAACACAGGAGAACCATAAAAACTTTGGCACCGTGCCTTTAAGACCCTGAGCACCTCCAGTATCCCACCATGCCTCAGGGGTGAAGGAAAGGTGACAGCTGGTTCACAGTTAGGTCAGTTCTTTTTACGGTGACAATTTGTATAACTGATTCCAGACACAGTCTGTCCTGCACTTCTAGGAGCCGTGCGTCCGGGGAGGAGGGTGGGTTGTTTATGACTTTGATGAGGATACCCCTGGAAGAGAACTAGGATTTACAGGTAAGTAACTTATCCTTCTCTTCCAGGGGATCCTCATCAATAGTCATAAACATTGAATAGATTAGCAAGCCCATCCCTACACCCAGCGGACTGTCCGATAGAAGTGCAGGAATAGATATGTCTTACGCAAATAGATTTCTTAGAGAGGCCTGCCCCACTTGGGCATCCGCTCTTGCATCTGAGTCTAAACAATAATGTCTTGTAAACGTATGGACAGACTTCCATGTAGCAGCCTTACAAATCTCAGATATCGGAACATTGTTAAGGAGAGCAGCAGTAGCCGCTTTACCCCTTGTGGAATGCGCTCTAGGCCGCGCTAGTAATTGTTTATTAGCTAGCTGGTAAGTATTAACAATACAAGAAACTATCCATCTTGATATTGTTCGCTTAGATGCTGCCTCTCCTGTCCTTAAATGACCATAGTTTACAAACAAGCGGTTAGAGTGTCTAATCGATTTTGTCTTGTCCAGATAAAATTTCAGCACTCTTTTCAAGTCTAATGAGTGCAATGCTTTCTCTGCCGGAGTCTCCGGATTGGGAAAGAACGTCGGTAGAGATATGGTCTGATTAATATGGAATTCTGACACCACCTTCGGAAGGAAAGATGGGTGAGTTCGAAGAACCACTCTATTGTCATGAAAAACCGTGTACAGTTCTTTTGAAGACAAGGCCAGGATTTCACTGACCCTCCTCGCTGAAGTAATGGCCACTAGAAAAGCCGTCTTCCACGTAAGGTGTTATAAAGAGGCCTTATGTATAGGCTCGAAAGGAAGGCCCATAAGTTTTGCCAGGACTATGTTCAGTTCCCATGGAGGAGAAGGCCTCCGACTTGGCGGAAAAACTTTCTTCAAACCCTCTAAGAAATCCTTGACTACAGGTTTTGTAAAGAAGGATTCCTGAGAAGGTGACTTGCGATAGGCTGTAATAGCAGACAAATGTACCTTAATATATGATACCTGCAGACCGGACTTCGCTAGATGAAGCAAATAGGACAGTATGACATCCTCCTGCGCCCGTATGGGATTATGACCTTTCTGACAGCACCATATGTAGAATCTCTTCCACTTAAAAGCGTAAGAACGCCGCGTGGAAGGCCGTTTGGACTCTTTCAAGATGTTCATGCACTCCTGCGAGAGCCCTAGGTGCCCATACTGCAGGAATTCAGGAGCCATGCTGTTAAGCTCAGAGAGGGTAGGTTGGGATGTAGAATCCTGCCCTCCATTCTGCTCAGAAGATCCGGTCTGCACGGCAGCCTCCTGTGAGGTTTTTCCGACAGGTTGAGGAGATCCGTGTACCAGAACTGTCGGGGCCATTGTGGCGCTATAAGAATCATTCTGGGCCTGGATCTGTAAAGTTTGCTGATCACTGCCGGAATGAGGGGAATCGGCGGAAAAGCGTAAAGAAATATCCCTGACCAGTCGATCAACAGGGAATTCCCTCGAGATCCCGGACGGTAGAACCTGGATGCGAAGTCTGGGCATTTCTTGTTTACTTCGTCTGCGAAGAGATCCAGTTGAGGCCGACCCCATTGCGCGAAGATGTATTCTGCGACTTCGCCGTGTAGGACCCAATCGTGAACGTCCTCCAGGTGTCTGCTTAGAAAGTCTGCTTCCACGTTCTGCTGACCTGGCAGGTGAACTGCTGTAATTGACATTCCTCTGGCCAGGAGCCAATGCCATATCGCTTGGGACTCTCGCGATAGGGGTAGGGACCTCGTTCCCCCTTGTTTGTTCAAGTAATACATCGTGGTTGTATTGTCCGTCTGTATCAAGAGAGTTTTCCCCTGAATTAGCGGTATGAAAGACTTGAGAGCCAGATGGACCGCTCTGAGTTCTAGCAGATTGATGTGGTACTGCTTTTCCTTGTCTGACCACAGACCCTGCGCTTGAAAAGGACCCAAATGAGCCCCCCATCCCTGAAGAGATGCATCCGTTACTAGGGTGTCGGATGGAAGCACCTGGTGAAACGGAGCACCCACTGACAGGTGAGGTCTGTGCATCCACCATCTCAATGACTGAAGTGCTACCGCCGGTAGCCGCACCGTGTCCTCCCAGCGACCTGTTCTTTGGCTCCAGTTGGTCTCCAATGCCTCTTGGAGGGGTCTCATGTGGAGTCTGGCATTTGGGACAATAAAAATGCACGATGCCATGGAGCCCAGCAGTGATGTCACCTGACGTGCCGTAGGTGCGCTGGCTCTCAACAGGTCCTGGCACTTCCTGTCTATTGAGGATAGTCGTTCCTCCGAAGGATACACTTTTTGGAGTTCTGTGTTTATGATAGCTCCTAGGTAGTGAAGATTCTGCGTTGGAATCAAGGTTGACTTCTGGTAATTGACCTGAAGACCTAGAGCTTCGCAAACTCCTAGTACAATGTCCCGATGGCTTCTCGCCTGCTCCGGAGAAGAAGCCTTTAGTAGCCAGTCGTCTAGGTATGGATATATGTATATCCTTTGTCTTCGGAGATGTGCCGCCACCACTGCCATACATTTCGAGAAAACTCTTGGGGCAGATTTCAGGCCAAAGGGTAGAACTCTGAACTGGTAATGCTGTAACGCTACTCGGAAGCGCAGGAATTTTCGATGTTTGGGAGCTATCGGGATGTGAAAGTACGCATCCTGTAGGTCGATGGAGCACATCCAGTCTCCCTGATGCAGTTGAGGGAAAATCTGGTGAAGCGCTAGCATTCTGAACTTCTGCTTCCTTATGTATTTGTTCAGCCGCCGTAGGTCCAGAATTGGCCTGAAAACGCCCTCTCGACCCTTTTTTGCCATTAGAAAGTAACGGGAGTAGACCCCCTGTCCTCTGTGTGCAGGTGGAACCTTTTCTATGGCATTCTTTTTTAGGAGGGCGAGAGCCTCCTTGCGTAGCAAGCTGAGATGAGATGGATTGTCTTTGGTTGGTGGCAAGCGTGGTGGAGGCTGTTTGAAAACAAGAGAATAGCCATGTTCGACAATATTGAGCACCCATTTGTCTCTGGTGATAGAGTGCCACTCGTGAAGATAAGCCGTAATACTTCCCCCCACCGGAGTGGTGTACAGTGTCGAGGGAAGCGAGATTTCATTGCTTGGTGGGTGCTTTCGGAGTGGACTGTTGAGGTCTACTTGACCCTCGCTCCCTTGTGTTTCTCCTTTGAAAAAGAGGGCGTCCCTGTCGTTGCTGTGACCTTTGCGACCAATGAGGGGTTTAAACTCTCTGCTGGAAAGGGCGCCTGTCATATGGCCTGTACCTCCGCCTGAAATCTTTCTTTCTTTCGAGGCCCACCGCCTTCATGGTATCCACCTCGGTCTTCATGCGGGCCATCTCTTCGTCTGCATGGGCACCGAATAGAGAGTTCCCGGCAAATGGGAGATTCAGGATGCGTTGTTGTGCTTCCTGTTTCAAGCCAGTGAGCCTCAGCCAGGAAGATCTCCTCGCACAGATACCATGTGCGTATCCATGAGCAGCCAAATCCGCCCCATCTGCTGCCGCGCTGATAACCTGGTTGGATACCAGGCATCCTTCTTGTAGTATCTCCTGGAAATCTTGTCTGTCTTCTCTGGGCAATTTTTCTGTAAATCTACTGAGGGAGTCCCACAGAGAACGATCATACCTGCCCAGGAGCGCAGACGCACTGGAGACCTTCATTGCTGAAGCCGCTGTCCCGCATATCTTTCTCCCCAGAGAGTCTAGATGCCTGCTCTCTTTATCCGGGGGTACCGTGGATGAAGATGCCACCGAGTGGGTCTTTCGGGCGGCAGCTATGATAACCGAGTCCGGTGGCGGATCCTTTCTAAGGAATAAAGGGTCCTGTTCTGGAGCATTGTATTTTTTGAGAATTCTAGCCGGGGCAGACTTAAGCGAGGCTGGGGCCAGAAAAGTGTCCATGGTTGGCTGCAACAAGCCAGGCACTAGAGGCAGCAACTTTTTTGACGCTGATCTCTGTTGTAGAGTCTCAAAGATGACCGATGAGGAGGTAGATGGTTCTGGAACCTCTATGTTGAGTTTCTGCGCTCCTCTTAGCAACACCTCGTTGAATGTGGTAATGTCATCCACCGGTGAGACTCTAGCAGGTGGTGAATCTGTTAGGGTGGGTGAGTAACGCCCGACAGATGAACCTGATGAAGACCAAGAGGGTGATCTTCTTCTTGACCGCAACCTGGATCTTCGTTGAGAGCGAGACCTGCTGCGAGACGCTGTAGCCGAGCATCTAGGCCTCGCGGTCGGTTGGCGAGGAGCTGAACGAGCCTGTTCTGCCCTGGCTGTCGGTGATGGCGTTCTTGGCAGGGAGGCAGTAGGTGAATACATTCGCGAATATTGCGAATCTGGGGAGGCCGCTGGTCTGTTGAGGCTCTCCAGCCATCTCGGAGATAGGTTGATGGGCGAGACATGCCCAGAAGATGCCGCTCTTGACCGAGAAGAGTCGCTCGGTATGGAGACCACTGGAGATGGCCATCTGGCATGGGGCGATGTTCTGCTCCCTGTGGGACAGGTAAAACCTGTGTCGACGTCGATGGCTGTTTCGACGTCGAAGGACGCCCAGCCGGTTGCTCATGCCTCGACGTTGAGTGCCTCGACGTTGAGTGCCTTGACGTCGAACGGCGATCCTTGGACCTCGACCTGCTCGCCGTCGTGTGCCTCGACGTGGAGCGATGGGAGGTCGACGGCGGATGTCTCTCGTGCCGTCGTGGCGACTTCGACGTCGTGTGTCCTGACGTCGGGGGGCGCACAGCCTTTGGTGGCGACCGGGCACACCGGCGATGGCTCGACGTCGATCGGCGGGCTGCCGTCGACGGAGACCTGCCCCTGCTCTGATGTCCCTCCGACGCCGTTCCCTTTGACGTCGGGCGTGTCGCCGTCGACGGCGATCTATGCCGGTGAGACGGTGGTAGCGATGACGTCGACGGTAAACAAACAGATACTTTCCTACCTGTCGACGTCCACCGGGCCATTCTCTCCTGAGAATGGCCTTCTGGCTGTCTGGGAAGTGAGGAGGACGATGTTCTTTTCCTCTCCTGAAGCCCATGTAGCTGGATCTTCTCTCTGTCTTTCAGAGTCCTCCTAGACATGTTCTTGCAGTACTTACAAGTGTCAGGGCAGTGACTCTGAGGCAGGCACACTATGCACAGAGAGTGGGGATCTGACTGGGCCTTCTTCTTCCCACAAGCAGGGCATTTGACAAAAAGTGAAGGCATTTTTCTGTCAGAAAAAACCTGCCTAGCTCAGACAAAGGTGTTATTTGTCGAGTGAAAAGTGAAAAAAACGCTTTTTTAAAGAATTTTTCTGAGAAAAACTCAGAAAAACTGAGAGCTCAATGCTCCAGGATCCTCTCAGAAGAAGCCGGAAAAAAGAACTAACCTAACTATGAACCAACTGTCACCTTTCCTTCACCCCTGAGGCATGGTGGGATACTGGAGGTGCTCAGGGTCTTAAAGGCACGGTGCCAAAGTTTTTATGGTTCTCCTGTGTTAACCTGCATGCAGCCTATTGGCTAAGAATGCTTCATTGTTTTTCAATGCAGTTTTTTCTATTTTTTCTCTAGAGTTTGCTACTGCTTACTTCCCTAAGCCTAGTTTTAGGAGCTTGGGTACATATTTATGCTCTACTGTAGTATTTAATATAAAAAAAAATATATTAAAAAAAAAAATTCATAGAAATAAAGCATTTTAGCCTGTTTTTAACATGATAGCCTGCATGACTGTTTGTTACACATGTATAATATGTGTATATTTTATATATGCTCCGGGGTCCCCGCACAAGGGCGGGAATATTCAATGTTTATGACTATTGATGAGGATCCCCTGGAAGAGAATGGGACAATACACTCCTATCAGGGCACCAAGATCTTCTTCTGCCCGCCTCCTGAATGTGCCTCAAATTAGATCCTTATCATCCCTAAACTTTGGAACTCACTGCCCTTCAATTTAAGAAGCCTTGACAAGGAGACTCTGTGTAGGAAACAACTAAAATCCTGGCTCTTTCCTTAATAACTAAGACTTCTTCTTCTATTCCCCTGTCAGCTCAAGTGCAATTCTACAGCTCAACAGCACTAGAGAGCCTTTGAGTAGCCATGCGTTTTAGAAGTTTGTATAGTACAGAACAGAATATTGATATGGACCAATGAATTATTTACTCTTTTATATTATATTTTTTTAACCACCAAGAAATTGTTGCTGCTTTTGTATATGAAATGTTAATCTTTTTATTCTCTTATTGATTGTTTTCTATACCAATGTCTCATGTTTGATATGCACGTTTATGGCTGAAATGGCTGTTATTGGAGTCGAATAAAGTTTGACTTGATTTGAATATGAAAAAACAATGGGGTGTGGCGTCCTTTTCTGTCATTGGTCACATCCACAACCCTAAAGTGCAACAGTCACTAGAGAAACGATTTATAAAGGGAAAACGGATGAGGTTAGAGTTGGCCTACCCTGGAATAAGGACACTCCGCGCTCCTAGAGTCCAAATAGTCTTTTTTCCCCACTACCCCCTGGGGAGGTGCTCAAGCACGTTAGACACAAGAGGGCATATTGCACAAAGTGCCTTGGGGTGCAATGTGCATTTCCACCTATTTCTTGAGACCCTGTAGCACTTTGGAATTTGTAAGAGGCTGCAGAACCTTGTGTGGCCCGTTGTACAATATGGATCCTGCTGGTGCACAGCTTGCAGCGGCACTAGGGTTGAAAGATCTGCACCATCCAGCTTGGCCCTACGGAAATGAAGGAACTCATTACTTTTGCGCAAGCGTCATAGTGCAGACATGGGCGCAGGGGCAAAAAATCCTGTCAGGCGTAGCACAGTTAGGCCCATATTTATACTTTTTTTGCGCCACATTTGCGCCGCTTTTTGACGCAAAAAACGGCGCAAACTTACAGAATACAATTGTTTTTTGTAAGTTTGCGCCGTTTTGCGTCAAAAAGTGCCGCAAATGTGGCGCTAAAAAAGTATAAATATGGGCCTTAGTGTTTTCGCTGAAGGCACTCTTTTGGGGGGCGGTAGGGGTTCCAATGACCCACAGAAGTCATCCACCTCTTCAAATAGACGTGGGTCCTTCAACGAAAGGCCAAGCTGTGATTTCATCCGCTGACCCTTTCACTAATGTACACTCAGCACAATCATAGACTTTCAGGATTCGCACTCGCGATAAGGATAACATTTCTATCTTTTAATTAGATGGATTCCAGAGAGCAATTGTGCGAAGTCGTATTCGATCTAGCTGGCCTAGTTCTTGAAAAACTTGCAATAGTCATTGTTTATTCCTTCAATTTTCCTATCATTCAGTATGCAAACAGAAGCTGCAGGATTATTCTATTTTTAGTTTCTAGTTTTACCTTTCAAAGTCTATAATCTGTTGTCAAACGTAATATGTACGGCAAAGCCACTGTATCGGTGGTTAATAACCATTCTGACATTAAGATTTTTCTAAGCAGGTCTTGCTGCCGCAAATACTTCTCAATCAGTACCCTGCCCCTCATTTTGTTTTCCACTGATCTTGCGCAAACATTCTCTGAGCAATTGTACATGGAGATTACTGAAGACAGTAATACACTATTTTATCGACCTGACTCTTTCGCCTAATCCTTAAGTAGTTCGATTCAACCGAGCGGCACTTTCCTGATATGAATAATTATCCTTCCCAATATGTTTATTCTTGTCAAGTACTGCATTGATTTAATCAAAATTAATTATCACACTGGGTTGTGCTCTGTTCTCAGAGAAAGGTATTCTGCAGAGGGTTGTCTCCAATTCATACTGTAATATGAAATTACGTATGAACATTGCACAATAACGCTTGAAATACTGAGTCTGCATTAATTGTATCCAAAGTTAAAGGTTCCACTCTGCCTGGGGCGGACGAACAAGGACAAAAAACATTAAAAATGACTGGTTAGCTCGTCTACTTCTATCTGAAAAGTTAGGGAATACATCACTTTAGCTGCTGAAACAGAAGAAATATGAGATGCACAATGTTGTGCCTCGATTTTTGCCTTCTTTTAGGGAAGTGCAGCTTCTAAAGAGTAATAAAAGGGCAAATTAATCCGGGTTATTAACAAATATTTTGAAAACATCAATAGAAGTGTTGTATAATGTTACATGTAAATCCCCATTACTAGATTGGTTTGGCAGTGTTCCAAAGTGAGGACACAGGTGCGTGATGGTGAACACACACATAGTGTTAGCTACCGTATCTATATATTTACAAAGCATTTGGCAAGTAGTTTCCTACTTTGCTAGGAGCAAGAAATATACTCCTGTTAAGGGAAGGACTGAATTAATTTTTCACGGTAAAAAATAGGAACACCTCGAGTATTTAATGACTGTAGGCAAAGGGTTATTTTTCTGGAGAAAATGTTTTCCCTGTAGATAAAAAAAAGTATTATGTCAGGGGTTAAAGTATACCGGTACATTATAATGTCCCAGTCGAGCATCTGATACATTTCCAACTGAAGAAAAATTTATACTTGCAAGAGCTGGAGGAAAGATTCACCAGTTCAAGAGTTAAGTAGCACCAGTCGAGGCTGGGAATTCTTACTAAATAAGAAGCAAGTGGTAAATTTGATCCAAATATAATGCTAACCTAATTGGGAGCATACGCTCGATTTTCACTGTACATAGGGCGATACATGCCTCTCTGGGAAAAAATGCAAAGCCTTCATGTTAGAAATGGGGTCTTTGGTTGGTCAAACACAATCCATATTATCCTGTGCCCACCCTCTGGTAGCTTGGCACTGAGCAGTCAGGCTTAACTTAGAAGGCAATGTATAAAGTATTTGTGCAATAAATCATGCAATAACACAGTATAACACCACAATAATACACCACACATTGTTTAGAATAATATATAATATTTATCGGGATAAATGCAGGCCAAAACGATCAAGATTCAATAAGTATACGTTGAAATATCACTGTAAAAATGATATAAAGTGTCTTTAGTCTTTAAAAAGCAACAACTGTCTTGCAAGCACAAAGTACATGGTTTGCGTTCAAATTCTCTGCAAGGGACTGCAGAGGAGGAGATGTGTGGAAAATGGGGCGGTGTGCGCAAATTTTTCCGGCGCACACAGATGATGCGTCAGTGAGTTTTCACACAGGGCAGGCTTTGCATTGATTTCAAGTGCGTTGACTGGGATCCTCTTCCGGTTGCGGGGTTTTCGGATGCCCCGGGGACGATGTGTTGGAATCCTGGGCTCACAAGACAAAGTCACAGGGGCTGCGTTGATCCAGTGGGCGATGTGTGGAAATTTCTGCTGCATGGCATGAGCTGCGTCGATTCCTCTCAGGAAGTCGGGCTGCGCCGTTCCGGTTCGGCTTTGCATCGATCCAGTGGGCCGTGCATCGAAGTTCCGGTCGCAATGCTGGTGCTGCGTTGATCTTCTCTTGTGAAGTCGGGCTGCGTCGATCCAGTTCGGCATGCAGTGATTTTCTCATCGCGATGCAGGCTGTGCGTCGTTCCTTGCAGGCTGTGCATCAAATTTTCACCGCACAAGGAGTTCTTTTGCAGGACAAAGTCTTTTTGGTCCTGAGACTTCAGGGAACAGAAGGCAAGCTCCATCCAAGCCCTTGGAGAACACTTCTCAGCAGAGCCAGAGGGCAGCAAGGCAGCAGGGCAGCAGCAGGGCAGCAGTCCTTTGCATAAAAGTAGTCAGGTGAGTCCTTTGGGCTGCCAGGCAGTTCCTTTTGGCAGGGTGCAGATTCTGGTTCAGGGATTCTTCTCCAGTGGTATCTCGTCCAAAAGTGTCTGAGTTGGTAAGGTCAGAGACCGTGCTTATATACCCAATTGTGCTTTTGAAGTGGGGGAGACTTCAAAGAGTGGCTTAGAAGTGCACAAGGTCCCCTTTCAGTTCCATCCTGTCTGCCAGGGTCCCAGTAGGGGGTGTGGCAGTCCTTTGTGTGAGGGCAGGCTACTGTCCTTTGACATGCAAGTGTCAGGACCTCCACCCTCCTAGCCCAGGAAGACCCATTCACTATGCAGATGAATGCAAGTCTGGATGAGCATCCTGTGTTTGGGGTTGTCTGAGTGAATGCACAAGGGAGCTGTCAACTAAATCTTGCCAGACGTAGATTGTAAGGCACAGAAGGATTTAAGTGCAGAGAAATGCTCACTTTCTAAAAGTGGCATTTCTAAAATAGTAATATTAAATCCAACTTCACTAGTCAGCAGGATTTTGTATTTACCATTCTGGCCATACTAAATATGACCTTGTTACTCCTTTCAGATCAGAATCTACCACTCAAATAGTATGAGAGTAGCCCTAATGTTAGCCTATGAAAGGAGCAGGCCTCACAGCAGTGTAAAAACGAATTTAGGAGTTTTACACTACCAGGACATTTAAACTGCACAGATACATGTCCTGCCTTGTATCTACATAGCAACCGTCCCTATGGGTTACCTAGGGCCTAACTTAGGGGTGACTTATGTAGAAAAAGGGGAGTTTAAGGCTTGGCAAGGACTTTTAAATGCCAAGTCGAAGTGGCAGTGAAACTGCACATACAAGCCTTGCTATGGCAGGCCTGAGGCATGGTTAAGAGGCTACTTAGGTGGGTGACACAATCAGTGCTGCAGGCCCACTAGAAGCATTTCATCTAAAGTCCCTTGGCACATGCAGTGCACTTTACAAGTAGATTAAATAAGCCAGTTGGGTATAAACCAATGTCACCATGTTTTAAGGGAGAGAGCATATGCACTTTAGCACTGGATAGCATTGGTAAAGTGTGCAGAGTCCTGAAACCAGCAAGAGCAGTGTCCAAAAAGTGGAGGGAGGCAGGCAAAAAGTTATGGGTGACCACCCTAAGGCTGCCAGGTCTTACACTTCAGTATAAAAAACATAATCACACAGTTTAGCATATGTCATCCTATCGTTCATAGCAAGATACTCTACAAATGTATAAAAGTTCATTTAATGTGAGAGGGTGTGATGTAGAGATAGAAATATGGTGTTCATTAAGAACCCATTCAGAAAACTTAGGGGCATATTTATACTCTGTTTTTGCCAAATTTGCATAATTTTTTTGCGCAAATCTGGTGCAAACTTAACTCCATATTTATATTTTGACGCTAGACATGTGTAGCGGTAAACTTTTGGAGTTTAAGTCATTTTTTGCCTGCGGAAAACTACCTTTTGTCAATGCGATGCAAGGTAGGCGTTCCCGGGCAAAAACGGACTCAAAGGCCCTAACACCTTATTTATCCTCCCATGCAAAAATCACGCACGGGAGGAGGAGGGTGTTAAATAATTGCGCTAAGCCTGCTTAGCACCATTATTTAACGCCTGAGTCACGGCAGGCGTTAGGGGATCTGTGGGCCTTTTTCCATGGTCAAAGACCATGGAAACAGCCCACAGGTGCCCTTTCCTGCCCCCAGGGACACCCCCACCCACCTGCACCCACACCTGGAGGACACCTAAGGATGGTGGGACCCATCCCAGGTAAGTCCAGGTAAGTGTTTTTATTTTTTGTGCAAAGTGCTATGGAGGGCCTAATTTAGGTCCCCTGGGCATAGCCATTGGGCTGGGGGGCATGACTTCTGTATTTACTTAGACAGGAATCATGTCCATGGGTTTGTGCTTGGAAATAATGACGCTAATCAGGTTAGAGTCATTTTGTTACTCTAACCTGACTAGCACCATTTTTTCACGCACAAACTCCAGTTTCCTCTACGCCTCCCCCACCCGGTTAGCGTCGTAGCTTAAATATGATGCCCGACTGGCATCCAGGAATGGCGCTAGCCGGCGGTATACATTTTGACGCAAACCTGCAAAATTTATAAATCAGAGCCTAAGTAGGACTTCAACACATCCCAATAAGAAACCAATCAATTTTGAAAGTATGATAGTTGAGAACCCTTGCAGAATGTGGAACAGCTTCAAAGAGCAGCAGGTTAGCTCAATCAAGGATACAAGAAGGACTACTCTTAACTAGTTAATGTTAAATCTCATGAATGTTCAAATCCATTAGTGTAACCATATACAACATTCAGTTAATACCCTTGTCAGGTGAGTTCATCATTTACAAGGGGAAATCCTCCCAGTGAAATAGCTAGGTGGTGATGACAATGCTAATTGAACAGTCAAAGCACAGATACTTGCTCAACTAAATATCAATGAGAACAAGATTAATAGAAAAATATCCATTTCCCCAACAAAAGTAATTGTCTTCTGAATTTGGGCAATTTCTGTAATTTTGGAAGGCCAAGGGAGGTGGAGTGTAGGGTGCCCTTTTGCCAGTCAAAATTGTAAGAGCTGAGGACTAGAACTGCAGTTTGCTCAAAAACTAATTTATATATTTTAATATACTGCAAGAAATTGGATTATTGGTTGAAGAGGGTGAAAACCCACGTGAAACAACAATGGCAATCTTATCAGAGTGAACCATAAAAGTCACTAAATAAAGCTGTGCTTAAACCTCTAGAAGCGTGGCACAAAAAGAGTCAGGCTTAACATAGAAGCAATGGGCAAAATACTTATGCAGTAATAAAGTGAAAATACAACAAAAGGAAAATCCTAAACTTATTTAGAAAAATAGAGTAAACTTGTGTAAATAAAGTGACACCAATACAACTAAAATATAGCAAAAAGTCAGTCAGTAGAACCAGAGCTATGAGCATTTAAAATCTGAGATAAAAATAGCACAAACAATTTGCAAAACTAAATTTTACCTTCTTACTCTGATGTGAATGAAGTGCAGCTCGGCTCTGCAGAGCTCTATTGTGTTTGTTGGTTTCAGTGAGGCTTTCAGTCTGGAGCTGCACAGTTCTGTGGGGCTTTGTGTCACTAAGCACTGGATTGGGCAAACCCATCAATGTGAAACTGCATGGTTTGGCTCTGAGGGGCTCTGAATTATGAAGTGTTGAATCTGGTGAGGTGTCGAGTTAAGGGTTGTGCAGGGAAAATCTGCAGAGCTCACCATCACTCTGAGTCAGATCCATGAAGCCTTTGATCAGGAGCTCCCTGCCTCTGCGGGACTCTTCCTCCCACTGTGTCAGATCCAGAGAAACCTGAAGTGCACTCTAACGGCAGCCAAGGGTCCAGGACATTGAGGACAGCACTTTGGGATCAGCACACACTCCCACAGATATCAGCAGGTGGGATCAGGTCAGGTCCAGTTGGTACTTGTCAGCTGAAAAGCAGGAAAGGCCTCTGAAGCTTGTTGTGCCCCTGTAACCCAAACAGATGTTCAGCCAACTGACCCTTGGGGGTCACTCCTGGGGTCCTGGGTTCAAGGCGAGCAGTTCCAGTCTTCCTTCTTCAAACAGCAGAGCAGGCTTTCTTCTGAATCTTTGTAGGTCCAAGAGTGTTTTTATTTTAGTTTCTGGGGATATCACTTTGAAGCCCAGTGCCAGCCTGTTGGTGCGGGACACGTACCTTCGTCCACCCCTAAACTGGTTATGGTCAGTTCTTCCCTTCCTTCTGGGTTTGTCTCCAACTGAACTAGTGAAACAAAGGGCTGGCAGGCTGAGGTCTTAGCTGCATATATGAATGGCAGGGTAGGCTTCTTCTGAAGTCTCCAAGGCCAGAGACATGTCTGTCAGTACTAATTCAGAGGGTGGCACAATGTGTGCTGTAGCCCACTAGTAGCATTTCAGTTACAGGTCCTGAATACTGGTAGTACCATATACTGGGGGCTTATAACTAAAGTAAATGTACAAATAAGGACTATACCATTTTTATCATGGTTCTGAGGGAAAGCCAAGCACTTTACTACTGGTTAGCAGGAGCAAAATATATCAGGTACTACAGCACAAATGGTGGTAGAATTTGATAGGACACACAAAAAGGCACACACTCCCACATACCCTTTTTACTGAGGGGCCAGAGAGAGACCAGAAAGTCAAAAATTAAAGTTGTTAACTGATGAAGAAGAGGTCTGGATAGATTTGTGCCAGACATTTTAGGTCCAAATAGAAGAGGTGAATAGAAGATCAGAGCCTTAATCTCAGTTGAATTGGGTGTTCTGACAAACACAACTGGCTACATCAGGCACACAGTTCTCAAGATGTTCTTTAATCAATCCCACCTCACCACTTGTGATGATGTCTTATGTTTGATGTTGTTTGATGAGGTACCCCACATATTGCCAAGTTCCCACCACTCCTCTAAGACCTGCGGCCCAATATGCTGCTTTCATATGTACTATTTGAAATTTATGTTAACATTATAGAAGAACCACTTTTGCATATCTTCTCATATTGCATGACTTACTACAGGGAAAATGTCTTACAGTGCCTATGAAAATCATTATAATAATTTCATCTTCAGGTGTCTTGGGGAAAGAGGATCATTCTCCAAGTAACCTTGTGTTTCTTCTTCAAAGTTGCTGACTGAAGGCACACTGGATTTTCATGGGCAGAGCTTGCCTTTGCAGACTCCAGGCTGTGTGTCTTTTGACATTCAGGTATCCAATAAATGTTCTGCACTGCTCGAACGTCCAAACCTTTCTTTGCTAATGACTATTCTTACTATATTCTCCATCTGAGAAAGTTCTTTGAAGGTTTCTGGGATACATTCTGACTATCATCCCCCGCTCTGTATTGTAAATTGGTATTCCTACACTTTGTTTGAGCCATGAGAAATGTACCATATGTGGTCAAGAAATACTGAGAATAACTTCGGTTTTACCCACAAATACAACTAGATTTTGAACTGCAACAATCACAATTGTTGCCAGTAGAATGAAGTATGTGTTTAATAGCAATGGAAACATGTTGTATCACTGAGGGATTCAACTCCTCCTCAGACTGAGGAAATGTACAGAAATAAAGACATGGATGCTAGCTGGCAAGACTACAAAGAGGAAATATAACAGAGGGAAAATTCTGGAGTACCCAAGTAAAATCTATTGGAACAATGGAAGTGTTAATAGTTTAGAAAGCCACAGATAGCTCCGGCAATATCAGTGTTGTTACACCTCTGACATTTGGTGGCCAATGGGGTTTGTACAACACAGTCACAGGGGTGCACATCATTCTTCTGGGAGGGCGATAAAAAGTCTGCACAGTGAAAGTGAAAATTCAAATTTACTTAACAGTGTCCTTTCGTGAATGAAGCAAAAGTTAAAATGAGACAACACTAAACGTAAATGATTAACTTCTGTACTATGGACACATGACAAAAGTAGGATATTACATTTTATGGGAAGGGAAAGCACGTTATATCAGTTTTTTGTCAGTTTTCATTATGGTATGACTATTTTTCACCTTTTCTTCTGGGGGTGCCAGGCCATGTGAAGGAATCAACGTATTCTTTGTTCCCCAAAGGAAGAACAGAATGGAAGGTCTGTGTTGTGTATGCTAGAGTTCTTTAGTCGCAACCGAAATGAATGGACCAAATGGACATGATGGCATTTTTATATAGCAGGGTAAAGTGGATCAGGATTCTGTGTGGCGAGGTAGTTTGATCTCTCCTTGACTGATGCTCATTTTGTGGTAAGATGTTACCTTCTGCCAAGAAAAGCAGTCAGTCAAAAAACAGTATTCATTTTTATATGTAACACCATAAAAGTACATGCCAAATACATTTTTCACTCTCCTATATATTATACCATAAGCCATACCTTGTACAATCATGTCCTAAAATAGTCCTTAAACAGTGACAGATAAGACACTGTAAAAACACATAAAATATCAATACTAAAAGTTCCCTGTCTCAATAATATCATCAAGATCTTGCAGGGAGTAAGCATTTTTTTGCTGAGGCTCTTTCTCATGTATATTACATGCCAAATATAAGTAGAGACAGCAGTGCAGACCTTGGTTGAATAAAATTGTTGTAAAAAGGTCAGTGCAGAACTACAGTGTCTGTATTGGAAGTTTCTTAACGTGGGTTTAATGCAGCTAGTTCCCAGGGTCAAATGGCTAGCACTCACCATCAATCATTTTGATGTGGAAAGGTGGCAATGTGATAAACTATATTTAGATTAAATCTACTGAATGTATACCTGTGCCTGGTATTGGCGACATTACTGATGCGTGATGGAGCTGTCCATGGAGGCCCCTGCACTGCCTATGCCAAGTGCATGGGCAGTGGTGGGGCCCCCATGGGTCCCCTCGACATCCCCTTTCCGCCAGCCTTTGCATGGAGGTGAGACCACCATGCAAAGGCTGGTGGAAAGGGGACTCGTTATCCCCTGGGCAGCGCTGGTAGTGCCGGCGGTCGGACCGTTGGCAATCAGACCTCTCTGTCTGCGGTGGGCCGACCGTCATCATGAGTGTGGCGGTCTTGAGACTGCCATACTCATAAGTAGGGCCTTTATGTCTAATTAAAATGTGTCATTCCTCTTGAAAAAACTGAAGACACATATGTTGAAGTTCAGCCTTACCAACCTGAGTTTGTGCTACCAAAAGGACAAAAAAGTGTGGTCTCTCAAGCTTATCACACATGATCTTGATGTAGAACATCAAACAATCCTGTAGTATACAAATTATCTTCTTGGCTTTCTGTTTTGTCCAAACCGTGTGCCACAAAAGAAGAGGATGGAGCTTTATGCGATCTTCTGTGAATGTCACACTCAACTCCTGAGGCATAAAAAGGATGAGCAACTAGAGAGGACTGAAAATAGTCTCTTTAGGTAGGAATCGTCAAAGTCCAGTAAGTTAGTTAGCATTAAAATAACTCCAAATGGCTGCCCCATAGCTGGGCACCAAAGTTGGACACCAAAGACACTCAGTGCCTGATTTAGAGTTTGGCAGAGGCGGTTATCCCTTCCACTGTATTACAATTCCATTACATCCCATGTAATTTGCAATAGAGAGGACAGGATATCCTTCACATTTGTGACAGAGTAACCCCTCTGCCAAACTCTAAATCAGGCCTTAGTCTGATGAATTGAGCACATTTCATTGGTGGGTTTCATCCTCAATTTACAGGAAAAGGCAAAAAAATACATTAGTGCCTTGATTGTTACTAATAATAATTTGTGTCTTCCTGTTGCCACCAGCATCAAAGTTCAATTTCTAATAGGAGAACGTACCTGTCTGTTTTAGCTGGACATCCTTCACACTAATGCTGCAAGGGGTAGGACGATGGGACCCACAAATCAAGTGGCTCATCCAGGTTGACACTAATTTCCAAATTGCCCATAAACTCCACATAAGTGTCCACTAGTAACCACAGGCCCTTCGGGGTGTGGGCCATTAGGACCTCAACATCTACATACAAGATGGCAGGAACAGGGTGATGCCCAATATGGGGCAGGTCTCTGCACCTCTCCTGTAACACCCTATGCACGTTGTTAATATGGAGACAAAGAGGAAAGGACACAGCCCTGCCTGACCCAATAGCTATGAAGAATACATCCAATCATTCCTTAGCAGGACCATACCTTTCTTTAACTGACATCCCAGTACAGATTTCCATTGTCCTCTCCCCCATGTCCTCCATCAAGCACCAACATTTGATAAGGGAGACACTGTCAAAGGCGCTTCCCAAGTCCATGAATGCTAGTTTCAATGCACTATGTTTTGCTACCAAGTACCTATAAACCAATAAGCTCAAGTTAATGCCACGATCCACTGTGCCAATGCCCCTATGAAACCCATATTAGATATTAGTCACCATCATGTGTTCCACTGCACACGCTACTGGCCATGCAAGCAGTATTCTTTCCAAGACCTTAACCTAAGCATCCAGAAGGACGTTCGGGTGATAGCGGCTGGGATTGGTGCAATTGCCCTTTTTTCAATATAGGTAAAATTAGGGATTCCGACCAGGTACCAAACTTGGGTTGTACGACAGAACAATGCATGCTATTATCATGTATGCCTTTACAATGCAGGTTTACAACGCATCTACCAGTACAACCCACATCTTTACCATGCATGTCATTACCATGCACACTCATGTAGGAACATTATGAGTACCATTACCATGCATATCATTACCACGCATACCATTACCACACTAACATTTACAATGCAATTATTTTATATATGGAAAATGTTATTTTAGTAGTAAAAAAAAGTACTGTAAATCGATGCACCACAACAAAAAACAAAGCACTAGAGAAAATGTGTCTACACATTTTCTAAACTAATTAATATGGAAATATACATATGAAGATAGAGAAAACACCTTAATAAACAGTTGTACAAATTTTCCAAGAACATGGCTGTCATTCCTTCATTTTAAGTATATCTATGTACCTTGTATCCAACCAAAATGGCTGTCACAAACTTGTGGAGAAGGTCAAAAGCATTTTAACACCATAAAACAAATATACGTTCAGTCAGATTATAAACCATGGTAAAAAATAGATTGCAATGCATGTTTTATTTTGAATTATCGAATACACCAAAAAAGTATAAATTCACCCAACCACCATTTTGTGCTCAGTGGTACACTGACTTCAATAGTGTCAACACACACCATTGAGAGCAGGAGAGAGAGTCGTAGCCAGGTGTAAACACTGCCGTCTAGCTACACAAGTAAGTACAAATGTTCTCTAACAGTACTAACAATATCTCCCAAACATGTATTCATTAATTTCTAAAATTTTACAGACTTTGAGAACAATTCTACAGTCGACTTTTCAAGTTCAGTTACTCATTTTACACCAGCAGAAGGTAAAAAAATATTTTAAAAAACGTTATGAAAATGGTGTTTATAAAAAAACAGAACCTACTCATATTTGATTGTGGACAGTGGCTGGGGAGCAAAATTACTATTCAAATCATGCTGGGTACTTGGAAGGTGCTGGGCAGTGCGGGGGGGACGCCACATTGCTTTCCTAACTCTGCCAGGTAGTTACCTCAGGGAAGGTGCTGAATAGTGACCAAGGAGCAAAAATGACTATTCTAACTCTGCTGGGTACTCACCTCAGGGAAGGTGCTGGACTGTGACTGGGGGCAAAATTATTATTCTAGGTTGGCCGGGTACTTACCTGAGGGAAGGTGCTGGACTGAGACGTGGGGGCAAAATTGCTATTCTGCCTTAGCCGGCTAGTTACTACAGGTAAGATGCGGAACAGTGACATGGGGGTAAAAGCATTATTCTAACTCTGCTGGGTACTTACCTCAGGGAAGATGTTGGACTGTGACCGGGGGAACGGGGGGAAACATTACTATTCTAACTCTGCCAGGTACTATCGTCAGGGAAGCTGCTGGATCGTGACAAGGGAGCAAAATGACTATTCTAACTCTGCTGGGTTCTTACTTTAGTGAAGGTGCTGAACTGTGACGGGGCAAAATTACTATTCTAATTTGGCAGGGTACTTACCTCAGGGAAGGTGCTTGACAGTGACAGGGCAAAAGCACTATTCGAAACCTGATGGGTACTTACCTCATAGAAGGTGCTGGACAGTGTCTGGCAGGCAATATTACTATTCTAACTCTGCCTGGTGCTTACCTCAAGGAAGGTGCTGGGCGTGACTGGGGGCAGAATGACTACTTTAACTCTGCTGGGTACTTACCTCAGGGGTGGTGCTGGACAGGGACTGGGGACATTATTACTCTTCTAACTCTGCTGGCTACTTACCCCAGGGAGGGTGATGGGGAGCAAAATTACAATTCTAACTCCACCGGGTACTTACCTCAGGGAAGGTGCTAGAGTGTGAATGTGGGGAAAAATTACTATTCTAACTCCACTGGGTACTTACCCTTAGGAAAGGAGCTTGACTGTGACTGGGGGGGCAAAATTACTATTCTAACTTTGCAGGAACTTACCTAAGGGAAGATGCTGGACTGTGACAGGGGCAAAATTACTATTCTATCTCCGCCAGGTACTTACCTCCGGGAAGGTGCTGGATTGTGACTGGCTGGCAAAACTACTATTCTAATTCCACTAGGTATTTACCTTGGTGAAGGTGCTGGGTAGTTACTGGGGGACAAAATTGCTATGCTATTCCTTTGGAGTAGGTATCTCTTTTTCTTGCCAACAGACCTTTAAAGCAAAGAGGGAGTATAAAGAACAAAATAAGGCAGAAACAGTGCAAAAACAAAGGCCAACTTTAAAAACAATTCTTCAGAATACAGGCTAGTTATCCTTTTAAAATGTCAGAAGGACTCTCGCAAAATAATGATACTGCTGGGTCTGGGGCGGCAGCACCTCTGTGTTGTAGGCAACTGTGTCACCCCTACACCAGATGGCAGCTCTCAGCCCAACCATCCCGGCTCACTAGCAGGACCTCAGCAAAACCCAACCGGTAAAAGTGCTTTGTGGCAGTCTTGCATGGTCTCTGAAAACCTCTTGGGGAAATCGTGGTGGAAACAAGTCTTACCTTTTTCTCTCTACATACAAGTCTCTTACACACACATAAGCAAGAAAAGAGATGCAGGACAGTTTTCAGTACACTTAGTGAAAGGACCGCAAACTATGATAAAATGCATGAACTGCAATGATTAGGCTAATGAGGAGTAGCACAACTAGGATTGTGAAAATCAAAGATGTGAATATAGACAACCCCAACATATTTGTAATAACATGAGTACACAATTCCTACCTAGAAGCCTAATTTCTAACCCCTAAGCAAGAGTATGGCGATGTAAGCCAAATCTGTCTGTACAGTGCAAATGAGAAGCACATCCCACTCTTGTTACGTTGGTACAAGGTTAGGGCGCCAGTCTCCATATCTGGATCCATGGAGACACAAAGGCTGAGATCAGCTAAAAATCGACATACAACATGGATGGAACTTTTGACTGGAACCCACTCTAATGCCCTTTGTACTACAAGATGTTTTTATTGGGAACATGTTCATGTTTATGTTCATTGAGAACATTAACAGATCATTGTCCACAGGAGGTGCAGGCTGCAAAGCATGAATCACCATGGGTGCACATTCGAACAGGCACCAGATGCACTGGAAAACTGGCTCGACACACATCAAAATCGGTCTGAATGTCAAAGACCAATCTAGCAAACAAACACAAATGATGGACGGAATGCAGAAAGAATCAAACATTCACCCCCAGTCTCAGATCTGGGTTTAATCCATCAATTATTTTGCTCACCACGCCACCCCAGTTTGGACCCAGCCATGCAAATCAGTCTTGACCCTGTTCCCCATGGGGACCAATCTAGCTCCTGCTCCCCAAGCAAGGAAGCTCTGAAGTACTGCATCATGCATTCACTACACAGCTGGGCTTATGGTAGCTCCATCACTCCATTTCACCGAGAGGGAACAGCCACTGCATGTCAAAAATAGCAGCAGCAGAATTCCATCAACTATTGCCAAAACTATGACAAATCCTCCAAAGACCATCGAAAAGAGTGTGTGTATGGCCGCAATAATTACTCCAAACATGGTCTCGACAGTCTTAAAAAAATATGCAATCCCACAGAATTTGATGCATTGAACATTCTGCTGACCAATTCATCAAAATGGGATTGTATCTCAGCTGATGATCTTGCTATCTGGAAGTTGTATGTCTCTCTTACCGATGTCAGGGCCACATGTATTTGAAATAATAGTGCCGTTCAGCTTGCTAAAGTTTACATCAAAGGTATCAATGTAGGGCCACACACAAGTCTGCCACTTTTATCTCTTGTATGGGAAGAATAAAACATGGCCGCAACAAGTTACTACTTGAGTAACTTAAATCCCGTAAGCAATTCTGGGCTTCATTCCACACCAGCTTTGATCATTCAGAACCACATAACTTCTATTACAAAATATTTGAAATACTGCAGAAATCAAAGAGATGTGGAGTACCCTTTAGATAGCATGCCACATTTGCGGCCTCTGCATTGTACCGGGTGCGCAAGGACACCTGCATACAAATCATAGAATGACTAACAGTAGTCTCACATTCTCTTCCTCTAAGAAAGCCCTCTGTTTCACTGTTTATACATTTGTAATCGAAAGGCAACTGCCACACATCATGTATGTAGCTGTCTCCTAGCTGCTCAAATCTGCGTACTCAAAGTGCTTTAAGTATTTTGTGAAATGAAAGGTGGAAATGGGCAGATTTATTACTCCATGTATTAGCCATACAGGCGAGGGAATTTCTGCTACAGTGAAAGGCAACTTTTATAGTTTCTTAATATTAAGCATGATGGAACTTACTTCTTTTTTAGACATCATCTGTTGTCTGGACAAATTAAAAGTGGCAAACTACTGTGTAACATTATTGTACTTCCAGGACATGTGGCCATTTTTAAGAACCTGCAGTGCCCAACTTAACTGCATGATAGAACGCAACTAGCTTTGCCCATGTGTAAAAAGGACACATCATTCTGAATGATGTCAATTGCAGATGACACAATACTTTTTAAGGTGTAAATTCTATTCAACAGAGTTTTCATGATATTATCGACAACAGCTAAAGCCTTTTCCAAATTTTTCATATCAATCTGCCTTAAACGTGCAGCAGCTTCCATCTGGGATAGTTTCCAGATCTCTTTATATATGGCATATAGGTAACACTTTGAGTGTGGCTTCCTAGGACCTAAGAGGAAATCTTGAAGATTGACTTTATCAGACAGGAGACTAAGGGGGTGATTCTGAGTCTGGCGGGCGGCGGAGGCCGCCCGCCAGACTTCCCCCACCAAAATACCGCTCCGCGGTCGAAAGACCGCTGAGGGTATTTTGGGATTTGCCCTGGGCTGGCGGGCGACCGCCAAAAGGCCGCCCGCCAGCCCAGGGCAAATCATCCTTCCCACGAGGACGCCGGCTCAGAATTGAGCCGGCGGAGTGGGAAGGTGCGACGGGTGCAGTGGCACCCGTCGCGTATTTCAGTGTCTGCATAGCAGACACTGAAATACAAAGTGAAACTGAAATACAAAGTGGGGCCCTCTTACTGAAATACAAAGTGGGGCCCTCTTACGGGGGCCCCTGCAGTGCCCATGCCATTGGCATGGGCACTGCAGGGGCCATCAGGGGCCCCGCGGCACCCCCTGGGTGTCAGAATCCCAATGGCGGCGGAGCGCGCTCCGCCGCCATGGAGGATTCACAAGGGCAGCGGAAAACCGGCGGGAGACCGCCGGTTTTCCGCATCTGACCGCGGCCGAACCGCCGCGGTCAGAATGCCCTGCGGGGCACCGTCTGCCTGTCGGCAGTGCTCCCGCCGACCCTGGCCCCGGCGGTCTCTGACCGCCGGGGTCAGAATGACCCCCTAAGTTGTTCTTTTACAGATATTAAAGTAGAGGAATGCAGCCATTGACGGCACAATTTATCCACACTGTGGCCCTCATTACAACCGTGGCAGGCGGTGATAAAGCCAACAGGCCAGCAGTAAAAAAAAATTGAATTATGACCACGGTGGAAACCGCCAACACAGACAGCCACTTTAACACTCCGACCGCCACAGCAGGAGCAACAAGCACTGCGGCGGTAACCGCCAACAGCCAGGCGGAAGACAAAGTACCGCCCACAGTGTTACGAAACACCAATCCACCACCTTTTACGGGGCGGCACCAATGCCATCAAAAGCATGGCAGAAACAGTACACAGAAGGGAAACGACTCACCTCTGCAGACTCAAGGAAGAACCACGATGCCATGGAGCCCGAACTACAGGTGTTACCCATGCTGGTCTACATACTCCTACACCAGGAATACCAACACCAATGAAGACGACCACGGCGAGTACCGCCCCTAGCACACAGGGGAGGGTGAGGAAAAAGAGAGTGACACACACACACAACATGCATCACCCACCCCCCCACACCCACCCCCAACATCATACACACAAACAGATGCAATAACATTACATATTCACCCCGTACCTCTCAGGAATAATGCAAGGACAAAAGGAAGTGATTAAAGTGAATGTAATAAGATACAAATCCTGAAAAAAATTTCCTCAAATTATATACAGTATTTACAGATTGACAAATGGAGGGACACTGCCCAGTCCATAAAGTCCGTGGGCCTTAGGACCATAACACATAGGCCAAGGCCCCACTTGTCTCCTGCCTCAATATGGAGAGAACACTGTCGGGGCATCATGTCAAAAATACACAGGCACCTCAGGGGGAACGGGGAATGGGGGGCACCCCAGCCAGAAGATGGTACAACACCACTGGGCCTGGAGGGGGCTACATGCCTTGTGCGATGTCCTGGGGAGTGCAAAGCCACAGTCTCTCAAGTGGGTGGTTTGCACACGGCTTGGTCCTGAGGAGCACAAAGCCACAGTCTTTCTAGTGGGTGGTTTGCCCACTGCTTGGTGCTGGGGAGTGCAAGGCCACAATGTCTCAGGTGGGTGGCTTCTTCCACTGGTTCTGGAGGGGATCTTGTGCCCAGTGTGCTTCATCCTGGCAAGGAGGGGGTGAGTGGATGCCTTCTTCCACTGGTTCTGGAGGGGGTCTTGTGCCCAGTGTGCTTCATCCTGGCAAGGAGGGGGTGAGTGGATGCCTTCTTCCACTGGTACTGGAGGGGGCCTTGTGCCCAGTGATGCAGATCTTGGGGAGTGCAAGGTCACAGTCTCTCACCTGGGCATCAGACCCACGATATTTGCAGTGGGCAGGATGCATGACACTCCATGGAGTCTGGACTACATTCCATCCGCCGGCGGTGACGGCTGCACAGAGGTGGCAGTGGCTGTGCTGGTAGCGGTGCTGTCAGTGTTGGTGGGAGGCTCCAGCCCTTCCCCTGCAGCCTCGGATGGCTGCCCACTGGGGCTGCTGCCAGTGATGCTGGTGGCGGTGCTGGTGGTGGTGCTGTCAGTGGTGGGGGAGGCTCCAGCCCTTCCCCTGCAGCCTCGGACGGCTGCCCACTGGGGCTGCTGGTGCTGCCAGTGAAGCTGGATGCGGTGCTGGTGACAGTGCTGGTGGCAGTGCTGTCAGTGGTGGGGGAGGCTCCAGCCCTTCCCCTGCAGCCTCAGACGGCTGCCCACTGGGGCTGCTGCTGCTGCCAGTGAAGCTGGTGGCGATGCTGGTGACGGTGCTGGTGGCAGTGCTGTCAGTGGTGGGGAGAGGCTCAAGCCCTTCCCCAGAAGACTTGGATGGCTGAAATGCCATGGTTGGTGTTGTGGCCTCAGATTCAGCTCCAGCACCCGGCCTACTATCCTTCCTGCCTGCAGTAGCCAGCCCTTTGTCCTTAGCCTGGGCAGCTGGTGGTCCCTTCTTGGCCTTGGTAGCTGGTGGTCCCACCTTGTCCTTGGCAGCTGGTGGTCCCTTCTTGCCCTTGGCAGCTGGTGGTCCCTTCTTGCCCTTGGCAGCTGGTAGTCCCTCCTTGCTCTTGGCAGCTGGTGGTCCCTCCTTGCCCTTGGCAGCTGGTGGTCCCTCCTTGCCCTTGGCAGCTGGTGGTCCCTTCTTGCCCTTGGCAGCTGGTGCAGGCACACTGGCAGTGCTGACAGGTGTCTCCTTGGAGCCTCTCACACCAGCCGTAGCTGCCAAAACTACAGTGGCTGTGGCCTGGGTGGCTGAGGTGCTGGCCTGGGTTCTGCCCACCCTGGCCCGAAGTGAAGGACAGGGTGGGAGGGGCAGGGAAGAGGTCAAGGGTGGAGAGGAAAAGCTTCTTAGGGACACTGGGGCGGGAAGAGGGTGAATGTTTGGAAGTGGAAGAAGAGGGAGTGGTGGTTGGAGGTGTCTGCTGTGTTTGGGTGCAGGTGCATGAGCTGGATGCTGTTGTGAGGTGGATGAGTGTTGGGTGTCTGAGTGCTTGCATTTGGTTACTTTGGGAGGAGGGGGAACAGACACAGTGGGAGAGGACACAGGGGACGTGTGCATGGATGTGGGGGTGGTGACTGCCAGTGAGGGGTGTGTAGTGATAGGTGTGCTGGTGATGGAGATAGTGGATGAGGATGTAGTGCATGCAGTTGTGAGTGGAGACGCTACTGGGAGTGAGGTGGACAAGGAGGAGGAGGGGGACACAGTGGAGGCAGTGGATGTTGGCATGTCTACATCTGTATGGTGTTTGTGTGAGTGCCTGTGTGATGATGTGTTGTGCTTGTGTTTGCCTGAGCCACTCCTGTGTGTTGTCTTGGGTGCATGCTGGTCTGATGGTGTGCCTGGGATAGGTTGGGGTTGAGGGGAATGGGACTGGGTACAGGAAGTTGGAGGGGGAAAGCTAGAGACAGGAACAATGGCTGCCATCAGGGAGGAGGCCAGAGCCTGGAATGATCTCTGTTGGGCCACCACACCAGAGTGAATGCCCTCAAGGAATACATTTGTTTGTTACAAATGGCCTGCCAGCCCCTGGATGGCATTCACTATGGCTGACTGCCCAACAGAGATGGATTGCAGGAGGTCAATAGATTCCTCACTCAGGGCAGCAGGGCTGACTGGGGCAGGGCCTGAGGTGCCTGGGGCAAAGGAGATGCCCACCCTCCTGGGTGAACGGGCATGGGAAACACGCTGAGGGGCTGCTGGGAGGGTGGTGCTGGTACGGGGGAGGCGGCTGTACCTGTAGTTGGGGTGGGCACAGAGGTGTCCACCACTACTAGGGAGCTTCCATCAGAGGCGGTATCACTGTCAGAACTGTCCCCTCCAGTCTCCACCGTGGTGCTCCCCTCACCCTTCATCCCACTGGTGCCCTCACCGTCGGGGGCCATGTGGGATGCAGCTCCCTTGGTCGCCGGTGCCTCTGCTCCTCCGCCGGATGATGCTAATGCACATAAGGACAGGGTGGCAAAACAAAAAGGGAGGGAGAGACAGAGGATGCACTTGGTCACTGCAGCAGCAACACTACCGTTGGTGTACACAACACACAGGGAACAGCCCTATGCACTAGTCAATGCACTACCAGTCACAATGCTGGTCACCAGGCCATGGAGAATAATGCCTAACACCAATAGCAGCATATCAGATACCCACTGATCCCTGCCCAGTAGGGGATGCCAACTAGCATGTTTGGGGGTGGAGTGCTACAGACCCTGCCCAACATGGAACCTACCCTGCAATGTCCGACCTGGCCTAGGGGCATACACAGGACCACATTCCACACCCAGAGAACACCCCACCATGCGCTATTTGCAGAATTGGTAAATGTACTCACCCCTTTGTGGCTGCTGTGATGCCCTCAAGCACCCATCCAATTCCGGATAGGCTACCGCCAGTATGCGGAACATCAGTGGGGTAAGGGTTCGACGGGCACCCCTTCCTCGTTGGGAGGTAATCCTCAGCTGGGCCTTTGCTGTCTTCCTTGCCCTGCATCTCAGGTCCTCCCACCGTTTGCGACAGTGGGTGCTCCGCCTGTCGTAGACCCCCAGGGTCCGCACATCCTTGGTGATGGCACGCCAAATACCCTTTTTTTGATGGGCGCTGACCTTCAGAAAAAAGAACATATAAGAAGGGATCAGTCATACCGTCCGGCCTGTTACACCATTGGCCCACCATATCCCTCCCATCCCCTTACGCACATAGATTGACCACCATACATGCATCACTCTGTCCAGGACCCCTCAACTACCACCCCCTTACACGAGGCCTTCACACACAGCACTCCATGCATTCATGCCCCATGCATCGTGCACACAGTGTACACACCTTTTGGTGTGGAGGCCCATAAGCAATCGGTACTGGGGTAGGACCCTATCCACCAGCCTCTCCAACTCCGCAGCAGTGAAGGCAGGGCCCCCTTCCCCAGAGACTCGAGCCATGGTCGCTTCCAGACACAGGTCACATCAGCACTTGCAGTATAGGTCCTCTCCTGTTGAAGGTCAGGTAGCAAGTGAGTGAACAGATAGAAAATGGCGGTCAAGTCTGCGGCAGTGTGTACCGTCACAGCTGGCATACATCACCATTGGCTACTGTACCCCATAGGGCCCAATGATAACCAATGAGGAGTTGCACTGCGGTCCTCAACCGCCTCCCGCAATGGCGCACAACGTCAGCGGAATTACCTCATTTCCACCTGTCCCTCCACACAGGACAGGCATCCACCATTTCAGGTGGGGGCAGGCCATGGCACATAACTGCATCACAGCCGACATAAGCACATTTAGGGACTACATGTAAACATACTGTTTCTGTCACAACATGCAATGCAATTTACTCTGAGGATATTTATGAAAATAACCTGCTGCTCACCGTTTTGCCTCCTAGATTATAACCGCTGAGGATGAATAGGAGATGGAAACATACCCCCGTGTACAGGCCCCTGGTGGACTTGGCAACAATGGACGACAGGCACATTATCCTCACCTACAGATTTGACAGGACCACAATCCAAGAGCTGTGTGCCCAATTGGAGCCAGACCTGATCTCAGCTATCCGTCAGCCCACTGGGATACCCCCTCTTGTGCAAGTGCTATCAGTGCTACATTTCTTGGCATCTGGCTCCTTCCAAGTGACAGTGTCCATGGCGGCAGAGATGTCACAGCCAATGTTCTCAAGAGTATTGACCAGAGTGTTGTCTGCCCTGATGAAAGACATCCTTTTCCCCCAGGTGGAGGATTTGGCGACAGTGAAAGCTGACTTCTATGCAATGGGACATATCCCCAACATCATTGGAGCAATTGATGGTACACATATTGCCTTTGTCCCCACCAGGATAAATGAACAGGTGTTCAGAAATCGAAAGAGCTTTTACTCAATGAATGTGCAGATAGTGTGCCTGGCGGACCAGTACATCTCCCATGTGAATGCAAATAATCCTGGGTCTGTGCATGATGCCTTTATCCTGAGGAATAGCAGCATCCCATCTGTGATGGCTCAAATCCAGAGGCACCGGTTGTGGCTAGTAGGTGAGCCCATGGTCCCCACCCAGTGTATGTTGGTATATGTGTGTGGGCCTGGCCCTAAGGGTGAGTGTGTGGCTAACAGGTATGCCTCGATATTTGCAGGTGACTGTGGTTACCCCAACCTCTCATGGCTACTGACCCCAGTGAGGAATGCCAGGACAAGGGCAGAGGAACGTTACAATGAGGCACATGGACGAACAAGAAGAATTATTGAGCGCATCTTTGGCCTCCTGAAGACCAGGTTGAGGTGCCTCCATCTGACAGGGAGATCCCTGTGATACTCACCAAAGGAGGTGTGCCAGATTATCGTGGCATGTTGCATGTTGCATAACCTTGCCTTGAGATGCCAGGTGTCTTTTCTGCAGAAGGATGGGACTGGTGATGGGCGTGTGGCAGCGGTAGAGCCTGTGGACAGTGACAAAGAGGAGGCAGAGGATGAGGATGTGGACAACAGAACAACTATCATTCGACAGTACTTCCAATGACACACAGGTAAGACACTGTAACTTCACCTTCCATTGCTGTTTTGTGTAGTCAATCTTCTCTGGCAGGCTGCTGTTCCCACTACTATGGCCACTTACTGCACCCTTTGACATGTCTATTCACAGATATTTGTGCCCTACTCTGGCTCCTGGTGTATTGACTGCATCACATTACATGTCATACCTATGTAGACATAACTGTCCAGTCTAATTGCAATGTCTACAGATTGTTAAACAAATACATCCTTCAATCATTTGACATACTCCTTACTTGCATTTTTTCAAAGGGTGTTTACTTAGGTCCTGAGAAGTAAATGCAGATGTGCATTGGGCTGGGGTGATGATGGGGGAAAGTCAGGAAAGAGTCCAGTCTATTTGTATCACAGGTGCATTGTCCAATGGGGCATAGGAAGGGGAGCAATGGCAGTTCAAGGTGAACAGGGTACCAGAGAGGGACACAAGGGTGACAATCAGGAGAGTCCTATTTCCTGGTGGGGGTCTTGGCAATGTTTTCTGGCTTCTTCCTGGATCGCAGGGACCGTTTGCAGGGTGGTTCTCCTTCTGCAGGGGGTGGGGTGCTGGTGGCCTGTTCCTATGGGGGGGCCTCCTGTCCACTAGCGTCGGCGGAGGTGGAAAGCTGTTCATCGGTGTGGCTAGTATCAGGGACCCATTGGTGTGCCACTGCCTCCCTCATGGTGTTGGCCATGTCAGCCAGCACCCCTGCAATGGTGGCCAGGGTGGTGTTTATGTCCTTCAAGACCTCCCTGATCCCCAGGTACTGTCCCTCCGGCAGCCGCTGGGTCTCCTGCAACTTGTCCAGTATCTGGCCCATTGTCTCCTGGGAATGGTAGTATGCGCCCAGGATCCCTGCAAGTGCCTCCTGAAGAGTTGGTTCCCTGCACCTGTCCTCCCCCGTCACACAGGAGTCCTCCTAGCTTCCCTGTTATCCTGTGCCTCTGTCCCCTGAACCGTGTGCTCACTGCCACGGATCCCAGGTCCCTGCTCGTCCAGTGTTTGTGGGGTGTCCTGGGGTCCATGTAATGGTAGACACACTGCTGATTGACATGTCCTGGGGACAGTGGTATGGGCCAGCTGGGTGGGTGCTGTTTCCTGAGGGGGGAGGGTTGGTGGTGATATGGACCTGTGCCTGGGTAGCCGACTGTCCGGAGGTCCCTAATGACCCAGGTTGGTTATTCTGATCCAGGCGTGCAGAGCTGCTGTCAACACTGTTGGCCTCTTCTGTGGGGGGACTGGATGTTGCTGGCACCTCCTCTCCGGTGACGTTGTGTGGGGGACCTTTGGGGATGTAAATGCAGTGTTATAGTTTCTGCGTGTGCCATCTTGTGCATGGGTATGTTGCCCTCTATAGTTGTTATTGCCATGGCAGATTAGCTTTAGTGTGATTTGTTGTTTGGTGGGCTAGGTGATTGTCTCTAGTGTGCATGCAGTGGTGATGGTTGTCCATGCAGGTCTGTGAGGCGTGTCCATGCATTGGTGGTACATGCAGGGTTTGGCATTGGGATGAGTGGGGTGTGATGGTGGGGAATATGTGAGGTGGTGGAGGTATGGGGGTGAGGGTAGGGGTTGGGGTTTGTGATGGCATGCAGGTAGGGGGAGTGATAGTAATAGATATTTGACTTACCAGAGTCCAGTCCTCCTTCTACTCCTGCCAGGCCCTCCGGATGCATGATTGCCAAGACTTGCTCCTCCCATGTTGTTAGTTGTGGGGGAGGAGGTGGGAGTCCACCGCCAGTCCTCTCTACAGCTATCTGGAGTCTTGCTGCCACGGAGCACACCTTCCCCGTAGGTCGTTCCACCTCTTCCTGACGTCATCCCTTGTTCTGGGGTGCTGTCCCACGGCATTGACCCTGTCCACGATTCTCCACCATAGCTCCATCTTCCTCGCAATGGATGTCTGCTGCACCTGTGATCTGAATATCTTTGGCTCTACCCGGATGATTTCCTCCACCATGACCCTTAGCTCCTCCTCTGAGAACCTGGGGTGTCTTTGTGGTTCCATGGGTGTAGTGTGAGTGATGTGTGTGTGTGTGAGGGTGTGTGCCGTGATGTGTTGGGTTGTGTGCAGTGAGGTGCGTGGATGGTGTATGGGTGATGGTATTCTGTGGCTCTGGTTCTGTGGGTGCTCTTGGTGTGTCTTTCTCTCAGTTGTCAATTTTTTTGAGTCGTAAAGGGTTGTGGGTAATGCAGGTGTGTGTTTTATAGTGGTGTGGGTGTGTGGGTGTGGTGTGTCTATGTGTATCACGTGTGTGTAGTTTGAATTGTCCAATGTGGTGTTGTTTTGTATGTGTGTGTGTGTATTTTGAGCGCTGCGGTATGTACCCGCAAATGGTTTACCGCCATTGAATGTCCACTGCGGTGATTCGTGGGTCATAATGCTGTGGGTGTAGTTCTGTTGGTATAATGGTGAGGGTTTTGGTACCGCCAGTTTATCACCTACCTTTGGGCTGGTGAACTTGTATGTTGGTGGCAGTCAGCATGGCGGTAAGCGGCACTTACCGCCGGGGTCATAATGACCCCCTGTATTTAGTAATGGTACCTGAGTGTTGAGCCAACACTAAGCAAGAATCTGGCCAGCTTGTTTTGAAGCCCTCAGAGAAATTAACAAACGATGCCTGACACTCATTTGTGTCCACTGGCCAAAGTAACCACCTGCGGGGACTCAAAAGTGAAGAATTAAAGGTACCATTCTGAGTCCAAGCAGAGAGTTTTTGTTCTGTGATATTTAAAAATGGTTGCCAATTGTGAAGTTTTGCAGGTGAGGGTATACTGGGAGCATTTGATTCTTTTATTTTTGCTAACCCCAAACAGAATGTTTGCTGTATGATGTAATTTAAAAATATCATTTGTTAATAATAACGCATGTTCTAAACAAAGCTTCCATACCCTGTATTTGCCAATCTTTTGTTCGCCATACACGTTTAGTTCAATAGTGTTCTTCCAATATTCATAGCTTTCCACAGCAAGACGGGAAAATAAAAAATCGGAGCAAATTCATTTTGTGTTGGTTAGCAATATTTTCCTTATTCTGGAAGACGGCAATTTAAATAATACGACTCAGCCTTGCCAGTGTCAGCGCCAGTAAAATACTCAGACTTATCTGTATATGTTTTGGGACTCCCCACAGGTAATGTTGAACAATGTTCCTACTCTGCTTAATTGTAAACTAAACTTGAAGCACTGGTTCACATCCCAATGACCTCAGCAGGACCGTATAAGTCAAATGGTACTTTATCCCACACTGTCCCATCTGGAATCGGAACTGGTGAAATGTTCACAAGGGACAAATCTGTTCAGACCTTATAGGAAGATAGGTAAGGTGTCAAAATCTCATCCATCGGCTTAATGGCAGAGCATTTAGGAAGATGATGATAATTTATCAGAAGGGAAAAGACAATAACAAAACCAATCCAAAGCAGAAAGGCAAGCTGTTAGAAAGTGTATTATTGGTAAGGGCAGGTAGGTACCTAAACTTAGCAATAGGCCACAAACACCCACTAGGTCCAGGCAAGGTCTCAATAAATTATTCCTTGCTCAACACTCGGTAGCTTGGCCCACGAGCAGTTAGGTGTAACTTAGGAGACAGGTGTAAAAAGCAATTAATATCAGCAAAATAGTAAATAAGTTAAACACAACACACAATAAAAATCAAACACCAATTTATAAAAATAGAAAATATTTTTACCAAAATGACATAAATCCAATATAAGGAACCAGAGATATACATTTTGAAAGATTACATGTAAAAAAAATGCTTTCTAGCACCTAAAAACCAAAAGCGTGAATCGGGTACGTCTGGTCATCTTCGACCGGTTCAAAGTTTGAGGCTGACAGTGATGGAGTCCTGCTTGGCTACACTGAATGGGATGCCTTGGTCCAAATTTTACATTCAGACTTTGTCACTTTTCTGGAGCTCTGGGCCAGATGTAGCAAAGGTTTTTACCCATTCTGTGTCTATGGGAAAAAGTGTTCATACATATGGCCCTTTGTCTCTTGTCTTCAGGCGAGGCTTCTCTTCAGACCAGGATGCAATGCAACAATGGCGGATTTCTTCAGTGCAGGGTCCCAGTCAACTCCTGGAAGTCTCATAGACGCGGAAAAGCTCTGGAGCTTCAGTGTGATCAACCTGAAATTCATGCTGGGTCACGGTTCAATGCCACGGCTTGACTATTGTCTACAGGTCGGTCACCCTATGGAGCTTTTTTCCAAAGTTGCTCAAAACTTCTCCAAACGTCTGGATCGTCTTCCAGAAGAACATTTTAGGTTCTCAAAGTGTCCACAAACTTGCTCCAAGATTCTGGAAGCTCTGAGTTGCTCCTTGGAAGCTGAGACTACAGTTCCCAAAACCTGGTCAGAATCCTCAAATGGCTACTAGACACTGGTCAGCTGGGCTATTCTTGCAGGACGTAAAGCAGGGGACTCTGGTTAGCTCCTTTGTACCTATAGCTTACAGGGAGTCCACTCCTGGAGTTTCAGAAGCAAGGCAAAGTCATTTTCTTGATGAAGCCCAAAGTATGAAGCTGGTGCAGTCCTTGTGAGTGTAGTGTCCAGGTGCAGGCCAGGGGTCCAGCAGGGCAGTCCGTCTTCTTCCAGTATCATCTCCCAGCCGGGGAGTATCTGTGCCATATGCCATATTTGTCCTTGCTCCTGGGGGTGGAAAGCAAGGGGTGCTCCTGTCCAATAGGATGCAGACCAACACCCTCTGGGGTGGCACAGTCAGAGTCAGTAACCACCAATATCATTCCAAAAGTTTCGGGGTGATCAGGGCAAAAAGTATCACTTTCCCACACAAGCAATGTCAACTGTATCCACAGATAGTACCACGGATAAACTAAGTAGTTGTTTCTAAGTCATGTCAACAGTTTACATGTCTTTGATACATTCTCAGTTGCAGAAGCAGATGAGTCAGAAGAAAAGTCATCCATGTTGATGAAATAACGAGAAGAAGTCTGTGCAAACACAGGAGCTGGTGCAGAGCTGGTGGATGGAAGCATTTGTGGTGGTTCATGGTAGACGATGTCATCTGTCTGGGTTGAATTAGAATAATAGCGTTCCACTTCTTGGACAGTGTTGACAGGAATCAGCAGAAGCTCATTCTCTGCCCTTCCAATGCTCAAGGTGGCAATTGTAGCATTGGTGCTGGCAGAAATGTTGTTTACTTCTTGTAGAGGTATATCCTGTTGGGTAGTGAGAGAGGAATGGGTAGTAGCCAATGGACTTCTGGGTCTACTGAGAGTACACCACCTGGCTCTCAGAGGCCATAGATAGGGTGGGCCCACTGCATACCCATCCTGAACTAGAAATCACAAATCAGCCCTCTGGTTCTCTTCTGATCTTAGATCCTTGAAGCAAAAGTTCCATAGGCAGGAGAGAAAATGGAGGCACACATATGACCCTGAGGAAACATCTAAATATAAACAATGCCAAGCCACATACAAAGTATTGATTATCTCCGAAAAGACAACTTAATTTACAAAAACAATTATTGAGTCAAACTACTCTACCAGAGAACTGTTCAGAACAGTCACCACGCTCTCTAAAAACACACCTCCCAAGCTGGGCCTCCAAACTCAGTCTTCTTGTAACACACTGGCGACCTTCTTTTTGAGCATGGTCGATGACATTCATAAAGGATTGGCAGGCACACTATTTTCCTCACCTGCTGCAGAACAGCATACTATGATTCATCTGCAGCCATTTCCATCCTTTCTCAATTCTTTCCTCCTCCACCTGAGGACATTTCTAGGCTAATTAGCACTGCCACGTCTGGTTCTCCTCTGGACCTGAGTCTGCCTAAAATCCTAAAACTCATACCAGGCATTGTAGCAGTTCTCCTGTCTATCATCTTTGCTCATATGTTCCAAATTGGTTGCTTTCCCACAATCTGGAAGAAAGCTTCACTGCTTCCATTTCTAACAAATTGTTCACTTGACCCAACCTTTTATGCAATCTTGGGGCGGCAATACAAAATATAAAACTATGGGGGTCATTATGACCCCGGCAGTCAGTGATAATGTGGCGGTTGTACCCCCAAGAGGCTGGCGATACTTACCGCCACATTATGACATTGGCGGGCCAATGTACCACTCCGATCGCCATGGCGGTAGCAGCGGCTGTGCTGGAGATGGTGCAGCCATTGTGTCGCCTGCTGGATTATGACCCCGCCTACCACCATGGTTTTTGTGGTGTTCATAACGCCATGAAAACCATGCGGTAGGCCCTATCAGTGACAAGGAATTCCTTCCCTGTCACTGAAGGGGTCCCCCAACCCCCACCTCTCCAAAGACCCCACACCCCATCCCCTATCTCTCCAAACAACCCCAGACCCCCTACATCCATGCCCCCTTCACACACACACACATACAGACACTCATTCACACATACATACACACATGCATACATCCAATCACACACACATCCGCACACACTTCCAAACATACACGCAGACATGCATTACGATTTCCAAACCTACACACAGTCACACTTCCATACATGCACACACACGCAATCAACACTCAACACACACACCCGCATTCACGCACACACATACATGCACACACCCCCACACAACAACTCCCACCCCCGCTGTCGGAGACCTGACTTACCTGGATCCAGGGGGTCTTTCATCAGGAGAAGGAACGGGCGCTGCTACCTCCAGCAGCGTCAGCCAGCAGAACACCACCAGGCCCTATTATTTCTCATAATATGGCCTGGCGGCAGTCTACTGGTGTGGCGCTGCTGGTGGTAGCAGCGCCACCGTACCACCATCCGCCAGGATGGTCACAGCTGGATTTCCCCCCTTCTTGTGGCAGAAATCCAGCTGTGGTCTTAATATGGCGGACGGCTGGTAGCTGCGGTGACGGTCTTTTGGCGGCCATCGCAGCGGCGGTAGGCAGTTTTTACTGCCAATGTTATAATGAGGGCCTAGGTGCCTCACATTCTGTTATTGTAATTCCGATGAAAGAATATGATGCAAAGTATGTGATCCATAGCACTGATAATGACGTATTAGAAGAATTGGAGTTGATAATGGAATTAAAGCAATGCCTCTAAAGAAGCAACATTAAAATGAATACAATTAAATACAGAAATACATAGCATGAATACTGGATAAAAGAGCACAGGCTGCAAGTCTGAGCTAAGCTATCACTGAGCTCAAGTGACTATCGAAAATGGACCTACAACAAAAACTGAAAAAAACAAAACAAAGAAAGCAGTAACTAAACAAAACACAATTATTTCACATACTTCTACTTCTTAGCTAAATTAGGAAAACAATCAAGAAGCATTACAGATCACCAGAAAACCCAACAGATTTACAACAAATTTTGCAACACCACATTGTACTAGAGAAATAACAACCTAGGTAATTTTTTTTTTTAAATAAGCAGCCAAAGCTAACAACTTTCTCCTCAGAGGTTACAACCAATAGCAATTAACTATTTCTCTTTTTCCACAGGGAAACTATTTTTTTTTAATCCTTTAACACACTGTCTGAAATAGCCAATCACATTTTTTTTCTATAGCAAACAGATTATTCACAACCAAAATAAATCAAATTGGATCAGTGCAGTTACAAACAATGTTTTTATTTTTTTCTACCTATCACTGGACCATGGAAAATGTAATGCAAGCAAATTATGTAAATCAAGGTGAAGAAACAGACTACTGAAATATGGTAGCTATCTTTATTCTAAGGAGAAGTTACTTCTATTTTCACACTTCTGCTTCTTTTTCTGTCTCCTTTTCATTTTTTTTCCCTCTTGTCTCTTCACCCTCCCATCTTTTTTCCTGCACCACTGCTGCCCTTGCAGCCCCACCCCCTCGCCTCCCCACTGCAATGTACATTTCCTGCACTCCCACCTCCCAGCTGACTAGACCCCCTCCTCCATCCCATTTTTAATGGTGGCCACAGCATTGTGACAGGGCTAGTCCTCTGACCTCCTGGTCAGTGTCTGTTGCCCTCCCCAGTGCAACTCCTCCTGCTGCTGCCCCTGCTTTGGATGAACTGAAAGCCTGCCTGGCTCTCAGTTCGAGGCCCTCCTCCACCCACAGGCTCCTGCCTGCGCCTTATCCCTGGTGGGCTAGGGGCCATCTGCAAGCAAGTATCTTCTGTCTCTCTTTACTACTGCCTTTTACTTCTACCTTTACTTCTATTTTCTTACTTCTGTTTCTTTTTCTGTCTCCCTTTCATTTTGCTCCCTATTATCTCCTCACCCTCCCGTGTTTTTCTCCACGCTGCTGCTGCCCCTGCAGCCCTGCCTTCATCGCCCCACAAAGTGCTTTTCCCGCACTCCCGCCACCAAGCTGACCCGACCCACCCACTTGTCTGGTCTGGTACCTCCTCGACTCAACAACCCCAGACGTCTCCTTCTTCACGGAAACTTGAATCATACCCAACATTGCCCCAGACATCACCACGGCCATCCCAGCCAAGTACAAAATCATCCACAAAGACAGAGCCAACCAGCCTGGAGGAGGCATTGCTATAATCTACAAAAACAAACTTTGCCTCACTACTACCATCGAGTCGCAGTCTCAGTCTCAGTCAACGCACGGGGATCTACATTTCCAGATCCAGACCAACCCAAACACCTCTCTACATGGCACCCTCATCTACAAGCCACCTGGACCCTAACCCCAGTTCTGTGAAGACATTGCTGACCTCGTCGCTCCCCATGCACTCACCTCCTCAGACTCCATCCTACTCGCCGACCTCAATTTCCACCTTGAAACCCTCAACAACCGCAACACCTCAAACCTCCTTAACAACCTCATAACTCTCGGCCTCAAATAACTCGTCAACATCCCTACTTAGAGAGCCAGACACATTCTCAACCCCGTTTTCTATGCACGGGACAAAATTACCATCTCCCACACCTCTGGACACCATTAGACTGACCACAAGTGCACCCAGTTTACCTACACAAAGGACACTGCACAACACCACCCCTCCTCGCCCTGGCAGACACTGGGGCAAAGTCACAGAAGCACAGCTCACCAATGCTCTCAACCACTCCCTCCCAACGGATGTAGCAGATGCTAATGAAGCCGCAAACAACCTACACCACTGGCTCTCAAACTGCGTCGACAAAGAAGCCCCCCTAAGGAAATCAGCAGGGAATCAACAGAGCAAAACACCCAAGTGGTTTACGCCAGACCGACGGGAATCCAGGCATACCTGCAGACGATTGGAACATAAATGGAGAATCAGAAAATCTACTGAAGACCGCACAGCCTACAAAAATGCAGCCACAACTTATCACCAGCACATCAGATCTGCCAAAAAAGCTGCCTTTCAAGCACATCTCAACACCAGCACTCACAACAGCAGAGAGCTCTTCGTCATTGTCAAAGAGTTCAAAAACCCCAGGGCAGGCACCTCATCCATCCCTCCCTCCCAAGACCTCTGCAACGACCTTGCCACCTTCTTTCACTATGTGATCCAGAACATCTACAAAGGCTTCAGGAATCAAAGCCCACCAGCACCGCTCACCGCCACGGACCTAGCTCCTCAGCAGCTACTGAACACCTGGACACCCATCGCCATAGAGGACACCCAAAGACTGATAAACTCCATCTACTCAAGAGCACCATCAGATCTATCCCCTCATCACATCCTCAACCTGGCCAGCACCACCATAGCACTGGAGCCCAGCTGGACCATCAACCTATCCTTCGAGACCACACATTCCCCTCAGACTGGAAACACGCTGAAATCAGCCCGCTGCTCAAGAAACACACTGCCGACTCTATGGAGCTATAGAACTACAGACCCATCTCTCTGCTCCCTTTCCCAGCCAAGGTATTGGAGAAAGCCGTCAACCAGAAGCTTTCCGAATTAGTTCAGATTCACCGCATCCTAGACCCAACCCAGTCTGGATTCAGAAGCAACTACCGGCTGAAACCACACTCTTATCAGTCACTGATGACATAAGCATCACACCGGACAGCGGAGGCACTGGCGCACTCATCCTCCTTGACCTCTCCATTGCATTTGACACCATCTCCCATTCCACCCTCTGTGACAGACTGCACGACGCCGGCATCTGAGACAAAGCCCTGAACTGGATCAGGTCCTTCCTCACCAGGAGATTACAGAGAGTCAGACTACTACTGTTCACATCAGAACTTAAACACTCTTGGTGTGGAGTGCGCTAAGGATCGTCATTCAGCCCAACGCTTTTCATTGTCTACATGGCCCTACTCGCTAAGATCACCAAACAGCACGAGCTAAACATAGTCTCCCATGCTGACGACACCGATCTGATCCTCTCCCTGTCTGAGGACTCTGCTCAAGCCAATTGGAATTTCCACGACAGGATGAGAGCAGTCACCGTCTGGATGGAGGCCAGCTGCTTCAAGCTCAAGTCGGACAAGACAGAGATCCTCGTGATCAGCTCAACCCCTTCTACCTGGAACAACTCCTGGTGGCCCACCACTCTGGGTTACACCCCCGCACTCCATGGCCATGCACGCAATCTGGGCATCATCCTGGACTCCTCCCTATCGATGACCCACCAAGTTAATCCTGTCTCTTCATCAAGCTTCTGCACCCTCTATCTTCTGTGGAAGATCTTCAAATGGATTCCTCCCGACATGAGGAAGTCACCCACACACTCATCACCAGCAAACTGGACTACAGCAATACACTCTAAGGAAGCATCACCAAGAAACTTCAATCAAGACTACAAAGAGTCCAGAATGCAGCAGTTAGACTCATACTGGACATCCCTCAACACAGTTGAATCTCCTCCCACCTCAGAGACCTACAATGGTTTCCAGTCAACAAGTGCATTACTTACAAACTCCTGATCCACACCTTCAAGGCACTGCACAACATAGGACCGGCATACCTCAACCACTGCCTCACCTTCTATGTACCCAAAAGACATCTGTATTCCTCCCCGCTAGCCCTTGCAGCCATTCCCAAAACTCGAAAAAGTACAGCAGGAGGACGATCCTTCTCCTACCTAGCAGCCCGGACATGGAAAACACTACCCCTCAAGCTCAGACAGACCACATCATTAAAGCAGTTCAGGAAGGACCTCAAGACCTGGATCTGCGACTGACCAGCACGCCTACATCCAGCTCCTTGAGACCTTATGGGAGATTAGCCACGCTTTACAAATCCATGATGGATTGATTGAATGTAAAAGCATTCAGACCAAATATTGTTACTGAAGACTAATGTTGGCCACATCCAAACATCAGAAGGTCTACATGAGGTGGGCCCAGTGCCTCAGTTGCATAGCCACAGTTACGGTGCACCAACCTGGGCTATGTCCCATACTGTGAGAAGACTTTGACTAGCCTTGCTGGCTGCAGGCTGAGCATACAGAACCTACTTGAACAGCACATTTCTATTGCTTCCATTGATGACAGTATATTCTGTGGCCATCCTATATGTGAGTTCAGCATTGTGTGGCACTCAGAAGGGCTAAGTGAGTTTTAAATTGGTCTCAAACCACAGTCTGCCAAGGCCTGATCGGGGCTAAGTGACTTGTGGAACTTTACACATTGCTATCAACATCCTCAACTGACTCAAACTATATACATACACAGCTCATGCTGGAATACAAATACATTTACTGTGTCGTTTACCATCATCAGATCATCAGATATATCATTGTTTGGCTGTAAAGTTTACTTGCATAGATATATGAATGCAACACAAGGAGGATCTAGGGCTTATCAAACATCACACAACACAATGGTCATTTGAAATGCTCAGAGTACAGAGCTCTACAATTCACAATCCACTTCCCATGTATGGGCCATAGATTGTGACAACAGGCACCCAAATAAATGGGTCTGGGCGGAGTGACCAAAAAAACTCTGCTGTGCTACATGGATTTCCGCAAGTGGCGGATTGTGTTAGGCCATTCCATTCACTGATTTTTAGTGCCGGGTGTTTGACCCATGATGAAAAATCACTTCGAACTGCTCCATGGACAGCGCTAGAGGGCGCTGCTTCTTTACTGCTACTCAAGTAGATTTTTTACTCGAGCAGCACCTTCCTTGAGAAGGTTTCTTAATGTGAGCAGTAGCGACCAACTGTGACCTCCCTCATTGAGAAATCATGCTGAAAGGTGGTCTGAGTAAGATTTTCCTCGCTCCCAAACTTATCCCACCCGTCCTTGGTTGTCAACACTGCTGAGGAATCCAACTATGCCAGGGGCAGTCCACTTCATTGAGGCCAATGGAAGAACACAACAGCCAGTTGAGCAAGGTATTACATTCCTGATGGCCAGATTTTGCTGTTTGGAAAAGACTAGGGGAGGCCTCCTCTTCTCACCCAGGAAGTTGTGTCAAATCACTGTGTCATGCTGCATGCTCCATAACATCTCCCTGTGAAGGACTATCCCTTAGATCCCAGAGAAGGAGGAGCCTGCGGTGCCACCAGGTGAGAATCCAGAAATGCCAAATGAAAATGATAGTGGTGAAAAGGAAGGGAGCAGCTGACTTGTAAAAATATCTCATCAACAGCTTCTTCTCATGACTGTACGTTTGTCATGAAATGTCATGACTGACTGATCAATGAACTCTTATTATGATGATGTGAGGAGTATGTTTATAGAAAATGTTAAGAAGCTGCAGCTTTGGCAAAATCTGGCAAAGGGTGTTTGGTGAGGAAGGTTTTAAGACTTTCTCATTTTGTTGATGCTGCTTGTTTATGTCAGATCTTTGCCTTGGACTGCTTTCCAGAAGTTTCCTGTGTGAATTGTGTCACATGTATGGTTTCCTAGGTAAACTTTTTGTATTTGTGTTTTTAACTACCTACACCATGGCATTCTCAATTGGACATTTCTGAGTTGTGACATTAGCAGGTATATGATGCGGTCTACAGAGTGAATGTGTGGCACACAAAGGAGGACATTAGGGGTGAGGTTTCTTGCTGGCAGTGGTGGGTGTCTTGCCATCCGCACCTCCTTGATTTTTACATGGATGTCCATGCGTGAGAGGGTGGAGGGGGATCAGCTTCTGCAGAGCCAGGGGCGTATGAGCCTGGTTGGTCCTCTCGCAGGCCCTTCCTTCCTGTGTCTGCCGCAGATGACTTGGGCTTGATATAGTTGGCCTACAGGAAGGGGTCGATATTGGTGGAAAAGCCCTGCTCAGGGTTGTATGTATGGTCCTCAGCACCCCTGTTAGGGTGCCCATCTAGGAGATATGGGCCTCCATATGTTGGTTCATGTCCCTCTGCAACTGCTTGATTTCACGGAATTCGATTAGCACCTGGCCCATCACACCTTTGGACTCATGATAGACCCCCAATACTTGGCAAATTGTATCCTGATCATGAGTGGCAACAGTGGCCTCCCTCTGCTGGCCCACAGCACCCCTCCCACTGACCCTACCACCATGAACCTGTGCCCTTGGCACAAGGTGTCCTTTCCAACTGTGTCCTGAAACCTCAATGTCAGGATTGTCGATTTGCACCTCAGGATCCAGAGTTGGGGGTCACAAGATGTTAGCAACTGTGCTAGGTACACAGGTTCGGGCACAAGTTGTTGTCTGTGATGTTGAAACAACTGGAATGGGACGTGTTGTTGAGGGAAAAGTGAGAATCACTGTTGCCAACATGACCAAGCTACCCAGATTTGCCTTGACTGTTATCCACGTCCACATGTCCAGGAGTGTCATCATCACTAAAGGCTTTATCCAAAAGTTCAGTTGGGAGTCTGGTCAGTGCAGATGTCTGGACAAGTACTGTGCTAGCTCGACCTGTTGAGAAATAGAGTACCTTGTTAATGGCTGAAGTGTGGAATCTATATCCAAATGTTCTGTGTCAATGTAAGTAGAAACCTAGGACAGTTTTAAGTGGTAGGTTTGCTGATTTTGCTATGTCACTGTGGTATTGAAGTTGTTGACATGATATGTGTGAAGCTTGCAGAAACTATTAGACTCAAGAAGCTCATTAGATGTGCTGATCAGTTGTACTTTAGAGGCGGGAATAAGCATGACGTCTTAAAAACAGTTAAGCCAACACAGTTGAGAGAAGATGTGTATTTGACCATTCTGAGGCCTAGTTGTGTGAGATACAGGCGAACCCACAACTCTGTTGCATATGTAGCTGTAGCCATCATATGGGCAGTGCTGAGTTAATGTGTTAACTGCCACTACCAATCTGATGAAGCAGTTTAATGCCTTAGGAATACTTGATATACAAACTTGGTAAGGTCTCATTTCTGTTCTCAATAGTTTCATTTTGGATACCAGGACAGGAGCAAGCTAGGTAGACAGGCATGTCTCTGAAGTGAGCATGATAGGTAGATTGCTCACTACCATGTGAGTGAACATTATTTATGAGATGGCACACAGGTGTATTTGGACAAGTGCAGAAAGGGCTGTTGGTTTAAGGTACAGAACCAGTGCCTCCAGGAAGTTGTAGTAATGTCACTTGCTGACTCCCCACACTATACAAAAGCTATACTCCCATGGGAGGATACAACATTTGAGAGATGGCCCACAGGTGTATTTAGACAAGTGCAGAAAGGTCTGTTGGTTTGAGTTACAGAATCAGAGCCTTCTGGTAGTTGTAGTCATGTCACTTGCTGACTCAGCACACTACACATATGCTAAATTCCCAGGGGAGGGTACAACATTTGAAAGGTGGCACACGTGTATTTGGCCAAGTGCAGAAAGGCCTGTTGGTTTGAGGCACAGGAACAGGGCCTCCTGGTAGTTGTGATCATGTCACCTGCTGACTCCCCACACCACACAAATGCTAAACTCCTAGGGGAGGGTACATCATTTGAGAGAATGCACACAGGTGTATTTGGACAAGTGCAGAAAGGCCTCTTGGTTTGAGGTACAGAAACAGGGCCTACTGGTAGCTGTAGTCATGTCACTCTCTGTGCTTCCCAAAAATTGATAAATGTTTAGTCTTACATATCCGTTGCCACACTGCAGATAGTTTGGACCATATATTTACATGTTGACATACCATGGGATCTGGGATGGTCATTTGATAGTGAAACACTTCTACACCTCATTGCAACATATGGCATGTAATGGTGATTGATAAATATGATGTTATGTACGACAATGCACATTGAGAAGCATGGGCCAGATGTAGCAAAAAACCAAATAGCGAGTTGCAATTTGCGAGTCCTTCCGACTCGCACATTGCAACTCGCTATTTGGTATGCAGAACGGTGTCTCAGACACCGTCTGCGAGTCGGTATGGGGTCGCAAAGACCCACCTCATTAATATTAATGAGGTGGGTCGCAAATTGCGGCCCCATAGCGACTATGGGCACTCGCAAACATGGAGGCCTGCTGTAGTCAGCAGACCTCCATGTTCGTGACTGCTTATAAATAAAGCAGTTTTTTTTTTAAGTGTAGCCCGTTTTCCTTAAAGGAAAACGAGCTGCACTTAAAAAAAAATTCTAAACCTTTAGTTTCGGTATTTTTTCATGGCAGGTAGTGGTCCCTTGGACCACTACCTGCCCTGAAAAAATAATTTGTGGTCCATTCACAAAGGGGAAGGGGTCCCATGGGGACCCCTTCCAATTTGCGAGTGGGTTACCATCCACTTCAAGTGGATGGTAACTGCGACACCATTTGCGAACGGATATGCGGTCGCAAATGGTATTGCATACCACTGCGAATCGCAAATAGGAAGGGAACGCCCCTTCCTATTTGCGATTCGGAAATGCATTTTGCGAGTCGGTCCGACTCGCAAAATGCATTTCTGCATTGGAAACTCACATTTGCGACTCGCAAACGGCATTTTTTGGCGTTTGCGAGTCGCAAAGAGTTTCCTACATCTGGCCCCATATATCTCCGCAACTCTGGGTATTGCATATTGGGAAACTAGATGAAAATCACAGTAGCAAAAAGTGAGATGTGAGCATACGGGACAATGAAGATTTGTGACAGTTTTTGTGATGTAACTTACCAGACTCCACAGCTATTCCTGTCAAGCCTTCAGGATGCAGGATGGCCAAGAACTTCTCCTCCAAAGTAAAGAGTTGTAATGAGGCACTGGGAGGACCACCACTACTCTTCGGGGAATCCATGTGTTGTCTGGAGGCCAGGGAATGCACCTTCCACCCCCCCCCTCAGGTCATTCCAATTCTTCCTAATGTCCTCCTTTGTGCACAGGGTGGTGCCTACAGCATTCAAGAGTATGCAGGACTTGGGCTCAGTACAATTGTGGCTCTACTCTTATGATTTAATCCACTCTGACTCTCAACCCATCTTCAGAAAAACAGGGATTCTGTGCTGTGATATGGATGTAAATTAAAGTGGGTGGCAGGGACTTACGTAACAAAAAAGTGAATTAGAGAGTAAATGGACAAAAGTGTGTGAAAGGTCACATAATGTAATGGGGAAAACTGTGGGCTCTGGTCTCTTTCTTGCAATGGAGAGGCAAAGGATCATGGTCTAGGAGGGGTGTGCTTCATAGTGTGATTTGCAGGTGTGTCCACTGGGCCAATGTAGGTCAGCTGTGTTGTTTCTGAATCCATCCAATGGGCACGTGTCTGTTGCTTTGCTGAATGCTTATTGCGGGGGGCCAATAACCGTCAGCTGACCACTGCAAGGATATCGCGACCTCAACAGTGTTTTTGTAATGGGCTCAGCAGTTCCAAACGACCATGACACTGATAGAGTGTGCACCACCAAGATTGCAGGCCGTTGTGCAGCTGGCAGGCAGCCATTTGTTTTGGCAGCTCAGCTTAAATACATTTTAATACGGAGGTCTGGAGATCACCAGCGCAGTGATCTTTTTGGGACCGCCGCCTTGGTGGTGTGGTGGTCCGGCAACTACACTCATAATGAGGCCCTAAATCTTTTTTTAAAAGTTAACATATAACATAAATATAATGTATTTTTTTTATTATACCTCTATTTTATTGCGTGTATAATATAAACAACATAAAGACAAAAACGAAGCAGTGCATATCTTTGCGAGATACCACAATATCTGCTGATCTCCTGAACGGAGGGAGGTGACATATACAGACAAAAACATGGAGTATATCCAATCATTACAATAGTAGATACTCCCACATCCCCTACCCAAGGAGCCCCCATGAAACCAATTTGTTCGGATGCAATGGTTACCAGCGTTACCATATCACAATTGGTTGTCATCCTGTATGAACAACATACAACAATCTCCACTGTCAACAATCATCATCAGTGCTCCAATCAGAGCTGGACTCCTCTACCCATGCAAAGTGTTCTAATAATGTACTCTAAGCCGTTATGTCAGTCAGTGTTCCCTCATCCCTACGTGTCATCCTCATGTATTGTTTGTCGGCAGCACCCCATTCCAGAACATCACGGGTCCAGATAGGAAATGATGGGCTCCTTGTACTCATCCAGCCTATAGCTACCCTACGCTTAGCCAGCACCAGATCGAGCTGTGGAAATCTATATGAGTCGCGCCTACCCCTTGGTCTCCGTAGTAAACCTAGTAGACAAGTCAAAGGCATCACTTTGAGCCCCAAATCGGTGACTGCGTCTACCTTTAGAACCACCACCCACCAAAATTGCTACACCTCCCTACAGGACCAAGCTAAGTGGAGAAAGGAGGCACCTATCTCCCCACATCTAGGACACCCAGTGTTTCTTGTCAGGTCCATCTTATTAAGATGAGCAGGCGTAAGATATACACAATGAACAAAATTAAAATGCAACAGCTTAAATCTGTTGTTACAAGAAACCGTGCGCACCAGAGACAGTGCCATATTCCAATCCACATCCTCTAGAGGATCCTCCAGATCTCGATCCCAGGCCCTGCACGCTGCACACTCCACCCCCGCACGTTCTTCACGCAGCGCTCTATAAAACAGGGAAACCAAGTGGGAATCCTCTCCCCAATTTATCAACCCATTCAACACCTTTGATGTCGGGGGGCACGAGGAATCCAGACCAGACTTCTCGAGCCACACTCTCAATCTTGGCCCACTGCAAGAACTGACCAGCACTCAATCCAAACGTATCTAGCGCCTCCTTAAAGGAGATAAACTCCCCATTAGGGTATAAATCATCCACCACCAAGCAGCCTCCTGCTCTCCAAGCATCCATTGACATTAGAGTATCCATATTCCTAAAGGGGGCTAGACTCCAAATCTTTAGTTCCCTATTAAATGAGGTGCGTCAAAGCACTTTCTTAATGGCCTGCTCCCAAATCCCTGCAGTAATTTTGACCAAATAGGGGATATCAGTTTCCGACCGACCGCCCGTCATCAATACATGCACCAACGCCTCTCCTCCTAACATGCCCACGAACTGTTGCTTCTCCCAATTATCCGACTGAGTCATCCACTTTGCAGCATGTTTAAATGAACTGCATAATAATAGAGTCTAACATTAGGGAGTGCCAAGCCTCCATCTTCCATATCCCTTTGTAACGTGGATAACGCCACCCTGCTACGACGGCCAGCCCAGACCAAGGAAATCAACAAAATGTCCAGACGATTGAAAAGCCGAGCTGCCAACAGAAACAGAGAATTCTGCACAAGGTAAAGACACAGTGGCAAGAACACCATCTTTGTTACAACCACCCTTCCAATCACGGAGAGAGGCAGCTTATTCCAGAATGAGACAGAGCATTCCAGACCATTCACCACCCGCTCAATATTGTTCGTCGCATGTACCATCATTGTATGAGTGACACATATGCCCACATATCGAAAACGTTTGAGCTCCCACCTGAGCCCCACCACCGGCAAATCCTCGAACGGGGCACCAAATAATGACCCTAAAGGAAACAGGAACAACTTTTTCCTATTCACCCGGAGACTAGACACAGCCCCAAATTCTTCCAACAAGTGTAACAACAAAGGGACAGAAACGCGTGGCTCTCGGAGGTATATCAACGCATCATCATCATATAGGGAGACAATATGATCAACCCATCCCACCTGAATGAACCAGGACAACAATTCCTTACGAAGCCAAACCGCCAGTGGTTCCAACGCTAAAGCAAAAAGATGCGGTGACAGTGGGTATCCCTGCCTCGTCCCCCTGACAATCGCCCAGGATTCCAAGAGCTCACAGCTCACCCGAACTCGTGCAGTGGGAGCAGAGTACAACAAACTAACCCAAGCCCAAAAATAGGGCCCAAATCCCATTCCCTGCCACACTGACAATAGGTAGTCCCACTCCACTGTGTCAAAAGCCTTCTCTAGATCCAGCAATACTAAAACCAATTCATCCACCGCCCCCAAAGCTTCATGCATAACGTGTGCCAAGCGACGAATGTTGTGAGTTGTACTATGACCAGGAATAAAACCACATTGACCCTGGTGTACCAAACCCCGAATCACTGGATGCAGGTGAGTAGCCAAATATTTACACAGAATCTTGACATCACTATTGAGCATACTGGGAGGGCAATAGAAGGAAAGTTCATCATAATTCGTACAAGGCTTAAGCATTCAACAGATGACGCCTTGACATATGGTCTGCAGGAGAATACCCAATCCAGGGCTTCCCCCGACACCACCAACAACCTCTCTCTCAACTATAAAGAAAATGTTTGGTACAATTCGATCGGGAAACCATCCAACAAGGCAATTTAGATTTCGACAATGCCTCCACAGCCGCACCCACTTCCTCAACTGTTATCTCAGCCTCTAGATTTTCCATACTCTCCGGCTACAACCGTTGAAGTCGAACCTGCCACAGAAACTCTCCTAAGCCAACATCCAGGACTGGCGCACCAGCCCTGGACACAGCCTGCAAATGCTCCACTAAGACCCAAATGGTATCTCTGCGATTAGTAACCTGCACACCTTCAGCATTTTTAAGGCGTAGGATGGGAGGAGACTCAACTTCCCGCTTGAGGACCCATGCCAGCAATTTACCAGACTTATCTCCCTCCCTATGGAGTTGCTGTCTATCCGATCTAAGGGTGACCTTATCTAGCATGTCCCAGCAGCTACTGACCTTCTTAAACAGTCGGAGCTGCTCTTGCTCAAACTCTCAGGTTTTTGGTGTCCGGTGCTGCAACACCTCCAGTGTACTCTCCCAGTCAGTAAGTTCCTGTTCCATTTGTTTGCGCACCCCACAGGCAGTGACGATTCATACTACCTTAGTACCACCTTCATGGCATCCCATTCCATACCCCTTGAGTTAGTCATACCCCAATTCAAGTCCAAATAGTCCTTAAGGGCCACCACCATTTTCTAAAAAGACATAGGCATATGCCAACTGTGGGTCACTTTGGTATCAGATCCCCACAGCATGTGCATCACCACCGGTGCATGATCAGACAAAAACCTCCCCAAATGCTTGTCCTCCATTACCTGTGAACAAGTCAGTCCACCCAGGAGGAAACGGTCCAACCGACTTTATTCATTATGCGTCTTAGAATGACAGGTGTATTCCCTACTCTCCCGATGTAGTTCTCTCCATCCATCCCAGAGCCCTAAATTATGCATAACCTCTGTGAGGGAGCTCGTCATTAATGATTTAGTGCCCAGTTTAGACGGAGAACGATCCTTCTCACTATCCACTATACAATTGTAATCACCAGCCCATATTAGAGGAGCTGCAACCCCATCCCACAGCATTTCAGGTATATTGTCATAAAAAGTGATCATCTATGTTAGGTGCATAAGTACTGAGAATAGTAAGGGGCAATCCATCCAATGTACCCTGTAAAAGTATATATCTCCCTTCCACATCAGGTTCACTATAGATATTTGTAAAAGGGACCCCGGGCGCAATCCATATCATCACTCCCCTTGTATAGGAGGAGAAGGACGAGGAGAACACCTGACCAGGCCACTTTTTAGCCAACTTTTGTGATTCCTCCTCTGTCATGTGCGTTTCCTGGAGGCACGCTATATGAACCTTATGTTGCCTCAGGAAGGAGTGACTCTATAGCGTGCAGTATAGCTCTTCAGCCCCTTGACATTCCAAGTCAGCATATTATGTCGACCCATGTTAAGAGTTCATATCCTCCCATCCCCCTGCGTCTCCTCCTCCCACCCAAAAGGAAAAGGCAAGACAAGTCCATACCACAGATCCCACGCTCAATAATGTACTGCTGTTGTGAACATCAAACATATGCAACCTTGCACGAACTAGAAAACCCCAAACACCTGTGCCCACCCCGGATAAACAGTAAAACAGATACATCAAAACATACTGTAGATCCATGAATGTGTATGCTACCAGGGCAACAGCCAAAACCCCAACACCCAAAAGCCCTACCAAAACAGTGGAAGTGAACTCCCCCATCCCGAAGACAGAATACACAGTGTCCACCTCCCCAACCAATCATAGTATCTGAATTTTTTTTCTTCCCAAATTGTAAAATACAGATGCATGTAGAGCTCCTTTAAACCAACATCGTTAGCATTTCCATTGTTCGCTACTATGTGAGGCATACGTCTCAGGCCTAAGCACATGACCCCCAGTGGGTCCGCAAGAGCAGTATCCACCAAAGGCCAACAAATTCAAGAATCAACAGAGAGCACCTCCGCTCCCCCTTCTGATGAGTCAGCAAGTTCGATGGCCTGATCAGGAGCCACCACTGCCATAGTACCATCCTGTTGGATTTCAATTCTGCTGACAGAGTTGTCAAACCGCTGCGCAGAGACCTGCATCTGGCCCTCCCCACGCCTCCTTCAGTCCGTGCCGTCCACTCCAGAAGTATGAGCCGAGCCAACTCCAGACCACCCAGAACGGCCCAGGCCAACCTTGTCCCTCAATTCCAAACATCTCTAGACCTCCTCAGGATGGTCAAAGAAATGTGACTTGCCTCCGGAGATCACCTTCAAACATGCCGGATACAACAACATGTATCTGATGTTCATTGCACAAAGCTTGGCCTTCACCTCAAAAAACCCTTTTCAGGAGGTCTGGACTTTATTCGTATAGTCCGGGTAAATTGAGATTTTGCAATTTTCAAAGACAGCCCTATCGGTCTCACGGGCGGTCCGCAGGATACAGTCCCTATCCTTATATTTCAGGAGGTGTGCAATGATGCCCCTTGACAGCTCTCTGGGCCGGGGTGGAGCAGCCAGAGCCCTGTGTGCATGCTCCACCACAAACACCCTAAATAACCCCTCAGGTTGCAATACATCTCTAATCCATTGCTCAAAGAAACCTTCTGCAGCAGAGCCTTCCAGCCATTCCATCGGGATCTGCCCTCTTAGTCCTCCAACTTCACCTCTAACGTCCCAACAGTGGAAGTGACCTGTGCCATCTGTATACGCAGGGTGCCAACTTCCATCTGCAAGTCCTCGATAGACCCCTCCACCACCTTGACCTTATCAGAAACCATGCGGAGGTCAGCTCGAAGAAGTTTGATCTCAACAGCCACCATTTCTATTTTCCCTCTAGCACCCTGTATAGCAGCTAACACTTTAGCATGTGAGAGCTCCTTCACAGTGGCAGGCACCCCCAATGTCTCCCCAGACCTACCCATACGAGTCTGGCGCTGCAGCAGCGGGGTACTCGTAGTATATTGTTCCATCGTATTCCCATGTGACGAAGTGGTCTGGCGATGCCGCCCCATCTCACCTCCACTGACAAATAATAGGATGTATCACCACCGTACCTTACTCCAAGGAGCAGAAATGAAGCTCCACTGAGCTACAGCAGCCGTAGAATAATGTAGATTAGTTGTCTAGCCCCGAATATCCACAACAAGGGGGCGATTGATGTCCACGTAGCCGCGCCACCAACTCAGGCCCTGCATGGATCAAGTGAGCTCAATCTACGCAAGGTCGTAGGTCCCAGACCGCCACACATCAACACAACTCTAAGGCCGCAGAAGACACCCCACCGGCTCAGCGCAAACACATGTCAAGTCCCAGAATGGCGACCTCCGTCGTCTCACACAGGACTGCTGCTGCTGTTCTGACCTGCTTGGTCACTAGGAGGAACTGCCACTGACTGCATCCCCCTTTTGCTGGCCCCCGCCGCCCTGTGCACCCCTGGTGTCTCCAGAGGCGGGGTGCTATGGCCCCTGACCTCTGCAACGATTGATCCCTAGCGTGAGAACAGTGCTATATTCAGAAGCCTCTTTGGTGGAGCTATGTCCCTGAGGAACACTTTACTTTATGCTCTGAGCACCTTGCGAGTGCTCGTTCTTTTATTAGTTACATCTTGTGAGTGTTTTGCCAACTAATGCTGAGGGTTCATCGCCATTACCCGGGCATTCGTATTTATTGAGCGTGTCCAAATCGTGCTGTGTTTTGTGCCCCCGGAGCACTGAGGACTGAAATCTGGGGCGAGAGAACTCCTAGCAGTGCCCCGGGACAAAGCACACTACACATAGTGCTGGGAAACCCGAGGGTAGCCATGCGCTCTATAAATTGTGTAACATAACATAACATACACAATAACACAACAATATGAAATGATGCTCCTAAAACCTTCCATGTTGCCGACAATAGTAAATAGCTGGGAGAAAAGGACATAAAGTACTCATGCAACACTGTAAAAATAACAAAGCACACTTCACCAAGTGAAATTTCCCTAATGGAGTCACTAATGTTGCTTAGATATGCTACACATTTAGCATGGAAATGGACACTGTAAACAAAATTTGCTAAATGTCAGGGAATATGTCACTAAAATCCACAACACAATGAATCAGCAAACCCCAGGGAAATCACCACTAATGCATGGCACTCCTTACAATGACATACTCTGATTGCATCAGTAGATACTATTAGTCCTTTGTATATTGTAGAGGTACAGAGATTTGCAATGCAAGTACTAGCAGACAGCCCTCCACATGTTGCCCAATGGGAAGCTACATCACTGTCTCCATTTTGGTTCTACAAACCCAGATGTCAGTGGATGAATGGGTGTACCCAAACACATATGATTTTAATATAACTGCAAGTCACTCCATGATGCATGTCAACAGTCAGGGTACAAACCTTCCCCATTACACATGTGCAGTGCAATTTTCCACATGGTGCCAAATCAATGGCATGGAAATGCACATTGTTGCTAAACAATATAGTCATACGCATCATGTCCCTCATTGCTGCAGTTGTAAATGCCAAATGATATGCAATGGCAGGTGAGGATATGTGTCAGTCAACAATCAAACAAGACACATTCCAGTCTGTTGCACCACATAAAAATGTAACCCATTGTAAATGTCCTATTCCAAACACAGGTTTGTATCCACATATATGTGAGAGAATACAGAGATCATGCATGAAACAGCAGTGTGCACATTTTGTCAAAAGAGAAAAGGACACATGCTAACATGTAGGCACAAGGAATGTTAGCAACAGTCATGGCACACAAATCATGTCAATGGTCATTCCCCACTTACCAAGGGAAAGTATTGATCTGTAGCTGACCCAAATAACAATGGACGCTCTGTCACATGTATGATGGCCATCTTCACATTACATACAGTAATGAGGTGTAGGAGGCTGGACTGGCTTGTAGTGAGTACCAAGGGGTACTTGCACCTTGCACCAGGCCCAGTTATCCCTTATTAGTGTATAGGGTGTCTAGCAGCTTAGGCTGATAGATAATGGTAGCTTAGCAGAGCAGCTTAGGCTGATCTAGGAGACGTGTGAAGCTACTACAGTACCACTTAGTGTCATATGCACAATATCATAAGAAAACACAATACACAGTTATACTAAAAATAAAGGTACTTTATTTTTATGACAATATGCCAAAGTATCTTAGAGTGTACCCTCAGTGAGAGGATAGGAAATATACACAAGATATATACACACAATAGCAAAAATATGCAGTATAGTCTTAGAAAACAGTGCAAACAATGTATAGTTACAATAGGATGCAATGGGGAAACATAGGGATAGGGGCAACACAAACCATATACTCCAAAAGTGGAATGCGAACCACGAATGGACCCCAAACCTATGTGACCTTGTAGAGGGTCGCTGGGACTATTAGAAAATAGTGAGAGTTAGAAAAATAACCCTCCCCAAGACCCTGAAAAGTGAGTGCAAAGTGCACTAAAGTTCCCCTAAGGACAAAGAAGTCGTGTTAGAGGAATAATGCAGGAAAGACACAAACCAGCAATGCAACAACTGTGGATTTCCAATCTAGGGTACCTGTGGAACAAGGGGACCAAGTCCAAAAGTCACAAGCAAGTCGGAGATGGGCAGATGCCCAGGAAATGCCATCTGCGGGTGCAAAGAAGCTTCTACTGGACAGAAGAAGCTGAGGTTTCTGTAGGAACAAAAAGGGCTAGAGACTTCCCCTTTGGTGGACGCATCTCTCTTACCTTGGAGAGTCGTGCAGAAGTGTTTTCCCGCCGAAAGGACGCCAACAAGCCTTGCTAGTCGCAAATCGTGCGTTTGGCGTTTTTGGACGCTGCTGGGGCCCAGGAGGGACCAGGAGGTCGCAAATTGGACCTGAAGAGAGAGGGGACGTCGAGCAAGACAAAGAGCCCTCACTAAAGCAGGTAGCACCCGGAGAAGTGCCAGAAACAGGCACTACAAGGATGCGTGAAACAGTGCTCGCCGAAGTCGCACAAAGGAGTCCCACGTCGCCAGAGACCAACTTAGAAAGTCGTGCAATGCAGGTTAGAGTGCCGTGGACCCAGGCTTGGCTGTGCACAAAGGATTTCCGCCGGAAGTGCACAGGGGCCGGAGTAGCTGCAAAGTTGCGGTTCCCAGCAATGCAGCCCAGCGAGGTGAGACAAGGACTTACCTCCACCAAACTTGGACTGAAGAGTCACTGGACTGTGGGGGTCACTTGGACAGAGTCGCTGGATTCGAGGGACCTCGCTCGTCGTGCTGAGAGGAGACCCAAGGGACCGGTAATGCAGCTTTTTGGTGCCTGCGGTTGCAGGGGGAAGATTCCGTCGACCCACGGGAGATTTCTTCGGAGCTTCTGGTGCAGAGAGGAGGCAGACTACCCCCACAGCATGCACAAGCAGGAAAACAGTCGAGAAGGCGGCAGGATCAGCGTTACAGAGTTGCAGTAGTCGTCTTTGCTACTATGTTGCAGGTTTGCAGGCTTCCAGCGCGGTCAGCAGTCGATTCCTTATCAGAAGGTGAAGAGAGAGATGCAGAGGAACTCGGATGAGCTCTTGCATTCGTTATCTAAAGTTTCCCCAGAGACAGAGACCCTAAATAGCCAAAAAAGAGGGTTTGGCTACCTAGGAGAGAGGATAGGCTACTAATACCTGAAGGAGCCTATCAGAAGGAGTCTCTGATGTCACCTGGTGGCACTGGCCACTCAGAGCAGTCCAGTGTGCCAGCAGCACCTCTGTTTCCAAGATGGCAGAGGTCTGGAGCACACTGGAGGAGCTCTGGACACCTCCCAGGGGAGGTGCAGGTCAGGGGAGTGGTCACTCCCCTTTCCTTTGTCCAGTTTCGCGCCAGAGCAGGGCTAAGGGGTCCCCTGAACCGGTGTAGACTGGCTTATGCAGAATTGGGCACCTCTGTGCCCAACAAAGCATTTCCAGAGGCTGGGGGAGGCTACTCCTCCCCTGCCTTCACACCATTTTCCAAAGGGAGAGGGTGTCACACCCTCTCTCAGAGGAAGTTCTTTGTTCTGCCATCCTGGGCCAGGCCTGGCTGGACCCCAGGAGGGCAGCTGCCTGTCTGAGGGGTTGGCAGCAGCAGCAGCTGCAGTGAAACCCCAGGAAGGGCAGTTTGGCAGTACCAGGGTCTGTGCTACAGACCACTGGGATCATGGGATTGTGCCAACTATGCCAGGATGGCATAGAGGGGGCAATTCCATGATCATAGACATGTTACATGGCCATTTTCGGAGTTACCATTGTGAAGCTACATATAGGTAGTGACCTATATGTAGTGCACGCGTGTAATGGTGTCCCCGCACTCACAAAGTTCAGGGAATTGGCTCTGAACAATGTGGGGGCACCTTGGCTAGTGCCAGGGTGCCCTCACACTAAGTAACTTTGCACCTAACCTTTACCAGGTAAAGGTTAGACATATAGGTGACTTATAAGTTACTTAAGTGCAGTGTAAAATGGCTGTGAAATAACGTGGACGTTATTTCACTCAGGCTGCAGTGGCAGGCCTGTGTAAGAATTGTCAGAGCTCCCTATGGGTGGCAAAAGAAATGCTGCAGCCCATAGGGATCTCCTGGAACCCCAATACCCTGGGTACCTCAGTACCATATACTAGGGAATTATAAGGGTGTTCCAGTAAGCCAATGTAAATTGGTAAAAATGGTCACTAGCCTGTTAGTGACAATTTGGAAAGAAATGAGAGAGCATAACCACTGAGGTTCTGGTTAGCAGAGCCTCAGTGAGACAGTTAGGCACTACACAGGGAACACACACATATAGGCCACAAACTTATGAGCACTGGGGTCCTGACTAGCAGGGTCCCAGTGACACATAACAAACATACTGAAAACATAGGGTTTTCACTATGAGCACTGGGCCCTGGCTAGCAGGATCCCAGTGAGACAGTGAAAACACCCTGACATACACTCACAAACAGGCCCAAAGTTGGGGTAACAAGGCTAGAAAGAGGCTACTTTCTCACATGAGGCACCAGCACTCGTCACACGCTTAAGACAAGTAGCCTCTGGGGGGCAGATGCCAATATACTCATCTGACCAGACACATGGCTGAGAACAGTGATCCCTCACTTCCTTTTCTTTGGCCTGTAACACTGAGGAGTACTGGTCTGCAGCATAGACCTTGCACCACAACAACAACAAGCATTACTTGTTTGATCAATGTACACAGTCATGTGTTATCCCTGGAGAGCAATTAGTTTGTGGATTGTACCCAGTTGTGTCCTAGTACCCTTGTCCAATAGGCAAGGCACATCAGTATGTGCCACATGACATATCTACACAAAGTTACTCATCTACTATGTCATATGTGGCTCATCCCTAAACATCACGGGGGAGATGCCAGACCCTAACACATTAATGTGGAAATGTGGTAGGCAGGAAAATGCCCAGTACTCACCCCCTTGTGGCGCTGTGTCCCCTTTAAACACCCATCAAGGTCTGGGTAGGCCACCACCAGAATGCAGGCCATTAGGGAGGTCATGGTCTGATGTGTTTCCCACCCAAATTGGGAGGACAGCCCCAGTTGGATCTCCGCAATCTTCCAGGCCCAGCGTTTCTGTTCCTCCCACCTCTTGTGACAGTGGGTGCTCCACCAGTTGTGGGCCCCCAGAGTCCCTACCGTTCGGACAATGGCTCTCCATATCGTCTTCTTCTGATGGACATTTACCTGTAGAGATGCACAAGACAAATCAAGAGATTATAATGGTTGTGTCACACATATGTCAGAAATACCAAGCTTCAAATGTTTAATTTTTCAATACACCGCAAGTATAAAGTACTCAAGCCATAAGTACAGGGACATGACTGCAGACATCTGTATCCATCTGCAGACTGACCCACTACCCTGCATAGGGCTTACAATGAATAAGCAAGCCACCTCACATCAGGTAGCCCCTGCTCCAGCAGCATGTACTGTGATGTGACCACAATGAAAAACTAAAGACATCTGTGGCTTCTGAAGGGTAAACTCCTTAGGCCTGAATGGACCAACACATTCACACTCTGCAAGATTGAATCATTGCATAGAGTCCCTACAGGCAACTTCCATAGTACAGACTTCACCTTTACACTTGAGCAACAATGAATGGGCTGGCATGGTGAGTACAGATAGTGACTTCCCTGTGCATGTGTGAACATGTGGCCTGCCAAATGCAGACTCATACCCCTTCAGGGGGGGAGGGTCTGTGGTATGTACCTGTACCACAGAATACTCTTTACAATATATATGTCTAGCCTACAGTGATGGCATCCAACATAGAAAGGTATGCATTGTACAATTTCTGCTATGTGACCACATGCCATGGCCTCCCAGAAATCAACACACTGTCTGCACGTGGGACTGTCAATCATCCAGTAAGCCTGTACAGGACAATTATGACTTATGTGAAGATAACAACAGAGCTGTGGGAGTACGGGACCTGTCATGAGTCAAAGACACATATTGACAATGATGAAAAATGTACACATGGGCTACTTCTGGAAAGTACCTCAGTACCCATTCCTAATCTAGTAAATGAACTGAGGCATTCAGGGCAAGTTTTGCCACTAGAGCGTCATATTGTCCACATGCCAGGATATGCTAGTGTACAGGGAGTGGGCACAGTGCTACAGTTGCATAGCCACAGTGCCTCTCCTGCAGCCTGAACTAGGTCCCATACTGGGAGATACATGTTACAGGCCCTGGTCTCTGCAGGCTGAGCATACTGACCCTTCATGACACTCACATTTCCATCACTTCCTAGCGTGACAGGAAATCATGTGGCCATCAGCAATGTGGTTTGTGTGGCAACATGAAGGGAGAGTGAGTCATGATATGCTTTCCACACAACAGTTTTGCAAGTCCAGATGGGGTTGAAAGATCTGTGTCACTATACACGTTGCTTACAAGATCCAGAAATGAATCAGACAAGATGCATACACAGCTCATGCTGTCATGCACATACATTCTGTCCAATATTTACAATCATCATGAAGAAAGAGATGCCATTCAATGGTAATAAAGTCTCCTTGCCTAGTTACGTATATCCAACACAAGGAGGATCTAGGACCACAAAAATATCACTCGACACAATGTTCATGAAAACAACATATAGTCGTGGTCACCAGTACCTGCACAATGTAAATCTCATTGATGCCACACAGACTGCAGTAACAGGCACACAAAAAGTCTAACTGACACACAGAGGCACATTGTAGCCTGCAAGGAGGGAAAGGATGGTGTTGAACAGAGTCAATTGTGCACATGAGGTACTGTTCTGCTCTTCTGGTAATCCATGGTGCTGTCCATACAGGGAAAGGACCTCATTAACAAGCCTCTCCAGCTCCTCTGGAGGTAAGGCAGGAGTCTTATCACCTGCTGGATATGACATCACTGCTCCCAGAGGTGGTGCACAGTAGCTCAAGTAGTGGAGTTGGTGCTTGCAGCAGTGTAAGGGGTCAAGTCTGTGAATTTGCACAACATAGCAGTCATGTCCACCACGTACGCAGTCATCACCTCTGACGGACACAGCCATTGGGCTGCAACTGCTGCAGGCAACAACCTTAGCCTATGGCTGTGTCCATCATGGTTAGAACCGGCTACCTCCCAGATGCATTCTGCCAGCAGCCGCAGGCGGTTCCTAATGTCCAATGGAGTAGGTCAGGCATCTGCCATTTTGGTGTAATACTGTATTTGGCTTTGTAAACTGTGTCACACCTACCATAAATGTGTTGTAGCATCACAAACACCCTATTCTGTCTTGTTATGTAGGTTCTACTATACAACCACCAGTGTGGTGCATTACAGGGCACAGATGGCATTTGACGGCAGTGCTAGGTTCACCATCACTGACAGTCTTTTTGATTTTCAGAAAATACAGTCATATTCCGAGGGGCAATTGTGTAACAGGTAGATCAGTTTTGTCCAAACATTTTTGGACACATATGTTGACAACCATGGGGGTTACATGTGATTCTTTTGTAGTTGCCAGCTGGTATATGTACTGTTTCATGTCTATCCAGTCAGAAATGCTTTGCCATGTGATATTGTTGGCATGCATCATGTGTGTTGCTGTGGACACACTGACTAATGTTACAAATCATGTCTTGTCACATATAGGTATCCAGGGAGAGGGAGGATGCGACAACCTCCTGTCTACTGTCCACTGCAAGACCTTCAGATCGTGGAGCAACAGCATGTAATTCAGTTATACCTCCTGGATAGGCAATCAATAGGGGACTCATGCCGTCAGTTGGAGCCAGATCTGAAGCCAGCTTATAGTAATCCAACCTGCGTACCACCCATTGTACAAGTCATCTCAGTCTTGCACTTCCTGGCCACAAGGTCCTTCCAACATACCGTGGCCCTATCTGCTGCTATGCCCCAACCTATGTTCAGTCTGGTGTTGAAGGATTTCCTCTCAGCAATATTAAAAAACATTGACAGCTATTACAGGTTCCCCCAGTGTGAGAATTTAGCCAATGTGAAGTCTGACTTTTATGGTTTTGGCCGCTTCCCACATGTGATAGGGCCATTGTAGGCACACATGTTGGCTTGGTGCCACCGCCGGCCACTGAACAAGTCTATCGCAACAGAAATAACTTCTATTCCATCAACGTGCACGTTGTCTGTTTGGCACACCTCTACATCTCACATGTGTGTGCCCGTTATCCTGGATCAGCACATCATTCCTTCATAATGTGTAACAGCACCATACCCCAGCTGATGTCACAACTGCAACCAGAGAGGGCCTGGTTGGTTGGTAAGTCAAGTCTCTCATGATTGTGTGTGAGTAATGTCATGTGGTACAATCATGAAGTGAGGGAGTCATTGGTTCACTTATGTCCCATTCCTTAACAGGAAACTCAGCGTATCCAAACTATCCTTGGTTGTTGATGCAGATGAGGAATCCAACTACACCATGGGAAGTCCACTTCAATGAGGCCCATGGAAGAAGAAGGTAGGCAGTGGAGTGGACTTTTGGACTCTTGAAGGCCAGATTTAGGTATCTGGTCAGGACTGGGGGAGCCCTCCTCTACACACCGGGGATAGTGTGTCAGATCAATGTGGCATGCTGCATGCTTCACAACATCGCCCCGTGGAGGAATATCTTGTACATCCCAGAAGAGGGAGAGCCTGTAGTGCCACCCGATGAGAGTTCTGAAATGCTATCTGAGGACAACAATGGTGAAGAGGAAGTAGCTGACTTGCAAGAAGATCTAATCCACAGCTACTTCTCATGAGTGTAAATATGTCTTGTGATGTCATGCCTGTGACTGTACAATGTACTGCAGTTCAGAGAATGTTTTGAGTTGAATGTTTTGTATGCAGCTATGGACTCCTCCCAGTTACACTGCGAGTGAGTACGGCTAACGTAGTGTTCTGTGAGCGGCTGTTTCCGGATCCGGTTCACGGCAGTGGCAGAGAGCAGCAGAGAGCTGCGCCGCGCCGTGGAAAAAGCGGTGGCAGAACCGTAGAACCGCGGGGGGTCCCGCAGGCATTAGGATACTAGCCGGGAGCCGGGAGCCATGGCACTCGGTACAGCGAGAGTCACAGCATGGGGGGCCAGGAGGACCGCGAGACCAAGAGGACCACGAGACCGCATGGATAGGAGCTGGTTAGGAGCTGGCTCCGGAAGTAGCGAGTTCCACGCCACGCCAGGGGCAAGGGTCTAAGCGGCTGTAATGGGACAGGATTGGGAGGACTACAGGAAGACTACGGTAAGAGGCAGAAGTTCTGCTTAGCTGTTCTCCAGTTCTCCTACTCCCTAGAGTCCCCGCCCCCCTGTGCCAGTGGCCGTCGCACCTCTTTTTTTCAGTAAGGCCCTACCTGCCCTACCTGCAGGGTGTAGGCTATAGAACACCTCTCGTCCCCCTTTACGCCGAGCTACCCGTCCCGGTGGGTTCCGAATACTTTACAGTTTGACTGCACCACAGCCTGCACTACAGTTCTCCAAGACTGTTAAGATCGCGCCAATCCAGGCTGCCTCCCCTGAAGCACACAAGGACGCCGAATTACAAGCTGAGAGGCCTAGCTATCCAACTAGCTGGCAGGCTTACATGTGCACGTGCTCGTGCCCCTCAACCCAGAGGTGTGGCGGCGTGTCTATCTGACGGAAAGAAAAAAGGAAAGAAGACTGCTTGGACCTTGACAGGAGCCAGTGGCACGTGCTTGTGCCCTCAACCAGAGGTGTGGCGGCGTGTCTATCTGTCTATCTGATGGAAAAGAAAAAAGGAAAGAAGATTGCTTGGTTCTTGACAGGAGCCAGCAGCTCATTTGGGCAGCAATTGAAAAGGACCATGCGTGCTTGAGCTCTTCGCCTCTGAGGTGTGGCGGTGCGTGCTATCAGATAAAGTAAGGAGGAATAGCTAAAGGAAAATTTCACAGATGGCGAAAATGAGGTTAGGGAAGGAAAGGGCATTTCAGCCGCAACCTAAGAGAAATAAGAAACAAAGTAAGCCCATATTTTCACCATCACCAGCAACATCAAAATGAAAAGGGGAAACGAAGACAAAGTTTCAATCCCTGATCTCCCCTATAACCCCTTTTTTCAGCAGGCTTCAAAAATTGGTAAGGGTCCCACATAAAACTGATTTTTTAAAGGCCCCTTTGGATGTGATTTTTTTATTTACCTAATGGCTCCGCGACCGGGCCTCATCCAATCTCCCCCATAAAAAGTGAATGCAGTCTGCTATATGAGCAAGATGATAAAAGTAGGTTTAAGGAGGAAGGGCAGACTGAAAAATAAATAGTAATAAAATGGAAGACAACCCCAAAGAAAATGTTTGGGGCTCAATTAATGACCTAGAATTACTGACTCTCGGGTCGTCTTCACCTTCCCCTGTTACCACTAACCTCCCATCTTTGGAAAATCAAATTAGCTCTTCGCATTTAAGTACTCAATTTCCATTTGAGGTAAATGTGATTATTAAAGGATCTATTGACTCTTCCTTAAGTGAACCTTCTGTGAGGCCACAAGAGCATGGTATAATAAGGAAAATGAATCGTTTGTTAGAAACTATTCATAATTTGGAAAATCTCAATAAACTGGACTCGTTAAACTCTAATCGTTCTTGCCAAAACAGGGACCCGAGCCCCATCACGTACATCTTTAACAAGCCATTCTACAAAGACATGGGAGTATCCCTGCAAGAAGATAAAATTACAGCTTCAGAAACACAAACGGATACCTTAGTCCTTAAATGCAGATCCCTAAAAGCATCCTCTATATTAAATGAAAGAACAAGTGAATTTGAAGGCAAGGAGGATAATAAGGAGAACATACTGCAAGCACGAAATACTAATAAGCAGTTGGATCAAAACGCAGTATGGGATATCTTTTTTAAAACCTTGCAGCTAACACTGAATGCTCTATCCTATCAGTCCTCTAAAATGGATGTCCAGGTGGATATACTGAATGATATGGCTAAATCAGTAGCAGGGATCGACCAGAAACTGGCAAATTTAAACAACTTGATTAAGCGAGCTCAGAATCTTGCAGAAATCTCCGTAATAGGATGCACTTGTGAACCCTTAATCAATAAGTTCTTCACTCTCCCAGAAGCTTTAAACTCATTGATAGTAAACCTCAAAGACAATTTAAATATGAGAAGAGAGGAGGAAATTATAGCCAATGGACCCTCCCCGTATCAGAGGGAGTTGGGGGAAAATAAAAACTCGGGGACCAGAGCAAATTGGTGTACAATGAAATCAAAGGACAAAGAGATAGATTCCCTTGAAGAACCTAAATGTGAGCAGGAAGAAGCATGTAAGGAAATTACAGGCTCATTTGATTCTCCCAAATCAGTGGTGCTCCCATTTCAGCCAGTAAAGCCACCTGCTAAAAGATAAAAGAAAAATTAACGAAAAGCTAGGAATAAAAAAGGGGTGGCCTCAATGGGCTCCTTGGCTATAAAATCAAATCCCTCCTCTAGCCTGGTCATAGGAGATGTCATGCCAATGCCCAAAGACCTTGTGACAAACACAAAGAGTTTTTCAAGGACAAATAATATGTTTCCATTATTCAACCTTGGAACGAGGGGCCATATTATCCAAAACCAAAGGGGGCAAAATGAAAATGAAAACAAACTACACTCCATTGAGGGGGATATAAAAAGTAATGACCAACGAATTATGGTATTGCCAAAAGATATAGGCAAATCAGAGCAGGAACCTCCAAATATTAAACTCCATCAACGGGAGACCCAAGCTGTAACAAGTCCTATAATAAATAGGAGGCCTTTTCAAGAAGAGGGTATAACAATTACAGTCGCAAATTCGTAATATGCAGAGTACCATGAGGCTACAACCGGAGCCCATTTGGCTCAATATCAGGCAAAAAAGGAAGAAGGCAAAGACCATCCCCGGATGAAGGGTACCTAAGTGACGCAATAGCAAAGCAAAAGGCTATGAAGCTAGAACGGTCCGATAGAGAGCCACCGGTAGGGAGTCGAGTATTAGAACATCTAAGGGCTGCCCAACTAGATGAACAGGTGGATACTATAGGTAATTCCGAATTTGCTTTGCCAAATGATTGTTTACAACTTATATTGGAACCTCAATATCCCTCTAGGGGACTATTTGATATCTTAAATAGAGGAAATATACTAAACCTATTATAAGCTATTCCTGCACTAAAAGATATAAAATCTACTGATATTGTCTCCATAGAGTTTTTACCAAGGGAAAATAAAAAAAGGAAGAGGTCTAAATGAATTAACCCTGGTAACCTGGAGGTCATCACATTTGGTAAAAAGAGTTGTGAAAGAAAAATGCTCCTTCTTAAAATGGGGAATTAATTTCAGCATACCCAAACAAGTAGGCTATCCTGACCCGTTAGAGGAACAAATCAATTTGCCTAATCAATCTAAGCTAAAAGAGTTGGATAAACCTTTCTCAGTTCTTAGATCTGCAACTGGAAGAATGGAAGATTACCACTTAGTGCATACCATATCTAATACACGCTTACCACAGCTAGATTTAGGCTGCATATCAGAAATAATCTATCTAGAAAAACATCAGTGACTTACCAGTAGTAGGGCGCACAATAAGTTAACAATTTTGCATTAAGTTTGCTCCTGGAATATAAATGGGGTTAGATCAAATACCAAACAAAAAGATCTATCAAGCTTACAAAAGAAATTTACAATTATTTTTCTCCAGGAGACCTGGGCCACTGACTTCTTTTCAATTGATGGATTTATGGGATTCTTTTCCCCTGCAATAAAGGAGAAAAGGTATGGACATCCAAAGGGGGGGATTAGCAATTTTTATCTCAGCAGGATTAAACATATTGGGGGTCATTACGACCCTGGCGGAAGGCGGAGAACCGGCGTTAAGACCGCCAACAGGCTGGCGGTCTTACCTTGTGGAATTATGACCATGGCGGTTACCGCCATGGTCATCCGCCGGTTCTCCGTTCCGCCCGCTAGGGCAGAGTCGACTGCCGGGCTGGAGACCTGGGTCTCCAGCCCGGCGGCCGTCACTACCGCCGGCGGTATTGGGACCCGGCTTACCGCCGTGGATTTCCAGCGGTTTGAACCACCATGAAATCCATGGCGGTAAGCACTATCAGTGCCAGGGAATTCCTTCCCTGGCACTGATAGGGGTCTCCCCCACCCCTCACCCCCACCCCCTCCCCTACACCCCCCACCACCCCTGCCACCCCCCAAAGGTGGCAGGGCCTCCCTCCCCACCCCGACCCCCAACATCACATAACTCACACACACCCGACACGCATGCAGGCACCACCAACACACACACGCACACACCCCGACATACATGCCAACATCCACACACACAGTCAGACACGCACACCCACATTCAAACATACACGCACACATCCATACAGACATACCCACAGACATACACGCACTCATTCCCAAACACGCATCACCCTCACAAGATTACACGCACTCACACACCCCCTCTACATACTCAGACGCACTACCCCATGCATGCACACAACACATATCACCCCCCCACCCCCTCCCCTAACGGACGATCGACTTACCCGGTCCGTCGATCCTCCGGGAGGGGACGGGAGCCATGGGGGCAGCTCCACCGACACCACACCGTCAACAGAACACCGCCACGGCGAATCACAGGACGTGATTCGCTGGGCGTGTTCTGTTGGCGTGGCGGTGGAGGTGGAGCAACCTCCACTTCCCCGCCTCCCGCCGGTATGGCTGTTGGTGGTTCTCCGTCCGTAAAGGGACGGAGAGCTGCCAACGGTCATAATAGGCCGAGCGGCAAACCGCCTGCACAGGCGGTCTTCCGCACGGCGGTCCCTCTGCGGTCTTGCGAAAAGACCGCTGAGGTCAAAATTACCCCCACAATGTACTCGATTATATGAGGAAAACAATGACTTCTTGCTTGTGAAGTTAGACGGGTGGAATAAGGAACATTCCAGCCCACTCCTGCTAATTAATGTCTATAGCCATCCAGATGCACGATCTAGAAAACATATATCTTCCAAATTGATAGATACAATTTTAACTGCCCATCAGGCTTTAGGACCCCTGGAGCTTTTAATAGCCGGGGTCTTTAATCTGAAATTATTAAAACCTTTTGAAAGGGATACACAAACTATCTTCCAAGATCTACTATGAGCAGTACCACAGCAGTCCCTGGGGGTAACAGAGAAAGTAAAAGCTGGGACGGAAGCACTCTCCTTAGTAAAAGATCTTGAGGCTCTCGGGCTAAGACTTATAAATGGAAGATATCCACAAGATACTTCGCCGGCAACTACGTGCTACATCACCGAATCCCAATCGAGAATTGATTATACTGCGGCCTCCATATTTTTGCTTACGCTTATTACAAAATTTTACATCGTAAAACCAGATATGAGCGACCACAGTCAGCAAAGCCTGGAGATAGGATGTAGCATTCCTAACGTTAACCTTGTACTAACTACACCAAGGAATATTAATACAACAAACTATAAAAAACTCAGATGGACTGAAAAGTTAAAAGAATCCATTAGCGAACGGTCAATGGTGATAATCGACCAATGCCATATGAACATAACCGGGGACTCGATAATGACCTGGTCATCTTTCCTAGATAGATTTGTGTCTGTTCTTCTCACAGATAGATCACAAAAAAGGTATCAAAACTAGGGACGCAGTGCAAAAACAAACAGGAATATACATTTTTCAGCACACATGATTAAATTAAGAAAAGAATGAAATAGAGCTTTAAGGTTATATAACAAGAATCCAACAAACTGCTATTTTAAGGCTGACCTAAAAAATCGAAACAACATATATCGGAAACAAATATGGGAATACAAGCATCAGGAAAACCATAATTTTTGGGCAAAGGCCCTATTCTTAAGTAAAAAATCAAATACATAAGGTTTTTGGAAAATGGTGAATGCCCTGAATAGAGCCCGATGACCCTGACCAGCTCTAATATCTCGGAAGCCATCTGGTTTGATTACCTAAGTCACCATTTTGGTGAACAAAAGAGAGGCAGCAAAAATTTAGAAGAGGAAGCAAAAAAGTTAAGTCTAGAAAGAGTAAAATTAAAACCCCTCATACCTCAAAAGGAAACCAAAAAAATAATATTTACAGTGGCCGAAATTATAAGCCCAATAAAAAACAGCTGAACTGGGGGTGCCCCTGGTCCAAATGGTATCCCAAATGCCTTATTTAAACTGAATCCTGCATTTAGGAGTGAAAAATTTGCTTTGCCTTTCAACCATTGTATGGTGCTAGGAAGTATTCCAAAATCTTGGAGGGGGGCGATAATCCATCCAATATTCAAAGGAGGTAACAAGTCACAACCTGAGAGTTATCGCCCAATTACCTTATCGGATGTAGAAGCTAAATATTATGCAGGGATTTTACTGGAGTATCTTCATAGGTGGGCAATTGAAAATATCATTATTCCCACCAATCAGACAGGTTTTGTAAAGGGCCTGGGTACTGCCGTAAACATTTTAACTCTATCCCTGATTATTGATAAGTACAAACAAAAAAATCAACCCTTGTATCTGTGTTTTGTAGATTTTAAATCAGCCTTTGACCTGGTACCGCGACCTCTCCTATGGGAGAAATTAGTCTCCTGGGGCATACCGGAAAATCTGCTAAAGGCTATTGAACAGCTATACACAGATACATGGGTAAGAGTTAAGATAGGGGATGGATCTTTCCTTTCAAGGGAAATTAAAACAAAACAAGGTCTGAAACAGGGCTGTGTGCTGGCTCCACATCTTTTCAATCTCTTTTTATCAGACTTGACTGCGGAACTAAATAAGGTAAATGCGCACCCCCCAAAGCTTGGTGATATGACTATTTCAAACTTGTTATATGCTGACGATGTAGTACTTCTGAGTCAAGCTAAAGTAGGGCTACGGCGGCTCATCATAAAGATATTCGAATATGCAGAGCAAAATGGTTTGGAAATAAATCAGAAAAAAACATAGTAATGGAAATTAGCAAAAAAACTTTGAAAGTTAAAAAATGGAACACACAAAGGGGTGTTTTGGAACACGTGAACCAGTATAGATACCTGGGTGTACTTTGTGAGGAACGGGGCTCCCTTCTTCCCCTGAAACAGGAGCTATACAGAAAAGGAAATGTTCTACTGTTCGCTTTCTGCACTTTAAAAAAACTGCTTACTGGCCCTAGCTATCGGCCGTTGCTTCAAGTCGTTGCAGCCAAACTAATTCAAACTTTAGGATACTGAAGCAAAGCTCTGTGTGGACAAGATGCTATCATCCTAAATAAAATCACTGGAAAGATTTTTAGGTCCTCATTCCAGCTACCGCGGTATACATCCCAAGCACAAATTAGGCTGGAGTTTGGTTATCTAAATCAATGTATAGATAGGAACGCCAGTTATATCAAAGCCTGGAAACATTTACAGCTAACAAAGGAAAATCAGCTCTGCCAAGCACTTTGGAAGGAGATTAGTTCAAACTCTAAAGCTAAACCTCGAAAGTACTTAGATCAGGCACTAACAGACTTGGAAGTAGTGGAATTATGGGACTCAAACCTTTACTACTTTGCTTTAAAAAAAATCCTAAACCGAATAACAAGGAAAAGATCAGTGAACATGGATAAGAGTTTATTGGCCTTCCGATCGCATTCCTGGATGGTAATAAATGAGTATAAACTTTTGAAATGTCAGCCCTACCTGGAAGCTGGGTGGACAAAGATAGACAAGGATCATTTTATCAAATACCGATTTGGCATCATCCCTGGTGGTGCCTACCTAGTCCCGTTGGAACGCCCCGCTACAATCCCTCAGTGCAGGCTGTGTGACCGGGGTAAGGAAGATATAATTAATTTGATTTGTATTTGTAATGGCCTTAAATTAACGTAAATCTTTATTGAAGGCAACATTCAACAAAGGAGGATATGGACTTGCAGGCAAGCGGTGATTGTCTGTTTTAAACCCTCTGACGTTGTTCTGAATGCTAAATTTACCAAGTTCTTACGCTTAACATCACAAAAAAAAAAATATATTAATTAGTACATATAAATTAAGTTTTTATACAGAATTTACAGAAATGTTTTAATTGTTTTAAAAAAACAATAAATAACTGTACAGTATTCACAAAACGATTTTTAGGCCTAGTTAGGTAAGGTATTTGACATATATGGGTAGCTTATACTGACCTCGTATTAGGAGGTATTTATTAGAAAATTCTTAAATAATATTATTTTTATGCATGTTAGATTTCATAGTTTGATATTCTGGACTGTCTATTTTCTGATTTAGATAGAATGATGTGATGTATTGGTTTTTATTAACTATGCATTAAATAAATAAACTTGTATGCAGCTATGGAGATAATAATATGCAAAAATCAGCCAAAGGTTGCTTGAAGAGATAGCTTTTGAAACATCCCCACCTTGATGATATTGCTTTGTTAGTGTCAGTTTCCTTGCAATGTACTTTGTTTTTCAGATGCTTGCTATCTATGTGACATGTGTCATACAGTATGTATGGTTTGAAGCCTATACTCCTTGTTTTAGTCATTTTATAGGTAACTTCACCATGACATCTTCATGCTGGCATGTCAGAGTTGTGACATTGGCAGATATGTGATGCTGTTCTGACATACAAATTGGGCATGGATTATTCTAGGGAATGTAGGTCATAGAGCGTGGTTATATGGTGCCAAGACAGCCTACACAATGTTTGGGTGGAAGGTCATAGGTGCCCATTTGACTTGTTTTGTGTACTGTGATGGGCCTGATTTCTCATGAGTGTCATCATGTGGGCATGAAATGTAAAGTGCTAGTTTACGACCAAGTCATTTTTCCTTCACATTGGCTAAACACTCTTTTTGTATGGCTTTTATGTAGCTGTAGATATGTTTCAACATTGTAGGCCACAGTGCCTGTGCTTAAACACTCACATATGTTTGTGTCATAACACCAGATGCATGGGCATTAGATTATGATGGCCCTGTGATCAGGGACTTTTGTACTGCCATCTGTCTCTACCTTTGATTATGGGATGTTGAATTACTTTGGGATATGTGATAAGGCTCAAGCTGCTGACATCAAACCACATCAATGTTTGCCTATTATATAGGACAATGTCTGACAAATCCCTTCCTTCCGTGGTCTGGAGGTGTGCACCTGTCAACTTGTTCATTTACTCAGTATGAGTCAATCATTTTTGATTTCCAATAATCCTGACAGATTGACAGACTAGGTGCTGAACACTGCAATACAATTTTTATTTTGAGCAGACACTTGCATGTATGTGTTTGTGTGGGAGGGTGTTAATCCTGAGCTGGACACTGTGTACACACAATTTATCCCATCTTGAACAAGTAGCTTAGTTCATCATTGTATGGATTCACATGCTCTGACATATCTACATGGCTAAATATGCAATCAAAATCAGCAGACAAAGAGCGAGTGAAGGGTGATTTGATTGTGCAGTTATGACTAACAGAAAATGTATGTATCATGACTCAACAGAAAATAAAATGTGGAGGGGTCAGTCATGGTGAATGAAGTCATTGGAGTAGATGCCACACCACTGGAAGTCCAAAGTCCAGAGTACTCCTCCCATTGGAAATGATAGGTGGCTCATTGTTACTGTTTTTTGTGACAATTACCTCCAACGGTTTAGAGTTACAGTAAGCAGAGTCCTTGTGAAAAGTGAAGTTCTAGTTAATCCAATTGTGGGACGTAACCATGGTACTGAGTGAATTGACATGACATGCGTGAAGCGTGCCTACTCATTTAGACTCAAGCAGCTGCTGAGATGTGCAGATCAGTTGCACTTGCGACGAGGCCTGAAAATGACATCTTGCCACCATTTCAGCCAGCTCAGTGGACGGGCAAGATATGGCTTTGACATACGTAGGCCTAGACCCGGGATCTGTTTGCATTTGTGACTGGAGTCATCATGTGCACAATGCTGGTCAATGTGTCTGAGGCTGCCAATCTGGTAATGCATCTTGAGACCTTAGGAATACTTCTTGCGCACACTGGGTAAACAGTCCGTCCTGTCCTCAATAGTTTCATATTGGGTGAGCAAATCAAGACTGAGGTAGGTAGACAGACACGTCTCAGATTTGAGGATGATCTGTTCTTGATCACTCCCAGGTGAGTACACTTCATTTCTGAGTTTTCAAACAGGGGTCTTTGGACTAGAGAACACTGGGCTGGTGGTTGAAGTTGCCTAAACAGTGCCTCCTGGGAGTGCCGATCAGGTCGCTCCCTGTACTGCTCACACTTGACACATGTTATCCCCTAGATGAGTACACTTCATTTGAGAGTTGACAGATGTATGGTGGAATGTGGCTACTGTGATGGTGGTTGGAGTAACAGAAACAGGGCCTATTGCGCTTTGCAGTCAGGTCACTCTCACTGCTACATATACTTGAGCAACGTTATCCCCCCAGGTGAGTACACTTTATTTGAGAGTTGACAAACAGATATATTGGGGCATGTTACCACTGAGCTGATGGTTGGAGTTACAGAAACAGGGCCTATTGTGCTTTACAGTCAGGTCACTCCTTGTATTACATACACTAGACAAATGGTACCTCCCCAGATGAGTGAACGTCATTTGTGAGTTAACAAACAGGTGTCTTTGGACAAGAGAACACTGACCTGGTGGTTGGATTTGCTGAAACAGTGCCTCCTGGGAGTTGCAGTCAGGTCACTCCCTGTACATCCCACAGTAGACCATTGTTATTCCACCCAGGTGAGTGAAGTTCATTTTTAAGTTGACAAACAGGGGTCATAAGACAAGATGAGATAGCACTGGGCTGGTGTTTGGAGTTGCTAAAACAGTGCCTCTTGGAAGTTGAATTCAGGTCACTCCCTGTACTACATACACTTGACCAATGTTATCCCCCCAGGTGAGTAAACTTAATGTGAGAGTAAAAAACAGGGGTCTTCTGACAAGAGAACACTGGGCTGGTGGTTGGAGTTGCTTAAACAGTGCTATCTGGGAGTTGCAGTCAGGTCACTCCCTGTACTTCCCACACTAGACAAATGTTATCCACCCTGGTAAGTAAACTTCATTTGATAGTTAACAAACAGGCGTCTTTGGACAAGAGAACACTGGGCTGGTGGTTGGAGTTGCTGAAGCAGTGCCTCCTGGGAGTTGTCATCAGGTCACTCTCATTACTCTCAACTTGATAACTGTTTTGTTTTACACATCTGCATGCAGGCTGCATTTATGTTTGTTCATTTTAGGACATACCATGGATCCTGGAATGTGTTTCTGATATTGTGAGATTTCCAGCCCCCACTTGGACATATGGCATGTGATGGGCCTTGGTAACTGTTATGTTGGGTCCAATGATATCCATTGAGAGTGTTTAAACTCAGTTACTCTGGGTACTGAATGTCGGTAAGGTACATGAACAAGACAGTGGGCAATGGCGAGCTGTGAGCATGTATGACTTTTCATTTTTGTGACATTTTTTATGCTGTGACTTACTAGGCTCCTCTCTCCCAGGTATTCCTGGCAAGCCCTCGGGATGCACTATGGCCAAGACCTTCTCCACCAAGGGAAAGAGAATTAATGGTGCTCTGAGAGGGCCACCACCAGTTTTCTTGGCCTGCAGCTGGTGCCTGGAGACCAGGGAAAGGACCTTGCCCCTGAGGTCATTCCACCTCTTCCTATTGTCCTCCTTTGTGTGTAGGGTGGTGCCCACAGCATTCACTCTGTCGAGTATCCTGTCCCACATTTCCATTTTCCTACTGAGAAGAGTATGCATGATATGGGCTTCAAACAATTGTGACTCTACTCTTATGATTTCATCCACTATGATTCTTAAATCATCTTCAGAAAACGTGGACTTTTAGGATGTGACATGGTGGAAAAAAAACGAATGAGGGTGACAGGGATTTACTTAACAGGGGTAGTGCAATAGGGTGTGAATAGACAAAAGTTTGCAGGGTGTTCAAGGGGATGGTGTAAAAAAAGGGGTGCCTAATCTATATCTTCTATGGATTTTAGTTGGTCGGGCTTCTTAGTCTTGCTGTGTAAATGCAAAGGATTGTGATATGTGAAGGGGTGTATTTGATAGACAGCTTTGCAGGTGTGTCCATTTGGCCAATATGTGTCAGCTGTGTTGTTTTTAATTTAATCCAATGTGCAGTTGCGTGTTCCTCTGCTTACCCGAACCACCGCGTTCCTGACTGCCACTGGCTGACCACCACAAAGGGACTGTAACGGCAGCCGTATGATTGTAATATGCTCGGTGGTTGGCTGTGGCGCTGGTGGTGATGGAGGCCAGACCTGCCTATATCCAGGTACCGTGTCTCTGGGGGTCTGCCATTTTTGCTTGGTGGTTGGCAGACCTGCCTGTCTGACCCATAATAGGCAGACGGATAGAGTGCTGGCGTGGCATTTCAGGACCCCCGACATGGCTGTTTGGTGGTCCGAACACCAAACTCATAATGAGGCCCGCAGTCCAAACGTAGAAATCTTCATTTAGGTTTCAACCCAAGGCCACCTGACGATGACACTCCCTTCTTGGACTTATTCTGCATCCTTGAATCGCTGAACTTTGCCTTCTCAAAACATTTTTCTAAAAATTACTTTCAGGGTTGAAGGTAAGCAATGACTGTGCCTAATCCAACATATGCATGTGAACTGCACTCCATCACGGTCATCCTTATTTTTGAACTTTGACCTAGTCTTGCATGAGTAGATGTTTGTGGTTGGTGCTTTGATCTTTTAGGCGCTAGTTTTTACTAAAAACTTTAAAAAGTCATTAGTCCGGTTCTAGTGATTGGATTTTTGTACTTTTTGTGTCAAATACGTTCTTAAAAATTACTCTAATTTTCTGAAGTGGTGTGGATTTTTCTTGCATTGAGTTTTTACTTTATTGTTTACGCTGCATTAAGACTTTATCAATTGTGAGAAAACGGGGCTGATTGCAGAGGCCCCCTAACTTTTTGCCCCCATTTTCCACTTTATGCTGGTGTTTTCCTGACTCTGATGGTGCCCTGGGTACTGCTAACCAGTCCCAGGGCCTGTGCTCTGTGTAAAATGGATATGCAAATTAGGCTAATTATAATTGGCTAAGTTAACCTACCTATAAGTCCCTAGTATATGGTAGGGCATGTAGGTTTAGGGACCACAGCATAGGTGGTGCACACCTAGGTGCACTGCTGAGGTGCCCAGTGTCATTTTAAAAGCAAGCCTGCCTTGCTGGCTGCTTTTAAATTAAAGTTATATGCAAATTCGACTTTGGAATTAAAGGTACTTCCAAAGTCTTAAACTACCTTATTTTTACATATAAGTCACCCCTAAGGTGTGCCCTATGTGCCCCTAGGGCTGGGTGCCATGTAACTATAAGCAGGGACTTCATAAAAATAGATTTATAAGCCCTGGTGAGGTAAAAACAGCCAAATTTGTTTTTCCCTCATTGAAGTAAATGGCCTTCATAGGCTAGAATGGGCAGACTTTATTTTAAATTTTAAAGTCTCCTTAAATGTTACATACCAAAAATTTGGTATCAAATTAATTGTTGGAATAAATCCCACAACTTCCAGTTGTTGGATTTAATATAACTTGTTCAGGTAAAAAGTTTAGACTTTACCTAAAAAGTTGCCAATTTCAGCTCTGCATTGTTTTTGCTGCTGTGCTCTGATTGGCCAGCCTGCAGCAGCTTCTGCCAGGCTGCCTTGATGAGGTGTGAAGTGGCCTGGCTTCACACAAAGGAATGTGCTTGGGGGAGAGAATCTCCCCTCAGCAGATGGTGAGGCAGGAAGGGGGAGGGCTGCCAAACTGGTCTTCAAAGGCAGAGAAGGACATCTGGAGCACCCAGCAACACCCCCACATCCTGCAACCCCAGACAACTAGGTGCCCCCTTGATTAGATTAGGAGAGGGCAGGAGAGGGGTGTGTTTATAATTTTTAGCCACACCAGTGGGTGGGCACAGCCAGATGTAACCTCCAAAAATCAGATTCAGCCATGTTGGATTTTTAGAGACTGTTGCCTTTTGGGATGGATTTTTGCCACACTTCCCAGGAAGTGGTCATCACAGGGGGACGACCCTGTACCTAATTGGAGGACCAGGACCCCCCTGTTTTTCACCCAGGAGCAAGGATAAAACTGGCAGACCTGCCCCCACACCTCAGATCCCCACCAAGTTTCAAGAAGAAAGAACTTAAGGAGAAGAAGGACTGCCCTGCTGGACCCCTGGCCTGCACCTGGACCCTGCACTCAGAAGGACTGCACCAGCTGCACACTTGGGCTTCACCACAAGAAGGACTTTGCCTGGCTTCAACTGGTTCAAGGAGGGACTCCCTGTTTGCTACAGGTGAAAAATTGCTATCCAGAGTCCCCTGCACCAACTCCTAAAGAAGAGACCAGTTGACCACTGCCCAGTGGCCAAAAAGGAGTTTGCGCCAGGTGCATTCTGGGAGTTGAAGTCCGCACCCCCCAAGGACCATCACAGAACTTCTGGACCCTTGGGGTGAGCTGTGGACCCCAAAAGAACCTTAAAAGAACATCTGGGTGAAGCCCCAGAAGTTTGGAAAAGATTTGAGAATTTTTGGAAAAAAGCTCCAGAGAGGGACCGACCCGCCGCGGAAATTCTAGCCGGCTTGCCTCAACCGCGACCCGGCCTGACTTCGTGGTTCGTCCCGGTAAGGAAAAACATCCGAAAAAGAGACTAAGTCCGAACGTAAAAAGTTGACCGGGACCTCCCAGCCATCGTATCCGAGAAGGGCTCCACGGACGTCGGATCAAGATCCAGGTTTACCCCGGTCGAAGGATTTTCATCTCGAAAAAACGACTAAGTCCGAAGGTAGAAATCACCACCGAGGAAACCCACATCGCGTATCCGGACAAGGGCTCCAGGAGGTTGGATTCAACTGGCAGGTTCGTCCCGGTGAAGAAAAACTTCAAAATAAAGACTTTTTTGACCGAGGCCTCCCGCGACCTGTAGCCGAGCAGGGCTCCATCGCGGTCGGCCTGAAAGTTTGACTTTGCCCCGGTCCTGGTGCAACCAGATGACCCGATTGGCGCTTTTTGTTTCTAAGCGCTAGAAAAATAATAATTCTTTAAAAATTCATATCTCCGGTTCCCCTGAACCGATTTTAATCGTTTTTGTGTCATTTTAAAGATAAAAATAGAAACTATTTTTATAAATTGGTTTTGGATTTTTAAACTGTTTCCTGTGTTTTATTTGATTACTGTTTTGTGATATTTGAATGCTTTACACTTTGTCTCCTAAGTTAAGCCTTGACGCTCGTTGCCAAGCTACCAAGGGTTGAGCTGGGATTAATTTACTGAGACCTAACTGTACCTAGGTGGAGGTTAGTGGCTTGTTGCTAGGTGTAGGTACCTACCTGCCCTACCAATAACCCATTTTCCAACATCAATACATAACAATTGTCACGTGGGACAGAGGTATACACCAATTGGTCAAGAAGCTCTGTGATTACCTGGAGTAAATTATAGAAATCAATGTATTCAATCAACTAATAATTCCACATGGATGCTCCAAAATATGATCAACAATGCTGGACTCTTAAATCAATTTCATCATATGTACATTAGGTTCAGTTTTCAACATATGTTATGATACAATGTATTAAGGTATGAGAAAGTGAATCAAAAGAGTATGCAACACAGTGCTCACATATAAATAGGTGAACACAGACAAGACATTCATATAATACACTGTACATTTCCAAATAGTATAGTCAGAATAATAGCTGTGTGAGGTAGCCGGTCTAGCAGGGCTCCTCCCTTCTTCCAAACATAATGGCTGATGATGAGTTTGGCAGTCTGAACGTCCGAACTCCACTACGGCAGTGGGGAGGCATGGGAAGACATGTATCTATGTATATGTATATGTGTGTGTGTGTGTGTGCGTGTGTGTCTACATATACATAATATATTTATACATTACTTTTTTATGGTGTTAGTATAGTTCTATAAACAATAGGAACGTGTTTCATTAATGGCCATTTTGCTTTGTATATTTATTGATCTGAAAATATTTTAATCATAAATTATCAATATAGAGGTATGTCTTTTGATTTATTTTTAATTGAAATTGGCATTGGCTTTAGTCATGATAATGTATAAGTGTTTGCACTTTAGGGAGGTTCAATCCTCTTGTTGTTTAGTGCTTTTTAGGGTTGAGCTCAAAGCGCTCTGTCCCTGTTGTTATCTCTCTACAGGCTTGTAACCACGCCCATGTCAAGCCCATGAGTTTTGTTGATTCGCGGGCTTGCCTTTTACAATTCGCTTCATTTCATTAGTGGAAGGCATGAATAGGTCATGCCTTTTCTGGTGTTTAGCCCTCCTCGAGCGCACTGGGCCACCACTGAAAACATTTGAGGCTCCATGTTTTCTGTACGGTTTCTGGACTACTTTTTCTCTTTATTTCGCAGGCAGCAGGCTGTTGCTGGGCAGTAGTGAAGCACTTTGCATGACATCAACCCCGTTACATGGCTAAGTGCACTTTTGCCGGTTACATGGCGACTTGCACTTTTGCCAGTTACATGGATAATTGCACTTTTGATGGAAACATGGATAATTGCACTTTTGCCCATACGTTTCACTGCAAGCGAACCTCTGTTTCCTTTTGTGTGTCTCCGTCATGCTTCATGGTGGCCATGGGCTCGCTTATGTGAAACTGTTTTACTTTTTAGTTCATGTGGCAAAAAAAGTCCAGTTAAGAGTTTAAAACACGAATAGCTCTAACTCGAGCAAACCCGAGACCCGTTGCATTGCAAATGCTTGTTTAAATTATGTGTCTTGCTATTAATTCTAGATATGGTACCCCTGGCTTGCTAGCAAGTAATCTTACTTTCATGCTAGGAGTCCATGCATTTCTTTCTTTTTTTTTTGGAGAGTTTTGGTTTGAGTTGTGTTAGGGTTTGTTCCATTCTAAACTCCTAATAACATTGTTCTTTTTATATATTTCTAGGAACTGGTCGAGTTTAAAGTGGATTCTTCCAAGTTTGCTTTGGAAGGAATTGTGCCACCTTTTCACTGTGTTATTTGGGTTTGCTTCCCAGGATATGGTTCTATCACAGATATTCCACCAGGGAATGTTGTACATGAGTTGGTGTTTGCAGCCTGATCAGAGTGAGAAACCAACCCAAGTATCCTCAAAATTATATATTAACGGAGCTACTTTTGTTTCATATTCTCAGTAATAGGGGGATTCAATGATAATATTAGAATGTTTAGTGACTTTTATTTGTGTGCAGATTGTAGGTCAGTTGCATATTCTATGCTCAGATTGGATTTTTGCAGGCTTCTGCATATGCTCTGGTGATAGCAGCACCCCTGAATCACAAAAATGTGGGTAGATTTTATGTATGCTGAAATCAGTGCCTTTTCAAAATCGATGATGATTTTCTGTGGCTTATAGTTATTAGTTTGTTGATTTATATGTTGTGCAGATATTTGTAAGGTATGGAACCTGAGCATTCACAAACCTTCTGACGTGATACCGTGCATGGACACAGAGAAGATGCTGTTGGGGCAATGCTGCAAGAAGAGTCCTAGGTCACAAGGAATCCAAAAGGAAGGTCACCATAACCAAGATTAGGAGGCGTGCTGAGACGCAGCATGCAAGGTGTCCACGAGATAGAGACCGTTGCATGTGGGGCAACAGTCATGGAAGCAGAGTAGACCGGGAGCCGCAGAAATGCCAGGAATCACGGCCACGTTCCAGGAGGGACGTGGCTCAGGCAGGTGTGTGAGATGATGCAAGCCTTGGGAATCACAGGGAGGGTCACTGGTGAAAAAAACATAGATTTAAGACTGGTGGCATCTGTTTTCTTTATTTGTTTTTTTTCCCGTTTCCCTTCACTTCCTCACCATGTTTGCTTTAGTGCTCACGTAAAGGCTGCTCAATATGGAGTGAAGACTAAAGAATGTGTTCTGTTGTGCACACAAACACACAGGGTGCTTGGTGATGGATATACTCGTATAATATACAGACAGTCTACTTAGTGCTGCCAGCTTGTGTTTTCTTTGAGGCTATCTGTGTGGTGTTCCTCCTATGCCCCACAACACCTGGAAACTGACTGAAGAAGTCTGTATCCAAAAAGTATATTTCTGTGAACATAAAGAGTGTGGGACGCGCTTCTGTTTGGACCGGGAGAGCCTGACTGCAAGCCATAGGATTTCATTGTGGTGCACAAGGAGGCCCACACTTTGCCATCTGCACCTGGATGGGCTTAATAGCAGTTGGGGACGCATGTGGGACACACCAGGCGAAGACCTGGCCAAGAGCTGGTTCGTCTGCACCTGATGGAGGCCAGGCCGGGCCTCTCCTCTTTAATCTTCCATGGCAAGTAATATAAAGGGACTTGCAGACTTTGAGATGAGGAGGTTCTTTTGTTCGCTTTCGTGCATGCAACTTCAGCCATGGGAAAGCGCAAGGTGGTGGGCTGCCTAGGGGCTGCGTCCCTCCAAAAAACCCTTCAAACCGACCCCCATTGACTTAATACTGGAGCGCGCAGAGGCAGTTGTGAGCAATGAAATCACACTTACAGAGTGACAACTGTAATTCAGTGGTGGTGGGGAATTGGAAGTACCCCATGAGAAGTGTTGGTGAGATTACTGTGTCTTCTTTGGGATCCCAGGAAAATTTCAGGGCAAAGGGAGTGTTGAAATTTTGACTAATGCTTGCCTGGGTAAACTGATACAAGGCCTGTGCTGGAGGAGACAGCTATTCGCTCTAACCCGCCCACACAGACCAAGTGAGTCTCACGAGCAAAGGGCAAGAGCAAGGTTTTAGGCAAGGCGTCAAGAAGACCATCCTGCACAGTGACAGCAAATGAGGTGAGCTTTTCTGAGAAGGACTTGCATAACAATATTGTTAACATCCTCGACCAATTAAAGAGCACCTTGAAAAGATTGAGTCCCATTTGGCTACTCTTGTTCAATTGAAGGCCTGTGATACTCATGATGCTCATGCAGTAGCCGCTTGTGATACCAGTGCTCTAATGAGTCAAGAAGCAGTGCCCAAAGCTGCATTGTGAAGCTCATCTGGGATTTCCTCTGTTGTTTCTACTGAGAGGAATATAATTAAGGTAACCATTGTTATGCATTCAGTAACTTCCCCCGCCTGAATCGCCAGTATCAGTTTCTTTGACCTTGGCAGCTCGGGGTATCTCACGGTGCCAGGACCAAATTTCAGCTGCACAGAGGGGCAATGGGACTGTTCCCAGTCCACACATATAAAACTTGCCACCAGCCTCTTGCCACTATGTGTTGGTTCTGGCAAGGGTTCCACAGCTTCAAGCCAATAAGGAGTAATCATGGAGCTGCTTCCAAAATAAGGTTTTGAATTGGCTAAGCACACACATGCATTGTAATTGGTCAGATAGCAAACACATTTGAATGATGCACAAAGTAGGGTGGGTTGGGCCAGCACAAAAATACATAGAAGGCGACTGTGTTGTGATTAATTTTAAGTATCTATCACTTGTGGTGAATCTCCTAAGTGTACGCTCACCACACCCTGCGAGGTATTCTAAGAGTGTTGCACTACCTTTGGGCTATTTTTATATACTGCTCCTCTTACAGAGAAAAAGAGTGGCCCGGAGGATGCCCAATTTTGTTGAGCAGGATTTGCCCCATGAGAGCTTGGATTGACTGTGGCATCTGCAGCCAGAAGTGATCTAAAGAAACTTGCATTCAAGAAACGGTATTAGTGATATGGGCCTCTACGGCGAGAAGGGGTAGCTATCAGTAAGATGGGCAAGTTTGTACTCTGGTAGTGGAGTATCCAGGGTAACCTTTTGCTTGAATATTGTGACACCCATGGGTGCTGGTATAGAGCCTGCAAATGATGGTTGCACTTTGACACTTTGTGGATTAAGATTATTAAAATGGAAAATTGTAGGGCTGTGCTCTAAGATCGCACTGACAAACTGTCAAAAATTTATCAGATTATACGACATTGTGATGCTAAAGGAAACTTGTGAAGTTAACCAAATTCTGTTTCATGGATATAAATGTTTTAATGTTCCAGCACTACTTTCTCAGGCTTGTAGAGCTAATGGAGATTTGCTTATTTGGGCCAGTCTCTCCTTGGGGAAATGCATGGAGGCCATAAGTACACCGTGATCTGATTTCCAGGCTGGTATGCATGGAGGACGGTTACAATAATTTTAATTAATTTTTAAAATAATGGTTTTGCGAATGTCTCCAACCAGACATTTTCCTGCCTTTTTTCCCTACATTTCTACCCTACTAGGAGTCAGCAAGGCCAACAAACCTATTTGTATGTATTGTATGGGAGACTTCAATGCAAGTCTCTCGTATTTAGTTGGCCTGGGTGCTGGATTAGTGACTAGCAGAAGTGGTGTGCAGGGAAAAGTATTGGAGGCTTTTGTGGTTGCAGTTGATTTGCATAATGTTATGGAAGCAGCAGGGCTAACAAGCAGGTTTTCCAACTTATAGAGGCAGCAGGGGCTGTTCAATTATCATTATATTTTTATATCATGTAATTTGAAGGATCTGTTGTCTCATGGGAAAATTGTTGCCACTGAGTATTGGGACCGCAATACAATTGAGATAATTTTGAGGGTGCCAATAAGGAAATCACACTAGGAGGCCACCGGTGTGGTGAATTTGTACTCTTCATCTGATAATCTTAGGCTGTGCTGGAAGCTGCACGATCTATCAGAGTTCCTCAAAGTCATAGTTGAAGGGAATCTGAAAATGGTCATGCAGGGCCTTCAACCATGTGTGAATAACAGTGGAGCAATTGTTGGGTCATTTGTAGGTCAGTGTGTGAAGATTTGGCTTTCGCTGTCCAGGTCTATTAAATCTGTTTCTGGATGCCCCCGTTGGTTTGATCAGGAGTGTTCCTGAGCCAACCGTGCTTTGTGCCGAGCTCTAATATCTAGGCCATGAGATCATTCTTTAGTGGCTACCCAGGGCAAAATGTACAAAACTGTTATTGGTAGAAGGAGAAGGGAAGTTATCACTAATCAGTGCGATTCATTATCAATTGCAGCCAGTACAAAGAATAGTAAAGCATTTTGGAGGGGTTTCCCATTCGTGTACACTGGATATCAGTGAATCACCTACCGATAGCCATATAAAATGGGATGAGTGAGTGGTACATTTCACACACATATATATTATGCAGAAAATGAGAGCTGTGGATGAGCAGGACTGGGAGTTATCACTACCCTGCTGTACAGGAAGTGGTATCGGCTATCCAGGAGTCTACTGGTGGGAAACCAGTAGACTCCTGGTCCTAATGGTGTCCCTATAGATGTTAGCAAATGTAATACTGATCTCTAGGCTCCGTTGTTGACCAATGTTTACAATTCTTGATATTTACAGATGATCCCTGGCTCCTAGTTAACTTCAACTATTATGCCAATATTTAAGAAGGGTAATAGAGCTGACCCCAAGCAATACACCCCCACTTGATCAATTAGTATTCCTGCAAAAATCCTGGGCAGAGTCTTATATAATAGATAGTCGAATGGGCCACTGATAACGGAGTGATTAATGAGTGGCAATATGATTTTAGAATTGGCCTTTGAACCATCGATCAATGGCTCAATTTAAATTTGATTATTGGTACGCATACAGTGGCCATGAAATCCAGCCTTTATTTAGCATTCATGGATTTGTCCTTGGCATTTGATAGTGTAAGTTGTGGTAAGCTGTGGCAAATATTGGTGAACCAGAAAATGGATCCCTCTCTTATTCACTTATTGATCTTTCTGCACACAGGCATTAGGGCCAGAGTGAGGTTCAGGAAGAATGGAAAACTCACAGATGACTTTAGTATTGAACGGGAGTGCGGCAGGGGTATGCCCTTCTTTTTATTTAGCATATTATTGATTTAAGCACAGTCCTCAGTCAGTGTACTCCTGACCAATGTTCCCTCTAATTGTTTTCCACTTTGTGCGGTAGTGTAACTCTCTGTGCACTAAAGCAAATGGTACAAAACTGACCATACATGTGAGAGCAGCGCACAACTACAAAGATCAGTGGCATTTGCACTTCATACTTTTGTTGTACAACTAAAGCAAAACAAAACAAAGTTTTACAAACATTGTTCCATGTAATAAGGCATTAAGCAGTTTTTAACCTAGTAGAACACCCAAGGACTTGACCTGTTAAGTAACACCTACACCCCATTTAGAGAAAACTGAAATCAGGAGGTTGAACTATTATGCAACTTTATTGAATACTCTCAGAGTGCTGCAGAGGGTAATGTACATCATACAGAGCAAGTTGTACAATTACATAACATTTGCAATTTGATGCACATACTAGTGATAAAACCCATGATGCCTCTGCCAAGAGGCAGGGGGAGAAATGTTCAAAACCAAGCCACACATGGACTGTAGGAGGAGCCATGTCAGACTTTAGACAAGTCAGGTGCAGACACTAGATGAGTGACATGTTTGCTTCTCTTGCCATTCTTCCAGTGCTGATAAACTCAATCTAAGTCAATTTTCCCATTTGAGAGGAAGGCCTTTGACCTCATCAGCATATCTAGGTGATTCTCCTGTAGCCTATTTCTTAATTTAGGCTTGATAGAGTTCATGTGGCTGAATCGCAGTCTGCAATTGAAGCCTGAAAAGTTGCACAGACATAAGCAAGCTGAGATACGTCATTATACTGTGTAGCATTCCGGAGAGTGAAATTCACCATGTCTTGAAGGGTCCTAAACAGCTCGCCTTTTACATGTTCTGCCACCACATATTTATAATCTCTGTGCTGCTGAATGACATCATCAGGTGTGTCACAATCACCAACGAACAAGAACTTCTTATACTTTTCAAAAAGTCTTTGTATGTTCTCAGTCTCAAAATCAAACTATGAATGTGTTGTGACTGCATGGAAATCAAAACTTGTCCATTCCTTCAATTCATCTTCTGGGAACCGTCTTTCCATGTGCTCACAAAGATGTTTAATGAAAGATAACATCGGCTCACTATCATACTCTCTGTCTTCTCTGTACAAAGCCATCAGATCTCTTACTGTGTTGCTCCAAAAGACAGCGTCACCAAAGTACTGTTCTTTGATTTGGCCAATTTGTGCTCCTGCATACTGTACAGGTTCAACAGTGGTGGAAGAGCTTTTCTGAAACAACTTGCATAAAGATGCAAGTTCAACCAGAATGTCATTCAGTGCTGCAAGGGAAATGTGGTAGTTTGAGTCAGAAAGTTTTTTGTAGCAATATTTAGCAATTGGGTCATTCTCCTCAACTTTTTCCTGCTCGAAGTATTTGAGAGCAACTTCATAATTATGCAAGAGTTCACCAACAGCAAAATGCCTTGAAAGTCACCGCACTTCATTCAGTGGCCGAAAGGAGACCGCTTTACATTCAGTGACCAAAGCAAGTTCGTCCAGCTTGTATTTTCTTACAGGAGACTGGGAGAACACAGTGTAGACAGTCTTCAGTAATGTCTCCATTTCACTGATCATCAGCACTTTTTTTCCAGGCATCATCAACTCCCAAATCTTCTCTGTGTGCAACACAGTGCTGCTCAACTAGATGGGGAATGGATTGTTTAAGGCGGGCAGCAACACCATTGTTCTTTCCCAACATCACTGATGCACCATCTGATGTAAACATAACCATTTTCATAAGGTACAGTTTATTGGCAGTGTAGAAGTCTTTTACAGCTAAAGTGATAGCCTCCGCATTACATGTACTCAGACTTAATATTCCCCTAAACATTGTTTTGTGCTCTGTTGATGTTGCAGATCGAAAAATGTAGCAAGTAATTACCTGTTTCTTTCCGTTTGTTCTCGCACCTGCCTGTCCAACAACGTATGAGTACTGTTGGTAATGCCTGCAATGGAAAAAAGATGGTTCAAACAGGTTGTTAGCTTGGAATCTACCAAATGCACTGGAAGCAAGGACTGCCAAATAATTACCTGGTCTGTCTGTTTCACGACTGCACATTTAAATGTAGATGTAACATTGTCTGGGATGTCAGTAATAGAAGAAACAAATGGTTACAGCACATGCTTATGTTCCAATGTTTCATATGTACTACAAGGAAAAACTACTAAATAATTACATGGTCGTTCTGCTTGTAGTCACATCTGCCTTTTCTAATTTATGATTAGCACTCTCTAAGAAGCCTGCAAAAGAACAAAAAAAAGGTTGAAGTATATGTTATCTCATAATATACTAGGTGCACCACAAGGGAAATCTACCAAATTACCATGTCTTTCTGCTTCTACTGATGTGTGCCTTTTTGATATATATGAGTAGTGCTGTTGGAGATGCCTGCAAGAGAAGAAAAGGTGGTTAAAGTAGGTTGTCATATTACACTGTACTGGGTGCACCACAAAAGAAATCCGCTAAATTATTACTTAAATGTGCTTTTTCAAATGTATGTGTAGCAGGGCCTAAGATGCCTGCAGAAGAAGAAAAAACGATTAAAGCACCTGATCGTTTCAATGTCTCCACAAGGAAAAACTAGCAAACTCTGCTGCTACTCCGGTCTGCCCGTCCTCATCTATAAACAGTACTGTCTGAGATGCCTGCAACAGAAGAAATGAGGGTTAACAGTTGGTTACAGCATGTTGTCAAATTATAATGTGGCAGGTGATCCAGATGGAGACCTAGCAAATACTTACCTGGTCCTTATGCTTCTATGTATGTGAGACCATTCAGTTCTATAACCTGCACTGTCCAAAAAACCTGTAATAGAAGAAGAGGTGTGGATCATGAACGTGATTTATCTAGAGATCCCTAATCCCACCTGGAATGTCTACAGAGTTACCTGGTCTTCCTTGGAACTCACGCCTGCCTGTTCATATCCAAATGTTTACCACCTGTAATTGGAAGGAAGATATTTAACATAGGTTATAAGAGTTACAAAAACAATATGCTTGGCAGTTCCAGAGCAGTTGAACAGTTACCTGGGGATTCATTTTAGACCAACTCAGGTGAGTGCTCAAATGGGTCCATATTATCATCCGTTTAAAAACCTACATCATGTGTTAGAACTTTTATGATGCAGTCTTTACAGGCCTCAAGATATCTGCTCGCCCACTCGCTATGACTAATCAGATTTTACCTGGGTGAACCATTTTTAGGGCCTACTGACCAGTTGAGGCAAGCTGAAAAACAAAGGTATTCTGTTCATTCAGACAGTGAATGAGCAATAAAGGTGACTTTAAATCTTGTTTTTATCTTGTCACGTGCTGTGGGTTCAAAGACAGAAGTCCAGTGCCAGCTTATGTCATCTTACAATTTGCTGCTTATTGTATCCTGGAGATTAGTGGTTACTTTTCTGTCTCTGACTACAAAGTTAGAAGATTTAGTAAAGTCTAGTGTCTGACAATCATGTTGTTCACGGATTGTGAAATGAAATGAAAGGTTGTAGAATATCAGATTTGTTTCTAACAAGCAACATTTAAATAGCTTGTAAATGAACTGTACAAATATTTTAAAATGTATTTCAGTAGCTTCGAAAGCATACTTTTTAAAGACATTCTGTTTGAGGGGAACAAAGATTTTAATAGGACCAAAATAAGTCAAAAGATTTTGGGGGTCATTACGACCTTGGCGGTCTTTTCAGAAGACCGCTGAGGCCGCGGGAGACAGAATACAGCCATTGCCGGCGGTATTTCTGTCTCCCTATTATGACATTTCCGCTGGGCCAGCGGACGGTAACAGTGTTACCGTCCGCTGGCCCAGCGGAAATGTCACATCAACATTGCAGCCGGCTCGTAATAGAGCCGGCGGCAATGCTGATGTGCAGCGGGTGCAGTAGCACCCGTCGTGCATTTCACTGCCCGAAATTCAGGAACTGAAATGCGCGACGGGGCTATGCCTGGGGGCCCCTGCACTGCCCATTCAGGGGCCCCAGGGGCACCCCAAGTCCCCTTACCGCCGGCCTTTCCATGGCGGTGTGTACCGCCATGGACAGGCTGGCGGTCGGGGACTCATAATCCCCAGGGCAGCGGTGCATGCACCGCTGCCCTGGGGATTATGACCGCCAGGCGGAATCCTGGCGGCAAAGTGGAGGGGCCGGCGGTATGGCCGTGGCTTTTCCGCCACGGTCATAATTGCTGGCGGAACACCGCCAGCCTGTTGGCGGTGTTACCGCCAACATACCGCCGGCCGCCCGGGTCGTATTGACCCCCTTTATTTGGAATCTGGAATATGGACTGCATGAGCGATTGAAGTGGGCAAATTCGGAATTTCATGGGGATTGGTGGGCTTTCAACTCTAACACCCAGCATATTTAATGTGAAGCCCCATTTCCTAACAATGGTACTCAGGGCTTTGTGGCCAGAAAATACCACTTTCTTCAGGCAGACATTAACAGTGAGGAGACATGTTTTATTTCTCATAACTTTGCAGATATGTTAGAATGGTAAAAAAAAGAAGTACGTACGACATAACCACAAGGATACTCTGGAAAATGAAATTCTGTAAGGTGTGATATTCAAAACGCTTATGAATGTGTCACAAATGTAATATCTACTTTGTTGCTGGCTTTTAGCTTGATGGTCGTTATCACCATAAAGAAATATTTCATAAAGAAACTAACACAAAAAAAGGCATTGCAGTTCTTCCCCATTTCATGTAGACACCTTGTTGGCATATAGTCAGGGGCTCAGAGCTATTGGAATTCTGTGGTATGTGAGGAACACATTACATTCAATAAATGAGTAAGTTAAGCAGCAAGAAAAACACATTTTGAAGCATAATGCGGTACATTTTGTGATAGCATTATAAGCAACAGAAAAGTGACAAGTCAACCTTTGCAAAAGACCTTCCACTGTGCAGAACACAATGTGTTTTAGTAACCTTTGAACCGTTTGAGCTAGACAATTTTGTTTGGTTAAAATCAGCAGATTATGCAGCAGATGGTCGGTTATGCAGCAAATTTATAACTATGCAACCATGCCACAGCCTCACAATTGCTTAATTCCAGTGGCCCTCAATATAGTGCATCCTACAAACTGAAAGCATGGGTGCTCAACAAACTGTAAAAATTTAGGAGTAGGTTGCCTAGTACAAATATCGCTAATGCGAGCACTGACTTTAGTCCATCAACAACTCTGGGTATTCCTCTCACTAACCTGCTAGCTAATCTGTGACCTTCATTACAGAGTACAGCATTTGGGACTCATCCTTCTTGTGTTCTCCAGTTCAACAGCATTTTATCCAGACCAGGCTTTCTGATTATTCATAGTGTGGTTCCAAATCAGATAATTCGAGGGAGAATATATAAAACCAAATAACCCAGTTCAGTGGGGACTGTAGTTACAGAAGTGCCAACTGTGCGCGATCCTCCAGCATCTTCTGCCACACTCAAGAATTGTGACCGACCACCACCACCACCACTTGCCCTCCTCACCTAACTCTGGCCTAATTCATCATAGAGCTGCGTGCAGGTCAAGGGACAAAGTGACAGCATCTTTCGCTAAGCACAACCTTCAGGTTTGCTAAGCATTGCTGGTGGCAAATTGTCCGCATTGAGTTTTTAAAAGAACATATTGACTGACTTTCAAATTAATTTGTTTATTTTTAAAGGTGACTTGTGCTTTTCTCTGACAACTCCGGTCCATTTACAGTGCCATTAAACCATGACCACACATAGAAGGCCTCCAGTCATGCTTGTCTCTTAGCTTCCTAAAGCACTTGTACAATCTTCTTCTGCACTCTCTAGTGCCTGTCTGTAGGCACTTGTTTAGTATGTCTGTAGCTGACACATTTTCAACAAAATGCACACCATTTTTTTCTGCACCTTCAAGATACTTTAAAAAAAATCTAAATTCAGAAGCTCAGTATCCGGTTTCTTCTGTATTCACTATATATAAAGTCATATACTAGGGGGGCCTTTAGTGATCCCAGTGGGGATTCTGACGAAAAGAAGAATTATACCTGATCTTTGTTTCAAGCAGAGGCATGCTATTTCATTTAAAAAAAAGGTAACAGTACTTAACTGCAATGTTTGAATAGGTCTAGACATATTTAAACATTGCCTTCTTTATAAAATAATTGTGAAAAATTCTGAGGGGGGGGCCCAATGCTTTTTATTTTTCAACAGGGGGCGCATCATTAAAAAGTTTGGAGACCACTGTTGTATATTAAGTTGCCATGCTAAGCTGACATGCAAGTATACTATATATTGTAATTGTAATTGTAATTGTAATCGTATTTATATAGCGCTTACTACCCCTGACGAGGCGTCGAAGCGCTTTTCGATGAGTAGCACGCTACTCCGGTACCCAACAAGAATTAGTGATGGATTAGTATAATTTAATAAGGAGTACAGTTTTAGTATTATTATGAGTTAATTTGAGTTGCGGATATGAGAGTTTGTTAGTTAGATTGACTGGAGTAATGGAGGGGTGGAGGAGGAAAGAAATCCAGAAGTGTTAATTGGGAGTTTATCCTTCATTTGCTCAATCCAAAGGCTTGAGATGAATAAAAGGGGGGCGGAGGGGAAAGAGGATGTGGAAGGGTTAGGGAGAGCATAGTAGCAGGGTGAGATGAATGCAGGAGAATTTAGTAGGGTTGTGTGGGAGGTCACAGAGGTAGAGTGAGGTTTGGTGAGTTAGATGTGGGGGTGGAGGGATGAGCTTAGGCAGAGATATTTAGGAGATGGAAGTGGTCGAAGGGATTTGGGATGAGTCCGAGTGAGAATGGAGGATAGTTTGATAGAGACATGACATAAGAGCGATGAGTAGATAAGTGTGATAAAAAGAGAGCAGAAATTCATAGAAACATGCCAGGCACAGAGACAACATATACACATATATATATATATTTATACACACACACACACATGACTATACACACACATCTGCATATACAATACATAATTAGAAACATGGGTAAAAAATACTTAGTCGTCCATCCATCATCCTGGTAAAAAGGCGGGAACTCCCCCACCTACCTCGAGGGTGGACGGGGTGTGGCCCAGCGGGCGGAGCCCACAGGTGCTCCACAAAGGGAGAAACCCTCCACTCTGTGTCTCCAGCAGAGGAAGACAGAAACCGCGCGTCCCAGTCAGACACAGACCACGCTCCAGCACATCATCAGCTCACCTCCAGGAAGGATTCCAGATCCCCTCCGCCATGGGATCTCTGAGCGCACAGCCCCGCCCCGCCCCATCCCTGCTAAGCCCAAGAGCCAGGGTGGGCCGTCCTTTCCAGAAGGTGAGCTTCAATCCACATTGTACACTAGGGTACGTGATGGGCCACGGGGGCAAAACGTCTTCAGCAACCTTGTGTGCCCCCGGCAATGTCATTGCCACTAGTGCGTCCCCGCGGAGATGTCCTCGCGCCCCTGCGCATCAACAACGCACCACGCGAGTCGGCGGCAAACGCAGTGGGGTCGCCTTGGAAAGCTGTCCATCATTCTGGCAAGAGGCGGGAATTCCCCTACCTACTTCGAGGGTTGACGGGGCGTGGCTCAGCGGGCGGAGCTTACAGGTGCTTCATAAAGGGAGAACCTTCTACTCTGTGTCTCCAGGAGAGGAAGATAGAAACCGCGCGTCACAGTCAGATACAGACCACGCTCCAGTACATCATCAGTTCACCTCCAGGAAGGATTCTGGATCTTCCTCTGCTATGGGATCTCTGAGCGCACAGCCTTGCTTTATCTTTGCCAAGCCCGAGAGTTAGGGTGGCTTGTCCTTTCCAGAAGCTGAGCTTCGACTGCGGCACCTGCTACGTTTATATTGGTAAGTGCTTCCTTTGAGGTTTAGTTTCTGTAAAATGAGCATCGTGGCCTACACAACCGGAGCACTTTCCACGAGCATGTCAGCAAGCGTTACCTAGCATGTTCTACATACCCCGTCCACACTGTACACCAGGGGTACGCGATGGGCCACGGGGCAAAAACATCCCCAGCAACCCTGTGTGCCCCCGGCAATGTTACCGTCACCAGTGCGTCCCCGCGGAGGCGTCCCCGCGCCTCCGCGCATCAACAACACATCACCGGAATCGGCGGCAAACGCAGCGGGGTCGCCCCGGAAAGCCGTCCATCATCCTGGCAAGAGGCGGGAATTCCCCTACCTACTTCGAGGGTGGACGGGGGCGTGGCTCAGCGGGCGGAGCTTACAGGTGCTTCATAAAGGGAGGAACCTTCTCCTCTGTGTCTCCAGGAGAGGAAGATAGAACCCGCGCGTCACAGTCAGACACAGACCACGCTCCAGCACACCATCAGTTCACCTCCAGGAAGGACTCCAGATCTTCTTCTGCTATGGGATCTCTGAGCGCACAGCCGTGCTTCATCCTTGCCAAGCCCAAGAGCCAGGGTGGCTTGTCCTTTCCAGAGGCTGAGCTTCGACTGCGGCACCTGCTACGTTTATATTGGTAAGTGCTTCCTGTTGAGGTTTAGTTTCTGTAAATGAGCATCGTGGCCTACACAACCGGAGTATTTTCTACGAGTATGTCAGTAAGCTTTACCTAGCATGTTTTACACACCCTGTTTATATTGTACACTCGGGGTACGTGATGGGCCACGGGGTAAACGTCTCCAGCAACCTTGTGTGCCTTTGGCAATGTTATTGTTACTAGTGCGTCTTTGTGGAGATGTCCTCGTGCTTCTGCGCATCAACAATGCACCACCGGAAACGGCGGTAAACGCAGTGGGGTCGTTTTGGAAAGCTGTCCATCATCCTGGTAAGAGGCGGGAATTCCTTTACCTACTTCGAGGGTGGACGGGCGTGGCTCAGCGGGCGGAGCTTACAGGTGCTTCATAAAGGGAGAACCTTCTACTCTGTGTCTCCAGGAGAGGAAGATAGAACCCGCGCGTCACAGTCAGATACAGATTACGCTCCAGTACATCATCAGTTCACCTCCAGGAAGGATTCTACATCTTTTTCTGCTATGGGATCTCTGGGAGCACAGCCTTGCTTTATCTTTGCCAAGGCCGAGAGTTAGGGTGGCTTGTCCTTTCCAGAAGCTGAGCTTCAACTGGGGCACCTGCTACGTTTATATTGGTAAGTGTTTCCTGTTGAGGTTTAGTTTCTGTAAAAATGAGCATCGTGACCGAACCAACCGGAGTATTTTCTACGAGTATGTCAGTAAGCGTTACCTAGCATGTTTTATACGCCCCGTTTATATTGTACACTAGGGGTACCTGATGGGCCACGGGGTAAACGTCTCCAGCAACCTTGTGTGCCTTTGGCAATGTTATTGTTACTAGTGTGTCTCTGTGGAGATGTCCTTGTGCTTCTGTGCATCAACAACGCACCACCGGAATCGGCGGTAAACGCAGTGGGGTCGTTTTGGAAAGCTGTCCGTCATCCTGGCAAGAGGCGGGAATTCCCTACCTACTTCGAGGGTGGACGTGGCGTGGCTCAGCGGGCGGAGCTTACAGGTGCTTCATAAAGGGAGGAACCTTCTACTCTGTGTCTCCAGGAGAGGAAGACAGAACCCGCGCGTCACAGCCAGACACAGACCACGCTCCAGCACACCACCAGCCCACCTCCAGGAAGGACCCCAGATCCCCCCCCGCCACGGGATCTCCGAGCGCACAGCCGCGCCCCATCCTCTGCCAAGCCCAAGAGCCAGGGCGGCCCGTCCCCTCCAGAGGCCGAGCCTCGACTGCGGCACCCGCCACGTCCACATTGGTAAGTGCTTCCTGCTGAGGTTTAGCCCCTGTAAACGAGCATCGTGGCCCACACAACCGGAGTACCCTCTACGAGCATGTCAGCAAGCGCCACCCAGCATGTTCCACACACCCTGTCCACACCGTACACTAGGGGTACGCGATGGGCCACGGGGCAAACGTCTCCAGCAACCCCGCGCGCCCTTGGCAATGTTATTGTTACTAGTGCGTTATTTTTACCCGCGTGTCACAGTCAGACACAGACTACGCTCCAGCACACCATCAGTCCACCCCCAGGAAGGACTCCGGATCCCCCCGCCACGGGATCTCCGAGCGCACAGCCCCGCTCCATCCCTGCCAAGCCCGAGAGCCAGGGTGGCCTGTCCCCCCCAGAGGCCGAGCTTCGACTGCGGCACCCGCCACGTCCACATTGGCAAGTGCTTCCCGTTGAGGCCCAGCCTCTGTAAATGAGCATCGCGGCCTACACAACCGGAGTACCCTCCACGAGCACGTCAGCAAGCGCCACCCAGCATGTTCTACACGCCCCGTTCACATTGTACACCAGGGACACGCGATGGGCCACGGGGCAAACGTCCCCACCAACCCCGTGTGCCCCTGGCAATGCCACCGTCACCAGTGCGTCTCCGTGGAGATGTCCCCGCGCCCCCGCGCACCAACAACGCACCACCGGAATCGGGGGCAAACGCAGTGGGGTCGCCCCGGAAAGCCGTCCGCCATCCTGGCAAGAGGCGGGAACTCCCCACCCACCTCGAGGGTGGACGGGGCGTGGCCCAGCAGGCGGAGCCCACAGGCGCCTCACAAAGGGAGAACCCCCCACTCTGTGCCTCCAGGGGAGGAAGACAGAACCCGCGCGTCACAGCCAGACACTGACCACGCTCCAGTACATCATCAGCTCACCTCCAGGAAGGATTCCAGATCCCTTCCGCCATGGGATCTCTGAGCGCAGAGCCTCCCTTCATCTCCGCCCAGCCCAAGAGCTACGGTGGCTTGTCCCCTCCAGAAGCCGAGCCTCAACTGCGGCACCTGCCACGTCCACATTTGGAAGTGCCTCCCTTGAGGTTTAGTCTCTGCAAAAAATGCGCATCATCGCCTACCCAACCGGGGCACCCTCCACGAGCACGCCAGCAAGCGTCACCCAGCATGTTTCCACACGCCCCGTCCATACTGCACACCAAGGTCACGTGACGGGCCACGGGGCAAACGTCCCCAGCAATCCCGTGTGCCCTTGGCAATGTGATTGCCACTAGTGCGTCTCTGTGGAGATGTCCTCGCGCCTCTGCGCATCCACAACGCACCACCGGAATCGGCGGCAAACGCAGCGGGGTCGTCCTGGGAAAGCTGTCCATCATCCTGGCAAGAGGCGGGAACTCCTATACCCACTCCGAGGGTGGACGGGGCGCGGCTCCGCGGGCGGATATCACAGGCGCTTCACGAAGGGAGAACCCTCCACTCTGTGTCTCCAGGAGAGGAAGACAGAACCCGCGCGCCACAGCCAGACACTGACCACGCTCCAGCACATCATCAGTTCACCTCCAGGAAGGACTCCAGATCATTTCTGTTATGGGATCTCTGAGCGCACAGCCGTGCTTTATCTTTGCCAAGCCCAAGAGTTAGGGTGGCTTGTCCTTTCCTGAAACTGAGCTTCAACTGCGGCACCTGCTACGATTATAATTGCAAGTGCTTCCTTTGAGGTTTAGCCTCTGTAAAAAGAGCATTGTGGCCTACCCAACCAGAGTATTTTCTACGAGTATGTTAGTAAGCGTAACCTAGCATGTTTTATACGCACAGTTTATATTGTACACTAAGGGTACGTGATGGGCCACGGGGAAAAAAACGTCTCCATCAACCTTGTGTTCCTTTGGCAATGTGATTGTTACTAGTGCGTCTTTGTGGAGATGTCCTCGTGCTTCTGAGCATTAACAACGCACCACCGGAAACGGCGGTAAACGCATTGGGGTCGTTTTGGAAAGCTGTCCATCATCCTGGTAAAAGGCGGGAAATTCCTTTACCTACTTCGAGGGTGGACGGGCGTGGCTCAGCGGGCGGAGCTTACAGGTGCTTTATAAAGGGAGAACCTTCTACTGTGTCTCCAGGAGAGGGAGATAGAACCTGCGCATATATAGCGTGTTTTTGTGCACACAGACTAAATAAACCAACATTATGAGCACTAACAGCATTGTGACAACATATACTCTACAAAAACATCTACAAGCTAATACTCCTCACAGTAGTGTAAGCTTGCGTGTTGTCTGTTCAGTGCTTAGAAAATGTGGCAAGCAGACCTAAATATAAACAAGCCCTTTTTATTTTAGCACGCACACACAACTTTCATTCACAAACTAGTGTGCTGCTCTGCCCATGCAGAAAGCGCAAGTCGATCCAAGAAGGAGGTGACAGGAGACTGAAGTACCCCAGGCTGCTCTCAGAAAAAACAAAAGTAAACTATTTTTAAAGTCAAAGAACATCAAGTACATAAATCAAAAGCTTTTATAGAAGCCTCATAAATATCCAATCATTCCCAGCTGAAAGAAAAAAATGCATGTGTTCTATTCAATCGGATATTACTGCAACATCGTAATCAGAGAGATTAAAAACAAAATGGGACAAGCAACAATTTCACAATTGCAAAATAAAATCCCAAACTTTACCTTGCCCATTTACATGCTATGCATGATCGGTCTTCGAAGAGTACAGCTTTCAGGCCCAGGTTTTAAGGCTATTAACACATTCTGGCTGCAGCCTCCAAGAAAAGAGACAAGTGACAATAACACCTGGCCACTTACAATAACAGGTATTGACCTCAGATATCCAAGTTTTGCATTTGACAAATAAGACTGAGTGACAGAAAAAAACACAGTTAACTTGTGCGTAATTGCCCCATTGTAGAAAGCCGAAGGTCATCCTTTATCCTGCTGCTTTAAATTTAGTGCAGCACAATTATTTTCCTTACATACTGTGTCTCAATGCAAGCGGCTAAAGGTACCTGCAGGTTAAACCTTGAGCACTAGAAATGTAAAAGAACAGTAGCCTTGTGTTGCCTTATTCAGCAGCAAATATTAATTAGGAACAAAGAAAAAGAAATTCAGTCTGAGTGGAAAGCCAGCAGGGACTGTTGTGCATAAGTTCACAGTGATATAACACCTCTATGTGGAAAATGTTTCAAAAATATGTGCAGTCCCCACCCTTCCATTTTAACTCCTCGCCATTATTTTTCATGATGAATGTAAAGGGGGCGAAACACATTGTACAGAGCAATAGGCTTCCTAAAATTACTGTAGAAGGCCAGTGGCGTGTTCCTTACTTTAGAGCGTTTACGTCGCTCTTCTTTCAAAACAGTGTAATGAAACGCTATTCTGAAATCGACTACCAAAATGTTATTTCTCTTTCTGACTTTATATGGAAATGTTAACGTTTTCACTTTTATACTGGCCCACTGTTGTTGCAATGACTATTAAAAAGCCTGATAAATTGAGAAAATAAAATCGGATTGCCTACTAATTCAGACGTCTACAACGTTAAACAAATCAGAATGATCTGGAGCTGTGGGGCACCGGGTGCATTGTGTTTTTAACCTTGAGTCGGGCTTCTTGTAGAAATCTGACCTTTGCTCAGTACATGGCATGTGCAGAGGAGACGCCTGCTGAACTCTGAGGCATGCTCTAACCCCGAGGCCCTGGAAACACACACGTACCTGATTCACTTTAGTGGGTGCTGTCCTTGTGCACAGTGATTTCTCCTCGGTGAACGGACTGCCGTTTCTTGTCCTGCACTGCTGCAAAGAGAGTGACCGTATTTTAGCGCTGATTCTTTTTTAAATGCAGCACTGACAAACGGTTTCACACTCTCGCGTGACGCAGGCAGTGATGTGGGAGAAAAGCGCACACTTGGCAAAGGGGCCTGCATGGTGGGGGAAGGAAGGGTGCTCATGCGCGAGCACCTTACAGGGAACATTACTCCTGGCGTACCCCGATTAAAATACTTCCCCGTTCCTGTACTACTGTACGCCAATGAAACGGTTTTAATGACCCGCACCATGAATCCACTGCAGCTTTTAGAACAAAATGTTGTTGATTTAATGGGTCAACTTGACTTGCACTCTAATTTTACTATATCTTTTTATTGACATTTGGACGTGATTAAAAGAAGACCTTGACCATCCATGTGGGTAACAGTGTACTCTCAAGCACCAGCACTTTTTCATATCTGGGTGTGATTTTTACTTTTCAGACTCCTGGGCCCAGCATACTGCACAGAGTAGGGCTAAGTTTTCCAGGGCGCTTAACTCTGTTGTTTATCCCCTCACCTAAGGGTTGAGGGCCTATATGATCCCTTATTCAAATTTATTCCACACAGTGTGTTCCGATAACAACCTATGGGGCTGGAGTTTGGGAACAGGCGAATTTGTTAAATTTACAAAGGGAAGAGAATCAGTTCTTCCTAAGAATCCTTTCAGCTCCCCTGCCAACTCCTAGCTTCATATGTCACAGCGAATTAGGAGTAGATCATATGGGTGATCTCATTCATAGAAGGCCGGGATTGTTATGGATATCAATCCGGAGGTCTGAGAAAACAGTGCTCACCAAGGAGATAATTTCCGACTGCTTGACATGCGAAAGGGGCCATGTTGTACCATGGCTGTCTTAAGTTAAACATACTTTGGAGGGAGCTGGGTTAGGCCATTGTTTTCAAGATGGAAGTCAGGAGAAGACTGTCAGTTGAGGGAAAGTAAGGGAGCTGTTGTAGAACTGAGCTAAAGAGGAAAGACTGGAAGCAAAAAGGCAAGAATCTAGTGTGAAGAATTACTTATGCATAAATGAGGGGGGCTTCTCCACAAATTATTTGTGGGACAATAATGTGAACTGGCGGAGAAGATGATTGGCTAGGTTTCATGTCGGTATAGTGAAGTATTCACTTTGTTAACCCCTTGACTATCCGCCAAGTCTTGATTTTAGACTGTGCCCATGTCACCATACTATTTTAGACACCACAACAGCAACACCATCAATGCATTGGCGGGCACCCACAGTAGACATTAGCAAGTGACACATCACACATATAACACAACTTACCACCAACAGTGAACAAACACACACAATCACACAACATACAATGCAGCTACCGACATACACAGTAAACACACAATGTATCTGGCATACTATGCACCAAAAACGCGCACAGTCAAAGCACACAAAGCCACACAAACCTGCGACAAACACACGTCAACACAAACATCAATCATTACCATGACAACAACATGCCCCCAACATACACATGCCCATCACACAACACAGTTGGGGGACAAAAGCACTGCACATTACCTGACATGTTGCCCAGAGAAAACAGGCACAAGCACAACTTACACAAAATACACACACACAAACAATGTCAGCCATGAACAAATCTTCCCTGAGAAAAAAAATGCAGAACAAATATGTAACGTCGGAACCAACTACTGGTTGGTCCAAATACGTATTAAAAATTAAAAATATCATTGAAATGTCCAAGGCCATAGGCCAGTACAATTTGAAAATATGCAACATGCACACAATGCATATCTGTGTACCCCGAACTTGACTCTTGACTGCAAAGTAACCTCTACAGGTAGGGGCATCAAGGGCGCAGGCAGGCACCTCAGGGATTATCCAGGGGGGTGGAGAGGGTGTTTGGGCCTAGGCTTGGGAGGGGGTTCTTAGGGATTGGGCTTGGGAGAGAAGTGCTTAGGGGTCTAGTCTTAGGGGAGGGTTGGGCTCTCCTGGGAGGGGTAGACTTTTTGGCAGGAGGAGGGGCATGGGTACTTGCAGGGGGTATTAGGGGAGGCTTTGGAGGTGGAAGGGATGGGCCTGGGGAGGGAAACGGAGCATTTAGGGGTCTAAAGGAGAGAGGAAAAGTAGGAAAAAGGACAAAACATGAAAAGACAGTTTTCTTTGACACATGGGGACAGTCATCAGAAGGGGGTTTAGTTGTGAAGGGTGAGGGAGTGATTGTGTGCTGTGTATGTGCAGGTGTCATGGGTGTGTGTTTGTGGGTGGTATGCTTGTGGGTGGTGAATGTCTGTTGGGTGGGTGAGTGAGTGTGCTTATGTGTACGGGATTGAGGGAGGGTGGAGGCACTGGGGAAGCTGTGGTGGGTGGGTGACTGTCTTTTGGGGTGGTGACTTCAGGTATGGTGGATGTGCTGCATGAAGGACTATCAGTGATATCTGCAGGTCTGGTAACTGGGATGGATGTCTGAGGGTCTTCTGTTGTGCTGACTGTCAGCAGGATAGGTTTAGTGGCTGGATCTGTGAATGTTGGTGTGGTATCTGCAGGTGTATCAGGTGTAGTGTCAGTGATGCTGGGTATGGTGTGGGTATCAGGGCAGGTTGTGACTCTTGCTGTGTCAGCATCTGTATGTTGCTTGTATGCATGCCCGTGGTGTGTCTTGTGGTGCGTATGTTTGTTTGAGCTACACTTGGATTTTGAGGACGATGCATGCCAGTCTGTCTTTGTGCTTTGGCTGGGTCGACAAAGTGGGGTTTGAGTTTTGGAAGAGGAAGGTGGATGTGGGACGGTAGACAATGGGTGACTGCCTCCGAGTGTGGAGTCCAAAGCCTGAAAGGATCTCTGTAGGCCAGACAGTTCACCATGAATGCCCTCCAGGATGGCAGACAGAGATGGTGATAGATGAGTCTGCCACCACCAGGGAGTATCCACTGGAGGAGGATTCTGGAGATGATGAACTGGATCCTGCCTCCCCCATGGCACTCCCCTTACCCACTGGGCCACTGGGTCCCTCAGTGTCAGTGGTATCGTGACTTGAGGTCCCGAGGCCAGCAGCTTCCCCACTAGGCTGTGCCCTGTCTCCTTTGCCTACCGATGCTGATGCTGGAAAACAGAAAGGGAGGTAGGGTCATCTAATGCACACCAGCTATACCATCATATAAGTAGAGCAATCACAATAACCATTCCTTGACAACCTGGTTTGCCAACATGAATCTGAGTCCCTATTCACAGCAACATAGTCAACTAACAACCAAGCAGTGGGAAATAGTGGTCACATTCATTTCTACATGTCACATACACAAATTCCACACAAACCTACATTTGTAGCAGATGTCATGTATCAGGAAAGGAACCACATAATGTACCAAACACAAGACAGCATGTTGTATACATGCCAAAATCATTTCATGTCCACAACCTAACATCAGCAAATATGCAACAAATATACCTGCTGTTTCAATAATTGGAGTATGATACAGTCTAAACACATGTCAGCAACACAGGGCCCAATAGTCATGTAGGAAATGGTGACACATACCTTGTGGAGCTACTAATCTAAGTCATCCTCCACCTGTAAACAAAGTCATGTACACTTATAGGGGCCAACTTAGCACACAGGATTTAGCCACAGACAAGGACAGGTACCATACCATGAACTTATATACAATGTACACCTGTTATGTGCATGAAGGCCGCATACAGTACAAATAATCATGATGATTGGCAATATCAATAGTCCATTATTCAAGTGACCACATCGCTATCCACACTTCAGACATGGGCAGTCTTACATCTGAGCATGACCATTGCAATGCCACAACACACTTCTGAGCTTAACATGATAGAAACATACAACTTATGGAAAGCCAAATGACTGACTATACATACCATTCCAACAACATGTGTAGGTGAAATGCCACATCTGCAACACAATTCAGTCAGTACTAACTCGAGGATTCTATACCAAGTGCCATCAAAACATATCCAATATGGCAAAAGTAAGTACGTTAAAGTTGCATCACAATTTTGATATATGTCAGGACCTAACAATGTACACATGATGTTGGCAAAAAACTGTTCTGACTGTACCAGTTACCAAGATGTAGCCTATTTAGCATGCCCACAACACATCACAGTAGGAAATTGCTGTGTAGCCACTTACCATCCAAAGAACATGTCCCTGGTACTAATATTCTGAACACTCATATCAATGATATGGTTTGTAGTAGGAGTCTAGTAATACCATCATGGTTTAGTACATGCAGGATGTGCATTCTGAGGAAACATCACATGTGCCAATGTTTAGTCCTCACTTACCAATGGTGACACCTCCTAACAGATCTGAATAAGTGCAGCAAGTGTGGCATGTGAAATCTCAGATGGAGATCACAGCCTCACAAAAATTTGACACTCATTGGAAACCTCAGGAAAATTAGGCATATACTCAACTTGTCTTATTCAATATTGCACATAGCGATGGATCAAGGAGCATTTGAATGGACAGAGGATAACAATCAGGACAACATAGCATCAGAATGTTGGGAGTATTGATCTGTAGGTGGCAAGAAACAACCAGCTGGGTACCTAGAGCAGTATAATGGTACACATATGACACAGTCACACATGCATCATCACATGCTACTGTACAGAAGGGATGACATAGGTGAGTAATATGTCCCAATACACAACACATTGTGCACACCTATGTACCAATTGGATACTCCACTAATAGGTTTACCTCGGACACATTTTGCCTTTTGCACTTACCACATTGTCACAGCTTAGAATCTTTCACATCATACACTGACCTTTTAGAGGAATGTAAATGACTTCAGTCAGTACTCACTCCCTTGTGGCTGTTGTGCTGCCCTCAAATGCCCATCCAACTCACTCTAGGCCACCGCCAAAATGCGGGCAGTTAGGAGGGCCAAGATCCAACGGGCACTCCTTCATCCTTGGGAGGATATCTCCAGCTGGGACTCAGAGGTTTTTCAGGCCCAGCGTCTCAGGTCCTCCCACCTCTTTCGACAGTTGGTGCTCCATCGGCTGTGGACCACCAAGGTCTGCACTTTCTTGGTGATGGCATGCCAGATTCCCATTTTCTGATGGGCGTTGATCTGCATGGATGACACAGACAAGAGGAGAAAGTCATGTACACATGCTCCAATTTCAAACAAGTAGGAGGAAAAATCAAGTTAGATCAAGTTCCGCTACATACCATTCCTCACACTTCAAACTCTTTTGCAAGTCACACTTTTCAGTGATGCCATGAGTGAAGTGGAGTCAGTCATACAACATGTATACCCATTATCAGGTTTTGGCTAGACTTATAGGACCAGACCACAGGTATGTCCTTAAAATGGTACATCACAACAACTATATGTCACAGCAAGATTGATGTAAATGCTGTAATGTACATATGTGGAGCAGGGTACGTACATCACACATTGCCTATTTTGTATCAGGGCTAACAGTCTTCCTATACACATGTGCACATAATCATCTACCCACACATGTTAGATCAATCCTTCATTCATGTATCTTTAATCTACCTCATCATACGCTCTACCTTTCACCCATTTGGTGTTGCATTAAACTCACCTGCTCCTCTGGTGCACCATATTGATGTCTATACAGGGGTAGGACCTCCTCCACAAGCTTGGTTAGCTCTTCAGGAGAGAAGGCAAGAACCCTTTTACCTGCAGGATGTGACATGATTGCTCCCAGAGGCAGTACATAGAGGCTCAGGTCATGGACGACTTGCTGGCAGCAGTGTTAGGAGTGAAGTGAGGGAGTGTGCTGAAGATGGCAGTCATGTCCGTCACATACAGGACCATCACCACCAGCAGTCATAGCCATTGGCCCAAGTCCGCCAAAGACAGCAATGTGTTCCAATGACAATGTCCACTGCAGATGTAACCGCCTACCGCCTACCGCCATGACGACTTCCGCCAGCGTCACTTCCTGATGTCCAGTACAGTAGGTCATACAGCTGCCATTTTAGGACTATAATATGCATGATCAAGTAATGAAAGTTGCGTCATTTACAGAAATCTCATATCTATGACAATATGTGAAGTACAGGCTTACTGTTTACACGAATTAATGTGTATGTAAATAGTAGAGGAAGTGAAATGAGATATTTTGGGGTAGGTACCTGAAACAGTGATGTCACCATACTAATGACAATCGAAAGATGGCATAGGCGCCAAAATATATGTGTGACTTTTCTACAGGGTTGATGTAACTTTCACTGTCAGTGACATGTCTCTTCATGTAGAGTACATGTGAGGGTTTAGGGGATTTGAATCCAGTACACTTTTTCATAATTTGGCTGGCTAGGTGCTGCATACCAGATAGTCACTGTTCCATGTGACAGGATTTCTATATGTGTGTGACGTTGTTGTGATCATACTTATGATGGATGGGTTGAGTCATTCACAATCATTCTGGTGTTTTCCCACATAGTTACTCAGGCCTGAGGAGAGCAGGACAGCCTCCAGTGTACCAACACGAATTGCCGGGGTCCAATTCTCCCTTCCTTAGATCAAATGCCCAGATTAATAAGTTTTAAACAGTAGGTAGTCAAGTTGGGGCTTGGACCAATTTACCCCAGATAAGGTTATCAAGAAACACTAGAGTTGAGAACCCACTTAAGTCTTCTCTAGAGATAAAATAAGTTTTGAGTTATAAACAGGCGATGATCCAATCAGTTTCTGCGATTTTTATTCAAGTGGAGTTAACGTTTCCAAGCATGGCAATTGTTCTGAAAATGACAAGAACAGTCAGCCGAAACGTGTTTCGCCCCGTGTGGTGTGTTCATGTAGGGCTTTTTCAAGGCTGTAAATAATAAGAAATGGTAAATCTGAGAAGGGGGCTGTCAGAAATCATAGGTGGGACTTTATTAACAGTGAAAGTACTAACACAGTTTATCTCATCTCATTGCAACAAAGTCTACATAGGGAGTACAACCCGAGCACTTAAAATACGGATACAAGAACATTACCATAACATTCAAAAGGATGACATCAAGCTTCCGTTAGTTGAACATTTTGTTAAGTGTCACCCCCACACACGTTCCTTCACTTTCAGCGGTCTAATGCAACTAAAACAACACCCTCAGGGAGGCAACCTTGAACTTCAATCACAACAGAACGAAAGTAGACTTATTATTCGCTTTGATACTTATGACAAGGTCTCAACAAGGATCCTGAATGGCACTACTGGCTTTAATAATCAGCCTCACTCACATCATTTATTGTGGCTTTATTTGTATCTATTTAATGTTTCTGTATCATCCCCTAGCATTATTGTGTATTATATAGTTGGTCTACTTTTCACAACACAAAAATACTTTCCTCCTTTTTCTCTCTCCTCTCTTCCTTGTTGTTTACTCTTTGCGGATAATCTACAGGATTTTCCTTGCAAGTTAAGGACACCCTGTATGTTAGACACGAAATACCACTTTTTTATTGTAACCCTAAAGGTATACATAGTTATAATTAACCATAAGCTCAAACCAACCCATATTCTATTTTTTCTCCTCTCCTTCTTGCTGTTGTGTTCTGTAGACAATCTATAAGACTTTATCTGCAAGTTGAGGACCCCCTTTAGGTTAGATATTGAATACCTTTTTTCACAACTACTAAGTTATACACATAACTATAATTAACTATCAGTTCAAACTCATCTATATTTTTATCCCTCTCTAAATAGGACCTTAGTACAGACTATACTTAATGTATATACTCACAACTACACTCTAGTCACTAGTGCCATTTTGATATAATACCTTCTTGATCCGTTTTAATTACTTAGACCATTTTTCAATATTTGTATGATCCTCTACAGCAATCAATTTTGTCTACACATCACTTTCTATCATAAGCACTATTAGTACCAATATAAACACAGAATTTCTCTTTAGCTATATGATCAATTCCTGCTTCATCCCGTTCTCTCGATTTGATCTAACGAGATCATTGCCTTAAATTAATTGCCACATTTTTTAAACCTTGATTTATTGAATACATTCATTATGTATAGAATGCATATCCATTTAACTTGACACTCGTCTAGATCAATATGGCCATCGTCTTTTCCACCGTGCTGAACAACTTTTTTGTATTCGGATTAGCTAACACAAACAAAGGACTTCTTCCAGCAAGATATTTGTTCAAACAAACAAGCTAGCACCATAACTATGAACTTACGTTTTGTTCTTTTTCTAAAATGGTGCTCAATTACTTTTGAGACTATTTAGATTAAGTAGGGTTGCTGCTTTCCTTTATTCTTTGAACGGCATCCTTTCAAAAGATTAGGCGATATACAAGAAGGAATTCGTCCCAATTTTATTTTTGTCACAAAAGGTGAGAAAGGACTCCTGTAGCAATTCCTCCCTCTCCGCACACTTAGTCAAGATAGAAATAGGACTTGGCCTATTCTGCCATATATCACATATAAACAGGGCCGCACTCACGCAGCTTTTTTGTATTCAACATGGTGCCGATATAGAATGCTGGGACCTTGCATTATGGAATTAATCCTAGGATTCTCACCCCAGAAACTCAAGTAAGGAAAAATAGAATCATCCAAATGAATATATCCATGTTGATCAATTTTGAAAGTGTGCTCTTTTTTAACCTTATTATTACAATATTTGAACTCCATACCTTCTTTCTTTGATTACTTACATCTTGAGACATAACAACTCTATGCAGAATTAGCCTCAATTTGCTTTATTATACTACATATGATCGTGACAATGTGCTTATCTATAGTTCTTTTTGGGAAACCTACACAATTACTTCATATGAAAAGGTTATTACTGGAAAGTGTTTCTTTTTAACACCTGTACCACTGCATACATCTTGGTTTGGGATATTTAACATCAAAATATGTCTTATTCTTAGTACTAATAACCTACCGGTACAGTGAATTTTACAGCTTGTAAACAATTACTCTATTTTTTATTCAGATTACCCACAATGTAAAAAAACAAACTTAATTCAATGGATAATGCATTGGTATGATGCTTGTTCTTTTATTACAACTATCAGGATATATTTCTTTGGCACCTTTTCACTATGACTACTACTTATATGCTTTGTTCATTTAACTGTGCAGGGCCAGCACCATCCTCATCTCCTATTTCCTTTGGTCTTGGATCTTTGGATTGCATTTCTGCATGAAACTCTTTTACCTTTAGAATTTCTCTTATCTGATAAATCTTAAATATAGTTTTCAAACTTATAATAACATCCCTATACCCTTCACAATTTGTGGATCAGGCTATGGGACTATAGCTCACTCAAATTCACTATTTCAACTTCACTTTCTCTTCAGAATGCAAAACAATTCGCACTACATTGGGTGAACTTTTGCATGGCTTTCATCAAAACAATAGCTGATGATTTTTGACAACCCCCTTCTCAGATGTACTATTATTTACAGCCTTGAAAAAGCCCTAGGTGAACACACAGGGAGAAACAAGTGTCGGCTGCCTTTTCTTGTCATTTTCAGAACAATTGCCATGCTTGGAAATGTTAACTCCACTTGAATAAAAATCTCAGAAGCTGGTTGGATCATCGCCTGTTTATAACACAAAACTTATTATATCTCTAGAAAAGACTTAAGTGGGTTCTCAACTCTTGTGTTTCTTGATAACCTCCAGTGTACCGTCCACTAGCAGACCATGGAGACACGACATGTAATCCAAATATATCATCTGGCTAGGCATATAATTATGGATCTCTGTCATCAATTGGAGCCAGAACTGATGCCTGCCATTCTCAATCCCGATAGCAAACTACCCATTGTTCAACTCATGTCAGTGCTACACTTTCTGACCACTGGGTCCTTTCAGAATACAGTGGCCCTTACTGCAGGGATATCTCAGCCCCTGGTCTGTCTGGTTTTGAAGGCTGTACTGTCTGCATTTTTTAAACAACTGGACAGCTATATCAGATTTCACCAACATGAGGATCTGGCCCAAATGAAGGCTGATTTCTATGGTTTGGGACACATTCCACATGTGTTTCGTGCTATACATAGCAAACCATGTAGCCTTGGAAAAATTCCACTCCATAAACTCCCAAGTGGTCTGTTTGGCTGACCTCTACATTTCACAAGTTTGAACAAAGTATACAGGATGAGTCCATAATTCCTTCATCATGGGGTACAGCAATATCCAACTGCTGATGACATGACTATACACAGACAGGGCCTGGCTGGTTGGTAAGTCATGTATGTCATATGTGTCTGTCCCTTTTTTCCTGCTAACATATATGTGGATGTCCAAGATTAAAGTTTAGATTGTTGTAACTATACCTTTCAGGGTATTCTGGCTAACCAAACCATCTGTAGTTATTGACACCAGTGAGGTACCCAACCACACCAGGGGACGTCCGCTTCAATGAGGCCCACGGAAGGACAAAGCATGTCATGGAGCGGACTTTAGGGCTCCTGAAGGCAAGATTTTGCTACATAGACAAATCTAAAGGAGCCGTCCTACTCACCCTATAAGGTATATTTGTTGCCTGCTGCATGCTCCACAACCTTGCCCTGAGACGTCAGATACCATTCATACCAGATGAGGAGTAGTCTGCAGATCCTGTTGGTGGGATTGCAGATATGCAAAGTGAGAATGAGCATGATGAGGATGAAGCTGGAGACATCAGGGCAGATGACATCAATCAGTACTTCAACTGACTCAAGGTATGTGGTGTTTGTAATGATAATCCACGGGGCCTTGCTGAGCCAATGCATGCCATGTAATGTACTTCTTGCCACCATCATTGTGGTCTTAAGTGTCTTCAAAGCTCCTGACTCAGAAATGTATGCTGGATGTTGCTTCGATTTGCATGCAGAACTATAAGGTACATGGTCTATTGTTCAGAAAATGCACAATCAAATAAACGTTTGTAGTTATGCATAGACAATGTGATGTTTGTATTCCATCCTAGGCCTATACTTTATCTTTGTCAACCGCAGATTTGCAGATTGGCCGTTTGGTTCATCTTCATTTAGCATTGTCAGACAGTGTCACAGGCAGATGGGATTTGCAGACTGACATGAGCAGTGTGCATGGATTAAACCAGGTACTGTTTTGCACCAGATTTTCTGTGTGTGAATTTTATGCCCAGATTGTCAGGACAGTGGTTTGGAGTGTCCTTTTCCACAAACTAGACCTGTTTTATATAGGAGGTGACTCATGTCACACCCTGCACCGTCATTATGGTTTATGTTGTATGTGACCTAAATTGTGCATAGCTGTCAGTATGTTTCCTCATTGTAGACAAATGTGCATGTGTCCGAAGACTGACATAGCCTACAGATACCTGACCATGGAAAGTGGAAGTTTCCATGACTGGGGAGCTTAGTACTGACCTCTGTCTGTTTGATGGGGGTATGGTAATTTAGGAGGATCAGGTATGGGTATGTGATAAGGCTTTAGCTGATAATACATAGAACCAATCTGTCTGCCTCCTGGGATGGTGATAGACTGACATGTCCCTAACATTTGTATTCTGTGAGGGTGGCAGTGTATGAAGCCTATGCTGAAACACTGAAGTCCACAGCATTACTTCACAATGGGCTGATTACCATTCTCCTAATAAATATGTGGAGATGTACAATACAGGTGACATGTGTCATGTGTATGTTACAATACCAATGCAATGTATATCCTGGTTGTCAGTACATGTGTGATGACCATTCTAGAGGTATACCATTGGAGAGGAACATTTTGATACAATAATTTTCATATATGTCAGTTGTTTATGGTTGATACATCACACTTCCACAGGATCTGTGAATAAGTGGTATTTATTGAGGATGAACAACAAAATGAGTAAATTGAAAAAGAATGAAATCAAAATAACAGTGAAGGGTTCAGTCTCAGATGGATGAATTCATCAGGGCAGCTACCACACTATTTGGAAACACAAGTCCAGTGTTCTTGCACCATAAAAAAATTGAGTTAGGTGTCAGAACAGTCAACACGGTGGATAAGTGACACACAAGGGAAACCAATCAGGAGAGGTTCCCTTCATGGCAGTGGGTTTGGTCTTGGCATCTGTTTCTCCTGGATGTCTGGATGGATGTCCATATTTGGGGGCGGAGGTTCTGCTACAGAGGGTGTGGTGTCTGAGGCATTCCCTTCCCCTGGCAGGGCCTCAATTCCACTAGCATCCACAGATGTTGAGGGGCCTGATGTCCCATGGCTAGTAGAAGAGGGCTGATGTTGGGTGCCAAAACTACTCAGGGTAGTGTTGATGTTCCTCAGCACCCCAGCAATGGAGGCCAATATCAGGACTGTTTCCTTATTGGGGCCTTCATCCAGAGGGGTAGTGTATGTCTCTGGTATCCTCTCCATGTTGGGGATGGCAAGGTTACCTGTAGGAGAAGTGGCACACACAGTTGCAACAAGTGATGTATCAATTAGACAACTAAACATGGTATATGTGATGCACACATCTTTACATGATCCCCCAACATGCCAATGACAGCTGCTACTTAATCTGGGTTAGTGCAATGTGGGACAAAGAAATTTAAAATTGCATACAGCATGCCCCAATCTCTTGGAGTATGCTGGTGTTTAAATGGCTGCAAACACGCTCATGTCTTTTCTGAGTGCAGACATGACAATGTACATTTCTCTCCTAGTAAGGTGAATGGCATCAATGAGCTAACCATTAGCAGAACAATGCACAATGGTGTCAGAGCTAGCACACAAAATTGGTGTTATAATTTTCCCTGGCCCTCTGTCTTGATGTACTGCAAGTGAATCCAGTTTGCCATTTAGGTGTCTCCCCGGTGAGTACATGACATTATTTGGGATGTTTTCTCTGAGTCCAGTTTGGAATGGGCCGTAGCTGTTATTTGTTTGTAATAGTACTGGTAATGGGCCATTGCATAGCTGTCATTGGGGGTCATTACGACCTTGGCAGGAAAAGGCGCTTACCGCCGTTCAGAAGACCGCCAATACACCGCGGCGGCGGGAGACCGCCACAGCTATTATGAGACACATTACGGAATCCGCCGAAATTCAGACACCCACACAATACCGCCACACCAAAGGTCAGCGATAAACATGCGGAAACAAATCCTCCACCTCCACGCCAACAGAAACACGCCCATGCTATTACGACCCACGAATCCACGCGGCGGTCTTTCAACCGCGGTATTCCATTGGCGGTACACACTGCCGCGCTCAAAATACACACACATCTCCAAAACACCGCCACATTGGACAATTCCAAATACACACACCTGATACACATACAAACAACACTCCCATACACCCAACACAATATAAAACACTCACCCACATCACCCACAAACCCCTATGACCAAAAATTAGAGACGAAGGCCAGAGAGAGACAGCACAGAATAGAGAAGCCAATCACACAGAGGCACACTACACCATCTCCCACACAACATCCACGCACAAAACACCACATACCACTACACTCACCACACTCATCAACACATACACCGCCCCACACATCACACACACCACCCCATGTCACGCCAAAGACACCCCCGATTCTCCGAGGAGGAGCTCAGGGTCATGGTGGAGGAAATCGTACGGGTAGAGCCACAGCTATTTGGCTCACAGGTACAGTACACATCCATAGCTAAGAAGATGGAGCTATGGCAAAGAATAGTCGACAGGGTCAATGCTGTGGGACAGCACCCAAGAAATAGGGAGGACATCAGGAAGAGGTGGAACGACCTAAGGGGGAAGGTGCGTTCCACGGTATCCAGGCACCACATCGCGGTACAGCGGACTGGCGGCGGACCCCCACCTCCTCCCCCACAACTAACAACATGGGAGGAGCAAGTCTTGTCCATCTTGCATCCTGAGGGCCTCGCAGGAGTCGTTGGAGGGACAGACACTGGTAAGTCAAATCTCAACTATCATATCCCCCACCCTACCTGCATGATATCACACACCCCCACCCTCACACCCTCCACTAACACCCTAACTCCTCACTAATGTACCCATAACACCAACCACCCATCCCAACCCCAAGACCTGCATGACACAACTAAGCATGGACACCCATCACTAAAGCATGCCCACTGCACAGACCCACAACACCCCCCAACAATCACCACACAAGCTCCCACACAGGAATGCTAGCACTGGGGTACACACACACCCAACCATTGCCCACCATGAAACACACACATGCAATAATCCTGTACTCATACCCCCGCAGGAACCCGAAGGAAGGTCACCACACCAGAGGGTCCAGACAACACCACTCCACCCCCAGAAGAGGCCCACAGTGATGACAGCAGCCCTGCCCTACTGGATCTTGATGACCAGCCCGGACCATCGTGGGCCTCAGGACAGTCGGTTCCCCTTGCCCAGCCACAGCCCAACACCGAGCTGCCACCCTCTGGTAACACCAGCACAGCACCCACCCAGCAGGCCCATACCTCCCTACCCAGGACAGGTCAATCAGCGGTGTGTCCATCACTACAGGGCACCCAGGCTAACCCAACACCCCAACAACAACTGGGACCTGGGGGAAGTGGTAGTGGGCACACGGTCCAGGGGACGGAGGCACAGGAACATAGGGGAACTGGGAGGGCTGCTGTGCGACAGAGGGAGGACAGGTCAAGGGAACCTACTCTCAACGAGGCCCTATCCTCCATCATGGGAGCATACCACCACTCCCAGGAGACGATGGCAATGGTACTGGACAAGTTGCAGGGGACCCTGCGTCTGCAGGAGGAGCAGTATTTGGGATTCAGGGAGGAGCTCAGGACCATAGGCTCCGCCCTGGGCACCATCGTAGGGGTGCTGACGGACATTCAAAAGACCTTGAGGGACACCGTGGCACTCCAAGGGGCCCCTGACACTAGCCAGGACGACGAACTGCCCACCACCTCCGCCGGCGCTAGTGGACAGGACGCCCCGCCACAGGACAAACACACCAGCACCCCACCCCCTGCAGATGGAGAACCACCACAAAAGCGGTCCCTGAGATCCAGGAACAGGACAGAGCAAGATGGCAAGACCCCCGCCAGGAAATAAGACTACCCTGATTGTCCCCCCACTGTCCCACTTCGTTACCCTGTCCACATTGGAACTGCCCTAGCTCCACTTTCAATGGCCAGATGTGCAATGTACCTGTGATACTAATAGACTGGACTCTGCCATGGACATTCTTCCACCATGACCTATCCCCATTTCACAACCCCCCTACATTTTTAAGCACTTAAATAAACACCCTTGAAACCTTAATAATATTGGAGTCAGTCAATGATTGTGAACTTTGTATTGTCAATTACAGTGTTAAAAAAGGTTACCCATTGGAAGGCCAACATACCAATGTCACACATCACAAGCCTTTCAAGGGTGCAAGCTGTTGACACGTAGGTTACCACATTACTGAAACTGAAATGGAAGGGGACAACTCAGTTAACAAATAGGGAGTGAAATGTAGGTACAGGATAGAGGTAGACGTGTGAAATTTAATATTATGTGAAACATGAAAATGTACTCACCTGTGTCTCACTGAAAATATTGCTGTATGACTGACTCCCTGTTGTCGTTTTCATCTTCATCAGCTTCATCCTCATCACTGTCCACAGGCTCCACAGGCTCACCCGCTGCAACAACACCATCATCTGGATCATCCTCCTGCAGAAAAGGCAGCTGGCGTCGCAATGCCAGGTTATGGAGCATGGAGCAGGCGATGATGATGTCGCACACCTTCTTCGGTGAGTAGAATAGGGACCCACCTGTCATATGGAGGCACCTGAACCTGGCCTTCAGGAGGCCGAAGGTCCGCTCGATCACCCTCCTAGTCCGCCCATGGGCCTCATTGTACTGTTCCTCTGCCCTGGTATTCCTCACTGGGGTCAGTAGCCATGACAGGTTGGGGTAACCAGAGTCCCCCAATAGCCATACACTGGAGTTCACCCATCATATCAGGGATGCTGCTATTCCGCAGGATGTAGGCGTCATGCACTGAGCCAAGGAACATTGCATTTACCTGCGAGATGTACTGGTCTGCCAAACAGACCATCTGGACATACATCGAATGATAACTCTTCCTGTTCCTGTATACCTGTTCATTCCTGTGGGGGGGGGACCAGAGCTACATGGGTCCCATCAATGGCACCTATGACGTTGGGGATATGTCCAAGGGCATAGAAGTCACCTTTCATTGTAGGCAAATCCGCCACCTCAGGGAAAATGATGTATCTCCTTACGTGTTTCAGCAGGGCAGACAACACTCTGGACAACACGTTGGAAAACATAGGCTGGGAAATCCCTGATGCCATGGCCACTGTTGTCTGAAAAGACCCACTTGCAAGGAAATGGAGCACTGACAGCACCTGCACGTCAGGGGGGATTCCAGTTGGATGGCGGATTGGTGACATCAGGTCTGGCTCCAACTGGGTACATAGTTCCTGGATTCTGGCACGGTCAAACCGGTAGGTCACGATGACATGTCGCTCTTCCATTGTCAACAGGTCCACCAGCGGTCGGTACACCGGCAGATTCCGCCATCTTCCAATATGTCCCAACTGACTGTGCCTAAGAAGGACAACAGCGAAGAAACTGTCAGCATTCCTCCAGGTATGTACCCACAGTCACACACAAGACTACACCAGACAATTAACCCATCCGTGAAAGGTTTTGAGTGTAGGCCTCGGTATGTGTGACGCAGTAGTAATTGAAGCCATGTGGGCCCCTGAAATGGCGGCTGCCTGACCTCTAAATTGGGACAATGGAATTGTGGGGTAACTGGGCTGGCGTTGGACACCGTCGCGGTAGGCGGTCGTAGAGCGCGGCACAATGCTGCATTGGTTAACATTGGACCCTATGGGTCCCAGGAGCCAATGAACAGGTGCGCTGGCGGTGATGATGCGTACCGCCGCGGACGTCACCGCCGCGGACGTCACCACCATTTTCTATCTCTTCAATCACTAGATACCTGACCTTCGACAGGAAAGGACCTACACTGCTAGTGCTGCTGTGACCTCGGTCTGGAAGCCACGATGGCTGCTGCGTGTGCGGAAAGGGCCCCTGCCTTCACTGCACAGGAGTTGGAGAAACTTGTGGATGGGGTCCTCCCCCAGTATACGCTACTCTACGGTCCTCCAGACCAACAGGTTAGTACACAGGGAGCACGTTGTATGGGCTAGGCCTGGGTGGAGAGGGCTGGGTGGATGAGGGAAGGGGGCAGAGTACATAGAACAGTCATGCATGGGGATGAATGGGCCACAGGGATAGAGTTGGGAGGGGGCCAATTACAACGACGGTGCAGTTATTAATGACTGTTTCTCTTTCCTTGTGCATGTCAGGTAGGTCAGCGCCCACCAGAAGAGGGACATTTGGCGTGCCATCGCCAAGGAAGTCCGGACCCTGGGGGCCCACCAGAGATGGGGCACCCACTGCCGGAAGAGATGGGAGGACATTCGCCGCTGCAGCAAGAAGACGGCGGAGGCTCAGCTGGGGATGGCCTCCCAACGTGGGAGGGGTGCCCGTCGCACCATGACCCCCCTGATGTTCCGGATCCTGGCGGTGGCCTACCCGGAGTTGGATGAGCGCTTAAGGACATCACAGCAGACACAAGGGGGTGAGTACAACCTCATCCTATGGACTTTGCGTGCAGTGGAGCTGTCTGGGTGGGGGTGGTGGGCTGGTGGTGTCCCTAGGCCAGGGCGAGTTAGGTAGGCAAGGCCCCACCGTTATGTAGGCCATGTGGCACTCCCAGCTCAAAAAAAGGCAAATTGATGTATAGTTGCCCCTTTGCCATCCATGTGGGCAGATTTCTACCATTGCCATGTAGGCCATATCCCAGAAATAGCCAACAACCTCACCAACTGGATCTCCGACTGCGCCAACCTCCTGGCCCCTCTGAAGACCCAAACCAACACCAACAACCACAAGAAAAACTCCTGGTTCACCACCGAACTCAAAAACTCCAAGAAAGAATGCCGCCTCCGCGAGAAGACATGGCGCCTCAACCCGACAGAGGAAAACCTGACAGCTCTCAAGGACACCACCCGCCAACACCACCAACGCCTCCGCACCGCACGAAAAACAGCCTACCAGAACAGACTTGACAACAACGCCCACAACAGCAAGGAACTATTTGGCATCGTCAAAGAGCTCTCCAACCCGGACGCAGAAACCAACCCCATCCCTCCCTCACAGGACCTCTGCGACTCCCTCGCGACCTTCTTCCACCGTAAGATCGCCGACATCTACAACAGCTTCACGACCACCAACATGAACCCGCCCCCGGAAGCCGCAAACGACATCTCCACCATCCTCGCCTGGAACCCTACCACCACCGAGGAAACCACCCGCGTCATGAACTCGATCCACTCGGGATCACCCTCCGACCCCTGTCCTCACCACATTTACAACAAGGCCGACAACATCATCGCACCCCACCTCCGAGACGTCATCAACGCCTCCCTCACCACTGCTACCTTCCCTGAAAGCTGGAAACACGCAGAACTCAACGCCCTCTTAAAGAAACCTACAGCAGACCCCACCGAACTCAAAAACTTCCGGCCTATCTCCCTCCTACCGTTCGCCGCCAAAGTGATTGAGAAAATCGTCAACGCTCAACTCACCGCCGCCCTGGAAACCTCCGACTCCCTCGACTCCACTCAGTTCGGATTCAGGGCCAACCACAGCACCGAAACCGCCCTCATCGCAGCCACGGACGACATCCGAGCCCTGACCGACAAGGGTGAAACCGTGGCCCTCATTCTCCTGGATCTCTCTGCAGCCTTCGACACGGTCTGCCACCGCACCCTGATAGACCGCCTCTGCAGCGCCGGCATCAGAGGCAAGGCCCTGGAATGGGTCATCTCCTTCCTCTCCGGAAGGACCCAGAGAGTCCGCCTCCCCCCCTTCAGATCCGCAGCCACGGAGATCATCTGCGGCGTACCCCAAGGATCCTCCCTCAGTCCCACACTATTCAACGTCTACATGACCCCCCTGGCAAACATCGCACGCAAACACGGACTCGACATCATATCCTACGCCGACGACACCCAGCTCATCTTATCCCTCACCAACAACCCCACATCAGCAAGGACCAGACTGCACGACGGCATGAAGGAAGTAGCGACCTGGATGACAGACAGCCGACTGAAACTGAACACAGATAAAACGGAGGTCCTCATCCTCGGCCCTACCCCCTCTGCATGGGACGACTCCTGGTGGCCCCCCGCCCTAGGCAGCACTCCCCAACCGACCAACCACGCACGCAACCTCGGCTTCATCCTGGACTCCTCCCTCTCGATGACCAGACAGGTCAACTCGGTGACCTCAGCGTGCTTCAACACCCTCCGCATGCTCCGCAAGATCTTCCGCTGGATCCCCATCGACACCAGGAAGACCGTCACCCACGCCCTCGTCACCAGCCGCCTGGACTACGGGAACACTCTGTACGCCGGCATCACCACCAAGCTGCAGAGGAAACTTCAACGGATCCAGAACGCCGCAGCACGACTCATCCTGGACATACCTCGCCACCACCACATCTCCGGACACCTGAGAAAACTCCATTGGCTCCCGGTCAACAAGAGGATCACCTTCAGACTCCTCACCCACGCACACAAAGCCCTCTACAACCTCGGACCCAAACTCATCAACTCCCGCGTCTCCTTCTACACTCCTCCGCGCACTCTGCGCTCCACCGGTCAGGCCTTGGCAGCCGTTCCCCGCATCCGCAAAACCACCGCCGGAGGAAAATCCTTCTCTTTTCTGGCAGCGAAGACCTGGAACTCCCTGCCCAGTCACCTTCGCGCCATACCCGAACACCTCCCCTTCAGAAGGCAGCTCAAGACCTGGCTCTTCGAGCACTGACCCCTCCCCCCAGCGCCTTGAGACCCTTATGGGTGAGTAGCGCGCTTTATAAATGTGATTGATTGATTGATTGTGCAGAGGGCAGGAGCACGGCATAATGCATGGGGCTGCTGCGTCTGTCTTGTCCGCCAACGGTAGCGGTATGCCATGCACTAAAACTCTCTTTCTTCTGTCTCCCCCCTTTTTCTGCTCTCCCTGTCCTTCTGTACATCAGCATCAACAGGCGGAGGTACAGTGGCACCGGAGCACGAGGGAGCTGCATCCCACATGGCCATGGAGGGCCACACCACAGACTCTGAATTCACCAGTGGGACGGAAGGCGAGGGGAGCTTCACGTCGGCCACAGGATCACCAACCAGCGACACAGACTCGTCCGCCGGTGGGAGCTCCCCTGTGGTGGAGGCACCATCTGTGCGCCCCACTTCTACAGGTACAGCCGCCACCTCCCCTACCAGCACTGCCCTCCCAGCAGCCCCTCAGCGGGTGGGCATCACCTTCGCCCCAGGCACCTCAGGCCCTGCCGCAGTCACCCCTGCTGCCCTCAGTGAGGAGGCCATTGACCTCCTCAGTTCACTCACTGTTGGGCAGTCTACCATTGTGAATGCCATCCAGGGCGTAGAATGAGAGTTGAAACACGGTAATGCATTCCTGGAAGGCATTCATTCTGGTCAGGCTGTCCTTCAGCAAACCCTGCAATCTCTGGCCTCAGCACTGATGGCAGCCATTGTCCCTGTGTCTAGCCTCCCCCCTCCAACTTCCTCCACCCAGACCCAATCCCCAGTACCCCAGTCCATCCCAAGCACACCTACAGACCAGCATGCACACAAGTCAACACACACAAGTAGCTCAAGCAAACATAGGCACCACACACGCCACAGGCACTCACACAAGCATCACACCCATACAGATACAGCAACATCCACTGTCTCCACTGTGTCCCCCTCCTCCTCTTCTCCCTCCTCCCTCCCAGTGTCGTCTACACACACGCCTGCATGAACCACATCTACAGGCACTAGGACTCGCACCAGGACACCCAGCACCACAAGCCGCTCACCTGCACTCACCACCTCCACTGCCATATACACGTCCCCTGTGTCCTCTCCCAGTGTGTCTGTGACGCCCCCTCCCAAAGTACCCAAACGCCGGCAATCACTCACCCAACATCCATCCACCTCACGACAGCCTCTAGTACCTGCACCTGCACCCAAAACAGCTAAAGTGACACCTCCTACAACCACCTCCTCTTCCTCCACTCCCAGAGCCCCTCCAGCTACCCATCCCAGTGTACGTCAGAAACTGTCCCTATGTCAAATTGACCTTTTTGCCCCCCCCCCCCTCCAATTCATCAGTCCCGTCGTAGCGCCTCAGCCAAAAAGCCTCCAGTACCAGTGGTGCGTGTTCCAGGTTTTTGGAGTGCCCCATTCACCAGGGCAGGCAGTAGGACCCGGAGCCAAGGCACTGTCAGCCCACCCCCTGTAAAGGCTCTGAAATTGGAGAGTGGACGACGGGACCGTGTCAAGACTCCTGGTGGGACAAAAAGTGATTGGTGAGTTAGCTGTAACTCCAAAGAAGGTGGGGAAGGTCCCGAGGAAGTCTCCCCAACCTGTTGTGAGTGTCACTGCGGAGAAGTGCGCAATCATTTCCGGCGGTCCTGACACAACTGCCAGCACCGTCGTTACTGGTCCAGAGACCACCGCCAGAGTCACAGCCCAGGAGGGCCCAAGTATCGTCACTGGTCAGGAGACCACCGCCGGACTCATTGCCCAGGAGGGCCCAAGTATCGTTACTGGTCCAGAGACCACCGCCAGAGTCACAGCCCAGGAGGGCTCAAGTATCGTTACTGGTCCAGAGACCACCGCCAGAGTCACAGCCCAGGAGGGCTCAAGTATCGTTACTGGTCCAGAGACCACCGCCAGAGTCACAGCCCAGGAGGGCTCAAGTATCGTTACTGGTACAGAGACCACCGCCACCGCCGGAGTCACAGCCCAGGAGGGTCCAGGATCCCACAGCCCCGCTGGGCAATGATGGAACGTCAAGCCACACACCAACGTCCAGTGTGGAGTTCGTCATGCCACACACCAATGTCCAGTGTGGAGATCGTCATGCCACACACCAATGTCCAGTGTGGAGTTCGTCATGCCACACACCAATGTCCAGTGTGGAGATCGTCATGCCACACACCAATGTCCAGTGTGGAGTTCGTCATGCCACACACCAATGTCCAGTGTGGAGATCATCATGCCACACACCAACGTCCAGTGTGGAGTTCGTCATGCCACACACCAATGTCCGTACCAGAACCGCCACGGCAAAGCACCGCTGAACAGGCCAAAGACTGCCATGGTGAAGACCGCTGAACAGAGCAAAGACCGCCATGGTGAAGACCGCTGAACAGGGCAAAGACCGTGTGGGTATGAATAGTCCGGCACATCAGGCATCGTTCTCCCATGTGCAGCTGGGACAGTGACAGTGACAGGACATGCACTTTCACGGGGAGACTCATCCAGTCTGGGCACCAGTCCCATCCAGTACCAGTAGAGAACTGCATCTACTTGCGAAGATGTGTCTTTGCACTCCCCAGGATGGCTCAGTGGGCAACCCACCCACTGTAGAGACTTGAGAGACTGTGGCTTTGCACTCCCCAGGATTGAACAGTGGGCAGACTTGAGAGACTGTGGTTTTGCACTCTCCAGGATTGAACAGTGGGAAAGCCACCCACTGTAGAGACTTGAGAGACTGTGGCTTTGCACTCCCCAGGATTGAACAGTGGGCAACCCACCCACTGTATAGACTTGTGAGACTGTGGCTTTGCACTCCCCAGGATGGTACAGTGGGCAAGCCACCCACTGTAGAGACTTGAGAGACTGTGGCTTTGCACTCCCCAGGATGGCACACATGGGCATGTAGCCCCGTCGTGGATCTGGCTTCGCATTCATCTGGCTGAGGTGCCCCCCCTTCCCTTCCCCCTGAGGTGCCTGTATTGTTTCTATCTGATGCCCCGGCAGTGTTCTCTCAGATTTTGGTTAGGTATCTATTGTGGGCCTCGCCCATGCATTTTTGGACTGTTTGTGCACGGACATTGTTGTGTACATATCTGCACTACTTCTTGTATTGTATATTAAATTTTGACAGATTTCGTGATATATATCAGTATATTTTTGTATGAGTAGTATAATACAAAGTTTGACCGCAATTCGCTTTGTCTTTGCATTCTTCCGGAGGGATTGTGGGTTGTTACTGTGATTTTTGTGACTGCATTGGTGTGTATGTTGTCTAATGCGAGGGTGGGGATGGGGGTGTTTGGTGGGTGTCCCCCTAACTTTTGCCTCCCCCCTCCCTGTGTCGTAGGTGCAGTATTCACCAGTATCTTCTGCGCCTACGTCGCTGTTGGTCGTAGATGAGCAGGAATACAAGGGCAGGGAGTATTTGTAGTTCCGGCTCCATGGTGTCCTCGTTCCTCGTGGGATGTGTTGAGGTGAGCGTTTTCCCATAGCAAAAGCTGTTTCCGCCGTGTTTTTATCCACGGTGAATCCGCCCCGGAAAAGGTGACGGATTGGTGTGTTGTGATAGTGTGGGCGGTACATTGTCTCCCGCTTGTCTGTTGGCGGTATCCGCCGCGCTGTTTGTCTGTACCGCCGTGGCGGGCGGTGTGTGTTAAAGTGGCTGTCTTAGTTAGCGGTTTCCGGCAGGGTCGTAATTCCCTTTTTTTGTCTGCCGGCCTGTCTGCGGTATTACCGCACCTTTAACACCGTCCGTCAGGGTTGTAATGACCACCATTGTCATGAACTGTTAGATGGTGGGCCATTCAGTTTGGTTTGCATTGATTGTTAGTTTCACATGCAAGACATTTCACATTTAGTGCATAGTTCTGGTTTTGTTAATGTTGTAACAGTGCCCTCTGTGAGTTGAAGTGCTGTCAGTTCCCAGAACTTCACATGCCCTTCCCAAACACTGTGGTTAAATGTGAGTTTACTTGATATGTGGCACAGCAGTGAGGGGTATTTGGAGATTTGTACAGGGGCTAGTGGGTGGTGTGATCATTGTGGTGGGGAAAAGTGATTAGTGAGCATGCAAGACATAACTGTTTGGTAACATGGATGTTGTTGTTGCTTACCCAACTCTTTTCCCCAGGTATTCCTCAGGGTGCAGGAGGTCTGAGACCTTCTCCTCCCATGACAGAAACTGTGAGGAAGATGGTGGGGGCCCGCCGCAGGTCTTGAGGACCACCAACTGGTGCCTGGATGCTATGGAACGTACCTCCCCCCTGAGGTTGTTCTACCTCTTCCTGATGTCATCTCTTGTTCATGGGTAACTGCCTACTGCATTCACCCCGTCGACTATCCTTTGCAACAGCTCCATTTTCCTGGTTATTGATGTTTGCTGGACCTGTGTTCTGAATGGATATGGCTCTACCCTGACAATTTCGTCCACCATGACCATCAACTCATCATTGAAACGTGGGTATTTTTGTGGGGAAATGGTAGTGGTGCTTGTTAGAAATTGGGTTTTCGGCTGGCTAGGGTATGCACCTAAACCAGGCAGACCCCACCCACTCTAGTCAGGGCAAGGGAGTTACACGTCCAAGATGACCCCTACTCACCCCCTTGGTAGCTTGGCATGAGCAGTTACGCATATCCCAGAGGCAATGTGTGAAGCGTTTGCACAACACACATAACGCACATGACACACTATCCCCACCACAAAGGAAACACACCACCAAGTTATATGAAAATATACTGGATTGTACACAACACAATTGTTAGACCAAACACAACATATCAGTAATATCCTGCTACCTTAGCAGTTGTCAGAACGTTACATGTTAGTTACTCTGCAAAACTAGCAATAGTCACATATAACACACAGGTTACATAAGCAGCAGTCAGGAATCACGTTACTACACCAATGCACTTGTCATAGAAATATCATAAACGCCCATATTAGGAACATTATAAAACTTATTGCAAGTCAAGAAAACATATTAGCATGTCATGCCCAAAAAAGAAACTGCAGCACATATGTGCAACACATATATAAAACAGCATAAAAATAGGTAGGCAACATATAGATCCATAATGTCCATATAAGAAACTGGTGGCCTATATGTGTCCTTTACAAGTACCAGATTTATGATGCTGAGGCACCTCCAGTGCCAGGAGGAATGAAGTGGGGCCCCTGGCGCCCCGTGTGCACCCTCAGGAAGCAATTCGAGGATTTGTGGAAGGAGGGGGGTGACATGCACCCCCCCTGGATTTATGATGGGCCAAGGGAGGCCAAAGTCCAGCAAAACAATGGGGAAGAAGGGGGCACCACACACACCCTCCAGTTCGTAATGGGCCCCTCCTTGGGCCCGCAATCACTAGGGGCCCCTCCTGACCCTCCACTGGCCCTTCCACATGGGGGGGCACAATAATGCCCAAAGAAAATCAGCCTGGGGGTGCCTCCAATGAGGCTTCCACTCCACCTGCCCTTCAAACTATGAGGACCGGGCCCTTCCTGGGGTCCGCGATCACTGGGACCGGAAATGAAGACCGGCGTGACAGGGGGAGCCTCCCCTGCCCAGCTGCTCTCTCAACGCTGCGGCCCGCTGGCCGTAACAGAGGGCAGGCACCAGATTAGGTGCCTGTCTGGCCCCGGGGGTGCTCCTCGGAGCACGCTTCACCCCGGGGGCACTATAGGAGCACGCTCGCTCCTTTTCTTCTTTTGATGGTGCCCTGGGGGCTTCAGGGATAGCGTGTCCCTCATGCTTGGGTAAATGAGCCGGGTTGAGGCGGTGAAATCAGCAGGAGCAATGCGCTTATAAAAAGCGCAAAACTAATTACAACCACAGCACGCTCCCGGCCTCTCTCATGTTGGAAGGCAAGACGCTATGCAGCCTCCTTAAAAAGTACTCTCAAGGAGCTATAACAGGACAGGAGAAATGCTCCTCGTGCACTTCTGGTAGAGTTGCAGGGATCAGGGGCCACAGCACCCAGCCCCTGCGGGACAATGTCAATGGAAAAGGCACACAGGTGAGAGGGCTCATCAACAGGCCAGCACAAAGAGGATGTAAGCAAGTGGCAGTTCCTTACAGTGACCAAGGAGGTCACAGGTCGGCACAGCAACAGCAGTCCATGGCGTTTCCTGGTGAGTCCCTCCAGCAGCATTGTATCCAGTCCCTGGTAAGTTCCAAAGTGTCTCCAAATTGTGTGGAAACTTCCCCTGTAGATATACTCATTTTTACAGTGTATTACAAATGAAGGGGAGCGGAGGTTACAACTGGTTCTGGGAGTTCCGCTTTCTCCCCCAGCACAGGCTCCAAACATCAGTTGGGGTACACAACCCTATTGTGTGAGGCCAGGGCACAGCCTTTACAAATGCAGGTGTGCCCCGCCTCTCCCTTCTCTCAGCCCAGGAAAACTATTCAGCATGCAGATGCACCTCTGTGAAACCTCCACTCTCCCTGTGTACAGGCTGTCTGAAAAGTATGAACAAAGCTCAACTGTCACTCTGCCCAGACGAGGATTGGAGTCAAGCTGCAAAACACCAGAGTCATAAGCACAGAGAAATGCTCACTTTCTAGAAGTGGCATTTCTGTAATAGTAATAAAAAATCCACTTACACCAGTAAGCAGCATTTCTTACCACCATTACAACCATACCAAACATGCCTACGCTACCCCTCATAAATTAGACAATACCCCTACATATAAGGCAGGGCATTCCTAATGCAATCCTACGAGAAGGCAGCACTCACAGCAGTGAGACACCAAGTTAGGCTGTCACTACCATGACAGGCCACGCAACCTGGCACATGTCCTGCCTTCTACATACATAGCACCCTGCTTATAGGGCTAGCTAGGGCCTACCTTAGGGGTGACCTACATGTAGTAAAAGGGGAGTTCTGGGCCTGGCAAGTACATTTAGATGCCAGGCCCCTGTGGCAGATAACTGTGCACATAGGCCTGGCTAGCAGGCCTGAGACAGGTTTGAAAGGCTACTTCAGTGGGTGGCGCAAACAGCGCTGCAGACCCACTAGTAGCATTTAATTTACAGGCCCTGGGTATAGAGATTCCACTGTACAACGGACTTACAGGTATATGGTAAATAGGTATAAGCCAAATATACCAACTTTAGATGGGAGAGCACCTGAACTTTAGTACTGATCAGCAGTGATAAAGTGCTCAGAGTCCTAGAGCCAACAGCGGGAGGTCACAAAAAATAGGAGGAAGGAGGCAAAAAGTCAGGGGATGAACCTGCCACAAGGACCAGGTCCAACAGTGCTAAAGACAGTGAGGTAGTGAATAGAAGGATGAATGATGTTTGTGATGAGGTGTGGGTGCTGTGATGTGAGTGAGTGACGGTTGTTGTGTATTGTATGGGTGTTTGTAAATTGTGTGTTGTGTCTTTTGTGCAAATGTGGAATGTGTGCTGAGTGTAATGTGTAGGGGTGCATATTGATTGTTTCGCTAGTTCGTTAGGTTTGCCCTACTCTCTGGCTGTGAGTGGAGTTCTGGTTGCAAAGGATAGTGGGTTGTGTAGGGGTCTGTCTTATAGTGCAGTGTGTCTGTGTGTTAGGTGTGTGATTGTGTGTCAGGTGTGGGGTATTTGAACTGTCTAATGTGGAGTGGTGTCCTGACTGATGTGCGTTCATACCGCCACAGTTCGCACCGCCAGTGGTTTTCCACCATGGAAGAACTGCTCTTGTGATTTGTAACTTGTAATTAGATCAGTTGATTTTTGTCGGTCTGGTGTTGCTGGTGGACTGACCACCTTTTTTCCATCTCCCTGTGTCCTGACGGTTTTGGAAAACTGGCTGTTTTTTGGCAGTCTGAGTTGTGTATCTCTGAATGCGGCAGTCGGATGACCACCAACATCCTGGTCTTTTGGTGGCTGCGACCGTGGCGGTTTTTACAGTCAGACTGCCAAAGTCGTAATGAGGCCCTAAATGTTTTAATTTTTGTTTCAATTAATTTAATATATGTATATATCGTTAATCTAATTTTGTTTGTATTATTTAAAATTATGTTGATTTTCTGTTGTTCATTGTTTGGATTGTTTGATTGTTGTTATGATTCCTTTGTTTTAATGTGTAGGAAAAAGTTGTTATTCTTTGTTTTTTGTTTATGATATTGTTTTAATTTTAGATTATTTTTCGTGCTTTAATTTTGTGATCGATATTTGTGTTGTTGCTGTTTAAGTATAGGGATATGATATTTTTGTTTGAGATATTTTTAGTGATATCTGTGCATGTACATATGTATACTACTACATCTTCACTGTGCAGCAGTCAGTTTTTACAAGAAAATGTTTAAACTTCTGTCACTTTAAAAATGACATTTTCCACCAAGGGGTATATCTTAGTGAAATATCTAATGTTGAATACACATTTTGCCCTCATGGGATTGCCATCTAGATGTACTTCATGCTATGGAGAAACAAAGCTCGCTGAGTTGTGGATAATGCACAATTAGGGACAATAGTTTGAATAGAGCTAGCAAGGGTCCCTCATTGCAGCAATGATCGAGTTATCCCACACAGCACAGTGAGATGCCTGGAATCCAGGACACTGGCCAGGGCAGTGTCCCCATCTGTGTCTATGTCCCCACACAAAGACGGAGTCCGTCTTTCCTTTTCCTTCCATTATGGTGTCACCAAAACTGTTTTTGGTAACTGTCAACAAAGGTTTCAGTGGATTTTCACCATCTTTACCACCTTCTTCAGGACAACAGTCCATTTTCATAATTTTAAAAATGGCAGGACAAACATAGGTATCTATAATAAACAAAAACAATTTCTACTGATCAACCACCTAGGGTCATAGCCACATTTATAAACAGCATAGCCTCCAAAATTATTTGATACATTTGCCACATTTTTGTGCTGTAGACTTTCCTAACATGCAATAGCATCAGTAATATCATGCACAAGAAGGAAGGGAAATTCACCCAAAAACTCGTGACATCCACTAACTCACATTCTACAGTAAAACTGCCATGCTAGGCATGCAATTAGGTAAGATACCATCAGCCCACAGAGTATGCTCAAATCCAAAAATTTTATGATGGAGAGGAAGTAGGGGAAGCCTTGATATAGGCAAGACAAAGGGAGGTACTACCAGCAAGACCTTCAACATCAAAATCTGAAAACCCAAAATCAGTAATTTTGGAGACCATAAATTATAATGACCATGGGGAAGCCATACCTCTTTTTAATTTGTCATCAATGGATATAGGGAGAGAGGAGATCCAACTGCTAGCCAGAGGGCTTTCTTCATCCCCAGTGTGTGTGGGAATGCTTTCCAATTTAATTAAGATCTACACTCTTTTTTCAGGAAAATATGGTAACCGTTTTTTTATGCACCATACTGTGGACATTCAAGAGCTGAACCACTCAAGATGTAAAATCCCCTTTAAGTTGACTCCGATGCTGGATATGGTGAGACAAAAAGTAGCAGTGTTTGAGAAAGCATGAGATTCATACCCCCTGTTCCACCAAATCTGACGAAATTTTAGCCCCAAGCCCTGAAGAGATTACAAGAGAACCCTAAGATCACGATCAAAATGTGTGACAAAGGGGGGGATAGTCCTTATGGATGCAGAAGACTATGGGCCTCGCAATGGCGGTCGGACCGCCGCAGACAGGGCGGTCCGACCTCCCCAATATGACCGTGGCGGAGCCGCAACGGTCCAACCACCAACTCCGCCAAGCTGCAGCCAGCCCGCAGCATGGTGGTGCCAGCAGTTGCAATCCGCCAGGGCAGCGCTGCCCTGGGGATTATAAGTCCCCATCCGCCAGCCTTTCCATGGCGGTAAACACCACCATGGAAAGGCTGGTGGAATGGGGCTATTAGGGGGCCCCTGGGGGCCCCTACTCTACCCATGCACTTGTCATGGGCAGTGCAGGGGCCCCCATGCACAGCCCCATCACGCATTTCACTGCCCGAATTATGGGCAGTGTAATGCGCGATGGGTGCTACGCACCAGACGCACCACAACATTGCCGCCAGCTCAATTACGAGCCAGTGCCAATGTTGTGGCGATTGTTGTGCTGGGCCAGCGGAACACTCCTAATATGGCAGGCAAAAGACCTCCAGTACTGGTGGTCTTTTGCCTTCAGTGGCTACGGCGGTCCTGGTAAAGGACCACCAATGTCGTAATGAGGCCCTACGTTTACAAAGTACAGAGCATGTTGGCAGTAACAGAACATTATAAGAAGATAAGTAAACAGATATTTGTATCACTTGAAAAGAGAATCCATTGGACTACCTCCAAGGCACTGGAAAATGGGTACATCTGTTAGAAAGAATTGGCATATCTTAATAAGATAAACCCAGTGACTCTAGCTCTGCATGAAGTAAAAGAGACACACAAATGTAGTAGATCCTCTGTTGCAGCCAATCGTTTCCTCCATAAACGCCATGACAGAACCTTTGCCAATGTATGTGGACACATGCCTTTGCCCTCTTGTTCAATCTTTCCAATCCTATATAAAAGATACTGGGGATATGATTGGAAAAATCGAGAACACACGATGTGCTGAAAACAAAGAAAATCTGGTAACATTAGATATTGTAGCATTTTATATCAATATACCCCAAAGGAAAGCAATGGAGGTGGTGAGGAGAGTGCTAGTAAGAACCCTAGGGGAAAGACCAGATCATTGTGTTTTAGGATGCCCGGATATAGGGGGTTATTACAACTTTGGAGGAGGTGTTAATCCGTCCCAAAAGTGACGGTAAAGTGACGGATATACCACCAGCCGTATTACGAGTCCATTATATCCTATGGAACTCGTAATACGGCTGGTGGTATATCCGTCACTTTAACGTCACTTTTGGGACGGATTAACACCTCCTCCAAAGTTGTAATAACCCCCATAGTCTTTTTCAACAACTTCTTAGAAGTTAAGTTGAGTCAGACCACCAAATCAAGGGGACAAGCATGGAGGCATCTGAAACCTCCTGCATAGCGAAAATATACATATGGGGGTGTGTGAAGAGCAGCATATTTTGCACAAAGTAGCACCATTTTATGAGACTGTCAGAAGTTGAGTAAGATTCATTGACAACATATTTTTCATGTGGTATGGTGAGTAGGAACAACTGAATGAATCCTATGGTTGATTTCTATCAACAAAAAAATGAAATTTTCAGAGAAATCCAGCAGAAAAAAAGTTGAGTTCCTAGATATCTGGATTATAAGAGTGGAAGGTCAAGTAGAGAACCAAAAGCCAGTAACACTCTCCTTCAGTTTGGATGTTTTTACCCCAACTGTCAAAAAGACTCTGCCCTATTTTGAGAATTTTTGAGGATAAGGAGAAACTGTACCAGAATGAAAGATTATGTACAGAATGGTGAGGAACTAAAATAGAGACTTGTCCAGTGTGGGTACCCCAGGCAACTCATTGCACAGTCTTTCAAGAGGGCAAGTACTACAACTAAGAGGCAATCCTCAGTGTTCTGAGATGAAATGAGGATAACGAGGACAGACTAGAATGTGTCACAAATCACTCCAATATTAACTTAAAAGTGAGGAAAATCTTTGAGCCAAATTGGAACATGCTTAACACAAATGAGGAGGATCAGAAATTGGAGAGGCGACTTTTGCCTTCAGAAGTGATGCAAATCTCTGGGACAAGTTAGTGCACATGCAGCTAAGACAGAAAGAGGTGGCATGCTAAAGTACAATTACAGGGGGTACACCTGTAAAAGGGAGCCATCAATGTGGCACTTGCCATCAGCGGGCTGCAGTAACAGAGAAATGGGAACATAATGGCTTTACAATTGATTGCAAGGATAAGACCAGTTGCAGTTGTAGAGGCCGTAACATTGTTTATCTACAGCTGTGCCCTTGTGGCCTAGGATATGTTGGGGAAACCAGCAGAGAATTCAGGACACGCTATGGGGAAAACAAGTCTGCAATAAGAACAAAGAAGATGCAAGCCCCGTTAGCTAAACATTGTATTGTGGTTGGACATGCGAAAGTTGCACACCGTTGCGGTAGGCGGTCGTAGACCGCGGCGCAATGCTGCATTGGTTCACATAGGACCCTATGGGTCCCAGGAGCCAATGAACAGGTGCGCCGGCGGTGATGATACGCACCGCCGCGGACGTCACCGCTGCGGTCGTCACCGCCATTTTCTATCTGTTCAATCACTAGATACCTGACCTTCGACAGGAGAGGACCTACACTGCAAGTGCTGCTGTGACCTCGGTCTGGAAGCGACGATGGCTGCTGCATCTGGGGAAACGGCCCCTGCCTTCACTGCTCAGGAGTTGGAGAAACTGGTAGACGGGGTCCTCCCCCAGTACACGCTACTCTACGGTCCTCCAGACCAACAGGTTAGTACACAGGGAGCACGTGTATGGGCTAGGCCTGGGTGGAGAGGGCTTGGTGTAAGAGGGAAGGGGGCAGAGTTCAGGGAACAATAATGCATGTCAATGAATGGGCCACATGGGTGGAGTAGGGAGGGGGGCCACTCACATCGACGGTGCAGTTGGTAATGACTTCTCTTTTTCCCTTGTGCATGTCAGCGCCCACCAGAAGAGGGACATATAGCGTGCCATCGCCAAGGACGTCCGGACCCTGGGGGCCCACCAGAGACGGGGCACCCACTGCCGTAAAAGATGGGAGGACATTCGCCGCTGTAGCAAGAAGACGGTGGAGGCTCAGCTGGGGATTGCCTCCCAACGTGGGAGGGGTGCCCGTCGCACTATGACCCCCCTGATGTTACAGATCCTGGCGGTGGCCTACCTGGAGTTGGATGGGCGCTTGAGGGTATCACAGCAGACACAAGGGGGTGAGTACAACCTCATTCTGCGGACTTTGCGTGCAGTAGAGTGGTCTGGGTGGGGGAGGAGGGCTCTGGGTGTACCTAGGCCAGCCAGAAATGCGTAGACTAGGCCCCTCTGTAATGCAGCCCATGTGGCACTCTACCCCACCTCAGTAGATTGCCAAGTACAGGTATAGTTGCCCCTGTGGCATCCATGTGTGCAGATGTCCACCATAGCGATGTAGGCCATATCCCAGGAATTGCATATGCAGAGGCCAGGAGCACGGCGTAATGCAGGGGGCTGCTGTGTCTGTCTTGTCCGCCAATGGTAGCGGTATGCCATGCACTCAACCTGTTCTTCTTCTGTCTTTCCCCCCTTTTTGTGCTCTCCCTGTTCTTTTGTGCATCAGCATCATCAGGCGGAGGTACAGTGGCACCGGAGCACGAGGGAGCTGCATTACACATGGCCATGGAGGGCCACACCACAGGCTCAGAACGCACCAGTGGGCCGGAGGTCGAGGGGAGCTTCACGTCGGCCACCGGATCACCAACCAGCGACACGGACTCGTCCGCCGATGGGGGCTCCCTTGTGGTGGCGGCACCATCTGTGCGCCCCACTTCTACAGGTACAGCCGCCACCTCCCCTACCAGCACCGCCCTCCCAGCAGCCCCTCAGCGTTCGCCCCGTGCCCGCTCACCCAGGAGGGTGGACATCACCTTCGCCCCAGGCACCTCAGGCCCTGCCCCAGTCACCCCTGCTGCCCTCAGTGAGGAGGCCATTGACCTCCTCAGGTCACTCACTGTTGGGCAGTCTACCATTGTGAATGCCATCCAGGGTGTAGAACGAGAGTTGCAACACGGTAATGCATTCCTTGAGGGCATTCATTCTGGTCAGGCTGTCCTTCAGTGAACCCTGCAATCTCTGGCCTCAGCACTGATGGCAGCTATTGTGCCTGTGTCTAGCCTCCCCCCTCCAACCTCCTCCACCCAGACCCAATCCCCTGTACCCCAGCCCATTCCAAGCACACCTACAGACCAGCATGCACACAAGTCAGCACACACAAGTAGCTCAAGCAAACATAGGCACCACACAACCCACAGGCACTCACGCAAGCCTCACCCACATACAGACACAGCAACATCCACTGCCTCCACTGTGTCCCCCTCCTCTTCTTCTCCCTCCTCCCTCCCAGTCTCGTCTACAGACACAGCTGCATGCACCACATCTACAGACACCAGGAATCGCACCAGGACAACCAGCACCACAAGCGGCTCACCTGCACTCACCACCTCCACTGCCATTTACACGTCCCCTGTGTCCTCTCCCAGTGTGTCTGTGATGCCCCCTCCCAAAGTACACAAACGCCGGCAACCACACACCCAACATCCATCCACCTCACGACAGCCTCCAGTACCTGCACCTGCACCCAAAACAGCTAAAGTGACACCTCCTACAACCACCTTCTCTTCCTCCACTCCCAGACCCCCTCCAACTACCCATCCCAGTGTTCGTCAGAAACTGTCCCTGTGTAAAGTTGACCTTTTTGCCCCCACCACCCCTCCAATTCATCAGTCCCGTCGTAGCGCCTCAGCCAAGAAGCCTCCAATACCAGTGGTGCCTCTTCAAGGTATGTGGAGTGCACCGGCCACCAGGGCAGGCAGTATGACCCGGAGCCAAGGCACTGGCAGCCCACCCCCTGTAAAGGCTCTTAAATTGGAAAGTGGACGACGGGACCGTGTGAAGACTCCTGGTGGGAAAACAACTCACAGGGGTCCCAAGGGGATTGGAGAGTCAGCTGTGACTCCACCAAAGGTGGGGAAGGGCCAGAGGAAGTCTGCCCAGCCTGTTGTGAGTCTCACGGCGGAGAAGGGCGGCATCCTTCCCGGCGGTCAAGACGCCACCGCCAGCACCGTCGTCACTGGTCAGGAGACCACCGCCGGAGTCATTGCCCAGGAGGGCCCAAGTATCGTCACTGGTCAGGAGACCACCACCACCACCGGAGTCAGTGCCCAGGAGGGCCCAAGTATTGTCACTGGTCAGGAGACCACCGCCACCACCGGAGTCAGTGCCCAGGAGGGCCCAAGTATCGTCACTGGTCAGGAGACCACCGCCACCGCCGGAGTCATTGCCCAGGAGGGCCCAAGTATCGTCACTGGTCAGGAGACCACCGCCGGAGTCAGTGCCCAGGAGGGCCCAAGTATCGTCACTGGTCAGGAGACCACCGCCACCGCTGGAGTCATTGCCCAGGAGGGCCCAAGTATCGTCACTGGTCAGGAGACCACCACCACCGCCGGAGTCATTGCCCAGGAGGTCCCAAGTATAGTCACTGGTCAGGAGACCACCGCCGGAGTCAGTGCCCAGGAGGGACCCGGCTGCCACAGCCCTGGTGCGCTATGAGGGATCATCATGCCACACACCAATGCCCAGTCTGAGTATCGTCATGCCACACACCAATGCCCAGTGCATGGAACGTCATGCCACACACCAATGCCCAGTCTAGGGACCGTCATGCCACACACCAATGCCCGTTCCAGAGACCGTCATGGCAAAGCACCGCTGAAGAGTCCAGAGACCGCCATGGCAAAGCACCGCTGAACAGTCCAGAGACCGCCATGGCAAAGCACCGCTGAACAGTCCAGAGACCGCCATGGCAAAGCACCGCTGAACAGTCCAGAGACCGCCATGGCAAAACACCGCTGAACAGGGCAAGCACCTCCATGTCAAAGCACCGCTGAACAGTCCTGAACCGCCATGGCAAAGCACCGCTGAACAGTCCTGAACCGCCATGGCAAAGCACCGCTGAACAGTCCAGAGACCGCCATGGCAAAGCACCGATGAACAGTCCAGAGACCGCCATGGCAAAGCACCGCTGAACAGGGCAAGCACCGCCATGTCAAAGCACCGCTGAACAGGGCATGCACCGGGTAAGAATGTAAAGACCGCCACATCAAGCATCCTTATCCCATGTGCATCTGGGACAGTGACGGGACAGGAACTTTCACGGGGAGACTGATCCAGTCTGGCCACCAGTCCCCCTCCAGAGCCACTGGCGGATGTTATCTACTTGAGAGACTGTAGCTTTGCACTCCCCAGGATGGAACAGTGGGCAACCCACCCACTGTAGAGACTAGAAAGACTGTGACTTTGCACTCCCCAGGATGGTACAGTGGGCAACCCACCCACTGTAGAGACTTGAGAGACTGTGGCTTTGCACTCCCCAGGATGGTACAGTGGGCAAGCCACCCACTGTAGAGACTTGAGAGACTGTGGCTTTGCACTCCCCAGGATGGTACAGTGGGCAAGCCACCCACTGTTGAGACTTGAGAGACTGTGGCTTTGCACTCCCCAGGATTGAACAGTGGGCAAACCACCCACTGTAGAGACTTGAGAGACTGTGGCTTTGCACTCCCCAGGATACATCAATGGGCATGGAGCCCCGTCGTGGATCTGGCTTTGCAGTCATCCGGCTGAGGTGCCCCCCCTTCCCTTCCCCCTGAGGTGCCTGTAGTATTTCTATCTGATGCCCCGGCAGTGTTCTCTCCGATTGAGGACAGGTATCTTTTGTGGGCCTCGCCCATGCATTTTTGGACTAGTGGTGCACGGACATTGCTAAGTGCATATCTGCACTACTTCTTGTAATGTATATATTTCTGGCTGATTTTCGTAGATATCTGTATATTTTTGACAGACATGTATATTGATACATTACAATGTATGAACAGATTTCGCTTTGTCTTTGCATTCTTCCGGGGGGATTGTGGGTTGTTACTGTGATTTTTTTGGATGCATTGGTGTGTATGTTGTAATATGTGAGGGTGGGGGTGGGAGTGTTTTGTGGGTGTCCCCCTAACTTTTGCCTCCCCCCTCCCCCATGTCGTAGGTGCTGTACTCACCGTTGTCATCAGCCGCGCCGCTGTTGGTCTTCGTAGATGAGTAGGAATACAAGGGCCGTAAGAATGTGTAATTCGGGCTCCATGGAGTCCTCTTTCCTCGTGGGATGTGTTGAGGTGAAATTTTTCCCATTGCAGTAACTGTTTTCACCGTGTTTTTATCCACGGTGAATCTGCCCCGGAAAAGGTGGCGGGTTGGCGGGTTGTGATACTATGGGTGGTACATTGTCTTCCGCCTGTCTGTTGGCGGTGACCGCCACACTGCTTGTCTGTACCGCCGTGGCAGTCGGTGTGTTAAAGTGGCTGTCTTTGTTGGCGGTTTCTGCCAGGGTCATGATTCCCTTTTTTTGTCCGCCGGCCTGTTTGCGGTATTACCGCACCTTTAACACCTTCCGCCAGGGTTGTAATGACCCCCTAAGTTTTGTAAATAGTAAATATACATAACCCATGTTATCATTGTGCCCTAAGAACAGCTCATATTCCTACCTGTTTGTGAGAAAGGCAGTAGGAAGGAGTTGTGGGGGGCCCTCGTAGTCCAAGGGCCTGATTTGGAGTTGCACGGATGGTTTGAACTGTCTGCTGAACTTCCGACGAAGAGGTTGCTGCTATTCTAGCTTCCTCCCCACCGGACCCATTAAGAGTTTCAAGCTGGGCTGGTAGACGGAAACCAAGGTTTCTGCCTGCCAACCCAGTGGGAAATAGGCAGCAATGTTCACTGTCTGCACAACATTGCAATAGTGCTGGGCAGAGGGACCCCTGCCCTGCCCATGCCAAGTGCATGGGCAGTGCAGGGCCCCCCCTGTGGCCCCCTGCACCTGTTCTCTGCCAGTCTTTTCATGGTGGTAAAACCTCATGAAAAGGCTGACAGAGAATAAGCTCATAATCAGCAGGGCAGAGCTGCTGGCTGATTGTGATCTCTGCCACCTGTTGCCTGTCGGGATCATGGATCCTGGCAGTGATGGCGGTACCCTGGCGGTCTGACTGCCAGTGTCCTAATGTGGTGGTCAGAACTTGTAATATGGCGGACGGTATATCTGTCATGTTTGTCACAGAGTAATCTCCTCCGCCAATGTCGTAATCAGGCCCTTTGTCTGGAAATGTTTGGAAATAGGGTTTTGAAAAGCATCAATGGGAGTGTGTGTGTCTTAAGGTCATAGGGAGGGAGCAGAGATGTCTTACAGCCCTGTACTCTTTTTCAAAACTTTTTTGAGACTTTTTCCCTTGATGGTAATTTTTGTTACATCAGGGCTTCTCCTACTTTCTTTCCATCATTTGTTTTTTGAGTTAGGGCATGCTATCAGGTTAATACAATTTCTGGTTTTCACAACTCTGTGGTATTTAATCACCTCAGTAGCTTTTTGAAGATGAAGCAAGGAATTGACTGATCATCAGGATGTAATAAACCTAGTAATGGGACATATTAAGTGGTATAAGATTGCAAGGCTATAATTATCTATATGCCCAGTGGAGTAACTATAATGGATATTAGATATGTTATGAACATCTGTATAAAAAATGGGTCTGGAAGAACAGTAGATGGGTGCAATGTGATAGTGAGATATTTCCTAATTATGTGCCCAGCATGGTAGTTTTATTCCAGAATTTTAGTTAGTGGATGCCACAAGTCTTTGGGTGAATTTCCCTTCCTTCTTGTGCATGATATTACTGATGCACTTTGGTGTTGGGAAATTCTTAGGCACAAAAAGGCAGCAATCTTTTTGAATAATTTTAGAAGCTATGCTCTTTATCAATGTAGGTGGTTGATTAGTAAAAATTGTTTTTGTTTATCGTAGATATACCTGTTTGTCCTGCCATTTTTTTAAACTGTTAGAAAAGGGGTCTGTAGTTGGCAGTCAGTTTACCCTCTGTCCAATTAGGGACCCTCACTCTAGTCAGGATAAGGGAGTCTCAAATCTAAGATAACCCCTGCTTACCCCCTTGGTAGCTTGGCACAAGCAGCCAGGCTTATCTCAGAGGCAATGTGTACACACACAGAGTAACATAGTGGAAAATCCAACATGCACAAATAAAGTTATCATTTTTTAAAGATTTAAAAAAGTCTAAGGGCCTGATTATGAGTTTGGCGGTCAGACTGCCAGACTATCATAGTGGCAGCCTCCAAAAGACCGCCATGTTGACGGTCATACAGACTGCCATATTACGAGTTACACAGGCAAGACCGACAAAAGCCAGCCAGAAAACCAACATCACCAGTAGTTTGGAGGATGGGAAATTGGCGATCTGATCACCAGCACTGACAGCCGGTCAACCAACCACTAAACCTATTGCCAGGACAAAGTTGCAGTGACGGTCAGCCCTGGCAGTCCACCAATGGCAGTCCGAACCACGTTGGTTTGTGGTCAACAAAGTTAAATACAATACCACATTGGATGCATTTGAAAACAACACAGCTTCCACACACTGCCACACCCAACACACCTACAAAGCACACTATAAAAAGCACCCCTTCACATACCACAATCCTTTGTATCCACAACGCCAACACTGTAGCCAGAGCGCATTGTCAAAAAAGCTAAAACCATAGAATAGACATCCCTCCAACTTTCACTAAGCACATATCCCACACCCTCAACACACTCCTATCACATCCATTTGCACCTCTCTACTCCATTTACTCCCCATCACCTGTTTAATTCCCACTAGCTATCAATTGTTTTAACTATCACCATCATGCCACCCCAGAAAAATCCATGTTTCACTGAAGATGAGTTAAGAGTCAAGGTGGATGAAATCATTAGAGTAGAGCCACATCTCTTAGGAGCCCAGATCCAGCACTCTACTATCGCCACGAAAATGGAAATGTCGGAAAAGGATAGTCAACAGTGTGAATGCTGTAGGCCCCATGCTGAGCACAAGGGACGACATCAGGAAGAGGAGTAACGACTTCAGGTAGAAGGTACGTTCCATGGAATCCAGGCACCAGCTGCATGTCCAGAAGACTGGCGCTGGACCCCCACCTCCTCCCTTACAACTCACATCCTGGCCATTCTGCATCCGGAGGGCTTGACAGGAATATCTGGGGGAGTGGAGTCGGATAAGTCACAGCAATAAAAAAATCACAAAAATGTATTGTCATGCATGCTCATTGATCACCTTTTGTCAACTTCACTGTCAACCTACTCAACAGTCCATAGACCACTGTGTGGCCTTCAACATGTGAACTGGAATCACCTGGGGCAACAACATCTCTGAATAGTGTATGTAGTACAGGGATTGAAAGCTCTACAATTCTCAGCAGGTACTGTTCCACCATTACAAAAACCAGTACAGTACACATTACTCAAAATTACTTTTTTTCGTTCACTCCCCATTGGAATGTACACACCTGAGAGAATGACATCTGTATAGTGTGTGGTTAAGACAGGCACTGACAGGAATGCTAAGGCCGGGAGGCACTGCTACTCTCACTCCACTCAGCCACAACAGTGTCCTCTGCTCCAATAACTCTGCTCCCTCTACTCAGACTTTGAACTGTACTCACCTGAGAGGATTACGTATGTATAGTGTGTGGGTAGGACAGGCACTGACAGGAATGCTAAGTCCAGGAGGCACTGCTACTGCCACTACACTCAACCACAATAGTGTCCTCTGCTCCAATGACCCTTCTCCCTCTACTCAGTGTGTGAGCGCTACTCACCTGAGAGGATGGCATCTGTAGGCTGTGTGTTGTACTTGGAGTAACATAACTGTAGATCCAAGAAGGCCAGTCCCTGTAACTCCAATACCCAGGCCAGTGTCGATATTACATTATGCATCTGTCTGTGAACTCACAAATGGAGTTTACCCACCTGGGAGAGACCAAGATACAAATAACGGTACATTCTGTGATGTGGCTAACCACCTAGACCCATCTTGAGCAGCTAAATCAAGATGAAAATATTGTGGACAGGAAGACCAACTCAACCTGTGTGCAACAAAATAAGGAAAAAAATCAAAGGCCTCGAGGTGCATCACCTGAATGGTTTTGGCAGCAGATACATTCACAATGGACTGACTAAATGATGACAGCAATCACAGAAACCACAAACTCCTAGGGCTCCCTGCGTAAGAGTCAACTAGGCCAAAAAAAGATCAAAACCACAGTCTGCCCAGTTACTGTTTTGCCTGCACTGCTGGCAAGTTGTAAGTCTATGACCATCCTTCCAAGTGCTAATTAACTCAGACATTCAGAAGCTAGTTGACTGAAATGGAATTGGTATGTTAACCAAATGTCAGGTCAACATAACTGATAGCATGTGTACCTGTCACATAAGGGAAATCTGCAAATATAATGTGTACATTGCCTTAGCCAAATGTTACTGTTTACTATTGGAGGTATATGTCACAATAAAACTTTTAACATTGTATCTCTCACATCAACAGGTCTAGCTGCCACTGCAAATACTGAGACCACTGAAGAGACTGCCACTAGCCCCATGGATGAGGCCCTCTGTGAGAACATCACTCTTCAATGTCTGGATGTTAAAGACAGTTCTGGCCCATCCAGGCAACCTGGTCAGATGACACTAATTAGCCTCACCATGACCAAATTGACTCCTCATAGCCCCATTGTTTGAACATCTCAAGCAGCCAGTCACTCCCGAACGTGTGCCCCCAGGACTGTGACAACCATCTCAAGCCCCCGAAGCCAGGATCCTGAGCCACTGCAAAATACCTCCAACAATGGTGGTCCCGTAACTAGTGGTAGGAGGCAATCCCAAGGTGTGATGGGCCAGGTACATGCCAAACTCAGGGAGATGAAGCAGCTGCAGAAGGACTTCCATCCTGAGTGGCTGGAAAAGTGGGAGGCCACCAATACCATCCTGGCTTCCCTAACAGGGCTATTCGGGGAGATCAGCAGTACCCTGATCAGGGACCATGTGCAACAACCCACCACTTCCTTAGGCCAAGCAACACCAGCTCCTTCAACATCTGTGGCAGACACTGGAAGGTAGGACCTGTCAGGGGAAAGACCTGCCTCATACACCCCTGCCTCTGTAGCAGCAGATCTCCCCACAAACTGGGATGTTCAGCCAAGAGTCCAAGAAGTCCGGATGGCAAGACATCAACCACTGCCAACAAGTGACCTCTTTCTGAAAGAACTCCTTTGTGTGTCACAGAGTCTCTCTGTTGACTGTTCTTTAACCACTTTCCATTTTCCATGGTAGTAGGCATCCATGATTTTGATTTCTTTCACCGTGACTGATCCCTTCACTTTCCTTGAGTATCACAATTATGTCCTGTACATATGTAAATAAACACACCTATCATAATAAGACTGCCTACTACAGTTTTTTCAACATTTTGAAAGGTTGAATTGTAACCCATGTGATGCACATGAGGAAGACACAAGATGGTAATGGAAGGAGAGGTATGTCTCAGGTACTGTCATGCTGAGAAGAATTACCAACATAATGACCGAATTTGTCGCGCCGCGCGGTGCGGCGCGAGCCGAGAGCTCGACTTCTGCCGGGCGTTCGGCTCGGGCCGCGCACCGCGTTATTAAGACGCGGCGCGCCCCCAGCCTCTCCTGCGCGTTTCGAGGCCCCAGATTTGCTTGGGGCCTCGTTCTTCCTTCTGCCTTTCACTGTCCCAGGGGTCTCTGAACCCTCTTACCTGTTTTTCTTCATTTCTTTGTCCTTCTTCTTTTTTGCAGTCTGTTGTGTGCCTTTCTTTATGTTTTTTCCTCCTTCCCAGATTCCTGTGCTTTCCCAGCATTCCTTGTTCCCTATTCTCTATGGTTCTTCTACTATTCTGTTCTATGTATTGTTTCCCTATCTAAGATGGTGTCCTTTTACTTCCTGTGGGTCACTTCCTGTTTTTTGGTATATAAGGGCTGTGTTTTTCCTCTTTCTTTGCGCTGCAACACTTTCTGCTCAGTTGGTGTCTTCGCTCCTGATTTCCTTGCCTTTTGGTTTTGGATTCAGCATTCTGTGTTTTCTGATTTTTGCTCCTTTTGGATTCCTGTTTGTTTGTTCTTGTTTTTCTCCAGGAGTCTTCCTGTTTGGAGGTTTTTTCCCCTTTTTAAGGGTTTTTTTCCCTCTGGCGCTACTTTCTGAAGGGCACGGTCTGTTCTTGGTGTCTCCATTGCCTACAGCACCGTGGCTACCAGAAAGAGTCGCCCCTTTTTGGGCCAAAGCCGAACATTGAAGATTCACGCCACCAGATCTGCAAATTCCAGGCGCAAGCAGCACGTGAGTCGTGACAGATTGCAGCGCCAAACCATTCCGACGTCCTCAAACACCATGGATAATACAGTGGCGGCTGCTGCAGATCCGGAGCAATCTCTGTTGACCACGATTCAGCAACAAGCCCAGGAATTGCAACAACTACGTAATGAAAATGCTGCGTTACGACAGGCTATGGCCCTCCGCACCAGTGATGTTCCGACAATCTCCGCTTCTACCCCTTGTTTCTCTGGTGAACCAACCAAGCTTCGCGAGTTCTTGGATGCTTTAACGGTGTATTTCGCCTTCCGACCTACTCAATTCTCCCACGACAGGACCAAGGTGGGTTATCTTATCAGTGCCTTATCCGGTCCAGCCTTGGCCTGGGCAACCCCGATGGTGTCCTCCAACGACCCTGTATTGTCAGACTATTCCGCCTTTGTGAGTCGCTTCAAACAGATGTTTAGTCGTCCTGGATTGGAAGCCTCCGCTGAAGAAGCCTTGTGCGACATCCAACAAGGCTCCCAAGACGTCCTGCAATATATAACCCGTTTTCGTCAGCTGGCGGCAGAGACCACTTGGGTGGAACGTACTCTGGTAACATTATTTCGTAGAGGACTCAAAGAAGAAATAAAGGATGAACTAGTGCATTCTACCAGAGCGGAAGATCTTCGTGGCCTGATGGATCAAGCACTGTCCATCGAATATCGTCTTCAGGAACGGAGATCGGAGAAGAAAAGGAGTAGAGGGTTTGCCCAGCCAAGTAGCTCACGTGCTTACCTGCAGCGTTCCGAGGAACCTCGCACTCCTGCTAGAGACATCGAAGGGGAACCCATGCAGGTGGATACTACCCGAGGTCCGCTCTCTGCTAGTGAACGAGAAGACAGACGCAAGAGAGGGTTGTGCCTGTATTGTGGTTCTGCTGGTCACATGCTCCGTACCTGTCCAGTACGTCCGTCCAGGCCTTCGGGAAACGCCACCTCCCGTCCTCTGTAAGAAGGGAGGGGACGGGATCTACAGCTATACCTTCCATCAGCTCCTTTAATGACAATACAACTGCCTTGTTCATCTTTCCGGTCCTGTTACAACTTCCTGACGGTCGTCAAGAAAAGACTATGGCATTACTAGATTGTGGTGCTAGTGGTATATACATGGACAAGACGTGGGCCGCTGCTAACCTAGTTCCTACTCAAGTAAAAGAAGTACCCGAACAGGTACACACTGTGGATGGATCTTTGATATCCTCTGGTCCTGTAGACACCACTACCCTGATGTTAAGTCTACAGGTGGGAAACCATCAAGAACACATCTCCTTCGATCTTATTACGTCCCCTAACCATACCATCATTCTTGGAATTCCGTGGCTCATCAGACATAACCCATATATAAATTGGGTTACCCGGACAGTCTCTTTGTCTTCGCAATTTTGTCATGAGAACTGTTTTACTTCCGACAAGTATTGGTCTCCGAAAAGATCCTTAGCTACTGAAGGTGCCACTGGTATGTCCATTAATACGGTCCAAGGGATCCCAGACCACTATTTGGAGTTTCAGGATGTTTTCCAAAAAACGTCAAAACCTGTGCTACCTCCACATCGAGAATATGATTGTGCAATTCCATTGGAACCCGGCACAATTGTTCCTTTTGGGAGGATGTACTCCCTCACGGAACCCGAAAAAGAAGTTCTAAAGGAGTATCTGGACGAAAATATACAGAGTGGTCTTATTGTTCCATCGTCGTCTCCGGCTGGGGCCCCTCTCTTTTTTGTGCCCAAGAAGACTAAGGATCTTCGTCCGTGCCTGGATTTTCGAGGTCTGAATAAAATTACCATTAAAGATCGTTATCCTTTGCCTCTCATCAGGGACATACTGGAAGCAATCAGAGGGGCCCAACGTTTTACTAAATTGGATTTACGAGGAGCCTACCACCTTTTACGCATAAGAGAAGGCGACGAATGGAAGACAGCATTCAGGACCCCATTTGGCCATTTTGAATATAGGGTTATGCCGTTTGGTCTTACTAACGCCCCCGCAATCTTCCAGAGATTTATGGACTCAGTGTTTTCAGACCTACTGAATCAGACAGTCGTGATCTACCTAGACGACATTCTTATTTATTCTAGAAATCCTGAACTCCATACTTCCCATGTTAAACAAGTTCTTCAAAGACTTCGTGATCATCAACTATTTTGCAAACCAGAGAAATGTGAGTTCGACATGACGGAAGTCAAATATCTGGGCTATCATTTAAGTCCCACCGGCATAGCTATGGATCAAGAAAAGGTACAAGCTATCCTAGAGTGGCCTTCTCCTTCTACCATAAAAGAAACACAATGTTTCCTAGGTTTAGCAAACTTCTATCGACAATTCATTCTAGACTTTGCCAGTCAGACTAGCCACATAACTCACACCTTAAAGAAGGACAATTTAAAGAAGGGGTTTGTCTGGACTGAGGCTGCTGAAGCAGCCTTTCAAAGCTTAAAGAGAGCCTTCACCCAAGCCCCCATCTTAAGACATCCAGATACCACCAAGCAATTTATAGTAGTAACTGATGCTTCTGAGAGAGCCATCGGAGCTGTCTTACTCCAACGACAAGAGGATGATGGCCTTGAACATCCTGTTTTCTATTTGTCTCATATCCTTTCCACAGCTGAACAACATTATTCCGTACTTGAAAGGGAATTATTGGCTCTGAAAACAGCCTGCCTTGAGTGGAGACAGTTTCTGATGGGTTCCAAGGAACCATTTGAGGTGAGGACAGACCACCGTAATTTACAATGTTTAAGAAATTTTGTATGCCAGAATAGTCGTCAGGCCCGCTGGGCCTTTTTCTTCAGTCAGTACGATTTTTATATTACATATATTCCAGGATCTCAAAACATTCTGGCTGATGCTCTGTCTCGCCGATATCCAGAGTGTTCTCCTTCCCCATCCCAGTATCTTCTAGAACCCAGTAAGATCATTGGAGTGGCTCAGTCTTTCCTGGAAGAAGTACAACAAGAATACGCCAACCTATCGGACCATGACATAGAAGAACTAAGACCATTATTGTACAAGAAACAAGGATATTTTTATTACCAAGACCTGATATTCCTCCCTACAAACAAGGTGCAAAAGAAAGCATTACAAATGTGCCATGATTCCCCTGTAGCTGGTCACAGAGGCATCAAAGCCACACAAGAACTACTTTCACGATTTTTCTGGTGGCCTACCTGGAAACTGGATGTGGAAAAATACGTTCAGGCCTGTCCCATATGTGCCCAAGTCAAAATACCTCACACCAGACCGGCAGGATTACTACAGCCTTTGCCTGTTCCATCGGCCCCATGGCATACTATCTCTACTGATTTTATGTGTTCGCTCCCACCATCAGCAGGAAACCGGGTTATCATGGTCACAGTGGATTCTTTCACAAAAATGGCTCATTTCACTGGCCTAAAAAAGCTGCCTACTTCTCAAGAACTAAGTCAAATATTCATAGATCATGTCTTCCGTCTCCATGGACTTCCACATACCATAATATCTGATAGAGGACCTCAGTACATCTCCCGATTTTGGAAGCATTTTTGTAAAACCCTGAATATAAATAGAGCCTTGTCTTCAGGGTTCCATCCTCAGACCAACGGACAGACTGAGCGTCTGAACCAAGGACTAGAGCAATATCTTCGATGCTTTTGCAATTCTACCCAAAGTAACTGGAGCACTTACCTCTCTTTAGCTGAGTTTTCCTACAATAACTCAGTCCATAGTGCTTCCAAGGTCACTCCCTTTTTCTGTTCCTATGGTTTTCATCCTACCTCTTTCCCTACTTCTCCACAATCCAACTCTCCTCTACCTGCTATTAACTATTTCTCCAAACGCCTTCTCCAACTCCATAAACTAATTCGATCTAATTTGTTACATACCAAAAGGTATATGAAGAAGGCTGCAGACAAGAGACGTACAACCAATCCAAATTATCATCTGCAAGATAAAGTCTGGCTCTCCTCCAAATTCTTGCCCTCACGTCTCTCTCAAAACAAGTTCACACCTCGTTACTATGGGCCTTTCCGTATTCTCCAGTTGGTCAATCCTGTCACTGTCCGTCTTCACTTACCCCATACATGGAAGATCCATCCGGTTTTTCATGTTTCTCAGCTTAAACCTTATGTGCCTGATCCTTACTCACGTCAGTTTCCTTGTCCACCTCCTGTCCTTGTGGATGATGCTCCTGAATATGAAGTGCAGGAAATTTGTGACTCTCGTCTTTTTCATAAACGACTTCAGTATCTGATTCATTGGAAGGGTTATCCTCTCAGTGAATGTTCATGGGAAGATGCCTCTTCCGTTCACGCTCCTCTCCTGATTCAACGCTTTCACCGTTTATTCCCTCTTAAACCTGGGCCTTCGGGAGGGGGACCTACTGTCGCGCCGCGCGGTGCGGCGCGAGCCGAGAGCTCGATTTCTGCCGGGCGTTCGGCTCGGGCCGCGCACCGCGTTATTAAGACGCGGCGCGCCCCCAGCCTCTCCTGCGCGTTTCGAGGCCCCAGATTTGCTTGGGGCCTCGTTCTTCCTTCTGCCTTTCACTGTCCCAGGGGTCTCTGAACCCTCTTACCTGTTTTTCTTCGTTTCTTTGTCCTTCTTCTTTTTTGCAGTCTGTTGTGTGCCTTTCTTTATGTTTTTTCCTCCTTCCCAGATTCCTGTGCTTTCCCAGCATTCCTTGTTCCCTATTCTCTATGGTTCTTCTACTATTCTGTTCTATGTATTGTTTCCCTATCTAAGATGGTGTCCTTTTACTTCCTGTGGGTCACTTCCTGTTTTTTGGTATATAAGGGCTGTGTTTTTCCTCTTTCTTTGCGCTGCAACACTTTCTGCTCAGTTGGTGTCTTCGCTCCTGATTTCCTTGCCTTTTGGTTTTGGATTCAGCATTCTGTGTTTTCTGATTTTTGCTCCTTTTGGATTCCTGTTTGTTTGTTCTTGTTTTTCTCCAGGAGTCTTCCTGTTTGGAGGTTTTTTCCCCTTTTTAAGGGGTTTTTTCCCTCTGGCGCTACTTTCTGAAGGGCACGGTCTGTTCTTGGTGTCTCCATTGCCTACAGCACCGTGGCTACCAGAAAGAGTCGCCCCTTTTTGGGCCAAAGCCAAACATTGAAGATTCACGCCACCAGATCTGCAAATTCCAGGCGCAAGCAGCACGTGAGTCGTGACAGAATTGTCTGGTCACACCAAACATTTTATTGCACTGTACAACACATAGGGGGTCATTCTGACCCCCGCGGGCGGCGGTCGCCGCCCGCCTGGAGGGAGCCGCCATATGGCCGCTCCGCGGTCGAAAGACCGCGGAGGCCATTCTGGCTTTCCCGCTGGGCTGGCGGGCGACCGCCAGAAGGCCGCCCGCCAGCCCAGCGGGAAACCCCTCCCCACGAGGAAGCCGGCTCCGAATGGAGCCGGCGGAGTGGGTATGTGCGACGGGTGCAGTGGCACCCGTCGCGTATTTCAGTGTCTGCAAAGCAGACACTGAAATACAAAGAGGGGCCCTCTTACGGGGGCCCCTGCAGTGCCCATGCCAGGGCCGGAGCCGCCAGGAACAGGATGGCGGTGAGGGGGTCGGAATCCCCCATGGCGGCGCAGCAAGCTGTGCCGCCATGGGGGATTCCCAGGGCAGCGGAAAACCGGCAGGAGACCGCCGGTTTTCCTCTTCTGACCGCGGCCAAACCGCTGCAGTCAGAATGCCCTGCGGGGCACCGCCAGCCTGTTGGCGGTGCTCCCGCAACCCCGGCCCCGGCGGTCCTTGACCACCGGGGTCGGAATGACCCCCATAGACTGTTAAAATGTCTGGACACTCATAGCCAAAAGCCATCTTCAGTCAGGCTAGACATCACAAAGGTACCATCCCCAAGACCACAGAAGAAAGGGCTTTGTCGGACCTTGTCCTTTAGAATAGGCTAACAAATTAGTGTATCTTGTCACTTGCTAGAGGGCAGTACCAGAGTCCCTGATCATAGGTCCATCGTGTTACAATGAACAAGCATCTGGTGGCATGACACAAACCTAGATCAGTGTTGTGGCACAGGCACTGTCACCTGTAATGACGAAACACATTGACAGCTACACAAAGCTCATACAGGATCATTCTCAATACATTGTGAAGGGAGCATGCATGGATTGCACTGGATGACATGTTTCAAGGCCACATGATCACACACATGAGACAATTGGACCAACTCACCACATCAATCAAGTGTATTGTACACTTCAGCATTTCATCCACCCAATGTCCAAGCTGCTTTGGCACAGGACTCATACACCCCATTGCTATAATCAACATTAGCTGGATCAATCCATGTCTACGTCATATGCAGGATGTCATGGTGAAGAGACCTGGATAAAACACAATACAAGGCGTTTAGGCAGGACAAATTATTATATATATATATATATATATATATATATATATATATATATATATATGCATACATATATATATATATATGTATATATATATATATATATATATATATATAGTTGCTACATTCCAAAATGACCAATTGCGAGTACGCTTTTGTTCAGGACAACTCTCTCTTGTATAAAGTTAATGGCCTGTCCAGCCGTGAAGGCAGCACCACTGCATAAAGGAGCTGTTCTATGTGTGACTGTGTGGATGGTCATTCAGAGCAGCAGGTTGGAACATTGGCAGCAAAAAAGTTTTTCTTACTTTGAATTTGCCCACTGGGATAATGAACTGTGTTTGATTTTTTTTTGTTTGGCTTCAGCAACCCACTTGGGATATAATTTTAAAATGTGCAGGACTACCTTTACCAGGATGCACTTTGCAGCTCACTTGTGGTCCACTGGGACAAAACTGGTATTTAACTGATATCAGGTGCCTGCAATTAAATCTTCTGAGCAGCCAGGCAGTTGGCCTTTGAAAAAGGAAGGAAATGTTTGTTCTCTGCTGATGAAGGGATTAACCCAGAAACACGTGTCCAGAAATGTTTGGAAATACAAGGTCTGAAATAATGAAAATGGCAAAGAATTCTCTGTAACTTGCTGACTTTGCTACATTCCATAATGACCAGTTGTGCTTTTGTTCAGGACAACTTTCTCTTGTGTATATATATATATCCCAAACCTCATACAAACTTCAGTAGATACACTCAAATTACAATGAGACTGACACAAAGCAGATCAGTGAGGTAGTAACATTTCCAAGTGAGACTTAGCAAGCAAACCTTGGCTGTATACTGCATAGCATGAGATCCCCTGTCTATTGGTAAAAAAATACCCTCCTCAACACATCCTGACCCCTACCGTTCCCTATATGGTCACAATAATCACATAACATTATGTTTATACACTCAAGAGAAGTAGTGATTGATGAGATCTGCCCACATGTCTTCTCCTTCCTCTTCATCACTGTCATCCTCACTTAACATTTCAATATTCTTACCGAGTGGTACTGCTAGCTCCCCTCATCTGGAATATATGGGATTTCTCTCCTCAGGGCAATGTTGGGGAGCATGCAGCAGGCCACGGTGATCTTACATACTTTTTCGGGTGAGTAGAAGAGGGTTCTACCTGTCATGTCCAGACACCTAAATCTGCCTTTCAGGAACCCAAAAGCCCACTCCACAACATTCTGTGATCTTTAATGGGCATTGTTGAAACGGACTTCCCCTGGCATAGTTGGGTTCCTCACCAGTGTCAACAACCATGGACAGTTTGGATATACAGAGTCCCCTGTTATGGAATGGGACATATGTGCAACTATGAGTCCCTCCCATCCCATTTTTGCACACATTGCATACAAACAAACACAACATATGTGACTTTCCAACCACCCAGGCCCTCTCTGGGTACAGTTGTGACATCAGCTATGGACTTGCACTGTTCTACATGATGAAAGCATTGTGGACTGACCTTGGCTAATGGGAAAAGATCTGTAGAATGTAGAGGTCTGCCAGACAAACAACTTGGACTTTGATGGAATGGAAGCTCTTCCTGTTATGATAGACTTGTTCTTTGCCTTGCAGTGGAACTAAGGCGACATGTGTAGCATCAGTGGCTCCCACAACATGTGGGATGCGTGCCAAACCATAGAAGTCAGCCTTCACATGGGTGAAATCCTCATGTTGAGGAAACCGGATGTAGCTGTCCAGACGTTTTAACATTGCTGAGAGTACATCCTTCAATAAAAGACTGAACATAGGCTGGGACATCCCAGTAGATAAGGCCACTTATTTTGAAAGGACCATGTGGCCAGGAAGTGCAATACTGCCATGACTTGTGTAATGAGTGGTATGCTATTTTGATGATGAATTGCAGGCATTAGATCTGGCCCCAATTGACAACAGAGATCAATGATTGTTTGCTATGGTATTACTATTCAGATAGTAGATCTGGATAATGTGTCTTTCTTTCATGGCCTGAGGGTATGGCAGTGGACGGTAGACAGGAGGATGTCTGATCCTTCCCCTCCCTGGGTACCTATGGAGGACAAGTAATGAGTTTAGCCATCACCTAAATTGTCCCTTGTAACATACATTATGCATGTCAATGTCAAACTGTGACAAGACATAGCATAGGTTTAGGACATGATACACAGTACACATCACCACTGTCAATGACACAGAAACAACATGTTCCCCATTTGCTTTGCCACACATGTGAACACACCATCTGTCTGGACAGCAAGAATGTGTGCATGATACTTGCCAATCAGACTGTGACTTGATGTCCCAAGACTTAATTACCTTAGTGTGGGGAAGGGGAGGATGGACTGTGCCACAAAGCAAGTTGGCATATGTGCCAAGCAATGTACATAAGTAGTGACACATTTTTCTTAGCCATATACTGCATTTTCTGCCTCTGAAATAGCCATTGCCTGACCTACTCCACAGGACATTAAGAACCGTCTGCGACCGCTGGTGGACGTTGTCATGACGGTTGCTACCAGGGTGGCCACAGCCATAGGCTAATGTTGTTGCCAGTGGCGGTCGCAGGTCAATGGTTGTGTCCGCCGATGGTGACAGCCAAGTATGTGGCAGACTTGACCGCCATGTTTTCAAAAATCCCTCACCTGACTCCTGACACTGCTGCCAGCAAGAACTCCAGAACCTGAGCTGCTGTGTGCCTTGGGACACTGGGGTCAATCATGCCACGTCTAACAGGTGATAGGGCCCCTACCTTCTCCCCGGATGAGATGGAGAGGCTAGTAGAGGAGGTCCTACACCAGTATGAACAGCTTTATGGTGCACTAAAGGAGCATGTAAATACCTCATGTCCACTTTTTTGCACTGTAGTGCACCATATTTCCCTCCTCACAGGCTACATTGTGCCCATGTGTGCCAGAATCTAAAGTTGAGGTGGAGTCAGTATGGCATCAATGGGCGAGTCAATGTGGATGTAACTGTGTTCAGTGCCAGATGTTGAGTCCTTAGACTGTGCTGTTTTGAATGTACCCTGTTTTATCATATGTTGGATGTACAAAACAAGGTGGGCTGACATCACAGACATCCCCATACATCACTTGTGACATGGATGTTGTCAGTGTGAGACCACATGTATTTGCATGACAGCATGAGCTGTATATGCATGTTGTATGTGTTAGGTGTGTGTCAAGTGAGTTAAGTGTATGTTGCCACTGAGATTTCAAACCTCATCTGGCCTTACTAAACTGCTATTCTGAAGGCATATCCTGACTCACTCTGCCCTTCAGGTTGCCACATAAACACCACATGCCAAATTGTTGTTGACTACATGGTATACTGTGGGAGGACCTGAGACACTGGGCCTGAAGATCATGGAGGCCTAGCTGGGGCTGTCCTCCCAACATGGGTGAGGGGCCTCTTGGACATTGACCCCCCCTAATTGCCTGAATTCTGGTGGTGGCATCCCCAGAGCTGAAGGGGCATTTGAAGACAGTACAACAGCCACAAGGGAGCGAGTAGACAGCATTTTCCTTCCTGTCCCATTGTCAGGTGATTGAGTGGGGTACTTACTGCTCCCCCTGACAATTAGGGATGAGTCATGTGTCACACAGTAGATGGGAGATTGTTTGTGTTGACTTGTCATGCATATGAAAATGGTATACCTTGCCTTCTGAAGCTGGGATCTGGTACATACCTGGGGGGAGTCCTCAAACAACTTTGTCTGCGGGGACCACAAATGGCTGTGGCCAGTGATCTTTCATATACTTTTTGTTGTTGCAGTGGGTGTAATTTCTAACCCATAGATCACTTTCCCTGAAAGTCACAGACAATAGGTAAGTGGGTAATTGTCACTGCCCTCTGCCATGTGTCTGGGCATCTGTGTATGTAGACATCTTCCACCCAGAAGCACGCTATCTTCAGTGTATCATGTGTGCTGGTGCCTCACTGAAATCTGTGATGTGTTTGTACCCAGATTAAATGTGACATGGTTTACATGGCTAATGGTTTATAGATATGGCTAACTACTTTCCTTTGGTAAGTGGGGAATGTCCATTGAGAAGACAGTAGTCAACATTCTGTGTTCCTACATGTCAGCATGTGTCCTGTGTCCTTTTCTCTTTTGGAAACATCCTTATTCTGCAATGTAATGTATGTTCTACCCATGTTGATGCATTGATGTCTGTATCTCCTCACTTATAAGTGCAAGGAAAACTGTCAGTGGAATTGTACATTTACAATGCTTGCCCATGTCATGTCATGCCAAAGAAAGGAGTCTGTCAGCATTGTTTTTTGTCTGACAGATTCCTTCATGCATCATAGTATGTCATTTGGCATGTTGGACTGCACTAGCAAAGAGGGACATGACAGGTAGGCCCAGATTGTGGAACCCCTCTGTGTTTATCTAGTCCCTTGATTTGGCATCTTGTGGAAAAGTGCACTGCACATGTTTAATGATTGAGGATTGCTCCCTGACTGTTGTTATGCATCATGGAGTGAGTTGCAGTGATGTTGACATCACATGTGTCTGGGTTCAGGCATTCATCCACAGACACATACTGGGGTTGGCATGTCTAAGATGTGGATAGTGATTGTTGCTTCTCATTGGACAGTAGGCTGGGGTCCTTCCATTATTCCTTGCAAGTTCTGTGTCTGTCCAGCATGCAAGGTACAGATGTGTACCACAGATACACTCAGATGATGTAATTGTACTGGGTGTCAGACATTAGTGGTGACAATCCTGGGGCTAACTGATTCATTGTTGTTTGTATTCTGGAGACATCTCTCCATGATATATTAGACCTGACGTCAATGTTGTTCCTTTCAATGACACACATGAGGACTATCTGAGTGACATTGATTCTACCTCCCTGACTCTATTGGGACAGGTGCCACTTTTTGAGCTGTACATTTTTTAAATGTGTCCATTGTGACATGGGTATTTCCATATCAACTACTCAGGGATATTTCACTTTTGAGATAGCTGGATATCCTTGGCATCATCTAAAATTGTTGGTACCTCATGCAAGGGTAGAGTAGATGTGTGCATAAACTTGTGTGTGAAATATGGGAAGATACTTTATAAAGGGATAGTATTGTTGGCTACAAGTTAACTGAGGTCTGCTGCATATGGCACGGCTGAGAGGATGAAGAGGTCAGCTAGTTGTTGTATGGTTATTGCGGTTGCAAGACTTCAGCCATGCAATTGTAGTTGTCTGGGATTATGATTAGCCTGGTGAGTCCAAATGGCATGCATGCATATGTTATGGCACATGAATGTGCTACTTTGGTGAATATTTTTGATGAAGCCTACTTGACATGATGGTATTGTTTGTCAATCAGAGTTGTTATTGAAGTGTTATCATGTATAAGTTATTACCCTATTTCTCATTATTTTTGCAGCACAGGCAGGCAAAGGAGATGGAGCACATCCGAGTGGGAAAGGATCTCGCCATGGGACCTCAGGTCAAGATTCCACCAACACAGAGGGACCCAGTGCCTGGAGGGCAAGGGGAGTACCAAGGAGAGATGGGATCTGCATCCTCATCATCACATTCCTCCTCCAGTGTAAACTTTCTAGTAGTGGTGGACCCATCAGGGACCCCCAGTACAATCCTTGTTCACCTCCCCTGTTCTATCACTGCCCTCCCTGTTGCTGCCCACCTAGTGCCTGTGCCCGCTCACCCAAGAGGGTGGGCGTTTCCTTTGCCACAGGCACCTCCACCCCAGCACCTGTTATCACTGTTGCCCTCAGTAAGGAGGCTAATGAGCTCCTGAGAACCACCTCTTTGGGTCAGACTGCCATTGTCAATGCCATCCAGGGATTGGAAAGTCAACTACAGCAGACTAATGCATTCCTGGAAAGCATTCATGGTGCAATGTCTGGCCTACCGAGATCTTTTCAGGCTCTGGCCTCCACACTGACAGCAGCCAGTAACACGCCAGCTTCCTTCCCCCTCCACCTCCTTCTTCTCAATCCAAATACCCCTTCCCCTACCTACCCAAAGCACAAAAACAGATTCTCCTGAATCCACCTCAACAGACAAATGAAGCACACACAAACACAAGCACCATAAGATACACTGGCATGCACACAAACAACATCCAACCCCAGACACGGCAACCGTCACAACTGCCCCTGACATCTCCCACCACCCCCAGCATCACATACACAACATCAAGCCTACCCACAGACACCACTGCAACAGTCACTGACACAGCCATCACATCTATCCTACCCTTAGTCACCACCCCAGCAGACCCTCAAACACCCACCACAAGCACCAAATATCCAGACACCACAACTACAGACACGCATACATCCACCACATCCACCATGCTAGCAGTTACCACCCCAACAGATACCCACCCACCACTGCATCCCCAGCACCTCCAACCCCTAATCCCAAGGCACATAAACACCCTCACTCACCCCGCAACAGACACCCACCACACCCAAACATACCTCCCATAAACATGCGCCCAAGACATCCACACCTACACAGCCTACAACCACTCCCTCAACATACAAATCCCACCCCCTTCTGATGACTGCCCCTGTGTAGCCAAAGCACTTTTTTTATTTGACCTTAGCATTTGTCCTGTCCTCCATCACAGACCCAGAAGGACCTCACCCAGCTCCCAGCCCATCCCTTCCACCTCCAAGGACTTCCCTGCCCCCTGCAAGGATCCCCTCCTGAAGAAGCCCACCCCTCCCAAAAAGAAGCCCGCACATCTCTAAGAAGAAGACTACCACTCCCCAAGCCAAAACACCCTCCCAAATCTACCCCCCCTCACCCTCTTGAAACTCCCTGAGGTGCCTGCATGTCCCCTTGATCTTCCTTCCTATGGAGGTTAAATGACAGTCAGGAGTCATGTTTAAGCACAACAGTGTGCCATCATTGGCAGTTGTCATGGACTGGCCAATGGCATTGGACAATCATTGTTGTTTCAGTTAATAAACCCAATAGCTGTTTTGTTTTGGGTACACATTTGTCCTGAAATTAATTTTCTAGTTTTCTGTTGTCCCTGAGTGACTTTGGTTGTGTGCCTGTTGTTGTGTGTGTTTGAGCCTGCTTGCTGCTCCAGTTGCTGTTGCTAGCAGCATGTGAGTGTAAGTGCAGTGCTGTTGTCCCCCTGGAGAAGAATCTATGTTGTGTGTATAGGTTTGTGTGTGTAAATGAAATGGTGGTATCTTGTTATTGTGCACTTTTTGATATGATAAGTATTTCTTATTGTGATGTCCAATGTGAGCACGTATGGTGTTAGACTTGTCACCCTGATCTGGCTTATGTGTACATGTGATGTGTGTCATCTTGTGTTTTGTATGTGCAGGCATGGAGTGTGTTAAATTGTGGTACCTTTGTTGACATTTACCTGTGCATGTCTCCATTTATGTATGTGTCCTTTGCAGATGGTTTCTGTAGAGATATGTCTCATGCAGTAGGAGTTGTATGTGCTTTGTTGACTTTCCCTTCCCCATTGTTTAGATGTACATGACAATTGGTTTAGGTATTGTTTGTCCCTGAGACCCATGTAGGGTCATTTCCTGTGAAGATGCTGCTTGAGTGTTCTGTTCAAAGTGTTATGGACCATTTTTAAGGGATGTGGCGATACATTACATGTGGCTCAATTTTTCTTGCCCCTTGCGCCCCCTACCACCACCATGTGTGCCCCGTATTATAAATATTTTAAGTGCAGAGTAGGAGGCAAATTCGCCAGAATTTCTGATGTTATGGATGTACTGTTCAGGAGTAATCCCAGAATTTTGGCACCTGCTCAGTACATAGAGGCCCATTGAAAACAATGGCATGCCCTCTTTTCCTTTTAACGCCTGCTCTGAGCAGGTGCTAAAAATGCCCAAAAACTGATGCAAATAATTTTTTTTGATTTCTTTGCACCATTTGTTCGGCCCTCCCTTGCATACATTATGCCTGGGGGAGGCGGAATGTGACACAATTGGTTACAAAGTGGAGCAATGCATGCATTGTGCCACTTTGTAAATTTGATGCAATGATTTTGGCCTCATTGGGCCACATTAGCATAAAAAAAATAACGCTAATGTGGTGCAAGGAAGCGCTAGGGGCTTTTAAATCTGCCCCTATATGTCCCAGTGCAGTCTCCTTCCTGGTGTGTCACAGATGGCCCCATCCAAATAGTGTAGGTATAGTTGTTATGTTGTTCTTGGTGTATTTGTCTCTGTGTTTTATGCATGCCTTTGTGCTTCCAATCTGATGTGATGTGTGTGATGTGTGTGTCCATTGCAGGGCTATTTACTGATATTGGTGTTTGTGTCCCATGCCACATTGATACATATGTGTTGTGTGGGTGGACAGTCCCTGGCCAGTGGGGAATGTGAGTGTGTGAGCTGTATTTGTATATGATGTAGGTGTGTTGTTGTTGCTGTGTGTCACAATGTTGTGTAACCTTCAGCATCCATGTTCCTGACCTGTGTGGCTGTGTGTATTTGTGTGGTGTTGCAGTGCAGTGTGAGTGTGCAGGACAAAGTGTGCATATTGTGTGTATGTACACGTCCGAGTTGATGTATGTCAGTGAGTGTGTGTTGTATGAGATGTGTGCTTGCTGCCCGTGGCCAACCCCTCCATGATGTGTTTGCTGGCTCTACAAGCTGTTTTAAATGTTGATGATACAGGTTGGTGTGTGTACTTATGGTTGATGGCGTCCACATCAATGTTGATTTTGTTGTCTATCGACGAGCAGAAGCAGTGGCATGATGTTTGTGAATGGCTCCATGGCAGCCCTGAACGTGTAAAGCTGCCTGCAGGTGAGTGTCTCCCTTTATACTGTCTATTTCCACCAGCTTGTACATGAAGGTTGGACCACCATGGTCACATTGGCGGTGTGCAGCCTCGCAATGGGTCCAGCAGAAACACTGTCTCCAGTAGCTTGTGCTTAATTTTTGACCATGGCAGTCTGTACTGCCTGGTAGTGCCAGAGCACAGCTGGCAGTCTTCTGTTTGTATGACCAGCAAACTGGTAATACGGTGGTCCTACTTACTAGATCATCGGTGGTTGGACCTCCACCGCCAACATGGTGGTCACAGGACTTCCAAACTCTCAACGAGCCCCTTAATTCTGAAAAATAAGTGGTTGTACCTTTATAACACACAGTACTTCAGATGCATTAAAACAAAGATGATGCAGGCCGCAAAGGGGGTGATGCATAGGAAAAGCAAGCTATACACCGATTAGCTTCACACTGCACAGGCGATGCGTGGATTTCTTTTCCCGCCCAGCTGGCAATGCGTCAATTATTTTCCTGCCGGACCAACGGTACCTTGATTCCTGGTTGTGGAGCCATGTCGAGGAAGAGAAATGACACCCAGGGAGGATGCATGGAAAATCCAGATGCACTGCAACAATGGATCCTTGCTGAAGCAGGTGATACCCTGACTTTGCAGCTTTGAGACAGGCACTGCATCGATTTGTCTGCCGCAATGGCTCCATAGAGTGCATTTTCACTCAGGTTGCCAGTTTCCTCTTCCAAGGGCCCAGGGACTGGATTTGGCACCACTTGGCAAGTCAGGACTCTCAGTAGAAGAGCCAAGGCACTGGTAGATGAAGTCTTTGATGTCCCTGAGCCTTCACAACAGAAGGCAAGCTCAGTTCAAGGCCTTGGAGAAACTTGGAAAGCAGGATGTAGAAAGCAAAGTCCAGTCCTTTCTTTCCCAGGACAGAAGCAACAAGCAGCAGGCCAGCACAGCAAAGCAACAGGCAGAGTGGCAGTTCCTCCTACAGCATCCAGCTCTTTCTGGCAGTCCAAAAGTCTTCTGAAGTTGTGGGGTCAGCAGTCCAATACTTATACTCATTGCTGCCTTTGAAGTAGGCAAATTTCAAAGAGAAGTCTTTGTAGTGCACACAACCCTGCTTCTCCCTGTCTGGGCCCCAGACACACTCTAGGGGGTTGGAGACTGCTTTGTGTAAGGACAGGCACAGTCCTATTCAGGTGTAAGTGTCAGCTCCTCCCCCACTCTAGCCCAGAAAGACTCAGCAGAATACGCAGGACATACCTTAGCTCTCTTTGTGTGACTGTCTAGAGTCAATTCACAAACAGCCCAAATGTCAGTCTGACCCAGACATGTATTCAGCAGTCAGGCAGAGGCACAGAATAGTTAAGCAAGAAAATGCCCACTTTCTAAAAGTGGCATTTTCAAACTTACAATCTAAAAACCAACTTCATCAAAAGATGTATTTTAAATTGTGCTTAATAAAAGATATTTCAAGGCAATCCCCATGTTACCCTCTGAGAGAGATAGACCTTGCAATGGTGAAAACTGAATTTAGCAGTAGTTTACTATCAGGACATGTAAAACACACCAATAAATGTCCTACCTATTAAATAGACTGCACCCTACCCATGGGGCTGCCTTGGGCCTTCCTTAGGGGTGGCTTACATGAAGTAAAAGGGAAGGTTTGGGCCTGGCAAGTGGCTGCACTTTCCAGGTTGAACTGGCAGTTCCAAACTGCTCACACAGACACTGCAGTGGCAGGTCTGAGACATGTTTGTAGGGCTATTAATGTGGGTAGCATAATCAGTGCTGCAGGTTGACTAGTAACATTTGATTTACAGGCCGTGGGGACCACTGGTACACTTTAGTAGGGAATTACTAGCAAATCAAGTATGCCGATAATGGACAAACTAATCACCAATACAATTGAGACAGAGAGCAGTTGCACTTTAGCACTGGTCAGCAGTGGTAAAGTGCCCAGAGTCCTAAAACCAGCAAAACAGATCAGATAAAATCGGAGGAAGAAGGCAAAAGGTTTCGGGATAACCCTACAAAAAGGGCAATTCCCAGCATAAATCAACTATGGCCCTGAAGAAGATGGTAAAGACAGGGAAAATCCACCAAAACATACATTAACAATTATCAAACCAAGTTTGGTGGCACCGCAATGGAAAGAGAAGGAAGAACGGATCTTGCCTGTGTGTGGGGGGGTGTATGATACTTCAGAACTTGGGGCTGAAGACTGTGTGACATACGGTAGCAATGGTGTGATAAAGATGACAGTGAAAAGGAAGGGACAAATAGAATTTGGCTGCTTAGGGTTAATTAGTGACATTGTATAGATAGAAATTTTGATAAATCTTATTTCATTTTGTGTTAATCATTGTAATGTCTATGGTGGTCATTATGAACATGTCGGGAAACACCGCACAGGCTGGCGTTCCAGTTTGGCAAATAATGAATCTAATGAGAAACAAGTAGCAGGCCATCCACCCATCGCCATTTTGGTAGTCCCGCCGCCGACGGGGGAGGCCGCTCTCAGGCCGGCGGAAAGGCCCTACTCGCCCACCAAATAATGAAACACCACACCCCCATCAGTTCGGGGGCGGGAACCACCGCCTGGCAAAGGCTGGCAGAAACTACCCATATAAAGGGAAACAGTCACCAGAGGCACTCAGAACATGCCAACGCAGACATGGAAAGAGAGTTGGAAATAATCCCAGTGCTTCTCCTGGCCATATTTCTCCAAGACCGTGACCGACGACGAAGACAACTACGGTAAGTACCGCAGGCTAGTACACATGGGAAGAAAGGGCACAGTTACACACTCACCCACCCCACCCCCACTGCAACGCTCTCCCAACCCCTCCCACCATCCTAAGCAATATATACCATAACAAGATGTACTTACCAGACACAAGCCAACAAAAACCTGCACCAATGCACACACCTGTGTACACCACACCCCCACAGTGAAACACAGAACAATGGGGGTCATTCTAAGTCTGGCGGGCGGCGGAGGCCGCCCGCCAGACTTCCCCCCTGCAAAATACCGCTCTGCGGTCGCAAGACCGCTGAGGGTATTTTGGCTTTTGCACTGGGCTGGCGGGCGACCGCCAAAAGGCCGCCCGCCAGCCCAGTGCAAAAACCCTTCCCACGAGGACGGCGGATCAGAATTGAGCCGGCGGAGTGAGAAGGTGCGACGGGTGCAGTTGCACCCGTCGTGAATTTCACTGTCTGCAATGCAGACAGTGAAATTCAAAGTGGGGCCTGCTTACGGGGGCCCCTGCAGTGCCCATGCCATTGACAAAATGCCATTGGCATGGGCACTGCAGGGGCCCCCAGGGGCCCCACGACACCCCATACCGCCATCCTGTTCCTGGCGGGCGAACCGCCAGGAACAGGATGGCGGTATGGGGTGTCTGAATCCCCATGGCGGCGCAGCGAGCTGCGCCGCCATGGAGGATTCAGAAGGGCAGCGGATTTCCTCTTCTGACCGCGGCTGAACCGCCGCGGTCAGAATGCCCTGCGGGGCACCGCCAGCCTGTTGGCGGTGCTCCCGCCGACCCTGGCCCCGGCGGTCTAGTACCGCCGGGGTCAGAATCACCCCCAATGTCTTTATATTGTGCCAACATCTCTGCTCAGCACTAAAATGTAATTTTAACAAAGAAATATGAATGTTCAAACAAGGCCATTGGCCAGTCTATTTTAAAGTCCCGGAAGGGAAAATATAGCCCACACTTGACCCCTACGATGGTAACGGAAACTCCACTGAGAAGGGGCATCAATGGGGCAGCCAGGTACCTCAGGGAACAGGGGCAGGGGGTGGCGGGGTGGGGACTCAGGTCTTGAAGGGGGGGTCTTTGTCTTAGGTTTATGAGGTGGAGAGGGTTTGGTCTTTCCCTTGGAAGGAGAGGGAGTAGGCCTGGACCTGGGGCTGGCAGAGGGACCTGGAGCAACACGGGGCTTCTTCCTCCCTGGGGAAGGGGTACAGGAATGGGAAGGGCAGACTGGGGCAGACTTAGAGGAAAGAGTGGATTGGGCTAGGACATGGGAACATTTAGGGACAAGACGGGGTGGGCTAGTGGGTTCAAACAGGTCAACACAGGAGAGGAAAAGCTTTTTAGGTGAAGTTGGAGGGGATTTGGAGCCAGGTCTGGGAGTGGAGGTTGAGGGAATGGTGGTACAAGGTGTAGGTGTGCTAGACGTGGATGCAGGTGCCTGTTTAGTACGCTTATGTATGGTGGATGTGTGTGAGCATTTGAGTGTTTTGGGAGGAGGGGGTAGACACAGTGAGAGAAGACATGCTGCCAGTGTAGATGGATGTTGTGTGGGTGTCTGCAGGTCTGGTGAGTGTGCTGGAAGTGTCTGTGAATGTAGTCATTGTGAGTGCAGGTGTGGTGTCTGGGGTGCATGAATGGATTTCAGCTGTTGTGGTGATTGCAAGAATGGGGGCACCAGCAGTGACTGAGGGTGCAGTGCATGTGGGTGTGCATGGTGAGGTGACAGACAGGGAGGAGGGAGAGGCTGACACAGTGGGGGAGGTAGATGTTGTGTGTGTGCTTTGGTATGTTGGGTGTGTGCCTGCCTGTGGTCGGAAGTGTGGTGCTTGTGTTTCTCTGTGTGTTTCTTGTGTATTGATCTGTGTGTATGGCTGTCTGCATGTGTGCTTGGGATGGGTGAAGGGAGTGGGGTGCTCGAAGGGGTGGAGGTGGTGGGAGGGAGAACGGAAAGACCAGGGACACTGGCTGCTGTCAAAGAGGAGGCCAGAGCCTGAAAAGATCTCTGTAGGCCAGACATGGCACCGTGAATGCCTTCCAGGAATGCACTGCATTGCTGCATCTAGGATGCTAGCCCCTGGATGGCATTCAAAATTATTGTCTGCCCTACAGAGATGGTTCTCAGGAGGTCAATGGCCTCCTCCGTGAGGGCAGCAGGGCTGACTGGGACATAGGATGAGGTCCCTGGGTGAGCAGGCACGGGCACCTCGGTGGGGAGCAACTGGGAGGGCGGTGATGGTATGCGGGTGGTGGAAGATGACAAAGAATGGGTGGGCCCAGTAGGGTCCAGCACCACCAGGGAGCTGCCCTCGCAGGAGGTATCAGAGTCACCACCTCCAGTGGTAGTTTCCTCCCCCGTGGTACTCCCCTCACCGTCCAACCCACTGGTCCCCCTGGCGTCGGTCGACTCTGCCTCCTGGGAACCCTGGGCTTCAGCATCCCCACTCACCAGTGCCTCAGCTCCCTCGCCAGATGATGCTAATGTACACAGGGACACAAGAGCGCAGGGGTGGTGAAACAAAACAAGAAAGAAGTATGTCATTTCCAGGAATTTGTACATGTTGGGACACATACAATCCCACCCAGCTCAGACACAAACCCTCAGCAGACACAACACATGTTATGAATGTGCCCCTGATTGGTAGGCATAAGCCCATAATACACTACATTCCCATCCTGACCCACTAATCTGATACACTTTGTGAATTGAACCAATGAGAGACAATGGCAAGCCAACACATCTACAAGTTAGGCGAAGAAGGTGGCGGATGCCAGAGAGTGCTTGCACATCTGCAAAGCGTATGTCAATAGTGAAATCCGAGCGAAGTCATAAAATTTAAACAATATGGTGTTGGGTGCCAGGCTAGCCCTAACACCTGCCACCACAGGTGTCGGAGGGCCACACACTGAAGAGTGGGTGGTTGCCTAAATATTGAAAGAAGAGTGGCCAGGGCACACCAATAGCATGAATCCTGATCCTGATAATGTTCAAGAATAAATAGAAAGTTCGTTCTTGGAAGATGATGTGTAGATATTCATTATAAGTGCAGGTAGAAAGTAGAAATCTCAATCAAAGGACTGCGTTGTACAAAATGACCATGTGTCCAGTGCAGCCAGATGGTGATAAATGGTCAAAGTTACAATAGGATGTTCGAATGTAACAATAAGTCCATACAGCAAAACAGCCAACACGTGTTTCGTCTTCAAGACTTTGTCAAGGCTTCAGATGTATATAAAACATTATGGTGGTCATTCTGACCTCGGCGGTAAAAGGCGCCTACCGCCGGTCAGAAATCCTCCATAATCCCGCCGCGGTCGCGGAAACCCGCCACGGTCATTCTGACCCGCAGAAGGCAAACCTCCGAAAATCCGACCGCCACAACAGACCGCCAGACCAGCGGTCGGCGGAAAAGTGGAGGTGACAAAACCTCCACCGTCACGCCAACAGAAATACGCCCATGCCATTACGACCCACGAATCCACGCGGCGGTCATTCAAACGCGGTATTCCATTGGCGGGACACACCGCCGCGGTCAGAATACACACAAACGAACAAAACTCAGCCACATTGGACGATTTGAATCCCACACACCTGATACACATACACACACCACTCCCACACACACAATACAATATAAAACACACACCCACATCACCCACAAACCCCTACGCTAAAAAATTCTGAAAGAAGGCCAGAGCGAGACACCAGCATCCACAAACTAACAGCCACAGCCACTCAACACCATCACCCACACACTATCCACACACAAAACAACACACACCACCACACTCAACTCACTTAAATACACATACTCCACCCCACACATCATACACACCACCCCATGGCACCCCAAAGACAACCCCGCTTCACAGACGAAGAATTCAGGGTCATGGTGGAGGAAATCGTTCGGGTAGAGCCCCAGCTGTTCGGCACACAGATACAATACACCAGCATTGCCCGGAGGACGGAGCTATGGCAGAGGATTGTCGACAGGGTCAACGCAGTGGGACAGCACCCCAGAAATCGGGAAGACATCAGGAAGCGATGGAACGACCTACGGGGGAAGGTGCGTTCCACGGTATCCAGGCACAACATCGCCGTGCAGAAGACTGGCGGAGGACCCCCACCTCAACCCCCACAATTCACATCATGGGAGGAGGAAGTCTTGAACATCCTGCATCCTGACGGCCTCGCAGGAGTCGGCGGAGGAATGGATACTGGTAAGTTGAAGCTTCAATACTGCTTCCCCCCCACCTGCATGCCAATTCATACCCCAACCCTCACCCCCATCCTCAAACCCCACCCTCACCCCCACCCCCATCCTCACCCCCACCCTCACCACCACCACCATCCTCACCCCCACCACCATCCTCACCCCCACCCCCAGCACACCTATTCCCCGCCAATGTCTCACCATCACAACCCACACATCCCAAAACCTAGGCCTGCATGCGTCCACTAAGCATGGACACCCCTCACCAAAGCATGCCCAATGCATATACACATCCCCCCCACAAGCCACCCTCACCAAAGCCCCCACACACGAATGCCAGCACTTGGGGACACGAGAACCCATAGATACACCCATATGCCACACATTGAAACTATAACCATACCTCTATACCCCTGCAGGACCCGACCGTCAACACACCGCGGCGGAGGGGCCAGAATTCTCCACACCCCCCACCCAAGAGGCCGTCAGCGATGACAGCAGCTCTGTCGACCTGGACACCGATGACCAGCCCGGACCATCGGGGACCTCTGGACAGTCGGTTCCCCTCACACAGGCCCAGGCCACTACAGACCCAAACCCCTCTGGGAACACCAGCACAGCTCCCACCCAGCGGGCCCATGCCTCTGTCTCCAGGGCGCGTCAATCTGCGGTGTGTCTACCACTACAGGGCACCCAGGATAACCCACCACCACAACAACAACAGGGACCTGGGGGCAGTGGTAGTGGGCACACCGGCCAGGGGGCAGAGGCCCAGGGAAACAGGGCAACTCGGAGGGCAGCTGTGCGACAGGGGGGGGAGGAGAGGCCCAGGGAACCCACTCTCCACGAGGTCCTCACCACCATCATGGGAGCATACAACCGCTCCCAGGAGACGATGGCGACGGTACTGGCCCGGTTCCAGGAGATCCAGGTACTGCAGGAGGAACACTATCGGGGGTACAGGGAGGACATCAGAGCCATCAACACCACCCTGGTTACCATGGTAGGGCTGCTGCAGGACCTCGTCAACACCAGGGCGGACACTCAACAACACCCAAGGGCCCCTGCCACTAGCCTGGACCAAGAACAGCCAACCACCTCCGCCGGCACTAGTGGACAGAAGGCCCCCGCACTGCAGCAGCCCACCAGACCCCCACCTCCTGCAGGAGAAGAACCACCCCGCAAGAGGGCCCTGAGATCTCGCAAGAAGACAGAGTAGGATGTCAAGACCCCCGCCAGCAATGGATACCACCTGATGTCATCCCACTGTCCCACATTGTCACCCTGTCCATCCTTGAACTGCCCATGCTCCATCTCTCCACAGGCCTCTGGACAATGCACCTGTGTGACTGTTACTCTGGACTCTGCCATGGACATTCCTTCACCATAGCCCCCACCCACTTGAAACCACCCATCCCATTTTGAGCACTTAAATAAACACCTATTTTGCACCAAAATATCTGGAGTCTGGCTGTGATTTCAATATATTGTAATTGACATGACAGTGCAAATATGTCCTTGTACATGGTGAAGTCAACAAACAGCTGCCACAAAGCTGTAGTCCATGGGGAAACGAAGCACAGGACTCGTAGTGAGGACCCCAGATCTGAAATAGGGAGGGAAAAGCCAAAACTCAGTCATCATACACTGGGGCAAATAGACAGGCAGCAGAGATGCAGGAGAGTAGTTAACATTTACTAAATTATCTTTGAAATGTTACCTGTGTCCTATTGGAAGTACTGTTCAATGATTCTGTCCCTGTTGTCTGTTTCAGCCCCGTCGTCTTCCTCCTCGTCACTCTCCTCAGGTTCCACCGCTGCCACAACACCACCGTCTCGACCATCCTCCTGCAGGAAAGGCACCTGGCGGCGCAAAGCCAGGTTGTGAAGCATGCAGCAGGCCACGATGATGTGACACACCTTCTTAGGTGAGTACATTAGGGATCCACCTGTCATATGCAGGCACCTAAACCTGGCCTTTAGGAGGCCAAAGGTGCGTTCGATCACCCTCCTAGTACGCCCATGGGCCTCATTGTACCGTTCCTCTGCCCTGGTCCGGGGATTCCTTACTGGGGTCAGTAGCCACGACAGGTTGGGGTACCCAGAGTCCCCCACTAGCCATACACGGTGTCTCTGTAGCTGTTCCATCACGTAAGGGATGCTGCTATTCCTGAGGATGTAGGCGTCATGCACTGACCCTGGGAATTTGGCATTTACATGCGAGATGTACTGGTCAGCCAAACACACCACCTGGATGTTCATTGAATGGTAATTTTTTCTGTTCCTGTACACCTGCTCCCTGTCTCTTGGGGGAACCAAAGCCACATGGGTCCCATCAATGGCACCAATTACGTTGGGAATATGTCCAAGGGTGTAGAAATCACCCTTCACTGTAGCCAATTCGCCCACCTCAGGGAAAATGATGTAGCTCCTCACGGATTTCATCAGGGCAGACAACACTCTGGATAACACCTTCGAAAACATGGGCTGAGACATCCCAGAAGCAATTCCCACGGTTGTCTGAAATGACCCACTTGCCAAGAAATGGAGTACTGACATGACCTGCACCAGAGGGGGAATCCCTGTGGGTTGGCGGATGGGGGACATCAGGTCGGGCTCCAGCTGGGCACACAGTTCATGGATAGTGGCACGGTTAAGACGGTAGGTCAGGATAATGTGGCGTTCTTCCATTGTCGACAGGTCCACCAGCGGTCGGTACACGGGAGGATTCATCCGTCTCCTCGCCCAACCCAGCGGACGGTGCCTAGGAAGGACAACATGGAGCACACAGTCAAGCAACCCACAGGTACGTACTCACAGCTAGCACAGTAAACGATTCTCTATGCAGTGAATGGCGTGTCTGAGTGGCTATGCAAGGCCCAGGCCTGTGTGACGCAGTTGAAATTGAGCCATGTGGGCCCTGGAAATGGCGGCTGCCTGACCTGTGAAGTGTGACAATGGGATGTGAGGTCAATGCGCTGGCGTGGCACACCGCGGCGGGCGGCGGGCGAAGACCGCGGCGCCAAGCCGCATTGGTTAACATTGAAGCCTATGGGTTTCAGGAGCCAATGGCGAAGGGCGCCGGCGGTGGCGGGACGCACCGCCGCGGTACGCACCGCCGCGGACGTGACCGCCATTTTCTATCTACTTATCCACTTGCGACTTGAACTTTCACAGGAGAGGACCTATACTGCAAGTGTTGCTGTGACCTCGGTCTGGAAGGGACAATGGATGCTGCGCCTGGGGAAAGGGCCCCTGCCTTCACTGGAGAGGAGTTGGAGAAACTTGTGGATGGGGTCCTCCCCCAGTATGCGCTACTCTACGGTCCTCCAGACCAACAAGTGAGTTTAATTCAATCTGGATTTGGGGCCACTGGCTGGCTTGGGGGCCTGGCGGGGGGCCTGGCGGGGATGGGGGGCATGTTGGGCCTGGCGGGGGGCCTGGCGGGGGGCCTGGTGGGGATGGGGGGCATGTTGGGCCTGGCGGGGGCATGGCGGGGATGGGGGGTATGTTGGGCCTGGCGGGGGGCATGGCGGGGATGGGGGGCATGTTGGGCCTGGCGGGGGGCATGGCGGGGATGGGGGGCGTTGGGCCACTGGCAAGGAAAATGCTGACAAACTTGAACGTGGTATTTCTCCCTCCCTGTACGTGTCACATAGGTCCGCGCCCATGAGAAGATCGGGATTTGGCGTGCCATCGCCAAGGAAGTCCGGACCCTGGGGGTCCACCATCGACGGGGCACCCACTGCCGCAAGAGGTGGGAGGACATCCGCCGCGGGACCAAGAAGACCGCCGAGTCTCTGCTGGGGATGGCCTCCCAACGTAGGCGGGGTGCCTGCCGTCAACTGAGCCCCCTGATGTTCCGGATCCTGGCGGTGGCCTACCCTGATTTGGATGGGCGCGTGAGGGCAGCACAGCAGACACAAGGGGGTGAGTACAAGCATTATCTACTCTGTTGTCGCGCAGTGGAGGTGTCTGGGTGGTGGAGGAGGGCTGTGGGTCCCCCTAGGCCAGGGCGATATCTGTAGGCTGGGCACCCCCGTAAGCCCCTGTGTCCCCAGCCACCACCCTCAGTAGTTTGTCAGTACAGCCATCCCTGGGCCGTGTCATCCATGGGTGCAGTTGTCAACTCTAGGCGTGTAGGGCATGTTCCACGGAATGCGTAGCGGACCCCAAGTGCGCAACTTAGTGCAGGGGGCATCTGTGTCTGTCATGTCCGCTAACTGTACCGGAGATCCATGTAATCAATATCCCTTTATTTCTCTCTCCCCCCCCCTTTTTGTTTGTCTTTCTGTGCTTGTGTGCATCAGCATCATCAGGCGGAGGAGAAGTGGCATCGGGGCAGGAGGGAGCTGCATCTCACATGGCCCAGGAGGGCCATGCCACAGAGTCAGACTGGACCAGTGAGACGGAGGGCGAGGGGAGCTCCACGACGGGGACGACTGGACCCTGCAGCGACACGGACACGTCCTCGGAAGGGGGCTCCCTTGCGGGGGTGGCACCATCCGTGCCCCCCGCCATTACAGGTACAGCCGCCACCCAGCGCACCATCTCCGCCCTCCCAGCAGCCCCTCAGCGTTCGCCCCGTGCCCGCTCTGCCAGGAAGCCGGGCATCTCCTTCGCCCCAGGCACCTCAGGCCCTGCCCCTGTTACCCCCGCTGCCCTCAGTGAGGAGGTCATTGACCTCCTCCGAACGCTCATTGTTGGGCAGACTACCCTTTTGAATGCCATCCAGAGGGAGGAGAGGGAGGTTCATCGCAGCAATGCGTACCTGGAGGGCATTCATTCGGGTCATGCTGCCCATCAGCGATCGTTCCAGGCTCTGGCCTCAGCACTGACGGCAGCCATTGTCCCTGTCTCCTGCCTGCCTCTACTAACTCCCTCCTCCCAGTCTCCTGTTCCTCTGCCTGTCCCACCCACACAATCAGACCAGCCTGCACACACCTCAACACCCAAGAGAAGCTCATCCAAACATAAGCACCACAGATCACGCAGACATTCACACACGCATCATTCCGATGCAGACATGCCAACAGTCACTACCACCTCTGTGACCCCCACCTCCTCGTCTCCCTCCTCCCTCCCTGTGACGTCTACACTCACACCTCCATTCACCTCACCATCAGCCAGTGTTTCCATCACCAGCACACCCTCCACTCCAGTCCGCACACGTGCAGTCACCACCCCCACTGCCATTTACACGTCCCCTGTGTCCTCTCCCACTGTGTCTGTCACCCCCTCTTCCACACCACACAAACGCAGCCACCCACCCACCCAACAGCCATCCACCTCACGACAGCCTATCCCTCCTGCACCTGCACCCAAAGACAGCAAACGTGACTCACCTACAACCACATCCTCTCCCTCCACTCCCATTCCCACTGTACCTACCACTCTCCATTGTCCCAAGAAGCTCTTCCTCGCCACTACTAACTTCTTTCCTGACCCTGAGCCCCCCCCTCCTTCTCGTCGGGGTAAGAAGAGCACCTCAGCCACCACCAGCCCTGCAGCCCCCTTGACAAGGGTGCAGGGGTATTGGAGCCCGCCAGCCCGCAAGTCTGGATCTTCGCCCAGCAGCAAGGGGACAGCCAGCCCACCCCCTGGGAAGAGGAGCAGAAGGCGGAAGGGCCGCCGCAGGAGCCCGCCTTCTACATCCCCCCCGGACACCACCCAGAGACAGTCACCAGCCACAGCTCCAAAGGGAGGAAAGGGCCACAGGCCCACGACTAAGGAGGGCAAGGGCAGCAAGTCGGAGAGGTCAGGCAGCAGGCCTGCTGCCCAGGAGGAGCCCACAACCCCCATAGCCGCTGCCCCGGGAGGAACCGGCACAGCTGCCCCGGGAGAGCCCACCACCCCCATAGCCGCTGCCCAGGGAGGACCCAGCCCAGCTGGCCAGGAGGGCCCCACCACCCACAGCCCAGGTGGGCATTGAAGGAGCACAATCCCCGCTGCCCAGGAGGGCACCACCAGGCAACTAGCAGTTGGCCATAGACCGGCCGCCGTCTCCAGAACCGCTGAACTGGGCCCCGCCGTCTCAAGAACCGCTGAACTGGGCCCCGCCGTCTCACGCACCGCTCCGCTGGGCCCCGCCGTCTCAAGAACCGCTGAACTGGGCCCCGCCGTCTCAAGCACCGCTCCGCTGGGCCCCGCCGTCTCAAGAACCGCTGAACTGGGCCCTTCAAGGCAAGGACCGCTGAACTGGGCCCCGCCGTCTCAAGAACTGCTGAACTGGGCCCCGCCGTCTCAAGCACCGCTCCGCTGGGCCCCGCCGTCTCAAGAACCGCTGAACTGGGCCCTTCAAGGCAAGGACCGCTGAACTGGGCCCCGCCGTCTCAAGAACCGCTGAACTGGGCCCCGCCGTCTCAAGCACCGCTCCGCTGGGCCCCGCCGTCTCAAGCACCGCTCCGCTGGGCCCCGCCGTCTCAAGAACCGCTGAACTGGGCCCCGCCGTCTCAAGCACCGCTCCGCTGGGCCCCGCCGTCTCAAGAACCGCTGAACTGGGCCCTTCAAGGCAAGGACCGCTGAACTGGGCCCCACCGTCTCAAAAACCGCTGAACTGGGCCCCGCCGTCTCAAGCACCGCTCCGCTGGGCCCCGCCGTCTCAAGCACCGCTCCGCTGGGCCCCGCCGTCTCAAGAACCGCTGAACTGGGCCCTTCAAGGCAAGGACCGCTGAACTGGGCCCCGCCGTCTCAAGAACCGCTGAACTGGGCCCCGCCGTTTCACGCACCGCTCCGCTGGGCCCCGCCGTCTCAAGAACCGCTGAACTGGGCCCCGCCGTCTCAAGCACCGCTCCGCTGGGCCCCGCCGTCTCAAGAACCGCTGAACTGGGCCCTTCAAGGCAAGGACCGCTGAACTGGGCCCCGCCGTCTCAAGAACCGCTGAACTGGGCCCCGCCGTCTCAAGCACCGCTCCGCTGGGCCCCGCCGTCTCAAGAACCGCTGAACTGGGCCCTTCAAGGCAAGGACCGCTGAACTGGGCCCCGCCGTCTCAAGAACCGCTGAACTGGGCCCCGCCGTCTCAAGCACCGCTCCGCTGGGCCCCGCCGTCTCAAGCACCGCTCCGCTGGGCCCCGCCGTCTCAAGAACCGCTGAACTGGGCCCCGCCGTCTCAAGCACCGCTCCGCTGGGCCCCGCCGTCTCAAGATCCGCTGAACTGGGCCCTTCAAGGCAAGGACCGCTGAACTGGGCCCCGCCGTCTCAAGAACCGCTGAACTGGGCCCCGCCATCTCAAGCACCGCTCCGCTGGGCCCCGCCGTCTCAAGCACCGCTCCGCTGGGCCCCGCCGTCTCAAGAACCGCTGAACTGGGCCCTTCAAGGCAAGGACCGCTGAACTGGGCCCCGCCGTCTCAAGAACCGCTGAACTGGGCCCCGCCGTCTCACGCACCGCTCCGCTGGGCCCCGCCGTCTCAAGAACCGCTGAACTGGGCCCCGCCGTCTCAAGCACCGCTCCGCTGGGCCCCGCCGTCTCAAGAACCGCTGAACTGGGCCCTTCAAGGCAAGGACCGCTGAACTGGGCCCCGCCGTCTCAAGAACCGCTGAACTGGGCCCCGCCGTCTCAAGCACCGCTCCGCTGGGCCCCGCCGTCTCAAGCACCGCTCCGCTGGGCCCCGCCGTCTCAATAACCGCTGAACTGGGCCCCGCTGTCTCAAGCACCGCTCCGCTGGGCCCCGCCGTCTCAAGAACCGCTGAACTGGGCCCTTCAAGGCAAGGACCGCTGAACTGGGCCCCGCCGTCTCAAGAACCGCTGAACTGGGCCCCGCCGTCTCAAGCACCGCTCCGCTGGGCCCCGCCGTCTCAAGCACCGCTCCGCTGGGCCCCGCCGTCTCAAGAACCGCTGAACTGGGCCCTTCAAGGCAAGGACCGCTGAACTGGGCCCCGCCGTCTCAAGAACCGCTGAACTGGGCCCCGCCGTCACACGCACCGCTCCGCTGGGCCCCGCCGTCTCAAGAACCGCTGAACTGGGCCCCGCCGTCTCAAGCACCGCTCCGCTGGGCCCCGCCGTCTCAAGAACCGCTGAACTGGGCCCTTCAAGGCAAGGACCGCTGAACTGGGCCCGCCGTCTCAAGAACCGCTGAACTGGGCCCTTCAAGGCAAGGACCGCTGAACTGGGCCCCGCCGTCTCAAGAACCGCTGAACTGGGCCCTTCAAGGCAAGGACCGCTGAACTGGGCCCGCCGTCTCAAGAACCGCTGAACTGGGCCCCGCTGTCTCAAGCACCGCTCCACTGGGCCCCGCCGTCTCAAGAACCGCTGAACTGGGCCCTTCAAGGCAAGGACCGCTGAACTGGGCCCCGCCGTCTCAAGAACCGCTGAACTGGGCCCCGCCGTCTCAAGCACCGCTCCGCTGGGCCCCGCCGTCTCAAGCACCGCTCCGCTGGGCCCCGCCGTCTCAAGAACCGCTGAACTGGGCCCCGCTGTCTCAAGCACCGCTCCGCTGGGCCCCGCCGTCTCAAGAACCGCTGAACTGGGCCCTTCAAGGCAAGGACCGCTGAACTGGGCCCCGCCGTCTCAAGAACCGCTGAACTGGGCCCCGCCGTCTCAAGCACCGCTCCGCTGGGCCCCGCCGTCTCAAGCACCGCTCCGCTGGGCCCCGCCGTCTCAAGAACCGCTGAACTGGGCCCTTCAAGGCAAGGACCGCTGAACTGGGCCCCGCCGTCTCAAGAACCGCTGAACTGGGCCCCGCCGTCTCACGCACCGCTCCGCTGGGCCCCGCCGTCTCAAGAACCGCTGAACTGGGCCCCGCCGTCTCAAGCACCGCTCCGCTGGGCCCCGCCCTCTCAAGAACCGCTGAACTGGGCCCTTCAAGGCAAGGACCGCTGAACTGGGCCCCGCCGTCTCAAGAACCGCTGAACTGGGCCCTTCAAGGCAAGGACCGCTGAACTGGGCCCCGCCGTCTCAAGAACCGCTGAACTGGGCCCTTCAAGGCAAGGAGCGCTGAACTGGGCCCCGCCGTCTCAGGAACCGCTGAACTGGGCCCTTCAAGGCAAGAACCGCTGGCCCTTTGGCAGACGTGGCAGGGCAGGATCTATCTCGGGCAGGGCTGCAGGATGTCCTCTGGCCAACTTGCCTCCTCCAGTGGCAGTGGGGTCTGTTATGGACTGTATGGACTGTGGCTTTGCTCTCCCCAGGATGGCCCAGTGGGCAGGCCACCCACTGTATGGACTGTATGGACTGTGGCTTTGCTCTCCCCAGGATGGCCCAGTGGGCAGGCCACCCACTCTATGGACTGTTTGGACTGTGGCTTTGCTCTCCCCAGGATGGCCCAGTGGGCAGGCCACCCACTGTATGGACTGTTTGGACTGTGGCTTTGCTCTCCCCAGGATGGCCCAGTGGGCAGGCCACCCACTGTATGGACTGTATGGACTGTGGCTTTGCTCTCCCCAGGATGGCCCAGTGGGCAGGCCACCCACTGTATGGACTGTTTGGACTGTGGCTTTGCTCTCCCCAGGATGGCCCAGTGGGCAGGCCACCCACTGTATGGACTGTTTGGACTGTGGCTTTGCTCTCCCCAGGATGGCCCAGTGGGCAGGCCACCCACTGTATGGACTGTATGGACTGTGGCTTTGCTCTCCCCAGGATGGCCCAGTGGGCAGGCCACCCACTGTATGGACTGTATGGACTGTGGCTTTGCTCTCCCCAGGATGGCCCAGTGGGCAGGCCACCCACTGTATGGACTGTTTGGACTGTGGCTTTGCTCTCCCCAGGATGGCCCAGTGGGCAGGCCACCCACTGTATGGACTGTTTGGACTGTGGCTTTGCTCTCCCCAGGATGGCCCAGTGGGCAGGCCACCCACTGTATGGACTGTTTGGACTGTGGCTTTGCTCTCCCCAGGATGGGCCAGTGGTCATGGAGTCCCCTCGTGGATCTGGCGTAGTGTACTCAAGTGGCTGAGGTGCCCCCCCTTCCCTTCCCCCTGAGGTGCCTGTCCTATTTTCTTTCTGATGCCCCTGCAGTGTTCTCTCCGTGGAGTTCTTGTCGTGGGACTGGGCCTTGCCCCTTTGCACAGGACCCCTGTGATCCACGGACAGTGGTTGGACTACATTTAGTAGCTGTATATATTTTGTACATAGTTTATTTATTTATTGGGATTACTGGTGTCCATATTTCAATATATCTGCCCGTTTATGATCTCTTCTTTTGGTCTTTGCATTATTTCGGAGGGGGGTGGTTTGTGGGTTGTGACGGTGATCTGTGGGAATGCATTGATGTGTGTGTTGTAGTGGGTGTGGGTGGGTGGGTGTGTGCCGGTAATCTTTTCCCTCCCCTGTGTCGTAGGTGCAGTACTCACCGATGTCTTCCGCGCCGCCGGGCGTGCTCCTGGTATATGAGCAGGTATAGGAGTGCGGGGATGACCTGCAACTCTGGTTCCATACTGCCGGAATCTCGCGTGGAGTGCGTAGAGGTGAGCGTTTTCCCATTCGTAGTCTGTTTCCGCCGTGTTCTTATCGGCGGTGCTCCCGCCCCGGAAAAGGTGGCGGATTGGTGGGTCGTAATAGGGTGGGCGGTACATTGTCTGCCGCCTGGCTGTTGGCGGGAACCGCCGCGCTGTTTGTTTGTACCGCCGTGGCGGGCGGAGTGTTAAGTTGGCGGGCTGTGTTGGCGGTTCCCGCCAGGGTCAGAATTGCATATTTTAGACCGCCGGCCTGTTGGCGGCTTGGCCGCCGCTTTATCACCGACCGCCAGGGTCAGAATGAGGGCCTATATGTAAACACGAAAGGTACATAGATCAAGCTGCTGGTAGTCATGAGTCCTTGGGAGAAATCAAATAGTACAGGCAAATGATGGCCATGATAAGCCTCAAGTATTTGTGGAGCGAATTAACCTGTGCCGTGCGCGTCGGGGTTTTGGCAGAAAACACTCTGTTTTATATACACTCCTTAACATCTAAATCCACTCATCATAATGGCATCACAACAGTGTTGGCACTCACCCCCTTGTGGCTGACATGCTGCCTTCAAGCGACCATCCAAATCCAGATAGGCCACGCCCAGAATGCAGGCCATTAGGGGGGTCAGAGTCCGATGGGCACCCCTCACTCGTTGGGAGGCCTTCCACTGTCTCTCCAGTCGTCCTGGCCCTGCGCCTCAGGTCTTCCCACAGCTTCCTGCAGTGGGTGCTCTGCCGGTTGTAGACCCCCAGGGTCCGCACTTCCTTGGCGATGGCTTGCCATAGTCCCCTCTTCTGATGGGCGCTGACCTGCATGGGACACACAGAATAAAGAAACAGACGTCAGTGTGGATGCCCCGTAAACAAATGCCATGCCCGTTCATACTGACATGGCCCATAGAGACATGCATATGAACAAATTACAAGCAGAAACTGCCAGACACACTACGAGTGAGCAGTCACACATTGAACAAAAACTCATGCAGGCATCTGCCACATTCACACACATTTAAGGAGGACAGATAGCAACTCACCTGCTCCTCTGGTCATCCTTGTAACTTGGCATACAGGGATAGGACCTGGTTCACCAGCTTCTAAAGCTCCTCCACGGTGAAGGCCCCCCTGTCACACGCGCCATCTCAGGGACCAGAGTCAGGACACAGCAACACATGCAGTGGAGTTCTTCCCTTCTCGCAATGCAGGAGTCAATTGTCAAGGGTCAAAATGGCAGTAGATACCGCGGCGGCGGCAATCATGATGAGCCCAGGTTCCCCTTTGACAATAATGTAAATGAATGATCAGGTGCACAGCGGTGAACACCGCCTACCACCATGATGACTAATGCCAGTGGAATGAAGTCATTTCCACACTACTATACCTGGATGGCTGGAGGCTGCCATTTTGCTTCCACCACGTCTCCATAGCCTGGCCGGGGGCCTCATCTATGGCCCCATTCTCTCTCCCCTTCATTGAGTACTGACATGAGTACTGGTCCCCCACATGTAATCATGGTTGGAAGTGTGTCTACACTGTGATGCCATTATGACTGAGACACCTCACCACACATTAGCCTGACGGACTACCTCATTCTTTGTGTGTGTGTGCATTACATATGTGTTGCATTGTAGAAATGTATTGTAACACCTTGTGATACAAATTTATGTCCAAACTCAAGTGTATCGGAATCGTAAAAATTATCACTCCATGAATGTCCAATTGGTGTGTACTGCTGATCAGTACATTTCACATATCAATGCAAGGTTCCCAGGATCATTCCATGACTCATTTGTCCTGAGAAACAGCAGTGTACCACACATGATGGGACAACTACAGGGTGACAGAGCTTGGCTCATAGGTGAGCGTGTATGACAGTGGATCAGCTACATAGATGACAGCCAGGCTGTATGCAAGTAACATGTGTGTTTTCAACCCTCTTTTACCCACTTTTGCAGATTCTGGCTACCCCATAATGCAATGGCTCCTGGCACCTGTGAGGAATCCCATCACAGATGCAGAGAGGAATTATAATGAGGCCCATGGTCGGACTAAGAGAGTGATTGAGACTCCTGAAAGCAAGATTTTGTTGCCTCCATCTCTCTGGAGGATCCATGTGCTATGTCCCTGACAAGGTGTGTAAGATAGTGGTGGCCTACTGCATGTTGCACAACTTGGCTGTGAGAAATGCTATCCCACTTCTGGAAGAGGAGGATGCTGTCCAACCAGCCCTGCAACCTCAAAGGAGTGATGAGAGTGATGGTGAAGAAGAGGGGGAAGGCATCAACTCCAGGACCCAGCTAATCCGCCTATACTTCCAGTGACTCTCAGGTACTTTTCTGTGATGCTGATAGCTTCACTGCATTGGTTCAGTCTGACTCATGTAGTAAGTACTGTGGTGTCCTTTACCAATGAAAATGCAAAATCATGACTGAAGTGGTGGATGCCAGTGCATGCAATGGGATGTACAGTGTGACATACTTCAGGCACTACAGTCTGTTGGACCCCTTCCTGTAATAAAAGCGGCATTATGATGGTAACTGGCTAATGTATTCACTTTCACAATTGATCTCTCATATTGATTAAGGACAGATATTTTGAGTGCACAGGTGTGTGTATTTATTCAAAGTCAAAACATCCATGAGTGTTGGGACAGTGGAAGGAAGTGGGCACATGGTGAATAACATAGTCAGGTACAAATGCTCAGCTGTTAGTTGCACAGGGGTATCATCCATGGGGCCATTGGAAGATGGTGAGATGGCAGTGGCATGTCAACTACGTAGCTCAATGGCACACAAGGGAGACAGCTCAGGGTAGACTCGCTTCCTGGTGCTGGGCTTGGTCTTGGCTAGTGTTTCAGTGGAATGTTTGGGTCTGAGGGCACGTTTGCAAAGGTGCTGCTGGGTTGCAGGGGTTGGGGTGCTGATGTCCTCTGAGTCCTCTGGCAGTGCCACCAGTCCAGTGGATGTTGCAGATGTAGATGGCAGGGCAGCGTCCTGGCTAGTGTAAGGGGGGCTGCAGGTGGGTGGAGGACTCACGCTGGATGTTTGTCTGGTGCTGCAGCACCTCTGCAATGGAGACCTGGTGGCATTGAGCTGTTTCCATTGCTCCATAGCCTCCTAGTGGTGAGCTACCTGCAGCCTCTAATTCTGCTTCAAGGTGGCAAGGATCTGGCCCTTTCCTGTCCTGGGAATGGTGGTTTGCTCCTAGGACCTCAGAAATCCCTTCCTTGGCTGCAGCATCCATCCTTGGGCTACCCCCCTGGGCCACCAATGCCCTCCCACTGGCCCTAGCCCCCTGTGCCTGTGTTCCCAGCACAGGTCTGGCAGTCCCACTTGCAGTTGGCCCTTCATCATCCAGCCTGGTGGTGGAAAATGATACAGAAAGTGAGTTAGGTGTTTACACTTCAGATTAATTTCCACTGTAAAATTTGAGATAGGCAAGTGGGATCCCTTGCTTTGGTTGTTTGATAAAACAAATGAAATACATGTGAGAGAGATTGGAGGCACCATTAGAGGGGTATGGTGACGGAAGCATAGAAGAGCCCCAATAAAGAATGCTTCTGGTGCACTGTAAGGGTATCATTTTCAATGCTCAAAATGGAATACAATTGACTATATAATGAAACATCTATTGTAGAATGCACCATTTTTGCAATTTTTTCCCACCAGGTTTTCTTGAACAAGACGAAATACCATAAAAATCCACAATATACAGTTAAAAATATGAATTTAGAACTTAAAAGCAAGAAAACAGTGATCTGAGGTGAAAACACTGCATGTTGGTAAAACGCGGCATCGTTGTCAAAGCCCAGCTCACCTGAGTTCTTGTTCAGTTCTGATGGAGGTTGAAGACAATCCGACCCCACCCTGAAACTGCTTGTTCCAGCACACTAGTTTTTAAACAGTGCACTAAGAACAGAAGCTCAAGGGAAGGGGGGAAGTGGATAAAATAAAAAAGAGAGACAACACCGTTCTTGCGTTTCCACTGTTGAAGTGCTGCACAAATCTGCGGCCCTTTCTGACTTCTGTAGAAACTGGTGCCTAATGAAACATAACCAAAGAACAGATAAGTGCAACCTATTCCTAAATGGGTTCCTGACTATCCCTTTATTTATTAGAAATTCTCTTCTAAAAGTACCTCTTGGATCCTGGTCTCTAGTTTCCAGGTTTGGAATGTGTTACTGCTCTGGGATGTGTTTTCTATTACTGTAAAGCTTCTAAAACATTAAACAAATACCGTTATCAGAATTACCAATATCAAACATTCATCATAATATAACTAAAGCCTAAATTCCCAATAGCAGACTCACTTTTCCCATATTTCCAGAATCTTTTATAAAACAAATACTGTACTTTTACATCAAAATACAGCATGTAATTTGTGCAAGTCCTTGATTTACTGTTTGCCTTGCTGTTAATGGTTTCCACTGTTCGATTCTTAAAAGTTCCATGAGAAAAAACAATGTTTGCTTCACAAAGTTCTGCAAAATATTCTTGTAACAAAGAGTTTGAATCACAATGTTCGTGGAAGGTATTTCGTTTCAAATTGTCTATACACGAATCCAGAAATTGTTGTCAAAGTTCTTTCAGGTAATAAAAGGTTTTGCACTTACTTGTTGCTGGCAAGAGATATTGATCAGTCTAACCTTGTCTTCTTTCTCTTTTGCAGGTTACTCATAGGAGAGAGGCTGAAGCAAGGAGGAACCGGAAACCGGAAGAAGGAAGAGCCAGAAGCTGCGCCCATTGAAGTCAATGAAAGTCTGTAAAGAGCAGGAGTGCCAGCGCCGAGGGATCTGTTCTCAGGTAAGCTGGAGGTAGACGAGCACAAGCACTGGGTGAGGCTCGGGGGATGCCTTTTATAGACAGGGCTGGGTGTGGTTTGAAGAGCTGGGTGTGGTCCTCACATGCTGCACATGTTCTTGGAAGGTGTGCAGAGCTGGGTGTGGTTTGAAGAGCTGGGTGTGGTCCTCACACGCTGCACATGTTCTTGAAAGGTGTGCAGAGTTTCAGTTATTATACAAATGAATTGGATTAACACATGGCCTAGGGAGGAGTATTTTAAAGAAGCCTTGGTAAAAGCAAGGCCCAATGTGTAAACAAAACAGCACATTAAACAACATACACAGAAGCCTAGGGGGGGGGGGGAAGGTGAGATAACAAGAAAGGCTTTCAATAGTAAGTTTAAAAGGGAGCTATTACAGAACCCACTAGTGCAGTGAGAGGGGACATGCTCTTTGCTGTGTACAAACCCTAACAATCGTAACAGAGTTGTTTCCTACATTGCAACGCCAAAGGCGCCGTTCACGAAAATGGTCAACCCCCAGGTACAGTACCTTTTGACCAAGTAGAAAACAGGCCGGTGCATGGAGTCGGGGAGAGCGGCTTCGCTGGGTCCGATGCGGCGTCGGTTCCGGTGCCATGGGGCAGAAGGACTGCACATTGCGCTTTGGCGTCGGGTCCTATATACAGGGCAGTGGAGGTGAGGCGGCCTCGGATGTGAAGTCGGTTCCAGAAGATGCGAAGTCGGGGGGAGTTACGATGCTTCATCCTTGGTGTGGTCTCCCTTAACTTTTTGCCTCTGTTTCGCAGGTTGTTGATGTGTGCTGGACTTTGTTTTTGCTGTTTTTGTTACTCTGGGCACTTTACCACTGCTAACCAGTGCTTAAGTACAAGTGCTTATCCATGATTGGCACATTTGATTTACTAGTAAGTCCCTAGTAAAGTACACAAGAGGTGCCCAGGGCTTGTAAATCAAATGCTAATAGTGGGCCTGCAGCACTGGTGGTGCCACCCACATAAGTAGCTCTGTAATCATGTCTCAGACCCGCCACTGCAGTCTCTGTGGGTGCAATTTCAAACTGCCAAATTCGACATGGCAAGTGTACCCACTTGCCAGGCCTAAACCTTCTCTTTCCTTACATGTGAAGCACCCCTAAGGTAGGCCCTAGGTAGCCCCAAGGTCAGGGTGCAGTGTATGTTTAAGGTAGGACATATACTAATGTGTTTTATATGTCCTAACAGTGAAATACTGCTAAATTCGGTTTTCACTGTTGCAAGGCCTATCCCTCTCATAGGTTAACATGGGGTCTGCCTTTAAATATGATTAAAGTATAGATTGCCTTTGGTAGCGGATAGACATGTGGAGTTTGGGGTCTCTGAGCTCACAATTTAGGAATACATCTTTTAGTAAAGTTGATTTTGAGATTGTGTGTTTGAAAATGCCACTTTTAGAAAGTGAGCATTTTCTTGCTTAAACCATTCTGTGAATCTGCCTGCTTGTGGATTCCCTGTGCGGGTCAGTTTGACAGTTGGGCTGTCTGCACCTCTCTCTAGACAGTGACACAAAGGGTGCTGGGGTGTAGCCTCCATATTCTGATGAGCCATCTGTGCTAGGAGGAAGGGGTGGAGTAGTCAGTCACACCTGAAAGGGCTGTGCCTGCCCTCACACAATACAGTCTCCAGCCCCCTGGTGAGTGTCTGGGACCTGGCCTGGGCAAGGCAGGATTTCACAAACAAGAGAGACTTTTCTTTGAAGTAAGCCTGCTTCAAAGGGCAAAAGGGGTATAAGAAGGGCACCCAAAACCACAGACTTTAGATCACTTCTGGAAACGAAGAGGAAGAAAAGCTGCCCTGCCTGTGACTGTGCTTTGTGGAGCTATCCTGCAGTTGCTGCTTCTGCCTGTGCAAGAGGACATAGACTGGACTTTTTGTGCCTTTCTGCTTGTGAATAACTCTCCAAGGGCTTGAAACTGAGCTTGCCTCCTGTTGTTGAAGTCTCAGGGACAGCAAAGACTTCTCTATGCCAGCACCTGGAGCCTCTGCTGAGACTCCTGCCCTACAAAGTGGTGCCCTATCCAGTTCCTGGGGCCTTGACAGGTGAAACTGGTGGACCAAGGTTGGAAATCCACGCACAGATCACCGTGAGGGGAAATTTCTGACGCAACCTCCGAAAGCGGCTAAAGAAACGATGAGCCGCTGGCTCTGCAGCTGAAATCGACACGCGCTTGCAGCGCGGCTGGGAAATCGACACACGTGGCTGGAGAAACAATGCTTGGCATCGCTGACGGAGGCTCAAACGATGCAACATCACAGGGCATGGAAAAACAACGCAAGCCGGCCTGGACCTTAGGTGTTTTATCCGGATTGACGCCTTTCTATCCTGCAGGTAAAGAAACGATGTACGCCGATTGGACCAGAGAAGGAGAAATGATGCACGTCCTCTCTTGCGGGTGAGAAATTGATGCACCGCTTCTATTTTTCGACACACAATCGACCGTGCCGATTATTTTGACCCGACCCAGGCACACTTTCACGATAACAGTGTTAGCCTTGTTTTTAAAAGAGCATGAAGACTCTTTTTGCATTTTAATTAATAACTTGACATGTGTATGGTGGATTTTTGTCATTTTGGTCTTGTTTTGTTTAGATAAACATTCTCTATTTTTCTAAACCAGTGTTGTGTCATTTTGTAGTGTCTTCATTAAGTTACTGGGTGTGTTGGTACAAATACTTTACACCTAGCACTCGGAAGTTAAGCCTGCCCACTCATGCCAAGTTACCAAGGGGGTGAGTGGGTGTTAGCTGAGGGTGATTCTCTTTTACCCTGACTAGAGTGAGGGTCCTTGCTTGGGCAGGGGGTAACCTGACTGCCAACCAAAGACCCCATTTCTAACCTTGATGATCAGCAGTTGGGATTGGATTTGCATTTATAGTTGACATACAGTGATTAAGTGTACACTACTGTTTTGAGTTCTGACCACTATGTGACCACATACTACTTATCTTGTGATTTTTTGCTTTTCTCTTTGGGACTTCTTTTGTTCTACTTCTTGCTGATCCCTTGATTGACTTTTTTTGGAACTTCATTTGGGAACTTGGTTTTCTGCCTTTGGAACTTTGCACTTTTTTAACTCTTCATCATTTCTCAATCTGGAGATGCATCAGCTGGAGCTGCTTTTGATAGAGAAATTGGAGAGCTACACAGTGGCTCAGTTGAAGCAGTTCTGTAAAGATTTTGCCTGTCCCATTAGGAGATCATCCAAGAAGGAGGAGCTGCAAAAAGCACAGTGGGCCTGGGTGACAGCCAAAGAAGCTGAGGGACACACAGCTGAGGAGCAGAAAGGGGAGGAAGGGGTGCAAGTCACTCACAATGATGTAGTATGTGGGCCTGTTATTTCCAGGGAGAGAGTCTCTGGGGTGGGTAGCAGTGTGTCCTCCAAGGGTCTGACACCTAAAGAGTTACAGGACAGACAGAGAGAGAATACCAATTGGAGCTGAAGAAGCTCAGTCGAGAGATGGAAGAGAGAAGGATGGCCATTGAGGAAAGGAAGATACACCTGGCTCATGAGCTTAGCTTAAAGGAGTTAGATCATAGGAGCCAGTCCAGTAGAGATGGTGGCAGCAACATCACTGTGCAGCCTGGAAGGAGGGTGCACATTCCTAAGGACCTTGTGAAAGATTACAAAAGGGAGGATGACATACTGCTGTGGTTTAAGGGCTATGAGTCTGCTCTCCATATGAATCTGGTCCCTGAAGCGCATTGGGGGGTAGGTCTGCGGAAGCACTTTGAGGTACAGGGAAGAGATACTCTGACATCCTTAGGGGATCCCCAGGGGCTCACTTACCCTATCATGAATGATGTCCTGATCACTAGGTATGGTCTCAACTGTGATCAGTATACAGACAAGTTTAGGTCCTATAAGAAAAATGAATCCCAAACATGGTTGGAATGTGTTGATTCATTCTGCAGGTCACTGGATGGTTGGGTGAAGGGCGGTAAGGTGACAACATATGAGGGGCTTTACAATCTGATTGCTTGGGAGCACTTGTACAGTTTATGTTTTCCAGAGCTGCAACAGCACCTAATTGACAGCAAGTTGACTGATCCCAGGAAGCTTGTGCAGGAAGCTGACCGCTGGGAGAGCACCAGGGTCAAGAAGAGGTATGGGTGAGACCACACCAAGGGGGGGCAGGGTCCCTTTCAGAAGAAAGGGGGGTAAGGGTAAACAGGGGGAGTTCTCTAAAGGGCCCCAAACTGATTTCCAGGGTAAGGATTCCCAGCTCCCCAGTGAGAAGAAGCTATGGTTCTCCAAAGGGAAGCCAGTGGCAGAGGGCGCCCCACATAAGTGTTATGCATGTGACCAAGTGGGTCATGTAAGGGAGACCCCAAATGCCCCAACAGTACACCAGCACCCACTGGTGCGCCTTCCCAGGGTTTGGCTAGTATAGAACTTGGGGAGGAGTTGGTTCCAGGTGGGTGGGGACCAGCTAAGATGACCCTTGTCTCACTAGGGGATAGTGAGATGGTCCAGAGAACCCACATGCCTGAGAACACTAAAGATTATAGGCAGTGGGTGACCATCAATGGACAGAGGGTGGAGGCTCTGAGAGACACAGGAGCCAGTGTGACTACAGTGAGGAGTAACCTGGTGTCTTAAGAGCAGATTGATCCCCGTGTACTTCACCAAGTAGTTGCAATGGACAACTTAGAGCACCTGTGTAGAGTGGCACAGGTTCCGTTTGAATGGGGGGGTCTCAGGTTCCTTAAAAGTAGCTGTAAGTCCAACCATGCCTGTAGATTGTTTACTTGGCAATGACCTGGAGGATTCCCCTTGGAAGGAGGTGGAACACAGGTCACACTTGGAGATGTTGGGTCTGCCTGGGTAGGTATGCTTATCTACTAGGTCAATGGGAGCCCATCAGGGTGGTCAAGAGCCACTGGAGCCTGAAACAGTGGCCCAGGGGACTGCCAAAAACAGGAAGGGCAGGGGGCATGGGAAACTGGCCCCAGAAGTTCCCATGGTCCGGGAGGAGGCTGAGCCTGAGAGTGACACCCGGAGCCTACAGGGGAACAGGTGGCTGAACTGGGGGAGGTCCCTGAGCTGTCACAGTGGCAGCAGGAAGGGGGGGCGCACCAGGGAAGCATTCTGTGCAGCACAGAAGACATGCCCCCCTCTGGAGGGTTTGCAGCAGCAGGCTGCAGACCAGGCGGCTGGCAAGGAGAAAGGATCTCACCTGATCGATCTACTGGGAGGACGGCCTCCTGTATAGTGAGCCTAAGGTTCCTGAGACTGGGTCAGCCCGTGTGCTGGTGGTACCCCAGTGCTTCAGGGCCTTCCTACTGGGGTTGGCTCATGATGTGCCATTAGCTGGACATTTGGGGTGGAACAAGACCTTTGAGAGGCTTGTCACCCACTTTCACTGACCCCTAATGTGCAAGCACTCAGATGCTTGTTAGGCAAGTGGCAAGAGTGGGGGGAAATGTAAGGCTCCCCTCCAACCTTTTCCTGTTGTTAGTACCCCCTTTGAAAGGGTTGGTATTGACATTGTGGGACCTCTGGATCCCAAGACAGCCATGGGCAACAGGTTCATCCTGATCTTGGTGGACCATGCCACCCGGTACCAAAAAGCCATTCCTCTGAGGTCAATCACTTCCCCTGTGGTGGGTCGTACTTTGATGGGGATTTTTATCCACATGCAGTTCCCCAAGGAAGTGGTCTCTGATAGGAGTATCAACTTTATATCCACATTTATGAAGTCTCTGTGAAGGAGTATGGGGTGACTTACAAGTTCACCACCCCTTACGACCCTCAAATTAATGGTCTGGTTGAGAGATTCAACTGTACCTTGAAAGGCATAATTATGAGCCTGTCAAAGCCCTTGACACGGAAGTGGGAGGTCCTCTTACCATGCCTTCTGTTCGCCTATAGGGAGGTGCCTCAAAAGGGACTTGGGTTTAGTCCCTTTGAGCTGATCTATGTCCACCCTTTGAGGGGACCCTTATGTCTGGTGAAGGAGGCTTTGGAAAAATCTCCTAGTAAACACCCCCAGGATGTATTTAGCTACATGCTGGCTCTGAGAAACCAGACTGCCCGCTTCAGGAGTCTCGCACAGGAGAACCTGGAAGCAAGCCAGGAGGAAATGAAACAGTGATATAACCGGAATGCCACTCTGGTCGAGTTTCAACCTGGTCAAAAAGTGTGGGTGATGGCACCAGTGGAGCCTAGGGCACTCCAAGACAAGTGGACTGGGCCTTTTGAGGTGCTGGAGCGCAAGAGTGAAGTCACCTATCTGGTGGACTTGCAGACTCCCAGGAACCCTTTAAGGTCCTGCATGTTAACCGCCTCAAACCATACTTTGAGCGGACTGAACTATCCATGCTCCTTGCAACAGATGATGGGGTGGAGGAGGAGAATGAGCCTCTTCCTGACCTCCTGTCCGCAGGAGAAAAAGAAGGGTCTGTGGAGGGAGTGATCCTCTCCCCCTCCCTGACTGCAGAGTAGCAGAGGGACTGTCGCCAGGTGTTGGGACAGTTCGCCTCACTGTTTTCCTGGATCCCAGGGGTCACACACTTGTGCACACATGATGTGGACACTGGGGACAGTCCACCCATTAAACAGAGTGTTTACAGGGTGACTGACAGGGTCAGGGCTAGCATTAAGGATGAGGTATCCAAAATGTTAACGCTAGGTGTTATTGAGTATTCCAGCAGTCTTTGGGCCAGCCCAGTGGTATTGGTCTAAAAGGCTGCTGCACCTGCTGCCACTCCAGAACTCAGGTTCTTTATGGACTAACAGGGACTCACTGCGGTCAGCAAGACTGAAGCACACCCCAACCCCCGAGCTGATGAGCTCATTGACCGGTTGGGAACTGCCACCTACCTCAGCACGTTTGACTTAACATCTGGGTATTGGCAGATTGCCTTGACTGAGGGGGCCAAGGAGAGGTCTGCATTTTCTACCCCAGATGGGCACTTTCAAGTTAAAGTGATGCCATTTGGGAAGAAGAATGCCCCTGCCACCTTTCAGAGGTTGGTCAACCAAGTGTTGGCTCGGTTGGATGAGTTCACTGCCACCTACCTGGATGATATTGTTGTTTTTAGTTCCACATGGGAGGAACATCTGCAACACCTCTGCAGAGTGTTGGAAGCCCTGTGGAAGGGAGGCCTCACTATTAAGGCAAGCAAGTGCCAAATAGGGCAGGATTCTGTGGTGTACTTGGGACACCAGGTGGGGAGTGGCCAGGTGGCACCCCTACAGCCAAAAATTGACACCATTTTGGTTTGGGAGCCTCCCAAAACCCAGACTGAGGTGAGAGCCTTTTTAGGCCTCACTGGCTACTACAGGAGGTTTGTCAAGGGGTATGGTACCATTGTTACCCACTTGACTGAGTTGACTTCTAAGAAGCAACCCAAGAAGGTGATCTAGACAAAGGCTTGCCAGACCGCTTTTGATGCCCTGAAGGCTGCCATGTGTACAGCACTTGTGCTGAAGGCACCTGACTACTCCAAGGAGTTTGCTGTGCAAACAGACGCCTCAGAGCATGGTATTGGAACAGTACTCTCACAGCTTAATGAAGAGGGCCTGGATCAACTCGTAGCCTTCATTAGCAGGAGGTTACTTCCCAGGGAACATAGGTGGAGTGCCAGAGAATGTGAAGTGTTTGCTGTGGTCTGGGCGCTGAAGAAGCTAAGACCCTACTTGTTTGGGACTCACTTCCGGGTTCAGACCGACAACAGGCCCCTCAGATGGTTAATGCAGATGAGGGTTGAGAATCCAAAACTGTTGAGGTGGTCCATTTCCCTACAGGGGATGGACCTTATGGTGGAACACTGCCTTGAAACAGAACACACCAATGCTGATAGTCTGTCCAGATTCTTCCGCCTTCGTGATGAGAACTCCCATGAGGTTGGGTAGTTGCTCCTTAATTTCAGCTGGGGGGGACCTGTGTTAGACTTTTCATCCTTGGCGTGGTCTCCCTTAACTTTTTGCCTCTGTTTCCCAGGTTGTTGATGTGTGCTGGACTCTATTTTTGCTGTTTTTCTTACTCTGGGCACTTTACCACTGCTAACCAGTGGCAAAGTGCAAGAGCTCCTATACAAAATGTGCATGTAGTTGGTTCATCCATGATTGGCATACTTGATTTACTGGTAAGTCCCTAGTACAGTGCACTAGAGGTGCCAAGGGCCTGCAAATCAAATGCTACTAGTGGGCCTGCAGCACTGGTTGTGCCACCCACATTAGTAGCCCTGTAATCATGTCTCAGACCTGCCACTGCAGTGTCTGTGGGTGCAGTTTTAAACTGCCAAATTTGACGAGGCAAGTGTACCCACTTGCCAGGCCTCAACCTTCCCTCTTCTTACATGTAAGGCACCCCTAAGGTAGGCCCTAGGTAGCCCCATGGGCAGGGTGCAGTGTTTGTTTAAGGTAGGACAGATACTAATGTGTTTTATATGTGCTAACAGTGAAATACTGCTAAATTCTGTTTTCACTGTTGCAAGGCCTATCCCTCTCATAGGTGAACATGGGGTCGTCCTTTAAAAATGATTAAAGTGTAGATTCCCTTTGGGAGCAGATAGACATTTGGAGTTTGGGGTCTCTGAGCTCACAATTTAAAAATACATCTTTTAGTAAAGTTGATTTTGAGATTGTGTGTTTGAAAATGCCACTTTTAGAAAGTGAGCATTTTCTTGCTTAAACCATTCTGTGGCTCTGCCTGTTTGTGGATTCCCTGTCTGGGTCAGTTTGACAGTTGGGCTGTCTGTACCTCTCTCTAGATAGTGACACAAAGGGAGCTGGGGTGTAGCCTGCATATCCTGATGAGCCACCTGCACTAGGAGGGAGGGGAGGAGTGGTCACTCACACCTGAAAGGACTGTGCCTGCCCTCACACAATACAGTCTTCAAACCCCTGGTGTGTGTCTGGGGCCTGGCCTGGGCAAGGCAGGATTTCACAAACAAGAGAGATTTTTCTTCGAAGTAAGCCTATGTCGAAGGGCAAAATGGGTATAAGAAGGGCACCCAAAACCACAGACTCTAGATGACTTCTGGAAATGAGGAGGAGGAAGAAGAGCTGCCCTGCCGGGAGCTATCCTGCAGCTGCTGCTTCTGTCTATGCAAGAGGACAAAGGCTGGACTTTGTGTACCTTCCTGCTTGTGAAGAACTCCCAAAGGGCTTGAAACTGAGCTTGCCTCCTGTTGTTTAAGTCTCAGGGACAGAGAAGACTTCTCTCTGGCAGCACCTGGAGCCTCTGTTGAGACTCCTGCCTTGCCAAGTGGTGCCCTCTCCAGTTCCTGGGGCCTTGACAGGGGAAGCTGGTGGACCAAGGTTAGAAATCCATGCACAGATCACCGTGCAGGGAAACTTCCGATGCAATCTCTGAACACGGCTAAAGAAACTACGTGCCGCTAGCTCCGGGGCTGAAATGGACGCAGCGAGGCTGGGAAATCGACGCACACGGTTGGAGAAATGACACTTGGCACGCTAATGGAGGCTGCAACAATGCAATATCGCTAGGCGCGGAAAACCAACGCAAACCGGCCTGGACCTGAGGTGTTTTGTCCGGATCGCCACCTGTCTCTCCTGCGGGGAAAGAAACTACGCACGCCGATCGGACCGGAGAAGGAGAAACAACGCACAACCTTGCTTGTGGGTGAGAAATCGACGCACCACTTACCTTTTTCATTGCACACTCGCCCTGGCGGGTTATTTTGATGCAACCTAGGTACACTTTCATGCTAACAGCATTGGCTTTGTGTTTAAAAGAACATGAAGACTATTTTTGCATTTTAATTAATAACTTTAGTTGTGTATAGTGGATGTTTGTCGTCTTGGTCTTGTTTTGTTTAGATAAATATTCTCCATTTTTCTAAACTGGTGTTGTGTCATATTATAGTGTTACTGTGTGTGTTGGTACAAATACTTTACACCTAGCACTCTGAAGTTAAGCCTGCCTGCTCATGGCAAGATACCAAGGGGGTGAGCGGGGGTAAGCTGAGGGTGATTCTCTTTTACACTGACTAGAGTGAGGGTTCTTGCTTTGACAGGAGGTAACTGCCAACCAAAGACCCCATTTCTAACACAAACCATTGTATATGTTCCAGAATACAGATGTACATGGTCATTCTAGGATAGAAACACTACAAGTGAATTGGCATCTATTAAACATTGTTGGCACAACAGATATGCACGGCTTATGCACACATCTTTTTAAATGTAGGGAAGAAAAAATGGTAAACCATGTAAACGCTGATGCACACAGCTAAAGAGGGGAACAGTGTTTTTACAAAATTGATTGGTTTTAACAATAAAAGTGGAAATAGTTACATGTACAATAAGTACCACACCTGAGGCATATTTTTCAACCAAAATAATAACCTAATACAAGCACACTGCTAAGAAGCATATTAAGTGAAATTGGTCTACCATATTTCTGTACAACTATTAAACATGGCTTCAGGAAATGTGCATAATCTGTCACCTTCAGAAGCTTTTATTCTAGCATCAGGAGAATCTACCTTAAAATGGGTCGAATGGCTAGAGTATGTTACTAATTACATTTCGACATTCAACAATGAAGATGGAGAGTTACACCTGAAAAGAAAAAGAACATTTTATGACATTGTTTAGGCGTGGGAGGTCTAAAAGTGTATAATCGCATTAATAAAACACATGACCAGAAGGAAAAGGAAATGTATACACCAATGCATTGGATAATTTAGATAATTACTACAAACCCACAGTATGTTCTGCAGCGGACAGTTACAAATGTTTCTATAGGAAACAAGGTAAAGATGAACCTATAGAGGATTATTGGGGTCATTCCTACCCTGGCGGTCCGAGACCGCCAGGGTAGGGGACGGAGGAAGCACCGGCAACAGGCTGGCGGTGCTTCTGGGGCTATTCTGACCGCGGCGGTAAAGCCACGGTCAGAAAAGGGAAGCCGGCGGTTTCCCGCCACCTTCCCGCTGCCCCTGTGAATCCTCCACGGCGGCGCTGCAAGCAGCGCCGCCATGGGGATTCCGACCCCCTTCCCGCCAGCCTGGTTCTGGCGGTTTTCACCGCCAGAACCTGGCTGGCGGGAACGGGTGTTGTGGGGCCCCTGGGGGCCCCACATTGATTTTCAGTGTCTGCTTGGCAGACACTGAAAATCGCGACGGGTGCAACTGCACCCGTCGCACACCAGCAACTCCGCCGGCTCCATTCGGAGCCGGCTTCCTCGTTGCTGGTGCTTTCCCGCTGGGCGGGCGGGCGGCCTTTTGGCGGTCTCCCGCCAGCCCAGCGGGAAAGACAGAATGACCGCCGCGGTCTTTTGACCGCGGTACGGTCTTCTGGCGGTTCCCGCCAGGCGGGCGGCGACCGTCGCCCGCCAAGGTAGGAATGACCGCCTATGTGTCTGCTTTAAGGAATTTGGCACTCATGTGTCAGTTTGGAACCCTACATGATGAACTTATTAGGGATCAAATAGTAATGAGGGCAATCAGCATGAACATTCAAGATCAGTTATGGGCAAAAAGGGAAATACCTCTCCAAGGTGTTAGTGATATTGTGAAAAGAGCCTAATCAACAGTGAGGTGCGCTAAAGCTGCATTGAATGAAAAAAAGGACAAACACATGGAACAAATGGTAACAAAAGGAAGTAGTACCAAAGCTTCAATCCAAACACCATACAAGAAAAGGAATAGAGAAGAAACAGCAGTAGAATAGAGAAATAACCCAAAGAACTCTACCAAAAGGAAATGTTACAGATGTGGAAGTATACATTATTTAGTGTTAGAAATGTGGTTTCTTGTTGGTAGTCAGTTTGCACCCTGTCCAAGTAGAGACACTCACTATAGTCAGGATAAGGGAGATACCCAGCTCAGATAACCCCTGCTCACCCTCTTGGTAGCTTGGCACAAGCAGTCAGTCTTATCTCAGAAGCAATATGTAAAGCAATTGCACATAACACACAGTAATACAGTGAAAACACTACAAAAGGACACAACACCAGTTTTAGAAAAATAGCCAATATGTATCTATGTCAAACAAGACCAAAATGAGAAAAATCCAACACACAGTAATAAAGATATGAATTTTGCAAGAATTAACGTAAAAACACAGTTCCTTGAAGTCAGGTCGATAGCTCCGTCTGGGGCTATCACGACGTCACAAACAACAAATCCAACTGTTCAGGCTGGCTGCGGCTTCACGGGCCAGCGAGGGTGTTGGGAAGACCCGCAAACAGTACCTTGGAAATGAAGGGCGTTGTGATCCTCGTGATGAGATCCGGAGTGCTGGATCAGTGGTGTCACAGACGTCTGTTCCAGAGTCGATGCAGGGGTCGTCCGGCCCTGGATGTCACCCACATTCCAGATCGCACTTCGGGCTGATGATAGCGGTGATGGCATCGGGCTGCGGTGCAAAGCAGGACAGTGTGACGTGTGGTGCCTACAGGTAACAGTGCAGGCAGCGGCTCGGTGATGGCGTCCTGCAATGTTGGTGAGACCAGGGCTGAGGTGTGAAGCGGGCCGGTGCGACATGTGGTGTCTCCAGGTCAAGGTGCAGGCAGCGTATTTGCTGAAGTGCTCTTGTCGGTAGGCCCAAGGCGGCAGTGCTGCAGTACAGGTGGGCTCTGTGCGGTGCCCACTTGTCACAGTGCAGACAGATGCATCTGTTGACAACACTGGACTCGATGGCACTGGCGGCAGTGAACCAGGGCTGCGGTGCGGGACGGGATGGTGCTTCGTATACCTCACGAGTGGTGTCCACAGGCTATGGTCAGTGTCAATGTCATAGTGGAGCATCGTCATCGGGGATGCCAAGGCTGAAGTGTGAGCAAGATGATGCAGAGTGTGATGCCCAAAGGTCACGTTGCAAGCAGCAGCTCGGTGACAGCGTCAGGTGGTGGCATCGGTGAGACCAGGGTTGTGGTGCAACAAGTAGCACAGCTCCGTATGACGGCATCAGGTCACAGTGTAGTCAGCGGCATCATTGATGTGGTCACAATGTTTTTTTTCTGTTGCAGCACAAAACACACAGTTCCCAGTACTGTAGGCAGATGAAACTGAAGTCTTTGATATCCTTGAGACTTCCAACAGGAGGCAAGCTCTACTCCAAGCCCTTGGAGAAACTTCACAAGCAGGATACACAGCAAAGTCAAAGTCTAGTCTTTGCCCTCTTTAAGGCAGAAGCAGCAACTGCAGGCCAACCCAGCAAAGCACACACAGCAAAGGGGCAGTACTCCTCCTCCAGCTGTTCTCCTTGGCAGAGGAACCTCTTGATCCGAAAGTGTTCTGAAAATCTGGGGGTTTGGGTCCACTACTTATACCCCTTTCCACTTTTGAAGTAGGCAAACTTCAAAGAGAAGTCTCTGTTGTTGACAAGATCCGGCCTTGCCCAAGCCTGGCCCCAGACACATACCAGTGGGTTGGATACTGCATTGTGTGAAAACAGGCAAAACCATCTCCTACCCCACTCCAGCCCACAAGACTCATCAGGATATGTAGGCTACACCCCAACTCCCTTTGTGTCACTGTCTAGAGGATATTCACAGCAGCACAACTGTCAGTGTGACCCAGATGTGGAATACAAAAGCGGGCAGAGGCGCAGAATGATTTAAACAAGAGAATGCCCACTTTCTAAAAGTGGCATTTTCAAACTGACAATCTAAAAACCAACTTTACCAAAAGGTGCATTTATAAATTGTGAGTTCAGAGACTCCAAACTCCCCATCTCCATCTGCTCCCAATGGGAAGCTGTACTTAAAAGATATTTAAAGGTAGCCCCCATGTCTACCTATGAGAGATATAGGCCTTGCACAGCACAAACTACATTTAGCAGTATTTCACTGTTAGGACATGTAAAACACATCAGTACATGCCCCACCTTTATCATACACTACACCTTCCCATGGGGCTACCCAGGGCCTACCTTAGGGGTGCCTTACATGTATTAAAAGGGAAGGTTTAGGCCTGGCAACTGGGTACACTTTTCAAGTCAAACTGGCAGTTTAAAACTGCACACACAGATACTGCAGTGGCAGATCTGAGTCATGTTTATAGGGCTACTCATGTGGGTGGCACAGTCAGTGCTGCAGACCCACTAGTAGCATTTGATTTACAGGCCATGGGCACCTCTAGGGACTTATTAGTAAATTAAGTATGCCAATCATAGATAAACCAATCAATAGTACCATTTCACATAGGGAGCACCTGCACTTTAGCACTGATCAGCAGTGGTAAAGTGCCCAGAGTTTCAAAAACAGCAAAAACAGAGTCCAGCACACAGAAACAACCTTGGTCGTAGAGGCAAAAAGTTAGGGGAAACCACTCCAAGGATACCAAGTCTAACATTTGTCCCACCCAGTTGAAAGTGGGGAGAACTACCCAACCATATGGGATTTCTCCTCACTAAGGTGGAAGAATCTGGACAGACCATCAGCATTGGATTGTTCTGTTCCAGGGTGGTGTTCCACCATAAAGTCCGTCCCCTGTAGAGAAATGGACCACCTTGACAGTTTTGGATTCTCATCCCTCATCTGCATTAACCATCTGAGGGGCCTGTGGTTGGTCTGAACCCGGAAGTGAGTTCCAAACAAGTAGGGTCTTAGCTTAGTCAGCGCCCAGACCACAGCAAAAGCTTCATGCTCTATTGCACTCCACCTATGTTCCCTGGGAAGTAACCTCCTACTGATGAATGCTATAGGTTGATCTAGGCCCTCTTTATTTAGCTGTGACAACACTGCTCTCACACCATGCTCTGAAGCATCAGTCTTCATGACAAACTCTTTGGAAAAGTCAGCTTCCTTCAGCACTGGTGCCCTGAACATGGCTGCCTTCAGGGCATCAAAAGCTGTCTGGCAGGACTCAGTCCACATCACCTTCTTTGATTGCTTTATAGAGGTTAACTATGTTAATGGAGCAACAATGGTGCCATACCCCTTAACAAACCTCCTATAGTAATCTGTGAGGCCTGAATAGGTTCTCACCTGAATCTAGGTCTTAGGGGGCTCCCATGCCAGAATAGTGTCAATCTTGGGTTGTAGGGGTGCCACCTGGCCACTCTCTACCTGGTGCCCCAAGTACACTACAGATTTGGCACTTGTTAGGCTTAATAGTGAGGCCTGCCTTTTGCAGAGCCTCTAACATTCTAGAAAGGTGCAGCAAATGTTCCTCCCAAGTGGAGCTGAACACAGCAATGTCATCCAGGTAGGCGGCACTGAAAGCTTCCAGTCCAGCCAACACCTGGTAAACCAACCTCTGAAAGGTGGCAGGGGCATTTTTCATCCCAAAGGTCATCACCCTAAACTGGTAGTGCCCATCTGGGATAGAAAATGCAGACATCATCCCTTGCCCCTCTCAGTCAGAGCAATCTGCAAATATCCAGACATTATGTCAAACGTGCTCAGATTTGTGGCAGCCCCTAACCGATCAATGAGCTCATAAGCCCGGGGATGGGGTGCAGGTAAGTCTTAGTTTCCCCATTGAGTCTCTGGTAATCCACACAGAACCTGAGTACTGGAGTGTCAACAGGAGCAGCAGTTTTAAGGACTAAGACCACAGGATTGGCCCAAGGGCTACTGGTGAACTCAATAATCCCAAGCGCTAACATTTTGGATACCTCATCCTTAATGCCGGCCCTGACCTTGTCAGTCACTCTGTAAACTTTTTGTTTTACAGGAGGACTGTCCACAGTTTCCACATCATGTGTACACAAATGAGTGACCCCTGGGATCAAGGAAAATAATGAGGCAACCTGTATCAACACCTGGCGACAGGCCCTCTGTTGTTTTAGAGTCAGTGAGGGAGAGAGATTCACACCCTCTACTGAACCATCTTTCTCTTTGGCAGACAAGAGGTCAGGAAGAGGCTCGCTCTCCTCTTCCACCCCATTATCTGTTGCCAAGAGCATAGTCATTTCTGTTGTTTCAAAGTGCGGATTGAGGGGGCACACATGCAGGACCCTCAAAGGAGTCCTCAAGTTCACCAAAAAGGTGACCTCCCTCTTGCACTCCACCAACTCAAAAGGCCCAGTCAACTTGTTCTGGATAGCTCTGGGCTTCACTGGGGCCATTACGCACACTTTCTGGCCAGGCTGAAACTCAACCAGAGTGGCATTCTTGTCATACCAGCAAGTCATGTCTTCCTGGCTTGCTTCCAGGTTCTCTTGAGCGAGCTTCCTGAAGCATGCTGTCTGGTTCCTGAGAGCCAGCATGTAACTGAATACATCCTAGGGGGACTTACTGGAAGATTTCTCCAAGCCTTCCTTAACCAGACTCAAAAGTCCTCTGACATGGTGGCCATACAACAACTCAAAAGGACAAAATCCAAGACCCTTTTGTGGCACCTCCCTTTAGGCGAACAGAAGGCATGGCAAGAGGACGTCACACTTATGCCTCAAGGGCTCTGAAAGGCCCATGATCATGCCTTTCAGGGTGCAGTTGAATCTCTCAACCAGACCGTTTCCTTGGGGGGTAAGGAGTGGTAAACTCGTAGGTCACCCCTCAATCTTTCCACAGAGACTTCATATATGTTAATATGAAGTTGGTACCCCTATCGGAGACCAATTCCTTGGGAAACCCCATGTGGGTAAAAACCCCTATCAGTGCACGTCCCACCAGAGTGGAGGTAATTGATCTTAGAGGAATGGTTTCTGGGTACCGGGTGGCATGGTCCACCAAGACCAGGATAAACCTGTTGCCCATGGCTGTCCTGGGATCCAGAGGCCCTACAATGTCAATACCAAACCCTTTCAAAGGGGGTGACCACAGAAAAAGGTTGGAGGGGAGCCTTACATTTCCCCCCACTCTTGCCACTTGTCTGACAAGTTTGGCAAGACCTACAGTGTGCATCTGAGTGCCTGCACATTTGGGGCCAGTAAAAGGGGTGACAAGCCGCTCAAAGGTCTTGTCCTGCCCCAAATGTCCAGCTAAAGGCACATCATGAGCCAGACCTATTAGGAAGGCTCTAAAGCACTGTGGTATCACCAGCACACAGGCTGTCCCAGGCTCAGCAACCTTAGGCTCACTGTATAGGAGGCCGTCCCCCAGTAGATCAAGTGTGATCCAGACTCACTGCCAGACGCCTGGTTTAGGGCATGTTCACTGTGCCTCACAGAATGCTTCCCTGGCGGGTCCCCCATCCTGCTCCCACTGCATCAGCTCAGGGACCTTCCCCACCTCAGCCAACTGTTCGTCTTTAGGCTCTGGGATATCACCCTCAGGCTCTGCCTCCTCCCGGACTGTGGAAACATCTGGCAACGGTTTCCCGTGCCCCTTGCCCTTCCTCCTTCTGGCAGACACCTTGGCCACTGTCTCAGGCTCCAGGGACTCCTGATCACCCTGACAGGCTGCCATTGACCAGGTGGACACACACACTTACCCAGGCACACCCAACATCTCCAAATGAGACCTGTTTTCCACCTCCATCCAAGGGTAATCCTCCAGGCCAGTGCCAAGCAGACAATCTACAGGATGGACTCACAGCTATTCTCAAGGCACCTGAGAGCCCCCCCCCCATTCAAAGGGAACCTGCGCTACTCTGCACAGGCACACTGAGTTGTCTACCGCAATTCCTTGGTGAAGTACATAGGGATCTACCTGCTCTTCAGACACCAGGTGACTTCTCACAGTAGTCACACTGGCTCCAGTGTCTCTTGGAGCCTCTACCCTCTGTCCGTTGATGTTCACCCACTGCCTGTACATTTTAGTGTTCTCAGGCACTAGGGTTCTCTGGACCATCTCACTGTCCCGTAGTGAAACAAGGGTCATCTCATATGGCTCCCACCCACCTGGAACCAACTCCTCCCCAAGTGCTAAACTGGCCAAACCCTGTGACTGAGCACCAGTGGGTGCCTGTGTCCACTTGAGACATTTGGAATTCCCTCCCACCTGGTCACATGAATAACACCTGTGTGGACCCCTCTCCACAGGTTTCCCTTTGGAGAACCATGGCTTTCTCTCAACAGGGGCTGGAAATCCTTATCCAGGAAACTAGGTTGGGGCCCTTTAGAGAATTCCCCCTTTTTACACTTACACCCCTCTTTCTTCTGAAAAGGACCCTGCCCACCCTGGGCGTGGTCTCCTCCATTGCTCTTTTGGACCCTAGCAAAAGGTTTAGCTTGCCAGGTCAAAATGGCAATTTGAAACTGTGCACACAGGCTGCAATGGCTAGCCTGAGACATTTTTGAAGGGCTACTTAAGTGGGTGACACAATGAGTGCTGCTGGCCCCATGGTAGCATATATTATATAGGCAGTGGTGTAACGAAACTTGAGGGTGCTCACAGCAAAGTACTTTTCCAGGGATGTACAAGTAAATGAAATGTGTCAGCTGGGTGTAATTCAATTCCACCATGTTTAAATAGACCACATGCACTTTTTCACTGTTTTGGAGTGGTGAAGTCCATAGTATACTAATCCAACAAAAATGAGATCAGCAAAAATTGAGGAATAAGTCAAAAAGTTTGGGGGAAGACCATCCTAAAGCTAACAGGCCTACCAGCTTGCATCAAGTCCTAGTACTGATTGAACTGGCCCCTCCCTTTTACACCCCTGTGCATTCACTAACTGGGGGGTTTTGGCCTTTCACAACGCAAGGTGATTTTGGCACTGCGGTCATGTCAACTTTTGGGCTAAGGTAGCTTTTGTACGAGAAAGCTGATAGGTGTAGGTCTTTGCGACACTGTGCCTCACTCACCACAGTTTAACAATGAGCAAGCTCCAGCAAGAGGTGAAGTAGAGTACAATAGATTTAAAACAATTTAACACTTATCAACACGGCCTAGTTGCTTCGATGTTTGTTGATGAAGGCTCAAACAAATCGATTTCCATAATTATCTGTTTGACTCTGACAGCTATGTTTTGTGACTATATGCTCGAATTTTTAATTGAAAGAGCTTTGAGGATTATTTTTAATTTTGATGCTGCATTCCTTCCACGAAAAGTACATAAGACGACTACTCAAAACCATAATGGATATGAAAAAATGAATTAAATATCATTCTTTCACTTATGTTGCTGTCAATGTTGGTTTTGTTGATCTGTGCTGTGATTCAAGTGAAAAATCCCAGCCTCTGGTGTCACATAAATGTGTGACAGTGGTATACGAAGGGGGTCTTGTTTCAGTAAAGTACTTTCCTTGAATGTGACGCCAGTATGCCCAAAATATTAAGTGCCATACTTACAAAAAAAGCGGCACATCATAGATGATGCAAACCTCTTCTTGCCCCCCCACACACACCGGCACCTAGTAACACCATGGTTGTGCCGTATTTACAATAGGGTGCACCATAGCAGTCATTAGCACAATAGCAGCAACTTTTTTGACGCTATTGTGGCGGTTTGCTAAACTAGCATCAAAAAGTTTGACGCTGGGGCGGCAAAGCACAGGGAGGCCCGGCGAGTATAATGGGTGCGTCATTTTAATGCCTGCTCTGAGCAGGTGTTAAAATGTATGGAAAAAAAAAACAGCGCAATGATATGTTGTTAATTTCACTGCATTTTTTTGGGCATCTCTGCACTGGAACGCGCCTGTTGCATTCATTATGCCTGATGCATGCATAATGTGGCACAAAGGGTTGCAAAGTGGCATAATGCAAGCATTGCAAGCATTGTGCCACTTAGTAAATATGACACAGGGGAAAAGCCACCTTAGTGTAAAACAAATAAGGCTATGGCAGCGCTAAGGTGACGCAAGAGGCTTGCAAATATGCTCCTAAAAACTTCCCCACACTCACTTAAGCACCAGGTGCCTAAACATTCTGGGATTGCACTAGCATACACCTTTTGGTTTCCCAGTTGTAAATATATGGCACTCTTCTACGCTTCCAGTGGCCCTCAAGCGATCTAATCAAGTATTCCGTTATTACTACTTTCTTTTGCAATAAATAAAGCGCGTGCCGAGTGTTGTTCTATAATTCATTACCGCATCTTTAACATTTTAATTGACTGCACCTGGGCGGACACTGAATGTGATGTTAACGTGCTCCGTTACTCCTACCAGTGCCAAGAAGAAATATGACCACACTGGTGCTAAACACAGTTAATTTGCTCCTCTCAATTATCCCGGAGTGGGGTTCATTATTTTTGTTCTGCAACAGCAGCTTGTTGTTTTCTGTCCATATTATCTAGTCTGCTCTTCGTCCTCCCAGCCATCCATTATGCACACATTACAGAGAACAGTAATCCTGACATAAAAAAATTATGTTTTTATTACGGTTGTGTAATTGTTTCCCAGTCAGTAATAAAACTGTTGACAATCTGGAATCACAAACACCGATGGGTTCCACTTTTACATTGCTTATTATCGGCCAAGCATGGTTAATACAATTTCCATGATTTAAATTCGAATTCATTATCTATAATGTTTATGTCTGGGCTAAATATTTGCTAAATCAGTTTTCTTAAGTTCCATGGTTGCAACCATAGCATATGCCCACGGTGCCACGGAACAATTTTCAAAATACTGAATTATTTGTTTAACACTTTTTTGCTAACAAATTATTGAGACTTGCGTCCAAATTTATCAAGATGCATTTCTTTGGAGGTTTTTAATAGCATGGAGCAGCCTTTAATGGGTATAGCAACCCTGCACCACTGTGAGAAGGAAGTGAGTCAAAAGAAACCCTTTTGGCAGACAAACCTAGGCCCAGATTTAAGAGGGCTTAGCGCCTCCTTGTGCCAAATTAGTGCAATTCTTTTTTATGCTAATGTGGCCTAGTGAGGCTAAAATCACCACACTAGAGTTACAAAGTGGCGTATTGCATGCATTGTTCCATTTTGTAACCCCTAATGCCACATTATACCTGCCCCAATGTATGCAAGGGGAGCGTTCCCCTTTTGGGGGGGGGTCGAAAAATGGCGCAAAGAAATCTAAAGTATCTCTTTGCGCCATTTTTTCAGGTATTTAAAAGGGGGCATACCGTTGTTTACAATAGGCCACTATGTAGTGCTCAGGGTTAGCATCCAAATTTTGTTACTAACCCTGAATAGTATATCAATAATTTTGGAAGCTATTGCCCCCTACCCTGCACCATGGTGTGCCTATTTTAAATACAGCGCACACATGGTGGCAGTAGGGGGGGCACTAAGGGGCACAAGAAAAGTGGCGCCACACTGGGAGCAGAACTACTTTTATTAAATCTGCCCCCTACTGTGCTCAAAGTAGGCACTGGGTTTCGAGTCTTCTGTTTGGGATGAATTCAAACATGGGTGACAACTCTCCAAAATAGCAGGATTAGGGTTAGTGACACCATGCACTGTTGTACACCCAATGATGTCATAAGGTTGATTCCACCTCCAAACGTTAGCCTTTCAGCGGCCTCCTATTTGTCATATTGGGGATCTGTAAAAGGCGATGGGTGGCAACTACAGGCAATAAAGAGGGACAGGAGAGCACTGTTTACTTTTTGCTCCTCCTCCTGCTTTTATGCCCCTGCGATCAGGTATAGAAAGGGCAGAAGAATAGGTTGACTCCCTTGAATATAGTTTAGGACAGGATAATGATGAGGGGCATATTGTACGAGCACAAGTGAAGACAAAACACCATTGGTTTGCTTATAAAAGCAAACATATTCAGAGAGGTGGTGATACACCATAACCCAGATTTATTAAAATTTATCAATTCAATTCAGAGAAAAGCAGCACAAAGCAATACATTGGCATTTACTTTCCATTGTAAATGGCGTTTTGAGCTAGATAGAATGACTTCTTCAGAGCAGAGAATTCTCTGGACTGATTTGAGTCACTTTGCATCACAGGGTTTTTACTGGGGTGTTACAGTGCAAAAAACAATAGTTTTTGATACAAAGCCTAATCACTAAGATAGCCAGACCAGGCTTTGCTTCACTATTTGAAGCAGATACTAACAAGGAGAAATATTTTCATTTCTCAAAAAACCCTGATGTGCATGCTTCCTGAAGTGCACAGCACACATCCAATCCCTGGTACACTTCTGACATGATTAGGCATTGGGATGTGCACTGAAGAGGTATGCTTCCAGTACAAATCCTGTGCTAGACAATGTATACTCGTTCAACACTACATGTTGCACAAGAAAGCCTTAAAGAGCCCAGGGAATGACATCAAATCAGGCCAATCTTAAAAGATATTGCTTTGTGCTATATGTCCGTACTTGTGCAAAGCAGCGTAGCAAATTTGTTCACTGTGGTATGTTGTATTAAAAATGACCAAATCTACCTCCAAGTCTTCTACAGATCACTTAGAAGTTAACTTTTATATTTTAGAATGTACACTTTACAAAATGTTTTTAAAAAGATTATGTTGTCCATCCTGTAGAACATTGGCAGCTCATTTTGCTACATTTGGCACTAAGTTTTTCTTTATTGACGTTTGACTTGTGTTCCTAAGTTAAAACTCTCATCAAATGTACTGTTGTAGTCCTCAGCTGTGGAACTGTCTTCCTAGCCACAGTCCCACCCTAAACAAAATGAAAAATAGAATCTGATTGATTGCAGAAAAATATGTTTATTTGTAACTTTAAATTGAATAATTATAGCAATTCCACTTTCCCCTACCTAAACCGATTACATTAATTCTTCTTTTGGTAATGGAGAGTTTGATGTATTATTTCTATGGTTAAAAGAGTGTTTCTACGGTTAATATGTTGTTTGATGCACTGATGGTCATACGAGAAAGTCTGAAGTCTGGTGTTGGAATAATTGCGATGGAATATGTGCTAGTTGATGGTATATAAAGTGTAGATTGCATTATTGTTGACTTGTAAGATTGTAGTTCATTTTCGGTGGATGTGTTTTGAATATTAGAAACATTGATGCTTGGCGTCTGAGAAATCTGAGTAGTTGTTGACTGATTGTAAGTTATTGTGCCCTGATATTTGACTTAAAACTGTAAACTTTGCACTTGTATAGCGCACTACTCACCCGTTAGGGTCTCAAGGCGCTGTACTCATACTGCTATGGAACCCCTCCTGGCTTTTCCCTGTGAGGTGCCCACTCCTGGGCACCCCCAGGGTGAAGCCAGGCATCCAAGCGCTGTTGGGGCTGTTGTGGAGATTAAGCAAGATATTGCCCAGAGTTGCAGAGTGGGACCCATTAATTAGATTAGGCACTGAGGCGAGAATTATCTGGTCCAAGGGAATTGAGCCCAAGACCTGCCGAAGCAGGACTTGAACCCTGGTCTTGAGCCAGATCTCTGCTTCAGGGTCTGCCACTCTAACCATTGTGCCACACTTCTCCACTACATTCTTTGATGAGATATTGTTATCAACTACTTTCTGAATTGCAGATTTTATGTTCTATAACCATGATGTACAGCATGATCAAATGCAATGGCAGGACCACAGTCTCAAAGGTGAGCTCCATTGGCTTTGCCAATACTTGTTAGGTATCTGCCAACATCCCTATGATTCTAAGCAAATCAATTAGCCCCCCCATGCGTGAAAAAGAAAAAAATGACATTTAGCAAAACATCCTATCACAAAAAGAAAGCAATTGTGCCCATGTCCTAATTGTGCCCATTTCCTACTGAAAATACATTTGGAACCAGATACCAACTGTTGTCACAATAAAAGCAGACAAAATTGTCACAATAAACGTCTTTGAAGTACATGTGAAATAGTAAAACATAGCTGCAAGAGTTTCAACAAGGACAAAAGGGAAGCAGAAAAAATAAATGTAGTATCTCAATCTCAGCTCAATCAGTAGCTTACGTAATTATCACTTGGTCCATGCTGCAGCCAAAAGAAGAGGAAGTGAAGCTATCACACACTGGCCAATTAGGAGGCAGAAAATAACTAACAGTTAAGCAAACAAATATTAAACAATGGGCTTGTTGTAAACAATATATCTGGTAAGTGAGAGCAGATGCAGCACATGCTCTACTGCAAGTGAGACCTGAAATTGAGCTCAAGAAGCACTTCCTCTGCCATAGCATGGCACTTTCAGGTGGTGAAACATGCACACCAGTTTCTGTAGGTGCAGTCTGGAAATGATAAGGTGCCTGAAACTGATAGTGGTACATAATTCCTCTTTCTGCAGTAGTCATAAGAGGCACATTTTTTTCATGAGATGCCCCTTGAGCGTAAATGGGTATACATTTTGAGATAATATTTTGTGCTTTGAGATTCTAATTTTCTCATTGCATTTTTTTAGGGTTTGTAGAGTACTCAGATATAATGTCTTTGCCCTAAGTTGTGAGAGAGAGCTTGTCCTGGGTGAGCACCATTGCTGGGAGACAAAATAAAGTGAAGCATGCAAGGCATCCAAGGGAAGAAAACATAAGAAGGAAAAATGAGGAGGACAGAAGACGAGGGCCAAGACACAAAGCGCAAGAAAATACAAAGATTTCTGAGGGCGGATGTAGAATAGGTCAGTAGTCAATGGATATTGGAGAAGACAAGACAAGAAGAATAACAGAGTCAAGACAGAGTTTTGAAGCAGATGGGGACACAAGGTGACAGATCTTAGGAGTTTGGTATTAGGGCATACTAAGTAACCTCTCTTTGAGATTGGAACAACTCAACCACATGGCAATAAAGCAACTATATTGAAAAACTGTCTTCTGTGGTAAGAAAATAAAGGGATTTCTTACTGCATTCAATAGATCTATGATATGAAAAATCTAATTTGACAAAGTGTAATGTTGAGTGCACACTTTTGCAAATATTAGTCTCTCATGCAATTCAATGCAAGTATTCTGTAGGAAGAGAAATGTTAATGTTTAGATTTGTAATGTGCACTATGACATCAACAGGGTGTATTGGCACACAAATTAAGTATGGATTGCTACTCCAAACATCCAATAGCACGAGGTGGGAAATGTTTACTCTTATGTGCTGATGAAGGTTTGATTGGGAAAGATTCAAAGTAATGGCTCAAGGGAGAGGACCCAATCAACCCATTGACTGAAGGAACTGACCCAAAGCATGCTCTTTTTCTGTTGAAAACAGCAGGTCATACAGACAGGTGTGCTGGCAAGTCAGACCTAATGGCAGTTTGGAGCCACCAGTCAGACTCAATTATTATTGATGTATTTTATTTAGATTCCTATGCATTGGTGCAGTGAAGGCTACATTCAGTATTACAGTTGTGTAACTTTGCCCTTTACATTAACCTGGCTCTCCTTACGGTACATGCCATTTTATTGATGAGATGTTTGCCAAAACTGCAAGAGTTAGATGGTATACATAATACTAGGCATCAGTGAAGTTATAGATACTTGGGTATTCATGAGAAAGACAGAACAAGCGTATTACCGTAGTGCACGGAGGTGATCACTATTTGTAGACCTTCCTTCTGCTGGTGGGCCACGAGACAAAAAAACGATGAGAAGCTTTTCTTTCAAGGTTGTAGGTGACTTGCTTAGGACAAGACACATAGGTCCTCATTACAACCCTGGCGGTAAATCCTGCTTACCGCCATGCTGAAGGCCGCCAACATACCGTGGCCGCAACGAAAATCCGCTACAAGTATTACGATCCACATCTCGTAATCTGCCACAAAACAGACACCCACACAAGTCCGCCACACCAAAGGTCAGTGATAAACTGGCGATACCAAAACCCACACCGTCACGCCAACAGGAATACGCCCACACTATCACGACCCACGAATCAACGCAGCGGTCTTTCAACCTCGATAATCCATTGGCGGTACACACCGCTGTGCTCAAAATACACACACACTTACAAAACACAACCACATTGGACAATTTGAAATACACACACCTGATACACATACACACACCACACCCACACACTCACACCACTATAAAACACACACCCACAACCCCTTTCAACAACATTTTTGTGAAGAAGCAGAGAGAGAGAATAGCAAACACAACACCAGCATCCACAAGCACACAACACCATCACTCATACAACATCCACGCACCCCAAACAACACACCCCAACACAACACCTCACACAGCACAACAAACATCACCTCACACATTGCCCACACCACATCATGGCACCTAAAAGACACCCTAGGTTTTCTGAGGAGGAGCTCAGGGTCATGGTGGAGGAAATCACTCGGGTAGAGCCGCAGCTTTTCGGATCACAGGTGCAGCACACCTCCATTGCTACGAAGATGGAGCTATGGCGTACAATTGTCGACAGGGTTAACGCAGTGGGACAGCACCCCAGAACCCAGGAAGACATCCGGAAGAGGTGGAACAACCTAAGGGTGAAGGTGCGTTCAGTGGTATCCAGACACTAGGTAGCAGTACAGAGGACTGGCGGTGGACCCCCACCTCCTCCCACATAACTAACAACATGGGAGGAGCAAGTCTTGGCAATACTGCATCCTGGGTGCCTCACAGGAGTAGCAGGAGGACTGGACTCTGGTAAGTCATATCTTTTCTACCACATGCCGCCACCCCACCTGCATGCCATCACATACCCCCACCCTCACCCCATCACGCCAACACCTCACATATGCCCCACCATCACAACCCACCCATTCCAATACCAAGCCCTGCATGCAACACCTCTGCATGGACACCTATCAACAAAGCATGTCCAATACAGATACCCCAAAATCACTAATCACACAAGGGCAAACACAGTAATGCAAGCACAGGAGTAGAGGGTAACTCACCCATTGTACAAGATGGCACACACAGATACAATAACTATGCATTTACACCCCAACAGGACCCATACCCAACGTCACCGGACAGGAGGTGGCAGACATATCCAGTCCCCCCCACAGAAGAGGCCCACAGTGACAACAGCAGCTCTGCACGTCTGGATCAAGATGACCAGCCCGGCCCATCAGGGACCTCTGGACAGTCGGTTCCCCTGCCACTGCCACAAACCACCACAGACCCTCCCCCCTCAGGAAACACCAGCACAGCACCCACCCAGTGGGCCCATCCCTCTATCCCCAGGACACGTCAATCAGCAGTGTGTCCACCGCTACAGGGACCCCAGCCAAACCCACCAACCCAAGACAATCAGGGACCTGGGGTCAGTGGCAGTGGGCACATGGTTCAGGGGACAGAGGCACAGGATAACAGGGAAACTGGGAGGACTGCTGTGCGACAGGGGGAGGACAGGCCCAGGGAACCCACTCTCCACGAGGCACTCTCCAACATCATGAGAACATACCATCATTCCCAGGAGACCATGGGCACAGTACTGGCCAAGTTTCAGGAGACCCAGCGGCTGCAGGAGGAACACTACCTGGGGATCAGGGAGGACTTGAAGTCCATCAACACTACCCTGGTCACCATTGCAAGGGTGCTGGCAGACCTGGCCAACACCATGAGGGACACAGTGGCACACAAACGAGCCCCTGAATCTAGCCTGAACAATGAACAGCCCTCCACTTCTGCCGGCGCTAGTGGACAGGAGGTCCCGTCACAGGACCAACAGGCCACCAGCATCCCACCCCCTGCAGAAGGAGAACCACCCCACAAATGGTCCCTGAGATCCAGGAACAAGACAGAGAACATTGCCAAGACCCCGCCAGGAAATAACACTCTCCTGATTGTCACCCTTTTATCCCACTTTGTCACCCTGACAACTTTGAACTGCCATTACTCCACTTCCTATGCCCCCTTGGACAATGCACCTGTGAGACCAAGAGACTGGACTCTACCATGGACATTCTTCCACCATCATCCCAGCCCATTGCACACCCCCCACTTATTTGCACAGAAATAAACACCCTTGAATGACAAATCAATCTGGAGTCAGTCTGTACTTTCACAAATGTGTAATTGCAACCTCTCAGAAATATAGCAATGTCAATGTTCATGTTCACATACCAATGTTACACAGTTGTTGGGCAGCAGTAAACATAGCAGAATGCACAAAGTGGGACCCAGATCTGTGAAATGGAAAGGCAAAGTGACATGTCAGGGTCCATACACAGAGGTAAAAAGGCAGATTCATGCAATGTCCTACAGTAGTATGATATGTGAGAAGCAGTGCCATCCTCTTACTCGTGTCTCACTGGTAGTATTGCATGATGATGTTGTTTTGGTTGTCTATGTATTCTTCTTCTGCCTCCTCTTCTTCACTGTCTACAGGCTCCACAGCTGCCACAAGACCAACAACAGGCCCATCCTCCTGCAGAAAAGGCACCTGGCGTCGCAAAGCCAGGTTGTGCAACATACAGCATGCCACGATTATCTGGCACACCTTCTTCAGTGAGTAGTATAGGGAGCCACATGTCAGATGGAGGCACCAGAATCTGGCATTCAGGAGGCAGAAGGTGTGCTCTACTATCCTCCTAGTTCGCCCATGTGCCTCATTGTAGCATTCCTCTGCCCTTGTCCTGGGATTCCGCACTGGGGTCAGTAGCCATGACAGGTTGGGGTTAACCAGAGTCACCTGCAAATATTGAGGGACAACTGTTAGACATCCTCCAACCCTTAGGGACTCTCCCATACCCAGACACCTATGTCAACTGTATTGGGACCTTGGGCTCACCTATTAGCCACACACAGTGCCTCTGGAGTTGCCCCATCACATAAGGGATGCTGCTATTCCTCAAAATGTAAGCGTCATGCACTGAGCCAGGATACTTGGCATTCACATGGGAGATGGACTGGTCTGCCAAACACACCATCTGCACATTCATAGAATGGTAGCTTTTATGGTTTCTGTACACCTGTTCCTTCCTGCGGGGGGGGGACAAATGCCACATGTGTCCCATCAATGGCACCAATGATGTTGGGGATATGTCCCAGGCCATAGAAGTCACCTTTCACTGTGGGCAAATCCTCCACCTGAGGGAAAACGATGTAGCTGCCCATGTGTTTCAGCAGGGCAGACAACACTCTGGACAACACGTTAGAGAACATTGGATGTGACATCCCTGATGCCATGGCCACTGTTGTTTGAAAGGACCCACTGGCCAGGAAATGAAGTACTGACAGGACCTGCACTAGAGGGGGGATTCCTTTGTGATGGTGGATAGCTGGCATCAGGTCTGGCTCCAACTGGGCACACAGTTCATGGATTGTGGCACGCTCAAGTCTGTAGATGATAATGATGTGTCTGACTTCAATTGGCGACAGGTCCACCAGGGGTCTGTATACAGGAGGATGACGCCATCTCATCCCCAGCCCCAGCGGACGTGCCCTATGGAGGAGAAGGGTGAGCAGAGGGTCATACACCACATAGGTTTCACAAGGCTGTTTAGCACAATCATGATGTAATCTGTGTGTGGCACTGTCTGTCTGTATTCCTGGCAAAAAGTGCTGTGACACAGTTAGTTGCCCTGCCATGTGCCCCCCTGAAATGGCAGCTGCCTGACCTGTAAGGAGGGACAAGGGGAAATGAGGTAACTGCGCTGGTGTTGTGCAGCGTTGCAGTAGGCGGTCAAAGACTGCGGCGCAATTCAGCATTGGGTATCATTGGAACCTATGGGTTCCAGGAGCCAATGACGATGTATGCCGGCGTTGACGGTAAGCACCGCCGCGGACGTGACTGCCATTTTGTATCTGTTCACTCACTTGATACCTGACCTTCATCAGGAGAGGTCCTACAATTCAAGTGCTGCTGTGACCTGAGTCTGGAAGCGACAATGGCTACAGTGTCTGGAGAAAGGGCCCCTGCCTTCACTGCGGAGGAATTGGAGAAACTGGTGGATGGGGTCCTCCCCCAGTACACTCTACTCTTTGGTCCTCCAGACAAACAGGTGAGTAAACTGTGTGTATGGTGGATGGCACATGAACGTATGTAGTGTCGTGGGTGGAAGGAACAGGGGGTGGGGCAGAGGCCAGCATGTGAGGATGGTGATTGTATGTTTTTCTGGGCCAGGGTGGGAGGTTTGTGGCCACTGAGTAAGAAGAACCGGACGGTGGAGTAACATCCATTCTTACTTCACTATTCCTCTAGGTCAGCGCCCACCAGAAGAAGGGGATTTGGAGTGCCATCGCCAAGGAAGTGCGGACCCTGAGGGTCTACCATAGACGGAGCACCCACTGCTGAAAAAGATGGGAGGACCTGTGCCGCTGGACCAAGAAGACGGTGGAGGCCCGGCAGGGGATGGCCTCCCAACATAGAAGGGGTGCCCGCCGCATCATGACCCCTCTGATGTACCGGATCCTGGTGGTGGCATATCCAGAGTTGAATGGGCACTTGAGGGCATCACAGCAGCCACAAGGGGGTGAGTACAGTCTCATTCAGCTGACTCCGCGCGTTTCATAAGGTTTCTGGGTGGGGGAAGTGGGCTGTGGGTTCCCCAGGGCCAGGGCAGATGCGCCAAGGTAGATCCAATGTTTTGCAGGCTCAGTGCCACTCCAACCCCAAAAGTGGTAGTGGCCCTCTAAACCTAGTTAGACTCCTGTCGGCTCCAGCTGTGCATCAAATGGGTCTAGGCAGAGTCCCCCATAGGCATGTGCTTTTCCCCAGAACTGTTAGTGCCTGGGCTAGTGCTTAGGGCTGCTCACTGTGTGTTGTGCCTGCCAACGGTAGTGGTGTTGCAGGCATTGACCATGTGTCTCTTCTGTCTCCCCCCCCTTTTTGTTTTGTCACCCTGTCCTTGTGTGCATTAGCATCATCTGGCAGAGGAGCATTGGCACCGGAGCAGGAGGGAGCTGCAATCCACAGGGCCCTGGAGGGTGAATTTATGGAGTCTGAAGGCACTAGGGGGATGGAGGGCGATTGGAGCTCCACGACGGGGACAGGAGGAGACACCAGCAACAGCGACTCCTCCTCTGATGGGAGCTCCCTTGTGGTGGCGGGCACCTCTGTGCCCACCACATCAACAGGTACAGCCGCCACCCCCCTACCACTACCGCTGTCCCAGCAACCCCTCAGAGTGTTTCCTGTGCCCGCTCACCCAGGAGGGTGGGCATCTCCTTCGCCCCAGGCACCTCAGGCCCTGCTCCAGTCAGTCCTGCTGCCCTCAGTGAGGAAGCTATTGACTTCCGGAGATCCCTCACTGTTGAGCAATCAACCATTTTGAATGCCATCCAGGGTGTCGAGAGGCATTTGCAGCAAACAAATGCATACCTGGAGGGCATTCACTCTGGCGTGGCAGCCCAACAGAGAGCATTTCAGGCTCTGGCCTCAGCACTGATGGCAGCCATTGTCCCTGTGTCTAGCCTCCCCCTCCAACTTCCACTACCCAGACCCAATCCCCTGTACCTCAGCCTATCCCAAGCACACCACCAGACCAGCATGCACACTCATCAACACACAAGAGTGGACATGGCAAACATAAGCACCACACATCGCATAGGCACTCACACAGGCACCATTCCCATGGAGACACACCAACATCCACTGCCTCCGCTGTGTCCCCCCCTCCAGGTCCTCCACCTCCCTCCCAGTCTCATCTCCACTCACACCTGCATGCACTACATCCTTAGCCACTACCTCCATCACCAGCACGCCCATCACCACACACCGCTCACGTGCAATCACCACCCCCACTACCATGCACACGTCCCATGTGTCCTCTCCCAGTGTGTCTGTGAGCCCTCCTCAGAAATTACACAAACGCAGGCACACACCCACTCAACAGCCATCCACCTCACAAGAGCCTCCAGCCCATGCACCTTCACCCAAATTCAGCAGACGTACACCTCATACATCCACTACCTCTTCCTCCACTCCCAAACACCCTCCATCTACCCGTCCCAGTGTGTCTAAAAAAACATTTCCTGGCTACCATTGACCTCATCTCTACAACTCCCCCGTCCTTCCCTTAGGGCCAGGATGTCCATATCCCAGCCCAGCACCTCAGCCACTAAATCCTCCAGCACTGTTGTCCCTGCAAGTCCTGTAAAATCGCGGGCGGCACCCATCAGGGCTGCCAGTGTGCCACCTAGCGAGGCCAAGGATCAGCCCATTCCGCCACCTGCCAAGGTGAAGAAGGGGCCCACATGCCGTAGGAAAAGCCGCACCAACCACCCAGCAAGGCCTCCTCCAAGCCAAAAAGGGGTAGTGCCAAGGGCCCAGCAGCGACATCCAAGGTTGGGAAGGGACACAAGGCTAAGGGGAAGTCATCACAGGGCACGGAGCCTCCGGCTGAGGGACTGGTGTCACCCCTTCTGGCAAACAGAACAGCAACCTGTACCGTGGTGGACACCGCCACCTGCACCGCCACCTGCACCACCACCTGCACGTCTGTTGCCTCAGCAACAGTCCCCAGCATCATCCCCTGCTGTTTCCCTCCACAGATGCTGACACATGCACCACCGGCAGCATCTCCGCCACGGACACCGCCGCAACCACCGCTACCAGCCCTGTGACGTGCACAGACAGTGCCACCACAGCCGACATGGACAACATTCCCGGTGGACAGCCATCCGAGGCTGCAGGAGACATCCTGGACCCTGCACAGCGTACATGAGGCCCCACAACCAGCACTGTTAGTACCAGCAGGTTGCAGGCAAAGTCGCAGCAGGGTAGAGTGTGTCTCTGACTCCATGGAGTATCATGCTACCTGTTCCCAGGCAATCTTGTGACATATACACCCAGGTGAGGGTATGGGACCTGCCACACAGCATGTGCAGCACTCTGGGCACAAAGCCCCCTCCAAAACCAGAGGAGAAAAGCATCCACTACCCCAGTCCGTGGCAGGATGGAGCACTCTGGGCACAAAGCCCCCTCCAGAACCAGTGGAGAAAAGCATCCATTATCCCAGTCCTTGGCAGGATGAAGCACTCTGGGCACTAAGCTCCCTCCAGAACCAGTGGAACATGTCACACACTTGAGAGACTGTGGCTTTGCTCTCCCCAGGACCAAGCAGTGGGCAAACCACCCACTTGACAGACTTGAGAGACTGTGGCTTTAAACTCCCCAGGATAAAGAGGTGGGCAAAGCACCCACTTGAGAGATTTGAGAGACTGTGGCTTTGCACTCCCCAGGATAAAGCAGTGGGAAAGCACCCACTTGAGCGACTTGAGAGACTGTGGCTTTGCACATCCTAGGACCAAGCAGTGGGCAAACCACCCAGTTGAGAGACTGTGGCTTTGCACTCCCCAGGACCAAGCAGTGGGCAAACCACCCACTTGAGAGACTTGAGAGACTGTGGCTTTGCACTCCCCAGGACCAATCAGTGGGCATGGAGCCCCCTCATGGAGCAGTCGACTCGTTCCTTCATCCGGCTGAGGTGCCCCCCTCCCCTTCCCCATGAGGTGCCTATTTATTTTCAAGATGATGCCCCAGCGGTTTTCTCTCCGTTTAGAGTCAGGTATCATGTGTGGGCTTCACCCATGCATTTTGGGACCACTGGTCCACAGACAATGAATGGAACACTATCCGGACTTGTGTAGTTGCTGTACATATTTGTATCTAATGATCTGTTACAGAACTGTTTCCATATCTGAATTTTCGATGATTACAGTTGTTACAATAATTTCATTTTGCACTATCGTTCTTCCAGGGGGTGACGGGGTGTAAATGTAATGTTGATGCATGTATTTGTGTGTATGTTGTTGTGGGTGAGGCTGGGGGTGGGGGTGTTGCGTGTTGCGTGTGTGTGTCACTCTGTCTTTCCTTCCCCCTGTGTGCTAGGTGCAGTACTCACGTGGTCGTCGCCGCCATCTTTGCTGCTCCTGGTAGAAGAGGAGGTAAACCAACATTGGTAGCACCTGAAGTTCGGTTTCCATGGCGTCCTGGTTCCTCGTTGGGTGTCGAGAGGTGAGTGGTTTCCGTTCCAAAGACTGTTTCCGCCATGCGTTTGATGATGTTGGTACCACCCTGGAAAAGCTGGCGGATCGGTACATTGTCTTCCGCCTGTCTGTTGGCGGTTACCACCGCGGTGTTTGTTTCTATCACCGTGGTGGTCGGAGTGTTAAAGTGCCTGTCTGTGTTGGCAGTTTCCGCCATGGTCGTGATTCCATTTTTTTTACCGCCGGCCTGTTGGTGGTCTTTACCGCTGCTTTAACACCGACCGCCAGGGTTGTAATGAGGGCCTTAATCTTTTGAATACAGTGTGGTCTATGTTTGGGAAAACATCTGGTGCCTGTCCAGCTATGCAGCACCACAGACTGAAAGTGATTAGGAGAAAGATCAGCTATGGTCAGTCAAGTAGAATATTTCCAAAATGCATTGTGGACTGCCGAATTGCTTTGAAGACATCTCTGAAGTCAATACTTTTAATAGGTTTCTCAACTTTCCTACAGGTGGAACTGATTCGGGTGAAATTTGTGACTAGAAGAGTTGCACTTGATGATCATCTAAGTGAGATAAGTATATTGATTTTTTTAGGATGTGAGAGAGCAATTCCTTTTTTCAAGGAAAATGTCTTCTTTCAGTCCTAATTCTGTCTTAGTGTGATGATCTATATAGTGGTAGACACACCACAGATTCATGAAAAGTCTTTTTGCAAATAATGATGTACTCCATGTACTGTTAGTGTACCCGTAATAACATGTGTTGGGGTAGGGCTTATCACTGGGAACCACAACATTGTCATAGGAAACAAACATGATTTTGATATCTTCGTGAGAGGAATTGTCTCTGCTTTTTCACAATTGAGAAGGGTATCAAGGTCAATGTTTTGCATTATTCCATAGGCAGACATCTAGGGGAGATAGGGCACACATTTCCAGTCCTGGGCGGCACTACTAACTATTTGCCATATGACAATTTAGGTGAAACACCAGGCATACGATACAGAGTGGTACGGTGTGATCACTGGACACCCCTTCTGACTGAATCCCCTTTCTGATGATGTTTATCAGTGGAACGTACTCTCAGAAACAAGATAAGCTGATCAATCACTATTTAATACGTTAGAGGGGATGTGAATTTCAAATTTGCTTTCTTTAACCCAGACCTGTCTCAACAGAGTCACTCTAAGATGTTGATTGTCCAAACATGCCCATCCATATAGATGGATGACCCCTGTACAGTGCTTACCACCAGCTTAATTTGAGCTGGTGGTTGCCAGTGGGCATTTGTTGGGACCATTAATTAAGTTTTTTCATTTGATTTTCACCCAGAGCAAGAGAAAGAAAAACACAAACAAGCATTGGCAAAAAACAAAACAGTGTGGCTGCTGTTCAGAATGATTAAAAGTTAGTGGTGTGGAATGTCACAACAGAGTGGTGGAGTAGAGTGTCATAGAGTGGATTTCTGGAAAGTCATAGAGTGGAGAAAGAGGAGTAGAGTGTCATAGAGTTGAGTAGAAGGGAGTACATGGGATTGGGGTGGATTTGAGTGGGGTGGATTCAACTGGATTGGGGTGGGTGGTTCGGACAGGAGATTCTTCAGGCTGAGGTGGGGTGGATTGGTGTGAGGTGGAATGGGGTACATTGGATTTGAGTGGAATGAACTGAATGGATTGGAGTGGGGTGGGTTGGATAGATTAGAGTATGGTGGACTGAACTACGATGTGGTTGGGTTGATTGGATTAGGATAGAGTGGGTGAATTTGAGTAGAGTGTGGTTGATTGGAGTGAGTGATGTAGATTGGAGTGAGGTGGGGGTGGGGTGGATTGGAGTGGGGTGGATCGAATTGAAGTGGGGTGGATTGGATTGGGGTTGGGTGGGTGGTTTGGATTGCAGATTCTTTGGGCTGAGGTCTGGTGGATTGGAGTGAGGTGGAGTGGGGTGCATTGGTTTTGAGTGGGGTGGACTGAATGGATTGGAGTGGGGCTGGCTGGATAGATTGGAGTATAATGACTGAACTGGGATGCGGTGGGGTTGATTGGATTAGGATAGAGTGGGTGAATTGTAGTAGAGTGTGGTGGATCGGAGTGAGTGATGTAGATTGGAGTGAGGTGGGGTGGATTGGATTTGAGTGGGGTGGATTGGATTTGAGTGGGGTGGATTGGATTGGATTGGGGTGGGTGGTTTGGATTGCAGATTCTCAGGGCTGAGCTGGGGTGGATTGGAGTGATGTGTAGTGGGGTGCATTGTATTTGAGTGGGGTGGACTGAATGGACTGGAGTGGGGCGGGCTGGATAGAATGGAGTATAAGGACTGAACTGGGATGCAGTGGGGTTGATTGGATTAGGATAGTGTGGGTGAATTGTATTATAGTGTGGTGGATCGGAGTGAGTGATGTAGATTGGAGTGAGGTGGGGTGGATTGGGGTGGGGTGGATTGGATTGGAGTGGGGTGGATTGGACTGGATTGGGGTGGGTGGTTTGGATTGCAGATTCTTCAGGCTGAGGTGGGGTGGATTGGAGTGAGGTGGAGTGGGGTGCATTGGATTTGAGTGGGGTGGACTGAATGGATTGGAGTGGGGCTGGCTGGTTAGATTGGAGTGTAAGGAGTGAACTGGGATGCAGTGGGGTTGATTGGATTGGGATAGAGTGGGTGAATTGGAGTGAGTGTGGTGGATTGGGGTGAGTGATGTAGATTAGAGTGAGGTGGGGTGGATTGGATTGGAGTGGGTGGATTGGATTCGGGTGTGTGGGGTGTAGAGGGATGGATTGTGATTGGAGTGGGGTGGATTGGATTGGGGTGGGGTGTGTTGGATTGGACTGTGGCGTATTGGAGTGTGGTGGATTGGAGTGGGGTGTATTACATTGAGGTGGGGCTGTTTGGAGTACTCTGGGATGGGTAAATTGGATTGGAGTGGGGTGGGCTGAACTGTGGTGGGGTGGATTGGGATGAGTTGGGGTTGGTTTGTCGTGGTGTCACGTAGGCTCTCATTATCCTAATGAGACTACTGGATTTTTGGGCAGCAAGATCGTTCACAGTGTGGGGGACCAAGTCTGACCCACGGTGAAGGATCCTTGGCACCCCAAATCCTGGTTGTGCTCCAGCTAACTAGCAGTGCCTTATCTCTCCCAAAGGGAAGAGACAATTGGGCAGCCGAGCGCATGACATCTTAGTGCTTCCAAGGGAAGTCATGGTCACTCAGGTCACAACCAGTTCTCTCATACACAGTGCGGTCTCATATATTAATGACAAAGGCAGTTTGAGTTTTAAAGATTGGTTTAATAAAACAACTGCATTTTAGATAACGAGGCTTGAGCTGCAATAACCAGAACCATACAACACAGTAGGATTGAAATAGTAATGAGGAGAGTGAAGCATAAGAATAATGCTATCATAGTGCAACTAGATTACATTCTCTCTCTAAGTTATATTTTGAGCACAGCATGTGAAGCTCTAAGCCTGCCTTTAAGGTTCCCCAGGGAGGACATCAACCCTCATACCTGAGCAAAAGCCTGTGATCTGGATCAGCATCTGCAAAAGGACTGTCAGCATCTAGTTGTGGGGTCCTGATCGGAATCTCCCTCTTCCGTGTACCAGGACTAGGAAGTGTTTTTATAACCAACACGCCAGTGTTCTAAGAAACGTCCCTCCGTAAGGATGTGTACTTTCTACGAACCATAAAGACTAAACTTCTACCACGTCTATCGGCAATGTACCAGACTGTATCCTTGACTGAAGCACAGAGCGAGCAAGAATGTATTGTTTGAGAACACGGTGCTGAAGTAAGCTACACAGTGTGATAGAAGGAAATAAAACAAGACCGTAAAACTGGTTATTGTAAAATAGCAGTGCGAGGCTAAATAAAATGCATCTAGGGCAAAGTGCACAGAGGCCTAATACGTTAAGCAAACGCGCAGAAAGCTACATTAAAAATAACTACACTACAGCGGGGTACATTGGGGTGGAGTGGATCAGAGTGGGGCAGACAGAATGAATTATATTGGAGTGCAGTGGACTGAACTGGGATGGGGTGAGGTGGATTGGGGTAGAGTGAGGTGGATTGTAGCAGGGTGGATTCGGCAGGGTGGATTAGATTGGGGATGGAGAGTGGATTTGGGTGAGGTGGGTTGGATTGGGATGGATTGGAGTGGGGAGGATTGGACCTGGGTGGATTGCATTGAGGTGAGGTTGAATGGCTTGGCATGGGGTGGGGTGAATTGGACTGAGTGGGGTGGACTGGAGGTGGGTGTACTGGAGTGGAGTGGAATATGGGGAATTGGTTTGGTGAATAATAGATTAGGGTGGAGTGGGTTGGATTAGAGTGGGGTGGATCAGACTGGCGTGGGGTGGATTAGACTGGACTGGGGTTGATTGGACTGGAGTGGGGTAGATTGGACTGAAGTGGATTGGGGTGGTGTGAGAAAGTCATCCTTTTAGCACATTCACCCCAATTTTTCTGACTGATACTGGTGGCAACAGACCCTGACTGTGCCCTGGGCTCTGTTAACCAGGCCCAGGGCTAGTACTCTGAATAAAACACACATGGTAAAAGTGGTATAATTACAAATGGCAATGACAGACTCCTGTAAGTCTCTAGTAGATAATAGGGCAAGCGGCGTTGAAACTACCTATAAGTCCCTAGTGTATAACAGGCAAGGGACTTTTACATGCTATTAGATTTTCTGCACTGTAGTGTGCACTGCTGTGTTGCCTGCTGTCATTTTTAAAGGCAGCCCTTCCTTGCAGGCAGTCTTTAAAAAGTAAAATCTGTGCAAATTCAACTTTGGAATTAAAGATATTTCCGAAGTGATAATCTACCTTATGTTTACATTTAAGTCACCTCTAAGGTCTCCCCTAGGTGCCCCCGGGGTGGGGTGCTGTGTAACTAAAAGCAGGGACATTATAAAAGATGTGTTATATGACCTGGTGAGGGAAAAGTTCCCCTTACATTTTTCCTCATAGTAGGATATATTATAGGATAACATTGGAATATTTCACATAGGCATATATATTGCTAGAAGGGAGCTAAATATCTCATGAAAGGACTCAAAAGATTGGTGATGATAAATCCAACCACTTGCCACTGTTGAATTAATCATAACTAATACAGAAAATACGTTTTAGGACTTTTTTTACTGTAAGCCAAAGTCCAGCCTGCTAGTGGCCTCTCCTGATTGGTCAGCCTTAACAGGATTTTCTGCGCTGCTTTGATCCGGTGATAAGTGGCCTGCACTGACCAGAGGTTATCTGATGGGGGGGAGGTCTGCAGCTGCAGAGGAAAGGCCAGGAAGGGGGATGGGTACATCAAACTGGGCTTCAAAGGAAGAAAGACAGAAAGGAATGCCAGCCTTGCTTGCCCTCTCACCCTGTGCCTCACATATACATAGCAGGCCCAGGAAAGGAACTTGTAGCTGTTCTGGAGGGGTAGTGTTAAGGAAAATGAGCCACACCAGTAGATTGGTTTAGCCACGTCTTGCTCTTCTAGAGAGAAAACATCCATCTTGGATTTTTAAAGTGGAGTGCTCTATGGGACAAGAAAATGCCACACTTTGGAGGAAGTTGTCATGCTTCTGGGTGGCACCCTGCAGCTCACTGGACAGGGGTGCACCTCTGCTTGACCCCGAAGGTGATTGACTAAATGGGTCTGAGCTGCATTGCAACTCAGTTCTGCTGCCTGAAATCACAAGAAGAAGAAGGACTGCCCTTGTAGAACTCTGGTCTGCAACCCAGAGGACTGCACTCTGAAGTACTGCTCCTGTTTCTCACTGGAATAATAGCCCTAAGGACTTTGCCTTGCTTCAAAAAAAATCCGGGGGTACTCCCTAAAAGCAACAGGTTCACAGAGCTTGCCTGCACCAACTATCACAAAAGTGCCCAGCCTGAAGTGTGTCCAGTAGACTTTTAAGGATTTGGCTAGGTGCAGTGTGGGATCTGTAGTACTAAACTACAAAGGACCAGCTCAGAGCTTCAAGACTCTTGGATTTGTGTTTTGTACATGTTGAACCCTGAATAGGACATTCAGGAAACAGTTCCACAAGATTGGAGAAGTTTGAAGCAGCTTTTGGAAAAAGCTCCATAAGTGGACCGACCCAAAGTCATGAGTCAAGCCGACTACCTTCAATCACGGCCTGGCCTAAATTTCATGTTCATCCTACTGAAAGCTCCAGAGCTCTAGACTTCCAAGATTTGACCATGGCCTCACGGAAAAGCAGTTCGATGTTGTTGCATCGAAATTGGCTTGCTGAGGAGGACCGCATGACATCGAGATAGAAAAGCTCCAGAAAGGTTTCTAAGTGTAACTGTAAAATCTTGACCGAGGCCTCCCACTCAGTGTATCTGAGGAGAGCTCCATCACAGTTGGCCTCAAACTTTAACTTTGCCCTGGTCAAGCGCGACTAGATGTCCCCAGTTGGTGCAATTGATTTCTAAGCAGTAGAAAACACATTATTGAAATTTAAAAATTCATAACTCCCATTCCCAATACTAGAATGTTGTTGTTTCAGTGTCATTTTAAAGATACACACATTTACTACTTTTATAAATTGTTATGTTTTTTTTATTGTGTGTTGTGTCCTACTTATTTACTTTATTGATGTATTTAAATGCTTTACATACCTGTCTCCTAAATTAAGCCCGCCTGCTTGTTGCCAGTTTACCAGGAGTTGGGCCAGGGGCTAATGTTTTGAGACCTTGACTAACATTAACTTGGGCTCATTATTGCTAGTGATAGGTGTTCTAGGAAAGTCCTCCTTTTTGCCCTGGTCACCCCCACACTTTTTGGACAGGTACTGGTAGTTACTGACTCTTGGCTGTGCCCTGGGTACTTGTTACCAGTCCCAGGGCTAGTGCTCTGTGTAAAGTGGATATGCAAATTAGGCTAATTATAATTGGCTAAGTTAACCTACCTATAAGTCCCTAGTATATGGTAGAGCATGTAGGTTTAGGGACCACAGCATAGGTAGTGCACCCATAGGTGCACTGCTGAGGTGCCCAGTGTCATTTTAAAGGCAGGCCTGCCTTGCTGGCTGCTTTTAAATTAAACTTATATGCAAATTCGACTTTGGATTAAAACGTACTTCCAAAGTCTTAAACTACCTTATTTTTTAATATAAGTCACCCCTAAGGTGTGCTCTATGTTCCACTAGGGCTGGGTGCCATGTAACTGTAAGCAGGGACCTTATAAAAGTAGTTTTATAAACCCTGGTGAGGTAAAAACAGCCAAATTTGTTTTTCCCTCATTGTAGTGAATGGCCTTCTTAGGCTAGAATGGGGAGACTTTATTTTAATTTTAAAAGCCCCCTTAAGTGACAGATACAAAGACTTTGGTATCAAATTAATAGCTATAATAAATCCCACAACTTCCAGTTGTAATATAACTTGTTCAGGTAAAGAGTTTTAAACTTTACCTGAAAAGTTGCCAATTTCAGCCATGCATTGTTTTTGCTGCTGTGCTCTGATTGGCCAGCCTCTGGCAGCCTGGCCAGGCTGCCTTGATGAGGTGTGAAGTGGCCTGGCTTCACACAAAGAGATGTGCCTGTGGGAGGGAATCTCCCCTCAGCAGATGGTGAGGCAGGAAGGGGGAGGGCTGCCAAACTGGTCTTTAAAGGGAGAGAAGGACATTTGGAGCAACCCAGCAACACCCCCACATCCTGCGACCCCAGATAACTAGGTGCCCCTTGATTAGATTAGGATAGGGCAGGAGAGGGGTGTGTTATGATTTTTAGCCACACCAGTGGGTGGGCTCAGCCAGATGTAACCTCCAAAAATAATTTTCCGCCATGATGGATTTTTGGAGAATGTTGCCTCCTGGGATTGATTTTTGCACACTTCCCAGGAAGTGGTCATCACAGGGGGAAGGACCATGCACCTGATTGGAGACTCAGGACCCCCCTGTTTTTCACCCAGGAGCAAGGATAAAACTGGCAGACCTGCACCAACACCTCTGATCCCTATCAGATTCCAACAAGGAAGAACCAAAGGAGAAGAAGGACTGTCCTGCTGGACCCCTGGCCTGCACCTGGAACCTGCACTCTGAAGGACTGCACCAGTTGCACACTTGGGCTTCACCACAAGAAGGACTTTGCCTGGCTTCAATGGGTTCAAGGAGGGGCTCCCTGTTTGCTACAGGTGAAGAATTGCTAACCAGAGTCCCCGGCACCAACTCCTGAAGAAATCAACCAGCTGACCACTGCCCAGTGGCCAAAAAGGATCTTGCTCCAGGTGCATTCTGGGAGTTGTAGTTCACATCCCCAAGGATCATCTCAGAGCTTCTGGACCCTTGGGATGAGCTGTGGACCCCAAAAGAACCTTAAAGGAACATCTGGGAGAAGATTCAGAAGTTTGGAGAAGTTTGGAGAACTTTTGAAAATAAAGCTCCATAGAGGGACCGACCTGCCGCGGCAAATCTAGCCGGCTTGCCTCAACCGCGACCCGGCCTGATTTGCAGGTTCGTCCCGGTGAAGAAAATCTCCAAAAAAGAGACTGAGTCCGAACGTACAAAGTTGACCGGGACCTCCCAGCCAGCGTATCCGAGGAGGGCTCCAAGGACGTCGGATCAAGATCCAGGATTTTCACCTCGAAAAAATGTCTACGTCCGAAGGTAAAAATCTCCACTGAGGATTCCCCGCGACGCGTATCCGGAGAAGGGTTCCAGAAGATCGGATTGGACTGGCAGGTTCGTCACGCTGAAGAAAATCTTCAGAAAAACGACTAAGTGCAAAGGTAAACTTTTGACCGAGGCCTCCCGCGGCCTGTAGCCGAGCCAGGCTCCATTGCAGTCAGCGTGAAACTTTGACTTTGCCCCGGTTGAGGTGCAACCAGATGACCCGATTGGCGCTTTTTGTTTCTAGGTGCTAAAAAAACAAGAATTCTTTAAAAATTCATATCTCCAGATCCCCTTATCTGATTTTATTTGTTTTTGTGTCATTTTAAAGATACACGTATAATCTATGTTTATAAATTGGTTTTGGATTTTTAAACTGTTTCCTGTGTTTTATTTAATTACTGTTTTGTGATAGTTGAATGCTTTACACTCTGTCTCCTAAGTTAAGCCTTGACACTCGTTGCCAAGCTACCAAGGGTTGAGCTGGGTTTAATTTACTGAGACCTAACTGGACCGAAGTTGAGGTTAGTGGCCTGTTGCTAAGTGTAGATACCTACCTGCCCTTACCAATAGCCCATTTTCCAACAGGTGTGTAGTTAACTGTACTCATAACCAGCCTTTAACCAGTGGGGTGGATCGGGATGAGGTGTGTTGGGTTGGATTGAGGAAGATTGGAATGGGCTGGATTGGAGTGGATTGGATTGGTGTGGTGTGTGGGGTGGACTGGTTTGTAATGGGGTGGTTTGTGATGGATTGGATTGGGGTGGACTGGGATGGAGTGGGGTGGATTGGATTGGATTGAGGTGAGGTGGATTGGATTGAAGTGGGGCAGATTGTTTTTCATTGGAGTGGGTTGTGTGGGATTGGAGTGGGACAGGTTGTTTTGGATTGAAGTGAGGCAGATTGCTTTGGATTTGAGTGTGGCAGATTGGAGTGGGCTGAATGTTTTGAACTGGAGTGGGGCGGATTGGAGTTGGGTAGATTGTTTTGGATTGGATTGAGGCAGATTGCATTAGGGTGGATAGGGGTGCATTGGGTTGATGTGGGATGGGGTGGAATGAATGGAAGTGGAGTGGATTGGATGGAAGTGGGGTGGATTAAAGTGGGGTGAATTGGGATAAAGTGGGTGGATTGGATTGGAGTGGGGTGGATTGTTTTAGATTGGAGTGGGGCGGATTGGAGTAGGGCTGAATGGAGTGTGGTAGATTGTTTTAGATTGGAGTGGGGCAGACTGTAGTTGGGCAGTTTGGAGAGGTGCAGATTGTTTTGTATTGGAGTGGGGCAGACTGAAGTGAGGCCGATTCAAATGGGACAGATTATTTTGGATTGAAGTTGGACAGATGGGAGTGGGGTGGATTGTAGTGGGGCAGACTGTTTTAGATTAAAGTAGGGCAGATTGTAGTGAGGTAGACTGGAGTGGGGAAGATTATTTGAATTGGAGTAGTGGAGATTGGAGTGGGGCAGATTGTATTAGGGTGGATTAGAATGGGGTAGATTGGGTTGGTACTGGGTGGATTTAATGGAAGTGGGGTGGATTGGATGGGAGTGGGGTAGATTGGAGCGGGGTGAATTAGGATGGAGAGGGGTGGATTGGTTTGGGGTGAGGTGAGGTGGATTGGATTGGAGTGGGGCATAATGTTTTGGATTTGAGTGAAGCAGACTGGGGTGTGGCAGATTGGAATGGAGCGCATTATTTTGGTTTGGAGTGGGGCAGATTGGGAGTGAGGCGGATGCGACTAAAACAGATTGTTTTGGATGGAAGTGGGGAAGATGGGAGTGGGGCAGATTGTTTTGGATTAAAGTAGGGCATATTGGAGTGAGGTGGACTGGAGTGGGGCAGAATGTTTTCCACTGGAGTGGGGCAGATTGTTTTGGATTGCAGTGGGACAGATTGAAGTGTGGCAGATTGTTTTGGATTGGAGTAGGGCAGATTGTTTGGACTGCAGTGGGACAGTTTAGAACGTGTCAGATTGTTTTGGATTGGATTGCAGCACATTGTAGTGGGGGAAATTGTTTTGGATTGGGGCACATTGGAGCAGATTGTTTTGGATTGGAGTGCGGTAGATTGTTTTGGATTGGAGTGGCCACATTAGAGTGGGATAGATGGGAGTGAGGCATATTGTTTTGGACTGGAGTAGGGCATATCGTTTTGGATTGGAGTGGGGAAGATTGGAGGGGGTAGATTGTGTTGAATTGGAGTGGGGCAGACTGTTTTGGAGTGGTGGAGGTTGTTTTTTATTATAGTTGGGTGAATTGGAGTGGGGAAGATTAGATTGTGGTGGGGTGGGAGGATTGGAGAGGGGTGGTTTAGAGTGGATTGGATTGGGGTGAGTGGTTTGGAGTGGAGTGGGATGGATTGGTGTGGGGTAAAGTGCGGTGGATTGGGTGGTTGGTAGTGGGATGGATGGAAGTGGAGTGGATTGGGTTGTACTGCACAATTGTGTTCAGGCATCATTTCAGAAATTACATATATTAAAGAAACAATGCTGCTTTGCAATATTTCAACAAGTTAATAATCATCTTTTGAGAAGAGTGCCCATGAGCAAAAACAAAAGAAAAAATGAGTGGAGTGACAACTTGGCAAAATAAAAGAAAGTTATCTTTAAAAAATAAAACTTTGCAATTTCATTTGTCCTGATGGGCACGTTTTTGCCAGTCACAAACCTTCTATTTGCAGGCCAATAGAGTTTAAAAAGAACACAACAGTACCTCAATCATGTTGGGAGAAGAGGATGTGCACTAATTAAGTTGAATCAATGACTGCTTGGTTCCTGCTTCACGCAGAGGAACAGATAGAATGCCAGGCATGCCTTGTTGAATTAAAATGCTGTAAAGAAGAGTGCCACGCAAACAAACAAATAATGAGTGACTGGTGGGCTTCAAGCCCTTTACTGTACACAACTGAGTCTTGCAAGTGAGACGCATGCGCTAGTGCATGCACTTGCAGTCTCAACCCTAAAAACAGAATAAAAAAAGAGGAGAAAGACAGAAAAACAGTGACAACAGGAGAAACCAGAGATGTAAAAGAACCACCAGGAGTTAGATAACAGGAGAGGGAGCATCTGGTGATGAATAAAAGAGGCATGATGCTGAATCAAGACAATACAGCTTTAGTATTCAGCAGCCCCCGATATTCTGTGCACCGGCTGTGGGACTTTAGGCCCTGGGACTTCATGGGTTGCAAATTAAGCATTGCTCCTGTACACTGCTTCACTGCCTTTTGGGTGTGTTCATTCTTTAAAATTCAACAGACACACATGCAAACATAGATATATACATTCACCATTGGGACAAAGCTTTCTTCCTGAAAAAAATTCAGAAACACTGAAAACAAAAGCTGAAGTGGCCAGTGACAATGAGAAACACCCAGGGGAATTGTAGTGTGATAAAATACACATACGAGGGGATGCAGTATTGACTGTGTGAGGACCCAGATTCTAAACTATAAGCATTAAAGCTGCTACAAAGATGGGCTAATTCATACCTTGTGTACAGATTGTTTAGCATTATGCTTAATTGGTGGTCGAAAGATGCGAAATTATGACACGTTTTCTTGCCTCTCCTTTGCCCACAGCCTCAGTCTACTTTTACATAATAGTAACAGTGCACTAAGCCTCAATTTTTCTTTGCATGCTTAACTCTTATTATCATTCCTCTCTCGGTCCCCACGTGTTCACTCTCTTTTTCCCTTTCTTTTGTTTTCTCTAGTCCCGAATGCACCCACATTCAGACACCTTGTGTTCGATGTGAGATAAGCTCAATCAATACTTTTCCCTTGGAGTCCTCCCTTCTCTTTTTCTACCTCAAAGTGACACCTGGACACATCACAACTGGGCCATGCTGTCTTGTTTAGTGACATTCCTCGGTTTCATCTCCTGATGTAACACACCGTCTTTACCCTTTAATTTCTTCTAGAAAAGATCCTCAACTCTGGATAATTCGTTCTCCCCTTCCGCAAGCGGCGGTGTCATAAAATCAGGATTTTCCTTCATCTGTTTGAGACACTGTTGGGTCCTTCTTTGCTCTTCTGGTTCCTCGCGCTGTGGAACTGACGAACAAAGAACCTGATTGTGGAATGTTGGTGGGGTTGGTGCTATGCGTGTCAGTTGGTGCCGGAGACCAAAGAGGGAGGACGGGAGGAAGGAGCTGTCAGGAGAATACAACTTAAATAAAGATTTATCCTGACACGTCGCTCCAGTGGGCTTCTCCTAGGAGACTGAGACGCTAGTTCTGCGCGAGAGCGGAGCGGAACGTGCTCGCGCCTCTCCAGCACCTCTCCAGCGTCTTCTTGGGTCTCCTTGGCAATGGCACGCCAAGGAAGATTATCTCACTCCGGCGGGCGTCTCGTTGGGTACTGAGACGCTAATTTTGTATAGGTGCGAGGTGTACTCGCGTGCCTCTTTCGTTTTAATAAGACACGCTAGCGAGTTACGCTCATCTTTGGGACATTTTCAAGGGAAGGAGATGTTAACCCTTTACTTTCATCTGCAAGCGTCTCCTTGAATACTCGTAGATTCCTTCCTGACAGCTTCTTCTACCGCTTTACATTAGTGTGCTACGTAGTATTGCTGCTTCCTTTTATGTAGTTATGTGAGTACTATTTTGCAAGTGCCTTCTTGCTACAGTCAAATTGAGTTCAATGAACGGCGTATCACGGTGATACGCACACCTTTCTATCTCATTGTTTGCTTCAAATAATATTACCACTGTATTTAATTGTGTTTTTGCAAGTTTTACTTTACCTTTGTATTTTGTCACGTTATTTTGGTTACGATATGCAACAGTCCATTTCTCCACCTCCTCCTTTTGTTCCTAATCCAGCGTCTCCTGATGCTGATTGGGAGCAATGGAAGGAGGCATTTGAAGCATATTTAGACGCCCTTGAGGGTGAATCTTTCACTCAAAGAGGAAATTCGCGATTTTGAGGCATTGTTTAGGTAATGAGGGTAGGAAAAATTTAAAATATATTCCTAAGGTGTCTGTTATAACTGCAGTGAGCGAAGGTGATGGAATTGAAGACGTGTACGAGACTGCAATTAAGTCTCTGGACACTAGATTCAAGAGGTGGAGGAATGTTACCTTGGAGAGACATCAATTCTACAAAAGGGTTCAGGCTGAAGGCGAATCTGCGTCTAGCTATGTTGGTGCTTTGAGACTTTTAGCGGTTTCGTGTGACTACAAGGATTTTGAGGAAGAAATGATCAAGGACCAGCTCGTGGAGAAAACGAATAATAAGAAGGTACAGGAGGCTCTATTATCTACACCCAATTTAACTCTACAGAAAGCATTGGAGATTGCCACTAGAATTGAAAGTACAACTTCTTTTATGGAACAAATGTCTATCTCTGAAAAGAAATTTCATTCTCCGAGGTCTGATGTGTTTGCGGTTAAATCTGAATTTAAAAAAGGGAATAAGGGATGTTCACCACAATCCTCAAGCGGTAAATCTGATAAGAAATTTACAAGATTATTAGAATGTTATAGATGTGGTAGCACTGCACATTTGGGTAATGCCAAGTTTTGTCCTAGAAAGGCCATTTTGCAAGAGTATGCAAGGCAAACAGATCTTATAAATCGGACAAAAATGAGTCTAACAGGGTAAATAATGTTGATGCGAATGATTCTCCTTCTTCTAGCAGTAACGAGGAGGAGGTATTCATGGTGAATAATGGTCTCACCGACAACTGTACAAGAAGACCCTTTTGTTTGGTAGAGGTAAACGGAATTCAAGTTCAGATGATGGCTGACTCTGGATCTCCCTTTACTCTCTTGAGTGATTCCAAGTGGAATGAATTGTTTAAAGGTTGTGGGATCATTTTAAACCAGTCACGTATTCAACCAATTGGGTATGGTGGGAAATCAATTGATGTAATTGGTGAGTTTCAAGCTAATATCAGGTTTAAGAACAACACAACTTCTGCTACCATATATGTTGCTAAGGATAATGTTTGTCTTTTGGGGTGGTTTGATCAGGGTAAGTTGGATTTGGTTTTGGATCCGAATAACCCTGAACAAGTTATAACAAGGAGTGAATTCATGCCTGTATCCTCTGTAACGTGTGAACAGTGGGAATCTCGCTACCCTGAGATTTTTAATGACAAGGTGGGGTTATACAAGGGGTTCTCTCATAGAATCAGAATTAATGACAATGCCCAACCTAAGGTGCACAAAGTGCGAAAAGTTCCTGTCACTTTAAGGGAGGATTTCAAGAAAGAATTAGACAAACTTTGTGCACAGGACATAATTGAACCTATTGAGTCCTCGGATCGGATGTCGCTGGTGGTTTTAGCTCGCAAGGCCAACGGAATGTTGAGAATGTGTGTGGATTTTCGTGATCTTAATGATCAAATTTGGATTGATCAATACCCATTACCCAACATATCAGAAATGTTATCTTCTGTTAACGGCGGAAAAATGTTTTCTTTGCTCGATATGACTTCTGCTTACCACCAAATTAGTCTCCATCCTAGTTCCAGACACTACACCGCTTACATCACTCCTTTTGGGTTGTTCCAATTTAAACGCATGCCGTTTGGGTTAGCTTCTGCTTCCGCTGTCTTCCAGAGGACAGTTGAAAGCATGTTCAGAGGCATGAGTGGTGTGATGGCGTTCCAGGATGACATTCTAGTTTATGGTAAAGAAATGTGTGAAACATAATGATAGATTAAGCGAGGTATTGGATACATTGAGACTGAAGGGGGTAACTCTCAGTTCTAATAAGTGTCGTTTTGGAGTATCCATGGTGAATTACTTAGGATTTGAGTTGTCAGCTGATGGCATCAAACCCAAGATGAGTTTGGTGAAAGCTATTCAGGATTATGTTTGTCCTGAAAACAAAGACCAATTGAGGTCCTTCATGGGTTTAATAGAATTTTACGCCAGATTTGTACCTAATTGTTCAGAAAAAACGTACAATCTGAGGAAGTTACTGAAAAAGAATACTAAATTTATGTGGGATGCCGACTGTGATCATGAATTTGGTAATATTAAGCAAGAGATTTCCCAAGCAATTCCCTTGAAACCTTTTGATACCAGAGATTACACTATTATTATGACTGATGCTAGTCAGAAAGGCTTAGGAGCTATGTTGTTACAAAAAAGGGATGGTAGAGTGGAGGTTGTTGCATTTGCTTCAAGGAGTTTGAAAGGTGCCGAAGCAACTTATTCTGTAATTGAACGCGAGGCCTTGGCATGTTGGTGGGGTATTAACCACTTTAAACAATTTGTGTGGGGCACAAGGTTTTCGGTTCGAACTGATCACAAGCCTTTAGTTCAACTATTTACAGCCAAAGGCGCGGAGAGGGCTACTCCACGAATTGCTAAGTGGCAGTATAAATTACGTGAGCACAACTTTAAGTTAGAGTATGTACCTGGTAAAAAGAACATTCTGGACGATTGTTTGTCTAGATTGACGACCACTGATCCTTTAGAAGAAATATCTATGTATCCCAATCCCAAAGATGAAGATGGAGAGGTTGTTGTCTGCATAATAGGTGAGCAATTGAATGGAGCGTTAAGTGAACAAGAATGGAGGGAAGCTTGTGAGGATGATGAAATCAAGTCAATTGTGCAGGGAGTTGTGAATGGGTGGTTACAGTGGTCTCCAGATGGCGATTTTAAAGATAAGTTTAAACATGTTTTTGACGAACTGTCGGTAATTAATGGATTGTTATTCAGGTCAAATTTGTTGGTTGTGCCAAAGGGAATGAGGAATAGGGTTTTGAACCTTGCGCATGAGGGTCATATTGGTATGCGTGCCATGAAAAGGAGAGTCAGAGAAGGATTCTGGTGGCCTGGAGTGGATAAGTGTGTTGAGCACTTCGTAAGGGACTGCATCTATTGTGCAGCCAGTGACAAATATCATATTACAGTTCCTAGTCCTATAGAAGCTATCTGTATTCCTGATAAACCCTGGAGCAAGTTAGCAATTGATATAATTGGACCTGTGAATTTATCATATGGATCCCAAGAATACGGGTTAGTGCTAATAGAGTTTTACAGTAGATGGCCGGAGGTAAAATTTGTTAAAGTTCCTGACTCCAATAATGTGATCCGATGGTTGGAAGGAATTTTTGCCAGGGAAGGAATTCCTGATGAAATTTTGACTGACAATGGTTCTCAATTTACTTCGGGCCAATTTGCAGAATTTGTGAATTTCTTAGGAATCAAACACACTAAGTAATCTCTGTACCATCCTAGGAGTAATGGACTAGTAGAGAGATTCAACAGGGTCCTTAAGGACAATATTCAATTGTCTAAGGTGGGTGGTCTGCACTGCAAGAGCGAGTTGGATAAATTGTTGTGGGCTGTGCGCACTACTAACAATTCAGATACCCAAGTGTCACCTTTCGTTTTATTACGGGGACGTGTTCCATCCTCAAAATTGACCAGAGAATGGATGGGTCATTTTTGTGTGCCATGGTATAAGGTTGATGGTGTGAAGGAGAGACGCCAAGTTGCGCAACAGAAATATGTGCAGAGTTCACATGTAACTCGCCGTCGTAAGTTTGATTGGAAGATTGGTGATGCAGTGAGAGTGAAGTGTCCAAGATACACAGGTTTGTCCAAATTTTCTAGCGGCAAGAAAATAATCCAAGTAGGCGACAGTGCAGTTAAACTGGATGATGGTAAGTGGTGGAATAAAGATAAGATATCCCTTATCAAGCCTGATACTGCAAGGCACATCATGGGTGGGGACAGTGGTGGCAAGTGTATTGAACGTCCTGGATTACAGTCTCCAATTGCAACAAAATTGATCAAACATATCAAGAGGGCTATCAAACCTCCTAACAAATTTGATGATTACATTAAGCGTTTTGGTAGCCATGCATCTAAAACAATCGATTTCCCTGTGCGTCCTTACAGACGTTCATCCAGAACTGTTAAAGCTCCTGTGAGATTAGAAGATTATACATGCTAGTATTCTGGCCAGATTATTTCAATATGAATGCTTTTCATGCTCAGTTTTTCTTTCCTCAAGGTTTGTGTATTTAAGATTTTTTTTTTTTTCTTGTAAATTAATTGTTTTTTATTGTTTGTTAAATTTGTTGTAAGGGAGGAGATGTGTTGGGTCCTTCTTTGCTCTTCTGGTTCCTCGCGCTGTGGAACTGACGAACAAAGAACCTGATTGTGGAATGTTGGTGGGGTTGGTGCTATGCGTGGCAGTTGGTGCCGGAGACGGAAGAGGGAGGACGGGAGGAAGGAGCTGTCAGGAGAATACAACTTAAATAAAGATTTATCCTGTTTACCTCGACTCGAGTGGACCGCAAGTCCTTTCAGACACTCCTCCTCGTTCTGCTAAAAAATCTTACTTACATACACTAATGTCCTGTGTTACCAGTGGTATGTCTTTTCTGTTCATTGACAGACTCAATAAGATTGACATACTCAATAAGTTTGCAATGGTTCTGAAAATGCTTCTGTTTTTCAAACTTCATGATCAATAAATCCAAAAACGTCATTGATCTACAGAGATTGTACACAAAGTTAGAGGCAGGGATCACGAATAACCATGAGACAATTTATAATGGCAGAATCTTAAACAAAAGATGAAAGTGTCTTTGTGTGCTGGTGTATAGGACAGCAAGTAGTAATATAGGTATTTATCCAGATGTTGATTACTGGCAGTATGTGTATATTCATATCAGTGTATGCGACATGTATGCATTTATGTGGATGTAGATGAGAATGTAAAAAATGGTGTAGTTGCACACTTACAAATACTGGGTCAGATTTAAGGAGCCGCTACCGCTGGCTTGCACCTCTTTAGCGTCATTTTTTTTTGCTCAAATGTGGCGTTAAGGTAGAATTTCCCCCTCACCATATTTTCAAAGTGGCACAATGCTTGCATTGCGCCACCTTGTAACCCCTTGCACCACTTAATGCCTGCACCAGGCATAATGCATGCAAGGGGGGCATCCCGGCACTAGGAGACCAGAAAAAATGGCGCAGTGCAATGTAAAAGATTTCACTACACCATTTTTTCTGTAAATTTTAATGCCTGCTTAGAGCTGGAAATGGTGCACCCATTTAAATCAATAGGCCTCCTTGCACTGTGCTACACCAACCTCAACATTTTTGACGCTAGTGTAGCAAAGCGCCCCAGTCAAATATTGACACTATTGTTCTAACCTCCTGCCATAGTGCGCCATTTGTCAAATGCGGCACAACCATGGGGTTGTTAGGTGCCGGTGGGGGGGGGGGCAGAAAAAGTGGAGCATCAGAGCTGATGCGCACACTTTTTCATAAATCTGGGCCACTGTTCCTATGTGTTAATGTTGGTGTATATAGTCTTAGAGGTATAGGCGCATGTGAGTGTATATGACAATGCATGTAGCAGTGCTGTGGCGTAAATTTATCTAGTGGTTTATTTCAAGCTGTAGGTGTATGTTTATGTGTATGATTTTGCATAGATGTGTGTTTAGATGTTTAGGGTTTTTTGATGGTTATGGGAGTGGCTGGTGTCGTTTAAAAATTGTTTTATCTTGTCACATTTCTGTGTTCAAAGACAGAGGTCAAATGTCAGGCTATGTCCTCAGACAAGTTGTTGCCTTTCTTTTAACATGGAATTTGATGTTTATTTTTCTTTTCTTTTTCTAACTGCAAAAAGAGATGATTTTGTAAAATGACCTAGGTGACAATCATGCTGTGGTATAGGTAGTGTGAAAACAAAAGCCGTAGAAAGTCAATTTTATTCTAACACACAACATTTAAATACATGTAAATGAACTGTAAAAATATTTGAAAATATATCAGTCATTAGAAAAGCATATGAGGAACATTTTAGTATGATTCTGAATTGTGATGGAAAGATTTTAAGAGGTTCAAAACAAAATAAAACACTTTTCTTTGTGATGAGGAAATGATAAATATTTGCTGAAACACTATTCCACATATTATTGTCTATCAACTACATAGTTTTACCAGTCATACTGTATGTCAGTGCCAATTTAGTGGTCATTTCAATGGAAAATGTGCTGGCTACCACACCTTGCTTTAGTAACATTTTGCAAAAGTGTACTCCAAAATACCTTACAAACTACACACCACACCCAGACTACTCTCCTGCTGAACAAACCTAGCTCATTTGAGCTCCTTGTTGGACACTTGGATTTTTCACACGCCCTATGAATGTATTTATGCAACATTTATTTATGTAGAATTGATGGCAGCACCCCACGCTGAAATTTGTTCCAGCATCACTGGTAACTGGTGTGCATGTGTGTATGGTGACATAAGTGTTGTTGTATGTGCTGCTGTGTGTGCATATAGGTATGTCTAGGTGTTGGAGTAATAACGTAGAATGATATTTAGTGATGCGTGTGTAAGTGGATGGGGTTGTCTGTAAACCAGTTGCATTGTTATGTTATGGAACATTTCTACAGCACTCTAACGATACAATTTAGCCTTCTGCTGCATAATACACGTTTATGTGATTAAGTATACGATACTTTAAATGTGTAGGTACTAGTCTTTGTCGAGGTGTATGTGGTGGTGAATCTTTAGCTGTATGCGGTGGCATATGTGTAGGTACAGTGCTTAATTTGTAAATAAAAACGTGCCTGTGCCCAAAGCCCTTCTCTTAAACACGCGGATGGTGCAATTAAATGTGGGAACACGGAATACTCGGGCAGCATAATCCTTAAAACATCTCGGGCCTCTCCAGTCCATTTAAAGCCTCATCCTGCCCCTTCAGCTCACTCTAGCAGCTTTCTGCTTTCTCCCACTGTCGCGCTTTTTCGTTTTTCCCCTCCTCCGTCTTTCCCATATGTGTCTTTTCCTCGCAGCAAATGCTTGAGGCAGAAGAATAAGCCCCGGCCCGCAAACATAAGTGGCGGTGCTCAGCACCGGAAAAAACAAGCACAAATTAAGCATTGTGTAGGTAAGTAGCGGTGCCAGGGTTTGCATAGGTACATCCAACGCTAGATATATCTGTTGCTTCCTGGATGCTTCCTATATCATTCATGTGCAGGGAGAATCGTGTGAGCTAGGCCCTTCCTTTTAGATTTTTTCTTCTGCACTTCATCCAGTCACGTGGGTGCAATTCGTGCTTCATAAAATGGAACCAGAGCTGTGTAATTGCAGTGAAATATGTGTGCACTATGGCAAGGGAGGGGGGCTTAATGTAAAAGCTAGATTTAATGACTATTCCTCAGTCTTGCCATACTAAAGCAATAACAGTACATTATTTCGGTCTAGTGATGCTAAAATGGGTGTCATTTCAGAGTGAAGTAACTGTTGGCTTACCGCCCTACCAGATAAATTCTTTGCAAACGGTTGCTGCATCCTCTACATTCTCCACGTTTTAGCATTTTGGCTCCTAGAAGTCTGTATTTACATTTACTAAATGCTCACTGTTGGCTTACAGCCGTGTTTCGGTTGTGCTCAGTCGTTCAAGTTTTTAGTTTCAGAAACTACCTCAAAGTTCCAAAATGTGCAACAATAAGTCAAACACATCTGTAGATTGCTTTGCCTGTAATCCCTACTTGTACATTTGCAACATCTGCCATATCATTAAACTTGTTGACTACTATTTCTTTTAATATTTTTTCCCCAGCTCAACTTCCTGTGCTTCGAATTTGATATTTACCTACCTCATTGACTGCGAGTGGTCGATAAACTCCACCCGGCCGGAGGAGTTGGGGAAGTTGTGATCACTTCGCATTGCGCATTACCTGTATGTGTCATCATAGTCAGCACTTGGTCAGAATCCAGGCGAGGGTGCATCTTATTCACCCACAAGACAGCAATCTCTCCATTTTTAGAATTATTCTTTGTTATGAAGTGAGCAACTAACATATATAGTTTTATATGTTTTTCAATTAATTTTCTTCTAATAAACATCACTGAATACCAGTGTAATGTCGCCAACTTTGGTGACAGCCTCTTTATTGCATCCCAAATTACTATTTTCTCCTTAGAGTGAGGGACAATTACTGGGCAGTAGTATTCTGAGGCTTCAGAACAAGTAAACTATCGGTGATCAGTTATAAACCCATTATAAACATTTTAAGCAGCAATGTTTGTGCACACTCCCGCCACGGCCCTCAGATCTTATTGTGTTTCTGTGTTTAGGTTCTGGTGCTAGATACTTCCCTCCCATTAGGGCATGGGGTCGGTCCATCCCAGCCATCCATTCTTGTATGGTTTGTGCCGATTTTGCACCACATTAGTATGGAATATTTATTTTTGCCAGTATACGGCCCATTCCCAGGAGTAAGTGGCAGCTCCTGTTACCACCCTGCTCCTTGAGTGGACCCAGAATAGCCATTTTAGGGGTAAGTCAGAGCAATCTGCCCAGTGAGTCCATCAGGGCCTGATCAACCTGCAGTCAGAATTGTTGAATGGCTGGACAGTCTCATATCATATGGAAGAAAGAGCCCAGTCCCTTTAACATCGGGTACGTAGAGGGACCTGTCTCATACCCATCTTCCACAACTTTTCAGAGGTATAATAATCTCTATGTAACTTCTTGAGCTGAAGTGACGGGCTGACAGCACCAAATCACACAGTGACATATTTGCCTCCCTCCACTCATCTTTTTCCAGGGTCCCCATTTCTTCCTGCCATTTTCTGCATAGGGGCCAAGGGGTCTGGTGAATTTTCTATGAGAGGGTGATATCACCTTGAAATACTTCCCATTCCCAGAAATTTTGAGGTCAGTTTGGCTTCCAGAGGATTGAATTCTCAGGCTTAGTCCTCAGTGGGTCTATTATGGTTCTCAACAGTAGGAGTATGAAAAACAGTCATTTTTATTGGGGTAAATTTGCTTGTGATTTTTTTCACAGGATTTAATGTAGCTGCATGCCCACACATCCATGCTTGGAAAGGCCTATATGATCTGAGCCTACAAATTGATGGGCACTGCGGCCCTTGCCTGGCAAACCCCCACCCACAGTGGTGTCTCCTGTAAGGGATTCTTATACCACGTGATGTGTCCCAATGCATTCTGCTGTCCTAGCATGTAGACTTCAGAACTTCATACAAGGAGGAGTAGATCTTTTTGCTATATAGGAAATTAATTACCCACTTCTTTCCAAAAGTTTTTAGTTCCAGACTGTTGGGTCATTCCAATCCACAAATATCCCAGTCATTAATAATAATCATGTATGTTACTCAGTAGTAAAATTGGAGACTTGTCATTCCGTTCCCTCCTTCATTTGTGCACAGGGTGCATTTAGTGAGAGACACCTGGGTTCTTTACCATCCCAGAGGAATGTCTGGAAGGTTTGGTTTGCTACCTCAAGTGAAAACTTTTGGAGTACATTGTGCATCCAGAGGAGTTCTATAATTTTATATTGGGTGATCCTACCAAGGATAGACAATAGGAGTAAGGACCACATCTTAAGGTTCAGTTCTTACAGATGAGGGGGCAGATTAGCCTACCTATAGGCATGCAAAGACAAGAGGATATACATCTCTAGGTTTCTGAACTTGTCCCTGCAGAGGCACAGGTGTGACCGTCTCCCTTGATTGACTATCTCTACCCTGCTTCAGTCCCCCAGTCTACGGTACTTAACAAATTTTGTTTGAGTAGGGAGAGGTCCATACTCAGTTCTCCGGCCTTGCTTTCCAGCTATGATTGCATCTCTTGAATTACTTGCAGGATGGAAGTTGTCAATTCAGACAATGTATTATCTCTTGCCAGATTTTGGATTATTACCACGCTCTGGTGAACTGAAGCCATGTTAAGTGTGGTGAATTTATCTATCTTTCCTTTGTTTGATTTGCAGTGTTTGTTTTTTTCCATTTGGCTTGACTTGCACTAATTTTGTACTACCATCGGAGAATTTGTGTTGCCGCATTTCCCTGGGTTGCTGTACGGGACATGTTCCAAGCAATACCTTAGTCATTTTAAGCACTCTTGACTCTCTGTAATGGAGTCTTTGATGAGTAGCTGGTAGGAACATTCTCCCAAAGGCACACCCATGAGTTCTAGAAAAGGTTCATTAGAGGCAGGATGCTGCCAACCAAGAGTTCTCCCTTTGATACTCTATGCAACTGTTGTACCTGTAGATTGCAGCAGTTTAGTCCTTGAATAGCTTTTATAATGGATAGAACCCCCTGCACCACTGTATTTGTATAGTACCCTGACAAGTCAGACTTGCTGACAGTTTATAATTAGCCAGTTCATGTGCCCCTTGTACAGGGCTGATGGGTGACTGTATTTATTTAGGGGACAACTCCACCCATATTTTCATAACTTTTGAGGATCTCCTATGCTGCCCTACCTTTCACTGCCTCTCACTGTCCCCTAAGTGCCTCATGTGGTGTGGTCCAATGGATGGAGCAGTTCCAGGCAAACCTGTGTACATCATATGCCTCTGCTGTTTAGCAGTCTGTCCAGCTCACCTCCAGCTCCTGCTCTCGTGTCAGCAGCTATCAAGACAATGATCTAGTGATTTCTCAGGCATTGCCAGAGCTTCCAATCACAGCCCCCAGGAAAAGCTGCATGTGTCATAGGCCATCGGGCAGGTAGACTGAGTCCCCCACAGCTCCGTCTGGGGCAGTCCTGAGCACAACAGTGTGCATTGCCTCAGTGGCTTCTCCAGCTTGTTCCCCTGACTCATCATCAGGGTCCTTGCCCAATAGGTGAGTGGTCTGGGTCCCAACTCCCACCTTCGGTGGTGCTTGGCCACAACCCAAGTCCCAGCCTACTCTCACTGTAGCCTGAGCCTCACCAGCCCTCTTTGCGCTCCAGGGAGTGTTCACCATCAGCAACTGGATGGATTTCACCAAAGGAAGGGGCAAGGATGCTTCTTTGCCTTCAATGTCATCTTAGAATCAGCTGGCCTGTGGATGAGGATGGATGTATGGGGTGAGCATTGCAGAGCTCAAGGAAAAGCATCCACCATGTCGACACTCGAAGTACATATATTGATACAATGATATCATCTGAGTTTATAGTCAGCAATTGATACGCCCATATTCACAAAAGTACATTGGTGTGTATAGATTTACTCATGTGTACACTCACTGTTGCATCTAGGTATAAATCTGCCCATTTTTCTGTTAACTAATAAAAGTTGTGGATTTAGACCTACACATGACACTGCATGTTTTCGCCCCCTAAAAACAGGGGATGGAGACATCTAAGACTACATTTACAAGTGTAAAGTTACTACTAGTAACCGCCACATGGTGGAAATCCCTCTATGTTAAAGTATGGAGAAGAAGGAGAGTCCTCCCTAGGACTGTAGATCCCCCCCCTTCATCCTGGGAACACTGTGTCACATCAAATTGTTGAATGGCGCACATGCTAAGGATTCCACATCACCAAGCCTTCCAGAGCTTTGATCCAGGGTCCAGTCAGAGACTTTTAACCACATGAAGCAAGGGAGACCTACCTGGGGCTGCAGAACACTATCCTTGGCATTTTGCTACACATGCAGCTGGGGAATTGAGCTCAGACCCAGGGGACAAGACCCCATTCTGTTGAAGCTTTGATCTGAAGGCCTGGTCAGAGCTTTTTACAACAGTAAAGCAGAGAAGCCCATCAAGTCCTCTAAACCCCAGCCCTGGGCATTTTCTAACATAGCAACTCGTGTTTGGAGTCTAGTACTAGGGAACTGCACCACGGAGCATTAAGGAGCTTTGACCAGGGGCCCAGTCTTTTCACCCTGGAAAAGCAGCAGAAACATTCTGGTCCATGTAGAATCCTATTATGGGCAGATTGCTGCCTGGCAGGCAGGCTAATGAAGCCAAGGCCTAGGGCCTGCTGGACCTTCACCCGTGGCCTAGTTAGAGCTTTCCATCCCACTAAGAGAAGAGACTGTCCATCTGGTTATTGGTATGGGGTGACCTGGGCCATTGCACTGCCCAGGAAGAGAAACTATATTAAAAGCAAATCAGCTATACCCTCTCCCTACTAATCTGGAGATAGACAAGTAGCTTTTCTTGTAATCTGAACACAAGGTAACAGAAGGAGGATGTTTGAAGCTTTCTAACTTAGTCCTCTTTGGTACTTCAATGGCAGCTAAAAATTCTAAACAGTGTGACATTAGAATGACAAATTTTACTTCACATGTATGGCTGCCTATTAGGACATAGGGCTCTAAGGAAATCAATTGTGCCACCCAAAAAAGTTCCCTGTGTAGGGGTAGTCTCTGGAAATTGCCTCCTCACAGTGGTTTACATAACGTTCCACAAATTTGGTACCTCATTTGGGCTATCTGATGTCTGTTTCTCAATCCAATATTTTGCTATGCTTGATTTCATATAACCTCTGTGTGTGGTAGTGTTGGGAAAGGAATGTCCCCTCCAAGGTGCAGCAGACATACATGTCCCCTGACCCGAGTGCCCAACTACAAGTATCTGGCATCCTGAACGTTTTTTTTTTCGAGAAGCCTCATCTGCCATGTGCTTCCCTAAGTCCTTGATGTAAGTTTGGTCCTTGAACTGTTCCGAAGGTGTGCACCAAGCACATTTTCTTTAGTGGCAGTGGGCTACTGTCTCTGTTGCATGTTTTAGCCTGTAGTGCAGTGGTGGCATCAAACCCTGTATTAGTCAGGACCAGACCTTTTTATCTGATGGACAAGAGTGGGGGCCTATTGGGCCACTGGTATAAAGTTATTTTTCCACAAGTTAAAACTGTAACCCTGCACTGACATCTCATGGCATGTGTTCCTCTATGTGTGTATGTAATCTGTATCATACATGCATCACATATTATATTTCTGCATAAAAAAGAGTGCGGAAAACCTTTGGGTTCCAACCTGTAAGCTGTTTGCCCATTTATGTGCACAGGTTGAAGGTAAAGCTACATTCCCAGACAGTGAAAGTTCCTGAAACTAGAGGACAGGGCCACAGCCATTGAAGTGGGAGAATAGAATTCAACAATGGCCTTAGAAATTTGAATGGGTCTCTTTGCTGCAGAGGGCTGCTGATTAGTTTTCCTGAGCTCTGCCATTTGGTGGATGATGGAGGTGAAGGGGGGCTGCTGTCTCTGTTGTTCAGAGCATGAAGCATCCTTTAGAGAACGCCAGCATTTTTTCTCTCTTACTGACCGTTGGCTGTTGATAGCCAGGCACAGAATGTTGACACATTGGTGTGTCTCTCTTGTGGGTGCTTCCTCCTGGAGGTGATCTTGCTGAGAAGAGCACCACTCTACACACCAGCTTTGCCTAGAAGACAGTCTGAGAAGGACACATGTATTGAGAATTAACCCAAACTTGTTCTGAAAGTACAGACTGAGACTACACATTTCCTGAATGCTGTACTTGGTTAAAAGTGGGAGCTGTTGGCCCATGCTTTGCTCCAGTATCAAGTTCTCTGTGCACAAGGAGGGGGTGCTTTATAGTGTCCCAGAGGACTGTGCAGCCAAGGTCTATGTCTGCCTGACAGACAGCTTCTGAGAGATAAGGGAACATCACCTTGTGTCTGATCTGAAGGAATAGCTCTCTCCCTGTCCTGGAACATATGGAAGTACTGTGCATGAGGGAAGAGGGAAGGAGTGAGCCAACCCTGCAGAATTAGGCGATTGTGAGCATGGACAAAAGCGGCTGACCCAGTAGCTGAGAGTCTGTCCACTAGACACTCCTGAAAGCATTACCAGTGTGCTTCTAGCTCACAGTCTGTCATCCTCATTGAAGTGGGAAAGCTACAGGGTGAACAAGTGGTTCATCCCGATGAAGCCTATTTGATAATAGTTCATCACACTTGCAGAAGTATGTTCAAATGGACCCCTGCCTTTGCAGCTTATGGAACTAGCCTCAAGTATAACTAAGCAATTTGGTCCACAGAGGAATTGGCTGTTGCCAAGCCTGTGACACTTGCCCAAGTGTGCCTGTAAGGACTGTAAATGGTTTAATCTGTAACACTTGTCAACGTGCACCTGAGTGGACCACGCCTCTCTAATTGAAACTGCTACCTGGAGGCCCTTGCCGACTGTGTGCCAAAGTGAATTGTGTCATTGTGACCCTGAGTGCGACAGCCTGAGGTGCCAACCAGAAGTATACCCGATTGTACTTTCACAGCAGCTTAGACTGTAAATGACCTAGAAGCAGCCCAATTCTAATCACTTGGACAGAACACCTGAATCATGAACCCCCCCAGAAGGTTTGCCCAGATGAGCCACCAACCCTCCAACCATTATGTGTGGAAGAACAATCCTGCCAAAACCCATGGGCCCCACCTTCTCACTGACTTACTGTGTGCCCAGAAGAGGTCCAACCCTCTGAAGCCAACCTGTGCTCCTGCTTGCAGCTGCATCTTGATTTCACAGCATGGCCCAATATCTGCTTCACGGGATGGAACGGTGGGCCAGTGCTCTCGAGACTGACACATCTTCTCCTAGCTGCAAGAAAACATAGGGTGATGTATGCTGTGGACAAGCCGAGGCCCTTTTGAAACTCTTGCCCCCTGTATTTGTGCATATATATGCACATGTGCACATACACATATTATATATTACCTACTGGCCAGTAAATACAGAGTTAGGACCATGTTCTCATAGAAAAAGCATTTTTTGACTAGGGTATATCTTTGGCACGGTTTTGAAGAATCTTCACAAAATATTTCAAAAAAAGTGTGCCGGTGATTTTTGTTGCACACGAGAAGTTTCGGGGTGACCCATCAAACCTGCGCCGGGAAAAAGGAGAGTTAAAAAACATGTGTTGACCATGGTAATTCCCATAGGAATTTCGAACAGGACTACAGCCCGAACCACATGACGTAACAGCACCAAATTTTGCAAAAAGGTAGCTGTCTGTGCGCAGATTACGCTTTCAGTTATTTGGTGTAAATCTGTTTAGCAGTTTTTGTGATAGGAAATCCAAATTTGTGTATCTCTGGCTGCAATGACTTCGTGAATGATGACAGGCTTGTGAAGGGAAGTGCAGAGGTCTGATTGGCTGCCAACACTCCAATCAGGAAGTGTTGGCTGCCATCTTGGGACTTGGCTTCAGCTGAGTCCCAGAAAAAAAGATTAAATCACCCTGACCCCTTAGCTCTGGGCTGAAAAACACTTTAAAAAACAAATGTTGTCACAATTTGGAGATGAAGTCACAAATTTGAAGGAAAAAAATAAATAAACAAGCACTGGGTGCTGCGCTTGTTTTTAAGAAGCACCCAGGTGGGCCAGGTCCTGGGCGCATTGATATTTTACTATGACTCACGCCCCCGCCATGCAGTCTTTTTGTCAAAAACTTTACTGCAAATATTACATTGATATTATCAATGATATTATCAAAGATGTCCTGAGTGCTGTAATTTGTAGGGAAATTAGGAAAGTTCGTAGTGCATGGCAAGGTTGCGAGTTATAGTTGCCTTAGGGCATGAGTTATAGTTACTTGAGAGAACTCTAACTACAACAGGTGATCAAAGTGAGACAACTTCATTTGATTTTGGTGTGGAGGAGTATGATGTAGAGGGGGCTGCAATGAAACAAACCCTTGATCCATTGTAATCGGCTGTCCCATGGGGTTAACTGCATTTTCAGAGTAATCGCACTCTCCAAGCACTTCCAAGCCTTCACTGAAAAGATTGCCATCCTCCTCAAACAAACCCAAGATTCCTTGATCCGCCCTCTTTCACCACTTGGTTTCAAAGATCAACAACCAGAGCAAGCAAGTCTGTGCTACACCTCACTAAGGTGTTTGTCCTAAAAGCCTTTAATTCTTAAATTATTTCCTTCATGTCATTCCATGCTTAGATTCTTTGGACCACAGAACGTCATGGAAATTCGGTTTCCAAGTCCAGGCACCGGTCAGTGTCTGTGTGGCTCGGTGCCACGGATCCTGCCCGAGCGCTCACTTCCTGCTGTTCCAGCGCTGCATGTTGCTGTTCGCTGCGGGGCTCCAGCCCCTCGTGTCCCCGGCTGCTGCCCACTTCTGTGCATTTCGGTGCCAGTGTGCGCGCTCGGGTGCCAGTGCCCCCGGTGAATTTTTGTTGGTTGGTACATTTAAAATATTTAAAATGTGAGCCTAACTAAACCTTCCCTGTAACCTTTTTTTAAAGTGTATATATATATATATATATATATATATATATATATATATATATATATGTGTCAGACCTGACATCTTTAGGGTTGTCATCCCCCAACTTCTTGCCTGCCTCCCTCCACTTTACTGACACCTTTTCTTCTGGTTTTAGGACTTTGCGTACTTTACCACTGCTAACCAGTGCTAAAGTGCATATGCATATACCCTCTCCCTTAAACATGGTAACATTGGTTCATCCTTAGTAAAGTGCACTACATGTGCCCAGAGCCTGTAAATTAGATGCTACTAGTGGGCCTGAAGCCCACAGAAGTAGCCCCTTAACCATGTCTCAGGCCTTCAATTGCAAGGCCTGTGTGTGTGGTTTCACTGTCACTTTGACTTGGCATTTAAAAGTACTTGCCACGCTTTAAACTCCCCTTTTTCTAAATATAAGTCTCCCCAAAGGTAGGCCCTAGGTAACCCATATGGCAGGGTTCTATTTAGGTAAAAGACAGGATATGTACACATGTGTTTTATATGTCCTGGTAGTGAAAAACACCTACATTCATTTTCCATTACTACGAGGGCTGCTCCTTTCAAAGACTAGCATTAGGACTGCCCTCATTTACTTTTTGAGTGGTAGATTCTGATCTGAAAGGGGTAACCAGGTCATATTTAGTATGGCCAGAATGGTAATAGAAAATCCTGCTGATTGGTGAGGTTGGATTTTATATTACTATTTTAGAAATGCCACTTTTAGAAAGGAACATTTCTCTGCACTTAAAACCACCTGTACCTTACAGCCTGTCTCCAACCAACATCTGGTTTGGGCTGGTTGACAGTTCCCTTGTGCATGTCACCCAGAAAACCACAAACACAGGACACTCAGTCACATCTGCATTAATCTGCATACTGATTGTGTCTTCTTGGGCTGAAAGTGTGTCGGGCCTGACACTTACATTTCAAGGGCCAGTGGCCTGCCCTCACACAAAGGACTGATAACCCCCCACTGGGACCCTGGCAGACAGGACTGGGCTGAAAGGGGAACTTGTGCACTTCAAAACCACTCTTTGAAGCCCCACCCACTTTTAAGGCATTTTGGGGTATATAAACTAGGTCTCTGACCCCACCAACTAAGACACTTCTGGACCTGCACCTGAACTCTGTCAGAAGACCTGCCTGGCTGCCCAAAGGACTCTCTGGACTGCTTTGCTGAGAAGGACTTCTGCCCTGCTGTTGCCCTGCTGGCATCTGACTGTGATGGAAGGACTCTGCCTTCCCCCAAAAGTGCTCTCCAAGGGCTTGGATTGAGCTTGTCTCCTGTTCTGAAGTCTCAGGGACAGCAAAGACATCAATGAGTAATTTTTCATTAGTAACCAACTCCAGTGACTCGGCAATTTCAACAATGCCAGCGACGCTGCAGCCTGCTCCCGCTCCGTGGATGTCACTGAACGGAATGACCGTGGGCTGCAATTCAAGTCCGATGTTGTCGCGACTCCATTGACATCACTCAGGATCATCGTGACACTGTGAAGTCGACACATCACGTCCTGACAGATCGGAACCAGTGACCCCGAAGTGTCTCAAGGAATAGACGCCTCACCACCCATGCTTCAGGGTACGGAACTGACACCTCTTTCCTCGAAAGTTGTATGGGACTGATGCTGCACCAACTCCAGCAACGCCTCTTTCCGACTCAGTGTGCCATCCTTGTTCTTCATTTTAAAAAGGTGCTTACTTAGGGGTCTGTGTGTCTCTGTGGCCGGCACCGGTGGTATCAGATTGTTGGGAATGACTCCGTCAATGATGCTGTGAAAGCCCCAGTCAGAACTATTGTGTTTCTAGGTGCGTTAGTTGGATTTAATCTTTAAAAATGTATAACTTTACTTGCGCTTATTGTGCTTATTGGATCTTTGTCGTTTTGACCATATTTAAGTCAGATAAATATTATCTATTTCTCTATACCTGTGTGGTGTGTTTTTGTGGTGTTTTCACTGTGTTACTTTATGATTTATTGCACAAATACTTTACACATTGCCTTCTAAGTGAAGCTTGACTGCTCAGTGCCAAGGTACCGGGGGTGGGTACAGAATAATTTGGATTGTGTTGTGACTCACCCTGACTAGGATTGTTGTCCCTACTTGGACAAGGGTGTATACCGCTGCCAACTAGAGATACCATTTCTAACTATATATATATATATATATATATATTCAAACACATATGTATATACATGTATGTTATTACTCTCCCCACACAAATCTCTTCCATCACTAGTACTGGTGCTATACATGGGCTCTGCAACCCATAATTATGTAAATCACCAAATCTACTGAGTCTAAAGCACTCCTCAAGTGAAAAATATCTATTTCCACAATGACAACAACACATTTGGACTTTACAGCCTTTCTTCAGTAATGTGCCTATTTTCCATATAAAATAAACAGAACAGCCCAATCACCATTTTAAAAGCCACAGGCCCACATTTTAACATTGCGGGTAAGTGCTGCCTTCCGCCGCGGATACGGCTGCCAAAAGACTGTCACCGTGGCTAACATCTGTCCGCCATAATTTGACCACAGCCGGATTTCCACCACAAGAAGGGCGGAAATCTGGATGTGGCCATGCTGGCGAACGGTGTTAAGGTGGTGGTGTACCACCAGCAAAGCCATGCCAGTAGTCCGCTGCCATCCATAGTTTGACAAATAATACGGACTGGCGGTGTTCTATGGTGGACACAGCTGGTGGTAGCAGCTCCCCATCCAGTCCCCTGCCGGAAGACCCCCTGTATGCAGGTAAGTCTTGTTTCCGACAGGGGAGGGAGGTGGGGTGGTTGCCTGGGGAGTGTTAGGGGGGCCACATTTACATCGACCGTTGGGGTCATAATGACCCCCATAGTCAACAGAATATGTAAAAAATATGTTCTACAATGACATTGACTGCTCCCTCAAAATATCCTGGTATGTAATGCTATACAATCATTTTATTTTATTTTTATTTATTTTCTATGGAAAATGGCCACTTTAATTGAGGATGGATGTAAAGTAAAAAATGAGAAACACTTAGAAAAATGGACAAAGCAGGTGCCCTAGTTGAAGCTCCGCTACCATAAAGTACAAATCATCCTAACTTCTTGCTTTTGCCAAGACAAAGCAAGTGTGATTTCACTGCAGTTCCACCTTGAAAAATTATCTGAAGTCCTTGATGGTGGTGAATGCATCATTGTTCTTTCGGAGTGCAATATGTTGATGAGTGGGTTCTTTCTTGTCATCTCCTGTTGAGAATAAACCATGTCGATCTCCCTTTTAACTACTACAAGTATGCAAATGTGCAAAATGACCTAGAACCCCATCCATTTGCCTGTTTTGCTGAAGACCCAACGTAGTGCTGTCTAGGATGGCTACAGGGGAATGGGCGCAGTGAGGGTTGGATTAACATAAGGTAATTTAATATCCCTTAACGTTAAAATAAGACCTTAGAAATTCACTGAAAAAGCTAAAGTTACAGGGACCTTTTAGTTGGGAAATAGATTTTTTTTTAAACATAGAAATTCATTAAAAAAAAAAAACTTTGAGGGATGTTATAGCTCTGAATTTACACACACAAAACTATAGAAACTCAGCTGTTATAGTTGGAGTTATTTTAATTACTATGATTCGTGCCCAAAGGTAACTGTAAGGCACGCCCTTGCCATGCACAGCTAATTACCCCTCATATTATATTATTGATGACATCTGCCATAACATCATTGATATTATGACTGCAAAATTTGCAATAAAAGTATTCATGAGAAAACTGTGCATGGCGAGGGCTCAACTATAGTTACATTTCGGCATGAGTTATAGAATTTATATATATATATATATATATATATATATATATATATATATATATATGTATATGATTATTAATTGTATTTATTCTTTTTATGCAAATCCATCTTAAACTGATCAAACTGGAGAAATTATAAAGATAAAGTTATAACTTTAATTTCTAATTTATCCATCGTTAGTTAGAACTTACATATATAATAATTTGCACTCCACCCTAAATTTACTATCTGTCATTCACCTCCATACACATTCTTTTCGCATCAATCACCCACTACAAGAACTCTAACTCACACTGTTTCCATGCACTGGTTATACCCTTGTATGTATATAATTTACAGCATGTGATTTCATAGCAGTCACAATAACACTCATGACATCTGAATCAACATTTTATCTCAGAACCCAGTACATGGTAAAGTGTAGTGTTATATTTAATGTAGTGTGGTGATTGATGCAAGAAGACTGTGTACGGTGCGTAACACATAGTGCATTTAACATGGTGTGTAAATTATAAATATAAGTTCTAACTAGTTTACCTTGTCAGTTAATTAGAAATTATTAAAGTTATAACTAGGTCTGGGCTGAGTGAACGGAGTCCAGCTTTGCAGAATTCTGTGGAGTAAAAAAAAACTCTGTGGAATTCAACAAAGCCAGAGTTCCATGCCCACGGAGTCCTCCTGAATGGGCTCATCTCGGAAGAGCTAAGCAGGGTCGGCCCTGGTCGGCCACACCCAAACCTGCTTAGCGCTTCCCAGATGGACGCATTCAGGAGGGCCGTACGCAGTGAAAGCTGCCAGGCCTGTTGTGCTCCGGCCTGTCCTGTGTGCACTGCACAAGGGGCAGGCCTGCGCACAACAGGCCTGAAACAACAGCTTTCGTTCAACTTTTCAGTCCTTGTTTGTGCACCAGTGTGCACAAACAACGACAAAAGAAAGAGGAAGAGACAAGGACTTGCCTGGGTCTTCCCAGGGGTCCTCCTCATCGTCCGACGTCGATGACGAGTCCTTTCCAGCGGCTCCATCCCTCCTGTGTTCCAGTGCGCACTGCAGCCCAGTTATGGGCTGCACAGCGTAAGCGCAGACTGTCTGCACTTGCACTGTGCAGCTCGTTCTGGGATGCAGCATTCACTAGGTGAGCTCCGCTTCGCAGGGCTGGCAGAACTTTTTTGGATAACTCTGTGCTCCAAGCAGAGTGCGGAGTTCTAAAAACTCTGTTAGCTCCGCCAGTGGAGCTGAGCTCCCCGCACACCACTAGTTATAATTATAACTTTATAATTTGCCCCTGGTTGTATTGTTTAAGATGGCTTTAAAGAATGAAGAAAGTTTTCCTAACTGTAACCCATTTTGCTGTCATAAAAATGTGTTTGAAATCATAGTGTTGCATCTAATTCAAATGAGTGTTGTGAAGTGCAGTATCGTAGCGTATAGTAAAGGACAGTGTTTTATAGTGTAGTGCCATAGACTCTAATGATCTGCAGTAGAATACAGTGGAGTGGAGCACAGTGGAGTGGAATTATATTTCATGGAGTAAAGTGTTATGTAGTGGAGTGGCATGGTGTTTCTTAGAGTGAAGTATTTGAGAGTGAAGTAGTATGTACAGTTGGGTGTTGTGAGTTGCATACAAAGGAAAAACATTGAGTAGATTGATGTAGAGGCGAATAGTATACAGTGGAGTGTTGTAGACTTGAGTGGCCTATAGTGGATTAGTATACAGTGGAGTGGTGTGCATTGGAATAGCATAAGTTGAGTGGCATACAGGGGAGGGACATAAAGTTGAGTGGCGTATAGTGGAATAGCATTCACTGGAGTGGTGTCCAGGGGAATAATGTAGCATGGAGTGGCATAGAGTGGAATAGTATAATTAGACTAGCATAGACTGAAATACCGTACAGTTGAGAACTGTACAGTGCAGTGGCATAGAGTGGAGTGGGATAGATTCAAGTAGCGTACAGTGGAGTGGAGTAGAGTGCAGTGTCATACATTGGTGTGGCAAAGTGTAAAGTGTGATACCGTGGAGTATGAATAGCACAGAGTTAAGTGGCATCGAGTGTAGTTGTATACAGTGTAATTCTGTATAGTAGAGTGCCGCCGCCCGCCAAAGTCCCGCCGTCAGAATACCGCTGCGCGGTCAGAAGACTGCCGCGGTAATTCTGAGTTTCCCGCTGGGCTGGCGGGCGACCGGCAGAAGGCCGCCCACCAGCCCAGCGGGAAACCCCCTTCCATGAGGATGCCGGCTCCGAATGGAGCCGGCGGAGTGGAAGGGGTGCGACGGGTGCAGTTGCACCCGTCGCGATTTTCAGTGTCTGCTTGGCAGACACTGAAAATCTTGGTGGGGCCCTGTTAGGCATACACTTGAGTGAGGTAGGTGAGGTAGAGTTTAGTTGAATGGAGTGTAGTGGCATAGAGTGGAGTAGACTGGAGTAGCATAGTGGAGTGTTGTAGAGTCAAGTGGTATACAGTGGAATAGTGTAGAGTCTAGTGGTGTAGAGAAGTGTGGCACAGAGTGGAGAAGTGTACAGTACAGTAGCGTACAGTGGAGGGGTGTAAAGTGGAATAACATTTAATTAATTTGAACAGTGTAGTGGCATAAAGTACAGTGGAATATAGTAGAATAGCATACAGTAGAGTGGAATAGAACATAGGGGGTCATTATGACCCCGGCAGTCAGTGTAAATGTGGTGCTAGTACCGCGTACAGGCTGGCGGTACATACAGTCATAGCGGCAGCTGCCCCCGGGCTGGAGATAACAATCTCCAACCCGGCGGCAGCTACTGTTCCGCCTGCGGCATTATGACCCTGCCTACCACCATGGTGTTCATGGCTTTTGTGCCGTGTCACTGGTAGGAGACCCACCTACCCCCCTAACACTCCCCAGACAACCCCCCCTCCATCCATGCTCACCCCTTTCAACCACCCCCACACGCACACTCGAAAGCACACACCACGCATTCACACACTCAATCACATCTAGCATACACGCATTCATACATGAATGCATCCATTCATTCACACACACATCAATACACACATTCAAACCGACACGCAGACACGCATTCACATTTCCATTCATTCACTCATTCTCACACATGCACACACACGTAAACAACACTACACACTCATTCACATTCACACACACACTCACACATTAATTCACACACCCAACACACACACACAACACCCCCCACTCCTCCCCTGTCGGAAACCTGACTTACCTGCATCCAGGGGGGATTTTAGCCCCCTGGATGCAGGTTTATTAGATGTTAGTGGTTTACAAAAGGCAAAATTCAATGTTAATATCAATTAATAATCAAAATGTGCATGCTTAAATTATGTCATCCAAATTGAGTCAAAATCTTACGAAGCAGAGAACTGACTAACATGGGGCACATTAAATTGAATGTGCAAAGGAAATATAATCCTTTCACTCTAGGAAAGTGTTCTAAATCTACTTTTTTATGTATTCTGCTCTGAACTGTAATCTATTCTTGATTGAACTAACTAAAAAAAAATCAAGTTCTAACATTTTGCCCACTTACATGCTTTTCTTATAAAACTGACCAATCAGGGTAAAGCGAGATGATTCAATTATGTGCTTGCTATGTTTTCAAAGCTTCACACAATACAAGCTTCTTTCTGTGTCTTTCAAAGTGCACTGTGTGCCACAGGATATTATACATGGACTAGGCTGCATACTGCTGGTGTCTTCGTGAACAAACTATTCATTAAACCATTCCATGATGATCAAAAAGGAAAAAGAATATCACATTTGTTATTTAGAGCTCTAGCTCATCTAGAAAGACAAATTGTTCAAGTGCAAGAAAACAAAATAGCAAACAACATTAAACATTTTAAAATGCAAGCCTACATTAGCTATAGATCATCTAAAGGTAAATGAACACAATGGTGGTCATTCTGACCCTGGCGGTCTTTGACCGCCAGGGCGGAGGACCGCGGGAGCACCGCCGACAGGCCGGCGGTGCTCCAATGGGGATTCCGACCGCGGCGGTAAAGCCGCGGTCGGACCGGCACCACTGGCGGGGTCCCGCCAGTGTACCGCGGCCCCATTGAATCCTCCGCGGCGGCGCAGCTTGCTGCACCGCCGCGGGGATTCCGACCCCCCCTACCGCCATCCAGATCCCGGCGGTCGGACCGCCGAGATCCGGATGGCGGTAGGGGGGGTCGCGGGGCCCCTGGGGGCCCCTGCAGTGCCCATGCCACTGGCATGGGCATTGCAGGGGCCCCCGTAAGAGGGCCCCTACATGTATTTCACTGTCTGCTGTGCAGACAGTGAAATACGCGACGGGTGCAACTGCACCCGTCGCACAGCTTCCACTCCGCTGGCTCGATTCCGAGCCGGCTTCATCGTGGAAGCCTCTTTCCCGCTGGGCTGGCTGGCGGTCTGAAGGCGACCTCCCGCCAGCCCAGCGGGAAAGTCAGAATTACCGCTGCGGTCTTTCGACCGCGGAACGGTAACCTGACGGCGGGACTTTGGCGGGCGGCCTCCGCCGCCCGCCAAGGTCAGAATGAGGGCCAATGTCTCTCTACAATAACCTTTGCATTACTATGCATTGATGTAATGTTCATACACATATTTTATTATATAAAAAAAACTTCTCCAATCCCTCCCTCTTGTGATTCTGGGAATAACCACAAATCACATTTTCACTAATTTAATTTTCCCATTACACACATGTTGTCAATTTTTGTAGCTTGCATCTGGATTCTTCCAAACTTTAAAGCTCATAATAGACTTTGGGAGTAATAACTTTTTGTGATGCACGGGCAGTGCACATTGCATACCCATATCTATAAGGCCACACAGAGCCACTTTGTGCGGCTTTTCATGGCCTTGTAAATATGAGGTAAGGCAAAGTAGCACAAGTTGCTGGGTTGCCTTACACTGTGTCAGAGGGGTGTGCAATTGGTGTTGGGTGGGTGTTCCCACGAAACACCCATGGGTTTTGATGCATTCCTAGAACCTGTAAACGTGGGAATGCGTCAAAACTGTATGCCTCCTTAGGACAGGTGCATCTTTATTTCTCCTTTCTATAGATCCCCAGATTGTTTTTGTGCCGGAAGGTGCTCCTTCCTGCCCAAAAACAATCCTGCTGACATTGCAGACACCCTTGCAACATGGTGCAAGTGAGCCTGTGTTGGTGTAGGCAGTAATTTGTGTACCAGGGCAGAGGGAAAGGACAGAAATGCACCATATCTAGTCAATATGGTGCATTTCTGCCCTTTCCATGTGGCACAGGACAGCACAAATACGTAAATATGCCCCTTTGTCCTGGATGTCATGCATCAAAACGTCAGTTCTTTTCATCTTTCTTCCTTTCGTTCTTGACAGCTTCTTTTCGCTCCTCCAAATTGACCCACACTTATTCAAATAATTTACTTCCCTCAAATAAAAAAGGAAAATGTATATCACACATGTAAAAAGAATTAAAATTCACCAATCGTTGAAAATCCTTTCCCTGTCAATTCCCAAGCACCTGTTTCCTCTAACTCCTTTACCTCACAACAGCTATCTGTTATGTTAGTTATAAATTTGTTAAGCTGGTTATTTGTGTCAGGCACATAAGTGCACCATTGCTGAACATGAAGCATGCAGCAGACTCTGCCATTTTGCTACACAAGATATCTAAAGCAATCCAGTACAATAGCTAGTTTGGCCATAAGCTCTTTATTATTTGCAGTTAAAGAACCAGCTGTATTAGTAGCCAAGCAATCTTTAAAAGTAGACATGGTTTCTAATCTTCAAATCATTTCAAACTACACCTACAGACGGTCTCAAAGCTCTAAATATATATCCCACTACTTGTGAAGCACTATGCTTAGATTTTCCAGGAGCTATTACACCCCTGTCGTTTACATAATGCAGTTTAGAAAACACTAGAGCTAAATAACAGCTACCTAACCTTATTCAGGACAGATGAAAATATACACTTTTTGTGGACACATAATAAACTCCTTAAGTAACAGATTGTTTTTCTGATAGAACTTCATCACCCATAGCTCTAAACGTTTGTACACAATCACCCCAACCTACCATCACTGGCCTATGAACCAGATGTTTTTCTCTTACCACACATAAATCTGCCCTCTTTTCTAAATCCATGCTACGTTTTAGATGTATTCCTAACTCTCTAACTATGTCTTCCTTTTCCCAACCAATACTTTCTCCTTTCTTTTCTCCTTCAACCATGGACTTTTGTTCCTTCAATTCTTCTATAAAGTATTTCTCATAATTACGTACCTCATACAAACCTTAACATTAGTTGGGTTAGCTGCATCAGTTTTTTTGATCCGCCTCTTACAATCATACATACGACCCACAGACTTTGCCCCTGCTTGTGGAATTAATGACTCAAACATAGGCACACCATCCCAAGGCATACCAAGATTTGAAAAATAACAATCAAAATGATCTTAACTGTAAACAAATCATAATTATACTGGAATAAAGAGAATGAGTGTGATGCAAAGGGTGACACTTGACATCAGTGGCTGTAGAGGCAGGGTGATATGTACTAATATAATAACCTTAGACACCCATGACTTTGTAGTATTCATTTAAAAATCTAAGAAAACATTCTCTGAAAAATTCCCTTCAGAGTCATCTTTGTGTAATATTTTTTGGTAAATCTATGAAGTACCTCTGAATAGCTCTGGTTAGATCCAATATTTTTTGATGCATGCTAAGAGGAGAGTTAAGACTCACTAAGCCATCTATTAATATAACATTGCAAATGCCCAAACTACTGCTATTTTCTCTCAAGTCAGATCAAAAGAGAAAAAATAAAATCAAAAATCTACTTTTTGACACTAGTGTGCAGTCAACAAAACCTTCAGTTCTTTCTGGTGCAAAACTGTTAGTTCATGTTAGACTTTAGGATTAGAGAACCTACAATTTCAACTGGATAACTAAATGGAAATTCTACTCTTCAGCAAGATATCTATGGGAACCTAATATCTTTGTCTGGATATTTAAGATGCAAAACTTGAATTTTGAATGTATGGACATAGATCAGCTGAGTTCATTAATCAAAAATATTGTTCTTCCAAAAGCATTTCAATTATGTTTGTTTCTTTTTCAGAAGCACTTTAATGATTTTGAGTTTCCTATTGCTTCTCTCAAAGTAGGTTCACTCAGGAACTGAATACCTGTGGTTTGGTAGTCTTTGTCTCCTTGTTCTTTTGGCTTCTTGTTCTTCACTGATACTAGTATTCGGTTCAGTTGGTTCTAATTATTCCCTGATCATTTCTGGATTTTTTTCTTCTTTTACAACAATTTTAATTCAGTCTCTCACCACTTTTCAGCCGCTTCTCTTCCCACTGCAGTCTATCATCGGATGTGCCTGCGCTTTCTTTCAGTTCATGTTGCACATTCTCATTCTCCACTGATTGACTAATTGTGGACACCCTTGGATCATTTACCATAAACTGTGCTCTTGTCAGAACTTTGAATCTGAGTCTCTTGCATGCTATTTCCTCCCTTGAAACATCCATTTTGAGCTTCAGTTTGAGACTGCAAATCAGTGGTTGTTTTCATCACTTGTTCACAGGCTTGCCTGACTGCCTTGATATGTGAGGCAGTATTCAGTGTGATAATATGCCACACTTAACAGCAGTGTTCCACACAAGGATCACTCAAAAAGGTTCAGATCAAGCTCAAAGAATGTTTTCCTAACATGTTTTTTCACCAAAGCCCAATCACCTGGTCTGAGGTCACTGCACAAGTCTTGTCTCGCAGGTGGGGCTGCCAAGTCAATCTGATGAGAAACAGAACACATCACAACAGATGATTGGCCAAGAATCATCTCATTCTTTATGTTCACAAATGCAGCTGAAGGCCCTGACAAAATTCTCATGGCTTTCCTCATCAGCACTTTGTAAGGGGAGAGTCCAGTCTTTGGACTGGGAGTGCTTTGAAGGCTCATTAGAACAATTTCAAATGGTAGAGATACACACCTTTGTAATTTTAGATTTCAGAGTGCCATCTGTTTGTTTAACTATGCTTGAAACTTATGGTCTGTAACTGCAGTGGAAACTCTGGTCATTTTTCAAAGCAACGCAATTTAATGATTTCATTCTTAAAATGTGTGGCACAATTTGACCCAGAAAAACTGGTAGGACAAATCTAGGAATCCATTTTCTCAATAATAATTTGGTAATAGTGAGGCTATCTTACCTCCTGGTTGGGATGCTTCAATGCATCGGAAGAAGGGACTAGAATGTAGCAAAGCCTGTTGCATATGGTTACCTCAACAAAGTCCTATTGCTTGTGATCAAAGGGACTATCAGACTTCCCCGTGTGACTCATGGTTACAACTGTTATTTTGCCCGTACTTAACTGCTGTCAAGTGATGCACATTTGACACAAATTCTGAGCAATGATGCGGGAATGAGGATTGAAGCAATAATTTTGAAAGGTGTTGACCATGGAGTCCCTTCCTATGTGTACGTGATCATGGAAATCTCTGGCCTTTTGAGAAAGCATAGTATCAGGTAAAATGGGTCTCTTGTCCCTCAAAACCCAAATTTCACTCAGATTCTTTACAGATCTAGAACTCTCCCAGTTTTTCTTCTCAGCTTCTGGTACTTTATTCTGTAGAGTGAAAAAGCATAATTATTTAGCTGGAAACTGAGCAACTAGACACTTTTGAATTATCCAGTCTCCTCTCTCCTAGTTGCCCTTCCCTTGTTCCACAGAAGCCTTCATAGATGTCAAGTATTCAGATTGCTAATGCGTGTCATTTCTATTGTTTCAATGTACTTACGAGTGACATTCCACAGCAAAATGTGTGACACCCTGAATGACATCTAATACTGTGTGAAAATAATGAGCTGCATATTCACAGTGATTTAAGTTATAGGCTAGGACCTTGTAGCACTATAAATACACAAGTCGGTAACCATATCCCCTATCCTTTGCCAACCAGGATTCTATACTTTTACTGTCTGGTTACACTCACAGACATGTGCAGTGGTTGAATTAATCAAAAAGAATACATAATGCAAACAAGTATCTTTCCTGCCGATTACTTTAACTTGCATTTATCTTACACTCTAAGGGGCTGGTTATGAGCTTGGTGGACGGAAACATCCATCTAGCAAACTCCCGATGAGGAAGTCGACGCGGTGCTGGCGACCTCCCCGCTGGCCCCATTACAACTCTCCCACTGGACTCACTGGCGAAAACATTGTCAGCCCAGTAAGAAAGATGCAGAAGCATTGCCGCAGGCTCACAATAGAGCTGGTGGCAATGCTGCCAGTCACAGGGAACACCAGCACCCTTGAAGTGCACACTGTCTGCAGAGCAGCCAGTTCACATTTCAAGGGTGCTGGGCAGGGGTCTCCCTGCCAGCCTTTTCATGGCAGTATAACCACCATGAAAAGGCTGGTGGAGAACAAGGTTGTAATCAGCAGGGCAGCGCTGAGTTCAGGGCCGCCCTGACTGATTGCAAGCTGCACCTCCATCAGCCTGTCGGGAGCTAGGATCCTAGCGGGGATGCCATCAACCTCATAATGTGGCCTATGCCCTATGATGAAGCATGACACCCATTTGGATTTGTGAGGGAACCAATTTATGAGCATGAGGACTCCCTGACTGTTTTATTAAACCATCCTTTTTTCTATAGGAGCAGCACCTTTGTTGTTTATTAAATCTGAAGTTGCTATCAGGCTAAGCCTGCAGATTGGGTCATCAAACCTAGTGTGCTGGACCGGCTGCAGACAGTGCTGAAGTTGCAGGCCCAGGGCCTATAAGGCCAGGCTGCTTTTTGATCTCCTTATTAACTGTCTCTCACTGTTACAATATATGTGCTTCTAAGTGCAGGCCGGTAGCGCCATCTATAAACTACACCCGCCTGTGGCACAACAATAGAGAGCACACAGAGAGGGTTAAGCAATGTTGTTTGTGTTGGCAAGCAAGGTAACAGGAAAAAAAAAAATGTAAGGCCAGATGTATCAAAAGATTTTGTATTCGTAAACGGTGAAAATCATTAAATTCCACTGTTTGCGAATGCAAAATCGCCTTTCATGATGCATGAAAGGCAGTGCAGTGCAATTTTAGGGAATTGCAATGTTTAGCGATTCCCTAAAATTGCGACTTCGTATAAGGAATCTCAAATTGTGATTACCTAAATAGGAAATCGCAAATAGGGAATTCCTATTTGCGATTTCCTATGCACATGTATCATGCATTTCGTAAGTGCGAACTGGGCATTTAGGAAATGCAATTACCACAAATTCAAATTTGGTGGTAACCATGTGCAATTTTAAAAATGCATTGAAACTGCATTTTTAAAAGTGGCATGTATTGCACACATGCTCCTAGGGCATATGTGTGCTTGACATGAGCGCAATTTCTTTGGGGGGTGCATCACAGGGGGCCTTAGGCCCCCAACACCCTTGTACTTGCGTTACCTAAATTGCAAATTCCTAACAGGAATTCGCAAATTGGGAAATGCAAAACAATTCGTACTTATGGGCCTTCAGGCCCATAGGGAAGAATGGAGTCCCAATCCCTAATAACGATTCCCTAATAGCGATTGCTAATTTTAAGAAATCGCTATTAGGGATTTGCTATTTTCTTACATCCCATTTTGCATTTCTCAAATAGCGATTTCTTAAAATGCACTATTTAGGAAATGCAAACCAGACTTTGATACATCTGGCTCTTAGTCACTAGCTGAGCCAATCATTAGAGGCTTTCTGGTTCCAGAACAGAAGGTGGAGGATCCTGCCTTTTGTTTATGTTCTGCAGTGATGCCTGATGACCACTGGAGGGGTGGGTCTGGTTCTAATTTATTTTAGCTACAGAGGCGGAGGTCATATCTGTGCATTTTCTAATTGCTCCTAATTGCTGCGCTGGACTGCCAGTAGTGCAGTGGCTGGTTTTGTTATAATATGATGTTCCTCGTTGTCGGTCTCCCAGGAACAATAGTATGCATGACAAACTCAATTTAGTGCAGTGATGCGAACACCAGCACTACAACGCATTATTCTAACCCCCTATGCATGGTACGTGGCAAGACTTGAGCCTCCTTACTGTGTCTCACTTAATGTGCCTCCTGCAAGTGCACCCAAAGCACTGTTTCCCCAGCACCAATTGCCTTATGCAAGTGCCCTCCCTCCATGGCCCAGAAGCCACCTAGCTCTCTGTACCCCCTGTATGATTCTGCTTGTCAGCTGCTATTGTGTTGCAAGATATGAAATATTAAGCAAGCACATCCCCCCTTTAAAGGGAAGCTCAAAACTAGCACAAGGCCTTCCATAATAATCTGAAAACAAGCCAAGCCTTCAAAAAGCATCAAAACAAGGACCATAAACATTAAAAAACAACATATTCTCATGACTGAAGAAAACATGTATGTAACATGTATTACAACACATGCATTATTTATTTGCAGACAGCTAAATACTCTCATAATGCACCACAAGATATCTCTTTGGCTTATCCGGAAGCTCCAGAGAACAGAAGTTTGATTCCTACATTTCTTTTTTTAATATCATATTAAAGTAAATGTTTGCATTCATAATTGATTTTACTGTTTTTAAAAATCTGTAAACAATATAGCTTAACCTCTTGGGTGAGGGCATTGGCCACTGGCTGATGCCCGCATTACCCCCCTGGTGCGGGTCACAACCAGTGGCTGACATCAGAGAGAGGTTTAAAAAGTCCTCCTATGCGTCGCACAGGAGGATTTATTTTTTAATGTAAAAAAACCTAAGACACGGAAGATCCGTGTCTGCCCCCGCCCGCTCCCTTTGTGATGTCAGCCCGCCCCTGATGCGCGCTGACGTCACTATTTGTTTTTCCCACCGGTGCAGGAAGCAGTCGCTTCCTGCTCCGGTGGGGAAAACAGGCCCAAACAGTCCGTCCCAACGTTTGGGAAGGCCTAATTTGATAGGAGATATTCTCCCCTTTCAAATGAGGCCTTCCTGACTAGTTTCCTGGCGAGGGCATTAGACACAAGGGATTTCACTTGTGGGGGTCGTCCCCCTCGGTAAACGGGCAGACCCATCAAGTGATCGCGCCCCACCCCTCCCATGGTAGTAAAAAATGGAGAAAAAAAAAGAAATTGAAAGGGGGTCGCCCGAGACATAATTTTTTTAACAGCTGTATGGTTTCCCAGGGGGCCACTATGGCCCCCAAGGAAACCATACAGCTGTTTTAAAAATGTATAGATCTATCTATATATACATAGATCTATATATATCTATATATGTAGATATAGCTATCTATATAGATATAGCTATCTATGTAGATATATATATCTATATATATATATAGATGTGTCTATAGATATCTATCTATCTATATATATATATATATATATATATATATATATATATATATATGTATATATAGAGCGATCACTTTTGTCAACACGTGTGTGGTTTCCCTGGGGGCTGCAATCGGCCCCCAGGAAAACTACACCCACATATAAAAGTGATCTCTTTATATATATATATATATTCCTCTGTTACTAAAGATCGCTAGTCAGTCACTGTCCTGCACAGCAGGCTGCAACAAGGGTCGCGAACCCTTTCATAACATTCATGAAATCCTTCAACAGAAGATAATGCTGCAGCCACTTACTTGATACAGTCCAAAATTCTTTTATTCAGGCAAAACAAGCAGAATGGCAATAATCCTCCAACGCGTTTTGGGAGACTCTGCTCCCTTGCTCACAGAGTTAATGTAATGTTAATATATATATAAAACTATATATATTCGCTACCAGTTCTCTTGCAGTTGTAGCTTGCATCGTCAAAGCAATGCACATACTTCAGCTGACACGTTTCAACTGTAGCTTTTAGGCAGCAATAAAAAAGTCAAGTAACTCTTGTGATTATGTTTCTGCTAGAAAAGGATCTGACTTTTATCGAGTGGCAGTTTTGATGCCATAAAGTAGTACAGAAGGTTTATATGCCTACTGCAAGGATCAAAAGTGTATTATATGTGAATAGCTGAGTGGATTAGTAAAGCCAGCCATTACCTGCAGTATAACACAAATTAAATTTATGTGCAAGGGGGGCTATAGAGAGATGAAATGCACTTTTCCTGGGTGGTAGTGAGGGAATCGGAGGAGGAGGTAATGGGATTGGGAGAACCAATAATGATTGTTGGACTAGGCGCTAGAAGCTCTAAAGACTGTGACGATTGGTATGTGACAAGGTGAAGTAATAGTGTGTCTTTTTTGTTTTTTTGAGTGTCTTGAGAGAACTGAATGATGATTGAGGGAAGAAGCAAAGGTAAGGTGACCTCTACTGTTGCAGCTATCACACAAACACTCCCACCAGCAATTTTGTGACTGTCTACATAAGCTAGGGCCAGATGTAGCAAAGGGTTTGCACCTCGCAAACGGTGAAAATCGCCGTTTGCGAGGCGCAAAAGCCTCTTTGCTATTCAGAAATGCATATTGCGAGTCGGTACCGACTCGCAATATGAATTTCAGAATCGCAAATAGGAAGGGGTGTTCCCTTCCTATTTGCGAGTCTGAGTGGGATGCAATACCATTTGCGACCGCGTACGCGCTCGCAAATCGTATCGCAGTTACCATCCACTTCAAGTGGATGGTAACCCACTCGCAAATTGGAAGGGGTCCCCATGGGACCCCTTCCACTTTGTGAATGGACCCAAAATTATTTTTTCAGGGCAGGGAGTGGTCCCAGGGACCACTCCCTGCCCTGAAAAAATACCGAAACTAAAGGTTTCGTTTTTTTTTTAAAGTGCAGCTCGTTTTCCTTTAAGGAAAACGGGCTACACTTAAAAAAAAAAAACTGCTTTATTAAAAGCAGTCACGAACATGGAGGTCTGCTGACGACAGCAGGCCTCCATGTTTGCGAGTGCCCATAGTCGGTATGGGGCCGCAATTTGCGACCCACCTCATGAATATTCATGAGGTGGGTCATTGCGACGCCATAGCGAGTTGCAGTCGGTGTCTGAGACACCGTACTGCATACCAATTTGCGAGGTGCAAAGTGCGAGTCGCATGGACTCGCACTTTGCACCTCGCAAATTTTAAAGTTGCTACATCTGGCCCCTAGTGTTTTAGGGCAACAGTTCAGCCAGTAGCAGAGCTGGCATCTTGTTGGATGACTGCTGCTCAAACCCTAACTTGGGTTATAGAGGACAGCTCTGATGCAGGATCAGAGACTGAGACAGCAGATACTGAGACAACATCTGAGGGATAGGTCAGTGGTGCAGACTCTGGGAGTGATTTTTCAGTCGGAGGAGTCCATTCGATAACTCCTCTTCCAGTGATTATGAGGTAGGTGATGAGGACAGTCCTGCTGTCCCTTCGCAAGCACAGTCTGTGCATCTGGACAATAGCGGGTTAGAGTAGGTGCCTGCGGCGGCAAGTACAGAAAGTGAACTCTTGAGAGCTCCCCAATTTAGTTCAGCCCCAAATACCACCGCCCAAATCGTATTGTGGAGACATCAACATTATCTAGCACAAAACAACCTGGTTTTGTAAGGCAGGCACCTGCGTTTTTGGGACTGGGCTCGGCCGCCATATAGGGAAACCCACCAAACCCAGAAATTTCTGGAAACTAGACAGCCAGGGGAGTCCACAGAAGTGTGACTTGTGTGGATTCCACAACGTTTTCTTACCCAGAATACCCTCCAAATCTGAAATGTTGAATAAAAACTCAATTTTTTTCTTGTGTTTCTGTCACACAAACTACAGGAATATGCTGTGATCCGCAAAATTCCTACCACCCAGTGTTTCCCCACCTGCCCTGATAAAAACATTATCCCACTTGAGTGCCTGTACCTAGTGCCTGCATCAGGAATGGATCACCCCAGGGTCAACAGTTGCCAACATGTAAGGACCAATATTGACCGTTGTGTGATCTATTTCTGACACAGGCACTAGGTCTACCCACACAAGTGAGGTACTATTTTTATCGGGACACTTGAGGGAATTCTGGGTGGAAGGAAATTTGTGGATCCTCTCAGATTCCAGAACTTTCCATGACCGAAATGTGAGGGAAAAGTGTTTTTTTGCCAAATATTAAGGTTTGCATAGGATTCAGGGTAACAGAACCTGGTGAGGGAGCCACAAGTCACCCCATTCTGAATTCCCCAAGATATCTAGTTTTCAAAAATGTATAGGTTTGCTAGGTTTCCCTAGGTGTCAACTGAGTTAGAAGCCAAAGACCACAGCTAGGCACTTTACAAAAAACAGGTTAGTTTTCTTTGGGAAAATGTGATGGGTCCACGTTGTGTTTTGGAGCATTTCCTGTTGCAGGGACTAGGACTACCCACACAAGTGAGGTACCATTTTTATCAGGAAACTTGGGGGAATGCTTGGTGGAAGCTAGTTTGTGGCACCTCTCAGATTCCAGAACTTTGCAGCACCGAAATGTGAGGGAAAAGTGTTTTATTTGCCAAATTTTTAGGTTTGCAAAGGATTCTGGGTAACAGAACCTGGTGAGAGCCCCACAAGTCACCCCATCCTGGATTCGGATAGGTGTCTAGTTTTCGAAAATGCACAGGTTTGATAGGTTTCCCTAGGTGCTCGCTGTGCTAGAGGCCAAGGACCACAGCTAGGCACTTTCCAAAAACACATCAGAATTCAATGTAAAAATGTGATGTGTCCATGTTGTGTTTCCTGTCGCGGGCAGTAGACCTATTCACACAAGTGAGGTACCATTTTTATCGGAAAACTTGTGGGAACACAGAATAGAAAAACAAGTGTTATTGTCCTTTTCTTGCTCTACATTTTTTCCTTCCAAATGTAAGACAGTGTACACCCGGTATACAATGAAAACCCATTGCAAGGTGCAGCTCATTTATCAGCTCTGCGAACATAGGGTTCTTGATGAACCTAAAAGCCCTATATATTCCTGCAACCAGAAGAGTCCAGCAGACATAGTGGTATGTCGCTTTTAAAAATCTGCCATAGCTGAAAAAAGTTATAGAAGAAAACCTGGCCGGAAATGGCTCTTCTTTTCACCCCAATTTCAATATATTTTTATTTTAGCTGTTACTTTCTGTAGGAAAACCTTGAAGGGTCTACACAAATAACCACTTGCTGAATTCAGAATTTCGTCTGCTTTTCAGAAATGTTTAGCATTGGTTCCATACCCATTTCTGCTACTATCTGGAAGGAGGCTGAAGGCACAAAAAACTGTAAAAATGGGGTATGTCCCAGTAAAATGCCAAAATTGTGTTGAAAAATTTAATTTCTGATTCAGGTCTGCCTGTTCCTGAAAGATGGGATGATGGTGATTTTAGCACTACAAACCATTTGTTGATGACATTTTCAGGGGTAAAAAAACACATGCTTTCTTCAGCTGCCCTTTTTGCCATTTTCTCTGAAAACAACAAACTTCTATCTGTATTTTGGCTAGTTTCTTGGCCTCTTCCAGGGAAACCCACAAACTCTGGGTACCTTTAGAACCTCTAGGATATTGGAAAAAAGGACACAAATTTGGTGTGGATAGTTTATGTGGACAAAAGTTATGAAGGCCTAAGCGGAACTACCACAAATAGCCAAAAAAGGGCTCAGCACTGGGGCGGGTGGGTGGGGGTGTGGCAGCAGCTAAGTGGTTAATTCATGTATTTACACGTGTCCATAATTTTATACATGTGTGTACAGACACTTACTTTCCAATGCTTCACACATTTTCCTGCACTCCCATCTCAAGATGGCCACCACCCTGCTGTTGCCTGGAGTCCCACTTCCTTAATGTTAGGATCAATAAAGACCCCTTTCTCAGGGTATTTATCAGCTGTAAGTCAAATAATACATGATCCATACCATTTAGCCTGCAGACGGATGAACGGTGAAGTTTCAGATTTTTATCGGGCTGCTAGCTAAATAGCCAAAATGAAGCACTATTTTGCCAGCCCCCGGTTAAATTTAAATAAACGGAATTATATGCTATTTGTGCGGTAGTCGGATTAATAGCCTCTTCCATAAAACAAATTCATAAAATAAACAGGTCACAGATTTTGACGTCTCAAAACAACAGTGTACTAAAGCATCGTGCTTCTAGTCACATTGTTGGAATTATATTATTTCTCGCACGTCGATATGACCTGCTGTGATCAGATTCTGCTATTGAGTGACCACCCATTTGCAAAATTGATAGTGAGGTCTGCAATTCGTGGCTGAATGTGCAGTGAGGTTTTCTTCTTAAATTGGTATTAGCATATAGAACGAAATTGAATTTCCTGAATGCTTCTGCAAGTCTCTGAATGCGATATCATTTATGAAAAAAGGCCACTGCTTACTCCATCTGCATAAAGATGTTTATTACAGATTGCCCGGCGTTGCTGCGCAACATACTTTAAAATATTGAGAAAGGGTTATACTGACAAAATACGACGTTTATGGTTACGTTTGTGGTCATCTCAAAGTACATGTAGTGCCTTGCCATTAAACATTAAGCTACACAAAAAGTAAAAATTTTAAAAAATGACTATAAAATTAGAATATGTGCATTTTTCCTGAATACCACATGTTGACGGACATTACCAGGTTGTAATCAATGTGTCTACATTTTACCTCTGTGACTACTGAAATTAAGTAAGGTTAACATGTGAATAGGTGCTCACATAGGTGACCAAGGACCTAACTTGGCATTCAGAGGACGGGATACTCAAACGTCTAATGGTCACTCAATTTTACTGACTAATACGTTTATTGGCTATTCCCAACTTTGGACGATGAAAAACACGATCTGCCCCGCAGCCTGCAATATTTTAAGCATCGATAATTTTCAACTGAATTTTATTTATAATAATGTGTTGTGTACATTTCCATAACCATGTTTTTTAGTGTGTTTTGGCGTGGTTTTCAATTGTGTTGGCATATGAGTACTAGCGTATTTTTCTACATTAGTTACTCTTTAATGTGGTTGCCCTTGTCTGTCAGGATTTCTTAAGGGTGGTAATGTAATTCCCAAAAAGAAATATAGCAAAACATCGCCCCCCTGTTTCAATCGAGGTACTGAATAATACAATACCTCGGTTAGAAACCTGTATAAAAAGGCCAAAAGTGAAAAGACACCGCAGGAAATGGATTGGAATGGAGCCAACAGCAGGCTAGAATGTTTCAGTACCACTGCTCAGATATCTTCGAGAGAGAGTGCAAGAGAAAGAAACAGTTTTAGGCTTAGAAAAAATCAACAAACAATACCATCACACCAATGCTCAGCGAGGACAAACTGTGACTAACCACAGTGCTATCAGGAATCAGACCTGAAGCAGAATGGCTAAAAAGAGGATCCTGGTCGCCCGGAATAGAGTGAGGCAGAATGTATGATGACTGCAGAGATGACAGCAGGAGCTAATACAAACACCATAGTTCGTCAGATTGAGTAGACGTGAACATCGTCTTTCTTTCTTTGTAAATAGCACCTGATGTAAGAGCTATTCAGTTTATTCCTTGAGTCTCCGGAGGTTCAGCTTTATTTTTCTCTGGAATATTAATGGTTTGTTGAAATTTGGGAACTCCCGGGGGCATGGTCTGGCCATGAGCTGAGATGGCCACCTAGGAAACGATCTCCGTGGAGTGGCGGGCCTCTGGACGGGGGGCGGCGGCCTATATATGTGCGGAGGTGCCACACATCGCGTGCCGGAGAGACACTGAGGACCACGGGTGCCGGGAGGGAGCGCCTTGGGCAGACACAGGAGGCATCTGACACTGCCATCGGCGGACGCGGCGGCCTGCCTTCCCTCAAGCAGCCGAGAGGCCATGGCCTCGTGTGATTTGCGGGTCCGGCTGGGAGCTCACTGGTGACCGGGGGCCTGGGAAGCCCTGAATACGGCCGTGTACGGCGGCAATGGGCTTGTCGGGTGAGGGGAGGCCTGGAATGTGGCCGTGCCCTCGCCCGTCTGTGTGTCTTTGCCTGCTCTCTCTTTCTTGGCCATCGGGGCCTGCCGGTACTCCTCGCGGCTGTAAAGCAGGTGGCGCCAGGGGCAGTGTGGAGCCTCGGCTTTGGCGCACCTGCTGACTGGACCCTGATGAGGGAGAGGGGGATGGCGGTCCGCCTTCCCCCGCATAACCGTCTGTCCCCCCCTCCCGCCCTAGCCTGGGTGATTGCTGGAGAGCCCCTGCTGGAGCGGTGGGGGATGGCGCCTGAGAAGTGGTTGACATGAACACTCCATGGAGGCACCACGAGCAAGAGGGAGAGGTGCGCTGGGGGATGACCCCTCTATTGACGGCACCAAAGGTGGGCTACGTGACGGGTGCACGGACGTGGAGGACTGTGAGGTGAGGAGGGGGCATAGGAGGGCGATACCAGGCGGTATCATACAGCAAACCTGTGTCTCCTATACACTGCTGGCAATGCAGGGGGTCCCTGATCGGACTGTCTGGAAAGCACCAACCTCTGCAGTGTTTACTGCGGGGCGAGGACCTAGTACAACTATAGCCACCACCCTCGTACCACTCTGAACCATCAGGCTGGAGCGTCAACAATACTTTCCTGGCCTTCCCGGCCCTGGCCGATTGGAGGGCCCTCTGTCCTGCCGCTACTCTTCCTAGGGGACCATGAACAATGGGGCCCAGAATCCTCCCCACTGACTGCGATTTGGGTCCATTGATCACTGACGCCCAGTGAACGCTCTCCGATCACGGCTAGGATATGATCACCGCTTGAGAGATGACACACCTCCCCCCTCCTTCTTCCCTTCTTTTCCTGCATCGCCCGCCTGCCCTCCTGTGTCTGCTGCACTGAGGGCTGATACCCTCCCAATCCTTACCAATACGGAGGAACGTGTGAAGCCCGGCGGACGGACGTCAAGCAAACACCCGGGAAAGCCGTCCCAGCAACTGCTCTTCTCTGAAGCCTGCGCCACCAAAGAGTCCCACCTACGGAGGAGCACTCCCTCACCCCATCCAGTAGTATGGCAGAATCTACACAGGGGGCGACTATGGACCGTATCCTGCAGGAGATCTCGGCAGTGGGCCGCAAGTTGGAAGGTATGGACAGTGCTATGGCCTCTCTGTTGGCGGAGACAAAATTCATGCGTTTGGACATAGCGGGCTTCCAGACACAAGTTACGGGTCTAGAACAGCGAGTAGCAACTGCGGAAACACGCATTGCCTCCTGGGGTTACAGAGACCAGGAACTCCTATATCTCTGCAGCAAACTGATTGACTTGGAGGATAGCAGCCGTAGAGACAATATTCGTTTCCTAGGGTTCCCGGAAAATGTTGAGGGTGCGGACATACACTCTTATCTGCGGGAGACCCTGCCCAAGCTGACTGGCATTATCTTTGACCCCCCCCCGGAATTTCAAAGGGTACACAGGCTAGGTCCCAAACAGCGAGTCGATGCCAACCGTCCTCGCCCAATCATAGCATGCCTGCTGCGCTATGTACAGACCCGTCAACTATTGCATGCAGCCAGAACGCACGGCCCATTCGGCTAGATGACTTGGAGGTTAGACTAGCGGCTGACTTTTCCAAGGAAACCAGCGAACGTAGGAGAGCCTTCTTGGACCTTCGACCCTGCCTCCGTCATCTGGATGTGAAATACAACTTATTCGAACTAGCCAGGATGTGGATCACCAAAAACGGAGTGTCAAAAGATTTTTACGACCCGAGGACCTACAAATGTTTTTGGATGGTCTTCAGCACCATATCCAGTCTATGGACACAGCACCCTCGACCCGGCCTCCGGACCCGCTGGGGCCGCTCTCGGGTGTCACCTCTTCCGCTTCTGCTCCTGAAGACACGGGACGGCCCGCTATTGACTCTCACCCCGGGGGGGGGGGCACCTGGAGAGACTCACGAAGAGTTACGATGATAGGGGTCAAGTGCTGCAGGCGGTGGCAATGCACACGCAGATAGCTGATAGAGACAAGTCTTGCTCACCCCTGAAACCCACTTTGACCCCCACGTGAGGGCATGGAAACATAATACCCCAGGGGTGAACTGTCATCGAAGTACGCGGAGTCCTGTGAGAACCCGCAACAACCCTCCTGTTGAGACGACAGAGAGATGAGTACTTGCCTCTACCATATCACAGACATCTCGCTTATAGATGGCCAGTTTACTCACTGGGCTTATGGCAGCCGGACTTAGTTGCCTAGTTCTTATTTGGTTTGTTTGCTGTACTATTAACATTGCTTACAAGTCTTCTCTGATCCCTTTCGCTAACAAGATGGTCTAAGTTTACCTGCTTCTGTAGGTCAGCTGTTTGATGTCTCAAGTTCCCTTGGCTACTTGATTTAGCATGATGGAGACTTACTCTTCATCTCTCCCCGGCACATCGCCACCTTCCCCCCTGCTTCCACTGCCTCCCTCCCCCTCTTTTTTTTCTTTTTTTGTGATTCCGTCTCCTTCGCTGTGGTTTTGCTGTGGTCCGGCCTTGATATCCTTTCTCGATATTCCATGCACCACCCCTTCTCCCACACACACATTCCCCTCCCTTCCCCCGTCCAATATGCAATGCGATGTTGCTCTGATCCCTGCTGTGAGCTATCCTGCTGGTAGATTGGGAGTGCGGGGTGGTGGCGTCCCAGACGCGTTGCCTCCCCCGTCGGTCGTATGATTGGGCCCCAGAGGCTTAGGTTTAGACCTGCTGGTTACAGTACAGTTCGGGATCGTCGGGACTTCTGTCCCCCTCTCTCTTCTTATTTTTTTTTTTCTCTCTCTCTCTCTCTTTCCTTCTTTCTTTTTCTTTGCTCCTTTCTCCTTCCCTTCCCTCCCTCTCTTTCTTCCTCTTCACTCCTTTTCTCTCCTCTCTTTCCTCCTTCATCTTCCCCCATTCTTTCCTTCCCCCCTTTCCTCTCTTGTCTCCCTCTCTTTTTTCCTCCTCTCCGCTCCTGAGGACAGCACCACGGTTTCATTGCCCTCTCGGTCCATCCTTTGTGTTTCTCTCCCTTCCCTTCTCCGTTCCTAGCCTCCCTCCCTGCCCCTCCTCCCTTCTCTATCCTTATCACTGGGCTCCAGGATGGCAGGGCCTCGCCCATCCCCCTCAGAACCATTGCGGATCATATTGTGGAATGTAAATGGTCTCACCCACTTTATCAAATGGAAAAAAGTTCTGTTCTACCTTAACTCCAAAACGGGCTGATATAGCTTTACTTCAGGAGACACACCTGGACAGTGAGGAGTCCAGTAAGCTGCACATAGACTGGGTAGGGTCTGCATTGTTCAGTTGTAGCCCTACCTCACCTGGTACAGGAGGCAGCATCCCTCGGAAATGTGGTGTTGCACTACTAATACGCAAAACCCTCCCTCTCGCAGTCGTTAAGTCATTGCCTGATCCTAAGGGGTGTTATGTGTTTGCTAAACTGAAGATGGGTGACTCATTCCTGTCCGTGGGTTCCGTTTACCCGACAACCGGCCCAAAGCGCATGTTCTTCCTGAACATCAACCGTCTCCTGACGGAGCTAGGGGAGACCCGCTATGTTATAGGAGGTGACTGGAATCTGGCCAGCTACGCGGTATTGGACAGAACGGGGCCCCTGAACGTTAACAATAACGGCGATAGAGCCTTACAGTCCGATATATTGTCAGACAACGGCCTGGTGGACCACTGGAGGTTGCTACATCTAGCTCACAGGGAATATACCTTTTTATCACCAGTCCACGGCACCCAATCTTGTCTCGATTACTTCCTTATGTTGCACACATTAGTTGCTCAGGCCCAAGAGGCCCGCATACTCGAAAGTGGTCTCTCGGACCACTCTCCAACCCTTGTTGGTATTCAAGTGGGCCTGATATCCCAGGGCCGCCAACCGTGGAGATTTGCTGTTCACCATCACCGTTCCTCCCAAGGCAAGAAACAGTTAAAAGCCCACGTGCTCACCTTTGCCCAAGAAAACCTGGGAACTGTTGACTCCAGGCGAACTCTGTGGGCCACAGCCAAGGCAACGCTCAGAGGGCAGCTCATGCGAGACGCGGCGCTAGCAAAATAAAGAGAGAAAAGCGCAACAAGAGACAATGGAACTATATATACTCGCCTCACACGCCAATATACTGACCACCCCCTCTCTCAGTGCGTAGTTGTCTGGAACACGCCCTTATGGCCCTTAATGAGGTATACACCTCCCAGGCCGAATACACTCTACAGCGTCTACAAGGGAGACACTAGGAACAAGGCGAGAAAGCCGGTCGGCTGCTGGCAGCTCAGCTTCGCCAGAGGACGGCAGCTCTCGCTATATCGGCCACTCGTGCCCAGACAGGAGTTGTGCTCAAGCACCATCAGGCAATAGCCAATGAGTTTGCGTCCTTCTACCGGCATCTTTACACACCGGAGTCAACATCTTACCCTGCTCAGATTGAGGCTTTTCTTGCTAATCTTGATTTGCCCTCTTTATCTGACGACGGGCGCAGCCTCCTAGATGGAAAAGTTAGCAAACTGGAAATAGAGAGAGCCAGCTCTGCTCTCCCCTACCATAAATCACCTGGGGAAGATGGATTCCCTGCTGAATTTTATAAATGGTCAGGGGAGGAGGGGATTGACATTCTGCACAAGGCCTTGAGTGAAGCCTGCAGGGCGAAGGCTTTTGGAGTCATCTCGAATAATGCCACGATAGCGATCATACCAAAACCCAGGAGGGACCCCCTACTTTGTGGCAGCTACCAGCCCATCTCTCTCCTGAATAGCGATATAAAAATTTTGGCCAGTATCTTAGCAAACCTGCTGCGTAAAGTCATACCGTCCCTGATCCAACGTACTTAGGTGGGGTTTGTACCTGGTCGCACCTCCCGACACCACTTATGTACTCTGTGTCATGCTCTATGGACTCCTAGGGAATTGCCGGAAGCTGCACTGGCCTTGTCTCTAGATGCCAAGAAGGCGTTCGATCTCATAGAGTGGCCTTATCTTTTTGCGACACTAGCAAGTTCGGTCTGGGCGACAGATTTATTTCCATGCTACGACTGCTGTACGACCAACCCACGGCGAGAGTGGGGGTTTCCTCTCTGATCCCTTTCCCATCCGCAGAGGGACGCGACAGGGATGTCCCCTCTCGCCACTTCTGTGCCTATTGGCGATGGAACCCCTTGCCACTGCCATTCGCTCCTCTGCCTCGATAAAGGGTCTCACTTTGCCGGAAAAACATCTCTAAAATATACCTGCACGCCGGCGATGTTCTGTTGACCATTTCAGACTAGAACGTCCTTTGCCAGCCTTGCTGGAGAGTATCAACGGGTTTGCACTCCTTTCTGGCTATCGCATTAATTGGGACAAGAGAGAGGCGCTCCCTCTCTCAAGGGTGACCACGAAATCCGCGCTTCTCGGCTTCCCATTTCGGTGGACTCTGAGACGTCTCAAGTACTTGGGAGTGTTGATCAATCAGGGTCTGGTGCATATGGTGGCAGACAACCTGGAACCCCTGGTCGCACAAATGAAACTTGATTGTGAAAAATAGACCCGCTTGGGCCTCTCCATGTGGGGTAGGGTGCAGGTGGTCAGGATGGTTACAGTCCCTCGCTTTACCTACTTCCTGGGGCTTTTACCTTTGCAGGTGCCTCTCTCTACTTTGCAGAACATTGACACCCTCATTAGAGCGTTTGTGTGGGGCTCCATGAGACCGTGATTGGCGCCCGCTAAGTTGATAGCACGCCGTTCCTGCGGGGGAATGGGTCTCCCCTCGGTGAAACACTATGCGCTGGCACTACATTTGTCACAACTGGCCCATGCACTACCCGGCGCATCGGACCTGCCACAATGGGTAGCCTTGGAGAGAGTACTACTTTCCACCGACGGTGAACTTGGAGGTCTTTATCGTGATGACCTTTCATCTTCCGGTAGGGCCAATCCGATCCTGAGGGCGACCCGAGCGGCCTGACGCAGGGCCCACCGCCTGTTTGGGGTCCATCCTCTCTTACATGCCCAGGCCCCTTGTGGAACAACAATGGACTAAGGATAGGTGGGAAGGTGCTCAACTGGCCGTTATGGAGGAAAGCCGGTATCCTTGATCTGGCTCAAGCCCTGGAGGGTGGAGCGCCTAAACCCTTCGCCAGACTGCAGGAGGAATTTAATCTTCTTTCGAGACAAGAGTAGCGATACTTGCAACTTAAACATTGCTTGCAACAGAGAGCCGACACCATCCGTTGGGGTCTCCAGACATTGCCTGTGGTAACATACCTGAAAACATGGGGTCAGCACAAGGGCGTCAAGGCAGGCCTCTATGAGACTATCACTCGACAGCTATACTCTCAACCTCTTCTGGACACACTACGCTTACAATGGCAAAACCGCTTACAGCAGATGTTTGACACAGAAGACTGGGTGGACATCCTGGAGGCCTTGGACAAGGGCACTCGGGAGGCCCGACTAAAGTTCTTGCTATTTAAGGTGCTGCATGACTGGTATTGGTCCCCAGTGAAACTGCTTAAGACGGGACTCCTCCCACATGCACAGTGTTGGCATTGTGCAGAGGCGCAGTGCAATCTGAAACAAATTTTACTTGACTGCCCGACGGTCTGCCCTTTGTCAACGGCTGTGGGCTCCACTTTGGCCGAATCTATGCTGCTCTCTACACCGCTCCCCTCATCCCTCATCCTATTGCATGATATGACCGCTCTTTCAGCCCTACCCAGGCCACATAGATGGCTGTTGCACACGGCGTTATCTACGGCGAAAATCTGCATCCTCTGCCATTGGCGATCGGCGACCTTCCCGACCCCGGAGGAATGGATAGTGGCAATGACCCACATAGCCACGCACGAGAGAGATTTACAACTTACAGGATCAGGCCCAGATATTTAATCAAGTGTGTACCCCCTTCCTGACCACCAGACCACCGTAGGCTGTATAACTCCGCCCATACTAGCTACAGGCCCCCCCTTGTTTCTCACTTGCACCTCTATCCCTACCAGCCCCTCACTGACTTGACTTTACACCTGTAAACCACATCAAATTCATGATTAAAACAGAAGCCTTAGATATCATATTCTTGCCCCCGAGCCTCTGGCCATCTGTCCCCTCTTTCTACTTCTCATCCAAACACCACACCTCCACATGGTTCCCTCCCTCCCCTCCCCTCTGTATGTCGGCCTCCCCATCCCCACTTATTCCCCCCCTCATCTTCCCACCTTCCCCCCTCCACAAGGAATCCCAAGCTGTCCTCCTGCTAATGTCACTACCACTCCTTTCTCTATTCCCCCTTTTCTCCCCCTGTTTATTCCATTTCCTTCCCTTTCTGTCCATCCCCAGTTTCTTTTATTTTTTCTCTGTCTTTATCTTTCTTCGTCACTGCCCTCTCTTTTCCCCCCTATGTTAACCTTTTCTATCAATGCTAGGAGGGCTCGCAGGGACGACGGCGCAGGCCGCCACGGGCCTTAACAACGGTCTTAGTCTAGGAGATTGGTCCTTGGCCCTCCACTTTTCTCACTATAAGGCCCCTTCATAGTTGCCTCTTACTAAATCACAGCTATTGTATTAGGATACAACTATCATATATGATGTGTGACTGTCTCTATGCAAAGGGTTCCTGCTCCTTTGTAATTTTGAAATCATGACATTATGTTTTTCCGATATTCTGATGATCGGATATACTGTCCTTTGATACGATGGACTACGATTTATTTTGGCAACGTGGGTTGACCAGAAGGTATAGTAAGATGCAGCCCTCTGTTTCATCCTAGTAAAACCAGACATTTTTGACACTACATCATCAAGCTATCATTCATCACCCTCGCCCCATTACCCCCCCTTCTTTTTTCTCTTTTCTCCCTCTTTGGACTCCCTCTCTCCCTCTTTCCTATTATTTTTGAGATTCTGATTTTTCTTTTATCTTCTGTTTCATTGCAATTGTCCCTTTATTGCGATTCGATATGTGGATGGTTGTGTCTTACGCAGTTTATTTCCTAAGCGATCTATTGCGTGTCATTTCTTGTTCAGGAAGGGACTTTGGTCCTACCTGGTTCTGTATTATCTTGCAGTGTTAATAAAAAATTGATAAAAAAGAAAAAAAAAAGAAATTTGGAGCCCACAAGGCCGCTGGTAGCTCATGAATCAAGCAAAGTGAACATCTATAAAGGTTGGTTGTCCAGAAGACCACACCGGTGTAAAAATATGTCTTCATGTTGACAGATGAACTTAAAATCTTGTGCTCAACCTCCGCCTGTCTATATAGGATAAGTGTTCTTGTTTGTAAACAACTTAGGTCTGCAATACACAACGAGTAGAGTCTTTCTCCCCATCTCTCAGTTAGCAGGGCTTTGATTTGCTCTCTAGTGATTCTCTTGCTGACAACCCATTTGAATTATTAAATCAATTAAAGTTGCTGTGTTGCAGGACGGTTACAACCTGGGGATAACTCTTTTTTCAATTCTACTTTTAGTATCTGATAAAAGGCAGTTGCTGCTGCTTATCTGTCCACAGGGCTTAAACTTAGAGTTCTTGGGAGTGGCTCACATAGGTGACTTAGGACCTGATTTAGCATTCACAGGATGGGATACTCAAACCTGACAGATATCCCGTCCACCGTATTACAAGTCCCATACGATATAATGCGCTTTTGAACACACTGGAGGTGATATCCATCATGTTTGTGATGGAGTAACCCATCAGTCAAAATTTAAATCAGGCCCAAAATCTAGATTACACTGTTGAAGCTTTAATAGTGCAATTTGGGCAGCTTGCTTGTTTTGCCTTTCAATGAACATTGCCTGAACTGAAGAATGAATTGCTCATAATTGTTTGGCTACTTACTGCAACTTTATATAAACAGTAAGGCCTATATTAAGGGAGGGTGTTCGAAATTCATGTTATTTCCTTTTCAGAAATGCTGAGAAATTTCGGAACAATTAAGAGAAATGCGAATCTAACAGCTGGCGCTATATTTTAACATGAAGTGCATCTTCATGTCCATTTTGGACTCAAGGAAGTATTTTCCACAAACAAAGTACAAAAACACAAGTGCTGCTTACAACAGCTGTGCACGGGCATTGTTCCTGTACTCTTGCAGTAGGATTTTTACCTGAACAGACTTGAAATTACAACACATGTCCGAACAGCCAAAACGTGTGTGAGATTATGCTGAGGTAACAAAAATTATACCCTGACCTAATACTAAGGAGTCTTTTGTTTAATACACAAGATAAAAGTAACCTCTGAAATATCTACAAGAGACCTTCCAGCACTGTTGTCCCTGTCCAAAAAATGTTTGGAACAGCCAAGGTTCTTCTGAAAATCTACCTGGTAGTGTAAGATTATTTGTGATTCCATTTTTCAGGACTGTCTCAATGTGAGGACCAAAATTGATGATTGATCCATTGGTCATGTCCTCTGTAGCAATGCTGGTCTCCCTATGAGTAACATTGGTGGTCACACTAGAGGTGAATATTAACTGATTTATCAAATTCATCAAAAACAAAAAACATTTAGGCATTCATTATGACCCTGGCGGTGAGTGATTAAGTGGCGGTAATACCGCCAACAGGCTGGTGGTAATTACCTTCAAATTATAACCATGGCGGAGAAAACTCTCATAGACAGCCAATGTACACACCAACCGCCAGGGCATTAACAACACTGACCACAGCGGTAGCCAACAACAGCCAGACGGAAGACAAAGTGCCACCCACCATATTTTGACCCTGCAATCTGCCTCAATTTCTGGGGCAGTACCAACGCCATCAAAAGCCTGGCAGAAACACATCATAGAAGAGCAAAGATTCACCATTGGAGACAAAGGGAAGAACAATACTGCCATGGAACCGGAACTGCACATCTTCCTGATGCTCATCTGCGTCATGCTCCACCTGGAACAACAACGCCTACGAAGATGACGATGGTGAGTACAGCCACCTAGCACACAAGAGAGGGAGGGAGGAAAACAAGAGAGTGACACACACACATACAACACACACCAGACACACAAAAACAATGGCACACGATACACAGCAGAATAATGCAAGAACAACAAGAATGCAATAATGAGAATGTATTGATATAAACAACTACCAGATGAACCAATTGTATGGAAAACAGATATGTACAAGTGAACACAAATGGCCAATGCCCAGTCCAATGTACTAAGGGCCCAAATGGCGTCAGGGCACAGTCCAAGGTCCAACTCGAATCCTGACTTCAGCCAGATAAAACTCAGCATGGGCATCAGTTTGCAAGTGGGGAGGCACCTTGGGGGGACAGGGGCTGGGGGGCATCTCAGCCGAATACGGGAACAAGCCCACTGGTTCTGGAGGGGGCTCCATGCCCATATCTCTTTGTTGGGGAGTGCAAGGCCACAGTCTCTCAGGTTGGTGACTTTCCCACTGGTTCTGGAGGGGGCTCCAAGCTCATTTCTCTTTACTGGGGAGTGCAAGGTCACAATCTCTCTGGTGGGGAACATGCCCACTGCACCTAGAGGGGACCCCTTCTACAGCAGTCCCTAGAGGGTGGCCTTCATGGCTTCCTCTGGTGATGATGGCTGCATTGTGTCATCTGGAGGTGAGGGCTGCACAGTGTCAGCAGATGAAGGTGCCTCCTGGGTAGCCTCTGCTGGAGGTAAGGGCTGCATGGTGTCAGCAGATGGAGGTGCCTCCTGGGCAGCCTCTGCTGAAGGTGAGGGATGCACTTCCTCAGCTGGCAGTGAGGGCCCCGTGGCCACTGGTGGTGGCGGTGGTGGTTTCACCCTGACAGCCTCCACTGGAGGTGAGGGCTGAACTGTGTTGGCAGGTGGAGATGCCTCCTGGGTAGCCTCTGCTGGAGGTGAGGGATGCACTGTGTTGGCGGGTGGCGGTGCCTCCTGGGCAGCTTCAAATGGAGGTGAGGGAAGCAATTCCTCAGCTGGCAGTGGGGGCCCCGTGACCACTGGTGGTGGTGGTGGTGTCATCCTGGCAGCCTCCGCTGGAGTTGAGGGCTTTTTCCTCTTCATGGCAGGAGGCATTGGATCCTTACCCTTCCTGGCAGGGGTTGAGGGCTTCATCCCCTTCATGGCAGGATGTACGGGCTGCTTACCCTTCCTGGCAGGAGTTGAGGGCTTCTTCCCCTCCATGGCAGGTGGTGGGGGTTCCATCCCCTTCATGGTAGGAGGGGTGGGATCCTTCACTGACTTGCTACCACGACTAGGTGGTGCCACCACTGTCCAAGTGGACTGTTTGGCTGAGCTACTGGGCTGGGTCATTGGGATCCTGCTCTTATGGGCAGGACGGGGGGAGGGAAGAGGTCAAGTAGGGCGAGGAAAAGCTTCTTAGGGACGGTGGGGCGGGATGAGGGAGGAGAGATTGGAGTGGAGGTTGATGTGAGGTGGATGGCTGCTGGATGTGTGAGTGCTTGCGTTTGTGCCCTTTAGGAGGGGGGGCAGACAGGGTGGGGAGGACACAGGGGAACGCATACATGGATGTTCCGGAGGTATCTGCTAGTGAGGTGTGTGTGCTGCTTGGTGTGATGATGCTGGTGGTGGATGTTGATGCAGTGCATGCAGGTGTGAGTGTGGACAAGACTGTGAGGGAGGTGGAGGAGGGAGAGGAGGAGGGGGAGACAGTGGAGGCTGTGTATGTGGTTGTGTCTGCAACTGTCTGGTGTTTGCGTGAGTGCTTGTGGGATGAAATATGGTGCATGTGTTTGACTGTGCCACTCTTTTGTGTTGTCTTGTGTGCATGCTCATCTGTATGTGTGCATGGGATGGGTTAGGGTTGAGGAGACTGGGACTGGGAAGTGGTATTTGGAGGAGGGATGGAAGAAACAGTGAGAATTGCTGCCATCAGAGAGGAGGCCAGAGCCTGAATCGATCTCGGTTCGGCCGCCAATCCACTGTTAATGCCCTTCAGGAATGCATTGCATTGCTGCATCTGGAATGCCAGCCTCTGAAAGGCATTCACAACGGTTGACTGCCCTCCAGAGATGGATCTCAGGAGGTCAATAGCTTCCTCACACAGGGCAGCAGGGCTGACTGGGGCAGGGCCTCAGGTGCCTGGGGCAAAGGAGATGCCCACCCGCCTGGGTGAGAGGGCACGGGCAACTTGCTGAGGGGCTACTAGAAGGGCGGAGCTGGTATGGGGGTGGTGGCTGTACCTGCAGCTGGGGTGGTCACAGAGGTGCCCGCCACCACCAGGGAGCTTCCATCGGAGGAGGAATCTGAGTCTGTGTTGTTGCCTCCTGTCTCCGCCGTGGTGCTCCCCTCACCCTCCGTCCCACTGGTTCCCTCGGTCGGTGGACTCTGTCTCCAGGGTCCAATAGGATGATGCTCCATCTGTCGCCGGTGCCCTTGCTCCTCCGCCAGATGATACTAATGCACACATGGACAGGATGACAGAAGAAAAAAGAGGGGGAGAGAGAGAAAGGAAACACTGGGTCAATTACGGCACCAACAGCACAGTTGGCATACACAACACCATCACACACAGGGATCAGGCTTGAGCACTATGCATTGAACTGCCAGTGATTTGACTAGATGCCACAGCAAGGTGAGGGCCACACACCGCCAACTGCACCCCTCCTGGTACCCACAAAGCCCTCACTGACATGTAATGCTAACAAGCTAGGTTACTTGCATTTGCCATCCACCCATTACCCTTGAGCTGGATCACGCTGCAATATCTGGCCTGGCCTTAGGGGCACCCACTAAGTCACACCCTCCACCCGGATCCCATGCCAACTGCCAATTATTGTAGTATTACCCACTGTACTCACCCCTTTGTTGCTCCTGTGATGCCCTCAAGTGCCCATTTAGCTCTGGGTAGGCCACCACCAGTATGCAGGCCATCAGGGGGGTCAAGTTCCAACGGGCACCCCTTCCTCGTTGGGAGGCCATCCCCAGCTATGCCTTCCGGTTAACTTATTACATTTTATAAGGGATAACATTTAATTGGGAGCAGGTAGGAACTTCAAGTTTGGTGTCTGAAGAATTGTAATTTAAAACACTCTTTAATGGTAAAGTTGGATTTTAAGTCACAAAACTGAAAATGCCGCTTTTAAAAAGTGTTCCTTACCTTCAGTTGCATGCAGCCTTTTACTGAGTCACATGACTAGATGTAGTTGGCAGTTGAACTTTGTGCATTCCTCCTAGACAGCCACACAATTGAGGGTCTGGGTATTCGCAGGATAGGCCATCTCAGGCAGGTTGAGGGGGAGCAGCTGCCACATGCCACACTTGAAATTGAATGGGGGTGCCTCAGCACACACATGAAGGACTTCACACTAGCCTATTGTACCCTCAGAAAGACTGGTCCCAGGGCAGGGAGCCAGGAAATTCCAGACACCTTTGTAGGGGGAAACTCCAGAAGCGTCTCTCACTTTAAAGTGCACACCAGATATAAAATTTTGACTCGGAGACGCAATGCTTCAGAACACTCCTGAACCTGTAGATACTGTATAAGAAGAATATCCTGGCACTCAAGACTAAGGCCTGCTGTTTGAGCCTGCCCTGCTTACTAAGGACAAGCATCTGCCCACCTGGTCTGCAACTGGAAGTGCAACTGGACCTGTCTGAGCCCTATTAACCCTTGCAGTAGTGAGTTGCTGACCCCCAAGAGGTGCCTCTCAGGTTCTGGACCATAAGTGTGGCATCAGTGGAACTAACCTGGCCTCTGTATCCGGCACTTGCTCCATCATGGTCAGCCTGAACTTATGATTTTCATCTGGCTTCGCAAGACCAGATTACAGCAATTGGCATTTTGTGCTTTTAGGCCCTATCCTTACCCTAAATCTTTAGAAAGGCATATCTCTGGTTGTAGTGACTGATTTCGTGCCAAGCTACCAGAGGGTTAAGCACAGGTTAATTTGAGATATGCTTGGTGTCACCCTGACAAGAATTGTGATTCCTGCTTGAATAGATGTTCACTCCTTTCAACCAGTAACCCAAATTCCTACACCAATGTTGCTTATAACATAATTCTCACTCAGCAAGGACATACAATTAAAATGTCCAGTCCTACCAGGATTCAGTTCTGGAGGTGAAATGCCAGTGACAGGATCTGGGACTGTTGGAATTGGATGAGGCAGCACGCCATGTTAGTGCAATGTTTATAGCCATTACAGTAGAGGCTTATTTAGAAGCAACAGAGGTGCTATTGAGATGAAAAGCAACCGCACTTTTCTGGATATGGAACACACATGAATAAGGGAGTGAAGCAAAGCAGTAGACCAAGCTTGATTTTAATTCAGCTTAAGGCAGGGTCTAAACCCTGCAGTCTTGGTTAAATGTACTGTGCTGGAGCAATTGTGAGAAAATGGTTTATTCATTGGGATGCATTGAGGTCCACCCCACATAATAAATGCACTATCTAGTTAGGTCTTGTTTAGGGTTTCAGTAATTTAAACCTGAGCTCATCTCATTGTAGCTTTGCCACAAAGCATGCATGCTTAATGTAGAGAAAATATGTGAAGCAGTTAGAAATACCAAACAGTTAAAAAGTAAACATTTAATGAACAAACTGACACCAAAATGCACACCAATAAGGAGAACTGAGTATATGATTTTTAAAATTTTAAGGAATTAATGGTTGTGCTAGACCGATACCTAGGAACAATTTCAGGCCACCTGTAAAAGAACGTGGGTGAGATACACCAACCAGTTTTGATCTAGACAGAAGTTTATCTTAAGTCAAAATGCTTCATTGCGACAAGACAGTACACTGTATCTGAAAAAGTCCTCACTAAGTCAAATAGGAATTGGGTGAGGTACATCTGAAACCCTTGTTTTTGGCAGAAAAAGCTTAGAGTGGGAAAAATTAGAATTTCATGCCCTGGGAAGTCTTCTTGCTGGCCAGATACTTTGGGCACCTTTGCACCATCAAGCTTCTTACCTTCAGACTTGAGGCCTGATTTAGAGATTGGTGACTGTGTTCCTCCATCGCATCAGTGATGGATATCCCATCCGCTGAAATCTAAATACCATTGGATATAATAGGATTTAGATTTCGGCAGGTGACATATCCGTCACCGTTGTGACAGAGTAACATGTCCACCAAGTTCTAAATCAGGCCCTTAGTCCCTTTTGGGAAGGTTGGAATCCTGCAGCCATCACTGATGTTGAGTTCTAGGAGATTGAATACCTTCTTGCTGAGGTTCTGCTAAATTTAATTGTCTGCTTCTAAGAAGCTCCCTGTGGGAGAAACCTGATTTATTAGCTCATTGAGGTTGCACCTCGACCGGACAGGCAGGGGTGGCTTCTCCCGATTCCTTCAGAGGTCAGGAAGTCAAAACATTCAGGAGTGGTAGGAGAGTTCTTGTCAGACACAATCAAGGGTCATAGAACCTCTGGAACAGCCCTTGGGAGTAAAGACTCAATCCAGCATGGGCCATCAGGAAGATCCATGTCATATCCAATTGGGAATGGTCATCTGAGAACTTTGGGGAAAGGCCTCCTGCAGCTTTTGGTAGCCCAGGTGCTACATAGGAAATAAATCAATTGACCTTTGGAATCCAATTTGTTTTCTGTGTGTAAGGCGGAACAGCTCTGTTACTTTAAGGCTTCTCTCAGGTCCGAATTCTTTACTGTTCTTCCCCAGGTCCAGGATGTGTTCTTAGGAAGGTTCTTCTGGTTTCCATATTTATGCCTGGCACTAGCTAGTAGGTGGGGGTGACTACAAGACCCTCCATAATCAGTGGAGTAAGAGTTCCTAGATGTAACCCTACCCACTTTTGCAGCAGTTCTAGTTTGCTCTACTGAAAAGAATCCCACAGTGCTCCTCACTCGCAAAATTCAAGATGAAGAAACCCTGAACCTTCTTGTACAGATCAAGTGTGCTCACCCAGAGATGTGGCCAGAGTAATGAGCTGTGCCCCTATCATTGGTCACTTCAAACCAGTTCTGGGGGCTGACCCCTCAAACAGGGTTTGGGTAAGGTCTAAATGGGAGCACAGAAGCTGGGGCTTTTCCAGTTTCACCCAGCTTTTGCTTATGACTGGGGCAGCCCTTTTGAAGTAATTTAACTTCCTGACTACAACCCAACTGGTCTTCCTGTCAAGGAATAAGAAACTATATCCTCACACATAAGCCATTATTTGTGCTCTGGGAGTAGTTTTCACAGCTAAGCACTAAGCACTCACTGAGCTACTGCTGGAGAGTAAATGCAAATTAGCATCAGGTGCTTCAGGCAAGGAAAATGGTACTTTCTAAAAGTTACTGTTCCTTGACACATATTAAAATCCAACTTCACCATGAAGTTGGGCTTTCATTAAATATTAAAAGAGTGGTTTGGTCACATGTCTAGCTGGTTCCATTCCAGAAATATCAGAAACAATATGTAATATTGCTTATCAGTGTCACTCTATGGGCCAGCCAGACTTGCTACAGAGGAAATCGCTTTTAGGTGCTAGTCACTGTAAGGACGTGTTAACTTTAAATTGTTACATCCTACTTTTAAATACTATGCATCCCTCCTTGTGCGCTGCATGACCTACACAGGAGTGACTTATTAATATTTAAAAAGTAGCATTCTTCTTAAAAAGTGTCATTTTCTTCAGTTGGGCTGAATATTTTAAACTAAGCAAATGGACTGGGGTTTGGTTAGCTGTGTACAGTAAAAAATCAGAAGCTTCAGGCTACACAAAATAGGTGTCACCACACAAAAACGGACACTTTCTCACAGCAATCTTTCAAGTATTTTTCTGACAATGTCAAGTGAATGTTGGATATGCTCAAAAACCACACAACTGTGGTATTCTCGTGCACTAGAATGTTATGATGGGAGGATTCCAACCAAGAAAGTAACTGTCGCTAGTTGCTGGAAGTCTCAGAGAGAACGGAGCTCGCATTGATTTCCTGACTCGTATCATCTTGAGTAGCACTTGGCCAAACCTTAGACAGACCTGAGTTCATCTTTGTTTTCCGGGCAGCGGCCTTCTCAATCACTGACATTAACTTCATTTTGAGCAAAATTCCCATTCTCTATCCAATGACCCAAATATTCAAAACCAGACACTCCACTCTTTCACTTATCTTGTTTGATGGTCAAAACCCTCTCCTGCAAAATTCCAAGCATGGTTTTCAAAGCTTTGCCATGTTCTGCTTGATCACTCCCAAACACCAAAATATCACCCTGAAAATAAGTAATTTGTGGTATGTCCTTGAAAAAATGATACATGGCTTCCTTCTCTCGTTCACTTTTCCGTATGATGCCACTCATGGCCTCCTCCCTAACACCACTTCTTCCGGTCGTTCTTGGTCAAAACTTGACCCTGTAGAGTGGCGCAAAGCTCTCCTAGCCTCTGATTTAATTTATCACCCCTCTACCTCAGGAACTGCAGACTCTTTTCATAAATGGATCTCATCCTCTCTGGATGCTGTGCTACCAATTAGAACCAAAGTATCCCTCTTAACTCCAATCCAATCCAATCCAACACATAGCTTTATTCGGTTACTTTCAACCATAAAAGCAAAACAACCAACAATTGAATGAAAAAGGAAATATAAATTAGGTTAAAAAGAATAAGAATAAGATAAAAACATATATTTCAGCCTTAAAACACATAAAATTATTTTCCTTAAAAAAAGCACCTAACCCCCTAATACCTAACATTTAAATAGACAAAGGGTTTTGTTTCAGTCTATGTGTATAGTTAAAATTTGGCAACTAAAACACTTTTTTTTTGGTCCTCATCATCATTATTTCCCCAGAAATTTAGTACGTATATGCCAAGCAGCTACAATATACTTACTAACCGCACAGGATAGAGGGAGAGAAGTTTCCCTCATCATGATCCTTAAGGCAACAATACAATGTCTTACCCCCATATTACTGCACACAGGTCGTAACCACTTCCGTCGCGCAATCAAATAAACAGGGCATATAAACATAAAATGTACAATAGATTCAGAAATTTGATTACAACTCGGACAAGTATCAGGACTTGCGGTCGCACTCCATGTGCTGCCATAGGATTTAAGAGGCAGACAGCCATATCTGAACTGAATATATAGACTCTTACTTAATGGGTCAAGAATTGTATCCATAAATGGTTCCAGATACGGTTACCATTTAAAATCAAAAAATTGTGAAGTCAATCTGCCATGTGTTGAACACAGCAAGTAGTTTTCCCTGACATATATCCAGTAAACAATTTTCAAATGATTCTTCTGATCCTTCTTAACTCATAAACCCAAACCCTGGTTTTCCCCCCATCTGCTTGAACTCAAAAAGGGGTGTAAAAGACTTGAGAGACTGTGGCGTAAAAGCTACAGTCCCTCCAGCAGAGAGACACACAAGCAATCCGTTAGAACTTACCACCATAATATTAAAATGGCCCAGTCCACTTTTTATGGTGAAAAAATAGAACGCTCGTTATGTCCCCAGAAAGAAATCTTTCAAATCTTTAAAGATCTTACTACCCCTTCTAGATCTACCCCGATGATGGAGGCCTCTGTGTCCTACAGTGATCGACTGGCATCCTTTTTTCAGGACAAAGTCATCAGCATTTACTCGGGTTTTCCTCCATATATGAATCACTTCCCCATTGACAATCGTACAAACTCCTTACCTATAGGAGCTTCCCTTATCTCCTTCCCTCCCCTTACTGAGGAGATGACCACTAATCTTTTGTCCAAAATTAAATCTGGCTCTCCCTTAGACCCCACTCCTCCCTCGGCTCTCGTGCAGGTAGCAGATGTTATTGTCCCTCCTCTCACCAAAATTCTTAACAACTCACTTTCCTTGGGATCGGTTCCCCTGTCATTTAAACACGCTATTGTTAAACCCCTTTTGAAAAAACCCAAACTGGACCCTATTTTACTAGAAAATTTTAGACCTGTTGCTCTTCTTCCTATCTCCTCAAAAATCCTTGAGAAACATGTCAACACTCAACTCACCTGTTATCTTGAAAGCAATGAACTTCTTCATCCTACACAAATGGGATTTAGAACCTTGCACAGCACCGAGTCAGCTCTTCTTACAGTAACTGAGTCAGCCCGCCAGCTCTTAGACCGAGGGTCGCACGTAGCTATCATACTGCTTGATTTAAGCGCAGCATTTGATACTGTTGACCACGATCTTCTCGGTTTGAGATTATCAGATATAGGAGTAGGAGGCTCTGCGCTTTCCTGGCTCTCCTCCTTCCTCAAAGACAGATCTTTTCAAGTTTTGGACCGTACCTGTTTTTCCGGTTTCTACCCGCTGGCATGCGGAGTTCCCCAGGGCTCATCTCTTAGCCCCACTCTTTTTAATGTCTATCTGTCACCTTTAGCTAGAGTAATTGCCCCTTACAATTTGACTCTGGTGACCTATGCAGATGACACCCAGCTAGTGGTGTCTCTTTCCAGTTCCAGGGACTCTCCAGTGACTAACTTCTCTTGCTGCATGAGTGATATTGCCAATTGGATGACCAAGTCCAAACTCAAGTTTAACGATGGGAAATCGGAAGTTCTTATCCTTGGTAACGGCCCCCTCGCTCTCCCTCTTCCATCTCTCTCAGATGCCTTCAAATCTCTTCCTCCTCCTAAACCCCAAGTTAAGACTTTAGGTGTGATACTCGATCCCCGGCTTACCATGGATTCTCAAGCCAGTAAAATCTCTTCTACCTGTTTTGGCCTCTTGCGGATGTTTAGAAAGATCCTTACCCTTCTTCCTCCCACAGCCAGAAGAATCCTCATTCAATCCCTAATTCTCTCTCGCTTGGACTATGGAAATTCTCTGTTCCTTAGTTCCCCTCTCTATGTTTTAAAGAAGCTGCAAAGAGTAAAAAATGCAGCGGCCATACTTCTTACCCACTCTTCAAAATTTGCCTCCGCTAAACTGGCTATCTCCACCCTCCACTGGCTTCCCGTCAGAGAAAGGATCCAGTTCAAATCTCTCTGCATTGTTCATAGGGCCCTACAGGACAAAGGCCCCATCTCTCTGAGGAAACATATTTTCCTGCATATTCCTTCCAGGAGCCTTCGCTCCTCCTCTCTTAGGTATGCACATGTTTCTCGCTTCAAGAGAGCCTGGGATAATAACTCCTTCTCTACTAGAGCCTCCCACCTTTGGAACACCCTTCCTACGGAGCTCCGTTTGGAACCCTCCGAGCGCCTCTTTAGGAAAAAGCTTAAACTTTTTTATTCTGTAACTAATACCGGCTCTCTCTCCTTCTTCTGTTTTGCTACTTTTAGCGCTGGGATGCCTCCGGGTCGCCATGCGCTTTACAAATTCTGAAAACTAAACTAAACTAAACTAAACTTTTTGAAACACAGCAGATGTTGTACTGGGACTCTTGCTCAAGGCAAGACTGTTGGTTTGAGGATGACAGTACTTATGTTTGTAGGTGACTATGCCAGTCCTACAACAACTCGCAACTGTTGTTCCGACCCTCCCGGCTCACAAGCAGCACCTCACCAAAAACACAAACAGTAAAAGGTGATTTGTGGCAGCCTTTACGCATGGACTCAAGAGTTTGACATCTCAGGGAATGCCGTAGTTAAACGGAGATTACCCCTTTCTCATATGAACATCATGTCTCAATCAAACACAGGCAATGAAGAAGATGCAGTAAAGTTTTAGTAGGTTTTATTTAGCAAAACTGCAATCTGCGATAAGTTGCATGGGCTGCAATGATTAGGATAATGAACAGTGCAAGAAACAGAATGGTAAAGACAAGAGTCATTGATACAAAGACCCCCACCATCTTGCAATAATATGTAATGACATAAAGTATGAGATAGTGAGTCTAACCTCTAACCTAAAAGAGAGTTAGGTATGTTCAACCTAATCTGCCAATGCCATGTACATGAGAAGAGCCCCCTAACCCTTGTTACCTTGGAATGAGGTCTCAAGCTCAGACCCTGTAGGGACATGAAGACTGGGTCAATGTCCAGACGACTTACAGCATCAATAGCAGCAATGGCATCTGGTCAAAATCCCTCTAACTATCTGTTCAAGTGAGGAGTATTTATATAAATTTGCTTAGACCTCTGACGTAGGTGTGTTCCCAAACAATAGATAACAAGGCATGCTTGGAACGGTAATTTATATAAACAATTCCCTCGAAAGCGTGAAGAGGGAAAGTACGTGATGTGAATACCTACAGTTTGTGTATCTTTGTTGCTTGATATTGACGCCTTAGCACTGTGGCACTGATAACGCAAATTAAAACATGAGCCTAACTAAAAACAAGGTAGCCACCTTAAAAAAGTTAATTAAATAAATGCGCTAAAACAGAGCAAGCTAAGTAGAGTAAAAGTCACCAGGAGATGGGGGTACGAGTCTGCAAGCCAAAGGCTAAGCTAACTCCTGTATCCCATTAAAACAAACTAGGATTCACTACAAGGGCATCCGCTTCAATCTGTATGCGCCCTCAAGAGAGACAAAGGATGTCAACAGTCAAGACTCTGGATGCACACTATCTGGTGATATGGAAGTGACTGATCAAAAGTAGAGAACACCCCCTCAAGGCAGTTAACATCTCCCCTATGTTGGACAAAGGCTGCTGACCCTCCCTGATAGCAACATTCAGGTCCTACAACTCCGCACAAATGTGTCATTCTTGATTTGTTTTTTTGCAATCACCACTGAAGATAACCATTTAGATGATTCAATATCTTCAATCACACAATAGTTGCAACTAATTATGAAACTGTTCCCTTATAACAATAGGGATCGGATATGACTTATCTGCTTTGGGGATGTCTCCTTCTTTCAAAATAATTGGTGCATACATTCTTTTAATGTTCCCAGTGCCTTCTTGAATACCAAAATAAATGCTTCCATCAATGTTGATTGCCTTACAGCACATACCCCTGACTGTGCACACAAAACCTGATCCCAACTTTTAGGATGTAGTCAAATGCAGAAATCTCTCTTTTGAGGCCATTCTAAGAGACACGTACAATCCTCAACAACATATACCTTGGCAGGTACTACCAAACCTTGAAGCTCCAATTGAGCCTCAAAATCACTCCCAAATCTATGGGTTTGTTCCTGTAAGCCACTAACCTCACATCAGGAAGTCTAAGGTGATGACTGAGGAATTTGCACAAGTATGCTTCCCCAACCAAAGTATACTAAGCTCCCGAATTGGCCATCACTCTCACCCCATTAATTTGGATGGTACAAAATGGGCCATCTTCATTTACGCTTCCCACATGCTGTACTTGCAACATAACCTGATGTGCATCTGCTTCTTCCTCATAATTTTCCATAGAATTAACAGAGTGCTTAGTTTTCTTTTCATTCCACTCACTCTTCCTCAACACACGCAAAATACACCTTCAGCTTACATTTTCCTCAAATGTGTCCCACCGCCGGACGTGAGCTGTCTGTTGCCACATGGCCCTTCAAGCCACACTTAAAACAAGTCACAAAATTCTTTCTCCAACCCTTGTGAGTCCACTTGTAGCTTCGCTCCCCTTGACTGAGTAGTCTCACATTGGACTGCCTCCTCCACTTCAGTTGACAACAATAGTTCCTTCAAACCTCTGTCAATCATTTCTGCCCTTTTCGTCATGTCAATAGCCATTCGTAAAGTTAACCCTTTGATAATCAACAATGTTTCCTGCACTTTCTTTCTGTTCATTTTTAGAACTAACTGGTCCCTCAACATCTCCTCCTGAAACTTCATGGGCCCAATTCACAAGGTAAACTTACACCAAAAGTCTAATTTTGTATCAAAAGTCTAAGTTTAAAGTCTAACTTCACTCATAGTAAAGTTAGACTTTTGGTTTAAGTTTAGACTTTTAGCCTAAACTTTCACCAAATGTTTTACTCATTTTGAGCAGCATTTTGGGAAGAAGATAAATTTGACTTGGATTGACACAAGGTATTTGCGAGAACTCAAGTGAAATCTGCGAAAGTTAACATGTACATAGCATCCCAGAAGGGACTATCCAACACGTGATTTTTGCACACTAACTGATTCCCTCACAAGAGACCAACTAGTTAGGTGTATTAACAATCCTAAAATACATGAAAAACATCTAGTAGTCAACCCACAAGCTGTAGATATAGCCACAAGTGTGAGGAACACCCAGCTGAAGTGGTTCCTGAGGTACATGCAATTCATAAGCAAAACCACAACAAAGAACTGAAGTACAATGATCAGCCTAATAGTAACGATTCACCTAAATGCTACAGATGTGCTGGCATAGGAAACATGATTGTTAGCCCTAATTGTCAAGCCAAAACAGCTACTTGTTCTTGTGGTCAAATCTGAGCCACAGGAAGAATAAAAACGAATTTTCTAAGTACAGAAAGGTAAAGAAAATGTGAAATGTCTGTCCTGTGACTATACCCTAGATAACAAGCCTGTCACAGGTTCAGGTTTTAATAGTTCCTGTTTGCCCTACACACTAATTGATAGTAATGCATTTTCAAAATCAGAAGTAATGAGGCATAAAACTAGACCTCAATGGTAAGGAAGTTTGTGATAAATTCCCGGATTTTTTTTCTGTGGAGCTGGAAATGTTGAAGGATTATCAGCACTGTATAAAGCTGAAACCCAATGCCAAACCAGTCACCCACAAGGAGAGACCAACATCTTATACACGAATCTTTAAGAAAAAAAGTTAGACAGATTGTTAAAACTGGGTGTTATATAACTTATAGAAGCTCACAATGGTGAACCCCTTTTGTCATTGCAACCAAGGCCTTAGGGAAAGACATCAGGATATGTGTAGATCTGAGAGATTTAAATGCAAGCATATGAGTGGACAGGCACCTGCTATCCATTATGCACAAAGTCTTAATCCTGATTAGAAATGCAAACTACTTCAGTGTGTTGTATCTTTCATCCGCCTACTACCAGGTAGAGCTGCACCCTTTCGCAAACCACCTTATATGATTCCTAACGCCTACCAATACATGGACATGCCATTCGGACTCGCCTCTGAAGCTCCATCCTTCAAAAGGATAATGCAGCAAGTATTGAAAGATATACCAAACAAATGGTGTTTCCAACGTGATATCGTTATACATGGGAAGGATGAGTAAGCGCACACTACCACATTGAAAACAGCTTTGTCCAGGCTAATAGGGGCAGGTATCACTATCAAGAAGGAAAAATGCCGGATTGGGATGGGATCAGTGGAGTACCTAGGTCATACTATATCCTGTGATGGTATTAAACTTAAACTTAACCTAGTAGAGGCCATTGAGATAACAGAAGCTTGCACCATACTAGCTGACCTTAAGTCCTTTTTGGGGTAAGCAGAATACTACTCCAAACTTGTCAAAACTATGCAACAATTGTGGTGCCCCCTCTGAAATTTACTGAAGAAGAATACGGAGTACAACTGGGACAAACACTGCCAAGATGCTTTAGAATCTGTTAAGTTAGCCATTACTACAGCTCTCTCTCTAGTAAGATTTAACCCCAACATAATCACCCTGTTAACCAAAGATGCCAGAAATAAAGGTCTAGGGGCTAGTCGTACCCAATTAGTGGATGGAGAGTGAGACAAATTGTATTATTTTCTTCCATGGCCTTAAAAGGCTCATAAAAATACTACTTAGCTGTAGAGAAGGAGGCCTTAGCCTGCTACTGGGCTTTCATCATTTTAAATTCTTTCAGTGGGAAATACGATTAGACAACCCCTATTGCTTTTTTTGCATATTTGTTTTAGTAACACATAGCTGCTATTTAAGAAAAGATCAATAATTCTTTTTAATCCTCTTTGTATCTACCTGTGCTTTTATCATGTATGCATGTTTTATGGAACATGATTAGAAAATAAACATAAATAAAGAATACCGTTCACAATCAAATGCAACTATAAACTGTTAGTGCATGCATTTACAACTAAGGGTTAAGAAAGGATCACACCAGGATGTCCAGTGAATTTAGGGTTAGAAGGATAAAACCTTAGGGTACACCTTGTACCAGGCAGCCAGAATGTTGTGGCAGATTTCCTTTCCAGGGCACCTTTATATATTCCCCCACATGGAAGTAAAGAAACACAAGATGAAATTGTACTCAAACTAGTCAGTATTGATGAAGTTAAGTGGCAAAATTGTATCCAAACTGATGGTCGAGTCGAGAAGACTTTTAAAGCTAATTCAAGATGGATGGCCAGAACACCGTAATGGGGTTAACAATGAAATGCACAAATATTGGGAGTTCAGATTTGAACTAAGTGTACAGGGAAATACCTTATATGCAGGGATGAGAGAGCATGTTGTCAATCTTGCACATGAGGGCCACCTAGGTTTCACTCTCACAAAAAATAAAGTATGTTCTAAATATTGGTAGCCAGGCATGGATGCCATGATAGAAGTAAGGGTCAAAAGATGTTTAGAATATGCAAAGAGTGATAAAACCCATCAAGTAAGGAAGCCTCTTTAGTAACATATAGAAGTCCCTGGCACACCATGGACAAAGTTGGCTTTGGACATAATAAGCCCTGTAAATCTCAATCACTTAGAGAAAGGTTCATTCTTGTGTTGGTAGATTACTACACATCTTAGATACCACTTAAGTATGTAGAGCATACTGTCACTGCAACCATAGTTAGTTTTCTCAAGGGTGAATTCCATGAAGAAGAAACACCAGAAATACATGTCACAAATAATGCTGTGCAATTCACTTCAGACACTAAGTGGGAATTTCTTGAAGAATTTCACGTACAACACCACAGAACAACAATATATTGTCCAAGGTAAAATGGTCTGATCGAAAGGATGAATAGGACGGTAGAAGAGTTTTGCTAAAAGCACAAGTGGCAGGAGTACCAGCCACCATGGTTCTGCAAGAGATGATCTGGCCATATCGCACTACACATAATAATATCACAAAAGTATCCCCTTTTTTTGTCCTTGAAGGGTAGAGAACCAAGAACTACATTACCTGCTACAATTTATGGTAATTTGAGAGAAGAAAAATATCAGAGAGAATAAATACACATCGAACCAAGTACAAAAATAGAATAGATATGATGTCTCCAAACATGTAAAAACCATTAAATTCAAGGTTGAGGATTGGGTCAGGATTGATCTGCCTAAACTACGTAGAATAAATGGATCCAGATTTTCTAACCCCCTAAAGGTAAGTCAAGTAGGTAAAACATTTAAAATTGAAAAATGGCCAAACCTGAGGTATGGACAGAATTGTGCCCCCATGATACTCCTCCTTCAAGTATTCAAAATGTTTAAAGACAGATTACTATTGAAGGAATGTCACACAACAAGAAGATTTCCCTTAGACTGAGAAGAGTATACACTACTTGGAAATGGCAGAAAGACTATTGGCCTGATTTAGAACATGGCGGATGGAATAATTTGTCACAAACGTGACGGATATCCTGTCCACCATATTACCATCCCCAGAGGACATAATGGGATCATAATAGAGCAGAAGGGATATCCGTCATGTTTGTGATGGAGTATTTCCCTCCTCCAAGTTCTAAATCCAGCCCTATGGTTTCACCTAATGTGTTATCTTTAGTAAGGATGAGATCAATTTTCTCTTGTATCTTTAGCTGTAGCCATATTGTTCCACGTTGTTCATGTAAATTTCTTAATGCTAATTGCCATCCATGAATTCCATTATTTGGGAAAATAAGTGAATTTATTCAGTATCTCAGACTGTAGCCTATTGTTTGAGTTATTTTTGTGTCTCTGTTCTTCAACGTATGCATCTATTGTCTTCCCGCCAAATGGAGTATGTGTTGTAATTATCTTCTGGTATTTCCCTACCCTTTTTCCTTTCATTGGTATATTCCTTCTTTCCAACTGTCATCCCCAAGATTCTAAGGCTGCCTCTGTGTACTGCTCAGCTGACTAGAAATGTGATGGTGCATGTCTTGTTCTAATAAAATGCTTCACTACTATTGTATCATGAACTTCATGTATAGTGATTAGTTCTGGAAACATGCTAACTGCAAAGAAAAGGCTTGCATAACAGCAATTACAGCACTGCTGCATATAATTAAATGAATATAGTAGTTGCACCTTAACTACTGTGACAACTTACACTCCCTTCTGCAGAATCTTCTGTGGGCTATCAAATAAACTGTGCCATATTCTAAAGCCACTTGGAAGGTACAGTTGCTTGAGCTCTCCAGCTGTTGTGGAAATCAACAAGTTTCTGCAAGGAATGTTGTGGTACAGAATCCCGCTGTGAAGAAATTAATGCTTCATGGTTAAGTATGTTACCTCCTGAAGGGAAGACCCAGAGTGCCGCTCCTACTAAGACCGCTTGCATATTGGCATGACAATCAGAGGTTAACCTTGATTAGAAATGCAAACTACTTGAACCTGTTTGATCCCTCACCACCAGAATGTATGCCTAAACTCCATCTCTCAAACCCTCTCACAATATTGTGGGTTCACCAGGTATATTTAAAAAGAATGTGGGTGCCAAAAAACATTTCATTTGTAGCCTTATCACCAGTTATTGGTAATATACTTCTCACATAAGGTGTTCAAAGTGTCATTACACTATTATTAATATACATTTTTTCTTTTCTTTTCTCTTTTCCTTAATTTTAACCAATAATGTTGCCACCTGTTCAGGCTACCAAGAAACAAAATTCCTTACAGATGCAAGGAAAGCCTGTCCACCATACTCTCATCATACTCAACTCTTCTCTAAGATATTACACTCTATAACCTCACAGGAAGTTGCTTGGCAACCCTGGCTGGCACCCGTTAAGCGCAGCGATAATGTCAGTGTGGCAATAAGGCCAGAGAACATGATGCTGATGTTTCTATCAATGTTCCTGCAAAGGATATATAAAATGGTCACACATAGAGTACTGTGTCACACTGTGGCATTGATTAGACTGTACAAAAAAATATTAATAGAAGGAAGAACACTGTTTAATACATAAAGGAAACATACAATTACAATACAAATATGCTATTAAAATCTGTAACAGAGACATTTCTTACATAGATAAGTAATTTTGAAAATGTTATTCTATAGAAATAAATAAATATGTAGTAACTTTGAGTCATTTTATAATGGAGATTGCACATTAATCCAATTAACAATTCCAGCCACTTTGTTAGCTTAGGGACAGATTTATGGTTTTACGGACGGGTTACACCGTGACAAATGTGACAGATATCCTATCCTCCTTATTGCGATCTCCATAGGCTATTATGGGATCGTAATACGGTGGATGGGATATCCATCATGTTTGTGACAGAATAAACCCCCACCAAACTCTAAATCAGGCCCTTAATCTTTGACCGATCACGGAGAGAAGAAGCTCAACTATTACCATCAAACCATATGTGGAGTGGTGCTAAATGACCAGATCGAGCCCTTGACAGCTTTCTGTATTCCCATCTAACTGAGCTAACTGCAACCCATCCTTAAGCATCCTGTTTCACCTTTCCATTAAGCCATTGCTTTCAGGGTAATAAACAAACATGAGGATTTGTTCAATGCCATAATCTCTCAAAAATATGACCTCAGAAATATACCTCTTACCTTCATTATTTGCCTTCCTGGGATCTTTTGCAATAACTGACTGAGCAATTGTGTGATTGCAAGTCAGTGAATGAATAAAGCGCTTATCGAAAAACAAATTCCTTAACAAGACTTTGGTATACTTGGATTATGAGTAGCCCATGGAAAAAATGTAAATTATACTGGCATTGTTCATTTTATTTTGGGAATTTTGCATTACACTTCTTAAGCAAAGTACCAAAACGATACCATTATGCCACTTCACGTAATCACACACTATTTGTAATAATAAATTACTGTGAATGCTCCATTTGTGACAAAAATGTACTGCAAATGCTTGGGAACAATAGAGCGCACATGGCTATTGCTCACAATGCTGTTGTTCTTTGCTCTAGTTCAAGCTCTAAAGGATTATTTTAAATTCTTCATAATTACACATAAATATTTATAATTTTGGTGAAAATATTATGATTCAGTTTTCGTCGTATTTTTGGGGCTTAGCAGCCATATAACACATCTGAAACAATAATATTTTAACCCAATCTTGTAGATAGTTCATAACTACAGAGAATACTTTGCTGTTTTACTCCACCCTTCAAACTGCATTATAGAGGTAAATCCCAGAATGAAACACCATCCATCACCTATGATCGCAGTTATGAGCCATGTTATGTTAGGTACTAAATCTACACCCAGGAATCCTGTGGGTGCTAATCTGTGTGCAGATTTATGTCCATATCCATGAGTGTCAAATGTACTGCCTGGAAATACTACATGCAGGATATTTATATACAGACGTTCCATGTGATAAATCTGACTGATATTACCCCAAGGAAAAAACAGAATGAGCAAAACATACCAATTGGCAAGAAAAAAATTGAAAAAATAGGAAATATGTAATCTTCTGTTTTGAAGTCAGCTGCCATTGCAATATAGAACTACAATTTGCATTCTATTTTGATACTTTGGCATCAATAGGCATTCAGTCAAGAAAAAGTTTGTAGGTTCCACCAAACTCTCTGAGCACCCCAGAAAGGTAACATTTAGTGAAGAAAAACTGCAAGTAGCTGCTGAAGAAGTCATCAAAGAAGAGCCAAGACTGATGAGTTTTACATGTCTTAACAGTGAAATACTGCCAAATTTGGTTTTCACTGTTGCAAGGCTATCTCTCTCACAGGTTAATATGGGGACTGCCTTTAAATAACATTTAAGTTCAGTTTCCCTTTGAGAGCAGATAGAGATTTGGAGGATGGTGTCTCTGAACTCAAAATGTAAAAAGACATATCTTGGTAAAGTTGGTTTTCAAATTGTCTGTTTGAAAATGCCACTTTTAGAAAGTGGGCATTTTCTTGCTTAAACCATTCTGTGACTCTGCCTTCCTGTGTATTCCCTGTCTGGGTCACACTGGCAGTTGGGCTGTTTTTGAATCCCCTGTAGAGAGTGTCACAAAGAGAGCGGGGTGTAGCCTGCATATGCTGATGGACCATCTGGGCTAGAGTGGAGGGAGGAGTGGTCACTTACACCTGAGAGGGCTGTGTATGCCCTCACACAATGCAGTCTCCAAGCCCCTGGTGTGAGTCTGGAGCAAGGCCTGGGCAAGGCAGGATCCTTTAAACAACAGAGTCTTTTTCTTTGAAGTTGGGCACCTTCAAAGGCAGAAAGGGCTATAAGTATTGGATACAAAACCCCAGACTTCAGATTTACTTCTAACCAGGAGGAACCTCTGCCAAGGAGAAGAGCTGAAAAGTTGAGGAGAAGTGCTGTCCCTGCCTATGACAGTGCTTTGTTGGACTATCCTGCAGTTGCTGCTTCTGCCTGAGGAAGGGGAAAAAGACTGGACTTTTTGTGGTCTATTCCTGCTTGTGAAGAATCTCCAAGGGCTTCGACTGAGCTTGCCTCCTATTGTTGAAGTCTCAGGGCCTTCACAGACTTCCTCTGCCAGCACCTGGACTCTCTGCTGAGACTTCTTCCCTGCTAAGTGGTGCCCCATCCACTTCTTGGGCCCTTGAAAGATGAAGCTGGTGGAACCAGGACTGAAATGCACGCAAAGGGGGCCGTGCAGGGAAACTCTTGACACACCACCTGCAATGTGGCTGTAAAAATGACACGTCACCCATTTTGCGGCTGATTCCCACGCATCACCTGCATCGCGGTTGGAGAAATGATGCAATACCCACTTGCGGCTGCTGAAAGTGACACAAACCCCACGCAGTGCTGTTCTCCATCAAGGTGTGGCTGGATTTCTCATGCATTGTCGCTGTGCGTAAAAATCATTGTGCACCTGCGCAAGTCTGAGGTGCCCCATTCAGAAATGGATGCAACGCTCACTTGCGGAGAGAGAAAAATGACACATTGCCTACCCGACCGGAGAAGAAACAACACTTTTCAGGAATTGACGCATCAGTGACTTTTTCCGATGCACCTTCACCCGTGCAGCTTATTTTTGACACAAAACAACATTTCCATTGTTTCCTAAGGAATAACCCTGTTTTTAGTTTAAAAATCCATAACTTGGGTTGTGACATCATCTGAACACCTGTTCGTCACGTCTCAGTGTCCTTGCCATTATGCCTAGGGCTGTGGGATATGTAAAATTGTAGCCCTGATGGTGTGCACTGTATTTCTGAGTCTAAGAGGGTATGCCTGGGCATGTTCAGACAGTCACAGCCCTGTGCCAGCTATCTGGCTCATCAGAGCAAGGGTCTCTGTGAATCCACAGCCAACCTCCCCATTGCTGTGTCACCCAAAAGGGGGCTGGTCAAATGTGGCATTTAAAAAAAAAGAAGTGTCTTTTCTTAGAAACAACTAGTCAATTTTGAAATTCAACCCTCCAAAACACAGATGCTTGTTCCAAACATCTCACAAGAATGGTCAAATATGATTTCCAGATGTTCCAGTAAAAAAGTGACCAGAAAGGCTCACACATCCAATTGTTGAAGAAAACAAAAGCTGTGAAATGAAACCATAACATGAACCCCCCCAAAACACAGATGCCTTTTCCAAACTTCCCACCAGAGGGCTCAAACATGATTAGCAGATGTTAAAGTATAAAGTGAACACAAAGGCTTACCCACACAAAGGTTGAAGAAAACAGAGCCTGTGAAAGGAAATCCCTGAAAACACAAATGCTAGCTCCAAACTTCCTACAAGAATGGTCAAACATGATTAGCAGATGTCAAAGTATAACGTGAACACAAAGGCTTACATATACAAAGGTTGAAGCAGACAGAAACTATGAAATAAAGCCCTAAAACACAGATGCTAGCTCCAAACGTCCCACAATAGGGCCCAAATTGATTAGCAGATGTCAAAGTATAAAGTGACAACCAAGGGTGACACAATCATTACTTGAAGCATCCCAATGCTATGAAATGAAACCCCAAAACACAAACACATATTTCTGCACACACCCCACACAAAGTGAGGCCTGTGCATACTTAGCATGCTGCAACAAGTATAACAGCACCCCCTCGGGGGCCATACACATGGCCATATTCACAAGCCGCTTTGAATTACTTATTTGAAGTTTATGGAGGGCAGGGCTACCCCAAGACATCAACGAGAAAAGTATGGCTCAGACGGGCAGGGCACAAAGGCCCTCATTCTGACCTTGGCGGGCGGCGAAGGCCGCCCGCCAAAGTCCCGCCGTCAGGTTACCGTTCCGTGGTCGAAAGACCGCGGCGGTGATTCTGACATTCCCGCTGGGCTGGCGGGCGGCCGCCTTCAGGCCGCCCGCCAGCCCAGCGGGAAAGAGGCTTCCACGATGAAGCCGGCTCGGAATCGAGCCAGCGGAGTGAAAGCTGTGCGACGGGTGCAGTTGCACCCGTCGCGTATTTCACTGTCTGCGCAGCAGACAGTGAAATACTTGTAGGGGCCCTCTTACGGGGGCCCCTGCAGTGCCCATGCCAGTGGCATGGGCACTGCAGGGGCCCCCAGGGGCCCCGCGACCCCCCCTACCGCCATCCGGTTCCCGGCGGTCGGTCCGCCGGGATCTGGATGGCGGTAGGGGGGGTCGGAATCCCCTCGGCGGCGCAGCAAGCTGCGCCGCCTTGGAGGATTCAATGGGGCGGCGGGACACTGGCGGGAGACCGCCAGTGTTGCCGGTCCGACCGCAGCTTTACCGCCGCGGTCGGAATCCCCATTGGAGCACCGCCGGCCTGTCGGCGGTGCTCCCGCGGTCCTCCGCCCTGGCGGTCTTTGACCGCCAGGGTCAGAATGACCGCCAAAGTGTTAGTGCAAGCCATCTTCTACTAAAGGTAAATAACTTTGGCATGTTTTATATTTACAATGTAGTTTTGAACACCAGTTGGGTTTGTATTTATTTTGACTACTCATGCACTTTATTGCTGGAGTTTTTTTTTGTGGCACCCCTGCTTGTAACCTTAAGGCTTTTACTCATTCAGCCAAATTTCAAACTCCTCAATCTGCCATCGTTTTCATGGTGGTTGGACTGCTAAGGAAAGGCTGGCAGAATCAGGGTGTCGGGGGCCCCCTGGGGGCGTCTGAACTGCCCATGCTCTTTGCATAGGCAGTGCAGGGCCCCCCATGGACAGCCCATCGTTCTTTCAGCATAGCAGGTGCTCCTGCACCCGCCGCACCGCCACGTTGTTGCCGGCTCAATTACGAGCCAGCATCAATGTTGAGGCCCTTTTTCCCACTGGGCTAGCTGGCAGAAATGCTGTTTTCACCCACTGGCACAGAAACAAGCTAGAAACTTGTAGTATGGCCGGAGGTGTTCTTGCCGCATTGGTGGTCAGATGGCGGTATGAGTTTGGAAGGCAGCCTCCCCTGCCCGCCAAACTCATAATGAGGGCTTTAAACTCTTTTGAACACATTACGCTGGCTTTTATGTGTATGTCTATCACAAGCATATGTTTTTCAAACCTGGAAGCATAGCTCTAGTACCACCAGACCTCTATAATGGTAAACAGAAGTGTTAATAAACCCTCCTCTACCCAATGGCTCATGCATGTCTCTGACAAGGAAAACCTCTTCATTCACCATGCCTTTCTGGGTGGTAATACTGTTTGAGGCCCTTTTGCCTAGATGGGTACGCAATAATTAGTGATGTGCCAATGACCTTTGAATACAACAGGTGCTTTTACCACGGTTGTCCGAGTTTAGCAGGCTGTTGGGTACCAAGTTTGAACACTTACACCGCCGTACTCTGGTGAAGGTGCAATATGTTGAAAACTGCAGCTTTGTTATGAGATCCCTCTGGGGGCATGAGTGGATAGATATATTAATATCAGATGTGGAACTCAGCTTTTTCATTAAGAGTCGCAAGTTACCCAAACCAATGGAGCTAGCCACGCCTTATTTAGGGGTGTACAAACGCTATACAGCTGTACAGGGCCTTGGTCAAGGGTGAGAAAATACATTCTTATGCTTTCACGCATCTGTATCTGTTTGTGAACAAACTGAAGTCATACCCCTTAGGCCATCCCACCATCATATATAGGCACATTACACTCATGAGAAAATACTTTGGGCTAGTTAAAAGCCAAATCTCTCCCGCCCTGGAGGCGTTACTTCCCAGTGCTAATGTAAGTCGATGGTAAGCTAATGTTCCCACTATGTTGAACATGTGCTGTAAGTAAAGAGACTAGTGAGTTCAGACACAATGACGAGTAAAGGATGCTGACGGGGACCTGGTGCAGCATCGAGGTACAAGCGGCCCTAGAGAAAGGATACCAACTTGGTAAAATACTAGAAATATGGCACTTTGAAAGGACTACAACCCAGCTCTTTTCTGACTATATCAACTTATTTCTCAGAGGCAATCAGGAGGCATCAGGGTTTCCTGAGTGGTGTATAACTGAGACCTCTAAGCGAAAGTACATCAGTGATTACTACACTCACAATGGTATATGCTTGAGACCCTAGTTAATCGAGGTCAATTCAGACAGGCATCAGTTAGCCAAGCTCTGCCTCAGGTCCTTATTGGGGAAATTCGCACAGCGTACAAACTTGTCAAACACAACCATAATAACAGATCCTGATGAACTTTTTAAGTACCTTTTTGCACCGTGCTACAAGGTGTCCAGTTAATCCATGATGAGACTGCAGCTCTGTGTTGGAAATACACAAAAGAGTACCCCACAGTTTGTACCAATATAAATATCTTCATAGCCGGTTTCACAACTGCTCATGCTCATTTAGAGCTTTAAATTTTAAAGGTTGCTGGCTAAACTTCAAGACAGGTGTTTGTATCACAATACCAACTCTGTCATTTTTGTAAGAAATGTATCGATTGAAGACCACCAACTAGGTGATTATCTAGGAGATTTGACGAGCAAGCTAGAAAAGGATGAGTACATGGTTGAGTTCACCTCAGCCGGACCCAAGACCTAGTGTTACAAAACATCTAACAATGCAGTGTGTATGAAAGTCAAAGGCATCACCTTAAATGTTAACAATGCCATCAAAATCAGTTTTGACATTTTAAAGGATCTGCTGAATGAATACGCTATATTTCGAGCGACCCTGAAAAAATTGTTATAAAAGAGCCTACCATAGTCCAGTCCAAAAAATAGTTGGAAATTTCAACTCAACTGTTGCATAAAACCTCAGACATGCCATTATTAAAGGTACATTAAAGTCTCAAATCCCCCTGACTATGGACACCAGATAGCAACATCCATTGTCCTGCATTGGGTCCCTCCAATTGCGCTAAAGGTTTTTTCACAAAGTAGCATTTATAAAATGCTCCCCAGGTTTTATCCCAACAATATTGTATGTCTTTATTCATGCTGGCAAGATCTTTATATGGAACTATCCCTAAGGTTCCCCCAAATCAAATATATAGAAGGCATACCTAGAAATCTCAATGACGGCGCATTGTCATCTACAGGCATTGTAAACATGGTGATTGTAGATGATCTTATGCGCAAAGCCTTTAATGACGCTACCACAAAATCCCATGACTACTTACTCATAGATTTAGAACCTAGGCCCATATTTATACTTTTTTAGCACCGCATTTGCCGCATTTTTTTACTCAAAAGTGGCACAAACTTACAAAATATAATTGTATTTTGGAAGTTTGCGCTGCTTTTGCATCAACAAATGACAAAAATGCAGCGCTAAAAAAGGTTAAATATGGGCCCTAATACTCTAGAAGACTACAGATTACATACTGACATTTTCTTACCTGATCTCCCTGTTGCTTATACACCTAAAACCAGACCCTGAGCCTATAGAAAGAATCTCTAAAAAAGACTTTCATAAGATTTGCACTCTAAACCCTATAACATAAGGTGTTGACTATGTCTGCGCGTCTACGCCATAATTTAACCCCCCTAAAAACGCTAGTCAAAGCTAGCCCCCAGCAAAGAAAGGTCATCCTGTATGTGGCTTCAGACTACTTAGTGGCTGCCTTATCAGAGAGTCAGTTCAGTGTTTTGAAGAAGAAGCGTCACCTTATCAAGAAGCTTAATAAAGGGGCTTCTCTCATTTCTAAGAAGAAACTGTTAAAGCAATTCAGTGGTTTTATAGGTTCTTCGTTGGGCATAGCTATGCCATTAATTAAAAGCCTCCTAGCAGGGAACTAATGGATTTTGCCCAAAAGATGTACTTGGTGGCACTTCAGCAGCTGGAACCTTTAGGCCCATCTATGGGCGACGCTTGGGATATACAGAAAAAGGAAAAGCTACATCTAGATGCTGAGATTAAAGATTAAAGACATTTTGAACCATACTGATTTAAAACCTCACAACAAAGCAGGTCTTTATTTCATAGCTCTTCAAAACTTTTTACAATATTACAAGCAATGGAATACTGAAAAAAAACAAGCTGACTTTATATACCCCTGACTAGGAACCGCCTCCACCATCCACTGCAACGCCTCAAGATCAGCAGCCACCACTACTGTCACTACCACCATCCTCAGATGCCTTTGTTGAAGAACTTTAAAAAAATATAAGCCAAAGGTACAGAGTGGCAGTGCAAATGTTGCTAGGTAAAATGACAGCTTTAAAGACCTGATCTTGTGGAATGAGTGGGGAGAACTCCTCTACAAAGGTCAGCCGGTTGTTGTCCCACATGTACAACCACGTCAAAGGTCTCACACACTCCAAAACACTAGCTCTCTATTTACTCCTTGAGGTTGGGACCACTTTCTGTGCGCCTCTGTGGAACTCACCAGTCTTTTAACTATCGTCCGTAATGCCGACCACAGACGTATGCTTGAAAGTTTGAAAGCCCCCATCCCACTGTCGCCAGCAGCATCTTTTGTTCCCCGGCTATCCCTTTCCTGGAGCACACCTCCTCCATCTGTGGGACCTAAAAAAAAAAAAGATCCTGTCGAAAGCGCAGCCATGGCTCACAGCCAGATTTTCTTTTCTTGACTGTTGATCTGATGTATATGTGTTACAGTGTTTGTGTGAATAACTTTGTTACGGATAACATATTGAATGATTTTTCTTCTTTTATTACTTCAGTATGTTTATCAGTGTAATGTTTGTATAAAAAAACTGGTTGTAATAAACACTTTCAACTTTTTAACATGCTTCTGACAATACATATGTATCCTGGGTATAACTCATAGACAACTTGCGCAGCAACATTCTGATGCTTATCCTGAAAGTGAGTATGTATGTCATGTTGAATAACACAGTGATGACCCGCTACCATCAGACTCAGCATTTTTTAAAGCAATCTTCGGGGGCAAAAAACCTGTTTCTTCTATTTTTAAATAAATATTGCACATACATCTTTCTATGACCCTTTCTATCATCCTTCTATAAAAATACATACACATCCCTTGCACACGCTCCAGTTTTGAGCCTGGTTCGCTCAAGTATCAGATCTCTTTGAGCGTTATTGACAAGGCCTTAATCCTATCAGGGTGGACATATTTATTTTCTTCGGACAGCTTACAGAACATCCTTAACAGCTAACATAACTTGTATGAGTAACCTGCTGCATATATGGTGTATTGTTCTTGATTTGTGCTACTCATATAGCCACTTGTGAGCCTCCTGCTGTGGATCATTAAGTACCAAAGGTTCTAGTGGTTACGGTTGACACAGGTGTTCACAAGCATCACAGCAACAACTTTAACAGGCCATGTGGCATCATAGGGGATGCCTGGAGTTTCCTTTTTAAAATCAGCGCTATTAAAGGGAAAAACACATTTGTTACGCAGCTCTTTGTTTTGGCTTGTGAAACTTTCAGATTGTTTTGAACAGTATAAGCAGTAAAAATTTACATTGTTAACCTTTCACAGCAGCCTCTCTACCATGGCTCTTTTTGCTGATGCTTTCTATGGTTCAAAAAAGAAAGAAAGACAAACTATTAGTTAAGAAGTAAAATATTGGCGTATATACATTGTCTATAGCATTTTTTTTTACTAAGCTCATCATTTTAAAGGGCACTTAGCAGTGACTCTGAAATCTTGAGAGTCACATAGGTTCATATATGCCTAACTGTCAGCGGTGTTTACATGTGGCTGCTGCACGACAACAGACTCCAGAGCAGTTTCCTCCAGAAACCCCATATCTTCATAGACCGGTGAGTTATGAGGGGTTATAGATTCTGCAACATCTTCCTTGTCGATGAAATTGTTTCCAACATTCAATTTGAAGCACAAGGCATTGCTGCCGCTGCTGTAACCCTCAATTGGGGATATCAGCTGAGGTAAATGCTTGAGGCTGAGCTTTTCAAGCTGATGGCAGAGGTCCTCTCTAAAACCCATAACATCGTAACCCCCAGCTTTAGGGGTGCCCTTCTGCGCATTCTCATCCAATATCAATTGTGTTGGCTACGATAATATCTATAGATATTGTTCAATCCACTATTGGAGGCTGCCTTTTTGATGAGGTAGTTGTATCTCTTCATAATGACAGAGTGATCTCTTTCACGATATGTACTCCTCGGTTTGGCATAGGCCACGTAGGAGGCTCCTTATATGCATTCTACGGATAAAAAAGGGCGTTCTCCTCTACGCCACATCACAGACATCTGCTCTCCAGGGGGTGCTCTGATTCGTTGAGGACTGGTGCATAACCCTGATCATTTGGTAGAACCCTGACACGTGACTAACACATGTTCAGATGATGTCACAGCCCATGTGACTCCCACCAACACCTACGTCAGTTCCAGGGAGGGCTCTCAGTCATTGAGGAGGTCACTTCAGGGGTGGGGCACCTGTCACTTTTGAGTTTGATGAGTAAAGGTATCCTGGTATTCTACTGAAGAGTCTGGAATTACCTTGCCTCACTGTCTTGGCCCCAGTCTGGCTGCAGGCACAGAAGGCTGGAGTGAAGTTCTTTGAGTGATAGCAGGGCCCAGCCTATTGATGTGCAAGTGGGGTTGAGTACAAATCCCGCCCCCAACCTGCCAGTGATGGCCTATTCAGGCACATCTGGGGCCAGGTGTAGGAAACAAATAATCTGCGACTCGCAATTTGCGAGTTGGTGCGACTCGCAAAATGCGAGTTGCAAATCGAAATGCAGGTACAATGTCAGTGCTGAAATAGCGACTCGCACCCGGAGTCGCAACGCAGTGAGCGAGTCCGCCGATTGCGAGGTCGCTTTTTGCGACCGTGCAAAAAACGAACTCGTAATTTGCGAGTGGGTGTCGCAAATTGCGAGTTGCATGTAAATTGCTTACAGGTGCTGCAGAACACTCCAGAAACCACTCCAGAACACTCTGGAAACACTTCCTGGCACATGATGATGACATCACAGCCAGGAAGTTTACAAATACACCTGGGAGGAGGGAGGACCACACCCTTTTTAACTGCTGAACTGCACACAGGAGAAACAGCAGCTGCAATGGAAGGAACTCCTAGGAAGAGAAAACTGAAGTTCTCAGAGAAGGAGCTGGAGGTGCTGACAGATGAATGCTGTCAGCACTATGACGAATTATTTGGGAAGGTAGCCCTCAATGTGCCAGAAGCCACCAAAAGACAGCTGTGGCAGGACATCCAGGAAAAAATCAACTCCCTGGGGGTGAGCCACAGGAGTGTTGATGAAATAAAAAAAAGGTGGTATGACCTCCGCTCCCGGACCAAGGAGAGGGTGGCTGAAAGGCTCCGGGAGATGAGAGGCACAGGAGGGGGACCATCGTCAGTACCACCACCCACAGCCCTGGAAGAAAGGGTGGAGGAAACCCTGGAGCAGGAGGCAGTATCAGGATTTGGGGACCTGGACACCTCAGAGCCCACCACATCAACCGGTGAGTACCATGTGACATGCCTGTACCCCTATCAATGCCATACCCCCACCCACCATGTAGACAGGGGCATGCTCAACCAAGATAGCTCCATTTCAGGGTAGCAAACACAAGAATGATGCATTATGGGAAATGTAGTCAAGTAGGCAGTTCATAGGCAAATGTTTATTAGGAAGTGTGCAACAGATAGTAGACACTGACAGTCTGTTCCCCATGTCCCACAGGTCTCCCACAAGACACCACCACAACCCACAGCAGCCAGCCCCATGAGGACAGCTCAGGAGCCGCCAGCACTCCCACCTGCACGGCCAACATCATCCCTGAAATATCCACACCTGCTGCAACTGTGTCCCAGGAGGCTGCGCCAGCAACAGGCAGGAGTGAGACAGGTGAACACACAGGGCAGCCACCGCTGCGCAGGCGACGCAGGTCCAGGAGATCAGGGCTGCAGGCTGCGTCCGGCCATCAACCTCCCAGCAACAGTGAGGCACAGCTGCTGCGTGGTCAGCGCCTACAAAATAACATATTAGGGAGGATTAGTGGTGTGCTGCACCGCTTTGTCCGCAATAACGAGGCCAGCATGCAGCAATTTAACTCCAGAATCAACATGATAGCCACAAACACTGGGGACCTTGCACTGACCATGAGGGATCTGGCGGCAGGACTACTGGCCCAGGCCGAGGATGGGCGGCGCAGGGACCGTCAGCTCCTGCAAAGACTAGATAGGATGGCCACATCCATCGGCAGGCTGGCTATGAACACCACAGGCCTGTCGAGGAGGACAGTTGGCCTCCAGGTCGAAATGGGCCATTTTGCTGGAGATGTGGCTAGGGGCCTGGGACGTATCACACACGTCATAGACTTAATGGAGGCACGGCATCTGTCCAGGGGCACAGGGGGAAACACCCCAGGACAGCGAGGAGGGCTCTACAGTGAGCAGTGTCTCTGCCACTGACACTAGGGTGCTCCGGAGTACCAGGCAGAGCACAGCAGAAGCACCAAGGACCAGCCAGGCTGGCAGGAGCCGCAGAAGGACATAGACTTTACCCTGGCCCTGTTGATGTGACACATGACATCAATGTGCCCCATGCATGGTTTGCATTTACATGTCCATGGACAGTCATTATTTGTAAATAGTTCTATTTCTGCACAAATTAAATAGTTTTTTTGTTCCACTTAACAAATGGAGTTTTTGGTCAATAGGTGAGTATGGTTGGAGTTGACACGTACCTTCCAAAGTATTGTGTTGCGATGTGTTCCCGTCTCAGTCTGCCTTGATTAGCTATACTCCGATCCCCATGATGGCGATGTGGTTGCTCTTGCTTTTCATCATCAGGATCTGGGTCTGCAGGGGTGATAGGTAGCCCACGTCGGGTGGCTATGTTGTGGAGGATGGCGCATGCGACCACAGTTTTGAATGCTGTAATGGGGGTATACTGGAGGGCACCTCCACTGCGGTGGAGGCATCTGAATCTTGCTTTCAGGAGTCCAAAGGTGCGTTCGATAAGGTTCCTGGTCCTCTTATGTGCATTGTTGTATCGCCTCTCACATTCATTGCTGGGTGTTAAAAACTGAGTCATAATCCATGGCCTTAGAGCATATGCACTGTCACCTGTTGGGCACAAACATTACACTGTTAGAAAGTCCTGGTTGGTGTGCACAGTGACCTGTGTGTATGTCTGCAAGGTGTATGCAGCTCTACCTAGGAGGTATCCGTCTCCAAACTCCCCACGTTCCAGGCGTTGATGTATCCCACTGTGCCTAAAAATGTAGGAGTCATGGGTGCTGCCTGGAAACTTAGCTACAATGTCAGTGATGACATAGTGGGCGTCACTAACAACCTGAATATTCAGTGAGTGGGTACACTTTCTGTTGCGGAAAAGATGTTCCAGGTTTGCAGGGGGGCATATTTGAATATGTGTCCCATCTACACATCCTATGACATGGGGAAAGTTGGCAATGCGGTAAAAGTCCAGCTTGGTGCTGTTTATTTCTGCCTCATTCCTTGGTAGGTATATGAAGTGAGACATGTATGTGAGTAAGGCATCTAGGAAGGCCCTGAGGAACCTTGACACTGCACTTTGAGATACCCCACCTGCCACAGCAATGACCCCCTGATAGCTCCCTGAGGCCAAGAGGTGAAGTGAGCATAGCACTTGCACATGCGTAGGGATGGCGCAGCCACGCAGAGTCTGGTGTTCTAGCTGTGGTTTAAGTAAATCAATTAATTCTAGTATGGCAGCGCTGCTAAGGTGATATTTGTCATAGATCTCTTCCTCAGTTTGCTGAAAAAGAGTCTGCCTTGTTCTATATATCTTCTCCTGTCTGTGGCCCCTCCTCCTCCTCTGCTGCGCGGCGTGGACTCTCCTCCTCACTGCTATCAGGTATATCTCCGCCATCTTGAGTAACCCAGATGCCTTCTGGGGCTCCTTTTATACTTTGGTTATGGTTACCACCTGCTCTGAGTTAGTGGTAAATTGCAAGTGCAAACTGGGCTTTTTGCGAGTAGTCGCAATTTGCGAGTTGCAATTGCATATGGTTTGCGACTCGCAAATTGCGACTTGCTATTTGCGGGTCGCAAAATGGGGTCGCAAATTTTGCGAGTCGCAAACGGCTCACATCGCTTTTTGCAAGTCGGAAATGGGGTTTTTGCATCCCATTTCCGATTTTGCACAGTCGCAAATAGCGATTCGGGCCATTTGCGACTCGCAAAACTTTGCTACATCTGGCCCCTAGTCTCTTCATTGTTTAGCTATCTGGGAGAAACATACCAGGGCCAATTGCACTCACATCTAATCATGTGACCCAGAAACAGACTGAAGGCACCAAATGGTTAGGGCACTAAAATGACAACTTTCCAGAAGTGCCATTTTCAGAATTATGACTTAACATCCAACTTCACCATTAAAGATGATTTTAAGTTCCAATTCCTCAGATAACAAGCAAGAGAGCTTGCTACTTGCTTCCAAGCAAAGGTTAACACTTATTAAATATAATAAAGAGCCCAATGTTGTCCTATGAGAGATGTAGGCCTCAAAGTAATTAAAAACAAATGTGTGGGTTAATGTACCACCAGGAATGCAAAAAATAAATGTACATATCTAACTTTTTAATTACAATGCACCCTGCACAATCAACTGTCTCCAGCCCATCTTAGAGGTGACAAATGCAATAAAAATGGAAATTTAGGCTTGGCAAGGGGGTCATTTTGACATGTCGAACTGGCAGGTTCGAACTGCATTCAGGCTGCACTAATACCTGGGACAGGTTTTAAGGGCAAATTAAGTGGGTGGCACATGCGTGTTGCAGGCCTACTAGTAGCATTTAGCTTACAGGCCCTGTGTATATGGTATACCACTTTGACACTTTACTAGGGATTTATGATTAAATGAAATGTACCAATCCGGTATAAGCCAAATTTACCATGTTTTATCGAGTAAGCACAAGTTCTCTGGCACTGGTCAGCTGTCTGCATGTAGTCCTAAGGCCAACAGAAATGAATTCAGAAAAAATAGGAGGGTGATGGCAAAATGTTAGGGAGAAGATGACCCTAAGGCTGATAGGTCGAACATTGTTTCAGACAAAAGGCTAACTTTAATGTAATATATGTGGTGCTTGAGTAATAAGTCAGACTCAGTTCAAGAGACGTACTGATTATTTTGATTGCTCTGTATCAGGTTTGACTTTCACTGTTGCTTTTATTTCATAACTTGTGCTGAGGCTTTTCTTCATCATCTATTGACAGTACTGTAGGTAACCGCCCTGTCCCTGCACTCCTTTACGCAGATGATGCAGTACTCATGGCCAGGACACCGCTAGCCCTCCAGAAACTCCTAACCACCTGTATAAATTACATGACAGACTTGGGACTCACAGTCAACCGCTCAAAAACTTTCACAATGAACTGTGGCAGGAAATTGAGTAAGACCTATAATATTACTATTCACAAGGACAAGGTGAAGACAGCCCCTACCTTCTCATATTTGGGCATAATGTTTGACAAACAGGCCACTTGGGCACATTGCGTGAAAACAAAAAAAGATCAGATTATTAAAATAACGGCGGCCTTGAAGATCTTTTCAAAAAAGCTAGGGGGGATCACCCCGTCAAACATGGTAAAGATCTACAAGGCTAAGTGCATTCCGGCGGATACCTACGGAGCATGTATTTGGGGGTATACCAACTGCAATGCGATTCAGACAGCGGAAAATGATTTCCTGAGACACTTGCTAATGGTACCAAACAGCACATCATCATATATTAGTCACGCTGAACTTGGGGTCCACTTTGTAATTGACCTGATAAAGATACAGCCACTATTATTATGGCACAAAGTGTGGACCTCTGAGCACACTGGACTAAATAAGGCCATTCTATCCGATTGCATAAGGCTAACACACTCGCTTAGAGTTCCCTGGCTGAGATACAGCATGACCTTTTTTAATAAAATGGGTTGCAAAGACTATTACTATTACCTAAATCCACAATCATTGGAAAAAATAACCAGGAGAGAATTGAGGGCCTTGACATTGAAGCACTTGGAAGACCAGAGATGGGAAGCGGAATCAAAAATAAACACTGTAATGGCTAACCAACTAATTCTGTCTACGGATGCTGTCCAGCCTTACCTAGTAAGTGTGGTAAATCCTTGACATCGATTTGTTCTCACAAGATTCCGCTTAGATATCTTCCATCGGCTAGTAACCTTTCCGACCATGAATGACTGGAGTACAATTTTAAGAGTATGTCCTTGTGATGAGAAGGCCCCCCAATCCACAATGCACGTGGTCCTCTTTTGCAAATTTTACGATTTACATAGAAAACGTTTTTTATTGCCTTTTTTAAGATCGATTAATTTGCGTTAGTGTCGTGACGCGTATTTTAGCTTACAGTTTTTATCCTCAATTGAAATGTGTGGAATTTTAGCAAATTTCCTATGCACAGTACTGACTGTAAGGAAGTCTATGGGTGCACTGGACTAATTTTATTGGAACGCTTGGAATTTTCAGTAAACTCCTTACTTTTTGGAAAAAACTGCAAGGAAATTTGACTTTGCACTGGTGTACATGAACTAAGTTTTATATACCTGTACTTGAATGAATTATGGATGTGCTTTATTACCTTCCTTTTTTTAAATTTATGTTCTTACTTTTACTTATTTATTACTAAATGTGCTATTACTTGATACTTTTATGGCCTGTTGAAAGCCGAATAAAGTCTGTTTGATGATGACAGTACTGTGTATGATATCACTGATGGTGTCTGAGGTAAGAGCATGTGCTATTAGTGCAGCCGGTCCGAACTTTCAAGTTCTGTGTAGTTGAGTATCAGCATTGCTGTATGAGCTTGTAGATTTGGCTGGCTTAAGTGCTTGTGTGATTTGTATCACATTTGATTTTTCCATCCCACCCCTGCCCCTAGAAATATAGTCATAACACAGGACAGAGAAAAACAGACAAGATGACAAATTAATTGAAGAATTTCCCAGGTGCACTTTGAAACAATCATTGATATAAAAACAAAAGATATATGTCTAGTGTGATAAAACATTCAGCATTAGTAAACTAGAGCAAGACAGACAAGAGAGGGCCAAGAGAAGCAACATTGACCCTCTTGCAGTTCAATGCAATGATTGGATTGGAGGTGGAATGATACAACCAAATAGCCAATAGCCTTATAAGAGAGATGAATACTCTACTGGGCTGAGCCAAGATGGAACTGACTTAGGGACTGATTTATATCTGGATGGTCGTACCGCCAAGCCGCTGTGGTGGCTGGCCCAAGGAGGACAATGGTGGCCCAGGTAGGACCTAGTCTGGCAGTTGAGGCTTGATTGTTCCCATGGGGAAACATGGTCAAAACCTATTTGCATATGGCTGGGTCCAAAGTGGGGTGACATTGTGAGGAAAAGAACAATGGATTAAACCCAGATCAATGACTAGGGGTGAGTGTGTGAAAAGTTTCAGCACTCCGTCCATCATCCTTTTGTGTTGTTAAAGTCACCCTAAGTGGAAAGAGTATGCCCGGATGTGGGTCCCATGCTCACTGTGCCACTGTATTCAAGCTAGCCTGGTTGATGAAGGGTGATATCCTGAAACTGGTCCCAGGATGCTTGTTTACTGTCATGATCGACAGTTTGATCGACCATGCATAGCAGTTCAGGCCGGACTGTACACATGGGGAACAGAGTCAAGACTGATTTACATATAGCTGGGTTCAAACTGTGGTGACATGGTGAGAAAAAGAACAATGGATTAAACCCAGATCTGCGTCTATGGGTGAGTGTTTGAAAAGTTTCAGCACTCTATCCATCATTGTTTTGTGCTGCTAAATTCAACCTAAGTGAGAAGGGTATGCCCAGACGTGGGTCCCTGGCTCACTGTGACACTGGTTTCAAGAATAGTAGACTTGTTTCCTTGCATGTGGTGGCACCATGCAATATGTGTTCCATCAATAGCTCCAACTGCATGTGGCAGGCCCCCCCAAAGCATACAGTTCTCCCTTCCCAGTGGCAAAATCCTGTTGACGTGGGAACTGGATGTAGCTGTTGATGTGTTTAAGGAATGCAGAAAGGACGTCTTTGTAGGAGACCAGTGAACATTAGTTGTGACAAGCTTCCAGTCACTGCCACAGTGAATTGGAAAGATCCTGTGGGCAGAAAATGTAGAACTGCTATGATTTTCACTATTAGTGTAAGAGCTATAGATTCATGTTGTGAGGCAGGAGATCAGGCTCCAGTCACTGACCAAAATTCTGGATAGTCTGGTATTTCAATCTAAACTGTTTGATCACATTACATTCCTCCATGGTGGCAAGGTCTTGGAATGGTCTGAAAACTTGAGGTTGATGTCTCCTAACCATGTCTGGGTTCAGATGTCTGTATGGATAAACAAATACAAATGGTATGAAATGGTCATACAATACTTTCATGTCAAACACACATCTTAAGTATTAACCCTTGCAGTTCGGATTGGCAGAGTGCGCGATCATTTCGAGGCATTTGAATCTTGATGGTTGAATCGGCAACAGTGTGCGCGATTCATTCTTGGCAATTAACCCTTGCAGTTCGTATCTGCAGAATGCGTGATCATTTCGAGGCATTTGAATCTTGATGGTTGAAACGGCAACAGTGTGCGCGATTCATTCTTGGCAATTAACCCTTGCAGATCGGATTGGCAGAGTGCGCAATCATTTCAAGGCATTTGAATCTTGATGGTTGAATCGGCAACAGTGTGCGTGATTCATTTTTGGCAATTAACCCTTGCAGTTCAGATCTGCAGAGTGCGCAATCATTCTAAGTACTTGAGTCTTGATGCGCAGTCTGGCAATAAGGTGCACAATCATTTCTGGGCAATTGAATCTTGAAACTTAGATCAAACAGAGTGTGATCTTTCTAGACAAAACAAGTTTAGTCAGTTTGCCTATTGTACAATATCATTCATGAATCCTATAGCAGTTAATTCTTTGGGAACGAATGTACTCATTGACTCTTGTTGTGACGTAATTGCTATTCTAAGGATTAACTTGAGAGAGTTCAATGTTCAGAGTATATGATTATAAAAAGGTCACATTATTGAAAAGTTCTTGATCTCTCATGTTATTAGAGCATAAAGAATGAAAACAAAGTTCATGAGGATTAATGTGAATGCCCAGGAGGCGACCGCCATCAGCCCCGCTGGCCCAGACAGGACCACCAGCAGCAGCCCCGCTGCCCAGGAGGTGACCGCCGGCAGCCCCGCTGCGGGGCTGATGGTGGTCTTCTCCGCCGTGCTGATCTTCCCAGACTTGCTGGGTTTCTTGTGCCCCTTCCCCACCTTGGAAGGTGTCGCAGCTGACTCCACACTCCCACCTGTACCCCTGGGAGCGGCTTTGGTGGCTGGTGTCTTCCCCCTCTCTCGCCGGGCACTAGCCAACTTTTGATGCTTGACAAGTGGGGGACTGTCCGTGCTGTGGCTCCTTGCCATACTGGCTGCCCTGCTGGCCCAGACAGGACCACCAGCAACAGCCCCGCTGCCCAGGAGGTGACCGCCGGCAGCCCCGCTGGCCCAGACAGGACCACGAGCAGCAGCCCCGCTTCCCAGGAGGCGACCGCCGGCAGCCCCGCCGGCCCAGACAGGACCGCCAGCAGCAGCCCCGCTGCCCAGGAGGCGACCGCCAACATCAGCCCCGCTGGACCAGACAGGACCGCCAACAGCAGCCCTGCTGGCCCAGACAGGACCACCAGCAGCTGAGGCGCTGCCGAAGACACACCAAGGACACCGCCGCCGCAAGCACCGCTGCCAAAGACACCGCAGCTACAAGCACCGCTGCCAAAGACACCGCCGCCACAAGCACCGCTGCCAAGGACACCGCCGCCACAAGCACCGCAGCCCATGAGCGCAAAAAGCACTGACGCTACTGAGGCTGCCATGAGCAGGATGAAGCACTCTGGGCACCTAGCCCCCTCCAGAAGCAGTGGAGATTTACATCCACTACCTCTGTCCTTGGCAGGATGAAGCAATCTGGGCACAAAGCCCCCTCCAGAACCAGTGGAGACTGTTATCCACTAGAGAGACTCTGGCTTTGCACTTCCCAGGATGCAGCAGTGGCCAACACACCCACTGTAGAGACTTGAGAGACTGTGGCTTTGCGCTCCCCAGGATGCAGCAGTGGCCAACCCACCCACTGTAGAGACTTGAGAGACTGTGGCTTTGCGCTCCCCAGGATGCAGCAGTGGCCAACCCACCCACTGTAGAGACTTGAGAGACTGTGGCTTTGCACTCCCCAGGATGCAGCAGTGGGCAACCCACCCACTGTAGAGACTTGAGAGACTGTGGCTTTGCACTCCCCAGGATTGAACAGTGGGCATGGGGCCCCCTTGTGGATTTGGCGTCGTGCACTCAACCGGCTGAGGTGCCCACCCTTTCCCTTCCCCCTGAGGTGCCTGTTTTATTTCTATCTGATGCCCCTGAAGTGTTCTCTCTGTCATGTTCGGGTATCTTGTGTGGGCCTCGCCCATGCAGTGTGGACCCAGTGGTCCAAGGACTTTAAGGGTGTAATCCCTTGGACTAAAATTCTTGGTGTATATATTTGTAAATAGTGTATGTATGTTATTTGACTACTGAATTTTAATATTTTACAATCGTTCACCTCATTTCCTTTTGTCTTTGCATGCTTCCAGGAGGGTTGGAGGGTGTAACTGTAATGTATCAATATGTATTAGTGTGTGTGTTGTCGTGGGTGAGGGTGTGGGTGGGCTATGTTGCGTGTGTGTGTCACTGTTTTTTCCCTCCACCCTCCCCTGTGTCATAGGTGCAGTACTCACCGTGGTCTTCGCCGCCGGCGTTGGTGCTCCTGGTAGAGGAGCAAGAAGATAAAAGCTGGTAAAATGTGGAGCTCGGGTTCCATGGCATCCTGATTCCTCGTGGGGTGTGTAGAGGTGAGAGTTTTCCCTTCGAAGTCCTATTTCCGCCGTGCTTTCGTTTGTTGTGAATCCACCCTGGAAAAGGTGGCGGATTGGTAGGTTGTGATACTGTGGGCGGTACATTGTCTCCCGCCAGTCTGTTGGCGGTGACCGCCATGCTGTTTATTTGTACTGCTGTGGCGGTCAGAGTGTTAAAGTGGCTGTCTTTGTTGGCAGTTTCCGCCACAGTCGTAATTCAATTTTTTTTACCGCCGGCCAGTTGGCGGTCTTACCGCCGCTTTAACACCGACCGCCAGGGTTGTAATGACCACCAAAATCCTTTGTATCCTTAAAACCGAAGATTTTTTTGAAAATATTTGTAATTCTTTCACCATCGAAAAATAGCAGAAATGGGCTCAAGCAGACCCCAAAAGATCAATCAAACAAGGTCTACCTTTTTATGATGCATGTTTATTTGTTCCCACTACCAAGTTGCGCAAATTAGTGTTTCATTGGTTGCACGTTATACCTACGGCAGGTCATCCAGGTATTCCTAAGACACTTGAACTAATCAAACAATATTTTTGGTGGCCTACTTTGACAAAAGACGCCAAGCAAATAGTAACTAACTGTGAAGTTTGTGCTCGTACCAAGACAAGTCATTCAAAACCAAAAGGACTGTTACATCCTCTCCCAACTCCACTCCGACCTTGGGAACATATATCAATAGACTTTATTACAGTTGTTCAACATCACTCAGTAACACTTGTAGTGGTAGATAGTCTCACAAAACATGCACATTTCATTGCTTGCAGGAAATTGCCTACATCCAGTAAATTGGGAACAATGCTTTTAAATTGAGTGGTCTGTTATCATGGATTACCAAAAGTAATTCTCTCCGATCGAGGTTCACAATTTGCCTCTAACTTCTGGAAAACATGGTGCAAAACGCGGCAAGTTACATCTACATTATCTACCAGTCATCATCCTCAAACGGATGGCCAAACTGAGAGACTCAATCAAACATTGAAACAATATTTGCGTGTTTACGCTGAAAAAGCACTCCATTCTTGGGTATCAATGCTTTGGTTAGCTGAACTGGCCTACAATAACTCATATCATACTTCTACTGGAGCGATGCCCTTTTTCGGTCTATTTGGTTATCACCCAGGTACTTTGCCAATCACAATTCCGCAAGAAAGTTCACTTACACCAGCAGTGTCAGAAACAATACGACAATCCCATCAAACCCAGAAACAAATCCAGCAACATCTAAACAAAGCAAAACAAAAGTATAAAAAACATTATGACAAAAAACATTGTGAGGGACCACAATATAAGCCAGGAGATAGAGTGTGGCTTGCCACATGCCACATTGATTTCAAGAAAAGACATATGTTTAATCCCAAATATATAGGTCCTTACTCAGTTCTTCAACAGATCAATCCAGTAACCTATAAACTACAGTTACCAAAATCACTACATATTCATCCAGTGTTTCATACTTTTCTCCTGAAAAGAGCTTTCCAGAAAACTCGCTCTCGACCAACTCCAGTACTGGTACAAGGAGAATTGGAATACAAAGTAAAAAAGGTTCTGGATTCAAAATTTAGAGGTCGTACTTTCTGGTATCTAATATCTTGGAAAGGGTACGGTCGAGAGAACGACTCATGGGTCTCAGCATCTGACATTCATGCTCCACGACTAGTGTGGTGTTTTCACCGCCTAAACCCAGACAAGCCAGGCCCTAGAGCGCTTTCAGGAGGGGGGAGTACTGTCAACACCAGGACAGTGCGCGCTCTACGGGCAACATAATGCAAAATGACAAACCTTATGCAATGTAATAATTCATGCATTATGTGTTGATATTGCATATTAACTTTTTGCATTGCAGGTATTTATCTTGAAATGTCATTAATGCTGTTTGTGATATATTGTTCATTTTCAAGCCTTTCCTGCAGCCTGTTGGGGGGGGCATGTGGGTGGGGCTTGGGTCTATTTAAGGAACCCAGCCCAGCTCCACGTGCTCACTATTCAGAGGTCCCGGTGCCGAGCAGCAGCATTTTCCTGGGCTCTTGTTCTGGAGGCCTACTTGGACATTTCCTGGCCCTGTCCTCATTATCTTGCTGATCTTCAAGCAGGGCGGTAAGTCAGAGGTCGGGGTAGGCCACCCGAATCCGTTTCTAGAAACATTTGAGTTTTTGGATTTGTGATTTACAGTGTGCGCGATTTATTTTTGGCACTTAATCCTTGCAGTTCAGATCGGCAGAGTGCGCAATCATTTAGAGGCATTTGAATCTTGATGGTTGAATCGGCAACAGTGTGCACAATTCATTCATGGCAATTAACCCTTGCAGTTCGGATCGGCAGAGTGTGCAATAATTTTGAGTCATTTGAATCTTGATGGTTGAATCGGCAACAGTGTGCGCGATTGATTCTTGGCAATTAACCCTTGCAGTTCAGATCAGCAGAGTACGCGATCATTTCGAGGCATTTGAATCTTGATGGTTGAATCACCAACAGTGTGTGTGATTCATTCTTGGCAATTAACCCTTGCAGTTCAGATCGGCAGAGTGCGCCATCATTTTGATGCATTTGAATCTTGATTGTTGAATTGGCAACAGTGTGCGCAATTCATTCTTGGCAATTAACTCTTGTAGTTCAGATCAGCAGAGTGCGCGATCATTTCGCGACATTTTAATCTTGATGGTTGAATCGGCAACAGTGTGCGTGATTCATTCTTGGCAATTAACCCTTGCAGTTCTGATCGGCAGAGCACGCAATCATTCTAGGTACTTGAGTCTTGATGCGCAGTCTGGCAATAAGGTGTGCAATAATTTCTGGGCAATTGAATATTGAAACTTAGATCAAATAGAGTGTGATCTTTCTAGACAAAACAAGTTTAGTCAGTTTGCCTATTCTACAATATCATTCATGAATCGTATAGCATTTAATTCTTAGGGAATGAATGTACTCATTGACTCTTGTTGTGACGTAATTGCTATTCTAAGGATTAACTTGAGAGAATTCAATGTTCCGAGAATATGATTATAAAAAGGTCACATTATTGAAAAGTTCTTGATCTCTCATGTTATTAGAGCATAAAGAATTAAAACAAAGTTCATGAGGATTAATGTGAATGATGTTCTTAACTCTTGCTTCCACATATCTCCTTCCCCGCTGTTCCCAACCTAAACCCCATCCCCTGCTTGGCCATTCTTTAACTCTGTGCTATGATAGTTAGTAGAGTTTGGAGCTGCCAAGAGGTGGACATATTGGGAACAGGCGCAAACCCCGAGGATCCGGCCTCGCTGACATATAGACATATGAATATCCTGTGCAGCAAGTTCAGATGAAATTGGCTCACAATCATCCATCCCAAGATGTCCCTTTACTAAACACACTTTCCTTGCATCCCCCACATCCCTGCCCTCACTGACCCAGAGCTGCCCTCCAATACTGCCCTTACTTTCTGTATGTAATGCAGACCATGGATTCTTTGACTTGTGGGTGTTTAGGCAGGAAGTCAATGTTGCTGTGTGTGGTGCTATGTACAAGAATTGTACAGTATGATTATCCTTTAGCAGCTCAAAATGATTATTGATAATTAGGAGTGGCTCTCACAACTGGGCAGGTTTCATAGCTCTGGCCTAGATTAAGTGGCAGGCATGATTTGGTTACATGTGGAGTCTGCAGATTTTGAGTGTGCCCATTAGATCACCTCAAATCAGTAATTCCAAGCTCACTCTACATGTTTATTGAAAAAAATGTAATTATTATTTGGTGAAAGCATGTGTGGATGGACAAATTCTTATGTCACAGCAATACTGCTAAACAGATTCAGTCTATTGTGCAGATTCAATCTTCTGTGCATATTTTCTGTCATCCACACAGGTCAACGGCCATCAGAAGCTGGATGTTTGGAAGGCCATCGCCAAGAAGGTGTGGACCCTGGGGTCCACAAGCAGCACAGCCTGCAATGCAGGAAGACCTGCGCTTCTCGACCAGGGAGTCGACTGAAGGCCAAGTCGGGCAGGCCTCCCAATAAACCAGGCAGGTGTGCCACACCCTAACCCTGCTAATGGCCAGCATCCTGGTGGCGGCTTACCCAGAGTTTGATGGGAAGTTGAGGGCCCTACAGCAGCAACAAGGGGTGAGCCACTGTCTGTAGATATAGTTGTAAGTTAACCTATTTACTTTCCCGCTATGTTGTAGGCCATCAAAGCCCATCCAAAGCCCAAGAGTATTTCTGGAGCTATAAGTTGAACAGACAGTGCCCGATGCTGTATTGGGTGTAATGCTTTGTGATGCAGGTTGCCATTAGATTTCTTCTCACAAGGCAAGTACAGCTTTGGCCAGACACATGGTTGCATGCAATCAAAGAGGTTTCCTGCATTTTCTTTATTACTCGAGGGACAAGTATAATACATGGACCATGTCATGGTTGGGTCAGGTGGGATGCTACTTATCAAATGTGAGTAGTAAAAGTAGTCCCCCTTTTCAGTAACTGTGGCAAACAGCACAATCACAATGCAGCTGAGATATCAGACTTGACCTTGGTAAGTTGGTGCAAGCACATTATATGAATATGCATCTGCACCAAATGGACTGGAATTCTGTGAACAGTGGCATCATTACTTATCTGATTGTAAGAAAACTATTTGTCCTGCAAACTTCTAACAGTTCATATGGATAGTAGTAGGTTGAGATGAGTCCTAAGTATTTCCCAAATGTGCATGTAAGCCAGTTTGTGTCCAGGAAAAAAACAGAAATGTGTCCACATTGGTGAGAGTGTTACACATCCCCTAACAACATTTTGGTGTCCTAAGCATTGCCCAGAGGAGCAATTAATGATGGGGAGCAATGTGATGCTTGAAGGAACATTTGCAGATAGCAGGTTGCATCATGTAGATGTTGTGGTATACCCTCTTCAGCAGCCACTTTCCAGCCCAACACATTGCCCTTATGGAAAAGTGAAAGAATTTCAACTCTGTACTGCAGTGGTTCAGAGATGTCCCCCGGCCTACATGTTTACCCATGCTGTTGTAATCCTTTGCCATGCAGGGAACTACAAGTGTATAACTGACAAAGGCACACATGCTTTGGGAGCTGGAATGGTGTTTTATTAAAGTTTGTGCAACTGTTATGTAATGGACATTGATATAGAATTGTATTAGCACAGATGTCCTCAAACTGGTGCATCTGTAATTTTAGTATGAACAGGGCAAGGCAAAAGTGATTGTGGCATGTCTGTGGGGATGAAGCAAGCCACTGGGAATCAGGTGTGGAGACCACCGACACCAAGGGACCCAGTGGCATAGAGGGTGAGGGGATTGGTCAGGAGGACATGACAAATTCTACATCATCTTTGGAGGCCTCGGTTGAAGACCAGTCCCTCGTGGGGGCAGACCCTGAAGTGACTGTGACACCTGTGCAGACATCCACTCCCACCCTCCCTTTTGCTCCCCACCCATGAGAGTGAAGTTTTAAAACTGACATTTGGCCATATGTTTTTCTAGGCCTAAACCTTACTTTTTAAATCTTATAAGGCACCATGTCACAGCTCCTGGTCCATGGCTTCACTGGATCTGATACAACATGGAGCAGACTGATGCAGAACCGCAAATCGCAGCATCTTGCAGCTCTCAATCAATGGTTTCATAGAATACACAACACTGCCCCTCAGACTGATGTAAGACCTTGCATTGCAACACCTCACAGCTCCTGAACAGTAGTATCACTGGATCCAATGCAACACAAAGCAAACCAACACAGGACCTGGCATCGCAGAACTTTGCAGCTTCTGACTGCACCTGGGTAGACGAATGCAGCTCCAGGTAGAGCCTTGCATCGCAGTACCTCACAGCTCCAGCATCAAGGATAAATGGTACAACTCTAGGTAACGTACTCAACCAACGCTCCATCATGGTCAACATGAATCTGACTTTGCCCCAGTCCGACACAGCCAAATCCCCACAGTTGGCACATTGCACCATTTTAGCAGTATTTTTCCTTAAACTTAAAACAACCTCATAACTTTGGTTCTAGTGATTGGAATTTTATCATTTTTATCTCATTTAGTTTATTTAAAACTACTCTTTTCCAAATTGGTGTGGAATTTTTCTTGTGCTGTCTTTTCACTTTATTACTTGTTGAGTGGTGCATAAATACCTTATACATTACCTCTATTTTAAGTCTCACTGCTTTTGGACCAAGATACCAGAGGATAAAGCACAGGTTTATGTAGTGATGTTTGCGAGTTACCCTGGAAAGGATTGTGTTTATTACATGAGTGAGTCTCTTACCCTTGTCAACTAATAGACAACTTTTAAAATTGCTGATCAGAGGCGGGATCAAGTACTTGTGCTTGTGCAGTGCCTCTCAGTGTTTGTGTAAACCCACAAATCTCATCATATAGCCTGACATCAGAAACTATGTTTTTAAATTCTCATTTACTTTTTTTAGCCACATTGTCCTTTTTAAAAGTTTAATTTGTTCCTCACATCTGTGTGCTTGTGATATAAAGTTGTGCAAGGAGAGGGGGTTGCAGCTAGCTAACGACTCCAAGAAATAGGAGTATCCGCTGGCCCTCAGATACTCAGAGGAGGCCTGCTGGTTACAGCCTACATCACAGGAGCAAGAGGTGGATTATGCGGATGATGTGAAAGGGGAAGATGAAATTGACGAGAAGAGAGAGAACCTCCTGACAATGGCTGCAGAGCCAAAGGAGAGAAGAAGGCCCACAGTAATGAGGTCTCCTGCTGGATCCAGTGCAGAAGGCAGGGTGTTCTTCTGCAACCTGGCCCCTGAGGACTTGGAGGGCAGGAGGGCTGTGAGGGAGCTGAAACTGCAGCTGATCAAGTTGACAATATCTGGAGAGAAGAAACAGTTGAGGCAGAGTGAGCATTGGCAGGGAAAAAGACTAAGGCATAGAGAGTTTAGTTGAGAAAAAGGCTGAAATTAACTCTGGAGGAGAAAGAAATGTTGCTGGCTCACGAAATCAGTCAGACAAAACTTAACTCAAAGGCAGGAGGCATGCAGAATCAGGTGTAGATGGTGGCTGCGACACAGAGATGCCAAGAGGAGGAAGAGGGGTCAATTTTCCCAAGCACCCGGTGCCTAACTATGTGGTACGGAATGATATTGACAAGTGATTAGCAGCATACATGTTATCCCTGCATTTGTATGGAGTCTCAGAGGATAACTGGGGTCTAGTCCAAGCAAGCACATTCCAGTTGCTGGGAGGGATACTCTACTAGCCCTAGCCTTAGAGGTGGTTGACTAGATGACATGCCCCCATAAAGGAAGCCTTCATCACAAAGTTTTGTCTCACTCCAGAAAAGTACAGACTAAAGTTTAGAGGCAGCCAGAAACTGTCTGATCAGTCTTAAGTATATTTGATGGATTATTCCAGTAAGCCACTAAAGGGTTGGGTGAAGGGCAGTAAAGTCAATAGTTATTTTAAGCAGTGCAATATATTTTTCAGAGAGCAAATGCTTAATAATTACTTTACAAAGCTGCACCAACACCTAATTCACTCTAAGCTCACTACACCCAGGAAGCTTGCAGGGTAACAGGTCCTCTGCATCAGCACCCGGGTCCACAAAAAGGTACCTGTGAGTGAAACCAAGAAGGGTTTACTGATGTCAGGCTATATCTCAATAGTGACCTGTCGGTCATACAAGACCACATGTGTTAAGTATAGGTGTGGTAAAGCACATGAGGCCATGCCTGCAGCGCTATGTTGGTTACACTGTTGCTTCATGAGTTAACATAATGCCTGTAGAGTTATATTATTCTTATAATGCTTATAGAGTTATATTGTGCTTATTCTTGTTCTAGATGTTAGTATTGCTTCTCCTGAGTGGTGCAAGCTTATTCATGTCTGTTTTTTGTCATTTCTAGACCTTTGTAGTCAAGTTACACTACATTTTCCAGGTTTCCTCAGTGGCAGCCATTTTGGGTGTGGTAGGGTTCTTTAAAGCCTTTAAATGCAATCAGGGCTCACTAATCCCCCGGAAGTCCCCGAGTCTGACCTCTCTTCCGCTCCGGCTCAGCTGATCTCTGGTGTTCCCCTGCTGGCAGGACAGGAAGATTTTCTTGGCTTCTTCAAGTAAGTCCCTGATCGTACATGCAAGTAAAGAGCAGGTTGTGCTGTGCGTGGTAAGAGGAAAGATTGGTGTCATTGGATGTAAGAGTATTGCATACAGCTGTATGCGTGCAGTGTTTGTTGAGTAAAAACTGTGATTTTGAAAAGAGAATCCAGTGCACATTTAATGTTTATTTCTGAGCGCACGGTTCATGCAAGAGGTTCGATTGGATTTGATACATGTGTTTTGCTTTATTTTGCTTTTTGTTTTGTATTCAGTTATTGAATATTGAGCTTGGTGTTAAACCTTATATCACTACTTCGAGAGTTGAAGAGGTAATTATAGAGCTTGTTGAGAACCATGTGTAGAACTCATGAGTAGAATGAGTTCATCATTATACACATTTCTTCCCCAAAAATGCTTAATCTGAAATAACACTAAATGAAAGCATCAATTCTGTTGAGGTACATTGGCTAACTGAACATAAAGCACAAGAACAACTTCAACACTTATTACATGAAAACATCTTGACTTCTTTCTTATTTTCTTAACCTTTAATTTTACAGATCTCCTGCTTTGCTGTTCCTTTCCCCTATCCCTCCCATCCCCTTACCACTCTAAGACTCTGTGCTATCAAAGTATTTCAGAGTTGGGGGTGCCTGGAGGTGGGCCTTGTCAAACATCCCATGCAGATCCTGAGGAAAAGGAGCTCCATTCTGACAGTCTGTACCAAGAGACCAGCCACTGGTGGAACACCACAGGAGTGGCCAATGTGACCTGCCTTGTGGAAAAGTAGTCCTAAGGAGCAGAGGGTAAAACCTAACCTAGTGTCCCTTGGATGGGTGGTGGACTCAGAGGGTTAGCTTGTGATCCCAGAGGGTAGAAATTATCACTTCCACTAAATCACAGAGTCACTGTTCTGAGAGATACCTGTGCAAGCCAGACCATGGTGGTGGAAAGGCTGTTTTCCACAAATCAGTACCTGGTATCACAGGTGTGTAAAGTAACCCATGCCCATGGGCAGGATTTTGTCACCTTATGGCATTAGAGTCTCTGGAATTGGGTGTGGAAGTGGCCCAGAGGGGGGCCATAGTCAGTCCAATGGCTACATTCTGGGAAATTAACTGCAACTAGTGATAGAAGCTTTGGTAGAGGTAGCCACCGAGGGTGCACCAAAAGCTCAGGTTTCTGGGGTACTGTCCCAAACAGAAACGATGGAGACCCATTTGGAGAGCAAGGAGTAGGGGGTGAAGAAAATCCACAGTGGAAGGACCAGTAGATCAGGGGCTACTAGCTCTGGGAAGAGAGCTCCCCAAGACTGGCCCTGGTGATGCCATCTCTGCTCTTGAGGTACTGCTTTTGCTGTCCCAGAGACAGAAGACAGCAGATATGCACCAGGAAGACACCTGTATAACATAGACAGATTGTGTCACCCTTTGGGGCATGGTAGTTCCCCCTTCAAGTCTTGACCTTCCGGGTACCTGTTCAGCCATGGGATTCAGATCTTATGCTGAGAGGCCAGTTCCAGGATACCATCACTGTGATGGTGGTAGAGAAAGTAGAAATAGGATGCCTATCACTGGGGGCTCTGGAAGTGAGGCCTGACCAATACCCCAGGTTGGAAATCTCCACCTGGCAATGGATGGTCAGTGGCCTTGCTCTTGACTCTGACAGCTCTCAGTGGCCTCTGTTGGTTGTTGCTCTTATTGGTAGATTGTTCCCTGGGTTGGGGACAGAAGACTAATCAGGGATGGAATGGACTCCCCACACCTTGTTCGCCATGGTGCTACATTCTGCCTATTGGTATGCATCTGTGGACAAACTAAGGCCAGAAGCATCACAGATGAGGTCTGCAGAAGAGAAGTGTGGCTCAGGAGGATCTCAACAGAGGGGACCAACAAGGATCGGAAGGGCATGAAACTTACAAGTACCACTTCAGAAGAGGTCAAGTGTCCTACTCTATGCTTGAGCGGGGAAGATCATCATGGTATTAATCAGTTTACCCTAGCTTTTGGCTAGAGGGGGTCATGTTGGACCTTGCTCCTTTCTGCAGGGTCAACCCAGGTTTTTCCATTCCTTTGTTGAACCAGTTTTTGTTGGCTTTTAGGATTCTGCACACTTTACACCTTCTAACCAGTGGTAAAGTGCTTATACTCTCTATTCCAAATGTGATAAAACACTCTATTAGCACATTTAGGGCCTCATTAACGAGGCCCATGGCCCTGGACGGCACAGTAAGTGCTTTGCTGCCCACCCTGCGCCACCGGGAAAGGGCAGAAATGCACCGCATCTACAAGATATGGCACATCTCTGTCCTCTCCTTCTACGCTGGTGCACAAATTGCTGCCTAGCGCCAATGCAGGCACATTTGCATCATGGTACAAGGATGCCTGCTTTATGGGGAAGATTGTTTTTGTGCAGGAAGGGACACTGGCCTGCACAAAAACAATCACAAGAGGTGTTTTCCTATTTCTGTGCGTGCTGCAGATTGTAGATCGTCATTCTTACGCCACACTTGAGGTAGCATAGGAATCTGACACATTCCTAGACTTGTAAATGTGGGAATACGTCAGATTCCTTTGGGTTCCATGGGTGTTGCATGGGAACACTCAAGCAGTACCCATGGAATGGCCCTTTTCCACAGTGTTATGTGTGAAAGGGGTCCATATTTACAAGGCCATGAAAAGCTAGGCAATGTGGCTTTGTGTAGCCTTGTAAATATGAGCTGGCACACTGCGTCACTAGAGTGTAAAAAAAAATGACGCTCCAATGGCACAGTGTCCCGCTAGGGCCTTGATTATGAGACACATAGTTTACTTATAAGTCCTAGTATATGGTACAACATGTATCCAGGGCCTATAAATGAAACACTACTAGTGGTAGGCAGCACTTATTGTGCCACTCATTAAGATAGCCCTGCAAAAGATGTCTACATGCCTACCCCAGAAGTCTATGAGTGCAGTTCCAAAATTGCCATTTTGACCTGACAAAATAAGCTTTTTGCCTTGCCTCACCCTTCCTTCTAATAACTATAAGTTACCCCTAAAGTATACCCTAAACACTCATAGGGCATGGTGTATGGTATTTACAAAGCAGGACGTGTACTCATGTATTACACATCTTGACTAGGCCTGGGTATAATTCCGATTACTCTGGAACAATCAAAGTAATTTTGGTAATTCCGCATTACACCTTCACGCAGAATTACAAATAACACAATTACGCCTCATCCCATAATTACGAGTAATTTAAGAGAAAACAATTCTACAACGAGAGCACATCTAGCGACTGCAAGCATCCACTCGCTATTTATGTTCTGCTGCATTTTACACTGTTTATTCATGTAGAATGTATCCTTGCATCCATTTTCATTGTAGGGTGCAAAAAATATTACTAGATGGTGGGAGTAATTTTGGGGGGAATTCTACCCCAATGGCACATTTAGAGCTATTTATTAGCAGAAAAAGCCATCTCATGCCCATTTTGGAAGCCAGGGATCATTTTGTAGTAAGAAAATGGCACTAATTGCTCGAGATCAGTTGGGTGAAAAACCTTCCCTATCAGAACATTAGCAACCGCATGCAGCTACTTGCATTTGCTATTCATGTTCTGCTGCATTAGTATTATTTCTAATCTCAAAATGCATTCTCACACACATTTTAGATGTAAACAAGCATTTTTGAGTTCAGAAACAGCACTAAACACAGAATTACTCTTCTAGCGTAATTATGCATAACCTCAGAGAATTTTTGGTAATTCCATGTGATTACCCTGCACTGAATTTTGCGAGTTTCGATCATCCCTATTCCTGACAGTAAAACACTCCTAAAGGCATTTTTCCCTGTAGCAAGGGTATCTCTTCCATAGACTAACACAGTGTTATTTACTACACTTAAGATGTGATAACTTTAGCAGTTTGGGAACAGATAGAGAAAAACTTCAGATAATCATTTGAAAATCTCCTTTAATGGTAAAGTAAGACTTTAAGTTACTATTCTGAAAACGCACTTTTAAAAGTTGTCATTTTTCTGCCTAAACCAAATGTGCCTTTCTGCCAGTGACCAGGTCCACATGACTGATAATGGCTTTCCTGTGGTGTGGTGTGTACACATTCAAGTGAGTTAACAAACGTTTTTTGGGTGTGGGGAGGGGTGATATTCTCATGAGCAGAGAGTTATACTCATCCGTTCATGAACTTAAAAGGGTAATTGGAGCTAAGCCTGCCCCCTTTCTAACTGGTGAATGCAGCTGACACCTGTGCCTGCCACCTCTTGTTATCCTAGACACTTTGGAATAACAAAGAAAGTGGAAGAACTGATCAGAACCAGTTTAGTGTAGGAAAAAGAGAGTAACGTTCATGCTGGCATTGGGTATACAAGTGGCACCCCCAGACCCTATCATCAGAACACTCCTGGACCTGTGGAAGATTCAGATGAAGGATTGCCCTGCTGTCTGAAGAAAAAAGGCTGGACCTGCTTGCCTTTAAACCAGGATCACGGGAAGTGACTGAAAGGGTTATTTGGCTGAACTCCTGTTTGAGCTACAGCAATACAGCAAGCTTTGAGAGGCCTCTTCTGCTTCCCAGCTTACCAGACTCACTAGACCTGAGCTAATCTCCTCTGAAGGTCTCTGCGGAGTGAACCCCATACCAATTGCTGTCCTCAAGGTGTTGGGCCCTAAACTGCAGTCAGTGTGTGCCCCTCCCTGTGCAGCTAAAGGTTTCACCCAATCCAATGCACTGTGGTGTGGAGTGACACAGCAGCTTACATCACAGCAAATCACAGCTTTTGTTTGATGGTGTCACCTAATCATCAGCAGTGCAACACAGACTGACTCAGGAAGCCGCATTGCAGCACTTTGCAGCTCCTGGACAATGGCTCCAGTGGATCCAACTCAGTTTGATGCAGACCTACGCAGGGCTTTCTATTGAAGCTCATATTAGCAGCCTCACGGACCCTACATGGCGTGCCACAGAGCCTCACATCACCATACTGTTGCACTGGTCCTGTATACGACTGCCACTCAATTGCAGTCAAACTGAACTTATGACTTTGTTCTGGTCTGCTATAACAGACAATCACAGTTAGTTCACTACTCCTTTTTGGTACTGTTTTTCCTTAAACTTCAAATTCACATAACTACAGCTTTACTGCATGACTTTTTATTGTTTTAGTGTCTATTTATTTACTAGCATTTCCTCTATTTTTTTAATTGGTTTAGGAGTTTTCTTGTGTTTTGCTTTCACTTTTTTACTATTTGAGTGCTGCCTTATTATTTTACACATTGCCTCTGAGTTACACCTGACTTAGTTTGTGCCAAGCTCCTAGAGGGTTAAGCACAGGTTTATTTAGTGACTTTTGTGAATCACACGGACACAGGTTGTGTTTATTACTTGAGCAAGGCTCTCACCTCTCTCAGCTAATAAACCAATGTCTTACAAATAGGCTTTAAGCCTCAATCTACTTTTAAACATTATGGTGTTCATTACGACTCTGGCGGTCAGAGACCGCCAGGGGTAATGTGGCGTCCGTACCGCCAACAGGCTGGCGGTACAGAGGCCCTTATTACGACCGCGGCGGTAGCGCCGTGGTCACACCGCCGGGGCCGGCGGTTTACCGCTGTTTTAGCCCCGGCGGTGATAATCCGCCAGGGCAGCGCTGCCTGGGGATTATGACCCCCCTACCGCCAGCCTGTTTCTGGCGGTTTGCACCGCCAGGAAGAGGCTGGCGGTAAGGGGTGTCCTGGGGCCCCTGGGGGCCCCTGCACTGCCCATGCCACTGGCATGGGCAGTGCAGGGGCCCCCTAACAGGGCCCCGGCCAGCTTTTCACTGTCTACATAGCAGACAGTGAAAAGCGCGACGGGTGCAACTGCACCCATCGCACAGCCGCAACACCGCCGGCTCCATTAGGAGCCGGCTCCTATGTTGCGGCCTCATTCCCGCCGGCCCAGCAGGAATGTCATAATGGGGGCCGGTTGAGTGCGGCGCCGCCCGCCAAGGTCGTAATGACCCCCTATGTGCCACCCATATTAAGTGTGCAGTTCAACAGGGAATAAAACTTGCACCCCAAAATGTAATTATTTGTAAACAGTGAAGCACGTAGGTTTCAACATGCACTATCATGATGGCAGTCAGGTATTTCTGGTTGCATTCAGGGCTAATGCTATTCCCCTGCTAAGGATCCACATACAGAATGAGTATTCAGGGCACATGCTAGGGTTTCAGTGCAGGGCCTGGCCAGAGGACAGGCCCTGCAGCTAACCCTCCCACTATGCAGAGCTTAAGGCAGTGTTCAGTGGAGGCCCTGGCATAGGTTGCAGGAGGGAGATTGGGAATATGCTAAACTTTGAATTTGATTGTAAGACACAGAAGGTCACTAGAAACGATGGTTAAACTGATGTTATAGTTAGGTATGGTAACAATTAATTAGCTCAAGTTCAAAGAACCACTAAAATTCAATTAGAAAAACAAAGGTTTTAGTTAAATGTTGAAAGAGATAAGAACTAACATTTAAAAAAAGAAAACTCTCTTGAAATTCACCAGTTATATTTTAGCATACGAACAATAACTTTGCACCGCTATCATGCATTGCTAATGTCCTCACATGCTACATCACTCATGATATCTTAAATGAAATAATTGTTGAATTAATTGATGACATTTCAAATGACATAATTGATCACATCACTGATAACATCATACTCATATACAACATAGTGATACTTTGTGTAGATGTGACAGTGCATAGAACCTAAATAATGTAAGCTCTGCAGGCTAGTGTGATTGTGCATGTTGAAAAGTATATGGTGCATATTCATCAACGGTGTGATTTAACATAACAACTATAACTGGTAAATTTCACTGTTACTTTGTTTTGTAACAATTGGTTTTATATTTTTACAAGGCCTAACTTTAACGTCACTTTAACCTTATATTTTTTTCAGCAAATATATATATGTATTCCAAACAAAAGGTTAATCTACCTTATCTCCTTCCTGGGAAGATCCAGGGTGAGCAATCAAACGGGGCAGAGAAAAAGTAGGGCCTCCCAAAATGTGTTTTTCCTATTCTGTTTCCCATAGGAACTTTAGACTATGCTACAGCTAAAACAGGTGAATAGAATTGCATCACATTTTGGCAGAAAGATAGATCTTGATCCAGAAAAGGTGTGTCTTTTGTGATTTGGTGTAAATCTGATCAATATTTTTTTAGAAAGTAGGTTAAAAATCTAGGTATCTAGGATTGTGATATTACCGATGTACTACTGTGGAGTACCAGAGTACCTCGACCTGAAAACACTTGATCAGAATGAGTGGCCACAACATGAAAAGAATGTTGAAGCCATCATTTTAGGTCTTGGGGACTTGGTCACTGTATCCTAAAAAACAAACAAAACTAAGGTGTGAGGATTTTGGAGTATTCGTTGGTCTGGCTATGCGGCCTTGCAGTGAAATACACTCACAAAAACTGCCTTGGGTCCGGTCAGGCTCATTTGAACAACCTTAAGCTCAACCTTGGTAGCTGAGCTTAAAGCACCAATACTTCAGCATAGGAACTAGTGTAAACCATTCACAGAACCAAACAACAAAACAAAAAGCCACACAACATGAAAGAAGCACAGCACCAATTTATAAAAATACATGGTATGTTCATGAATTAATTTTTAGAGTCCAAGATAAACAAAATCCACCGGAAGGTTCCAGATTTAAAGATTTAAAAATAAAATGTAATTTCTAATCCTAACTGCAAACAAGCATTTGTAAAGTAAAGTTAGAAAGTTTGAAAACTTTTGAAAAGTTTGTACACGTTAGTTTGGCCTGCTTGGGTGACAGGGAGAAGATCTGAGGGGCCAATGGGGTAGATTTAGATGGTTACTAGGCCACTGGAGTGTTTTCCAGTCAATTTCCAAACTTCATTGCACGGCTGCCGTATACTTTGATAAAGTGGTCCTAATGCTGTGGATACAGACGTTGTAGATGCTCAAAGATGCTCCAGGTGCTGTGCAGCGCATGGGGTGCCTTTTGGTTATTCCTTTGTCCACGGGTCAGTTGGGGCGACTTTGGCCACAGCAGTCACGGTCCTTTGAGCCAGTAGAATGCCAGTGGTGGCTAGTTTACCGGGCTCTGTACACAGCAATCCCAGCGTTATGCTTTTGTGGAGGATGGTATCCTTCTTGGATGACCAATCTGGACTCAGATGATACTCCCAGGTCTCGCTGATGCAGGTGCAGCTTTTAGCCATCGTAGATCAGTCTCTTGGGGCACTCAGAGGCAGTCAGTGGGGATTCTTCTTTTGTGGCTACTGACTTTGCTGAAAGTGGTTACTACAGCTTTATTGACCCTAATGCTGATTCCACGAGGTCATCTGACTGACCCTTGGAGTCACTTCTTTGGTCTCGGGTTCAGGCATGACTTTTCCCGTAGCCAGGAACCACAGTTGCAGTCCTCACTTCGCTAGCCCAAGGTGCAGCAGGTGCAGTTCAGCAGATGATGAGGCCTCTTTTTGTGCAGTCCAAGGGTCGGCAGGGCAGTCTTTCTTCGATCCTTGTTACAGTTGTGATGTGATCTGAGGCTCAGGGTGCCAAGGGTGCCATATTTATTCCCAGAAAGTACCCAGGCGGATGATGTGGTCACTTGCCAAAGGACTACCAGGTACCCTCTGTCTTGGTGATGACTTTCCAGCTATGTATGGTATCTTACAATCCCAGAGTACTTTGTGACCTCCAAGATGTCTGCAACCTTCCTAGGCTATTAGGAGCTGTGGGCTATACGCTTACAGGAAATTCAGTTTGGGCGCTGGTCTCCCGTCTCTGTCCCTGTCACCAGGCCATCTACCTGAAAAAGGGGCAGCCCGCCAGGAGTGTGAATCACCATTTTCCCTACAAAAGGGGCTTTGCTTTTGAAGCCTGCCTTTTGGGATAACACCCTAAGGCGGTCATTCTGACCCTGGCGGTCAAAGACCGCCAGGGCGGAGGACCGCGGGAGCACCGCCGACAGGCCGGCGGTGCTCCAATGGGGATTCCGACCGCGGCGGTAAAGCCGCGGTCGGACCGGCACCACTGGCGGGCTCCCGCCAGTGTACCGCCGCCCCATTGAATCCTCCAAGGCGGCGCAGCTTGCTGCGCCGCCGAGGGGATTCCGACCCCCCTACCGCCATCCAGATCCCGGCGGTCCGACCGCCGGGATCCGGATGGCGGTAGGGGGGGTCGCGGGGCCCCTGGGGGCCCCTGCAGTGCCCATGCCACTGGCATGGGCATTGCAGGGGCCCCCGTAAGAGGGCCCCTACATGTATTTCACTGTCTGCTGCGCAGACAGTGAAATACGCGACGGGTGCAACTGCACCCGTCGCACAGCTTCCACTCCGCCGGCTCGATTCCGAGCCGGCTTCATCGTGGAAGCCTCTTTCCCGCTGGGCTGGCGGGCGGTCTGAAGGCGACCGCCCGCCAGCCCAGCGGGAAAGTCAGAATTACCGCCGCGGTCTTTCGACCGCGGAACGGTAACCTGACGGCGGGACTTTGGCGGGCGGCCTCCGCCGCCCGCCAAGGTCAGAATGAGGGCCTAAGTGTCTTTCTACGAAGGGGAGGTAACACCTTGCCCTGCAGCAGGCTGTCATTGTTCGTAAGCCTGGGAGTCGTTCGAGCGACTACCCAGGTGGAAGAATGCTGCATGGTGGCCAGTGACCATGTGGGGTCACTAGAAAAACTGGGGCACAGAGTGGCAACTTTCCAAAAGTTGCATTTAATGGTGACGTTAAACTAGACTTGGACCCCAAGTCGGGTTTAATGCCATGATTAATTTGATACCTTACAGTACACAGCTAGGGATTCCCATTCAGAAGTTAGCTGGGCTGATGGGTCAGCCGGTAACCCTGTGTTACCCAATGAGGCTACTTGCCTTTCCACAGCAAAACAACAATTTAGAGGTGTTAAGACATATTTAAAAATACATGTCCTACTTAATAATTTGCAGCTCCCTGCCTTAGGGCTCCATCGGCCTTCCTTAGGGGATACTTACATATATTGTTAAGGGAAGCAGGGGCCTTGCTTTTGTTTAAACTGCCCTTCCATCATGTAGTGGAAGGCTGGGATTCATTTTGACCCTTATCACACACAAGGTGGCACAATCAGTGCTGCAGCCCTGGGTGGGCAGTCTGTCTTACATGCCCTGGATACCCCAGGTACCAGATACTATGGACTCAAAATTAAGTCCATCTTTTCTAGCTGGGGATATCCGATTCAATATAACCTTTGTAAGGGGTTAGAACACTGCTACTGAGGTCTCGTTAGCAGCCCTCAGTGCACTCTCAGAGTCGAAAAACCAGCAGCTTGCAGTCCACTAGGGGATAAAAAGTAGGGGGAAAGCTGCAAAAAGACTGTTTCCTTGCATAATGGATAAGGGCAGAGAGCAGAGTACCTTGAACCTCCGGGCCATGTGGGGGTTTGTGTAATTTTGGAGTAGTAGCACAGTACTATGAAATCAGCCAGAACTTGAGGCATTGCAAGACAATGGGGGTTGGCCATGTACAGGGTCTTGGAGTAGGGTGCAGGCCAACTGCTTGCTGCGCACTGCTAATGGCTGTGCACAGGGTCAGCCACACATGTGCGGCTGGACGCAGTGGCAGTTACAAATTTACATTTTAAACTCTAAAAAGCACTGAAATTCACCAGTTATAGTTAACTGAAGTAAATAGTGCTCCTGCCATGTACAGTGTTGTCATTAATTACATAATTTTAGATGTTGCTTTGATGTTATCGATGACATCATAAAACATGTCATGAGTGAGCAGTCCATGGCAAGGACACAAGTTGTAGTTAATTCAATTAACTGGTGAATTTTAAACTCTAAAACCACTGACATGAATTTCTGAGGGCTTTTAAATGTCAATTAAGATAATATTAACATGCCTAAGTATACTGTCACTTCAACATTTGTTTTTGTTCATATATATGGTTGGACCTGGCCCTTTCTGAAGGGACATCCTCAGCCTTTTTGTCTTTTCCCTCCATTTTTCGCTAAATTCATTTTTGTTGGCTTTAGGACTTTGGGCACTTTATCACTGCTAAGCAATGCACATGTTCTTTCCCTAAAACCTGATACCATTGGCTTATCCACAATTGACATATTTAATTCCCCAGTAAAGTGCACTAGTTCTGCCCAGTATCTGTAAATTAAGTGCTACTGGTGGTCTGCAGTCCTCCTTGTGCCACCCACTTACGAAGCCCTTTAAACTTGTCTCAGGACTGCCATTGCAGAGTCTGTGTCTGCAATCTTAAATTGCCATGTCGACTTGGCAACTTAAACCACTTGTGAGGCCTCAACCTTCCCATATAAGTCACTCCTTGGGTGGACCCTGGACAGCCCCAAGGGCTGAGCGCAGTGTATTTAAAAACTTGGACATTTACTTTTAAGCTTTACATGTCCAAGGGGTGAACAACACTTACATTTGCTTTTCAAGGCTGCAAGGCCTATCTTCCCCTTAGCTTAACATTGGAAATGCCATATAACATTTTATAAGTGTAATTTCCAAATGGCACCAAATAGTTATTTCAAGGTTGGTGTCTCTGAACTCACAATTTTAAATCACAACTTATGGTGAAGTTGGATTATAAGTTGCAAGTCTGAAAATGACACTGTTAGAAGGCTAGCATTTTCGTACTTTAACCATTGGCTGCCTATACCTGTCTCTGAATACACGTCTGGGTGGGTGACAGCTGAGCTCTTGTGAATTCTCTCAAGGCAGCCACACACAAAGGGAGCATAAGTGTGCCTGATGGAGCATCCACATCCTGATTGGCCAATACTATCTTGATGGGTCATCCTGGGTCAGATGGGAGGGAAGAGCCGACACACCTGAAGATGCTGGGTCCTGAGCCCTCACAAAGGGATGCATAAACCTCTGTAGTGTGCCTGGAGTCAGGGAAGGAAGGGCAGGGGCTATATGCACTTCCAAGGCCTCTCTTTGAAGTCTCCTCCTGTTGCGTATGCTCTCATTATTCTAATGAGACTATTGGGTTTCGAGCGGCAGAATCGCCTGTGGTGTGGGAGACTGAGTCTGACCCACTGCTGGTGACACCTGTCACTCCAATCTGGGTTTTGCTCTGGCTAACTAGCAGTGCCTCATCTCTACCCATGGGTAGGGATGATTGGGCAGCCGAGCCCATGACATAAATGGTTTCTCAGGGAAGCCGTGGCCACTCAGGTCACATCCGTTTCTCTCAGTTACATTACTCTCATGTGCATAATGACAAACAGAGGCAGTATATGTTTCAGTAAGATTTTAATGTAGCAACTGCATCTTATTTAGCAAAGCATGTACTGCGATAACCAGGATGACACAACATAACAAGATTAAAATTGTGACGAAGAGAGTAGAGCATAAAAATAACGCTACCATTTTGTCACTGGAGTCAATAGACTAATTCCTACCTAGACTATAATAGGGCACAGCGTGTTAAGCTCTAAATCTGCCCTTCAGGTTCCCCTGGGAAGACATCATCCCCCATACCTGAGCAAAGGCCTGAATTGTGCATTAGCATCTGTAGCAAAGCATTCAGCAATCAGCATACAGTTGTTGTTCTCTGGCTGGAATCTCTCTCTAACGTGTAAAGGACAGGGAAGTGTTTTTATAATAAAACAGCAGATGTTCTAAGAAACTGTCCCTACTTAAGGATGTGTGTTTTCTATAAATGTCAGAGGCTAAACTCATACCACGCTCACCTACAGCCTATTTTCCTATAGCCTTGGAAGAAGTGCAGAGCAAACCAGAATGTCTTGTTTGAGAGCAGAGTGCTGGCCTAGGCAAAAACAGTCAGATAGAAGAAAACAAAACAAGACTGTGAAAGTCACTACTGTAAAAATAATAAAACAGAGCTGAATTAAACATATCTAGGTGAAAGTGCACAGCAGCAGGCCTAGTATGCTAAAATAACGTGCATGAAGCTTATTACTAAAATAGCTACACAACACTCCCACTTCAAAGACACAACTAGATATAAGCACTGAACGCCAAACACTGCCACAATAGTACACTTCTGGACCTGATGACATTCTGCCAGGAAAAAGGACTGCTGTGCTGCTGAAGGATCTGTCACACTGCTGGAACTCTGCTGGACTTTGCTGTGCCTGTACTCCTGCCTGCTGCTCTCCTTGCATGGGAGTGAGAAGGACTTGACCTAAATCTGTACAACCCCAGAACCAAAGTGACTCCAAGGAATTGTTGGCTTGCCTCCTGTTCTGAAGACTCATGGGCATCGAAGACTTCACTCATCTCTGCTACAGCTTCTGGACTCAACTGTGAGTCCTACCCTACCAAGTGGTGCCAATCCAGTTCTGGGCCCTTGGAAGTGGGTTCTGCAGCTGTGTTCTATGAAAATCCATACAACTCCATCATTGTGCTGATCAGAACCACTGCATCTCTCCTCAATGGTGATGCAACATCAATGCTGCTGTGTACTAGGACTCCGACTGTGCATCTCAACATCGATGCATAACAATCACAGCCATCGAATAACCTTCGCATTGACAGCTGTACAGTTTGATGATGGTGCATCGCCTTAATTGCAGAGGAATCAATGCTGCACCACTACTCGAGGATGATGCATCTTCTGACTGCGTGGATTGAAACCGATGCTCATCGGATCCTCAACATCACCATAATCCTCCATACAAGGTACTGTTTCAACTGGACAAGGTTGGTCCCAGTAGCAGGTGCACACTCCATCGTGGTCAGCCTGAACTTTTGACTTTACCTTGGCCTAGCTTGACCAGAAAGTCCTGGTTGGCAATTTAAGCTTCTAATCACTACATTAGCAGATACTCTCTAAAAATTCATATCTGAACTTCTACTTACTAGATTTTTGATGTTTTGGGCTTGTTTTACTCCTAAAAATATCATTTATGTTTATTATGGACTCTTTTGTAGTGTTTTCACCGCGTTATTGTTTCACGTCTTGCACAAATATTTACACATTTTCTCTTAAGATAAGCCTGCCTTCCCTGTGCCAAACTACCAGAGGGTGAGCACAGGTTAATTTATAGTGTGTATGTGACTTACTCTGACTAGGATTGTGGCCCCTGCTTGGACAGGGTGCACACCTCCACCAACCAGAAGCATATATATTACCAAGTGGTGGTTGCCACTGGGTAGTTATAGTCAGGATTGTTTTTCAATAGGAAAAACATGTTTTGCTTTCCTATTAACGTGGGTGCAGTTTGACAAATCATCACCAAACATTTTAAAAAAGATTTTCTTCCATCTCAGCTCTTTCCTGGAAGGTTTTGGGGTGATACATCAAGCTGGAGCAGAGAAAGAAAGGGGTGGAGTCCAAAAATACGCTTTCCCATTAATTTTTCCATAGGAGATTTAGACACAGCTACAGCCCAAACGGCAAACTAGATTCACACCAAATTTAGCAGAATATCTTGCTCCAGAAAGCATGTTTTTTTGGTATAAATCTGTTCAGTAGTTTTTGAGAAATTAAGGACCACAAATTTTATAGCTTTCACACCATTCAGGATCCACTGAGCCACGAGATCTCAAAATGAGTTCTGATTGACTGCCACCACTTCAACAACAAGAGGCGGCAGCAATCTTAGAACTCAGAACTCAGTCCATAGTTCTAGAAAAATGTAATAAATAGATCTAAGTGAGCAGGGAAGGGATACCCTGCCCCCCAATTCCTGGTGTGGGGGTCCCAAAGGGAGCCCCCCCTTTTGTCAAAAACAGTTTTTCTTTTTTTCATTTGACACAATTAATGGAGAATCTGAAAATCTGTGGCAATATTAAAAAAATAAAGTGTAGGCTGCTGCGTTACAAAAATAAATACTACAGGGGTGGGCCATGGCTTAGAGTGGTGAGGCAATAAAATATTTAGGGGAGGGGAAGTCATGGTCTCTCCTTCCTGAACCTCTGGGAGGCCCTCAGGACACCACCCCCTGGTGTGGATTGCCCTCTCCCGTAGCTTAAAAATTTCACCAGAACCCCACCACAAAGGCCAAATACAAAATAAAATGGGGTGGGGCATTGTCTCCCCTCCTAAGTCTCTTAGAGGCCCCATGGAGCCCATCCTCCTGGCCAACATTATTATAAAGGAGAGGGTGTATAATGCTCCCCTTCCTGAGTCTGAAAAAGTCCTAGGGACCCTATCTTCCATGGCTGGCATTTCAATGAAGGGGAGGGAACATGCATCTCCCATCCCAGAGCCATTCAATGGTTCCAAGGACACCATCCATAAGGCAGGATCAGATACTGTCTCCTGGGGTCCCCAACTCCCAGAACACTCTCTTTTCCTTGCCTGAGACTGTGGGCAGGAAAAGTGTAATGTTCTCCCACCAGGATGGAGCAGCTTTGTGAACAAAACATTTTCTCAGGCAGGGAAAACCACAGAATTGCTGGGTGGGAGCAAAAGACATCTGCTCCCTCGGGTAGGAGCAATTCTGGCTCTTGCTGCACCCAGGATTTGTGCAATCAGGGTTGTCGGCAGGACTGCGTGAGCCTTGGGGCTCCCCATGCAACCCTAATGTAAAATATGCAAAACAAAATAAAAACATTGCTGCCTTCTGTGCAGCCTTGTGAATTGAGTCTACCTGGAGGGGTCAGTGGGGCTGCGGGGGACATGGGGCTCCCCCTGCTGCCCCAAAAGAAAAATAAATCTGTTGGTGCCCTAGTTGGGACTGGGACTGGGACTGGGACCTGTTGGTGTCCCAGCTGGGACTAGGACACCCACAAAAAATAAAAATGAATGGAAAAAGTGAACACTAAATGAGTGATATTATTCACTGCTCCTGCAAGGAGCTCCACATAATGCCTTAGGGTATCTTCAAAGAATATATTTTGTATCTATGATGCCCCTAGAAGAGACAGGGGTACCACCAAACATTTTTGAAGTGTTTTGGGGGACTCAGAGAGCTCACAGTTCTGCAGCAATATTAAAAAAACGCATGTCTCCTGGGTCAAATTCACAATCCCAGGAGAGCGTATTGCATTTTTTCAAAGCACTCCTAATTGGAGCTCTATACTCTTCAAGTGAAGCAGAAAGTGACATTGTGGTGGATTTTATAGCTTTGTTTTGCAGCTTGAAAAATGTTTAAAAAAAGAACCTAAAAGACATGTTTTTGGATAATACGTTGTTACCCTTTTAATGGCAATTCATTGTATTAAAAATGGAACAGTGCGAAATAATAAAAAATAAATGTCATTATAATTATTGGTCCTGTCTTGAAATAAAGCAAATAGGCCTACTTTTTTATATTTTTGTGTTCTGACCCTTTGACAAGGACATCAGGTCTGCCATGCATAAATTAAAAGCCAGGCCGTCCGCCCAACCACTCCGCACATGGCTCGTGTGCAGGGCGATTGGGTGCAGGTACTGGCCCACGACCAACCGCATGCCAGGCATGGCCACAGGTGGCGCGTGGTATGGGGTTGCCTACGTGAGGGTTTGGACGCAGGGCCTAACCACAAGCCAGGCACTGTGGCCAATCCCACACCGTGCACGGCATACCATTTTAAATAAACAAACCAGTGAATTTCACCAGTTGTAGGTAGCTCAAGTAACTATAACTCATGTCATAAGGTATTTCTAACTCGTGCTTCCTCAATGCACATTTCTCCCAACAATAATTTTATTGCAAATGTTGCAGTAGACAGCATCGCCACTAAAATATATATTGAAGGCATAAAGAAATTAAATAATAATGTCAATAAATCCGGATTACATATTTTAGTGTACAGTGTTGGGATGCTTTCTGAACTGCAAGACTGGCAATTACATCTGTGCTCCGTGTAGCCCTTACATCATATTAATTTATGGTTATAATTTTCTTCGATATGATAGCGAAAAGCCTTTAGGATTGAATCAATAGCCTCTAAAGTAGTCTCCTCATACCGACAATAAGTCCTTGGGTATAGACAGCGTATTTACCTTCACTCCTTCAGAAGGAATTTTTTAGATATTACATTTATTGACAATTTGATGGTTTAATAAATACACAATATGATCACATTTAAATGTATTGATCTAGGTCATGGATGAGCTCCGTGTGATGCTTCCATATGAACTTTATAATAATTGAGTTCATATATTTATAGCTAGAAATGTACACTTTTGCAGAGTTGCATTTGTGAAGCTGCATGTAAATCAACTTTATGGACGGTTAAGGCTTCAGTGTTAGCTTCTTCTTCAGTGCTTTTCGCAGCTAAATGAATATGTATATAGCTTAGATAGACTGTGCATTTTTTTATGTTGTATTCAATTTACCATAGTAGGCATAATGTTGTTTCATTGATCGCACCGGACAAGCTGGAACATCAGAGGTCCATTTAGGGAAACCACTCACTTCATGGCTGACTTTAGACTTGTTTATTGTTTAGGAACCAGTCTTACAATGTTAAGTGGTTAAGGACCTGATTAACAGCGTCCGTTGTTGGATGCCATACTTATCTCATCTCACCTGCAAAAAAATATATTTGCCATTTATCAGGTGCGATAATCATCGGTAATTCTGCTTTTTGGGAGAATAGCATGCGAATGTTGGTGCTTACTGCACCAAAATCCACGTCTCAATCAATAGCAGGCCATTTTCCCTGTTAACTTCCTCTTTAAGGTTCGAGCTAATAAAATTTGATGGAGGATCTCAACTTTAGGTCCTATTGATAGTAGCTGCCTCTGCGAGCAATACCAGCTTTTAATGTTGTGCCCCCGTGTTTGTGGTTCTGGGTCCCTGGCGAGAGCACATAAACAGGTATTGGATATTTTTACTCTGCTTTAACAGTGCAGCCACTCCAGCTCTTGTTTCGCTTAGGGAAATGGAATTCCAAATAACAGCAGAAAAGTAGAAAGAAATAAAAAAATGCAATTGTTCCGAATCGAGTTGGCTCGGAAAAGGATGTAACATTTTTAGTAGCAGATATATTCTGTCACCGCAGAACAGTAATCTCCCAAATGCAATGAATAGCATCTAATCTGGCCTACAGAAATTGGGGCCTATATTTATTTTTTCAACCAATTTGTCCCAAATTTGACTTGCTTTCCACTTCAGAGAAGCAAAGGGTGGAGCAAACACACAGTGGCAGCAAAGCGGGAGCAGTGTCTTGAGAAACTTTACCTCCAGACGGAACAGGAGTTGTGCCGCTGGATAAAGGAGTACTTTATTTTCTTGAGCCCATGATATGGAGGAAAGATACACTATTTTTGCTGATAGGGTTAAAACAAGTATTTTCGCTGAAGGGCATAAGCCAAGTGAGTTGTAGTGATGGACGAAGAAACTTTGGAGGGATTGTGGTGTTCCTGTAAACATTAGGAAAGCACATCCCTGAGGGACTTGAAACCTGCTGCCACCAAATATTTCCTTTTATGATAGCTATTGTCTGCAAAGGAAGCATTCTGATCTGCTCGGTCATTGTCAAGCAGTCGAGGTGTATGACGTGATTTACCTTTGGGACTTGGGATACATCTGTTATTTTAATTGAGTAATGGGAATAGGCAATAAAGAAAGATGTGATTTTCAGACCTTTCCTCATTGATGGGGATCTTCCCCAGCTACCACAGTTGACCTTATTGGAACGCCAGCCCTCAACTCCATTAAACATTATAGGGGTACATTTACTATTATTTCATGCAGTACATCACAGCAAGGGAGCTTTCTTCACCGTGTTGTGTGAAAGGGAGGCAGTAGAAATGCTACATATTTACAAAGATATGTAGCATTTCTGTTGTCTCCTTGCACTAGCACACTGTGTGTTACCTACCATCAACGTAGGCATAAGTGCAAGGGTGCCTGTGTTAGGGGCAGGGTTGTTTTTTAGCTGGAAGGGGGACGTTACTGCACAAAACAACCCATAGATGCATATTCCTGGAGAATGCATCACATATGGAAAGAGCAAGTAACAAAGAGAAATAAAGATATTGCTCCTTGTTAGGCCTCTGCCAGGTGGGCACACCATTTTGGCACAAACCCAGTTTACAAGTATTTGTGAAACCCGGTTTGTATCAAAATTCATGGGTAGGTGCATTGGAACTTGCATACTCCACCCATGTCATACCTATCAAAAGCACTATGCTCTGTTTTGTGTTACATTGTATTTACTAAACAATGCAAAGCTGGGCGATCTGGTTTTATGTTGCTTAGTATATGCCAAAAATGGTCTCGTCCTGGTGCTGCGCCCAACATTAACGATACCCTGGTGCAAAATCATAGTAAATCTGGACCTATGTTTTTTCTCTCTTACTTGAAAGTTTGTTAATGCTGATAGCCACATTTGGATATGCCCATGCATTGCACAAATTAATTATACCTCTTGTGTGATAAACATAACCAAAAATATTTTCAGAAACCTAGTTAGACTGCATTTATCATTATACCCAGAACTAATCCTCTGGTCTCCTATCAACTAAATCAATTCTGTTCATTAACCTTGACTTCCTGCTTGTCAATTCATGCCACGTGCGGTTAGTAAAATCACATAGCCCCCAAGAGCATCCATAACCTTCCTTTCAGAGTAGCTGCTCAATGACAGAGTTTACGTTCACCTGTCTATAGTCACATTTGTCCTAAATGATTCCCCGTTGTTCTCATACTCTGCGTTTGACTCTCCTCGATGTTCTTTGAGGTAGATTGTTTCGCTTTCTGATGGTTTAAGAAAGAATTTTATAAATTGCAGGTATTTTTTCATGTTATCAGATCAATAACTGGAAGTTATTGATAGTATAGTAGCCATCAGATTTCCCTTAGGGTCCTGATGCAACTTCGAAATGATGGGGATGTTAAGTACCAAGCCCACCACCGTTCATTTACTTTGTCTCTAGCTTACTCTTGCAGGTCCGTTGTGTTCCTGCTTTCTCCATGTGTCACTGTTTATCATTATCTTCCCTTTTTAACCCTTTCCGCTTTTCACTCTCTTACTCTGTGTGAAGATTTTTAAACGAAAATTAAATCTTGCTCCAGTCCCTAAGAATGATTGCCGATGCTCAGCACCTGTGAACACCGGTGCAAGTTAAGCATTTGCATTTTTTATTATTAAATCAATAGACTGGTAATAGCTGTGGTTCCTAAACGGTGGTGTAATATGTTAACTTTGTGCGCTCTTGTGTTGATCGCAACATTTGTTATTATAACCCTTGCACTGAAACGCTATTTTTTCACATGCATGAGTCTGTGAGCCAATTGTTCTGCACGTGCCTCAGTATACCCTCACCTGGGAATTGCACATATCATTCCTTATCGCTCTAAAGTGCCTTCTTGTAACATGACTCATTCTAACTAACCTGCAATATGACTCACTGCGAGCTGAAACACTCTTGTTTAAAAAGATTAGCACCGTTCTCTTTTCCTGCCGTGCATCCATTGATGTGCTGTGGTTCTCTGCCTTTCCATTGCTGAAAAACCTGCGGCCGCCTTTATACTGCATGATATTTTTGATTAGAACAAGTAGGCAGAAATATGTAGTGGCGTTTAAATACACTTTCTGCAAAAGTTTCTTTTTGACAAAAATGTAGGCCTGGGCATGGCATGCTGTGGTAATAAAGGCTCCAGTAAATGTACTTTTATTGCAGTTGAAAGAGGCATTTACATTTTTTCAACTAGCATGGTGCTAATTTGGCCTTCTGTATTTGGAGCACAAATGTATATTTTAGCTCACAATAAGACCCTGCTGTTCCCCAAAGGCTGCGAGATTATTGGGAGGCCCACATCAGCAACCACAGAAGAGAGACGTGACAGCCAGAAGGCTACAGCGGCATTTAAGATATTTATGACAGTACTGAAAGGTCACATAAAAAGAGTCATATTTATATGTTAGTAGAACACATGACACCATGACCTGAGGTCAAATGTTGAAGTGATGTTTGAAAACTTTGTAGTCTCTCATTCTAGAATTTTTTTAAGAAGCAGAGATGCCCTTTGCGAATCAACAGCTTCTTTCCTTCAGCAAAAGACATGACCTCGCTGTACATAAAATGGATCTGATCAATTATTGACTCACAAAACACACCGATACAACTAAGACATCGCTAATACATTTTTTTAGGATTAATGCATGAATGGATGGGAACTAACATTATTTGAAAAGTAAATGTAAGATACACACAGGTGATCCCTTCCTTCATGGTTTTCTGGAATACTCCCAGCTGAAGAAAATGTGGCTTTCCTGGTTCTTCAATAAAAAGTAGCATAAGTAAGGAAAAGCAAAAATTAGTTGTGTACAAGAGCCACGCGTTTTTGCAACTGCAAAGATTAAAGGTTCACCCAGTAATTAATCGATTTATCTAAACAAGATGTTAGCCATTATCGAGTACAACAAGCTTAAATCTCAAGTAAAACTACTTACAGAAAATGCGTTGTGGACCAGGTCTGGAAATGCAGGAATATCTCACACCTCAGCGAGGAGTAATGCAGAGATAGTCACAGGAAAGGATGTGTTCATTGAGCCCTTCCTCATACAGAACTCTACAAAGAGCTGCAGTGACATAACACAAAATTAGACTGCAGACTGTGATGAGGGCCCTTAAGGTCTTCCATAGCTCACAGATTTCAATTACCTCCTCATCGTCCTTCCTCATCCCATTCCGCACAAATGGAGTGAAGTGCCCTCTTCACTCCTCACGTCACTTTAAAAATCTACCTCTTCCCTAGAAGAAGGAAAAGGAGCATATAGCCCTCCTCTCCCCAGGAACCATCCGTTCTTTTTTTGTGCACTTCGTCTTCACGTCGGGTGCTGTTTGGGCTGCATGGAGTACTTTGGAGTTTCTAATCTAATTTATAATGGTGAGTGCGGCTTCATGGGCACTGCTTCTTGTTTTCTCATGGCAGCTGGGGCGCTGCTGGTTGTACTATTAATGTTCAACCGGCTTCTTGCCGGTCGTTTATGCCTTTCTGTTAAGACGCTCCCAGTGCGTTTGCCCGGGTGCTTTTATGGCTGAATTGGTGCCTCCAGGGCTGCGGAAGTGCACTGCTTCCCAGGGGGTTTGGGTGGGGCGGGGGTTGAATGTCCTGCGCTTTACACAGCTTCCCCTGATGTGCCTGCCGGTGCCTTAGTGTTCCTCCATTGGTGGTTTATCCCCTCACTGGGCCATTCCCAGTGTCTTGCCTTGCTGTGTGTGAGTCTCTGTACTGGGTGATGTGCCCCCTGGATTGGCCTGCTTGGGAGGCCACCTCTGGTTGATGGCTGGGTGCCTTTCTTGGTCTGGTTCTTGGCCTGCCTTCCATGTTGGTTGGAATCCTGGGGTGGGGGCTGTTTACAACCTTTTCTGCCCCTTTCCTTTTTTTCTCTGCCCCTCTGGTGTCTTTTTTTGCGCCTGTGGGTCCTTCTGATTTTTTTTCTGGGCTTTCTTGTGGTCCTCTCGGGCCTCGGTTCCCTTTTTATTCTGGTCATTCTGTGTCTTTTTACTATTGCTACACACGACCACCATGGGGAAGCACGCTGGGAAGAGTCGCCATTTTTCTCCTGCTTTGCCTCCTAAAGGGGTGCGTGATGGTGAGATTCACCGTCACTGTCCACTGGTTCCACTCAGCTCCAGGACATGGTTCTTCAGCTGTCGGGTTCTCGTAACTCACAGCATTAGAAGTCTTCCCCCGTTTCTCATGCTTCTTCTTCTGGTTCTGCCTGGTCTGTTTCTTCCCCTTCTTCAGTGTCCTCCTGGTTGTCTCCTGATTATGATGAGGATGATCTGGGATTTCCGGCTGGTGCCTCTATGAAAGGTAAATATATTTTAAAGGAGGATTTGGAACCAGTGATCTCTTAATTGTCCTCCAATCTCCAGCTCCCTGTGAATTTGGCGCAGCCTTCTACTAGTGGTAATTAGTTCTGACAGTTTCAGTGTCCTTCCTTTCCCAATCTTCCTGTTATCCCTGCTATTCAGTCCTTGTTGCAACGTGAATTGAGGGATCTGGATAGAGTCTCTATTCCTTGTTTTATGGGTCGCCTTTACCCTTTGCCAAAAGGGGAGACTTCCATTCCTCAGATTCTCGCTTTGGATCCTTTAATTTCTAACCTTACAGGTAAGCCTTCTTTGGTTTTCGAGGAAGTGACTTTGACTGCTCCTGTTGAAAAGGAAGTGAAGGCTGCTCTTAAGAGATCTCATGCTGGTCTTAGTCTCTCTTTGCGTTCTGAGATCTAAGGGGTCTATACTTCCCAGTCCCTTGTTAAGGATTTTCAGTCGCTTTCCTCTGCTATTCAGGAAGGTGAGGACTTCTCTGATCTACTGTCCCGTATGGAGGTTCAGGCAAAGTTTCTCTCAGATATTGCTTTTGACTATCTTCGGGCTTCTGCGATGGCCACTGCTGGTTCTGTTTCTGCTCAACGTCATCTTCATCTCAGGGGCTGCAGGGTTGATCCCTCCCAGAAGAATTGTTTATTGCGCATGCCCTTTGGTTATTCTAAACTCTTTGGAAATGAACTGGAAGAGGTCCTCAGGAAGTCCTTCAAAAGTCAGAAACATGTTTAACCTTTCCGTCAGAAGCCTAGGTCTGGGATGGTGGTAGGAGGCATGGGGATCAGTTTCGGAAGTGCCAGTTTCTCTCTGTTCCTGTTTCCAGCATTGTAGGAAAGTACCATCTTGCCTGGCATGTTACCCCCATATTTCACTGTATATATGTTGTTTTAGTTGTATGTGTCACTGGGACCCTGCCAGCCAGGGCCCGAGTGCTCATAATTATGCCCTGTATGTGTTACCTGTGTTATGACTAACTGTCTCACTGAGGCTCTGCTAATCAGAACCTCAGTGGTTATGCTCTCTCATTTCTTTCAAATTGTCACTAACAGGCTAGTGACCAATTTTACCAATTTACATTGGCATACTGGAACACCCTTATAATTCCCTAGTATATGGTACTGAGGTACCCAGGGTATTGGGGTTCCAGGAGATCCCTATGGGCTGCAGCATTTCTTTTGCCACCCATAGGGAGCTCTGACAATTCTTACACAGGTCTGCCACTGCAGCCTGAGTGAAATAACGTCCACGTTATTTCACAGCCATTTTACACTGCACTTAGGTAACTTATAAGTCACCTATATGTCTAACCTTTACCTGGTAAAGGTTGGGTGCTAAGTTACTTAGTGTGTGGGCACCCTGGCACTAGCCAAGGTGCCCCCACATTGTTCAGGGCCAATTCCCCAGACTTTGTGAGTGCGGGGACACCATTACACGCGTGCCCTACATATAGGTCACTACCTATGTGTAGCTTCACAATGGTAACTCCGAATATGGCCATGTAACATGTCTAAGATCATGGAATTGCCCCCTCTATGCCATCCTGGCATTGTTGGCACAATCCCATGATCCCACGGGTCTCTAGCACAGACCCGGGTACTGCCAAACTGCCTTTTCAGGGGTTTCACTGCAGCTGCTGCCAACCCCTCAGACAGGTTTCTGCCCTCCTGTCGCCCAGCCAGGCTTGGCCCAGGAAGGCAGGACAAAGGACTTCCTCAGAGAGAGGGTGTTACACCCTCTCCCTTTGGAATAAGGTGTTAAGGCAGGGGAGGAGTAGCCTCCCCCAGCCTCTGGAAAAGCTCTCATGGGCACAGATGGTGCTCATTTCTGCATAAGCCAGTCTACACCGGTTCAGGGACCCCTCAGCCCTGCTCTGGCGCGAAACTGGACAAAGGAAAGGGGAGTGACCACTCCCCTGACCTGCACCTCCCCTGGGAGGTGCCCAGAGCTCCTCCAGTGTGCTCCAGACCTCTGCCATCTTGGAAACAGAGGTGCTGCTGGCACACTGGACTGCTTTGAGTGGCCAGGGCCAGCAGGTGACGTCAGAGACTCCTTCTGATAGGCTCCTTCAGGTGTTGCTAGCCTATCTTCTCTCCTAAGTAGCCAAACCCTCTTTTCTGGCTATTTAGGGTCTCTGCTTTGGGGATTTCCTTAGATAATGAATGCAAGAGCTCATCAGAGTTCCTCTGCATCTCTCTCTTTACCTTCTGCCAAGGAATCGACTGTTGACCGCGCTGGAAGCCTGCAAAACTGCAACAAAGTAGCAACGATGACTACTGCGACACTGTAACGCTGATCCAGCCGCCTTCTCTACTGTTTTCCTGGTGGTGCATGCTGTGGGGGTAGTCTGCCTCCTCTCTGCACTAGAAGCTCCGAAGAAATCTCCCGTGGGTCGACGGAATCTTCCCCCTGCAACCGCAGGCACCAAAGAACTGCATCACCGGTCCACTGGGTCTCCTCTCAGCATGACGAGCGAGGTCCCTTGAACTCAGCAACTCTGTCCAAGTGACTCCTACAGTCCAGTGACTCTTCAGTCCAAGTTTGGTGGAGGTAAGTCCTTGCCTCCCCACGCCAGACTGCATTGCTGGGAACCGCGTGTTTAGCAGCTACTCCGGCTCCTGTGCACTTTCCGAGGGAATCCTTTGTGCACAGCCAAGCCTGGGTCCACGGCACTCTAACCTGCATTGCACGACCTCCTGAGTTGTCCTCCGGCGGCGTGGGACTCCTTTGTGCAACTTTGGGTGAGCACCATTTCACTCCACTTTGTAGTGCCTGTTCTGGCACTTCTGCGGTTGCTGCCTGCTTCTGAGAGGGCTCCTTGTCTTGCTGGACGCCCCTTCTGTCCCCTGACGCAATTGGCGACATCCTGGTCCCTCCTGGGCCACAGCAGCATCCAAAAACCCCAACCGTGAGCTTTGCAGCTAGCAAGGCTTGTTTATGGTCTTTCCGCAGGAAAACACTTCTGCACGACTCTCCACGGCGTGGGACATCTATCCTCCAAAGGGGAAGTTTCTAGCCCTTGTCGTTCTTTCAGAATCCTCAGCTTCTACTGTCCAGTAGCAGCTTCTTTGCACCCACAGCTGGCATTTCCTGGGCATCTGCCCACTCTCGACTTGATCGTGACTTTTGGACTTGGTCCCCTCATTCCACAGGTACCCTCGTCAGGAAATCCATCGTTGTTGCATTGCTGGTTTTGGTCTTTCCTGCAGAATTCCCCTATCACGACATCTGTGCTCTTTGGGGAACTTTAGTGCACTTTGCACTCATTTTTCAGGGTCTTGGGGTGGGCTATTTTTCTAACCCTCACTGTTTTCTTACAGTCGCAGCGACCCTCTACAAGGTCACATAGGTTTGGGGTCCATTCGTGGTTCGCATTCCCCTTTTGGAGTATATGGTTTGTGTTGCCCCTATCCCTATTTGTCCCCATTGCATCCTATTGTAACTATACATTGTTTGCACTGTCTTCTAATACTATACTGCATATTTTTGGTATTGTGTACATATATCTTGTGTATATTTGCTATCCTCATACTGAGGGTACTCACTGAGATACTTTTGGCATATTGTCATAAAAATAAAGTACCTTTAGTTTTAGTATATCTGTGTATTGTGTTTTCTTATGATATTGTGCTTATGACACTAGTGGTACTGTAGGAGCTTCACTCGTCTCCTAGTTCAGCCTAAGCTGCTCTGCTAAGCTACCTTTTCTATCAGCCTAAGCTGCTAGACACCCCTCTACACTTATAAGGGATACCTGGGCCTGGTGCAAGGTGTAAGTACCCCTTGGTACTCACTACAAGCCAGTCCAGCCTCCCACATTGGTTGTGCAGCGGTGGGATAAGTACTTTGCAACTACTTACCACTTTTGTCATTGTACGTTTCATAAGAGAAAAATATACAAAACAAGTTCAGTGTATGTACACCTAACCAAAAAGTTTTGCTTTTCTTTTCTCACTTCTTTTCTAAGTGCTGAAAAGTACCTCTAAACTTTCTAAAAAGTTCTTAAAAAGTTTAACAAGTTTTTTTCTGTCTTTCCAAAAGTTCTGAAAAACTTTTTTCTCACTTTTTCTATCCCTTAAACACTTTCTAAAATGTCTGGCACAGGCCAAACTGTTGATCCGTCCAAACTTGCTTATGATCACCTTAGCTGGAAAGGAGCAAGGAGTCTCTGCACAGAAAAAAGGTTTAAGTGTAAGGAAGAATCCCTCTAGAGAACTGTTGGTTAACATGCTTGTTGAACAAGATAAAGCCAGAGGTGGCACTTCTGGTGAAAAATTAGCTGATGGTTCCCAATCTGACCCTGGGGCACCCCTAGCAAAAGATTTAGAAAGGAAACTTCCTAACCTGCCCATTAGCAGACAACCTAGCATAGCTGGTACTGATGTAGAGTCATATCACACTGATAGTGTTGTCTCACTTCACAGTAAGAGTATCCCTTCTCATCATAGTAGAAGTGCTGTTTCTGTTAGCCAAGCTGTTAGGGTGCCATCTGTTAGGGACAGGTCTCCTTCTGTTCATTCTCACCATACTTCTGTTTCAAGGAATGCTCCACCAACCCACCCTGATGACAGAGTGTTAGAAAGGGAGCTCAATAGATTGAGAGTGGAACAAACCAGGCTGAAGCTCAAGAAGCAACAGCTGGATTTAGATAGGCAGTCCTTAGAAGTGGAAAGAGAAAGACAGAAATTGGGTTTAGAAACCCATGGTGGCAGCAGCAGTATTCCCCATAGTCATCCTGCAAAAGAGCATGATTCTAGGAATCTGCACAAGATAGTTCCCCCTTATAAGGAGGGGGATGACATTAACAAGTGGTTTGCTGCACTTGAGAGGGCCTGTGTTGTACAGGATGTCCCTCAAAGGCAGTGGGCTGCTATCCTATGGCTATCATTTAGTGGAAAGGGTAGGGATAGGCTCCTTACTGTGAAAGAAAGTGATGCCAATAATTTTGCAGTTCTTAAGAATGCACTCCTAGATGGTTATGGCTTAACCACTGAACAGTACAGGATGAAGTTCAGAGAAACCAAAAAGGAGTCTTCACAAGACTGGGTAGACTTTGTTGACCATTCAGTGAAGGCCTTGGAGGGGTGGTTACATGGCAGTAAAGTTACTGATTATGAAAGCCTGTATAACTTAATCCTGAGAGAGCATATTCTTAATAATTGTGTGTCTGATTTGTTGCACTAGTACCTGGTAGACTCGGATCTGACCTCTCCCCAAGAATTGGGAATGAAGGCAGACAAATGGGTCAGAACAAGGGTGAACAGAAAAGTTTATACGGGGGTGACAAAGATGGCAAGAAGAAGGATGGTAAGTCTTCTGACAAGGGTGGGGACAAATCTAAAAATGAGTCTTCATCAGGCCCACAAAAACACTCTGGTGGGGGGTCCAAATCCTCTTCAAATCAAAACAAAGAAAATAAACCATGGTGCTATTTATGTAAAATAAAAGGCCATTGGACAACAGATCCCAGTTGTCCAAAGAAAAGCACCAAGCCTCCTACCACTACAACCCCTGCTGCCACACCTAGTGCCCCTAGTAATAGCAGTGGTGGTGGGAGCAAACCTACTAATAGCCAATCCAAGGGAGTAGCTGGGCTCACTTTTGGTAACTTAGTTGGGGTTGGTCTTGTTAGGGAGACCACAGAGGCTGTGTTAGTCTCTGAGGGGGGCTATTGATTTAGCCACCTTAGTTGCTTGTCCCCTTAACATGGATAAGTACAAGCAACTACCCCTAATAAATGGTGTTGAGGTTCAGGCCTACAGGGACACAGGTGCCAGTGTTACAATGGTAATAGAGAAACTGGTCCACCCTGAACAACACCTACTTGGTCACCAGTATCAAGTAACCAATGGTCACAACAACACACTTAGCCACCCCATGGCTGTTGTAAATCTCAACTGGGGGGGGGGGGGTTACTGGTCCAAAGAAAGTTGTGGTTGCCTCAGATTTACCTGTAGACTGTCTACTTGGAAATGATTTAGAGACATCAGCTTGGTCAGATGTGGATTTGGAGGCCCATGCAGCAATGCTGGGCATTCCAGGGCATATTTTTGCTTTAACCAGGGCTCAGGCCAAAAAGCAAAAAGGACAGGGTGACTTGGATCCTGGAAGAATGAACCAAGTGCTCCCTAAAGCTAGGGCTAGTAGAAGTAAAGCACTACCTACTATCCCTCCCTCTACAGTGGATTCTTCTTCTAAGGAAGAAGAATTTCCACCCTGTGCAGAACCTACACCAGAGGAGCTGGAAGCAGACACTGCTGAGCTTTTGGGTGAAGGGGGGCCTGCCAGGGAGGAGCTGAGTGTGGCACAGCAGACCTGTCCCACACTAGAGGGTCTAAGGCAGCAAGCTGTCAAACAAGCAAATGGGGATGTCAGTGACTCTCACAGAGTTTACTGGGAGGACAACCTCTTGTACACTGAAGCAAGGGATCCAAAACCTGGAGCTGCCAAGAGATTGGTGATTCCTCAGGAGTACAGAAAGTTCCTCCTAACTCTAGCCCACGACATTCCCTTTGCTGGACATTTAGGGCAAATGAAAACTTGGGACAGGCTTGTCCCCTTGTTTCATTGGCCTAGAATGTCAGAGGACACAAAGGAATTTTGTAAGTCCTGTGAAACCTGTCAAGCCAGTGGCAAGACAGGTGGCACTCCAAAGGCACCCCTTATTCCACTGTCTGTGGTTGGGGTTCCCTTTGAAAGGGCAGGGGTTGACATAGTTGGCCCCCTTGACCCTCCTACTGCTTCAGGCAATAGGTTTATCTTGGTGGTAGTGGACCATGCCACCAGATATCCTGAAGCAATTCCTCTAAGGACCACTACACCTCCTGCAGTGGCAAAAGCCCTCCTGGGAATCTTTTCCAGGGTGGGCTTCCCAAAAGAGGTGGTATCAGACAGGGGAAGCAATTTCATGTCTGCTTACTTAAAAGCCATGTGGAAGGAGTGTGGTGTTACATACAAGTTCACCACACCCTATCATCCACAAACAAATGGACTGGTGGAGAGATTTAACAAAACTCTCAAAGGCATGATTATGGGACTCCCTGAAAAACTCCGCAGGAGATGGGATATCCTGTTACCTTGCCTCCTTTTTGCTTACAGGGAGGTACCCCAAAAAGGAGTGGGCTGCAGCCCCTTTGAACTCCTATTTGGACACCCTGTGAGAGGTCCTCTAACACTTGTTAAGGAGGGTTGGGAACAACCTTTAAAAGCTCCAAAGCAAGACATAGTGGACTATGTACTTGGCCTCAGATCTAGGATGGCTGAGTACATGAAAAAGGCCAGTAAAAACCTTCCGGCCAGCCAAGAGCTCCAAAAGCAATGGCATGACCAGAAGGCTGTTTTGGTTCAGTACCAACCAGGGCAGAAAGTGTGGGTCTTGGAGTCTTGGAGCCTGTGGCCCCAAGAGCACTCCAAGATAAATGGAGTGGACCCCACACAATTGTTGAGAAAAAGGGTGAAGTCCCCTACTTAGTTGACTTAGGCACTGCCAGGAGTCCCCTTAGAGTGCTCCATGTCAATCGCCTGAAACCCTACTATGACATTGCTGATCTCACCCTGCTCATAGCAACAGATGAGGGACAGGAAGAAGAGAGTGACCCTCTCCCTGATCTCTTCTCTTCCACAGAACAAGATGCTCTGGTGGAAGGTGTAGTACTGGCAGATTGTCTTACTGCTGAGCAGAAAGACCACTGCATAAATCTCCTGGGTCAGTTTTCTGAACTCTTCTCTACTGTGCCAGGCACCACTTCTTGGTGTGAGCACACTATAGATACTGGAGACAGCTTGCCTGTCAAAAGTAAGATCTATAGGCAGCCTGACCATGTCAGAGACTGCATAAAACAAGAAGTGCAGAAAATGCTTGAACTAGGAGTGGTTGAGCACTCTGAAAGTCCATGGGCCTCTCCTGTGGTACTTGTACAAAACCTCATTCCAAAGATGCAAAGAAGGAAATGCGGTTTTGTGTAGACTATAGAGGTCTCAACCAAGTAACCAAAACTGATGCTCACCCTATACCCAGGGCAGATGAGCTAATAGATACACTGGCATCTGCCAAGTATCTAAGCACTTTTGATTTGACTGCAGGGTATTGGCAGATCAAGTTATCAGAAGATGCAAAAGCAAAAACTGCATTTTCAACCATTGGAGGCCATTACCAATTCACAGTAATGCCTTTTGGATTGAAAAATGCACCTGCCACTTGTCAGAGGTTGGTGAATACAGTCCTGCAAGGGCTGGAAGCTTTTAGTGCAGCATATCTAGATGATATAGCTGTCTTTAGCTCCAGCTGGGATGATCACCTGGTCCACCTATGGAAAGTTTTGGAGGCCCTGCAAAAGGCAGGCCTCACTATCAAGGCTTCAAAGTGCCAGATAGGGCAGGGAAAGGTGGTTTATCTGGGACACCTGGTAGGTGGAGAACAGATTGCACCACTTCAGGGGAAAATCCAAACTATTATAGATTGGGTTCCCCCTGCAACTCAGACCCAGGTGAGAGCCTTCTTAGGCCTCACTGGGTATTACAGGAGGTTCATAAAGAACTATGGCTCCATTGCAGCCCCTCTTAATGACCTCACCTAGAAGAAAATGCCTAAAAAGGTATTGTGGACAGCTAGCTGTCAGAAAGCTTTTGAGGAGCTGAAGCAGGCCATGTGCTCTGCACCTGTCCTGAAAAGCCCCTGTTACTCCAAAAAATTAATTGTCCAAACTGATGCATCTGAATTAGGGGTAGGGGCAGTCCTTTCACAACTTAATTCTGAGGGCCAGGATCAACCTGTTGCTTTTATCAGCAGGAGGTTGACCCCTAGAGAAAAGCGTTGGTCTGCCATAGAGAGGGAGGCCTTTGCTGTGGTCTGGGCACTGAAGAAGTTGAGGCCATACCTGTTTGGCACTCACTTCATTGTTAAAACAGACCATAAACCTCTACTTTGGCTAAAACAAATGAAAGGTGAAAATCCTAAATTGTTGAGGTGGTCCATATCCCTACAGGGAATGGACTATACAGTGGAACATAGACCTGAGAGTACCCACTCCAATGCAGATGGACTCTCCAGATATTTCCACTTAGACAATGAAGACTCATCAGGTCATGGCTAGTCTTATTGTCCTTCGTTTAGGGGGGGGGGGGTTGTGTAGGAAAGTACCATCTTGCCTGGCATGTTACCCCCATATTTCACTGTATATATGTTGTTTTAGTTGTATGTGTCACTGGGACCCTGCCAGCCAGGGCCCCAGTGCTCATAAGTATGCCCTGTATGTGTTACCTGTGTTATGACTAACTGTCTCACTGAGGCTCTGCTAATCAGAACCTCAGTGGTTATGCTCTCTCATTTCTTTCAAATTGTCACTAACAGGCTAGTGACCAATTTTACCAATTTACATTGGCATAATGGAACACCCTTATAATTCCCTAGTATATGGTACTGAGGTACCCAGGGTATTGGGGTTCCAGGAGATCCCTATGGGCTGCAGCATTTCTTTTGCCACCCATAGGGAGCTCTGACAATTCTTACACAGGCCTGCCACTGCAGCCTGAGTGAAATAATGTCCACGTTATTTCACAGCCATTTTACACTGCACTTAAGTAACTTATAAGTCACCTATATGTCTAACCTTTACCTGGTAAAGGTTGGGTGCTAAGTTACTTAGTGTGTGGGCACCCTGGCACTAGCCAAGGTGCCCCCACATTGTTCAGGGCCAATTCCCCGGACTTTGTGAGTGCGGGGACACCATTACACGCGTGCACTACATATAGGTCACTACCTATGTGTAGCTTCACAATGGTAACTCCGAATATGGCCATGTAACATGTCTAAGATCATGGAATTGCCCCCTCTATGCCATCCTGGCATTGTTGGCACAATCCCATGATCCCACGGGTCTCTAGCACAGACCTGGGTACTGCCAAACTGCCTTTTCAGGGGTTTCACTGCAGCTGCTGCTGCTGCCAACCCCTCAGACAGGTTTCTGCCCTCCTGGGGCCCAGCCAGGCTTGGCCCAGGAAGGCAGAATAAAGGACTTCCTCAGAGAGAGGGTGTTACACCCTCTCCCTTTGGAATAAGGTGTTAAGGCAGGGGAGGAGTAGCCTCCCCCAGCCTCTGGAAATGCTTTCATGGGCACAGATGGTGCCCATTTCTGCATAAGCCAGTCTACAACGGTTCAGGGACCCCTCAGCCCTGCTCTGGCGCGAAACTGGACAAAGGAAAGGGGAGTGACCACTCCCCTGACCTGCACCTCCCCTGGGAGGTGCCCAGAGCTCCTCCAGTGTACTCCAGACCTCTGCCATCTTGGAAACAGAGGTGCTGCTGGCACACTGGACTGCTCTGAGTGGCCAGGGCCAGCAGGTGACGTCAGAGACTCCTTCTGATAGGCTCCTTCAGTTGTTGCTAGCCTATCTTCTCTCCTAAGTAGCCAAACCCTCTTTTCTGGCTATTTATGGTCTCTGCTTTGGGGATTTCCTTAGATAACGAATGCAAGAGCTCATCAGAGTTCCTCTGCATCTCTCTCTTCACCTTCTGCCAAGGAATCGACTGCTGACTGCGCTGGAAGCCTGCAAAACCGCAACAAAGTAGCAACAACGACTACTGCGACACTGTAACACTGATCCAGCCGCCTTCTTGACTGTTTTCCTGGTGGTGCATGCTGTGGGGGTAGTCTGCCTCCTCTCTGCACTAGAAGCTCCGAAGAAATCTCCAGTGGGTCGACGGAATCTTCCCCCTGCAACCGCAGGCACCAAGGAACTGCATCACCGGTCCTCTGGGTCTCCTCTCAGCACGACGAGCGAGGTCCCTTGAACTCAGCAACTCTGTCCAAGTGACTCCCACAGTCTAGTGACTCTTCAGTCCAAGTTTGGTGGAGGTAAGTCCTTGCCTCCCCACGCCAGACTGCATTGCTGGGAACCGCGTGTTTTGCAGCTACTCTGGCTCCTGTGCACTTTCCGAGGGAATCCTTTGTGCACAGCCAAGCCTGGGTCCACGGCACTCTAACCTGCATTGCACGACCTCCTGAGTTGTCCTCCGGCGGTGTGGGACTCCTTTGTGCAACTTCGGGTGAGCACCATTTCACTCCACTTTGTAGTGCCTGTTCTGGCACTTCTGCGGGTGCTGCCTGCTTCTGAGAGGGCTCCTTGTCTTGCTGGACGCCCCCTCTGTCCCCTGACGCAATTGGTGACATCCTGGTCCCTCCTGGGCTACAGTAGCATCCAAAAAACCCAACCGCAAGCTTTGCAGCTAGCAAGGCTTGTTTACGGTCTTTCCACAGGAAAACACTTCTGCACAACTCTCCATGGCGTGTGACATCTATCCTCCAAAGGGTAAGTTTCTAGCCCTTGTCGTTGTTGCAGAATCCTCAGCTTCTACTGTCCAGTAGCAGCTTCTTTGCACCCACAGCTGGCATTTCCTGGGCATCTGCCCACTCTCGACTTGATTGTGACTTTTGGACTTGGTCCCCTTGTTCCACAGGTACCCTCGTCTCGAAATCCATCATTGTTGCATTGCTGGTTTTGGTCTTTCCTGCAGATTTCCCCTATCACGACTTCTGTGCTCTTTGGGGAACTTTAGTGCACTTTGCACTCAGTTTTCCGGGTCTTGGGGTGGGCTATTTTTCTAACCCTCACTGTTTTCTTACAATACCAGCGACCCTCTACAAGGTCACCTAGGTTTGGGGTCCATTTGTGGTTCGCATTCCACTTTTGGAGTATATGGTTTGTGTTGCCCCTATCCCTATGTGTCCCCATTGCATCCTATTGTAACTATACATTGTTTGCACTGTTTTCTCATACTATACTGCATATTTTTGGTATTGTGTACATATATCTTGTGTATATTTGCTATCCTCATACTGAGGGTACTCACTGAGATACTTTTGGCATATTGTCATAAAAATAAAGTACCTTTATTTTTAGTATATCTGTGTATTGTGTTTTCTTATGATATTGTGCATGTGACACTAGTGGTACTGTAGGAGCTTCACTTGTCTCCTAGTTCAGCCTAAGCTGCTCTGCTAAGCTACCTTTTCTATCAGCCTAAGCTGCTAGACACCCTTCTACACTAATAAGGGATACCTGGGCCTGGTGCAAGGTGTAAGTATCCCTTGGTACTCACTACAAGCCAGTCCAGCCTCCTACAAGCATAAGGGTCCTCCTTCCGGGGGTTCCTCTCATCAACCTGGTGGTAAGGTGGGTCCGAAACCTCCTTCCTGACTGGGCGGCCCCCTCCGTTTCTCCCGTCGGGGTGCCTGGCTCAGTTTTTTCTGGTTTGGGCTGCTTTCATCACTGACACCTGGGTTCTTCAAATGGTTTCCCAGGGTGTTTCTCCAGAGTTTCTGGCTACTCACTTCCTTCGGATGGCATGGCCTGGGAATCTGGTGTAGCTGTTGACCCTCACCGATGGTGTCGCCTCCCTGGTCCTGAAGGGTGACCTTCGAGCAACCCCTCCTTGGGAGAGGGGTTACGGGTGCTATTCCCATGTCTTCATGGTTAGAAAAGTCACTGGGGATTTTCGTCTGATCATCGACCTGAGATTTCTGAACTGCTTTGTCCTGACCTTGCATTTTCAGAAGTCCACTTTGCTCTTGGGGATTCTGTTGGTCTCTCTGGGTGATTTCCTGATGTAGATAGATCTTCAGGATGCCTATTTACATGTTCCGGTAGCTCCTGCCTCTCAGCAGTTCCTGAGGTTTGCGGTGGGCTCCCGACATTTGCAGTTTCAGGTGCTTACCTTCATGCTCAAGTACTCCACCAGGATTTTCACCAAGGTTCTGGCCCTGGTGGTGGGTCTCCTGCATTCCAGGGGTGTCTTGGCTCACCCTTATCTCGACGATCTTTTGATTCATTCACCCTCTCTGGAAAGGTCTCTGGTGGACACTGCCTCCACAGTTTCCCTTTTGGAGGGTTTCGGGTTTCTAGTCCATCCCTCTAAGTCTCACCTGACTCCCTTTCAGCAACTGGAGTATATTGGTGCCTTTTTCGATACGGTGCTGGGGATGGTGTCCCTTCCTACTTCCAGGGGTGCCCGGCTCCGTCGGTCTCTTCAGGGCATCCTGCAGAGTTGGACTGCTTCTGCGAGAGAGTGGCAGCATCTTCAGGGTCTGATGGTGAGATGGGGCTTGTTTTCCAATGTTTCTCCCCATTCCTTGCCATTGTCTTGCTTGTCCCTATTGTTGGATGTTGTGGTGCTACTTGGTTTTTATTCTTTCTTTCAGGCAGCAACTTTGGATGTTGTCCCTGGGCGTGCCTCCACTTGGGCCCTGTAGCTCACCATATCATACTTCACTGGACTCCGGCCAGCGGCAACTTCAAGACTTTTATTTCTGTTTCTGCTCAAGTTCAACAGGATCTCCTCTGGTGGTTGTATCCTCCTTCCCTGGACCATGGGTTTCCTCTTCAGTCTCTGACTCCTGTGGTCCTCACTACAGATGTCAGCAGCCTGGACTGGGGGGTGGTCTTGGGGGACCTCATTCAACATCTCTGGTCCGTGGTGGAGGCTTCCAATTGGAGGGAGCTTCGGGAGGTCTGGCATGCCCTCCAGGTCTGTGCTTCCCCTCTTCGGGGTCACTTGGTGGTGGTCAAAGCAGACAACCGAGTGGCGATGTCCTACATCAATCGCCAGTTCGGCACCAGGTCCTCCTCCCTCAATATCCTTGCCTGCCACACCGTGGCCTGGGCAGAGTCCCATCTTCTAGGGTTACAGGCAGTTCAGATTCGGGGTGCACTGAATCATCAGGTGGATCTCCTGAGTCAGGTGTTCCCGTCCTCCATGGAGTTTGTTCTGGCTCCTTTGGTGTTCTCCCGGATTTGCAGTCGGTTGGATGTTCCTTCAATGGATCTCTTTGCTATCCCCTTGAATGCCAAGCTTCCCCTCTTCTTGACCAGGTTCCTGACTCAGGGTGCTCTGGGGACCGATGCCCTTCCAGTCCTTGGCCTCAGAGTCTTCTTTACGCCTTTCTTCCGATTTCCCTGATCCAGTGGTTCCTGTCTTGCCTGCTCTGGGAGGTGGCGGAAGTGGTTGCAGTCCTTTCTTTTTGGCCTTGGAGACCTTGGTTCCCTCTTCTTTGTCTCCTGGCGGTGGGGCTGGAATGGTATCTTCCTCTGACACCTTCCCCTCTGTCCGTCCCTCTTCTTCCTCTGTGGTCTCTGGCCAGTTTGCCTCCACACCTTATGAGGCAGGTTCTTTCTATGCAGGTTTCCCGTTCCCTCCAGTCTTCTCGGCGAGGATCCACTAACAAGTCTTATGCACATCATTGGAGTTCCTTTGATGCTTGGTGCAGGACCCACTCTTTGTCTTCTGTCTCTGCCCCTCCCTCTACGATTTTTCAGTTTCTTCAGGAGGGTTTTGATAGGGGTTTCCCTGTGGCTACTCTGAATCTCCAATTGTGCTCTATTAAGATGTTTCGGGCTCTTTGGGATGATTTGTCTTATTTTTTTAAGATAGCCTCTCAGTTGTTCTGGGGTTTCAGCCTTCTTTGTCCACCCCTTCGTAACCCCTTCACCCCCTGGGAACTTCCTGTGGTGCTTTCCCATTTGAAGTCCCCACTGTTTGAGCCTTGGGAGTCAGTTTCCCTTGAGTTCCTGACTTGCAAGTGTTTTTTCTAGTTGTCATTACCACTGCCAGGCGTTTGGGTGAGCTTAATAATTTGGTTTGTCGCTCTCTGTATCTATGTGTTTTTGAGGACCGGGTCTTCCTTTCCTTGGGTCCTAAATTCCTCCTTTCATTGTGCAGCACACATAGAAGTGCCAAATCACCATTGTAGATTGTTTATGTGCAGTAAGGGATGTAGTGAATCCTATCTTGTTTTAATGGGAAGCAGGAGTTAGCTTAGCCTTCTGGATTGCAGACTTGTGTCCTCGTCACCCAGTGTCCTTTGCCCTACTTAGCTTGCTCTGCTTTAGCACAATTATTTAATTATATCTTTCCAAGATGGCTGCATTGTTTTTAGTTAGGAAAATGTTTTAGTTTCATGCTATCAGTGCTACTCTGCTAAGGTGTCACTATCAGCGCCAAAGATAGATAAGATGTAGGTATTCACATTAGGTACTTTTCCACTTTGTACTTTCAAGGGAATTGTTTATATAATTGCCGCCCCAAGCATGTCTTGTTATCTATTGTTTGGGAACAGACCTATGTCAGGCGTATAAATGCACCTTACACAGACATAGTCAGAGGGGTTCCTACCAGATGCCATCAACGCTATTGATGCTAAACGCTGCCTTGATGCTGACCCAGTCTTCGTGTCCCCACGGAGTCTGATATAGAGACCTCATTGCAAGGTAACGAGGACTGGGGGCTCTTCTCATGGACATAGCAGTGGCAGATTAGGTTTAACACACCTAGGTCTCTTTAGGCTAGAGGGTAGGCTCATCCTATTAGAGTATTAGGATATATCTCACATCTCATGTCATTTCATGCAGTTGCAAGATGGTTGGGGTCTTTGTACTAATGACACTCGTCTACACAATTCTGTGTCTTGCACTGTTGTTGGAGGCTGGCCTGGTTTGTAGTGTGTACCAGGGGTACTTGCAACTTATACCAGGTCCAGTTAGCCCTTATTAGTGAAATGTAGTCAGTGTCTAACAGCTAGGCTGCCTAGAGGTAGCTTGTAGCAGACCAGTCAAGGCTGAACTAGGAGACATGCAAAGCTCTTGCAATACCACTGTAGTCACACAGTACTCACACACATGAAAGAAAATACTCAGTGTTACTAAAATAAAGGTACTTCATTTTAGAGACACAATGCCAAAAATACCTTAGAGACTATGGCCCTCATTCCGAGCCTGGCGGGCGGCGGAGGCCGCCCGCCAGGCTTCCCCCCTCCGAAATACCGCTCCGCGGTCGTAAGACCGCGGAGGGTATTCCGAGTTTTCCCCTGGGCTGGCGGGCGGTCTTCACAAGACCGCCCGCCAGCCCAGGGGAAAACTCCCTTCCCACGATGACGCCGGCTCGTAATAGAGCCGGCGGAGTGGGAAGGTGCGACGGGTGCAGTTGCACCCGTCGCGTATTTCAGTGTCTGCTTTGCAGACACTGAAATACTTTTAGGGGCCCTCTTACGGGGGCCCCTGCCGTGCCCATGCCATAGGCATGGGCACGGCAGGGGCCCCCAGGGGCCCCGCGACTCCCCCTCCCGCCATCCGGTTCCCGGCGGGAGAACCGCCAGGAACTGGATGGCGGGAGGGGGAGTCGGAATCCCCATGCCGGCGCAGCATGCTGCGCCGGCTTGGAGGATTCCTTTGGGGCAGCGGGAAACCGGCGGGAGACCGCCGGTTTCCCTTCTCTGACCGCGGCTGAGCCGCCGCGGTCAGAATGCCCCGCGGGGCACCGCCGGCCTGTGGGCGGTGCCACCGCGTCCCACGGCCCTGGCGGACTTGTTCCGCCAGGGTCGTAATGACCCCCTATATTCCCTTATGAGGTAAGTAATATACACTATATATACACTTGTAACCAAAAACAGGTAAGTACAACAGTCAGAAAACAGTGCAAATAATGAAAATCACAATAGGTTGCAATGGGCCTAGGGGAAACACAAACCATATACTAAAATAGTGGAATGTGAAAGTCAGTTTCCCACCTAGGCAAGAGTAGTGTGTAGAGGGGTGCTAGGAGTGTAAGAAAACACCAAAAGTAAGTCATAGAACCCACCCCAGAGCCCAGGAAAGCAGGAGTAAATCACAGTAGGTTTATTGAAACACACAAGAAGTTGTGATAAAAGATTATGCAAGAACCAGAAGAGACTGCAAGACACCAACAATGGATTTCTGGACCTGAAGACCCGTGGAAGAATGCTTAAAGAAAGAAGGGGGATTCGGAGGATTGATGGTCCAGTGTATGCCCTCCTGTGGATACTACTATATAATGAAATACACTGTTCCAAAAAGAAAGACAGGGTGAACACTATGGAGTCCTAATTGTTAGGAGCAAGAGTCCTCACACACCCTATTGGGTGTCATGCTTCATTATCGGACGTGCTCCTCGTCAGACCGGCGCTGCAATGTCTGACGGGCACCCCCCGTAGGGGGGCTCTTTGCCGGAGATCTTTTCTCGATGATGCCACAAACCCCAGAAGTGAGTAAGGAGAAAAAGCGGAGAGAACAACAGAAAAACTAAAATTAGCTCAAGACCCTCTAAATACTACATTTATTTGTCTGTGTAGGGTGATGGCCAAGATTAAAAACGTAACAAGGGAGTGGAATAGAGATTATGCTCAACCACTCTGTATCAGCTTGTTAAGGAAGGGAGGAGGCCAGGAACTACCAGACCTACCTCAAAATGAGGTCGACATGTTTCGCGTCTCTATGGTCCAAAAAGGATCCTATGATGCTTCTTCAGGACCTAGTGCATCTTAAGCCTCTCCTACTATAAACTAAATAGACTCCTGCAATCTGTAACTGTCAGAAAAAAGGAAGGATACCAGTCACTTACACAAGTCCAATCTGACCCTAACTCGGGAGCGCAGCCAGGGGTAGGTGACCCTCTAAGTCCAAGACAAGATAATTTTTGCAAGCCTGGCTATTGGCCTGTGTGGTCCCATGAAGCCCTGTCCCTACTTGGGAGGGGTCACTAATAGGAACAGCAAGTTCCCAGTTGTTAGACACCTTACATGGCCATATTTGGAGTTACCATTGTGAAGCTGGACATGGGTATTGACCTATGTCCAGTGCATTGTTATGCCAATTTTGGATGAAATACTGGGTTACCAGTATGTGGTGACAGACTTTGGAACAGAGAGAGCATAAGCACTGGGGTCCTGGTTAGCAGGATCCCAGTAACACAGTCAAGCATACTGACAAAAACAGTGAAACATACTGACAAGTAGGCCACAAACCATAAGCACTGGGGTCCTGGCTAGCAGGCTCCCAGTGACAAAGTCAAACACACTGACAAATAGGCCAAAATGGGGGTAACTATGCTAGAAAGAGGCAACTTTCTCACAACTGTTCATTATCCTAATCATGCAGCCCATGCAACTTATCATAGATTGCAGTCTTGTTAATAAAACCTATTGAAAACTTTACTGCATCTCCTTCTTTGCCTGTGTGTTTGACTGAAACATGTTGTTCATGTGAGAAAGGGGTAATCTCCATTTAACCACGACCTCCCTGAGATGTTGTACCTCTGAGTCCATGTGTAAAGGGTGCCACAAATCACGTTTCACTGTTTAAGTTTCTGGTGAGGTACTGCTCGTGAGCAGGAAAGGTTTGGATGACAGTTGCGACTTGCTGTAGGATTGACTTAGTCACCTACAAACATAAGTACTGTCCCCCTTAAACCAGCAGTCTTGCCCAGAACAAGAGTCAAACTATAACATGGCGCCACCAACTATGGTGTTTAGGCACTAATTTATGGATACGCTGACTATCACTGTCTCACACACAACAGGTACCCCAAGTACTGTTATACGGAGATGCCCGTGGTTTTAGGGAAGATCCTCCTCAGCTGAACAAGGAGCACCTGAGTTGTCTGTAGGTTGTTCAAGCTCGAACTATTAACCCCTACGGTGCAGGTGTTTGCCACTGGCCGATACCCACACTACCTCCCTTGTGCGGGTCATGACCAGTGGCTGACACCAGGGAGTGGGTTAAAAAATACCCCAGAAGACACAGAAGTTCTTCCGTGTCTCTCCCCGTCCCCCCACCCGCCCCTTTGTGTGGCACGCTGACATCATTATTTGTTTTCTCCACAGGAGCAGGAAGCGGCCTTGTGGCCGCTTCCTGCTCCACTGGGGAAAACAGTCCCAAACGGCCTTCCCGATGTTCAAGAAGGCCTCATTTGAAAGGGGAGATTCTCCCCTTTCAAACAAGGCCTTCCCGAACGGATTTCCAGGCCCTTGATCGCAGCACAGCTGCGATCGAGGGCCAGGATACCCCAACTAGACACCAGGGATCTCACTTGGGTGTGTTGGACCCCTCAGCATATTTTTTTTTTAAAGGTATGTCGTGCCCCCCCAGGGTGTAAAAAAACAACAAAAAAAAAAAGAAGTGAAATGGACAGAGGGTCGCCCGTGAGCAGAGCGATCCCCTATGGGGGCAATAATTTTTTTTAACAGCTGTATGTTTTCTCTAGTGGCCACTATGGCCCCCAAGGAAACCATACAGCAGTTAAAAAAAAAAAAATATATATATATATATATATATAGATCTATATATAAATATATTTATGTAGATATATCTATTTCTATGCACATGTATATATATATATATATATGTGTGTGTGTGTATACATATATATATATATGTGTGTGTGTATATATATATATATATATATCACTTTTGTCAACATGTGTGGTTTCCCTGGGGGCTGCGACCGTCCCCGAGAAAACCACACCCAAATATAAAAGTGATCTCATGTTTCAACTGTAATTTTTAGGCAGCAATAAAAAAAGTCAATTTACGCTTGTGATTATGTTTCTCTGACTTTTGTCTAGTGGCAGTTTTGATGCCATAAAGTAGGGCAGAAGGTTTGTATGCCTACTGCAAGGGTCAAACTGTATTACATGTGAACAGCTGAGTGGATTAGTAAAGCCAGCCATTAACTGCACTATAACACAAATGAAATGTATGTGTGAGAGGTGCTATGGCGAGATGAAATGCACTTTTGCTGGGTGGTAGTGAGGGAATTGAAAGAGGAGGTAATGGGAGTAGGAGAACCAATAATGATTGTTGGACTGGGCACTAGAGGCGCTAAAGACTGTGATGATCGATATGTGACAAGGTGATGTAATAGTGTGTCTTTTTTGTTTTTTTTGAGGGTCTTGAGAGAACATTCTGATTGAGGGAGGGTAAGGTGACCTCTACTGTTGCAGGTATCACACACACACACCCTCCAGCAATTTTGTGACTGTCTACATAGGCTAGTGTTTTAGAGAGACAGTTTAGCCAGTAGCAGAGATGGCATCTTGCTGGATGACTGCAGTTCAAGCCCTAACTCGGGTTGTAGAGGACAGCTCTGACGTAGGATCAGAGACTGAGACAGCTATCTGAGGGATAGGGCAATGGCGCAGACTGATTTTTCAGTTGAAAGAGTCCCATTCGATAACTCCTCTTCCAGTGATTATGATGGAGGTGATGAGGACAGTCCTGCTGTCCCTTGGCAAGCACAGTCTGTGCAGCAGGACGATGGTGGGTTAGCCCAACCCAGAGAGCAGGTACATGTGGCCGCAAGCACAGAGAGAGTGCTCTCTTGGGAGCTCCCCAATTTTGTTCAGCCCCAAATTCCACCACTCGAAACATATTGTGGAGACATCAAAATTATCTATCACAAAACAAACTGGTTTTGTAAGGCAGGCACCTGCGTTTTTGGTCCTGGGCTCGGGGGCCATATAGGGAAACATACCAAACCCAGGCACTGCTGGATGTGAGTTGTGTGGATTCGGCCAAGTTTTCTTACTCAAATACCCTGCAAAGCTGAAATGTTGAATAAGAACTCTATTTTTTCTTGCATTTCTGTCACACAATCTACAGGAATATGCTGGGATCTACAGAATTCCTACCACATAGTGTTTTCCCACCTGCCTTGATAAAAACACTACCCCACATGAGTGCCTGTACTTAGTGCCTGCGTCAGGAATGGATCACCACAGGGTCTACAGTTGCCATCATGTAGGGACCAACATTGACCGTTGTGTTATCCATTGCTGTCGCGGGCACTAAGCCTACCCACACAAGTGAGCTACCATTTTTATAGGGAGACTTGGGGGAGTGTTGGGTGGAAATAAATATGTGGCTTCTCTCAGATTCCATGACTTTCTTTCACCAAAATGTGGGGAAAAAGTGTTTTGTTTGTAAAATATTGAGGTTTGCAAAGGATTCTGGGAAACATAACCTGATGAGAGTGCCACAAGTTACCCCATCCTAGGTTCTCCTAGGTGTCTAGTGTTAAAAAATGCACAGGTTTGGTAGGTTTCCCTAGGTGCCGGATGAGCTACAGGCCAAAATCCACAGCTGGCACTTTGCAAAAACAGCTTTGTTTTCTTTGGGAAAATGTGATGTGTCCTCGTTTTGGGGCATTTCCTGTCAGGGGCACTAGGCCTACCCACACAAGTGAGGTACCATTTTTATCTGGAGACTTGGGGGAATGCTGAGTGGAAGGACATTTGTGGCTCCTCTGAGATTCCAGAACTTTCTGTCACCAAAATGTGAGGAAAAAATCATTTTTGGGCCAAATTTTGAGGTTTGCAAAGGATTCTAGGTAACAGAACCTGGCGAGAGCCCCACAAGTCACCCCATTTAGGATTTCCCTAGGTGTCTAGATTTTAAAAATGCACAGGTTTGGTAGGTTTTCTTAGGTGCCGTCTGAGCTAGAGGAACAAATCCACAACTAGGCACCTTGCAAAAAACAGCTCTGTTTTCTTTGGGAAAATGTGATGTGTCTATGTTGTGTTTTGGAGCATTTCCTGTCGCAAACACTGGGCCTACCCACACACGTGAGGTACCATTTTTATAGGGAGACTTGGGGGAATGCTGAGTGGAAGGACATTTGTGGCTCCTCTAATATTCTAGAACTTTCTGTCACCGAAATGTGAGAGAAAAGTGTTTTTGGCCACATTTTGAGGTTTGCGAAGGGTTCTGGGTAACAGAACCTGGTGAGAGCCCCACAAGTCACTGCATCTTGGATTCCCTTAGGTGTCTAGTTTTAAAAAATGCACAGGTTTGGTGGGTTTCCTCAGGTGCCGGCTGAGCTAAAGGCTGAAATCCACAACTAGGCACTTTGAAAAAAACAGCTCTGTTTTCTTTGGGAAAATGTGATGAGCCCACGTTGTGTTTTGGAGCATTTTCTGTCACCGGCACTAGGTCTACCCACAAGTGAGGTACCATTTTGATTGGGAGACTTGGGGAACAATGGGTGGTAGGAAATTTGTGGCTTCTCTCAGGTTCCAGAACTTTCTGTCACCGAAATGTGAGGAAAAAGTGTATTTTTGCCCAAATTTTGAGGTTTGCAAAGGATTCTGGGTAACAGAACCTGGTGAGAGCCCCACAAGTCACCCCATCTTGGATTCCCCTAGGTGTCTAGTTGTCAACAATGCACAGGTTTGCTAGGTTTCCTTAGGTGCCGGCTGAGCTAGAGGCCAAAATCCAAATAGGAACTTTCCAAAAAACATGTCAGTTTTCAATGGAAAAATATGATGTGTCCATGTTGCGCTTCCTGTCGCGGGCATTAGGCCTACCCATGCAAGTGAGGTACCATTTTCATCAGGAGACATGGGGAAACACAGAATAGCAGAGTTATTGCCCTTTGTCTTTTGTCCTTCCACATGTAAGACAGTGTAAAAAAGATGTCTATTTGAGAAATGCCCTGTAATTCACATGCTAGTATGGGCACCCCGGAATTCAGAGATGTGCAAATAACCACTGCTTCTCAACACCTTATCTTGTGCCCATTTTGAAATACAAAGGTTTTCTTGATACCTATTTTTCACTCTTTATATTTCAGCAAATGAATTGCTGTATACCAGGTATAGAATGAAAACCCATTGCAAGGTGCAGCTCATTTATTGGCTCTGGGTACCTAGGGTTCTTGATGAACCTACAAGCCCTATACATCCCTGCAACCAGAGAAGTCCAGCAGATGTAACGGTATATTGCTTTAAAAAAATTGACATTGCAGGAAAAAGTTACAGAGTAAAACATGGAGAAAAATGGCTGTTTTTTTACCTCAATTTCAATATTTTTTGTTTCAGCTGTTATTTTCTGTAGGAAAACCATGTACGATCTACACAAATGACCCATGTTGAATTCAGAATGTTGTCTACTTTTCAGAAATGTTTATCTTTCCCAGATCCAGCATTGATTTCAGACCCACTTCCTTCACTAACTGGAAGGAGGCTGAGAGCACAAAAAATTGTAAAAATGGGTTATGTCCCAGTAAAATGCCAACATTGTGCTGAAAAATGTAGTTTTCTGATTCAAGTCTGCCTGCTCCTGAAAGCTGGGAAGATGGTGATTTTAGCCCTGCAAACCCTTTGTGGATGCCATTTTCAGGGAAAACCCACAAGCCTTCTTCTACAGCCCTTTTTTCCCCTTTTTCTTGAAAAAATATTTTTTTCGCTGTATTTTGGCTAATTTCTTGGTCTCCTCCAGGTGAACCCACAAACTCTGGGTACCTTTAGAATCCCTAGGATGTTGGAAAAAAAAGACGCAAATTTGGTGTGGATAGCTTATGTGGACAAAAGTTATGGAGGCCTAAGTGCAACCTACCCCAAATAGCCCAAAAAAGGCTCAGCACGGGGGAGAGGGGAAGGCCCAGCAGCTAGGGGGTTAAAAGGACTTTTCTCCCCACTTGGTGTTCCATCTCTTTATCCAATACACAATATGGATAATGCAAGAGAGATTCCTGAGAATGCTAGACGAGCATTAACATTACACCTAGTAGCACATGGCTTAACAGATGAGGACGGGGATGTCACAATCATGGTAGAAGCTAGTGAAGCCCACCAAACAGAAACATTTTACTCTTGGGTCACCTTTCCTGAGGAATACCAAAGATCATTCACATTCCCCACATATAGAATTGTAAACGTAGCTCAAAGGTACCAAGCATACCAGTATCTTGAAATACCGATTACTTATCAAGAGCATCAGAACTGGTTTAATGCCGCCCTACCACACGTTATACAACCTGTGAGATTAGGTCCCTCAAATTAAAGATAGCTGGAGTCATAGAGCTGATGCCTCACACACGGGGAAGTCCAACAGGAGAAATAATCTCAAAAATAGAAAAAATAGGAAGGCCCCTGACAGATATACTGACTCACATGTCTCTCGTTCCTTTCAGAATGCACCGGCTAGACGTAGCGAGAGAGGGGGTCATCCATACCGACGTCCTGAATTCATGAAACAGAAGAAAGACTCACCACAGTCATCAAACAAAAAAGAAGATAAGTCCCCACAACAAAAGCCACAGTTTAAAAAGAAAAAAAGGTGGCAGCACTGTCAATAAAAAATATCAGTACACTTGAGGACATTGCTGAAGAACAAGACGTAGGCAGTGACACTGTTAGACAGTGCAGCAGAGGTCACAATATGTCTCCAGGGTCTGAAAGATCAGCTGGATGTGACAGCAACTAGCTATTTATTTGCAGTTGAGACTACGAAGGTACACGTTCTCCCACCCAACAGGGTTTATGACTTAAAAATACAAACTGAGGGAGATGTAGAGCGCACCACTGGTGTGATATTTTGGGATGAACTTAGTTGTGATATCCTACAGGCTGAAAAGGATTGGCCACCTGATCACATCCGCAAGAGCCCCACATGGGGAAGATGTCATTTTGCCAGCTTTTTCTGATTTTGTTCCGGACGCAGTAAAACAAGCCTACACTGTCAACTGGGGTTTAGCTTAGGCACCTGCAACATACCGCAATCATGTGTAATGGGACAAGGATCCTCCTTGTCATGTAATACCTATACGATTTACACCGCAACCTCAGCCACAATATCCTGTTAAATATGAAGCTAAAACTCCGGTGAGGGAGATCCTCACTTAGCTTGAATACCAGGGTGTTTTACAGCCCTGTCTCTCTGCAATGAATAATTCATTATTCCTCGTTGCAAAACCAGACCATTCATACAGAATAGTCTTAGATTACAGACACTTAAACAGTCATGCTTGCACATACACAATGAAAAATGTACGTCAGCACCGCACTGATTAACAACATAGGGGGTCATTACAACCCTGGCGGACGGTATTAAAGCGGCGGTAATACCGCAAACAGGCCGGTGGAAAAAAAAGGGAATTATCACCGTGGCGGAAACCGCCAACATAGACAGCCACTTTAACACTCCGACCGCCACGGCGGTACAGACAAGCAGCGCGGCGGTCACCGCCAACAGACAGGCGGAAGACAAAGTACCGCCCACAGTATTACAACAGGCCAATCCGCCACCTTTTCCGGGGCGGATTCACCGAGGATAAAGACATGGCAGAAACAGCCATTTCAATGGGAAAACGCTCACCTTAACACACTCCACGAGGAAGGAGGGCACCATGGAGCCGGAACTCCAAATACTCCATGCGATAGTGTTCCTGCTCCTCTACAAACATCAGACAACGGTGAGTAGTGCACCTACGACATAGGGGAGGGGGGAGGCAAAAGTCAGGGACACACACACGCAACACCCCCACCCCCACACCGACCCTCGCACACTACACCACACACACCAATGCATTTCCAAACATCACAGTAACAACCCCCAACACCCCCCCGGAAGAATGCAAAGACAAAAGGAAATGAGTACAACCATTGTAATGTATCAAAATACAGTCAGCTAAGATATACAGAAATATATACACATTCCAAAAATATACATCAGGATTAGTAGTGCAGGTATGCACCATTCAATGTCCGTGGACCACTGGGCCCAAAATGCATGGGCGAGGCCCACACACAATACCTGTCCAGAAACGGAGAGAACACTGCAGGGGCATCAGATAGAAATACAACAGGCACCTCAGGGGGAAGGGAAGAGGGGGCACCTCAGCCGGATGAAAGCACCACGCCAGATCCACGACGGGGCTCCATGCCCATTGATATATCCTGGGGAGTGCAAAGCCACAGTCTCACAAGTCTTTGCAGTGGGTGGTTTGCCCACTGTACCATCCTGGGGAGTGCAAAGCCACAGTCACACAAGTCTTTGCAGTCGGTGGTTTGCCCACTGTACCATCCTGGGGAGTGCAAAGCCACAGTCTCACAAGTCTTTGCAGTGGGTGGTTTACCCACTGTACCATCCTGGGGAGTGCAAAGCCACAGACTCTCAAGTGGATAACAGTTTCCACTGGTTCTGGAGGGGGACTGGTGCCCAGAGTGCTTCATCCTGTTAAGGACTCAGGTAGTGGATGCTGTTCTCCACTGGTTCTGGAGGGGGACTGGTGCCCAGAGTGCTTCATCCTGTTAAGGACTGAGGTAGTGGATGCTGTTCTCCACTGGTTCTGGAGGGGGACTGGTGCCCAGAGTGCATCACTTCCCAGTGACGGTCCCAGTTCCGTCACTGCCCCTGCCGCACATGGGCTAGCAATGCTTGAGTTGGCGGTGCTTGCCCTATTCAGCAGGTGCTTGCCATGGCGGTCTTTGCCCTGTTCAGCGGTGCTTGCCATGGCGGTCTTTGCCCTGTTCAGCGGTGCTTGACTTTGCAGTTTCTGACCTGTTCAGCGGTGCTTGCCATGGCGGTCTTTGCCCTGTTCAGCAGTGCCTGCCCTGTTCAGCGGTGCTTGCCATGGCGGTCTTTGCCCTGTTCAGCGGTGCTTGACTTTGCAGTTTCTGACCTGTTCAGCAGTGCTTGCCATGGTGGTCTTTGCCCTGTTCAGCGGTGCTTGCCCTGTTCAGCGGTGCTTGCCATGGCGGTCTTTGCCCTGTTCAGCGGTGCTTGCCCTGTTCAGTGGTGCTTGCCCTGTTCAGCGGTGCTTGCCATGGCGGTCTTTGCCCTGTTCAGCGGTGCTTGACTTTGCTGTCTTTGACCTGTGCAGCGGTGTGTGTGCCATGGCGGTCCCTCATTGCCCAGCGGGGCTGTGGCTGCCGGGGCCCTCCTGGGCACTGACTCTGACGGTGGTCTCCTGACCGGTGACGATTGTGCTGCACTCCTGGGCACTGACTCTGGCGGTGGTCTCCTGACCAGTGACAATTGTACTGCCCTCCTGGGCACTGACTCTGGCGGTGGTCTCCTGACCAGTGACGATGGGGCTGTCGGTGGCGTCCTGGGCAGCGGGGATGATGGCGGCCTTCTCTGCCGTGCTGCTCTTCTCAGACTTTGGCGCTTTCTTCTGCCCCTTCCCCACCTTGGGAAGAGTCACAGCTGACTCGACACTCCCCTCGGGACCCTTGTGAGTGGCTTTGCCGGCAGGAGTCTTCACCCTCTCCCGTCGGGCACTGTCCAACTTCTGGTGCTTCACGAGGGGACTGGATGTGCTTTGGCTCTGTGTCACACTGGCTGCCCTGGTGCCCGGTGCACTCCACATACTTCTAACAGGCACCACTGGTACCGGACATTTTTTGGCTGAGGTGCTTCTACGGAACCTATGAATTGGAGGGGGGGTGGGAAAGAGGTCAACGTTGCTCAGGAAAAGTTTCTTACGAACACTGGGACGGGTAGCTGGAGGGGGTCTGGGAGTGGAGGAAGAGGAGGTGGTTGTAGGAGGTGTAACTTTTGATGATTTGGATGCAGGTGCATGTTCTGGAGGCTGTTGTGAGGTGGATGGATGTTGGATGTGTGTGTGCCCGTGTTTGTGTACTTTGGGAGGAGGCGTCACAGACACACTGGGAGAGGACACAGGGGACGTGTAAATGGTAGTGGGGGTGGTGCTGGGTGTTCTGGTGCGAGTCCTAGTGGCTTTAGTGGTAGTACATGCAGGTGAGAGTGTAGACAAGACTGGGAGGGAGGAGGGAGACAACGACGAGGGGGACACAGTGAAGGCAGTGGATGTTGCTGTGTCTGTATGTGGGTGATGCTTGTGTGAGTGCCTGTGGGATGTGTGGTGCCTATGTTTGCCTGAGCTGCCCTTGTGTGTTGAGGTGTGTGCAGGCTGGTCTGATGGTGTGCTTGGGAAAGGCAGAGGTACAGGGGATTGGGTCTGGGTGGAGGAAGTTGGAGGGGGGAGGCTAGACACAGGGACAATGGCTGCCATCAGTGTTGAGGCCAGAGATTGCAGGGTTCGATGATGGGCAGCTTGACCAGAATGAATGCCCTCCAGGAATGCATTAGTGTGTTGCAACTCCCTTTCTAGACCCTGGATGGCATGCACAATGGTAGACTGCCCAACAGTGAGTGACCTGAGGAGGTCAATGTCCTCCTCACTGAGGGCAGCAGGGGTGACAGGGGCAGGGGCTGAGGTGCCTGTGGCGAAGGTGATGCCCACCCTCCTGGGTGAGCGGGCACGGGGCGAAGGCTGAGGGGCTGCTGGGAGGGCGGTGCTGGTAGGGGGGGTGGCGTCTGTACCTGTAGAAGTGGGGGGCACAGATGGTGCCGCCACCACAATGGAGCTTCCTTCGGAGGACGAGTCTGTGTCGCTGGTTGCTTATCCTGTGACCGCCGTGAAGCTCCCCTCACCCTCTGTCCCACTGGTGTATTCTGAGTCTGTGGTATGGCCCTCCATGGCCATGTGGGATGCAGCCCCCTCGTGCTCCGGTGCCACTGTACCTCCGCCTGATGATGCTGATGCACAAAAGAACAGGGAGAGCACAAAAAGGGGTGGGGAAACAGAAGAAAGACAAGTTGAGTGCATGCTTACCGCTACCGTTGGCGGACAATACAGACACAGCAGCCCCCTGCACTACGCCGCGCTCTTGGGCTCTACAGATGCAGTTCCTGGGATATGGCCTACATGGCTATGGTGGACATCTGCACACATAGATGACACAGGGACATGTATACCTGTACTTGACACTCTACAGAGGTGGGGTGGAGTGGCACATGGCCTGCATTACGGAGGGGCCTAGCCTACGGAACTCGCCCTAGCCTAGGGAAACCCACAACCCTCCTCCCCCACCCAGACCCCTCCACTGCGCGCAAAGTCAGCAGAATGAGAGTGTACTCACCCCCTTGTGTCTGCAGTGATGCCCTCATGCGCCCATCCAACTCAGGGTAGGCCACCGCCAGGATCCGGAACATCAGGGGGGTCATGGTGCGACGGCCACCCCTCCCACGTTGGGAGGCCATCCCCAGCTGAGCCTCCACCGTCTTCTTGCTCCAGTGGCGAATGTCCTCCCATCTTTTACGGCAGTGGGTGCTCCGTCTCTGGTGGACCCCAAGGGTCTGGACGTCCTTGGCGATGGCACGCCAAATATCCTTCTTCTGGTGGGCGCTGACCTACATGACATGTACAGGGGAAGAAGAGAAGCCATTACCAACTGCACCGTCGAAGTGAGTGGCCCACATCCCTGCCCTTGCCATGTGGCACATGCATTCACACTCCTTCATGCTCGCAGAACTCTGCCCCCTTCCTTCTTACATCCAGCCCTCTCCACCCAGGCATAGCCCATGCAACTTGCACCCTATGTACTCACCTGTTGGTCTGGAGGACCGTAGAGTACCATGTACTGGGGGAGGACCCCGTCCATGAGCTTCTCCAACTTCTGTGCAGTGAAGGCAGGGGCCCTTTTCCCAGACGCACGTGCCATTGTCTCTTCCAGACCGAGGTCACAGCAGCACTTGCAGTGTAGGTCCTGTCGAAGATCAGGTATCGAGTGATTGAACAGATAGAAAATGGCGGACACGTCCACAGCGGTGACGTCCACGGCAGTGCGTATCATCACCACCGGCGCACTTCGTCATTGGCTCCTGGGACCCATAGGGTCCAATGTTAACCAATGCAGCATTGCGCAGCAGTCTACGACCGCCTACCGCGATGGTGTACAACGCCAGCGCAGTTACCTCACATCCCATTGTCCCACAGGTCAGGCATCCACCATTTCAGGTGCCCACATGGCTTCATTTTCAACTGCGTCATACATACCTAGGCCTGGACTCAACACGCATACAGACAACATTTTGGATTTTGTTTTGTGTTATGTGTAGCTGTGGGTACATACCTCTGAATTGCTTGACTCTGTGGTCGCTGTTGTCCTTCCTAGGCACCGTCAGCTGGGACATGTGAGGAGATGACGGAATCCTCCGGTCTACCGACCGCTGGTGGACCTGTTGACAATGGAGGAGCGACATTTAATCATCACCTACAGATTTGACCGTGTCACAATCCAGGAACTGTGTACCCAGTTGGAGCCTGACCTTATGTCACCAATCCGCCATCCCACAGGAATCCCCCCTCAAGTGCAGGTGCTATCAGTGCTCCATTTCCTAGCAAGTGGGTCATTTCAAACAACAGTGGCCATGGCATCAGGGATGTCCCAGCCTATGTTTTCCAACATGTTGTCCAGAGTGTTGTCTGCCATGCTGAAGCACATGAGGAGCTACATTGTTTTCCCTCAGGTGGAGGATTTGGCTACAGTTAAAGGTGACTTCTATGCCCTGGGACATATCCCTAACATCATAGGTGCCATTGATGGGACCCATGTAGCTCTGCCCCCCCCCACCGGAGTGAACAGGTGTACAGGAACCGGAAGAGTTATCATTCGATGAATGTACAGATGGTATGTTTGGCAGACCAGTACATCTCGCAGGTAAATGCTATGTTCCCTGGCTCAGTGCATGACGCCTCCATCCTGCGGAATAGCAGCATCCCTTATGTGATGGGTCAACTCCAGAGGCACCGGGTGTGGCTATTAGGGGACTCTGGTTAACCCAACCTGTCATGGCTATTGACCCCAGTGAGGAATCCCAGGACCAGGGCAGAGGAACGCTACAATGAGGCCTATGGGCGGACTAGGAGGGTGATCGAACGCACCTTCGGCCTCCTGAAGGCCAGGTTCAGATGCCTTTATATGACAGGTGGTTCCCTATTCTACTCACCAAGGAAGGTGTGCCAGATCATCATCGCCTGCTCTGTGCTTCACAATCTTGCTTTGCGACGCCAGGTGCCTTTTCTGCAAGAGGATGGTCCAGATGACGGTGTTGTGGCAGCTGTGGAGCCTGTGGACAGTGATGAGGAGGAAGCAGAGGAAGAAGACATTGACAACAGGGACTCAGTCATACAGCAATATTTCCAGTGACACATAGGTGAGAACACTTTCTTTACTAATACATTTACTTTCACACTTCTACCTCTATCCTGTCTGTCAATTTCAAGCAGTATTTGGTAACTGAGTTGTACATTTCCATTACGGTTTCACAGGTGTGGTTACCAACGTGTGTCATCTGCTTGCATCCTTCATGGACTTGTGATGTGTGACATAGGTATGTTGACATTACTATTGAGAACGGATTTTGTCATTGTCATAGCTAATACACATTTTCAAAATCACAGACTGACTCCAGATTGTTTTGTGGTTCAAGGGTGTTTATTGAAGTGCTAATTATTGGAGGGGGTGGTAAAATGGTGATGGGTGATGGTGGAGGAATGTCCATGGCAGAGTCCAGTCTATTAGTCTCACAGGTGCACTGCCCATATGTGCATAGGAAGTGGGGCTGGGACAGTTCCAATATGGACAGGGTTACAAAGTGGGACAGTGGGATGACAACCAGGGTGGTCTCATTTCTTGGCAGGGGTCTTGCCATCGTGCTCTGTCCTGTTCCTGTATATCAGGGACCGCTTGCGGGGTGGTTCTCCGTATGCAGGGGGTGGGGTGCTGGTGTGGTGGTCCTGTGGCGGGGCATCCTGTCCACTAGCGCCGGCGGAGGTGGTGGGCAGCTCATCGTCCAGGCTAGTGTCAGGAGCCCCTTGGAGTACCACGGTGTCCCTCATGGTGTTCTGTATGTCCTTCAGCACCCCTACGATGGTGCCCAGGGCGGAGCTGATGGTTCTGAGTTCCTCCCTGAACCCCAAATACTGTTCCTCCTGCAGGCGCTGGGTCTCCTGAAACTTGGCCAGGACCATAGCCATCGTCTCCTGGGAGTGGTGGTATGCTCCCATGATGGAGGAGAGGGCCTCGTGGAGAGTGGGTTCCCTTGGCCTGTCCCCCCATCGCACAGCAGCCCTCCCAGTTCCCCTGTGTTCCTGGGCCTCCGTCCCCTGGACCGTGTGCCCACTACCACTGCCCCCAGGTCCCTGTTGTTGGGGTGGTGGGTTATCCTGGGTTCCCTGTAGTGGTGGACACACAGCTGATTGACGTGTCTTGGGGACAGAGGTATGGGCCCGCTGGGTGGGTGCTGTACTGGTGTTTCCAGAGGGTGGAAGGTCAGTGTTGGGCTGTGCCTGTGCGAGGGGAACCGACTGTCCCGAGGCCCACGATGGTCTGGACTGGTCATCTGGATCCAGTTGGCCAGAGCTGCTGTCATCACTGTGGGCCTCTTCTGTGGGTGGGGTAGAGATGTCTGGACCCTCCTGTCTGGTGACGTTAGGTAGTGGTCCTGCAGGGATATAAAAGCATGATTATTGCATCTGTGTGTGTCATGGTGTGCAATGGGTGGGTGAGCGTGTACCCCAGTGCTAGCATTCCTGTGTGGGGGCTTGTGTGATGATGGTTGGGGTTTGTTATGGGTATGTGCAGTAGGCATGCTTTAGTGATGGGTGCCCATGCTTTGTTGTGTCATGCAGGGCTTGGTGTTGGGATGTGTGGTTTGTGTTATTAGTACATTAGTGAGGAGTTGGAGTGATAGGGGAGAGGGTAAGGGTGGGGGTGTGTGATAGCATGCAGGTAGGGTGGGGGATATGATAGTTAAGATTTGACTTACCAGTGTCCATTCCTCCACCGACTCCTCCGAGGCCCTCAGGATGCATAATGGTCAAGAGCTGCTCCTCCCATGTTGTTAGTTGTGGGGGAGGAGGTGGGGGAACCGCAATGTTGTGCCTGGAGACCACGGAACGCACCTTCCCCCATAGGTCGTTCCAACTCTTCCTGATGTCCTCCCGATTTCTTGGGTGCTGTCCCACTGCGTTGACCCTGTCCACGATTCTTCATCATAGCTCCATCTTCCTAGCTATAGAGGTGTGCTGCACCTGTGATCCAAATAGCTGTGGCTCTACCTGTACAATTTCCTCCACCATGACCCTGAGCTCCTCCTCCGAAAACCTGGGGTGTCTTTGGCGTGCCATTGGGTGGTGTAGGTGATGTGTGGGGTGGTGTATGTGGTGATGAGTGTGGTGATGTGTAGTGGTGTGGGGTGTTTTGTGCGTGGATGTTGTGTGGGTGATGGTGTTGTGTGCCTCTGTGTGGTGGGGTTGTCTATTGCTGTGCTCTCTCTGTCGCCTTCGTCTCTATTTTTTGGTCATAGGGGTTTGTGGGTGATGTGGGTGTGTGTTTTAGATTGTGTTGGGTGTGTGGGAGTGGTGTTTGTATGTGTATCAGGTGTGTGTATTTTGAATTGTCCAATGTGGCGGTGTTTTGGAGATGTGTTTGTATTTTGAGCGTGGCGGTGTGTATCGCCAATGGAATACCGCGGTTGAAAGACCGCCGCGTGGATTCGTGGGTCGTAATAGCATGGGCGTGTTTCTGTTAGCGTGACGGTGGAGGATTTGTTTTCGCCAGTTTATCACTGACCTTTGGTGTGGCGGACTTGTGTGGGTGTCTGAATTTCGGCAGATTCCGAGTTGTGTGTCATAATAGCTGTGGCGGAATTCTGCGGCCGTGGCGTTGTATTGGCGGTCTTCTGCACGGCGGTAAGCGGCTTTTACCACCAATGTTGTAATGACCCCCATAATGTTTATGAAATACAAAACAACATTGGATATCTCCTGTGGTTTCTTCTGCTAGAATTTAGCACATGAAAGTCGGCACCTGAGTGCATTCTCATTTGGCTCACCAAAATGCTTTTGGTTGTTTGACCCAAAGCTACTAGAACAGCCTGGTGCTATTCTCAGCCCGTGTAACATCAATATTGCATGATATTGACCTTAAGGCGTTGTCCTATGTGAATGGGATCTATCTCTCAGATGAGGACCTCAATATTCATCTTGCCAGGGTCGATTGGATTGTTTTAGGATTTGCAGCCCTTGCTTACAAATTCAATTTCAGAAAAACTAAAATAGCCTTTCTCAGTGTACTATCCGTGGTATATGAGCTCTCAAACAAGGGCAAGAGCCTGGCCCACACTTTTTATAGAAGTGTGCTCAACTGCAAATACCAAATACTTTCAAGAAGCTACAGTCTATACTATGTTTCTTTAATTTTGGTGGAACTTACATTCCTGATTATGCACAAAGAACCAAGCTACTTTATGACTTAATACACCCTGATTTCTCAAAGAAACACTGGAGAATAGAACATACACGTATCCTTAGAGGGTTGCAACAGGACATGCTAGAATCAAAACACTTACAAACACATGATAACAAAACAAATGAAGTCTTCAGAATAATTCCTGGTGCCCTTGGGTTTACCTATGTCACCTTTAATGAAGAGGATACGGTACCCATAGCATATAAATCACAATTATACTCTTATGCAGAACAACGTTTTACGCCCACGGAAAAAATTCTAACAGCAGTACACATGACTGTCATTAAGGAAAGAGTACTTGCCCAGGGTAAACGCATTATTGTTGTTACCCCAGTGCCAGCCCTAGAGGCTGTCACCAAAGCTAGCTTTCCCAACGCTAAAGCATTGCATCCACACTGGATTCAGTAGGCAACCTTCCTGACTGCCACGGATGTTGATTACATCTTTGATCCAAAACTTTAGACACAAAAATTTCTCCAATACAAACAGGAGTACCCTGCACCTCTAGAAATATTGGCACTTGACAGATATCACACTGTCATTCACACTGATCGTTCAGCACAACCAGCCATAGGTACTAAACATCAATACTCAGCTGCCTACACAGCCGAAAGTGGAGTGATGAAGGATGGTGTATTCTATCCTCACAATACCTACAAGCAGACCCTGGGGACTGCACAGCCCAGCTGGTTGAACTCAAAGCCCTTATACTAGTGCTAGAACACACAGAGCCAGGACTACTCACTCTGATTGTCTGCGATTCATACTACTGTGTCCAGTCCTACAATGATTATCTTAATCATTGAAAGTTGAACAGGTTTAGAGATTCTAAAGGGAACACCATAAAACCCAGAATTCTGTGGGGGAATGTGGCTGATCTTATGGATAAGCTACCCTGTGTCCATGTAGTACATACATTGGGCCACCAACGTGTAGGAGTACACGTTATTGGCAACACTTTGGCTGATGAAGCAGCCAAATCTGCAGGAGCTACGGCTTCTGTGGCTGCAGTGACTCTTTCTCAGATCAGATTGGATAATGAAATTCTGACTGCCGTGAATACTTCGGCTGAAGGCAAGCCTGTCCCGAAAGCATACCCTGCAAAATACTCATACCACATCAGTGCACAGAATGTTGCTTATGCAACAATTCCTGGTGTTGGAGACCGAGCAATCCCCAACTAAGACCAGAAGCTTAGGTCTCATCAAAGCAGTGCATGAGGGTGTTGCATCCACTCGCCGGTATCTCGGCCAGAATATCACTCTTACAGAAACACTTCTAGTTTCCAAGTCTATATAAACATACGAGGCAATATGTCCTTTGGTGTGACGTTTGTCAGCAAATTAAGAGCTCCAACATGAAATGCACTCCGCATTTGATTAGTGTCCAACAGGCCACTGCACTGTGTGTAGCTGGACCATTGTGGTCGCCTTCAACCTGACAGTGCATACAAATACATCCTAGTCACTGTAGATTCTTGTTTTAGATTCCCGTGGGTGTGGCCACAGTGGTCAGCTGACGCTCAATCTGTTATAAAAGACTTTTTGATCTTTAGCAGTACATATATTGTTGCTGCATTCCACTTGGGCCAGGGCACTGCCTTTGCCTAAAAAGCATTCATGGACACCATGGGGCAATGGGTGTTGAACTCCATTACTCCTCACTATACCATTCTGAGGGAAGTTTGGTTGTGCAGAGGAGGAATCGAGATCTAGAGCAGTCCTTAACTGTTAGAGTCTTAGGTTCAGGCCGCAGTTGGCTTTATCACCTATATGGGGTCCACAGAGCACTGAATATTCTGCCAAGACGGTCCTTGGGGGATGCACTCCCTATGAGGTTTTCGTTGGGATAAGTATGTATGTCACAAATCTAGATGGCCCTGGTATGGTGGCAGCAGGTACACCATTTGACATGAATGAACGTCTCACTGCCTTACAGGAGCTTCAGCAGTTCTGTGATGATAATTCATCCTCCAGTGCTGCCACCTTAGGAATAAGGGTTTGCCAACAACTTCTACTGGTTGGATCCCTAAAGTTGGGGATCTGGTTTGTGAGAATATCGTTGTGAAGAAGGAAACTGGCCCGTCCTACAGAGCACCGGTCCCAGTCCTGGGAATACAAGGTACCAGAACTGTCATCCTACCACTGTTGCCAGGCTCCAAAGCTAACAGATTTATTTTCATTGACAACATCAAACTTCACCATGTGGCAGATCCTGCACAGTAGTTCCTGGTCCCCTCTTACTACCCAACAGGACATACCTTTCCAAAGAAGGAACAGCACTTCTGACTGCACAAACATGTCCAACGATGGTACAAATACCTCTTCGACCATGGGGGGGCTGAAAATGAGCTTTTGATAATTCCTGTTGCCAAGTCAACTACATCACCTGTCCAAGACGTTAATGTTTCTACTCCAACAAAATACAAACTGACAACACCATCTACTATGAGCCTCCACGTGAAGTGGATCCATCCACCAGTAATGCACCAGCCCCTGTGTTTGCGGGAGACTGCTTCTGGTTACTTAATTGATATTGATGACTTTTCTTCAACTTCATCCACTCCTGTGATTGAAACTGTTTCAAAGACACGTAAGCTGTACCTATGGCTTAGAAATAACTATTTAAATCATCCATGGAACTACCTATGGTTATTTTTTACATTGTTTGCATTTTTTGTATGGATTGGTTTTGTGACTGTTTTCTTCTTGCTTATGAATGGTAATTACCTTCCTGAACGCTTCTCTGTTGATCCTGTGGATGAAGTCTTAACTCCATATCATTCCCCACACAAGGTCCGAAGAGACTTGTCCCTTGTGAACATTTCAGCAGTACCTATTCCTGAAGGGATAGTGACGGATAAAATTCCATTTGATATACACGGGCCTACTGAGGTCATTTAAATTCTGTATGTATTCAAAGTTTCTATGACTGATGTAATTACACCTGGTGTTGTATCTAATGATTGGGATGTCCAGACGGTTGATTCTATGTTAACTGAAATGAAGGACTATTCAGTATTTGAAAGTGATGATATGTATACAAGCACAAAGAATTATGGGGAAATGTTCTGCTAAAACAACTGGGGACATTACTACCTGCACCGTGCAACTAGACATAGATCAGTAATCAATTGCACACAACGGGAACACTGTTTAACTCCACCTGTGAGGATCCCAAAATATTACTCAGATAAATTCACTTATTTTTCTGGGCATGATGTAAAAAATGTCATACTATTTCAAATTACCACCTTCAAAAATGAGGAAAATGTTGCTAACACACAGCTGATTTATTCAGATTCCTTTGTTTCCTGTCTTGCAGTTGAAGATTATGAATACTGGAAGAACACCGTTGATGTAAAGAGTGTATGAGGAACACAAGATTGGCAAATACAGGGTAGGGAAGCTGTATTTAGAGCATGCCTTATTCCTATACAGATTAGCTTTTTAAATGACACTATTCAGCAGACATCCTGTCTGGGGTTAGCAAAAATAAAGGAGATAAATGCACCCAGCGTCCCCACACCAGCAAAATTCACTAATTGTCAACCCCTCCTGAATGTCACTGAGGGAAAACTGGATGCAAAGGTTCAGGCTGGTACCTATGACATTTCACTTTCTAGTCCTGGCAGGTGGTTATTATGGCCAAAAGACACAAATGTGTGTCAGGCACATTTTGTGAATTCCACGGGAGGTTTCAAGATTAGCCGGCCGGACCCTCACTATGTCTCAGGTCAACACATGGGTATGGTTACAACATACAGTGTTTGTAAACTGTGCCAGCAGTGGTTACAGACTAACACCTTAGAAGAAGTTAAGGAACATCTAAACACTCTTTCCGAAGATATAGACTTGCAGGACTTCTTATTAGGTCCAAGAAAGCCACGCTCTAAAAGATTCATCTGCGCAATATATAATGAAATGTGGAAACTTTCTACGATAGAAGCTGCTGCACGTTCTAGGCAGATAGACAAAGAGAACTTGGAGAAGGATTTAGCTGTTGTCGACAACGGTATGAACACTTTGTCCAACAGGATTTATTCGCTTAAGAACAGAGTGTTGTCTGCGATTGACATTATTCAGGCAGACATATCCCTTTTATTCTATGGACAAAGTCAGCTGCGATCCATCATGCAGTTAGATTGGACACTACAGATCCTGAAAAACAGCTGTTTTGCATGGAAGTATATTAATGGTAGTGAATTGTTTGTTGTTTTTAATCTGTCCAGGGAACAACTGACAATGGCTAAAAAGAAAGCAAGTTTCACCATGCTTCGGATAGAAAAGTTAGAGAAGCTGCCTTTCACTGTTGCAGAAAGTATGGCTCCTACATGGCATTATAAATTTGCCCATTTCCACTTGTCATTTATCGAAATGCTTGAAACATTTTGCCATGGGCAGATACGAGCGGCTAGACAATAGCTACATTAAAGAAGAGTGGGAGTTACCCTTTGACTACAAGTGTCTGAATGGCAAAACAGCGGTCTTTCTTAGTGAAAGCGAAGGTGAGGCTACTGTTAGTCATTCATTGATCTGCAAACAGGTGTCCCTTCATGGCCTTTGCAATGTTGGGGTCATGGATTTGGCCTGTTTTCTGAAGAGTATGCCTGTCCCTTTGATTCAACCAGCATTTCATGTACTTTCGTATGGAAGTTATGTGGTGCTGAGCGACCAAAGCTGTTGCGGTATGCGACCAGGGATTGCCCATGCAATTTCAGTCTCTAAGGTCATTACATGTTGCTGACATGTTTTATTCCCCCCGCACAAGAGAGATGAGTAGTAGAAATGTGGCCTCACATTGATACTACTAATGTAAATTATGAAAAGCTGAGCAGACTAAAGGCACTACTGTTCCAGAAAAAAGTTGAGTTGACCTCGGTTAGAGAGACGTGTGCTCTCTAGACAGCAAGATGATCAGCCGAGATGCAATCCCTATTAAATACCAAATTCCCGAAGCACTTTGGAGAGCTGCTATCCAGAAAATTCAATGCCTCGAGCACTACGGGATTGTCCATTTCTTTATGGCTGTCTTCGGAGTCATTCCTTAGGCCATCTATTCACTCTTTTCCGGTGTATTTGATGGCTTTCCTTTGACTTTGGCGTTAAAAGGCGGGATACTACTACTATTGCTTCTGACTCACAGTGGTTGTGCTTTTCCAGCCAAACGGAGTAATGGAGCTACTACCACCAGCACAGCTGTGCTGTGAATACATGGTTCATTTCTTTAATGCTCTGTTGCTGGAAGAGTTGGAGCGTGGCTGGTCATTCTCATTCAGACCAGCCTTATGGTCCGTGCAGCCAGTCTTTTGCTGTGTGTGGTGCCTCTTCGACCATTTGCCTACAGTGTGCCGCACTGCCCTGCCTGAGCCTCCTTTGGACCAAGAACTACAGATGTTCTAGATGAGGGCTCATTCACGGCCATGCCCCTTTAGACTAAGGCTGATTCGCAAGGCCACTTATGAGCCACCCTTGGCGAATGATCTGGCTCTTTTTGGCGGTGTGGACAGTGCCAACCCTGCAGGAGGTCCTGCACATAGGTGCGTTGTTTTTTGTTAGGACAATGTTTTAGTTTCATGCTATCAGTGACACTCTGATAAGACGTCACTATCAGCACCAAAGATAGATAAGATGTAGGTAGGTATTCACATTAGGTACTTTCCTACTTTGTGCTTCCAAGGGAATTGTTTCTATAACTGCCGCCCCAAGCGTGTCTTGTTATCTATTGTTTGGGAGCAGACCTACGTCAGCGTTCTGATTAGATATGTATAAATGCACTTTGCACAGACAGATAGTTAGAGGGATTCCTACCAGATGCCATCAACGCTATCGATGCTATACGCCTCCTTGATGCTGACCCAGTCTTTGTGCCCCCATGGAGTCTGATCTAGAGACCTCATTTCAAGGTAACAAGGGTTGGGGGACTCTTCTCATAGACATGGTATTGGCAGAAGGTTTAACACACCTTACTCTCTTTAGGTTAGAGGGTAGACTCATCATATTAGAATATTAGGACATATCTAACATCTCATGTCCTTTCATGCTGTTGCAAGATGGTAAGGGTATTTGTACTAATGACTCTCGTCTTCACAAATCTGTGTCTTGCACTGTTCATTATCATAATCATTGCAGCCCATGCAACTTATCGTAGATTGCAGTCTTGTTTATAAAACCTATTTAAAACTTTACTGCACCTCCTCTATTGTTTTTGACTGAGACATGTTGTTCATGTGAGAAAGGGGTAATCTCTGTTGAACCACAACATCCCGGAGATGTTGCACTTCTGAGTCCACGCGTAAAGGCTGCCACAAATCACCTTTCACTGTTTAGGTTTCTGGTGAGGTATTGCTTGTGAGCCGGTAGGGTTTGTACAACAGTTGAGACTTGTTGTAGGATTGATTTAGTCGCCTACAAACATGAGTACTGTCCTCCTTAAACCATCAGTCTTGTCTAGAACAAGAGTAAAACTAAGACAGGGACCCCTTCCTGAACATAAAGTCACTCCCCTAAACGCAGACACCATTGCACTATGGTTCTAGGATGCCTGCGTTGGCATAAGCAGCAAAATTTACCGCGGGGAGAAACACAAGGGTGTGCCATATTTTTGTAAATATGGTGCATCCCTGCATTTCAAAAGTGGCACAGCACGACATAGCAAATTTTGACACAGTGCTGTGCTATGCCACTTTTTTTGTGAATCTGGGCGTAAATACTTCTAGGTTAATGGAGGGTACCCCCTCACAAAGGCCATATTTCCTTTAACTATCTATTACCCATCCACGTCTGGGATGGACTTCACTACCATGAAGAATGAGTTTCTTTGAAATGGAACTGGAAATGCAGGGAATAACCCCTCAATTGGAAGTGGGAATACAGGGTGGATTTGTAGCTAGATCCTTCACTTGTCACCCATAGCTACATACCTAAGTCAGTCCCTGGGTGGAAATTAGGTGAACATAAACTCTTACAGTAGTTCATGCTACCATGTACTAAGCTGGTACCGCAAGGGCAGAGTAGAAAACCAATGAACTGATCCCTGGCCAATGAGTGGACCTCATGCAACCAATTAATGCAAGAGCTGGAATCCTAAATCCAGCATTCTACATACTCACGCTGCATACTCATCATGCTAACTACAACAATTTTAGATTTAGCCCTGTTTATTCACCCTTTAATAACATTCAGAAATGTATTTCTTACTTTGTCTAGTCTACATGTAGGTCCCTTTGCATCCTCCCTCACATATATAATCTGTAGTCTTCAAAGATACTTATGCATGTACATTTATTTATGTTTATACTAAGCTATACTGGTATCTGAGCTATATTATTATTAATATAAAAAGGGCTTTTAGCCATCAAGAGTACCCTTGTTGAGTAATTATTGAAGTATATATCAGTCTATATGGTTGCATGAAGCCAGATAGTTTGTAATAGATCATTATTTAATATGCTAATGCTTCCTCATTTTTATGCCCGCCATGGCTATCCAGACATTTTAAAAACTTAGCTCTCTCTTTCCCCAGGTCATGCCATTCTTCATGGGCCAAAACCAGCCCTTCCTACAAAATGCTTGGGGAAAAACAGGACGGTGGGAAAATTCTCCTGAAGCCTCCTATTGGTGACAGATTGAGCCTATAATGGCAATGCTTGATAGGAGCTAATGGGTGCAAAGGCCATGTAGTAGCATATTCAGTGGGCTTCAATAACACTTGAAACATTGTGACTACCTATTGCCAATCCCAAGGATAGATTTGTTTCCAGCTGCTGCAAAGTTTGAAGCTGCATCTACACAAAAAGAATTAGGCCCATATTTATACTTTTTTAGCACCACATTTGCATAATTTTTTGACGCAAAAGCGGCGCAAACGTACAAAATACAATAGTTTAGTAAGTTTGCGCCGCTTTTGTGTCAAAAAGCGGCGCAAATGCAGCGCAAAAAAAGTATAAATATGGGGCTTAGTATCTTATTGCCTGGGATCCAGTCCACATTCCGTAAGAGATACATTCAATATGTACTGCTTATGCTCTGAACTGTTCTACCAGCACTGAAGCTGCATCTTATTAAATGAATAGTGTTTGAATGAGCAGTACTTCCGCCACCCCTTGAAACCAATTCTATCCTCCTACTCCAGCAAAGATTTTTCTGTACCAACATGCCCTCAGCTCAGTATCTTCTGGTCACAGACACTTCACTAACCCTCAGCTCCCCAAAAGCCAAGAGAGCAAACATGCACTGAACTATGAAACCCTCATATTATCATGCACACAGCCTAGGCAATACCTACAATATTGCTTACAAGGTAATCAATACAATTCATTACCTTTTATTATTTGTCTTCTTCCACCTTCCTTAACCTATCATCATCTTTCTGCTCAAGAACCCGGCTGGTGATTCACCATATACCCAGCTTTAGGCTAGAGGCCAAACCCTACTGGCTCACATAAATTATACCATAGTGTGGTCAGTTAGCAACTGCACAGGGGCGCTTCCAAAATGTTGAGCCAAGTCCTGTAGTCCTGCATACTCACATCATACATAGCAAATTTCAGTTTTGGAGCACAGTTCCAGCAGATTTGATTGAGGTGCCTACAATTCTAAAGGCCTGGTAGGAAAGTCATTATTTATTCCCCTTCTGGCACAAAGACATCTGAATTGTGAAACTTGTAGCAATATGAAGCATCTGCACTTTCAGTTTTGCAAACTTCAACAAAACGTGGAGTAAAATAAGTGTTCAATCTTAAGCACTCTGTGGTTGTATCCCTGTGGGAACTTTGTTGAATGTATAATCAAGGCCTACATGAACAAAAACTAAGGGGGTCATTCTAACCCTGGCGGTCGGCGACCGCCAGGGCTAAAATGACGAAAGCACCGCCAACAGGCTGGCGGTGCTTCATTGGCCATTCTGACCGCGGCGGTAAAGCCGCGGTCAGAAAAGGGCAACCGGCGGTTTCCCGACGGTTTACACCTGGCCCAGGGAATCCTCCATGGCGGCGCTGCTTGCAGCGCCGCCATGGGGATTCCGACCCCCTTACCGCCATCCTGTTCCTGGCGGTTTTCACCGCCAGGAACAGGATGGCGGTAACGGATGTTGTGGGGCCCCTGGGGGCCCCTGCAGTGCACATGCACTGCAGGGGCCCCCTAACAGGGCCCCACTAAGATTTTCAGTGTCTGCAAAGCAGACACTGAAAATCGCGACGGGTGTCACTGCACCCGTCGCACCCCTTCGACTCCGCCGGCTCCATTCGGAGCCAGCATCCTCGTAGAAGGAGGTTTCCCGCTGGGCCGGCGGGCGGCCTTCTGGCGGTCGCCCGCCGGCCCAGCGGGAAAGCCAGAATGGCCGCTGCGGTCTTTTGACCGCGGTGCGGTCATTCGGCGGTTCCCGCTTGGCGGGCGGCGACCGCCGCCCGCCAATGTAGGAATGACCCCCTAAGTGACCGAAAGACTATGGGGCCTATTCAAAAAGTTAAAAGTACATGTGTAGATTTACTACTAGTAAATTTACTCTTATACTTTTGTTAGACCTTAAATCTCTGGTGGGGTCTTCCCCCAGACTTTTTGCCTTGACTCCTTGATTTTGTTGAACTCATTTATGATGGCATTAGGACTCTGTGTGCTTTTCCCTTACAAATCAGTTGCAAAGTGCTTCTGCCCTCTCTATTCAACATGGTAAAATTGGCATACACCCTATTGTCACATTTGATGTACTTATAAGTTCCTATTAAATAGTAATATCTTCTACCTAGGACCTTTAGCATAAATACTACAAGATAGCTGCAGAACACATTGTACCATCCACTAAGGTAGAACTGTAAAGATCTCAGGCATGCCACTGCAGACTGTAGTGCAGTTTTAAACTGTCACTTCAAACTGCCAAAGTAAACCTTTTGCCAAGCCTTAATCTTACTTTTTAATACTTATAAGTAACCACTAGCGTAGGACCTAAAGCGTAACGGGGCAGGGTGCATAGTTTTTAAAAAGTAGGACATGTATGTTCAAGTTTTACATGTCCCGGCAGTGAAAAACATCTAAACTAGTTTTTCACTATTGTAAGGCTATCTCTCCATTAGACTAACCCCTGGTTACCCTATTACATTTAATAAGTGCTAACCTCAGTTTAGGACCAGATGGAGAAAGGCTGTTTACACTTAAATGAGTTGAAATTTAACTTCATTTTTAATGATAAAGTCAGATCACTGCTCTAAACCAAATGTGCCTTTCTGCCTGTGTCCAGGATCACATGACTGTGAATGGCTCTCCTGTGGTGTTGCATGTATTGCTTCCAGACGTATAAACAAAAGAAGCCTAGGTGTGAGGTAAGAGGACCTTCCTGACAAGATGGCTGGGATGAGCTGTACCCTGCCCTGCCCTGATTATACTTTAAAGGGACCTGCCTGTTGCCCACGCAAAGGAACCTAAGACTACTGTAGGCCTGCCCTTGTCACCATAGACAGTTTGGAGTCAGGCCCAGGGGAAGAGGCAGGACTGACTAGAATCAGTTTTGGGGGTAGGTCAGGTAATTCTCCCCACAAAAGCTGGCACCAGGTACTAAAGTGGTATCCTAAGAACCTCTCATCAGAACACTCCTGAACCTGTGGAAGTTTCAGAAGAAGGGCCTCCCTGCTGTCTGAAGACATAAGATTGGAGCTGCTTACCGTGAGCCCAGGCTCTCCAAAAGTGTCTCCAAAAGTCAGTTGAACTGATTTCACTGCAGGGATAAAACATTGTTCAACAGGCCTTCCCGCAACGGCCCAGCTGACAGCACCAAATGGACCTCCTTGAGCCCTGTTGCTCCCTCTCCTATAGTGAGCCCTCCTGATCCCCAAGAGGAGCCCCCCAGGCCCTGGACCATTAGCTGGCATCCAAGTGTACTATGTTTGAAGAAGAGGTGAGGATACAGAAGTTTTAGGCTCCTCAGGAACACAAAGAGACCTCTTCTTGCAAGGAATTGACCATCTGCAATGAGCTGCCAATGAGAAGTTTTAGTGAGATTGGCTCATCAGGCTGACAGAGACAGTCTGTGTTGACATCCAATGCAAAGCTTCGGTGATACCTGCTCTCCGGTCTGACAGCAACAGCCCCCATTGACCACCAATGCATTTCTCCAGCAATAACCCTCTCTTTGAGATACAGCAGTGACCGTCCATGTTACCTGACCTGCTCCTCGCACTTACAATGTTATCCTTGTGGCCCCCACCAATGCAAAAGGCACCTTTGTGTGGACTTAACTTAAGAAGGTAATTCCTCAGCAGGACAAACCTGGCTCCTGTATTGAACCCACGCTCCATCGTAGTCTCCCTGAACTTGTCATATTCCCCTGGCCCAGCAAAAACAGATAACCGCGAATGGCGATTGGCAATGTTTGGTGTTATTTTGACCTAAAACTTAAAAACTCAAATCTCTACTTCAACTGAATGTATTTTTGTTGTTTTGGTGTCATTATGTTTATTAAATATTACTCTAATATTTTAATTTGTTTGGGATTTTTCTTGTGTTGTGGTTAGTTTATTATTATTTGAGTTCAGCAGAAACACTTCACATATTGCCGCTAAGTTAAGACTGACTGCTTTGTACCATGCTACCAGACAGTTAAGTGCAGGTTTATATAGTGACCTTTGTGGTTAACCATACAGGGATCGTGTTTGTTACTTGAGTAGGGGTTCCAAACCTCTCAACTAATAATCCAATTTCTTACAACTTTTGAGCAGCTTTACTACTTATGCTAGTCACAAAATCTGTGTGTAAAGTTACTCTAAAGTGTAGACTTACATGTCATATCCCCCTAAAACAGTGGTGGAATTCATAAGTGTAAACTTATTACTGCCAAAAGGAGCATTAGTAAATCCAGCATCACACAAGGTTAACCACTGATAAAGCAATATCTTCCCATAATAACAAATAAAGATAGTGACTTACAAGAAAATCTAATAGAAAATAATGTTAAATGTAATTAAAATATTCAAAATAGTTATACATATAAATATATTTAATTTAATGTTAGAAAATATATGCACATATTTATTATTCTATTTTAAAATATTGTAATAACATTTTCTGTAGTTAAAAATTAATGTAAATAATGTTTATCAAAAATAATGAAAACATTCTAAAATCATGCTATAGATGACTTTTAGTAATTACTACATTTTAAAATATATATTGCTCTTGCTTTAGGTGGGATATGTTATTAATACATCTTTAAGAATAGTGTTAATGTAATTTGATATACTTAAATTAATTAAATAATCATTTTTGACAAGCTTCATAAACCTTTTACATTTTGCCTATAATTTACAAAAGGGATATCTCATCCCCGGTTTTCTCTGCCACCAACATAGGAAGTACCTCTATGCAGTTAACTTTCTTTGGGAGAAACGTTTGCTGCCATCACATTAGTCACTGCCTTGCTGCCCAATTAGGCCACAAATGCAATGCTGCCTGTTGAATCCTGTCCAGAAAGTCAGTACATCACTTTATTTTCTCCACAGTCAGCCAAGAATAAATCCCATACTTTAAAGTCTTCTTTCAACACTTTTGTGAGCCCTATACAGTGCATCATGCGTCCGAATCTGGCCCTATCCACACCAACCATCTCAAAAAGACCTTTGTAGGTGTATAATTGATGCAAAATGTAGCTGGCTATTCAATGAAGCTGCAACAATGTTACATTTTTACTAGCATGCAAAACCATATCCATACCCTGAAGGACTGTAGGTTCTTGCTGGAAAGCCTTGACTTCTGTTTAATCCTATTTGGCTCAGTTCCAAAGAAGGTAGGCTTTGTTGCTGATCCTTCACATGTCAAAGAGTTTAAGGAGAACTTCTAGTCTTACTGGTATGTATAAAAACATTTTATTATTTTTTGACATTCACCTGACTCAGCCATACCACTGAAAATAACTCATTAAGATAATGCACCATTCCATCAAGCCCACGCTCCTGCTTCTCACAGGCCACGCACAGCACTACACATACCTTAGGCAAACATCTATTATAATAGTATATCCATCAAATGCAAATCCAATTGTGAGTTACCTTTTAAATCGACTGCCAGCAAATTAAATTCTGCCTTGATGTCCACCTTCACCAGTAGTGCTCCCTCACCCTAACTCTGGACCAATATATCTGCTTTCTCAAAAAAATCTGTAATCAACTGAGCATTCATCTTTTTCAATAATAAAATTCAATGAGCTACCTTTTTGGTAAGAGAAGTTTGAGATCATTTTGAAGTCATCCGGTTCCTTCATTGTTACCAACCCTAACATGGAAATTCTAAAATGTTGATTCTTGAAAGGGGCCTGTCACGCTACCGAAAGTAAGTACCCTACCCATTGTTTCTCCAAAATGGTGAGCAGTTTCATTGCAGATTTTAGATTAGATGGTGTGAAACTCACAATTGGCACTAGGCAGCTCATTATGAGTTTGGCAGTCCCGTGACTGCCATGTTTGCAGTGGCAGTCTGACTGCCAACGGACTGCCGTATTTCAAGTTTAGCAGTTGTACAAACAGAAAACTGCCAGCGGTCCGCTGGCATTGCCAGGCAGCACAGACCGCTGGTGACAGTGTTTCCGATGGACCCATCACTCCTGAACAACAGAAAGCTAGAAAAGAAATTGCAAGTGAAAGGTGTACCAAAACAAAACAACTGTTGGGTTTCTTAATTGTAACAAATATGATTGTCCAAGGGCCATTGGCCAGTCCATGAAAAATGCTAATAATGGCACACTGTTGTGCGCAAACTTGACACCTGACTGCCATGTAACCTCCACAGAAAGGGGCATCAAGGGGGTAGGCAGGCACCTAAGGGAATTTCTGGAGGGGTGGGCGGATTTGGGAGTGGTGTTTGGACTAGGAAGGGGTAGTCTTCTTCCTGGGAGGGGTGAGCTTTTTTTTGGGAGGGGTAGTCTTCTTTGGGGTGGGAGAGGAATGGCTACTTTCAGGGGAGCAGGGGAAGTGGAGATGGACGGGACAGACTGGGAGCTAGGTGGGGTCCTTCTGGGTCTGGGATGGGGGAAAACAGGGCAAAGGTTAAGGTCAATAAAAAAGTTTTTTGGATACAAGGGGATGGTCATCAGAAGGGGATGGAGTGGTTGTAGGCTAGAGGCTAGGTAGGTGTGGATGTCTTGGATGCGTTCATATGGGAGGTATGTTTGTGTGTGGTAGGTGTCTGTTGGGTGGGGGAGTGAGGACATTTATGTGTCTTGGGCTTAGGGGGGTGGAGGTGCTGGGAGATGCTGTGGTGGGTGGGTGTTTTTTGGGGTGGTGACTGCAGGTGTGGTGGATGTAGTAGATGCAGGTGTGCCTGTAGTTGTTGTTTCTGTAGGTGTGATGCTTATGGTGGATATCTGAGGGTCTGCAGGGGGGTGTCAGTGGGTAGGATGGGTGTGGTGGCTTTATCAGTAACTGTTGCGGGGGTGTCTGTAGGTATGTTTGATGTTGTGTGTGTGATGCTGTGGTGGTGGCAGTATCAGGGGAAGATGTGAATGTTGCTGTGTCTTTGTGTGGATGTTGTTTGTGTGTGTGCTGGTGTGTATTGTGGTGCTTGTGTTTATGTGTGCTATGTTTGTCTGTTGAGGTGGATGCATGAGGAACTGTTTGTGTGCTTTGGATAGGTAAGGGAAGGGAGGATTTGGATTGGGAAGAGGGAGGTGGAGGGGGGATGGCACCTGGGGGGATGACTCGCTGCTATCAATGTGGAGGCCACAGCCTGAAAAGATCTCTGTAGGCGTGACATTGCACCATGAATGCCTTCCAGGAATGCATTTGTCTGTTAAAGTTGACTTGCCAATCCCTGGATGGCATGCACAATGACAGTCATTCCCACAGAGATACTTCTCAGGAGGTCAATAGCATCCTCGCTGAGGGCAGCAGGGGTAACAGGGTGTGGGGTGGAGGTGCCTGCGGCAAAAGAGATGCCCAAGCTCTTGGGTGAGCTAGCACGGCAAACTAGGTGGGAAGCAACAGGTACTGCGGTGATAGAATGGGATGGCGGGCAAGGATGGTACTGGAGGGGTCCCATTGGGTCCACCACCACTAGAGAGTGGCCACTGGACAAGGAATCCAATGATGAGGATGTAGATCCCATCTCCTCGTGGCAATCCCCTCACCCTCCAGGCCACTGGGTCACTCTGTGTTGGTGGAGTCTTGACCCAAGGTCCTGTGGCAATGCTCCATCCCCGTCACCTGCCTGTGTTGATGCTGCAAAAATAATGAGAAATAGTTTCATAACATATATATGATAACACTTCAATCACAACTCTGATTGGCAAACAAGAGCATCATGTCAAGTAGGCACCGTCAAAAACGTTAATTAAAGTGGCATATCCATGTGCGATAACATACACATGCATGCCATCTGGACTTACCAAAGTTACCCACGGCTAATCAGGATCCCAGACAACTACAATTGCATGGCTGAAGTCTTACAACCACAATAACCATGCAACAACTAGGCGACCTCTCCATCCTCACAGCTGGCCACATGCAGCAGACCCTAGTTAACCTGTAGCCAACAATACTATCCCTTTGTAAAGTATCTTCCCATGTTTGACACACAAATTGATGCACACTTCTATTTTGCACTTACATGATGTACCAAAAATGTGAGATGATGCAAATGAAATCCAGCTATCTCCGATACAAAAGTGCAATGTTCTGGGGTAGCTGAAATTAAAATACCCATGTTACAATGGACACAATTAAAAAATGTACAGCTCAAAAAGTGACATCTGTCCCAGTAGAGTCAAGGAGGTAGTATCAGTGTCACTCAGATAGGCCTCATTTCAATTGAAAGGAACAATATTGACGTCAGGACCAAATATGCCAGGGAGAGATGTTTCCAGAATATAAACAACAATGAATCAGTCAGCCTCAGGATAGTCACCACTAATGTCTGACACCCATTACAATGACATAATCTGAGTGTGTCTGTAGTAAACATCTGTACCTTGCATGTTGGAGAGACACAGAACTTGCAAGGAATAATAGAAGGACCCCAACCTGTTGTCCAATGAGAAACAGCACCACTATCCACATCTTAGACATACCAACCCTGGTATCTGTCTGTGGATGAATACCTGAACCAAAACATGTGATGTCAGCATCACTGCCATTCACTCCATGATGCATGACAACAGCCAGGAAATAATCCTCAATCATTAAACCTTTGCAGTGCACTTTTCCATTAGATGCCACATCAAGGGCATAGATAAACACAGAGTGGTTCCACAATCTGGGTTTATCTGTCATGTCACTCATTGCTACTACAGTCCTTCATGCCAAATGACATACTATGACGCATGAAGGTATCTGTCAGACAATAAACAATGCTGGCACACTCCTGTCTGAGGCACAACATGAAATGGATCAACACTGTAAATGTACTATTCCGCTAGCGGTTTTCCTTGCGCGTATATGTAGGGGAATACAGACAGCATCCCTTTAACATGGGTAGAACATGCATAAAATTATAGAATAAGGATGTTTCCGAAAGAGAAAAGGACACAGGCTGACACGTGGGCACAAGGAATGTTGGCTACAGTCACGGAACATAATTCTGCTCAATGAATATAACCCACTTATCAAGGAAAGGTAGGTTGTACATCTGTCAACCAGTAAGCATGTAAGCCATGTCACATCTATACTGGGCTCAAACACATCACAGACTGCAGTGAGGTACCAGCACACATCATACACTGAAGATAACTAGCTTGTGAGTTGCAGATGTCTACTCACACATATGCCCAGACACATGGCAGGGAAGCGTGATCTATAGCCCACTTAACTTTTGTCTGTGAATTTCATGGAAAGTGATCTGTGGGTCAGAAATTACACCCACTACAACAACAAAAAGTACATTAATGATCACTGTACACTGCCATTTGTGGTCCATGAAGACAAAGTTGTTTGAAGATTCCCCCCAGTTTGTTCCAGATCCAGATCCCAGGTTCAGAAGGCAAGTTACATCAGTTTGATACACCTGGCATTTCAACACAATCTCCCATCTACTTTGTGACACATATCTTATCCTTAACTGTCAGGGGGAGCAGTCAGTACTCCACTCAATCACCTGACAATGGGACAGGCAGGAAAATGCTGTCTACTCCCCCCCTTGTGGCTGCTATGCTGCCCTCAAACACACATCCAGCTCTGGGTAGGCCACCACCAGAATGTGGGCCATTTGGGGTAATGGTCTGACGGGCACCCCACCCAAGTTTGGAGGACAGCCCCAACTGGGCCTCCGAGATCTACCCTCCCCAGCATTTCAGGTCCTCCCACCTCTTTTTCCAGTGGGCACACTGCCGGATGTGGACCCCATGGTCCACACCTTCATGGCAATGGCTCTCCAAATCCATTTCTTTTGATGGGTATTGACCTGAATGGATGCAAAAGGCAAGTCAAAAAATTATGGCCCTCATTACAACCCTGGCGGTCGGTGATAAAGAGGTGGTAATACCGCCAACAGGCTGGCGGTAAAAATTGGAATCACGACCATGGCGGAAACCGCCAACACAGACAGCCACTTTCACATTCCGACCGCCACGGCGGTAGCAACAAACACTGCGGCGGTAACCGCCAACAGACAGGCGGAACACAATATACCTCCCACACTATTACAAGGCACCAATCTGCCAGCTTTTCCTGGGCAATGCCAATGCCATCAAAAGCACGGCGGAAACAGTCTTTGAAAGGAAAGCACTCACCTCATGACACCCAATGAGGAACCAGGATGCCATGGAGCCCAAGTTACAGGTCCTGCCCATGTTGGTCTATGTTCTCATCTACCAGGAACATCAAAGACGGCGGCGACGACCACAGTGAGTACTGCACCTAGCACACAAGGGAGGGGGGAGGAAAAAGAGAGTGACACACACGCGCAACATGCAACACTTTCACCCCCACCCTCACCCACAATACCATACACACTAACAGATCCAACAACATTACAGATACACCCGAAACACCCTGGAAGAACGCAAGGACCAAATGAAATTATTGTAACGAGTGTAATAATCGAAAATTGAGATAGGGCAAGATAACTTGAAATGATCAGTATATACAAATATTTACAGCAAGTACACAAGTCCGTATGCTGTTCCATTAAATGTCCATGGACCAGTGGTTCCAAAAAGCATGGGCGAAGCCCACACATGACACCTGCCTCAAAACTGAGAGAACACTTCATGTGCATCAGGTCGAAAAAAACACAGGCACCTCAGGGGGAAGGGGAGGGGGCACCTCAGCCGGATGATGGGACGACGCCACTGCTCCTCGAGGGGGTTCCATGTCCACTGCCTGGTCCTGGGGAGTGCAAAGCCACAGTCTCTCAAGTGGGTGGTTTGCCCACTGCTTGGTCCTGGGGAGTGCAAAGTCACAGTCTCTCAAGTGGGTGGTTTGCCCACTGCACAGTCTCAAGTGCGTGGTTTGCCCACTGCTTGCTCCTGGGGAGTGCAAAGCCACAGTCTCTCAAGTGGGTGGTTTGCCCACTGCTTGCTCCTGAGAAGTGCAAGGCCACAGTCTCTCAAGCGGGTGGTTTGCCCACTGCTTTGTCCTGGGGAGTGCAAAGCCAGAGTCTCTCAAGTGGGTGGCTTCTCCACTGGTTCTGGAGGGGGCTTGGTGCCCAGAGTGCTTCATCCTGCCAAGGATAGGGTGAGTGGATGCTTTTCTTCACTGGTTCTGGAGGGGGCTTGGTGGCCAGAGTGCTTCATCCTGTCAACGATAGGGTGAGTGGATGCTGTTCTCCACTGGTTCTGGAGTGGGCTTTGTGCCCAGAGTGCTTCATCCTGCCAAGGATAGGGTGAGTGGATGCTGTTCTCCACTGATTCTGGAGGGGGCTTGGTGGCCAGAGTGCTTCCTCCTGCCAAGGATAGGGTGAGTGGATGCTTTTCTCCACTGGTTCTGGATGGGGCTTTGTGCCCAGAGTGCTTCATCCCGCCAAGGACTGGGGTTGTGGATGCTTTTCTCCACTGGTTCTGGAGGGGCCTTGGTGCCCAGTGATGCTGCACCTGGGGTGTGGCAGTTCCCATTCCCTCACCTGAGTGTCTCAGCCACAAGACTTTCAGGGAACAGGTAGCATGATACTCCATGGAGGCAGAAACACACTCCACCCTGTGGCGACTTAGCCTGCCAACTGCTGGTAGTGCCAGTGCTGGTTGTGGTGCCTCATGTAGTGTGTGCAGGGTCCAGGACGTCTCAAACAGCCTCAGACAGCTGTCCACTGGGGATGCTGCTGATGTCCGCTGTAGTGGCACTGGCGGGCATGTCGCGGGGCAGGTGGCGGTGGCTGCGGCGGTGTCTGCAGCGGAGATGCTGCCAGTGGTGCAGGTGTCTGCACTTGTGGAGGGAGACACCAAGCCGTCTCCTGCAGTCTCGAAAGGGTGCCCCATGGGGATGATGTTGGTGACTGTAGTAGAGACAGCAGACGTGCAGGTGGCAGTGCAAGTGGCGGTGCAGGTGGCGGTCGTTGCGGCGGTGACCACCGCCGTACAGGTTGCTGGCCTGTCTTGCAGAAGGGGTGACACCAGTCCCTCACCCGGAGGCTCCGTGCCCTGAGCTGACATCCCTTTGCCCTTGTGTCCCTTCCCCACCTTGGAAGTCACTGCTGGGACCTTGCCACTGTCCTCTTTGGTCCTGGAAGAGGCCTTGCTGGGTGGTTGGTGCGGCTTTTCTCTTCGGCATGCGGGTCCCTTCTTTACCTTGGTAGGTGGCGGAGTAGGGTGGTCCTTGGGCTCACTAGGTGGCACACTGGCAGCCCTGATGGGTGCCGCCTTCGATGTTCCAGGAGTTGCAGGGACCACACTGTACGAGGATTTTGAGGCTGAGGTGGTGGGCTGGGATCTGGATATCCTGACCGTAGGGGAGGGAAGGGGGGGAGGTGTAGGGAAGAGGTCAATGGAAGCTAGGAAAAGTTTTTTATACACACTGGGGCTGGAAGATGGAGGGGGTTTGGGAGTGGAGGAAGAGGTAGTGGTTGTAGGAGGTGTACGTCTGCTGAGTTTGGGTGAAGGTGCATGGGCTAGAGGCTGTTGTGAAGTGGATGGCTGTTGAGTGGGTGTGTGCCTGCGTTTGTGTACTTTGGGAGGAGGGCTCCCACACATACTGGGAGAGGACACAGGGGACGTGTGCATGGTAGTGGGGGTGGTGATTGCACGTGAGCGGTGTGTGGTGATGGCCGTGCTGTAATGGAGGTAGTGGCTGAGGATGTAGTGCATGCAGGTGTGAGTGGAGACGTTACTGGGAGGGAGGTGGACAACGTGGAGAAGGTGGACACAGTGGAGGCAGTAGATGTTGGTGTGTCTGCATGGGTATGGTGCTTGTGTGAGAGCCTAAGGGATGTGCGGTGCTTATGTTCCCCTGAGCCACTTTTTGTGTGTTGATGTGTGTGCATGCTGGTCTGATGGTGTGCTTGGGATAGGCTGAGGTAGAGGGGATTGGGTCTGGGTAGTGGAAGTTGGAGGGGGGAGGCTGGACACAGGGACAATGGCTGCCATTAGTGCTGAGGCCAGAGCCTGAAATGCTCTCTGCTGGGCCGCCACGCCAGAGTGAATGCCCTCCAGGTCTGCATTTGTTTGTTGCAAATGCCTCTCGATACCCTAGATGGCATTCAATATGGTTGACTGCCCAACAGTGAGGGATCTCAGGAGGTCAATAGCCTCCTCACTGAGGGCAGCAGGGCTGACTGGGGCAGGGCCTGAGGTGCCTTGGGTGAAGGAGTTGCCCACCCTACTGGGTGAGCAGGCACGGGAAAAATGCTGAGGGGCTTCTGGGAGGGTGGTGCTGGTAGGGGGGGTGGCGGCTGTACCTGTTGTTGCGGTGGACACAGAGGTGCCCGCCACCGCAAGGGAGCTCCCATCAGAGGAGGAGTCGCTGTCACTGGTGTCCCCTCCTGTCCCCGTCGTGGAGCTCCCCTCGCCCTCCATCCCACTGGTGCCTTCAGACTCCATACATATTCGCCCTCCTGGGCCATGTGGGTTGCAGCTCCGTCCTGCTCCGGTGCCACTGCTCCTCCGCCAGATGATGCTAATGTACACAAGGACAGAGTTACAAAGCAAAAAGGGGGGGAAAGACAGAGGAGACACATGGTTAATGCTAGCAACAACACCACCGTTGGGGGACACAACACACAGGGAGCAGCCTTATGCACTAGGCCATGCACTAACAGTTCTTAGAAAAATCACCTGCCCATGGGGGACTATGCCTAAGCCCATTTGCTGCACACCTGGAACCCACAGGAGGCTGACTAGTTGTAGATGGCCACTACCACTATTGGGGTTGGAGTGCCACAGAGCCTGCCTAACAAGGGACCTACCCTACCAAGTTCGCCCTGGTCTAGGGGAACCCACAGCCCACTTCCCCCACCCAGACACCTCGTAAAGCGCGCAGAGTCAGCTGAATGAGACTGTACTCACCCCCTTGTGGCTGCTGTGATGCCCTCAAGCGCCCATCCAACTCCGGATATTCTAATGCCAGGATTCGGTACATCAGGGGGGTCATGGTGTGATGGGCACCCCTCCCATGTTGGGAGGCCATCCCCAGCTGGGCCTCCATCATCAATCCTAGTTCGCCCAGGCGTCTCTTTGTAGCGTTCCTCTGCCCTTGTCCTTGGATTCCTCACTAGGGTCAGTAGCCATGACAGGTTGGGGTAACCAGAGTCACGTGCAAATATCGATCGGCATCTGTTAGACATACACAAACCCTTAGGGACTACCCCATACCCAGAACCCTATTCAAACTGTGTGAGGACCTTGGCCTCACCTATTAGGCACACACAGTGCCTCTGGAGTTGGCCCATCTCATAAGGGATGCTGCTATTCCTCAATATGTAAGCGTCATGCACTGAGCCAGGATACTTGGCATTCACATGGGAGATGTACTGGTCTGCCAAACAAACCATCTGCACATTCATAGAATGGTAGCTTTTGCGGTTTCTGTACACCTGTTCATCCCTGCGGGGTGGGACAAATGCCACATGTGTTCCATCAGTGGCACCAATGATGTTGGGGATATGTCCCATGGCATAGAAGTCACCTTTCACTGTGGGCAAATCCTCCACCTGGGGGAAAACGATGTAGCTGCGCATCCGTTTCAGCAGGGCAGACAACACTCTGGACAACACATTAGGGAACATTGGCTGAGACATCCCTGATGCCATGGCCACTGTTGTTTGAAAGGAACTACTGGCCAGGAAATGGAGCACTGACAGGACCTGCACTAGAGGGGGGATTCCTGTGGGCTGGCGGATAGCTGACATCTGGTCTGGCTCCAACTGAGCACACAGTTCATGGATTGTGGCACAATCAAGTCTGTAGGTGATAATGATGTATCTGACTTCCATTGTCGACAGGTCTACCAGGGGTCTGTACACTGGAGGATGACCCCATCTCATCATCTGCCCCAGCGGATGTGCCCTATGGAGGAGAAGGGTGAGCAGAGGGTCATATACCACATAGGTAGCACAAGGGTGTTTTGCACTATTGTGATTAAATCGGAGTGTGGCGCTGTCTGTCCGTATTCCTGCCCAAAAGTGCTGTGACGCAGTTAGGTGCCCTGCCATGTGCCCCCCTGAAATGGCGGCTGCCTGACCTGTAAGGAGGGACAAGGGGAAATGAGGTAACTGTGCCGGCATTGTGCAGTGTTGCGGTAGGCGGACGAAGACCGCTGCGCAATTCAGCATTGGTTATCATTGGGCCCTATGGGTTCCAGGAGCCAATGACGATGTACGCCGGCGGTACGCACCGCCGTGGGCGTGACCACCATTTTCTATCTCTTCAATCACTTGATACCTGACCTTCAACAGGAGAGGACCTACACTGCAAGTGCTGCTGTGGCCTGAGTATGGAAGCGACAATGGTGACAGTGTCTGGGGAAAGGGCCCCTGCCTTCACAGCAGAGGAGTTGGACAACTTGGTGGATGGGGTCCTCCCCCAGTACACGCTACTCTATGGTCCTCCAGAGAAACAGGTGACCACACTGTGTGCATGGTGGATGTGACATTAATGTATGAAGTGGCGTGGATGGAAGATAAATGGGGGGTGGGGGAGCGGCTGTGACCTGCATGTGAGGATGGTCAGTGTATGTATTTCAGGGCATGGTTGGGAAGTTGGGGGCCAACGAGTACAAATAACCGGACCCTGGAGTAAATACCATTCTTACTTTACCTTTCCTGAAGGTCAGCGCCCGATACCAGAAGAAGGGTATTTGGCGTGCCATCGCCAAGGAAGTGCGGACCCTGGGGGTCTATCATAGATGGAGCACCCACTGCCACAAGAGATGGGAGGACCTGCGCTGCAGGAGGAAGAAATAGAGCGGACCTTCGGCCTCCTGACGGCCAGGTTCCGGTGCCTCCATCTGACAGGTGGCTCCCTATACTACTCACCGAACAAGGTGTGCCAAATAATCGTGGCATGCTGTATGTTGCACAACCTGGCTTTGCGATGCCAGGTGCCTTTTCTGCAGGAGGATGGGCCTGATGTTGGTCTTGTGGCAGCTGTGGAGCCTGTGGACGGTGAAGAAGAGGAGGCAGAAGAAGATATAGACAACCGAAACAAGATCATCATGCAATACTTTCAGTGAGACACAGGTAAGAGACTGGCACTGCTCCTCTCATATCAGACTACTATAGGACATTGCATAATTCTGCCTTTTTACCTCTGTGTATGGACCCTGACAGTTCACTTTGCCTTTCCTTTTCACAGATCTGGGTACGACATTCTGCCTCCTGCTATGTTAACTGCTGCCCAACAACTGTCATACTTTGGTATGTGCAAATGAACATTGCCATTGATATTTGTCAAAGACGTTGTAATAACACATTTGTGAAAGTACAGACTGACGCCAGATTCATTTGTGATTCAAGGATGTTTATTTCTGTGCTAATAAGTGGAGGGAGCTGTGCAATGGGCTGGGGTGATGGTGGAGGACTGTCCATGGTAGATTCCAGTCTCTTTGTATCACAGGTGCATTGTCCAAGGGGGCATAGGAAGTGGAGTAATGGCAGTTCAATTAGGACAGGATGACATAGTGGGACAGAAGGGTGACAATCTTATTTAATGGCGGGGGTCTTGACAATGTTCTCTGTCTTGTGCCTGGATCACAAGGACCGTTTGCGGGGTGGTTCTCCTTCTGCAGGGGGTGGGGTGCTGATGGCCTGTTGGTCCTGTGGTGGGCCTTCCTGTCCACTAGCTCCGGCGGACGTGGAGGGCTGTTCATCGTTCGGGCTAGTGTCAGGGGCCCAGTGGTGTGCCACTGTCTCCCTCATGGTGTTGGACATGTCTGCCAGCACCCCTGCAATGGTGACCAGGGTGGTGCTAATGTACTTCAAGTCCTTCCTGATCCCCAGGTGCTGTTCTTCCTGCAGCCGCTGGGTCTCCTGAAACTTGGCCAGTACCGTGCCCATGGTCTCCTGGGAATAGTGGTATACTCCCGTGATGTTGGAGAGTGCCTCATGGAGAATGGGTTCCCTGGGCCTGGCCTCCCCCTGTTGCACAGCAGTCCTCCCAGTTTCCCTGTTGTCCTGTGCCTTTGTCCCCTGAACCGTGTGCCCACTGACCCCAGGTCCCTGATTGTCTTGGGTTAGTGGGTTTGCCTGGGGTCCCTGTAGTGGTGGACACACTGCTGATTGACGTGTCCTGGGGACAGTGGCATGGGCCCGCTGGGTGGGTGCTGTGCTGGTGGTTCCTGAGGGGGGAGGTTCAGTGGTGGTTTGGGACAGTGGCAGTGGAACCAACTGTCCAGAGGTCCCTGATGGGCCGGGCTGGTCATCTTGATCAAGGCATGCAGAGCTGCTGTCATCACTGTGGGCCTCTTCTGTGGGGAGACTGGATATGGCTGGCACCTCCTGTCCGGTGATGTTGGGTATGGGTCCTGTTGGGGTGAAAATGCATAGTTATTGTATCTGTGTGTGCCATCTTGTGCAATGTGTGAGTTTCCCTCTAGTCCTGCTAGCATTATTGCCTGGGCCCTTGTATGAGGGGTGGTTTTGTGGCATGGGTGAGTCTCTGTACTGGACATGCTTTGATGACGGGTGTCCATGTAGATCTGTAATGGGTATCCATGATTGGTGTTACATGCAGGACTTGGTATTGGGATGTGTGGGTTGTGATAGTGGGGTATCTGTGAGGTGTTGGGGTGATGGGTGTGAAGGTAGGGGTAGGAGTTTGTGATGGCATGCAGGTAGGGTGGGGGGGATATAGTAGTAAAGATATGCCTTACCAGAGTCCAGTCCTCCTGCTACTCCTGATAGGCCCTCAGGATGCATGATCGCCAAGGCTTGCTCCTCCCATGTTGTTAGTTGTGAGGGAGGAGGTCGGGGTCCACCGCCAGTCCTTTGTATGGCTACCTGGTGTCTGGATACCACGGAATGCACCTTCCCCCGTAGCTCGTTCCACCTCTTCCTGATGTCATCCCGTGTTCTTGGATGCTGTCCCACTGCATTGACCCTGTCGACAATTCTCCGCTATAGCTCCATCTTCCTTGCAATGGATGTCTGCTGCACCTGTGATCCGAATAGCTGTGGCCCTACCCGGATGATTTCCTCCACCATGACCCTGAGCTCCTCCTCATAAAACCTGGGGTGTCTTTGAGGTGCCATAATGTGGTGTGGGTGATATGTGAGGTGATGTTTATTGTGCTGTGTGATGTTGGGGTGTGTTCTTTGAGGTGCTTGGATGTTGTATGAGTGATGGCGTTGTGTGTCTGTGGATGCTGGTGTTGTGTTTGCTATTCTCTCTACCCCTGCTTCTTCCAAAAAAGTCACTGTATGGGGTTGTGGGTAATGTGGGTGTGTGTTTTATAGTGGTGTGAGAATGTGGGTGTGGTGTGGTGTGTGTATGTGTATCAGGTGTGTGTATCAGGTGTGTGTATTTTGAATTGTCCAATGTGGTTGTGTTTTGTAAATGTGTGTGTATTTTGAGTGTGGCGGTGTGTACCGCCAATGGTTTACCACAGTTGAATGACCGCCGCATTGATTTGTGGGTCGTGATAGTGTGGGCGTATTCCTGTTGGCATTATGGTGTAGGTTTTGCTATCACCAGTTTCTCACTGACCTTTGGTGTGGCGGACTTGTGTGGGTGTCTGTATTGTGGCAGATTACGAGATGTGGGTCGTAATACCTGTAACGGATTTCCACTGCGGCCACGGTATGTTGGCGGCTGTTAGCATGGCGGTAAGCAGGATTTACCACCAGGGTTGTAATGAGGGATACCAGCCACTGAGTACAGGGCCATGACTACAAACACTTCCTAATCTGCAGACCAACCCACCACCCTGCTACCCTGCTCAGGCCCTCTACTGACTAGGTAGGGAAACTGACATGTTGTGGGACACCTCTAGCAATCTGACTCACACCTCTGTCACTTCTGAATGGTACACTCCTGAGGCATGAATGCATCAAAACACTCACACTCTGTGAGAATGATTTCCTGCATACAGTTTCTACAGGCTACTGCCAGAGTACAAACTCAAACATTACACATGGGTAACAATGAAGGGACTGGCATGCTGGGTATGGAAGGTGTCTAACCTGTCCATGTGTGGACATATGGACTGACAAATACATACTCATGCCACCTCAGGAGGTGGGGTTCTGTATTATGTACCTGTGCCACAGAACATGCTTCTGGACTTATGTGTCCATCCTACAGAGATGGCATCCAGCAAACAAAGGCGTGCATTGGCCATTTTGTGTATGTGACCAAACAAATGAGTCACATATAATGGGTTCACAGGATTCATCACACTGTCTGCACTGTGGGACTATGATTTATGCAATAAGCCTGCACAGGACAATTGTGAGCTGTGTGATGATGTCAACAGGGCTGTGGAAGTAAGGGACCTGTCATGGGTCAGAGACATACATTGGCAGTGATGCCAGGTACACATTATTTACAGATCATTGGCTCAATACTAAAACCATTTACATACTCATCAGGGAAAGTACATCAATAAGCTTCAGTTTATCAAAAAGCCCATATTGGTTCACATAACAGGATATACTGGGATATAGGGTGTGGGCACAGTGTCACAATTGCAAAGTCAAAATGACTACCACCCTAGACTTTGACCCCTACTGGGAGATACATTTGACAGGCCCTGGTCTCTGCAGGCTGAGCAGACATGAAATTCTATTCCCATCACTTCCATGCATGACAGTAAATAATGTAGCCAATAACAATTTAGTACGTGGTGTGTATGCAGCAACCTGAAGGGCAGACTGAGTCAGGATATGCCTTCCAAATAACAGTTTAGCAAAGCCAGATGTGGTTTGACATCTCAGTTGCAACAGCCACATAGCTCACTTGACACACACCTGACACAAACAACATGCATAGACAGCTCATGCTGTCATGAAAATATCTGTGGTCTCACATTGACAACATCTGTGTGTCAAGTGATATATGGGTATGGCTGTGATGTCAACTCACCTAGTTTTGGGCATTTAACATAAGGTGCAACAGGGTGTGCTCCAAACAGACAAAGGGGGTTATTACAACTTTGGAGGAGGTGTTAATCCGTCCCAAAAGTGACGGTAAAGTGACGGATATACCACCAGCCGTATTACGAGTCCATTATATCCTATGGAACTCGTAATATGGCTGGTGGTATATCCTCACTTTACCCTCACTTTTGGGACGGATTAACACCTCCTCCAAAGTTGTAATAACCCCCAAAGTCTAAGGACTCAACATCTGGCACTGAGCACAATTACATGCACATTGACTCTACCATTGACTCTACCTCCGTGGCCTTGAGTTTACATTCTGGCACACATGGGCACAATCTAGCCTCTGAGGAGGCAAAATATGGTGGAGTACAGTGAAAAAATTGCATATGAGGTACTAACCTGCTCCTGTGGTGCACCATAAAGCTGTTCATATAGGGGTAGGACCTCCTCCACTAGATTATCTGGCTCCTCTGGAGAGAAGGCAGGGGCCGTATCACCTGTTGGATGTGTCATGATTGCTCCCAGATGCGGTACACAGCAGATCAGGTAGGTCTTGCTGGCAGCAGTGTCAGGAGTCAAGTGAGGGATTTTTCAGAACGTGGCTGTCACGTCCACGGCCGTCACTGCTGACAGACACTGCCATTTGCCTATGACCACCACTGGCAAAAACGTTAGCATATAGCTCTGTCTGCCATGGTAGAAACTGCCTACCACCATGACAACTTTCGCTGGCGGTCACGGGCTGTTCCTAATGTCCAGTGAAGTAGGTCAGGCAGTCGCCATTTTAGAGGCATAAAATGCAGTATATGGCTAAGAAAAATGCATCACTACTCCGAAACTTTTGTTTATACCAATGATAAGTGCTTGTTTTGTCCTGTCATGTGGGTTCTTCGACTTGGACACCATTTCTGAACATTGCTTGGCACATATGGCAAATTGCTTTGTGGCACAGCCCTTCCCCTCCTCAAGGTAACTTAAGTATTGGGACATCAAGTCACAAAGTCAAAGTGGCAAGTTTCATGCACGAATTCAGATAAATGATGTGTATACATTTGTGACAAAGCAAGGGAGAAACATGTTAATTCTGTGTCATTGACAATGGTGATGTGTACTGTGTATCATGTCCTCAACTTATGACATGCCTTATCACAGTTTGTCATTGACATGCATAGTATATGTTGCAAGGGGCAAACTAAGTGATAGCTAAACTCATTACTTGTCCTACATAGGTACCCAGGGAGGGGAAGGAGCAGACATCCTTCTGTCTACCATCCAGTGCCAGACTCTCAGGCCACGGAAGATAGACACATTATCCAGACCTACCATCTGAACAGGCAAACAATCGTTGTTAGAAATGGGGTATCTGGTTGGCAGTCAGTTTGCACTCTGTGCAAGCAGGGACCTTCACTCTAGTCAGGGTAGGGAGATACGCTCCTAGGATAACCCTCGCTCACCTCCTTAGTACCTTGGCACAAGCAGTCAGACTTATCTCAGGAACAATGTATAAAGTATTTGCACCAACACACACAGTAACATAGTGAAAACAACACAAAATTACTCCACAACAGTTTACAAAAATAGTTAAAATCTAAACCAAACAAGACCAAAACAACAAAACGTACACAATCAGAGATATTCATTTTTACAGTAAAATTAGTCTTAATCCATTGAAATCCATGGATGTGTTGTTTTAGCACAAAATAACTGTTATGTATCAAAAATAAAGCTGCACGGTTGAATGTGCGTTGGAAAAGCAAGTGATGCGTTGATTCTTTACTCACAAGTGAGGCTGTGAGTCGATTCTTTCTCCGCCGGGCAAGCAATGAGTCAATTCTTTGCTCGCAGGGAAGAGATGCATCGATTTACAGACAAGCAGCCGCAGGTCAGTGTGGTGATGTTGCAAGTTTTGACACCCAGGGACAATGCATGGGTAATCTGGACGCATGTCAGTGAAGAATCCACGCTGAGCTGGCGATGCATCAATATTACCAGCAATGCATACATTTTTCTGCTGCTCGGCTTCGGTGCAAAGATTATTTCCTTGGGTTCACCAGCTTCTCCTTTCAAGGGCCCAGGGACTGGACGACGCACAACTTGGCAGGGTAGAGGTCTCAGCAAGAGAGCCCAGGTGCTGGCAAATAAAGTCTTTGATGGCCTTCAGACTTCAGAACAGGGGGCAAGCTCAGTCCAAGCCCTTGGAGAATGTTCACAAGCAGGATACATAGCAAAGTTTAGTCCTTGTCCTCTTTAAGGTAGAAACAGCAACTACAGGCCAACCCAGCAAAGCACACACAGCAATGGGGCAGTACTCCTCCTCCAGCTCTTCTCCTTGACAAAGGTTCCACTTGATCCAGAAGTATTCAATAAGTCTGGGGTTTTGGGACCACTTCTTATACTCATTTCTGCCTTTGAAGTAGGCAAACTTCTGAGGAAAGTCTCTGTCATTCTCAAGATCCTGCCTAGCCCAGGCCTGGTCCTAGACACACACCAGGGGGTTGAGGACTGCATTGTGTGAGGACAGGCACAGCCCTTTCAGGTGTAAGTGTCAGATCCTCTCACCCCACTGTAGCCCAGGAGACTCATCAGAATATACAAGACAATCCTCAGCTCCCTATGAGTGACTGTCTAAAGGGAATTGGCAAACAGCCCAACTGTGAGTCTGACCCACACTTGGATTCCATAGGCCGATAGAGGTACGGAATGGGTAAGCAAGAAAATGCCAACTTTCTAAAAGTGGCATTTTCAAACAGACAATCTAAAAACCAACTCTACAAAAGATGTATTTTTTAATTGTGAATTCAGAGACCCCAAACTCAAGATCTCTGTTTGTTCCCAATGGAAAACTGCACTTAACATATATTTAAAGGAGTCCCCATGTTAACCTATGGGAGAGATAGGCCTTGCGATAGTAAAAACCGAATTTGGCAGAATTTCACTATCAGGACATGTGAAACACACTAGTGCCCTACCTTTTAAATACACTACACCCTGCCCATGGGGCTACATAGGGCCTACCTTAGTGGTGACAGATATGTAGTAAAAGGGAAGGTTTCGGCCTGACAAGTGGGTACACTTGCCAGGTTGAATTTGCAGTACAAAACTGCACACACAGACACTGCAGTGGCATGTCTGAGACATGTTTAGTGGGCTACTCATGTGGGTGTCACAATCAGTGCTGCAGGACCACTAGTAGCATTTGATTTACAGGCCCTGGGCACCTCTACTGTACTTTACTAGGAACTTACTAGTAAATCAAATATGCCACTCAGGGGTAACCAATCATAATCACAATTTACAGAGGAAGCACTTGCACTTTAGCAATGGTCAGTAGTGGTAATGTACCCAGAGTACCAAAAAGTAGCAAAATCAGAGTTCAGCACACAGTCAAAAATACAGGAAGCAGAGGCAAAAAGACATGGGAAGCCATGCAAAGGATGCCAGGTCTAACAACCGTGGATCTCTGTCATCAGCTGGAGCCAGATCTGATGCCTGCCATTCGTCATCCAAATAGCATATCACCCATTACACAAGACATGGCAGTCATGGAAGTTCCTGGCCACAGGGTCTTTCCAAAATACAATGGCCCTATCTTCTGGGATGTCCCAGCCTATGTTCAGTCTTTTATTAAAGGATGTACTCTCAGCAATGTTAAAACACCTGGACAGCGACATCCGGTTTCCTCAACAAGAGGATTTCGCCCATGTGAGGGCTGACTTCTATGGTTTGACTCACATCCTACATGTTGTTGGAGCCATTGATGGTACACATGTTGCCTTGGTCACACCACGTGGCATTGAACAAGTCTATCGTAACAGAAAGAACTTCCATTCCATCAATGTCTAAGTTGTTTGTCTGGTAGACCAGTACATTCCACAGGTCTATGCCAGTCATCTGAGTTAATTCCATGATGCCTTCATCATGCGGAACAGTGCAATTCCACACCTAATTTCACGACTGTAGCGAGAGAGGGCCTGGGTGATTGGTAAGTTACATATGTCATGTTTATATGCAATGTCTACTGCAAAAATTCAAAGGAGAGAGACACATAGTTGTATACATTTCCCAATCCATTACAGGGGACACTGCATACCCAAACCGTCTATGGTTGTTGACACAGGTGAAGAATACAACTATGCCAGGGGAGGTCTGCCTCCACAATGCCCATGGAAGAACTCAGCATGTCTTGGAGCGGGGTTTTGGGCTCCTAAAAGCCAGATTTAGGTGTCTGGACAAGACAGGTGGTGCCCTCATCTACTCACCTGAAAAGGAATGTATGATTTTTGTGGCCTGCTGCATGCATATCCCATATTTTGAAGATGAGGGGGCGCTAGCAGTACCATAAGGTGAGAATCCTGAAATGCCAAGTGAGGATGATAGTGATGAAGAGGAAAGTGAAGACTTGCAGGCAGATCTCATCAATCACTACTTCACTTCTGTGTAAGTATGTAATGTTATGTGATTACAGCCACTGTATGGTGAACTGTAGGGGCCAGGATGTGTTGAGTAGGGTACTTGTTTCCAATAGACAGGGGATAATATGCTATGCAAGGTTTGCTTGCTAAGCCAGACTTGGAAATGTTACTAGCTTGATGATCTGCTTTGTTTGTGTCAGTCTCATTGCAATGTGGGTGGATCTACTGAAGTTTGATATGTGGTTTGGGTCATATGTATAATATTTCTTACCTAAACTCCTTGTCTTCTGTTATATCCAGGTCTCTTCGCCATGCCATTCGCATGTGGGCATTTCAGAGTTGTGACATTGGCAGGTAGCTGTTGCTGTTCTGACATATGAAGTGGACATGGATTGATTCAGGTAATGTTGGTCACAGATATGGGGTGTATGAGTCCTATGCCAAAGCAGCTTGGACAGTGGGTGGATGGAATTCTGAAGTGCACAATACATTTGTTTGATACGATGAGTTGGTCTAATTGTTTCATGTGTGTGATCTGAAATATGTCATCCAGTGCAATCCATGCATTCTCCCTTCACATTGTGTTGAGAATATGATCCTGTATGAGCTTTGTGTTGCTATCAATATGCTTCCTCATTGCAGGTGACAGTGCCTGTGCGACAACACTGACATAGGTTTGTGTCATGCCACCAGAAGCTTGTTCATTAGAATACGATGGACCTATGATTAGGGACTGTTGTACTGCCCCATGTCTGTGCCATGGCGTATGTTAAGTTGGCAGACATGGTTTTGGTATGTGATAAGGCTCTAGCTATTGCCAATATACACTAATCTGTCAGCCTATTCTATGGGTCAAGGTCTGACAAAGCCCTTTCTTCTGTGGTCTAGGGGATGGTACCTTTGTGATACCTAGCCTGACTCAAGATTGTTCTGCCATTCTTGTCTATGACAGTCGAGACATTTTACCAGCCTATGTAGTGTACCATCAATAAAATGTTTGGTGTGACTAGACACTTGTGTCATTGTGTTGCTAATTCTCCTCAGCATGACACTACCCAAGACATATCCCTTCTTCCAGTACCATCTTATGTCTTCCTCATGTGCATCACTTGGGTTTACAATTCAACCATTCAAAAGGTTGAAACAATGGTAGTAGGCAGTGTTTTTGTGACAGGTGTGTTTATTACATAAGTATAGGACATAATTGCGAGACTCAACAAAAAAGTAAAGTGAAGGGATCAGTCATGGTGGATGGGATCAAATCAGTAGGTGCAACAACATGTTAAGTTCAAAGTCAAGTGTCCTACTACCATGGAAAGTGGCTAAATAACAATCAACAGAGTGAATATGTGGCACACAAAGGAGTTCCTTCAGGAAGAGGTCACTTGCTGGCAGTGGTTGATGTCTTGCCATCTGCGCCTCCTGGAGTCACAGGTGGATGTCCCCAATTGCTAGGGGGATCTGATGTTACAGAGGTACAGACACATGAGTGTCTGAGGTGGGTCCTTCCCCTGACAGGGCCTCCCTTCCAGTGGCTGCCAAAGATGTTGAAGGCGCTGGTGTTGCTTGGCCAAAGGAAGGGGTGTGGTGTTGCTCATGGTCCCTGATCATCGTACTACTGATCTCCCTGAAAACCCCTGTTAGGCTTGGCATCCTTGACGTGGTCTCCCCTAACTTTTTGTCTCTTCTTCCCCGGTTGTTGATGTGTGCTGGACTCTGTTTTTGCTGGGTTTTTTATACTCTGGGCACTTTACCATTGCTAACTAGTGCTAAAGTGCAAATGTTCTAATGTAAAATGTATGTGTAAATGGTTTATCCATGACTGACCTATTTGATTTACTAGTATGTTCCTAGTAAAGTGCACTAGAGGTGCCCAAGGCCTGTAAATCAAATGCTACTAGTGAGCCTGCAGCACTAGTTGTGCCACCCACATCAGTAGCCCTGTAAACATGGCCCAGACCTGCTACTGTAGTATCTGTGTGTGCTGTTTTAAAGTGCCAATTCGACTTGGCAAGTGTACCCACTTGCCAGGCCTAAACCGTCCCTCTGTATACATGTAAGGCACCCCTAAGGTAGGCCCTATGTAGCCCCATGGGGAGGGTGCAGTGTATCTCAAAGGTGGAACATTTACTGATGCGTGTTACATGTCCTAACAGTGAAATACTGCTAAATTCAGTCTTCACTGTTGCAAGGCCTATCTCTCTCATAGGGTAACACAGGAGCTGCTTTTAAATATTATTAAAGTACAGATTCCCATAGAGAGCAGATAGAAATGTGGAGTTTGGGGTCTCTGAACTCACAATTTAAAAATATATCTTTAGTGAAGTTGGTTTTTAGACTGTTAGTTTGAAAATGCCACTTTTAGAAATTAGGCATTGTCTTGCTTAAACCATTCTGTGGCTCTGCCTGTTTGTGGACTCCCTGTCTGAGTCAGTTTGACAGATGGGCTTTTTGCACCCCTTCTCTAGACAGTGACACAAAGGGAGATGGGGTGTAGCCTGCACATTGTGGTGAGCCATCTGTGCTAGGAGGGGAAGGAGAAGTAGTCACTCACACCTGAATGGGCTGTGCCTGCTCTCTCACAATGCAGTCTCCAACCCCCTGGTGTGTGTCTGAGGACTGGCCTGGGCAAGGCAGGATCTTGTGAACAACAGGGACTTTCCTTTGAAGTATGCCTACTTCAAAGGCAGAAAGAGGTACAAGTATTGGACCCAAAACCCCTCAAGATCAGATCACGCCTGCACCCAAGAGGAACCTCTGCCAAGGAGAAGAGCTGAAGAGCTGAGGAGAAGTCCTTCCCCTGCCTGTGACTGTATTTGTTGGGCTATCCTGCAGTTGCTGCTTCTGCCTGTGAAAGGGGACAAAGACTGGACTTTGTAGTATATTCCTGCTTGTGAAGAATCTCCAAGGGCATGAGATGTTTGCTTCCCCCTGTTCTGAAGTCTCAGGGTCATCAGAGACTTTCTCTGCTAACATCTGGACTCTCTGCTGAGACTCCTGCCCTGCCAAGTGGTGTCCTCTCCAGTCCCTGGACCCTTGAAAGGTGAAGTTGGTAGACAAGAGCTGAAAATCCACACACAGAATGCTGTGTGGTGAAATTTACGACACTCCACCTGCATCGCAGCTGGGAGATCGACGCATCGCGGGTGGAGAAACAACTCGCAACATCTGCGTGTGGCTGTTGATAACGACGCAAATCCCACACAGCGTGGTTTTCTAACACCGTGTGACAGGATCTCCTTGCATCGTCCCTGGGTGTCAAAGTCAACCCAACTCTGAGCAGACCTGAGGTGCCCCATCCGGAAATCAACGCATCTCACTCTTTCGAGGGAGAAAAATTACGCATTGCAGACACGACTGGAGAAGAAATGATGCATGATCTCCCTTGCGATGAAGGAATCGACGCATTGCTGCCTTTTCCAATGCACGGTTGCCCATGCAGCTTTTTTTTTTAACTCTAACCAGGTACCTTGTGCAAAATCAATGTTTCCAATGTTTTCTAATGAGTAAGACTCTTATTCTATTGAAAATACATATTTTACCTTGTGTATGTTGTTTTTTGTTGTTTTAGTCTTGTTTGATTTAGATAAATATTACATATTTTTCTAAACTGGTGTGGTGTCCATTTTGTAATGTTTTCACTGTATTACTGTGTGTGTTGGTCCATATACTTTACACATTGCTTCTGAGATAAGCCTGACTGCTTGTGCCAAGCTACCAAGGAGGTAAGGAGGGGTTATCTAAGTGTGTTTCTCCATTACCTGACTAGAGTGAGGGTCCTTGCTTGGACAGGGGATAACCTGACTGCCAACCAAAGACCCCATTTCTAACAACCCCTGTTAGGGAGGCCAGGGTTGAGGCCTCCCATTTTCCAGAGGTTCGCAATTGAAGTTCCTTTGCAGTAGCTTCATCTTCATGAGTTCACCAAGTACCTAGTCTATCAAACCCTGGGATTATTGGTAGGCTCTCAAGACTTGGCTGATGGTGTCCTAGCCAGGACTATCCCCAGCAGCCTCATGCCACAGGTCCACACCATCCCTCCCACGCACCCTACCCCCATGTGCCTGTAACCTTGGCACAGCTTGCCTCCTACCACTGGTTCCAGGACCATCATTGTCGGAGGTGTTTTGCTGTGACTCATGATCCTGGACTGGATGGCACAAGATGGTTGTCACAGTCCTCGGGACACAGGTTTGGGGTCGACTGGCTGCCTGAGATATTGAAGCAACGGAGCTGTGAGGAGTCGAAGTGGTCACAGTGAGGTGAGGCTCACAGGTGTCGACTGACCGGGTTACCTTGTGGTACTGAAAATTCTGGACCCGTGTTATAAACATCGTCGTATCACAACGATTTTGGTATCAGCAGACCGAAAATGATTAGAATAGTATGCACAAGCATTGTATTCATATTCGGGTGACAAAATCACCCGAATATCAGAGTTTCCGTCCTGAACCCTCGTGTTCCATTTAAACGACAGCCATTTTGTGATTGCCCTCACATAGGCCAATGTCTAATGCTGAAAACGAGTCTGAAGGACACGTACATCTTTGCTGACTCCTCTGTGACCTGGGCAAGCTGACTCCACTGCCTGAAGCCAAACCTGTTCGGCCAGTTTCTTTCCCAGTGGCCGAATGAGATTAGTATCAAGGCACAACACATCATAAAACCTTTCATCACACACAAACCATGCCTAATCTTACACGCACCTGTCCCTGTTTCTTTCTTTATGACCTGCTTTACAAGGAGGAGGTGCCTGTTTATATTGGGGGTCCGTCGATATCTGATGAAAGTACTGAGCCTTGCCGGGTAATTGATTGAGGGCTGGACAAACTGAAATATGGGCATGTCATCATAACCCTGCTATTTCTTTGTACTGAAAATATGTGAATGGTCAACTGTAAAATAAGGAATGTTTGCCCAAAGCATAATATTTTGTATAAAAGAGAAGGTTAGCTTTGCAAGAGCAGCAGTCTTCTGAGAATATACACTGTGTTGTACTTCTAAGATACCTGTTACTGGCTGCAGCCAATAAACAAGATCTTTGACTTCACCAAGAAGACTCTGTGTTTCTGTAGTCTGAAACAGGAAGGACTCGAAGTCTTAGGGTGTGTTCCCTGGCACCACTGGGTTCTGAAAAACCCAGTACTTCAGTTGGCGCCCAACGTGGGGCGATTTCAGCGGTACCAGTCCAAGCCAGAGGTTCGTGAGGAACTTCGTGTGAAATTTCTGGAGGAGGCCGCCACTTCATCGACCCCTGTATGTCGACGTGGTCCGAAAGTCTTTGCTGCGAGGTTCCCCGCTTCCCGACGGCTACGAAGGACTGCTGCCCTGACTATCGCCCTGTTTTGGACCCTTGATGATTTGGTAGAGCGAAACGATAAACGAGTCTTCTGGTGAGGTAATCGATACCTCAGTTAATTATAAGTAGAGCGTCTCCCAGTCCTTAGTTTGGTTCTTAGTTTGGTATCCCCTTGGGATCTTTGATTTGGAACTTGCAAGTACCAAAGCCGAGGGATTCGTGTGTTCACGAGGCTATCGTATTCGATAATCCTTTGAAGTTTGAAGCTAGACTGGAGAGCGAAGATGCCTGGTCTTAGTAGACATGGAAACTTGTTTTGTCTTGGTTATAATAGGGATTCCCGATTGGAGGACTCGTGTCCGGTTCCTCCGATTGGAACTCCAACCTATGAACTATATGTGAAACATGGCATAGGCCCCCTCACATATAATGAAGTATGGATCCGATACACCAGGAAAGATGGTGTTTTAAAATGGTCCCAATATGGTAGTTTTGGCACAGAGATTCTGGATAATCTGGAGGTTAAACTTTTTAAGAAGAAAGCCCGGCCGGCGATGTTTGACTCTTTCCGCCTATGGCGTAAGGAAGCCAAACAGAAGGAAATTAAATTAGCAAAGAGAAATAAGAGGGAAGAGGGTATCTCGATAATGCAAGCTGCCATACAGTTTAAAGATGATGAAGAAGAACAGATGAATGAGCAGTTGCACAGGCAACGTAAATTGGTGAACGATAAATGTTATCCAGTTTTTCCGCTTCTTCAGCAAGATGCAGCAAAAGAACTTGAGAAAGATCCTTTAATGTCACACTTGTTGAGTTCGCCACCCCCTTATGCGCAGAATGCTACAGCACCCCCGCAACCTTTAGCTGTGCAACCTCCGGTTATTGTGCCTCAGGTTCTTCCACAGCCGCCAGCTCCTCTTCAGTTGGCTCCTACTACTATGGCGCAGCCCCTTCAAGGGCCGCCGACTTCGCTACCTGCTCCATCTGTACCTCCTGCGACTTTATGTACTACATCGACTGCCTCTTCTGGGTTCTTCCTGATACTGCCTCTGCGTCTGCCTCTGCGTCTGCCTTGCCTCCCTCTGTTTTTCCTCCTGTTCTTTCATCAACTTCTCCTTCTGTCCGACAGAGAATGACAGATACTGTTGCCAGCCTTATATTTCCTCTCTTTGGGTCGTCTGGTGTGACCCCAGATTCGGAGCATAAACAGTCGCGTAGTCAACTGCCTAATTCTCAAGAGAGAGAAATGTTTGACCGTATGGCGCGTAAATGGATTGTTTACCCTTTAAGATACGATGTAGAGTCTGTTATGGATGTCTTCCGTCAATGGGAAGCACCGAAACAAAGATACGTTTTTGAGAAAATGTGTGCATTCCTTTGTGAGGAATTGGAGGATAATGATTTGGAAACAAATCCGCCTGATTTGTGCCGTGTACGGTTTGAGTTTGAAAACGGCACGATTGTGGGTCCCGATGTTGAGAAAGCAGTTGCGACGTTGTTGTCCTTTAGGAATAAAGATCCTTCTCAGTCATTGTTCCAACATGACTCCTCTGTTAAAAAAAAGGTGCGACAGTACCCAATGAGAGAAGTCCCTCCGGTATGGAAGGACGCTGTTGCGGCTGATGTTGCTAATCAAATTGATGCTGTCCCAGCTCATTTTCAGCGTGTTTGGGTACATGTTCCGTGGAAGCGAGCTGAAGTTTTAGCCCTTAAGCAGACTTTGCCTGATCCCCGTAAAAACCCTGCAGGGTATTATAAGGAATTATCACAGACTGCAGACTCATGCATTATGAATTTAGCCGACATTGACATGTTATTTGGGAATGTTGTTCCACAGCCTTTGTGGGGATTGATTCGCCATACAGATCATGCACAAGAGTTAGGTGACTCATGGGCTAATATTAGTGCTGCAAATGATAGACAAGTTGGTGGTGCCAAGCCTGAGCCTTTGGTAGCAGAACTGCCTGCTAGGATCATTACTTACATGAAGACTTTAATGCCTGCGATGCGTGTGAATTGGGATAAATTGTCTGCGTGTAAGCAGAAGAAAGATGAAACAGTGTCTGATTTCTTCACCAGGTTTGAGGAAACGTTTATCGACCACAGTGGTCAAGATATGAGTACAGAAGGTGGTCAACGGTTGTTCGTCGACAAGTTTGTGCACAATTTGCTTGCCGAGCTGTGTAAGAAATTGAAGGATTCAGAGAGTTCTTGGGCCGTTTCCTCTTCAGCACAAATATTGGCTACTGCACAGTACTGTGAAAATAGGGATAAAGATGAGAAGGATAGAGCAGACAAGAAAACTAAGAATTAAAGACGAAGGTTCTTTTACAACAGGCGTATCCGCAACGTGGTGGTCAGAGTAACTATCAGCAACCTCAACAGTTCCAGAGAAACTCGCAAAGGTTCGAGTTTTCTCAACCACGTGTTCCTGTAGGTCCCAATCAGTGTTCATATTGTAAAGAAGAGGGTCATTTCAAGTATAGTTGTCCTATTTTGTTACAGCGTACGAATGGTACTTCTGGCGTAAGAGGTCGAGGTGTTCAACAAGCTCCTAGAGGTAGAGGACGTGGAAGTTTTCCCCAGAACACGCGTTCCTTTCCATCTCAAAACTCAATGAATAGTTTTGGCCAGCAACATAACGCGTCTGGTAGGACGGCTCAGTACTATGCTGACGACTACTATGCAGAAGATGAGAACATGGAAGGTAATAATTGCTAGGACAGCCATAGACGAAGAGAGGGAGTTTTTTTAGTTCCAGTAGATCAGAATGGACCTTATGTTAAGGTGATTACCACAGGTGTGTCGGAGCCTTTTCTGTTGGATACTGGTGCTACAAAGAGTTCTATTATGCACTCAAAACTCCCTGGCGCACCTATGTCTGGCGAGATGAATGTTTCAGTAGTTTTTTCTGGCGCCCCGGTTAGGAACCCGATTTCTAGTCCTATGTCCCTTTCTGTTGGACCTTGTGAATTGGAAGCACCCCTTATTCTGACGACAGGTTGTGGTGAAAACTTGTTAGGATTGGATTTGTTGAAAAGGTTGTATGCGACATTATATTGTTCTCCTTCGGGAGTACAACTTACACTGGGTAGGAAAATGGTCTCTCCAATGTATTTGTTGAAGGATAAACTTCTGACCGAATTGTCGTTTCTTCCTGATACCATTTGGGCTACTGGTCCTAATGACGTGGGTCTGTTGGAAATACCGCCTTATGTTGTGACATTGAAAGCCAATGTTAAATTACCACGCATTCAACAATACAAGATCTCTAGTGAAGGTGAAAAGGCGTTGCTAGCGATCATTTATGATTTAATTGAAAAAGATGTAATTGAAGAGACAAGAGGCAACGTTTGTAATAGTCCTGTTCTGCCTGTTTTGAAACGTACTGACCCCTCTAAGCCACCTGTTTACAGGCTCGTGATTGATCTTAGAGAGGTAAATAAAATAGTTGTGCCACAGTTTCCAGTTGTTCCTAATATCACTGCCCTATTGACTATGATTCCAGCTTCCGCCACCTGGTTCTCGGTGATTGACTTAAAGAATGCTTTCTTCAGCATCCCGATTGCAAAGGAGAGCAGGGATATTTATGGCTTCAGTTTGGGAGGCCGAAGTTTCCGCTTCAAACGCGCTCCACAAGGCTACTGTGAAAGTCCATCAATATATAGTCAGGCTTTAAAAACACAGCTTGATGCAATTGTTTTACCTGACGGCGCTACCCTTATTCAGTACGTCAATGATTTGCTAGTCGCTACAGATACTGAAGAGATTTGTAAAGAAGCCATCTTGTCGTTGTTGCGTCATTTATCTGATTTACATCACAAAGTGTCCCTTTCAAAACTGCAATATTGTCGACAAGAAGAGACCTACTTAGGTCATCTCTTATCGAAGGAGGGAAGGAAACTGACCTCAGAAAGAATTCAGGCAATTGCAAAATTGAGTGTGCCAAGGACACAGAGAGAAGAACGTGCTTTCTTGGGCATTACATCATACTGCAGACAATGGATACCGAATTTTTCTTTGCTGGCCAAACCTTTGGTAGCATTGACCTATAAAGATACACCGAAACCCGTTCCGTGGTCTGAAGATTGTCAGAAAAGTTTTTCCGAATTGCGTAATGCATTGTGTTCGGCTCCTGTGTTGGGTACCCCCGACTACAGTAAGCCCTTTACACTGTATGTCCATGAGAAAGAGGGTTGTGCATTGTCAGTGCTACCACAGTCTTTTGGAGACAAGCAGCGCCCATGTGCATATTTTTCGTCAACTTTGGATCCGGTAGCTAAAGCATTGCCGAGTTCCTTGAGAGCCACAGCGTCAGCAGCTGTTTCTATTCGACAGTCTGCTGGGTTAGTGATGAATAATATGTTGATTGTGATGGTTCCACATGCAGTGGACACGTTGTTAAACAGGACCAAGACACAGCATTTAACTAGTGCTCGTTTGTCAGGTTACGAGTTGACACTGTTAGCGAGTCATGTGCACATAAAGAGGTGCAATACGTTGAATCCAGCCATGTTATTGCCGATTTCAGTAGAGACAGATGATGGTGAACAACATGATTGTTTTCTTAGTACAGAAGAAGAAACGAAAGGGAGAGTAGATCTTAAAGATACTCCTCTTGTAAAGTGTGATGGTACCTTATGGGTGGATGGTTCATGCTTCAAGCTTCCGAATGGTGATACGACTGCAGCATATGCTGTCACAACTTTGCATACGATTGTTGAAGCTGCACGTATACCACATAATTCAGCTCAAGCAGCAGAGCTGATTGCACTTACGAGAGCGTGTGTGTTATCGAAAGGAATGAAAGTGACCATATATACCGACAGCCAGTATGTGTTTGGTGTGGCCCATAGTTTTGGACGATTGTGGAAAGAACGTGGGTTCCTGACTTCGCATGGAGCTAAAATTCAGCATGGTCAGTTGGTGAATGAGCTTCTTGAGTCACTGACCTTGCCATTACAAGTTGCGATTGTGAAATGCAGTGCACACAAGAAGGTTACTGATGATGTTGGTCGGGGCAATGCATTTGCTGACGAAATCGCAAAAGAAACAGCAAAAGATGTGATGAATCGAATTTATGTTGCAGGCCCCGCAAGATGGGTTGGTGACGTTGGAATATGTGAAGATACGATAGAGGGTGTGAAGTCTCTTCAAGCTGAAGCTTCAGAGAAAGAGTTGAGTGTGTGGAAAGAAAGTACGGGTAAATTGGATGAAAATGGTTGTTGGGTTGACTTGTCAGAACATCAGCGATGGTTGTTACCCGATGCGTATGTGCTTGCAGTGGTGACAATGGCTCATGGAATGGCCCATATCAGGGTGAAAGGGATTTGTAAGTTGTTGGCTCCAGTATGGCAAAATGCTGGAATTCCTAAATGTGCAGAGAATGTGGTCAAGAATTGCATGGTGTGTCTGAAATACAATCCTGGTAGGGGAACCCCAACTCCAGCTGGTCATTTTGCGCCTCCAACGTATCTGTTCGAGGTTTTGCAGCTAGATTTCATCCACATGGAAAGGTGCAACAATCTGAAATACGTACTCGTTGTTGTTTGTGCTTTTTCAAGATGGGTAGAAGCATATCCCTTAAAAGACAACACTGCCTTATCCACAGCTAAAGCCCTTGCCAAAGAATTCTTCCCTAGGTTTGGAATGCCGAGAATGGTCTGGAGTGATAATGGGAGTGAATTTGTGGGTCGAGTGATGAAAAAAGTATGTGAGGGGCTAGGTATCCAGTAAAAATTCCACGCTGCAAATCACCCCCAATCAGCTGGACTAGTAGAGTTCTATAATGGCACGCTAAAACTGAAGTTGGCAAAGATACAAGCGAGCTCTGGTCTTAAATGGCCTGACGCTCTGCCTCTAGCACTCCTATCAACAAGAATGACTGTGCATTCGCGAGTGGGACTTAGTCCTTATGAAATTGTGTTCGGCCGCCCGGCCAACATATGGGGAGTGCCAGGACCAACAAAATTCAGTGAGATCGAACACCCTGTACTGCTTGATTATTTGTATGAATTGACTGCTAAATTGCGTGTTATCGATCCTGGATCATGGGTGCTGGTCAAGAACTTCCAGCGGACAAAGAATGACCAGCCCCGTTGGACCGGCCCCCACCTCGTCCTTCTCTCAACAAGATCAGCTGTTCGAGTGGAAGGGAAAAAGAACTGGATCCACGGCGTACACTGCAAGAGGGTCCCTTTTCCTCTACCGTACGACCGATGGGTCCAGGAGGGGATCGCTGACTCTGAGACTGAGACTGTGCCTCGTTTTTTGCCATTTAGCGATGCACGTGTAAAAGGAACAATTTCTGAACGAGAAAGTGACAATAATTTGCAAGAAGCTGTGCCACCGTCAATTCGATTGAACACTACAGAGCCTGAAATGTTGTTCCAGAACCAGACAGTACCTGGAAAAAGCCGTTATAATTTGAGACCAAGAACTAAGGACAAATAATTTTTCCCGCTCCTTTGCTATTTTTTTTGAAAGGTGCGGCTCTCTCATCTGAGAAACTTTCTTATTTTTGTTTTTTTCTTTTCGAACCGCCATCCGGGTTCAGCTGTAGGGTCGTGGTTGCCCAAGTCTTTGGAGTGCAGCTGAAGACGTTAGGTCGACAGTTCTGGTCGGTCTAAGGGAGTTGCCCTGGACTGACAGAAGCATTCCCTAGCATAGAACACCCTACCACCACGAGCAGCAATTAGAGAGGATGGAGTTTTTCAAGAATGAGAGACCTGCCAGACAGATGGACTTTAAAGCCAGAATGTGTATAATAATGACAAAGAAACGATTTTTGATATTATGTATTTTCATGTTGCTTAGTGTAATGACGTTTTTAATAGGATATGTTTTATTCTCTTTTCAAGTGACATTTGCACCCATTACACAGCCCATACCTCCTTGCACGAGTCTGCCAGAAGATTAGAATTTGTCAACAATTCATTCATTCAGCTTCTACACCGACACCAATTAGTAGTGAACACAACTAACTGTTGGGTGTGTGGTCTTATGCCTCATACTACTGATAAAGGTATCCCTTATCTGGTCCTGCCTTTCAGCCATAATGGTTCTGTATGGGCATATAGAACGGTGTTCATATACGCATATGAAGCCAACCCCCTACGTTCTGTGAAAGATAATCCTAAGAATAGTGCTCTAGCTAAGGGTATAGTAGATATGATTAGGGAAGATATTTCCTATGAGACTATCCCGAGAGATGAGACACTAGCATATATTGGATTGAACATAACAGGATATGGAGTTACTCTGAGTGGGAACCAGCGAGCCAAGAGATCCTCCCCGATTTGGATTGTACCCCATCAGGGTCACCTATGTCTGCAAGGTAATGGCAAGAATCCCAGAACTCAGTTAGGGAAAAGTATCTGCACTGAAACATATGTTTTTGCGTCTCAGACTTCTCCTTCGTTCTTAGCAGCTAAGGGTACCTATTTCATCTGCCATAATAGAGCCTATACATGGTTGCCCCCTGACTTCTCAGGCACATGTTTTGTTTCGTTCCTGTTACCTCCCACGTACACGGCCGCGGCAGATTACCATAAGACAAGGATAGTTAGAGGTGTCATAAGTAAAGAAGACACTACAGGACAAGAATTTGGAGATTTCGTAAAGGGTATTCTGCCGTTTTGGGGTCCTATGGTTAACAGCAGAAACATAAGGCAATTGACAAAGGTGGTTGAATCCATGGTAGTTGAAACCGCCGGTGCCCTTGGTAATTTGACTGCTGAGCTCCAGTCGGATCGCCTTATGACTCTTCAGAACAGGGTCGCATTAGACGTCATACTTGCAGACCGAGGTGGGGTATGTAAAGTGATCCAATCAAGTTGCTGTGTTTTTATCCCAGATAACGCTCCGACAGTCTACCAGGCCATTTCCAAACTGCATAAGATCTCCGAGTCTATTCACGTGGATAAAGGAGATTGGTCATTGATGGGGTGGTTCTGGGAGCTGATATCCGCCTGGGGATGGAAGACTCTGGTAGTCATTGGGATGATCTTAGCCATTCTTTTCCTGTCCTGTCTGTGTGTACAGTGTGCTCCGGCAATATGTGGCCTCTGTGCTACATCGTGTGTAAGGAAACCTGTATCAAGGGACGAGCTAGGTAATAGGATGATGCTACAGCAACATCTCAAAGACTTTATGAATATAGACCTGGACTCAGATTAGTGTGAGTATAGGTTATTGCCTATGTAAGGGCAAAAGGAGGGTCTGTGGTACTGAAAATTCTGGACCCGTGTTATAAACATCGTCGTATCACAACGATTTTGGTATCAGCAGACCGAGAATGATTAGAATAGTATGCACAAGCATTGTATTCATATTCGGGTGACAAAATCACCCGAATATCAGAGTTTCCGTCCTGAACCCTCGTGTTCCATTTAAACGACAGCCATTTTGTGATTGCCCTCACATAGGCCAATGTCTAATGCTGAAAACGAGTCTGACGGACACGTACATCTTTGCTGACTCCTCTGTGACCTGGGCAAGCTGACTCCACTGCCTGAAGCCAAACCTGTTCGGCCAGTTTCTTTCCCAGTGGCCGAATGAGATTAGTATCAAGGCACAACACATCATAAAACCTTTCATCACACACAAACCATGCCTAATCTTACACGCACCTGTCCCTGTTTCTTTCTTTATGACTTGCTTTACAAGGAGGAGGTGCCTGTTTATATTGGGGGTCCGTCGATATCTGATGAAAGTACTGAGCCTTGCCGGGTAATTGATTGAGGGCTGGACAAACTGAAATATGGGCTTGTCATCATAACCCTGCTATTTCTTTGTAGTGAAAATATGTGAATGGTCAACTGTAAAATAAGGAATGTTTGCCCAAAGCATAATATTTTGTATAAAAGAGAAGGTTAGCTTTGCAAGAGCAGCAGTCTCCTGAGAATATACACTGTGTTGTACTTCTAGGATATCTGTTACTGGCTGCAGCCAATAAACAAGATCTTTGACTTCACCAAGAAGACTCTGTGTTTCTGTAGTCTGAAACAGGAAGGATTCGAAGTCTTAGGGTGTGTTCCCTGGCACCACTGGGTTCTGAAAAACCCAGTACTTCAACCTGGATGGGCCAGAACCATCCTCAATGTCAAGACTTCCAGGACTGGTGACATCATGGAGGGCTTGAGCCATGGCAGTAGTGGCAGTCTCTTCAGTGGGCTCAGTATTTGCAGTTGCAGCTAGACTTGTTGATTGAACAATACAATGTATTGTGACATATACCTCGAATAGTAAACGGTGACATTTGGCTAAGCCCATGTACACATTGTATTTGCAGATTTCCCTTATGTGACAGGTACACATGCTATCAGTTGTATTGACCTGACACTTGGATGACATACGAATTCCATTTCAGTCAACTAGCTTCAGAAAGTCAGAGTTTATTAGCACTAAGAAGGATGGTCATAGACTTATTTATTGCCAGCAGTGTAGGCTAAACAGTGGCTGGGCAGGATGTGGTTTAGGTCATTTTAAGACCTAGTTGAATGTTATGCAGGAAGACCCAGAACCTTGTTACATGTGATAGTTGTCATCATGTGGTCAGTGCATTGTGAATGTGTCTTCTGCAATACCATGCATATGATGCATCCTGGGGCCTTTGATCTGTCTCAAATGATTTTGGCAGACAGGTTGAGCTGTCCTTATTGTCCACAATATTTTCATCTTGGCATAGCTGCTCAGAATGGATCTAGGTGTTTAGCTACATCACAGAGTGTACCATGATCTGTATCTTGGTCCCTCCCAGTTGGATAAACTTAATTTGTGAGTTCACAGACAAATGCACAATGTCATATGGACACTGGCCTGGTTATTGGAGTTACAGGGACCGGTCCTCTTGGGATCTACAGCCCTGTTACTCCAAGTCCAGTGAATTTTTCCCGAGTGCCGTGTCACTGATGTTTGTGATGCCCAAATCCACCACGGCATCTGCAGCCCTGTGGCATTTCCACGACCCCATGAAGTTGCCCCTCTGCGTCTTGACCCACCGGACATCGTCCCCACCGGAGCGTAAGGACCCGACTCTTCGTACTGACACCGCCTCATCTCCCTTGCTCTGCAGCAAGGACCCGACGCTTTGCACTGACACCTCTGCTCCACTGCTCCTCAGCACCAGTGCTGATGCCGCATCAGATCCTTTGACGCCTCGTTTCCAGAACTCCGAGCACTGTCTTGTTTCTTCACTTTCCAAAGGTATTGTACCTGGGGGTCCACGCGACTCCGTGACCAGTGACATTGGCGTCAGATTCTTGTGATCCGCTCTGTCACAATGCCGCGATAACACCAAATTGAAGCATTTGTGTTTCTAAGCACTATTTTCAAGTTTAATCTTTGAAAATAAATAACTTTGATTGTGTATGTTGTATTTTTGTTGTTTTGGTCTTGTTTTACTCAGATAAGTATTGTCTATTCTTCTAACCTGGTGTTGAGTGCTTTTGTGTTTTTTCACTGTTTATGTTGGTACAAAGACTTTACACATCTCTCCAGAGATAAGCCTGACTGCTTGTGCCAAGCTACCAAGGGGGTGAGCAGGGGTTATGTGAGCTGTGTCTCTCCCTTATCCTGACTAGAGTGAGGGTCCCAGCTTGGACAGAGTGCAAACTGACTGCCAACCAGAGGCCCCATTTCTAACACTGGTGATCAGCGGTGAGGATAGGAGTTGTATTTGTGCTTGACATACAGTGATTGGTGTACATTACTGTTTCAATGTTGACCGTTACATGACCACATACAACTTGTTTTCCTCTTTGTTGATCTTTTTTTCTTCTTCCTTTTTGTTAGTTTTACCTTGGGATGTCTCTGCCTTTTTGGAACTCTTGCATCTTTATTGAACCTCACACACAAGTATGTCTCAATGTGGGAATGCACCAGCTGTTGTGTTTGAGTTGAAGAAACTGGAGGAGTATGCAATGGCGCAGCTTAAAAAATTATGCAAATAACGTTCCTACCCACTAAAAACCTCTGCTAGGAAGGAGCTTCTGCAAAAGGCACTGCGGGCCTGGTTGGCAGCTAAGGAGGCTGGGGGGCACACAGAGTAGGAGAATGTGGATAAAGGAGATGCAGAGCATACATGATGTTGTGTTGAGTAACCCTGATTTGTCTGGGGGAAAGGCCTCCAGGGCATACAGTGGTGTTTCTTCCAAAGGTCTGACCCCAGAGGAGCTGCAGGACAGACAAGGAGAGAGAATGCACAAATTCGAGTTAGAAAAGCTTAAGTGGAAATAGAAGAGAAAAGATTAGCCATAGAAGAGAAACCTACAATTTTGGCTCATGAATTAAGTTTGAGAGAGCTGGACCAAAGGATCCAGTCCAGCAGTGATGGTGGCAGCAATTCCACAGTGCATCCTAAAAGGAGGGTACACATCCCAAAGGATTTAGTGAAGGATCACACAAGGGAGGATAGCAAATACCTGTGGTTTAAGGGGTACAAAGCAGATCTCCACGGGAACATGGTCCTTGCGGTCCACTGGGGGGGGGATCTGTGAAAGCACTTTGGGGTATAGAGGAGGGACACCCTGACATCCTTAGGGGATCCTCAAAAACACCTATTCTATCATGAAGGACATCCTACCCACTAGTTATGGTCTCACCCCTGAGCTGTACAATGAAAAGTTTAAATCCTATAAGAAAAGGGAATCCCACACTTGGTTGGAATGTGTAGATGCTTTCTGCAGGCCACTGGGTGTTTGGGTGAAGGGCAGCAAGGTAACAATTTATGAGGGGCTGTACAATTGTATTGCATTGGAGCACTTGTATAGTGTTGGAAAATGGCCTCTCAGAAGAGTCACCCAGACTTTTTGCCTTTCTCCTCTTCTTTTTCTGACCTCATTTTTGCTGGTTTTAAGGATTCTGCACACTTTCCAACTGCTAACCAGTGCGAAAGTGCATATGCTCTCTCCCTTAAATATGGAATCATTGGTTCAACTCCAATTGGCATATTTAAATTACGTCCCTAGTAAAGTGCACTACATGTGCCCAGAGCCTGTAAATGAAATGCTACTAGTGGGCCTGCAGCACTGGTTGTGCAACCCACATAAGTAGCCCCTTAAGCATGTCACAAGCCTGCCATTGCAAGGCCTGTGTGTGCAGTTTTACTGCCACTTTGACTTGGCATTTAAAACTACCTGCTAAGCCTCAAACTCTACTTTTGCTATATATATAAGTTACCCCTAAGGTTGGCCCTAGGTAACCCATAGGGAAGGGTCCTATCTAGGTAAAAGGTAGGGCATGTACTTATGTGTTTTACATGCCCTGGTAGTGAAAACATCTTAAATTTGTTTTCCACTACAGTGAGGCCTGCCCCTCTCATAGACTAGCATTAGAATTTCCCTCATATGCTCTTAAGTGGTAGATTCTTATAGGGAAGGAGTAGCAATGTCTTGTTTACTATTGCCAGACTGGTAATAGAAAATCCTGCTTACTGGTGAAGTTGGATTTAAAATTACTATTTTAGAAATGTCACTTTTAGAAAGTGGGCATTTCTCGGCCCGTACTGCCATCTGTCCCTTACAGCCTGTCTCCAATCAATGTCTAGTCTGTGCTGGTTGACAGCTCCCTCGTGCAATCCACCCAGACAACCATAAACACAGGAAACTCAGCCACATCTGCATTCATCTGCATACTGAATGAGTCTTCCTGGGCTGGAAGAGTGGAGGGCCTGACACTTACATTTCAAAAGCCAGTGGCATTCCCTCAGACAAAGGAATGACAACTCCCCACAGGGACCCTGGCAGACAGGACTGGGCTGAAAGGGGAACTTATGCACTTCAAAACCACTCTTTGAAGTCCCTCATTTCGAAGGCATTTTGGGGTATATTAACGAGGTCTCTGACCCCACTTATTCAGACACTTCTGGACCTAGACCTGCACCCCCTCAGAGGAGCTGCCTGGCTGCCCAAAGGACTCATATGGACTGCTCTGCTGAGGAGGACTGCTGTCCTGCTGTTGCCCTGCTGCCCTGCTGACCTCTGACTTTGCTGGAAGGACTCTGCCCTCCCTAGAAGTGTTCTCCAAGGGTTTGGATTGAGCTTGCATCCTGTTTCTGAAGTCTCAGGACCAACAAAGACTTCATCCCTTCAAGAAACTCCTTGTGGGTCAAACATCAATGAAACACCTGCAGAAATCAATGCAACCCAGCATTGCAGCTGAAAAATGGCTGCACAGCCGTCCGTAACGACGCAGCATTGACTTCCCAACTGGAAACTTGCCACAGTGTGTGCCTTGCAATGGAAAATTTGCTGAATCGCCTACCAAATCAATGCAGTGCCTACTCCTTCTTCCAGCGTGACAAGGATTATCAACACATTGTCCCTGGGTGTCAAAATATCCCCGCATCACAATGAGGAACCAAGAGGGTGCGCTGGAAAACAACACAAACCCCTTGGAGCATGGAAAGAAACAATGCATTTTCTGTGCTGTGTCAAGAAATCCGATGCAACACCTTATTTTACATGCATCTCCTCCTCAGCGGTCTCCATGTGTTGTTATTTTTGACGCCACCCAGGTACTGTGTGTAACAAAGAAACAACAATTTATTTCTAAGAACTGAGACTCTTTTAAACCTTTTAAAAGTGATATGTCAGCTTGTGCTTCTTAGATTTTTGTTGTTTTTACCTTATTTTATTCAGATAAATATTATCTATTTTTCTAAACCTGTGTTGGGTATTTTTGTGGTGTTTTCACTGTGTTGCTGTATGATTTGTTGCACAAATAGTTTACACATTGCCTTTTAAGTTAAGCCTGACTGCTCAGTGCCAAGGTACCAGAGAGTGGGCACAGGATAATGTGACTGTGTTGTGACTTACCCTGACTATGATTGTGGCCCCTACTTGGACAAGGATGTATACCGCTCCTAACTAGAGACCCCATTTCTAACACATAGGCCCTCATTATGAACACAGCGGGAAAGACCGCACGGCCAGCGGTGGCGGTAACTACTGCCAACAGGCTGGCGATCTGGCCCGCCAAATAATGAAGCACATGAAAAACAGGCAGCCTGAAAAACACTCACCACCAGCAGAGGAGTGTCAACAACGACGGAAGAGGCCCCCCACAGGCTGACGGAAAAGCCCTACCCTCCCAACAAATATTGAAACACGAGACCCCCGTCAGTTCTGGGGCGGGAACCTCCGCCACTCAAAGCCTGGCAGAAACAAACCAAATAAAAGGAAACACTCAACGGAGGCTCACACAACACGCTGAAGCAGACATGGATGGAGAGTTGGATATCATGCCAGTGCTGCTCCTTGCCATCTACCTCCGCGACCACCACTGCCGACAGTAAGTACCGCAACCTACTAAACAAGGGAAGAAAGGGCACAGTGACATACCCACCCACTCCACACACCCCGCAACGCACCCACAACATCACAAGCCATACACACCTGAGAAAGAAGTACTTACCCGACACAAGCCCAAGACAACCTGCCCAAAGTACCCACATGTGCACAACACCCCCCACAATGAAACGAGGAACCACGGCTCCAGAGTGTGCTAACACCAACACTGGGTACACAAACTTTATTAAAGCTCCAGGAGCAACAGATCGTCCAAATGAGGCTATTGGCCAGTCCATAGCAAAAAGGCTGACGGGGCCCAAATGGCCCAAACTTGACTCCTACATGTGCACATGGTACTCACCATAAAGGGGCATCAATGGGGCAGCCAGGCACCTCAGGGAACAGGGGTAGGAGGAGGCGGGGAGTGGTTGTAACAGGTGTAGGGGTGCTTGACGTGGATGCAGGTGCCTGTACAGTATGTTGAGGTGTGGTGGATGTGTGTTGAGTGGGTGTCTGGGAACATCTGAGTGTAATGGGAGGAGGTGGGGTGGATACAGTGGGACAAGACAGGCTGCCAGTGTAAATGGATGTTGTCTGGGTGTCTGCAAGTTTGGTGAGTGTGCTGCAAGTGTTACTCAAAGCCATTGTGGTGAGTGCAGGTGTAGTTTCTGGGGTGCATGATTGGATGTCTGATGTTGTGGTGACTGCAAGAATGGGGTCAGAAACAGTGAATGAGGGTGCAGTGCCTGTGAGTGTGCATGTAGAGGTGACAGACAAGGAGGCGGAAGAAGTGGACACAGTGGGGGACGTGGATGTTGTTGTGTGTGCCTTTGTATGTTGGCTCTGTGTATGCCTGTGGTGGAAAGTGTGGTGCTTGGGTTTCTCTGTGTGCTTCTTGTGTGTTGAGGTGTGTTCATTGATGTCTGAACGTGTGCTTGGGATGGGTGAAGGGAGTGCGGTGTTGGAAGGGGTAAAGGTGGTTGGAGGGGGGACAGAAAGCCAGGGACACTGGCTGCCGTCAAAGAGGAGGCCAGAGCCTGAAAAGATCACTGTAGGCCAGACATGGCACCGTGAATGCCTTCCAGGTATGCATTGCACTGCTGCATCTGGGATGCTAGCCCCTGGATGGCATTCACGATGGTTGTCTGCCAAGGGGCCCTGCAGTCTAAAAGAGTAGGCCAGGTGCCTTCCAGGAAGAAGAGGATCAAGCGGCACGGGAAACCCGTCCCAGAAGTTCCCACAGTCCAGGAGGAGACTGAACATGTCTGGGACATCCCAGAGCCTACAGTGGAACAAGTGGCTGAACTGGCAGAGGTGCCCGAGCTGACTCATTGGCAGCAAGAAGGGGGTCCCACCAGGGAAGAGTTCTGTGAGGCACAGAATTCCTGCCCTTCTCTTGAGGGTTTGCAGCAGCAGGCTGCAGGCCAGGCATCTGGCAAGAAGTCTGGATCACACTGGAGCTATTGGGAGGATGGCCTCCTGTATAGTGAGCCTATGGCTAATAAGCCTGGGGCAGCCCATGTGCTGGTGGTACCCCAGTGCTTCAGAGCCTTCCTACTGGGTCTGGCTCATGAAATGCCTTTAGCTGGACATTTGGTGCAGTACAACACTTTTGAGAGGCTTGTCACCCACTTTTACTGGCCCCAAATGCGCAGGCACTCTGACGCACATTGCAGGTCTTGCCAAACTGGTCAGGCAAGTGGCAAGAGTAGGAGGAAGTGCAAGGCCCCCCTCCAACCTTCTCCTGTTGTGAGCACCCCTTTCGAGTGGGTGGGCATTGATATTGTGGAGTTTCTGTATCCCAACACAGCCATGGCCAACAGGTTTATCCTGGTCTTGGTGGACCATGCCACTCGGTACCCGGAAGCCATCCCTCTAAGGTCAATGACAGCACCTGTTTAGCCCTTGTGGTGGGCTGGGCATTGATGGGGTTTTTTGCCTTCATGGGATTCCCCAAGGAAGTGGTATCTGACAGGGGTACCAACTTCATATCTACCTTTATGAAGTCTCTGTGTAAAGAGTGTGGGGTAACCTACAAGTTCACCACTCCTTACCACCCCCAAGGAAATGGGTTGGTTGAAAGGTTCAACCGCACCGTGAAAGGCATGATTATGCGTCTGTCAGAACCCCTGGGGTGTAAGTGGGACATCCTCTTGCCATACCTTCTCTCGGCTTACAGGGAGGTACCGCAAAAAGGACTTGGTTTTAGCCCCTTTGAACTGCTGCATGGCGGGACCTCTGAGTATAGTAAAGGAGGACTTAAAGAAAACCTCCATTAAGCCCCCTCCCAGGATGTGTTTAGCTACATACTGGCGCTTCAGAAAACTCACTCAGGTGAACCTAGAAGCCAGTCAGGAGGACATGAAACAGTGGTATGACCAGAATGCCACTCTGGGTAAGTTTCAGACTGGCCAGAAAGTGTGGGTCATGGCCCCAGTGGAGCCTCGTGCTCTCCAGGACAAGTGAGCTTGGCCTTTTGAGGTGGTGGAGAGCAAGAGTGATGTCAACTATTTGGTGAACTTGCAGAGTCCCAGGAGCACTTAGAGGGCCCTGCTTGTGAACCCCCTAAAACCTCATTTTAAGAGGTCTGAACTAGTTATGGTCTTGGCAACAGATGATGAGGTAGAGAAGGGGAGTGACCTCCCATCTGCCCAGGAGAAAGATGGGTATGTGGAGAGTGTGAACCTCTCCCCAACACTGACTCAAGAGCAACAGAGGGACTATCAACAGTTAATGGGGCAGTTTGCCTCCTTGTTTTCCTTGACCCCAAGAGTCACTCAATTGTATACCCATGATGTGGAAAATAAGGACAGTCCACCTGTGAAACACAAGATTTACAGGGTTACTGACAAGGTCAGAGCCACGATCAAGGATGAGGTTTCCAAGATGCTAGCATTAGGAGTAATTGAGCTCTCCAGCAGTCCTTGGGCTAGCCCAGTGGTCTTGGTCCCAAAGGCTACTACACCGGGTGCCGCCCCAGAACTGAGGTTCTGTGTGGACTACTGTTGACTCAACGACATCAATAAGATTGATGTGCACCCCATCTGCAGTGCTGATGAGCTCATAGATGGGCTAGGAGCTGCCACGTTCGTCAGCATGCTTGACTTACGGTCTGGGTACTGGCAGATTGCCTTAAACGATGGGGCAGAGGAGATGTCAGCATTTTCCACCCCAGAGGGGCATTACCAGTTCTGGGTTATGCCCTTTGGGATGGAAAATGGCACTGCCACCTTTCAGAGGATGGTCAATCAGGTGTTGGCTGGGCTGGAGAATTTCAGCACAGCCTACCTGGATGAGATCACAGTGTTCATCTCCAGCTGGGAGGAACACCCGCAACCCCACTGTGAAGTGTTGAAGGCCCTGCAGAAGGCAGGCCTCACTATTAATGCCAGTAAGTGCCAATCGGGACAGGGGCTGTGGTTTACCTGGGACACCAGGTGAAGAGTGGCCAGGGGCCAGATGTAAGTACGTGAAAAATTGCGACTTGCAATTTGCGAGTCAGAGCGACTCGCAAATTGCAACTCGTAATTCACGATGCAGAAAGGTGTCTCAGACACCTTCTGCGACTCGCTATGGGGTTGCAAAGACCCACCATATAAATATTTATGAGGTGGGTCGCAGTTTGCGACCCCATAGCGAGTCTGGGCACTCAAGGGGATGGTGGCCTGCTGGAGACAGCAGACCACCATGTCCGTGACTGCTTTTCAATAAAGCAGTTTTTTTTTTCTCTTTGCAGCCCGTTTTCCTTAAAGGAAAACGAACTGCAAATAGAAAAAATACCGAAACCTTTTTGTTTCGGGTTTTTTCAGAGTAGGCAGTGGTCCATAGGACCACTGACTGCTCTGAAAAAAATATTTTTGTGAGCATTCACAAAGGGGAAGGGGTCCCAAGGGGACCCCTTCCCGTTTGCGAATGAGTTACCATCCACTTCAAGTGGATGGTAACTGCGAGTTGATTTGCGACTGCATTCGCGGTCACATATCAACTCTACATCGCGGTGCGACTCGCAAATAGGAAGGGAACACCCCTTCCTATTTGCGAGTCTGAAACACATTTTGTGAGTCGGTACCGACTCGCAAAATGTGTTTCTGCATCGCGTGAGGCCTTTTGCGCCTCGCAAACGGTGTTTTTCACCGTTTGCAAGGCGCAAAAGGTTACTTACATCTCACCCCAGGTGTCACCTCTGCAAGCAAAAATTTACACTATCTGGCTTGGGAGCCCCCCAAGACCCAAACAGAGGTGAAAGCCTTCCTAGGGCTCACCAGTTATTACAGGAGGTTTGTCAAGGGTATAGCGCCATTGTTGCCCCATTGACAGAGCTGACCTCCAAAAACCAGCCCAAGAAAGTGATCTGGACTGAGACTTGTCAGACTGCTCTTGATGCCCTGAAGGCATCCATGTGAACAGCACCCATGCTGAAGGCACCCGACCCCTCTAAGGAATTCTTTTTACATATTGACGCTTCAGAGCACGGTGTGGGGGCAGTTCTAGCACAGCTAAATGAAGACGGCCTGGACCAGCCTGTAGCCTTCGTGGAGTGCAATTGAGTGAGAAGCGTTTGCTTTGGTCTGGGCACTGAAGAAGCTGAGGCCTGAAAGGGTTGTGCCTGTCCTCACACAATGCAGTCTCCAACCCCTGGTGTGTGTCTGGAGCCAGGCCTGGGCAAGGCAGGATCTTGTGAACAACAGAAACTTTCCTTTGAAGTTTGCCCACTTCAAAGGAAGAAATGGGTATAAGTAGTAGACGCAAAACCCCAGACTTTCAGAACACTTCTGGTTCAAGAGGAACCTCTGCCAATGAGAGGAGCTGGAGGAGGAGTACTACCCCATTTGCTGTGTGTGCTTTGGTGGGTTGGCCTGTGGTTGCTGCTTCTGCCTTAGAGAGGACAAAGACTGAACTTTGCTGGGTATACTGCTTGTAAAGTTTCTCCAAGGGCTTGGACTGAGCTTGCCTCCTGTTACGAAGTCTCAGGGACAGCAAAGACATTTCCTACCAGCCTCTGGGTTCACTTGCTGTGGACTCTCACTCGCCAGGTGGTGGCTACTTGAGTTTCTGGGCCCTTGGGAGTGAAAGTTGGTCGAAAAGCAAGAAAATCCAAGTGCACCGACTTCAGACGACGCCCGGACTGATGCCGCTGCCTGGCCCTGCAATGCCTTCTTCAACCAAAGCCGTGGTCCCCGCTGGAGTATGACAACCCGACTGACATTGCAGGCCTGATGCTGCAGCAGTCATGACGGCCCGTGGCTTTGTGAGTCCCGAGTGTCTATCTCCTATGTCCATGACATCCGACTCCGCCACGGCGCCTGCAGCCCTGTACCATGACTGCGACCTGATGACGTTGCTGCACCTCTTCCTGACGTGCTGGACATCGACCCCGCCGGAGCGTAAGGCTCCAACACTTCACACCGACACCACCTCATTTCCCCTGCTCCACAGCAAGGACCTGACATTTCACATGGATGTCCCCACTCCACTGCTGTGCAGCACCAAAACTGACACCGCTCCATATTCAGTGATGCCTGCTACTCTGACTCCATTCACCAGCTTGTTTCCTCAGTTTCCAAAGGTACTGTATCTAGGGGTCTGTGCGATTTCCTGACTGATGCCACTGGTGTCAGATTGTTGGGAATGATTCTGTCACAAGGCTGTGATAACACCAAATTGAAGCATTTGTGTTTCTAAGAGCTATAATGAAGTTTAATCTTTGAAAATTCATAACTTTGCTAGTGTATGTTGGATTATTGTCATTTTGGTCTTGTTTTACTCCGATAAATATTGGCAATATTTCTAAGCTGGTGTTAACTGTGTTTGTGGTGTTTTCACTGTGTTACTGTGTATTTTTGTACAAAGACTTTACACATTGCCTATCCTATGAGATAAGCCTGACTGCTTGTGCCAAGCTACCAAGGGGTGAGCAGGGGTTATCTGAGCTGTACATCTCACTTACCCTGACTAGTGTGAGGGTCCCTGCTTGGACAGAGTGCAGTCTGACTGCCAACCAGCGACCCCATTTCTAACAAGCATTTAATATCAACAAAACAGTAAATAAGTAAAACACAACACACAATAACAATTCAACACCAATGTATACAAATGGGAAGTATTTTTATCTTTAAAACAACACCAAAACAACAAAAGTCCTATGTAGAGAACTGGAGATGTTAGTTTTTAAAGAATAAATGAAAAAAATGCTTTCTGGTGCCTGAAAACAAAAAGCGCTAACCTGGGGCATATGTCATGCTTGACAGGGGCACAGTGAAATGTTGAGGCTGACCGTGATGGAGCCCTGCTCGGATACACAGTGCAGGAGGCTTCTGTCAAACTTTTACCTTCGCACTTTAAGTATTTTCTGGAGCTTTTCTGCATTAACGTCATGTGGTCCTCTCCAGCAAGCCAATTTTGAAGCAATGCCATCAGATTGCTTTTTCTGAGACCCTAGTCAAATCCTGGAAGTCTGGAGCTCCGTAGCTTTCAGTGGGATGAACCTGAAATTCAGGCAGGGTCATGGTTGAAGGTAGGTGGCTTGCCTCATGATGTCAGCTCTGTCCACTTATGGAATTATTTTTCTGAGTTGCTCCAAACTTCTCCAAACTTCTGGATCTTCTTTCAGATGTCCTTTTTGGATCCTTGAAGTGTCAACAACTTGATTCAATGTTCCAGAACCTCTGAGTTTGTCCCTGGGAGTTTGGAATACAGTTCCCAGAATGCACCTAGTCAGAATCCTCAAATAGCCACTGGATGCTGGTAAGCTGGGCTCTTCCTGCAGGACATGATGCAGGAAACCCTGGTTAGCTCCTTTGTATGTTAGCTTACATGGAGTCCCGCCTGGAGTTGCAGAAGCAAGGCAAAGTTTTTTTCTGGATGAAACCCAGAGTGTGCAGCTGGCACAGTCCTTGTGGCTGCAGTCCTTCAGGTGCAGACCAGAGGTTCAGTAGTTCAGTTATTTTTCTCTTGTACTTTCCTCTAGCAGGGTTCTGAATTGCTGAGCAGCTCTGCAATATTTATCCTTGGTCTTGGGTTGGCAAGCAGGGGGGCACCAGTGACCAATGGGTTGCATGTGCCACTCTCCGGGGTGACTGCTTCCTGTGAAGAGTGTCAAAAATCAATCCCAGAAGGCAACATTAAATAAAAATCCAGTATGGAGAAAACCTTTCCTTGGGGGTTGCATCTGGCTGAGCCCATCCACTGATGTGACTAAGTTTCCCTAACAGACCCATTCCAGCCCCTCTCCTAATCTAATTATTGGTGCTCCCATCTGGCTCGGAGCAGGAAATGGGGACGTCCAGCTTCTGTCCAAGGTGGAGTTCCCTCCTATGAAAGGCAGCTTGACCACTTTGCCCCCATCCTGCTCTGCCATCTGCTACAGCAGTTCAGTCATTAGGGGTGACTTATTTGTAAACAATAAGGTAGTTTAGGACTTTGGAAGTGCTTTTAATCCCAAAGTCGAATTTGGTTTTAACTTTAATTTAAAAGAAGCCAGCAAGGCAGGCCTGCTTTTATAATGACACAAGAGACCACAGACTACATTGGGGTCCCTAAACCTAAATGCACTACCACATATTAGGGACTTATAAGTAGGTTGTGTGAGTCAATTATAATTATGCCTAATTTGCATATTGCATTTTAATCAAAGCAGAGACCCTGGGACTGGCTAGCACTGTCCAGGGCACAATCAGAGTCAGAAAACAACATTGTCAGTTAGGATTGGGGGCAAAAAGTGAGGGGGAGTTCTGCAATCAGCCCAGTTTTCTCACACCAATATTGCACCCCAGGCTACTAAATCCCATGACTAATTATCAGTACGAGAGAGCCTAATATGTTCTTCCTCAGCGACTCCCCATTCCAATACATCCTTTACCCACAGGACCTCACTAGTGGTCCATGGCCCCATCCTTCCTATCAGTATTCTACACTTTGCGAGGAGTAACACCATTTGTAGGAGCTTGTACAAGATCTTGCATACGCCCCCTAGTAGGCATGCACCAGGCATCATAGAGATATCTAACCCTACCTCTTAAGAGATGCAGGGTTCTACTGTTTCCCAAATCCTTTTACCCCAACACAATACCAAGGCAGATGAAGGAAGGTTGCTCCTTCCTCCCTACATTGGGCATAGCTTGCCCTCCTATTAAGTCAAGATAGTTGAGTCAGGCTGGTGTTATGTAAGAAGTTGAAGTGGAGTAAGTTAAATTGATTATTACAAGATACTGTTTTCACTAGACTGCATGCATGATCCCATTCTGAGTCTGCAATAGGTCTTTGTTATATTTTCAATTTATATTTAGTATTCATCAATTATTCAAATTAGATATTTTATTCCACCATTTTTTCATTACCTTTTCAACTTGTATTTTTAAATATGACAGTTATTAATACCCAGATATTTTACCAATACCAGAGTATTAACACACTTCCTTGACAATTACGCCTACATTTCTTACATCTCATTCCTAAAAAAACATGAATATTGTAAACATATATGCATTTTAATTTTAATAACTACAGATTTAATTATAGTATTTGTACCCTGATATTTTAATTAAGACCACAATATTAATACACTTTCCCATGCATTTTAATCTTCATAATTAAAAATTACATATACAATATCTGAGTGTAATTCTACTTCCCCACCTTTTGCCCCTAGATCCTTAAATCATGATCCTTAAAAATGTGTTTGCATATCTTTTAACAAATATGCATTTTATTTTAAATACTCGTAAATCATCATCAAAAGGCTGAATTGGATGCTAGTGAATGTTTGAAAGCATGGCAGAGGACCTATTCTCACATTTGTGGAGGCAACGTCACATTCACAGTGATGGATCAGGCACTCTAGAGAATTTGTTTGCTGTGCCCCATTTTTGTCAAACTAACTGCTGCACTTTAGCGGGCCTGGTGGTGCACCCAAATAAGTGTCCATGGTTGGAAGTCTCTCCATTGAAGGAAGGCTGTAGAAAATGAGAATTGGATAGTGACTCTGCCATTTTAGGATGCTTCTCATCTGCTACCCTCAGCTGGCTAATCATGTCTGCTTCTGCACTGACAACTCCAAACTGACCGCATTTTGATCACTCAGTATACTCTCTGTAATCTGAATCTGTTAATGTGTCCTTCCTGTTCGTGCATGAATAGGACACTGAGCTGAATCCCACAAAATTACGCAGTTGAATGTCCTCTACTTGGCTGACAAGGTCAAAATTGTGCACACGTGGCAGCAAAGCTGCGATTGATGTCTGCATATATTTTATGAATTTTAGCACGATGAAAAATAGTCATATGTGTAATAAATCTAGTTTCCTAAAATAGTCCTGGGTAGTTTGAGAACTTTTTCTAATTACTCAACTCGATAATTGCTTTGGCCTCTTATTAACTTTAATGTAACAGCGAACCTTTCGAGCAACAAACTTTGTGGCATTTGACATTTACAGCATTCTGTGTGCTTTCCGTCTCATGCAGTCATGGATGGAATTCCGAGAGTTATATTGCGAGAGAGCACAGCAATATCGCTTATCTTACAAATAGATTATAGATAATGAGCTATCCTGCGTTATATTTCTTCTCTGCTTAACCTTATGCCTTATATTCTTTCACTTGATTAAATACTACATTTTAGATAAATAGCAAGTGCAGATTTATGTAAATGGTATCTTACATAAAGGTGGATTTGCATGAAACTCAAATCCTTTACTTATAGATTGCACAATTGTAATACCACAGTTCAATTTACTTAGTTAAAATGTGATTTTTCAATGAGCAAATATGGCTTTCAATCTCTGGTAAATCATTTTCAGCAGAATTTGCTCCATTCTTGCAATTACAGATAATAATTCTGACTGGTTAATTCAAGTAAAATGAGCACAGTCCCTCAGAGAGCAGCCGCGGTTAAAAATTCTGAAGCCGCTTTTCATCTGATGCAGTGATATAAATGGGCGCCAACATCATTAAGTTTCATTTTACTGCATTGCGATGCAGCGACATTTGAAAGGAATTCAATATTGTGGACTGCGCAAGAGATTGTCAGTTCTGAGAAGGTCACCATATGTTTTGTTAGAAGAAAACTTTTTGTTATATGACGCCTTCAAATAATTTTCCTTGGCTTCTCTAAAAATGAATAGTTATATGCACTTAAACATTTTCCTACCCTTGAGTAATGTGGAATAAAAGCAGTTTTTTACTAACAGTTCAATGACTAAAACCAGCTATAGTAGCAGCAGATACTTTTCAATAAAAGTAAAATGGAACGATGGTATTATACGTTGTTTTTCCACAAACCTTATTGAGGTAGATACATAAATATTTTATTGTTATTGACTTCTGCTAAGGGCACTAACCGCATTTCATTTCCTGCCCAGCAATTAAGGTTCCAAACTCAAAACAAGTATTTGCAATCCAATGGGTCTAGCATTTGCTCGAGTTAGAGCTATTAGCGTTGTAAACTCCTAAACAGACTTTTTTTGCCACATAAATTGAAAATGAAAAGTAAAATAGTTTCACATAAGCGAGCCAATTCAAAGCGCCATGGCTGCCAAGAGCAGCAACGTGAAGGAGACACACAAAAGGAAAAAGAAGTTTGCTCGCAGTCAAACTTATTGACAAAAGTGCAATTAGCCATGTAACTGGGTCGATGTCCAAGGCAGTAACCAAACCTCTCCAAGGATGGACAAACGTAAATCTTTTACCAATGATAAAAAAGGATTTTTGAAGAGCGAACCCATGAACGAGTGATAGTGATGGGCATGAAGTGGACATGTTTAAAAGCCCAAATAGATAACAACACGTTGGAAAAGCAGTGCTTGCGCGCTGTTATGCTTGACCTAACAAGGCCATACACATCTTGTTGACTGTGACAGGAAGTCTATTGACTCCAGATATCCCAGTTTCATCTCTGTCCGTCAAAACCTAAAACCAAATGCCCATTTGCCTCAACTTCAGAGTTTAACTGAGCATTCACTAATCCACTCTACATTGGTGTGACTATAATACAATAAAAGAAAATAATATTATATCCAAAGAAAAATTACTATATGGGGTATATAATTAAGAACACTACTACTATTTACTTTATGAAGAATTAAACAAATGTAATTCTGCAATTTAAAATTAAGTAGTAACTAGAAAAGTATTTATTTTCAACATCCTGCAAATAAATGAAAGATTAGTATTGCATTGTAATAGTATTTATATAGCACTTACTTCCCCTGACGAGGAGTCAAAGTGCGTTTCTGAGAGCAGCATGCTACTTTGGAACCCAAAAGGATTAGTAGAGGATCAGTATAGCAAAATACAAGTACAGTATTAGTATAGGGAGGTAGGAGGTAATTTGAGCGGCAGACATTCAAGTCTGTTAGTTGGTTTAAATAGATTAATGGAGGGATAACTGGAAAAGTCCAGAAGTGTTAATTTGGAGATCATAGTAGTAAGATGAGGTTTGGGGTGAGTAAAGGAGAGGTGGAGAATTGAACAATCTGTAGAAAGGGATTAGGAAGACCATAGTAGTTAAATGGGGTTTGGAATGAGTCAAGGGAGAGATAAATGAAGGAGAAGTTAGTAGGGTTGTTAGGGAAATCATAGTCGTAAACTGAGGTTTAGGGTGAGATAGGAAAGGCAGAGTAAGGAAGAGTCGGGAAGGGTTATTTTGGAGATCATAGTAGTAAAATGGGTTTGGGATGAAACAGAGTGGAGATAGAGGATAGATTGATAGAGAGGGTGATGGTCAGAGTAAAGATTTCAAGAGTAAAATGTTGTTTTCCTCTTGTACAGTAGGATTAGAGATATAAATGTATAGATACATGATTATATAATCAAGGGAATAAATGTTTAAAGAATAATATATTGAGATTTAAAGTTGTATGGTATAAATTCAGGCTTTCTAAAGTTACAGTATTTTAAGTTAATTTATTTGTGAAATTTTATATCATTTTATCGTTCCTCAATATTTCAGTAGTGAAATGCTTGCAGATACATCTTAGACATGCTGATGAATAAGTAACTGTTGATAAAGGGTACGCTGAAATAGTCTCAGCGGCTCCAATGAGGTGGAAGGCAGCTTCTCCAGAGGAAATTCCATATTAAGACATACTGTGCTCACAATCTCTGGCACTTATGCCTTTTCAATACATCTTACCCCCGATCTCATAGGAGAATTTCCATCTACTCTTCCCTCGAAATAGGTCCAGAAGATGTGATGTCATATTACATCTGAATTGACATTTAGAGGAGATTTAACACTATGCTTTGCAACAATTCTCGATACTGGTTTCAAAATCATCTGGGAATAGTTAAACAGGCCCACATCGATTTTTTTATGGGGCAAGAAGAACTACATAGAGAACCTTAACATAATGATAATCTACTTGGCATGAATCCACATACTGTCAATTTAACTCAGCACTCCCCCACAAAGTAACCAGACTGAAAAAGAATACATATTGTATTACAAGAAGAATGTGCATATAATGCACAGAACAGCTGACCAGTCTACGTGCATGCTCAAAAATTCCTCTTTGACTCATCTGCATACATTCAAGTGTTGTACCTGCAACTATGCTCATCTGTGTGACTTTGTTTCAACAACTGGATTATTGTGCATCATACACATGAGAGGAAGACACATGTTCTCATCCTAGAGTGTGCTTTCTACCATACTGTAAAAAAAAGAACACCTTACTGTGTACTCTGTATAGGAGAGAGTATCCAGGATCTTCTGCCACTACACCAGCATCAGTGTTCCTCAATCACCACAAAAGATAACCAGCTCCTCTGGGGAGGTGGAAACATCCTCCATTCCTACACAGGTGCCACATAGTCCTCTTCATCACTCCTGGCACTGAGGGACCCCCGTGTAACGTCCCTGTCAGACTCCCTCAGCAACTCCAACCCTGCTACTGCCACCAACCTCGAGCAACTCTGCCAACAGCATTGTCCCCATCAAGAGCAGCCACCAGAAAACATCCTCAAAAAAGGCCAGCTAGTACACCCAAGAACTAAGAAAGTGAAGAAAGTGAAACGATACAGCCAATAGCTAGATAGGAGATTTCACACCAGCAAGGATGCCTCAGACACAACAGCCTTCAAGACCTCCCTCAACCTCTACTACCACTTTCTCAGACCAACAAAGAAGACAGCCCTTGCTGCACGCATGGAAACCAGCACCAACACCACCACTCCCAACAAACTTTTCATCAACTGGCTGCCAGCGAAAACAACCTCACACCCTGACTGGAGCTGTGTGACAACCTCGCCCACTTCTTCCACGACAAGATGGTAACCATATACAGAAACTTTGAATCCCAACCCACACCTACGGATTTCCTCGATAGACATGCCACCATTGTAACCGACATAAACCACACACTGACCACCTGGAACAACCTCTCCACCCAGAACATCACCTCCACCATTAAATCCATCTAATCAAGAGCTCCCACAGACTCATGCCTGCACCACATACTCAACCTTGGATACCAAAGGATTTGCCAGGAACTCACCACCTTTCTCAACACCTATAACACCACCAAAACGTTTCCCGACACCTGGAAACACACTGAAGTCAGATCACTACTCAAAAAACCATCTGCTGACCCCAGCAAACCCAAAAACTACCCACCAGTCTCCTTGCTCCCATTCCCAGTGAATGTACTGGAAAAGATCATCAACAAGCAACTCATGACACACCTGGAGCAGAACCAGCTACTCAACACCTCCCAATACAGCTTCTTCAGCAATCACAGCAGCGAAACTGCCCTGATCGTAGCCACAGATGACATACAAACCCTTCTCAACCAAGAAGAAACAGCAGATTTGATCCTCCTCGACCTCTCAGCAGCCTTCAGCACCGTATTCTACCACATGCTGATCAAAAGACTCCACCACATTGGCGTCTAAGGAGGCACACTCAGATGGATCACCCGCCAGGGCTCATCCCCATGCTTTTCAAAACATATATGACATCATTGACCAACATCATCAAATCCCAAGTTCTCAACATAATTTCCTATGCAGACAACACATAACTCATCCTCCCACTCACCGACGACCCCTCCACCACAAAATCCAACTTCCACAGATGCATGGCAGACGTCATTGCCTGCCGCTGAACACAGACAAGATGGAAGTACTAGTCTTTGGCAATAGCAGTAACACATGAACGGCCCCTGGTGGCCATCAGACCCAGAACTAGCAGCCGCTCCCACATACCATGCTAGAAACCTCAAAATTATAATTGGCAGCAAGCTCACAATGAAATCACAGATCAATTCCTTTTCCTCGGACTGCTTCCTCACTTTGAGCATGCTACGCAAGATCTTTAAGTGGTTACCCCTACACACGAGACACACCATGACACAGGCCCTCATCACCAGCAATTATAGCAACATCCTGTATGTGGAATTCACCACACACCTCCTACAAAGACTTCAGACCATACGGAACACAGCAGCCAGACTCATCCTCACCATTCCCTGATGAACCCACATTACACCCCACCTCAGGCAATTCCACTGGCTCCCTGTACAGAAGAGATGCCGATTCAAGCTGCTGACCCATGCACACCAGGTTCTACACAACCAAAGTCACAAACAGTTAGGAGCACACCTGCCTAACATCCCAGCAAATAATCAGCCCCATTGCATCATGATAAATGTAGTTTCCTCAAAAAACGAACTCAGTTACTTTTAAATATTTCACCTCTAAATAGGTGCAGCCTTTGCTGTGCATCTCTGGACACATGTGTTTCTGGGTTAATCCCTTCTTCAGCAGAGAACAAATTTGCGGTGTGCTGGAAATGCTGCCATTAATCATCCGGTTTCAATACCTCTTCACTGGCATGCCAGTGCCTGCTCCAGAGCTCGTCAGCCCAGTGGCTCAAGGGAGCCTTTTTAAAGTCACAAACAGTTAGGAGCACACCTGCCTAACATCCCAGCAAATAATCAGCCCCATTGCATCATGATAAATGTAGTGTCCTCAAAAAACAAACTCAGTTACTTTTAAATATTTCACCTCTAAATAGGTGCTACACAACCAAAGGCCTGCATACATTAACCACCGCCTGAACTTCCATCAACCATTGAGAAGACTATGCTCTGCCTCCCTTTCACTTGCCCATACTCTCTGCATCTACGAAGCAGAAGTTGAGGAATCACTATTGTAACCCAGATCACTGAATGTGTTGCACAAGCTTCAATAATTACTACCCTGCACACTACACCATAACCCAATCAACTTATCAATTCCCTTACCGATATTCACATTGTCACTGCTGCTGTACAGCCATTACTCCCTCCTGCGCTGATGTGATATTGACTTTGACACCCACCTGCTAGTAGATCCAGGTATGTCTCCCTCTCTCATCTAGACTTCCCCCTCCCAGTTTAAATAACTGTATTACTGTTTTGTTCCAAAATGCTTGAGCTGTTCTCTACAACTGCCAATGTATGAATTTGACACCTTTGCCACATATGCATGCTCACTCTCCACTTCATTCATACTTATTGTAAATGTTTGATAACCCTTCAAGTATTGACCATTCGATTTCCTGAATTATGACAATTCATCGGGTGCACGTTAGTTATGTTACCTGATCTAAACGCTGTGTATAGACACCGCAAATGATATATGTGCACTACTTCAGCACTGTAATATGAGTATTGTAATGCAATTTAATGTGAAATGGTTGAAATAAATTCAACACCAGATAAAAAAAACAATAAAACAGATTCAAACAAAAAAATACATTTTGCAAATGTATGTATGGAATCAGAGAAACACATGCTAAGCTTTTAGCTCACTGTATGTTCTTACAGCTCTAGCCCTAATATTAAATGCTTTACAATAATGAACCAAAAATATAATTGTGAACTCCCTCATGATGACTGGCAGACAATACTCTCTCAAATAAAATGAACTTTGACATTGTAAACTGGAAACCAATGAGGTCCATGCAGCAAATGCTTGGAAAAGTGGACAAAAACAATGGAAACCCAGAAGCAGAAAAAGCAAAATGAACTCTTGCCCTACACTTTTAAAGGAAAAATGTCACTATTCAGCAACTCAGTCCTCTAGCATTCTATACTCTCCTTAAAGTTAATAGTGAATCTGTGCCTTTCAACAAAGACCAAACTCCAGCTGACGTTTGGCTTTCAAGTTGGTACATCCATTATACAACTGTCATTAGATATCAGAAGAGCACCATTCAGCACATACTGTCATTTTTAAAACAGTCCGCCAACAAATGAAAATCCTTCCAAGTCATTTTAGCGCCTAGGAATCAACTGCGCTCTGATAGGCCCCGCCACATTGGGGTGCACATCTCAAACCAGGTGACAAATAAACCTGTTTTTGCTTTGTAGCAGGTGATAACCCCAGTGTAGGACGGTAAACAAAAGCAGAAAGGAAGAGGGCTCAGCCGGCAACCAAGACAACAAGTGCAACACACGAGAGTCACATCTGTAACTTATGTTCCAGCCCCAATATAACAAACGTGCACATGGCGCATAAACAACAATTACTAGCAGTGTTCACATGAATAAACATTTTATTGTAGGACTATTTAAAATCATTACAAACGTTTAATTTCCACAACAAACTACAAGAGCAATGATTAAATAGCAATAAATTATAAATTATAAAATACCACAAGTCACTTCATTATAAGCTCTTTTTCATGGAAGACCAAGTAAAAAATTGTATGCGGACTTTAAACTAGGAAACACTTTTATTTTCTCAGAGGGTACTGCAGTAATATTTCTACGTGTTTCAGTTCCTTGACCTCCGCCTTCATGAACTTTAATAACTTCCGGCAACTGGGTCTTGTCCTCATTCAGACTAGACTTGACAGCGTCACTAGAGCTTCTGATGTTAAGAGTTCTAAAAGTTGGACTTGGCCAACATTTCCTTAGTGCTTGCAGTTTCCTACAAATACACGCCACAGCATGATTCAAGGGATGAGCGGCATAATCTACGTAAACTATCCAACCAGCCGCTCAATCTGCTGTACCAATACGCTTCCAGGGGTATATTTCGGAGTATCAGCCTTCTAAATTGTATTTCCGTTCCCCATGTTTACCATTTTATGTAATACAATCATTGGCAAGGGGAGTGATACAAATTAGCTACCAATCTGCCGTGCAACTTCTTCACAAGGTCCTTCATGTCCAGATCTGCAGGTATGATTTTATATTTCTTCAACAAAACACTTGATAATTGCTTTGGATGGAGATTTGCTCCCAAAATATCATGCAACAGTTGGTGCAGAAGCAGTAGTGACTTGATGAATTCTTGTATGTAAATGGTTGCCGCACGCTTCGTGAAAATCCAAGTTGCCGTTAATTTACAAAAGACCACCTTTGTCAAAGCAGTTATGTCTGGACAGGTCAGTTTCATTAAGCATAAATCTGAATTTGGACTGAGCTCTTTTTTGCTTACACATGAGCCGTAGATAGCCCTCTCATCTATCCAAACCCCCTAGATTAGAAATTTGTAGGAAGAAACACTCTCCAGGCTTTCTTTGTTTACAAACTATGCACCTTTTTTGTTTATTTTTCAACTAAAAACAATAACCTTAGTTTTAGACAAATCAATTTGAATGTTGTTCATTACACAGTAACTGGCTACAGCACCCAAAGATATCTGCAAACCAATGGCCCTCTGACTCAACAAGACTATCATCCGATTTTAGTAATATTTGCATTTTAGTACCCACTAGCAGCAGTGGAAAAGCTCTTGCTGAACTAAGTGAAAGTTTAATGTCCTTAAGGTAAGGATAAATAGGGAAATAAAGCGTCATGTGTAAAAAAAAATGAAAAGGCCTGCTTTACAGTTCTGTGAAGCCGTTGTTATGTTGGCTGATTGTACTCTAAGGTCAGGAGGGATGCCATGTTACATTAGAGATAATGTGACACCAAGATGCCAGGCAAAATGAAGTTAAGGTATGGTGTTGTGATGTTAGGTTAAATATTTAAATGTGATCCTGCAGAAAGCAAAAAAAAAAAACTAAAAAAACCTACACACTTCTTTTCAGGATCGCTCCATGGATCTGGAATTCCCTATCACCTGAGTTTCAATCAAACTTCAAACTTTTAAAAAAAGATGTGAAAAATATCCTAATGAACAGATTCCTCTCAAAGTCTTTGATAGACTGTCCCTTAAGGCACTGCAATTGACATTAATACCAATACTGGGCCAAAGCCCAACTGTCCCAGTAGAATCCCCCCACAAACCCTGCTCCCCCAGGGTATATGGATCTAAACTGACTCACAGCAGTCTCAGAAAGCCAACTAGGAGAATCTCTCTTAGTGCTTCATATAAGAACGGTGGATGCTTAATAATAAGTCTGTAAAAACATTACATATACTGTTCAAATTCCTAGTCTATGCTTTATGTTCTTTCTTGTTATGTATCTTTGGTTTCTGTATCCAGTCGTATGTAGAGCGCTCCGATACCCTTGGGTCATGTTCATGCTATATAAAGCACTAAGGAAGTAGAGCTGGAAAGTATGGCATGTCACATTAACGTACGACATGGACTTTGCCTTACACAGAAACTACTGCTGCCACTTCAAGTTCTACAAATAAACTCATTTCTGGCTAACCTACCGAATTTCTACTTCCTAACCTCAGAAAATCATGCCACAACAGCCTCCTCTGGTAGGCCTGCTGCAGCCTCCCTGGAGAACTAGCCTTCACAATAGGTAGGCATTGCTTCCAATTATTTTCAGCACAAATATTACTTATATCATTTCAATGTAAGCAAACATAATGCAAGTGGAGTCTCTTGATACCCTCTTTAGAAGGAATATCAGATTCATGTGCGTAAGTTATGGAGGTGGCTGTTATAAGATGCAAAATGTGGGGGAGGAGCCAAAATGGCGGCCGGAAAGGCCACCTAAAGTGTGAGCTCCGCACTGAGCTCACTGGAGTTATCCTGAAAGACGCCCTCGGAGTGCTCCCGGACGCCCGCGGACACAGGATTCGATCTGGGGGAGTCAGCGCTTTGCTGCAGAGCCAGGAGGCGCCGCGGACAATACTGCACCAGCGGCGGCTGTTCCACAATGCTGCTCCGGTGTAGAGGGCCTGCTGAAGACTGCGGAGGCCCGGGAGGAGTGCGCCGCTTCCTACGGACCAGACCGCATTGCGGCGGGAGGTGGTGAGTGGGCGTGCTGGGGGTGGGCCTCCGACCGGGGGGCCCGGGACGGATCGCGGCCCTACTCCTCTTTCTCCCCCCCTTGCTCCCCCCCTGCCCGCGCCATTCGGGGACTGCGGCTGTACGGTGTGCGCTCTGGCGCACTGTAGTCAGAGAAGCGCACGGAGCGCTGGAGCTGCGCGCCCCCTGGGACTGCTGGCTGTGGTCCGACTCCGCGAAATCAGAAAAGTGGGAAAAACAACCCACTGAAGAGGAGGTCGACTCGGCTGCGTGCGTTTGCAGGCCAAGCCGCGTCAAGTCTCTGCCCGGGCCAGGAAATAGTGGAGCGGCTTCCCCCTGGAGCATAAAGGTAGATCCCTTCCCTGCTCTCCACCACCCAGTGGGGGAGAAGACTGCAAGGGCTCCACCAAGAATCCGGGTGAAGGGCGAGGAGAGAGACCTTCCCCTCCCCTCCTACTGTTGTCCTCTGTTTGCTGTGGGCGCCCGACCCCCCCCCTTCTCCGGCCATCGCCGCGAAATATATGGCACACATCTCGAGGGACGGCTGGGGGGCCTGATGGAGCAACTGAACCCCTGACCCAGGGCACAAGTAAATTGGAGAAAGGGGTTGTGACGTACGCGCCTGTGAATTGTGTCGCCACCGACTCCCCTACCCGGCGGCCAAAATTGTCTGAGCCAAACTAAAGTATCACCCGTATAGGGGGGCGAGCGAATCAAAACTAAATTTGCCATCTAAGCAGCACACAATCACGTCGCCCGCACATTGAAAGTTGACCCACAGTGAAGCAACATGGCCAGTAAATCCAGGTCCGCGAAGAGCCAAGATCGAAACACACAAGGACCGGCACCCAGCAATCATCAGTTAATACCAACCCTACAATCACTGGAAAGCACGCTCCAAGCCCACTCCACACAATTTGAAAAAGTACTGCAGGCAATCATGGACACTAAATCCTCCTTGGAAAATAGAATAGACACGGTATCGCAAGATTTGAATTTACTTAGAGTGGACCACCGCAAATTAGCGGAGAGAGTGAAATCAGCAGAAGAGGTGTTGAATGACCTAACCCATACGGCTATGGATAACCAAAAACAAATCCAACACCTGGACGCAGAGGTGAAGATCTTATGGCGTCGAGCTGAAGAAGCAGAAGGTAGATCCTGCCGCAATAAAGTACGCTTTCTAGGGTTCCCCGAAAAACCACCGGAGCAGAGCTTGGAAATATTCCTGGAACAATGGCTACTCAAAGAAGTGCTGAACGGGGCCCCATCTCTGTGGAAAGGGCGCGTAGAGTGCCGGGGAGGCCGCCGGTTCCGGGCCAACCACCCAGACCACTGATAGCCAGATTCTTAAATTACAGAGATCGCTATGCAATATTGCAGCAATTCCGTAGCAAAGGCCCATTCAGACACGAGGACTCAGTCATCAACGCCTACCCAGACTTCACTCAGGAGGTACAGAAACAGCGCAACTCCTACACAAACATTAAGCAACGCCTCCGCAAGCATAATATTAAATACGTTCTATTGTTCCCGGCCAAACTCAGAGTGACATCAGACGATCGCACACACGTATTCACTTCACAGGAAGACGCCTGGACGTGGCTACACGCCAAGGACCTTGCACGCTCACGAGGGGACTCGGAGGACGGGGAGGAATGGCTCACCCCCTCATCTCGGGAGCGCTCCAGAAAACGACCAAAGGGACAACCCACTGAAAAACAGGCAGCAGAAGAAAGGGCAAAAGTTTTGAAGGAAACTCCCCTGCACACACAGAACTCTTTCGAGGCGCTCCGGCCGCTCCCCGCAGACAGCCCGGAATCCGACTCAGCCAGCTCAGACTCCACACTAACAGAAGGGTTAAAAGGCCCGAAGATCACCCCTAGATCAGCGGATGAACTATAATTGCAAGTTATTAAGCCGTCTCTCCTATCGAACTGGGGGACTAACTGGAGAGTCGGCGCAGGACACTCGGGTGCGAACTCTCATGAAGGAGGCCGTAACCTCCACCCACGATTATCCTTTGAATAATTTGCAACCCCTTGGCGAGAACATTGTCTATTGTCATCGAGCATGCGGTCCGGGGGGGGAAAACAGTCCGGGGCGCCTACAGGCACATGCAGACTAGTACTGCGGAAAGATGTGAGCTCCATACAAGAGCCACACCTGGATGCTGAATACCTCCCCCATAGATATCCATACGGATACAGGTTTAGATGTTGAGTAGATTAACACAAGTTTATAGTTGGGTTAGGGAACTAGTTGGGGCGGGAAGAGGGGGGTAATGGTTAAACCACACGTTCTGGGTCAACCCTACACACAGGGAGTAATGCAGCGGTTATTAGGCATACTTACTCACCCGATAGGAATGGGTGGAGCCCAGAAGGGCACGGTGGCCTGCAGTGGGTCACAAGCAGTTACTCCACATATCCCTCCATGGCTCGAAATGCTAATCATTCCACATACCAATATGACATAGTTACGTGGAATGCGAGGGGCCTGGGGGCACCAAGCAAAAGATCTCGGGTACATGCATACCTCAAACGGCAGGGAGTGCACATTGCTATTCTACAAGAAACCCACTTACTGGAGTCGGACTTACAGGAGATACGCGGGAAATGGGGAGGCCAGGTCATAGGCACAACATACTCGGCCTTTGCTAGAGGAGTTATGGTATGGATAGCAGGTAGAGCCCCTTACGTTCAGTCCTCACACAGGATTGACCAAGGGGGCAGATATGTAGTATTAGAGGGGCAACTAGACAGGAGACAACTAGCGTTAATCAGGATATACGCCCCCAATAATGCGATAGCTGAATTCTCGGGCACACTCACTCCAGAACTGCTGGTAAACCCTGATACTCCGGCCATATGGGGTGGGGACTTTAATAGTACACCGAATGTAGCGATAGACAGGTCGAATATGCACCCGAAATCGGCAACAAATAGATCTGCTAGAGGTCCTCTGCTGACATGGGCGGGCAACATGGGGCTCCATGACTTGTGGCGCTTGAAACACCCACAACAAAGGGAATACTCGTTCTAGTCAATACCCCGTAAGGTACATACCAGAATACACATAATATGGGGAACCCAAGATATTAGCGCCTTGGTCGGCAGGGCAGCATACTCAGCCAAGACATTATCGGATCTCTCGCCGCATAGAATTACAGTGAACTGGGGCCGGAAACACACAGTAATTCCCTCCTGGTGGCTACAGGTTGAAGCTCTCCAGGATCAGGCATTCGCAGAGGGACTGAAAACAATACTGAGTCAGTACTGGGAAATTAATTCAGATTCCACAGACTCAAGAGCAGTAGAATGGGAAGCACATAAGGCAGTAATAAGAGGTCATTGCATCTCAACCACTTGGGGAGTGAGATGCACCCTACACGCGGAGGTCAGCATACTGGAAAAGGAATTGAGAGTAATGGAAATAGCAGTGGCACGTAACAATACTCCTTACGCAAGGCTGAAAGAAGCGCGCACAAAATATAATGAAGCGGACACCCGTTTACGCCGCCATGATCACAAATACCACTTAATGCGGTTGCAAACAGAGGGAGACAGATCGAGTAGGCTGCTGGCGTGGCTCCTTCGCGAGGACCGCCTGCTGTCTCCCATAGGGGCTATAAGAGTAGGCGCAGACACATTGGCCACCACACAAGAAGAAATAAATGGGGCATTCAGGGAATACCACACAAATCTTTACACCAGTCGCACGAGATGCACAGCCCAACAACTTGAGTTTTTCCTCGCAGGCTCACCGCTGGCGCAGCTGACGTGAGCAGATAGGGAGACGATTGAGGCTCCTCTGTCACTCGGGGAGCTGGAGTTAGCGTTAGCGCAGATGCCCAGGAATAAAGTGCCAGGCACTGACGGCCTCCCAATAGAACACTACTCTGCTCACTCGGCCAGTTTAAAGCTACACTTGTTGAAAGTATTCAACGAGGCATGGTCCAACAAAATTCGGCCTCCAACGCAAAGAGAGGCAATGTTAGTGGTCCTCCCCAAGCAAGTGTGCGATCCCACAGATGTCAAATCTTACAGACCACTCTCGCTTCTAAATCTAGACTGCAAAATACTAGGCAAAATACTGGCCAACAGGTTAGCACTTATTATACACACCTTGATACATGAAGACCAAAATGGATTCATCCCTAGGCGCAATACTTTCCTTAATATCCGGAGACTGTTGTGCGTCATCGGGGACACCCCATTGGGCGCAGATGAAGAGATGGTACTCTCATTAGATATCGAAAAGGCATTCAATACGCTAGAGTGGGAATTTCTGTTTGCCACCATGCAGCGCATGGGAATTGGCCCTAACTATATACGCTGGGTACAGACAGTGTACACCAAGCCACAAGCTAGGGTTAAAACGGGAGGGGTTATATCTGACAGCTACCCGATCGCCAGAGGCACCAGGCAGGGCTGCCCCATCTCTCCTTTGTTATTTGCCATGGCGATGAAACCATTGGAGACTCGGATACGTGCAATGAAAGACAGATGGGGAATACTCAGAAACGGGACACATCACGTTATATCATTGTATGCGGATGACGCACTAATATATGTACGGAAAGGGAGTGAGGTAATGCCATTGGTAATATCGCTACTGTCTGAGTACGGGGGGATATTGGGTTTAGTGGTGAACTGGGAAAAATCATGTCCGTTTCCACTAACGAGATGGCCCCAGTCAAGAAGAGAAAACGCCCGGGGGGGGGGGGGGTTGCCTGAAGTGGTGCTTTGACACATTTAAGTACCTAGGGGTCAATATTTACCATAAAATTGAGGACCTCAGAGATGGCAATCTGGGGAGAGCACTGATCGCTATGAAGGGATCGCTGCGCTTCTGGAACAAATTACCACTGTCGCCCCTAGGCAGGGTGGCGATAGCAAACATGTTGGTATTGCCTAGGCTGCTATATTACTTTGCGGCACTGCCTATCACTGTCCCCAAAAGCTTTTTCCGGAACATGAACGCAGTACTAATGCAGCTTATATGGGGAGGTGGCAGAGCGCGTGTGGCACTTTCCGCACTGCAGCGCCCAATTAGTGCAGGGGGGCTGGGAGCCCCCAACTTCGAATATTATCACGCGGCAGCACAGCTACAGTGGGTACTAAATTGGATACACAGGCCTGCGCTGGTGGAATCCAAATGGCTGCTGGCGCGACTGCAGGGAGAGCCACTGCTCACATGGCTATCAAATAAAAAACTCAAACCTGCGCCGTCAACATATTGATGGGGGTGGCACACTCATGCTGGCAGAGGTATGTACAAAAACAGCAGAAAACACTCCCATACTCACCGCTCGTCCCACTGGAGCAGGTCCCTGGGTGGACTACGGCCGGTTGACGCCCACTCACGACCTGGGCGGAGGTGGGCATACAACTGGTAGGCGATTGCTTCAAAGAAGGGAAACTGATGACTTTTGAATCTATACAAGCCCTTACAGAAGTTGGCCCAGGGCAATTTTTAGCTTACCATGCATTATGTCACTCAATCAAAAAGACATGGGCGGCGGGAGACCAAGAGCCAGCGATCTCCCCTACACTACACCACATGCTACAGTATGACGAACCAATAAAACTTGAACAAAACTCTCAACAAGCCCTCTGATCCAGACCTGGAGAAAGTGAGGGATAGGTGGAAAGCTGTCCTTCCGGACCTGATATCCGAAGAGGACTGGACGAATGTCCTGCACCACACCAAAGGGGTTTCAAGAAACCCCAGATTCTGTTACACACAATTCAATTACACACACCAAACATACCTGTCACCAGCCAGGATCAAACGCATGTTCCCGTGCTTGGACCCCACTTGCCCTAGATGCCATGCCCCGCTAGCACATTTCTTTTACATGGTCTGGGAATGTTTTAAAGTACAAAAGGAGTGAAACGAGGTGGTGGAAACAATTACAAAATTTACGGGTATTGTAATGACAGTTGATCCCAAGTCCTGTCTATTAGGGCTGAGAACAAGAGATAAGTCACATAGACATCTACATAAGTTTGCAGATCTAGCATATGTGATGTACAAAAGACTGATAGCTATGAATTGGAAAGCATCTAAAGCACCCGACTTGAAAACATGGCATATCCTAACGCTGCGCTGGTCCCGAACCGAACACCAGGTATTGAGGAAACTAGCGCGGGAGGGCCAACAACACACAGGATGTGAAGCCTGGGAAACGTTAGTAGCGAGACTAGAGGCCAAAAATGACGAGAAGCCACCATGAGCAGGGCAGTCTCACAGTGCTAGCCACAGCCAAACAGCACTAGGACATTTTCAACACAATAAAGCAACCAATAGCGACAGACAACATCAGACCAGGACGCGCTCTCCCCCGCACCTCATAGTCGCTGCTGTCTAAGTCAGCCAATAGGAGCACAGCAAACACTCTGAATACACACAACAAAAACCTTACATAACAATACAGCAGGAGCCAACCAGCACCCCACACTACTCCACACAAATCAAGTAGAGCCAGCAGGGAACAGAAGAACTAAACAGCCACATGAGGGGACACCACACTCCTACAAATTTAGACTCACCAGCCGCATACCGCAGATAAGGATAATGAAAAGGGAATGAGACCTAAGTTGTGTTTATTTTGTTTTGTTTGTGTGTAAAAGCTATACCAGATCATCCAAATCCTGTTAACTCTTGCAAATGATAAGGCACCCAGATCTGTAATGAAAATTCAATAAAAATATATTTAAAAAAAGAAAAAAAAAATAAGGTGCAAAATGTAGCGTAAGAGATGAGCTTTGGTTATAGGCTCTACAAAAGACTATAATAAAATCCCTGCACCATGTCTCATTCACAATCCTGAGACAACTAGTTTAAAACCATATTTTGGAAGAACGCTCACAATTGACCGAAAGCCAATTATCCGTTCACACAACCATCGCTATAAGTAGTCAAGAAAGACACTGTCCAATAGCATCTGTCTTGAGTGAACCCAGCAGCATCACAGAATATAAAATCTATTTCACTGTACCAGCAACAGCCGGCAAGAGAGCGCAGCCACCTTACTGCACACCGCTAGGCCAATGCAAACTTAGCCAACTGAACATCGAGACACTGGGGTCTCCGGTGCTGATTAAGCTGTGGGCACCGCCTCTGAACTGAAAGTTTATGCACCCCAGATGGCGGCTGAGAAGGGAGCTAGAGGTTCCCATTTAGGACCAGCGCCATCACACGCAGAGGCGATCATGCTCAAGAGGCCATGAGGATGAGAGAGGTGCAACAAAACTGCCAATACCAACCGCAACCAAAAGGAAATCCAGAATATAACCCACCTGACACACATAAAATGCACCACGGGGATAGACATGCAGTCTGCAACTCTCACAAAACCCCATATGGTTCTGCTATTTGAGGTGAATGCTCAATTGCGTGGCCTTGCCTCTTGTGAAACATGAATAAGGACTTTGCAAGGCCTCACCTGTTTCAGGCGAGAGATGAGTACGGTCTTGACTCCCTTGGTATCCAGTCCACAATGCTTGCGCTCAGACTTAAGGTCGATGACGTGCAGTTCGTGATCTTCTTACCCTCAGAGATATGAGAAGCCATTTTGCAGATGTGGGGGCAGGATAACATTGCAGAACTCAGAAATTGCACTCTGTCTACTTTTTAAAGTGAAACGTTTTCCTATTTAAAAATGTACTTACCTGAACGATCTTCCTCTGATGTCTAAACATATATTATGATACTTTCTATTTTTATAAATTGGTGTAGACCTTCTTTTTGAGTCACGTGTTTCATTCATCGACTACTTTGGTTATTTGTAGATGCCTTGTACTCCTTTGTTAAGCCTAAGGCTGTTGGACCACACTAACTCCAAAAAGAGCACTTTGGGATTGCACAGCAAGCTGTGTCCACTCACTGGTTAACCCATGGACCCTTTACACGATATTCACATACCACATAAAGGGCCAGCTTCCTGCAATATGCTTTGAGGGATGGAAAAGACAATACACACAGGGAGTACACTAGTCATATGCATAAATCGTCTTTAGTCCACGGTCTGAGAAGGATTTGAAAGGAAAATGTTACTTATTCTATAATTATCTGTTCATTGTATGTAGTGCTGTAGATTCACGTACTGTGCATTCTCCTTATATTTAGTGTGGGGCCTAGAAGTCTGCAAGTTGTATTCATTCACAGAACTCTTGTGAGTCACAAGGGAGAGTGACTCATCCGCTTGGTGATAATGCGGTTGGTCATCGACTCCACTGTTGGATTGTCTTCCCACACAGTGGGTGAGGATGGAATGTGACGGGAAGTGATAAATAAAGAGATGTCCTTGCATAAGAGGAAAAGAGAAAATAAAAGACTCTGCAACAGCTAGATGCTTCCAGTGAGGAGGGTGTGTGCATGTGAATCTACAGCACTACATGACACAGACAGATGCCTAAAGGGTAACATTTTAGATTTCAGGCATATGTGGCTATAGACATGCTGAGCATTGACCGTGAAGCAGTTCTACCCAACAGAGGTGACTGGACTATGGGTGTTGAACTCAATTGGAAAAGTGTATAAAGAACTGCATGACCAACATTAGCTTGTTGGTGGCCTAGAACAACCACACAGTAGTGTTTTGTTAAAGTGTGTGGTGTAGACCAGGTAGCTGCTTTACATACGTCAGCTATTGAGATGTTTCTAAGGCTGGCTATAGAGGCTCCTCAAGGAGAGTGTGCTTTAGGAGGAGTGGGTAGAATTATTTTGGCTTTAGCATAATATGTCCAAATGCATTTAACTATCCATCTAACAATGTCTGACTTAGATATAGCCTTCCCTTTACGAGGTCCAGAGAACGAAACAAAAAAGTTGTGTCTTTCTAAAAGCCCTAGTCCTATCATTGTGATACATGAGGGCTTGTTTTACATTTAAAGTATGGAGAACCCTTTCCACAACTGAATCAGGTTGTGGGGAAAAAACAGGTAGGTCATCTGACCAATTAATGTGAAATAGAGTCACTACTTTAGGAAGGAATTTGGGGTTGGTGCAGAGGGCAACCGCATCCCTTGGTATTTGGAAGAAGGGTTCTTCCAGGGTTAATGATTGAAGCTCACTGACACGCCTAAGTGAGGTAATAGCAACAATAAATGCCACCTTCTAAGATGGGAACTGAAGGGGGCAAGTGTGAAGGGGCTCAAATTTTGAACCCACAGGTCTTGCCAGTACAAAGTTGAGATTCCATGAGGGTGCTGGTGGAACACAGGAAGAAATCACTCTGAGACCTCCCATATAGGCTTCTATGACTGGTATCCTGAAGAAAGAGATGTGCTGTCTATTCTGAAATCATGCAGCTACTGCACCTGAATGTAACTGTATGGAGGTGAATGCTAGCCTAGAAACAAGCAAGTGTAGCATGTAACAGAGAATTTTGTACTGTAGCTTTAAATGGATCAATGTGTTTTGACTGACAGTAGCAGACAAATCATTTTCATTTAGCTGCATAGCAGGCAAGGGTGGACGGTCTACGGGCTTCCTTGGGAATGCTCATGCACTCAGGTGGAAGACTAAAGTATCCAAATTCTATGACTTCAGGAGTCGGATTGCAAGGATGAGGGACTTGGGATCTGGGTGCATGATTTCTCTATGGTTCTGTTTGAGAAGGTCCAGCCTGCAGGGGAGCCTCTCATGCGGAACTAGATAGAGTTCAAGCAGAATTGTGAACCATGGCTGGTGAACCCATGTGGGTGTTGCCAAGATGAGCACAGGGGACATCTGCCGAAGCCTCCAAACCACAAAAGGAAGAAGGGGGTGTAGGAAACTGGCTCTATATATAGTGGAACAAAAAGAGATACACTCTTCAAAGAGTCCAAGCAAACCACAGAGGAATTACGGCAGCACAATGACACCCTAAATGCTCTTGTTCGTGGTAGTACGGGCGAGCAGTTAGGCATATCCTAGGATGGTGCCAGGTATGTAAGGCACACACGTAGGCAGTGAAAGAAAGTGACACACTCAAAGAAATCTGACACCAACTTATAAAAATAACACATACTTTTATGTAAATTTAGATATCAAATTCACCAAAATCAGGCGAGTGCTTTTCAAGACAGGAATTTTTGAGTTTTTAAAAGTTGACAGTGCATTTCTTTAAAAGAGAAAACATATACGGCAAACAGGTCATTCACAGCAACTTACAGGACCAATCTTCTGGACTTAAGGTGAGTACAGGGCAGGGTCCTAGGCCACACCAACAAGTCACCTTGTGCGGCACTAGGCGGCCTGGTGCAGTTCAGCATTGGGGTCCCTTGTAAGTCAAAAGGGAGTGGTCCGGTCACAAAGATGTTGCAGGGGTGGACTGAGAGTCCATTCCGGATGAACCACCAAGAGGGTTCAGTTCTTGTGATGCTCGGGGACGCAGGTGACACCGGTGGTCCTGTTCTTCCTCGAGGGCATCCACGTGCTGAGTTATTTGAACTATAGGGTAGTTGTCACCAGGGTGGCTGAGAGGGCCTACAGACACAGGCTCCAGATGTGAACTGAGGGACCAGCCCGGCTGAACCAACAAGTGGGCTCAGGTCTTACAAGCATGGGAGACATAGGGACACCAGTGGTCCTTTTCTCCCTGGTCTGGGGTGTTCTGGTGCAGGGATGCAGTGGGATATTACCATCTTCCTCTAAGGAAAGCCAGATTCGCATACCAAAGGCTTCTTCGAAGCTCCTGCCTTGGAATGCAGGTCATCCTGTGGTGAGGGGTTGGTAACACCAAAGCCCGGATCGGATTTTGTTTCTGACCTCTTGAAAGCAGAGCCTTTCACCCTGGCATGTCAGATTCTAGTCTGTTGGTGGCAGGCTGGCCAAAACGGCCAGTGAGCTCACCAGCAGTTGCTGGTTTTTCAGAGGGGCACCTCTAAGGTGCCCTCTGGGTGCATGTATTACTAAATTCCTCACTGGAATCAGTGAGTGTTTATTATTGCAAGACGTTTGTTACCAAAAAAAACCTAACATCAGACAAGTCATCAAATAGCTGGGGAATTAGTATTGACCAGTATCCAGCATATATATTTAAAATGGCTTCCCTGCACAGTTACTGTGTCTAGCAATCAACAAAGACATAGTAGGGCATATTTGCTCATGCATATATGCCTTCACTTGTAATATAATGCAACCTGTCTCTTATCAATTTTGGGAGCACCTTGTCACACAGCCTGCAATGGCAGTCTGCATAAGGCTGGTCCTAGGTCCCTCACAGTGGCACAAGTTGTGGGGCCTTCTTCAGTACCCATGCCAGAGGTACCAGGGGTACCATTTACTCATTTAATAGGGACTACAGAGGGGCTGAAGGGCCTGCTCACTTGGGGATCAAGTGACAAGTTATCTTGTTTTAGGAAAGGAACATTGGCACTGGGAACCTGGTTAGCAGGAACCCAGTTCACTTCATTCAAAGTTGCATTTAAAAATCAGGGGGAAAATGTGTGTGTGTGTGTGTGTGTGTATGTGTGTGTGTGTGTGTGTTAGGGGTAGTGGGGGTACTGCATCCAGAACCCAGCTCCCTACACCCTCATACTTTCAGGTTTCTTGTGTGTGCTCCTTAACCTTTGCGGGATAAGTCCATCGTTATGGTCACAGTCTGAGGTGGTGATTTGAATGGTCTCCCTAAGTTTATGTTTTTTTGATCTCGCCATTGTATCTCCTTCTGTACTTTTGCTCTGACAACCACTACATCCTCCCAGCTCCCTGTGGCTTCTGACCATTTGATGGAAATCCAATCCTGGCTGGGTTGCAGGGGCAGTCTTGCATGTGGGATCAGTATCATTTATGATGCCATCATGTCCCAAAGTTCCATGACAGTCCTCACTGTCAGAGACTAACCCTTCTGGTAGAGAACAATCTGTTTTGTGATTCCTTCTGCTCTTTTTTGAACTGAGTATGCTCTTGCTGTCTTGGAGTTCAAGGTAGCTCCCAGAAACACTTTCATTTGTTCTGGTTCTGTCAACGAGTTCTTGTGGCTTTTCAAGAAGCCAAGGTGTTGCAGCGTGTCTATGCCCCTTTGTATGTCCTTTTGATACTCCTTCGTTGATTGTGCTTTCACTAGTCAATCATCTAGGTACAGGTAGACATGGATTCCCTGTCTTTTTAGGTGTGCCACTACCGCTGCCTGACATTTTATGAAGACTCTTGATGCAGACTTTGTGCCAAAGGGTAGCACTCTGAATTAGTAATGATTTTTCTCTAGGACAAATCTGAGGTATTTTTTGTGTCTTTGATTCATTGGTATGTGCAAGTAAGCATCCTTTACGTCTAAGGTGGCAATATAATCCTCTTTTTTCAGGAGTGGTATTACTCTCTGCAGTATTGTCATCTTGAAGTGTGTTTGAATGAATATGTTTATAAATCCGAGGTCTAGAATTGGTCTTAAGGTTGCATCTTGTTTTGGAACCACAAAATATGGTTAGTAGTTCCTCTTGTTTTGGCACATATTCTATGACCTATTTTCTGAGTTGTATCATTTCCTCTCCCCTGAAAGCTTTCAGTTTTGGCAGTCTTTGTGGGGGGATTTTGGTTAATTCTTTGTAATATCTGTGATGGATTATGATTAAAATACACTAGTCTGGTGTTATTTTTATCAACTTCCGGAGGAATACTTTTATTCTGTTCCCCCCACACTGGTGTTGTGTTGGGCATTTTCATGAGTCACTTGCTTGACGTCCCAGCTCCCTTGGGGTGGCTGCCTTCTTCCTCTTTCCTTTCTTTCAAAGGGCTGCCTTGCAGTGTGTTGCCATTTCTGGATTGCTGACTGTTTTGTGGCCTGATGCGAGCTAACTTGTTGCTGCTGTTGTCCTGCCATGTAAGGTGCTCTACTGGTGGGCCTTCTGCTTGGGGTTCCCCTCCTGGAGGTGCCCTGAGCAAAAGAGCTTCCATTTCCCTTGCTGTTTCATTATCGTACTTTATTTGTTGAAGGGTGTCGTCCAATGCTTGGCCAAACATGGCATCCCCCGTGAAGGGCATGTTGATATGGAAGCCGGTACCTCCTGCTTGAACTGATACCCTGAGCCAGGTGTGCCTTTTTAGGGTTGTCCCTGTATACAACTGTCTGCTGGCTGTATCTGCTGTATCCAGTGCAGACTTGAGCAGGTGTCTGCAATGTTCTTTCCCTCATGGGTGACAACCTTGGCCCTTTTGTGGTATTCTTAGGTAAATGCTGCATATGACTCTTTAGAACCTCCCATTGTTGGTGCCCACAGCGGTTCATGAGAGTGGTCTTCCAGTCGCTACAATGACAAAGTCTGCAGGAACATTTACTTTTATTTATTTTGTATCTTGAGTGGACTGCTTCTATTTTTCCTCTACTCTAGGATGGACTGCCCTTGTAGTGGCAGGTTTGTGGAAGGTCTCTTTTCCTTCGTCAAGGATGCTAAGTAGCATTTACAGGTACAAATTCCCTTTCTGGGATGGCACTAAAGTCCCTAAGAGGAAGCATGCTCCCTTTTTACTCCTACTCTAGGTGGACCCATAGGTCTCTGCAGCTTTCTTGACAAGGTTGTTTTAGAGAGATAGGTCATCTGGAGGTGATGGGCTCATAGGGTAGTTGACTACACCCTCTTCAGGTGATTTGGCATTGAGGTTCTGCCAATTTCCTCAAAATGGCTGAAATGGTTCAAGCCTGTTGCTTACTCAGCCTACTTGAGTTCATAGAACTGTTCCTGGTCCTTGTTGTGGGGTTTCGTGGTTGCCAGGGCCTCCAGGGCTGATTGGTTGTCTTCGGCCTCAGTAGTCATAGAAGGTTTCGATAGGACGTGAAATTTCCTCAAGGAGCCACCAAACTCCTTCATTCTCTGTATGAGAGCCGTAATTTTGTCCGTGAGGCTCCTCTTCTTCTCGACCTCAAGCACCCTTTGTTTGGCAATCACCAGCTTCCTTTTCAGCGTCAACAGTTCTCCAGTGTCCAATGTTTTTGCCTTCTTTCTCTCTCCCTTTCTTACAGGGAGTGTGTCAATATTTTTGATGGTGCCTTTGGCTCTTCCGTATCCTTTGTTTGGGATCTGTGTGGCTCTTGGCTTGACATTTGGTTGACAAATGTTTCGGCACCAAGGGTCTGAAGACTTGGTGTCTGTGCCTTTCCAGTGGTTTTGCCTTCAGTCTTTTCTTGTCAGAGTCCTTTGTCACCTTTTTCAGGGCCTGTGTCTTTTCAGGGTCGGTCTCAAACATCCTAATGTCTGAATCCCCTCCTCGATGTTTCAGCCACCTCAATGTTCTCCTCCTCGGGCCTTGAGAGGCAGAGGTGTTTGAGCGATTCCTGCTTCTTGGTACTTATGAAGGTGTAATGCTCCAGCCCCTGTCAATGATGTACCCAGAGCATTTTTGGTATGAATTCTGATCAGCCTTAAATTCTTGATTCCTGTGGTCCTTCAGCAGGCAAAGATTGCAGACCTTGTGGGAGTCCCTCTTGGTGAACTTGTAAAGCCAATTGGGGCATAATTTAAATGGGATTTTTCATGACCTTTGTTTGCCCCTTCTCTCTTCATTCTCCAATGATGATGATCTTAATGGGGAGGAGCCCCGTCAGGGCTAAGAATGCTCCCTTTCTCAATAGTAACTTTCCTCACCTTCTTTGATGATTTCTTCAATTTTTCTCCAACTTCTTAAACTTTTCTCAAGTATTCTTCAACCTCCTCTGTAGTGCTTCCAGACCCAACAGTGGAGGGGGGCGAGGAGACTAAAATATTTCCGGACCCAACCATTAGAAGGCAGAATAATGCACTGCATATGAATCCAGAAAATGATTCATGCTCAAAAATGTAAGAGCAGTTTTATAGCTTGAGGACTTGGTTCACATGCTGTGCATTACAGCGTAATCTATTGTCTTATCCGTAAGAGTCCCTAAACATTTTGTTTTGGGCATCAACTAATAGGTGGGAAGCACCATCCCCAATGATGTCAGATGTAAGCAGACAATATACCAGTGTGCGAACGTCATCTTTAGATTCTCAATCCCCTCTTGTAGGAAGCTGGACCAGTGTGTGGTGGACACCTAGGGTGTTACTGGGTCCAGGCAACCCTTATTAGATAGTGTTACAGTGTCCGTAGCCAGGGCTCTCTAGTGGTAGCTGTGGTGAGCAGCCAAAACTTATCTAGGAGGAGTGCTGAACACTTGCAATACTACAGTGGTCACCCAGTAACTTATCACACATGAAAGGAACCACACAATTTTGCAAACATAAAGGTACTTTATTACAGGAACACCAAACTAGATTACTAAAGGCAAACCCCCCTCTTGAGGTAAGTACACGCAAAACATGCACAGGTAAGTATGAGGAAATAACTCAAAATAGCAAAGGCCGTATATGTGAGATTAGGTCACCACAAGAGGATATGGAGCAGTTAGCCAAGGGCTGGGAGAGTGGAACCCCAAGAGGTAAGTATCTAGATGTCCCCCAGGACCAGGAGAGCAGAGGTAACTTACCTGGTTGCCCATAGGTTAACAAGGGTACTCATAAATGGAATATTGCAAAATCAGGACCAGGCCGGTGGAACCCAACAGTGGATTCTGGAAGATAAGGACCTGCACAAGATGGGGACGGAGTTCAGTCTATGCAGGCATGCCCAGGCGGGACAGGAGGCAATGTTCACCCTTCTGTGGGTGAAGATCTGCATCAACAGTGGTGGCTGAAGTATAGCTGCTGAGTCCAGGAGTTGCAGAGGTGTTCCTGAAGTCACCTAGGAGTTGTCCCTCAATGGTCGCCAGATCGCAGATGTGTCAGTGGTCAGGAGGACCACCAACCAGCACAAGCAAATGCAACTAGAGCTGTTGAAGATTTGAAAAGCTGAAGAGGACCACCAATGTCCTGGGGACTTAACTTTTTTGGTAGGAGTCTGAGCTGACCCCGAAAAGACAGGAGAGCCACCAGCAGAAGCAGTCTGAGCCCCCACAAGCAACCCACTGGTAGCAACCACATTAGGTCACAGTGAGGCCCAGTCAGCACACCTGAAAAGAAGTCCCATGTCGCTGAAGAAGCAGAGGAGAGACTGTCTTTGTAGAGGTATAGTGCTGGGGACTGGCCTACTTGGAGCCTGAAGATCCCTCATAGCAGGAGTCAACAAGTCTTGGTTGCTGCAACTGTTACAGTGCACAGGGTTTTGTCTTGGAGGAAAAGGCAAGGGCTCAACATCTCCTAAGTTGGACAGAAGGCAGAGAGGACCCAGAGGACCCCTCAGAACCACAACTTGTGTTGGAGAATCTTTGAATGTCCAGAGGACAGCAGGTCCCAGCAGCCGGACACTGTTGCTTCAGATGCCTGCAGATGAAGGAGAATGACTCCTTCACTCCAAGGGAGATTCCTTCTAGCTTCTTTGGTGCAGCTGAAGTTTTGCCGACCCCAGAGGATGCACAGCCATGGAAATGTGGCAGGTTGCTGACAGGAGCCTTGAAACAATGTTGCAAGGAGAGGTCATCTTGGTGTTGCAGTCTTGTTTGGTTCTTGTGAAGTCCAGAAGCGGTTCTGGTTGCCTAGATCACAATGTCAGAGTAAGCCTCAGCAAGGCCTACTAGTGCAAGGGGTTCACCCTTCTTTGCACAAAGTCCTCAGACCATATAGGAAGAAGTTGGCACAGAAACTGAAATAAAAGACAAAGTTTATTAAACCTCATGAGGTGGTACTACAGTTCAAACAGCACCCTTCGGTAATGTTTGAAGTAGCACACTGAACTAAGAGAACATGGTCCTTTTATATCCATACAGGGGCTAAAAGGAGGTGGTACAATTATAGAAGCAAGACTTATATACATATAAGGTCATATGGAAATGCACAGTCGACAGGTAGGAGGGGCTAACAGTTTTCAAGGACTAGTAGACACATTACTGTCGGTTACTAATTACTAACAACTGCAGACCTTACTGGGCATGTGCAAAGTGGGAGATGCTAAATATAACTTGTCACTAGACAGATTTTCAAGAGTAGTTAACAGGAAGGTAGGACAGAGCACATTGCGAGCACATGGCAGCATGTGGCAGAGAAAATGGCTGCCATGAATACAAAATGGATTCCGCGAAATGTTAACAATAGTTGCTAAATACAAGATGTCTTCTGCTAATGCTTAATCTAATCGCTACTAAATTACAACAGACAACCCTTTCAGCATTAGCTGAAGACATTCGTCTTTCTGGGATAATCTAAATATTCATCTTGTATATTTATGCTCATCATTTCAGCTATTTCCTTATCTAACATGTGTTGTGCTTTCATTTCTGTAATATCTCTTTTGGTAGGCATACAAGCAGTAATATACATGGAGCAGAACATTGGACCACACTGAATACAGATACAGCATGTGAAAAATATTGCAATCATTTTACACAGGATAGTCAGTAGTTTCCAGCCCGAGCGGAAACAAGAGCCCAAAACCATCCAGAAAAAGTCCAAGTACCAGTCTCTGTGTGGATTTCTGCAGCAATTTTATGCAATTTAGATATTACATCATATACTGAAGGTGAGTGATCTGGAATGAAAACGCAGCATCTACTACCGATGATGCGACATGCACCACCTCGATCAGCTAATATCACATCTAGTACCATACGATTTTGGAGCGCTACAATCCTCGCAATTTGGAGCTCCTCGGTAATGTTCCCAAGTGCCAGAGCTGCCTGATTGGTAACAGCTTCCACAACCCTAGTCAATCGTCTCACTTTCCTCTTGTTTAATGAGGGCCCACAAAGGAGAACAACCCTAAATTAAAATCAACATATTGTTGCAGGCTAGTGTCCTTTTGGTCTACCTCATTTGTACTTATCATCCTTTTATATCTATTTTTAATGATGTCATTAAACAGTTTAAAATCTTGGTGATATGATGCAGGTGCCAAAAACATAGGGGGTAATAGAAAAGATACATAACACACACCTGACCACCCAACAGGTAGTTGGTAATATCCATAGTTACCACAAACAAAATATGTATTATGTGAAGCTGTAAAACTACTATTATTTACCCCCTCAATAGTTCAAATCAAGGTACAATCGCTTATCCCCACTGGAATTCGCCTAATGCTACGTATACATAAATCTGCTTTAGTTTTTGTAACAGAAATCACAAACTGTTCTTTCTTGTCAGAGTCTCTTATATTTGTGAAGACATATGGTATTGAAACATTGTCCAGTTGATACTCTTCTTATTCTCATTTAGTTCCTTTGGCTTGGGGATACCCATCTTTGTCTTGGTAGCATACTTTATTAAGGCGAAAAAGAAGTCCGCCCTCTGTACGTTTTCCAGATGCAAACAAATGTGTATACCAAGCTTGACAAGAACCATTGTGTGAAAAAGGAAGAGGAATGAAAGGTGTTCCTCCTTTCTTTTGATGCGCAGGTATCATTCCACATACCCAACAGTTAGTAGTATTTGTAGCATTATGAGTATGATGCAACATCTGAATGAAAGTATTATTGAAGTACGATTGACGGTGCTTCTGCTCCTGATAGGGAAGCGTAAAGTAATAGTGATCCTCTGGTACTGGAGTAGTGGCAACAAAAAACTCACGAGCAGGAGCCTTCTTTTCAACAAACCAGGTGATTATTGCTATAACCACCAAAACAACAAAAAAAACCATAGTACTAATGATCAGTTTGTTATTCATTTTAGCAACAGTGATAATCGACCCTTCCAGAAATTAATTAAAAACAATCGTTGGAGCTCTTATCCCTGGGCAGCTGCTGATTTCTTCACCACGGCCCAAGACTGGTGTCACTACTCTAATGCATGGCTGATCCCCCCCCTTGCCACATTGGCTCTCCGTTTCACTAACCCATAGCGGTACCTCAACCACTTTTTTACGGCACCGCAGATTCTTTCCTCGGTCTCAAATTATATCGCAATACTCCAAAAATCGTATGGTCCGGGAAGAACTCCGCAGATTCGTCAGGTGATATAGCATGGCCTTTCTCCGTAGTCAAGATCTCTCGATGATCGGTCAGCACAGCAGGTTCCACCAAGGTAGGTAGCACTCTCTTGCAGTGAGTACTATGGACCCAATTCTTTCGGTTCGTCACTCGAACTGCTGTCCTTGTCGCAAGGAGCACCTGCTCTGGGCCACGCCACCTTGGTTCCAAGATGCTTGATCTTTTAAAGGACTTAATCATCACCTGGTCACCAGGTCGGAGCTCATGGCCTTCACCTGTAGATCTGTCAGGAACTGCTTCTCCAACCTGTTGATGAATAGAAACCAAATTGTCGGATAACTGTGCCAAATAATCTTTCATCAGGACACAAGGTACATCATATACAGAATTTGGCTTGGGAACTCCCCAGATATTCATTGGCCTTCCAAATACTATTTCACAGGGGGTAAGGCCTTTTCGAGAGTGTGGCACTGACCTAATAGGCAATAATGCCAACGGTAATGCATCCGGTAAAGTTAAAGATGTGGAAGCCTGTATCTTCGATAACTTCAGCTTCAAGGTAGCATTATACCTTTCCACCAACCCTGTGATTGTGGGTGGAAAACCGCATGGAACTTCTGTTTGATCCCTAATCCTTTCAGGACATACTTAATAACTTCCCCAACAAAATGAGGTCCGTTATCATTCCATAAAAGTCTGCAAACACCAAACCTAGGGAAAAATTCTTTTAAAAGCACCTTCGCTGTGGTAATGGCAGTATTATCCTTTGTGGGGTATGCCTCTATCCATTTACTGAAGGCACATACCACCACCAAGACATACTTTAAATTGTTGCAGCGTTCAAGCTGAATATAATCCATTTGTAGAACTTCGAAAGGTGCAGTTGGTGTAGCAAACCCTCCCGCAGGAGTTTGTGTCCCTTTTCCAGGATTGTAATGTAAACAGATCAAACAAGACTGTACTACTCTCTTAGCTGTACTGGAAATTTCTGGATGCTCCCAAACTTGCGTAAGCAACTTCGTTATTGATGAAGCTCCAACATGTGCCAGCCCATGTGCCATCTGAACCATAGGTTGTACAAAAGCTATAGGCAATTTCCATTTATCCATCTGCTTATTCCACCAACAGCCCTCATCATCCAAATCTCCTTCTTCAGACCATTGCTCACGTTCTTTCACAGAAGCAGATTTCTGTATATCTAATACGTCTTGTCTAGCATTATGCCAACATTCAGCTTGTGACTTCACTACATACATAGAAGTAGTACTTCGCTGCATCGCAGTCTCACGTGCTACGCGGTCGGCAAGGGCATTACCTTGCCCTATCTTATTGGTCACTTTCATGTGTGCACTACATTTCACAATAGCTATTTTCTTTGGATATGTCAATGCAGTCAAGAGGTTATGCACTAATTCTCTGTGTATTATCTGCATCCCATGGGATGTGAGAAAGCCTCTCTCCTTCCAAAGCAAACCAAAATCATGAGCCACTCCAAAAGCATAGCGTCTGTCTGTATAAATGTTCACACAAAAGTCAGTACTAAGCTCACATGCTCGTGTCAAAGCTATTAGTTCAGGTGATTGAGCTGACTTTTGTGGTATATGAGCTGTCTCCACTACCGTGTGTATTGTGGTGATTGCATATGCAGCTGAGGTCGTACCGTCTGGCAACTTCAAACAAGACCCATCAACCCACAATTCCCCGTCTACATCTGGAAGGGGCGTATCTTGCAAATCAATATGACCCTTTGTCTGTTTTTCGGTAAGGAATATACAATCATGTGTTTCTTGTCTCCGGATATGGCAACAAAGTGGATGGATTTAGTGTTGCACATCTCTTCAGTGTAATGTGAGGAGCCAGCAATGTCAATTCATATCCTGTCAGGCGAGCGCTAGTTAAATGTTGCGTCTTTGTTTGATTTAAAAGAGCATCAACCGCATGGGGTACTAACACCAACAGCTTATGTGACAAAACTATCCCTTCACTCTGACGTATTGACACAGCTGTTGCCGCAACTGAATGAAAACACCCAGGCAACGCTCGAGTGACCGGATCAAGTACTGCTGAAAAATATGCCCAGGGACCCTGCTTATCGCCATGTGTCTGTACTAAAACTGACAATGCACATCCATCTTTCTCATGTACGTAAAGTGCAAAAGGCTTTGTGTAATCTGGAGTAACTAACACTGGTGCTGAACAAAGGGCTTGTCGTAGCTGCCGGAAAGTAGTCTCACATTCATCTGTCCATGGGAGGGGCATTGGAGTATCTTTAGTCAAAAGTGCCTGCAAAGGTTTGACAATGTGTGAAAACCCTAATATCCATTGCCTACAAAAAGAAGTAAGACCAAGGAATGCACGAACATCTTTCTGAGTAGAGGGTACTGGTGTGTCTAAAATTGCTTGAATATGATCTGATGTAAGTGCACGGCCCTCCTTAGACAAAAGGTGACCTAAATAGGTTACCTTTGGTCTACAATATTGCAATTTCTTTCGTGACACTTTATGATGGTGTGAAGCAAGAAAAGAAAGTAAGGACAAAGTGCACTTTTCACATTGCTCAGGGGTATCAGCTGCCAACAAAATATCATCAACATATTGTATGAGAGCCACACCTTCAGGCAAAACAAAAGAATCAAGTTGTCGTTTTAACGCTTGACTATAAATACTAGGACTCTCAGTATAGCCTTGAGGAACTCTGCAAAATCTATATGATCGTTTATTCAAAGTAAAGACAAACAAATATTGGTTGTCAGGATGAATAGGGATCGAAAAGAAAACATTCTTCAAGTCTATCACAGAGAACGTAGTTGCTGTTGGGGGAACCAAAGTAAGAAGTGTTGTGATGTCAGATACCACAGTATATTGTGGTCCCACAATCTTATTCACTTCTCGTAAATCAATAATGAATCGGTAAATCCTAGTATCAGAATCCTTTTTCAGAATAGAAAGAATCGGACTGTTACAAACATTATACAGAACTTCCTCAACAACTCCAACTGCAATAAGATCATGCCCAATTCGTGTGAGTGCTTCTTCGCCCTCCTGTGAAATTTTGTATTGAGGCAAACGTGGCAATACAGCTCCCTCCTTGACACTAATATGTACTGGTGGAATAATCATTTGTCCCACATCAGTATCTGAAGTAGCCCACAAAGTATTAGGGAGTGAAGCTAATGCAATATCCTCTTTAACAAGACAAACTGTTTCCATCACAGGATTATTATCATTCAAAATAACACGCACCCCTTCAGGAGTACATCGTATTGTATCCCTGAAATACTTGAGCATGTCAAGACCCACAATATTGTCTGGTGTATTTGGAGAAAGCAAAAACAGACATGAAGCAGTACATTTATCAACATGGAATGCAAGTGGTTGTGACAATGGGCTAGGGGAAGGTGTTCCATCGAAACCTATCGATGTAATGGTTAAGCCAGACAGGGGAGCTCTTGGATCCAATTGTTTAGACAAGGCGCTACGAGTAGCTCCTGTATCAACCAGAAACTGATCAGTAGAACCCAAAACATGTGCTGTAACATAGGGACTCCTCTGATCTACTGGAACTTCAACTGATTCCTTACCCCATCCTAGGCAATCCTATGCATAAGCAGAATCTTGGAAATCAGGCTGCACATAGTAAGACATCTGGTATTGGTTCCGTCTATCAAAAGTGTCAAACCCATCCTGCCCTCGTACATTAGTATCAAACCTAGCATGATCATTCGTGCTTCTTCTAGGCCCTGAATATCCTGAGCAATTTCTCATTTTTCCCCGACCACGTGAACACTGCTGAACACGTAGAGCTGGACAATCGGCAGCCTAATGCCCAAATTTCTTACAATACGCACACTGATCAACAGACAAATTCGAGCGAGTGTAAGAAGAACCATAAGATCCATGTCCGCCTCTATCACTACCTCTAAAAGGCAGACCATAAGCTTGAGCCAACATAACCTTCGTCTTTAATTCTTTAATCTTTTTATCCTTGCTACCTTTTGCTTCTAATTCCTGACGTTCATTTTACTGAGCCATAGTCAAAAGAGAAACCGGAGTAGAGGTAGTCCATGAACTTTCACCAGCTTTTAGATGGCTAGCTATTCCTGGTAACAGATTTACGACATATTTATCGACAAACAAATGTCTACCCGTATCATCTGACAATAACTGGCCGCTAAAATCATGAAATGCTTCTTCAAAGCGTGTAAAGAAATCAGAGACTGATTCATCTGCCTTTTGCTTACAAGACGCTAAAACAGTCCAATCTATCTTTTTAGGGGGAATAATCGTTTTAAACTTAACTAATATGGATGCGGGAAGATCTAGAATCAACTGATACAGCTTTTTCGCAGGTTCCCTATCCCCGTCCATCTGTTCTAATTCTTTCCATGACGCCCCAAAAACTACACGATCATCAACTTTACGAACAGTTCTCCACATATCTGGCGGTAATATCAATCCAAAAAATAAATCAATGTCCGCCAAAGTCATAGTACAAGAGCTAATTGCTCCCTCAACTTCTTCATAAAAGGCGGCTGGATTTTTCCACGGGTCAGGTAATGCTGTTTTAAGTGCCATTACATCTGCCGTATTCCAAGTAGTATACACCCAATTATAAATAAAATAACCCTTAGCATCAACAGAAGTTTTATCATCACTTGTACCCAATCCTTTAGGAGGAACATAGAAAGGTGCGGCCTCCCGCATTGGTTTTGCGTGAACTATCATAGTCTTATCTGTTCCAAAGATGGAAGCTTGCACCTCGCCGGTCTGAGATGCCCGTGCAACTACGTCCACTGCCCTTTTCTCCTCTCGCAAGCGGTCTGCCGCAACACATAATTTCACCAAACGCCTGATTGCATCAACCACCTGGGAGAAAACAAAAAGACCATCACGCATTTGCTTACGATCAGCTGCTACATCATCGGGCTCTAACTCATTAGAATATTTCCAAAATAGTTCAATAACTTCTGTGCCAAATGCCTCAGTAAAATATAGCTGCTCCTTTTCCGTCCACCCTTTCATGGTGTCTAAAAGTTCAGAAGCAGAGACAACGCTATGAATTGCTTTACGAGCAATAGATCTAAGCTCAGATGCACGGTCAGCAGGCAACATAGAGCGACTGTCTCATATCTTCTGTTGCTCCGTACCGGAGACCTCAGCTAACTCATGAGGGTCAGAAGGAACGACATACGGAGGTGGAGGGCGATCTCGTAACAAAAAACCATCGTGCGGTTTATTAAGGATAGAATAGAGAGGTTGCCGAACACTGTATTGGCCAGTTACCTGTAATTTACATTCTTTCTCTTCTATCTCCTTTAAGTCATTTATTTATTTCTTTCTCATTTCCAATGCTCTCACATATACATTCTTCCGCTGCTTTTTCTCAAGCAAGGCTTGCTCACACTTCACTCATGCACGCACTTCTTTCTTCCACATTCATACACAGTCAAACATATCTTGCCTAGACCTTTGCTTACACATACATTGTTCCACATACTCAATCTTTCGCAAATCAAATGACCCATGCATACATTATAGAAGAAAGACCATGTTTAACATACATAAATCTATTGGGCGTCCCCTCTGGGGGTGCCGGTTGCGATTCTTCCAGTCTCAAATTGGTACCATTACAAAAGCAACACATCCTACGATTTTCAAGAGTAGTTAACAGGAAGGTAGGACAGAGCACATGGCAGCATGTGGCAGAGAAAATGGCTGCCATGAATACAAAATGGATTCCGCGAAATGTTCAGAATAGTTGCTAAATACAAGATGTCTTCTGCTAATGCTTAATTTAATCGCTACTAAATTACAACAACAAGAGGTCACTTCAGAGGAGTTCTGGTGGAGTCTTGGACCACCTGTCAGCGGGGATCACTGACGTCATCTGCCTAACTTCGCCAGTCAGAAGCTCCCAGGGGCCTCTGCCCATTTTGTTTTGAAGATGGCAGAATCAAGTGGTCACCTAGAGGCGCTCTGGGCACCTCCCCTGCGGTGGTGATAGACAGGGAAGTGGTCACTCCCCTTTCCTTTGTGCAGTTTCGCACCAGAGCAGGGACAGGGGTCCCTGGACTTGTGGAAGCCAGATTATGCAAGGAAGACACCAAATATGCCCTTTAAGCAAACCAGCAGCGTGGGGAGGCTACCACTCCCCATCCTTGTAACACCTATTTCCAAAGGAGAGGAGGTTGCACCCCTCTCCCAAAGGAAATCCTTTCTTCTGCCTTCCCCTGCTTGCGCTGGTCAAGCAGCAGGAGGACAGAATCCTGTCTGAGGGGCTATAGCAGCGTGGGCTGCTCTCAGACCCTGGAAGACTTGTAGGAGCAATACTGGGGGTTCCTCTAAGGCAGAACTGGTTTTACAGGGGGGATGGATCATTATACTGTACATAGGAATAGCTAATTATACTGGACACACTGCAGGGGCATGCCCATAGCTCTGAACTAGGTAAGAAGGGAACTGACATTTTGGATTTCAGCAGAGAGATGAACAGTGGCATTGTTTATTGACAAACCCACAGGACGTATGTAAGAGTACATAGGGTTTCCTCATGAGTATTATACGCCCTCCGAACTCCCACACTCTCAAACTCTAAATTTGTATAAAAGTGGCATCCCTTACCCCCAGCCTCAGAACATTGCTTGACTTGGAAAGAACAGAAGATGAACTGCATTTGCTGAGCATGTTGACATCAGAAAGGATGTATAGTAGGAACAACTTCATCTGCTGAACTATGATACAACTTTAGAAAGAAAAAGGCTGCACCTCCTGTTGAACCTGTGCCAAGAGACTCCAAAGGCTAGACCACTTTCCACTTGTGCCAAGGACCAACAAGTAGATCAAGGGCTAAAGAAGCATTGCACAGTGCCCAGCTGACCATTTGCCACAGGACCTGCCCTAGACTCCGCTGGTGTAGCATTGAGATTGAGTCCCAGCCCTCAGGTAGTGACCCCCAGGTCCTGGACCCTTGACTGGTGCTAGAGTGTAATCTTTCTCCACACAGAACATCAACTTGAGAGCCTAAAGCAAAGGATAATGTTTTTGGGATCAGAGAGTCTGAGGTTAGGTGGTTTGTGGGTAGCCTAGAATACCATGGAGAACCAATGTTTCCACTGGACTGCTTAACTTTGCTTGTCTGCTGACATCCAATCCAACACCAGAGTCAAACTGCTGCGGACCCCACCAACGAGTTCACTATCAAGAAAAAGAGGCAGAAAAGTTTAAGTGTGAAGGTGAAATCATGACCGAAACCAACCCAGCACCTGGTTGGACCCCATGCTCTATTGTGGTGAGCCTGAAATTTTGACTTTTCCCCAGACCCTCACATTCAAAGCTTATAGACTACCACTAGGAATGAAAATCAGTGAGTTATACAACTTGTTGAAGTGAATTACTGGGATGTATGAAAACCTTGCAAAATAATAACTTAGGTTCCCTTCATCAGAGTTTTGTTTTTTGTTGTCTATATAAAAGACAAAAATGTATACTACTTTTTTTTTATAAATTGGATTGGGACTTTTATTGTGTTATGTTTCTTACCTATTAACTGTTTTAGTGCTGATAAAAAGCTTACACTAATTTTCCTTTGAGTTAAGCCCAACTTCTCTGTGCCACACCTACCCAGGACTGAGCTTATGTTTCATTTAAAGCAACCTAACTGGACCTAAACAGAATACTGACATTATTACATGGTGAGGTCTCACAACCACCCCAACTAATAATCCACTTTCTCACAGTGATCACCTCTAAGAGTTTTGAAGAATATCACCAAAAATGATCTGGCTGAAGAACTGCAGCCACCTAGTTTTATAAGTGCAAACAATATTAATGTGGCTGTTACTCAATTCAGTTTATCTATGGTAAAGGCCATTGACATAATAGTATTGTTGAAAACTCGGAACCAGAAAAGGCACTCTTCAACAGCAAAATGGTACACTCCTGACTTGAAATTACACAAAAGAAAGTGCAAACTCTTGGAAAGACAATGGCATCAGACCAAAGCTGAGGTTGATAAAATTACGCGTTAATTGATTCTTAATAGTTCCATAAAATGAACCGTCAGGCTCACCATATGCATTTTTGCCAAAGAAAAGAGGAACATAGGAATATCTCTTGTGAAATCTTTAAAAACGTGAAAGAAATTGCCCATTCCTTTGCATTGGGCAGCCTATCCTAACTTCCTTCGCTGTTCAAATTTAACATCATAGTTCATAGAAAAAAGTAATAAAATGTATATATGCTTTGCCTCTTATGCCAATCTTCAACCCCTTCTGTTCAAAATGGTTGTTCCCATTCCAACTTCACCTGCTTCTCCAGAATCCTTCAACCCCATGATGTTACATACTGTGGAGAAAACCATGTACATGGTTAGATTGGGTTCTCCTGAAGACCTTTGACCTCATTATATTTCCTCTTCCAATTCAACTCCACTTAGCTCCTTTACAATTGAGTTGTTTATTAGTTCCCTCTGTGCTGCTGAATATTCTTATGAATGGAAACATGCATTGTTGCTCCTGTTGCTGATAAAACAGGGGCAGATGCTCTAAACATGGCAAACTCACCCAATCCCTTTACTCCCATTTTCAGCTAAAGTGTTTGACAGACTGATAAACCCTCAGCTAATATACCATCTAGAGGAGAAAGATCTACCAGAAGTACTCAAAAAATGTTCAGGGCGACCTGTATGACTGAACCCACAATGCTGGCTGCAGCTGACCTGGTTAACATTGGATGAGGGCAAAGCTGCTGACCTTACCCTCCTCGACCTCTAGGCAGCCTTTGCCACTGTATGACATCTTGGTAACACAGCTGCATAAGATTGGTGTATATGTGAAGACCTTTACATGGATTCAGTCTTTCTTGTCAGCTAGAGCACAGTCTATCCACCTTCCTGTTCAAGTCAGAACCAGCATCCATTACCCATGAAAACACCCAAAGACTGTCTTAGAGCCTGAACCTCTTTTTCATGTACATGGGTCTATTGGTGGCCATTGTAAGAGGTAAGGGCTTTGATATTGTTTCCTACGCAGATGATACACAGCTAATCGTATCAATTGCATGAAATGCTGAGGCCATGAGAATTGACCTTGTGGGTTGTCTGATGTCGGTCATCATACGAATGCAGGGCCATTATTTAAAACTGAACAAAGCAAAACAGAGGTTATCCTGTTCGGTAATGCCAAATCTATCTGAAAGAACAACTGGTCACTCAGCAAACTCTGCCCCAACCTCCCATTCCCAAGAATGCGCCAAGAAATCTAGGGATTATAATTGATAACACACTGTCCCTAAAGGATCAGGTCACCATTGTCTGCAGAACCTGTTATGGTATCCTGTGTTTCCTTTGCAGGATCTTTAACTGGCTGTCAATACAGACCTTTAAAAACATCATTCAGGCTCATATAGTCAGTCTCCTGAGCTAAGGGAATGCCCTATATGCAGGGATTTGAGACAGCTTGTTCTCTAGCTTACAAACCATCCAGATTTCAGCCACCTACATGATCTGTAATCTAGCTAGCAGATCCTCATCACCCTCTTGCACATAGTGCTTGTAATAGCTACATGTTCCATTTTTGGGCTGCACTGTGATGTCCACCAAACCCATTATTCAGCTAATACACAATACCTACACAGTCTAATCTTTTTTTAGAAGACCTAGGGCTAACAAATTAACTAAGCAGATCATTTTCTTCTAGCAGCATTTTTAGCACGCCAGAGTAGGTAGTCGTTCCTTTACCCATCTTGCTGCCCTTCATTGGAACACCCGTCCTTTGAATATGCGTCTACCTTCGAGCATTATGCTGCTCAGAAAGCTGCTTAAAACTTGGCTCTTTTAATGTTAGTATTTTCACTGCTTGTAATTTGTTTTCCTTTATAAAATACGCCCTCTGACCTGACTGGCTGCTCCAGGTTATCCTGTCAGGGATGAGTGTCAGGTCCCAGTGATGCGTACTCCAAGGCCCACACGAGGGGTGTTTCCTTGTATACCTCAGAGCTGCCTGTGGGAAAGCCCACTGGTTTCCTAAGACCACCAAATGGTGGGCGTGCTGTGAATTTCGATGTGCCAGGTAAAGTACTGAATCCCTAACTGTAATGGGATATATATGTTGAGACTTAGGCTGTAATGTGTGATTAATGTTGCCCATTATTTTGTTCCAGTGGACCAAGGGCCACATGTACAAATATTTGGATTTGCGACTTCCTAATTGCGATTCCATGTGTATCGCAATTAGGGAATCGCAAATCCATATGTAAGAAATTCCAATGAGTTTCTTTTGTGATTCCCAGTGGGTCACAAATAGACCTGCCTCGTTAATATTAATGAGGTAGGATGTAATTTGTGACCCACCGGGAATTAAAAAAATCACAGGGATGGTGGCCTGCTGGTGTCAGCAGACCATCATCTCTGTGATTGCTTTTAAATAAAGCAATCTTTTTTTTTAATATGCAGCGCATTTTCCTTAAAGGAAAACGGGCTGCATTTAAAAAGAAAGAAAATGAAACGTTTCAGTTTCATTTTTGAAGAGCAAGCAGTGGTCCCACAGGCCACTGCATGCTCTTCACAAATGTTTTTGCATGCATTCACATGCATTGGGACTCCTTCCCCTTTGTGAATGGGTTAGCACCAATTTGAAATTGGTTTTAACTGCGATTGTTTTGCGACCGCATTCACGGTCACAAAACAATCATACATACCATTTAGATTCGGTAATAGAAAGGGATGCTCTGAACACGCCCCTTCCTAATACCGAATCGCAAAACCCAAATTGCGATTCGGTAACTTGCACTTTGTGCCTTGTACATCCCAAAAAGCATTTTTCTAGTCGCAAGTTTGCGGCCCCTAGTGCCTGCCTGCTCCGCAAGTCCTGTATATCCTTGAGCAGGCGTACTACATGTCATATTAAATTTAACATAACATGTTTGTTGTTTGGGTGTCAAGGTACAGTCGATATCCATTAAAGCTATCATGAGACTTGGTAATGGCATTTCTTGATAAGTTCTCCAACTTCATCTATAATTACCTGCAAATACAGCAACTGTAAATTCAGAAAGCCATAAACCTAGCAAAATTAGACCATGGTAAGCCTGCCTTGAAACCTCCACTGACTTCAGGTTGATTAAAGAAATACATTTTAGAATTTTTGCACAATATACTTGTCTGAAGGTCTGCACTACAGAAAGGGACACCTACATCATGCATGCTCCACAATCCTTGCCGTCGCGGGACAATTTGTAAACGTCTAGGGAGATGAGGAAGGTTTTACCAGAAACATCTGGAAGTAGAGTAATTTTCTGCTCGAAGAATTTGACTTCCCAAGCTTTGTTGACTCATTGGGTATATTGGTCGAGATATCAAGACCCAGCCAAGGGAGTTAGTGTAATAGATGGGACTCGGCACAGTACGATACAACTATTGTAATTTCATTTGAAAATTGAATATTTAGACACAGATGTTGTTTTAACAAGAAAACACTATAACGCCTCAAATATTAAGTTAAAAACACATACAAAAAGTAACTAAACTGTATATACCACAACATTAAAGGGAGCAGCAAAACGTAACAAAAGGAAATTCACTTGCAGTGTTGACGTAGAGCAAAAAATCATTTAAAGCAGGGAAAAACATCATGTCTGGAACTTGGTCCAGCAACACATTTTGGACTTTTCCTACTGAAGCAAAATCAACATTAGTTTGCATATGGCTGGTTGCTCTCTAAAGAGCAGAGTGTGTGAAAAATGATGAACTGCAGTGTGGTGAATTTCCAAAATCCTAGATGTAATAGGTCTAAAATAGCAAGATGAAAATATGTCAACTTGGACTTCATGTTTATCTTACACATCTACTGTCAAAATTTGAAACTTAATTATTGAGACATTTGTGCAGACTTGTTTCACCTGATGTTGTAAAAAATCATTGTTTAGAATAAATGACACTTTCACAAGTTGTGTGAAGTTTAATGACATGCTGAATGTGGACCAGAGGCAAACAGGCTAATTAAACATGCTCAAAATGAAGCCTGTCTTTGTTAATTTGCGTGATACCTTGCAGCTGTAGACAGTCGCCTCTACCAGTGGTACTGGTGCAAATAAGCAGGTGTTAGTCCTGTTTCATGTTACCACAGATTTGCTTCCCTTGAGTAAGTTGAAAGCACAAAATTAACAGCACTCCAGATTGTAGTTTGAATACTTATTGGTGGCAATGCGTTTTGACCAAATAGTCTTCGTTCTAGTCTCAAAGGGATGAAATTGGAATGGAAATAACCTATTACTGTACGTTAACCCTTGAACGTCCTTAAAAAAAAGGTGAAAGTATCTTCAGAATTAGGTATGGTAACAATATCCTACATTAGATTAAAAAAAACTCACTAATTCACTGAAAAAACAAAGGTTAAAGTGCCATTATAGTTGTACATAGTGAAAATGTAAGTTAAAGTGTAACATTTTAAACTCAAAATAACCATTGAAATTCATCAGTTATAGTTAAATAAAGTAACTACAACTCGTGTTCCAGCCATGAACGACTTCTAACCTCACATCTTACATCACTCATCACATGTTCTATGATATCATCAATAGCATCAATGATGACATGAAATGACATCATTAATGGCATCGCTGTGCATGGCGAGTGTGCAAGTTAAAATTGCTTAGCTGGCCAGCAGTTAATGGCTTTCCAATACAAATTTGGCTTAGGGCATACACTCCACTCAATCATATCCGTACTCAGACAGAATCAGGCATTTTAGGGAGCACTCCAATGACAGGAAAAGTATGATGAGGTGGAGGGTGCCCAACACAGGTCTGTGTTTATTCAAATACCCCACTTACGCATAGTAGCACTCAGGGTCACTGTTGTCATGACTACACAAACCATAAATTGTGCCACCCTCTTGGTCTGCCTATGACTTCACACATGACATCATTGATCACATCATGAGTGAGATCGTTGGAGTGGAGCCTGGCACCTGGGTAATATAGCGGCTGTAGTGCGGTGGCCTCGCTACCTCCTGCCCAACTGAAGGGGGTGTCGCCAACTAGAAATGCAGTGCTTTCCCCCTTAGAGCTGCCCATGATCTCAGGGAGAGGAGACCTGCTCTGCAGCACTGCCAGAGAACGAGGGCATGTCCTCCAGTGCTTAGACCTGGGGCCACGTAGATGTGCCATACACATGGGGCTCCCATTGTGTTTTACATCACCATCAGCACCTGCAGCATGATCAACCACATTTCAGAGAGGGTGGGCTGTGGTTTATAGAGTTATTGGAGCCACAAGCACTCAGTCACAGGATGGAGACACAATTTCATGGTGGGGCTGTGACACTGATCACCTCCTCATGGTTGGCTTCCTAACACAAACAAGCCAGGTGCACTCTGATGCACCAGTTTTACCAGACTATGACCTCTGGGTGTGCAGGAATGACTCCAGTCCCAGCAGAGAGGCCAATTCAGGTCCCAGCTCACAGACAGTATGGCTGAACGCAACCTTGAACCACTCCATGTAAACATTAGAACTGACATGCACTGCTGGTCCCAAGTCAATCCCTTTTTATGGGGGAATGAAAAAATACTCAAAATCAATGTAATGCCCAGATTGAACTATAGGTACACCGTGCTCCCACCTCACATCCCTGGACACTTCATGGGCCACCTTGAGAAAAACTCTAAAAAAATTTTTTTGGGGAGGGCAGAAACCAAGACTGAAACTGGAAAGCTATATGCTGCCACAGGGCAAGGTGGCATACTCCTCCCAAACATTCATTGTTACTGTTTGGGATCCTATATTTCAACCATAAAATACGTCATCCATATCACATTGGACTAATCCAACTAAGGGCAGTGTGAATCATGGGTCACATTGGTGGCATTAAAATGCTGCACACAGGGACAAAACTAAATCACACCTGGCTCTTGACACAATTTTCCATGAGTAGTGGACTGCCCCCAAACCCCACTGTCTAAGCATAGGCCCCCCAATGGTGTAACGCCTCACTGTTGGCAGTGGGAAAGGAACCCAGCTGGATATCATTTGAATGTAGAGTGCTACATCAACTCTCAGGTTTAGTTAAGGGCAGGTGGTAAAAAAAAAATTACAGACACCCATGAACAATATGGGTTGCACCTGAGTCATTTCTGGAATTACCAGAGATTGCAGTGCTGTCTTCTTACAATTCTGAATCCTTCTCCACTACCGCTGGACCTTCCTTCCTCGCCAGTGATGGACTAACTACAGAAATGGAGCACCTATAAAGGGACAATGTCCAGCAGTACCGGATACTGGTAGATCCATTATACTCCATACTGCTGTCATGCTCTTTGAGGGAATGGTGGTCGGAAAGGCTACAGGTCACTTACTCGGATCTCCTAGCTACCCATGATAAACACCTCAGAGAGGTCCAGCTTAAATTTAGTTACTTCAAAATGCTCTACAAGTGGCACTGGACACCTCTGCGACTCTGTAGATCACAGCTTCTCCTGACTGCGGCCTGTTGGAGATGCAGGTTCTTGGAAGGCATCATTGTTCATCTACTTTGGGATTGCCCTGCCCCGTCAGCTTATTGGTCCTTCATAATGCCTATACTTAGAAGAAACCCCTCACTGGGGAGTTGAAAGCTCAAACGGCTCCCCTTCCTGACTTTACTCAATGCCTAGCCGTTACGATTCAACAATCCTGATGGCTGGCTCTTACCAAGATGTGTATTCTGAGACTCTGCAAGTCACCCACTTGTGTACCGCTTGAAAAGTGGCCACAGGAACTGTACAAGGTGGCCACTTATGAGCGGGTTATAATCAAGCACTCAGGTCATTTTGACAAATTTCTGAAGACATGGAGAGATTTTCTCTGAGACCCATGATCCCAATCTTCCTCCCTATTAGGTCATCATTACCCCACCTAATATCCTCACCCACACTTACTTGATGACTCGTGGACCAATGCTGTGCTTCCACAACCTCTCCCATTCCCATCGCCTCTCTGCAACTCAATCTCTGAGTCAAATGTGACAGATCCAAACACAGAGAGAGGGGTTCTACTTCCAGGTGAATTCCTGAGGGCCATTTGGGACCCCACATGGCTACTGGGCAACCTCTGTAGATGTGTTCACAATTGCACTTCCCCCTTCTTTTCCCAGTGGCCTATAATGAGACCCTTCGTGGTCCCTTCAGCCCCATGTTTATGGGACCATGTCTCCCCTGTACATCCCTCACTAAGCCACCTATCCCATTTGTTTGAGGTCATGATGGGACCCTTAATACCTCTATCTCTGGATCCCCACAGACCATACCAAAAGTGGATGGCCCTTGTCGGCTTTCTATCTTGTACTGGATCCCACCCCCACCCACGCCAGCAGTTATGTCCTGATCACCTGTGGTTTTTTTACTTTTGGAAATGCTGTATATTGCATTGCTGGTAGTTATTATGTATTTTCAGTTTGTAATCAACATGTTTTTCCCACTAAAGAAAAGATGAATAAAAATAAATAATGATTAATGGCATCACTTAAGACTTCAACAGATACATCACTGTGTCTAAAGAACAAAAGCATATAAACATATACACAAATATAAACATACACAAAAATGAAAAATGCTAAACAATTAGCTCTAGAACTTAAATAAAAATATCAATTGCATGGTGCCATCGTCTAAGACTGACTTACACACATATTCAGAAATACACAGACTAGATGACTATTGCTGCATATTAATAATTTCCATGGTCATGCCCCTCTTGACCTCAACCAACACTATACCTTGTCCGTAACTCATTTTCTGTACAGCAAATACTGTTCCTCATTCATGGAGTGAGTAGGTGTAGTTTTGGTTAGGGATGGATTGGTGGAAGGAACAACATAAGAAGAAGTGTAGGAAAAAGATGTTTGAAAAGTATGTTTATATTCTGTGATGTTATGAGGTATGAGGCAGCACACCCAATTCTATTTATTCTACTGTGTTTTATTTTAGGTTTATAAGGCATATCTGTGAGTCAAAAGAACATCCAGACACAAAAGATTTGACTAGAAGAGGGATTGGAAGAGGGGTCAACAGTATTGGAAGAGCTGAGTTTAAGCAGTTTTTTGAAGGAAGAGAAGTTAGTTGTATGGCAGATGCAAACTCCCACCACTTCAGCACCAATGAATACAGGTCACCAAAGTTGGATGAGCATGGAGTTTGAGTCAGCAGATGGATGTTGAACTTTTTGTTAAGCTAGATAGGGCCACTATTGTTTAAAGACTTGTATGCCAATTATGGGATTTTCAATAATGCCAGCTTGTGAACCGGGTGCCAGTTTAAATTACTGATGTACTGGGAGATGTGAGAGCATGCAGGTAGAGTGAGGGTAAGTCAAACAGCTTACTTCTTGGTGACCTGGAGAAGGTGCAGGAGAATGTCAGAGGTACCAAAGTGTAAGATTTTTGCCTTCTGTTGTTGACCCCATTTTTGTTGGCATTAGGACTTTGGGTGCTTTTTCCCATCTGACCAGTGGTAAATGCTTGTGCTCTCTCCCAAATATGGTACAGTTAGCATCTACTTGAGTGGTACATTGAATTTACTTGCAAGCCTCGAGTCAATGTATCCAGGGCCTGTAAATAAAATGCTACTAGTGGATTGCAGCAATTGTTGTCCTACATGGTAAAGTAGACTTTTAAAACATGTCTCAGGCCTTTCACTGCAGTTTATAGTGCAGTTCTAAACTGTATTTCATCCTGGCAAAATAAACCTTTTTCCTGGCTTAAACCTTCCTTTTTAATAAGCCACCCTAAGGTAGGCCCCAAAGGCTCATAGCATAGCGCAGGCTGCATTGTATTTAAAAAGGTTACATGTCCTATCACTGAAAAACTCCTAAAGTCATAAAAGTCATATTTCACTGTAAGGCCTATTTCTCCCATTGACTAACACAGGGTTACCTTATTACATTTAATAAGTGCTAACTTCTGATTGGGAGCAGATGCAGATGCTGTTTATACTCAAATGAATTGTAATTTTCAATCCTCTTTAAAGGAAAAGTCAAATCTTAAGTCACAATTCAGAAAATTTAATTTTTAGAATGCTGTTATTTTCTTGTCCTAAATATTTGTGCCTTCTGCCATTGTCCTTGGTCAAATGACTGTGAATGGCTTTGCTGTTGAGGTTTGTGTATTCCTTCTGGAATCTGACACAAAGGGGGCTTTGGTCTGGACAGAACGACCCATTCTGGCAGGGTGACCTGCAGGTGCTGCAGGTAGCCCCATTTGCATTTCAACATACTCTGCCTCACATACACACAAATACCTCTGACAGAAGGTCTGCCCTGTCTCGGAGTCATGCCAGGGGAAGAGGAAGGACTTTCCAGAACCAGAGATGGGAGTAGTATAAGTAATCCCTCCACATCAAAGGCTGGGACCAGGTATAAATATTGGACATCTAGAGCCATGCGTCAAAATACCCCAAGAACTGTAGACATTACAGAAGAATGATTTTCCTGCTTCCAGAAGACTGCCTTGCTGCTTGAGGACTTCCTTTCTATCTGAGTAGGGTGACTGGACCACATAGAAGTGGGCATAAGTCACTGAGTTTCGTTCTGTGGAATTCTGCGCAATTAAAACTGTGTGAATGGGCGGAAATCGACATGACAAATTAGCGTGAATGACACCAAGTAGTATGCCAGAGGGCGCTACTTCTCTAGTTGTTTTGGTGACTGTTCAATTTGATTTTCTACTCAAACAGCAACTTTCTCACTGTGAACGACCACAACCGTCCACGACCACTCACACTGGGAAAATCTCACCGGGTGCTGTTAAGCACCCGAAAATCACACTAAAAGATGCCAATTCTTTCTCGTGCTTGGCAACTTACCATTGGCAAGCCACTCATGAGAAAAAACTCCACCATATGGGGGTTGGTAGGATTTGACCAGAACTCCGCGTTACAAGCATAATGCAGAGTGTGAAAAATTCTGCCAACACCGCCAACAGAACTGAATTTATCATTCACTCCTAATCCCAGTCTAACCTGAGTGACCCTAAGGGTCAGTTGACTGACCTCCTGTTACAGGAACAGAACAAGCTCCAGAAGCCTTGCTGCAACTGCCCAGCTGACCTGCTGCGACTGCACCTGTCTGGATCTGCAAGTGGACCTGCCTGAGTCCTGCTGACCTCCACAAAAGAGGTGCACTCCCCAAGTCCTAGACCCATGGCAGGCATGAGTCTGAACTCCTCCCAATAAGAAAGGTAAAATACTGAGGTTTGAGCCTTCAACTTTTAACAGGCCCATTCAGACCAAGGCTCTGCCACCCGTGATGACTGCCAATGTGAAGCTTCGGTGAAGACCTACTCTTTATGCTGCAGTGACCACCAGCTACTACTGGGAGCGTGAGATCTGCACTTTGCACTACAGCAAAGACAGCCAGCGATGACTGTCAATGTGAAATTTCAACAGCAACCTACTCGCGATACAGCAATGACAGCTCGCACCTCCTGCCTGCTCTTCATACTAGTGACAACCAGCTCTGATGCTCTCTCTGCTCCTCATGACCTCCTGCACCGGGATTAGAACTGTTGATGCCAGACTTTGAGAAGGTAACTTTTTCATTGGGGATAACCTAGTTCCTGTATTCATCGCAATCGGCCTGAACTTATGACTTTCACCCTATTTTAGCACATCCAGATGATCATGAGTGGCGCTTTGTGCTCTTAGGCACTATATCAACTTAAAACTGCAAAACTGAGTATCTGTGGTTCTCCTGGAAGCATTTTTATTTATGAAATAATCACAATATTTATAAATTGGATTATGATTTTTCTTCTGTTGTGTTTTCACTTTATTACTGTTTGTGTGCTGCATACCTACTTTAAACATTGCCTCTAAGTTAAGCCTAACTGCTTTGTGTCAAGCCACCAGAGAGTTAAGCATAGGTTAATTTAGTGACCTTTGTGTTTCACCTTCAATAATGGTTTTACGGGTGTATTGAGGCAGCCAGGAGAATCCTTTGTGCAGCATTCTCAAGATGGAAAAGCACCAGGCAGCAAATTGGTTGCCTATAGAGGTTTTGAAAATGAATATGACAATGTGGGTGTCATCAGCATAGGAAAGTATATTCATTTAAAGGTTCAGAATAGCCTAGCAAGGATGGAAATGTCGATGTTAAACAGTGTGGGACTGAGCAAAGAACCCCAACACACTTTGCAAAAGAAAGAGCTCAATGGGTAGCAAAAGGGAGAAAGGGAGATCTGCATGAGATCTGCAGGTTCGAATAAGACACAGTGTTGAATGCTTCTGAGAGGTCATGGAGAATCAAGGTGGCCATACCAATAACTGTGGAATATTGTTTGTGGCAGTTATCAGTGCTCATTACATTGTGTGTGAGGTTGAAACATGACTGGGAGGGATTCTAGGTAGGTGGTTAGTAGCCTCTTACTACTTTTCATGCCAGCTTAGTAGATGGCTCTCAAAAAGAAATAGGTCTCTTTCTGATTGGTGCAGATTTTATATTCAGTAAGGGAAGGACCACATCATGTTTCTAGCAATCAGAAAGAGAGGAGATAAGGTCTAATCCAAGAGAAAGGATGTGAAGGAGGCAGAGGGTAAAGAGGGGGATCCTCACTTAATGGTGAGAAAAATCTTGACAACTACCTCTACAGTCTAAGTGCTAGACTTGACTAAGGAGGTGCTGTTGTGGGCATAACATTTATCTTCCTTAAAGCCAAGACGTTTTAAGGGAAATATGACTGTATGAGAGTCAAAAAAGTTGTATCTTCAAAATTGTGTCTCCAAATTGAGAGCAATGTGAGCAGCAAGTCTCCGAGGAGGAAGGCATGACATTACTACATTTACCCATTGAATGGGCAAGAGGCAGAGCTGTGGATTGGATTTAGGGGAAAAGGAAGGAATACCCTGTTAAGTATAACAAATGCAGTAGCTGCCACTTGCAGAAAACTCCTCCTTTTTACCCTGGTCACCCCCACACTTTTTGGACAGATACTGGTGGTTACTGACTCTTGGCTGTGCCCTGTGTACTGCTTACCAGTCCCAGGGACAGTGTTCTCTATTAAGTGGATTTACAAATTAGGCTAAATAAAATTGGCAGTATCAACCTACCTATAATTCCCTTGTATATGGTAGGGCATGTAGGTGCAGGGACCCCAGCATAGGTAGTGCCCCCATAGGTGCACTGCTGAGGTGCCCAGTATCATTTCAAAGGCAAGCCTGCCTTGCTGACCACTTTTAAATGAAAGTTATATAAATTCGAATTTGGAATTAAAAGTACGTCTGACGTCTTAAAATGCCTTATTATTACATATATGTCACCCCTAAGGTGTGCCCTATGTGCCCATAGGGTTGGGTGCCATGTAACCATAAGCAGGGACTTTACAAAAAATGTTTTATAAGCCCTGGTGAGGTAAAATAGCCAAATTTGTTTTTCCCTCACTGCAGGGAATGGTCTCCATAGGCTAAAATGGGGAGACTCTGTTTTCATTTACAAAGTCCCCCTAAGTGTCAGATACCTCAAGTTTGGAATCAAACTAATTGTTGTAATAAATCCCACAACTCACAATTGTTGGATTTTATATGACTAGTTCAGGGAAAGAGTTTTAAACTCTATCTGAAAAGTTGCCAACTTCAGCTCTGTAGTGACCTTCTCTGATTGGCCAGCCTCTGGCAGCCTGGGCAAGCTGCCTTGATGAGGTGTGAAGTGGCCTGTGCTGAACACAAAGAAAGTGCTTGGGGGAGGATAACTCCCTCAGCAGATGGGGAAGCAGGAAGTGGGGAGGGCTGCCAAACTAGTCTTCAAAAGCAGGGTAGGACATTTGGAGCAACCCAGCACCTCCCTCATATCGTGCAACCCCAGACAATTATGTGCCCCCTTGATTAGATTAGGAGAGGGCAGGATAGGGGTGTGTTTAGGATTTTTAGCCACACCAGTGGGTGGGCTCAGCCAGGTGTAACCTCCAAAAATCAGTTTCAGCCATGATGGATTTTTAAAGAATGTTGTTCCCTGTGATTAATCTTTGCCACACTTCCCAGGAAGTGGTCATCACAGGTGGAAGGACCCTGCACCTGATTGGAGAACTAGGACCCCCCGTTTTTTTTACCCAGAAGCAAGGATAAATATGGCAGAGATGTACCCACACCTCAGATCCTTACAAGGGAGAACATTCAGAAGAAGAAGGACTGCCCTGCTGGACCCCTGACCTGCACCTGGACACTGAACTCTGAAGGACTGCACCAGCTGCACACTTAGGATTTTGCCTGGATTCAACTGGTTCAAGGAGGGACTCCCTGTTTGCTGCAGGTGAAAAATTGCTAACCAGTCCAGTGGCCCATTTGGAGTTTGCTCCAGGTGCATTCTGAGATTTGTAGTCCTCACCCTCAAGGAGCAACTCAGAGCTTCCTGACCCTTGGGGTGAGATGTCGACACCTAAGACACCTTCTGGAAGAAGATCCAGAAGTTTGGAGAACGTTTTGGAAAAAGCTCCATAAAGGGACAGACCCTCCGCAGCAATTCTACCTGGCTTGCCTCAACCGCGACCCTGCCTGACTTCCAAGTTCATCCCGGTGAAGAAAATCTCTGAAAAAGTGACGAAGTCTGAACGTAAAAAGTTGACCGGGATCTCCAGCACAGGGTATCCGAAGAGGGCTCCAGGGATGTCGGATCAAGATTCAGGTTTGCCCCAGTGGAAGGATTTTCATCTCGAAAAATCGTCTAAGTCCGAACGTAGATATCTTCACCGAGGGCTTCCGCGACGCGTATCTGAGGAAGGGCTGGCGACTTGGTCCTGCTGAAGAAAATTTTCAAGAAAACAAAGGTCAACTTTTGACCCAGGCCTCCCTCTTGCTGTAGCTGAGCAGGGCTCCATCGCGGTCGGCCTTAAACTTTGACTTTGCCTGGTTGAGGTGCGACCAGATAACCAGATTGGCGCTATCCTTTTCTAGATGCTAAAAAACATTATGGGGGTCATTATGACCCTGGCAGAAGGCGGAGAAGCAGCGGTAAGACCGCCACAGGCTGGCGGTCTTTTTTTTTGTATTATGACCATGGCGGTTACTGCCATGGTCATCCGCCGCTTCCTCGTTCTGCCCGCCAGGGCGGAGACGACCGCCGGGCTGGAGACCTGGGTCTCCAGCCTGGCGGCCGTCACTATACCGCCGGCGGTATTTTGACCCGGCTTACCGCCGTGGATTTCCTGCGGTTGGAATCGCCATGAAATACATGGCGGTAAGCACTATCAGTGCCAGGGAATTCCTTCCCTGGCACTGATAGGGGTCTCCCCCAACCCCCACCCCCACCCCCACCCCAACTCCCTCCCCTACACCCCCACCACCCCTGCCACCCCCCAAAGGTGGCAGGGCCCCCCTCCCCACCCCGACCCCCAAAATCACAGAACACACACACACACAACACGCACGCAGGCACCACCAACACACACACGCACACACACCGACATACATGCCTACATCCACACACACAGTCAGACACGCACACCCATATACAAACATACACCCACACATCCATACAGACATACACACACTCATTCCCAAAACACGCAACACCCCCGCAAGCATAAACGCACTCACACACCCACTCTACATACACAGACGCACACCCCCATGCACCCACACAACACACAACACCCCCCAACCCCCCTCCCCTAACGGACGATCGACTTACCTGTTCCTTCGATCCTCCGGGAGGGGACGGGAGCCATGGGGGCTGCTCTGCCAACACCACACCGCCAACAGAACGCCGCCGCACCGAATCACAGGACGTGATTCGGTGGGCGGTGTTCTGTTGGCGTGGCAGTGGGGCAATCTCCACTTCCCCGCCGCCCGCCAGTATGGTTGTTGGCGGCTCTCCATCCGAAAAAGGACGGAGAGCAGCCAACAGTCATAATACGCCGAGCGGCAAAGCGCCACTACTGACTGTCTTCCGCACGGCGGTCCCTCGGCGGTCTTGTAAAAAGACCGCTGAGGTTGTAATGACCACCTATTTCTTTACAAATTCATATCTCCAGTTCCCCTTGTCCAATTTATTTGTTTGGTGTCATTTTAAAGCTAAGAATATTTCTTATCTTTATAAATTGGTTTTAGATGTAAAACAAATTCCAGTGTTATGGCGTTGCGGTGGCGGTCGCCAACATACCGCCGTGGTGGCGAATATCCGTTCCCATTATTATGACAGACACACCAAACAGGTATACTGCCACATACACAAATCCAACAGCCCAAAAGTCAGTGCTAAAGTGGTGGTATGAACACCCAAACTGTTACGCCAACAAAAAAATGCCCACTAAATTATGACCCACAAATCACCATGGCGGACATTCAGCGGCGGTAAACCATTGGCGGAACACACTGGCGTGCTCAGAATGGCCACCGAAATACAAAACAACACAACATTGGCCAACACCAGAAACACATACTTGACACTCATACACACACCACACCCACACACCAACAGCACTATAAAATACACACCCACATTACACACCACCCTTTACGAATACCAAAAACCACCACAAGACTAACACGAAGATTACTGAGACAACTACACACACTCACCACAAGCACCCATCCATCCATCACGCACCCCACATCCCACACCCCACCACTTCACTTAATACCCTCTGTATAACACACACCACACAACACCCATGTCACCACTAAGGCACCCCTGTTTCACTGATGAGGTGTTGTGGGTCATGGTCGAGGAAATAGTCAGGGGAGAGCCACAGCTGTTTGGAGCACAGGTATAGCAAATATCCATTGCCAGGAAGATGGAGCTATGGCAGAGAATTGTGGACAGGGTGAACGCCGTGGGTCAGCATCCAAGAACAAGCGAGGACATCAGGAGAGGTGGGATGACCTACGGAGGAAGGTACGTTCGTGGCAGCAAGGCACCAGCTCGCCATCCAGAGGACTGGCGGTGGACCCCCGTCTCATACCCCACAGCCCACAACATGGGAGGAGCAAGTCTTGGCAACATGCATCCGGAGGGACTCACTGGCATTGCCGGAGGACTGGACACTGGTGAGTCAATATTTACTACTTATCACCACCATACCTGCATGCCATCATACCCCCTCACCATCACTCCCATCACTCCACTCCATCCCACAATCTGCATATACACATCTGACAAACCCCAATGCCAAGCCCTGCATGCTATACCAATGCATGCACAGCCCTCCCAGCCCTGCATGGACACCCATCACCAAGGCATGCACAGCATGGAGAACTAACAAGCCCCCAATCCATCACCATACACAAACAAAGGTGGCAGGGCAACAGCAAAAATAGAGGGGAAGCAAGGGATGTACAATAATACACAGACATGAAGTATAATACATCACTTCCATCCCCACAGGTGCCCCAGCCAATCTCAGAGGCGAGGAGGTGCCACGACTAACCAGTCCCCCAACAGAAGATGCCCCCAGTGATGACAGTAACTCAGGACTTCAGGATCTGGAAGAATTACCTGTCCCATCAGGGACCACTGGTGAGGCAGACACCCCAGGCCCACTCACAGTCCACCACAGAGCCTCCCCCATCAATATCCAACACCACAGCACCAACACAACATCCCCATACCTCTGTCCCCAGGACACGTCAATCAGCAGTGTGCCTACCTGTACAGGGACCCCAGTCCACACCTCACACCCAAGACTATCAGGGACCTTGGGTCAGTGGCAGTGAGCACACCGTTCAGGGGACAGAGGCACAGGGGAACAGGGACAGTCGGAGGACCGCTGTGCGCCAGGGGGAGGACAGGCCCAGGGAACCGACTCTCCAGGAGTCACTCACTAATGTCCTGGGGGCTTATAAACAATCCCAGGACAAGATGGGACAGATCCTTACTGGCATGCAGGAGAACAAGCGGCTGCAGGAGATACACCATCAGGAGATCAGGGAGGATTTGCAGGCCATCAACACTATCATGGACTCCATAGCAGAGGTGCTGGCAGATATGGCCAACATCATGAGGGAATGGACAGCACACCAGTGGGCCCCTACCACTAGCCAGTATACTGACCAGCCCACCACTCCCACTGCAGCTAGTGGGCAGGAGGTCCTGCTATAGGATCTACAGGCCACCAGCACCCCTCCTCCTTCAGAAGGTGAACCACCACCCAAATGTTCCCTGCGACCCAAACTGAAGCCAGAGACACCTGCCAAGACCAAGACCACGCCAGGAAATGAGACCCTCCTGAATGTCCCCCTTGTGTCCCAACTTGTCACCTTGTCCACTCTGAGCTGCCTTTGCTCCTCTTCCAATGGCCCCTTGGACACTGGACCTGTGCTACAAACAGACTGGAACAATACCCTGGACTTTCCTCAACCATCATCCCATTCCATTGCACTTTTCCATCAATAATTTGCACTACAATACACACCCTTGAACACAACCTTAGTGAAAGTGTTTTATGTGATGAAAATGTGCATTTATGGGAACAGTCACATCATGTGCAAATGAACTGAACACTGTAATAGCAAACATTTTATGATATCTATCTGTCTGTAGTCATCACATCAGTACTTTGTTGTCACATCACCAACATCTGCAAAATGAGAAGCCATAGGGGAGATTAAATAGAGATGCAAAGGAAGTGAATGCCATCCTGCTACAGCCACACAGAAAACATCATTAATCAGAGGAATGGTCAGTTCCACTGTCTCATCTGTGTCATTGAAAGTATTGACATATAACTGATGTGCTGTTGTCCACATCCTCATGCTCTGCCTCCTCATCCTCATGTGCTCAGGGTCCATGGCTGCCACAGGGGCTTTTCTAGTCTCATCCTCCTGCAGATAAGGCACATGTCGTCTGAGGGCCAGGTTGTGCAACATGCAGCATGCCACTACTATCTGGCAGACCTTCTTGGGAGAGTAGCACAGGGATCCACCTGTCAGATGGAGGCATCTGAACCTGGCCTTCAGGAGGCCGAAGGTCCTTTCAATAATTCTTCTGGTTCACCAATGTGCATCATTATAACAATTCGCAGCCCCTGTCCTGGCATTCCTCACAGGGGCCAGAGTCACCTGCAAGTATTGAGGGACAAACATTAGCCTTACACATTGGTATCGGGTCAACACCAGAAGGCATACACCCACATATTGGGTGGGGAGTCAGGCTCACCAACTAGCCACATCCTGTGCCTTTGTAGTTATGCCATCACATTTGGGATGCTGCTATTCCTCAGTACAAAGGCATCATGCACCGACACATGATACTTGGCAGTGATGTGGGAGATGTTCTGGTCAGCCAGGCACACCATTTGCACATTGAGTGAGTTGAAACTCTTCCAATTCCTAAACACTTGTTCATTCTGGCGGGGGGGACAAACGCAACATGTGTGCCGTCAGTCGCCCCAATAATGTTCGGTATATGTCCCATTGCATAGAATCCAGCCTTCACAGTATTCAAATCTTCCACCTGGGGGAAAGCAATGTAGCTTCACATGTGTTTCACCAGGGCAGGCAAAACTCTTGCCAGCACGATAGAGCACATAGGCTGTGACATTCCTGCTGCTAAGCCCACTGTCACTTGGAAAGAGCCAGTTACCAGGAAATGGAGCACAGATAGAACCTGCACAAGACGGGGGATCCCAGTGGGTTAGCAGATATCAGATCCGGCTCCAATTGAGCATACAGCTGTGTGATTGTGGCCCTGTCCAGTCTATAGGTGAGTATTATGTGCTTGTCTTCCAGTATAGCCAAGTCCACAAGGGGTCTGCACACGGGGTCTTGCCTCCTCCTCCGATTCCGCCACAGTGGTAGGTATCTCAGGGACAAAAGAGTGAGTAGGCTGTCACAATTTGAACGATGGAACCACCACCTCAGTGTACATAGAGCAGTAACGTGATGGGGCATTGGTGATGGCAATGTATGTGCAAATTATAGATATGATGCAGTTCTCGATTATCTGAATTTTGTCCACCACCATAAAATGGCAACTGCCTGTCCTGTATGTAGGGACAGGTGCAAGTGAGATAGCTCCGCTGGCGTTGCATGTCATGGCGGAAGGCTATCTTGCACCGCTGTGCTATTCCTCATTGGATAACTTGGGGCTCTATGGCCAATGGGGATCACCAGCAGCAGTGACGGTGTACACGCCGCGTACATGACTGCCATTTTCTGTCTATAACCTAACTTGTTTCCTGACTTTCCACAGGAAAACACCTACAGTGCGGGTGCTGCTGTGATCTGTGTCTGGTTACTATCATGGCCCGTGTGACCGCCTTCACTTCAGAGGAGTTGGTGCACTTGGGAGATGGGGTCCTACCCCAGTATGGGCTGCTGTATGGGCCTCCAGACCAACAGGTGAGTACACCTTGGGCACGAGGCATGTGACAAGGTTGCATGGAGATGTGTGTGCAAGCATCGTGTCATTTGGGTGGGTCATATGTCTGGTGGTGGTGTACAGGGTGGGCGCTGGGTGATGTGTGTGCCAATGGGTATGTAAGAGGATTTGTGTGCCATATGTGTAACAGGCTGGATTCTCTGGTTAATGGTGTCCTCCTGACTGTGTTTCCTCTGCAGGTCAGCGACCATTAGAAGAAGGGATTGTGATGTGCCATCACCAAGGACATGCACACCCAGGGGGTCTAAAGCAGGCAGAACACCCACTGTAGGAAGAGGTGGGAGGACCTGAGACACTGGGCCTGGAAGACAGCGGAGGTCCAGCTGGAGTTGGTCTTCCAATGAGGGCGGGGTGCCCGTCGGAACCTGAATGCCTCCCTGATGGCCTGCATACTGGCGGTGGCCTACCCAGAACTGGATGGGCACTTGAGGGCATCACAGCAGCCACAAGGGGGTGAGTACAGTGTGCGTTACAACTATGATTGGTGGGTGGCATGGGAACCTGGTGGTGGGTGTCAGTTAGTGGGTGCCCTTTATTGCCAGCTCAGAGAAAGCAGCGTGATCCAGGTCAAGGGTAATGGTTGTATTGCTAAATATGGTAACCTAGCTAGGTTGCATTCCATGTCAGACAGGGCCTAGTGACTCCTAGGAGGGATGAAGTTGGCGATGTTTTGTAGTCATCCTGCTGTGGTACCTAGCAAATGTAATACTAGTGCAATGCATGGTGTTCAATCCTGATCCCTGTGTGTAACGGTAATCTGTATGCCATCTGCGGTGTTGGTGCTGCAATTGAACCAGTGATCCCTTTCTGTCTCTCCCCTTTTTCTTCTGTCATCCTGTACATTTGTGCTTTAGCATCATCTGGCGGAGGAGCAGGGGCCCGGGCGACAGAGGGAGCTGCATCCCACGGGACCCACGAGGCAGAGTCCAACACACTGAGGGGACCAGTGGGACGGAGGACGAGGGGAGCACCATAGCGGAGACAGGAGGTGACAATACTGACTAAGATACCTCCTTCGACGGAAGCTCCCTGGTGTTGGGGGACACCTCTGGGACCACCCCAGCTACAGGTACAGCCGCCACCCCTGTATCAGCACCGCCCTCTAAGTAGCCCCTCACCGAGTTGCCTATGCCTGCTCACCCAGGAGGGTGGCCATCTCCTTTTCCCCAGGCACCTCAGGCTCTGCCCCAATCAGCCCTGCTGCCCTTAGTGAGGAGGCTATTGACCTCCTGAGATTCATCTCTGTAGGGCAGCCAACCATTGTGAATGTCATCCAGGGGCTGGCATCCCATATACAGCAATATAATGCATTCCTGGAGGACATTCATGGTGTATTGGCGGCCTAACAGAGATCGTTCCAGGCTCTGGCCTCCTCACTGATGGCAGCCATTGTCCCTGTTCCTACAGTCCCCCCTCCAACTACCACTTCCCAGTCCCAATCTCCTCAACCCTGACCCATGCCATGCACACATACAGACAAGCATGCACACAAAACATCACACAAGAGTGGCACAGACAAACACAGGCAGAACACTTCAGGCCTCAAGCACTCACACAAACAACAGACAGTTGTACACCCAACAACATCCACTGTCTCCCCCCCTCCTCCTCTTCCTCCTCCCTCACTGTCTCACACCTGCATGCACTGTATGTGATAAAAGTAGCCTATTTCTAGCATGGTTACCCTCATTTTTGGCCTGTTTGTCAGTGTGTTTTTACTGTCTCACTGGGATCCTGCTAGCCAGGTCCCAAGTGCTCATAGTTTGTGCCCTACATGTCAGTATGTTTTACTGTTTTGTCAGTATGCTTGGCTGTGTCACTGGAGCCCTGCTAAGCAGAACTCAATTGCTTATGCGCTCTCTGATTCCAAATTTGTACTTACATACTGGTAACCCAGTATTCCAATCCAAATTGGCATAGTGGACCTACAAGTCCTTAGTATATGGTACCTAGGTACGCAGGGCATTGGGGTTCCAGGAGATCTATATGGGCTGCAACATTTCTTTTGCCGTCTATAAGGAGCTCATACAAACACTTCTTCAGGAATGCCATTGCAGCCTGAGTGAAATAGTGTAAGCACAATTTCACAGCCATTTTCACTGCACCAGGTCACTTATAAGTCACCTATATATCTAACCGTCAGACCTTAAAGGCTAGGTGCATAGTACCTGTATTTGAGGGCACCTCTGCACTAGCAGAGATGCCCCCACATCATCCAGGCCCATTTTTCTGGACTTCGTGAGTGCAGGGACACCATTATGAGTATGCACTACATATAGGTCAACACAAATATGTAGCTTCACAATGGTAACTCTGAATATGGCCATGTGAGGTGTCTAGGATTGAAAAATTGTGCCCCCAATTTGATTCTGGTATTGGGGGGTCCATCCCATCCACCCTGGGGGCTCCACCATGGATCCCCAGTACTGCCCTACCAGTCCTATGAGGTTTTCACTGCAGCCACAGCTGCTGACAGCTCACAGACAGGCTTCTGCCCTCCTGGGCTTGAGCAGCTCAATCCTAGAAGGCAGAACAAAGCATTTCCTTTAGGGAAGGGGTGTACACCCTTTCCCTTTGGAAATAGGTGTACAGGCATGGAAGAGGTTTCCTCCCAGAGCCTCTGGAAGTGCTTTGAATGGCATAGATGGTGCCCTCCTTGCATAATCCAGTCTACACCAGTTCAGGGACACCCAGTCCCTGCTCTCGCACAAAACTGGACAAAGGAAAGGGGAGTGGCCGCTTCCCTGTCCATCACCACCCCAGAGGTGTTGCCCAGAGCTGCTCCAGGGTGTCCCTGGGTTCTGCCAACTTATTTCAGGATGTTCAGGAAACTCTAGGAGCATCTGATTGGCTAGTGCTAGCAGGTGATGTCAGAGACCCCTCCTGATATGTCCATACCTGGTTAGATGACCAATCTCCCTCTAAGGGATCATAATTTGGCGGTAATTACCGCCAGCCTGTTGGCGGTATTACCGCCACTTTAACAGTCACCGCCAATGTCATAATGACCACCTTTGTCTCCTAAGTTTAGCCTTGTCGCTCGTTGCCAAGCTACCAAGGGTTGAGCTGAGGTTTATTTATTGAGACCTAACTGAACATAGTGGGTGTTAGTGGCCTATTGCTAAGTGTAGGTACTTATCTGGCCTTACCAATATGCCACTTTCCAACACCACTAAAATAGTAACATCACTTGACACTCAACCCAGTAGCTACTTTCAGTTCCCTTTTGCTCCTTGTCTGGTCTTGCCTCTGCTGGGTTGGCTGTTGAAAAAACTTATTTAGTACCGTCACTTCCAACCACAGTAACTGCAAATGTTGGAAAAACATGCCTAAAGAAATTGATATTTTTGCTTATCAAAGTATTACTAGTATTACTTTGAAAGCTTAAAGCTACATCCTAAAAGTTGAATGTCAAAAATGCAACAACATAAGCACTTGCAAAATGGTCACAAATTCAAGAAGAGGATGTGGAAAATAATTAATAAGGAATAGAGAAGAGGGAAGGGGGTAGAAAAGGAAAAGAGGTAAAGGTTAAAGCTTGGCTCTGTAAAACAAATGAGGATGAAAAGAGAAGGGAGAAAATTATACAGGTGGGAAATAGTGTTGGAAGCCACCAAAGTAGGTAGGAGTAGAAGTTAGGAGCAATGTAGAAAGTTAAGAAATTCAAAAAAGAAAATATAAGGGGCCTTGTTGAATAAGTAAGAGGTAAGATGAATTATTGTAAATAAATAAACATGACTCATCCACAACAGGCATACCTGAAGCCTTCCAGGTGGATAATGTGGATGTAGTGCTGTTGCTGGCACTGTCACTGGTCTTAGGATTGTCCCTGCCTTTGGCATGGGCCTTCCTTGCTTGTTCTAAAAGGATGAAAGAATTGGTTGTATCAATGGCTGTAAGCACTGGTAAAAAAGAAAATAGTGACTACAAGCCAGATGTACCAACATTAGGAATACTAATACACATTCTATCTGTATCACAATTAGGAAATCAGTATTCCTAATGTATGAAACTTCTTTGAGTTTCATTAGCGATTCCTACTGGGTCACAGCAGACCACCATGACTGTCATTGCTTCTGAATAAAGCAGTCTTTTTTTAATGCAGCCCCTTTTCCTTAAAGTTTCATTTTTTAAGAGTAGGCACTGCCTGGTCTTATTATTTACATGCTCAAAGGGGAAGGGGTCCCATTTTTTAACCCCTTCGCTGCCAGGCCTTTTACCCCCTCCTGTGTCAGGCCTTTTTTTGACTATTTTGGGCAGTTCGCGCTTAGGCCCTCATAACTTTTTCTCCACATAAGCTAGCCAAGCCAAATTTGCGTCTTTTTTTTCTAACATCCTAGGGATTCTAGAGGTACCCAGACTTTGTGGGTTCCCCTGAAGGAGGCCAAGAAATTAGCCAAAATACAGTGAAAATTACATTTGTTTTAAAAAAATGGGAAAAAGGGGCTGGAGAAGAAGGCTTGTGGTTTTTTCCCCTGAAAATGGCATCAACAAAGAGTTTGCGGTGCTAAAATCACCAGCTTCTCAGCTTTCAGGAACAGGCAGACTTGAATCGGAAAACCCAATTTTTCAACACAATTTTGGCATTTTACTGGGACACACCCCATTTTTACGATTTTTTGTGCTTTCAGATTCCTTCTAGTCAGTGACAGAAATGGGTGTGAAAACAATGCTGGATCCCAGACACCTAAACATTTCTGAAAAGTAGACAAAATTCTGAATTCAGCAAGGGGTAATTTGTGTAGATCCTACAAGGGTTTCCTACAGAAAATAACAACTGAAAAAATAATAATATTGAAATTGAGGTTAAAAAACTGGAATTTTTCTCTACGTTTTACTCTGTATCTTTTTCCTGCAATGTCAGATGTTTGAAAGCAATATACCGTTACATCTGCTGGACTCTTCTGGTTGCGGAGATATATAGGGCTTGTAGGTTCATCAAGAACCCTAGGTACCCAGAGCCAATAAATGAGCTGCACCCTGCAGTGGGTTTTCATTCTATACCGGGTATACAGCAATTCATTTGCTGAAATATAAAGAGTGAAAAATAGCTATCAAGAAAACCTTTGTATTTCCAAAATGGGCACAAGATAAGGTGTTGAAGAGCAGTAGTTATTTCCACATCTCTGAATTCCGGGGTGCCCATACTTGCATGTGAATTACAGGGCATTTCTCAAATAGACGTCTTTTTTACACACTCTTTTATATTAGGAAGGAAAAAATGAAGAGAAAGACAAGGGCCAATAACACTTGTTTTGCGATTCTATGTTCCCCCAAGTCTCCCGATAAAAATGATACCTCACTTGTGTGGGTAGGCCTAGCGCCCGCTACAGGAAATGCCCCAAAACACAATGTGGACACATCCCATTTTTTGACAGAAAACAGAGGTGTTTTTTGCAAAGTGCCTACCTGTAGATTTTGGCCTCTAGCTCAGCCGGCACCTAGGGAAACCTACCAAACCGGTGCATTTTTGAAAACTAGAGACCTAGGGGAATCCAAGATGGAGTGACTTGTGGGGCTCTGACCAGGTTCTGTTACCCAGAATCCTTTGCAAACCTCAAAAGTTGGCTAAAAAAACACATTTTCCTCACATTTCGGTGACAGAAAGTTCTGGAATCTGAGAGGAGCCACAAATTTCCTTCTACCCAGCGTTCCCCCAAGTCTCCTGATAAAAATGATACCTCACTTGTGTGGGTGGGCCAGGTGCCTGCAACAGAATAAGGCCAAAAACTTGTAGAGATAGAGGGGATAGCACAGCGAGTTGATAAGGACATATTCTTCTTTATGCTGACTCTGCTATGGGGACCCACACAAGTGAGGTGTCATTTTACTTGGGAGACTGAGGGGAATGCTGGGGAGTAGGAATTTTGTGCTGGAGCGGTGATCGTACAAACGAAAGTCAGGGAATTATGCTTTTTTAAGCACATTTTGAGGTTTGCAGAGGAGTCTGGGTAAGAAAATGTTGGGGGATCCACACAAGCCACACTTCCCTGGACTCCTTGGGGTGTCTAGTTTTAAAAAATGTCTGGGTTTGGTAGGTTTCCCTAGATGAAGGCCGCACCCAGGACCTAAAACATAGATGCCCCCTCCCCCCCAAACACAGGTAGTTTTGTAATATATAATTTTATTGTGTCCACATACGTCTGTGATGTGCCAAACACTAAAATTGTGAAAAGAAACGCACTTAGGTTATGTGAAAAAGACCCCTCACCCACCAACCAAGTTGGTGGCATGCTTCATCATCGGGGTCCCACCTGAGACACCTAGCGTGTTTCAAGTGTGCTGCGATGCCTGATTACAGCGGAGCAGGTTTTGTCATTTGTACCACACATACTGGTTGGATTTGGCACGAGGGTGAGTGATGGTTCAGTAGATCAAATTTTATTAACAAGAGATTTCACAAAAGTAAAATGCACTGGTAATAACTGAAAGGCCAAAAAACTGAACCAATGACTCACAGCTCGTGAGCTGTAAAGCCACGGCAAGGCACCAACCGCTTTACAGTCCATTCACACACCTTTCATACATGACATGCACAAGACCATTCACGCTGCCAGCCAAGGGCCCAGCACATTACAACACTTGTATAGACAGACAGCGGCAGTCAAGGGCACATCACTTTCATACGCCCACATGCCTGATACAGCTGATGAGTGTGTGGACTGGCGTTTGGCTGGCACCGCTAGCCAAGCGCCACCCCACACATACCGCCAGCCAAGCGCCATCCCAAGCACACCACCAGCCAAGCGCCACCACAAGCACACCGCCAGCCAAGCGCCACCCCACCCATACCGCCACCGCCATCACTTTTTTTTGTTTATAAACAACAAAGAAACCACTAACTAATTATAAAATAATTACAAAACTACAAGCACAAAATCTCTAACGAAATACATGACGGTAATGCCAACCGTGAAACCGAACATATGAAAATATAAAATAGGCAGTTTACGTTCACGGTATTTCCCAAAAGTTTTTCCTTGTGTGGTAACTTCTAAAACAGCTGGGCACGCACAGCCCAGGCTTTGACGGGCATTTGGGGCAGTACATCCGGCTCTCCCTCCGGATTGATCTCCCGGCACATACTCTACATTTCTTTGTGGGCAAGTCTTTTTTGGGAGTGGGAGGAATGTGATCTGGAAAGTGGCGATCTTTCAATCTAGCCACATCCTCCACCACTTCTACTCTAGGAACTGTTGCCCGTTCCAACACAGTAAGGCTCTCTATCACTGACTCCTGAAATTTAACAAATGTCATCCTTGACTCAGGTGAACAATCCTTGAACACAATGAAAGCATTAAAAGTTGCCAAATTAAATAAATGTAGGGCCAACTTTTTATACCACACGTAAGACTTACGAAGAGCAGTGTAAGGTTCCAACCTCTGATCTACTCTATCAACACCACCCATGTGCCTATTGTAGTCCAAAATGCACGCAGGTTTGCGCAATTCCGCAACCTGACCCCAAACAGTCACAGGGGAAGTACTCTCATCATGGATGGTAGATAGCATGTACACATCCCTCCTGTCTGAAAATTTCAGAGCTAGCAGCTCATTATTCCGCAAGGCACTGCACTGTCCCCTCTCAAGTTTTTTACAGACAAGCTCCCTTGGATAGCCTTTCCGGTTAGAACGGATTGTGCCACAAGCAACAGTGTCCACTGTAAACAACTCCTTGAACAACTGCACTCCAGTGTAGAAATGATCTACGTACAAATGGTGACCTTTGTTAAACAGTCGTCTACCAAGTTCCCACACAATTTTTTCACTAACTCCAAAAGGGGCCGGACAACCAGGAGGGTCAATACTGGAATCCCTACCAGTGTAGACCCTGAAATTATACACATATCTTGTACTGCTTTCTGACCGCATATACAATTTAGGCCCGTATTTATACTTTTTTAGCGCCGCATTTGCGTAGTTTTTTGACGCAAAAACGGCGCAAACTTGCAAAATACCATTGTATTTTGTAGGTTTGCACCGTTTTGCGTCAAAAAGCGGCGCAAATGTGGCGCTAAAAAAAGTATAAATACGGGCCTTAATCCCATACCGTGCCCTCTTACTAGGAATGTACTGCTTAAAAACTAAACGCCCCTTGAAAAGGACCAAAGACTCGTCCACACTTATCTCTTTGCCTGGAACATAGACCTCTGAAAAACGATCTACAAAATGATCAAGGACAGGCCTAATCTTAAAAAGACGGTCACAATCAGGGTGATCTTGTGGCAAGGCTAAACCATTGTCTACAAAATGCAGCATATGAAGAAGAAGCAAATAGCGATTACGTGTCATAGTTGCAGGAAATATAGCCTTTGCCATCAAGGGACTAGTAGACCAATAAGAAGCCAATGACGGCTTCCTGATCAACCCCATCAAAAAAGTCAAACCTAAAAACTTTTTCATCTCTTCCAGATATGTGGGAACCCACTGAGTAGCTCTAAACTGAGGCTTAAGTCTGGCAGCGTTGTCCCGCAAATATTGCTCTGCATACAAATTAGTCTGCTCTACAATCTCTTCCAAAAATACATCGTCCATAAACAAGTGAAAGAAATGGACAGGCAAAAGTTTTCCGTATTGACTCTACACCCTGGGAGACCAGTAAATGCAGGTAGCTGTGGCTGCTCCATGTTTGGGGCAATCCAGGTGTCAGGTCTTCTAATGGGAAACCCTTCAGCCCCAGGCTGCTGCACTCTTGGCACATCAATGTCCTCCTCTACAACAGGCCCTTCATCTGCACTGAGAGTAGCTTCCTCATCAGAAGAATACTCTCGGACAGAAAACTCACTGCCAGAATCTCTCACTTCCTCCTCTGCCTCAGATGCAGAGTCAGTCTCGTAATCATGGTCTGAAGACAACTCAAAGAGCATGCCAACAACCTGCTAAGCAGTCACTCTGCGGCTAGCCATGATCCTCACTAACAACAAATGGATTGCCAACAACAACTAGCACTAAAATAAGTAATAAACAAAGTGTAGCTTTATCACAAAGAGTTATGTACTAAAAAACTATACCACTCACTTGCCTGAAAAAGCTACTCACCAGCAACTACTCTGCACAGACACAGCAATCACCAATGATATCCCACTAAAAAGAAAAAAGAAAATTAGACATATGACAACACAAATAACATTGTGCTCAAATCTAAGGACAATTTCACACACAATACTGCATTTAGTACACCACCTACAAACATGTCATTCATGCATGTCAACACTACTCCTTTGGAGTAAATTGCTTTCACTTACCTAAAACATGCAACTATGCAAACCGCAGGAGAACTACTGCCAAAACCGCAAGGATCCACAGCAAAGGAGGCCAAAGCTTTGAACTAGAACAAAAAGAAGAAATAAACAATTATAATCACAAATACAAATACTTCGCCAGTTGACAAACACCCCACCACCAAGAACTTAGAAATTGTCCCTGGTGCCTAAGTGGCTTCTGCCCCTCCAAGGTGGGCAGAAATGGCCATCACTAACGTGCCCTCTTTGGGTGCGACCCTTGCCAAAGGTGTCGCCACCCCCCCACACAAAACACACACACACAGGATCCCTGGTGCCTAAGTGGATTCTGCCCCCCTTGGGGGCAGATGGGTGTAAAAAAAATGGCTGATCTGCCCCCAAAGAGGGCAGAAATGGCCAACAGCTCTGTGCCCACTTTAGGGGGCGACCCTTGCCAAAGGGGGCAAACGGGGGGCACCCACAGCACTAAACAAAAAAAGGGGAACCAAAAAAAAAATCCCTGACGTATTGGTGGTTTTTGCCCTCCTTGGGGGCAGATGGGCCTCCAAAAATAGGCCCCTCTGCCCCCAAGGGGGGCAGAGATAGCCAATACGAAATTTCCCCCCCCAGGGAGGGCCGAAACACATTAAAAAAAAATATTGCCCCCGGGGCAGCGACCCTTGCCAAAGGGGTCGCTGCCCTAAAACAAAGAAAATAATTTCCCTGGTGTCTAGTGGTTTTCGCCCCCCCCACAGGGCGGGCCGAAATAAGAAAAAAAATTACCCCCCAATGGGAGCGACCCTTGCCCAAGGGGTCGCTCCCAAAATATATACAAAATAATAACATCCCTGGTGTCTAGTGGTTTTTCGGCCCCCAGTGTGGGCAGATCGGCCGAAAAATCGGCCGATCTGCCCCCAGGGGGGGGGGTCAAAAAAGGAAAATAATGCCCCCCAATGGGAGCGACCCTTGCCCAAGTGGTCGCTCCCAAAATATATACAAAATAATTACATCCCTGGTGTCTAGTAGTTTTTCGCCACCCCCCCCCCCCGGGGGCAGATCGGCTGAAAAATTGCCCGATCTGCCCCCAGGGGGGGGTCAAAAAAGGAAAATAATGCCCCCAATGGGAGCGACCCTTGCCCAAGGGGTCGCTCCCAAAATACATGCACAATAAGAAAATCCCTGGTGTCTAGTGGTTTTTCGCCCCCCCTCCCCCCCCCCAGGGGCAGATCGTCCGAAAAATGGAAATAATGCCCCCCAATGGGAGCGACCCTTGCCCAAGGGGTTGCCCCCCAAAACTACCTAAAAAAGGTAATCCCTGGTGCCTAGTGGGGATTCCTGCTCCAGGATCGCGGGCCCCGTCCGCGATCCTGGAGCAGGAATTCACTGAAAACAGGCACGGGGGAAAGGAAAAACCCCCACCCCCCAAAGAGGGGAGGAGGACTCACCTGGAGTCCTGCTCCCTCGACACGCTGGAAGCAAATGGCTTCCAACGCGTCCCTCGGCAATATTTGATGATGTCAGGGCGCTGTAAGCGCGCTGACGTCATCGGATTGCCGAGGGAGGGGTCGGGGGTGGAAGGGGAAGGGCTTCCCCTTCCATCCACGACCGGGGGGTGTGGGTGGGGGGCTCATGGGGGAGCACTAGCACTCCCCCCAGTTCCCGGGTGCAGGATGAGGTGATCTCGTCCATGGCACCTGGGAACCGGTGCCTTGGACGAGATCACCTTGTCCAAGGTACCGTAGGGGTTAACAATTAAAACAAGCATTTGCAATGCACTAGGGTCTCGCATTTGTCGGAGTTACAGCTGTTCACAGTTGTAAACTCCCAACCGGATTTTTCTTGCATTAAAAGAAAAAAACAGCACAATCGCGCTGCTAAAGTTCACACGTAATAATACCTATCGGCAAAAGTGCAATTATGAACGTAACCAGCAAAAGTGCAATTAACTGTGTAACAAGGTCGATAGTATGCGAAGCGCTCTACTTCTGCCCAGCGAGATCGCGCTGCAAAAATAGAGAAAAAGTAGTCCACAAACCCAGCGAGCCTTGCATGTTTTCTGTACTTGGTCGCTGCGCTCGAGGAGGGCTAACCACCGGAAAAGGCATGACGTATGCGTGCCTTCAACTAATCAAAAGAAGCGGATTCTAACAGGCAAGCTAACTTGCCAATGAAAGACACTGACGTGACGTCGACTGGGCTCCGAGCCCTTTTCTAATACCTAAAGCGTCTCACTAGCGATACGCATGCGCAAGCACATGCAACGCAGGCTTGACCCTAAAAACAGGATGCAGTCAATATCTCTCTTGTTTCCTTTGTGACTGCATGAAAAAAACAGTCACTCCTAAATGTGCCAACCTGTTCTAAAATTACTCGTGTATGGTCTCCCATTCCCTCAACTGGAAGGGAAAAAGTCACAAAGTGTAGAAAAACATTTCCTTGGCAATATCTATAGTTCTTGGTTGAAGGTGAAGAGCTTTATAATGATTGGGAAGCAAGACACCAAAGCCAACCTGAGACAGAAAAAAGAAAGATTCTAGCATAATTTTCCAGGTTGAAGAATCCAGCAGAGAAAAATGGCTGCAGAAAAGGAGCAACAATCAAGGACAAAAGTATCTATGGTGCGCAATGAACGTGTCTAAAATAAGGGAATCAAAATCTTTCCAAATCATTCTTGTCAGTTCCTCGCTACCTTATATTAGAGAAGAATAGAAAAATATTTGACAGACAAATAATCTCTGACAGCAAAAACTGGGGAAATTATCTTCTTGCATTGGAATGGATATACCCAAAACTGCACCCAAAGTCACAGTAAAATGGCAAACGCAAGAAGGGAACCAAAGGCCTGTCATCTGGTGTCTCTGTACCACTGCATTCCTTACTTTGAACTCTCACCACCGCATCCTAGATGTGCAGCTTGTAAGAAAGGATACAGGGACATTATAGTAAGACCAGAGAAAACCAGAGAAATTCAGTTGTTATAGTTATTATTTCAAGTAAGTTTAACTTGGTCCCCTGCCATGCACAGTTTTTTCTTTAATAATTTGTTTCATTGATATTTTTTTTTATTGACGTTATAAAAGTTGTCATGAGTGCTGTAATATCTGGGGTAATTAGCAGTGCATATCAAGGGCATGAATTATAGTTACCTTATGCCACCAGTTATAGTTACTTGAAATAACTAACTATAACTGATGAATTTCTCTGGTTTTGTGTGAGTCAATTCAGAACCTACCTTTAATGCCCCTGTAACCTTTTTTTTTTAAGTGAATTTCTAAGGTTTTTTAATTTTATTTCCTAATTACGACATCCCTGTAAACTTTGTTTTTTTTTTCAATGAATGCCTATATTTTGTTCAACATAAATTAATTGTCATTACTGTATGTTAATACAACAACTGCGGGTTGGCACCAGGGCGTGGTGTGTGGTCTGCAAACCCCTAATCATCCAAACCTGCCCTGCGCGGTGGGAATTGGCTACAAGGCCTGTCTCTCTGAGCATGAGAATAAGTGAGAGAGGGTTGATAGTGGCTATGAGTGTCTGTCGAGGTGTGAAAATGGGTGTGCAAGGGTCTATGTGGGTGTAAGAGTGTGTGATTGTGCTACAATAGATGAAAGATGCATTCACCTCCACAAAGGATTTCAGATTGTTTTTCAATTTGGAGTCGCGGAGTAAACACACTTGCTTTACCTTCATCAAGCCCAGGAGTTAGGATAATTTGTCCTTTCCAGAAGTGAAGCTTCAACTAGGGCACCTGGCAAGTTTATATTTGTGAGTGCCTCCTGTTGAGGTTTAATTTCTGTGAAATGAGCATCATGGCCAGAAGGGAAGCTCACCTACTCGTTTATCCAAAAGGAGTCCCCAGTTTGCACAAAAAGTCTATCCAACTGGAGCACGTTCTACTGGTTATTTAGTAAGTGCTTCCTTGTTGTGTAAATGTCCACTGTGGGGAGGAGTAGCCTCTTCATTTTCTTCTTCCCTATATTAACATGTACATTTTGTTTTTTTTAGAATTTAAATAAAGGTATGTGAATGAAAAGCCATCTTTGCACTGCAAGATGGGCACCACTCTGTGAGGCTCCGCCAACCGGGGAATCATTTATCTGACTTAAAAACCCAGCATCGGTACCTGCCAAACAAAGATTTTATGCCCGCAACCATGTCATTATGGAAGGACCTACTTCTGGTTGTGAGGATGGAGCCGAGATAGCTCAACCCGCCGCTCTGCCCCATGCAGCCCAGAGTGCAGCAGAGACATGAGACCTATGGTAGCAAATACCACCCGTGATTAGCGGAGACAACCTCTGCTCGATGCACCTGAGACCTGCGAACTGGAGAGGAGACAAAATACTACGGCCCTGTGAATGCAAGACTCCCCCACTGGTTGATTAGCCTACTGTGGTGACACCATAGCATAGTTACTGCTGCAGGCAACCCGAGTCTTGCATGTGCGTCCAGTTGAGACTTTGATCTGGAGCTGGTTGTCCTGCTACGGGGAAGGACTTGGCAAGTCTGACAGAGTGGCCCCCTGTAAGACGAAGGCTGGAGTGGTGGTTAGTCGGCTGCAGTACATTCCTGTCTTACAGGTGAGGTGGGGGCTGGTGAGTGTGGGCACTGGGTGCCTGCCTCCAAGGCTCTGTGCGGGCCACTGTAGGGTGCACGGAGCTAGCTACTCAAACAGCTCCTGGTGGGGCTGTCTGCCCGTGCTTGCACTGGCCCCTGCCATCTGAGCTGAGGCCCACGTGGAGAACTTTGTGAAGGGCCTAGACTTGTGGCTGGGTGGAATGGCACAGCGGGGCTGTGGTTAAAGCATAGGAGCCCTGCCTGCGTTGTTTACAATTAGGAGTGCAGTGTTGGCACCAACCCTCTGCAATAAATTTAAGTTGCTCTGCTGCTATTTGCTTGAGCCATACTGGAGGTTGTACCTGACCCCTGGCTGAGAATCTACGGGCAGTCACCAGCCCACTCCAAGTGCATGCAGGACATTTGCTGATTTAAGAGGTCCCTGCCTGGTCAAGTGACTTCTGGCCTGCTTGTTTCCCCCCTGCTTGGAGCCTGTGGGAAGTTGGGGGGGGGCTGATTTCACTTCTTCTCAGAGCCCATTTCTACCTACAACCTCAACATGATTTGGCCATCTGGTGGCCCAGAGCACAACTAGGGAGGAGAGCATCCTGAGGCTGTGCGGTCTGCTTGTGCCCCACCGGATTACCCACTTGGGGTGAGATGGGACCCGGCTGCAGTAAAATTACCAGTTTGCCCACCTTACCAGTGCTACCTCCTCTGCGGCCACATCTCCACTGCCAACTCACCGACTACATAATGGGGAAGGGGATGCAAAGCAATCAAAGTTCACATTTTAACAGTGCTGTAATATGCACACAACGGAACCACCGATGGAGGACAGTCAGCTCAGTTAGAGCAATGGAGAGTATTCTCCCCCAGAGACTGATATATGTGCAATGTTCTCAGGTTTAAAACATAGTCTGAAAGCCATTTACACTAAAATTGATCTGTTGACTGACAGATTTGACTGTCTCAAGGAAAGCATAAAAAAGCCACTGCGAATGCATACCTAAACCTGAGGGTCACAAATAAATCATAGAGGATGAAAAGGCACTGGTAAGCAAGAAACTGCTTCGAAACTGAGAAGGTCCTAGAGGTCATATGAAATAAAAATGAAGATCTTGAAGTGCGCTCACGATGCAACAACCTAAGGATTATTGGAGTTCAGGTGTCCATCGCCACAGTGGCCACTGGCCACAGGATTATATTGTAACTATGCTGTGCACCTTTTTTGGCAAGTCACTCTCTGTCATGCTGACTGTGGAGAGAGAGCATAGATCCCTGGGCCCAGGTACTTCAAGCCGGACCTCTGGCCAAACCCATAATTGCTCATCTATTGAATTACAGGGACAGAGACACAGTGCTGGGATCAACAAACCCTCATCTACCAGGGCACATCAGTCTTCTTCTACAGTCACTGTACAAGCAGCCAGGTGAGATTTTTGCCATTAAATCTGCTTGCCTCAAAACGGACACAAAATACTCCTTGCTGTACCCAGCCAAACTCAGAATTTTCCATGCAGGAAAGACCGCGTATTTCACTGACCCGAAGACAACACTAAATTTGTAAGGATATGCCACTGTCTAGGTTCCCCACAGAATCCACTGATGTTGAACAGGGACATTCAAGTGAAAATGTTTAAGCTGTGTGCGCTCCTACTATACTCCTTCTGTTTGACTGCTGCACAGTGTTGGCATTATTAGATGTGTGAGCCTCCCCTTCAATAGTTTCATATCGTTAAGAGCTCCTGAACTGTTGGGTATGTACCATAAATATGTGTAATCTTCCTGCATGTTGGCACACAGTTCATGTGGCTATTACGGTCTGTCCCCCAGCCCCTAACTACTTCGTTGCTGGGAGTGTGCTGGACTTCTAGTTACCCTACCAGGATGAGTCCCCGGTTGTTTTTATTTTCTTGCACCAGTGGCCAGGCTTGGAAAGGGAGGTATGCTTTTGGTCCAGTTGGGGGGCTGAACTGGGTAGTGGGAGGAATCAATGTTGGGGTATTGTTCTTGACTTTTATAGATTTTTGATTTTTCTCTCCCTTCCCCCTTCCATCCCTCTGCTCAGCGAACACCCACTAACTCAACGATGTGCTATTGACCCCTGCGAGCACGCACTGACCTTGCTAACTCAGACTACAAAGGAAATGCTATGGCACCACTAACGTGTGACGTGGAATGTTCATGGACTGAACGACAGGCATAAGATGTGCCATGTGCTGGAGTATCTGCAGCAGCATGGTGCAAACATTTGTTTGCTACAGGAACTACACCTAATTGGGGCACACCGGGGCACCTGTGAGCAGACTGGATAGGGGAACGAAACATAGTACGCTATTCAGACTAGGCACGGGGGTTGCTATACTTCTCTGAAAAGGCCTACCTTGGCAGACACACCAAGCCCTCTGTGCTAAGTAAGATCACTATGTGATACTTGCAGGCCTGATGCAAGGCCACCCACTTTAGCTCATTTCTATATTTAGCCCCAACATGGACAACCCAGGACTTTTTGCTGAGGTTTGGAGACTGCCAAAACCACTTGGCCGTGGGGTAGCACTTTGGGGCAGGGATTTTAATGTAGTGATTGACCCCTTTAGAGACAGATCGTGTGACTCTTGGTGCCCCCCCATGCAGGCAGCCTACTATACTCCATCATGGAGGATAATGACCTCACTGACTTATGGAGGGCTTGTTGTGGAGATAGCAGTGAGGGAACATATATCACCCTGTTCCGCCTTGGTTGGTCGTGCATTGACTTTGGCTGGCCATGCAAAATGTTAATGCATGGACCAGAGAGATTCTTTACATACCATGCACCCTGTCAGACTACACCCCAGTTCAGCTATGGTTCTCCTCACTAGACTTTAAGTCACGTGCTTCCACGTGGCGCCTACCATCAGGTGCACTACATCAGGTGTTTCAGGAAGATTTGTGGAGGGCGATCGAAGAATACTTTGCACATAACCTGGATACTGCGAACTCCTATGCCACACTTTGGGAAGCGTTCAATACTGTAATTCATGGTGTATGTATAGCCAAAGAGGATAAGGTACTGCATGCACTGTGAAGTGACTTGATGCCGTCCAGGCACAGTTCAGGGCACTAGAGTTCCAGTTCTTCACTCACAAAAACAACTCCAGACTTGCTAGCATTCGAGGCAAACTGAACGACTTTGAAGATGCTGCAGAGAGGGAAACACTTTATCTGAGCAAGGAGGCCTGTACATATGGTGAGGGCGACATAGCAGGCAAAATGTTTGTGAATATGTTGTGTAAGCCCTTGGCTAACAATTACATTGTAGAGCTGAGAATCAAGTGAGACGAGGTAGTAGTAGGACTTCAGTGGTGCAGAAGGAAATGACTCATTTCTACTGTTCACTGTACCAGACAGCTCAGTCAACTGCACCCTCAGACCTTGACTCCTTCTTTGACTTGCTACAGCTCCTCTGGATAGCGGATGGGTACTGCAGGTTACTAGATGAGCAGTTAACAGTAGAAGAAGTTGTATAAGTTATCCGTGCTCTCCCTGGGGACAAATCTCCAGGTTTAGATGACCTTGCCGCTGCTTTTTATAAACAATATGCTCCCCTCCTAGTCTGCACCTCCTCGACATGTATGAAGAGTCCCTGACGTGAGGTATATTACCACCATCCTTACAGAAGGCACTAATCATTACCATTTTATAACCCAACAAGGATCCACAGAGATATGAATCCTATAGACCATTATCCATGATTAACATGGACAACAACATCTTGGCCAAGTTGATTACCTCCTGGTTGCTTTTGCTGCTTCCGCTCATTGTTTGACCAAATCAGTCCACATTTGTCTCTGGGAGCTCTATGGCTCACAACCTTTGGACCTTTTTTGCTCTACTACATACCATTGAGCCCAACCTCAGTGCTGCTGCAATTTGTTTAGATGCCACTAACTCCTTTAATTCATTGGAATGGCCATACCTCTTCGCATTGTTGTCTCAGCTTGGTCTCAGCCACAGATTTCTCAAATTCGCCACAGATTTCTCAAATTCATCCACCTCCATTGTGCAGGTTCTGTGGTCCACTTTTGCATCAATGGACAGATTATACCCCCTTTTCCAGTTACTCGTGGCAAATGCCAAGGGTGTTCCTTATTCCCCATACCTTTTGCTATTGCAATGGAACTGGTCGCGGCCAGACTTCATCGACACCACTCCCACCATGGCCTGGCCTTACTGCCTTTTGTTATTTTGGTTTCCATGTATGCAGATGATGTTTGACTCTAAACGTCAAACACCCTTGTGATAGTTTAGATTCCCTAATAAGGGAATTCAGCAGATTTGGTGTCTCTCCGGAATATCTATAAACTTGGCAAAATATGTTATTTTTCTGCTCACAACGGCGATCCAAGAGGTTACTTAAGAATTTCCTCTACTTTGGGTGACCAAGCCGGTTAAGTACTTGAGGGTCTCTGGCTCAGCCAAGACTTGGACACCCTCTTGCACTCCAACTATGGCCATCTGATGAACTGGGAGGAGCATGTGGAGATATGGAAGAATCTCCTGCTTTCCTTGGCCAGCAGGATAGCTTTGGCAAAGATGGTGATACTATCCAAATTCTTGTACCTATTCATTAGCCTCCCGCTCCATCTGCCCCAGTGCTTTTGGTGCCACGTCTGCTCCCTTCTTATAACACTTGCGTGGGCTGGGAAGCAATCCCGAATTGTTTGGGAGGTCCTTATGCTTCCATTTGAGCAGGGCAGCCTGGCGGCACCAGATATGGACCTTTGTTATTACCGTGCGCAAGTGCAATTTACACACTATTGGCTATATCCCACCCAATTTACTGCAAAGACGGCCGCTGAACATGACTGCGCAGTTCCACGCCCTCTTTGATTGGGACTATACCAAACTCCAAGATGCCCCGGGGCCATGCTCAATACTGTGAGCTGCACAATGTGGTCGTGGGACAAATTGAGGAGGTGGGCCTGGATGGACTCCCTATTTAGCCCATCTGTCCCGCTGATTGGTCAACCTGCCTTACCTTTTATGCAAGACACAGGCACAGGCAACAGATTACGCAAGCTGAACCTCACAACCATGGGTGACATTTATCCAGATGGCTCCTTTATCACCTCTCAGCAAGCTCTGCAGGGTCCAGCCATCTCTACATTAGACATGTTTAGATACTTCCAGCTGAGAGCGGTGATGAGTGGCCTCCAGGACTTATTCCCAGTGGCATTTCCCATGTTGTGAGCTCTTTAAGCTTTCTTGGTAAACCCGTCCTTACAGAGGCTCATCACGAGAATATACTCTGATACACAGGATATGGCTCTGGTGCGTGCGCCCAGTGCCCAGCAAACTTGGGTGATGCCCTTAATACACCCATCTCCCAGAGCAGTGTTGCTTCTGCTGCTCACAGGCTTGGGCACTATCGCCCACATACCAGCTGCGCTTTTTGCACTTTAAATATTTGCATATGCTTCATCGCACCCTGGAGTGGCTGCATAAACTGAACCTGCTGGTGGATGCATGCTGCGCCCGGTGCTTGCCACCGTGTGAGGATTTTCTGCATTCTGCTTTTGGCTGCCGGGTGTGGGGACATTCTGGAATGCTGACCTCGATATTATTAACAAAATAGTCGACCTCCAGCTAGAGCGCCCTGCTGTGGGTTGCACTGCTGAGCAATGTGAAGGAGGTTCCTCCAGAACGGCAAGTGTAGGAAGTTGGCTCTGTATGTGCTACTTCAAAGTAAGGAATAGCATGCACAGAGTCCAAGGGTTCCCCTTAGAGGTAAAATAGTGGTAAAAATAGATAATACTAATGCTCTATTTTGTGGTAGTGTGGTCGAGCAGTAGGCTTATCCAAGGAGTAGTGTTAAGCATTTGTTGTACATACACATAGACAATAAATGAGGTACACACACTCAGAGACAAATCCAGCCAATAGGTTTTTATATAGAAAAATATCTTTTCTTAGTTTATTTTAAGAACCACAGGTTCAATTTCTACATGTAATAGCTCATTTGAAAGGTATTGCAGGTAAGTACTTTAGGAACTTCAAATCATCAAAATTGCATGTATACTTTTCAAGTTATTCACAAATAGCTGTTTTAAAAGTGGACACAGTGCAATTTTCACAGTTCCTAGGGGAGGTAAGTATTTGTTAGTTTTACCAGGTAAGTAAGACACTTACAGGGTTCAGTTCTTGGTCCAAGGTAGCCCACCGTTGGGGGTTCAGAGCAACCCCAAAGTCACCACACCAGCAGCTCAGGGCCGGTCAGGTGCAGAGTTCAAAGTGGTGCCCAAAACACATAGGCTAGAATGGAGAGAAGGGGGTGCCCCGGTTCCGGTCTGCTGGCAGGTAAGTACCCGCGTCTTCGGAGGGCAGACCAGGGGGGTTTTGTAGGGCACCGGGGGGGACACAAGTCCACACAGAAATTTCACCCTCAGCAGCGCGGGGGCGGCCGGGTGCAGTGTAGAAACAAGCGTCGGGTTCGTAATGGAAGTCAATGGGAGATCTAGGGATCTCTTCAGCGCTGCAGGCAGGCAAGGGGGGGGTTCCTCGGGGAAACCTCCACTTGGGCAAGGGAGAGGGACTCCTGGGGGTCACTTCTCCAGTGAAAGTCCGGTCCTTCAGGTCCTGGGGGCTGCGGGTGCAGGGTCTCTCCCAGGTGTCGGGACTTGGGATTTCAAGAGTCGCGGTCAGGGGAAGCCTCGGGATTCCCTCTGCAGGCGGCGCTGTGGGGGCTCAGGGGGGACAGGTTTTGGTACTCACAGTATCAGAGTAGTCCTGGGGTCCCTCCTGAGGTGTTGGATTGCCACCAGCCGAGTCGGGGTCGCCGGGTGCAGTGTTGCAAGTCTCACGCTTCTTGCGGGGAGCTTGCAGGGTTCTTTAAAGCTGCTGGAAACAAAGTTGCAGCTTTTCTTGGAGCAGGTCCGCTGTCCTCGGGAGTTTCTTGTCTTTTCGAAGCAGGGGCAGTCCTCAGAGGATGTCGAGGTCGCTGGTCCCTTTGGAAGGCGTCGCTGGAGCAGGATCTTTGGAAGGCAGGAGACAGGCCGGTGAGTTTCTGGAGCCAAGGCAGTTGTCGTCTTCTGGTCTTCCTCTGCAGGGGTTTTCAGCTAGGCAGTCCTTCTCCTTGTAGTTGCAGGAATCTAATTTTCTAGGGTTCAGGGTAGCCCTTAAATACTAAATTTAAGGGCGTGTTTAGGTCTGGGGGTTAGTAGCCAATGGCTACTAGCCCTGAGGGTGGGTACACCCTCTTTGTGCCTCCTCCCAAGGGGAGGGGGTCACAATCCTAACCCTATTGGGGGAATCCTCCATCTGCAAGATGGAGGATTTCTAAAAGTTAGAGTCACTTCAGCTCAGGACACCTTAGGGGCTGTCCTGACTGGCCAGTGACTCCTCCTTGTTGCTTTCTTTGTTCCCTCCAGCCTTGCCGCCAAAAGTGGGGGCCGTGGCCGGAGGGGGCGGGCAACTCCACTCAGCTGGAGTGCCCTGCTGGGCTGTGACAAAGGGGTGAGCCTTTGAGGCTCACCGCCAGGTGTTACAGCTCCTGCCTGGGGGAGGTGTTAGCATCTCCACCCAGTGCAGGCTTTGTTACTGGCCTCAGAGTGACAAAGGCACTCTCCCCATGGGGCCAGCAACATGTCTCTAGTGTGGCAGGCTGCTGGAACCAGTCAGCCTACACAGATAGTCGGATAGGTTTCAGGGGGCACCTCTAAGGTGCCCTCTGTGGTGTATTTTACAATAAAATGTACACTGGCATCAGTGTGCATTTATTGTGCTGAGAAGTTTGATACCAAACTTCCCAGTTTTCAGTGTAGCCATTATGGTGCTGTGGAGTTCGTGTTTGACAGACTCCCAGACCATATACTCTTATGGCTACCCTGCACTTACAATGTCTAAGGTTTTCTTTAGACACTGTAGGGGTACCATGCTCATGCACTGGTACCCTCACCTATGGTATAGTGAACCCTGCCTTAGGGCTGTAAGGCCTGCTAGAGGGGTGTCTTACCTATACTGCATAGGCAGTGAGAGGCTGGCATGGCACCCTGAGGGGAGTGCCATGTCGACTTACTCGTTTTGTTCTCACTAGCACACACAAGCTGGTAAGCAGTGTGTCTGTGCTGAGTGAGAGGTCTCCAGGGTGGCATAAGACATGCTGCAGCCCTTAGAGACCTTCCTTGGCATCAGGGCCCTTGGTACTAGAAGTACCAGTTACAAGGGACTTATCTGGATGCCAGGGTCTGCCAATTGTGGATACAAAAGTACAGGTTAGGGAAAGAACACTGGTGCTGGGGCCTGGTTAGCAGGCCTCAGCACACTTTCAATTGTAAACATAGCATCAGCAAAGGCAAAAAGTCAGGGGGCAACCATGCCAAGGAGGCATTTCCTTACACAACCCCCCCCCAAACGAAAGAGGATGAGACTAACCTTTCCCAAGAGAGTCTTCATTTTCTAAGTGGAAGAACCTGGAAAGGCCATCTGCATTGGCATGGGCAGTCCCAGGTCTGTGTTCCACTATAAAGTCCATTCCCTGTAGGGAGATGGACCACCTCAACAGTTTAGGATTTTCACCTTTCATTTGCATCAGCCATTTGAGAGGTCTGTGGTCAGTTTGAACTAGGAAGTGAGTCCCAAAGAGGTATGGTCTCAGCTTCTTCAGGGACCAAACCACAGCAAAGGCCTCCCTCTCAATGGCACTCCAACGCTGCTCCCTGGGGAGTAACCTCCTGCTAATGAAAGCAACAGGCTGGTCAAGGCCATCATCATTTGTTTGGGACAAAACTGCCCCTATCCCATGTTCAGAGGCATCAGTCTGTACAATGAACTGCTTAGAATAATCTGGAGCTTTGAGAACTGGTGCTGAGCACATTGCCTGTTTCAGGGTGTCAAAGGCCTGTTGGCATTCCACAGTCCAGTTTACTTTCTTGGGCATTTTCTTGGAGGTGAGTTCAGTGAGGGCTGTCACAATGGATCCATATCCCTTCACAAACCTCCTGTAATACCCAGTCAAGCCAAGGAATGCCCTGACTTGAGTCTGGGTTTTTGGAGCTACCCAGTCCAGAATGGTCTGGATCTTGGGTTGGAGTGGCTGAACTTGGCCTCCACCTACAAGGTGTCCCAAGTAAACCACAGTTCCCTGCCCTATCTGGCATTTGGATGCCTTGATAGAGAGGCCTGCAGATTGCAGAGCCTTCAAAACCTTCCTCAGGTGGACCAGGTGATCCTGCCAGGTGGAGCTAAAGACAGCAATATCATCAAGATAAGCTGTGCTAAAGGACTCCAAGCCAGCAAGGACTTGATTCACCAACCTTTGGAAGGTGGCAGGGGCATTCTTTAAACCAAAGGGCATAACAGTAAACTGATAATGCCCATCAGGTGTGGAGAATGCTGTCTTTTCTTTTGCTCCAGGTGCCATTTTTATTTGCCAGTACCCTGCTGTCAAGTCAAAGGTACTTAGAAATTTGGCAGCACCTAATTTATCAATGAGCTCATCAGCTCTTGGAATTGGATGGGCATCTGTCTTGGTGACAGAATTGAGCCCTCTGTAGTCCACACAAAACCTCATCTCTTTCTTTCCATCTTTGGTGTGAGGTTTGGGGACTAAGACCACTGGGCTAGCCCAGGGGCTGTCAGAGCGCTCAATTACTCCCAATTCCAGCATCTTGTGGACTTCCACCTTGATGCTTTCCTTAACATGGTCAGACTGTCTAAAGATTTTGTTCTTGACAGGCATGCTGTCTCCTGTGTCCACCTCATGGGTACACAGGTGTGTCTGACCAGGGGTTAAGGAGAAGAGTTCAGGAAACTGTTGTAGGACTCTCCTACAATCAGCTTGCTGTTGGCCAGAGAGGGTGTCTGAGTAGATCACTCCATCTACTGTACCATCTTTTGGGTCTGATGACAGAAGATCAGGGAGAGGTTCACTCTCTGCCTCCTGATCCTCATCTGTTACCATCAACAGATTGACATCAGCCCTGTCGTGGAAGAGCTTAAGGCGGTTTACATGGATCACCCTCTTGGGGCTCCTGCTTGTGCCCAGGTCCACCAAGTAGGTGACCTGACTCTTCCTCTCTAGTACTGGGTAAGGGCCACTCCATTTGTCCTGGAGTGCCCTGGGAGCCACAGGCTCCAGAACCCAGACTTTCTGCCCTGGTTGGAACTCAACCAGTGCAGCCTTTTGGTCATACCAAAACTTCTGGAGCTGTTGGCTGGCCTCAAGGTTTTTGGTTGCCTTTTCCATGTACTCTGCCATTCTAGAGCGAAGGCCAAGTACATAGTCCACTATGTCCTGTTTAGGCTCATGGAGAGGTCTCTCCCAGCCTTCTTTAACAAGGGCAAGTGGTCCCCTTACAGGATGACCAAACAGAAGTTCAAAGGGTGAGAACCCTACTCCCTTCTGTGGTACCTCCCTGTAAGCGAAAAGCAGACATGGCAGGAGGACATCCCATCTCCTTTTGAGTTTTTCTGGGAGCCCCATGATCATGCCCTTTAATGTCTTGTTGAATCTCTCAACTAAGCCATTAGTTTGTGGATGGTAAGGTGTAGTGAATTTATAAGTCACTCCACACTCATTCCACATGTGCTTTAGGTATGCTGACATGAAGTTGGTACCTCTGTCAGACACCACCTCCTTAGGGAAACCCACTCTGGTAAAGATACCAATGAGGGCCTTGGCTACTGCAGGGGCAGTAGTCGACCTAAGGGGAATAGCTTCAGGATACCTGGTAGCATGATCCACTACTACCAGGATATACATATTTCCTGAGGCTGTGGGAGGTTCCAGTGGACCAACTATGTCCACACCCACTCTTTCAAAGGGCACCCCCACCACTGGAAGTGGAATGAGGGGGGCCTTTGGATGCCCACCTGTCTTACCACTGGCTTGACAGGTGGGGCAGGAGAGGCAAAACTCCTTAACCATGTTGGACATATTGGGCCAGTAGAAGTGGTTGACTAACCTCTCCCACGTCTTGGTTTGTCCCAAATGTCCAGCAAGGGGAATGTCATGGGCCAATGTTAGGATGAACTCTCTGAACAGCTGAGGCACTACCACTCTCCTAGTGGTACCAGGTTTGGGGTCTCTGGCCTCAGTGTACAGGAGCCCATCTTCCCAATAGACCCTATGTGTTCCATTTTTCTTGCCTTGGGACTCTTCAGCAGCTTGCTGCCTAAGGCCTTCAAGAGAGGGACAGGTTTCTTGTCCCTTACACAGCTCTTCCCTTGAGGGTCCCCCTGGGCCTAAGAGCTCAACCTGATAAGGTTCAAGCTCCAAAGGCTCAGTTCCCTCAGAGGGCAGAACTTCTTCCTGAGAAGAGAGGTTCCCTTTCTTTTGCTGTGTTGCAGTTGGTTTCCCAACTGACTTTCCTGTTCTCTTGGTAGGCTGGGCCATTTTTCCAGACTCCAGCTCTACTTTTTCACCCTGTGCCTTGCACTGTGCTCTTGTTTTCACACACACCAGTTCAGGGATACCCAGCATTGCTGCATGGGTTTTTAGCTCTACCTCAGCCCATGCTGAGGACTCCAGGTCATTTCCAAGCAGACAGTCCACTGGGATATTTGAGGAGACCACCACCTGTTTCAGGCCATTGACCCCTCCCCATTCTAAAGTAACCATTGCCATGGGATGTACTTTTCTCTGATTGTCAGCGTTGGTGACTGTGTAAGTTTTTCCAGTCAGGTATTGGCCAGGGGAAACCAGTTTCTCTGTCACCATGGTGACACTGGCACCTGTATCCCTCAGGCCCTCTATTCTAGTCCCATTAATTAAGAGTTGCTGTCTGTATTTTTGCATGTTAGGCGGCCAGACAGCTAGTGTGGCTAAATCCACCCCACCCTCAGAAACTAGAGTAGCTTCAGTGTGAACCCTGATTTGCTCTGGGCACACTGTTGATCCCACTTGGAGACTAGCCATACCAGTGTTACCTGGATGGGAGTTTGGAGTGGAACCTTTCTTGGGACAGGCCTTGTCTCCAGTTTGGTGTCCATGCTGTTTACAGCTATGACACCAGGCCTTTTTGGGATCAAAGTTTTTACCCTTGTACCCATTGTTTTGTGAAGAGGCTCTGGGCCCACCCTCCTGTGCAGGTTTTTGGGGGCCTGTAGAAGACTCTTTACTATTTTTAGTTTTGGTTGTCTCATCACCCTTCTGCTGGGGAGTCTTTGTGACCCCTTTCTTTTGGTCACCCCCTGTTGAAGTCTTGGACACCCTTGTCTTGACCCAATGGTCCGCCTTCTTTCCCAATTCTTGGGGAGAAATTGGTCCTAGGTCTACCAGATGCTGATGCAGTTTATCATTGAAACAATTACTTAACAGGTGTTCTTTCACAAATAAATTGTACAGCCCATCATAATTACTTACACCACTGCCTTGAATCCAACCATCTAGTGTTTTCACTGAGTAGTCAACAAAGTCAACCCAGGTCTGGCTCGAGGATTTTTGAGCCCCCCTGAACCTAATCCTGTACTCCTCAGTGGAGAATCCAAAGCCCTCAATCAGGGTACCCTTCATGAGGTCATAAGATTCTGCATCTTGTCCAGAGAGTGTGAGGAGTCTATCCCTACACTTTCCTGTGAACATTTCCCAAAGGAGAGCACCCCAGTGAGATCTGTTCACTTTTCTGGTTACACAAGCCCTCTCAAAAGCTGTGAACCATTTGGTGATGTCATCACCATCTTCATATTTAGTTACAATCCCTTTGGGGATTTTCAACATGTCAGGAGAATCTCTGACCCTATTTATGTTGCTGCCACCATTGATGGGTCCTAGGCCCATCTCTTGTCTTTCCCTCTCTATGGCTAGGATCTGTCTTTCCAAAGCCAATCTTTTGGCCATCCTGGCTAACTGGATGTCCTCTTCACTGGAGTTATCCTCAGTGATTTCAGAGTTGTTGGTCCCTCCTGTGAGGGAACCAGCATCTCTGACTATTATTTGTGGAGTCAGGGCTTGAGAAGCCCTGCTCTCCCTAAGTAGGACTGGAGGGGGGGAATTTCCCTCCAAGTCACTATCTTCATCCTCTGAGTTGCCATCCTCAGAGGGGTTGGCCTTTTCAAACTCTGCCAAAAGCTCCTGGAGCTGTACTTTGGTAGGTTTGGGGCCCATTGCTATTTTCTTTAGTTTACAGAGTGACCTTAGCTCTCTCATCTGTAGATGGAGGTAAGGTGTGGTGTCGAGTTCCACCACATTCACATCTGTGCTAGACATTATGCTTCTAAAAGTTGGAATACTTTTTAAGAAACTAAAACTGGTTCTAGAATCTAATTCAAACTTTTAACAAACTTTTAAACTCTAAAAGAAATGCTAAACAGGATCTAACACAAGGCCCTAGCAGGTCTTTTAAGAATTTAGAAAACTTTCAAATTGCAAAAATGAATTTCTAATGACAATTTTGGAATTTGTCGTGTGATCAGGTATTGGCTGAGTAGTCCAGCAAATGCAAAGTCTTGTACCCCACCGCTGATCCACCAATGTAGGAAGTTGGCTCTGTATGTGCTACTTCAAAGTAAGGAATAGCATGCACAGAGTCCAAGGGTTCCCCTTAGAGGTAAAATAGTGGTAAAAATAGATAATACTAATGCTCTATTTTGTGGTAGTGTGGTCGAGCAGTAGGCTTATCCAAGGAGTAGTGTTAAGCATTTGTTGTACATACACATAGACAATAAATGAGGTACACACACTCAGAGACAAATCCAGCCAATAGGTTTTTATATAGAAAAATATCTTTTCTTAGTTTATTTTAAGAACCACAGGTTCAATTTCTACATGTAATAGCTCATTTGAAAGGTATTGCAGGTAAGTACTTTAGGAACTTCAAATCATCAAAATTGCATGTATACTTTTCAAGTTATTCACAAATAGCTGTTTTAAAAGTGGACACTTAGTGCAATTTTCACAGTTCCTAGGGGAGGTAAGTATTTGTTAGTTTTACCAGGTAAGTAAGACACTTACAGGGTTCAGTTCTTGGTCCAAGGTAGCCCACCGTTGGGGGTTCAGAGCAACCCCAAAGTCACCACACCAGCAGCTCAGGGCCGGTCAGGTGCAGAGTTCAAAGTGGTGCCCAAAACACATAGGCTAGAATGGAGAGAAGGGGGTGCCCCGGTTCCGGTCTGCTGGCAGGTAAGTACCCGCGTCTTCGGAGGGCAGACCAGGGGGGTTTTGTAGGGCACCGGGGGGGACACAAGTCCACACAGAAATTTCACCCTCAGCAGCGCGGGGGCGGCCGGGTGCAGTGTAGAAACAAGCGTCGGGTTCGTAATGGAAGTCAATGGGAGATCTAGGGATCTCTTCAGCGCTGCAGGCAGGCAAGGGGGGGGTTCCTCGGGGAAACCTCCACTTGGGCAAGGGAGAGGGACTCCTGGGGGTCACTTCTCCAGTGAAAGTCCGGTCCTTCAGGTCCTGGGGGCTGCGGGTGCAGGGTCTCTCCCAGGTGTCGGGACTTGGGATTTCAAGAGTCGCGGTCAGGGGAAGCCTCGGGATTCCCTCTGCAGGCGGCGCTGTGGGGGCTCAGGGGGGACAGGTTTTGGTACTCACAGTATCAGAGTAGTCCTGGGGTCCCTCCTGAGGTGTTGGATTGCCACCAGCCGAGTCGGGGTCGCCGGGTGCAGTGTTGCAAGTCTCACGCTTCTTGCGGGGAGCTTGCAGGGTTCTTTAAAGCTGCTGGAAACAAAGTTGCAGCTTTTCTTGGAGCAGGTCCGCTGTCCTCGGGAGTTTCTTGTCTTTTCGAAGCAGGGGCAGTCCTCAGAGGATGTCGAGGTCGCTGGTCCCTTTGGAAGGCGTCGCTGGAGCAGGATCTTTGGAAGGCAGGAGACAGGCCGGTGAGTTTCTGGAGCCAAGGCAGTTGTCGTCTTCTGGTCTTCCTCTGCAGGGGTTTTCAGCTAGGCAGTCCTTCTCCTTGTAGTTGCAGGAATCTAATTTTCTAGGGTTCAGGGTAGCCCTTAAATACTAAATTTAAGGGCGTGTTTAGGTCTGGGGGGTTAGTAGCCAATGGCTACTAGCCCTGAGGGTGGGTACACCCTCTTTGTGCCTCCTCCCAAGGGGAGGGGGTCACAATCCTAACCCTATTGGGGGAATCCTCCATCTGCAAGATGGAGGATTTCTAAAAGTTAGAGTCACTTCAGCTCAGGACACCTTAGGGGCTGTCCTGACTGGCCAGTGACTCCTCCTTGTTGCTTTCTTTGTTCCCTCCAGCCTTGCTGCCAAAAGTGGGGGCCGTGGCCGGAGGGGGCGGGCAACTCCACTCAGCTGGAGTGCCCTGCTGGGCTGTGACAAAGGGGTGAGCCTTTGAGGCTCACCGCCAGGTGTTACAGCTCCTGCCTGGGGGAGGTGTTAGCATCTCCACCCAGTGCAGGCTTTGTTACTGGCCTCAGAGTGACAAAGGCACTCTCCCCATGGGGCCAGCAACATGTCTCTAGTGTGGCAGGCTGCTGGAACCAGTCAGCCTACACAGATAGTCGGATAGGTTTCAGGGGGCACCTCTAAGGTGCCCTCTGTGGTGTATTTTACAATAAAATGTACACTGGCATCAGTGTGCATTTATTGTGCTGAGAAGTTTGATACCAAACTTCCCAGTTTTCAGTGTAGCCATTATGGTGCTGTGGAGTTCGTGTTTGACAGACTCCCAGACCATATACTCTTATGGCTACCCTGCACTTACAATGTCTAAGGTTTTCTTTAGACACTGTAGGGGTACCATGCTCATGCACTGGTACCCTCACCTATGGTATAGTGAACCCTGCCTTAGGGCTGTAAGGCCTGCTAGAGGGGTGTCTTACCTATACTGCATAGGCAGTGAGAGGCTGGCATGGCACCCTGAGGGGAGTGCCATGTCGACTTACTCGTTTTGTTCTCACTAGCACACACAAGCTGGTAAGCAGTGTGTCTGTGCTGAGTGAGAGGTCTCCAGGGTGGCATAAGACATGCTGCAGCCCTTAGAGACCTTCCTTGGCATCAGGGCCCTTGGTACTAGAAGTACCAGTTACAAGGGACTTATCTGGATGCCAGGGTCTGCCAATTGTGGATACAAAAGTACAGGTTAGGGAAAGAACACTGGTGCTGGGGCCTGGTTAGCAGGCCTCAGCACACTTTCAATTGTAAACATAGCATCAGCAAAGGCAAAAAGTCAGGGGGCAACCATGCCAAGGAGGCATTTCCTTACAGCAAGTGACTGCGTTTCTACTGTTGCTGGCTAAGCAACAAGTGGCGATTTATTGGGGCATCACCCAGTTCCATAAAAGGCCTCCTGGCTCAAACAAGTGATGGACTGTCAAGATAACTTAACAGCAGTCTGTGAGTTGATGCTATTGAGATCACGCCTTAAGGACATTTGGTCCTCTTGGGGTGGTACCTCAGTGCACAGGTAGGTAGTCATGAGGGGATACCACTTTTGAAGTGCAGGCAGCGGATTAGGATGTGTATTTCTGGTGGCCCCCTGAGTGGCTGTGGTTAAGGGCACCCACACGCTGCTGTAAAGTCCTTGTCGTGGCAGCAGTTACTACAGTAGTGGGGCCCTGACCCACAGCGACCTTGCTGAGTGGCGGATTTCCGTTCCTTCCCCCTCCACCTCCCTTTGCTATCCACTCACTGTTCTTACTGGTTGAGGACTTTCTCCATTATGTGATACTTGAATTTATGAAATGATGCTGACACTTGAACACTCCTGATATACATTTATGTAACGTACACTGCTGAGCCCCTACTTTGTGCTTCCCTGTGTTGGTTTTGAAATGCTAACAAAAAGAATGAAAAAAAAAAGAATGAAACTCTTTAGATTAAAGGCATTATCAATATTTTTCAACCCGATTTCTTTATATATGGTGAATTTTCTTACCCCACAGAAAACTGGTTTTCACGCTGTTCAAGTCAATGCCTGAAGAAAGTTGCAGTCCCTATACTATTGAGAACATAAATGTAGCTTTTGTCCTGTTCAATAACCCTCGCGCCAATGATGATCCAACAAATCAGGGAAGTATCAATGCATGGTGGTTGTTTGCCCCATTCTGGGAAAGTAGTGTCTCAGCTCCGGCCGGAAGCATGGTTCAATAACTATGGAAATACCTGCAAAATGAAAGTCTGAATGTATGGGTTGGCAGCTCTATAGTTGTACAGTTACGAAGAATACAACTATAGATGAGTGCTAAAAAACAAGTACGGAGATGTATTTGAAAAAATGCTGGTCATTTTGAGAGGTCAACATCACCAAACTGTCAACCCTTTGCCTTAATTTTGCCGAGTTGCCATTTAAGTCTACTCCTATTGTGTCATACAGCATCAAAAATGTAAAGTTCAACTTACCGAGAAATGGAAACACCGTAAAACGAGCATGTAGAATCATTCATAGTGTTGTCGTGCATATTCAACTCATTTTAGCACCTCTTCAGCCTGATTCATGAAATCATTTACCTTAACTATCCAAAGTTCTGTGTTGTTTATGCCTTCTGTTTGAACTTTGTGAAAAAAGCAAGCTTCGGTTTAATAGCCTGTCATCATTAAATTGTTTTTGAGTTATGAGCAGCAGGGAATCCATATAGCAATTTTGTGTTTTCGTCTTGGAACTGGCTCTGATTTTTTTTAAAATTATTTTATGAGTAATTAGGTAGTATATATATTTGAGCTTTCGATAAGCAACCCAAACATAATTATTTCCAAAACAACAATGCTGCATCTCTCCACCTTAAGTATAATTGATGTGTTGTATGTGTTCAGTAACTCAACTGTGCTCCAAATGCATGATAAACTTCTTACATAAATATTCAAGTATTAATGAGGCTGTACTTTAAGATGGGTGCGGAATCAATTCCTGCAAATTCCTGTCATTTGTGTATTCTGTGGCGCTAAAGATAGAGGACATCGGGGTAGTTTAATTATGACATTGATTTTAATTGAACCGAATTTTATTTACCGAAGTTTATTTTGAATTAATAAAGGACCGCCGCAGTATGAGAGAGATGATGCAAACTACAATGCACGTTCGCAAGTAGAGGCTTAAAAGATGGGCCTACCGTATCCAGAAGCTGTGGACGTGGCGTGAAACACTGGCAAGACCTCACTAACTTGACATATTGTTACACAATTAAGCTGGCACTGTATGGATTTTTAACGGTTTTATGTAGCACGCGACCTGGAGGTATTGGTGCGCTTTACATTAGCAACAGTTACATTACACAAGGGCAGATTCACTATATGCACCGGGAGGTTAAGTGATTTGCCCTACATCACAGGATGTTGGGCCGACGCCCAGACTCGAATCGGGCTCGCCAGTTTTAAACTCGCACCTTTGGACCTAAATCCACATCCTCTCCCCTGGTTTTGTTAAATAGTGTTCCTTTAGGTCAGGCATACTAGTTATGGTCTCCTCTAGATTGTACAGATTCACTGTTCTCAAGATCAAATTTCGTTTTCTGTCCTCATACCCAGTATCGCACATTTTGCTGTGAGTTTACCTATACAAGACCTGATTGTGCGAACAAGGTTCTGCGTCTTGGCCTCCCTACTGGATAAACCTCAAAGAGTTTTGAACCTTACAAGAAGCTATTCGGCCTCAGGAGACTTGATTCTTGTTCGTCAATACATAAGCATCTACATGGGCTAAAGATGTGCATTGAATATGAAATACTTTGTCACCAATAACAACTGCATCTTCCTTCTTGAAAGATTGTCTTGAGCTCTGTCGCCCTACTTGTCTCCTCCATTCTGGTATACCGGACTGCTTAGTTGTTCCCTGCTTTAAGGGTCCTCGAAGGAGGGCACAGTGTTCCGCTATCCTCACCGTAAAGTTATAGATATAATGTTCAGGAGTCTTTCTTTTTAGGTCTGTCGCAAGCCAAGCCCCTTTATGTGAAATTCAGAGATAGAGGGCTTGGGTCAACCCCTTCAGCCTTTGGCTTATTTTGATCACTTCCTGTCAGCCATTGTCTTATGTGAGCTGTGTGTCACTTTTTGCAACTGCCCATGGCATTTTGTGAATTTTCACATTTTGTGATTTGATAAAAAGCAGTCCAAAGTTGGCATGGCTCCCACTTTGATGGGGCCACTGGCCCCTTTCTGCATCTATATGCTACTTTCATTTCCTCGAGTTTCACGTGGCTGGGGTCTCTTTCTAGCCGTCTGAAGTTCCCTTAAGTGACCTGCTCTCTAGTGCTGCTCACTTGCCTGAGCTGACAATAAAAACGCAACCTGTCTGTAGTGACCCCAGGAACATAAACCGCAGAGAACGTTCCAAGGTGGCAACTCTCAGCGGCCACCCCTCACTCTCTCTTGTGCTACCCCTGATATAGTCGTCGAGCTGCTGTGCAGCACGGGAAGACTCCTTTGCCTCCGTGGCAGGCTTCAACCACCTGTGTCATTTTTTCCAATGTAACCTACAGACTCCAGCCACAGAGTGATACAATGAAAGTAATGTTGCACTGTTTACTGGTGCACATAGGGGTGTATACTCATTAATATTTTGTGCAGATTTTGTGTCAAAGGAGTTACAGAAATAAGTGCAAAACAATTTCAAACTATGGCCTAGATTTACGAGGATTTTGCATCACTTTATGGCACAGCCCCGACGCAAAATCCATGTTTTCATTTACTAAGCCACGGAGTGTTGATTTCCATGGCTTTGCCACTCTTACTTTCCAGCTCAAAATATCTTCTAGCAAATGTACCCCGAAGTGTTTGTAACTAACTGTTAAACAGTGATACAGTGAAAACTATTCTAACATAGTAAGTTAAATAATATGGTAGCCTACTACAGCACGAAACATGTTTTATATTTTAAAAATCATTCGGCACAGTAATGGCTCTGCATATCGTACAAATAATTAAATCTTCTTCCAAAAACCATAGTGTTTTCTTGTGTCTGTTTGCAAGATGTGCGATCATATTTTGTGTCAGACAGACGTTCTCTAATTAATACAGGTTTTCATTTTGCAACACATCACATTTTATGGCGCACATTTTAGCCAGACAGATTGTAACGACTTCCCTAATGTCGGTGTACAATCTGTCATGTATAAAGGTTTTTCTGCTGCATCTTTTCCTTATTTTTAGAAAACGCTCTGAAAACAAGGCTCGTTTTCATCTGACTCCTCGTTAAATTAATTGGTTTTATTTTGACAATTCACTTAAAAAACACTTGTTTGTCATAAGTGTATTTTTGTTTTGAATTTAATGGAGCTGGATTTTTTTAAACATTGGCATTCCATTTCCATAGCACCTTACTGTAATCATAGTGACTATTGCAAGTTTTACAAATATGCGTACTGGCAGTATAAAGTTGCCCTTGACACACAACATAGAACTATCAAGATATCAGATTGCTTACCTTTTACCAAAAATACTAAGGAGTTATTCGAATTTCAATTTGACATACAAATCTTAAGGGTTCCACAAATGGAAAACAAAAAACAACTCTAACCTTTGCTACTGGGCATGTCAGTACATTGTGACTTTAGAACTGCAACTTGAACATATAGGGACAATTTTAAGGTGTGACTTCAACCTACAAAGAAAGGTGAGTTTCATGTTTCACCTCTTGGAGATTTGGAACATCGTGTCTGATTTAGCGCTAGAGTTCAAAGTTAGCTCTGATGCAGATCTCTAAGATGGAATCTATGTTGGAAAGTGGAGTATTGGTAAGGGCAGGTAAGTACCTACCCTTAGTAATAGGCCACTAACCCACACTAGGTCCAGTTAGGTCTCAATAAATTTACCCCAGCTCATCCCTTGGTAGCTTGCAATGAGCAACAAGGCTTAACTTAGGAGACAAAGGGGCAGATTTAAGAGCCCCTAGCGTCTCCTTGAATCATGTTTTGATGCTAATGTGGCCCAACAAAGCCAAAATCGCTTCCCTGAAATACATGCAATGCACCACTTTGTAATCCTTTGCGCTACATTATGCCTGCCTGAGGCTTAATGTATGCACAGGGGCGTTCTCCATTTAGGGGGGCTCAAAAAATGGTGCAAAGAAATCAAAGAGTTTTCTGTGCATCATTTTTATTAGCAGTTTTAAGGCCTGTTCAGAGCAGGCGTTAAAAGGAGGCACACTAGTATTTACAATGGGCCTCAATGGGTTTTGCAGGACTAGTGTCAACGTTTTATACGCTGATCTTGCAAAGCTCTGAACTAGCATTAAAAACGTTGATGCTTATTCCCTAACTACCTCCATGGTGTGCTGTATCTTAGATTTGGCGCATGCATGGTAGTGATAGGGGTGCACAGCACCACTTTTCTTAAATTATGCTCAAAGTGTGTAAAGCATTCAACTATCACAAAAAGGTAATAAAAAAAAAACACAGGAAACAGTTTCAAAATCCCAAACCAAATTATACAAATAACAAATACTTTCATCTTTAATTTGACACCAAAACAATTAAAATGGCATAAGGGAAACCTGAGATATGATTTTTTGAAGAATAAATGTTTTTTAGCGCAGAGAAACTAAAAGCTCCAATTTGGACATCTGGTTGCACTCGACCAGGGTAAACTCAAAATTTGAGTCTGACCATGATGGAGCCCTGCTTGCCTAAAGCAAGCGGGTGGCCTCAGTCAAAAGTTTACCTTCAGAATTAGGGGGTCATTCAGACCCTGGCGGGCGGCGGGAGCCGCCCGCTTGGCGGGAACCGCCGAATGACCGCACCGCGGTCAAAAGACCGCGGCGGGCATTCTGTGTTTCCCGCTGGGTTGGCGGGCGACCGCCAGAAGGCCGCCTGCCAGCCCAGCGGGAAACCCCTTCCCACGAGGACGCCGGCTCCGAATGGAGCCGGCGTAGTGGGAAGGGTGCGACGGGTGCAGTTGCACCCGTCGCGAATTTCTGTGTCTGCAATGCAGACACTGAAATTCTATGTGGGGCCCGCTTACGGGGGCCCCTGCAGTGCCCATGCCATTGGCATGGGCACTGCAGGGGCCCCCAGGGGCCCCACGACACCCCTCACCGCCATCCTGTTCCTGGCGGTCGGAACCGCCAGGAACAGGATGGCGGTGAGGGGGTCGGAATCCCCCATGGCGGCGCAGCAAGCTGCACCGCCATGGGGGATTCCTCAGGCCATCGGAAAACCGGCGGGACACCGCCGGTTTTCCTGTTCTGACCGCGGCCAAACCGCCGCGGTCAGAATGCCCTGCGGGGCACCGCCAGCCTGTTGGCGGTGCTCCCGCCAACCCCGGCCCCGGCGGTCCTTGACCGCCGGTGTCGGAATGACCCCCTTAGTCTTTTTCTTTAAGATTTTCTTCACTGGGATGAAGTTTCAGATTGGATTCAACCTCCCTAGAGCCCTCTTCGGATAAGCATAGCAGGACACCTTAGTGAACAATTCTACATTCTGACTTAGCTGATTTTTCAGTATGGAAATCTTGGTCCGGGCCGAAGTTGAATTTGGATGCGATGTCCCTGGAGCCCTCCTCGGATACACTGTGCGGGAAGCCTCGATCAACTTCTTACGTTTGGACTTTATAACTTTTTTGGATCTTTTTCTCTCCCACGTCGGACAACCCTTCACAGCAAGCTGATTTTGAGTCAACATCATCAGATCAGATTGCCTTTCCAGGAGTCCCCTGGTGAAATCCTGGAAGTCTGGGGATCTGGAGGTTTTCAAGTGGGTCGAACCTGCAAGTCAGGCCGGGTCGTCATCGATGAAAGGCGGCTTGACTCATGACATCGGGTCGGTCCCTTTATGGAGCTTTAAGTTCTCCAATCTTCTCCAAACTTCTGGATCTTCTTCCAGAAGGCCTTTGAAGGTCCCTCAAGAATCCATAACTCATCCCAAGGTTCCTTGAGGGGTGGGACTCCAAGTTTAAGAATGCACCTGGCTCAAACTCAAAAATGACCAGTGGTCAGCTGGGGAATCGGGTTAGCTATTTGCTACCTGTAGCAAACAGGGAGTCCCTTCTTGAACCAGTTGAAGCCAGACAGAGTATTTTTGGGGTGATGCCCAAGTGTGCAGCTGGTGCAGTCCTTTAGAGTGCATTGCACAGGTGCAAGTCAGGGGTCCAGTAGGGCAGTCCTTCTTCTTCTTGTCTTGTTCCTGGTAGAAATCTGAGGTGTGGGTGCAGCTGTGCTAAATGTATCCTTGCTCCTGTGGTGGAAAGCAAGAGGGCCAACTGTCCAATCACAGGCAGCCACCACCATCTTGGATTACCTCTTCTTAAGGAGGGTGGCAAAATCCACAATGGCAGAGATTCCATTTTGGAGGTTAGGTCTGGCTGGGTCTTTAACACACCCTTTCCTTCCCTCTCCTAATGTAATCAAGGGAGCACCTGGTTGTATGGGTTTGCAGGAAATGGTGGGGGGTCCTGAGCTGCTCCAAATGTCCTTTCTTCCTTTGAAGTCCAGTTTGGCTTCTCTCCCCCATCCTGTTTCACCATCTGCTGAGGCAGACCTCCTCCCCCAGGCACTTCCTTTGTCCTCAGCCCAGGCCACTTCACAACTCATCAATGCAGCCTAGCCAGGCTGCCAGAGGCTGGCCAATCACAGAAGAGCACTACAGGGCTGAAGTTCCTGAACTAGATTTATTAAATTCAACAATGGCAAGTTGTTGGAAGTATTATTACTATCAGTTTGATACCATACATGAAATATTTAGCTCCTTTTGGGACTTTATTAATTGAAAATAAAGTCTTCTCATTTTAGCCTATGGACCCCATCCACTACAATGAGAGAAAACAAATGTGGCTATTTTTCCCTTAACACTGCACCCAACTCTGGGGGCACCTAGGGTACACCTTAGGGGTGACTTATATGTAAAAATAAGGTCATTTAAGATGTTGGGAGTATTTTTAGTTCCAAAGTCGAATTTGAAGATAACTTAAATTTAAACGCAGCCAGCAAGGCAGGCCTGCCTTTCACCTGCGGAGATGCTATCTATGCTGGGGTCCCTTAATCTACATGAACCTACCATATACTTGAGATGTATAGGTACGTTGGCATAGCCAATTATAATTTTGCTAATTTGCATATCCACTTTACACAGAGCACGGGTCCTGGGACTGGTTAGTGGCACCCAGGGCACAGCCAAGAGTCAGTAACCACCAGTATCTGTCCAAAACGTTTAGTGGTGGCCAGGGTAAAAGGAGGACTTTCCTACATTCCAGTTCAAATTTCACAGCATGAGACATGAACTTTCTACGTCTCCTCAGTTGGTTGGCACTGTCACTCTTCCTCTTCATGATATGGTTGTCAATGTTAGCATTAGTAGCAATGATTTAGCTTAAACTGAAAGGACACCTGGTTTGAAAGTAGGGGTAGCTTTTCATTAGTTCACTTGTGCACAAAAAAAGTTTGAATTCAGCTCTACTGTTATCTAAACAAGGATTTGATACACTGTTATAAATTGGGTCTCTAGTTGCCACAGCTATGCAACCTGTTCAAGTAGGGACCGTAATCCTAGACAGGTTAAGCCAAATACACAACCTAAATTAACCTGTGCTCACCCTCTGAAGCTTGGCACTGAGCAGACAGGCTTAATTTCGAAGGCAACATGTAAAGTATTTGTGCAACACACACAGTGACACAATGACAGCACCACAAAAGGACTCCACAGATATTTATGAAAATAGAGAATATTTATCTGGGTAAATTAAGACAAAAAATGATAAAAAGGTCCAATCAGTATATGTCAAACTAATTACTCATAATTAGTGCTTTTTCGTCACTTGCTTGGTGCAAACAAAGTAGGTATTTTGAAATAGGAGTGGGATTCCTCTAGACAGATCTCCAGTCATGCTGTGCCCTCTTGAGTGGCAGTGTGTTGAGATCTCCATCAAGCCTCTCACCTGGCGCAGCTGCGGAGAGCATGGTGCTCCCTAGGAGACTCTCAGATAAGAGGGCAGCTTCCCCGGGGAACGGCAGACCACGCTGCAAGTCTGTAGAGCATGCTTCGGATTGAAATGCCAGTGCCATAGCTGGGATGTGCGGAAGCTCTTACCATAGAGCAAGGTGTCTCCAGAGACCTGAGAGAAGCGTGGTTAGTCCCACAGCCGCTGGGCTGACACAGTGATTTGTAGAAAGAGATGCAGATCTTGGTTGATGAACTCTGGTGAGGCGAAGTCCTTATTGTCCCTGGGAGCTTGTGGAGAACAGGGGGCAAGCCAGCAAGCCCTTGGAGTCACTCTGGGTGCAATCTTGTCATCTATTTTGGCACGGCTGAGGTCAGCAGGTGCCAGGGCAGTGCAGCAAAGCAGGGCAGCGGTTCCTAGGAGCAATCAGTCACAGCAATGTTGCAATCCTTTCAGTGCAATGGCCTTTATTGCATCAGCAAATTTTCCTGGTCCAGAATTGATCTGATTTTATGGGTCAGAGACCCAGTACTTGTACAAAAAAGTGCTTTTGATGTGGGGAGTGACTTCAAAAGGTTTCTCTGAAGTGTACAGAACCCACTTTTAGCCCAGTCCTGACTCAGACTATCCTTGGGAGGTAAGCAGTCCCTTTGTGTGGGCTCTGGTCACTAACCTTTGAAGTGTAACTGTGAACCCTTCCCAACTTCTTCCCCAGGAAGACCCAACAGTATGCAGATGAATGCAAATGCAGTTGAGTATCCTGTGTAAGGGGTGTCTGGAGGGAATGCACAAGTTTAGCTGTCCCCTAGCCCAGGCCAGATGTGTATTGGAGACAGGCTATAGGCACACAGGGCATCAAGGGCGGAGAAATACCCACTTTCTAAAAGTGGCATTTCTACAATAGTAATAATAAATTCGACCTGACCAGTAAAGAGGATTTATCATTACCATTCCAATGATACTAAACATGAGGCAGCTATTCCTCTCTAATCAGGAATTACAGCTTTAAAGTATTTTAGGGAATTTCCCAATGCTGGCCTATGAGAGAAGCAGGCCTCACAGTAATGGAAAACAACTTGGGGTTTTTTCGTTACCAGCACATATAAATTTTAAAAGGACATGTCCTGCCACTTACTTACATGGCACCCTGCCCAATTGGCTCCCTAGAGCCTACCTTAGGGGTGAAGTATATGTAAGAAAAGGGAATTATAAGGCTTGGCAAGAGGTTTTGAATGCAAAGTTGAGGTGGCACTGAGACTGCACACAAAGGCTCTGCAGTGTCAAGCCTGTGACAAGTTTACAGGGCTACTTAACTGAGTGGCACAATCAGTGCTGCAGACCCACAGGTAGCATTTAAGTTACGGCCCTGGGTATATGGTTTACCTCTTTACAAAGGACTTACATGTAAATTAAGTATGCCAATTGTGGATACACCAAGGTTACCATGTTTAGGGGAGGAGCACACGCACTTTAGCACTGGTTAGGAGTGGTAAAGTGCTCAGAGTCCTAGGGCCAACAGAAAGATAGAGCAGCAAAGCAGAAGGTAAAAGGTAAAAAGTCTGGGGTAAGACCACCCTAAGGATGCCAGGTCTAACACACACACCTTATTGCCTTAGTGTGCCATATAGCACACTAGTCTGCTTAGTTGTTTTGATAAACCAAGAGGAGATTTCAAGTGTAGAAGAGGATGAGAGCTTGTTATTCTTTGTTAGTTTTATTTAAATCTCATAATTTGCTTTATCCATTAATTTTCTGGAAACATGGCACACCCATATAGATCATAAAATAACCATACTGACAGCGTTATGCTTACAGTGCTTGCTACCATTGACATGACGTGATGACGGACAGAGGAGCCACTTTAACACTATATGAGCTAAGGAGTAGTTGCTCCTCGTTTTTGTAATGGGAAAATGTGCTGAAATGCAAATGAGAAATGGCCTTGGGGCTGCCTTGCGACCACTAAACAGTTTTTTGTAACAAATAAAATTGGGTTATGCATGCTTTGAAGTGAGGGGTAAGTGGTTTAGGTGTATCAACCAAACAGCTTCTACATGAGGATCAAGGAATACTGGAGCCTGTTTTAGTGCCTGTTGTATTAGCTAGCAAAGGCTACAAGGTCAAAGAGTCATCTGGTGTAAAAGGTGCCACATGACTGGTTGCAAGAGTTTGAGGGACCCACTGCATACCAATAATAGTTGTCTATTATCATCAGAGTGCAGGGGACTAGGAGGGTCTATTTTTCTTGCCTACATTATCTGTTGGGCACAGAAGATTCTGTGGTGAAATAATAGGCAAAGTGCAATATCAAGCATCATTCACACCTTGCAGTAGCAAATAAAAGAAAGCCACTCATTGTACTAGCTACAATGCCAAGCAGTTCATTAAAAGGAGTTTGATTAAAGCATTGCAGGCCACCACATGGTTCATCCTGCATTGTTTCCAAGGTGAAAAAGTGATGATAAATTGTTCTTCAATGCTCCTATGTCAGTCTGTGCTTCTCTATTTCCAATGTTTCTAGAGCAGACAAAGGGATACACCTGACGTCCAAGAGTGCAGAGACAGGTCAAAGGCAGCAAAGCGGACACCCAATGGGAATCTGTCATCAAGTGAAGAAAGTCCCTAGAAAAAAAAATGGTCCCTCTGACTGCTACAATGCCCTCTGCCTTCGCCCGAGCAGCAGAGTCACCTCCAGGAACATGCGGTAGCACATTGAAGCCCAAGTAAAATCAACAGGGTTGGGTTGTAACTGACAGTGCAAGTCAGGCCTATTGACTTTGTCAGTGCTTGTTTCTTGCTCTGGAAATACCACTATTCATTATGAATATGAATTTTACTTCATTTCTCAATGTAGAAGTCCGAAACATCGATGACTCACCTCTCTAATGACTGATCATGGATTAATTGTTACAGCCTGAAGGCTGGGAACATATAGCAAATCCATTTTTTGCACATATTTTGTATTACTTATTTTAGATGTATTGTCAGCGCTTGCTGGACTTCCCATGGATTCACTGTTTAGGTTTGAGTCAGTCATACAGTGCCCAACATTGCTTCATGAGTTTTGCAGTTTCCCACACAAGCAGCAAACAATTCCAGTGCCCACCAACTACATATCACATTGCACACAATAAGGGATTGCTTTAAATGATTATATCAAGAGTACCCACAGAATATTTGAGTGTGTCTTCTTTAAAAAGCTTAGTGACAGCTCTGAAAATGTCCTATTTCATCCCAGGGCCATTGTCAGACCTTATTTGGTGGACACACGACAGACAGGGACTACTGGTGGTGGTTTAGGTCATTTAGCAGTGGTGTCCTGCAGTACATCCTATTGTGGCTCTGCAAGCTGGGCCAAGATCACTCCCTCCACAGAGTGAGAAGAGTAAGAAGTGAGAGTAAGAAGTCAAAGATCAAAGACTTCTTAGGGAGAGAGTGTGGGAGGAAAGAGCTCAGAACTCTGCAACCAACTGATAGACGCAATAAAGTATCATCCACTCCAGTGATTATCTTTTAGATCAAAGAAGATACTTTAATCTTGTAGCAAAAAGAAATATTATGTGGTCCAAATATGCTTCAGTAGTGACCTCACCTATGAGTTCTAGTAAAGTGCTTCACCCTTTATAGTGCCCTCTATGCCCCAGGAAGTTTCCAACACCTACAGTAATTTAGGTAAAGGCACAGGTAAGGGCATTAATAAGGAGCAGAAGCAGATCCATATACATTAGTTCATTGGATAGGTTGCAGGTCAGTGCAATACTTTTATGCACAAAGAGTTCACTCCAGCAAATGTTAGTGTTCCCACAGCATGATTCACCTTTGTCCGCATTGGGCACTTTCTCTCAGTGTGCATATGAGTGCAGCTCCATGTTACTTTCTCATCAGCACTGGTGATTAGTAGCTCCGACTTAAAACCCTCAGAGACAATGTCAACAAAGGAGGACTGTCTATAAGGGGCTCCCCCATCCCTGAGAAATTGGTATTGAATAATGCATCTGGTTAGCTTGACAGTTGCTTGACTATGACAGCTTAAGTCTCTGGGGCAGTCCAGGCGGGTGCTCATATTGAGTGTTTGAAATGGGGTCTCTGGTTGGCAGTCACTTTACACCGTGTCCAAGTGTGGACCCTCACTCTAGTCAGGGTAAGGGAGCTACATAGCTCATATAACCCCTGTTCACCCCTTTGATAACTTGGCACAAGCAGTCAGGCTTATCACAGAGGCAATGTGGAAAATATATGTGCCAGCACATACAGCAATACAGTGAAAACACCACAAAAGGACCCCACTCCAGTTTAGAAAACAGGCAATATTTATCTAAATCAAACCAGACCAAAACAACAAAAATCCAACTTCCACAATTTGAAAATTGAATTTTAAAAGATTAAATTATCTTTAAAAACATAAAAAAAACAATAGCTCCAAATTGGGCTATCACAACATCGTTGAAGGAGTCATTCCCAACAGCCCAACACTACTCACAGGGAGGGCTGTGCTAGACAGGAAGTCATGTGGACCCCCAGGTACAGTACCTTTGATAACAAAGAAAACAAGCCAGAGCATGGAGTAAGGGAGGTGCGGCATCGCAGGATCCGGTGTGGCAATGGTTCCTTACTGCGGAGCAAGGGAGATGATGTGGCGTCAGTGTGAGGTGCTGGTACATGACGATCCGGAGGGGTCGATGAACCAGTGGATCAAGACGTGTTGAATGACCTCACTGGGTTGTGGTCATGCTATAGGGCTACAAGTGCCATGGCGGAGTTGGGTGTCATGGTACTTGGGACTCACAATGTCACAGGACTTCAGCAGGTCTGTGACAGCTTTGGGCCTGTAGCATCAGTCGTGGTCATCACACTTCAGCGGGGACCACGGCTTCGGATGCAGGCAGTGTTTTGGGGTCAGGCAGTGGCGTTGGTCTTGGAATTGTCAGGAGTTGTTACACCTTGTTCTTCTTGTTTTCAGATCAGTTTTCACTCTAAGGGCCCAGAGACTGAAATAGGCACCACCTGGTGAGTTAGGGTCCACAGCAAGCAAGCTCATAGGCTGATAGGTGAAGTCTTTGATGTCGTGAGACTTCTTAACAGGAGGCGAGCTCAGTCCAAGCCCTTGGAGAAACTAAACAAACATGATTTCAGAAAGCAAATCCTAGTCCTTTCCCTCAAAAGGCAGAAGCAGCAGGCCAGCACAGCTAAGCAACGGGCAGAGTGGCAGGCCCCCCTCAAGCATCAAGCTCTTCTCCTTGGCAGAGGTTCCTCTTGATCCAGATTAATCTAAAAGTTTGTGGTTTGGGTCCACTACTTATACTTATTTCGGTCATTGAAGTAGGCAAACTTCAAAGGAAAGTGTCTGCTGTTCACAAGACCCTGCCTTGTCCAGGCCTGGCCCCAGACACTCTCCAGGGTGTTGGAGACAGCATTTTGTGACGACAGGGACAGCCCTTTCAGGTGTCAGCTCCTCCCTTCCGACTCTAACCCAGGAAGACTTATCAGCATATGCAGGACACACCCCAGCTTCCTTTGTATCACTATCTAGCGGGAATTCACAAACAGCCCAACTGTCAGTCTGACTCAGATGTGGATTCCACAGATGCAGAGGCACAGAATGGTTAAGCAAGAAAATGCCCACTTTCTTAAAGAGGCCTTTTCAAACGGACAAACTTAAAAACAACTTTATCAAAAGATGTATTTTTAAATTGTGAGTTCAGAGCCCCCACACCCCATATCTCTATTTGCTTCCAATAGGAAACTGTTCTTAAAAGATATTTAAAGGTAGTCCCCATGTTACCCTATGGGAGACAGAGGCCTTGCCATAGTGAAAACCGAATTTTGCAGTATTTTACTATCAGGATGTATAAAACACAACAGTACATGTCCTTCCTTTTAAATACACCACACCCTGCCCATGGCCCTACCTAGGGCCTATCTTATGGGTGACATACATGTAGTATAAGGAACGGTTTGGTCCTGGCAAGAGGGTACACTTGCCAGATCGCATTGGCAGTGTAAAACTGTGCACACAGACACTGCAGTGGCATGGCTGAGACATGTTCACAATCAAGGGTGGCACATTCAGTGCTGCAGGCCGACTGGTAGAATTTGATTTACAGGCCCTGAGCACACATAGGCCCTCATTCCGACTTTGACCGGCGGCGGTCGTCGCCGGCCTGTCGGGGGCCGCCAGAATACCGCTGCGCGGTCAAAAGACCGCCGCGGTAATTCTGACTTTCCCGCTGGGCTGGCGGGCGGCCGCCTTCAGGCCGCCCGCCAGCCCAGCGGGAAAGATGCTTCCACGATGAAGCCGGTTCGGAATCGAGCCGGCGGAGTGGAAGCTGTGCGACGGGTGCAGTGGCACCCATCGCGTATTTCACTGTCTGCCAAGCAGACAGTGAAATACTTGTAGGGGCCCTCTTACGGGGGCCCCTGCAATGCCCATGCCAGTGGCTGCGCCGCCTTGGAGGATTATATGGGGCGGCGGTACACTGCCGGGAGATGCCAGTGTTGCCGGTCCGACCGCGGCTTTACTGCCGCGGTCGGAATCCCCATTGGAGCACCGCCGGCCTGTCGGCGCTGCTCCCGCGGTCCTCCGCCCTGGCGGTCTTTGACCGCCAGGGTCAGAATGACCGCCATAGTGCACTATACTAGGCATTTACCAGTAAATCAAATGTGCTAATGAGGGAAACTCAATTACCAATATATTTTAGACAGAGAGCACTTGCACTTTAGCACTGGTTAGCAGTGGTAAAGTGCCCAGAGAATCATAACCAGCAAAAACAAATTCCAGCACAGGATCCAAAAACAAGGGGTCAGAAGCAAAATAGTTCAGGGAAACAACGCAAGAGCTGCTTTTCAGCTGGTGCAGGCATGTGCTAGCCTTTGGCTGTTGCACCCTCCAGGCTGGTGCAGACAGTAACTCCACTTTGGCAGTTACAGCTTCAATGACAGTGCAAACAGTTTGTCACAAGTGAACATCTTGGACAGGTAGAGGCATCCAGGCCTTTGGGGCTTGTGGTAGTAATTCTGGACATCAGAATGACATTCTGATGGATATCTTCTTTACAAACTCACAACAGGAGCTGCACTGGGAGACCGGGGAACCCTCATAATTTTGGATGACACCAGCTGTATTCTCTGAAGTTAGATAGCTACTTCTGGGTGTTGCACATGGCAGACAGCCTCTGGTCTTCTACTCTTTGGCTTTCTATCTTCCGGCAGGGCCAGACACTATCCTTCCCTTTCTCGGCAGGCAGACACCCTTATGTGCTATAGTCAAAGCCTTATCTCCTTCAGCAAGTTGTAGACTTAAGGTGATGTGACATCCCTTCACCTCTGGGATACTAGCAATGGTCACAGTGTAGTCCTTCAAGTATGCTGTGAAACACTCCTTTCGTTAGTCAAAAGGAACCTGGAGCTGGAAAAAGTGGGGTGGTTTGATTTCCACCTTTATACCTATTTTCCAGGCAAGAGATGTTTATTCACTATCTAAACTATCAGAACAGTTTGGGTTCTTTTGCAAATGTTATTGTATGGCCACTCCTCATATACAGCCTTTATGCAAGGTGACAGCTCTCACAGTAAGTTTCAATGGAAGCGCGGTTGTGTTTAGATTTGTTTGACTTATTATAGCCTGGGAAAAATGAAACATGGATTGACTGGTTGCTCACTGATTATGATAACCACTGTATATATTTGCCCATCTATGGTGTGGCATGACTATTCTGAACTTTTGATTCAAGAACGTACACAGTTTGAACAGTTTCATGATTTCTTTGATGAACAAATGTAACATTGAACTATATTGTTGAAGGAATTTTCATGATATTCATATTCATGAAAGATTGTGGAATAAATAATGTATTCTTTTACAAAAACAGGTTTGTGATTTTATACTTTGATACTCATATTAAAACAATCAAATCTGAAAAATTGTAAATATTCATTTTGTTTAGGTATTTTACCATACTAAGTATGAATGTGTGATATGTTACCTTAGCCTTAATTCTAATGTAAATATTGGTTGTAAATATTATTTGCCTAATATTGTCCCACTGGTCGTAGATTTTGTAATATTTATTACAACTAGGTCATATATAAAACACAATATTTATGTGAGGTGAAAGACTGACAACATTATTGTGGCACCCTTCCCAAGCAAGCGTTGTGTTGGCACTCATTTTTGTGTATTGAGAAGTGGCTAGGAATCAAGCCAGAAAGCTTAATTTTCTCTATCCAGGCCTCACGTACTACCAGAGAGCAGACTCAACACTTAATACTCATGTAACTTTGTTACTGGAGTTTCTTTCTAGAAAGAAGATGGCAGCCTCTTTGTTCTGGGAAGGAGGCCATGAGAGCATTTTGTGGTAAAATTGATTCCAATAACATAAACATTAGTTTGTTTGAGTGCAATTTGTCGTCCAGTCTTTCATATTTCTACATATGATGCTGCTGTAGTTTTGTACTTCTGAGGTTTCCAGTCTGAGAAAGCTGATGAAGAGCAGCAGTCATTTTAACAATTGATTGTGAGTGTTTTATCTGGGCATGTTCTACCTTTAGGTTTTGGTAAATGAACAATCATTAGGTATTTTCAAAATGGTTGGTCAACAGCATTTATCCTACAGCAAGGGTTTTAAATTACTATATTAGAAATGTTATGTGTAGACGGCATCACAGCAAGGATTTGAATACAGGTGCAGAATCCAAAGTGTGGAGTTTTCTTTAAAGGAAAAACTGAATATCCTTGCTGCCTCATTCTACACTATTGTGATGTTATGAGTATTGTTTGTGGGGATTAATATATCTGGGTATTATAAAAAGCATAATTTCAACTAATAGAAACACCACTAGGGGCTCGCTTATATCCTCCTCTTATGAGAAGATACATTTATTTGTCTGTTTTATTTCCATCTCAATTTTTTAAATTTCTAGAATGAACAAGGACCACTAGAGTGCCCTGCTGTGGGATTTGGTGAAAAATTTACAGGCCTAAAGGATTGAGACTTTTGAATCTTGAAGAATTGATGAATGATCTTGGGCAAAAGCAATACAAAGAATATTTATGGTGATCAAAAGTGTAGAATTGCTGCCGAGGATGGAAGGCCACCATTTTCTCAACCAGATGGAAGGGGAACCACCAAAGACAAGTAGTTCAGTCTTATGAGCTTGGGACACTTCTTTTTCAGAAAGTTCCCAACAGCTGACAAGAGGTTTTAAAAGCAGGTCCTAGCTATCGTAGCTACATCTAGTAACCTGGCCAAATAAAGAAGTATCTTGGGATCATCAGAATAACTCATTAGTAAAATTCAAGGGATCTGGTCTACCAAACTGAAGGAGGCAAGGTAACAGTGGAGAAAGGTAAGGTAGAAAGAAACCCCGGGGTACCACACAAGCTAAATGCATAAAGGAAATTATAAAGGATGCAAACGACTGCCAAGAGTGATCTTTAAAAAACGAAAAAAGTCATTCCCAGGTTTTCCCTTTAATACCATCCTCATGGAATCTTGAAATGATAACTGCATGTGACACAATTTGACAGGCTGCAGAAAGATACAGAAAGATTAATTTGGGAGTAAACCTATTTTTAGGCCACTGAGATCAAATGCGTCCTCTACAACAACAGTTGTTTTTCCAAGAGGTAGGGCTGAATGCATTACTTACTAAGGAATTTATAAAGCTACAAAAACATTGAGAGTAGAAGACATGAGTCAGGCTGGAATTTATTGTGAAGCTTGCTCAAACATTCAGCATAGTTGTCTGGCAGCCTTCTATGCTAGACAGAAGGAATAAAAAGGTGTATGCGGCTTCCTCACTTATGCTTTGTAGCATTAGTTGGATGCCAGGTGACACTGTTTTGCTTTCATAAGGTAGGCCATTTACCAACTCTTCTCTAATCATTTACATTTGTAAACATTTCATGTAGACATTGGCAGAGTGTCATTGTCCCTCAGGCAAAGGGTCTGGAGCATTGAAAGTTTCATTTTTTGCTGAAGATAATTTCATCTAGAGCAGTGGTAATCCAATAGTTGAAGTGCTTTGTGCTGAGATTAAAGTCTGATGTCTGAGAAAGCCGAATTGGACTTCTGACCCCACCAAATGAGTACACTTCTATACCTAAGGACATTCTGCAAGGAAGATGGACTGCTGAGCTGTTGAAAGGACTGTAACTTTGTTGGATAGTGGGTTCTTCAGCTTTTTCTACAAGAATCCACACCTCACCATCACTGCGTGGATCGAAGCCGGCACACCCCTCCACAATGCTGTTGCATCGCCGCTGAGGACCAGGACATCGCACCACCGGCTAGAAATCAACACTTCACCCTCAGCCGCAATGTATCACTTTCGGGTCGCTGGCTACGACATTTAATGATGACAGGTCACCTTCATTGCCAAGGGGTGCAATCAGAACCGATGCATTGCCTGCCCATCGCCTCCTCTGGTCCTCGCATTAGGATTTTCAGTGGGACAAGGTTGGTCCCTGTATCTGACGCACGCTCCATCACAGTCAGCCTCAACTGTTAGGTTTACCCCAGTCTAATGTGACCAGATAGCCCCTGTTGGCACTTTAATCTTTGAAAAACTGCATTTGGGGGGGCGGGGCCGGGCCACGAAACAAGATGGCCGCTTAGAGCGAGAGCTCCGCGCCGAGGCGGTCCCGGAGGGGCGACGGGGGCGAGAAGACAGCCGGACAACACACCGGGTTCGGTGCCCCTCCACCCCTACAACAGCGGCGACACGGAACCATGTCCGCGGACCCCGTAGGAGCGGGACGCAAGGCAGGAAACTCGCGACTCGCCCCAGGCCGATAAGGCCTGGAAAAAGGGGGCGGAGTCGCGTCTTCAGAAGACCGCGGACGGCGTGCCCGTAGCGGCAAGGAGCAAGCTGAACAGGCCGCAGGGACTGCGGGAGTCGTGACGACCCGCATCCATCTCCCTACAACGCCAACAAACACCCGTGGACCTTCCCCCCCCCCCACAGGGAGACGGGAAGACACAGCAAAGGGGTGCGGCCCCTTCGACAGCCGGGAGAGAAACCCAAAGAGAGGTAGGATCGAATCTCTTCAAAATAAGAACGGCATCGCCGGAGGCAGAGGCACGACTTCTCCCCTCTTTTCCATCACAGAGGGACAACAAAAACCCTCCCGCTGAGATAATAAACTTTCTCCCCCCCCCTCCAGACAACTAATACTGAGGAGGGCAGAGGGGCACGACGGGAGGCACGTGGAGGCGAGGGGACGAGAGGGGTGAGCGACTGGGGGGGCACCGGGGATGAGGAGAGCCAGAGGGAGCCAAGAGAACAGAGATACAGGAGAAGGGAGTGGACTGACACCAGTGTAAGCCACCGAACATCTATATCCTTATCGGAATCTACGGAGGGAATCTCGGGCCCCACGTGGTCAGACTCTGTAGACAATTGAGGCGATGCCCGGCAACAAACCGAACCATAAACCTGTCAGCAAGCCTGCACGACAACTATTATTCTCAGAAGCGCTACAACACAAACGCCTAACCCCCACGAAGATAAACCCTCAAACATCGCCACCTTTAAACGAGTTCACCACGATGCCTGATAAAGATCAATCCACGACTATGGACAGGATACTACAAGAGATCACCACCGTCAGCCGCCGCATAGAGAGGATGGACGCCTCTATAACTTCATTGACACTAGAAACCAAATCCATGCGATCTGACATTGCCGGCTTTCAATCTAGAGTGACAGGGCTAGAACAACGCATGGGATCACTAGAGACGCAAATCAACACGTCTCAGGTGCGAGAACAAGACTTCATCTACCTCAGGAGCAAACTAACGGACATGGAGGACAGGAGCCGGAGAGACAATATCCGCATACTTGGGATCCCGGAAAATGAAGAAGGCTCGGATATGCAGACTTTTCTGACCTCCACTCTTCCAAAAATGATTTCATTGGACTTTGACCCGCTGCTAGAATTCCAACGGGCACACAGGATAGGCCCAAAACGCTCTGACAACTCCTCAAGGCCCCGCCCAATCATCGCATGCTTGCTGCGGCATAATCAAACCCGACAAATACTCCAAGTAGCACGCAACCACGGCCCTTTCCGAATAGACCAGCACGAGATCCGAATAACCGCCGATTACTCCAAGGAAACCAACGAACGTAGAAAGGCTTTCCTAGCCCTACGACCCCGGCTTCGCAAACTAGAGATGAAATACGGTCTCTTTGACCCTGCAAGAATGTGGGTTACAAAAAATGGAGTATCCAAGGACTTTTATAACCCCGACGAATTGAGACTCTTCCTTGACTCTTTCCAATCCCAGCCTATGGACTCTTACAACACAGACAGTGAGCATGACATTGTAGGAGGCAGTGATAGGGCCGAAACCCCCCACTCGGGAATAGAAAAGGTGAAGATGGCTCTACACGACACCGGAGCCAGTCATAGAGGTAGAGACATGGAGAGACTAACTAGATCATATGATGACAGGGGTCAGATTTTACACGCAGTAGTAACCCACACCCAATTATCGGAAAGAGACAAATCCCGCTCCCCTTTAAAGCCTACAACTGGGTCTTCTTGAGAAGGTAACGCGACAAGACGACTTATGGGACTATCGCCAGAGAGTCGAAAATAACAACTATAGACTCCGCGGAAGGATGAGTACCTTTCCAGATCATATGTGTATTACTATTGTAATTGTCTAAGACTGCTAGTATCAATGTTAAAACCAGATACATGAAAAATATATGCTCTTTATGACTAGAGCCGAGGCCCTATAATGGAAACTACCAGTAAATCGTTTTTTGCCCTCAGTACACAACAGATAATGATTACTAGAACAGGGATCAGACCCCACCAACTCACTGTATGTTGAATAAGGGCCCGGTCCCGACCCTATAACCCTATAACAAGGTAACAGGGGCATTAAACAGATAACAAAAAATAAACACTAATTAACTATCATGGAACTTACCTTACATTCCACACACTACAAAGTATCTCATGGTAGTAAACAACAAAGTATGTGAAACTTTCCTAATACACACCACACTCGACCAGCGCCGACATTAGAACCGTTTAGGCCCCATTATCACCCCAAGGGATGGGACTAGACAACGTAAAGATAAATTAATTCCAATACAGGGACACACAATACGATATAACCTGAAACATATCAAAGCTCCCACTACTTGACTTTACCTTATTCTACAATAAGAAACTGGGGGAAAAAAAAATAGAACACGAGGACATAATACAACATAATACCGCATAACAAAGCGAAATATTATGACATTCTACACTGCCACTCCACACCACATTATAACATCACAATGTAAATTACAAACTATTAGCTATTCTTTTCCCCAGATGTTCGTACCTACCCCCATCCTAATCATTATTACTATCTTAAACTATCACCAACAACAGAACGACTATGATGGTGGCACATACCAAGTAAGACCTTAGTAGGTCAGTATTATGATGTAATAATACACGGCAAGGAGTTAGTAATAGGATGAGATACGCACTATCCTCGCGTAACCCGGGGCTCAGCTACACTCATTACCTATCCTACGATTAATAGAGAGACGTTTGGCATAATGGCTCCTAACATGATAATGTGATAAGATGCCAGGATATGTTATGTTGATCAACCTAATATGTCATTGAACAGTTGTAAGGCGAGATGAGACGAGGCAGTGTTATAGTTGAAAAGAAATGCTCAGGAAGTATTATATTATACTGTATATTGGTATCTTTATGTACCCATGCATACGCGAGAACTATAATACTCTGTTTGAGCTCTCTCCCCCCCTCCTCTGCCCTGCCCCCCCCTCCCCTCGCCAGCCGGTCTCGGTCTTTCTGTCTGCCCAGTCCCTACTTTAATTTACGACCCTATCTTATGAACTCCTAAACACCCTACGATACCATACAACATCAAGTACTAGGCACAACATCCTAAACACCATACCCCATCAACACCCGACACCCCCTCCCTCCTCTCCAGCGCCGCTCAGGTACTATAGTTATTAACCGATCATTACTTCTGCCTATATACACTTTAGTTATATAACTAATACACTAGCCACTAACCACCGATGAACAGACCCACTTCCCGATACATAAACATAAGCACTGCTGTGTGCCCCCCCCCCCACCCCTCCTTATCACCGACATATCGATAACTGGCTGTCTGCTGTTTCCCCCCTTCGCCCCCCCCCGATCGAGACCGCCCGACGGCACGAGAGCTCCGAGAGAAATCGGTCCCGCCGTTTACAGACCTAACGAACGAAGGAGGTTGGACTCCTAACCTCCCTCATCCCTACCCTTCTCCACTTCTTCCCCCAAATTGCACGCTCTCTTGCTATACTCTCAATCTCAACTTCAGCACACGCATCCATCCCTTCCCCCCTTTCTCCCTCTTTTCTTCTCCCTCTCATTTCTCCTTGCCTTCTTTTTCCCTCATATTTCCCCTCCATCTGGCTCTCGTCCTACTTATATTACCTCTCTTCCTTCACCCTCTCCTCTCTCTTCTCTTTCTTCTCCAGAGGATTCCCTTGGCCTCCACCAGCTACTAACCCCCGTATAAAATAAAATAAAATAAAACACCGTATCATATCGAAACACAACTCCCACTCTAACTACTAAGTCAATATCTCCCACCCTCCCTCCCCCCCCCACCAACACCAACCCCGGATCGAGGGTGCTTACTTACTCACAATTATCCAATATGTCGAAGCCCCACCCTCAAGCGACGCGACCATTACGCATACTCTCTTGGAATGTACACAGCATGACGAGCTATGTTAAGCGGAAAAAGATACTGTCCTATCTTCAATCCAAAAAAACAGATATAGCTCTGATTCAAGAGACTCACCTTGACACTCTGGAATCCAGTAAACTTAAACGGGATTGGGTAGGGAGGGTTGCCTTCAGCTGCCGTCCAACGAGTCAGGAATCTGGAAGTAACGGACCCCGCAAATGTGGAGTGGCGATACTAGTGCGTAAATCCCTCCCGGTCACTATCATTAAAACCTGGAATGATACGGAAGGAAGGTATATATTTGCTAAATTAAAACTAGGGGACACTGTTTTATGCGTGGGATCCGTTTATGCACCAACCGGCCCAAAACGCCCATTCCTTCTACAGCTAAATCGCCTCCTGACAGAAATCGGAACTACTCGATACATAATCGGGGGAGACTGGAATCTCGTCCAAGACGCCATAATGGATAGGACAGGCCCTGTCGATGTATGTAACAATCACGACAGAGCGCTTCTGACAGACCTGACCACTGACGTCGGTCTAGTGGACTGCTGGAGAATACAACACCCGAAAGATAAGGAATATACTTTCTTATCCACCGTCCATGGCACCCAATCGCGTCTGGATTATTTCTTAGTATCACACACTGTAATCCCTCATATACAAGACACCTGTATCCTAGACAGTGGGCTCTCAGATCACTCCCCAATACTAATCCGGATCCAGGTGGGACTCTCCTTCTCTGGTCGTAAACCATGGCGATTGGCTGTACACAGATATCGCTCTCCACAAGGGAAGGAACAATTAAAAGCTCATGTAACCACATACATGGCCGAGAATTCAGGCACTGTATCCTCAAAAAGGATCCTATGGGCGGCAGCAAAAGCAACCCTAAGAGGGAATATGATGCGAGATGCAGCACTGGCCAACAAAGACAGAATAGCCCGCCAAACCACCTTAGAGACCACGATACAGGACCTCACTAAACAATATACCGCCCAACCATCCCGTAGGCTGCGACACGCCTTAGAACAGGCCCGCATGGCACACAATGAACTCTATACATCTCAGGCGGAATACGCATTGCAAAAATTGCGAGGCCGCCATTACGAACAAGGGGAAAAAGCAGGTCGCCTCCTAGCGGCGCAGCTCCGACAAAGAGAGGCAGCCTCTGCCATTGCGGCCATAACATCTTCTTCAGGAGCAGTGCTAACTCGCCCACAAGACATTGTAAACGAGTTCGCCAAGTACTACCGACATTTGTACACTCCTGAAACAACGACAGATCAAACACAAATGGAGACATTCCTTGCCGCGGCCAATCTACCCCGTCTGTCTGAGGCAGGCAGGGCCCTCTTGGACGGTAACATAAGCAAAGAAGAGATAACCCAAGTTATAACAAGCCTCCCCTACCATAAATCACCAGGAGAGGACGGATTCCCTGCGGAATTCTATAAATGGGCTGGGGAGGAGGCAATAACCGCAGTACATGAAGCACTGACGGAAGCATGTCAAGAAGGCTCCCTGGGCGCTCTATCCAATAAAGCCACGATTGTCATCTTGCCTAAGCCAGGGAGAGACCCCCTTCTTTGCGGCAGTTACCGTCCTATCTCCCTTTTGAATGGGGATGTCAAACTCCTAGCCAGTGTTCTAGCAGCGTGGCTCCGCAAGGTGATACCATCGTTGATTCACAATACCCAAGTAGGATTTGTACCAGGCCGTACCTCCAGAAATCATGTGCGAACTCTTTGCCATACACTGTTAGAATCCATACAATTACCTGACGAAGCCCTAGCCCTGTCCCTAGACGCAGAGAAAGCATTCGACCGCATTGAGTGGCCCTACCTATTCACAACCATGAAGCATTTTGGCCTGGGGGAACAATTTATCTCTAAAGTACGTTTATTATATGACCACCCCACAGCACAGGTTAACTGTGGGGGCATCATATCAGACCCATTCCCTATCGGAAGGGGCACACGCCAGGGATGCCCCTTGTCGCCACTTCTATTTTTATTGGCCATGGAACCCCTAGCTGCCACCATACGAAATTCTCACCAAATAAAAGGGATCCATATCACCGGGGGCATATCCAAAATATATCTCTACGCAGACGACATTCTGTTAACAATGTCCGATCTAGAAACCTCGCTCCCAGCACTACTTTCCACTATAGAAGACTTTGCATCCCTATCCGGATATCGGGTAAACTGGGATAAAAGTGAGGCACTACCATTATCCCGCATAACGACGAGGGCAGCGATACATGGCCTTCAATTCAAATGGACCCCGACCCGCCTTAAATATTTAGGAACGTTTATTAACAGAGGTCTAGAACATATGGTCAGGGACAACATAGACCCCCTTATATCTAAAATGAAACAAGACTTTGCCAAATGGTCCCTACTAGGCCTGTCCATGTGGGGCAGGACACAGGCAGTCAGAATGGTCACCTTACCACGCTTCACATACGTGTTAGGCATGCTTCCCCTACAGATACCTCTTTCCTCACTCCGATTAATAGACGCATCCATAAGGGCCTTCGTCTGGGGCTCCTCACGCCCAAGACTGAAACCTGCAATAATACTGGCACTACGGCTCTACGGAGGATTAGGACTACCCTCGGTAGAACAATACTCTCTGGCCCTACAACTCTCACAGCTAATATATACGCTTCCGGATATAGCCGATCCACCGCAATGGGTGATCACAGAGAAACTCCTATATGGACAGTATACGGAGATGGGAGGAACATACGCCGACCACGTTCCCTTAACTAACCCCATCCTCAAGGCTACAAACACAGCGTGGTGCAGAGCCCATCGACTACTAGGAGTACACCCCTCCCTGCATACTCAGGCTCCCATAGCAGGGAATAAAAGCATTAAAATAGGAGGGACTATTCTCAGATGGCCCCATTGGTCCGAGGCAGGTATCCACAATATATCTCACATAATAGATGGAGATAGCTTCCGCACATTCGCCTCCCTCCAGGAAGAATTCGGTATCCAAAGTAACCAGGAGTGGCGATATCTACAGCTCAAACACTGTATGCGGAGAACATTAGGAACCCCCCCGTGGCTGCTCAAAACCTCACCCATCGTCACCTATCTTCAGAAATGGGGCCGACAAAAAGGCGTCTTGGCTGGCCTCTATGCCGAATTAACTAACCACCTTTACTCTCAGCCTTTACTTGAACGACTACGCTTAAAGTGGCAGGACATACTAGAGATAACCTACACGGACGAAGAATGGCCAGACATACTAGAAGCCCTCGACAGGGGCGTACGTGAAGCACGCCTGAAATTTTGCCTATTTAAAATCCTTCAGGGATGGTACTGGACCCCCGTTAAACTCTTCAGGGCAGGGTTGATACCTCACGCGAACTGTTGGAGATGCACAGAGCCATATTGCGACCAACTTCATATTTTATGCCACTGCCCCACGGTACAGTCACTATGGGACGCGGTACGCCTCGCCTTATCGGACTTCATACAGATACCAAAACCGACCCCACCAGCATTTATCATTCTACATGACATTCGCCCGTATCCCTCCCTATCGCGGGCACATAAACGATTAATCCACACGGCGCTAGCCACAGCCAAAATATGCATACTCCGGCACTGGAGATCTAGCATTGCCCCCACACCCATGGAATGGATGACGGCCATGTATCAAACGGCTACCCATGAACGAGTGATTTATAACCTACAGGACCAAGCAGAACAATTTGAGGAGGTCTGGCGCCCATTCTTGAAGAGACCATGAAGCGGCTGGTGGATGACCAACGGATGATCAATGTTCAATGATCAATGATTAGGGAATATTAATTACCAATCACCCTCTGAGAATCCTAGACTCCGGAAACACATTTAATCTCCTACTGCCCCCTCTCTCTCTCCCTAGCTACGCTATCCTCTCTTCTCTCTCTCTTTTTTCTCTCTCTCTATCAATCCACAGGCCTCTAATTTTGTCACATGCCCGAGACCCTGAACTACCCAACATAGTAATACAAGTCGCTTCCTAACACAAACAAGGACTGAGAAATCAACTCGTATAAGACGTAGACACTCTCTAACCGACCTTACCATATCTATCATACATATTATCTACCCCTAGATAATAATTTGCTACAGACGGAGAAGTACAGAACGATCTACTCTTAGGCCTGAACAAGCTAGTCTCAGGATACAAAGACCCCCTGCCTACCTCGAGTCTCTTCATTCTACATTCCCCCGCGATTACCCTTCCTCTTTCTCCCTCTTTCTTTCCCTTCTCTCCCCCTCCCCATTTCATATGACTATTTTGCCTCTCCCCTATACCAAGACCAACCCCTCCTACACAACCCTATCCTCGCTCCCCCTCCCCTTACCACCCCCCCCACCTGTTTTCCACTCTTCTTCAAAATAAGGGTACACAACTCAACTATGCAACTGGGAATTTTTACTTACCTGACAGTACATGTATATATGCTTACAATGGAAATAATTGTGGTAAACGAACAAAAACAATGTTTTGAAAGCTAAACAGTTTGTTTATATGCTGTATGTACCGCCTTATATATTCTTAATAAAACTTTTGAATCTTTAAAAAAAAAAAAAAAAAAAAAAAACTGCATTTGCCAATATTCTTTAAACATTTATATCTCAACTTCTACTTATTGGATTTTGGTTGTTTTTATCTTGTTTTGACCATTAGATGGAGCACTATATGTTTAATCTGGTGTGGATTTTTTTGTGTTGTATTTTCACTTTTTTATTGTTTTAGTGTTGCACAAACACTTTACACATTATCTCTGAAGTTAAGCCTGCCAACTCTGTGCGAAGCTACCAAAGGGTGAGCACAGGTTAATTTATGGTGTGTATCTGACTTACCCTGACTAGGACTGTGTTTTTTACTTGGACAGGGGGCACACCTCTGCCAACCAGAAACCCAGTTTCTAACAAGGTAATTGTAAGAAAATTGGGGAAATCAAATTGTAGGTAATTTGTTATACATTATCTATCTGAAGTAGAGCTTTCATGTAAGATAAACATTTCTGGCTAGACGTTTCACCTTTTAACTAGGCTGCATTCACTCATCAAAGGGCACTGACAAGACACATGATCAATGAGGGGAAGTTGACAAAAACCTGCAAAGAGAAAATGTGCTAAGGAAGAGTTTAAGGAGCACCACCATCTACTCGAAGGACAGGACAAACCAGACTGTAAGAAATGTTTCTGTGTTGGCTCACAGACAAAATAAAACTGAAGGGAGTGACCTAGAAAGGTTGTGGATGGTTTGAGAGACATAAGAGAACTCATCATGACTGAGGTGGGCGCATCCATGTTTGAATTTTGATTGAGAGGGTTTTGGAAAAGATTTACTACCACAGGGTACTATCCCAGAGCACCCTATACTAGTTAAGGTGCCAAACTAGATTGCTTTTTACCTATGCATGTCCCCTGATCCTAAGAGGAGGTAGAGAAATTAATGCTTTCCTTTTTGTCTGTTGTTTGCAAGAAACTCCAAAACACCTTCCAAGGATCACTGGGAGAAGTGACTCAGAATTAACCTTGTAATTTTGCTTTCAGTATAAGTCTCCAGAATTAGGTTGAGCAACTTTCCTGCTATGGTTCACAGAGGTATGTGAACCTGTTTCCTGATAAGTTGCTTTCAACTGAAAGAAATTCTTCTAAGAACCCTGTGAACAGAGGAGGTCATAATACAGTGCCTGATGCATAAAGCAGATGTATGACGGAACAATGCATGCGTAAAACACGCATGACTTTACAATGCAGTCTCCAGAACAACCGTGTCTTTACCATGCATGCCTTTACACTGAATTTCATTGTAAAAGCATGTTTGGTAAAGGAACCTTTGTGGTAACTTCTCCCAGGCCTGCCCCATACACCTGATACCTGATACCATACTCCACCAGCCCAAGACCTTAAAACTGCCCCTTCTGCCCCATGCCCTGAGCCCAAACCCTACCCGCCCAGCCCTGCCCTGTCCTAAAACCTTCCCTGACCTGTTCTAAAAAGTGCCCAGACCCCCTCGCCTGCCCTAAACCATAAAATCTACCCTGTCCTAAAAAATACACCTTCTCTCCACCCCCGTCTTAAACCCTAAAACCAACCCTACACTATCTTAAAAACTCCCCCTCCTCACCGTAAACCCTAAAAGCTATCCTGCCCTGACCTAAAACCTACCCCACCCTGTCCTGAAAACTACCCCCTCCCCCCACCCTGCCCCACAGCCTAAAACCTACCCCGACCTAAAAACTACACCACCCTGTCCTAAAAGCTACCCTGACCCCCGCACTAAACCCTAAAACATACTCTGCTCTGTCCTAAAAAATTCCCCAACCCACCCACCCCCACCCTAAACCCTAAAATCTACCGTGCCCTGCCTACAACCTGCCCCACCCTGTCCGTAAAACCACCCTAACCCCGACCCCTACCCAACCCATAAAAGCTACCCTGCCTTGCCTAAAACATACACCACCCGGTCCTAGAAACTACCGTGACCCCTGCCCTAAACACTAAAACCTACCCTGTCCTAAAAACAGGCCCAGTAAAAACTACCCAAACCCCACCCTTAAACCTAAAACCTACTGCGCCTTGTCCTAAAAACAACTCCCACACCCTGTCCTAAACCCTAAAAGCTACCCTGCCCTGTCCTAAAAACTACCCCAACCCCCACACTGAAACCTAAAACCTACCCAGCATTGTCTTTAAAACTACCCCTACTCCCTGTCCTAAACCCTAAAAGCTACCCTGCCCTGTCCTAAAGACTACTCCACTCTGTCTTAAAAACTACCCCAACCCAGTCCTAAACCCTTAAACATATCCTGCCCTGTCCTAAAAAGTACCTCAACACCCTGCCCCATCCTTAACCATAAAAATTACCCTGCCCTGTTCTAAAACCTACCCCGCCCTGTCCCAAACATGACCCCAAACTCTGCCCTACAGCCTAAAATCCACGCTATCCTTAAAACTACCCCAACTCCTCCCCCAATTTAAACACTAAAACCTACCCCACCCTTTCCTAAAAACTGCCCAATCCCGACCTTTGCTTTAAAAGCTACCCTGCCCTGTCCTAAAACCTACCCACCTTGTTCTAAAAATACCCCAACCCCTGCCCTAAACCCTAAAACCTAACCTGTCCTAAAACCTACCCTGCCCTGTCACATTGGCTCTCATTATCCTAATGAGACTACTGGATTTGGGCGGCAGAATCACCTGCACTGTGGGGGACTGAGTCTGAACCCACTACAGGTGACACCTGTCGGAGCAATCCAGGTTTTACTCTGACTAACTAGCAGTGCCCCATCTCCACCCAAGTTCAGGGATGATTAGGCAGCAGAGCGCTTGACACAATTAACTTCACAGGGAAATCGTGGTCACTGATATCTTATCCATTTCTCTCAGTTACATTAGTCTCACATGTACAAGGACAATCAGAGGCAGAATAGAATTCAATAAGGTTTTAGTGAAATAACTGCATCTTAGATAATAAAGCATGTACTGCAATAACTAGGATGATGAAACATGACAGGATTAGAATTGTGACAAGGAGAGTGAAGCATACACATAATGCTACCATATTGTCACTAGAGTCGTTATAATAGTTCCTACCTAGGTTATGTTAGAGCACAGCATGTAAAGCTCTAATTTTGCCCTTCAGGTTCCCTGGGAAGACATCGTCCCTCATACCTGAGCAAGAGGGCCGTAGTTTACATGAGCAGCTGTAGCGAAGCATTCAGCAATCAGAATACAGTTGTGGTCATCTGGCTGAAATCTCCCTCTAATGTACATGGGTCAAAGTAGTGTTTTTATGATAAAACAGCTAATGTTCCAAGAAAGGATCCCTACGTAAGAGTGTGTATGTTTCTATAAACACTAGAGACAAAGCGTTACCATGTTTGCCGGCAACCTATTTTACTGCAGCCTTGAGAAAAGCACAGTGAAAGAAATGTCTTGTTTAAGAATGTGCTGGCCTAGGCAAAGAACAGCTAGATAGAGAAAATAAAACAACACTGCAAATGTGGCCATTGCTAAAATAATAAACAAAGCTGAATAAAATATATCTAAGTGCACAACAGCAGGCCTAGTTCGCTAAAATAATGTGTATGAAGCTGTAACTAAAATGGCTACACAACACCCTCCCCTTTCCGGTTCAAAGGTGGTTCAAAGCTTAATTATGTAAAAAAGCATGTATCAAAAGGACAATTTAAAATGTTAAGTGTAGCGTAAAAAAGGCCAAATTTGAAGAGTCAGAGTCATTTTGGAAGTTGCCAATCAGAACTGGGAGAATTGAAGACAGGAAATCTTCCACTTCAGCATGTAGTAAGGTAGGAAGTTCATTGCCAAGGAACACCAGGGAGCATTTGTATTCCAAAACCTGAGCTCCAGCCAAGGCAGCAGCATTCCGTGGTGTGCCCAACAATATGTTTAGAGCTGCATCATCCACGAAGGGCAACTCATAAGCAGCTTCCCATAGGAAACGCACCCTCAAAGCACATGTGTGGTAATGAGTCCTCAGCGAGAACATCAACAGATCAGCGTCCAATGAAAGCAAGCGCTGCTTAGAAAGACTGACTTTCAGTGCATGTTCGAATGAGCACCAGAGGCACCGAAACACGGGCTGCACACAACGCAAAACCGGTCTGAATGACAGAGACCAGTCACACTCCAATAGCTCCAGGAGTGATGCTCCAAAGTACTGCATCTTGTGTTCACGACACAGCTGTGCTAGTGGGAGCACCTTCAGTCCTACTTGTTGCGGCAGGACAGTCATTGTGTGGAAAAAATAGCAATAGCAAGATGCCACCTATTATAGCCAAAGTTATTGGAAATCCCCCGAAAATACTGGAGAATATTGAGTGGATGGCTGATGGTATTACTCCAAATATAGAGGAAAAGATGTGAACAAAACCAGAACCAACATCCTTAAAGAAATTTGTCATCCCAGTAGTACTGAACGCATTAAATATTCGTCCCACAAGCACACCAAAGTGTTGGAAAGTTAGTACTTGACCATGCAACTTGAAGCACATAGGTCTCACATGCAGATGTGAGTGCCACAAGTTTTTGATACAATAAAGCCTGGAGTCTGCTCAACTTGTCAAAATTCACATTTGAAGTAGCAATATGGGGCCAAATCTCAGCTACTTCCCTCTGTCTTGTAGGAGGAAAAAATACGTTCCTGCAGCATGTAACAATCTTAGAGAACGAAACAACATAAACTATTCCAGCTTGCATCCCACAACAGTTTTCACTATCGAGGAGGACATAGCTGCCATTGGAGAGCACCTGGAACACAGGTCTAATCAAGGGGACTGGGACTCCCATCAGATAACAAGCCAAGTTCGCTGCCAAAGCGTTACACGCCCCATGCAAGGACAGCTGCTTACAAACCATCAACTAGCTGACAGAAGTCTTGCTTTCACTACTGCTAAGAAAGACCTCTTTCATGCCACTAAGACATTTGTACGAGAAGGGCAGCTCCCACACCTCATAGATGTAACTCTCTCCTAGCCTTTCATATCTGCCTACTGGAATGTGTTTTATGCAGGATGTGAATTGAAGTGTTGAAATAGGCAGATTACTGACCCCGTGTATTAATCACTCAGCAGATGGCATTTCAGCCGCAGTAAAAGGCAACTTTTCTAACTTTTCAATATTTAGCATGACATAAGTCTCTTCTTTCTTAGCTATTAGTTGTCATGTTAAATTAAATGTGGAAAATATGTCCCTTGCACTAACATGTTGCCAGGGAACACAATCTGCCTTCAGTGTTTGTAGTGTCCAAACTAACTGCATAATGGACCTTAGTTGACTCTGTCCGTGGTGTAAAGAAGACATGTCACTTTGTATTATGTCTATTGCAGAAGAAACAATGTTGTTTAAGGTGTATATCCGGTCAGACAGGGTATTAATCCCATTATCTACAACAGCTAATGCCTTCTGTAAGTTTTCCTGATCTATTTGCCTTAACAAAGCAGCAGCTTCTTGTTAAGAAAGCTTCCAAATTTCATTATAGACTGCATATAAGAAGTGCTTTCTGCATTGTTTTCTGGGGCCTAACATGAAATCCTGTAAGTCAGTGTTATTAGACAGGAGACTGAGTCTCCTTGCTGGCATTGTTTCCCTACACTGTATGTTGTAACTATACCCACGTGTTCAGATGACACATAGCGAGGGACTGGCCTACTTGTTCTAAAACCCCCTGTGAAGTTTATCCAATGTTTATGATACCCGTTGGTATCTGTTGACCACAATAACCACCCACCGGGACGTGAAAGTGAAGCATTAAACATGCCATTCTGGACACATTCAAGCTGGTCGTCAGTTGCATTGATATAGTTTTGCCATTTATAAAAGTTTGCAGGGACAGGGATACTGAGCGCATTCAGTTCCTTAATTTTTGCTCAGCCCAAACAACTGGTCTGTTGTACTGTTTCATATAAAAATATCATTTGAACAGGTATTAGGCAAGCCCTAAATATAGCTTCCTTTCCCCTTATATGCCAATTTCTTGTTCCCAACACACTTTTTAAGTCAATCAACTTCAACCAATATTCACAGCCTTCTATAGGCAACCGGGAAACAAAGAAATCTGAATAAATGAATTTCGTATCTGTCAATATTAGATGTACATTTTTCAATAATGGCAATTTGAAATAGTATGGCTCAGCGTTTTTAGCATAGTGCCCAGAAAAATTAGCAAATTTTTCAGAACTCCCTTGTGGTGGAGTTGTACAATGTAAAAATAGCTTTTGGCATACTTGCTCTATGAATGAAATGGTGTCTATTCTAATCATAGAAAAACATGTCACCATCATTTTCTTTGGATTGATAAACATCTTCACTTTGAAATACAGTAAAATACTGCAATTTTGAAGAATGGTAAAAACTTTATCTAACACTTGCTCATGTTCCTCCAAAGTTGCTGTGCGAATTAAAATATCGTCTTGGAAAGCGCAAACTTCCTTAAGATGCCCAAACAAAGTATCCATCATTTTCTGAAAAACACTTGCCGCCAAGGCAAGCCCAAAAGGTAATCTGAGAAATTTGAAAGCACCAAAGGGTGTAACAAAAGTTGTTAGCTCCTGAGAGTCTTCGCTAAGAGGAATCTGGTGATAAGCTGAATGTAAATCTATAGTAGAGAAAATTTTTGAATTTCCCACTGTGGTGATCAATTCTTGTATGTGTGGTAGAGGGTGACAATCTACTAAAATATTTTTATTAAGAGATCTTAAATCAACACACAATCGGAGGTCCCCATTTTTTTTTTTTGTAATAACTACAGGAGAAACCCATTCTGATGCATTTGTTGCAGTGATAATCTTGTCCAACACTAATTTGTCAAGCAACAATTTTAGTTGATCTCTAATGGAGAGTGGAACTGGTCTGACTTTATGAGCAACAGGGACAGCTCCTTTTTTGAGTCTAATAGTATGCTCGAACCCTTTCACATACCCAACTTTATCGACAAAAATATCAGGAAACTTTAGTGTGTATTGCTCAGGAACAATATTATTAGGTACCACATGCAAAACAGATTCCCTATCAACAATGTGTGGTCTCTCACCTAATCTAATGGGATTCTCCTGACCTGGGAATAGTACAATACCCAAGCGTGCTAAATCTTTCCAACCAACTATGTTCCTGCCTTTGAAAGCCACATAAATTTTAGTAAAAATAGATCTGCCTAGTATCTCCAAAGTAGCATAGAAGAAACCCAAAAGATCAATGTCCTGATCTCCAAAAGCTTTTTGGAGCAACATCAGCTTCACTTAGTTTTTTAGAGTCAGGCCATAATTGATAATAAGTACTGTCTGCCAATATAGTGATAGGAGCCCCAGAGTCTGCCATAACGACTACTCCTCTAGAGTCTATAGTCGCCTCACATACAGGACCCTTAAACTGAATTCTAGGACAACCCCCCTTACTTTGACTAACCATATCGACAGTGAGAACTAGAGTAGAAACTCTTCCAGAACACTTATCCAGCTCCTCTACCTCTTCAGCATTCACATTGCTGATTCTCATTTTGGATCCAGAGTTTGTTTGTCTGCAAACTACCTGGAAAAAAGGCCAAACTTACGACACTTCATGCACCTTTTCCCTGCAGCAGGACAATTTGGATTGTTCCCTAAGTGACTGTTGGAACCACAATGATAACAGGCCTTGCCTGTTTGGTTTTGCGCCTTCCTCATTTTAATAGATTTCTCCCTTACAAAATTCACTTTGGTTCCCTCAACTAAATGATTGACACTACGCTCGCTATGATCGCATAACGCATATGCAACACTTTGTCCACATACAACTCTAGATGTGACAATCGACCTCTCAATTGCCTTGGCTAAATCAATAACCTCATCCAAAGAGGGATTGCAACAAGCTAGGAGACGTTCTTGAATCTTCTTGGAGTAGCAATGAAAAACAAATTGGTCTCTAATATACGTATCAACCATGTTGCCAAAGTCACATTTAGATGGAAGCACACGTAAATTAGCCAAATATTCATCTACGGATTCATCTGAAGACTGCTTGCACATAGCGAAGTTGAATCTTTCTAATAAAACATTTGAGTCATCTGAATACTGTTTTTTAACCCTCTCCTTTCCTTCGATGTAAACATCCCAAGTTGCATTGTCTCCTTGCGGCGGTTGAATTACGGGTAAATTGTCAAAAACACGCTGACCAGCTATTCCTAGGTGGTTGAAAAGAAGGGCCAATTTCCTGGATGGTGAATAACTAATAGCATCTATTGCCGATAAATAATTTTCTAAAATTCTCAGCCATTCATTCCATCTTATCTCCGGCTTACCTCCTTTTTGCAAAAAAGGAGGAGGCTGCATGACCAGTTGATTTAATGCCATGTCAACTCAGTGATATTTGAGTCCAAGAAATACACAAAAAGAGATTGTCCTGAGTTGGAAAACTAGCAAACGTAAGTCCCCAAAAGGAAAATATATATATAAATATATATATATATTTTTTTTTAATTTATAGATCCAAAAATTAGAAAATTTGCAGGAAGATGTCAGAATTCACACTTCAACAATGTCTAAAACGTAGAGTAATACTGTGTTTCCCAGTTGTGAGAAAACAGGGCTGATTGCAGAGGCCCCATAACTTTTTGCCCCCATTTTCCACTTTTTGCTGGTGTTTTCCTGACTTTAAAGGTGCCCTGGGTACTGCTAACCAGGCCCAGGGCCTGTGCTCTGTGTAAAATGGATATGCAAATTAGGCTAATTATAATTGGCTAAGTTAACCTACCTATAAGTCCCTAGTATATGGTAGGGCATGTAGGTTTAGGCACCACAGCATAGGTGGTGCACACCTAGGTGCATTGCTGAGGTGCCCAGTGTCATTTTAAAAGCAAGCCTGCCTTGCTGGCTGCTTTTAAATTAAAGTTATATGCAAATTCGACTTTGGAATTAAAGGTACTTCCAAAGTCTTAAACTACCTTATTTTTACATATAAGTCACCCCTAAGGTGTGCCCTATGTGCCCCTAGGGCTGGGTGCCATGTAACTATAAGCAGGGACTTTATAAAAATAGATTTATAAGCCCTGGTGAGGTAAAAGCAGCCAAATTCGTTTTTCTCTCATTGAAGTAAATGGCCTTCATAGGCTAGAATGGGCAGACTTTATTTTAAATTTTAAAGTCTCCTTAAATGTTACATACCAAGAATTTGGTATCAAATTGATTGTTGTAATAAATCCCACAACTTCCAGTTGTTGGATTTAATATAACTTGTCCAGGTAAAAAGTTTAGACTTTACCTAAAAAGTTGCCAATTTCAGCTCTGCATTGTTTTTGCTGCTGTGCTCTGATTGGCCAGCCTGCAGCAGCTTCTGCCAGGCTGCCTTGATGAGGTGTGAAGTGGCCAGACTTCACACAAAGGAATGTGCTTGGGGGAGAGAATCTCCCCTCAGCAGATGGTGAGGCAGGAAGGGGGAGGGCTGCCAAACTGGTCTTCAAAGGCAGAGAAGGACATTTGCAGCACCCAGCAACACCCCCACATCCTGCAACCCCAGACAATTAGGTGCCCCTTGATTAGATTAGGAGAGGGCAGGAGAGGGGTGTGTTTATGATTTTTAGCCACACCAGTGGGTGGGCTCAGCCAGATGTAACCTCCAAAAATCAAATTCATCCATGTTGGATTTTTAGAGACTGTTGCCTTCTGGGATGGATTTTTGCCACACTTCCCAGGAAGTGGTCATCACAGGGGGACGACCCTGTCCCTGATTGGAGAACCAGGGCCCCCCTGCTTTTCACCCAGGAGCAAGGATAAAACTGGCAGACCTGCACCCACACCTCAGATCCCTACCAGATTTCAACAAGAAAGGAACTTAAGGAGAAGAAGGACTGCCCTGCTGGACCCCTGGCCTGCACCTGGAACCTGCACTCAGAAGGACTGCACCAGCTGCACACTTGGGCTTCACCACAAGAAGGACTTTGCCTGGCTTCAACTGGTTCAAGGAGGGACTCCCTGTTTGCTACAGGTGAAAAATTGCTAACCAGAGTCCCCTGCACCAACTCCTGAAAGAAGCGACCAGCTGACCACTGCCCAGTGGCCAAAAAGGAGTTTGCGCCAGGTGCATTCTGGGAGTTGAAGTCCGCACCCCCAAGGACCATCACAGAACTTCTGGACCCTTGGGGTGAGCTGTGGACCCCAAAAGAACCTTAAAAGAACATCTGGGTGAAGCCCCAGAAGTTTGGAAAAGATTGGAGAATTTTTGAAAAAAAGCTCCATAAAGTGACCGACCCGACGCGGAAATTCTAGCCGGCTTGCCTCAACCGCGACCCGGCCTGACTTTGTGGTTCGTCCCGGTAAAGAAAAACATCCAAAAAAGAGACTAAGTCCGAACGTAAAAAGTTGACCGGGACCTCCCAGCCATCGTATCCGAGAAGGGCTCCATGGACGTCGGATCAAGATCCAGGTTTACCCCGGTCGAAGGATTTTCATCTCGAAAAAACGACTAAGTCCGAAGGTAAAAATCACCACAGAGGAAACCGACTTCGCGTGTCCGGACAAGGGCTCCAGGAGGTCGGATTCAACTGGCAGGTTCGTCCCCGGGAAGAAAAACATCAAAAAAGAGACTAAGTCAGAAGGTAACTTTTTAACCGAGGCCTCCCGCGACTTGTAGCCGAGCAGGGCTCCATCGCGGTCGGCCTGAAAGTTTGACTTTGCCCCGGTCCTGGTGCAACCAGATGACCCGATTGGCGCTTTTTGTTTCTAAGCGCTAGAAAATAATAATACTTTAAAAATTCATATCTCCGGTTCCCCTGAACCGATTTTAATAGTTTTTGTGTCATTTTAAAGATAAAAATATAAGCTATTTTTATAAATTGGTTTTGGATTTTTAAACTGTTTCCTGTGTTTTATTTAATTACTGTTTTGTGATGTTTGAATGCTTTACACTTTGTCTCCTAAGTTAAGCCTTAACGCTCGTTGCCAAGCTACCAAGGGTAGAGCTGGGATTAATTTACTGAGACCTAACTGTACCTATGTGGAGGTTAGTGGCTTGTTGCTAGGTGTAGGTACCTACCTGCCCTACCAATAACCCATTTTCCAACATAATTGGAAGCAGCGACGGGATCCTGTACTTGTGTTCAATATCACGTTACAGTTTTGAGTAAAACAAATTAAAAATCCTTTAAATTGTCCTAGTGCAAAACATTTTTTTTTTTTTAATTTGGATTAATTTCAATTATTGAATTTTTGTAATTTTTCTAAATTCTTGTTTCCAATTTTTGCAAAAAGTTTTTGTTGACACAAAACTAGGGAACCATGGAGCTTGATCTGGCTAGCCTACCCACACTGACAGTAGTCCAGCTTAGGGGGTTGTGTATTGAAAGAGGGTTGCCTGCAACCACTGATCTCAGGAAGCAAATCCTGATCACATCCCTGACAGCATGGGCTGAGGCCCAAGAGGTAGAGTCAGAAGAAGCTCCAGAGGAGGGAGAAAGAAGGGAGGATGCAAGCTCTAACCACTCAGGGGAGGGAAGGCATCTGAGCCCAAGTGAGGATGAGGAAGAACGGTCCTCAGTAAATACAGTCACTAGGGGCAGATCCAAAGCTAGTGGTGGGAAGGGGGTCCTTTCAGGAGGAGAGAACCCATCCATCAGAGAAAGAGAGCTGGAGGCCCAGCTAGCATACATAGCTTTGGAAGCAGAGAAGCTGGCCCTAGAAAAGAAAAAGTGGGCATACAAAGAGAAAAGAGATGGAAGCAGCGATAAAGAAGCTGAGGTGTCCATGGGTGGGGGAGTTTGCCCCAGATTACCCAAGGGGGTAGTTCCTGCTTATGTAGAGGGGGATGACATAGATAAGTGGCTGGGGGCCTTTGAGAGGGCTCTCCAAATGAGAAGGGTTAGGCCTCAATACTGGGGTTCCCTTTTGTGGGAGTTGGTCCCCAACTCAGGGAGGGATAGGCTTCTGACCTTAAGGGGGGAGGAGGCAGATTCATACCCTAGTATGAAGAGGTGCTTAGCCAAGAAGTTTTGTCTGACCCCAGAGCAATATAGAATGAAGTTCAGGGACACCCAGAAGGTCAGTACCCAGTCTTGGGTTGACTTTGTGGACATTTCACTAAAGGCACTAGAGGGCTGGATTATTGGTAACAAGGTAGATACTTATGAGGGGTTATACAATCTGATCATGAGAGAGCACATCTTGACCAATTGTATCCAAGAAAGGTTACGCCAGCATCTAGTGGACTCTAAGCAGACCAACCCTAGAGAGCTAGGGGAGGCAGCTGATGAGTGGTTGAGAACCAGGGTGGTTGTCAAGTCCCAGGGGGGAGACTCCAAGAAGGGGGGGACAGGTCCCCAAAAACCTAAGGAGGGAGGTGGTAAGCCCACCACAGAGACTCCCTCTGTACCCCAGAACCCTAAGAAGGAGGAGAGTAAATCCCACTACCACTCTGACCAGCAGAGACAGTTAGACCCAGGGTTAAAAAAGCTCTTGGACAGTAGGGCTTGCCTTGACTGTCAGCAGACAGGTCACTTCAGAGGAGATGCAGCCTGTCCAAAGAAGGTGGTTAGCACTGGGCGGTCCAGTGTAGCCATAGAGGAGGATTCCTCAGATGATGAAGTCCTCCTAGCATTGTGCTGGGAGACAGGACCAGATGGTAAGCTGGTGATCCCTGAGGGTGGGAGTAGGCACTTCCACCACATTCAAGTGAATGGGATCCCTACCACTGGCCTGAGAGACACCTGTGCCAGTCACACTATAGTGAGTGACCGGTTAGTGACCCCAGACATGTATGTCCCAGGAAAGACAAAGAAAGTCAGGATAACCACAGGGGAGGTCACCTCCAAACCTGTAGCCATAGTGCCCCTAGAAAGGGAGGGTGTCCTTGACTGGATTAGGGTGGTAGTCAGTGCTGACCTTCCCCTAGATTGTATCCTGGGCAATGACCTCCCAGAGGTGAGTCTGGTCACAGATGGGGTGGTCGCCCAGGGCGCCCCCCCAAGCCAAAGTCCTGGGGAGTCAGTCCCTACAGTTAGGAGACAGGGGTCCCCAAGAAAAGGAAGGGTAGGCCACTCTTAAAGAGAGTTCCAGGGAGCCAAGGGCCTTCTGCCCCAGTAGGGGGGGAGCCCAGAGTTGGCACTGGTGAGGCCTCACCTGACCCCAAGGAAGTCCTGAGTAGTCAGGCAGCTGTCCAGATGCAAGGTGTTGCCCCTGCACTGACAGAAGGGAGAGTGGAAGGAGGGTGTCTGCCACAGGAGGTGGTAGCCCCCCACTCTAGACAGCAAGAGGGGTGCCGGGACCCCAAAGTTGCCCCTAAAGCAGCTCAGCCACCTGTCAGTGGAGAGCTTAGGGTGTGGTTCTGGGTACTGACAGCTGTCAGTAGCCTCTGCTGGGTGCTAGCCTTCCTGGCAGCACTGTACTTGGCCTGGGAGGCAGACCCCAGGGCCAATAGCAAAGTAGGCCCCCTGACCCTATTGGTCATGGTGGGGTTGCTCAAGTGTTGGGTGACCTCTTTGGTTAAGCTAGGTGTTGCCCTAGCAAAGTTTGGAGTAGGGGAGGTGGGCACCTCACTACCCAAGTTGGCAGAGAGAGAGGAGGAAGACCCCCCTAGAGGGAAGTTTCAGTTTGAAATGGGTCCTTTCATTGTTGGGGTGGGTTCACTACCCAGAGGGAGAGACCCTGACAGGAGGATGTAAGGCAGAGTAGGCCCTGCAAAGGGACAGGCAGTTTTCTTCACTGTCTTCCTCGCCTAACAAGCCAGGAAGACTCTCCCAGGGTTGGGCTGAGTCTCCTGGGCGTGTGGGCTGGGGGGGGTTGTGTGAGAAAACAGGGCTGATTGCAGAGGCCCCATAACTTTTTGCCCCCATTTTCCACTTTTTGCTGGTGTTTTCCTGACTTTAAAGGTGCCCTGGGTACTGCTAACCAGTCCCAGGGCCTGTGCTCTGTGTAAAATGGATATGCAAATTAGGCTAATTATAATTGGCTAAGTTAACCTACCTATAAGTCCCTAGTATATGGTAGGGCATGTAGGTTTAGGGACCACAGCATAGGTGGTGCACACCTAGGTGCATTGCTGAGGTGCCCAGTGTCCTTTTAAAAGCAAGCCTGCCTTGCTGGCTGCTTTTAAATTAAAGTTATATGCAAATTCGACTTTGGAATTAAAAGTACTTCCAAAGTCTTAAACTACCTTATTTTTACATATAAGTCACCCCTAAGGTGTGCCCTATGTGCCCCTAGGGCTGGGTGCCATGTAACTATAAGCAGGGACTTTATAAAAATAGATTTATAAGCCCTGGTGAGGTAAAAACAGCCAAATTCGTTTTTCCCTCATTGAAGTAAATGGCCTTCATAGGCTAGAATGGGCAGACTTTATTTTAAATTTTAAAGTCTCCTTAAATGTTACATACCAAGAATTTGGTATCAAATTGATTGTTGTAATAAATCCCACAACTTCCAGTTGTTGGATTTAATATAACTTGTCCAGGTAAAAAGTTTAGACTTTACCTAAAAAGTTGCCAATTTCAGCTCTGCATTGTTTTTGCTGCTGTGCTCTGATTGGCCAGCCTGCAGCAGCTTCTGCCAGGCTGCCTTGATGAGGTGTGAAGTGGCCAGACTTCACACAAAGGAATGTGCTTGGGGGAGAGAATCTCCCCTCAGCAGATGGTGAGGCAGGAAGGGGGAGGGCTGCCAAACTGGTCTTCAAAGGCAGAGAAGGACATTTGCAGCACCCAGCAACACCCCCACATCCTGCAACCCCAGACAATTAGGTGCCCCCTTGATTAGATTAGGAGAGGGCAGGAGAGGGGTGTGTTTATGATTTTTAGCCACACCAGTGGGTGGGCTCAGCCAGATGTAACCTCCAAAAATCAGATTCATCCATGTTGGATTTTTAGAGACTGTTGCCTTCTGGGATGGATTTTTGCCACACTTCCCAGGAAGTGGTCATCACAGGGGGACGACCCTGTCCCTGATTGGAGAACCAGGGCCCCCCTGCTTTTCACCCAGGAGCAAGGATAAAACTGGCAGACCTGCACCCACACCTCAGATCCCTACCAGATTTCAACAAGAAAGGAACTTAAGGAGAAGAAGGACTGCCCTGCTGGACCCCTGGCCTGCACCTGGAACCTGCACTCAGAAGGACTGCACCAGCTGCACACTTGGGCTTCACCACAAGAAGGACTTTGCCTGGCTTCAACTGGTTCAAGGAGGGACTCTCTGTTTGCTACAGGTGAAAAATTGCTAACCAGAGTCCCCTGCACCAACTCCTGAAAGAAGCGACCAGCTGACCACTGCCCAGTGGCCAAAAAGGAGTTTGCGCCAGGTGCATTCTGGGAGTTGAAGTCCGCACCCCCAAGGACCATCACAGAACTTCTGGACCCTTGGGGTGATCTGTGGACCCCAAAAGAACCTTAAAAGAACATCTGGGTGAAGCCCCAGAAGTTTGGAAAAGATTGGAGAATTTTTGAAAAAAAGCTCCATAAAGTGACCGACCCGACGCGGAAATTCTAGCCGGCTTGCCTCAACCGCGACCCGGCCTGACTTCGTGGTTCGTCCCGGTAAAGAAAAACATCCAAAAAAGAGACTAAGTCCGAACGTAAAAAGTTGACCGGGACCTCCCAGCCACCGTATCCGAGAAGGACTCCATGGACGTCGGATCAAGATCCAGGTTTACCCCGGTCGAAGGATTTTCATCTCGAAAAAACGACTAAGTCCGAAGGTAAAAATCACCACGAGGAAACCGACTTCGCGTATCCGGACAAGGGCTCCAGGAGGTCGGATTCAACTGGCAGGTTCGTCCCGGGGAAGAAAAACATCAAAAAAGAGACTAAGGGGGTGATTCTAACTTCGGCGGGCGGCGGAGGCCGCCCGCCGAAGTTCCCCCACCAAAATACCGCTCCGCGGTCGAAAGACCGCTGAGGGTATTTTGGGATTTGCCCTGGGCTGGCGGGCGGCTGCCAAAAAGCCGCCCGCCAGCCCAGGGCAAATCAACCTTCCCACTAAGATGCCGGCTCAGAATTGAGCCGGCGGAGTGGGAAGGTGCGACGGGTGCAGTTGCACCCGTCGCGTATTTCAGTGTCTGCTAGGCAGACACTGAAATACTTTGTGGGGCCCTCTTACGGGGGCCCCTGCCGTGCCCATGCCATTGGCATGGGCACGGCAGGGGCCCCCAGGGGCCCCGCGGCACCCCCTACCGCCATCCTGTTCCTGGCGGGCGAACCGCCAGGAACAGAATGGCGGTAGGGGGTGTCAGAATCCCCCATGGCGTCGCAGCAAGCTGCGCCGCCATGGGGGATTCTAAGGGCAGCGGTAAACCGGCGGGAGACCGCCGGTTTACCCTTTCTGACCGCGGCCAAACCGCCGCGGTCAGAATGCCCTGCGGGGCACCGCCGGTCTGTCGGCGGTGCTCCCGCCGACCCTGGCCCCGGCGGTCTGAGACCGCCGGGGTTAGAATGAGGGCCTAAGTCAGAAGGTAACTTTTTAACCGAGGCCTCCCGCGACTTGTAGCCGAGCAGGGCTCCATCGCGGTCGGCCTGAAAGTTTGACTTTGCCCCGGTCCTGGTGCAACCAGATGACCCGATTGGCGCTTTTTGTTTCTAAGCGCTAGAAAATAATAATACTTTAAAAATTCATATCTCCGGTTCCCCTGAACCGATTTTAATCGTTTTTGTGTCATTTTAAAGATAAAAATATAAGCTATTTTTATAAATTGGTTTTGGATTTTTAAACTGTTTCCTGTGTTTTATTTAATTACAGTTTTGTGATATTTGAATGCTTTACACTTTGTCTCCTAAGTTAAGCCTTAACGCTCGTTGCCAAGCTACCAAGGGTAGAGCTGGGATTAATTTACTGAGACCTAACTGTACCTATGTGGAGGTTAGTGGCTTGTTGCTAGGTGTAGGTACCTACCTGCCCTACCAATAACCCATTTTCCAACACCAGTTTTTTGTTTTTTTAAAAGAGCGGTGGCGTTAGCGCGTCGTCCTAGCAACTAATGCGTGAAACAGGAAGTAGAGCGCTGTTGTAGAGCACCATTTCCATTCAAATGCGGCTTTCGTTGGCGTAAATACGTTGCCCCGGCAACTAACGCGCAAAAAACAGGAGACGCGTGTTGCCCAGCAACGATCAGCGTGCAGGACGTGCGAGAGCACACCCACGCATGCGCGCAGGACAGCTGTGCGCGCAAGTCCACACGTAGCACTGTGCGCTCGAGCGCTTAATGGCAAAATGGCTTGGGCACTCCGAAACCTTGAGACAAGCTTCACCAGGGCTTACCTGGCTGTAGGAAAATTGCGGTAAGAAGGCGTTTTTTTTTCCCTTTAATCTCTGGCAAAACAGCACCATTAAATCTCCGCTTCTGGTCAGGCCGCGCATTCTCACATCAAATAGTGGTCGGTGGATCATAAGCAGTTTGCCCCACTTCTGGTACCAAATTGTAGCGTGGGTGATGTGCAGAGTACAGGAAAAAACGGAAAGGACACCGTACATCCAAATTGTAGATTCTTCTTTATTCTAAGCTAAAGATCCACGACAGCAAGAGAAGTCCTGACAAGTCCAGAGCCAGAGTCAAACTGACCTTGATTCTGGAATCTCACCAGCACTCCGATGCAATGTGGAATAGAGAACATAGAATATGGAACACAGAACAAAGTACATGAGACACAAACGAAGTAAATTATTACAGGGAGGTCTGGGTATTGACGCTGTCATGGATGTCTGCGATCTTGCGGTAGATGAAGGTGGCTAGGGAGTCACAGAAGTCTTGTGATAGCGGGATGTTGTTGATGTTGGCGCTGGGGTTGTTGTCGATACGTTCTTTGAAGGTGGTTCTTTTGGCGGTTCAGACGAGTTGGTGGTGTCTGCGGATGTCATTCTTGAAGGCTGCGTGGTTTTCCGGTGTCTGTTCTTGGCACCACTTTTTCTTGAGTCTTTGGCATGTTTGCTTGGATTCTTGGAGGTCGGCGGTGAACCAGAAGGCTTTCCTGTTGGTGCCTCTGTTAGAACATTTCTTGATCGGGGCAAGAGTGTTGGCACAGTCGTCGATTCATTGCCTGAGGTTGCTGGCTTCTGTGTCGGTGGCATCAATAGGTGGGTTTCGGGAGAGGGTGGTGATCAGCTGGTCTTCGATGACCTTGTTCCATCTGTGGTGGGGAATCCGCTACGGGTGATGGTGTGTTGTGGGTTTCTCAAAGGTGAAATGGATGCAGAAGTGGTTGGTCCACTGGAGTTCAGTGTTGTGGCTGAAGGAGACGTGCTTGCTGGTGGAGAAAATGGGGCGGAGCGTGTGACCTGCGGAGTGAGTGGGTGTTGTGACGAGCTGCTTGAGGCCGAGGTTGGTGAGGTTGTTGAGCAGGGTGGCAGAGTTGTTGTTGTTTGTGTTCTCAAGGTGGAAGTTCAGGTCCCCAAGGAGTATGTAGTCTGTGGATGCGAGAGCGTGCGTGCTGATGACGTCAGTGATGGAGTTGCTGAACTGCTGTCAGGGTCAGAGGGGTCTGTAAATGAGGGTCCCTCTAAGGATGGTGTTTGGATCAGTGTGGATCTGGAAGTGCAGGTGTTCGGCAGCGCTGAGGGTGTCTTCGGTGCTGGTCGTGATACTGAGGGTATTCCTGTGGAGGATGGCGATGCCTCCTTCTGGTCTGTTCTGGTACTGTGTAGTCCCAAGACTGGGGACAGGTGCACAATAAGAAGGACCAAACTCCTTTTTCACAGCAACCTTTTTGAGTACTAGATCCCCATCCTTTAGAATTCAGCCGGTAGGTGTTATTGGTACATCCTTAATTCTTGCAGAGGCAGCACTGGCAGAATCGTTTTCATCACGGAACTGTTGTAATTCCTGCAAGACAGTGACACGTTCATTTATGTCAAAAGGTGATTCTAACGCTTGCATGCCAGGACCATCAAGATCTGGAAAATACATTAGAGTTCCAAACAGGCACTAGTACGAAGTGCGACCCCCCCAGGGACCTTCTAGGCAGATTATTCAGTTCTCTCTGGACTCCATACAGTTGATTAAGCCAACTATGACTTGTATCTAATACTCTGGCTGTTAAGGACTGCTTTAAATCACGGTTTTGTTGCTGCACAACACTATTTCCCTCAGGATGAAATGGAGACAAGTAATGGAGTTGGACCTCTAACGAAGCCATGGTGTCCTTGAATGCCGTGAGGCAAAGGCTGGGCCCTGGTCCGAGGGCAAAGACGAAACTGCATATGTGCTGATAAAGACTTGCAAACCTTTAATAACAGTCTGAGCGTCAGCTGAGCATTGTGGCCACACCCATAGAAATCTGGAGCAAGAGTCAACAGCGACTAAGATGTATGTGTATGCACTGTCCGGTGTTTCAGGACCACAATGGTCCAAGTACACACATTGTAAAGGTTTGTTGGAAATTAGGAGGTGTGTCTGTGGTGGGTGTTTGACGGTGGAACCTTTAATTTGTTGGCAGATGTCATAACAAAGTACATACTGCTTGGTCAGTTTATATAGACCTGGCCACTAATAACATGTTTACAATAATGATATTGTAGCCACCACACCAGCATGGGCAGATGCAACCCCCTCATGCGCTGCTTTAATCAACTCTAGTCTTATGTCATTATTGGGAATTACTCAAAGTCCCATGCCTGGTATTTTTACTTCTGCATCAAGGAAACCTCCCATTCGGTAGGAATACTTAGCGGGAAATGCTTTGGGATAGGGTGTGATTTTCACGGCAGCCCATATGTCATCGTCCGGTTTCGTTCCAGAATGAGTTACTGCAGCAACGTGGCTACTGTCAAATTGGCTGCTTCATCAGCCAGTGTATTTCCAGCAATGAGTATTCCAATGCACTGGTGTCCAAGTGTATGTACATCATGGACGTTGGGTAGCGTTTCCTTCAGATCCGCTACTTTCCCCCACAGAAGTCTGTGTTTGATGGTGTTACCTTTAGAATCTCTAAACCCATTCTGGCGCCATTAATGCAGGAATTCATTGAAGGACTGGACACAATAGTATGAATCACAGACAATCAGTGTTAGCTGTGCAGGATCCATATGTTCCAGTACCATCACCAGAGCCTTTAGCTCTTCCAGTTGTGCTGTGCAGTCCCCTAGGGTTTGTGTGAATGTATGCTGGGGACAAAATGTATTATTCTCCATGTAGCCACTTACAACTGCACAAGCAGCAGAGTATTGATGCTTTGTGCCTATTGCTTGTTGTGCTGAGCCATCTTTGTACATGACTCTTTGATATTGATCAATAGGCAATGTATTTGCTGGAACTGGGTATTCTAGTGCATATTGCAAAATTCTTGAGTTTGTAATTGTGGGTCAAAGATATAGTCAACATCCGTGGCTGTCAAAAACGTTGCCCATTGAATCCAACATGGATGTAATGCTTCACCATTTGGAACGTTGGGCTGGAATTGGAGATATGACAATAATTTGTTTCCCCTGGGCCAGTGATTTTTCTCTAATGACAGCCATCTGAACAGCCAGGAGACTTTTGTCAGTGGGAGCAAAGTGTTGTTCTGCCGCTGAATACAACTGTGATTTGTACGCAATCGGGACTGTCTCACCCTCATTGAAAGTTACATAGGTAAAACCAATGGCACCAGCAATTACTCTGATGACAAGATGTTTTTTGTTATCTCTTGTGTGTAGGTGTTGTGCTGCAAGCATGTCTGCAAAGCTCTGAGAATGCATGTGTGTTCGACTGTCCACAATTTACTGGAAAAATCAGAACGTATTAAGTCATATAATGAGTTTATGCATCATGCATAATCTGGAATGTAAATTCTGCCAAAATTTAGGAAACCCAATAGGGATTGGAGTTTTTTAATTGTATTTAGGGGTTGTAACTGTGCACATTTTCCCAAGAAGTGTGGCGCTAAGCTCCTTCCTTCACTTGATAATTTGTTTCCCAGAAACAGGACACTAAGGAATGCTATATATTTTTTTAATTTTATTGAATTTATAGCCGAATTCGGCATGTCCTACAACAATGCGGGCTACCAGTCTTAGATGTTGCAGTAATTCATCATCTGTGAGATAGACATCATCTACATAGGACGATGCTTCAGGGTCAGTGTCGTGCAATATTGAAGTCACGCAAGCCGCAAACTGTTCTTGTACCCCTGGGATAAACAACAGATTTTTTTCTGGAAGCCTGGTGCTCTGAAACTTGTTAAGTCTCTACTCTCAGGCGCTATATTTTGCCAGAAGAAACCATTGGAAATATCCAGTGTTGTTTTGTAATTTTTGCGCACAATGTTGTTCATGAGTGCTGTGCTATGTGAGTTTTATATAGCGTATGTGCGTGTAAGACTGTTTAAATGTCTGCAGTCTAAGACTATTCTGTATGAATATCCTGGTTTAGCTAATGGGAATAAGGGATTATTCGTTAGTGAGACACAGGGTTCGATTATGTCCTGTTACTTCAGTTGTGTGAGGATTTCCCTCACGGGTGCTTTGACATCATGTTTTATTGGATACTGTGGTTGAAGTTGATTTTTAATTGGAATTACATGATGGGGGAATCTTTATTCCACCCTACGTGTTTGCGATATAACACGGGTGCCTGCGCCAATGCCCAATCAATGGCGTATGATTCTGCGAGCTCATCAGATTGCGTCTTTGTGCATTCAATGTCTCCTTTTAACTGTAACGTTACTTTGTACACCCTATCAGCCGTGAAGACACGCATGTCCGCAGTTTCAACTATTAAGAAGTCATCAGTTGCTTTCACCTCCAGATGCTCTTGAAGATTCCGTCGAACTATTCTGACCTCTGCTGCACTGTCTAATAGCGCTAATGCCCACTTCTTGTTCTTCAATGGAGCCCGCTTCTTGAGTGGCATGACGAACTGCAACTGCTACCACTTTTTTCTTTTTAAATTGGGGTTTTTGTTGAGGAAGTTTCTCTTCTTTTTTAACAGAAACTTCTGTAGAGCATTGTGAGTCCTTTTTCGGTTTCACGTACTCAGTTCTTCGCTCTGACCTCCCACCTCTCTCATTGCGTTTTTCCGGTGAGTCCTGAAAGGAACGAGATTGGCGTGTATCAGTATATTGATATCTGCCAGGCGTTTTAATATTATCTCTATTTCTGAGATTATATCTATTCTGTGGGGTCTCCTTTTGCGGAGATTCTCCCCTTTCTTTTTTAGGTGTTTGTTGTTTTTTTGTACCAGCATTTCTTAGTACCCTCCAGAGCTTGCTTAGTAGAATCTTTATTAGATTTACCTTTAAATTGTGGTTTTGTAGATCTGGTCCCCAGACTATCTCGAGCAATACTAGAGTAGGTCTCCATGATAATCTTTGGCAGCTCACGTTCTTGATCCTGTGGAGGAACATCCCGGAGCGACATGCGCACTGCTAGTGCAACTGCTTCCCTTTTAAGGTTACTTAATATAATTGAAGATATTGTGGCAAAATTCCCCATAAGTTGCAACCCCAAGTCCAGGGCCAGGGCAGCCTCTTGTTCATCTTGAATTTGTTTCAACACCGGTAAATTGGCAAGTGTCGCTGTACTGTGTGCGGTAGTATAGAGCATGGCAAATACCGTGCCCCAAGTATTGCAGTTATCTACTGTGGGAACCCTCACAAATGCCAAGCACATAGTTAATATTCTATGCTTATCCTGAGCTCCTGTTTTGGGGCACTACTGCTTCCATTTTTTGAGCTAACCGAAACAGAATCTCTTCTCATTTGGCGGGTACTTTATCCATGATTGAATGTACAGTCGCAGGATTAATACCTGGTGTTATTGCATGTGGTTGGACCCGAGCAGGACGTGCTGGGTTTGTTTTTAATGTTTGCATTACAAACTGTACTAATCATTTGTATATTGCCATCAACTTAGCATATAAGCAACAGAATTCAGCTGCCGTTAAGTTTGCTGCAGCCGAGTGAGGTGTATATGTGGCCAATAAAGGCCAGGTAGGACCATCATTAATTAGAGGACCTAACTTACCATGTGTAATTGTGTGGGGTAGGGTGTCATCAAGCCAAATATTATGTTCTTGAAAAGATAGAGGTATTTCTAGATATGCATATACTCTGTATTGTGTTCCCATCAGCTGCTGGAAATGTGACCCAAGAATAAAAAACTTCTGTTCTTTAGGCTGGATGAGCCTCTACAACAAATATGACTGGACAACCCTGGGCTGTTAGGCCATGTGCCAATAAATGTGCAGTTAGGGGTGGTCGCATATTGACTGTAATTACTACCTGTTGCTGGTTCGCCATGATGAATGGTTAATTTTGTTCAGAGATAAACACACCAAATGGGGATTATCCTTTTAGACTTCAGCCTTGAACAACCTACAGCGTTAGTTAGGTACTCCCTACTTAGCTGAGGAGGAAAATCCTCAATACCATGGACATCTCTGTATGTAGTACTGAGGTGTCTTTGTATGTAGTGAGACAGAAATACTCAGGAGGACCTGAAAATTAGAGCCTGACGAAACATCGGCGGCACCATGTCGTGTAGGCTCTCATTATCCTAATGAGACTACTGAATTTGGGGGCAGAATCACCTGCACTGTGGGGGACTGAGTCTGAACCCACTACAGGTGACACCTGTCAGCCTAATCCGGGTTTTGCTCCAGATAACTAGCAGTGCCCCATCTCCACCCAGGAGCTGGGATGATTGGGCAGGCGAACGCATGACACAATTGACTCCTCAGGGAAATCATGGTCACTCAGATCTTATCCATTTCTCTCAGTTACATTAGTCCCACATATACGAGGACAATCAGCGGCAGAATAGAATTCAATAAGGTTTTATTGAAATAACTGCATCGTAGATGATAAAGCAAGCGTGTGGGGTAGGGTGTCATCAAGCCAAATATTATGTTCTTGAAAAGATAGAGGTATTTCTAGATATGCATATGCTCTGTATTGTGTTCCCATCAGCTGCTGAAAATGTGACCCAAGAATAAAAAAACTTCTGTTTTATAGGCTGGATGAGCCTCTACAACAAATATGACTGGACCACCCTGGGATGTTAGGCCATGTGCCAATAAATGTGCAGTTAGGGGTGGTCGCATATTGACTGCAATTACTACCTGTTGCTGGTTCGCCATGATGAATGGTTAATTTTGTTCAGAGATAAACACACCAAATGGGGATTATCCTTTTAGACTTCAACCTTGAACAACCTACAGCGTTAGTTAGGTACTCCCTACTTAGCTGAGGAGGAAAATCCTCAATACCATGGACATCTCTGTATGTAGTACTGAGGTGTCTTTGTATGTAGTGAGACAGAAATTCTCAGGAGGACCTGAAAATTAGAGCCTGATGAAACATCGGCGGCACCATGTCGTGTAGGCTCTCATTATCCTAATGAGACTACTGAATTTGGGAGCAGAATCACCTGCACTGTGGGGGACTGAGTCTGAACCCACTACAGGTGACACCTGTCAGCCTAATCCGGGTTTTGCTCCAGATAACTAGCAGTGCCCCATCTCCACCCAGGAGCTGGGATGATTGGGCAGGCGAACGCATGACACAATTGACTCCTCAGGGAAATCATGGTCACTCAGATCTTATCCATTTCTCTCAGTTACATTAGTCCCACATATATGAGGACAATCAGCGGCAGAATAGAATTCAATAAGGTTTTATTGAAATAACTGCATCGTAGATGATAAAGCATGTACCGCAATAACTAGGATGATGGAGCATGACAGGATTAAAATTGTGACAAGGAGAGTGAAGCATAAAAACAAGGCTACCATATTGTCACTTGAGTCGTTAAAATAGTTCCTACCTAGGCTATGTTAGAGCACAGCATGTTAAGCTCTAATTCTGCCCTTCAGGTTCCCTGGAAAGTCATCGTCCCTCATACCCGAACAAGAGGCCTGTAGTCTATATAGCAGCTGCAGCAAAACACTCAGCAATCAGCTTACAGTCGAGGTCATCTGGTTGGAATCTCCCTCTAAAGTACATGGGTCAAAGTAATGTTTTTATAATAAAACAGCTGATGCTCCAAGAAAGGATCCCTACGTAAGAGTGTGTATAATTCTATGAACACTAGAGACAAAGCGTTACATGTTTGCAGGCAACCTATATAATTGCAGCCTTCAGAAAAGCACAGAGTGAAAGAAATGCCTTGTTTAAGAACGCAGTGCTGGCCCAGGCCAAAAACAGCTAGACAGAGAAAATAAAACAAGACCGCAAATGTGGCTATTGTTAAAATAATAAACAAAGCTGGATAAAATATCTAGGTTAAAGTGCACAGTGGCAGGCCTAGTTCGCTAAAATAACAGGTATGGAGCTGTAACTAAAATGGCTACACAAAAGCCCTGTTCTAAAAACTACCTTTGCCCCCACCCTAAACTCTAAAATCTACCCTTCCCTATCCTAAAAATTACCCCGCCACTTCCCAAAACCCTAAAGGCTTCCCTACCCTGTCATAAAAACTACCCGATCCCCCACCATGAACCCTAAAACCTATCACATCCTGTCCTAAACACTACCCTGACCCTTTCCTAAAAACTACCCCAACCCCTCACCAAACCCGGCCCCACTTACCTCACTCTCCTCTGGTCGCTGCTCCCTTCCTGTTCCGCCCGGTGTGCTCTCTCTGCCGTTAACACACATATGGCTGGTAAAGGCATGCGTGCTAAACACATGCGTAGTAAATGCATATGCGTGGTAATGGCAGCTTGGTCAATACATAGCGCTGCATTTACGGCATTGTTAGTGATGTTTCCGGCAGCAAGCTTGCCTGATAGAAGGGCTTGCACTGTGAAATGTGGATGATGAAGAGTTTATTGGAGTCAAGATCATATCACCTGCTGCACAGTGAAACTTGACAAACTCGCCTAATTGATTAAAAAACAGCCTTAATGCATTTGCAGCTTGAATTAGGATGTCAAGAGCCTTAACATATTTCAACCTTTTCAACTGAATAGGACCTTCTCCTTCATGTTTGAGAGTAATGTGCATTGTATCTTTTAAACTGGCTTAGAGCTGTGGCCACAACAGACTTCTGTGCCTTGGATGAGGCTTTCACACACACACATGACTCAGTTTCCATACTGCTGAGCAGCCTACACCCAGAATTAATATCATTGTGATAGCATCACTACATGGCTCGGCCCTATTTTTTAACACCACCTCACTGGATTTTTGATTTGTTTAAGTCGCTTCTAAGATGGTTACCCAAGATTTCCAAACTGGCGCATAACATCATTCAGCCTCCATTCTAATTTATATGCATCCAATTGATTTAACTCCTTAAAATTGACAGACACTTCAAGCAGGAGTCCTCCATCCCTGAAGAATCCCATTAAAGGCCTATTCCCCAGCATCAAAATTTGACCATAAAATTTGTTTTCTTCCCAATTAGAATGCCGGCATTTATTTGTCACTGAGCCATTGAGTCTACTCTCTTGTGATTCAACCCTACCTTCATAAATGAGGTAACACTATATAATACATTAAACTGGTTTAAGTTAAACTTTAAGACCCCTTTGATTTGCTTTATTTTCACCCCAAGTCTCATTTAAATTTTAATACTTTACATTAAACTTTACATGTTTCCTGCTGTGTAGCTTATTTTCCTAATAACTAGCTTTAAGTAATTTATCCATTTATTTTGTAATGTGTTGGCTGCCTAATTTACATGCACTACTCACACATTTCTTGTGTAGAATGTCTCAGTTCATGGGCCTAGCTACCAAAACTAGGCAAGAATAATGCTTACAGAAAATTGTTTTTCTCTGCAGGTCGGTGTGTTTAGGCCTTGTTTGAGATCACTCACAGGTAAGCTATCAAATTCTTCACCCAGGAATAGGTTTTCCTAAGCATTTAGTCCTTATTCATCTGCATGTTAGCCGCCTGCATGGCACCACCTGCCAGCTTCAACATCCACATGCCATCAAAGAATATTCCTGATTAAAATTAGGCATATTTTTTTGTCTTCTAGGGGATAATATAGTGGCCTCAAATGGTAAAGCAGATGCAAAGTCTGAAACTCTATGACTAAACGTTACACAGTATAGATCAAGTAAGCAGACATTGATAGATTAATACTTTAGTAAGAATTCTTTGAAGCAAATTCCACCTCTTTCTCCACATGTTCAGCAGGTGAGATGTTCTCTGTGAATCTGGCCAACACAGGGACAATCTGAATAGCCTGACTGGATTTGATGTCTTCGGTACCATAGCGTATGTTAGAAATAGGGTCTCTAGTTGGCAGAGGTATACACTCTTGTCCACGTAGGGACCACAATCCTAGTCAGGGTAAGTCACACACAATCCAAATTATCCTGTGCCCACCCACTGGTAGCCTAGCACTGAGCAGTCAGCCCTAACTTAGAAGGCAATGTGTAAAGTATTTGCACAATAAGTCATGCAATAACACAGTGAAAACACCACACAGGTTTAGAAAAATATGATATTTATCTGAATGAATTAAGGTCAAAATGGTAAAGATTTGATCAAGATGAAATATTACTTTTGCAATGATAAGAGAAGTTTTAAGTCTTTAAAAAGCAACAAATGCCTCTTGCAAGAACAAAGTACCTGGTATGTGTCAAAATTACATGCACGGAGACCGCAGAAGAGGATATGTGGGGAAACCAGAGGCTGTGTGTCCGATTTCTAGGCACACACAGATGATGCGTCTATTCTTTTCCACGCGCCAAGGACTTTGTGTCAAATTCCGGCACACAGGCTTGAATCCTCTTTGCGATGGGGGGGTCTTTTGACACCTAGGGACGATGCGTGGAAATTGTGGGCGTGCAGGATAAAGTCACAGGCGCTGCATCGATCCGGTGGGTGATGCGTCCGAGTTTCTCTCACACCGCAGGTGCTGCGTAGATTCCTTCAGCAGGAAATTGGGCTGTATCGTTCCAGCTCGGCGATGCATTGATCTGGTGGGCTGTGCATCGAAATTCCACTCGGGTAACCAGACTGCGTTGTTCTGGTTCGGCAATGCGGTGATTCTTTGACTGCTGGGCAGGCTGAGCATCGCTTCTGGCAGGCTGTGCGTTGATTTTCACCACACAAGGAGTTTCCTTGCAGAGAAGAAGTCTTTTTGGCCCTGAGACTTCAGGAACAGGAGGTAAGCTCAATCTAAGTCTTTGGAAAGCACTTCTCAGCAGAGCCAGAAGCCAGCATGGCAGCAGGGCAACAGCATTGTAGCAATCCTTCATGGCAAAGCAGTCCAGGTGCGTCCTTTGGGCAGCCAGGCAGCTCCTCTTGGCAGTTTGCAGGATCTGGTTCAGAGTGTCTGTTCCAGGAAGTGTTTAAGTTGGTAGGGTGAGGGACCCAGTTTATATACCCAAAAGTGCCATTGAAGTGGGGAGACTTCAAAGAGCGGTTTTGAAGTGCACATGGTCCCTTTCCAGTACAACCCTGTCTGCTAAGGTCTCAGTAGGGGGTTTGGCAGTCCATTGTGTGAGGGCAGGCCACTGTCCTTTGAAATGTAAGTGTCAGCCCCTCTACCCTTCCAACCCAGGAAGACCATTTCAGTATGCAGATGCTTGCGGGTGTGACGGAGCATCCTGTGTTTATGGTTGTCTGGGTGAAATGCCCAAGGGAGCTGTCAACCAGCCCAGCCTAGATGTGGATTGGAGACAGACCGTAAGGTACAGAAGGATTTAAGTGCAAAGAAATACTCACTTTCTAAAAGTAGCATTTCTAATATAGTAATATAAAATCCAACTTCACCAATAAGCAGGATTTTACACTACCATTGTGGCCATACTAAATATGACCTGTTTACCCCTTTCCTGTCAGAATCTAGCACTTAAACAGTATATGAAGGTCACACTAATGTTAGCCTATGAAAGGAGTATGCCTTTACAGTGGAAAATGAGTTTAGGAGTTTTCCACTACCAGGACATAAAAAACACCAAGATATATGTCCAACCTTTTACCTACACAGCATCCTGCTCTCTGGGTTACCTTAGGCGTAACTTATATGTAGAAAAAGGTGAGGTTAAGGCTTGGCAAGTACTTTATCATGCCAAGTCGAAGTGGCAGTGAAACTGCACACACATGCCTTGCCATGGCAGGCCTGAGAAATGGTTAAGCGGCTACGTATTTGGGTGGCACAATCAATGCTGCAGGCCAACTAGTAGCATTTCATTTACTGTCCCTGGTCATGTACAGTGCACTTAACTAGGGACTTACAAGTAAATTAAATATGCCAATTGGGCATAAGCAAATGCTACCATGTTTTAAGAGAGAAAGCATATGCACTTTAGCACTGGTTAGCAGTGGTAAAGTGCGCAGAGTCCTAAAACGAGCAAAAACAGTGTCAAAAAGTGGAGGGAAGTGGGAAAGAGTTGGGGATGACCACCCAAAGGCTGTCAGGTCTAACAGCGTAAAGAAGAGAAACACCAATACATCTCTAGATCCTACCCATTATATACAAATAGAAGTATGATGTCCCAATGTATGAGGATGCTTCTAAAGAATATAAAACTAATGAGAGAGACATTACATGTAGGTTTTTGAATGAGCTGTACAGGTTTAGAATGTGGTGGGTCAGATTTGTGCGGCTATTACTATATCACCCCCTTGTCATTACCAGGAATGACCAAGAATAATTGGATAAGGATGAGGTAAAGGGCTTCCTACAGTGGACAATACTGGTATGTAAAATATGCCAGGTCACCTGTCAGAATGTTTATCAAACTCATTGTCTCACCTTTAGAAAGTAGAAGAACCTTCAGAGAGTTATCAATTTTTTTAAATTTAGAATTGGTGCCAAATTTATTTTAAACATGGTCTATCACCCTACAAGACCTCAAACTGTTGACACCTATTTTGCACTTAATTCTTAACTCATAACTAAGGATTGCCATATCCTGGGAAACTGGGTTGTTGGTTGACTGCCGTTTGAGCCCTGGTCAGCCAAACAGCAACATATCCTGGCACAGTGAACCATAAAATGTCACAAAATTAGCTCGTCTTTAACCTTGGGGAGCTTGGCACAAAAAGCAGTCAGGTTAAACTTAGGGGGAATGTGTAAAGTATTTATGCAGAACACAAAGAGCAATGAAGTGAAAACACAACACAAGAAAAATCCCACACAAATTTAGAAAAAGTCAATCAAGTAAAAAAATGTTTTTACATCAGAGCAACAAAAATGTAATCAGTAAAACAGGAGTTATCATCAGCAATAACTAGTACCTAAAAGAACAAAGCACCAATCATGGACAACTAGCTGCATGAGACCAGATCAAAGTAAAAACATATGGCTGACCACGATGGAATGTGGTTTGGGTACAAAAAGTGGATGTAGGGCCAGATGTATCAATGGATTTTGCATTCGCAAACGGTGCAAATCACAAAGGGCCAGATGTATCAAGCGAATTTGCATTCCCAAACGGTGCGAATGGCCGTTTGCGAATGCAAAAATGCCTTTCATTATGTATGAAAGGCATTTGCTATGCAATTATAAGGAATCGCTAAAATAGCGATTCCTTAACATTGCCAGGCCATTTAGAGAATGGCATGTGTGCGCCTTACATGTCCTGAAATATTTTTTGGGGTGCAGCAGAGGGGGCCTTAGGCCCCCTGTACCCTGGGGTTTTGCATTTCCTAAATTGCGAATTCCAGTTAGGAATTCGCAATTTGGGAAATGCAAAAAATTCGCAAATATGGGCCTACGGGCCCATAGGTGGGAATGGGCTCAGAATCGCTATTTGCGATTCGGTAATAGCATTTGCGAATTTTTTTAAATCGATATTACCGAATCGCAAATATGATACATACCATTTTGCGAATCAGAAATAGCGATTTCTTAAAAATCGCTATTAGAGATTCGCAAAGTGGTTTCTTCATACATCTGGCCCAAAATTCCACCATTTGCGAATGCAAAATCACCTTTCATGATTTATGAAAGGAATTTGCTGTGCAATTTTAAGGAATCGCAAAAATAGCAATTCCTTAAAATTGCGACTCCATTTAGGGAATCACAAATTGCGATTCTCTAAATAGGAAATCGCAAATAGGGAATTCCTATTTGCGATTTCCAAAGCACATGGATCATGCATTTCCTGAATGCAAATTTGGCATTTAGGAAATGCAATTACCACAAACTCAAGTTTGGTGGTAAGCATGTGCAACTTTTAAAAATGCCCCTTGGGCATGTGTGCGCTTTACATGTCCACAACTATTGTTTTGCGTTTCATCAAAGGGGGCCTTAGGCCCCCAGCACCCTGGGGTTTGCATTACCTAATTTGCGAATTCCTAACAGGAATTTGCAAATTAGGTAATGCAGATCCATTCGCACCTATGGGCCTACAGGCCCATAGGGATAAAGGAGTCCCATTCCCTAATCGCGATTCGGTGATTGCGATTTTTTCAGAAATCGCTATAACCGAATTGCAATTTTCATACATCCCATTTTGCATTTCTTAAAAAGCTATTTCTTAAAAATCGCTATTTAAGAACTGCGAACTGGGAGCTTGATACATCTAGCCCATAGTCTGGACAGAGTGTGGACTTAGTAGAATTTTCAAGCAAAATGTTTTAAGAAGGTAGAATTCTGAGGGGAAAGGCTTCAGGTGGTGTCTGAGGAGGGAGCATCATCATCAGAGCGCCTTGGTTAAAAGCTGCGGTGAGAAGTTCTTTGTTCAGATTTAGGTTAGTTTTTGGAGGTTGAAAATCTCCAGTGGGACGAGGCAGGAAGCTGTAGCTGAAGACAGATACGGGGGCTCAGATACCTCTTTGACGAAGGACCGCTGAACAGTATTGCCTACTGCGGAGAAGATCGTAGCGGGAGAAGCGGTCAAGTCAAGAGGATGGCAATGCAACATCGGCGAATAGATGAGCCAGTGGTCCCGGTCTTCCCTTGGTTTTCAGAGTAGTTTTTAGCTAAAAGTTTTCTCAGTCCTTAGTTTTGGATTTTGGCGTATCAGGCCATCAATAGCACAATAACCAAGCATCCACAACAGGTGGGATACTACTTGGGGATTCAGGACTTATTCAGGCTGGGTCCAGGTTTGAGTTCAAGGTTGTGGAAGTCATTTATGCCCTTGTGGCTCCGAACAGGAGGGCAACAAACCTGCCCTTTTAGTCACTCTTTTAGTCCTGGGTGCACATGAACATGCAAAGCTCAAAAAGCAGGGCTGGCCTCTGAGGGTTAAAGGCAGGCTTCAGGCAGCAAACCAGTCCTTTCAGGTACAGCTATGCAGCACTGCAGAGTGCACAGCAGGTCACAGCAGCAGGCAGTCCTCCAAGAGTCCCCCCTCAGGTCCAGAAAGTAAACTAAAGAGTGAGTCTGAGGATCCTATTCTTAAGCCCAGTGTTGCCTTTGAAGTTGGGAGAAGTTTCTAGAGGTTTCCCTTTGAAGTGCTTGGAATTTCATGACTTCCTGCCCTTGTTCCAAGCTAACGGTAGGATAATGTGGCGGTGATAAGCCCTTTGTGTGAAGGCTGAACACTGCTTTTTGAATTGCAAGTGGGGTTGTGCCCATCTCCACCCCATCATCCTGCCAGCAGATGGCCCATTAAGGGACATCTAATCCCTCTATTTTGTGACTGTCTGTGGGAATACACAAAGTCTGTCATCTACACCCAATCATGTGACCCAAGAGAGTCTAGAGACACCAAATTGCTACAGGCAGGAAAATGCCAGCTTTATAAACATGGCATTTTCAAAATAGTAATGTTAAGTCCAACTTTACCATTAAAGAGGATTTTTCCTTACAATTTTATAAATGCCAAAGATAATGTGCTAACCTGGTCCCAATCAAAAGTTGGCAGGTATTAAATGCAATAAGGCAACTCAGTGGTAGTCTTTTGGACAAATAGGCCTCCTAACTAATGTATGATTTTTTCACTAGCAGGACATGTAAAACCTAAAAGTATATATCCAACCTTTTATTTACATTGCATCCTGCCAATGGGCTACCTAGGTCCGCCCTAGGGTTGATTTTTGTGAAATTAAATGGGAGCTTAAGGGCTGGCAAGGGGATTTTGGGCCAGATGTATGATCAAACTGCTTTGCGAATCGCAAATAGAGATTTTTAAGAAATCGCGATTTCTGAGTCGCAATGTGCAATGTAACATATTTGTGATTCGGAATTAGCGATTTCTTAAAAATCGCTATTTGCGATTTGCGAGGCCCAAATACCGAATCGCAAAAAAAAATCCATTCGGTACTTGAAAATCGGAAATTGCGAGAACGCACACCTGGCAGAGTCTGATGACATCACAAGCAGGAAGTGAGTCATCCCAGGCAGTTTGCAGGTGCCACACCCAAAGGAGCAGTGAGAGAGACACAGCCCAGCCAAAGGGAGCAAGTCTGTGAACAAGGCAGGACTGCACATCAGCACTGACAACTCTGCAAATGGAAAGGAGAAGGGAGAGAGGAAAAGAAAACTCCAGTTCAGTGAGCAGGAACTGGAGGTGCTCACTGAGGAGGTGGTGAGGAGCCATGACTGACTGTTCGGGAAGAGCTCACTCCAGGTCCCTGAGACTGAAAAGCGTAAACTCTGGGAGGACATGCAAACAAACATCTTCGCTGTGGGGGTTGTGCAGCGCTCAGTGGAGGAGATCAAAAGGGGGTGGTATGACCTGCGTTCCCGTGCCAAGGAGAGGGTGGCCAGAAGACTACAGGAGGCAAGGAGCACAGGAGGCGGACCGTCCACCGAGACACCCTCCACCCACATGGAAGACCTGGTGGAGTCGACACTCCTCCCAGAAGCTGGGGTCACTGACATGGACACATCCGGCACACCAAGCACCAGCAAAGGTAAGTGCAATATTGAAATGTAACCCCATATGTGTATGTACAAATGCCCCTTAGGAATTAGCAATTAGTGCAAAGCATTGTGATAAGTAGTCCATTCCACATCTTAGAAGCGGCACAACAATGCCTTATGGGAGTGGTAGTCCACAACCCCGAGCTGAAAGTAGCACATAGAATGTAATTAAGTAGAGCGACACCCAGCAGAACACAACACCCACTACATAGTGATATGATGTAACTGTACATTTATTACCATTGTGTAACCTTTGGTGATACATACATAAATGACATGCTGCACATTGTCGTTGCAGATGGTCCAGGCCCAGCAGCATCAGCATGTGCCGTTGTGGGGGATGCTGAAACCCACCCTCCATCAGACTCCAACACCAGTGAGTCAGTGAACATTGTGCCTATCAGACGCAGGGCAAGAGCTGTACTGCTCCCCGAATTGAGCCAGGACTCAGATGATATGCGGGATGACGGCCACACTCCATCCCCAGATGGCAGATCCACTGTAATGCATGAGTACCAGCCCCAGTGTAACTTAACACCCCGCAGGAGGCCTCAGTATGCAGGCACACAGCACGTGGAAGCAGGAGAGGGCCCATCAGTATTCAGTGCCCTGGAATCCTCTATGCTGAAACTGCAGCGCCTGCAAAATAAGAAGATAAAGGCAATGCATAGGCAGATGCAGGCACGCAATTCCAACATAGGGGGACTGCATCGGCAGTTGGAGTGCCTTAATTATAAAATTTCAAAGCATGAGGGACAGATCACAGCTTCCGAGAACACCAGGGAGCTGACCAATGCAGTGAGGGAACTCTGCACAGAGCTAAGGCATGACAGAGCCTGCTACCGCAGACATCAGAGGCGATTTATGGGCATGTTTGGTGGATTCTGTTGATCGGTCAATCGCCTTGCAACATTAACGACCCTCATATTGCGGCGTGCTGTGGCCGCACAGGTGGAGGCAATGCACAGCAGTAGAGATGTAGCCCAGGGACTGGTCCAGATAACTAATGTGCTGGATAATATGCTGGGTAACCGCTCTGCTGCACCCAGTGAACTTTGACTAGGGGAGACTGAGGACTCATCTAGCCTCAGCAGCGTAGCAGTGCCCACTACAGATCCTAGGTGTTGCAGTGCCAGGCAGAGATACCAGAGGTGCCGGTGAGGCCACTGCGCACTCAAGTGGCTTGCGTGGCCGTAAAAAGTGACTGTAATGGCCACAGGGGACTGTCTGTTTTTTTTTGTTTTACAGTGAACTATGAATAAATAGTGAGACACTGTTAACTGCTTATTTAATGATACATGTTTATTTTTTTGCTAGTGACACTTATGTTTCCTGACGTTAAGGTAATAAAGCTTCTAACTACCAGTACACATGTCAGTGAAGTTGTGTTGTTATTACTTACATCTGAAATGGTTGTGCGTGATGTCTGCACGCCTTTGCCTGCCCTCTGCTGCACTGATCCTGTCTGCTGCCTGTAGGGGGAGTATGGGATCATCATCCTCACCTGAGTCTGAATCAGATATTTCCACAGGTATGACCCTGGTGGTAGCTATATTGTGCAGGATTGCACATGTAGCCACTATTCTACAGGTCGTGTCCGGGCTGTACTGTAGTGCCCCTCCACTTTTGTGGATGCACCGGAAGCGACTCTTCAGCAGGCCAAAGGTGTGCTCCACCACATTGCGAGTTGCCCTGTGTGCTGAATTGTATCTCCGTTCTGCAGGTGTTGTAGGATTTAGGTATGACGTCATCATGTAGGTGCGCACTACGTAGGCACTGTCTCCTGGAAGGAACAGGGCATAATGAGTAAGTGAGCCATCTGATGTCACAACACCATCAATGCACCAGTGTAGAGAGGGACAATACCTAGTAGATATCCTTCACCAAACTCCCCAGCTAGCAGTCTTGTGTGAATCCCGCTGTGACGAAAGATGTATGAATCATGTGTGCTCCCTGGGTACCTGGCCACGAGATCAGTTATGATGCAGGAGGCATTGTATATCACCTGTATATTCATGGAATGTTGGTATTTACGGTTGCGGTATACATACTCTGTGGCCGATGGCACCTAGGACGTGGGGGAACTGTGCTATCTGGTGTAGGAGGCTGGCCTGGCTTGTAGTGGGTACCAAGGGGTACTTACACTCTGTACCAGGTACAGTTATCACTTATTAGTGTAGAAGAGACGTTTCTAGCAGCTTAGGCTGATAGAAGGTAGCTATAGCAGAGCAGCTTAGGCTGAACTAGGAGACATGCAAAGCTCCTACTATACCACTGGTGTCATATGCACAATATAATAAGAAAACACAATACACAGATGTACTAAAAATAAAGGTAATTAATTTTTATGACAATATGCCAAAAGTATCTGTGAGTACCCTCAGTATGAGGATGCCAAATATACACAAGATATATGTACACAATACCAAAATTATGCAGTAATAGCAAAAGGAAGTAATGCAAGCAGTGTAAAGTTACAATAGATTGCAATAGGAACACATAGGTACAGGGGCAACACAAACCATATACTCCAAAAGTGGAATGCGAACCACGAATGGACCCCAAACCTATGTGTGCTTGTAGAGGGTCGCTGGGACTGTAAGAAAACAGTGAGGGTTAGAAAAATAGCCCACCCCAATACTCTGTAAGGTCACTGTAAAGTGCACCTACAACCCCCAGAGAGCACAGAAGTCGTGATAGGGGGATTCTGCAAGGAAAACCAACACCAGCAATGCAACAACAGTGGATTTCTGGACCTGAGTACCTGTAAGACAAGGGGACCAAGTCCAAGAGTCGCGACAGTGTTGACAGTGGGCAGGAGCCCAGGAAATGCCAGCTGAGGGTGCAAAGAAGCTGCCACTGGATGGAAGAAGCTTGGTGTTTTGCAAGAACAAAGAGGACTAGTAACTTCCCCTTTGGAGGATGGATGTCCCACGTCGTGAAGAAGCTTGCAGAGGTGTTCCCACGCAGAAGGACTGCAATCAACCCTTGCTAGCTGCAAGGGTCGCGGTTAGGGTTTTTGGATGCTGCTGTGGCCCAGGAGGGACCAGGATGTTGCCACTCGGATGAGGAGACAGAAGGGGTGCCCAGCAAGTCAGGGAGCCCTCACAGAAGCAGGCAGCACCCGCAGACCTACCAGATCAGGCACTCAGCAGAGGAGTGAACCGGAGTCCACCCGAAGTCAGAAAAGGGAGTCCCACGGCACCGGAGGACAACTCAGAAGGTTGTGCACTGCAGGTTAGAGTGTCAGGGACCAAGGCTTGGCTATGCACGAAGGAAATCCTGGAAGAGTGCACAGGAGCCGGAGCAGCTGCAAATCACGCGGTACCCAGCAATGCAGTCTAGCGTGGGGAGGCAAGGACTTACCTCCACCAAACTTGGACTGAAGAGTCACAGGACTGTGGGAGTCACTTGGTCAGAGTTGCTGAGTTCCAGGGACCACGCTCGTTGAGCTGAGAGGGGACCCAGAGGACCGGTGATGCAGTCTTTTGTTGCCTGCGGTTGCAGGGGGAAGATTCAGTCGACCCACGGGAGATTTCTTCAGAGTTCCTGGTGCAGAAAGGAGGCAGGCTACCCCCAGAGCATGCACCATCAGGAAACAGTCGAGAAAGCCGGCCGGATGAATCGATACAAGGTTGCAGTTGTCGTCTTTGCTACTTTGCTGTGGTTTTGCAGGCGTCCTGAGCAGTCAGCGGTCGATCCTTTGGCAGAAGGTGAAGAGGGAGATGCAGAGGAACTCTGGTGAGCTCTTGCATTCGGTATCTGAAGAATTCCCCAAAGCAGAGACCCGAAATAGCCAGAAAAGTAGGTTTGGCTACCTAGGAAGGAGGATAGGCTAGTAAAAAAGGTAAGAGCCTATCAGTAGGAGTCTCTGACGTCACCTGCTGGCCCTGGCCACTCAGAGCAGTCCAGTGTGCCAGCACACCTCTGAATCCAAGATGGCAGAGGTCTGGGGCACGCTGGAGGAGCTCTGGGCACCTCCCCTGGGAGGTGCAGGTCAGGGGAGTGGTCACTCCCCTTTTCTTTGTCCAGTTTCGCGCCAGAGCAGGGCTGGGGGATCCCTGAACCGGTGTAGACTGGCTTATGTAGAGATGGGCACCATCTGTGCCCATCAAAGCATTTCCAGAGGCTGGGGGAGGCTACTCCTCCCCAGCCCTGACACCTTTTTCCAAAGGGAGAGGGTGTAAAACCCTCTCTCTGAGGAAGTCCTTTGTTCTGCCTTCCTGGGCCAGGCCTGGCTGGACCCCAGGAGGGCAGAAACCTGTCTGAGGGGTTGGCAGCAGCAGCAGCTGCAGTGAAACCCTGGGAAAGGCAGTTTGGCAGTACCCGGGTTCTGTGGTAGAGACCCGGGGGATTATGGAATTGTCACCCCAATGCCAGAATGGCATTGGGGTGACAATTCCATGATCTTAGACATGTTACATGGCCATGTTCGGAGTTACCATTGTGACGCTATACATAGGTAGTGACCTATGTGTAGTGCACACGTGCAATGGTGTCCCCGCACTCACAAAGTCCGGGGAATTTGCCCTGAACAATGTGGGGGCACCTTGTCTAGTGCCAGGGTGCCCACACACTAAGTAACTTTGCACCCAACCTTCACCAGGTGAAGGTTGGACAAATAGGTGATTTATAAGTTACTTAAGTGCAGTGGTAAATGGCTGTGAAATAACGTGGACGTTATTTCGCTCAGGCTGCACTGACAGGCCTGTGTAAGAATTGTCAGATCTCCCTATGGGTGGCAAAAGAAATGCTGCAGCCCATAGGGATCTCCTGGAACCCCAATACCCTGGGTACCTCAGTACCATATACTAGGGAATTATAAGGGTGTTCCAGTATGCCAATGTAAATTGGTGAAATTGGTCACTACCCTGTTAGTGACAATTTGTAAAGCAGAGAGAGCATAACCACTGAGGTTCTGGTTAGCAGAGCCTCAGTGAGACAGTTAGGCATCACACAGGGGACACATAAATATAGACCATAAACTTATGAGCACTGGGGTTCTGGCTAGCAGGGTCCCAGTGACACATAACAAACATACTGACAACATAGGGTTTTCACTATGAGCAATGGGCCCTGGCTAGCAGGATCCCAGTGAGACAGTGAAAACGACCTGACATATACTCACAAACAGGCCAAAAGTGGGGGTAACAAGGCTAGAAAGAGACTACTTTCTCACATCTGGTAGAAATCTATTTTTGTCTGCTGTATTTCCTGTGGGGTGTGGGGGAATCTGATGTACTGGTGTATCCTACTCAGCATGGTGTTGATAAATGCATTGCAAAATCTAGAGAGGGCACTCTGTAATACTCCTGCAGCTGCTACTATGACCCCTTGATAGCTCCCTGAGGCAAGTAGGTGGAGGTAGCATAATACCTGCACATGGGTGGGTATGCTATTTGACCTCTGTGCTGTGCGCTGCAGTATGGGTTGTAGCTCAGCTATCAGGTCAAGTATCATGGCTGAGTTGCTATTCAGACTCGCAATTTGCGAAATGCTAATTGTGATTCGGTATTTCATGTCGCAAATTGCGAGACACAAAATGCGACACGCAAAACCATGTTGCTTTGCAAAAAATAGCAATTTTTGCAATTCCTTATTTTTGGGCTGCGAATGCCTTTCATGCATCGCAGACCACGTTTTTGCATTCGCAAACGGCCAAATTCTGCGATTCGCACTGTTTGCGAATGCAAAATGGTTTGATACATCTGGCCCTATATTGCCAAGTCAAATTGGCTGTTTAAAACTGCATTCAGGCTGCAATGGCAGACCTGGGACATGTCATAAGGGGCTACATAAGTTGGTGGTACAATATGTGCCAAATGCTCACTAGTCACATTTAATTTATAGGTCCTGGTTATATAGTATACCACTCTACAAGGGACTTATAAGTAAATTAAGTATGACAAGCAGGTGTAAACCAAGTTAACATGTTTAGGGGCGAGAGCGCATGCACTATGTAACTGGTTAGCAGTGGTAAAGTGCCACCAAAGGCCACCAAAAACTAATTTAGTGACAAAGTGGAAGGTAAAGACAATAAGCTTGGTGTGGACCCTGCAGAGAATGCCAATTCTAACATGACCCCCTCCAGCCCAAAGCCAAGGGAGACTAATTAATACCTTGATGGACCTCCCTGCATGGGCAATAGAAAATGGATAATGGCCCTTTACTGCGGGGGCATTTGTCAGTTCTACACCCTCCTGAATTCAGTTAGATCCGTGTATCTCCTCTCACCTGAGCCATTGAACCGATCCATGGAGAACCACTTCTATGCAACACCTAACCTTAACTTGCTTACAGATACATGTCAGTAGGCAGACAGTACCACCGTGGCCAACAAAGTGATGTCGCCCATTTCACCCCTTGAATCAGACATCTGTCTCCATCCCAAGGAAACCTCAGCAAGCAACAGAGACCACTGACAGCTGTCAATGTCAAGATCCAGACCCCAGGCCAACCAGGGACCTCTTAAGTTTCCCTGAGTGGTGGGGGACTACTACCTCAGGGGTTTGGTGCCCTTTTTCCACTCTCCCTTTCATCAGTCCATGGATGATAGACTGAGACTGGTCACCCAGCCCAGGGCTGTGCCTTAAGGCTGAGCACTGGTCAGGGGTTAGTAATTCATCCCCCTGCCTCTCTTCATCTGGGCCTCTGTACTGCCCATTTGGGAATGGTCCAAACAGAATTCTGAGCTTTCTGGGCACCCTTGGCAGGGGGGGGGGGGTCACACTGCTCAGCTCTTATGACACTGGTGACAATTAATTCCCCAGAAGGCAGTTTATGAGCATCTGGGGACAAACTATGAACCTTCTCTTGGTCACTTCACCACCCCATTTTAGGGATATCGGGCAATGGGATGGACAAGGAACTGCCCCTGAGCCTGAGTTATCCTACACAGCCTTTCCACTATCAAGGTCCGGTTGGACCTGGTGTCCCCCAAAGCAGAGACTGCGACCTCAATGTTCTTGACCTGAGGGAAGTGCGGTCCCCCACCCGCAGGGATCACCCGTCTACTCTCTGCATCTATCTCCCAACTGAGTGAGATTAAGGCATGTTCTGCCTCCTTGCCCTGTGGACTACTTACCGCTAATGTCATCCCGCTGTAGATGTCCCACCCTTGGGGGGGTTTCTTAAAGCAAACAGACACCCTTTGTATGTGTCCTAGTTCAGAACAATCAAAATAGTGAGTTTAGAAATGGGGCAACCTGGAACACCGCCCACCAGACTCTCCCTCCTACTTCTGAGAAGGGGCATGGAAACCCTTTCCTTTCCCCTTAGTCTGGGAATTGTCTGGGTCTCCCTTGACCCCCATCACTCTGATGGGAGGACCCTGAACCACCCTTCTTGTGATCGCTCTAAGGTATCATATATCTACCCTGGTGTTGATCCAGAGGTGTGCCTCCTCAGCAAACTTCTTGGGATCAGTTAGCTTGCTATCTTTGCTATCTTCTAGGTGGTGGCTCAGGTCTGTAAAGCAGGTATTGAACATGTGTTCACACAGAATCAGGTTGTACAGCCCAAAAATCTATCCACTTTTGCTGCCCCTCACCCAGGTCTTCAGTGCCTTGCTGGAAATTTTTTAAAACTCTAACCAGGACTTCTTTGGGAGTTTGTGGCTGTCTCTGAAACTCTGATGGGATTTATCAAAGCCCAGGCTAAATTCAGAAAGAAGGATGGCTTTCATGGGGGAATACTTGGTCTGGTCTTCTATCTCAACTGTAAGAAGTGTATCCCTCCCCACTGCAGGCATGTACCTACACAAGTTAAATCCCATTTCCTCTCTGGGTCCTTGTGTATCTTTAATACTGTCTCATGTGCAGACAACCAATTTTCAATATCATCTCCTACCACATAAGGTGGCACCAGCTCCTAGGCTATGAGGAGCCTCACCTCTCCAATGTTGCTGGATTTTGGGATCTACCTTGCTTTCAGTTCCAATTCCTTCAGTCCAATCTCAGGTGGAGAAGTGTGGCTCAATGGTTAGAGCGGCAGACCCTGAAGCAGAGATCTGGCTCAAGACCAGGGTTCAAGTCCTGCTTTGGCAGGTCTTGGGCTCAATTCCCCTTGAAAAGATAATTCTCGCCTTGGTGCCTAATCTAATTCATGGGTCCCACTCTGCAACTCTGGGCAATAGCTTGCTTAATCTCCACAACAGCCCCAACAGCACTTGGATGCCTGGCTTCACCCTGGGGGTGCTCAGGAGTGGGCGCCTCACAGGGAAAAGCCAGGAGGGGTTCCATAGTGGTATGAGTACAGCGCCTTGAGACCCTAACGGGTGAGTAGTGTGCTATACAAGTGCTAATTTACATTTTTACATGTGCCAGCAACAGCTTTTGTCAGCCAAGGCTCTCTCAGCCATCCTCTCCTCTGCTTTCAGCTTCACCTTAGCCAGATAACGTTTGAGCTCCCGCTCCGCGTTCCTGTCTGGTCTAAAATAATTTATAAAATATTACTCTATTTTTCTAAAATGGTATGGGGTTTGTCTTGTGTTATGTTTTCACTTTATTCCACTTTCTGTGTAAATACTTTACAAGTTGCCTCTATGTTAAGCCTGACTTTGTGCCAAGCTATCAGATGGTTAAGCACAGGTTAATTTAGCATTTGCTTGTGTTTCACCCTCCTAAACCAATAACCCAATTTGTTGCACACCCATCATCATTATAAGAGATACAATTCACATCCTTGTTCGGGAGAACTAATAGACCAGGTGAAGATGACAATAACATGCCTCTAAGCACAGGAAGAACAAAGTGGAATCTGCTGCCAGACAGCTGGCAAAAATAGGGCAGCCGTAACCCATCTTCTTTTCAGTGGGAGATGCCTTTCCAGCATTTCCTGTTCATCTCTAATACCCTCCAAGACAGCCTGGCTCTAGTCACTTGAGAAAGAAAATCAGTTTTGAGGGGAGGAGAGGCCTATCTGGTGGCAAAATGGTCTGGTATTTTGAAACAGAGTTCCTGTGTAATTTTACAGTAATGTGAAGGGGAAGTGCTGCAAAAGGCCTTGAGCATAGGGTAAGAAAAGTTGCCAAGACTGGGTAAAGAAAATTCTCCAGTGAGTGGTTAGTGCACACAATAAGACTGGCTCATCACTACCAACCCCTCAGAACATCCCTGAAGAAGAATTAGACCCTGCTGGAAGAAAGAACAGTCCTGACTCCTGCTGGCAGAAGAGGTCTCAAGGACTGAATGAATCCTAACTTCTGCTTTCACTAGGGCACTGGAACTGCTCTCTAAGAGTTAAGTGGTTAATTTCAATGTTTGCCAGTCTTAAGAACTCCAAGGGAGCCCAGATGTCCACAGTTGTAGGAGACCTGTATGGAGAGAGACTGGTACCTAGAAGCCTGCCCCGAGGAGCTACAGGCTCAAGGTTTGGCCACAAGTTATTTTCACACCACATGGAGAAAAGTGGGACTTTGTCATTGTTTTCACCTTTGGGGTACCAGCATATGACATTGAAGCTTGCTAAAGAAAGTCACGTGAAAGTGAGCAAGAAATTCAGCATCATCCCACTCAGTGCTTATTGCTACACTGAAAATTGGTTCAGCAAGGCTGGATGGCATAGGCACCTAGCCCTGTGCAGCTCTGACTGGCTACAGCTTCCAGTCATGCTGCACTAGAGGACTTTGGGACCCAAACATGTGATTAAGTGTCTTTTTACCTATTACTTTTTTCTTTGTTTTCCTAAATTTGTTTGGCAATTTCACACTGTTGTTTTCTTTATTTTAAACTTGTTGTTACTGCCTGAATTTGGCACACACTTCTTTGGGAATCACCTGCTCCCTTTCCCATAGTTGGCACTAGTTGAGCAGAGATTATCTACAAACTGTTTTATGTTTGTATAAAGCTAGTACAGCTCAGCCCTTTCCTTTATAATTAATTAATTTCTAACGTAGGTAATTTTAGATCATTCCAAAAACATGTATATCATTGGCTTTATTTAGTCTCCACTTTGCACATTTCTTAATTACTTGTTCAGGGTCTGATTGCTTATCGGGGAACTTGGAGAGCTTAGCGTGTGACTAGTAGAAACTACTGAGTGTGAAAAAGTGGTATGGTTCAAGGCAATGAACTTGAACATCGAGTACATAAAACTCATAGCTGCATCATTTTTGTCTCCAAGATTTCCAGCAAAGCTTGATAAAACTTTCCTCGTAGTAGTTATTGAGCCATCTTTTACATCGTTTACATTACATTATACTTGGTCAACCAGCCCTGATGTCACACACATATTAATACTACAAGCGTTTGGATTGACTGGCAGGTCGTAGATCCTTGCAGACACAGTAGTGAGACTGAGAGGAAGGGTCTATAAAACGCGGCTAATCACAGTGCGGTTTGGATATCATGCTGCATGGTGACTGGCCGTGTTTTTAACCACTGCGATGTCATTCATATACTGTGTGAACCGGGTTGCAGTTACAGTGAGTGAAGGAACCTGCCATTCCAGGCCTCCTGCACAAACTATCGAATTAAAGACAAACACGTAAACAGCACTTTGATTCCAGGAGGTATATACTGTCTGCTGACCTATTGCTGCCAAGTTCTGTCACAGAAATTGTTTTAACACATGCTCCCGTGTACAGTTTCCAGTCATCTGGGCTCTCATTAAGGGGCATATTTATACTCTGCGCTGAATCAGCACACATTTTGTTTGATGCATATTCAGCTTAAACTTAACTCCATATTTATATTTTGGTGCTAGGCATGTCTAATGCCAAAATATTGGAGTTAAAGTCATTTTCTGGATGTGTGAACCTACCTTGCGTCAATGAGATGCAAAGTCGGCGATCCTGCCCAAAATATGACTCTAAGGCCTAGCGCTTTATTTATCCTCCCATGCTTAATGGTGCACGGGAGGGAGGCAGGCCTTAATAATGTCACTAAGCATGCTTAGAGCCATTATTTAACGCCTGGTTCAGGGCAGGCATTAGGGGACCTGTGGGCCCATTTCCATAGTGGAGCACCATGGAAATGGGCCCACAGGTGCCCTCCCCAGGCCCCAGGGACACCCCCACCCACACCAGAGAGACAGCAGAGGATGGGGACCCCATCCCAGGTAAATATAGGTAAGTAGAGGTAAGTATTTTGTTCTATTTTTAAAGTGCCATTGGGGGCCCTGAAATGGGACCCCCTACATGGCACTGGGTGCAGTGGCCATGGCTAAGGGACCCTTGTACCCTGTGCTGGCCACTGGGGAGGTTGGCATGACTCCTGTCTTTTACAAGACAGGAGTAATGTGGTCTGGTAGGTTTTCCATCAAGAAATGAAGCTAGGCAGGTTAGAGTCATTTTTATATTTTTTCCTGCTTTCATTTGGGGAAAACTGAGATTGTATAGGACCTTACCAATGGAAGAGGTATTCTGAGGCTGCTAAGTGTCAATGCTGACTTTGAGTGTGAAGCTATGACATATTTCCTTTTTTTCTCAAACTTTGGAAATACAACTTGCAATAAAGTGTCATTTCATATAATATTGCTGTTTTCTAATTTACGCTGAGAATTCTGGAGCTTTTGTTTCATTATGTAATATAATATTTTAAACTGTATTTCTATAGTTACGTATATTTTGTGTGTGATTGTAATACAAGATACTGTGCATTCTTGTCTTCTACCGTTGCGCTGGCATACACATTTCTGCCTAGTGCTAACATAGGCAACCTTGCATCATGGCTGCAATGTGAAGATGATTGTTTTTGTGTAAGAAGGGACACCTTTCTGCACAAAAACTGTCACAAGAGGTGTTTTCCTCTTTCTATGTGTGCTGCACAATACAACACTCATAGAAAGAGGAAAAAAAGGGGAGCAATGAAGATATTAAACCAGCCAGACCTGTAAATCTGGGAATGCGTGCGATTCCTTTGGGTTCAATGGGTGTTGCGTGGTAACACCTCAGGCGACACTCATGCAGTGTCATGCGTGAAAGGGGGGAATATTTACAAGGTCATGAAAAGCCACACAAGGCAGCTTTGTGTGACCTTGATATATGGACAGGCACACTGTGCCACTGGAGCATCAAAAAAATGACCCTGTGACCTTCTGGTGACACAGTGTGATACTAGGGCGTTGTAAATGAGGCCCACCATGTCCAGGAAAATAGCCTTTGAAGGACGGAGGAATGAGATATTGTGTTATTAAGGTGACACATTTCTATTTTGTCCTTGCCCTAAAGTGCTAGAATATAAAACAGCCGGTACTGTAGATATCATGTTATGGCTGCCCATTTGAGTGTTGCACACTGTTCTGACTTTCCGTAATTACTCAAAGTGTTCCCTGTTGTGTAGAGAGCAATTTCCAGGCTTCAAGAGAAATTTCGAGTTCGCAAACTAATCCATGTCAAAATAAAATGCTCCACATCCAGGAGGCGATACAGACATCAAGGAAACCCGCCGTACAATTTATTAAAGAGGAAAAGTAGATATTCTCCTTTTATATTATTATCATTAATATTATTGCCAATTTCAGCCTCTAAAAATGACTCTGCTTACAAAAATCACAACAGGAAAACGCCATGTTATTACGCTAAAATATTTTGAATGAGTGAAAATCATGGCAATCTAATTGGAACATAAACAACTTTTAATATCATTATTGGTTTAACAAAATGTAATCCTGTTTAAATATAGCGCGTCACTATTTCTAACCAGAACAATAGTCCTCATTTGATCATTTGTGATGGACGAAAGACAAAGGAGAATCTGCTTTTGTTCGGATGAAGTGTCCAACAAGTCTCTCTCATCGGAACTTTTAGATTCCTTACAAGATGCTGCACCATTATGCAGAGCTCCGGAACTGTATCTTCTGCTTAGCAACAGGTGTGTGATAGCGCAGGCAGTCGTCCATAATCAGGGCCACGGGAACTATGCATTTGTTCTGCGTTTTTTTTCGCATAATTATAGATGTGCCACTTAATACATCTGCGGCACAATCTTCAGACTCTAGCGACAAAAAAGTTTCTAGGTCAAACGGTTCAAATGTTACTTATTACATGCACAGAGATACGTGTTGCCTCACAGTGGAAGGCCCTTTGCAAAGGTTTGCTGGTCACATTACTGTTGCTTATTGCTAAACGTGGGTGTAAAACTGGCACTAATGAAGAACAACCATTTCCCAGGCAGTGTTAAAAAGTGTAAAACGGCAAACTTTTTACAATGCATAATTTGCATTTTCTTGCCACAAGTTTATTCAACATTGCTGCATTATTTGACCCTCCCCTGCCCCATAATCCCAGTGGCCCTGGCCATAATACACATTGGGAAAAATTGGCATTGAGGAAATTAAAATCTGATTTGTGGCAGCAGACTAAGAGTCATATTTATGACTTTTTCATGCATTGCAGGAAGCCACCTTGTTGCGTTACACTGAGTGACAGGCAAAGGATAGGATTGCGCCCTAATCAAGTTCATATGGTGCATTCCTGCATTTTCTCCTGCGCAGGTACCCTTTTAATGTAGGTACCCTTGAACCATGGTGCAAGGGTACCTGCATTGCATGCAGTATTGTTTTTGTGAAAAAAGTGCACTTTCCTACCCAAAACAATCCCCTGAGGCATATTCTTCTATTCATGCATTCCACAGAATGCAGCACACATAGAAAGAGGAAGTAACAAGGAGAAAAAAATATATTTCTCCTAGATATGCCTCCCCTGGTGTGGTGTAGCGTTTTGGCACATTACCAGGTTTATCAGTTCTGGTAAATCTTAGAATGTGTCAAAATCCATGGGAGTGGCATAGGAACACCCCTGCAACGGCCATTGAATGCTTTACCAGGGCAGAGTAAGTCAACTCAGAGCCATGCAAAGTGACCTTGCATGCCTTCACATATCACATTTAAGGTTTGCATCATGCATGTACTACATTGTGTGTTGCAAACATGATATAAACCTGCTCATAAATATGCCCTAAGGAATTAGAAAACCTCTACTGTCTGCCCATAACATTGTTTCAAGAAATTAATGCAGGTCATGCTTCATTGGGAGACTGTGGTGAAATGTCTGAGGCGCAGACCTCAGTCTTAGAGAAACATTGGTCGGGGGAGGATTTTTGCCTCTAGGTAGTAAAAAGAACTGGATTACTGCCCAACCTTCTTGTATTGATGTGCTTCCAAGTGGCAACAGGTAATCTGTAAGCCATGATGGACATAAGCGAACCATGCAACAGGTCATAATTGAGTCAGCAAGCTTTGTGGAAGCGGCCACCAGATAAAACTGGGACAGGTTTGCCGGGCTCTAATTAGAACAGCCTGGTGTCTGTCCACAGGTCTGTGACTGTCCGGTCACCTGTGGGCATCTCATTGTTTGCCCATTGGATATTGAACCTGGGGTGAGGTGAAGTGATTAACCATCTAACCGAAGTCTCACAGCCATAAACCAGGGGCAGAAGCCCTCTCTTCTAGGCCATAGTCGCAAGTGCGAGACTCCAATTAACATCCCCCATAGCTTATAAAAATAAAGTAGGTGATTGATAATATATGTTGAGCTTGACTAGCAGGATCAAATGCTTGACAATGAACACACACTCACCTCATGTTAAATCTTGAACGAGTCGTTTTTGCCTCTCAGAATAACAGATATTGTCCAATCAAAGGTACTACAAAAATGTTGGTGGGGTGAGGCATAAACTCCTGTCTCACAGGACCATAGATGCCAATTTATATTGACGAGGTGGTTTATGGACCTTGGCAATATTTGGGGGGTCATTACAACCCTGAAGGACGGTGTTAAAGCGGAGGTAAGACCGCCAACAGGCTGGCGGTCTTTTTTTGAGTATTATGACCATGGTGATTACCGCCATGGTCATCCACCGCTTCTCCGTCTGCCCGCCAGGGCGGAGACGACCGCTGGGCTGGAAAACCTAGGTCTCCAGCCCCGCGGCCGTCGTAATACTGCCGCCGGTAAAAAAGATCACATCATGTGTATTGACCTCCGATATTATTACACTAAATATACTAGAACAGTTGAGTCCTGTTTTGTTTGCAAATATGGGCATGATTTAGAATTTTGAGGATGGAATACTCCATTAAAGACATGTCTGATATCCCAACCCCATTTTACAAGTGCCATTGGATATAATGCACTGTAATATGGTGGATGCAATTTCACATTTGTGACGGAGGATCCCATCCGCCAAAATGTACATCTTGTCAGATATGTTATTTGTACAAAAATTGTCCTGGAACCGAATTTATACAAACATTTATTGGTTCTTTTTGTTGTTCTGGAGTTGGAAATGCAAGGCAGTGCAAAGCCTTAACTGCTAGATACAACGCCTATCTGAAAACAAATAACAAACACAGCGAATACCATTGCTTTGCCCTGCATCTTGCAGTCCTTCAGTGGGTAGACCAAGGGCATTTTCAAGCATCCACTCATGAAATTTTGACAGAAGCCCATGTATGTCATTGTGACTTATAGACAAATATGTACTCCTCCCCAACCTAGGCATAAGGAAGAGACATTTATTTAGATATACCCAATACTTATAATTTGCACATGTGATGCATTAGCATACAAATCCAACAATCCTTGTAAGATATTACTTGGTGTAAGAAGGACTGAATCAAACACAATTGTTGGAGGCTGGTTATTAGTTGCGGTAAGTACTCACCTATCACTAGCAATAATGCCCCCAAAACAATGTTAGGTACAGTCAAGGTCTCAAAGCATTCGCCCCTGCCTGGCTCAACCCCTGTAAGCTTGGCAACGAGAAGGCAGGCTTAACTTAGGAGACAGGTATGTAAAGTATTTAAATACACCAATACAGTAAATAGGCAAGGCACAACACACAATAAAAATCCCCCACCAGTTTATTCAAATAGTAAATACGTTTATATTTAAAATGACACCAAAATTACAAAATTCCAATATAGGGAACCAGAGTTATGAATGTTTAAAGATTAAATTTAAAAAAATGTGCTTTCTAGTGTTTAGAAATCAATAGAACCAACCGGGGACATCTGGTCTCGCTTGACTGGTACAAAGTCAGAGTTTGAGGTCGACTGTGATGGAGCCCATTAGAATACATTGAGCAGGAGTCCTTGGTCAAAATTTTAGCTTTGCACTTATTAACGTTTCTGGAGCTTTACTTTCTCAACATCGTGCGGTCCTCTCTAGCAAGTCAATTTCGAAGTGACATTGTCTGACTACTTTTCTGTGAGTGCCCAGTATAATCCTAGATGTCTGGAGCTCTGGAGCTTTCAATGAGTTGAACCTGAAATCTAGGCCAGATCATGGTTGAAGGTGGGCATCTTAACACACAATGTCAGGTCGGGCCTCTTATGGAGCTTTTTTACAAAGTTGCTCCAAACTATCCAAACTTCTAGAACTTCTTCCTGAAGTTCCCCTGGAGGATTCAACATGTCCAAGGCACAAATCCAAGGGTCTAGAAGCTCTGAGATTCTCCTTGGAAGTTTAGAACTACAATTCCCACAATGCAACTGGATACATTCAGAAATGTCCACAGGATGCACTTCAGGCTAGGGACTTTTGTGACAGTGGATGCAGACAAGCTCTGTTAACCTGTTGCTTTTGGGGAGTCCGTTCCCTAAGCCTTTTTGAAACAAGGCAAAGTTCTTGGGGCTGTTTTTCCAGTGTGCAACAGGAATAGTACTTCAGAGTGTTCTTTGTATTGCAGACTAGGGTTCCAGCAGAGTAGTCCTTCTTCTCTTGGTGGTTTCAGGCAGAAGTTCTGAATTGCAATGCAGCTCAGATGTTTTTACTCAACCATCTTGGGGGACAAGCAGGGGGCACCCCTGTCCAATGAAATGAAGGGTGCTACCCAAAAGCATGACCGCTTCTTCCAAAGCGTGGCGTTTTCTTGTCCCATAAAACACTGCACTTTAAAATCAAAGATAGATGATTTCCCTCCAGAGGAGCAATAGCTTGTTAGGCCTACTGGTGTGGCTCATTTCCATTAACCCTCCCCTTCCAGACCACCTGCAAATTCTTTTCCTAGCCTTCTATCTATCTGTGGGGTACAGCATGAGAGGGCAGGACTGGCTGACATTCCTTTCTGTCCTGATTCCTTTGAAGGCCAGATTGATTTATCCAGTCCCCTTCCTGGCCTGGCCTCTGCAGCTGCAGACCTCCCCCCATCAGATAACCTCCGCTCAGTGCAGGGCACTTATCATCTCATCAAAGCAGCCAGGCTAATCTTGTATGGCTAACCAATCAGGAGAGGCCACTAGCAGGCTGGATTTTGGCTTAAAGAAAAGAAAGTCCTATACTTTCTTTTCTGTATTAATGATGATAAATTCAACATTGGCATGTTGTTGGATGTATCATTATCATTGAACTCCTTCCTATCAATGCTTATGCTTAGGGGGAATATTCCAGTGTTAGCCTATGGCCCTAAGTATCTACAATGAGAAAAAATGAGAGAGGCAATGTTTCCTTCACCAGGGCATATAAACATTTTTTATAATGTCCCTGCTAATAGTTATATGGCACCCAACCCCTGGGCATCTAGGGGAGGCTTTAGGTGTAACATATTTAAAAAGGAAGGTTGATTCTCATTATAAAGTGTCTTTTTGTCCAAAGTTGAATTTGAACACATTTTACTTTTTAAAGACAGTCTGCAAGGCAGGGCTGCCTTTAAAAACGACAGCAGCAAAACACAGCAGTGCACACTCTAGTACAGGAAATGTACCTGGTCTCTAAACTTCCTTGTCCTACTATATACTAGAGACTTATAGGTAGTCTGAGTCCCCCTTGCCCTATTATCTACTAGGGAGTTACAGGAGTTTGTCATTGCCAATTGTAATTCTACCACTTTTCCATAAGGGCTGTTACTGACAATGCTAGGGATGTCCATTGAGATGGGAGACATCTCAAATTCTAAGGAGCACTTACTCATTAAGGGCAATGGAGTCTTTAACTCCGTAGCCGTAACAGACTGAAACACTTCCAATAAATTATTTTTAACTCTTGATTTCAGTTTTTAATTACAAACATTATGAAAGGCTTACTGGGTGTTTAATGGCCACCACTCATGACAACAGACTGCGAAAGCACACAAAGACCTAACTTGTAGCTTGGGAGAAAAAACATATTGCCCAGGTGATCACACACTGCATACCCTTCCTTCTGTTTGAGACAACACCTGATACCCTGGAATTTTGGCATTAGTTGGGGTTCAGAAGTATGTGTAAACCTTGTCATATACCAAGGTTGTACAAGAAACAACAGGCTACTGTTATCTTACACACAACTTCAGGGGAGTACACCAGCACCCCTGCACGGTAATGCATAAACAACATCACATGTAGGGTAAAATCATAAAAGATTGTAAATGGCCATCTGTCATCTAAAGAGTACATTATGTGTGCCTATCTACATGTAGTGTTTGGTAGGGTCATGTATGTTGCTTGGGTATTAATCGTTTGGTATTGTGGTGGTAAAGTCACCAGCAAGAATGAATATTGGACCTGTATGGTGAGTGAATACTTACAAAGGAGCCACATGTTACAAAATTCTCCAGCTACCAAGATGGGAGCAAGAGGTGATCTGCAGAAAATGAAGTTGCCATGTGTACTACCTGCAAAACAGCATACACATCGGTGAAGCAGCCACTGACCTCACACATAGCCTGCATGTTGATTGAGTGCCATTGGTGCCTGTTTTGGAAAGTGTATGCTATGTGGTGAGGTGGTGATATGCAACATGAGTGAAATCATTGGCTCTTAGCACTCGTGGAAAGTGGAAAATGAAAACCCTTTGTCTTCCTGCCAATGTAGGTGGAATGGCTATGTTAAAATTCGCCCTTGTATTGATGCATCCCAGGACCTGATTGATGCAAGCATCGGGCCTGGCTCAGCTGTGAAATGCCAACAATGTCACTGGAGAACCTCTGAAAAGATCCAGAGGCAACAAAATGTAGAACTGCTAATATCTTCACAAAGGTTGGGATAGCCTTGGAGCGGCATGTATCAGAAACAAATTCCTCCTCCCACTCGGAAACGATGACAAAGATGACATCAGGTGGGAAATGGAATCTGGAGATCATCTCTTAGATGAACGTCACAAAGCTGTTAATCCCTTGCCTAAAAACCCTCTCAGCTCTCCTCCTCAGATTTTTCATTCACATGATAATAGGTAAGCCCACAAACACATTCAGAGATATGGTGAAACTTTGAAAGAGTTTGTTTTTGCTTGGTCCTTTTTCAAAATATTAAACCTGGTGGTGAATGGCTGTTGGGCGAACGACAATCTGGTGGCGATGGGTGGGAAGGGGGTTGTAAACACAATTTCATTTATTTATCAGGAGTGTAGGAAGAGTTTGAAATACTATTAGAAATGTGAGTTTTGAATTGAGGTTTTGAACCATGACTAATGTTACCATTTGAACAGATTGTGAGACAAAATATAGAACAAATAAGACATTATTATTTTTACACTGAAAGCTGACATGTTATCACAAATAGAAATTAACATTATTTTTGACACATGTAGAATAACATGATTATATTCCTTCAAATGTATTTTTCTGATTATTTCAACAATGTTTTATTGGTGGTAGGGACCATCTTAAAAACCCCTCCACGACTATCTTAACATAACTCCTTTCTCCACCCTATTTCCCTCACATTCACTCCACAGTTGTTGGCTTTTGTTACCAAAGTTCTGTGTGTATGTCACTAATTGAGTACTCCAATGTATAGCTACATGTGGACACACACAGCAGTTGTATAAATGAACTACACACATTCACATACAGGACAGGCAGAAGCTCGACAAATTATTTGTGATTAGCATTTTGTGGTACTGTTATTAGCACTGCAAAATTTACTTCTTAATGTAGTGTCTGATTCAGGGCCTATGTGCAGAGTCTTACACCTCTGTCTGTCCTCTCTTTTTCTGTGTGGAGTGCTCCACCCTTAGTCTGGAGTATCAGCCTCAAGTGAGGGAACTCTGCCCCAAGTGCAGCAACTCTGCAGTCATAAAGATACTGCTTGTGAATATTTGTCAATACCCAAAAATTGTAAACTGAAACAAAATTGTGTGTTTACTTTTGTGAATCAGGCCAACATTGTCTGCCTCCTTGCTGGGACAGTGCCACACAGATTTGCATCCTAGCATGGAGCCCAAAAACTGTTGGATTTTGTCATGGCCTCACAAAAAATTCAAATAGCATCTGGCTCCTTCCTGGGGTGCAGACAAACACACATCTGAATACCTGCGAGGAGCTAAGAGGTTTTTGGATTTTTTCTTAATCTCAGAAAATATTCAAAAACACCTGGCACTTTGCTGGATGCAGACAAACACACATCTGTATACCAATGAAGAGCTTAAGTGCTGTTTGAAAATTTTATTAGCCTAAGAGAACATTTAAACTGTGCCCAGCACCTCAATGAGGCACAGAAACACACATCTGGGCCAGGGCTTGCCTGGCACCTAGGGAAACCTTCCAATCACAGTCATTCTGAACAATAGACACCTAAATAACTCCTGGATGGTGTAAAAAGCAATGCACAGGTCAAATATTGGTTAGAAAAGGAGTTCCACATATTTCTATGAAAGAAAATTAACTGACATGCGGGGAACAGCAAAACTCCCACCATGCTTGCTCCCACAAGTCATCCAATAAAACAGTAATGAAATATGTTGGTGGGCTATCACTGCTGACATTAGCATGGAAAATATGTGACTGTGTAAAGTCAATGTAATGTCAATGCAGGCTTCATATAGTCACAGATTTGGTCTATTCCTGTTGATTTCAATATGCCAGTCCCCACATGTTGGTTACTGGTTTTATCAGGTGAGGTTTGGGAACAACTGATGGTAGGACTTTTGACATTTGTCTGAAGTTCTCGAATTTGAGTTTTCCGGTACAGAAGATTGAAGAGATTGTGAATTGTTTTACTCATATTTAACCTTTACCCAGAGGAACACAGATTTGGGCAAGCTTTGTGAGGGATATGTTCCTGTGCAAGGGAGACAAGAGGGAATTATCCTATTTTGTACTAAAATGCCAAAGATCTGACAATCATCAAGTTAAGCAGATGTTCTGTGACAACCAACAGGGATGCTGGAAATCTGTCAAACAGCAATAGAAAACTAATGATGTGTAGATGTTAAAAATATATGTTGCATGTTTCCACACAGGTAAGATGGTATATCTGTGACAAAATAACTTGTACCCTAAACAAACATTTCTCTTGCAGCTACTTTCAGATTTCCAAAATGCACTACACCCCGTTTATGGCTTGTGGACACCCTGAACCAATGCATGTCTGGAAACCCTATGTGCAAGAGACTCACCAAAACAAATGTAGGGGTCAAGACTTGGCAGGAATGTATTTCTGCATGAGGGTGAATGGATGGAATTACCATGTTTTTGGGTAAAAATGATTAAAAAATTACAAACGTCAAGTTCAGCATGATCTTGCAGTCTGCAAATCAGGAGGAGAGAGATTTAGCACCCACTGACAAAATCTTTACAATGTTAGACATAACTATCTGGTCATTGTATGTTTCCATAGAGCCTGGGGTAATATATGTTACAAAATGTTATCTTAATCTTGTGTTTTGCTTGCAACTGCTTTCCATGTTCCAAAAAATATTGCTCTCTGTACATGACCGTGACACCCTAATCCCATAGACAAACTATACATGTCTGCTAATCCCACAATCAAGAGAACCAGATGATCAAAGCTGCAACTAAGCATTTACACTGATCAATAGGCCAGATATATGCACAACTGGTTGCAAAATTCTGATAGAAATTTGCGACAACTAATTTTGTGACCAGTGTTGCTATTAATACATAGGTCGGTTAGCAAATTACTGATTCGTAGGGGGTTGCAGTTCAACCCAATTCATTAATATTGATGAGGTAGTTTGCATAATGCAACCCATTAGTAGCCTCAGCCATCACAAGCATGGTGGCCTAATGTGGTCTCACAAATCTCAAAACAATACAGAGAATATTTTAATAGATGTAATGACACCAAAATGACCAAAACCCAAGAAGTAGAATAGGATATATGAGTTTTTAATGTTTGAAAGTTAAAGTTTGAAGTGAAAGTTTGTAACATTTGAGATAAAATAGCACCAAAAAGTGCTAAGCAACAACTGTGGTTATATGGTCATGGTAGACCAGGTTAAAATCAAGTGTTAAGGTCCATGATTGATCACTGGTCAAATATAGGGATGTGGGTCACCCTGGTGGAAAATTGCCTATAGACTTAGAAGGTTTTATGGAGGTTGGAGAACTTCAGCAAAACCAGGTGAGGGGCTCAATGATGCCAGGGGATCGGAGGCATGAGGACTCAGAGTTAATCAAAGGTAGCTCAACATGGCACCTAATGACAGAGTTGCTGAGTGTTTGGATGCTGCTTGGCATCAAGTCCAGTGAGGCCATCGCTTAGGTGCTGTTTGGCATTGAGTGCAGTGAAGCCGTTGACGAAGGGTGTCAGCTTCAATACTCAACATGGAGTCCAATAAGTTAGGCAGTAAGAAGTACACTTTGACCACAGCCAAGGGCCCAGGAACTTGGGGACAATACTTGGGGGTTAGGACTCTCTCTTCAGAGGCTAGAAGACTTTATCAAGTCAGGTCCAGTTGGAGCTGGTCAGCTGGAAAGCAGCAAGAGGTTTCTGGAAGCTTGTTGTGACCCTGTAGTTTAAAAAGGAGGTAAGCCAACTGACACTTAGGCCCTCATTACAATATTGACGGTAAATGCTGCTTACCACCGTGCTGACGGTCGCCAACATACCGTGACCGCGGCGGTACACCGCTACGGGTATTTTGACCCACACAGAGAAATCCGCCACTATACTGACACCCACACAAGTCTGCCAGCCCAAAGGTCAGTGATAAACTGGCGGTACCAAAACCCACACCATTACGCCCACAGTAATACACCCACTGCATCATGACCCACGAATTGCTGCGGCAGTCATTCAACCGCGGTAAACCATTGGGGGTACACACCGTCACGCTTAAAATACACACACACTGACAAAACGACACCACATTGGACAATTCAAACTACACACACCTGACACACATACACACACCACATATTGCCAACTGAGAGAGAGACAAGCCAGGAGTACCCACTGAATCTGAGCAACAGAACACCATCACCCATACACCATCCACGCAACTCACAGCACACACCCCAACCCATCACCCCACACACCCTCACACATACCACTCACACTACACCCATGGCACCACAAAGACACCCCAGGTTCTCAGAGGAGGAGCTAAGGGTTATGGTGGAGGAAATCATCCATGGTAGAGCCACAGCTATTCGGATCACAGGCGCAGCAGACGTCCATTGCTAGGAAGATGGAGCTATGGCGGAGAGTCGAGGACAGGGTCAACGCCGCGGGACAGCACCCCAGAACAAGGGATGACATAAGGAAGAGGTGGAACGATCTACGGGGGAAGGTGCGTTCTGTGGTTGCAAGACACCGGGTAGCTGTACAGAGTACTGGCGGTGGACCCCAGTAACTCCTCCCCCACAACTAAAAACATGGGAGGGGCAAGTCTTGGCAATCATGCATCCTGTGGGCCTAGCAGGAGTAGCCGGAGGACTGAACTCTGGTAAGTCAAATCTTTAATACTTTATTCCCTACCCTACCTGCATGCCATCACAAACAACAACCCCTACCCTCACCCCCATTACTTCATCACCTCACATATACCCCACCATCACAACCCACACATCCCAATACCATGCCCTTCATGCAACACCAATGCATGGACCCCCATCACAGACCTGCATGGACACCCAGCACCACAGCATGCACACTAGGGACAATCACTTAGCCAAACCAATAACATCTCACACAACCCAAAGATGCCTTGCTAATAGAAACCATAGAGGGAAACATATCCATGAACAAGATGGCACATGCAGATACAATAACACTGCATTTACTTCCCCACAGGACCCCCACTCAATGTCACCGGAGAGGAGGTGCCAGCCGCATCCAGTCTCCCCACAGAAGAGACCCACAGTGATGACAGCAGCTCTGCACGCTTGGATCACGACCAACCTGGCCCATCAGGGACCTCTGGACATTCGGTGACCCAGCCACAGTCCCAAACCACCACAGAGCCTCCCCCCTCAGGAAACACCACCACAGCACCCACCCAGTGGGCCCATACCTCTGTCCCCAGGACACGTCAATCAGCAGTGTGTCCACCACTACAGGGACCTCAGGCAACCCCACAAACACAGGATGATCAGGGACCTGGGGTCAGTGGCAGTGGGCACACGGTTCAGGGGACAGAGGCACAGGACAACAGGGAAGCTGGGTGGACTGATGTGTGACAGGGGGAGGACAGGCCCAGGTAAGTCTCCACAAGGCACTTGCAGAGATCCTGGGAGCATACTCCTATTCCTAGGAGACCATGGGCCAGATACTCTACAAGTTGCAAAAGACTCAGCGGCTGCAGGAGGGACAGTACCTGGGGATCAGGGAGTACCTGAAAGACATCCACACCACCCTGGTCACCATTGCAGGGTGCTGGCAGACATGGCCAACACCATGAGGGAGGCAGTGGCACACCAACAGGCCCCTGACACTAGCCACACTGATGAACAGCCCTCCAACTCTGCCGGCGCTAGTGGACAGGAGGCCCTACCACAGGACCAACAGGCAACCAGCACCCCACCCCCTGCAGAAGGAGAACCACCCCTCAAACGGTCCCTGCGATCCAGGCAGAAGCCAGAGAACATTGCAAAGACCCCTGCCAGGAAATAAGACTCTCCTCCAAAGAGGAAGGGGTGCCCGTCGTACCCTGACCCACCTGATGTTCCTCATCCTGGCAGTGGCCTATCCGGAGTTGGATGGGCACTTGAAGGCATCACAGCAGCAACAAGGGGGTGAGTACAGATTCAGAATCATGACTTTGCACGCATTAAGGTTTACCTTGGTGGGGGCTGTGGGTGCCCCTAGGTCAGGGTGAACATGGCAGGGTAGGCCCCATGTTGGGCAGGCATGAAGCACTCCAACCCCTATAGTGTTAGTGGGCATCTACTACTGGGCAGGGTCCTGTGGGTTTCAGGTGTGCAGCTAATGGCGTTAGACATTGTACTCCATGGGCTTGTGACTAGCATTGTCCCCTACCCCCCTTCTTGTTTTGTCAACCTGTCCTTGTGTGCATTAGCATCATCTGGCAGAAGAGCAGAGGCACCGGAGGGAGCTGCATCCCACATGGGCCTGGAGGCCGAATCCACCGACGGTGAGGGCACCAGTGGGACAGAGGGCGAGGGGAGCACCATGACGGAGACAGGAGGGGACAGTGACTCCTCCTCCAATGGAAGTTCCCTGGCGGTGTTTCCTGTGCCAACTCACCCAGGTGGGTAGGTATCTCCTTTGCATTAGGCACCTCAGGCCCTGCCCCAGTCAGCCCTGCTGCCCTTCAGTGAGGAGGCATCGACCTCCTGAGATCCCTCTCTTTTGGGCAGACAACCATACTGAATGCCATCCAGGGTGTTGCTGGGCATTTCCAACAAACAAACTCATACCTGGAGGGCATTCACTCTGGCGTGGCGGCCCAACAGAGAGCATTCCAGGCTCTGGCCTCCGCACTGATGGCAGCCATTGTCTCTGTCTCCAGCCTCCCCCCCCAACTTCCTCTACCCAGTCCCAATCCCCTCAACCCCTGCCTATCCCAAGCACACCTTCAGACCAGCAATCACCCAAATCAACACACAGAAGTGGCTCAGGCAAACACAAACACCACACTTCATCTCACAGGCACTCACACAAGCACCATCCCCATGCAGACACATCAGCATCTACTGCCTCCACTGTGTCACCCTCCTCCTCCTTGTCCACCCCCTCTCAGTAGCGTCTCCACTCACACCTGCATGCACTACATCCTCCTCCACTACACCCATCACCAGCACACCTATCACTACACGCCCCTCACTGGCAGTCACCACCCCCACCTCCATGCACACATCCCATGTGTCCTCTCCCACTGTATCTGTGACCCCTCCTCCCAAAGTACACAAATGCAAGCACACACCCACCCAACAGGCATCCACCTCACAACAGCATCTAGCCCATGCACCTGCACCCAAACACAGCAAACTTACACCTCCTACAACCACTCCCTCTTCCTTCACTCCCAAACCTTCACACTCTTCCTGCCCCAGTGTCCCTAAGAAGCTTTTCCTCGCCACCATTGACTTATTCCCTACCCCTTCCCCTGTCCTTCACCTCAGGCCAGGGTGGCCAGAACCCAACCCAGCACCTCAGCCACCCAGTCCACGGCCACTGTGGTTTCTGCAGAAGTGAGAGGCTCCAAGGATGCACAAGTCCCCCCAGCCAGTGTGTCACCAACACCTGCCAAGGCAAGAAGGGTCTGCCACCTGGCAAGGGCAAGAAGGGGACAGTATCCAGCAAGGGGAAGGAGGCACAACCTGCCAGCAAGGCCAAGTCAAAGACTCCAGCTGGCAGAGAAAGGAGGCACTACCATCTGCCAAGGGCAGGAAGGGCCACAGAACACCAGCCATGGCACTTCAGCGTCCAAGGCTGCAGGTGAAGGCCTGGAGGCTAGCACCACAATTGCCAGCACCGCCACCTGCACCACCGCCAGCACCGCCACATGCACCGCGGCCAGCACCGCCACCTGCCCCGCCGCAAGCAGCACCACTGCCAGCAGCAGCAAACCCCAGTGGGCAGCCGTCCGAGGCTGCAGGTGAAGGCCTGGAGGCTACCACCACAACTGCCAGTATCGCCACCTGCACAACAGCCAGCACCACCACCTGCACCACTGCCAGCACCGCCACCTGCACCGCCACCAGCAGCGCCACTGGCAGCAGCAGCAGCCCCAGTGGGCAGCCGTCCGAGGCTGCAGATGAAGGCCTGGAGGCTACCACCACCACTGCCTGCACCGCTACCTGCAGCGCAACTGGCATACACTGAGCAGCAGTCACCGCCGGAGAGCAGTGTGTAGTGGTGACTACATGGGCTGCAGTGCGTCCTGGCCCCTGAAAAAGCTGTTGTTGTGACACCCAGGTGAGAGACTGTGATCTTGCACTCCAAAACATCTGCATCACAGGGCGCAATGCCCCCTACAGAATCAGTGGAAGATGGCATCCACTCAGCCCATCCTTTCCAGGATGAAGCACACTGGGCAAAGGCCCCCTCCAGAACTAGAGGAAGAAGCCATCCACTCAGCCCCTCCTTGCCTGGATAAAGCACACTGGGCACAAAGCCCACTCCAGAACCAGTAGAGAAGCCATCCACTTGATAGACTGTGGCCTTGCACTCCCCAGAAGCAAGCAGTGGGCAAACCACCCACTGAGAGACTGTGGCTTTGTACTCCCCAGGACCAAGCAGTGGGCAAACCACGCACTTGAGAGACTGTGGCCTTGCACTCCCCAGGACCAAGCAGTGGGCAAACCACCCACTCTAGAGACTGTGGCCTTGCACTCCCCAGGACCAAGCAGCAGGCAAACCACCCACTTGAGGGACTGTGGCTTTGCACTTCCCAGGACCAAGCAGTGGGCATGGAGCACCCTCCAGGAGCTGTGGCGTTGTACCGGCTGAGGTGCACCCCCATTCCCTGTCCCCCTGAGGTGCCTGTGTGTTTTCGACCTGATGCCCCTGCAGTGTTCACTCCGTATTGAGGCAGGAGTCAAGTGTGGACTTGGCCTATGTGTTTTGGCCCAGTGGGCCACGACACTTTTTGAGTGGGCATTGTCCCGCCTTTTGTATATATTGTATATATTGTACATACTGTTTTCTCTTTATGAACATATTTCTAAGTATTACTAATATTATTCTCATTTTACTCAATTAGTTTTGTCCTTGCGTTATTCCTGAGGGTTAAGGGGTGTATATGTAATGTTGTTGCATGTGTTTGTGTGTATAGTGTTGGGAGTGAGAGGGGGGTGTTGTGTGTTGCGTTTGAGTGTCACTCTCTTTTTCCTCCCCCTTCCCTTGTGTGCTTGGTGCAGTACTCACCGTGGTCGTTGTCGCTGGCGTTCATGTTCCTGGTGTATGGGAAGATACACCAGCATGGGGAACACCTGCAGCTCGTGCTCTATGGCGTCCTGGTTTTTCCTTGAGTGTCGAGAGGTGAGTCGTTTCCCTTCTGTGTTCTGTTTCCGCCGTGCTTTTTATGGTGTTGGTACGGCCCCGGAAAAGCTGGCAGATGGGCGGGTTGTAATGCAGTGGGCGGTACATTGTCCTCCACCTGGCTGTTGGTAGTTACCGCTGAAGTATTTGTTGCTACCGCCGTGGCGGTCAGTGTTAAAGTGGCTGTATGTGTTGCCAGTTTCCGCCGTGGTCATGATTCAATTTTTTTAACCGCCGACCTGTTGGCGTTGTTAGCACCGCTTTATCACCGGCCGCCAGGGTTGTAATGAGGGCCTTAGTGTCACTTCTGAAGTTCTGGAGTCAAGGCAAATAGGTCTAATCTTCCTTCAAATACTTCAGACAGGAGGGCAGTCGTTCTGAGAAAAGGTCTAAGAATACACTCTTATTCCCAATGCCAACCTTCAGTTGGGAGTTAATCCTTTAAACACCAAAGAAACCAGTTCTGTGGAGCTCTCTCCTCCCACTGGGTTTGGAGCAAAGTTTGACTAGAAAGCAAAAAGGGAAGCAGGCCTAGATGTGAGCTTTGTCTGCCAGTGACAGGCTAGGCATCATTTGAAGCTCAGGATGGGGCTTGGCAGAGCCCCAGGTCATCTTGTCAGGGAGGAAACCTTCGTTCCCACACCCAAGGCCCTTTGTTTACTGTCCAGGAACAATACACATCTCACCATAGTAAACCCATCAGTAGTCAGGTGACAGTTAGACAGTGACAGAAAGACCTTTGGTGGTAGGCAGAAAAGAGACAACTTTTTAATACTGTTCTTAATAACAATATCCAATTCTACTGCACCATTAAGTTGGAATTTAAATTACCAGTAAGATGAGTCTTGGAATTATTTTTCTACCTGCTCCTGAACTGAAATTGAGCGTTATAAATTGGTATAATGCAACTCATTGATTTCCTACAGTAGAGATAGTCTGGTCACAGTGAAAAACAACTTTTAGGGAGTTCAGGAAGTCACTGGCAGAACATATAAAACTTTAATTTCTACATGTCCGATTTACCATGCACACTGTCTTACAACACAGCTACCTAGAGAGTGACTTATAAATATTAAAAAGAAAAGGTTTAGGCCTGTAAAAATTGCAATTTTTACAGGTCAAAAACTGAGCAGCCACGTTGCAATGGCAAGCCTGGAAACATGCTTTACAGGGCTACTGCAGCGACTGGTACAATACGTGCTGAAGCCCACTGGTAGCAATCAATTTACGAGCCCTTGGTCCACATAGAACCATATGCTAGAGATGTATAAGTAAATTAAATGGGACAATGGGGTGTATGTTAATTTTACCATTTTTAAAAAGAAGAGAACTAGCACTTTACCACTGGTTGACAGTGGTAATTTTCACAGAATGCTATGACTAACAAAAACTGGTTCAAGAAAAGAAGGGAAAAAGTTGAAATAATGCCACTCAAAAGGTGGTCATTTCTAACATATGCCCCCCTCCCAGCAGAAAGCAAAGAGACTTAACCTTGGTAAAACCTTGGGGCAGTCAATCCTAGGATGCTGTTCCCCCGTAAAATCCATTCTCTGCAGGAAGTTTGATTACCTCAACAGTTTTGGATTCTTTCCCCTCTTTTGTAGCAGTCACCTGAGAAGTCTGTGAGCTATCTTAACTTGGAAGTGAGTTCTAAAAAAGTATGGTCTCAACTACTTCAGAGCCCAGACCACAGCAGATGCTTCCCTCTGAATTGCACACCACCTCTCTTCCCTGATACGTAGCCTCCTATTAATGAAGGCTACAGGTTGGTCCAAGCCCTTATCATTTAGGTCTGAAAAGACAGCCCAGTGCCATGCTCTGAAGCATCCATCTGAAATAGGAACACTTTGAAGAAGCCTTGAGCACTGGTGTTGTATACGTTGCTTCCTTCAGGGTATCATCAGCATTCTGGCACACCTCTGTCCAGATCGTCTTTTGAGCTGTTTTTCAGAAGTCATCCCAATTAAAGGGGTACCAATGGTGCCTACTCTCTAACACATCTCTTGTAGTTTCCACTGAACCCCAAAAAAGCTTTCACCTGAGACTGTGTCCTGAGAGGTTCCCAAGCCATGATAACCTGTATCAGGGGCTGAAGAGGCCGACCTTGCCTCCACTGACTAGGTGGCTCAAGTGCTTCAGAGATCCTTACCATATCTAGCACTTACTGGCCTTGATAGTCAGAACTGCCTAGTGTAGGACCTGAAGCACTTTCTAGAGGTGATGCAGGTGTACATCCCCGCTAAAGCAGAAAACAGCAATGTCGTCCAATTAGGCAGCACTGAAGTTTTCAAGCCCAACGAGGACCCAGTTGCTCAGCCTCTGGAAGATGACAGGGGCTTATGTTTATCCAAAGGGCATCACTCTGAACTGAAAGTGGCCCTCTGGGGTGGGAAATGCTGCCCTCTCCTTAGCCCCTTCTTTGAGGGACATGCCCTGACATCAAATCAGATGTACTAGGTGTAACATCCTCCACTGCCTGCGTATCTGCCAATACCTAAGCTACATATGGAGCTGTAAAACACACATCTTTATTCCTCTGCATGTACCTGTGAACTCCACAACATTCTAAATCAACCTTTCCTTACATTCTAGTGATTATGTCACACTGATAGAGTCTGTTATAGGCCACAAAGGTTCTGTGCTAAAACATGCAACACAATACATCTCTCCCTCTGTTAAATGAAACATTAAACTTTTTAGAAAATCAGTAGACACACACACACACATATACATATCTTTTCGATCAATCTTCGTGGCGCTTTGATAAAATGACTCGATCTGGTTACTAGAAGCTGTCATCTTTAGTGTCAGAGATTTCTAAAGCTGGTAAGGAGTCAGCAGCAGTCACTTACTTTTCAAAGTCAGTCTTTCCCCATTTTGTTAAAGACCAATGTAATACAGGCCTAAAGTGAGAAAAGTCTCTGGTAATAGATTTCTGAGGGTGCTGTCACCATGTGTACCTTAGTAGACACTACTTGGAAAGTTTCAGCATTGTAGGGTGCATCAGATTTTCTTTTGTGCATCGTTCAGGTGATCACCTAATCTCTTTTCCTAAAGGAGATGTCTTTGCATATTGCCTCTTATCTGCATAAGCTTTCATTTTCTATTTTTTTTGTTTAAAGATGTGCTTTATTGAGTCAAATACAAGAACATTAACTTAACATTGCCAGGACAGAGATTTGCAGTTGTGAATATATATGCATAAGGAATATTGTACTTATAAATGCATATTTAACATGTAAATGAATTAGGCATATACAGCAATATAGTATCAAAGACTCCAAGTTTGAATAAAGAAAGAAGAAAGAGAGAGGGAGAGGGAGAAGAGCTATAGGGATAGAAAAGGGAATCAAGTGATAGCCATGTGGAGAGAGAGGTAATAGACATTAGTTACAGCGAATGTAAGATGAAATAAGTATATATAAGAAGAAAAACAGGAAATATATTGAAATTTTTTTAAAAAGGAGAAAAATCAATTTCCTTCGCTGTGCATGAGAGATAGTTACTTAATGGCAACCATAGCTGATGACGTTTGAAGAAAGTTCCTGTTGAATCACGCTTGTAGCTGTCAAGTCTATGATGATAACATACAGAATTCCACCACTGTCTGAGAGTAATGTTCTCAGAAGATTTCCAGTTAGAAGTAATAATAGAGATTGCAATAGAAAGCAAAAGGTCCACCAATTTTCCAAGAGGCCTGAATGAACTCCAGATATCGTGTATGCCACACAAAAACAGTAATTCATATGACATTGGTAAGGAGGTCTGAGCAATTGCTGAAATGCGAGACCATATTGAGGACCAAAAAGTAGATAAAAGCTTTCATTTTCTGCTTGTTAAACAAGTCACTTGTACAAATCATATTTTCACTTTTGTCTCTCTTGGTGGTCTATTGAGGTAACTTGTTTGTCATTTTTCTCCCAAACATCAAAGTTGTAGGACTTTCTCCTGTGGTCGAGTGGGGTGTCAAACGATAAGCTTGTAGAGTAAAATTCAATACTGTTTTCAAATTGAGCTTCTCAAGAGCTGCACGCTGTACTTATTTATTCAGTGTACTCATAAAATGCTAAACATTTGCAGATGCTTGACATTCAGATGCTCCAAGAACTCTTTGAAGTCTTTACCACTAAAGGGCCATCATCAGACTCCACAATGGCTGGGATGGCCTAATGTTGTGAATGTACCATTTAGTTTTTCAATAACTCGCTCATGAGTTATGGTTGAGAGATCTTCAACCAAAGGAAAACATGAGTATTCATCTACAATCACCACTATATGATGTCCAAAGAAATCAATGGCTACTCTTCCATGCATGTCTAGGGAGGTCTGCGTATGAAGAAAGAGACAAAGAGAATAATGAAATAGAGAACAAGGAATAGAAATTACAGAACTGTACTACCCTCTTAAAGCAAGAAATCACAAACCTTATATTATCAAGTGTGCGCCTCCATTACTGTCACCCTGTTACAAGGCCGTAGTCCTTGTGGTGAGTAACATTGGTTGACAAGCAATTGCCTATGTGACTGGCCTGAGTTCCTTTTCATCTAAATATGGAAACCAAACTCCATCTTGGAGAGCCATCTTTGTGACAACAGTACCACAATGTCCTTGGTGAGCCACTTCAATCACTTTCTGTTACAGACTCTCCTGAATCAGGGTTCAAGACCTTTGCAGTATAACTCCTTCCTGAGTTATGGAGAATTCATCTTTGACATTTTTGTATTTTAGATATTTACCATCATTATTGAGAGGTCGAATGTGCTTGTTCCATGACTGATGTATAATTCTGACTTTTAAACTTCAGCATCTCACTATCATTGCTCAGGGGAGTGACAATCTGGCTAACGATATAGCAGCTGGTGTACTTGACTTGACATTGAAATTAATGTAGGCCTCAGTCATCTTGAATGGAGTACATGACCTTGGATAGGCACACTCAAAAAGTAGTCAGCAGGAATCTGATCCTTTCCTGGACAATACACAATTGCATAATCTTACTCTTGTAATCACAGTATCCATTGTTTGATGCAAGGAGGCATCTTAGCTCTTGGATTGCCAAAGAGGGTCAGCAAAGCTTGATGATCAGTTACCAGCATGAAAGGGTTGCTGTACAGGAATACTTGGACATGTTCACAAGCCCATACCATAGCCAAACTTTCTTTCTCAGGTTGAGAGTAAGAATGTTCTTCTCGGGACAAACTTTTTCTAGCATAGGCCACAATATGCACTAGAGCAATTCAGCATCCACTATACTGGGCAAGGATAGCACCTAACCTGACCGAGCTAGCGTGAACCACAACCTGTCTATGAAGCTATGGATTGAAGTATGCTGTTTCAGTAGCATTTTCACTGGAATGTTTGATTCTCTTCAAACCTTTTTCACATTCTTATGACCATTGAAAAGAAACATTTTTCTTTGCCTAGTCTTGTAGTGGAGCACTAACAGTGACAAAGTCGTGTATGTGCCTTAAATAATAACTGGCCATGAAACGAAAAGAATGTACCATTTAAACATCTTGTGGGGGATCACCATTTGACAGAGTTTGTACCTTTGCAGGATCAGGCCTCATACCACCATCAGAAAATACATGGCCAAAGAATTTCAGTTTTGTCTTGTTGAACTCACCCTTGTCTACAATCAAAATCAAACCTGCATCACTGAATAATTGACATACTTGTATGAGATCTCTATCGTGCTCCTTCTGTGTAGCTCTGAAAACGAATATGTCATCACTATAGTTGAATGCATTCACAACAGTCTGTATGATGTGTCCAATGATGTCTTGAAGAAGTTCAGCAGCCACTGACACACCAAAACATGGGGGCTGATTCAGATATTGGCAGATGAGTTACTCTGTCACAACGGTGACAGATATTCTGTCCGCTGAAATCTAAATCCCATAGAATATAATGGGATTTAGATTTCCGCAGATTGGATAGCTGCCACTCATCCACTGTTATCCAAATCTGGCCCTAGGTCTCGTGTATCTAACAAACCAACATTTGTAGAAAAGGTTGTAATGTACTCTGTAACTTTCTTCAGTTTCCAACAGATGATAACCTTTATTGAAATCAACTCGAGGAAAATTCTTGATACCTTTCCATCGCATTATCATTACAGCAATATGTGTCCCTGGATGTCATTCTCGTTCAATTGCTTTGTTTGCCTGACACATGTCAACACATAGGCCCACTGCTCCAGTGTTGAAAATGAGCAAACAGACACTTGACCCTGTACCCTAAATCACATGGATCTGTATTTGTACCTTTGTTTTTTTTTTTTTACTGTCACTACAAATGAACCTTGACTCTTTATAGGCGTCAATGTAGCCCATGTATACACTTTGGTCTTTGACAGTGTAAGCCCCAGCACTAGAGAAAGTTCAATGTAATCCTCTTCAGGCTTATATTTCTCAATCCACCACTGTTGATAATGAAAGCTATAAAAAAACAATGTAATCTTTGGACAGTGTTGATATGATTTATTTGCTTTGGCATGTCGACTTTTCTTTAGCTAACATTGTTCTTCACATGCGACCAGTCTGAATTTTTCTTAGGTAAACATCGACATCGCACAACCACTTTCTTCCCTTTAAATTATAATTGAGGCATAGGAGCTATTTAATGGTGATTTAGATGACAATCAACTGTGTTTAAAATCTATTTGCCTCAATGATGTTGCCACTTGGCCTGGTGGGCATGCGTCAAACATTCTGGAATGTTCTGGTGGTGATTTTATCTTCGCTCCATGCTGTACTTACTTTTTCCTTCACTTTATACACCTTCACAAAATGGTTTAATCAATCAATCAATCAGGATAAACACCTAATCACCCAATGGGGTATCCAGGTGCTCGCAGGTCCCGGAGGCTCATTCTAACAGCCAGGTCTTAAGGGCCTTCAGAATTCCGGACATGAGGTGATGCTCCAGAGGTGTGTGAGAAGGTTGTCCAAGGTTTTTACTGCAACATGAGAGAAGGAGAGTCCTCCACTTCTGCTTCAGTAGATATGGGTAGTATGGGCAAGTGGAATGGAGATCGAGCGTAGTCTTCTTGACAGTTGGTGGAAGTTCAGTTCAGTGGTTAATGTATGAGGGTCCTTGGTTGTGTAGAGCCTGTGTGTGTGGGTCAGCATCTTGAACGAGCACCTTTTCTGTATGGGGAGCCAATGGAGTTTCTTGAGTTGGGGTGCAATGTGGGTTTATCGAGGAAGGACAATGATGAGTCTGGCTGAGGTGTTCTGTATGGTCTGAAGTCTCTGTAGAAGGTATGCAGCAATTCCTATTTAGAGGCCTGTGCTGGGCTGTTGATTGAAGATAAGGACTAGCAATACCCCAGGAGCATTTCCGTATGGGGAAATGAGTGATTCGGAAATGAATTTCCCGACGGCCAATGAGGACACTTGTCTCGACACAGGAGGGACTTTTAAACCCACTAAGTCTTCGCCAGAGGAGACAACGGATTCCCTGGAGACCGCTGGGAGGAAGACGCAGTTGACGGATTCCCTGGAGACTGCTGGGAAGAAGAAGCCGACAACGGATTCCCTGGAGACCGCTGGGAGTAAGACGCCACCGACCGCAACGGAGCAGCAGACGGAAGACAACGCCGGAGCCCAGATTCCAGAAGAGATGACAACGATGAGTTTTCCCAACAGCCGGTGTGACAAACAGGAGGTGGCGAAGCGCACAGACGGGCCACGCTCAGGAAGAGCATGGCCTAGTCAGGTACGATTTGACAACCAAGAAGGGGGAGGGAAGGGGAACCCTAGGAACAGATCGTTGGGAAGGAGAGGAGATTTTTTTTGTTTTTGTTTTGTTCATCGCTATAGTTATGTTGGTTTCTTTCATTGGCTGAGTATCCCTTCACCAATACTTCAGTTTATAACCAGATTATTAAAAAAAAAAAAAATCTGATGCCACTGGGTTAGGGCTACCATGAGTAGACACAACAAGAGCAAGTAGAATACTTGTATAGGAACAAAGATACCAAGAGAGAAGAGAGAGAGAGAAAGAGAGAGAGAACCTAGCATGAGACTAAATAGATATATTAAAAAAGGAAAAATCCTGAAAAGGGGACATAAAACCAGAAAACAAAAGAAAGTAAGAGAAGAAAAGAAAGTAAAGAAAAGTAAAGAAAGGAAAGTCAGACAGAACACGAAAGAAGGGAGAGAAAGAAAAAAAATCATCATTGTACAACTTAATCTCCAACTAACATTCTTGTATTGTTTGTTTCTCTTTCCATGCTCCTCCTGAGTCACCACCTGGGAAAAGAAGGAAACAGAGAGAGTGAAGACTATGTATGAAGAAAGAGACAAAGAGAATAATGAAATAGAGAACAAGGAATAGAAATTACAGAACTGTACTACCCTCTTAAAGCAAGAAATCACAAACCTTATATTATCAAGTGTGCGCCTCCATTACTGTCACCCTGTTACAAGGCTGTAGTCCAGTCAGCTGGTGATGAGGGCCTGTGTCACAGTGTGTCTCTGGTGAAGAGGTAGACACTTGAAGATTTTACATAGTGTTGAACCTGCCATCCTTGGCATGGTCACCCTTGTCTTTTTTGCCTCTGCTTTCCATGTTTTGACTGTGTGCTGGTCTCTGTTTTTGCTGATTTTAGTACTCTGGGCACTTTACCACTGCTGACCAGTGCTAAAGTGCAAGTGCTTCCTGTGTAAAATGTTTGTGTAATTAGCTTTTCCATGACCAACATGTTTGAATTATTAGTAAGTCTCTAGTAAAGTGCACTAGAGGTGCAGAGGTCCTGTAAATCAAATGATATTAGTGGACCTGCAGCACTGGTGGTGCCACCCACATGAGTAGTTCTGTAAACATGGCTCAGACCTGCCACTGGAGTGTCAGTGTGAACAGTTTGGAACTGCCAGTTCGACCTGGAAAGTACAGCCACTTGCCAGGCCCAAACCTTCCCTTTTACTACATGTAAGCCACACCTAAGGTAGGCCCAAGGCAGCCCCATGTGAAGGGTTCAGTGTATTTAAAAGGTAGGACATGTATTGGTGTGTTTTACATGTCCTGATAGTGAAATACTGCTCAATTCAGTTTTCACTATTGCAAGGCTATCTCTACTAAAGGGTGACATGGGGATTGCCTTGAAATATCTTTGAAGTGCAGTATCCCGTTGGGAGCAAATAGAGATATGGGCAGTTTTAACCTGCCAATTAGACCTGGCAAGTGTACCCACTTGCCAGACTCAAACCTTCCTTTTTTATACTTGTAAGGCACCCCAAAGGTAGGCCCCAGGTAGCCCCATGGGCATGGTGCAGTGTATGTTGAGAGTAGGGACATGTACTGGGGTGTTTTACATGTCCTAACAGTGAAATACTGCCAAATTTGTTTTTTACTGTTGCAAGGCCTATGTCTCTCATAGTTTAAAATGGGGACTGACTTTAAATATCTTTTAAGTGCAGTTTCCCTTTGGGAGCAGATGGAAATATGAACTCACAATGTAAAAATCTGTATTTTGGTAATGTTGGTTTTTAAATAGTCAGTTTGAAAATGCCACTTTAAGAAAGTGGGTATTTTCTTGCTTAAACCGTTCTGTGGCTGTCTGCTTGTGTATTACCTGTCTGGGTCAGACTGACAGTTGGGCTGTTTATGAATCCCCTCTAGACAGTGAGACAAAGGGAGCTGGGGTGCAGCCTGCATATCCTGATGGGCCATCTGGGCTAGAGTGGAGAGAGGAGTGGTCACTTACATCTGAATGGGCTGTGCTTGAACTCACACAATGTAGTCTCCAACCCCCTGGTGCGAGTCTGGAGCAAGGCCTGGGCAAAGCAGGTTCTTGTGAACAACAGAGACTTCTCTTTGATGATTGTCTGCTTCAAAGGCAGAAAGGAGTATAAGAGGTGGACCTAAAACCCCAGATTTTCAGATTACCTCTGGAACCAGGAGGAACCTCTGCCAAGGAGAAGACGTGAAGAGCTGGAGGAGGAGTACTGCCCCTTTGCCTGTGAGTATGCTTTGCTGGGTTAACCTGCATTTGCTGCTTCTGCCTGAAAGAGGACAAAGACTGGACTTTGTGGTATATTTCAGCTTGTGAAGAATCTCCAAGGACTGGGACTCAGCTTGCCTCCTGTTTTGAAGTCTCAGGGCCATCAAAGACTTCCTCTGCTAGCTCCTGGACTCTCTGCTGGAACTCCTGCCCTACAATTGGTACCATATCCAGTTCCTGGGTCCTTGAAAGGTGAATCTGGCAGAACAAGGATTAAAATCCACACACAGGAAGCTGTGCAAGGAAATTTCGATGCACCACAAGTAACGTGGCTGTAAAAACTACGCACAATATGTCTTCCGGCTGAATTATGCACCACCTGCATCTCGGCTGGGAAATCGACGTATCACCTACATCGCTGCTGGACAAACGACTCAACACCCACTTGCAGCTGATGAAAATGACACAAACACCACGCAGCGCGGTATTCCATAAGTCCATAAATTGGTGCTGTATTCATTAGTGCCTCAAGTGATACTATGGAATGTGGAATCTCCATGCTGTGAGTACCAATGTGTGAAGGGAGACTGCGCACCCCACCTGATGGAATATTGGGAGAGATCTTAAAAATAAAGCTACATGGCATCCCACTCCTGGGGCACCTAGGGGGAACCTTAGAGGTGTTTTACATGTAAAAAAAAGGTAAATTACCACTTCGGAAGTAACAGCCTGTTTCAAGTCTTATTCTGATCCAAGTGACCTGCCAAGGGGTTGTCATGAGGGTAAGGAGGAATTCTCTGCACTTTTGGTAGACCAGCAGGTTCCTGATAGCTCCCGCTCTGAGGTCTCTGGCCTCAGTATATATAACTCCATCCTCCCAATAGACTCTGTGGAATCTACTGACATCACCCTTCTCTTTCCTAGAGGTGATCTGCTTCAGGCCTTCAAGAGTGTGAGCCTCCCCTTGTCCCTGAAAAAACTCAACTCTGGTGGGTCCACCAGCTCCTGTGATTCTGCCAAGTTAGACAGATCTTGCAGGGGTGAAATTCCACCCCCAGAAATCTGATCCTTCCCCTCAGGGTTAGATTCCTCCAACACCTCTGGAGTCCTCTGGGTTTGCTCACCAGACCCAGTGCACTTTCTCTTGTCTTTGGATGCGTGGGCTCTTATTCCAGAGTCCAAGTTTCCAGCCTTTCCCTGCTGAGCGACCTGTGACTTGTCACAGCACATACCCACCCAGAGAGATCCAAAATCCTTCCATGGACCATTCTTTCCACCCCTGACCTGTCAGATGCTTCAAGATCATTTCCCAGTAGGCAGTCCACTAGTAATGCAGGAGAAACAACTACCTGATTAGGGCCTGTCACACCTCCCCATTCTGAACTCACAAATGTCATGGGATGGAGTTTGGCTCTGCTGTCTGCATAGGTTACCTGGTGATATACACTAGGTATGATCTGCTCTGGAGAAACCAGATTCTCTGTGACCATAATCACACTAGGTCCTGTGTTTCTCAAAGCGCAACCTAAGTTCTATTGATTTTAGGCCTCTGCCTGTACATCTCCATGCCGGGAGGCAAGGCGCCCAGGGATGACATTTCTACTCCACTGAAGGACACTAAGGTTGCCTCTGTCAACCCCTTCCCCATCGCTGGGACTATCTCCACCCTCACACCTACAAAAGCATCACCAGGGGCTGCCCACCAGTGGGGGGCTTCTTTGCGCAGACAACATCCCCTCTCTTGTGTACTGGCTGATAACAGTCAAAACACTGATCTGCCTTCATCGGGTCACTGTACTTTCATGCCTTTTCAGGGTCAAGGGTCTTCCCCTAGTAACCCTTCCTATTGCAAGTGGCTTGGTTCTGGGTCCCTCATTTCTGTGCAGTTTTTTGTGGATCTTGAGAGGACTTTTTTTTACTTTCTTTCACTTGGGCTTTCTCGTGGGAGGGGACCTGTCCTCCTTTCTTTTGATCACCTACCTGGTGTTGTTTAAAAACCCAGGATCTCACCCACTCATCAACTGTCTCCCCGAGTATCCTGGTACCAGACAACTTTAAGTCCACTAGATAATGGTGTAACTTCTTTTGTACATGAGTCAGGATGTGCTCTTTAAGAATTAAACTATACATCCCCTTATAGCTACACACTTGGTTACCCTTCTTCGAGCCCTCTAGTATAGTCACTGGGATATCTATATAGTACATCCAGGACTGTGTGTATACTTTCTAGGTGTCCCAGAATCTCACCCTGCACTGTACTGGGGTAATTACCGTATTTCCTGACTAGGTATTTTCTCATGTGGCAGTAGGATTCTGCTTCATCTCCCTCTAGTGTCAGGAACCTATACCTGCCAGCTATTGGTATAGGTTCCAATAGGAGTGAACCCAATACTTAGAGTGGGCCCTTCTCATCTTAAGGGCCCTTTCAAATGCAGTCAGCCATCTATCAATGTCATCCCCCTATACATACATGGGAACAATTCCCTTGGGAAGCCTGGCATCAAACCCACCAACTCTGGACATCTTAGTGCCTTCCTTGTTTATTGCTGCCACCATTTCTGCTCTCTTCTTCCCTGGGAGACGTTTCCAGAAGGGTTCTTTGAAATGCCAGGAGTTTCCTGCCTCCCCTGCCCTGGCCCCTAGCTGGCTGCACAGACAATACAGGGTCATTAAGCATATTGAGTGGTGCCAGAGCCCAGCCTTCTCAGGTGCAAGAGGGACTGTGCTTAGCTCCGACCACCACAAGTCAGTCGATGTCTTATTCAGGTTTTGCTAATCCCACTATTGTGTGACTGTCTCGGATGGATTCACAAAGTCTCAACTGTCAGTTACATACAGTTATGTGACCTAAGGCAGGATACAGGCCCAGAGGGTAGGAAAAAGCCAACTTTCTAAAAGTGGCATTTTCAAACTTGCAATGATAAGTCAGACATTACCATTACAGAGGATTCATAATTACAAGTTCATAGACACCATACATGACATATCTACTACATGTGGTTTAAGAATTACAGCTTAGTAAATATAATAAGGAGTCTCCAATATTATCCTATGGGAGGGGTAGGCCTCACAGTAATGAAAAATGAATTTGAGAGTTGTTCACTACTAGGACATGCAAACGTAAAAAAGTACATGTTTTACCTTTTAATTACACAGCACAAATCCAGCAAAAAGCAGGACGGGGAAAGCAAAATATTTGGGGTGAACCTCTAGAGAGGGCCATTTCCAACAGAAATGCCATAATGTCTGGTATCCCTATGATCACACCTAGAGGAACAAAACTTGATCTCAAGTCTTGGCAGAGATATGCTCATACACAAGGGAGACTGGAGAGAAAATATGCTAAAAATCTGGCAAAAGTCATGTTCAGAGTGTTAGGGTAAGTGGGGCTGGCATTATATCAATAGATTTATTCAGTCATTCAGAATTAGAAATTCATGATTTTCCTCCTGCGAGTTTGGTATCTCTCATCAAATGATTAGTGAACCATCTTAAAGAAGAGCCTAAAATCTGACCCAACCAGTTACCATACAAAATCAAAGTCTTATTGACAATGCCTGGAAAATATTTTGTAAGCAGGCCTGTGCACAAGAGGCCTGAAATGGCAGCTTTCTTACGCTGCCTGCAGCCCTGGCCTGAGTTCAGTCAGGGCCGGCCTGCCCCGTGCACAAGAGGCATGAAACAGCAGCTTTCACTGCCTACAGCCCTGGCCACTAGTGTGCAAAAACAAGGAAAAGGAAAAGAGACAATGAAATACATAGGTCCTCCAGGGGGTGTCCTCCTCTCTCCTCCTTGTCCTCTGCAGCGGACTGGCTCTCTGTCTCCCTCTGCCCCCTGCTTCCAGGCTGCTGGCAGCCGTACGCACTGCAGCCCAGTAATAGGCTACATAGCACAAGTGCAGAATATCTGCGCTTGCTCTGTGTAGCCCATAACTGCGTTGCAGTGCGCATCAGGTGAGCTCTGCTCTGCTGGTGGGGCAAGCAGAGTTTTTGGATGAACTCTGTGCTCCAAGCGGAGTGCCAAAAGCTCTGTTACCTTGTCCAGCAGAGCGGAGCTCCCTGCCCAACCCTAATGTCCGAACCATTTTCTAAGTACATGATCCAGTTTAGGAACGAGAAAACTTATAGCGATTATTGCTCTTCCCATTTTGTGACTTGGCTAAATTGTGATGTTAGGAAAGAAAGAATGATCACTGTACTTTCGACAATATTTTTATGTACATGCCTCTTTTATGGACTTTGACCGAAATCGAGTACATAGACATACAAGTGATCCATGCTAATAAGACATAATGGATTGCGTAGACTACATTCCCAAGGAAAAATCTGCACATATTTGGTAATTCTAGACTCTGATCATTCAGAATATTTTTTCCTGGGTTAGTTTTCTAGGGTTTAATTTAATTGATTTCAGTAAGACTACAAAATATTAGAAAAATACATTTGAAAATTAAAATATCTACATCTCATTGTATCTTCAGCCTGCAATGACATTATGATGAAGTGTTTACACCAAAACATAGTCCTAACTGTGCCTAACACATGAAGTTTGAAAGGGTGGATAAGCAGAACAAAGAGGTACGTGTGACTGAACAACCTAATGCTAATTTTGTTTAAAAAAGCACAGGCACCTAGGTGTGCAAAAACCCTGACAGTGAAAGGGTTAAAGGTGAGTGATGGACGGTGAATGACAAACATGAATTAAATGGCAAAATGTGAACTGTGACACGCCCCTTTCCATCATTCCTGAAATACAAACCGCTTTCTTACTTTGGTGTAAGACGTCAATGAAAAGCGATACTTAACCCACAGTAACTATAATCAGGAGACATGTCTTAATTTAAAACCTTCCAAACTTGCTTGATGTGATCCCTCTCATGTTCTTAATTACTGTTTTTGGTGAACTGCAGGTGCGTGATGTTACGGAAAATGGAAAATGATGGAAAGCTAAGGTGACAGGAACTCATACCAAATGAGTGCCACCTTTTCCTGTTAAGTGCCCCAGAGTGTCAATTAAGGTACCATCATCTTCAAATAAAGGAAAAGAAGGTTAGAAATAAACTGATACTGACACTGACACTTCAGGTGAGTGAACATGTAAATATAAGGACAACTCTTCTATAAAAAGCAGGCTGATTTTCTCCTTATAGCTTTTAAGCAGCTTGGTTTGGAACAATGTGTACTATAATGCACTCTTTTACCTCAGATTCTTCGAAATATCTTCAAGGGGGCGGGGGCAATGTGTTAAAGCTTGACTTTCTACCTTCACTCACCCACTGCATTTAATGATTGGTGCTCCCACTTTCTATTCCATCAATTTTAAATTTCCCTTATGCTAGATGGTGTAATGCTGCAAGCAGCTACTGCAAAAGGAGGAGGTTTTTGACCTACACCTAGTGGAGCCCTTCTCTGTTCTTTCATATAAAAGTCAAAGAGAAATTGTTTTTGCCTCTCGGAAAATGCTGCAGATTTGTGTGTATTTAACTGAAGGACACAGACTCTTTTGAATTGTAATGTGGTCACAAGACACAATGGGATTTTTTTATCATCTTGGCCACTAGGCCTTTCCCTCCAAGAAAGCTAAGCCCTTTTGGGGTATTTATGTTAGCTAGCACATAACATTTTTCCCACATAAGGTATCCATGCCGAAATTCTGTCCTTCTTTCCCAGCATCATGGTGATTGTAAAGGGTCAAGACTGATTTGCATATGGCTGGGTCCAAATTGGGGTGACGTGGCGAGCAAAATAGCGATGGATTAAACCCAGACCTGTGACTGGGGGTGAGTATTTGAAAAGTTTCAACACTCCGTCCATCATTTTATTTTGTTTTGTGATGTTGCTTTGTGCGCCCTAAGTGGCAGGGGTATGCCCAGACGTGGGTCCCTTGCTCGCTGCACCACTGGATTCAAGCTAGCCTGGCTGATGAAGGGTGATATCCTAAAACTGGTCCCAGGATGCTTGTTTCCTGTCCAGGGAGGACCAGGCCTAGCAGTTGGGGCTGGACTATTCCCATGGGGAACAGGGTCAAGACTGATTTGCATATGGCTGGGTCCAAACTGGAGTGATGTGGTGAGCAAAATAGCGATGGATTAAACCCAGATCTGTGACTGGGGTGAGTGTTTGAAAAATTTCAACACTCCGTTCATCATTTTATTTTGTTTTGTGAAATTGCCAGTTGTGTTGGGAAAATGGTAAAACGATGCTCCATAAAAAGTGTCTGTTTTTCTTTCTAAAAAAGGAATCAACAAATAATTTGCTGGGGTAAGTTCACCATCTAGCCAGCTTTCAGGAACACACAGATCTGTATCAAAAACTATTTTTTATAGCAGCTGTGGCATTTTTCTAAGAGCACATTTTTTCTATTTTTTCTGTTTCAACCTAATTCCAGGTTGTGCTGGAAACAGGTTTGAAATCAATGGGTGATGCCAGAAACTTATACATTTCTAAAAAGGAGAGAGCATTCTAATTTCAGAAAGGTGTTATTTGTGTAGATCCCTCAAGAACTTCCTAATGAAACTCATCACAAAAAAAAATAATAATATTGAAAATGAGTAGTAAAAACCAGCCATTCGTGACATTTTCATCTGTAAATTCTTGCCATGATGGGTGATTTATAAAAGCAATATACCTTTATGGCCACTACTCACTTCTGGTGATATATAATTTGCAGGTTTCACAAGGAGCTGAGGTGCCAGCGCCAACAACTAAGCTGCAACTCCCAATGTGTACAGGGTATAGAGAAATTTATATGGCTAAATACAAAAAGTCAAAATGGATAGGAATGAAACCAATGAACTTCTGCAATGTACACCAGATGCTGAGTTTAAAAGCAGTAGTTATTTGTATGTTTCTGAATATGTGAGTACCCATACTAGCATGTGGTTTAGATGGAATTGGGTAAAAAAAAAAAATTCTTATACCTTGGCTTATATTTGGAAGGCAAACATGTATAGCAATCTAATTGGTAATAACGCATGTTCTGCTATTCAGTGTTTATAGGTGTCTCCTAATAAAAATAGTACCATACCAGTGCAGCAGGGCTTAACACCTGTGACACAATACACTCCAAAACGGAATTTGAAAACATTATTTTTCACCCAGGAGAATCCATGCTCTTTTGCAGCATGGGTAGATGTAGATTTTGGACCCTGGCTCAATTGCCAGCCAGGAAAACGTACCATACTCAGTCATTTATAGAAACTAGACACATGGGTTAGTCTGGAACGGCATGGCTTGCCTGGCTCTGGCCACGTTTTTGTACCCAGAAGCCTCATGCAAACCTCAAAGTATGGCTAAAACACACGTAATCCTCACATTTTTGTGAGGAAAATGTTTGGAATCTATGGGGATCCACACATCTCTTACCACCTAACATTTTCCAAGTGTCCCATTAAAAATGGTACTTTACTTGTGGATAGACCTAGTGCAACAGGAAGGAGCCCGAAAAGCAAAATGAACACATTACATTTTTCCACTGAAAACTGACCCTTTTTTTTGCAAAGTTGAAGTCTGTGGATTTTGGGCCCTATCTCAGCACCTACGGAAACCTAGCAAACCTCCACATTTTTTAAAGCTAGCTACTCAGGTGAGTCTAGTTTGCCATGACTTGAGTTGACTTGGGTTGCTCTCATCAGTTTTATTTTACCCAGATGCCCTTGAAACCTCAACCTATTGCCAAAAAAAACAAATTTTCCCCATATTTCAGCCTGTAAGGAACACTTGTGGAATCTGCAAGGAACTATAGATTTCCTACCACCCAGCAGTCCCCCAAGCCTCTCAATACAAATGGTGCCTAGCTTGTGTTGGTAGGCCTGGTGCCAGCGACAAGAAAGGGCACAAAACACAATGTGTAGGCATCTGCATTTCCTGTCAAAAATATGACCTGATTTGGCCATCAGGGTTTCTGTGGTAATTGGGCCTGGGCTTGGCGGGCAACCAGGTAATCCTACCAAACTCAGACATCTCAGAAAACTAGATTCACAGGGCAGTCCATGATGGTGTGCCTCATGTGGATCCCACATAGTTTTCATACCAGCAACGTCCTGCAAACCGCACACTGTTCTTGCCTTTCTTTGACATTAATATCTGGACTTCAGGTATCGACTAACTTTTGAACACCCAGTGTTCCTCCACTTTTCCTGATAAAAACACTGATAGGCACACTTAAAACCAAGTTCAATAAGCATCCCTTGGGCGACTCTCCTTGACCTTGGGTTGATTAGGAAAGTTTTGTGATGATTTATCGATGTTATAAACAAAACAAAAACACTCTTCCTATGGAAACTCTGACTCATATATAAATACACACTGTCTACCTCCATTCTGAAATATATGTTTTTTATGCTAATAACTTTGCTGACTTTTCACAAAATTTTCCCAAAAAAGTTAATCCAAGTTTTTTGGGGTGATCTGTCAAGCTCTGAGAATAAAGGGGTGCCAAAACATTGTTCCCCATTCAATTTCCCTAAGAAAAAGTAGGCAACGATGCAGGGATATTGCTGAACAGAATGACACCACATGTTGCAGAAAGCTAAGAGGCAGATTTATCACAATGTCCAGCAACGCAGCACAGCAAGTTACCTTGCTGTACTGTGTTGCATGACAGGGAGCGGGCAGGAATGCACCATAATTAACATTATATGTCACATTCCTTCCCTCTTTTGTGTTAGTGCACTATGCTCTGCCTAGTACCAATGCAGACACCCTTGTAGGCCCGGTCCCTATACTGAAATTTAAAATAAAGGTTTAAAGGGGCAGGGTAGGGATACACTGGACCTAATGGGGCGGGGGGGGGGTCTGTGTATGGTTACCTGGAGATGGGCTTTTGACCATTTGAGGGAGTTGTGTGTTGGACCAGTAGTCAGGCCAGGGTCTGCACCAAATGCCAGCCACACACTGCCAAAGGTTGTGCATGGCAAGGGGTTGGACCCAAACATATGTTAAAAAATATAAAAACTCCCTGAACAAATATGTTTATAGTTGATTTATATGTGAGAAAGCTATTAAGATGTTAACTTTCAATGGTAAAACAATGTTAGAAATCCACTGACTGCCATTTAAATATAAAAAAAACCTGAAATGTGCCAGTTACACATAACAGTTTCAAGAATAACTTGCATTGCCATAGATTTAATCCGTATGTAATACATGAGATCATGGGCAGTGCATCACAGCAGTACTAATTATACTTATGTCAGTCACATATAATTGGCAAATTTATTTTTTCAATGGAAATTAAAATCTTACTACTTTCCTACGATATATCTATATATATGTATATATATATATATATATATATGAATTAATGCGTACTATATTTGAGCATGCCACATTAACCCTAAAATAACCTCTTATTACCCCTTACCGTCGCTGAACCCTGCCTACCCTTACACAATATCAATCCTGAAGCCTAGAAACAACTTTCTACTTAGTGCTACACTTTTCTTTATGTCGTGCAAAGGATCCTAAAAAAAATCAAACCATATCACTCCATCACGAGGGACCTCAACTTGCTTCCCAGGAAGGCCACGATCCATGCTAAGACTTACTCACTTACCAAGCTCTTTATCTAAGTCTTAACTAACACTAAAACAAATACTTTTATGTCTGGTTTTGAAACTATGGAACAATCCACCAGGGATTATCAACAATAACCTGCTATTGTTTAAAAAAACACTGAAGATTCGTATTTTCAGACCTTATGTATACGCATTTATTTAGAGATAATCTATAATAACCACCTCCTCAGAATTTTTTCAAAAAGTCTTAGGCCCATATTTATACTTTTTTGTGCCGCATTTGCGCAGCTTTTTGATGCAAACTTGCAAAATACAATTGTATTTTGCAAGTTTGCGCCTTTTTTGCATTAAAAATGTCGCAAATGTGGCGCTATAAAAGTATAAATATGGGCCCTAAATTTGTAATTTCTTTTCTTCATGTGCCCCTCCCTTATGCCTCCATTATATTGCATTTACGACATCCCACTGCTGTTATCATGACAATCACTTTATCTTGTAGAAATGCAACCCTAAAACACCACCACTGTTTCCTGGGAAAGCCAGGAAGTGCATACAATATTCATGAACTGTTCATAAGGCATTCTAGAAAAAAAATTAATAATAGCTACAAAAGTTACCTCAACTACTAGGTGCCACCAAGCAATCATAAATCCACCACTGCTCCCTGATGCAGCAGGAACTGTCCCAACTACCACATAATGTCACAGTGAGCACTAAGCCCCAAACTCAAGACTGACCAGTACATTCAATGAATTGGAGAAATATATTACAGGTTTTTCAAAAGACTATTTAGACCACTTCAGAAGTTCAGTTATGAGGCACTGACTCAGCAAAGAAATATTGTCTGAAAGGTGACTTTACCCCACCACCTGTCCAAGTTGGCTCCCTGTGCTTCTTCCACACTGTTCACTGTTATTTTTCTTCTAATTTAACCAAGACAGGACCAGGCAGATGAATTATGCCACACAGGATCTGTGATCAAACATTACTTTATTGCTCAACATAAACTAGCACACTCTGAATTACATCATATGTTCTGTTAACCACTCCTTAACACCTCCCCTACATTACATACTTTCTGTTCAGAGTCCACCAAGAACCACAAGAATTCTAGTGTGCATAACTACAAGATGCAACATCTACCTCTTTGTTAAACAATTAGGCGGCAGACATCACCAAAATCAAATTTCCTTTATTAGTCAGTGAGGCACTCTGACTTTTCTGCAAGCTTGGGTGATTCCAGATGATAGAGGTCCAACCTGGTTGGGCAAAGGTGCCACAGATTCATGTTTTTGAGACAAACCTGCTGAATGGGTAGCTTCTCATACAGTTTCAGGACTCAACAGGTGTAAAGCAAAACACAAACGCTGTGGGATAGCGTAGATGTTTGACATGTGATGTGTCCCAAGTGATGGATTATCCACGACAATGTGCTGACAACTCATGTCCTTTACATGCCACAACCTGTAAAGGATCCGCAGCAAAAAGAGCATCTGTTTCTCGTCTGCATTTCTGCTTAACTAATACCCAGTTTCATTTGTCAAAAACTGCCTCCTGGGTATGGCAACGTTGACTTCGTATGTTTTCATTTTCATTTTCTGAACCGCTTCAGTAATTTGATTCTTATCAGCATTCACTGATTGATCAGAGGTCCATTGAGGTAGTTGTATTCTGATGGCTCTCCCAAATAGCAAGGTGGCTTGACTCTCCCCAGTTGTGGAATGAGGAGTCGAATAATAGGCCTTGAGGGCCTGACACATGGATTTGTTCAAATCAATGCCCTTCATGTATGATCACTGAATGACCCTCTTGAGGGTTCCCATGAAACATTCTACACCATTTACTTGGGGCCAGAGAGGTGTAAACTTTGGGTGTTTGAGGGTGGGTCAAACAAGAAATTCTTTGAACCCTTTGCTGATAAAGGGCGGACCATAATTTGATTTGAGGAAAAATGTCATCAAGCCATTCTATGACTTCGTCATGGGTTGTCAAAAATAGGTCTTCCACCAAAGGTAAACATGAATGTTCATCTATGACTACCATAAGAGGGCGTCTATCTCCTTAAGTGACAAAAAAGGCAACTGCATCTCTCTCCCAGGCATGGGCAGTAAGATCAGACATTGTCAATGGGTATCGCATCATTTTGATGCAGATGTGGCATGCCTTCAGGTCTTTCTCGACTTGCTCATCTAGCGGAGGTAACCACACTCAATCTCTTAATGCACTTTTAGTGGTTGCAACACATGGTGTCCATCATGGGCCAACTGGATGACCCACTGTCTGAGGCTTCCAGGTATGGCAATTCTCGAGCCTCATAGTATAACGTCTTCTTAGGTGACTGCTAACTCACCCTTTATATTTTTAAACTTTTGGAATTCAACATCAGTGGCTAGGGGCCAGGTACGTCTCCTCCTTGATCTCATGGTAATCAGTTCTTTGATTATTATAATTCCTTTATTAGGGGTGGGTGGACAAATTCACTACACTCGCAGAGTTGGTGGAACTCGGGAACTCCGTACTACATGTGTAACATGGAGTTCCTGATAAATTTCACCATCCAGCATGTGGCAGAATTTGCTTCCTTTGGTGCATGTGAGACTTGTTTTGGTGCACGCTGGCAAGTGCTACAACACTCTTTGGCCTCTTGCAATAGCGCATGAGATTGCACACGCACTAGCATTGCTTCTGGCCACGATGGCGCCTTACCGTGCCTTTTTCGTGACGCTGACAAATGCGAGCGACCGCAGATACATCTCTACTCGAGAAGCAGCTAAATCTACTTGAAAAGATGTTTTCAATTGAATATTGTACTCCAACAGATCATTCACGTTGTTTTTTCAGTGTGAGAAGCCTTTTTTTCATTTTTTTTTTTTTTAACAGTAAGGAAGTACCCCAGAGTCTCCAAATTCCTATTCCTGTCCAGCAGGCTCCTCGCAGTGCTTTGTCCCTCTCGTGGTAACTTTTTAGTTGAATTTCAAAGTGGAAGGATCACTCTCTGTGTCTGCTGAATATATGCCAGTGTATTTAAGGACTTTGATTTTGTGATCTCACAAATAAGTTAAAAAACTATTGTACAAGGGTGTTGTTAGTTTGATAGGGCATGCACCAGTATTTCTTTGCAATTCCAATACATTTTTAAATTTGATTGTGCTGGGAGGCCTGTAGTTTTAGAAGGGGGCTTTTTTAGCATTTCATTTATGATCTTTTCTAAGGAAGAATGTTGCACAGTTCAGTACTTTTTCTCCATGTTTGTTACATTTGCAATATCCATTTAATTTACTTTGTAGCCTAGTCTGACAACCGGCCATCCAACCAAGCGGCCCAGTACTAGTCATCAGTGCATGATTGAAGTGTGTCTGTGTTACATGCTGTTTAATTTTTTTTTAAATCATTTAAGGCAAGGATGGCTTTGGAATAAATAAAACATGTGGGTTATTTTTTGTATTTCACATTTCCACTGCAAAAAGTTTACAGGTGGGTTAATATCTGATGCCATAGGAGGATGTATGTTGTAAGATATTTATAGATCAGTTAATTTTGTTTTTTTGGTTTGCTGAATTAATGGTAGTGTTTTATTAAGTGTTATCATGCCTCCTTTGTCCAGCCAGTGCATGTGCATGTGTTTGCCATAGGCCGCCATTTGTCTTTGCTCCCAATGGCATGTGGCCAGAGGTCATTTTGTGTAGTCAGTGTCCATAGGCCTGAATGTATTCTTTGTTTTAGAATCCTCCTTGCTTGTTTGTTGATCATGAGGCTGGTGGGCATTTTGTGCAGCCAGCCAGTGTGCTTTTCCCATAGGCCTGCATGTGTTCTTTGTTGTGGCAATGCCTCCTTGCTTGCTGTTGTTTGTTGACCATGTGACTGGTGGCCATTTTGTGTATCCAGCCAGTGTGCTTTTCATATAGGCCTGCATGTGTTATTTGTTTTGGACATGCCTACTTGCTTGCTGCTGTGTTTGACCATGTGGCCGGTGGCCATTTCGTGCAGTCAGTCAGTGCGCTTTGTCTGTGCAGTTGCATGTGTTCTTTGTCCTCCATGCCTCCTTGCTTGCTGCTGTTTGTTGACCATGTGGCTGGTGGCCATTTTGTGTAGCCAGCCATTGTGCTTTTCCCATAGGCCAGTGTGTGTTCATTGTTGTGGCCATGCTACCTTGCTTGCTGTTTTTATTGACCATGTGGCTGGTGGTCATTTCGTGTGGCCAGCCAGTGTGCTTTTCTCATAGGCCTGTATGTGTTATTTTGTTAAGATCATAAATCCTTACTTGCTGCTGTTGTTCGATCATGTGGTCGGTGGCCTTTTTGTGCAGCCAATCAGTGTACGTTTGCCATAGGTTTGCATGTGTTCTTTGTTCTCCAATGCATCCTTGCTTCTATTGTTGGTTGCCCATGTGGCCGGTGACCATTTTGTGCAGACACTCTTCAGTCCAGATTTCTAAGATGTTTTATAGGGATATTTAGGAGAGGACTATGGCTTTTTTTCATTTTATTTACTTTTACCTCATATTAATTTATTAAGATGCTTGAGGATCATTATAGTATACAAATATATTGAGATTATGATGAATAGTGTTTTATACTTTCTGCTTTTTTTGCATTTCCACCTGCACCTCTTTGCCTCCCAATGGGTTTCTCACAGTCTTGTAGAACACCATCAATTCATTTTTGTTTATTTATTTTTTCTATTTGAATTTTTTAATGTAATTTTATTTTTTGTTTGTTTTTATTTTAATTTTTGTATGTATGTAATTTATTTTATTTTTAAAATTCATTTTAAATTTCTTTTTTCATTTCTTTTTGTATTTTACCTCCATTCATCTGCCTTAGACGCACAGCTGCACAACAGTATTCATTTTGTAAGGATTATTCCATTTCTCCTTAGACCTTCCGTCTGCCATAGGTAAACACAAGACTTCGGTGGTTATTATGACATTGGTGGTGAGTGTTAAAGTGGTGGAAATACCACCAACAGGCTGGCGGTAAATACCGCCAAATTATGACCATAGCGGTGATCCCTCCCTTCGACAGCCAATGTACCACACTAACTGCCAGGGTGTTAACACCACTGACCACCGCGGTAGGTGTCAACAGCCAGGTGGAAGCCAAGGTACAGCCCACCATATTATGACATAGCAAACCACCAGGACCAATGCCATCAAAAGCCTGGAGGAAACACTGCACACAAGACAAAAGACTCACCTTCACGGACACAAAGGACTCTGCCGCCGCCATGAAACCAGAACTTCAATTTTTCCCAATGCTCTTCTACGCCGTGGCCCTCCTGGAACACCAACGCCCACGAAGACGACGACGGTGAGTACAGCTGCCTAGCACACAAGGGAGGGTGGGAGGAAAAGGAAAGTGATGTGCAGAACACACACCATTCCCACACACATCATACACAGAACCAGCTGCAGAGTAAAACCAATGTCACAGGACCCACATCTAAATTAAAACAAAGACCACACTGAGAATCAAGGAACACTGTAATTTGATGCCAACAGCCACCATATTGTCTAATGGAAAGCAAATGCAGGCGTCAATGTCCAGAATGGGCCAATGGCCAGTCCAAAGTACAAAAGGGCCCCATGGCCACACGGCATAGTCCAAGGCCCAACTTGACTCCTGACACACTCTGGAATCCACTGTGCTGCCTCTGCTGGAGGTGAGGGCTGTTGTGCCTCTGCTGGAGGTGAGGACTCCTGTGCCTCTGCTGAAGGTGAGTGCTCCTTGACCACTGCTGGTGGAGGTGTAACCCTGGCTTCCTCTGCTGGAGGTGGGGGCTGCTGTGCCTCTAAAGTAGGTGAGAGGTCCTTGCCCTCTGCTGGTGGAGGCGGCCTCTTGCCTCACTTTGGTGGTGGTCTGGGAACCTGCCCCTTTCTTTGGTGGTAGAGTAGGAACCTTCCTTTTGTTTAGTAGTGGACTGGGATCCTTGGCAATCCTTGGTGGTGGAGGGGGATCCATGTGTCCCCTCTTGTGATGGGTCCCCTTGGTCTTTGAAATGTCACTTGTGTCCTTGCCTCCAAGACTAGGAGGTACCGCCCCTGCCCCGTCTCATGTCCCTTGGTTTTCACCGCCCTAGTCCTACCTTTCTGAGGTGGAGGTGTGCTCAAAATATGAGTGACAGCCATCACACTCTTTGGCCCATTTATGCCAGCAGATGGGAGCAGTGGCAGACTGTTTGGCTGAGGTGTTGTGCTGGGTCGTTGGGACCCCGGGGGCTGAGGGGGACGGAAGAGGTCAAAATAGGCAAGGAAAAGCTTCTTAAGGACATTGGGGTGGGAAGTGGGAGGAGGGATGGGAGTTGAGGTTGAGGGAGTGGTTGTCAGAGCTGTACATCAGCTGGACTTGGGTGCAGGTGCATGGGCAGTGTGCATGTGTGAGTTGGATGGCTTTTGGGGGTCTGAGTGCGTGTGTTTGTATCTCTTAGGAGGGGGAAGACAGGGTGGGAGAGGACAAAAGGGATGCATGTATGGATGTTGTGGAGATGTCTGCAAGTGAGCTGTGTCTGCTGCTTGATGTGGTGATGGAGGTGGTGGCTGTTGATACAGTGCATGCAGGTTTGAGTGTGGACGTGACTGTGAGGGAGGAGGAGGAGGCGGAGGGGATACAGTGGAGGCAGTGGATGTTGTTGTGTGTGCAACTGTCTGTTGTTTGTGTGAGTGCTTGTGGCCTAAAGTGTGCTGCCTGTATTTGACTGTGCTACTCTTGTGTGATGTTTTGTGTACATGCTTGTCTGTATGCGTGGATGGGATGGGTTGGGGATGAGAAAACTGCGACTGGAAAGTGGTAGTTGGAGGGGGGACAGTAGGAACAGGGACACTGGCTGCCAGCGGAGAGGAGGGCAGAGCCTGAAACACTCTCTGTAGGGCCACCAACCCACAGTGGATGCCCTCCAGGTATGCATTGCATTGCTGCATCTGGGATACCAGCCCCTGGATGGCATTCACTGTGGTTGACTGTCCTATACAGATGGATCTCAGGAGGTCAATAGCCTTTTCAATGAGGGCAGCAGGGCTCACTGGGGCAGGCCCTGAGGTGCCTGGGGTGAAGGAGATGCCCAACCTCCTGGGTGTGTGGGCACGGGCAACTCAGTGGGGGGCTACAAAGAGGGCAGTGCTGTTACAGGGGGTGGCAGCTGTACCGGTAGCTGGGGTGGCTCCAGAGGTTTCCACCACCACTAGGGAGCTCTCATCAGAGGAGGAATCATAGTCACTGTTGTCTCTGCCGTGGTGCTCTCTTCGCCTTCCGTCCCACTGGTCACCTTGATGTTGGTGGACTTTACCTCCTGGATCCTGTGGGATGCAGCTCCCCCAGTCGCCGGTGACCCTGCTCCTCCGCCATATGGACAGGATGACAGAAGAAAACAGGGGGAAAGGGAGAAGGGAGCACTGGGTCAATTACAGCACCAACACCACAGATGACATACACATTACCATCACACACAGGGATCAGGATTGAGCACTAAACATCGCAGTGGCATTCCATTGGCTAGGTACCACAGCAAGATGTGAGCCAAACACTGCCATCTGCACTCCTCCTGGGACCCACTAAGCCCTCTCTGACATGGAATGCCACCTAGCTAGGTTACAAGATATTGCTATACACCCATTTACCTTGAGCTGGACCATGCAGCAATGTCTGAGCTGGCTTTAAGGGGTACCCACTAACTGAAACCCATCACCAGGATCCCATGCAGGCAACACAAATGGTTGTCACGCTCACTGTACTCACCCCCTTGTGGATGCTGTGCTGCCCTTAAGCGCCCATGCGTCTCTGGGCAGGCCACCAGCAGTATGCAGGCCATTAGGGGGATCAGGTTCTGACAGGCATCCCACCCTCATTGGGAGGCCATCCCCAGTCGGGAATTTGTGGTCTTCTGGGCCCAGCGTCTCAGGTCCTCCCACCTTTTCCTGTAGTGGGTGCTACGCCTACCATAGACCCCCAGGGTCTGCACATCCTTACATGGCAGGCCAAAATTCCTTCTTCTGATGGGCGCTGACCTGCAGAGGTAATACAAACAGGAGGACACCATTAACCATACAATCCAGCCTGTCACACATATGGTCCACAAATTACATTTCCATCTCTATTGGCACACAGATCACTCGGCGCCCTGCATGTACACTACCACCAGACATACCCCCCACCCAAATTACACACTGCCAGCACACACATGTCCATACAACCTTGTTGAATGCATCGTCCCCATGGTGTACTCACCTGTTGGTCTGGCGGCCCATACAGCTGTCCATATAAGTGTAGGACCCCATCCACCAGACACTTTAACTCCTCCGAAGTGAAGGCTGGGGCAATTTCCCCTGTCAGAAGGGCCATGACAGGATCCAGACACAGGTCACAGCAGCACACGCAGCGTGGGTGTTGCCATGTGGAAAGTCTGGAATCAAGTGAGGTTATAGACAGAAAATGGCGGTCAGGTCCACGTCGGTGTACGCTGTCACCGCTGCCGGTGATCCCCATTGGACACTGTACTCCATAGAGCCCCATTTAGCCAATGAGGAATAGCACGGCTGTGCAAGACCGCCTTCGCCGTGATACCCAATGCCGGTGGAGTTACATCACTTCAACCTGTCTATACTTACAGAACAGGCGGTCGCCATTTTAAGGTGGTGGACAAAAATCAGACATTGGAAACTGCGTCAGTGCTGTAAATTGTACATACATTGTCCGATTACATGCTCAGTTACACTGGGGTGGTGGTTCCATTGTTCAGTTTGTGACACTCTTCTCCCTCTTGTCTACCTTAGATGCCTACCACTGTGGAAGAATAGGAGGATAAGGCAAGAGCCCGTGTACAGACCCCTTGTGGACTTGGCTACACTGGAGGACAGGCACATAATACTGACCTATAGACTGGACAGGACAACAATCACAGAGCTGTGTGCCCAATTGGAGACTGAGCAGATGTCAGCTATCCGTCATCCCACTGGGATCCCCCCTCTTGTGCAAGTTCTATCAGTGCTCCATTTCCTGGCAACTGGTTCTCTCCAAATGACAGTGGGCTTGGCAGCAGGAATGTCACAGCCAATTTTCTCAATAGTGCTGGCAAGGGTTTTGTCTGCCTTGCTCAAATACATGTGCAGCTACATAGCTTTCTACCAAGTGGAAGATTTGGCCTCTGTGAAGTCTGAATTCTATGGAATGGGACATATTCCTAATATTCCTAATATTACTGGGGTGATTGATGGAACACATATTGCATTTCCCCCCACCCGCCACAATGAACAGGTGTTCAGGAATTGGAAGAGTTTCCACTCACTCAATGTGCAAATGATGTGCCTGGCAGACCAGTACATCTCCCACGTCACTGCCAAGTATCCTGGGTAGGTGCATGATGTCTTCGTCCTGAGGAAAAGCAGCATCCCAAATGTGATGGCACAACTACAGAGGCACAGGGTGTGGCTAATAGGTGAGCCTGAGTCCCTACCCAATATATGTCAGTGTATGCCTTCTGGAGTCATCCCCCATACCATTGTGTAAGGCTAATGTTTGTCCCTCTATACTTGCAGGTGACTCTTGCTACCCAAACTTATTGTGGCTTCTAAACCCCTGTGAGGAATGTCAGGACAGGGGCTGAGAATTGGTATAATGATACACATGGGTGAACCAGGCAGATCTTAGAACATACCTTCGGCCTCCTGAAGGCCAGGTTCAGATGCCTTCATCTGGCAGGTGGATACCTGTGCTACTCCCCTGCGAAGTTGTGTCAGATAGTTGTAGTATGCTGCATGTTGCACAATCTGGCCCTCAGACGATATGTGCCTTATCTGCATGAGGAGGAGATTGGAAATGCCCCTGTGGCAGTAGTGGACACTGAGGACAGTGAGGATGAGGATGCTTAGGATGAGGATGTGGACAACAGAACAACAGTAATACAGCAGTACTTCCAATAACACACAGGTAAGACCAGGGAACTGACCATTCCTCTAATTATTTATGTTTTCTGTGTGGCTGTAGCAAGATGGCAGTCACTTCCTTTACATCTCAACTGACTGTCACCCATGCCTTCTCAATTTGCAGATGTTGGTGTTATTACAACTGTGTACTGATGTGATGACTACAGACAGCTACAGGTCATTATTTGTATACTATAACAAAGTACATGTCAATTCCACAAGATGTAACTGTTAACATAATTGCACATTTTCATCACATAAAGCACCATCACTCAAGTTGTAGTAAAATTAACAGAAGAAATAGTGCAATGGAATGGGGTGATGGTAGAGGTAAGTCAGGGCATTGGTCCAGTCTGTTTGTAGCACAGGTCCAGTGCCCAAGGGGCAAGAGGAATGGGATCAATGGTAGTTCAAAGTGGACAATGTGAGACAGTGAAACAGAAGGGGCACATTCATGAGGGTCTCATTTCCTGGCGGTGTTCTTGATCTTGGCAAGTGTCTCTGACATCTGTCCGGGTCGCAGGGACCATTTGCGGGGTGGTTCACCTTCTGCAGGGGGAGAGGTGCTGGCGGCCTGTTGGTCCTGTGGCAGGACCTACTGTCCACTAGCTGCCTCAGATATGGTGGGCTGTTCAGTTGAATGGCAAGTGGAAGGGGCCTGCTGGTGTGCTGTATATTCCATTATGATGTTGGCCATATAATCCAGCACCCCTGCTATTGAGACCATGGTGGTGTTGAGGGCCTGCAAATCTTTCCTGATCTCCTGATGGTGTACCTCCCACTGCCACTGGCTCTCCTGCATGTTATTAATAATGTGGCCCATCTTGTCCTGGGATTGTTGGTAAGCCCCCAGGCCACGGGTGAGTGCTTCCTGGGCAGTCGGTTCTCTGGACCTGTCCTCCCTGGCGCACAGATGTTCTCTGTGTCCCCCTGTCCCTCTGTGCCTATGTCCCCTGAACGGTGTGCCCACTGCTACTGTTCCCAGGACCCTGATTGTCTTGCCTATGAGGTGTGGACTGGGGTCCCTGTAGAGGTAGGCACACTGCTGATTGACGTGTCCTAGGAAAAGAGGTGTGGGGACGTTGGGTGGCTGATGTGGGGTTGGATACTGAAGGGGAGGCTCTGTGGTGGACTGGGTGTGGGCCAGGGTATCTGACTGACCAGTGGTCCCTGATGGGCCAGAGGGTTCATCCAGATCCAGTAGTCCAGAGTCGTTGTCATCACGGGTGGCATCTTCTGGAGGGGGACTGGGTAGCCTTGGCACCTCCTCGCCATTGGGATTGGCTGTGGCACCTGTGGGGATGTACGTGGTGCGGTTTATTATGCTACATGTCTGTGACATATTCTGCATCCCTAGCTTCCCCTGTATTGTTGCTGTTGCTCTACCACCTTTGTTTGTGTATGGTGATGTATTGTGGGGTTGTTAGTACTACATGCTGTGTATGCATTGGTGGTGTGTGTAAATGCCGGGATGGGAGGATGTGCATGCAGTGGGTATGGCATGCAGAGCTTGGCATTTAGGATTGTTGTTTGTGTTGGTGCACTTTGTGAGATGGTGTAGAGTGATGGGTGTCAGGGTGAGGGGTAGTGGTGGCAAGCAGTTATGGAGGATAGGTAGTAAATATTGACTCACCAGTGTCGAGTCATCCAGCAACTCTAGTGAGTCCCTTAGGATGCAGTTTTGCCAAGACTTGCTCCTCCCATGCTGTCAGCTATTGGAGAGGAGGTGGGGTCCACTGCCAGTCCTCTGGATGGCAAGCTGGTGCCTTGCTGCCATAGAACGTGCCTTCCACGGTAGGTCGTTCCACCTCTTCCTAATGTCATCCCTTGTTTGTGGATGCTGTCCCACGGCATTCACCCAGTCCACGATTCTCTGCCATAGCTCCATCTTCCTTGCAATGGAGATTTGCTGTACCTGTGCTCCAAAGAGCTGTGGCTCTACCCTGTCTATTTCCTCCACCATCACCCACAACTCCTCATCAGTGTAATGGGGGTGCCTTTGTGGGGACATGATTGTAGTGTGGTGTGTGTTGTGCAGTGGGTGTTGAATAATGTGTTGAGGTGTGGGGTGTGTGACGGATGGATGGGTGTTAATGGTGTGTGTAATTGTTGCTGTGATTTGTGTGGCTATCTCTTTGCTATTTCCATGTTCTTAAAGGGTGGTGGGAAATGTGTGTGTTGTGTTTTATAGTGCTGCGGGTGGGTGTGGTGTGTGTATCAGTGTCAGGTGTGTGATATTAGTTTTGGTCAATGTTGTGTTGTTTTGTATATGGGTAGCCATTCTGACTGCGCCGGTGTGTACCGCCAATGGTTTACCGCCATTGATTGTCTGCCGTGGTGATTCGTGGGTCAGAATGTGGTGGGCGTTGTTTTGTTGGCATAACGGTATGGGTGTTCGTATCAACACTTTACCACTAACCTTTGGTCTGGCGGATTTGTGTTTATGGCAGTATTCTGTCGGTTTCATATGTGTATGTCATAATATGGCGGACAGATGTTCGCCTCTGTGTCGTTATGTTGGCGGCCTTCACCACGGCGATAAGCGGGATTTACCGCCAATGCCATAATGAGGGCCTTTATTTTTTAAAGATTATTCCATTTTCTCATGCACCTCCATGACTGCCACAGGTGCCACTCTTAGAATAGATGTACATAAAGCAAAGACTTACATCTGTATGTTGTTATCTTGATTGGAAATTACCTTTTATGTTATAGTATTGTGGTTTGACTTTGGAATTACATTATGTTGTTAATTATTTAGGGTAATAACTCGAGTAACTAACCACACTAAATATATTGACTTTTCTGAACAAATTCAAACTGCAATATCCTATGTTTCGCAAAATGTTTTTCTTGCTTGTTTGCTTTTAGGTGCATGAGAGACATAACCCACAACACTGCCACTTTCTTGGCAGCACTTTTCATGGGGTCATCTTGATGCTTTCAGTTGGTGGTGGCACTGAGCTGCACAAGTTGAAGAGATTGAAGACTCAGATCATGTGAAGTGTGCGCATGAACGCCACTTTGTACGGACCTTCTGTCTGCCAGTCAAGTTCACAAATTAGTTCACCCCCCCTTCACTGTCTGTGTCTGGCACCATTTGGGGCCTGATGGGAGATCCTTTTTCTTAAGGTGATTGGTCACTTTCACACTTAGTGAAATTTACTTGCAGGGTGCGCTTCTTTTCTTTTGGTTCTTCAGAGACCAGGCCAGTCAATTTAGTTAACAAACACAAATCTACAACAAGTTCTCAAATTATGTTTCTCTTTTTTCTCTTCAACAACAGTGCACTAGAGGTCTAGCTTGCTCAGGTGGGGATGAAGATGGACTGATTCATTACTCAGAATCAGGAAACCATGAGGATGATGACTCTGAGACCTAGCTCTGTGGACTGGAGAGAGATGCTTTGATTTTGGAAATGCTGCTGAGTGTGTGCACTGGCTTAAATGTGAAACTCCTTTAATGTGGTTGTTGTGGTGGGGCATGTTGCTTGTAACTGGAGACAGATTTGCGATGCCACATCATCATCACAGGATGCACTCACTTAGCTAAATGTTATGATGACATTTGTGAGATTGATCAGCCCGGTACATGCAGCCACTTGTCTGATTGGTTGTAAATTTCTCTCACTTCTCAGTTAGTCCATCTGCAATGACTGATAAAATTAATGATTTCAGCAGCCTATGCTCTTGCTCTGCCTCTGAATCTTGGTAGTTGGTACCTTTTTCATGAAGATTGCCTTCTGTCCTTCTCCGTGACTCTACAATATCATTTTTGTTTTACAATCTGCAGGCCTCTTCTTCTCCTGCACAAAAGGTAGAAGCTCATAGCACTCCTGCTTACTTTATTGGACTGGTTCGTCCAGGCATCTAAGAGTGATGGACATTCTTAGAAGAATGCAGATGAACCCCCAATTTGTCAATACAGTTTCATGTTTCTTTTAGCTGTGAGAATTTTTAGTACTGTGTGGGTTCACGTCACATAATTTGCAGTTTTTCCTAGATTGTAACCTAGGTTGTAACCTAGATTACAGAACATTTAGATATATAATAATAATGTGGGTCTCTGCAGCTAAAGGACTATTTGCAATGGATTTAATTAAAGTGTGTCATAATAATTTCTTCATTTGTTTCCACAACAGATTGATGTTTATGTGCTGCTCATCGTTGCCTTGATGAGTATTGTTGTTGTGTAGTGTTTGCCTTTGTCACACATCTACCCAAATCATTTTTCACATCTATTCATCAAACCCCTAAATCTCTTTACCCAGGCTGTGTAATTTATTGAGGTGAGTTAATTTACACCATGTGATAAATGTATCACATACTTGGTGAGGCAGATATGGTGAAAGCAACATCAACTCACTGCAGGATCCTCTACTACCTGAGCAATAGCCCACACCAGCCCCACGTATGAACCCATGCATTAAAGGGGATAAGATCTACAACATTATTCGTCAACATCATCACTCAGGCCTTGTGCTGGGGTAATTCTTAACATTGCCGACTCCACTCCTGACTCTGAGTCCAATTCTCCTGACTCAAGGATTTTCTAACTTTAGTTTTATTTACCTAGCTACTCATTGCTCAGAAGGAGTTACTATTGCTGTTTTTGCTATTTATCAGGTATTCTTTTCTTTGTTATGTCATGGTGGTAGTATTCTGGTTTCAGTCCTTGTAAAGGTATGCTATAAATATATAACTCACTAACTCTGTGCTTTTCTTTCAATTTAGTTGTTTGTGATGGATAGTCCCTTTGATTAATCCTACAGTTGGAGCTCACCTAGGTGGGAGTGGGACCCCGCTTGTTGTAATACCTTACCTGTTAGAGTACTAGCCTGCTTCTACTACCACGACAATTGAGACGACACTGTGGGAAATCCTGCAGTGAGTTTTGGAAGATAGGAAGAATTAGCAGCCGTCACTTTATCTATCCAGGTAAGAGAACTATGGAATGAAGTGAACAAGTTTAGTTAGTAACTAAGGGGAAGATTTATGAAGAGTGGTGCTGCACCTAGTACAGCGTCACTTTTCTTGCACTTCTTAGCAATCCCCTAAAGCCACCATGGTTGCAGTCAAGACACTAATCCTGCACCCAGAGGCCCATTGAAAACAATGGGAGCCTCCCTTTAACATCTGCTCTTATAAGGCGTTAAAAATGCTGTTAAAAATGACGCAAAGAATTCTCTTAGATTTATTTCGGCCTCCCTAACGCTGGAACGCCCCCCTTACATACATTAAGCCAGGTGCAGCCATAATGTGGCGTAAGGGGTTAAAAGTGGCGCAATGCAACCATTGCACCACTTTGTAAATACGGAGCAGTGGTTTTGGCCATTTAACACCACATTAGTGTAAAAAAAATTATGCCAATGTGTCCTTGGAATGGTGCTATGCCTCTTAAATCTGGGCCTAACCTCTGTTGCAGATTCAACTTTACTTCCTTGTTTATCTAGGTTGTTGTAGGCAATATAGGTAATGGAATCATACCCTATTCCCCCATGATCAATAATATAGTTACAGAGGATAGTATGACATGGGTATAACTAACTATAACTAACTGATATGCCTGCATTTTGATAAGAAAGCAGATTAAAAAATGGACTGCACGAAAATGCAACAGTGCAAAGTAAAAATAAAACACAAAAAACTGCAGTAGTATAATTTTTCCCTTTTCTTGTTTTAACTATGAAAAAACATACCCTCTCCACTCAAACCAGGCCATGCCTCGCTTCAAGCAACTTACCCTGTCCTCAACCACTGTCCTAGTCAAAAATGTCCAAAGTCCAAAAAAACTCCCAACCCCCTTCCTAATTCCCACCCTCTCTACCAACTAGAATGTCCCTCCTACCACAACAAAGAATAAAAAAGGACTAGAAGAAGGTGTTCGCCACACGGGTCCAGAGCTCCTCAAGGTTTCTCTCCATGCATGCCAACCTGCTGTCCAGGCGTGCCAGATACTGCAGAACGTGGTGTTGAAAATTGTGGTCCGAGCAGGAGGGGACAGCAGTGGTGGTTGGATGGATGACTGACAGCTGCCGGCTTCACTGGTGATGCTGTTGTGGTGGGAGGATGGAAATGCTGGTAGCTGGCTGGAGGAACTATGGCCTGGGTAAAGGCAGCTGCCTCCTCCTCCCCCTCCAGAGCCACCAGCCGTTGATATATTCTACACGGATGACCTCCAACCTGAGTAATAGGCACTCGATAAAGTCCTTTGTAAAACATGAATTGTGGCTCCAACCTCTTCCACCACAACCGGGCTGCTATCTCATGGCATGTAGGTGGAACAGTAGATGCAGTTATAGCAAGAAAGAAAAAAAAGAAAGTGACATTGTAAACTGTGCTCTGCGCAAACACTTGTTTATAATGATAGTGGCACAGCAGCAGTACATTGCTGGTCCCCCAGGCCCATTGGAATTTGAATTGACTGATTACGAGCCACATGGCTATTTTATACCCACGCATGCCTCACATAAAAGCACTGACAGCCTGAAAGGAATTAAGGCAAAATAAGAGCACACCAAATTAAAAAATATATATATATTTTTTTAACGGATTTCCTGGTTTAAAAATATTACACTTTGCGTGGAAATAAAAATAAATTACCTCTTATTAATCAGTAAGGCATTCTGCACTATGGAATATAAGTATTCATGTTGTGCATCAGCACTTACTACCACAATACTCCCTGGCCTCTCTCTCCACCACAAATTGTTTCCAACAAATACATTTGCTTGGCAGTAAGAAACAAAACATAATTTGCTCCACTGCAGGGTAAGTTAGAGGGAATAGGCCAGGTAGCTAGAGGTTTTGCCATTGAATAATGGAGTGGCACTGTCACTTAGACAGTGACTGCAGTTGACGAATATCGAAAGGGAAAGATTTGAACAGGCATAAATCCATTATGGAAGCCATGAAATATATTTTTAGAAATGTCCATTTCTGCAGCGTTATCCCTAAACTTTTTGCCTTCTTCTTTCTATTTTCTGACCGTCTTTCTGTTGCCTTTAGGACTCTGGGCTCTTTTACCACTGCTAACCAGTGCTAAAGTTCAGGTGCTCTCTACCCGAATTTATGGTATGATTGGCTTACACCAGTTTGGCATCTTTGATTTACCTGTAAGTCCCTTGAAAAGTATATACGATATCCAGAGGTCCTGTAAATTAAATGTTACTAGTGGGCCTGTAGCACTGATTGTGGAGTTAGCCTTTGAAACCTGTCTTAGGTCTACCACTGTAGTGCCTGTGTGTGCAGTTTACAGCCACTTTGACTTGGAATTTAAAACTACTTGCAGAGCTCTAAACTCCCCTTTTATTACACTTAAGTCTCCCCTAAGGTTGGCCCTAGGTAGCCCTTTTGGCAGGGTGCTGTGTAAGTAAAAAGGTGGGACATGTGCCTTTATGTTTTCCATGTCATAGTAGTGACAAACAGCCTATTTCATTGTTCACTACTGTAAGTTCTGTTCCTCTCATAGGTTAGCATTGAGAGTTCACTTATATATTATACTTATATAATACTTATACTTATATATTCACTTTTTACTTTTTTAAGTGCTAATTCCTGATCTGAAAGGAGTAGTGTTGTCATGTTTGGTATGTTTGGAATGTAGTGAGAAATCCCATTGCTGTGTAGTTGGAGTTTACACTGCTATTTTAGAAATGCCACTTTTAGAAAGTGGGCATTTCTCTGTGCTTATAACTCTGTATGTTTTGCAGCCTGACTTCGCCCACATCTAGGGCTGAGTGACAGCTACATTTGGTGCATATTTTCCAGACAACCACAAAACAGGAAGGGCTGGGTGTGACAGGAATATCTCTGCATTCATCTGCATGCTGAGAGTTAACATTTTACAGTTGTATAGGTTATGTCCTACCATCACACAAAGGGCTAATCTTCCCTGTACTGATGTCTGCAGCGAGGGCTGGGATGGAAAGGGTTTGTTTGGCACTTCAAAGGGTTTCTTTGAAGTCATCCCTAGATCAAAAACATTTTGAGGATAAGTACAAAGGCTCTGACCCCATGATTTTAAACAGTGAATGAGACTTGTAACCAGACACTGCTGGCTCTACATACTGCAAATTGCTAGAGGACTGCTGTGCTGACAGGAGGAACTGCCATTGGACTTATCTGCTTTAAAGTGCTGACCTGCTGCCTGATGGACTGAGAGAAGGACTGCCAAATTGTTGAAAGGACACTTTTGCTGGCCTGCCTGCCTGCACCCTCTGCTCTCGTGCCCTCCAGTGCTCTCCAGGGATGTGTGGATTGCCCCCTCTCTGCTCTTCTGAGGAGGGTTACAGGGACTCATAAGGATTCCCCTAAAGCACTTCTACATTGGCCATGGGAATCTGAGTCCTGACATTTTTCACTGCCCAAGAGGGGCAGCGAGTGGTGAGTGCTACCCCACATATCACCTAGTGAGCTCTTTTATTTGCTCCTCCTGACGTGACTTGACATGTGGTGAGTGCTTGAAACTGCAGGGGGCCATGGGTGATTTATCCTGCATTCCTTAACTCCACCCCCCAGCTGAGGAAAACGGTGCAATGGAAAAGGGAGCCTGTGTTGTTAGTCCGAGGGAGTTTCAACCAAGGTTCCGAGGAACTCTGCCATTGTCATATTGTGGGTGCGGCCTGGCAAGGGAAGTCAAGCCTGCCTTTCCCTTTGTGGATTCTGGACTTCGTTGATGGCCGCAATGCTGCAAAAGCCAGACCTGCCTTTGAGCTGTGGAGGCAGGCCCATACCTTAGGCCCGCCTGTATCCCTGCCAGAGCCGTCCCCCAACAATGGTCTGGACTGATGAGTGCCATGGGGGAAGAGCCCCTTTTGTAAGGTACTACCACTCTGCAAATTCATGACACGCTCATGGCAGCTCCCTATTGCTAGCCACTTTAGCAGCTGTACCACACATTTATGGGCAGTTGCTCTTTCACAGTCCAATCGCAGGGGATTCAGGGAGGTCTCCCTGTCCTTGCCTACAATGTGTGTGGTCCTCTGCCCCCATTAGGCCGCACCTTGTGGGGACACTGAACTCACGGTAGTTCTCCAGGATTTGTAGAACATGAATTGTTTTGATGATTTAGGAACTGGCCTAAATTACCCTAATGCATGTATTAGGCATGCAGGTATTCCTGTGCCCCACTTGTGACCCCTAAATGCCAACTAAGATTTAATAGGCGCATAGGTGCGCTGCGACCCATGAGCATATGATGATATTGTGTGAATCATGAACGTAGGGTGACATATTATAATTCATGTGTTTATGTTCCTAACCCAACTGATGCATTTTTATGCCCTCATAGTATTATGTATACCATTTTGACATTTGCATGGTAAGGATAACACGTACTATTTTAGCAATTGCGTGATATGCACAGTATTTATGATTTATTCCATTTTTGGTCTTGTGATGTTTATAATATAGAAACATATTTTCATATAATCATGTATGCAGTCTCTTTTTGTGGTGTATTCACTGTGTTACTGGTGAGTGTGTTGCACAAACACTCTACACATTGCCTCTGATGATAAGCCTGCCTGTTTTTCGCCAAGCTACAAGAGGGTGAGCACAGGTTATCTTTCATGGGTAACTTACTTTCCCTGTCTACAGGGGTGGAATCTGTCTGTCTTAGATGTGTAGCCCAGCCAACCAGAAGCTCTAATTTCATATATGAATCACTTGGCCACAAAAATGTGGCACATGCTAAGAATAATGTTTTTGGGAGGCTGAGACAGAACTTAGGAAACAATAAAGAAGTGAAGTACTATGAGGTGACTGAGTGAGCAGTGGAAGAGAAGGGAAACACACCTTTTTTCAGTTTGCAATGCATTGAAAACTTTGATTGATTGATTGATTTGTATATGTGGCATTAACTACAGCAGACACACATTGCGCAGCCAACACTGTAATGACAAATGTAACCCCGCTGTAGCTAGGTCATAGTTGACTAAATGCCATGGGAAGGAAGGTGATAAATGATGGTGGGTGAGAGGATACATATCTTCCTTGTTTAACAAATAAAGGGAGTTAAGGGAGTAAACAGAAAATTAAAATACGCCACACTTTGAACCAAAGCTTTGATAACATGAAAGTGAAGTACGTGAACACATCCCTCTCCAGAGGAGCTCCCTTGTTTCTTCATCCAAGCAGTTACCCATTCATCCTTTCATTGTTCTATTCACTTTTGATACCCACAATTTAAGCTTTACATTATCTCATCCAGTCTTTCACCATTTCAATCAATCCATTCATATATTCACCCATCCATCCATTAAACCATCCTTTCACCCAGCCGTCCATTTATTCACACATACTTCTGCCCATCCACCAATCCTTCAACTCAGTCTAGCATCCTTTTACCCATCCACCCATCCATCCTTCACCCACCCCAGCATCCTTTTACCTATATTCCCTTTCACCCACCCATGCATCTCCAATCACCCACCTACACATCCTTTTACCTATCCACACATCCTTTCACTCATATACCATATACTCATCCTTTCCTTTAACCTTCTATCCTTCTTTGCCTTATTCATCAATCCATCATTTTTATCATTCCATGTGCGCTTTTGTGTGCTAAATTGCAATAGAAGAGGCCATTAAGAACTCAGTCCCCTCTGTGGATGCTAAAACTGGTGTTTCACAAGTCACCATGCCCTTGCAATGAGTATACTAGCATTTGTCAATGAGCAAACACTGTGAATTAGCAACGCCCGTTCCTGCTGCCGCTGGTTCTCCCCCTCCAACCATACCTGTGTCTGATGCACTGGCCCTGTTGCTGGCCCTGGAACTGGTGGTGTGTGCTACTGGCAAAAACAATTACACATTTAGATATGCCTCCCTTTATTATTTCTTTTTCAACAAAATATAACTGCAATAAATCACTACAGCTCTATCTTCTTCTATCAAAATATCATTTTGGGGTGTTTGTTGGTTGACAATGTTAGAAAAGCCAGGTAGTCAAGCCAACCACAAATGTTTTGTAATGGAGGGGCAGAGCTATTATGACTCTGTCTCCTTGAAGCACAATGAAGATGTGCAATAATTGGTCAATGAAAGACATGAAATGGGACCGCCCTCATACTACTTTCTAGCTATGCTGCATTGTCATTGAAACTGCTGGAATGGAATGCTAATGTACAAATTAATGAAAATATATACATTCAACATTGGGGGTCCACCACGACCATGACCACTCTCTTGTTTTACTGTTTAAGCATGAGCAAGAAAAAAAATGCCTTATCAGCAAACAAGTGTAGAATAGTCTACTTAGGCATGCAATGTTCACAGTAGGGTACCTGTCCTAAAATCTGTTCTCTTAGTCTTACATTACCAGTCCCCATGATATATATGGGGAGAGAGAAAGATTACTAACAAAGCAGAAGAAAGCTACAGACTACTACAGACTGGAAAAAGTCAGCTGCAGAGATAGGAAATACAAAAAAAATAGGATAAAGCAGGGATAACAAGAATTTAATAAACCTTAGATAGAACAAAGAGGAGTAGGAAAAAAAGGAGACAGTCACAGTAAAAAAGGAAAAATGATTCTAAATGGGGAGAGGTAAAACTTATTAATAATATATTAGCAGGACGACTTACTGGAGCCAGCAGATCTGTCAGCGGCAGCACTGGTGTTGGCATCCCTGGTTCCCTGACCCACCTACAAAGTCCTCTTCTTGCCCTTGGGTGCTGATATAAGAAGATAAAAAAATCGATGGTTGGTGCATTTAATCTCTCAAAACATATTTTGACAGGCAAACATAGCAACTGTATGAGCTACATAAAGAAATGCACAGAGAACTCTAACTCACTGATATTACCGCTGCTACCACTAACTTAGTGACAGGACAGAGGAGTCCGTATGGCTTCTTAAATATGCATCCCAAGCGAGCGCCAAAGAGTACGATTACAATTATGTAGCACTGAGCACCTGGCTAGCTCAAACTGGATTACATCATATTTTTACCGTAACTTAATTTACCTCTGAGTGTGAGCAGCATCGTATTTTGACAAATAAATATTGGCATTATAGAATACAACAAATAAATAATTACACTCTGGGCCCCTAAACCTCTATGCCTAGCAGGTCGAGCAGGTCCTGCTCATGGTCCAGTATTGTCCAAACAGCCGTGCATTTATCGCTGCTGGGTGCGCTGGACCCTAGTGTGCCTGCATACACACCAGCGCACTCTCCCCCAAAGTAGCCGATAATCCCTCTGGGTGTACCCACTCCCAGGACTGCCACCTGCTGCTAGCATGGAGGGGAGGTGGTGCTGCACACAAAAACAAATGCAGCCACATCCGCCCTCTGAAAAAATGTCACAGGCAGCATCCCTGGGTGGCACCCGGCACTGCAAGGTGTGAGGGTTGCCATGGTGCTGGGGTGAAAAAAAAAAATAGGAAGAGGAAGGAATTAATAGAAGAAAGGAAGAAATAAGGAAATAAAGAGTAAACCTTATTCAGTACGAAAAGTAAAAAAAAAAGCAAAAACATAAGATACACAAACACAATGACACAATATTAAAGTAAAGGTAAAGAAGGGGCAGGTGATTGGGATGTCAGGAGGATAGCAAAGATTTGATTATGATATATAAATCAGGCCTAGCACATGCACAGAACAGAAAAACAGGTAAAGTAAAATGGGCACTCCTATGCAGACCGTGTTGTGCTGTTTGCGCGGCACAGAAGTGCACATCGCGCTACTGACATGTAAAAAAGCAGTATGAATGAGTGGGCACTGAACGACAAGCACTCCTGCCCACTCACGGAGTTATGCAGAATCTCGCAGAGGTTTTTTTGCACTCCTCAAAATTCTGCGATTTCCATCAAGGCCTGGTTTTTCTCTGCATTGGTGGCAACAATGATTTGTTCCACAGACAGAGCTTCTGGTGTGCTGTAGTTCACAATAAATTTGAGATATGCTTCAGCTTTCTTGGATGTCAAACTGTGACGATGCTGCTTCTCTCATGAAAAGTAAACCTACTGGGTTTTGGTCCTTCTCCGGTTTGTGCATGTTCTAATAGTCATATACTTGTAGTCGTTACCCCCACCTCTCAATGTATGAGGGCATCTTTATCTTCAGGTTTCTAAAAATTGTAACCAAGGCCTGGTGATCTGTGATGACAGTGAATTGTCTTTGGTAAACAAATACATGTTTGCAGGCCCACACCACACCCAGGCTCTCTTTCTCTGACTGAGAGTACCACCTTCTGTATCAGACAGGCTTCAACTGCCGTAGGCCACTATGTGTCTCAGAGCATCTGGGTGGCAATTATATTGAGGAAGGATCACCCCTAGTCCTATCAGCAGTTATTTCAGTATGTAACTTGGGGTCAAAGTTGGCCATTTCCTCACCATTCTCAATCATATCTAAGGCCTCTGAAACTTTGGTTGCATTCCGGCGTCCACTGAAGCAGTATATTTTGCTTTGTCAAGTCTCTCAGTATGGCAATCACTGTAGCAAAAATGTGGATGTATCTTGAGCAATAACTGGCCGTGCCTAAAAAGGATCGTAGCATGATGACATCTTAGGGAGAAGTGGATGATAGTGCTTGCACCTGGTCTGGATCTGGAGTCATTCCCCATTAGAAAAAATGTGGCTACAAAATTTGAGTTTAGTTTTGTGAAACTCACACTTTGCAGCATTCAGAGGGAGACCTGCTTCAGCGAGCAGCTGGCACACTTGGGGAAGGGTTTTGTCATGTTCTTTTTGTGTTCTCTCAAAAACCAGATTGTCATCACTGTAGTTGAAAGCATGCATAACAGTTTGTATCACTTGGCGAATAAAATACTGAAACATGCCAGAAGCCGAAGATAATCCAGCACTCCGTCTCTTATATCTGAACAAACCATCATGAATTGAAAATGTAGTAAGGTACCTGCAGTTCTCCTTCAACTCTAGTTGATGGCATCCTTTACCCAGGTCAAGGCGGAAAAACACTTTGACTCCATTCAATTGCATGATCATGTCTGCTGTGTGTGGACCACAATGTCTCTCCCTCTTACTGGCTTTGTTTGCCCTGCGCATATCAGTGCAAATGCGCCCCACTCCCCTACTGTCCTTTTTTGGTACTAGTACTACTACGGGTGAAGCCCATGGTGTAGGGCCTTTGGAGCATTCAATAATGTCATGTTTTGAGAGGGCTTCCAACTCTTTCTCTGCAGCTTCTTGTAAATGGAAAGCAAATCTGCAGTTTCACTGAGCAACAGAACAAACATCTTAATTGAAGCTGTACCCTTCATGTTCCTGAGTTTTCCCAGGCAATAAACGAATGATGGGAAGTAGCTCGTAATCTACGACTGAACACAGAGGTTGCAGTTGAGGGATGTCAGTCCCATGTCAGCAGCAGTGGCAAAACTGAGTAAATAGGCACTCGATAAAGTCCTTTGTAGAACATGAATTGTGGCTCGCACCAATGTCTTTTTGCATTGTATTGTTGCTAAAAATTACCTTTGGCTTTGCAATGGCTCAGAAGCAGCCCAAGTATGCACCTTTGTGCCTGATGGACTGAGGCAAGGCACAATGAATAGGCTGTTAAACTTTTCTACTGGCATGATGTTAATTGATGCACCACTGTTGATGAAAGTTATTGGACTTCATTTTGGGATAGTGTCCAAATGAAGTTTGTCAATCTGTTTGGTGAACTTTCTTTGAATTATGATCTTCTTTACAGGTAGCCAGTCCCATTTGTGCAAGCCATCTTTTGGTGGATATCATCAGTGCAAATTCACCTCGTTGGCAGTTGAAAGTGACGTTGCAGAACCTATGTACAATGAGTTAGAAGGCATTTGATTTTACCTGGTTTCGACTTGTAGCTGATGTTGATGCTGATTTTCAGTTTTAGTGGTGTGGTGTGAACACTTCTGGAACGTTCTTGTGGCCGTTTTCTCTTGCTGTTGTGACACACTTGCATTTTCTTTGGCTCAGAACACAGTTATGAAGTGATTCGCTTTTACAAAACCTTTGCAAACTTGTCCTACAGCTCTACATTTACCTTCATTTGGAAAAGAAAATCCACACCGGAAGCACTGTTTTGTATTCTTTTAAGGTGTTGACATATGTGTGTTTTGTTTATGCCTGTGCGTCCTTTTCATGGTCAGTGCAGATTTATGGGTTGCTATTTCTGCTTCCATGTCAGCAGCTTGTTGAATTGCTTGTTCTGCTCTCACAGCCATCAGCATTTTCTCTAGACTGTGTGTTTCTCTTAGCATACACTTTCTAAACAAATCTGAAAGGCAGCCATCAGTGATTGTGAGGTGCAAGGCTTCTTTGTCAGTGAATTCACAGAACTTGCAAGGTTTTTGAGTGCATCAAGTCTTTCAGTAAACTCATCTATTATTTCACCAACCTGTGGCACCTGGTCAAAGATAAACCTTTCACAGTCAACATTCAGCATTGGATTGAACCTGGCCTCTAATTCTCCTTTTACATTTTGATATGATTTTTTTGTCCGTCTGTGAGATTTTCTTTAGCACTTCTTTCACTCCGTCGCCTGCAAGGTTTTTCAAATATTTGATGAGTTTCTTGCCATCATCTTCCTCCAGTGCATCTATAAAGTCATCACATTTTTGATCCAGGCAACCCACCTGGCACCAATATTTTGCTTCTTAGATGTGTCAAAGTAGGTGGTGACTACAGAATCACAGCTGCATTGAATTTCACACTCCCTTCTGCCATCAGTGAGAGCATGTGCTGTTCAGGCAGCTTTTACAGTGCAAGACGGCGCCGACATCTTCTGCCAGCAGAAGTCACAGTTGGAGTGTGCGCCACCTGTGCTTTAATTGTCCTTAACAGTGAGGATGTTTGCTGTTTTTCATAGATTTCTAACATGATTGGTATTTCTTGTTCTGTCTGAATAGTCTAATCTGTATTTGATGTACAGCGCAGCATTTCTGTGGACCACTTCCTCAGCAGTTTTGGTGGGCATTTTCAATGTGCTCCTCTGCAGGGCCTTCAATCTCTTCTGCGGCTGTGTAAGGACTGGAGCAGGATTTTGACTCCACATGTGCCAGTGGTATACCACTCTATGTCAATTCTGAGCATGCTTGGCATGCACAAGCAGTGTGCTGTATAGTTGCAAATCTCATGGAGAGCAATGTTGTCTTCTCAGTCACTTATACCCTACTCGTTGCCAGTTGTAGTGTCTTCCCCAGCCCTGGAGCATGCAGATGGATTATGCCACACAGAAGCTACAAACAAACATGACTTTATTCCTCAGCATACACTAACACACTGTGCATTACATCATACTTTCCATTAACCACACTTTAACACTTCCCTACATATTGGGTACTTGCTGTTCATAGTCCACCCAAAACCATGAGGAGTGTAGTGTGCATAACATCAAGATGCTATATAGCTCATACAAAGTTATCTGTGGCATGGTGCAAAATGACAGGCCCACGAGCAGAATGTGATAAGACTCCAATAACTTTCAAATATTCATAGGCTTTGAGCTGAATGGGACCCCCTGAAGGGTTGGTGCCCCCTGCACAGCAAGGGCTGCAGGGGCCTGTGTTACGTCCCTTCACATTATATTATGCTTTCTTTTTGTGAAAAATGAATAAAAAAATTATACCCGTACCAAAGGTAGTCTGTAAGGGGGGAAATGATAAAAAGTGCTAGCTGCAGAAAAAAAAACCTTTGCAATAAGAACTGTCTACTTCTATATCCTACGTCGTTCTTGAATAGGCTCTAGCTCATCCAATATCGTTGACGATCCTCATTCCTGAAAAGGGTGATCTTTATAATTATTCAAGAAGCCTGCAATATTTTATCTATGTAGACCTAAAAAAGCATTCTAAATTAATGCAGCTCACTTTCAGTACTGTCGCTCTTTCATGTCATGCCAATTTTAAATCTCAAAAATAGTGCTGAGATCTGAAACAGTGTAACTGAGTCATAACACTGTCTATGACCTGGAGCGATAAAACACCTTGCAATGTAAAATAATCGGGCAAATACGCAGTGCTTAGTTTGAGCTGGTGGTTGCAGGTGCGCTCATTTTTGGGGACCAACACTTCACAGATTTTGATCCAGAGCAATGGAGAGAAAAACACAAAAAGAAAGAGAAGGAGGGAGATGGAAAAACAGTGACAAAGGAGAAAGCAGGGATGAAAAAGAACCCCCAAGTGGGAAATAAAGGGACAATGAGAGTATGGCAGTGAAAGAAAATAATATGTGGTGTAATCCAGTTTATGTACTCTTGGAACCTGGTAATTCCAACATTCATCAATGCTGGCTATGAATTTGGCCACACTTTGGCCTCAAGTCTGGTGGTCCTAAGACTGACAGACTTTCGGTAGTGGTCAGACCACTAGGGGACCGCCGCCAGTAATATGGTTCCTGAGGGGTGGCGGTGGTCAAAGTCATGGTCTACCATGTCAGTGCTGAGTTCAGCACCTTTGTGCTGATCATGAGTCCCCTTTCTGACAGCCTTTTTATGATGGGGTCCCTGCCATGAAAGGGCTGGCTGAAAGGCAGTTCTGGGGGCCACAGAGGGGCCTCTGCTCTGCCCACGACAATGTCATGTGCAGTGCAGGGTCTCCCCTGTTCAGCACCCTTTGAATGCGCACTGTCTGCTATGGCAGTCAGGGAGCATTCTGAGGGAACTAGGGGCCCGATCTGTGAGATGGCATTGGGCTTGGCTCCTTTAGGAGCTGAGATCAATGATGCCACACTGTTTCCACTAGGCTGACCGACAGAAACTGCCTTAAATGGAGGTTTGCACCAGTCAGCCCAGTGCAAACATCAGGATAGGGCTGGGGAGGAGACCACCAGCTCCACAGCGGTCTCTGCTCTATGGGGCTGGTGGGTCAGTCATCGACCACCAACCTGGTAATGAGGCCCTTATTATTTTACAAATTAACCATTGCAAATGGGCACAGTATTAGGTAGTTGTCAAAACTGTTTCTGAGAGTGCATAGGATGCAGACCCCACAGCTTGGAGGCAAGGAAAGGCAATCACTGCTCACTCTTTCCAAACTGTGCCATCTGCAATCCCTCATTTCGAAATAAGCGCCCAATGTGTGTCCACCGCAAACTTCAATCTTTGTGATCAGATGACCCCTAATTTCTTTAAAAGTCAAGGAACTGTCAAGAGACACAATTTAAAAGATTGCAATTTTCCCTTTATTATTTCTTTTTTGTGGCTAATTGTTACTCCCCTACCTTGTTTTCTGTTTACATATACAATAGACATCTACATCTAAATACCACGTGTCTGGCTTACAGTACTTCGACTTCTTGTGATACAGTGATCCTTGTCTTCAATTCATTTTAACAAAACTACTTTTCAAGAAAGTCTTCAGGCTATGAAACATCTTTGCAAGTGATGTTTTTCTACTTTTGTTTGCCAGAAGGAAACATGAATATGTAATAGCTCACCTACTTTATAGGCCCATACCCGACAGTTAAGCAGGATTAGTGCATATGGCGCTGAATATATTCATTTCCATGACAGAAGTTTCTTAACTTCAAATTACCCTAGATTTATAAATGAGCCCCTGATTTGCAAAATCTTTTACTATGACAAAAAAGTGCACAATTGTGTGAGTTGTGACTGTTGCAATGCTCGTCATTTAAGTGCCCATTAGATTATTATAATACATGAGATTCTGCAATCCCTGAATAAACACATGTATCTAATTTCTTTATAATCAGCAGACTTGTGAGCCAGCAGCCAGATGAAAGGCATGTCAGGTCACAAAGCCACTGTTTAAAGCATTTAAAGCACTGAAAATGAAACATTGTTTTTCTTTCTTCTGCTCAATTTATCTAGTTTAAGTAGAAAAAACATGATTGTTTTTTGTATTCCTTAGATCATTATATAACATTTAGAAGCTTTCTGCAGGTTTCTACATATTCTGAGGTATTGCAGCTTTTCTTTTAACTGACCTGTATTGAACTGTTTCAGATATCTTTTTGCAAAAATATCTAAAAGGTCTTTCATGTGTTTCATTTTGTACTACAGATTCTATTGTTTTTCACCATTTGTAAACATGCTCTCTCTTTCATATGAAAGAGCTACACATGAGGTTTTAAAGTGTCTTTTGGGAAAAGTGATGATCTGATCATGTACTATATGGCATAAAGTATTCCCTTGCGTGCATAATAAGGCTATTGCAAGTCACCCTGGAGGTTCCTCTATATGGTTATGGAACTCCTCAGTGACTTGCAATATCTTTGTAATGTATAGCAGGGGACACTTTATCCATTATATAATCTATTATTCACCAGCAGTACATGTACAATGCAGCTAGTCATCTTTCCTGTGATTAGATCCCAGCTTTTTTCTGCAATGATCAAGAACATGTAGAAGCGAGGTTGAATATCAAGGGCAACAACACTCCTGCTCCTTCACCCATCTCCAGACTCTACCTTTCTGTGATAATAAATTGTGTTTTTGATCAACTTTGCGGAGGCTTAGAGTGAGTGTGTTCTACGTTAGTATGGGGAATGCGAGATGTGAGAAATCAAGAGACCATCCCCTGCCCCATGAGCAATGGATGCTTAATTTGCTCTGAATGGTCAGCTAAGATAGTGAAAGAGCAACTTATTATTGGTTTCTTTAGGGGCTACAAGATCAAAAGAATATAGAGATTCATAGTATTCAACCAAAAACAACATTTTCTTTCTGTTTGTCAGCAGACTATAGTAGTTTGTTTGTTTTGGTATTAAGCATTTGTGCTATATCCATATTGCATTATTGTATTATATTTCATGGGTTGTGAACAAACTTGTTTAATTAAATCGTCATCCTTTTTCAGACATTACAATACAAATGTGCTGTAATAGTCAAAGAAGCAGAAGGCAGGAGCTTCCAAAAAGTTTGAAATAGTACAACTGATGATGAAGCCAAGAATACAAAATAAAGCAATACACAACTTAGAATCCAGGACCCTTATCACAACTGGGCACACAAGAACTGCTGTGGGAGTCATAGGGCCACCATGGTGACCTTGCCTCTACCCCTGAATCTAATTCCAAAGTAACCAACCCACCGTCCACCCAGGAAGCAAGTATAGCACAACAGTATGATATTAAAATATCCAACAACATGACTCGGGGAGACACTCATTCTGCAAACACATGTATTAAAGATAATTGTGGACCCAAAGGGAACTCTCCTCATTTCACCTAAACAAGCTGCACATTAGACTTGCATACTACCAGTTGACACTGCAGATAGAATGGTATTCACCCTAAATCAAGACTGTGGGGGTCATTCTGACCCCGGCGGGCGGCAAGAGCACCGCGGTCAAAAGACAGCGGCGGCCATTCTGGCTTTCCCGCTGGGCCGGCGGGCGACCGCCAGAAGGCCGCCCACCGGCCCAGCGGGAAACCCCCTGCAACAATGAAGCCGGCTCCGAATGGAGCCGGCGGAGTTGTAGGGGTGCGACGGGTGCAGTGGCACCCGTCGCGATTTTCAGTGTCTCAAAGCAGACACTGAAAATCTTTATGGGGCCCTGTTAGGGGGCCCCTGCACTGCCCATGCCAGTGGCATGGGCAGTGCAGGGGCCCCCAGGGGCCCCACGACACCCGTTCCCGCCATCCTGTTCCTGGCGGTAAAAACCTCCAGGAACAGGATGGCGGGAAGGGGGTCGGAATTCATATGGTGGCGCTGCAAGCAGCGCCGCCATGGAGGATTCCCTGGGCCAGGGGTAAACCGGCGGGAAACCGCTGGTTGCCCTTTTCTGACCGCGGCTTTATCGCCGCGGTCAGAATGGCCCAGGAAGCACCGCCAGCCTGTTGGCGGTGCTTCCGCGGTCCCCGGCCCTGGCGGTCATGGACCACCAGAGTCGGAATGACCCCCTGTATATCTACTACAGAACATTTTTGAACAGGTGTTTTGCTGCGGCCACCATGTCCTCCCAAAGGTGTGCATATGGTAAGTATACAAAGTGGGTTAATAATTGGGGTGGATGTCAGTCCACCACAAGGAATAAGACCACAAACCTGCCAGAGTAAAACACAGTTTCAATAATTTAAACCTGAGCTCATCTCACTGGCAGCTATGGGACAGAATGGCTAGGCTTCACTTGGGAAAATGTGTAAAGTATTTATCAGTAACAAAGAGTTAAAAATTCAAAACACTAAATAATAAAAGTTCTACAAACAATCTATAAAAATAGAGAAAACCTTTATAAGCAAAATGACAAAAACCCAACAAGGGTAAAAAGTGATACAAAGGTTTAAAGATGTATTGCAAAAAGTGTGAAATTAAAGTAAAGTGCCAATCAGTAGTACTGTTCAAGGGTAACCAGGACCTAGACATAATTTCAGGCTGACCATGATGGGGCATTGGTTGTATACACCAGGCAGACCATCCCAGTCAAGGATTTACCTTTTGACTTAGTGCCTAATTATGATTCTGGATGGAATACTCTGTCACAAATGTGACAGACATTCCATCTGCCATATTACGATTGCCAAAGGATATAATTCAGTCATAGCCTCGTGGACAGGATATCCGTCTTGTGTGTGATGAAGTAACTCCATCCACCAGATCATAATCAGGTCCCTAGACAAAAAATTTAAAGTTGACATTCTTCAGTGTTGCACAGTTGGAAGCTGTAGGAAAGTATCATCTTGCCTGGCATGTTACCCCCATATTTCACTGTATATATGTTGTTTTAGTCTATGTGTCACTGGGACCCTGCCAGGCAGGGCTCCAGTGCTTATAAGTATGTGCCCTGTATGTGTTCCCTGAGTGATGTCTAACTGTCTCACTGATGCTCTGCTAACCAGAACCTCAGTGATTATGCTCTCTCTGCTTTTCAAATTTGTCACTAACAGGATAGTGACTAAACTTACCAATTCACATTGGCATACCGGTACACCAATATAATTCCCTAGTATATGGTACTGAGGTACCCAGGGTATTGGGGTTCCAGGAGATTGCTATGGGCTGCAGCATTTCTTTTGTCACTCATAGGGAGCTCTGACAATTCTTACACAGGCCTGCCAGTGCAGCCTGAGTGAAATAACGTCCACGTTATTTCACAGCCATTTACCACTGCACGTAAGTAACTTATAAGCCACCTATATGTCTAACCTTCACCTGGTGAAGGTTGGGTGCAAAGTTACTTAGTGTGTGGGCACCCTGGCACTAGCCAAGGTGCCCCCACATCGTTCAGGGCAAATTCCCCAGACTTTGTGAGTGCGAGGACACCATTACACGCGTGCACTACACATAGGTCACTACCTATGTGTAGCGTCACAATGGTAACGCCGAACATGGCCATGTAACATGTCTAAGATCATGGAATTGTCCCCCCAATACCATTCTGGTATTGGGGGGACAATTCCATGACCCCCCTGGGTCTCTAGAATAGTACCTGGGTACTGCCAAACTGCCTTTTCAGGGTCTCCACTGCAGCTGCTGCAGCTGCCAACCCCTCAGACATGTTTCTGCCCTCCTGGGGTCCAGGCAGCCCTGGCCCAGGAAGGCAGAACAAAGGATTTCCTCTGAGAGATGGTGTTACACCCTCTCCCTTTGGAAATAGGTGTGAAGGGCTGGGGACGAGTATTCTCCCCCAGCCTCTGGAAATGCTTTGATGGGCACAGATGGTGCCCATCTCTGCATAAACCAGTCTACACCGGTTCAGAGATCCCCCAGCCCTGCTGTGGCGTGAAAATGGACAAAGGAAAGGGGAGTGACCACTCCTCTGACCAGTACCTCCCAGGGGAGGTGCCCAGAGCTCCTCCAGTGTGTCCCAGACCTCTGCCATGTTGGAAACAGAGGTGTTGGGGGCACACTGGACTGCTCTGAGTGGCCAGTGCCAGCAGGTGACGTCAGAGGCTCCTTCAGATAGGCTCTTACCTCTCTTGGTAGCCAATCCTCCTAACCTGGTAGCCAAACCTCCTTTTCTGGCTATTTAGGGTCTCTGATGCAGCACCACTTTTCATAAATCAGGCCCTCAGTTTCTCAACCATTTCCAGACCTGCCACCATGGAAGAACAGGATATTATAAAAACATTCATATTACATATGCTAACTATTCTCGATTTATGCCATCAGCTGGAGCCAGATCTTTTGCCTCACAATTGGAATCCTATATCAATAACACTAATAATTAAAATCATGTCAGATCTCCATTTTCTGGCCATAGGATGATTCCAATACACTGTGGCAGTACCTAGTTGCATGTCACAACCAACTTTCAGTGGTGTGCTACAAGAAGTTATTTCTTTAATGATGAGACATATCAACAGCTCCATAAAGTGTTCACAAAATGAGGATTTTGCCAATGTAAAGGGAAATCTGTATGCTTTGGGTGGCATACCACATGTGGTTGGAGAAACTGATGGCTCCCATATTGCCTTAGTGCAACCACACAACAGAGACAAGGTCTACTGCAATCAGAAGCACTCCCATTCAATCTATGTGAAAGCTGTCTGCTTACTTGATATGTATAGCACAAGCTTGTGTGCACATTCCCAGGATCAACAAATGATTTATTTGTACTACGAAACAGCAGCATACCCCTGCAAATGTCACAACTTAGACCTGAGAGGGCCTGGCTTGTTGGGAAGTACAATCTGTCAATATCAATTTTGCTTGGTTTCAAATTTAACGATTAAAAGGTGTATTTTATTTTTAACTACATATTTGATTTTCTTAAAATAGGAGACTCAGCTTCTCCTAACTGACTATGGTTGTTAGCACTGCTGAGGAACCCAACACTGCCAGGGGAGGTCTGCTTCAATGAGGCCCATGAAATAACACAAATGCCAGCTGAGTGGGCTTTTGGGCTCCTAGAGGCCAGATTTAGATGTCTGCATAAGGCTGCTAGAGCCCTCCTCCCCTCACCCAATATGGTGTGCAAAGTCACCATGGCATGCTGCATGTTGCACAACACAGTCCTGCAACGGAACATCCTGACATTGCAGAGGATAGAGGCCATGATGAGCTGCCAGGTGAGGCTGCTGAAATGGCAAACGAAGATTATAGTGGTGAAGAGGAAGGAATTACCATACGCCAAGATCCTATGGACAACTTCTTCACATGAGTGTAAGAATATCTTTGTATATTGTTACATTAAATGTCAAAACAACTTTTACTGTCATGAGTATAAAAGTATGTGCTTGATATTTTTAGAAATAGTAAGTTAAGGAATTTCCGGGGCAAAGATGTTTGTTGATCAAAGTTTTGACACTTTGACTACTCTGTCCATTTACATTGTTTAACTTTGATTGTCTTTGTAATTGTGTCCTTATAATAAATAATTTGCGATGTGTCTTTTTTGTCATGTAAATTAAATAATCTTTTGTTGTTATTTAGTTTTAGGTTCTTTCACCGTGATATCTTCATTTGGAAATTTCAAAGTTGTGAGATTTGTGGGTATATTCTGCTGCTGCAAAGTGCAGAGGGAACATGGGTTGATCCTGGGAAACACCAGCACACTTTGAATTAACATATCTTGTACGAAGACAACTTGCACAGTGATTAAATAGAAATTTGTGTAGTTGCATTAGACTTTTATTTCTGTTGCATGTTACCACCAAGCCAATATGTGCTGCTTAAACTGCTCTAACCATATGTGTAAGTCAACCCAAAGTATACTAATCTCCCTTTATATTGGCAAAATCCTCATATTGTGTTTAGTGTGTGAAGCTGTTGATGTGTGCCATATTATATAACAATCTTCTTGAAACACACCAATGAAAGTTGGTTGTGACATTCCACCAAATACTGCCACAGTGTATTGGGATGATCCTGTGGCCATGAAATGTGGTACTGCCATGATTTTGACTATTGATGTAATTGATGCAGGTTTCCTATTGTGAGGCAGGATGTCCGGCTCCAGCTTATAACATGAATCCATGAACGTTTGCCTATTGAATCTGGTTTTGTGGAATATATTCCATTCTTCCATAGTGTTAAGGTCTGGACCTGTAAATGCTAAAATGGCACAGTGTATTTGGGTTGTGTATGGGTTGTATTTTTTTCTGGAAAACTATGACAAACAATTCTTTAAAACAATTGACTGAAAGTATGAGTTTAACATTTGTTGTCTTTGTTATATTTTAACAGAAACATTACCTATGTAGACTTTTTAATTGCACTTTTTAGCATTTCAAAATATATGATGAAAGGATAACAAATTAAATAAAATACTACAATAAATACGGTGCAGGTCTATGACTTTGTTGGTTGTAAATTTATTTTACAGACTCAAATAAACAGAAACAGGATGGAAACAAATACCCAAAGAAAATATAATTTAACATTTTAATCATGGTGAATGCAACTAATATTGTAGAGACAAAACTGTTAACAATCCAAGGCACAAAATGCAATGAGCATCTAAAGGTAAATGTGTTCAGAGAATAGTCCACATGGTGGATGGAATTGATACACTGGAGAGAATTGGGTTCTGCATCTCTTGCTGGTGGTGATAGAGGTCTTGCCTTCTTCTCTTGGTAATCAGGGTGAAGGTCCCCTCCTGGGGGGTGGGATCTACAGTTACAGGTACTAAGGTGAGTGCAGGTGTTTCCTCTTGTGGCAGGGCCTCCCTTTCTGTGTCTGAGGCAGGTGTATTTGGACTGGATGTTTGTAGAACCACAGAAAGGGATAGAGGCAACTGATAAAGCCCTGCACATATATTGATAAATATCAAACAGCACCCCAGTCTAATGGATGATGACTTAAACACACACCTAATTTTAATTTAAAAAGAAAAAGAAAATGTATTTTCTAAGTGTCCTATTTCTAGGATATGGGTTGTCAAATAAGGGAAAGAGCTTGGCACCACACGTCCTAGAGAAGTGTGCCCAATTATAACCACCAAACATTATAAAAAAACTACAATCCCTATATTTCAATTTTGGCATAACATATATCCCACATTATGAACAATGCATACAACCACTGTACAGATTTCTCCAGTAAACATTGGACAGCAGAACATACACAAATTCTCAGATCACTATAGTTTGACATGTATACCTCACAGCACTTATACATGTGTAAATAAGGTAGACTTGGTCATCTGGATAATACCAGTTGCCATTGTATTCACTCATGACATATTTAATGATGGTGACACAGTGCTGATTACACATAAATCGCATCTACATGCTAATGCAGAAATACATTTTGCATCCACTGAAAAAGATTCGGACTGCAGCTCATGTGGCTGTCATAAAGGAAAGACCAGTGGCTCAAAGTAAACACACCATTGTTGTTAATCCTATCCCAGCCTAAGAGGCTGTCAAAAAGGCCAGCATCCCGAATAGGAAAGCCCTACATCCTAGATGGATACAATGGTTCACCTCCTTGACTGCCACTGACAAAGTCTAAATCTTTGACCGTACACTACAAACTCAAGAATCTCTCCAGTGTGAATAAGAATACCCCATGCCCACCAACATATTGCCTTTTGAGCCATAGCAATATATTATATATACTGACAGTTCAGCTTGGCCTGTTGTGGGCACCATACATCAATACTCTGCAGCTTGCGCAGTTGTATATGGCGTGATGAAGAATAGAGAGTTCCACCCTCAACAAACTTTTATGCACTCCCTAGGGGATTGCACTGCACAACTGGCTGGACTCAAAGCTTTGATTCTGGCACTGGATCATACAAATCCTGAATTCCCCACTGTCATAGTGTGCGATTTGTACTACTATATCCATTCTTTCAATGAAAACGTGCAATTATTAGCACCTAAATGGATTCAGAGAAATGACATAAAGACTGCCACTAATGCTTTAAGCAATGCTACACCTTTACTAAAAGCATATCCAGCAAAATATTCCTCCCACTTAGGTGCCAAAAACTTGAGTGATCCCCAACCAAAATCACAGGCTTGAATTAATTAAAGCAGCACATGAGGGTGCAGTATCTACCCATGCTGGTGTGTTGGCAACAGTTACTCTGGTACAAAAATGCTATTGGTGGCACTGTCTGTATAAAAAGAAAAAATAGTATGTCCTTAGTTGTGACATTTTCCAGCAAATTAAAGCCTCCATCATCAAATGCCTACCGCAGACACCCCTCTTAGTTTCAAACAAACCGCTACAATCCATATACCTAGGCGATTGAAGCCCATTAAATTTGGATTTTGCGTTTAAACACTCTCTACTTTCTGCAGCTACTTTCCCCAGATTCTTCTGGGTGTGGTCACATTGATCAGCACTGCTATTATAAATGTGCAAGTCTTTATTGGGATGTGTGCAGTAGCTGCATTCTACTCAGACCAGGTCCCTGCTTTTGCCTCCAAGACTTACAGGAACACCATGGGAACTCTAGGTATAGCTGTGCTTATTCTTCTCCATATCATCCTCGGGGAAATTTAATAGTGGAGGGGAAGAACTGAGACTTAAAACAATCCTTAACAACTAGAATATTAGGTTGAGATTGCAATTGGTTTCATCATGTGAAGTGAGTACAGAGAGCATTAAATAACTGCATGGATGATCTTTGGGTGGCTAGACCCCACATGAAGTCCTGTTTATTTAGATGTATGTCTGAGATCTTGCTGGTCCCTACACAGTGGTGGCAGACAGACCTTTTGACATCAATGAATGTTTTGCTATATGACAGGAGCTCCAAGACATCTGAGATGAGCATTCAATCATTCATGCTGCCACTGAAAGTGTTAAGGACGAATCAGCACCTACCAGCTGGAGTCCAAACGTTGGGGATCTGGTTCAAGAAAAAATTGTAGAAGAAAAAGATTTTGGCTCATCATACCGTGCACTGGTGCCCGTCTTTGGAAGTCAAGGTACCAGAACTGTGATTTTGCCACTGCTTGCTGGTTTTAAAGACAAATGCTTTGTCTCCATTGATCAAGTAAAATTGCATCATGTGGCTGATCCTACGCAGTAGGTCCTGAGGATTCCTGGGTAGCTCTCTAACCCTTCTCACTACCCTACAGGAAATACCTCTTCAAGCATTGTTCAACAGCAATATTGTTTCCCCCGGGCCAGAGAGAGTGAAGAATTAACTTTTGCTCATTTCTTTTAGCACTGCAAATGGAAGAAATATATCAGATGTAAGTCTACAGTTTTCTACTAGTTCTCAAAGCAACAGAGATGCCTATGATGAACCACATTTGGAGGTTTCTACCAGTTCTCTTTTACCTGCAGAACGCTCCCGTCTTCACACAGACTGCTTATGGGTACTTTGTTGAAATTGACAATTTTGCTTCTGAATCTTCTCACACTTCACTTCATGGTGTACATGGTTTTCTTCATAGGTTGAACACACACTTTTATGATCCGTGTGTGATCCTATTTGTGGATTACATTTGCATTATTTTCTTTGCTTCTAACAATTGGATTTGTGACTGTTTTCTTCTTGCTCATAAATGATCACTATCTTCTAGAACGCTCTGGTTTTTAACTGGCTTCAGAGGTGTTAAAGCCTCATTCTTCTCACAAAGTACAAAGAGTCTTGTCCCTTGTGAACATTTCTGTTTTTCCAGTTCTTAATGGGATTATTTGGGATAAGGTCCCCTATGATGTTTTTGGTCTTACAGAGACTATAAAAATTCCATATTTTTCAAAGTGGCTGTGGGTGATTGATAACCCAAGGTGTGATGTCTGATGAATGGGACATTATAACATTGTCTTCAATGCTCTCTCAGCTTGAATATTATAGTGTATTTGAAAGTGAGGATTTGTGAGTGAATTCTGCCAATCATGGTGAAATGTTTTGTTATCATCATTATGCACAACATTACCTACTTAGTGCCAGCACTTCACATATTGTTTTTAATTATGTACAATCAGAATATTGCCTGACTCTGTCATTGGGAAGTTTCAAAACATATTTAGACAATTTTACATATTTTTTGGGCCATGATACTTCATATCCTGTGCCTTATTATTTTAAAATAATACCCTTAAAAGTGTGTAGAGTGTGTAGAGCAACCGATAGTAAATCGGTGTGTAAAGCAAGTCCGTGAACATCGTTATCAGCAAGATGCCCCCACAGGTGCCAAAGTTTTAACTTACTTCATATCTTCCTGTCGTCCAGCCGTTACACCTACCCGGAGACGCGTGCCTGAAAAGTAAGGAACAACGCGTGCTGGAGGTTATAAATGGAAATCGGAATAGCAGGGCTGTGAGCCGGCACAGCACGTGACCGGCTAAACACTAAAGCAGGACTATCTGAGCCAGTAAGAGCACTATTGAAAAACTGTCGGCCATCTTGGAATGGTCCTGAAAGCAACTTCGTACTTGTTAAATCCCTATGTCATATAGACCACCAGAGGTAAAAGTAAACCCAAGGAGGCCAAAAAGACACCAAAAATTAAATATTCATACTCCACTAAACAAGTATAGTCCAAAATTGGAATATATAGAGATTTATGGACTGAAAAAAGTATATACATGGACGTCAGTATATGAACTCAGGATATTGGCATATATAAGGGTCAGAGGGTCCACCAAGGAATCTCGTCGTTGAGGCCTTCGTTGGATGTCTTTAATTTGTGTATCCAACGCTGTTCTAACCTGAACAGATAGTTAGGATCATTGTCATTGCGTGGAGGCACCTGTAGAACAGTCCACCACAAGTCATCAGGACCATGTTTAACTTCAAAAAATTGTCCGCTAAGTCTGGTCGTGATGCGTGAGCATCTAATATTGCTACGATGTTCGTTTATTCGCTGTTTGACTGGTCTAGTTGTCATGCCCACATATTGGAGATTACAGGGCCATGTAATCAAGTAAATGCAATGGTGAGTATTGCAGTTTGTGTGTTTAGTCAATCGCCAAACACCGACATGCTTGAGGTCTAATGAGTCTGTCCGTTTCGTCAGTGGGCAGACATTGCAGGAGCCACAAGGATAATGCCCAGAAATAGGAGGTAAATTCCATAGGGTGGATTGTACACTAGAGCTGCCTTGTTTACGAGGCCGCGTATGTACAACCAGATCTCTAATATTAGGGGATCGCTTGAATGCAAAAAGAGGTCTGTCAATCACAAGCACCCCACACCATTTTCTTACCCACAATGCCCTGCAAATCTCTAACTTTGCTGGAAATCACACATTTTTCCCACATTTTTTAGATGGAACCTCCTGGAATCTGCAGGAATCCACAAAATTCCTACCACCCAGCATTGTCTCATCTATACTGATAAAAATTCTGCTGCACTTGTCAGCCTAAAAATGTTTTTTTTTCAAACTGCCCTTTTGGACCCACTTTGGTTCCACCTCAATTTCAACATGTTTTTGGCTCTTCCCTGTCACAAGCACTTGACCCACCTACACAAGTGAGGTACCATTTTTATCGGGAGACTTGGGGGAACGCTGGGTGGAAGGAAATTTGTGGATCCTCTCAAATTCCAGAACTTCCTGTCACCGAAATGTGAGGAAAAAGTGTTTTTTTGGCCAAATTTTGAAATTTGCAATGGATTCTGGGTAACAGAATCTGGAGAGAGCCCCACAAGTCACCCCATCTTGGATTCCCCTAGGTGTCTAGTTTTCAAAAATACACAGGTTTGGTAGGTTTTCTTAGGTGCCGACTGAGATAGAGGCCAAAATCCACAGCTAGGCACTTTGCAAAAACAGGTCTGTTTTCTTTGGGAAAATTTGATGTTTCCACGTTGTGTTTTGGGGCATATCCTGTCACGGGCGCTAGGCCTACCCACACAAGTGAGGTACCATTTTTATCGGGAGACTTGGGGGAACGCTGGGTGGAAAGAAATTTGTGGCTCCTCTAAGATTGCAGAACTTTCTGTCACCGAAATGTGAGGAAAAAGTATTTTTTTGGCCAAATTTTGAGGTTTAAAAAGGATTCTGGGTAACAGAACCTGGTGAGAGCCCCACAAGTGACCCCATCTTAGATTCCCCTAGGTGTCTAGTTTTCAAAAATACACAGGTTTGGTAGGTTTTCCTAGGTGCTGGCTGAGATAGAGGCCAAAATCCACAGCTAGGCACTTTGCAAAAAACAGGTCTGTTTTCTTTGGGAAAATGTGATGTGTCCACGTTGTGTTTTGGGGCATGTTCTGTCACGGGCGCTAGGCCTACCCACACAAGTGTGGTACCATTTTTATCAGGATACTTAGGGGAATGCTGGGTGGAAGGAAATGTGTGGCTCTTCTCAGATTCCAGAACTTTCTGTCACCGAAATGTGAGGAAAAAATGTTTTTTGGGCCAAATTTTGAGGTTTGCAAAGGATTCTGGGTAACAGAACCTGGTGACCTGGGGAGAGCCCCGCAAGTCACCCCATCTTGGATTCCCTTAAGTGTCTAGTTGTCAAAAATACACAGGTTTGGTAGGTTTTCCTAGGTGCCGGTTGAGATAGAGGCCAAAAAACACAGCCAGGCACTTTGCAAAAAAAAGGTCTGTTTTCTTTGGGAAAATGTGATGTGTTCATGTTGTGTTTTGGGGCATTTCCTTTCACGGGTGCTAGGCCTACCCACACAAGTGAGGTACCATTTTTATCGGGAGACTTGGAGGAACGCTGGGTGGAAGGAAATTTGTGGCTCCTCTCAGATTGCAGAACTTTCTGTCACCAAAATATGAGGAAAAATTATTTTTTTGGCCAAATTTTGAGGTTTAAAAAGGATTCTGGGTAACAGAACCTGGTGACCTGGTGAGAGCCCCAAAAGTCACCCCATCCTGGATTCCCTTAGGTGTCTAGTTTTCAAAAATACACAGGTTTGGTAGGTTTTCCTAGGTGCCGGCTGAGATAGAGGCCAAAATTCACAGCTAGGCACTTTGCAAAAAACAGGTCTGTTTTCTTTGGGAAAATGTGATGTGTCCATGTTGTGTTTTGGGGCATTTCCTGTCACGGGCGCTAGGCCTACCCACACAAGTGAGGTACCATTTTTATCAGGATACTTGGGGGAACGCTGGGTGGAAGGAAATTTGTGGCTCCTCTCAGATTCCAGAACGTTCTGTCACCGAAATGCGAGGAAAAATTGTTTTTTTGGCCAAATTTTGAGGTTTGCAAAGGATTCTGGGTAACAGAACCTGGGGAGAGCCCCACAAGTCACCCCTCTTGGATTCCCCTAAGTGTCTAGTTTTCAAAAATACACAGGTTTGGTAGGTTTTCCTAGGTGCCAGCTGAGATAGAGGCCAAAATCCACAGCTAGGCACTTTGTAAAAAACAGGTCTGTTTTCTTTGGGAAAATGTGATGTGTCCACGTTGTGTTTTGGGGCATATCCTTTCACGGGCGCTAGGCCTACCCACACAAGTGAGGTACCATTTTTATTGGGAGACATGGGGGAACGCAGGGTGGAAGGAAATTTGTGGCTCCTCTCAGATTCCAGAACTTTCTGTCACCGAAATGTGAGGAAAAAGTGTTTTTTGGGCCAAATTATGAGGTTTGCAAAGGATTCTGGGTAACAGAACCGGGTGAGAGCCCCACAAGTCACCCCATCTTGGATTTCCCTAGCTATCTAGTTTTAAAAAATGCGCAGGTTTGGTAGGTTTCCCTAGGTGCCGGCTGAGCTAGAGGCCAAAATCTACAGCTAGGCACTTTGCAAGAAACACACCAGATTTCAGTGTAAAAATGTGATGTGTCCATGTTGCGTTTCCTGCCATGAGCATTAGGCCTACCCACGCAAGTGAGGTAACATTTTTATCGGGAGACTTGGGGGAACACAGAATAGCAAAACAAGTGTATTGCCCCTTGTCTTTCTCTACATTTTTTCCTTCCAAATGTAAGACAGTGTGTAAAAAAGACATCTATTTGAGAAATGCCCTGTGATTCACATGCTAGTATGGGCACCCCGGAATTCAGAGATGTGCAAATAACCACTGCTTCTCAACACCTGAACTTGTGCCCATTTTGGAAATACAAAGGTTTTCTTGATACCTATTTCTCACTTTTTATATTTCACCAAATTAATTGCTGTGTGCCCGGTATACAATGAAAACCTGTTGCAAGGTGCAACTCTTTTATTGGCTTTGGGTACCTAGAGTTCTTGATGAACCTACAAGCCCTATATATCCCCGCAACCAGAAGAGTCCAGCAGACGTAACGGTATATTGCGTTTGAAAATCTGACAATGCAGGAAAAAGTTACAGAGTAAAACATGGAGAAAAATGGCTGTTTTTTTACCTCAATTTCAAGATTTTTTTTATTTCAGCTGTTATTTTCTGTAGGAAAACCCTGTAGGATCTACACAAATGACCCCTTGCTGAATTCAGAAATTTGTCTAATTTACAGTAATGTTTAGGGTTCTGGGATCCAGAATTGGTCTCACACCCATTTCTGTCACTAACTGGAAGGAGGCTGAAAGCACAAAAAATAGTAAAAATGGTATATGTCTCAGTAAAATGCTAAATTGTGTTGAAAAATGGGGTTTTGTGATTCAAGTCTGCCTATTTCTGAAAGCTGGGATGATGGTGATTTTAGCACCGCAAATCCTTTGTTGATGCCATTTTCAGGGAAAAAACCACAAGCCTTCTTCTGCAGCCCTTTTTCCCCATTTTATTTTTAAAAACACAATTGTTGCTGTATTTTGGCTAATTTCTTGGTCTCCTTCAAGGGAACCCACAAAGTCTGGGTACCTCTAGAATCTCTAGGATGTTGTAAAAAAAGGACGCAAATTTGGCATGGGTAGCTTATGTGGAGAAAAAGTTATGAGGGTCTAAGCGCAAACTGCCCTAAATAGCCAAAAAAAGGCTCAGCACAGGAGGGGAAAGGCCTGGCAGCGAAGGGGTTAAAGTGTGTCTAATTCCACTAAAGATGATTTTTTTAATGACACTGTGCAGCAGGTCAATCGTCTAGGTCTAGCAAAAATGAAAGAAATGAATATGCCCAGTCTTCCCTCAATTGCATGTTTTGAAAATTGACAACATTTAGAAAATGACGCTGAAGAACAGCTCAGTGCTAATGTAAAGAATGGTACATTTAATTTTGCACTTTCAGGTCCCAACAGGTGGTTGTTGTGGTCAGTGGACACAAATGGTTGTCATGCATATATTTTTTTTATTTCTAGGAATGGTTTTAAAGCAAGCAGACCAGACTCCTGTTACATGCAGTCACAACACTTGGGGGAGGGGGGTCATTACATACAGCATGGGAAAGCACTGTCAGCAATGGTTGCAACATTCCACTTTATCAGCTGTAAAAGAGCATCTCTCGCTCCTCTCTGACGACATGGAATTGCAGGCTTTTATGTTAGGTCCTGGGACACGACATTTCAAAGAATGTCTGCATGCCTTTGACAGCAAAATTTGGATGCTTTCTCAGATGGAAGCTGCTGCTCATTTACGGTAAATAGATCAGGCCAATTTTTAAAAAAGCATTTGCTGTTGTTGATAAAGGAATGCATAAATTATTCACTCGTGTTTACATGTTAAATAATATTCTGTCTTCTACAATTGTGTTGGAAAATGGGTTATTGATAAGAGCAGGTAAGTACCCACACTTAGCAATAGGCCACTAACCTCCACTTAGGTCCAGTTAGGTCTCAATAAATTAAACCTAGCTCAACCCTTGGTAGCTTGGCAATGAGCGACAAGGCTTAAGCTTAGGAGACAAAGTGTAAAGCATTCAAATATCACAAAACAGTACTTAAATAAAACACAGGAAACAGTTTAAAAATCCAAAACCAATTTATAATAATAGGAAATATTTTTAGCTTTCAAATTACACCAAAACTAAGCTTTTTAGCACTTAGAAATGAATAGCGCCAATCTGGTAATTTGGTTGCACCTCGACCGGGGCAAAGTCAAAGTTTAAGGCTGACTGCGATGGAGCCCTGCTCAGCTACAGCCCGTGGGAGGCATCGGTCAAAAGTTTACCTTTGGAGTTAGTCGTTTTCTTGAAGATTTTCTTCAGCTGGACCAAGTCACCAGTCCAATCCGACCTCCTGGAACTCTTCCTCAGATATGCGTCATGGGAGCCCTTGGTGGAGAGTTTTACCTTTAAACTTAGTCGTTTTTTGAGATGAAAATCCTTTGACTTGGGCAAAACTGGATCTTGATCCGACGTCCTTAGAGCCCTCTTCGGATACACTGCTTGGGAAGTCCCGGTCAACTTTCTATGTTCTGACTTTGTCACTTTTTTGGAGACTTTCTTCACTGGGATGAACCTGCAAATCAGGCCTGGTTGCGGTTAAGGCAAGCCGGCTAGAATTGCCGCGGCAGGTCGGTCCCTTAATGGAGATTTTTTCAAAAAGTTCTCCAAACTTCTCCAAACTTCTGGATCTTCTCCTAGATGTTCTTTTAAGGTTCTTTTGAGGCCACCAGCTCACCCTAAGGTTCCAGAAGCTCTGAGATGCTCCTTGAGGCTGTGGACTACAACTCCCAGAATGCACCTGGCACAAACTCCAATTTGGCCACTGGACAGTGGTCAGCTGGTCGGTTTCTTCAGGAGTTGGTACAGGGGACTCTGGTTAGCAATTTTTCCACCTGTAGCAAACAAGAAGTCCCTCCTTGAACCAGTTGAAGCCAGGCAAAGTCCTTCTTATGGTGAAGCCCAAGTGAGAAGCTGGTGCAGTCCTCCAGAGTGCAGTGTCCAGGTGCAGGCCAGGGGTCCAGCAGGGCAGTTGTTCTTCTCCTGTAGTTCTTTCTTGTAGGGATCTGAGGTGTTGGTGCAGGTCTGCCACTTTTATCCTTGCTTGTGGGTGAAAAACAGGGGGGTCGTGGTTCTCAAATCAGGTGCAGGGTCCTTCCCCCTGTGATGTCCACTTCCTGGGAGGTGTGGCAAAAATCAGTTCCAGGGAGCAACATTCTTCAATATTCCATCATGGCTGAAAATTATTTTTCGAGGTCCAATCTGGCTGAGCCCACTAACTGGTGTGGCTAAAAATCCGAAATACACCCTTCTCCTGCTCTCTCCTAATCTAATCAAGGCGGTAACTAATTGTCTGAATTTGCAGGATGTGAGGGAGGTGCTGGGTTTCTCCAAATGTCCTTCCCTGCCTTTCAAGACCAGTTTGGCAGCCCTCCTTCTTTCTGCTTCTCCATCTGCTGAGGGAAGTTCTCCTCCCCAGGAACATCTCTTTGTGTTCAGCCCAGGCTACTTAACACCTCAGGAAGGCAGCCTGGCCAGGCTGCCAGAGGCTGGCCAATCAGAGCAAAGCACTACAGGGTTGAAGTTGGGAACATTTTAGGTAGAGTTTAAAACTCTTTACCTGAACAAGTTATATTACATCTAACAATTGTAAGTTATGAGATTTATTATAACAATTAATTTGATACCAAACTAGAGGTATCTGACATTTGTGCATGTTTTACCTCACCAGGGCTTATAAAACTATTTTTATAAGGTTTGTGCTTATAGTTACATGGCCCCCAACCCTAGGGGCACATACAGCACACCTTAGATGTGACTTATATGTAAAATAAGGTAGTTTAAGACTTTCGAAGTACTTTTAATTCTAAAGTCGAATTTTCAAGTAACTTTAGTTTAAAAGCAGCCGGGAAGGCAGGCCTACCTTTAAAATGGGTCCCTAAACCTACATGCCCTACCATATACTAGGGACTTAGAGGTAGGTTATTATTGCCAATTACAATTGGTCTAATTTGCATGTCCACTTTACACAGAGCACTGGCCCTAGGACTGGTAAGCAGTACCCAGGGCACAGTCAAGTAACCACCACTATCTGTCCAAAACGTTTGGGGGTATCCAGGGCAAAAAGAAGGACTTTCCTACAAATTGATATTATTCAGTGAGTAAAAAAACATTATTCGGTCAATATCAACCATAAAATCACATAAAACCATCATCATGCTAAAATACATAAAACAGCTGCATATGACACCGATAAAGATAGGTTGCATCACATATAAATCAGTATTCCACATAGAACGGAGATTCCTAGTTGGCAATTCAGAACACCTTGAAACAAACACGGCACAATCTGGGTGACACACTCAATATTAACCTGAAAACTAAAGCATCTAGAGAAGGGCAGAGGAGCTATAAGGAAAGTGTGAGTCCTCTACAACACGTCAAAAGTAAGGTACAAGAAACACCTTAAAAACAAATTAAGACAAAGCCATGTTTATGTCCCAAGGTATATAATGAATGACTGAATAACAAGTGGATTCTGTAACTAAAAGCTGTAAAAAGTGAAGGCCTTCTTTATAAGATAAAATGCCTTGTGATCACAAAATAGGGTGCAAAAAGCATGTTTTCAGGGTACTATATAATTTGTAAAAAAGCATGAAATGAGTGGTTGATTGTGGTGAAAGAGAATCACATTGGGAAACAAGGCAGGGAAGAAGACCAACAACCAATTAGTGGTAAAGCAAAAAGAGAGTGCACAGTGCATAGTCTCAGGTGTGTGAGCTAGAATCTGTACTCAGTGTGAGTGATCCAAAATAGATACGGTTCCACCGAATCAGTGGTGGAGATCAGTATGTTCCGGGAAACAGTATCCAAGATTTGAGATCCAACTATTCTGGATTTGATTTGCACTCATAGAATAAGAATTTAACAACCCCCTTGTTGTTAGCATCTATACAAAGTGGTGAGTTAAAATAGTCAGGCTTACCAATGTCCAAAAATGCCTGCTTAACATGTGCTAGCCAAGCAATTGAAGCCATATTATGTAGCCTCATACAGTCCTCTAGAACTAGGCGGAAAAATCTGTCTCAGCAGAGGACGTTATTTTGGTCCATAAAGGCAAGGGTGCAATTCGCATGAGATCCTCAAGATAGTAAATGCCAGTTCAGCGTGCACAATATAACTAGCTGTAGATTTGAGAGCGGCTAAAGGCAGATACAAACATTTATTCTCTAGGGCTTGTAGATTTTTTGAATGAGCATTACCTCATATTCCTACCTCATATGTCCCCATTGGGAGGCATTTAATTTTGCACAATTTTGCCCATTGTTACAGTAAATTATCCCATTATAGAGTTGCATTGAATAATAGATAATTAGAATTGGAAACCCTGGCTATTAGAATCCTGCTATAGGAAACATTTATGTGTATGGATGGTCTTAAGGCCTGTTGGGAAGTGGATTCATGGTAAGGACAGGTAAGTACTTACACTTAGCAATAGGTCACTTACCCCTACTAGGCCTAGTTAGGTCTCAATAAATTAACCCCAGATCAACCCTTGGTAGTATGGCAATGAGCAACAAGGCATAACTTAGGAGGCAAAATGTGTAAACCATATAAAATCACAAAACAGTAAAAACACAGGAAACAGTTTAAAAATCCAAAACCCATGTATAACAATAGGATATATTTGTGTCTTTAATTTGACATCAAAACAAATAAAATTGGATAAGGGGAACAGGAGATATTAATTTTTAAAGAATTAATGTTTTTTAGCGAATAGAAACTAAAAGCGCCACTCGGAATATCTGGTCGCACCTCGACCTGGGTAAAGTCAAATTTTAAGGCCGACCACGATGGAGCCCTGTTTGGCTACACCAAGCATGTGGCCTCGGTCAAAACTTTACCCACAGACTTTGTTTTTTTCCTGAAGATTTTCTTCAGCGGGACAAAGTCACCAATCCAATCCAGCCACCATGGAGCCCTCTTCGGATACACGTCGCAAAAGACCTCGGTGAAGAATTCTACCTTTGGACTTAGATGATTTTTCAGGATGGAAATCTTCATCTGAGTTGAAGTTGAATCTGGATAAGATGTTGTGGTATCCTAGGAATCTGGGTGCGTGCGTGTCCGGCACGAGATGAAGGTGAGAATGTTGTGTTTGCTCGAGATGCGGCTTGTGGAATGTGAGAGCGACAGTTGAAGGGGAGAGAAGAGGACGCTGGTTGGTGTAGGGCTAATCGTTTGGCGTATAACTTAAATAAATCATCACCACTTCACTTAACTTTTGGTGTTGTTCGTGACTACCTCTCTACCGCCCCTCTTACAGATGTCCTTGGAGCCCTTCTACGCGTCACATTTTTGGATCTTTTTCTCTCCAATTTCGCATGACCCACCACAGCAAGCTGATTTTGAGTCAACTTTGTTAGATTGCCTTTCCAGGAGCCCCCACTGAAAACCGGGAAGCCTGGGTCTCCAGAGCTTTTCAGCGGGACAAACCTGCAAGTCAGGCTGGGTCATGGTCAAAGTAATCCGACTTGACTCACGACATTGGGTTGGTTCCTTTACGGAGATTTTTTACAAAGGTTCTCCAATCTTCTTCATACTTCTTGATCTTCTTCCAGAAGGTTTCTGAAGGTCTTCTGACGTTCCACAGCTCACCCCATGGTTCCAGAATCTCTGAGTTGCTCTTTGAGGTTAAAGACTTCAACTCCCAGAATGTACCTGGCTCAAACTCCAAAATGACCACTGGACAGTGGTCAGCTGGTGAGTTCCTTCAGGATTTGATGCAGGGGACTCTGGTTAGCTATTTTTTACCTGTAGCAAGCAGGGAATCCCTTCTTGAACCAGTTGAAGCCAGGCAAAAAAACATTGTGGTGAAACCCAAGTGTGCAGCTGGTGCAGTCCTTCAGAGTGCAGTGTCCCGGTCTAGGTCAGGGGTCCAGCAGGGCAGTCCTTCTTCTTCTGATGTTGTTCCTTGTAGGGATCTGAAGTGTGGTTGCAGTTCTGCCAAATTTATCCTTGCTCCAGGGGTGAAAAACAGGGGGGGCAACTGTCCAATTACAGGATGACCACTTCCTGGAAAGTGTGGGAGATGTCTGAGGCCGCTCAAACACACATGCACATTTAGGTTTATCCAGCCCGGCTGTGTTTAATTGCTGGGCTGGAGAAACTGCACAGACTCCAGGGCTGTGTCTGATGCTGCAGTCCATGCCGCTCAGACCAATCCTGGTGCTTCTTTCATGCTAAGTTTAGCATGAAAGCAGTACCAGGATGGCTTGGGAGCTTGTGCTGGTGTCCCAGCAGTGAATGACTGGGACACCACAAGAGGAGCAACGAGTGAGGTGGAGGGATGGAGGGATGATAAGCGCATTTTTTTATTTATTTTCACCTCGTCTCTGACCCCTGGCCCCTTCCCTTGAGTTATGCGGCAGCTGCCACTGCTGAACTCTAAAAACCCCACACCAACCCTGTACTCAATGCATCCAACCCCTAACCTCTACCCATCCTTGACCCTTTGGAACTCATTACATACTAAACTTCACCCATCGCTTACCATATTACACATTGGCAGTTGCCACTGTGTATTTATGGTTTAGAATCACTTTCCATTGAAAAGGCACTTATTGATTTAACCCAAGGATGGAACTTGTCAATCTATAAACTCAGTCAGCTGCCTGGTTAACACTTTTGTATATAGTTGTTAACACTTGCTATCAATCAACTTTCTATTCTTATGTGACTGACTGTAAGCACTGAGGTCACAACCAGTAATTTGAGAGAGCGCTCTCAGGAAGCAGCATTACAGGTAGGCAAAGGGTGCACAATCTAGGTCCGTGAACGTTAAACCTCATCATCCACCTGCACTATGGTTAGACGTAACTTGAGATGTAACTTGAGTAATTTGCTGTAGCATTATTACATGAAGTTACAGCACACATTCACTTCAGGCTTTCTGGAATTTAAAACCTTTTAACTTCCTGAGTTGTTTCTTCACAGTCTTCCCTCTCCTGTGAGGGGGAGCACAGCTAATTTTCAAGATTCTGTCCTCTGTCTAGCACCTGATGTTTTCCTCATCCAGGGGTCACCCCAATTCCTTCATGGCAAAATTCCATCCCGGTCTGCATTCTTCAGGTTCCACAGCCTTCTTTGGCCACTTGAAGGGCACGTGTGGTGGCAGAAGTCAGAGGGCTGCCATCTGATGAAGGTTACCCCTCTGCCAGGAAGAAGGAAAGTACGAAAGTAAAATAGGGCAACACAGTTACTTTTTCATTTCAGAAATCTATATGAATGGTGGTTTTCAAGGGTTTTTGGGTCCAGAAAGTAAGAATGTATAGCTTTATGAAATGAAATGAAATGAAAAAGGTAATTGTAAACCGCACGGTCGCTCAGACAGAGCATCCTGGTGCTAAGCTATCATCACATTTGTTTGTTTAAGAACAGAAAAAATGGTTGTAAGAAAAGTATCCTCAATCTAGGATTTCTTTGCATTGTGTAACATTCACAAATATTTTAAAATGATAACAAGTGGAATATAAATGAATAATCAGTATTAGTACATTACTAAAAAACGTTTACATCAGAATGACACTGGAAGTGGGCATTTTCAATTTATCTTCATCTTATAAAGCCATCGGATATAAATTTTTGCGCAAGTACCAAAACCTTTTTAACTGACTTGTGACCTTTACAACAGAAAAGCATCTTCACAAATGCATCATTCAATGTATAATAGGTTACAATTTTTCTGATGCCTGACCTTGAGTTTTATTTTCTCAATTATATTTTTATGGTAACTTTATCACACACTCACAGTGTATGGCGCTGCAAGAAATTGGGTTGTTAATTGAGAGGGGTGATTGCCTGCGTCAAGCAACAAATAGTCTTTGTCAGGAGAACCACTAAAATCACTAAATTAACCTGAGCTAACCCCTCGAAGGTATGGCACAGAGCAGATAGGATTAACTTAAGGGCACGGTGTAAAGCATTTATGCAGTTCCAAAAAAAAGTCAAAACAAAATAAAAATGCCACACCTATAAGACGAATGGAGTATATTTAAATAAATTAAATGCCACTAAAACGAGAAAAATCCAAAAAGGGGTATCAGAGATATGGAGTTTTATAGTTTTAATTGTAAATAGTGGTAAAAGCGTTAAGCGCCAACCTCAGTCTACTTATAGCTGTAGTCTGGGACCTCGGCGGTACTCGAGGCCAACTGCGATAGAGCGCAGTCTGAATATAGGAACATCACGTTTCTCAAGCGAATTGGAAATTCTGCATGATTGTATTGGTCACCTATATACAATCTAAACCAGTGGTTCCCAACCTGTGGTCCGGGGACCCCTGGGGGTCCGTGAAGCCTTCTCAGGGGGTCCGCGGCTGCTTAGAAAATTAAAAAATATTAACAAATATTGACAAATTAGGTCCCCAGCTTCCAGTAATGACTCAGGCGGGGTCCCCGGATTCCAATGATGATCCAGTGGGGGTCCCTGGGTTCCATTAATGTTAAAATGGGGGTCCACATAAGTCAAAAGGTTGGGAACCACTGATCTAAACCAACATGTTACTTTTTAGAATTGGCTGGAATAACTATATTTTGCTGTCTCTTCGCATACATACACAATGAGCAGCTGTGCAGAATGTCGGTACTCGTGTAACTTTCTTACTAGGATGCATGACAATTTGGATACCAAAAGATTTATACATTTGTAAAGGGCGGATTTGTGTTAGGACCATACCCTCTGTTCCACCCTATGTTGTGCTTATCACAAGTGTACTAGGTACACGTGTTGCATTGTGCTTCAGTCTTGCATGAGGAAAATTTGTGGGCCCTCCCATTTCTCTGTACCATGAGAGCTCCGGAAAAGCAGCAAGATCCATATCGAGTGGCTAAACCGATCACTAAAGAAAAATCATCAGTTCTTCTTAACTGCTAAACCGAATTCATGAGTTTATTTGCTTCGGCTTCATGAATTCAGCTATAACAATGATGCTCGTGTATCTTCAGAATTAAGCCAGACATGGGTTTCATTGAAAGGGCCTTCTGGTACTGAAGCTCAATTTTGTTGATTCAGTCGTCTTCTTCTTGTTAACTGAACGGTACACAAAAGTGACGAAAAATTCTCACACTTTGTTTAAGTGTGCTAAATGGAAGTACAAATAATAGGCCTCCATATGGAATGGCATTCCAGGTCCTCAGTATTAGGCTTGGTATAAAGTGAGGCTTTCCACAGTAAACATAACACTTCCTTGTCATGCCAGCGCCTAGCAGTGTGAACAAGTGTCTTAAGCACAAATGATGTGATTAGGGGCCTGATTTAGATCTTGGCAGCAATATTGCCGTCCCATGGCGGCAGCGGCCCCATGTAGTTCATCAGGTCGATGGAATTCCGACCATCTGATTAAGAAGTATTGGGGGTGAACCACCGACCGCCATGATGGAGTGCTCTTCCTTGCCGTCAGTTTGGCAGGCTCCTGCGAAACTTATTGTTGCCGGATGTTACAGTTCTGCAGACTGTGTACTGGTGGAGGATTGCCGATGGAGTGAGCCATTCTCAGGAGCCAATGTAGATTGAACATTGGCAGTGTCTATGAAAAAGAGGCATGTTGCATACACCCCACGAACTTTGACCATATGTGTCCACCTGCATAACACACTACACAACACACTACATGATCCTTTGCTATTACAGCACAACACAATTACATGCAGGAAACACACAATGCCATCCATTTTAAACACAACATACAAACTATTAATATGACAACCACATGCAACACAACCACAACTATCAACACAATTACACGATCATTGAAACAAACACACTCACACAAAAGCACAACTACACACACATCACAACAATGAAGACAATAAAACAACAACACTAACCTAAATGTTGCACAAAGCAACACACAACCAAGCACACATAACAAACATTAAACCTACGTGCAAGTGGCATACACACACAGGCACAATTACATCAACCGCTCTAGCTCCTTTTACCTCAACCAGCCAATCCACTCCTTCCCTCTCCCCAGTAAAAGCTTAGAGGGGCCAAATATGTGCCCGATAGATGGCCATTCATGAGGAGGACAGCCCGGATTATAGGCAGGAGAGAGGTAAGGGAAACAGAGCCAGGAGAAATTGTACCATCCAAACATTTTTCACTGTCACATAAGCGTTACATTGCCAAAATAATATACTTGAGAGTAGATCTGATGACTGTAGTCCAACTTTCACACCGTGAGTTCCACATTGTGTATTGCACTACAAATCATTGTCTCATTGGAATGGAATTATTGTTCCAATGAAATGCATGTACTGATTCACATTCAAAACTGGAAGCAATATATCACACTTACAGGTCCCATCTAAAAGTTCACAGATGGACATAGTTTACAATTCTGATGTTTTTTTTTATTTTGGTGCAAACACTCATCTGGTAATGAATACCAACACCAAGATATAAATCGTGCATGTAATTGTTTTTTAAATATATAGGTGTGGCTCCATTAGCGTCTGACACAGATATTTTACAAAAATATTCATATCACAATACGTTTTAAAAAATATTACTATGACATTTATATTACTGCACTGGTCCAGAGCTAATGATAAGTGACCAAACAATATTTGCTAGTTATATGTAATGCTTACCTTTGAGTCCAGCAACAATGGGGTTGTGTTTCTTTCATGGTCCAGTGGCAGCAGGAAAAGCTGATCTTGTCCAGTAGGTCAAGTCGAAGATGGAAGAGGTAATGAGAAAAAAGGTAGGTTTTTACCTAATTTCTCTCCCAATCCACCAGCTTAGGTGTGGAGGTAGCACTGACACAGTTACCTTGGCAGAAAGGCCCATCATAATTGGTTTGGCATGAAAAGTACCTGGAGTCCCACTGCCAGCCACTATATAATATTGCAATGTCGATATGATTGGAGATTTCTGGCAGAGTCAGATGGGCTTAGGTTGTCTCTCGTCTATGGGACTGCTAACACTCAATACAGAGGGTGGACCGCCAAGGCAGCGGACGGGTAATGCAACTGAAAAGTGACAGCAGGATTGATTCCGCCAAGATCTAAATGAGGTCCTAAGTTATATTATTATACAAACATAATGTATATATATATATATATATATATATATATATATATATATATATATATATATATATATATATATATATTTATATATATATATATATATATATATATACATTATGTACATATTAATAATATATTATAGTTAGGACCTACTTTCTATAGAAAAAGCAGTTTTTTGCTTGCCTATAACTTTGGCGCCGCTCATTGAATCGTCACCAAAGTTTCCCAAAAAATTTCGGCAGTCACATGAGCTTCTGTCTGGAAAATTTCAGGTTGATCCGTCAAGCAGGGGCCAATAATAAGGGGGGAATTTAGAGCTTTTCAATGTTAATTCCTATAGGAAACATTTAACAGCGATAGCGCAAAACTACTGTACGGAATTACAGGAAATTTGGCAGAAAGATAGCTCCTGGTCCAGATAGAGCCCTTTTTGTTATTTGGTGTAAATCCTTTCTGTAGTTTTTGAGAAATGTAAAGAAATCCAAATTTGTATATATAGGGATGCAAAGGATTTGTGACCCCTAACGATCTTGTGCAGAGATCCAATTGGCTGAAAACACTGAAGCTGAGTCCCAGAAAAAAATACAAATTATAAAAAGTACAAAGGGGGCCAGGGTACGAACACCCTGACCCCTTAGCTCTGGTGAAGCATTTCTGTTTTATTTTATGGACGGATGTGCTATAAAATAAAAAATAAAAAATAAAGCTCCATGTTGTCATTGTTATGAAGCTCCTGGGTGGGCAAAGTCTCAGGGGCATTTCTTCAGAAATGCAAGGAGGCCTTCGGGACCACCACCTTCCCGGGGCAGTTAACAAATGATATGTGGAGAGGCCTGTGGCCCCACTTGCCCCAGGGACCACCACCCCCTGGGGCGAATATTTCAAAAATGGAAAAGGGGGACCCTTTGGGACCCCCATTAGCCCCAGGGACCACCACCCCGGGGTTCTCTGAAGGCACCCCGCACCCTAGGGACCACCACTCCTGGCACAAATCTTTAAAAAAAATGAAGGGAGCACTATGGTGCCCCAGGGACCACTACCCCCTAGGGCAAACAGTAAAAAGAGGGTCCGTTTCAGATCCCCTCCCCCCCCGGAGTCCTCCACTCCCATGGCTATTCTCATTTGTGGGGGGCCCCACTCTTGGAGCCACTGATGTCCCTGGGGACCGCCACACCCCCAGGGCCGGCTCCTGCTATGTCCTATGACGCTGCAGCCAAGCCACAGCAAACACTTTGCTCCACCTTCAAAGCAGGCCCCGCTGTCAAACAGAGTTGCTAGACCTTCACACTGAGCTTTGGGGTTTGAGTCCAGCTGGACTTATTACCATGTTTTTAAAATAAAAAAATATTTTCTTTAAAATAATAAATACATTTTGATTAACCCCTTCTGTGCCCAGGACGTAATGGTTACGTCCTGAGGCACAGTGCTGCTGTGCCCAGGACGTAACCATTACGTCCTGTGCACAGAGCCCAGAGGGAGTGCTAGCGTTCCCTCTGTGGGGTTCCCCCCCACCCCCCCAAGTCAGGGATGGAAGGGGAAGCCCTTCCCCTCCCACCCCCGACCCCCCCCATACCCCCCCGTGACGTGAGTGCGCGAGCGCGCACTGATTAGTCACAGGGTCTCCCCCATCGCGATTGAAAGAGAAATGCTTTTGCATTTCTCTTTCAATGCCATGGGGGAGGCCCCGAGAGGCTTCAAAGGGAAGGAAATGTATTTCCTTCCCTTTGAAGTCTCTCACAGGTTTCAAAAGCCGGATTGCTTGCAATCCGGCTTTTGAAACCCCACTAGACACCAGGGATTTTTTTTTTTCAATGAAACTGTCAAAAGGGAGCGACCCAAGGGGTCGCTCCCAGGGGGGGCATTTTTTTAGGAAGGCCTTTTCTGCCCCCCCTGGGGGCAGATTGGCCTATTATTAGGGGGCAAATTATATTTAGGCCATTTCTGCCCCCCTTGGGGGCAGATTGGCCTATTTTGATGAGGCCAATCTGCCCCCAAGGGGGGCAGAAACCATTAGACACCAGGGAGTTTTTTTTTGCTCGTGAATTTCACGCAACGGGAGCGACCCCTTGGGCAAGGGTCGCTCCCAGGGGGGGCATTTTTTTGGGAAGGCCTTTTCTGCCCCCCCTGGGGGCAGATTGGCCTATTATTAGGCCGATCTGCCCCCGGGGGGGCAGAAACCTCTAGGCACCAGGGAGCTTTTTTTTTTTTGTGATGTTTTTTTTAGGTGGGGAGCGATCCCTTAGGCAAGGGTCGCTCCCCTACGGGGCAATATATATTTAGGCCATTTCTGCCCCCCTTGGGGGCAGATTGGCCTATTTTGATGAGGCCAATCTGCCCCCAAGGGGGGCAGAAACCATTAGACACCAGGGAGTTGTTTTTTTTGCGCAAATTTCATGCAACGGGAGCGACCCCTTGGGCAAGGGTCGCTCCCAGGGGGGGCATTTTTTTGGGAAGGCCTTTTCTGCCCCCCCTGGGGGCAGATCGGCCTATTATTAGGCCGATCTGCCCCCAGGGGGGGCAGAAACCTCTAGGCACCAGGGATCATTTCTTTTATTTTTTCTTTTTGTTATGTTTTCTTTTTTTTTTAGGTGGGGAGCGACCCCTTAGGCAAGGGTCGCTCCCCTAGGGGGCAAATTATATTTAGGCCATTTCTGCCCCCCTTGGGGGCAGATTGGCCTATTTTGATGAGGCCAATCTGCCCCCAAGGGGGGCAGACACCATTAGACACCAGGGAGTTTTTTTTTTGTGTGAATTTCACGCAAGGGGAGCGACCCCTTAGGCAAGGGTCGCTCCCTGGGGGGGGGGATTATTTTAGGCCATTTCTGCCCCCCTGGGGGGTAGATCAGCCTCGTTTGACTCTTGGGGGCAGAAACCACTAGGCACCAGGGATTTTTTTGTTTTTTTGTTTTACAGATGGGGAGCGACCCCTTGGACAAGGGTCGCTCCCCTGGAGGGGCAAAATGTATTTAGACCATTTCTGCCCGCTTTGGGGGCAGATCGGCCGATTTTAGGTCAATCTGCCCGCATGGGGGGCAGAAACCGCTAGGCACCAGGGATCTTTTTTTGGCGCCGTCACACAAGGGGAGCGGCCTTGTAGGCAAGGGTCGCTCCCCGGGGGGGGGGAAGGGGGGGCAAAATTATTTTAGGCCATCTCTGCCCCCCCTGGGGGCAGATTGGCCTATTGGTATTAGGCCGATCTACCCCCAGGGGGGGCAGAAACCTCTAGGCGCCAGGGCAAATTTTTTTTTGTGTGTTTTTTTTTTTTGTTTGTTTGGTTTTTTTTAGAGATGGGGAGCGACCCATCAGGCAAGGGTCGCTCCCCTGGGGGGCAAATTGTATTTAGACCATTTCTTCCCCCCTTGGGGGCAGATTGGTCGATTTTAGGTCAATCTGCCCCAAGGGGGCAGAAACCACTAGGCACCAGGGATTTGTTTTTTGTCGCCAATGTCACGCAGGGGGAGCGACCCCGTAGGCAAGGGTCGCTCCGGGGGGGGGGGGGATTGGAGGTTCGGGGGGCAAATTTATTTTAGGCCATTTCTGCCCCCAGGGGGGGCAGAAACCTGTAGGCACCAGGGCAAATATTTTTTTGTTGCTTTTTTTTTGTTTGTTTGTTTTTTTAGAGATGGGGAGCGACCCATCAGACAAGGGTCGCTCCCCTGGGGGGCAAACTGTGTTTAGACAATTTCTGCCCCCCTTGGGGGCAGATTGGTCGATTTTATGTCAATCTGCCCCCAAGGGGGCAGAAACCACTAGGCACCGGGGATTTGTTTTTTGGTGCCAATGTCACGCAGGGGGAGCGACCCTGTAGGCAAGGGTCACTCCGAGGGGGGGGGGGTTTGGGGGGCAAATTTATTTTAGGCCATTTCTGCCCCCCCTGGGGGCAGATCGGCCTATAAGAGGCCGATCTGCCCCCAGGGGGGGGCAGAAACCTCTAGGCGCCAGGGCAATAATTTTTTTTTGTTTGTTTGTTCTTTTAGAGATGGGGAGCGACCCATCAGACAAGGGTCGCTCCCCTGGGGGGAAAACTGTATTTAGAGCATTTCTGCCCCCCTTGGGGGCACATTGGTCGATTTTACGTCAATCTGCCCCCAAGGGGGCAGAAACCACTAGGCACCGGGGATTTGTTTTTTGGCGCCAATGTCACGCAGGGGGAGCGACCCCGTAGGCAAGGGTCGCTCCTGGTGGGGGGGTGGGGGGGCAAATTTATCTTAGGCCATTTCTGCCCCCCCTGGGGGCAGATCGGCCGGGGCAGAAACCTCTTGTTGCCAGGGCAAATTTTTTTTAATGTTTTTTTTTTTGTTTGTTTGTTTTTTTAGAGATGGGGAGCGACCCATCAGACAAGGGTCGCTCCCCTGGTGGGCAAACTGTATTTAGAGCATTTCTGCCCCCCTTGGGGGCAGAGGTGGTCGATTTTAGGTCAATCTGCCCCCAAGGGGGCAGAAACCACTAGGCACCGGGGATTTGTTTTTTGGCGCCAATGTCATGCAGGGGGAGCGACCCCATAGGCAAGGGTTGCTCCTGGTGGGGGGGTGGGGGTTGGGGGGGCAAATTTATTTTAGGCCATTTCTGGCCCCCCTGGGGGCAGATCGGCCTATTATTAGGCCGATCTGCCCCCGGGGGGGCAGAAACCTCTTCTTGCCAGGGCAAATTATTTTTTTGTGTTTTTTTTTTTTGTTTGTTTGTTTTTTTAGAGATGGGGAGCGACCCATCAGACAAGGGTCGCTCCCCTGTGGGGCAAACTGTATTTAGAGCATTTCTGCCCCCCTTGGGGGCAGAAGTGGTCGATTTTAGGTCAATCTGCCACCAAGGGGGCAGAAACCACTAGGCACCGGGGATTTGTTTTTTGGCGCCAATGTCACGCAGGGGGAGCGACCCCGTAGGCAAGGGTCGCTCCTGGGCAGGGGGGGTTTGGAGGGGTGGGGGTCAAATTTATTTTAGGGCATTTCCCCCCCCCCCGGGGCCGGCTGAGCTAGAGGTCAAAATCCACAGGTAGGCACTTTGCAAAAAACACCTCTGTTTTCTGTGAAAAAATATGTTGTGTCCACGTTGTGTTTTGGGACATTTCCTTTCGTGGGCGCTAGGCCTACCCACACAAGTGAGGTACCATTTTTATGGAGAGACTTAGGGGAACGCTGGGTGGAAGGAAATTTGTGGCTCCTCTCAGATTCCAGAACTTTCTGTCACCGAAATGAGAGGAAAAAGTGTTTTTGGGCCATATTTTGATGTTTGCAAAGGATTCTGGGTAACAGAACCTGGTCAGAGCCCCGCAAATCACCCCATCTTGGATTCCCCTAGGTCTCTAGTTTTAAAAAATGCACTGGTTTGCTAGGTTTCCCCAGGTGCCGGCTGAGCTAGAGGCCAAAATCCACAGGTAAGCACTGTTTTCTATGAAAAAATTTGATGTGTCCACGTTGTGTTTTGGGCCGTTTCCTGTTGCGAGCGCTAGGCCTACCCACACAAGTGAGGTATCATTTTTATCGGGAGACGTCGGGGAACGCTGGGTGGAAGGAAATTTGTGGCTCCTCTCAGATTCCAGAACTTTCTGCCACAGAAATGTGAGGAACATGTGTTTTTTTAGCCAAATTTTGAGGTTTGCAAAGGATTCTGGGTAACAGAACCTGGTCCGAGCCACACAAGTCACCCCATCTTGGATTCCCCTAGGTCTCTAGTTTTCAGAAATGCACAGGTTTGGTAGGTTTCCCTAGGTGGCGGCTGAGCTACAGGCCAAAATCTACAGGTAGGCACTTTGCAGAAAACACCTCTGTTTTCCTTCAAAAATTTGGCTGTGTCCACGTTGCGCTTTGGGGCGTTTCCTGTCGCGGGCGCAAGGCCTACCCACACAAGTGAGGTATCATTTTCATCGGGAGACATGGGGGAACGCTGGGTGGAAGGAAATTTGTGGCTCCCCTCAGATTCCAGAACTTTCTGCCACAGAAATGTGAGGAACATGTGTTTTTTTAGCCAAATTTTTAAGTTTGCAAAGGATTCTGGGTAACAGAACCTGGTCCGAGCCACACAAGTCACCCCATCTTGGATTCCCCTAGGTCTTTAGTTTTCAGAAATGCACAGGTTTGGTAGGTTTCCCTAGGTGGCGGCTGAGCTACAGGCCAAAATCTACAGGTAGGTACTTTGCAAAAAACACCTCTGTTTTCCTTCAAAAATTTGGCTGTGTCCACGTTGCGCTTTGGGGCGTTTCCTGTCACGGGCGCTAGGCCTACCCACACAAGTGAGGTATCATTTTTATCGGGAGACGTGGGGGAACGCTGGGTGGAAGGAAATTTGTGGCTCCTCTCAGATTCCAGAACTTTCTGCCACAGAAATGTGAGGAACATGTGTTTTTTTAGCCACATTTTGAGGTTTGCAAAGGATTCTGGGTAACAGAACCTGGTCCGAGCCACACAAGTCACCCCATCTTGGATTCCCCTAGGTCTCTAGTTTTTAGAAATGCACAGGTTTGGTAGGTTTCCCTAGGTGGCGGCTGAGCTAGAGGCCAAAATCTACAGGTAGTCACTTTGCTAAAAACAGCTCTGTTTTCTGTGATGTGTCCACGTTGTGTTTTGGGGCATATCCTGTCGCGGGCGCTAGGCCTACCCACACAAGTGAGGTATCATTTTTATCGGGAGACTTGAGGGAACATAGAATAGCAAAACAAGTGTTATTGCCCCTTGTCTTTCTCTACATTTTTCCCTTCCAAATGTAAGACAGTGTGTAAAAAAGACGTCTATTTGAGAAATGCCCTGTAATTCACATGCTAGTATGGGCACCCCGGAATTCAGAGATGTGCAAATAACCACTGCTTCTCAACACCTTATCTTGTGCCCATTTTGGAAATACAAAGGTTTTCTTGATAGATATTTTTTACTCTTTATATTTCAGCAAATGAATTGCTGTATACCCGGCATAGAATGAAAACCCACTGCAGGGTGCAGGTCATTTATTGGCTCTGGGTACCTAGAGTTCTTGATGAACCTACAAGCCCTATATATCCCCGCAACCAGAAGAGTCCAGCAGACGTAACGGTATATTGCTTTCAAAAATCTGACATTGCAGGTAAAAGTTACAGAGTAAAACGTAGAGAAAAAGTGATGTTTTTTTCACCTCAATTTCAATATTTTTCTTTTTCAGTTGTTATTTTCTGTAGGATCTACACAAATTACCCCTTGCTGAATTCAGAATTTTGTCTACTTTTCAGAAATGTTGCGGTTTCTGGGATCCAGCGTTGGTTTGATGCCCATTTCTGTCACTGACTGGAAGGAGGCTGAAAGCACAAAAAATCGTAAAAATGGGGTATGTCCCAGTAAAATGCCAAAATTGTGTTGAAAAATTGGGTTTTCTGATTCAAGTCTGCCTGTTCCTGAAAGCTGGGAAGCTGGTGATTTTAGCACCGCAAACCCTTTGTTGATGCCCTTTTCGGGGGAAATACCACAAGCCTTCTTCTGCAGCCCATTTTTCCAATTTTTTTTAAAAAAACTAAATTTTCACAGTTTTTTGGCTAATTTCTTGGCCTCCTTCTGGGGAACCCACAAAGTCTGGGTACCTCTAGAATCCCTAGGATGTTGGGAAAAAAGGACGCAAATTTGGCGTGGGTAGCTTATGTGAACAAAAAGTTATGAGGGCCTAAGCGCGAACTGCTCCAAATAGCCAAAAAAAGGCTCGGCACAGGAGGGGGAAAAGGCATGGCAGCGAAGGGGTTAATTTTAAATTGAAAACTAATATCTCATTCTATCTATATGAGATATTAAAGCCTACAAAAACTTGCTCTCTCACTTTCTTTTTCTCTCCTTCCATCAATTTCTCCCACTCAGACACTTACACACCCACTCACACACTCAGACACTCACGCACCCACTCACAGACCCACTCACACCCTCATGTACCCACTCACAGACCCAAGCACACATTGACGCACCCACTAAAACACTGATGTGCGCAGTCTCACACCCAGACAGACAATCTGACAGCCTTGATGAGATGAAAAACAAAAAAGAAAATTTCAAGGTGTGGGAAAACTAGACTGATTGCAGAAGCCCCCTAACGTTTTGCCCCAAGATTTCTGTCACAAAAAATCATCTAAGTCTGCAAGTAGAATTCTTCACAGAGTTCTCCTGCATTGTGTATCCGAAGAGGGCTCAGTGGAGGTCGGATCCAACTTGTGACTTCACCCTGGTGAAGAAAATATTCAAGAAAAACACTAAGGGCCTGATTATGACGCCAACCGTTTTACATGTTCCAGAGGTTATAGTAGAACTTGTAAAACAGTGGATGGGATATTCGTTACATTTGTGGCAGAGTATCCCATCTGCCAAGGTCATAATTAGGCCCAAAATCTGAAGGTAAAACTTTAACTGAGACCTCCTGCCCACTGTAGCCCAGCAAAGCTCCATCGTGGTCAGCCTCAAATTTTTACTTTGCGCCGGTCAAGTGCGACCAAATGTCCAGATTGGCCCTTTTAAGTTTTATGCATTAAAAAATATGTATTTTTAAAAAACTCATATCTACAGTTCCCTTTATTGGATTTTTGTCATTTTAGTGTCATTTTAAACATAAAAATATAATCTACTCTTATGAACTGGTTTTGGATTTTTATTCTGCTTTTCGTTTTACTTATTTACAGTTTTGTGAATTTTAAATGCTTTACACACCTGTCTCCTAAGTTAAGCCTAACTGCTCTTTGCCAAGCTACCAAGGATTACTTTACTGAGCCCTGGCTGGACCTATTGAGGGTCAGTGGCTTAACGCTAAGAGTAGATACTTACCTTCCCTTACCAGCAACCCACTTTCTAACAGAGGGGGAACTGCAGATCTGAACTTTCACCTTAAAAAGTTATCTGAGAAAGACACTCAAATAATGCATGTGCAAAATCTAGTATAATTTAGTTCAGCAATTTTTGTGGTATTGTTGTTCAATTTTCCAATTAAAATTGCATGGAGAAACATCTTTTGGGACTCCCTTTTTTCTTCTATCCCATTTGCCAGATCACGCCAAAACTTTCAGCAAAGGAGCTTAGGTGGACAGGACTTTTTTTTAGATAATGTTGTGGAGATTTGTCAAACCGTGTCAAAGTTATTAGCAAACAAAAAAATTAATTTTCTATGGAAATGTGGTCCTAGCTATAACTTCTGTTGCTTTTTTAATATCTTTGACATCATTCGAAATAGCTGCACAATATTGTTCTCAAAAAAAGGATATCCACTTCGATTTCTTCACACATGTTTTGTGCAGATTAGTCTTGTGACATATAAAAATATGTGATGTCCCAAAGTTCACTTTCAACTTTAAAAAAACTGTTAAATCGAATTACACTAAACTTAGCATGTAACAGACCTTTACTCAAATAAGTTATTTTGCTTGGGTTGACATAAATCCACAGCATATTTTTAAAAGAAATTAGCATTTAAAAGGTGTATCTTTCTGGGCATAAGGAGGTTACATTTTGGGCATAGCTAGATCAGTAATTCAAAGTTCTGCTAAGCCCTGATTTGCTGTCAGTCCCAGAAATATTTCTGTTGCAGATACCATTTCCCAAAATGGTGCACCAAGCACTGTGTTGGTGAAAAGAAAAAGGGCATAAGGCGGCACTGTGAACCTAACTGGACCCCACCATAGCTCACGTGGGGCAGAAGGCCCAGAGCAACCCCAGCAACAAAATAATTATCAAAATATCTATTTTTGGCACAGGTTTTGCCAATTCTACACCTGATCCCACTCTAAATTGCAGGTATCATTCTAGGGGACTCAGGATTCATGAATCAAGATTTTCAAAACTTGAAAAATAGAGCTGTTCTCTTTATAACAGGGGCTGTTGCACCTTATAACAGAAACGGGTACTTCCATCTACTTTCTCTCTACCTTTTGCTCAAGTGCTTCAGGCTGTGATAATCAATGGCTAACATCACCATAGCATCCATGATAAGGCATTTGAGGAATAGGATGTGCCTTAGCACTAAAAACATCTTGTGAGCCATGTTTGATGAAAAAGAGCTCATTCACATTTCTTAACATGACCAGGGAAGGAAAAGTGTTCTTGCAGCTTCCTATCTGTGTATCAGCAACATGGTTCTATAAACTAGCCTCCTTGCAACCCAATTGCTTTAGACAGCCATTGACACAATTCTTTGTCAGGAGAAGAAAGACCTCTAGAGCAGATAAGGAAAGGCTTTTAGAAAAGCTTGTTTGATGATGCCGAGAAGCAATCATGGGCTCCTATATATGCTAAATACACTCATACACACATGTATATAGCTAGAGAGATATATTTCACTTAGAAAGCCAAAGGTTGCATGGACGTTATAGTTAGGCATTTTAAACATACAAAACCATAGAAATTAAGCAGTTACAACTAGAGTTATTTCAAGTAACTATAGCTCATGCTCTAAGGTAACTGTAACTTGCACCCCCCCACCATGCATAGTTTTCACGTCAAAAAAGTTGCTGCAAATATTACATCTACATTATCAATGATGTTATCAAAGATGTCATGAGAGATGCAATATATGGGGTAAATAGCAGTGCATGGTGAGAGTGAGAGTTATAGTTACCTTAGGACATGATGTATAGTTACCTGAATTAACTATAACAATAACTGATGTATTTCTAATGTTTTGTAAATTTAGAAGGTGAGCCTAATTATAACACCCCTGTAATGTTTGTTTTTTCAGTGTATGTATTTATATATATCTGTAATATATATATATATATATCTATATATATATATTTGTTTTTATCTGCAAGTGCTTCCTGTTGAAGTTTAATTTCTGTAAAATTAGCTTTGTACCACAATGAATCTTGTCCTGGGTATTTACATATTATAAATACATAGGCAAGATTAATTTTTTATTTTTTTATTTTTGGGGGACCTCGGGGGGAGCCTCAAGGCCCCTGCTGTCCCTTTGCACCCCCCCCCTTTTGCAGAAGCCAGAATTGCTCTGGTACGCAGGGAGCTGCTGAAAAGGAAATCTCAGTGTGCAGGAGCAATACTTTCATCTGGGCAGGGAAAAAGATGAAAGAGGGAGCATTTTCATAGCTCTCGCTTGCTGGAAGCAGAGTGTTTGCTTTTGCTCAGTGGGAGCTGTCATAGCTCCCACCAAACAAAAGCAAACAGCTACCTCCTGAGGATGGGCACCTCGGGAGGTAGGAGGAGGAAGCCCTGGGGGGGTGGTGGTCCCTAGGGCCAAATATGGTCCAGGGGTGGGGCCTTGGGGCCACCCTCCAATGTTATGTATGGGCCGGCCTGGGGGAGATGGTTGGCCCTATGGCCCAACAGGGGGCTGAATGGTCCCTCTACCTTTTTCAAAAATGTTAAATGACCCAGGGAGGAGGTAGTCCCTGGTGAGTGGGTGTTCTGTGTGCCCCACAACTCTAAATGTTGTATTTGCTCTAGGACGATGTGGTCAATGGGGCTGGGGGAGTCTGCGTAGCCCCCTTATTATTTTTTTAATCTCTATAACCACAAGGAGGTGGTGGCTCCCAGGACGAGGGGAGTTCGACACGTACCCCGCTTTATGCAGTGTTCAAACCCAGGGAGGTGGTGATCCCCAGGGCTTTAATAAGCCCTTGGAGGTGGACCCTGTGTGGCCCCCTATATTTTCCTTATTGCTGCAATGCCCAAATGACCTGGCCCATCCAGTGGTTGTTAAAACAACAAGCACAGGAGACCACACTTATTTTGTTTACATTTTTGTTGGATCTGTGGATCCTCTGTGGATCTTTCCAAAAATGTAAAATTAAATATTGTTTTGCCATGGTGGGGCCCAGGGGGACCCCAGGACAAAGGGGTTAGGGTATTCATATCCTGCCTCCTTTTACTTTTTGTGAAATTCTTTCCGGGTCTTGCCTGAAGCCAATTCCCAAAATGGCTGCCAACACTTCCTCATTGTGTTGGCACCCAATCCGATCTCAGCATGAGATCTCTGATATCCACAGAGCCTCTGCATCCCTAGCTATCTATATTTTTTAACCTATGTTATTTCTAAAACTACTGAACAGATTTACACCAAATCACAAAAGCACAATCTGATCACCAAGATCTAGCTTCCTGCCAAATTTGGTGTAATTCATTTCACCAGTTTGAGCAGTAGGCTTGTCTAAAAACCGTATGAGCAGGGTCTAAGAAAAAGGGGGATTCCAAAACACTTTTTGCCCATTCATTTTTCCATAGGGAATTTGAATAGGGTTAGCGCCCAAACCACTGAGCGGAATTACACCAAATTTGGCAGAAAGGTAGCTCTTGGCCCAGAAAGTGACCTTTTTATTATTGTGTGTGAATCCGTTTAGTAGTTTTAGAGAAATTAAAGAAAATCCAAAGTTGTTTATAAAAGGTTGCGATGACTCTGTGAACCCTCTAGATCTTGTTCTGAGATCTTATTGGCTGCAAACACTTCGACAAAGAAGTGTGACATCCATGTTGGTACTTGGCTTCAGCCGAGTCCCTGATAAAAAGATGAAACAAAAAGAAATTGGGCCAAGGTAGGGATACCCTGGCCCCTTAGCTCTGGTGCTGAGGTCCCAGAGGGAACCTCCCAGAGCAAAAAAACATTTAAAAAAAAATGTTTCAGCAGGAGCTGTGGTGGATCCGAGGATCTGCCCCCCAAAAAAAAATAACAAGTGCAGGCTCCTTAGTGAAAGCCCCGGGTAGGCTAAGACCAGAGGCATTGTAATTTTGAATGCCTGTCTACCTCCCCAGGGCACATTGTTTATTAAAATGCAGGGGGGACAACGGTGCCCCAAGCCCTGATGACTGCCACCTTCTCTCTGCTATACCTAAAGAGAATGTTGGGGTCTGCCCAGGCCCCCTGCACCCCCTGGGACCACCACTTTCCTGGGGCTACAACTGAGGAGAATGTGATTGACCCAGCCTACCCACATCCTGGGGATCACCACCTCCCTGGGATACAATTCATAGAAGAAAGGGGGTCCCAGGGGCTATTGATGTAGGAGTTGGCCCACATGCCCCCTTCCTCAGAGAGCCATTAATAGCCCAGGTGACCACTGCCCCCCAGTGCTGGCTCCTGCTATGTCCTGTGGTACCCACCCCGGGACATAGCTGTTTGCAGTGACTTGGTGGGAGCTGACTGCTCCCACCAAGTCACAGTAAGCACTCCACTTGGATGAAGTGAGAGCTGTCAAAAAGCATCTCTCCCTGCAGAGAGATGTGCAAGCAGAGAAACAGAGGAAACATTGCTCTCACAGAGAGGGAGTAGCTCCCTCTCTGTGACAGCAATGCTGACTCCCATGGGAGGTGGGGAGCTAGCTGGGTCTTTCAAGCTCCACTCACAGTCCCCAACATTGTCACTAGGTGTCCTGGAGGGCAACCAGATCACATGGCTGGGACTAGGGGATGGGGTCCCCAGGACCGAGATTGGCCTGGGGAGGGTGGCCACATGCCCCCACTTCCCAAGATAAAAATATATATTTAGGTCTGGCCCAAAGGGAAGGGGTCCTCGGGCTGAGATCGACGTGGGGGGCTGTGCTGCCACCTTAACTTAAATGTTTAGGCCGGGCCCCGGGGAATGGGGTCCCGAAGGCTGATATTGGCCTAAGGGGAGCTGCCCAGCTCCCCTACCCTCAAAAATTAAATATTGTGGTTAAGCAGGGGTCCGGGGGTATGTGTTCCCAAAGGCTGAGATTGTTCTGGGGAGGGAGGGCACACGGCCTCCCTCCCAAAAACAAAATGTTAAGAAGGCCAGGCCCCAGGGAATGGATGGAGGGCCCTGGAGACATACGGCCACCTTCTGCTGCAGACGGTCAAAGGCAATGTACAGCGTTGCATTGGGTGGTTAAGGGTGGTGGCCACAGAGACCCGGCCCTGCTGCCAATCTCACCATGCATGGCCAAAAGGTATGCGTGGTGCAAGTTTGTGTGGTTATACCCTGCAGCCAACCCCTGCTGCTTACTGCGTGGGGTTGGCTTGTTATAGGGGTTGACCACAGGGCCTCGCCCCGGCACTGTGGCCAACTTAAGCTGCGCATGGCCAAAGGCGATGCACAGCGTGAGGTTGGGATGTTAAAGGGATGGGATCGCCAATCGCTGCCATGCACAACCAAAGACCGTGCACGGTGGTGGTTGGATTAACGCATAGTAATGAAAATTACTTAACGTTAAAAATACTGTAGAACTTCACTGAAAAAAGCAAAGGTTACAGTGATGTTATGGTTAGGAAATAGAATTTAAAAACAACATAGCAATTCAGTTAAAAAACCAAACCAACATTAGAGTGGGACTCACATTTTTAAATGTACAAAACTATAGAAATTGCCTTGTATAGTTAGTTATCATAAGTAACTGTAACTTGTGCCCTAAGGTAACAATAACTCTCACCCTCATCATGCACTATTAATTACCCAACAAATTATGGCACTCATGGCATCTTTGAGAACATCATTGATAATATCAATGTAATATTTGCAGGAAAGTTTTTGATGAAAAAACTGCATAGCGGGGTGTGAGTTATAGCTACCTTAGGTCATGATTTATAGGTACTTGAAATAACTCTAACTATAACTGTAGAATTTCTCTGGTTTTGTGTGAGTAAATTCAAAACCTAACTACAATGTCCCTGTAACCTTTGTTTTTTTAAGTGAATTTCTAACTTTTTGTTTTCTATTTCTTAACTATAAAGTCCCTGTAAACTTTAGTTTTTTCATTGTGTATATAAATATGTATACATACATAAATATATATATATATATATATATATATATATATATATATATATATAGTTAGATAAATAGATAGATAATACAGATATAGATTTCTATACAAAACCAACTTAAACTACCCAAACATTAGGCATTCTACAGTTATTGTTATAAATTAAAGTTATAATTTGGGCTTCTCCAGAAAGGTAACGTAACTCATGCTTCTCCGTACATAGTGTTGTCAACTGGCTAGCCAAACTACAAGAAATTATTGAGTAGTTTAAGTTGGTTTTTAATAGAAAAATTGAATAAAGTTTTCCTAACTTCAACTATTAGACCTAACTGCAATAAGGTGGCATTCCTTTAACTCTTTGCTTCCTCCTCCACTTTTCTGACCTTGTTTTTGCTGGTATCAGGACTCAGTGCACTTTATCACTACTAACCATTGCTAATGTTCTTGTGCTCTCTCCTCTAAACAGGATACTATTGGCTTATCCCTGATTGGCATATTTAATTCACTTCTAAGTCCCTAGTAAAGTGCATTGCATGTGCCCAGGGTCTGTACATTAAATGCTACATGTGGGCCTGCAGTGCTGATTGTGCCACCCACTTTAGTAGCCCTCTAACCTTGTATTAGGCCTGCCATTGCAAAGCCGGTATATGCAATTTTACACTGTCAAGTGACTGGGCAAAATAGCCCTTTTGCCAGCCTGACCTTCCTTTTTAATTCATAACATCACGCCTAGGGAATGCCCTGGACAGGCCAGCAAGCAGGATGCAATGTATTTTAAAAGCAGGACATGTACCTCTTAGTTTCATGTACTTTATAGTGAAAAACTCTTAAATTCAGTTTTCACTACTGCAAGGCCTATCTCAGCCATAGGATAACATTTGAGTTGCTTTATTACCATGTGTATACATAATTTCCAAATGGGAAGAGATCATTCTTTCAAGTGTGGTGTAAGGAAATGCCTCCTTGGCATGGTTACCCCCTGACTTTTTGCCTTTGCTGATGCTATGTTTTGAATTGAAAGTGTGCTGAGGCCTGCTAACCAGGCCCCAGCACCAGTGTTCTTTCCCTAACCTGTACTTTTGATTCCACAATTGGCACATCCTGGCACCCAGATAAGTCCCTTGTAACTGGTACCTCTGGTACCAAGGGCCCTGATGCCAGGGAAGGTCTCTAAGGGCTGCAGCATGTATTATGCCACCCTAGAGACCCCTCACCCAGCACAGACACACTGCTTACCAGCTTGTGTGTGCTAGGGAGAACAAAATGAGTAAGTCGACATGGCACTCCCCTCAGGGTGCCATGCCAGCCTCTCACTGCCTATGCAGTATAGGTAAGACACCCCTCTAGCAGGCCTTACAGCCATAAGGCAGGGTGCACTATACCATAGGTGAGGGTACCAGTGCATGAGCACTGTGCCCCTACAGTGTCTAAGCAAAACCTTATACATTGTAAGTGCAGGGTAGCCATAAGAGTATATGGTCTGGGAGTCTGCTTTACACGAACTCCACAGCACCATAATGGCTACACTGAAAACTGGGAAGTTTGGTATCAAACTTCTCAGCACAATAAATGCACACTGATGCCAGTGTACATTTTATTGTAAAATACACCACAGAGGGCACCTTAGAGGTGCCCCCTGAAACTTAACCGACTATCTGTGTAGGCTGACTGGTTCCAGCAGCCTGCCACACTAGAGACATGTTGCTGGCCCCATGGGGAGAGTGCCTTTGTCACTCTGAGGCCAGTAACAAAGCCTGCACTGGGTGGAGATGCTAACACCTCCCCCAGGCAGGAGCTGTAACACCTGGCGGTGAGCCTCAAAGGCTCACCCCTTTGTCACAGCACCGCAGGACACTCCAACTAGTGGAGTTGCCCGCCCCCTCCGGCCCCCACTTTTGGCAGCAAGGCCGGAGAAAATAATGAGAATAACAAGGAGGAGTCACTGACCAGTCAGGACAGCCCCTAAGGTGTCCTGAGCTGAGGTGACTCTAACTTTTAGAAATCCTCCATCTTGCAGATGGAGGATTCCCCCAATAGGATTAGGGATGTGACCCCCTCCCCTTGGGAGGAGGCACAAAGAGGGTGTACCCACCCTCAGGGCTAGTAGCCATTGGCTACTAACCCCCCAGACCTAAAAACGCCCTTAAATTTAGTATTTAAGGGCTCTCCCTGAACCTAGAAATTAGATTCCTGCAACAACAAGAAGAAGGACTGCCTAGCTGAAAACCCCTGCAGAGGAAGCCCAGAAGACAACAACTGCCTTGGCTCCAGAAACTCACCGGCCTGTCCCCTGCCTTCCAAAGAACTCTGCTCCAGCGACGCCTTCCAAAGGGACCAGCGACCTCTGAATCCTCTGAGGACTGCCCTGCTTCGACGATGACAAGAAACTCCCGAGGACAGCGGACCTGCTCCAAAAAGACTGCAACTTTACCCAAAGGAGCAGCTTTAAAGAACCCTGCAATCTCCCCGCAAGAAGCGTGAGACTTGCAACACTGCACCCGGCGACCCTGACTCGGCTGGTGGAGAACCAACACCTCAGGGAGGACCCCCGGACTACTCTACGACTGTGAGTACCAAAACCTGTCCCCCCTGAGCCCCCACCGCGCCGCCTGCAGAGGGAATCCCGAGGCTTCCCCTGACCGCGACTCTCTGAAACCTAAGTCCCGACGCCTGGAAAAGACCCTGCACCCGCAGCCCCCAGGACCTGAAGGACCGGACTTTCACTGCAGAAGTGACCCCCAGGAGTCCCTCTCCCTTGCCCAAGTGGAGGTTTCCCCGAGGAAGCCCCCCCCTTGCCTGCCTGCAGCGCTGAAGAGATCCCTTGATCTCTCATTGACTTCCATTGCGAACCCGACGCTTGTTCTAACACTGCACCCGGCCGCCCCCGCGCTGCTGAGGGTGAAATTTCTGTGTGGGCTTGTGTCCCCCCCGGTGCCCTACAAAACCCCCCTGGTCTGCCCTCCGAAGACGCGGGTACTTACCTGCTGGCAGACTGGAACCGGGGCACCCCCTTCTCTCCATTGGAGCCTATGCGTTTTGGGCACCACTTTGAACTCTGCACCTGACCGGCCCTGAGCTGCTGGTGTGGTAGCTTTGGGGTTGCTCTGAACCCCCAACAGTGGGCTACCTTGGACCAAGAGCTGAACCCTGTAAGTGTCTTACTTACCTGGTAAAACTAACAAAAACTTACCTCCCCCAGGAACTGTGAAAATTGCACTGTGTCCACTTTTAAAATAGCTATTTGTGAATAACTTGAAAAGTATACATGCAATTGAAATGATTCAAAGTTCCTAATGTACTTACCAGCAATACCTTTCAAACAAGATATTACATGTTAAATTTGAACCTGTGGTTCTTAAAATAAACTAAGAAAATATATTTTTCTATACAAAACCTATTGGCTGGATTTGTCTCTGAGTGTGTGTACCTCATTTATTGTCTATGTGTATGTATAACAAATGCTTAACACTACTCCTTGGATAAGCCTACTGCTCGACCACACTACCACAAAATAGAGCATTAGTATTATCTCTTTTTACCACTATTTTACCTCTAAGGGGAACCCTTGGACTCTGTGCATGCTATTCCTTACATTGAAATAGCACATACAGAGCCAACTTCCTACATTGGTGGCAGCGGTGGGATACAAGACTTTGCATTTGCTGGACTACTCAGCCAATACCTGATCACACGACAAATTCCAAAATTGTCATTAGAAATTGATTTTTGCAATTTGAAAAGTTTTCTAAATTCTTAAAGGACCTGCTAGGGCCTTGTGTTAGATCCTGTTTAGCATTTCTTTTAGAGTTTAAAAGTTTGTGAAAGTTTGAATTAGAACCTAGAACTAGTTTTAGTTTCTTAAAAAGTATTCCAACTTTTAGAAGCATAATGTCTAATACAGATGTGAATGTGGTGGAACTCGACACCACACCTTACCTCCATCTACAGATGAGAGAGCTAAGGTCACTCTGTAAACTAAAGAAAATAGCATAGGGCTCCAGACCTTCCAAACTACAGCTCCAGGAGCTGTTGGCAGAGTTTGAAAGAGCCAACCCCTCTGAGGATGGCAACACAGAGGATGATGATAGTGACTTGGAGGGTGATTCCCCCCCCACCAGTCCTATCTAGGGAGAACAGGGCTTCTCAAGCCCTGACTCCACAAATAATAGTCAGAGATGCTGGTTCCCTCACAAGAGGGACCAACAACTCTGAAATCACTGAGGATAACTCCAGTGAAGAGGACATCCAGTTAGCCAGGATGGCCAAAAGATTGGCTTTGGAAAGACAGATCCTAGCCATAGAAAGGGAAAGACAAGAGATGGGCCTAGGACCCATCAATGGTGGCAGCAACATAACTAGGGTCAGAGATTCTCCTGACATGTTGAAAATCCCCAAAGGGATTGTAACTAAATATGAAGATGGTGATGACATCACCAAATGGTTCACAGCTTTTGAGAGGGCTTGTGAAACCAGAAAAGAGAACAAATCTCACTGGGGTGCTCTCCTTTGGGAAATGTTCACAGGAAAGTGTAGGGATAGACTCCTCACACTCTCTAGAAAAGATGCAGAATCTTCTGACCTCATGAAGGGTACCCTGATTGAGGGCTTTGGATTCTCCACTGAGGAGTATAGGATTAGATTCAGGGGGGCTCAAAAATCCTCGAGCCAGACCTGGGTTGACTTTGTAGACTACTCAGTAAAAACACCAGAGGGTTGGATTCAAGGAAATGGTGTAAATGATTATGATGGGCTGTACAATTTATTTGTGAAAGAACACCTATTAAGTAATTGTTTCAATGATAAACTGCATCAGCATCTGGTGGACCTAGGACCAATTTCTCCCCAAGAATTGGGAAAGAAGGCGGACCATTGGGTCAAGACTAGGGTGTCCAAAACTTCCACAGGGGGTGACCAAAAGAAAGGGGTCACAAAACCTCCCCAGGGGAAGGGTGGTGAGACAGCCAAAAATAAAAATAGTAAAGAGTCTTCTACAGGCCCCCAAAAACCTGCACAGGAGGGTGGGCCCAGAACCTCTTCACAAAACAATCCTGGGTACAAGGGTAAAAACTTTGATCCCAAAAAGGCCTGGTGTCGAAACTGTTGTCAGTCTGGACACCAAACTGGAGACAAGGCCTGTCCCAAGAAAGATACCACTTCTAACTCCCATCCAGCTAAAACTGGAATGGCCAGTCTCCAAGTGGGATCAACAGTGTGCCCAGAGCAAATCAGGTGTCACACTGAAGCTACATTAGTCTCTGAGGGTGGGGTGGATTTAGCCACACTGGCTGCCTGGCCCCCTAACATGCAAAAATACAGGCAGCAGCTCTTAATAAATGGTACAAGTGTAGAAGGCCTGAGGGATACAGGTGCCAGTGTCACTATGGTGACAGAGAAACTGGTTTCCCCTGGCCAATACCTGACTGGACAAACTTATCCAGTCACCAACGCTGACAATCAGACTAAAGTACATCCCATGGCTATGGTAACTTTAGAGTGGGGAAGGGTCAATGGCCTGAAACAGGTGGTGGTCTCCTCAAATATCCCAGTAGACTGTTTGCTTGGAAATGACCTGGAGTCCTCAGCATGGGCTGAGGTAGAACTGAAAACCCATGCAGCTATGCTGGGTATCCCTGAACTGGTGTGTGTCAAGACTAGGGCACAGTGCAAGGCACAGGGTGAAAAAGTAGAGCTTGAGTCTGGAAAAAGGGCCCAGCCTACCAAGAGACAAGGAAAGTCAGCTGGGAAACCAGCTGCAACACAACACCAAAAAGAGAACCTCTCTTCTCAGGAAGAAGTTCTGCCCTCTGAGGGAACTGAGCCCATGGAGCTGGAACCTTATCAGGTTGAGCTCTTGGGCCCAGGGGGACCCTCAAGGGAAGAGTTGTGTAAGGGACAAGAAACCTGTCCCTCTCTTGAAGGCCTTAGGCAGCAAGCTGCTGAAGAGTCCAAAGGCAAGAAAAATGGAACACATAGGGTCTATTGGGAAGATGGACTCCTGTACACTGAGGCAAGAGATCCCAAACCTGGTGCCACTAGGAGAGTGGTAGTGCCTCAGGGTTTCAGAGAGTTTATTCTGACCTTAGCCCATGATATTCCCCTTGCTGGGCATTTGGGACAAACCAAGACGTGGGAGAGGTTAGTCAACCACTTCTACTGGCCCAATATGTCCCAGAAGGTTAAGGAGTTTTGCCTCTCCTGCCCCACCTGTCAAGCCAGTGGTAAGACAGGTGGGCATCCAAAGGCCCCCCTCATTCCACTTCCAGTGGTGGGGGTCCCCTTTGAAAGAGTGGGTGTGGACATAGTTGGTCCACTAGAACCTCCCACAGCCTCAGGAAATATGTACATCCTAGTAGTAGTGGATCATGCTACTAGGTATCCTGAAGCTATTCCCCTTAGGTCGACTACTGCCCCTGCAGTAGCCAAGGCCCTCATTGGTATCTTTACCAGAGTGGGTTTCCCTAAGGAGGTGGTTTCTGACAGAGGTACCAACTTCATGTCAGCTTACCTAAAACACATGTGGAATGAGTGTGGAGTGACTTATAAATTCACTACACCATATCATCCACAAACTAATGGCCTTGTTGAGAGATTCAACAAGACATTAAAGGGCATGATCATGGGGCTCCCAGAAAAACTCAAAAGGAGATGGGATGTCCTCCTGCCATGTCTGCTTTTCGCTTACAGAGAGGTGCCTCAGAAGGGAGTAGGATTCTCACCCTTTGAACTTCTGTTTGGCCACCCTGTAAGGGGACCACTTGCTCTTGTTAAAGAAGGCTGGGAGAGACCTCTTCATGAGCCTAAACAAGACATAGTGGACTATGTACTTGGCCTTCGCTCAAGGATGGCAGAGTACATGGAAAAGGCAAGTAAAAACCTTGAGGCCAGCCAACAACTCCAGAAGTTGTGGTATGACCAAAAGGCTGCACTGGTTGAATTTCAACCAGGGCAGAAAGTCTGGGTTCTGGAGCCTGTGGCTCCCAGGGCACTCCAGGACAAATGGAGTGGCCCTTACCCAGTACTAGAGAGGAAGAGTCAGGTCACCTACCTGGTGGACCTGGGCACAAGCAGGAGCCCCAAGAGGGTGATCCATGTGAACCGCCTTAAGCTCTTCCATGACAGGGCTGATGTAAATCTGTTGATGGTAACAGATGACGACCAGGAAGCTGAGAGTGAACCTCTCCCTGATCTCCTCTCATCAGACCCTAAAGATGGCTCAGTAGATGGAGTGATCTACTCAGACACCCTCTCTAGCCAACAGCAGTCTGACTGCAGGAAGGTCCTGCAGCAGTTTGCTGAACTCTTTTCCCTAACCCCTGGTCAGACACACCTGTGTACCCATGATGGGGACACAGGAGACAGCATGCCTGTCAAAAACAAAATATTTAGACAGTCTGACCAAGTTAAGGAAAGCATCAAGGTGGAAGTCCACAAGATGCTGGAATTGGGAGTAATTGAGTACTCTGACAGCCCCTGGGCTCGCCCAGTGGTCTTAGTCCCCAATCCTCACACCAAAGAAGGAAAGAGAGAGATGAGGTTTTGTGTGGACTACAGAGGTCTCAACTCTGTCACCAAGACAGATGCTCATCCCATTCCTAGAGCTGATGAGCTAATAGACAAATTAGGGGCTGCCAAATTCTTAAGTACCTTTGACTTAACAGCAGGGTACTGGCAAATCAAAATGGCCCCTGGAGCAAAGGAAAAGACAGCATTCTCCACACCTGATGGGCATTATCAGTTCACTGTTATGCCCTTTGGTTTAAAGAATGCCCCTGCCACATTCCAAAGGTTGGTGAATCAAGTCCTTGCTGGGCTGGAATCCTTTAGTGCAGCTTATCTTGATGATATTGCTGTCTTCAGCTCCACCTGGCAGGATCACCTGGTCCACCTGAAGAAGGTTTTGAAGGCTCTGCAATCTGCAGACCTCTCTATCAAGGCATCCAAATGCCAGATAGGGCAGGGAACTGTGGTTTACTTGGGACACCTTGTAGGTGGAGGCCAAGTTCAGCCACTCCAGCCTAAGATCCAGACTATTCTGGACTGGGCAGCTCCAAAAACCCAGACTCAAGTCAGGGCATTCCTTGGCTTGACTGGGTACTACAGGAGGTTTGTGAAGGGATATGGATCCATTGTGACAGCCCTCACAGAACTCACCTCCAAGAAAATGCCCAAGAAAGTAAACTGGACTGTAGAATGCCAACAGGCCTTTGACACCCTGAAACAAGCTATGTGCACAGCACCAGTTCTAAAAGCTCCAGATTACTCCAAGCAGTTCATTGTGCAAACAGATGCCTCTGAACATGGGATAGGGGCAGTTTTGTCCCAAACAAATGATGATGGCCTTGACCAGCCTGTTGCTTTCATTAGCAGGAGGTTACTCCCCAGGGAGCAGCGTTGGAGTGCCATTGAGAGGGAGGCCTTTGCTGTGGTTTGGTCCCTGAAGAAGCTGAGACCATACCTCTTTGGTACTCACTTCCTAGTTCAGACTGACCACAGACCTCTCAGATGGCTGATGCAAATGAAAGGTGAAAATCCAAAACTGTTAAGGTGGTCCATCTCCCTACAGGGAATGGACTTTATAGTGGAACACAGACCTGGGACTGCCCATGCCAATGCAGATGGCCTTTCCAGGTTCTTCCACTTAGAAAATGAAGACTCTCTTGGGAAAGGTTAGTCTCATCCTCTTTCGTTTGGGGGGGGTTGTGTAAGGAAATGCCTCCTTGGCATGGTTACCCCCTGACTTTTTGCCTTTGATGATGCTATGTTTTGAATTGAAAGTGTGCTGAGGCCTGCTAACCAGGCCCCAGCACCAGTGTTCTTTCCCTAACCTGTACTTTTGATTCCACAATTGGCACACCCTGGCACCCAGATAAGTCCATTGTAACTGGTACCTCTGGTACCAAGGGCCCTGATGCCAGGGAAGGTCTCTAAGGGCTGCAGCATGTATTATGCCACCCTAGAGACCCCTCACCCAGCACAGACACACTGCTTACCAGCTTGTGTGTGCTAGGGAGAACAAAATGAGTAAGTCGACATGGCACTCCCCTCAGGGTGCCATGCCAGCCTCTCACTGCCTATGCAGTATAGGTAAGACACCCCTCTAGCAGGCCTTACAGCCCTAAGGCAGGGTGCACTATACCATAGGTGAGGGTACCAGTGCATGAGCACTGTGCCCCTACAGTGTCTAAGCAAAACCTTATACATTGTAAGTGCAGGGTAGCCATAAGAGTATATGGTCTGGGAGTCTGTTTTACACGAACTCCACAGAACCATAATGGCTACACTGAAAACTGGGAAGTTTGGTATCAAACTTCTCAGCACAATAAATGCACACTGATGCCAGTGTACATTTTATTGTAAAATACACCACAGAGGGCACCTTAGAGGTGCCCCCTGAAACTTAACCGACTATCTGTGTAGGCTGACTGGTTCCAGCAGCCTGCCACACTAGAGACATGTTGCTGGCCCCATGGGGAGAGTGCCTTTGTCACTCTGAGGCCAGTAACAAAGCCTGCACTGGGTGGAGATGCTAACACCTCCCCCAGGCAGGAGCTGTAACACCTGGCGGTGAGCCTCAAAGGCTCACCCCTTTGTCACAGCACCGCAGGACACTCCAACTAGTGGAGTTGCCCGCCCCCTCCGGCCCCGGCCCCCACTTTTGGCGGCAAGGCCGGAGAAAATAATGAGAATAACAAGGAGGAGTCACTGACCAGTCAGGACAGCCCCTAAGGTGTCCTGAGCTGAGGTGACTCTAACTTTTAGAAATCCTCCATCTTGCAGATGGAGGATTCCCCCAATAGGATTAGGGATGTGACCCTCCCCTTGGGAGGAGGCACAAAGAGGGTGTACCCACCCTCAGGGCTAGTAGCCATTGGCTACTAACCCCCCAGACCTAAACACGCCCTTAAATTTAGTATTTAAGGGCTCTCCCTGAACCTAGAAATTAGATTCCTGCAACAACAAGAAGAAGGACTGCCTAGCTGAAAACCCCTGCAGAGGAAGCCCAGAAGACAACAACGGCCTTGGCTCCAGAAACTCACCGGCCTGTCTCCTGCCTTCCAAAGAACTCTGCTCCAGCGACGCCTTCCAAAGGGACCAGCGACCTCTGAATCCTCTGAGGACTGCCCTGCTTCGACGACGACAAGAAACTCCCGAGGACAGCGGACCTGCTCCAAAAAGACTGCAACTTTACCCAAAGGAGCAGCTTTAAAGAACCCTGCAATCTCCCCGCAAGAAGCGTGAGACTTGCAACACTGCACCCGGCGACCCTGACTCGGCTGGTGGAGAACCAACACCTCAGGGAGGACCCCCGGACTACTCTACGACTGTGAGTACCAAAACCTGTCCCCCCTGAGCCCGCACAGCGCCGCCTGCAGAGGGAATCCCGAGGCTTCCCCTGACCGTGACTCTCTGAAACCTAAGTCCCGACGCCTGGAAAAGACCCTGCACCCGCAGCCCCCAGGACCTGAAGGACCGGACTTTCACTGCAGAAGTGACCCCCAGGAGTCCCTCTCCCTTGCCCAAGTGGAGGTTTCCCCGAGGAAGCCCCCCCTTGCCTGCCTGCAGCGCTGAAGAGATCCCTTGATCTCTCATTGACTTCCATTGCGAACCCGACGCATGTTCTAACACTGCACCCGGCCGCCCCCGCGCCGCTGAGGGTGAAATTTCTGTGTGGGCTTGTGTCCCCCCCGGTGCCCTACAAAACCCCCCTGGTCTGCCCTCCGAAGACGCGGGTACTTACCTGCTGGCAGACTGGAACCGGGGCACCCCCTTCTCTCCATTGGAGCCTATGCGTTTTGGGCACCACTTTGAACTCTGCACCTGACCGGCCCTGAGCTGCTGGTGTGGTAACTTTGGGGTTGCTCTGAACCCCCAACGGTGGGCTACCTTGGACCAAGAACTGAACCCTGTAAGTGTCTTACTTACCTGGTAAAACTAACAAAAACTTACCTCCCCCAGGAACTGTGAAAATTGCACTGTGTCCACTTTTAAAATAGCTATTTGTGAATAACTTGAAAAGTATACATGCAATTGAAATGATTCAAAGTTCCTAATGTACTTACCTGCAATACCTTTCAAACAAGATATCACATGTTAAATTTGAACCTGTGGTTCTTAAAATAAACTAAGAAAATATATTTTTCTATACAAAACCTATTGGCTGGATTTGTCTCTGAGTGTGTGTACCTCATTTATTGTCTATGTGTATGTACAACAAATGCTTAACACTACTCCTTGGATAAGCCTACTGCTCGACCACACTACCACAAAATAGAGCATTAGTATTATATCTTTTTACCACTATTTTACCTCTAAGGGGAACCCTTGGACTCTGTGCATGCTATTCCTTACTTTGAAATAGCACATACAGAGCCAACTTCCTACATGTGGTGTCTCAGAAATCACAACTTGAAATCCTACCTTATAGTGGAGTCAGATTTAAAATTACAATTCTGAAAATGCTACTTTCAGAAAGTTGTAATTTTCTTCCTTTAGACACTTAGGCCAAGATTCATGGTGCCTAGCACCATTCCAACACCACATTAGCATCATTTGTTTATGCTAATGTGGCATTAGAAGGGCAGAAACGCTGGGCCATATTTACAAGGTGGCATAGTGCTTGCATTGCACCACTTTGTAACCCCTTGCATCATATTATTCCTGCTCCAGGCATAATATATGGAAAGGGGAGCTCTGGTGCCGGGGGGTAAAAATGGTGCAAAGGAATCAATGAGATTCCTTTATGCCCTTTTTATCAGCATTTTATTAACACCTGCTAAGTGCAGGCATTAAAAAGAGGCTCCTATTGTGTTGAAAGGGCCTCTATGTGCTTTGTAGGATTGGTGTCAACATGTTTGATGCTAGTCCTGCAAAGTGCCAGACCAGTATCAAAAATTATGATACTAGTACCCCTGACTACTGCCATGATGTGTCATATTTTAAATATTGCACACACATGGTGGTGTTAGCGGGGCTCTAAGGGGCACAAGAGAAGTGGTGCTGCACCAGGTGCAGTGCCACTTTCATAAATCTGGGCATTGGTCCCTGCCGCCTGTCTCTGATCACATGTCTGGAGTGGATGGCAGTTAGGCTTTGTGTATTCCCCCTGGACAACCACACACAATGATAACTTAAGTGTGACTTGTCGGGCCATCCTGGCAGGATGGGAGTGAGGAGCTCGAGCCAACCTCACTTACACCTGAGTAGGGTGTGTCCTGTCCCCAACACAAAGGGCTGCATACTCCCCTTATAGTGAGTTGGGAGACAGGGCAGGAAGAGCAGGTTCTATGTGCATTTCAAAGGCTTGTCTTTAAAGTCTCTCCCACTTGAAAGGCACCACCAGATACCGGATCGTACATTCCACCAGTTCAGTAAACTTCTGGAACTGTGGATACTCTGCCAGGATGACGGACTTCTGTGCTGCTGAAGGACTGCCACTCTGCTGGTCTGTATTCTGCTGAACTACTTCTTTGCTTTGCTTACAGTTGCTGCCCTCTGCCTGGGTGAGAAGGACTATACATGCATCACTTGAACCCAGAATCCAAAGTCACTCCAAGGGCTAGTAGGCTAGCCTCCTGATCTGAAATCTCAGGGACATAAAAGATTACCAACCACCCTACTTTTGCACTTGGACTCTGCCATCGGTGAGACTACTGTGCCAAGTGGGACCACCCCAGTCCTGGGCCTATGATGATTACTACTAGAACGGACACATCCTCTCTGCTGAGCAATGCATCCCAGAGCAAAACCACTGCATCTTCTCAGCCTTTGCAGTAAGTCCCTGTGCAGAATAGGCACATCGCCAGTCTTGAATGGATTGCACCCATTTCAAAAGACTTGTATTGCAGCTGCATTCCACATCTTGGGTTCTATGCATCACCTTTGGAACCACTGCTCTGCAATGCTTTTTCTGGAGGAAGCTACTTGCATCTCCACTCAACGACAGCCTTGACACTGAAACTCTGCATTGCATCTTCACCCCTCATTGGAACTGATGCATCACTTCAACTGTGCAACGCATATTCAATACCAGCCTTTACAATGCAAGCCCCATAGACAGGATCCTCGATGTTGATGCGACAGTGCCTGGCACCGCAGCCTCGCCGCATCTCGGATACAATGCATCACCTCAGCATTCACAACTCATCTTTGACATGGTTCCTGTAATGCTCCACAGCCAGGATTTAAGATAATTTGTTCAGCTGTCCTAAGTGGGACCCTGTTGCAGGCCCAACCTCCATCATGGTTGACCTGAACAAGTGACTTTCTCCCAGTCTGGCACAATCAGATTTCCCTAATGACACTTCTTGCTTCCTAGTGCTATTTTTACTTAAAACTTTGGAATTCCATATCTCCTTTTCTACTAATAGGATTTTGTCATTTTTGTCTTGTTTAAATGTATGAAATTTTCATCTAACATTTTGTGGGATCTTTTTTGTGTGGTGTTTTTACTAGTTTACTGTTTGAAAGGTTGTACAATTACTTTACACACTGCCTATAGGTTAAGCCTGACTAATCCGTGCTAACCTACCAGAGGATGAGCACAGGTTAATTTAGGGTTTGCCCTGACCTTATCCTGACAAGAGTTGTGTTGCTGCTTGACCAGAGCTCACACACCAGTTAACCAGTAACCCAGATTCTAACTGTAACTTATCCTTAACCTTTGATTTTTTTCATTGAATTTTGATATTTTTTTTTAAAATGTGTTTCAAGTTGTAGAGTGGCGTTGCCTGGAATGTTGTCGAGCAAAGTGTCGTAGGGTGGTATAAAGTGGAGTATAATGTTGTAGAACAGAGTGGCACTGAGTGGAGTACAGTGTCGTAGAGTGAAGTGTCATAAAGTGGAGTGTCATACAATAGAATGGATGACAGCACTGCGGAGTGTAGTGTCAGATAGTGGAGTGTCATAGAGTGGCATGTCATAAAGTGGGGTTTTATAGAGTGGAGTACAGTTGAGTAGAGTGGCAAAGAGTGGAGGAGTATCTGGTGGGGTGGAGTAGAGTGTCCCAGTGTAGAGTGGCATAGAGTGGTGGGCTTTTTGTAGAGTACAGTGGAGTACCATAGACTGGAGTGGAGTGTCATAGAGTTTGAGTATTGTAGAGTGGAGTGTTATATGTTGCACTGTTACTATGTTACAGTGTTGTCGATTGGAGTGTCATGCAGTGGAGTGTCTTGGAGTGACATAGCGTGCCGTACAGTAAAGTACTGTTAGAAATGTGGCCTCTTGTTGGCAGTCAGATTGGAGTGCTGTAGAGTAGAGCACAGTGTCATCAAGCGGAGTGTCACCAAGTAGAGGGTGGGAGGGTGTCAGATTGGAGTGCTGTGTCATACAGTGGAATGGCATGTCATTGAGAGGAGTTGAGTGTTGTGTTATAAAGTGTGCTACAGTGTATTAGAGACATGTAGAGTGAAGGAGTATAGAGTGGATTAGAGTGTCATTTAGTGTAGTATAGTGCCATAAAGTGGTGTGTTGTAGAGTGTTATAGAGTGAGGTAAAGTGTCATACAGTGGAGTAGAGTGGAGTGGAGTGGTATCACATTGAGTAGAGTAAAGTGTCAAAGCATAGAGTGGCATGTGTAGAGTAAAGTGGAAGTGGTGTGGAGTAAAGTGCCATAGAGTGGAGTATCATGAAGTGGAGTGGAGTAGAGTGCCTTGTCATAGACCTTTGGAAAGTGGAGTAGAGTTGAGTAGAGTGCAATGGCATACAGTAGAGTAGTGTTGTAGAGTGTAGTGGCATAGAAAAAGTAGAGTGGAGTGCTGTAGATTATATTAGAGTGGAGTGCTAGAAAATGGAATAGCATAGAGTGCCATAGAGGAGAATGGTGTGCAGTGGGATAGTGTGGAGGTGAATGGTGTAGAGTGTAGTGGTGTAGATTTGAGTGGCATAAAGTGGAATGGAACAGAGTGGAGTAGCATAGGGTGGAGTGGCATAAAGTGGAGTAGAGGGGAATGTTTTGTCACAGAGTAGCGTGTCATACAGTGCCTTACAGTGTAGGGGCATATAGTAGAGTGGTGCTGATTTAAGTGGCATAGAGTGGAGTAACCTACAGTGAAATGGGGTAGATTGAAATAACATAGAGTAGATTTGATTTGCATAGATTGAAATGGTGTAAAGTGGAATAACTGAGGGGAGTGGCATAATGTGGAGTACAGTCTTCTAGAGTGGAATGACACAGAACGAAGTGAAGTGTTGTAGCGTACTGTGGAGTGTCATGAAGTAGAGTGGATGTTTGTAGAGTGGAGTAGAGTGTTGTAGAGTAGAAAAGCATACAGTACACTGGCTTTGAGTTAAGTAATATAGAGTGGAGTGGAGTAGGCTGGAATAGCATAGAGTAGAGTGGATTGGCATAGATTAGAATGGTGTGAAGTGGAATAACATGGAGTAGCGAGGCATAGCATGTATAGAGTCTTCTAGAGTGAAGTGATGCAGAGTGAAGTGAAGTGTCATAGAGTACTGTGGAGTGCCATAGAGTGGAGGTGAGTTATATAGCGTGGAGTAGAGTGGCATAGAGTAAAGGGGCATGCAGTGGAATATAATCTTATAGAATGGAGTGGGCTTTGAGTGAAGTGGAGCGTCATAGAGGACAGTTGAGTGTCATAGAGTGAAGTGGGGTGTCAAAGAGTGGGGCATCATGAAATGAAGTGTCGTACAGTGCAGTGTCATTCATTGCATCAAATGAAGTCTCATAGAGTAGAGTGGGGAGACTGTTATAGAGAGGAGTGCCATGTCATACAGTGGAGTGAATTGTCATTGAGAAGAATGGAATGACATGTTATAGAGTGTGATACAGTGCATTAGAGTGGTGTAGAGTATAATGTGGAGTAGAGTGTCAAGTAGGGGCATAGAGTGTAGTACAGTGTCATAGAGTGGGGAGTTGTACAGTGGTGCAAAGTGCAGTAAAGTGTCATACAGTGGAGTAGAGTCAGAGTGGAGTGGCAGCATATGGGGTGAAGTACCATGGAGTAGAGTGCTGTATTGTAGAGTAGAGTGGGGGTGGTATGAAGTAAAGTGTAATTGAGTGGAGGGTCATAGATTGGTGTGGAGTGGCTTGGAGTAGAGTGTCAGAAAGTGGCTTGGAGTAGAGTGTTGTTGAGGGACATAGAGTGAAGTACTGTGTCATACAGTGGAGTGTCAAACAGTGGCATAGAGTGAGGTAAAGTGTCTTATAGTAGGGTAGAGTAGAGTGGAGTGGCATAGGGTAGAGTGGACTTAAGTGTCATAGAGTAGAGAGGCTTATTGTGGAGGAGAGTGGTGTGGAGTGGAGTCAAGTGCCATATAGAGGAATATTAAGGAGTGGAGTGGCTTGTCATAGAATGACAGAAAGTCATGTAAAGTGGAGTAGAGTGCAGTGCCATAGAGCAGAACAGAGTTGTAGAGTGGAGTGGCATAATGTAGAGTAGAGTGGCATAGAGTGGTTTAGAATTGAGTGGCAAATCATTGTTTGGAGTGGCATAGAGTGGAATGGTGTAGAGTAGAGTGGTGTAGATTCAAGTGGTGGAGAGTGGAGTGGCACTGAGTGGAACAGGGTAGAGTGAAGTGGGATAGAGTGGAGTGGCATAGAGTGGAGTGGCATTGATTGGAATAATTTTGAGTGGGGTGGCGTAGAGTGGAGTGACATGTCATAGAGTAGACTGTATAGTTGTGCCATAGTGTAGCATATCATACAGTATCTTACAGTGGAGGGGAGTACAGTAGAGTGGCATTGAGTTGAGTAGCGTAGAGTGGAGTGACATTGAGTGGAGTGGCAAGACAGGAATAGCATAGAGTAGAGTGACGCAGAATGGAGTGACGTAGAGTGGAGTGACGTAGAATGGAGTGACATAGAGTTGAATGGCATAGAGTGAAGTGGCATAAAGTGGAGTGGCATGCCATACAGTAGAGTGGAGTGTTGTATCATACAGTGGCATATAATTCAGTGTCTTTTAGTGGAGTGGCATGTTGTACGGTAAAGTGGAGTGGCAAAGAGTAGAGTGGCATCTCATAGAGTAGAGCAGAGTGTTCTCTCATACAGTTGGGCATCATACACCGTCTTAGAGTGAGAGGCAGAGAGTAGACTGGTGTAGAGATGAGTGATGCAGAGTGGGATGGCATAGAGTGGAGCAGTGTTGAGTGGTATGGATTTGAGGGGCATAGCGTTGAGTGGCAAATAATTGAGTGGCATAGAGTAGCATGGCATGCAGTGGCATTTAGTGGAGTGGCACAGACAGGAATAGTATGGAGTGCAGTTGCATAGTGTGGAGTGGTGTAGATTAGAGTGGCATGTCATAGAGTAGAGTGGAGTGGTATGTTGTAGAGTAGAGTTGAGTGTTGTCTCATAAATTAGCATACTGTACAGTGTGTTTGAATGGAGGGGCATGTAGAGGAGTAGCGTAAAGTTGAAGGGTGTGAGTGAATTGGTGTAGAGAGGATTGGTGTAGAGTAAAGTGGTGAATATTGGAGTTTCATAGAGTGCAATATCATAGAGTGGAGTGACATAAAGTGAAGAGGTGTACAGTGGAGCGGTGTGTCATAGAGTAAATTGGAGTGGCCTAGAGTGGAGTGGAGCATCTGGTGTTAGAGTAGCATGTTGTACAGTGTCTTACAATTGAGGGGTGTACATTGGAGTGGTGTTGAGTGGAATAGGGTAGAGTGTAGTGGTGTGTTGTGCAATGGCATATTTGGGAATTTTGTAGAGTGGAGAGGCATAGAGTAGAGTGGAGAGGCATAGAGTAGAGTGGAGGGTCATAGAGTAGAGTGAGTGGCACAGAGTGAAGCGGTGTAACCTAAAATAGAGCTGAGAATTGTGTTATTGAGTAGCACATTGTACAGTGCCTTACAACGGAGGGGTGTACAGTGGAATGGGTTAGAGTTGAGTGGCATAGCATGGAATAGTAAGAAGTGGAGTGGCTTAGAGTGTAATAGCGTAGAGTGGAGTGGTGTAGATTAGAATGGCATAGGGTGTAATAGCGTAAAGTGGAGTCACAAAAGAGTGAAGTGGAGTAAAGTGGAGTGCCTTTGAGTAGAGTGGCATAGGGTGCAATAGCATAGAGTAGAGTGATGTGTTGTATAGTTGAGTAGTGTGTCGTAGAGTGAAGTGGCCCGTTGTACTGTGCAGTGGAGTGCTGTACAATATAGTGGAGTAGCATGTTGTGGAGTGTCTTTTGCATTTTTAATTGACATTTTAGACATTAAAATGGGTGAGTTTTTGGTTTCTATGTCAGACATAGCTTATTACTTTGCTACTTAGGTAAACACATTTTCTTGATCTATACATCGTGTAAGTACTGTGGTACCTATTAAAAATAAAAATAAAAGATTTTATGACAAACAATAGAAAAGTAATTTGTATTGTTGCTTAATATTATTTTATTCTTTATCATAGATCTTTTATCTTTCTTTAAATTTCAAAAGCTACTACAGTACATCCTTAATAATACCTTGGAACTCTGTACCCTTTTTAGAAAATATATAGAACAATAAAAATATGGTTCCTTAACTATTCACACTTTTGTGAGGTGCCTCATGTCTTCCTATAGGTAACAAAACATAGTAATATTGTATACCTAACATACAAATCCTGAATGCAGTGCAAGTGCAGTAGACAGTCCCAGTGTGCCTCCCCCTGCATTAACCCCCAGGACTTCCAAAGGAGCCAGTGTCGAACAGTATGCTCCTGTTGAAGTTTCATGGAAGAAAACGTTTTCTTAAAAAAAAAGAAGAATGTGGTGTGGGATTCCATGGGCCATTGGTTAGCTACTGGGGCTTGATCCCCTAAGGGGGTTGTGCACATGCCTTCTCGCCAACAACACACAACACTGAAAAAAAGCTAAAAGTTGAGGTAGGGTTTTTATATGTAAGTAAAGTAATAATATGTAACTTACAGTAAAATAATTTCAAATTCACTAAAAAAACAAATGGCTAAAGTTGAGTGACATCTAGGTCTTTTAATAATAAAAACAAAACTCATGTTTTAAGAAAATTCAGTGAGATTCACCAGCTATAGACAATTTAACTAATTATAACTTGCAGCACTATGATGCAGCTACATTCACATATATCTACAACATTCACATGTTATGCTATATTCGCTATAAATAGAGTTATGCTTGTTCAAAGGTTCATACAGAGTGAATACAACATCATATTTTGGTTTCTGGTGCAGAATTACATTTATGAGCATTTCTGTATTACAACATACTGTGCAAGTAGGCAATGAAAGTCTGCTTGGCCATAAACCTGTAAAGAAAGAATCTTTGTCAGAATGTAAATATGAAATTGTATATGTAAAGTTAGCATAGCGCTTAGTAATAATTCTAGGTTGTTAAGATGTGAAGAACTAAATAACCAATTTAGAAATGTCCAACTATCCTTGTAGATCATGATATGCTTAGTTGTAATGCTTTTTACATTCTGTGTGGTTATCATTCATATTTTATGCACTAGATTGTAATTTCAAAATACCTATTTCAAAATACATGTCATGTTTCTTAGTGTTATTTAGAATATGGTATTCCTTTACAATAGAAGATGTGGTATTCCCCTGTGTCCCTAAAGTCATTGTGTAGGACTGATCCTTACCAGTACACACTTCCTGCTCAGCCTTGTCCAATGGGTTGTGTATGGGCTACAGTCCAACTGAAGTTCTAATTCTTGTTGGTGCATTGACTAAGTCCTTCCACTAAGAGGTTAGAAGTCCACCCCATGTGGCTCAACAGGACTGGGGTAACTAGATAGTATCACAGATTTTGGACACAGGCATTAAATGGCATATACTGTGAAATCAAATTACATAAAACATACATTCAATTAAGAACAAACAGGATATGATGATCTTGAGAGGGTATTTCACTGTCAAAGAAAAATTGTTACATAATGCGAAAAGAGTTATAAGGACCCTAATCCTATATTTTTTAATGAATGGGTATAAAATAATGGTAATTGTTAAAACATAATGCTTGCAATTTGGTAAAATATTCCATAATATATCACCATTCAGTCTTGGCCAAAATAAATGTTCTTAAAATGGAACTTTGCAAGCATAGTTACAAGTAACAGATTCAGCCTTTTTAAACCACACTTAGGCCAACATTTAGGAACATGTTAGAAAGAAGTCAAACACAAGATGGTCTATAAATTTCAGGACAACTGAAACTTATCAGGAAAAATATACCTTTTAACAATGATATGAACATCGCAGGAAAGAGCATTTGAAAGGACAAAATCTGAGAGAACAGGAATTCTCATTAGTAGATGATAGCTCAGACTTGGATACTGAAAATATAGAAGTAGCTTCATCAGCTGCAGATTCAAATTGAAGAGCTACTTTTGTTATGGAATTGTGTATTCTTAGAAATGGTAACAGCAAGAGCAACAGTGCCCCACAAGATTTGAAGGTGGAAAAAAAAATAGAAGAAGGCAGAAGAGAGGTCAGTGCAGAAAGATAGAGAAGATGCTGCAGACTCCTACAAATTAGAGGAAATGGTCCAAGCAAAAAACAGACAGTTGGATGGACACATGTCATCACTAATAGCAATTAGGGCCAGATGTAAGTAGCCTTTTGCGCCTCGCAAATGGCAAAAAACGCAGTTTGCGAGGCGCAAAAGGCCTCACGCGATGCAGAAACACATTTTGCAAGTCGGTACCGACTTGCAAAATGTGTTTCAGACTCGCAAATAGGAAGGGGTGTCCCCTTCCTATTTGCGACTCGCACCGCGATGTAGAGTTGATTTGTGACCGCGAAAGCGGTCGCAAATCAACTCGCAGTTACCATCCACTTGAAGTGGATGGTAACTCATTTGCAAACGGGAAGGGGTCCCCAGGGGACCCCTTCCCCTTTGTGAATGCTCACAAAAATATTTTTTCAGAGCAGGCAGTGGTCCTATGGACCACTGCCTACTCTGAAAAAAAAACGAAACAAAAAGGTTTCGGTAATTTTTCTATTTGCAGCTCGTTTTCCTTTAAGATAAACGGGCTGCAAAGAGAAAAAAAAAACTGCTTTATTGAAAAGCAGTCACGGACATGGTGGTCTGCTGTCTCCAGCAGGCCACCATCCCCGTGTGTGCCTAGACTCCCTATGGGGTCGCAAACTGCGACCCACCTCATAAATATTTATGAGGTGGGTCTTTGCGACCCCATAGTGAGTCGCAGAAGGTGTCTGAGACACCTTTCTGCATCGCAAATTGCCAGTTGCAATTTGCGAGTTGCTCTGTCTCGCAAATTGCAAGTCGCAATTTGGCACGTACCTACATCTGGCCCTTAGTCACTCACTAGGTAAAGCTTGAAAAAAGGTTTGGAAGCGTGGTCTTTTGATTTGCCCAGATGGCTCTTTAATTATACTATATATGATTTAGAACTCGGCCAATGGGTTACAACAATGACGGATATCCCACCCACCGAAATCTAAATCAATTATTTCCTATGAGATTTAGATTTTGGCGGATAGGATATCCATCTCCATTGTGACAGAGTAACCCGTCTGTCGAGTTCTAAATCAGATCCTTAGATAGGTGTCTATAAATTCATTATAATACTACAACTAAACAGACTTTTAAGTAATTAGAAGCCAAAAAGTGAAATGATGGAATCAACTAGACATGAATTCCCAGAGAATGTACAAATACGATAAATAAGAAACTTGGAGCTATTTAGACAGTAATGCGACTTCAGCCATTGATCAAAGCACTGGCTTGAATCTCTTATCCTTTGGTGTGCCCACGCATTTGAGTAGTCAAACTGATTTCAAATCCCAATGTGGGTTTTGGCCTTTAAATGCCTTATGATTGCATTTATACATATCACAAGGTAGTGATTGGAGAATTGAACATTATCAGGCAAACAAAAACAGAAACATGTTTGTAGAAATGTAATTAAAGAGCAACAAGTGTTTTGAGAGCTTGGCAAAGTTTAGACCTGTTGTAATCAATCCAGCTCATAAACGGGGGACCATTGTACTCAAGTCAAATAATTTGAATATCTCAGAAGCAATAGGACAAGTCAGTGGCAAATAATATTATTTAGATATTTGCCAAAAGTAACTATAATAAAATGAAAATATTTCATGAAATGATATTAAAGGGACAATGGTCTGCTCAAATAAGAAGAGTATTCCTTCTTACACACCATATTTCCTGACATTTCCTGATTATATGTATTAACCAAAACTCACCAAAATATTGCAATTTCACATGGAAGACTAATGATTTCAGCCTGCTGTGGCATAATCCTTAACAAGATGTTTTTATATTTTATGACACATTTTTGTTACCACTACTTCAATATCATCCATCCTATGCAAAGGATATAATAGAATGAATATTATCTTATGGTCACATCAGATGCAAAATCATTGTATAAATGCATGGAACATCATGATGGAAATAGGGCCTGACAACATTTCCTTTCAACTGAGACCAATATAAATGATTGAACATGCATGTTGCTGAAAATGATCATGTTTTAGCTTGTTATTTACCATGCTTAAACAAAGTAACAACACTGTGATGGGTACTGGCTTTGACTCCAATTATGTGAATTTACACATGGGCTGGGGTGTACACACAATGTATAACCACCTAGCTGTGCTATATTGATTTTTTTTATATGGTGTGGCAGTCACAGAAAGTCGTACAAAGTCTTACAATTCAAGAATATCATCAATTAGTAATACAGTTCTCCCACACTATTAGCAGTTAACAACTATGTTATCTATATTTACAACTGATGATTAAGAAAATATTAGGGAAAATTCCTATTTTGCAGTATCAACCTCAATTTTTGCGAAATTGTATTACTGGCCTTTGAACTCTGTACGCTTAAGTCATGCTGAGCAGTCCCCAGCGCCAAACTTCTGCCAATATTGGTACCATTAATAAAAATGGCTAATGCCTAATTGGCATATTTTACTTTCCAGTAAGGCCATAGGGAATTGTGCAGAAAAATACACCAATGGCATGGAAGTTAAATGTCACCTGTGGATCACATTAAATGTTATGACAAAGAAAACATGGAATCAGAAAACCTGTGTACCCTAAATACTGCAGCTTTTACATCTGTCAAAATAACACTTTTTGACAAGTCAACACCTTACCTTAAAATATTAAATGTGACCCCCAACTAGGCCTTGTAGCCCACAAGGTAGGGTACCTAGAATTTAAAAGTAGTATATCCAAGAATTTAATGTTAGCATGCACCTCACGTGAATAGCCCCCAAAATCTAATTTCACTATAAAGGATGGTAATTGTTCCTATGAGGAAAACAAACTTTCAGGTAAACACTATGGCCCATATTTATACTTTTTAGCGCCACATTTGCACCATTTTTTGATGCAAAAGAGGCGCAAACTTACAAAATACAATTGTATTTTGTAAGTATGCACCACTTTGTGTCAAAATGCGGTGCAAATGTGTCGATAAAAAAGTATAAATATGGGCATATGTATGCTACTTTGAGTATTTAAGGTAAAACACTATTTCTGCAACCTTGAGTTTGGGGTAAGCACCAGAAATTAATCAATCAATGTTTTTCAGGTTTGTTGAAAATCCAAGTACTAATGAAAATGTTTTGGTAAATGTTTAAGAAAAATAACTTCTACAAAGATAAACTTTGTCTGAAGCTCCATTAGGCTAACTGATATTAGCTTATTAGCTATTGGCCCCTGTCAGTCCTTTCCCTTACCAAGGCATAGAACCTGCTTCCAGATGAGAAACAGTGGCTTAGGCCTAAGTGACTACCCTGAGCTCAGAAAGGGCAGTTGGGGAGGGTTCAAGTACTTCTTTAACTTTAAAGGGAACCAGGACAAAGCCTGCTCAGTCATAGCTGAGCGGGTGAAAGGGGAGACAGGGAAGATGCTTTTTTCCCCTTAGCCAACTGGGGTGAGCCAGTCACAAATCTAGTGTGAAAAATGACCTGGTACCAGAACCAGTTTGCTTTAGTTGAAGAGACTGCTCATTTTTTTGAACACTCAACTGGGTGGCATACCAGCAGTCTCCAGGGTGCAGAAGAATACTATCACAATAGATCTGCCTCTAAAATACTGCACTGTGACATAGTTTTCAGTAAGAGAAGCAGGATGTGCTGCGAAACTGGGAACGGTTGCCCTTGGGAACATTTTACTCATTGGTTAATGAGTGTCCATGAGTCACTCCCATCCACTGACTAATGGATCCTATACAAGTATCACCTCATGCACAGCTCATTGGAACTCATCTGGACCTGAGGAAGAACAGAACAGAAGAAGACTGAACCTGCTGCATGTGACCAGTTTCAAGGCTGACAGACTGGACCTGATCCCACTTATACCCAGCAATGAGAAGTGAACTCCAGGGGTCAGTGATTGACCTGTATGGCTACAGGCGCACAGAAGGCTTCAAGAGTCTTGTTTCCTGGAGTGACCAGTTGACCAGTAACAACTGGAGCAGGGCTGGACGCTGCTGGTGGACTCTTCCTGAGTGAGACGTGCTTGCAATGTGCTATACATAAGGTCCTATGAGCCTTAGAAGAGACCAAGAGGAACTGCTCCAGAATGTCGAAATGGGTGGGACTTAGAAAATGTTTAGACTTCAAAGATCTTACAGCATCAGCAGGACAATGTAGCAATGATGTGCAATTTAAAGAAGAATTCATTGACTACAGCTTTAGACTTGTCCCACTGGAGGATTTAGAGCTTCATTGAAAAACTAAAGGGCCTGATTTACAGTTTGGTGGATGGGATACTTTGTCCCACACATGACAGAGGACCCTGCCTGCCAAAAGCTCAGTCCACCTACCTCATTAAGAAATGTGAAAACCTCAAGTATTCCATCACTGGAGCCCCCATCGCCCTTATACTACTTTGGGCCATTGGAGGTAGGACATTATACAGTCTGACCTATTTAGGGTGGACCCTGTAATGCCTTTATTTTTCTGTCCTTCACTGCCAGGAAAACTCTGGTGAGAGGAAGAAGAATCAAGCATTAATGACTTCCACTTTCTGGGAAAAAGCTTCCAGGGTGTGAGGGTCATTAGCTTTTTGTTTTTCAAAAACTGACATCCATTTTGGGAGCTTTATTCTGAAAAACAAAAAAGTCAGAAGTTTGGTTAACAGCTATCAGAACCAACAGATGCCATCCAAACCTTCTGTACTCTAAAAGAAATAACTGTGGAGGTGGTTCCCTTTCTATGTACACAGATGACTGCTAGGCCATTGGTTATTTCAAGGTTTATCTAGCAGAATATCCTCAAAATGACAGAGTTAATGCCTTCCACTGTTCAGACAAAACTGTGTCCAACAAACTCAAAATCAGGGCCTTAGTGAGAAGGAAGAAAAGTATCCAAAAGGCAAGAAAACATTGGCAGCAGCAAAATTTGAATTGTCCCACTGGGTGCTGTTTCTGCCAAACCCTTTGTCTTCAGTGGGACCCCATCCAACCACTCTGCAACTTCAAACGGGACCTTTCAGGATGAAGTCTTCAGACTTACTGTATCAAGGATTTTGGCTTCCATTTGAGAGACTGAGCCACACAATAAAATCATTCACCGGGACAACATACATAGAGTATTTAGGGCCAGATGTAGCAAACGATTGCGACTCGCAAACGGGCCGAATCGCAATTTGCGACAGTGCAAAATCGGAAATGGGATGCAAAAAGCCCATTTCCGACTCGCAAAAAGCGATGGGACCCGTTTGCGAGTCGCATCAGGTGCGACCCCATTTTGCGACCCGCAAATTGCAAGTCGCAATTTGTGAGTCGCAACCCATATGCAATTGCAACTCGCAAATTGCGACTAGTCGCAAAAAGCCCAGTTTGCATGTCCCATTTACCACTAACTCAGAGCAGGTGGTAACCATTACCAAAGTATAAAAGGGGACCCAGAAGGCATCTGGGTTACTCAAGATGGCGGAGATATACCTGATAGCAGTGAGGAGGAGAGTCTACGCAGCCCATCAGAGGAGGAGGAGGGGCCACAGACAGGAGAAGATATATAGAACCAGGCAGACTCTTTTTCAGCGAACTGAAGAGGAGATCTATGACAAATACCGCCTTAGCAGCTCAGCCATTCTAGAATTAATAGATTTACTGAAACCACAGCTAGAACACAAGACTCTGCGTGGCTGCGCCATCCCTACGCATGTGCAAGTACTATGCGCACTGCACCTCTTGGCCTCAGGGAGCTATCAGGGGGTCATTGCCGTGGCAGGTGGGGTATCTCAAAGTGCAGTGTCAAGGTTCCTCAGGGCATTCCTAGAAGCCTTAGTCACGCACATGTCTCACTTCATATACTTACCAAGGAATGAGGCAGAAATTAACAGCACCAAGCTGGACTTTTACCGCATTGCCCACTTTCCTCATGTCATAGGGTGTGTAGATGGGACACACATTCAAATATGCCCCCCTGCTAATCTGGAACACATTTTCCGCAACAGGAAGTGTACCCACTCACTCAACATACAGGTTGTTTGTGATGCCCATTATGTCATCACGGACATCGTAGCTAAGTTTCCTGGCAGTACCCATGACTCATACATTTTTAGGCATAGTGGGATACATCAACGCCTGGAACGTGGGGAATTTGGAGACGGTTACCTCCTAGGTAGAGCCACAGACACTTGCAGACATACACACAGGTCACTGTGCACGACAATCTGGACTTCCTAACCATGTACTTTTGTGCCGAACAGGTGACAGTGCATATGCTCTCAGGCCTTGGATCATGACTCCGTTTTTAACACCCAGAACTGAATCAGAGAGGCAATACAACAGTGCGCATAAGAGGACCAGGAACCTGATCGAGCGCACCTTCGGACTGCTGAAGGCAAGATTCAGATGCCTCCACCGCAGTGGAGGCGCCCTACAATACACCCCCATTACCGCTTTCAAAATTGTGGTCGCATGCGCCATCCTCCACAACATAGCCACCTGACGTGGGCTACCTCTCACCCCTACAGACCCAGATCCTGATGATGAAGAGCAAGAACAACCACATCGCCATCATGGGGATAGGAGTCTAGCTAATCAAGGCAGACTGAGACGGGACCACATTGCAACGCAATATTTTGGACGGTACGTGTCAACTCCCACCATACTCACCTATTAACCATTTGTTAAGTGGAACAAAAATAACTGTTTTATTAATGTCATGAAGAAACTATATACAAGTTGAAATTGTCCATGGGCAGGAAAATGCCAACCAGTCATGTGGCACATTAACGCCATGTGCCACATTAATCTGTCCTGGCTGTTATCTATGATCTCCTGCCCCTCCTGCCAGCCTGGCTGGTCCCTGCTGCGTCCATGGTGCTGTGCCTACCACTCCTCAGCACCCTACTGTCAGTGGCAGAGACACTGCTCACTGTTGAGCCCTCCTCCCAGGTGTATTTGTTGACTTCCTGGCTGTGATGTCATCATCATGTGCCAGGAAGTGTTTCCAGAGTGTTCTGGTATGCTTTCTGGAGTGTTCTGCTGCACCTGCAAGCAATTTTGAAGGTAATCGCAATTTGCGACACCCACTCGCTAATTGCGAGTTCGTTTTTTGCACACTCGCAAACAGCGACCTCGCAAACTGCGGACTCGCACACAGCGTTGCGAGTCCGGGTGCGAGTCGCAAAATCGGATCGCTTTTTTTTCTGACATTCCAATTTGCGACTCGCATTTTGCGAGTCGCATCAACTCGCAAAATGCGAGTCGTAATTTTTATTTTTGCTACATCTGGCCCTTAACCTCTGATCCAACCATGCTTTATCGAAAATAAGACTGTGGTCCCAGTCAACCACAAGGCAAAGATTTCAAATTAGTGTTTTACTTTCCTTGGCACCTTTTATCCTAAAACTTATACAACGGATATCTCTCATTCTCCTGACTGGAATTAGTTTGTGAATTTGGTTGTGTAATTGTATTTCTGTTTTTTTTATTATTTTTTTTTATTCTGCTAAATACTGTACACACCTTTTTCTTACTTTAAGTCTGACTGCCCTGTTCCATAGCTACCAGGAGTTCATCACAGATTTATTTATTGATCTTGTGTATTGGTTCTGACAGGATTTTGAACCTATTATTGGGAAGGACTCAAATTATCTCCAACTAATACCCCATTTCCATTCAATGATAGAACCCATATTTCACAGGGAAACATTAAATATTTCCCATATTTCAGAGTTCACTGTAAAGTATGGGTTTTTATACTGCTGCATTTGTGCAAGAATTGTGTATACATAAAGATATATGCATACACACACACACACACACCCAAGCTCACACACAAGCATATACACATGCATACACACACACAGGCACAGTACAGCAATTTTTGTAACCATAATGGTAAAAGATAGAGCCATATATTACATTTTCTTATGGTCAGTGGCATGAGGAATATAGGGAAATGCCTATTTTTGTATAGCCACCCCCTTTTTTCCCCTTTTTTTCAGACTTGCTGGTTTGTTAACTCTGTACACTGGGACTCTGCTAACCAGGCCTCGATGCATTTGCTCGGATGCATAAAACATGCCAAAATTGGCGACAGTCCTGATTGGCATATTTATTTTACCACAAATTGCTGGTTTGTGGCACAAACATGTACCCAGGGCTTGTAAGTTAACTGTTATGCATGGAATGCAGCACGTGTTGTGCCGCCAATAAAGTGAGCATGCAATGCATGTGTCTCGGCCTCTTCCTGCAGACTGGTTAGGCAGTTTTAAAGTTGCCAATTTGACCTGGCAATAATATATATAACTAACCTCTAAAGTAATCCCTACACCCCTATAGGGAAGGGTGCATGTTATTCAAAGAGTAGGATATGTATACATATGCTTTATGTATCCTGGGAGTGAAAAATCTCCAAAGTCATTTTTTGCTGTGGCTAGCTGGCTTTCCCATGGGAAAACGCTGAGCTACATTTAAACATTGTATAATGTTTCAGTTTGGGAACAGCTAGTAAAATGATTCATGGGTTCATTTCTCTGGTAATTTAAAATACAATTTAATGGTTAAGTCAGATTTTAGATTATCATTTTGAAGTTGTCATTTTCCTGTCTGAGCAAAATGTTTCTTTCTGCCAGTGCTCTGTGTCACATGTCTGTTGATGGCTCCCCCTGTGTTGAGATCTGTAGTTCCCCCAGACAAGTGGGAGATGTTTTTGTCTCTAACAGGATGGACTTTGGGCTTTTCCCACAAACCTAATCACCTTTAAAGGTTGCCTACCCTGACACACACAGTTGCAGCTCATACAAATGCCTTCTACCTTTCTTGTTCTGCTAGCCAGTCAAGCAGCAACAGAGGATGAACTTCATCTACTGTTGTGAACTGTTCCATTATTCGCTTGTAGTCAGGACTGAATTGTGGACTCCAAGGTTCCGTTGGCTGACCTATTATGCTACAGAGAGGAAAAATTTAAAGAAGCTCACTTTCCTGAAGAGCCCAGCTGCCACATTCCAACTGCAACTGCCCTGAAGCCTCGGTGCCTTTTCATGGATTCAGTCAATCAATCAATTAGAGTTTGTAAAGCGCAACTACTCACCCGTAAGTCTCAAGGCACTAAGGGGGTTTGTCCTCTGAGCTTCAGTTGAAGAGCCAGGTTTTATGTTCCTACCTGAATTGGGGTAGCAATGGTGACTGCCTGAGGTGCAGGGTCAGGGTGTTCCAGCTCATTTGCTGTGAGGTAGGTGAGGGATCTCCCACCAGCCGAGGTCTTCCTTATGTGGGGTACGGTGGCTAGTGCTTGTTGTGTGGAGCAGAAAGGTTCTGGTGCAGGAGTAGAAGGTGATGCAGTGGTTGAGGTAGGCGGGAACTAGGTCATGTAGGGCCTTGTAAGCGTGGATGAGGAGCTTGCAGTTAATTCTCATCTCAATATCGAGCCAGTGGAGGTCTCTTAGGTGAATGGAGATATGTTTGGTGGGGAGAGTCAAGTATGAGTCTGACAGAGCCGTTTTGGATGTGCTGTAATTTCTTGAGGTTCTTCTGGGTAGTACCGGCATATAGGTCATTGCCATGGTCGAGTCTGCTGGTAACCAGGGCATGGGTTAAGGTTTTGTGGCAGTCCACTGAAATCCATTTGTAGATCTTCCGGAGAAGTCAGAGTGTGTGAAAGCAAGAGGATGCAACTGAGTTGATTTGACAGGTCGTGGTGAGCAATGAGTCCAGGATGACGCTGAGGTTGCGTGCATGGTTCGTTAGGATGGGTGGGGTGCCAAAGGTTGATGGCCACCAGGAGTCATCCCATGCTGATGTGGATGGTCCCAGGATGAGGATCTTGGTCTTGTCGGAGTTGAGCTTAAGGCAGCTGTCCTTCATCCAGGTGGCTACGGCTTCCATCCCGTTGTGGAAATTTATCTAAGCAGTATTGGGGTTTTCAGACGACGAGATGATTAGCTGGGTATTGTCGGCATAGGAGATGATGTTCAGTCCATGGTCTGTGATGAGGTCGCGTCCCTGAGGGACATGGACCCTTAAATAAATTCAGGAGGGTACTCATCCTGCCTAACCCTAAAAGCTGGGCCTTAGAAACTTTTTTCAAACTTTTGCTTGGAGAACTGACAGAAGACTAGAGCCAACCTGCCAAGCGGATCTGCCAAGACTGCATCATTGGTGGACATGACTTTGCTGTAACTGCTGCTACGTTATCCACTTTACGTTGGAATACATTGATACTGTGGCTGCTTCAATTCCATCCCGTAGCTCTCTCAATTCAAAGACGTACATCCAGAGTGCCGACCCTGAACTTTTACCTCCTTCGTTGACAACTGCACTGAGGCCCCATCCTCCAGCAACCTATCACTGTCATGCCCTGCTTCAGCATTTTCTAGCTGTCTTTGTAATCAACAAACCCATCAACAACCAGTTTATGTTCAGAGCTGTTTCTAAGGTAACTCTTGACTGGGACAACCCTGTCCTTGTATCTGTCCAGCGATTGACCTTGGTCAGCCTTAATTTTGACTTTGCTTCAGTCTAGTGCCCCCAGTTGCCCACAGTTCTCCCTTTATGCTTTTTGTCACTCAAATGTAATTCAGAGTTTAAAAATTCATATCTCTGATTCCTGTTGTTGGAATTTATATTGTCTTGTGTTTCTGACTTTTTAACTGTTTTGGTGCTCCTGAATGCTTTACACATTTTCCTAACTTAAGCCTGTCTGCTCTGTGCCATAGCTCCCAGGAGTTTATCATAGGTTTAAATTACTGAAACCTTTACTAGACCGAACAAGCATGGTGCCATTATTGCTTGTGGTGGGCTACTAACCACCCTGACTAATAATCCAATTTCTCACAATGAACATATGGAATGTACTTACATCATGGATAGACGTTGCCTGCGAAATATCTGTTTAAGAGGGATCGAGGTTGATGCAAGAGTGAAGTGTGAATCTTTGTATGCATAAGTAACGAAAAACATGAGCAGAATACAATCTTCTGATCCTGAAAGCACAATAATACTGTAAGGAAAATGTTGAAAGGAATCAGGGGGCCAAACAATGCACCCTCACAAATCGCCCATCAAATAGGTGTTTCTCATTGCACCCTCTAGCTTTGCCTTAGCAATGACTTTGAAAAGCTTAACAATAATGGCTGCTTGCTGCCTGTAAACCGATATCTTTAAATACATTCTGAAAAATTCGTGTAACATTTTGTCTAATAAAGTGCTTGACTACAATTTAACAAAATAACTTTCGTTTTTTTTAATAGTATGTTCCCTTGTCTTTAAATATTTTAAATATTTTCTATGTGCTTGTGGAAGGTCATCTCTTTTCGAAACATGAACCTGAAAACATTTGAAACAGAGATATGTCCCCAAACAGCACTGCTTTATTGCAACAGAGGCAGCTGCAATGCACAATCATCCAAAGCACTCTGCCAATGTCCCTGAACCAGGAGGGAGCACATCTTGTTTTTCTGGCTTCTGTGATGAGACTGGCAGCAATAGCCTGCTTTGGAGCCAATTGAGATGAAGGACTTTATTGGTTTGGAGATCTGCCCTCTGAGAAATGGACTGAGAGTCTCGACTAATTTCACATAAAGGCCGAGCAGCTGTCAGAGGGCAATAGCTTTGAGCTCGATGTGATTGGAGCCATCAGTACACCAGAGAAGCTCTCTTAGCCGGTAGAAACATATCATTTTGTTGAAGATAAGCACTGCCAGACTATCTACCTCTTCACTTCTCGTGCTTGCTCTAAAGCTAGAGGCCACACTTGATGTCCTGCTTTACCGTGACTCCTGCTTACAATGTTTGCGAAACAATAATAAGATCATCTCTTAAATGTTTACAATCATTACAAATTAACAAACTTGTACTTACTTCTATAAAATGTTGACGGGAAGAAAAGCGCTTGGACAGAGTACAATTTCATCCTTTTATCAAGTGAGCTACAATCTACGTTTGAAACAAATTGTTATTACATTTAACACAACTGTTCTACTTATTTGAACATAATATTCGAGCTGCTTTGTCAGCATTTAAGGGAGAGTGAACAACTGCTGTGAAAATGTGAAGATCCCAGTAGTGCGCTCACTCGATCAACGTTGTTGTCCTACTCAAAACAAGTCATAAAGTTGGTGAGTCAAATAAAACTCCTGACAGCTGTGGTGGTGGTGGTGCAGAAAATGCCCCACAAGGCATCCTTAATCCTGCTCCTTTACACAGAGTGAGATTAAAACACAGCTTGACCCATAGTATTTCTTTGAGAATTCACACATTCCTATTTAAATCCCTGTTTGCACCAGCCACAGAAACCCAAAGAATATAGGCATAGCAAAGAATTAGAAAATCCGAGTACTATAGCATGATACAGATTAATCGGGGATTTACAAAACCAGCCGCCTGGGAACCGCTTAGCGCATTGTCCCTGTTAGTGGCACCGGGGACTCAAGCTGGACACATTCCATGAAACTATAAAACCATGGGCAACCTTAGGAGGGGCTACAAGGCCTGGGCCACCAGCAGGTCAGCCCTCCCTCTAAGCGGCCTCATACCCACCTGAAACTTTCATTAAGAGAGTTGAAACTTGGCTCTGGCTTCTATTTATCTATTTTTTTGGTATTTATCTTACTTACAACAATTGGGGATCATGGTGGGTGGGATGTCAGCGGGCTGAGGAGCTGGCATGCTTGGGGGATCATGAGGCAAAGAAAAAATGTCCAGAATGACACAGGCTTATATACCCACTGTCGGACCCCTGCCGTTGAACATATCCAGGTCATGTAGCGCTTGCTGAAGCGTGGCGGGGAAAAAACAACAAAGCTCTAATTTGGGGACAGTGAAAATGCAGAGGATGTAGCCAGGACAACAAGATGTCTAACTGCCTTCAAGGTGAGAGGCTAATTACGCACCTCCGCAATTTATGGGGTACCGTTTTCTTGATTCGCACAAAGGTGGATAGCTACATCGGTGGGAGTGTGCTTTTGGCAAGATGTCACATAGCGCGAAAGCAGGCAACATTTCAAGGCTCAGCTTGTCGGGTAGATAGGCTTTGTTCTGCCCATCCGTACATTTGAGACCGGAGAACTGTCACCATAGAACAAGGACAGATTGATTTGGAGAAAGCACTACATCTGGCTACCACTAATTTGGACAAGAGATAGCATGCATAGATGTCAGTAAGTGACAGTCGCGAATCACAACTGATATCTTTCACTAGATTTTTGGCACAACTGGCACATGGGCCATGAAAGTAGCAGGAGGGAAATAAAGAAAGTATGGCTTTTACAGTCAAATGTACTGATTTTCTGCCCTTACGCCCCTCAGAAGCACAGAGTGCTGTTGTACCAGTGAAGCAGAGTCGACTCTGTGATATCTGCAAAGGGCGCGTGAGGTCACCTACACTGACCCTCTTATTAAATCAACTTCAAGGAGTAACATACTTTCTACGCTGAATATTTGTGTCAAGATTCCTCGATAAACAACCAGGGCTGATGTTGTAAGAGGGCATTGCGACATGTACATTAAAACTTCCTTCTGCTTTCGCTCCCTCCCACGAGAAGCGTCAGTCTGTGTAATGGTTTATGATTTTGTAAACTAGCCAATAGCATGTTAAATTCGGATGGCTTTACAGCCTTCCATAATTCCCAAGGCTGAAATCGAAGAATGATCCCTCTTCCATAAATGGGTCTTTTGCCACCCCCACCGGAATTATAATGTATACTCATCTATCTCCTGCCCAAGAAAAGCCACGTACACTGGAAAGCTCCTGCAAATCCATCACTTTGGAGGAATGCGGGCTGCAGAGTTGAAATCCCTCGCCCGAGCACAAGAAACAGATTGTATACATGGAAGAGGCTTGCTTTACGACGTTCGCTGGAAGCCAATCACCAGACAAAATGCATTTAGTCATCAAAGCCGTTCCTCCATTATAGATGTGACAATGACAGATCCGGCAGGATCAAACGAGAAAAAAAATGCCGAGATGCAAAATTGCAATTTCAAGTCAGCTGTGAAATGGACAACAGATGTCACTGTTGCTTTACATTGGATCATCGGAGCTGGGCTTAAAGCTTCGATATTAGCAGTGGTCGGCAGCGTCTTTAAAAATAAATACTGCATGAAGTTTTTTTTTTTTTTTTTTTTTAATGCGCAACCTTTTCTGATGTATGTAATTGGCAGATGGTGTAATGTATGGCGTGCTTCTTGTGAAAGTTTAAGGTCATCGCTTGGAGTATAATTAAAAGTGATGTTTGACTGATGCACAGAAACTGCTTTTTTGAGAAAGAGGGCCTTTTAACCTTCTAAAATGACAGGCATTAGCCTCGTGTACGGTGTTGCAAAATGGCCTTTTCTTAAACTAGCCTTAGTTTATCGAGTTGGCACCAGCAGTTGAGTTCCATTGAATTCTGTCTCCCTCTCTGACCTTGAGCGATTTTTCGAAATTGCCATTTCAGTTTATATAATGCAACATTTCACCGAGAGCAACAGTGCACTTTCTAATGAAGCATTTTTAAATTTCCTCAAAGCTGTAAATGCCTTAGAAAAAGAAGCAGACTATTGTTACAGCTGATCTAGCAGTGGGGTTATGCACATAGCAAGACCAGGATCACAGTACCGTTCATATTGCCAATGTCTGCGATAATAAATTACAAGAAACGCAATTTAGAAAATTAACCTTTGCAGCTTTTTATATTTTTCAATAAAGCCAGTGTTGGACTTTTGCTTACGCAGAAGTGCATATGCTCTCAGTGTAAATTGTATGTAATTGGTTTATTCATGATTGGCATATTTGATTTACTAGTAAGTCCCTAGTAAGGTGCACTAGAGGTGCCAGGGCCAGTAAATCAAATGCTACTAGTGGGCCTGCAGCACTGGTTGTGCCACCCACATAAGTAGCTCTGTAATCATGTCTCAGACCTGCCACTGCAGTGTCTGTAAGTGTATTTTAACACTGTAAATTCAACTTGGCAAGTGTACCCACTTGCCAGGCCTAAACCTTCCCTTTTCTTACATGTAAGGCACCCCTAAGGTGGGCGCTAGGTAGCCCCAAGGGCAGGGTGCAGTGTATGGATAAGGTAGGACATATAGTAATGTGGTTTATATGTCCTGACAGTGAAATACTGCCAATTTCGTTTTTCACTGTTGCAAGGCCTGTCTCTCTCATAGGATAATATGGGGGCTACCTTTAAATATGATTAAAGTGTAGATTCCCCTAGAGAGTAGATGGACATGTGGAGTTTGGGGTCCCTGAACTCACAATTTAAAAATACATCTTTTAGTAAAGTTGATTTTAAGATTGTGCGTTTGAAAATGCCACTTTTAGAAAGTGAGCATTTTCTTGCTTAAAACCATTCTGTGACTCTGCCTTGTTTGTGGATTCCCTGTCTGGGTCAGTTTGACAGTTGGGTTGTTTTTCACCTCACACTAGACAGTGACACAAAGGGAGCTGGGGTGTAACCTGCATTTCCTGATTAGCCATCTCTACTAGGAGGGAGGGGTGGAGTGGTCACTCTCATCTGAAAGGACTGTGCCTGCCTCTGACAATGCAGACTCCAACCCCCTGCTGTGTGTCTGATGCCTTGCCTGGGCAAGGCAGGATTTCACAAGTAGGTGTGAGTCCCCTTTGAAGAAAGGTGACTTCAAAGACTAAAATGGGTATAAGAAGGGCACCCAAATCTACAGACTTTAGAAACACTTCTGGAACCAAGAGGAACCTCTGCCTGAAGAAGAGCTGATAGCTGAGGAAGAAGTGCTGCCCTGCCTGTGACTGTGCTTTGTGGAGCTTTCCTGCATTGCTGCTTCTGCCAGAGTAAGAGGGCAAAGACTGGACTTTGTGTGCCTTCCATCTTGTGAAGAAATCTCCAAGGGCTTGATTTAGAGCTTGCCTCCTGTTCTTTGAAGTCTCAGGGACAGCAAAGACTTCTCTCTGCCAGCACCTGGAGTCGCTGGAGAGACTCCTGCTCTGATAAGTGGCGCCCTATCCAGTTACTGGGCCCTTGGAAGGAAAGCTGGTGGAAATCCAAGGAAATCGACTTCGGACCGCCGCCGCTGCTGAATCCGGTAACGCCGTCTGCACCTGAAGCCGTGACCTTCGCTGGAACGCGACGCTCTTCGCAGGCCCGACGTCGCAGCAGCCCCGCTGAAGTCCCCGACTCCGTGGAAGTCGCCGCACCATGTCGTGACCGATGCCGTTCGAAGTGCACGGATTCAACGTTTCGCACAGACGACGGAATTCCCGACTTCGCGCATCGGCTTGTTTTCACTCTTCACCAAAGGTACTGTACTTGGGGGTCTACACGACTCCGTGTCCGGCGCCGCTGGTGTCTGCTTGTTGGGAACGACTCCGTCACGACGCCGTGTTAACATCTCATCGAAGCATTTTTGTTTCTAAGCGCTATTTTTGAGTTTAATCTTTAAAAAATCATAACTTGACTTGTGTATGTCGGATTTTTGTCGTTTTGGTCTTGTTTTGATTAGATAAATATTTCCTATTTTTCTAAACCGGTGTTGTGTCATTTTGTAGTGTTTACATGAAGTTACTGTGTGTGTTGGTACAAATACTTTACACCTAGCGCTCTGAAGTTAAGCCTACTGCTCTGCCAAGCTACCAAGGGGGTAAGCAGGGGTTAGCTGAGGGTGATTCTCTTTTACCCTGACTAGAGTGAGGGTCCTTGCTTGAACAGGGGGTAACCTGACTGTCAACCAAAGACCCCATTTCTAACAGCCAGGAATTCGGGTCCAAGGGAAGCTTGGAGATGCTGAGATCTGTCACCACTGGTCAGAGGAGTGGCTTGGTCAGTAAGATGGGAGTTTGTGAGCATCAGATGTTTCCAGAAATCACGCAGGTATAATGTAAAATTACATTATATGGGGGCAGGGCTCATGAGAGGGCTTTAAGGGGCAGTGGAAAGGGTGAAGAGTGCAGACTGGTAGAGGTACTAAGGGGTTTCATTTACAAGAAACAGACGATCGTCATTATTGTATCAGATTTTTTGCAGCTGTCGCACATCCCCTAACGGTGGCACAAATGCCATGTATTTACAATGCAGATCTCCATGGTGCACTTTTTCTCAGATGCATCAGACATTCTGATGTATCTGTTGGCGCTAAAGTGACACATGCGGGAGGTGCAGCGTTAAACTGATGCAACTCCAGCAATGAAAGGAGAGTCCCATTGGAAAAAGCCCTTTGTCATTTTTACGCCTGGTTCGTCATTTGTCCGCCTCGTCTAAGCAGTCAGTAATATTTTGATGCAGTGAAGTTGTAGAGTGATCCAGTGAAAAGTTGTAAATTTCACTGTGTGAGTTCTACCTGGCTTTTTCCATGAGAACGGCTACTCTGCATACATTATACTTGACGCAGGTGTAATGTCACTCACAGCTTTGCAAATTGACACATTGGGTTCAGTGTGTCAGTTTGTAAATATGGAGCAGTGTAATGCACTGCTAGCACCACCCTGCATGAAAAAGAAAAAAAAATTGATGCAGCAGCGGCACAAGGGGCTTGTAAATTAGGCCCTAAGTGTGGAGAAACAGAGGGCCTCATTTATATGAAACTGGTGCAATGTCATTGATGCGTCATATTTCTTGCGCCTGTCTCACATTCCCTATTGATGTATGGATGCACTGTATTTAGAATACAGAGCTCCATGGCACACATTTTCACAGCTGCACCAGAAATTCTGACATATCTGTTGGTGCTAAAGTGATGCATTGCTGGAGCTACACTGTTAAACCCACCTAACTCCAGCAATGCCAAGAGAAGCCCATTGGAAAAAGCCCTACATCAATTTTACTCCTTGTCTAAGCAGGCAGTAATATTCTGCAGTGAAGTGGTAGAGTAACGTAGAGTGAAAAGTTGTAAATTTCACTGCATCAGTTCTTACATGGCTTTTACTGTGGGAATGTCTACCTTGCAAACATTATTCCTGGTGCATGTATAATGTGAGGCAGGGCTTTATAACCTGACACATTGAGCCCAATGCATCAGTTTTGTAAATATGGAGCAGTGCAATGCACTGCTAGCGCCACCGCTGCATTAAAAAAAAGTGACGCAGCAGGGGCACAAGGGGCTTGTAAATTACATGATTTGTCTGTGTATGTAAAAAAATATGGTGAAACATGACAGAGACCTCCCCATACCTGACTGAAACCACCTGTACCCAACTATTTAACAGAAAATAATTTGTTTAAGTGGGTGGAACCTGAAGCTACACCCCTGCCATTGTTGCCTTTAGGCCTATCGCCATTGGTGTCCTGGGACCCCACTACTGTTGAGCCCTTAACTGGAGACCACATACCCCTCTTTAGCACTTATGTCTCAGCTTATAGAGGCAAAGCAGTTCATAATGTAGGTGATTTTATGGCAGAGACTTGACTCTCAGTAGCAAACAAAATACACAATAAAACACTGCCTAGTTCGTGGTGTTTCTCACTAAAAAGAAAAGTATTATATTACACACAATATTAATATTATTAAATTCTACCACAATAGCCAATAGAAACACCTATTGTTACACCCTTTAAATGGCTTCACAGCCAACAATGGCACATACTATCAAAAGCCCCAAATAGCAGGTAAAGCCTTAAGAGTACCCTGTACGCCTTGCACTGGAGACCCTCTAATTGTATAGAAGCCAGAAAACTCATAAACCCAAAATACCTCTTCTATGTGCCTAACACAACATGACTGATGCATATAATAATGGTCAGGCCTGCTGGCCTTTTAAAAGCAGAATTATAAGGTAAAATGCAGTGCAGGTAATATTAGCACATTTCAGTATTGCACCAATTTTCAATGAAAGTCAATAATATGTGCAAATAATGTGGAGCTCCTTTTGGGGGCCTGCTGCTTCAGTGCATGCTCAAAAAATAATTAGATCTTGCCTGGTGGTTCCACCACCCTTCTTCGAGCAGCACCAAACTAATATGCAAATGTTCCAGCCTGATCTCTAAACAATTTTTGGCACATGGCTCGGCCTTTCATGCAACCACAGGCAACAACTTTTCCTGCTTTTTTTCTGAAAGTACTTTCAAGCATCCTCTCTTTGATTTTCCGAGATATCCCTGCCCCTCCTCAGGTGCACCTGGGTTCAGGTGCTACATAAGAGCTCTAGCCTGTGTACTCTTGCTTGCTCCCTGCCCACCTGCCTGACGGAGCTCTGTGAGGCAGTGCATGAGCTGTCTGACTTCTAGTTCACCCATGATGATGGGTTTTTGTTGTTGTGCAGTTGTGCGCTCCCTGGGTTGATAACACTAACAACAATGTCAATGTACGCCATGACATGTGGCAGTATAACAACAAACTCGCTTTGCTGTTGTCAATTCCCCCGACACGACCTCCTCATCAACTCTGAGCCAGAGGTACGTGGTCAAGAAGGCCCAGCAACCCAGGTCTGAAGAAACTGATAGACAGATCACAGGTGGGGTGACACGTAGCCCATAGACAAACACGCAAAACAGGAAAGACCCAGATCAATTCTCCAGATAGACAGCAACACCACAAAGGTCCTAGGAAATTGGTCTAAAATAAACACATTTGACCTGAAGGGTATTCGTTCCAAGAATACCATAAAACTAGATGCCACATGAGGCTTAGAACAAACAGCCAATCAGAACACAACACACACTACATGCAGTGATCAAGCGCTCCCCAGGCCGGCCATCTGGACATGTCACCTACTGGCCAACAGGGTGTCCACGCAAGGTTGAGACACACCTGCACACTTTGTTAGTGTCAGATGGTCAGATTTATGGCCTCATGACTAGGACTGGATTCCTTTTGTCTAAGAATATATTCAGTTGTTTTATTGAACCTCAAGACAACGTATAAAAAGATGCTCAAAATTCTGTAACTTTGAGAGACAGTCATCAGACCCCAACTCTGTAATGCACTCTCCAAGCCATTGCGTTCAATTAAATAGTCTATTCCTGCACTGCCAGACACCTCTTGTCTTCATTTATTTAAGGTAAATCCACATTCAAGCAACATTTTGGTGAGCCAGATAGGAGAGTTTGGTCCTCCTAGCCTAAACAACGGCCAAAGGAAGGGGACCCCACCCCTACCAATTCATATCTGTTAAACAAAGAGAGGTGAGCAGATGCCAGAATTGATTGAACGTTCTGCTGAAACCACAAGTTGGAGGTCCATCCTGAAGCCGCCATCATTGAGTAAGAGACTACATCTGATGCTTAGTCCTAACATTTGGCACATGACAAACTAGGGCTCCGCTTGGACTGCTGGGTGAGAAGCAGATGGTTCGCCTGATCCTGGATGTGATATAGAGCTCTGCTTGGACTGCTGAGTCAGATACAGATGGTATGCATGACCCTGGGTGTGATATAGGGTTCTGCTTGGTGCTTAATGCCTAAGTGTGACATAGGAACAATGCTTCAATGCTTGGACCACAGTGAGTGACACAGATTGTACACATAGGCTCTGAGTGTGATATAGAGCCAACATTTCATCTTATTTTTTAGTCTAAAATGGTTTCTCAGCACTACCACTCTCTTGGTGTCTGAAGGAATTGAGAGGTGTTATTCGCTTGGTCTGCTGGGCATGACACAGATGATATGCTAAGCCCCTGGTGTGAAACAGTGTGCAGTTTGGACGTAAGGGAACATTTGGACCTTGAAGATTTGGTGTGGCCTGTGCTTGTCCAAGGAGGGCCTCTAGTTGTTGAGTTATTCCTTCTTCTCCACATAAATTGTTGCTATCTTTGTCTCCAAGCCGATACTAATAGACTATTGGGTTCACTTGGTTCCATGGCATCAGGCAGCATGTGGTAGGATCAGGCTAAGGGGTTTTCTTGGAAAACCAACACCCCTCCCATGAAACATCCCTGCAATGAACCCACATATGACAGCACAATAGATGGACAATGGTATGCACAATAGTCACAGAGACAAATATCCAAAGCTCACAATGCAAACAATACCTGCACAATAGGGATGGGGCACAAGAAGAGAGATTGAGCTACAACTAATGTCCACTGCTATCTACAATTGTAGAACAACAACAACAATCAAGATAACTGAAATACACAAAATGATATTTATTACATATGTATGCACAACAACAAAAGAACATGATGATCAAGATTAAATATAAAATATTTACATATTCACAGGGAACGACACATACATTTATATATAGTGAATAGACAGAGACAAAGAATTATGCAAAACAAAAACACAACAAATAATGAAAAATAATAGAAACATAACATTGAAAAAAGGAGCAAAAAATCCAAGTTGTCCAAAATACAATACAATACAATTTAGATATATACTTTCTCTACAACATTATTTTAAAGCCTTACTAGTATTCACAGTTTTAACATGTTAACTTAGAACCAGATCGCGTCTCCACCTAATTCAAAAAAGAAAAATTACTTGGACCCTTAAATTCATATTCCATTATAACAACTGTAGGAACTAAGCCTTATAGGGATGGGGCATCAGGAACGCCCAAGGAAAGATGATGCCCCGGGACCAATTACACTTTGCACATGCCCCTAAAACAACATTTGCACAAGAACTGGCTCTTCAGGTTTCTCAGGGACAAACAATACTAGGGCCAAATGACGTGCCCATCTGTATAATGTGGTAGTGCAAGTCAAGAAAGCACATACAACTGCAACTGCAACAGCATGGCACATACATCTAGATTAAGTAGTTGCAAGGTACATACAGTAGAATGGACACATGCACAGTCAAATGCAAATGAATCTAGCACAATTGAACACCCTCCATGTCTGGAGAAACAAAACTCAGGCTGCCAAACATGAGGCAAATCTACAATCCATATCAGGGGGACAAGTCTAACATCATGTATGCTGACTTTGGACCACACAATATGAAATACTTACCATAACATATTGCAATGACACCCTATTTACATTACCACCCACATAGCCACACAGTCTACATTTACTTTTGTCTTGGGGGACACCAGCACTGCCCACAAAATCAGATAATGCAAACAACAGCAAATGGATCGGCAATCAGACTGAAACACACACAACTGTAGGCATACAACCCAAATTACTCAGGAACAACAAAAAGGTAGAAAAAGAATTGGAGGACAAATGTGTACTCAAAAAAACAACAATTTTGTGTTTATTAACTCAAAATGCCCAAGAGCAAAGGTCATTGGATAGTTCATTTGAAAGTTTCTGCACAGTACTGTGCCCACACTTGACATCTAGCACCGTCAGGAAATCTCCACAGGAAGGGGCATCAAGTGGACAGGGAGGCACCTCAGGGATCATCCTTGGGTGGGATAGATTCGGATTTGGGGTATGTGGGTTTAGGAGGGATGTACTTTTTCTGTGGAGGGGTGGGCCTTTTCTGGAGGGAGAGGTATGGGTGCTTGCAGGGGGGACAGGTGTGACAGGGGAGGATTTGGATGTGGAAGGGATGGTTTGGGATTTGGGTGGGTGCCTCTTGGGTTTGGGAGGGGGTTTGGAGGTGACAGGAGAATGGGCAAGGTCAAAAAGAAAACTCTCCTTGGGAAAATGGGGATGGTCAAAAGAAGGGGTTGGACATTTGGAGGTGTAGATGTCTTGAGTGTGTGCATATGTGAGGTATGCTTCTGTTTGGGTAGTGTCTGTTGCATGTGTGAGTGTGGGTGTTTGCATGCCTTGGGGAGCTGGGAGTTGGAGGGGCTGGAGTGGTGGATATGTGTGTGTGTCTGTTGGGGTGGTATCTGTGGGTATGCTGGATGTGGTGGACGTTTGTGTATCTATTAGGGTGGTGTCTGTGGATATGCTGGATATGGTGGATGGTTGTGTATCTGTTGTGATAGTATCTACAGGTAAGCTGGATGTGGTGGATGTGTCGGTATGTGTTGTGCTGGTGTCTGTTGGTATGGTGGACGTGGTACTGGCTGTTGTGGTTTTGCCTGTGGGTATGCTGGATGTGGTGTGTGGGTCAATGAGGTTTGGTGAAGTTGTGGCTGATTTCATGTTTGTAGGTGTATGTTGAGTGCCTGCATGCCGGTGTGTCTTGTAGTGTTTGTGTCAATGTGTGCTGCTAGTGTGTGTTGAGGTGGGTGTGCACAGATGTGTCTGTGTGCTTGAGATTGGTAGGGGAATGCGGACTTTAGATTGGGAAGATGGAGGTGGAGGGGGTAGAATGTGGGGGGTACGTGGCTTCTGTCAGTGAGGAGGCTAGAGCCTGAAAAAATCTCTGTAGGCCCTACATGGCACTATGAATGTCTACCAGGAAAACTTTTTTCTACTGAAGTTGGCTAGCCAACCCCTGGATGACATTCACAATGGCAGTCTGACCCAGAGAGATGAGATGCTCCTCAGGAGGTCAATAGCCTCCACACTCAGGGCAGCAGGAGTAACAGAGGCTGGGGCAGAAGTGCCTGTGGCAAAGGAGATGCCTACCCTCTTTGGTGAGTGGGCACAGCCAACTGAGTGGGGAGCAACAGGGAGGTTGGTGATAGAATTGGGGATGGCGGACAAAGATGGTACAAGAGTAAGCCTGAATGGGTCTGCCACCACTTGGGAGGGGTCATTGGAGGTAGGATCTGATGATAAAAATGTTGATCCTGTCTCCTCTGTGGCACTCCTCGCACCCTACGGGGCACTAGGTCCCTCTGTGTCAGTGGTGTCATGATCAGAGATACTGTGGCCAGATGCTTCCCCACTTGGTATTGCCCTGTCTCCTTTGTTTGCCTGGGATGATGCTGCAAATACCATGATGTCAAGTAGAACCCATCAACAAACTATATCAAAGTGGCTCCTACATGTAACATATAAAATGCATACGTGCCATCTGAACTGTCAACAGTTGCCCACATGAAAATCTGGATCTCAGACAACTACAATTGCATGGCTGAAGTTGTGCAATCACAGTAACCATTGAACAAGTCGGGGACTACATCACCTTCAATGTTTTGCCTCATGGAACATATCTCAGTTATCTATTGTCATGCAATAGTAGCCCATTACCAACTTCTTTTCAATAGATTCCACAAAAGGTCATGCAAACATCTATTTGTCACACACACAATTCCTCCTAAAACCTGCAATGTTGCTGACAACATTACAGTAGCCTGGAGAAGGTGACATGGAAATACTCATGTCACACTGGAAACTTATCCACAATGCTCCCTTCACCAAGTGAAATTTGTCCTATCTGATTCATAGCTGTAGTACCTATGTAGCTCGGATATGCTACACATTTGGCATGGAAATGGACACTGTAGACAAAATGTGCTAAATGTCAGAGACATGTTCCTAAAATCCACAACATAATAACTCAGTAAACCCCAGGGAAATCACCACTAATGTTTGGCTCCATTTCAATGACAGTCTCTGATTTCATCAGTAGACACCATTAGTCCTTTTTTAGTTGGCGAGGCACAGACATTTGTAAGCACTAGTAGAAGGCCCTCAGCATGTTGCCCAATGGGAAGCTACATCCCTGTCTCCAATTTGGTTCTACAAACCCAAATGTATGTAGTTGAATGGGTGTACCCAAACACATATGATTCTAACATAACTACCAGTCACTCCACAATGCATGCCAACAGACAGGTTACAAACCTTCACCATTACACATGTGCAGTGCAGGTTTCCCACATGATGCCACATTAATTGCACAGTGTGGCTAAAAAATCTAGTCATACATGTTATATCCCTCATTGATGGGGGAGGGTATGTGTCAGCCAACAATAAATGGTGACATACTCCTGTCTGAGGCACCACATAAAATGTACCACCATTGCAAATTTCCTATTCCAAACACAGGTTAGCCTGCACATGTATGTGAGGAAATACATAAATCATCCCATGAACACAGGTAGACCATGCATGAAACAGCAGTGTACACATTGTGTCAAAAGGGAAAGGGACACATTCTAACATGAAGGCACAAGGAATGTTGGCAACATTCATGGCAAACAAATCTTGTCAATGGACATTCTCCACTTACCAAGGGAGAGTATTGATCTGTAGCTGACCCAAATAACAATGTATACTCTGTCACATGTATGAGCCATTTTCACATTACAAACAGTAGTGAGGCACTAGCACTCGCCACATGCCGCAGAAGAGTAGCCTCTGGGAGCAGATGCCAATATATATATGACTGAAAACAGTGATCCATCCTTTGGCCTGTAACACTGAAGAGTATTAGACTGTAGTGTAGAATGTACACAACAACAACAAACATTATTTGATTGATCAATGTACATAGCCATGGCTTGTCACTGGAGAGCACTTTTTTTTGGATTGTACCCAATTGCGTCCTAGGTCCCTGGGCCAATAGGCAAGGCACCTCAGTATGCACCACATTACATATCTACACAAAACGTTACTTACCTACTCTGTGACACATGGCTCATCCCTAATCATCAAAGGGAGATGTCAGAACCTAACACATTAACTTGGCAATGTTACAGGCAGGAATATGCCCTGTACTCACTTCCTTGTGGCTGCTGTGGTTCCCTCAAACGCCCATCAAGGTCTGGGTACGCCACCGCCAGAATGTGAGCCATTAGGGGGGGTTATGGTGTGACATGCACCCTGCCCACTTTGGGAGAACAGCCCCAGCTGGACCGTCGCGATCTTCTGGGCCCAGCATCTCAGGTCCTCCCACCTCTTGCGACAGTGGGTGCTCTGCCGGGTGTGGACCCCGAGTGTCCACACCTTCCAGGCAATAGCTCTCCATACCTCCCTTTCTGATTGGCATTTACCTGTATGGAAGCAAGAGACAAATGAAGCAATTAAAATCAAAAGTTTTGGCACAAATTGTTGTGTCACACAGCAAGCTAAAAAATTTCAATTTGTCAACACACCACAAGTGAAAAGCAAACAAGCCAATAATTACAGGGACATGACTACAGATGTTTGTATCCATCCTCAGACTGATCCACTACCCTGCTCAGGGCAATGACTAAGCAAGCCTACTCACATCAGGTAGCCCATGCTCCAGCAATATGTACTGTGATGTGACCACAATGAAACACTACACACACACATGTGGCTTCTGAAGGGTAAACTCATTAGGCCTGAATGGACCAACACATTCACGCGCTGCAAGATTGACTCACTGCACAGAGTCCCTACAGGTAATTCCATAGTATAGACTTCACATTTACACTTGAATGACAATGAAGAGGCTGGCATGGTGGGTACACACATGTCTTTCCTGTGCACGTGTGGACATGTGGCCTACAAAATGCAGACTCATGCCACTTCAGGGGGGATTCTGCGATATGCACCAGTACCACAGAATACACCTCTGGACATATGTGTCTATCCTACAGAGATTGCATCTAACGTACAGTAGTATGTGTTGTACCATTTCTGCTATGTGACCACATTACTGACTCACATGTCATGGTCTCCCAGGAATCAACACACTGTCTACACTATGGGACTGCCATTTGCACAATAAGCCCGTACAGGACAATTATGACATATGTTAAGGTGACAACAGAGCTGTGGGAGTAAGGGACCTATCATGAATCAAAGACATACATTGACAATGATGCATAAATGCACCTTCGGACTACTTCTGGGATGTACCTCTGTACCCATACGTAATCTAGTCATTGGACCTAGGTCTTCAGGGCACGTTTTGCCACTAGAGCATGATATTCTCCAAATGACAGGATCTGCTGGTGTACAGGGAGTGGGCACAGAGCCACAGTTGCATAGCCACAGTGAATGTCCTACAGCCTGGACTAGGTCCCATACTGGGAGATACATGTGACAGGTGCTGGTCTCTGGAGGCTGAGCATACAGAACTTACATGACAATCACATTTCCATCACTTCCATGCATGACAGTCAATCAGGTGACCATCAGCAATATGGCATGTGGTTTGTGCGGCAACCTGAAGGGCAGAGTGAGTCATGATATGTCTTCCAGACAACAGGTTTGCAAGGACAGATGTGGGTTAAAAGATCTGTGGCACTATACACATTGCTTACAAGATCCTCAAATGCCTCAGACAAGACGCATACACAGCTCATGCTGCCATGCACATACATGTTGTCCAACATTTATAGCCATCATGAAGAAAGAGATGTCATTGGATGGCAGTAAAGTCTCCTTGCCTAGTTATGTACATCCAACAGAAGGTGGATATAAGACCACATAAAACATCACACAACACAATGTTCATGAACACAACATATAGTACTGGCCAACAATGCTTGCACAATGTACATCCCATTAATGTGAGACAGACTGCAACAGCAGGCACACAAGAAGTCTAACTGGCACACAAGGGCACATTGTTGCCTGTCAGGAGGGAAAGGATGGTGTTGAACAGAGTCAATTGTGCACATGAGGTACTGACCTGCTCCTCTCACAAGCCATAGAGCTATCCATACAGGGGAGGCCCTGAATAACAATCATCTCCAGCTCCTCTGGAGAGATGGCAGGGACCCTGTCACCTGCTGGAAGTGGCATGATCTCTCCCAGAGGTGGCACACAACAGCTCAATTAGTGGAGGTGTTGCTGGCAGCAGTGTCAGGAGTCAAGTGAGTGAATCTGGACAGCATGGCAGTCATGTCCACCATATATGCAGTCATAATTGCTGATTGAGACAGCCATTGGACCAGGACTGCCAGAGGCAACAAAGTTAGCCTATGACTTTATCCAACGCAGTTGGAATCACCTACCGCCAAGACAATTTATGCCAGTGGTCACGGGCAGTTCCTATTGTCCAGTGGAGTAGGTCAGGCATCCACCATTTTGGCAGCCTGAAATACTTTATATGGCTTTGTAAAGTGTGTCATACCTACAATATATGTGTTGTAGCATTACAAACATACCTATTCTGTCTTGTCATGTAAGTCCTACTATACAACCACCAGTGTAGTATGTTACAGGATACAGATGGCATTTGATGGTGGTGTATGGTGCACCACCATTGGTGGTCTTTTTGATAGTAGGAAATACAGTCACATTTTGAGGGGCAATAGTATAGCAGATAGTTGGGTTTTGCCCAAATCCATGGTATGGACACATGTGTTGACAACCATGGGGGTCACATGTGACTCTTGGGTAGTTGCCAGCTTGGATATGTACTGTGTGTCATGTCTATCCAGTCAGAAATGCTTTGTCACATGATATTATTGGCATGCATCTTGTATTTTGCTGTGGATACACTGATCTATTTTGCAAAGCATGTCTTGTCACACATAGGTACCCTGGGAGAGAAAAGATGTGACGTCCTCATGTCTACCGTCCACTGTCAGACCTTCAGACCATGGAGCAACAGCATATAATTCAGGTATACTGCCTGGATGGGCATACAATAGTGGACTTATGCCATCAGTTGAAGACAGATTTGATGCCAGCTAACAGTAATCTATCTTGCATACCACCCATTGTACAAGTCACTCACTCACTCACTGTTGCCATCTGACCAGGTTGCCCATGTGGGCAAGAACGGTCCGCTATGTCCAGACATCCAGGACTGTCGTTGACACTAAGGACTTCAGCCAGGGGGCCTTGTGGCAGTCTCTTCTGTGGCTCTGTGTGCCAAGCGGCAGATCCACCTGTTGATGTAAATTGCACATTGTTACTGGTTCTCTTGTGACATCCACCTCCAATGCTTTAGAGCTACAGTAAGCAGAAACCTTGTACAAAATTCAATTGTAGTTAATCCAGTTGTGGCAAGTAACGATGGTGAAACATGGCACAAACATGTGTGAAGTAATCCCTCTCATTTAGACTCAAGCAACGCTCAAGCAATGTGTGAAGTAATCCATCTCATTTAGACTCAAGCAACGCCGAGATGTGCAGATTAGTTGCACTTAGGAGGATGTGCTGAACATGACATCTTGCCACCAGTGCAGCCTACACAGTGGAAAGGCAAGATATGACTTTGACCATACAGAGGCCTTGTTGAGTGGGATGCAGGCAGACCCAGGACTTGGTTGCATATGCGAATGGAGTCACCACATGCTCAGGGCTTTGTAAATGTGCCAGCTGCTGCTGCCAATGTAGTGCTGCATCTTGAGACCTTAGAAATACTAGTTGCATACACTAGTTAAGCTGTTCTTCTTGCCCTAAATAGTTTCATCTTGGGTTAGCAAGTCGTAATTGAGCTAGGTACACAGACATGTCTCTGATTTTAGCATGATCTGTGCTTAGTCACTTCTAGGTGAGTAAACTTCATTTGAGAGTTTTCAAACAGGGGTCTTTAGACTAGGGAACACTGGACTGACGGTTGGAGTTGCTGAAACAGTGCCTCCTGGGAATTGCAGTCAGGTCACTCCCTGTACTACACACACTTGACCAATGTTATCCCCCAGGTGAGTAAACTTAATTTGGGAGTTGACAAACCGATGTATTGGGACATGTGACCACTGTGCTGGTGGTTGGAGTTACTGGAAGAGGGCCTACTAGGAGTTGCAGTCAGGTCACTCACTCTACTACACATACTTGACCAATTTTATTCCCCCAGGTGAGTAAACTTTATTTGAGAGTTCACTAACAGATGTATTGGGGCATGCAACCACTGTGCTGGTGGTTGAAGTTCCCGAAACAGCACCTGCTGGGAGTTGCAGTCAGGCAACTCTCTCTACTACACACACTTGACCAATGTTATCCCCCAGGTGAGTAAACTTCATTTGAGAGTTGACAAACAGATGTATTGGTCATGTTAGGACGAGCCATGGATCCTGGAAAGTGTTTCTGATATTGCGAGATTTCCAGGCCACATCTGGACATATGGCATGTGATGGGCCTTGGTAACTGTGTTGTTGGGTACAGTGATACACACTGAGAGTGTTTAAACTCAGATACTCTGAATTGAATGTTGGTGAGATGCATGAATAAGACAGTGGGTAAAGGTGAGCTGTGAGCATGTATGCATTGCATTTTTGTGACTGTGACATTCCAGACTTTACCCCACCAGGTATTCCTGTCAAGATGCAGGATGGCCAGAATCTTCTCCTCCAAGCAAAAAAGTATTAATGGGGCACTGGGAGGGCCACCACCAGTCTTCTTGGCCTGCACTGGTACCTGGAGACCAGGGAATGGACCTTGCCCCTGAGGTAAATCCACCTCTTCTTAATGTCCTCCTTTGTGCGCAGGGTCGTGCCTACAGCATTCATTCTGTCGACAATCCTGTCCTACATTTTCATTTTCCTACTGACAGGAATATGCTGGAATTGTGCTCCAAACAATTGTGGCTCTATTCCTGTGATTTATCTACCATGACTCTTAAATCATCCTTAAAAAAATGAGGATTTTTGGAACTTGACATGTTGGGAAAAAAAATTGAGGGTGACAGGGACTTACTTAATAGGGGAAGTGCAATAGGGTGTGAATGGACAAAAGTTTGCATGGTGTTCAATGGGATGGTGAAAAAAAGATGGACTAATCTCTGTACTCTATGGATTGTGGTCTGTGAATGGTGTGTTTTATAGTGTCCTTTGCAGGTGTGTCCACTTGGCCAATGTGTGTCAGCTGTGTTGTTTTTTAATTTAGCCAATGTGTAGCTGTCTGTTACTTTGCTAACTGCGAACCGCCGGTATCCTGACCGCCAATTTCTGCTTATTGGTCAGCGGTCTTGCCTGTTTGACTCGTAGTGGAGTGTTCTGGAAGACCGGTGGTGTGGTCTTTTCAGAACTGCCAACATGGCGGTCTGGCAGTCTGATCACCAAACTCGTAAAGAGGCCCTAAGTATCAAGTCCAAAGATGGCTGCTGCCACATCATTTTTCATGTGGGGACAGCCAGTCAGACCTCCTCTGGAACTCTGGTGGCACTGCAGATCCTGCACAGCTTGAAATATACAATTGTTTGAGCTTTAATTACTCAAGAACTACTCAATGGATTTACACTAAATCACACAAAGCCAAGATCCAGCTTTCTGCTGAATTTGGTGTAATTCTGTTCAGCAGTTTTTCTGTGTCACTGTTTAATATTCCTATGGAAAAATTGTTAGACCTGGCTCTTGTTGCAGGATCACCTAAAACATAAGCATATTTCATGTACTAGTACGTCCCCGGTAATGCACACTAGAGGTGCCCAGGGCCTGTAAATGAAATGCTAAAAGTGGGCCTGCAGCACTGATTGTGCCACCCACATGCGTAGGCCTGCAAACATTTCTCAGACCTGCCACTGCAGTGTCTGTATGTGCAGTTGGGCACTGCCAAATGGACCTGGCAAGTGTACCCACTTGCCAGGCCCAAACGCTCTCTTTTATTACATGTATGTCACCACTAAGGCAGGCTCTTGGTAGCCCCATGGTCAGAGTGCAGTGTATTTAAAAGGAAGGACATTTACTAGTGTGTTTTACATGTGCTGAGAGTAAAACACTGCCAAACTTGGTATACATTATTGCAAGGCCTATCTCTCCCATAGGTTGACATGGGGATTGCTTGTAAATATCTTTAAAGTGCAGTTTCCCATTGTGAGCAGATAGATATGGACTTTGTGATCTCTGAACTCACAATTTAAAAACACATCTTTTGGCAAAGTTGTTTTTTCAGGTTGTCTTTTTGAAAATGCCACTTTCAGAAAGTTGGCATTTTCTTGCTTAACCATTCCATGCCTCTGCCTGGCTGCTGAATACATGTCTTGGTCTGACTGACAGGTGAGCTTGTGAATTCATTCTAGACAATGACAAAAAGGGAGCTGTGATGTGTCCTGCATTTCCTGATGAGTCTTCGTGGGCTAGAGTGTGACAGAGGAGTTGTCATTTGCACTTGAAAGGGCTGTGCCTCTCTTCACACCATGTTGTCTACAATCCACTAGACTGTGACTGGAACAGGGAACGGAATGGGCAGTGCCTTGTGCACTACAAATACTTTCCCTTGATGTTTTCCTACTTCAAAAGCAGAACTGAGTATAAGTATTGTACTGCTGACCCCACAACTTTAGAACACTTCTGGATCAAGAGGAACCTCTGCCAAGTAGAAGAGCTGAACAGATGTGAGGAAGAGTATTGCCCCTTTGCTGCGTGTGCTTTTCTGGGTTGGCTGGCAGTTGTTCCTTCTGCCTTAGAGATGACAAATATTGAAATTTGCTGTGTAACCTGCTTATGAAGATTATCCAAGGGCTTGGACTGAGCTTGCCACCTGTTAAGAAGTCTCAGGGACATCAAAGACTTCATCTGCCAGCACCTTGGCTCTCTTGCTGAGACCACCTGACTTGCCAAGTGGTTCCACATCCACTCCCTTGGCCCCTGGAAGGAGAAGCTGTCAGAGCTGCAAAAAAGAAACAATGCAGCGATTGCACCACTGCTGAAAAGTCAACGTAGCACCGGTAAAAACAACGCATCACAGGCTCAGCGTGGATTCGTCTCTGCCATGCATTCAGATTTTCCATTCATCATCCCTGGATGCCAAAACCTTCATCATCACAGCAAGGACCTGAGGCTGCTTGTTTGGAAATCAACGCATCACTTACACGGCAGAGAAAGAATCAACGCACAGCCTCACTTGCGGGCAAGGAATTTACACATCACTTGCTTTTTCTGACAAAGGCTTGCCATTGCGGCTTTATTTTTGACGCATACCAGGTACTTTTTTGCAAAAACAGCGCATCCATTGATTTGTATGGATTAAGACTCTATTTACTTTAAAAATAATATATTTGCTTGTGTATGTTGGATTTTTGTCTTTTTTGTCTTGTTTGATTTAGAGAAATATTTGGCTATTTTTCTAAACTGGTGTGGAGTAATTTTTTGATGTTTTCACTGTGTTACTGTGTGCATTTATGTAAATGCTTTACACATTGCCTCTGGGATAAGCCTGACTGTTTGTGCCAAGCTACTAAGGGGATGAGCAGGGGTTATCTGAGCTGTGTATCTCCCTTAACCTGACTAGAGTGAGAATATCTACTTTGACAGGGTCTAAACTGGCTGCCAACTAAAGACCACATTTCCATCAAAAATGAATGTGTAAAACATGTTTTGTGACCCTCGTTCTTCTCAGCCCCAGACTGATGGATCACCTCAAAACTTTTCAGGAAGGAGCTGCGGTGGGTGAGGTTTTTTTTGGGTAAGTACTGGCAAAATTCGTCAAATAGTGCCAAAGTTATAAGCAAAGCAAAAAATTGCTTTTTTTATGAAAACAGGATCCTAAATATAACCACCCAAAGGTGACCACTACTGGGTACTATGTATGTGTATATCTCTTTCTCTCTAAATATATATATCTATATATTACCTACTTGTGGTCGCCAGTAGGTAGTTATAATAATGACCAAGTTTCCAAAGGAAAGGGATTTTTTACTTGCCTATATCTTTGACGATGTTTGACAAATCTTGACAACATTTTCCAAAAAAAGTGTTGAGGTGATTCTTGTTGTGCATGGAAAGTTTTGAAGTGATCCATCAACTGGGAGCCTAGAAAAAGGGTGACTCTACCCTGCCTCTTTCTTTTTTTTTAACTTGTTTTCTGGGACTCGGCTCAAGCCGAGTCCCAAGATGGCTTCCAGCACTTCCTGGTTTTAAGTTTTGGCATCTTTAGCAACACAAAAGGATGTTGGACGGAGTGTGGAACAATGCAAACACTCACCCCCAGTCACAGATCTTGGTTTAATCCATTGTTCTTTTGCTCACAATGCCACCCCAGTTTGTACCCAGCCGTATGCAAATTAATCTTGACCCTGTTCCTCATGGGAACAGTCCAGCCTTAACTGCTAAGCCAGGTCCTCCCTGGACCAGAAACAAGCATCCTGGGACCGATTTTAGGGTATCACCCTTCAACAGCCAGGCTAGCTTGAATCCAGTTGCACAGTGAGCACGGGACCCACATCTAGGCATACCCTTCCCACTTTGGCCAACTTTAGCAACACAAAAGGATGATGGACGGAGTGCTGAACAATGCAAACACTCACCCCCGGTCACAGATCTTGGTTTAATCCATCGTTCTTTTTCTCACCATGCCTCCCCAGTTTGGGCCCAGCCATATCCAAATCAGTCTTGACCCTGTTCCTCAGAGGAACAGTCCAGCCCGAACTGCCAAGCCAGGTCCTCCCTAGACCGGAAACAAGCATTCTGGGACCGGTTTCAAGGTATCACCCTTCATCAGCTAGGCTAGCTTGAATCCAGTGGCACAGTGAGCACGGGACCCACATTTGGGCACACCCTTCCCACTTAGGGCAACTTTAGCCACACAAAAAGATGATGGACGGAGTGCTAAACAATGCAAACATTCACCCCCAGTCACCAATGCTACCCCGGTTTGGACCCAGCCATATGCAAATTAGTCTTGACCCTGTTCCTCATGGGAACAGTCCAGCCCGAACTGCCAAGCCAGGTCCTACCCGGGCCGGAAAAAAGCATCCTGGGACCAGTTTCAGGAAATCACCCTTCATCAGCCAGGCTAGCTTGAATCCAGTGGCATTTACATTTTGGCAGCCAATCAGAGCTGTGCATTTTCCTGCACAAGCTTGTCTTTGTTCGCAAATACTTCACGGGCAGATATACAAATTTGAATTTTCCTACATTTCTCAAAAACTACTTGTAGGAAGTTGGCTCTGTATGTGCTATTTCAAAGTAAGGAATAGCATGCACAGAGTCCAAGGGTTCCCCTTAGAGGTAAAATAGTGGTAAAAATAGATAATACTAATGCTCTATTTTGTGGTAGTGTGGTCGAGCAGTAGGCTTATCCAAGGAGTAGTGTTAAGCATTTGTTGTACATACACATAGACAATAAATGAGGTACACACACTCAGAGACAAATCCAGCCAATAGGTTTTTGTATAGAAAAATATATTTTCTTAGTTTATTTTAAGAACCACAGGTTCAAATTCTACATGTAATATCTCATTCGAAAGGTATTGCAGGTAAGTACTTTAGGAACTTCAAATCATCAAAATTGCATGTATACTTTTCAAGTTATTCACAAATAGCTGTTTTAAAAGTGGACACAGTGCAATTTTCACAGTTCCTAGGGGAGGTAAGTATTTGTTAGGTTAACCAGGTAAGTAAGACACTTACAGGGCTTAGTTCTTGGTCCAAGGTAGCCCACCGTTGGGGGTTCAGAGCAACCCCAAAGTCACCACACCAGCAGCTCAGGGCCGGTCAGGTGCAGAGTTCAAAGTGGTGCCCAAAACACATAGGCTAGAATGGAGAGAAGGGGGTGCCCCGGTTCCGGTCTGCTTGCAGGTAAGTACCCGCGTCTTCGGAGGGCAGACCAGGGGGGTTTTGTAGGGCACCGGGGGGGACACAAGCCCACACAGAAATTTCACCCTCAGCGGCGCGGGGGCGGCCGGGTGCAGTGTAGAAACAAGCGTCGGGTTCGCAATGTTAGTCTATGAGAGATCTCGGGATCTCTTCAGCGCTGCAGGCAGGCAAGGGGGGGATTCCTCGGGGAAACCTCCACTTGGGCAAGGGAGAGGGACTCCTGGGGGTCACTTCTCCAGTGAAAGTCCGGTCCTTCAGGTCCTGGGGGCTGCGGGTGCAGGGTCTCTCCCAGGCGTCGGGACTTCCCTCTGCAGGCGGCGCTGTGGGGGCTCAGGGGGGACAGGTTTTGGTACTCACAGTATCAGAGTAGTCCTGGGGTCCCTCCTGAGGTGTCGGATCTCCACCAGCCGAGTCGGGGTCGCCGGGTGCAGTGTTGCAAGTCTCACGCTTCTTGCGGGGAGCTTGCAGGGTTCTTTAAAGCTGCTGGAAACAAAGTTGCAGCTTTTCTTGGAGCAGGTCCGCTGTCCTCGGGAGTTTCTTGTCTTTTCGAAGCAGGGGCAGTCCTCAGAGGATGTCGAGGTCGCTGGTCCCTTTGGAAGGCGTCGCTGGAGCAGGATCTTTGGAAGGCAGGAGACAGGCCGGTGAGTTTCTGGAGCCAAGGCAGTTGTCGTCTTCTGGTCTTCCGCTGCAGGGGTTTTCAGCTGGGCAGTCCTTCTTCTTGTAGTTGCAGGAATCTAATTTTCTAGGGTTCAGGGTAGCCCTTAAATACTAAATTTAAGGGCGTGTTTAGGTCTGGGGGGTTAGTAGCCAATGGCTACTAGCCCTGAGGGTGGGTACACCCTCTTTGTGCCTCCTCCCAAGGGGAGGGGGCCACAATCCTAACCCTATTGGGGGAATCCTCCATCTGCAAGATGGAGGATTTCTAAAAGTTAGAGTCACCTCAGCTCAGGACACCTTAGGGGCTGTCCTGACTGGCCAGTGACTCCTCCTTGTTATTCTCATTATTTTCTCCGGCCTTGCCGCCAAAAGTGGGGCCTGGCCGGAGGGGGCGGGCAACTCCACTAGCTGGAGTGTCCTGCTGGGTTGGCACAAAGGAGGTGAGCCTTTGAGGCTCACCGCCAGGTGTGACAATTCCTGCCTGGGGGAGGTGTTAGCATCTCCACCCAGTGCAGGCTTTGTTACTGGCCTCAGAGTGACAAAGGCACTCTCCCCATGGGGCCAGCAACATGTCTCGGTTTGTGGCAGGCTGCTAAAACTAGTCAGCCTACACAGATAGTCGGTTAAGTTTCAGGGGGCACCTCTAAGGTGCCCTCTGGGGTGTATTTTACAATAAAATGTACACTGGCATCAGTGTGCATTTATTGTGCTGAGAAGTTTGATACCAAACTTCCCAGTTTTCAGTGTAGCCATTATGGTGCTGTGGAGTTCGTGTTTGACAGACTCCCAGACCATATACTCTTATGGCTACCCTGCACTCACAATGTCTAAGGTTTTGTTTAGACACTGTAGGGGTACCATGCTCATGCACTGGTACCCTCACCTATGGTATAGTGCACCCTGCCTTAGGGCTGTAAGGCCTGCTAGAGGGGTGTCTTACCTATACTGCATAGGCAGTGAGAGGCTGGCATGGCACCCTGAGGGGAGTGCCATGTCGACTTACTCGTTTTGTCCTCACTAGCACACACAAGCTGGCAAGCAGTGTGTCTGTGCTGAGTGAGAGGTCTCCAGGGTGGCATAAGACATGCTGCAGCCCTTAGAGACCTTCCTTGGCATCAGGGCCCTTGGTACTAGAAGTACCAGTTACAAGGGACTTATCTGGATGCCAGGGTCTGCCAATTGTGGATACAAAAGTACAGGTTAGGGAAAGAACACTGGTGCTGGGGCCTGGTTAGCAGGCCTCAGCACACTTTCAATTGTAAACATAGCATCAGCAAAGGCAAAAAGTCAGGGGGCAACCATGCCAAGGAGGCATTTCCTTACACAACCCCCCCCCAAACGAAAGAGGATGAGACTAACCTTTCCCAAGAGAGTCTTCATTTTCTAAGTGGAAGAACCTGGAAAGGCCATCTGCATTGGCATGGGCAGTCCCAGGTCTGTGTTCCACTATAAAGTCCATTCCCTGTAGGGAGATGGACCACCTCAACAGTTTAGGATTTTCACCTTTCATTTGCATCAGCCATTTGAGAGGTCTGTGGTCAGTTTGAACTAGGAAGTGAGTCCCAAAGAGGTATGGTCTCAGCTTCTTCAGGGACCAAACCACAGCAAAGGCCTCCCTCTCAATGGCACTCCAACGCTGCTCCCTGGGGAGTAACCTCCTGCTAATGAAAGCAACAGGCTGGTCAAGGCCATCATCATTTGTTTGGGACAAAACTGCCCCTATCCCATGTTCAGAGGCATCAGTCTGCACAATGAACTGCTTAGAATAATCTGGAGCTTTTAGAACTGGTGCTGAGCACATTGCTTGTTTCAGGGTGTCAAAGGCCTGTTGGCATTCCACAGTCCAGTTCACTTTCTTGGGCATTTTCTTGGAGGTGAGTTCAGTGAGGGCTGTCACAATGGATCCATATCCCTTCACAAACCTCCTGTAATACCCAGTCAAGCCAAGGAATGCCCTGACTTGAGTCTGGGTTTTTGGAGCTACCCAGTCCAGAATAGTCTGGATCTTGGGTTGGAGTGGCTGAACTTGGCCTCCACCTACAAGGTGTCCCAAGTAAACCACAGTTCCCTGCCCTATCTGGCATTTGGATGCCTTGATAGAGAGGCCTGCAGATTGCAGAGCCTTCAAAACCTTCCTCAGGTGGACCAGGTGATCCTGCCAGGTGGAGCTAAAGACAGCAATATCATCAAGATAAGCTGTGCTAAAGGACTCCAAGCCAGCAAGGACTTGATTCACCAACCTTTGGAAGGTGGCAGGGGCATTCTTTAAACCAAAGGGCATAACAGTAAACTGATAATGCCCATCAGGTGTGGAGAATGCTGTTTTCTCTTTTGCTCCAGGTGCCATTTTTATTTGCCAGTACCCTGCTGTCAAGTCAAAGGTACTTAGGAATTTGGCAGCACCTAATTTGTCTATGAGCTCATCAGCTCTTGGAATTGGATGAGCATCTGTCTTGGTGACAGAATTGAGCCCTCTGTAGTCCACACAAAACCTCATCTCTTTCTTTCCATCTTTGGTGTGAGGTTTGGGGACTAAGACCACTGGGCTAGCCCAGGGGCTGTCAGAGCGCTCAATTACTCCCAATTCCAGCATCTTGTGGACTTCCACCTTGATGCTTTCCTTCACATGGTCAGACTGTCTAAAGATTTTGTTTTTGACAGGCATGCTGTCTCCTGTGTCCACATCATGGGTACAGAGGTGTGTCTGACCAGGGGTTAAGGAGAAGAGTTCAGGAAACTGTTGTAGGACTCTCCTACAATCAGCTTGCTGTTGGCCAGAGAGGGTGTCTGAGTAGATCACTCCATCTACTGTGCCATCTTTTGGGTCTGATGACAGAAGATCAGGGAGAGGTTCACTCTCTGCCTCCTGATCCTCATCTGTTACCATCAACAGATTGACATCAGCCCTGTCATGGAAGAGCTTAAGGCGGTTCACATGGATCACCCTCTTGGGGCTCCTGCTTGTGCCCAGGTCCACCAGGTAGGTGACCTGACTCTTCCTTTCTAGTACTGGGTAAGGGCCACTCCATTTGTCCTGGAGTGCCCTGGGAGCCACAGGCTCCAGAACCCAGACTTTCTGCCCTGGTTGGAACTCAACCAGTGCAGCCTTTTGGTCATACCAAAACTTCTGGAGTTGTTGGCTAGCCTCAAGGTTTTTGGTTGCCTTTTCCATGTACTCTGCCATTCTAGAGCGAAGGCCAAGTACATAGTCCACTATGTCTTGCTTAGGCTCATGGAGAGGTCTCTCCCAGCCTTCTTTAACAAGAGCAAGTGGTCCTCTTACAGGATGACCAAACAGAAGTTCAAAGGGTGAGAATCCTACTCCCTTCTGTGGCACCTCTCTGTAAGCGAAAAGCAGACATGGCAAGAGGACATCCCATCTCCTTTTGAGTTTTTCTGGGAGCCCCATGATCATGCCTTTTAATGTCTTGTTGAATCTCTCAACCAAGCCATTAGTTTGTGGATGGTATGGTGTAGTGAATTTATAAGTCACTCCACACTCATTCCACATGTGCTTTAGGTATGCTGACATGAAGTTGGTACCTCTGTCAGACACCACCTCCTTAGGGAAACCCACTCTGGTAAAGATACCAATGAGGGCCTTGGCTACTGCAGGGGCAGTAGTCGACCTAAGGGGAATAGCTTCAGGATACCTGGTAGCATGATCCACTACTACCAGGATATACATATTTCCTGAGGCTGTGGGAGGTTCTAGTGGACCAACTATGTCCACACCCACTCTTTCAAAGGGAACCCCCACCACTGGAAGTGGAATGAGGGGGGCCTTTGGATGCCCACCTGTCTTACCACTGGCTTGACAGGTGGGGCAGGAGAGGCAAAACTCCTTAACCATGTTGGACATATTGGGCCAGTAGAAGTGGTTGACTAACCTCTCCCACGTCTTGGTTTGTCCCAAATGTCCAGCAAGGGGAATGTCATGGGCCAATGTTAGGATGAACTTCCTGAACAGCTGAGGCACTACCACTCTCCTAGTGGCACCAGGTTTGGGGTCTCTGGCCTCAGTGTACAGGAGTCCATCTTCCCAATAGACCCTATGCGTTCCATTTTTCTTGCCTTTGGACTCTTCAGCAGCTTGCTGCCTAAGGCCTTCAAGAGAGGGACAGGTTTCTTGTCCCTTACACAGCTCCTCCCTTGAGGGTCCCCCTGGGCCTAAGAGCTCAACCTGATAAGGTTCAAGCTCCAAAGGCTCAGTTCCCTCAGAGGGCAGAACTTCTTCCTGAGAAGAGAGGTTCCCTTTCTTTTGCTGTGTTGTAGTTGGTTTCCCAACTGACTTTCTTGTTCTCTTGGTAGGCTGGGCCATTCTTCCAGACTCCAGCTCTACTTGTTCACCCTGTGCCTTGCACTGTGCTCTTGTTTTCACACACACCAGTTCAGGGATACCCAGCATTGCTGCATGGGTTTTTAGTTCTACCTCAGCCCATGCTGAGGACTCCAGGTCATTTCCAAGCAGACAGTCCACTGGGATATTTGAGGAGACCACCACCTGTTTCAGGCCATTGACCCCTCCCCATTCTAAAGTAACCATTGCCATGGGATGTACTTTCTTCTGATTGTCAGCGTTGGTGACTGTGTAAGTGTTTCCAGTCAGGTATTGGCCAGGGGAAACCAGTTTCTCTGTCACCATGGTGACACTGGCACCTGTATCCCTCAGGCCCTCTATTCTAGTCCCATTAATTAAGAGTTGCTGTCTGTATTTTTGCATGTTAGGCGGCCAGACAGCTAGTGTGGCTAAATCCACCCCACCCTCAGAAACTAGAGTAGCTTCAGTGTGGACCCTGATTTGCTCTGGGCACACTGTTGATCCCACTTGGAGACTAGCCATACCAGTGTTACCTGGATGGGAGTTTGGAGTGGAACCTTTCTTGGGACAGGCCTTGTCTCCAGTTTGGTGTCCATGCTGTTTACAGCTATGACACCAGGCCTTTTTGGGATCAAAGTTTTTACCCTTGTACCCATTGTTTTGTGAAGAGGCTCTGGGCGCACCCTCCTGTGCAGGTTTTTGGGGGCCTGTAGAAGACTCTTTACTATTTTTAGTTTTGGTTGTCTCATCACCTTTCCCCTGGGGAGTCTTTGTGACCCCTTTCTTTTGGTCACCCCCTGTTGAAGTCTTGGACACCCTTGTCTTGACCCAATGGTCCGCCTTCTTTCCCAATTCTTGGGGAGAAATTGGTCCTAGGTCTACCAGATGCCGATGCAGTTTATCATTGAAACAATTACTTAACAGGTGTTCTTTCACAAATAAATTGTACAGCCCATCATAATTACTTACACCACTGCCTTGAATCCAACCATCTAGTGTTTTCACTGAGTAGTCAACAAAGTCAACCCAGGTCTGGCTCGAGGATTTTTGAGCCCCCCTGAACCTAATCCTGTACTCCTCAGTGGAGAATCCAAAGCCCTCAATCAGGGTACCCTTCATGAGGTCATAAGATTCTGCATCTTTTCCAGAGAGTGTGAGGAGTCTATCCCTACACTTTCCAGTGAACATTTCCCAAAGGAGCGCACCCCAGTGAGATCTGTTCACTTTTCTGGTTACACAAGCCCTCTCAAAAGCTGTGAACCACTTGGTGATGTCATCACCATCTTCAAATTTTGTCACAATCCCTTTGGGGATTTTTAACATGTCAGGAGAATCTCTGACCCTATTTATATTGCTGCCACCATTGATGGGTCCTAGGCCCATCTCTTGTCTTTCCCTTTCTATGGCTAGGAGCTGTCTCTCTAAAGCCAATCTTTTGGCCATCCTGGCTAACAGGAGGTCATCTTCACTGAGAGCATCCTCAGTGATTTCAGAAATGTGGGACCCTCCTGTGAGGGACTCACTATTTCTGACTAACACAGTTGGAGACAGGACTTGAGGGGTCCTGTTCTCCCTATTTAGGACTGGAGGAGGGACATTGGCCTCCAAGTCACTAATCTCTTCCTCTGTGAGGTCATCATCAGAGGGGTTGGCTTTTTCAAACTCTGCCAACAGCTCCTGGAGCTGAATTTTGGTAGGTCTGGAGCCAATGGTTATTTTTTTGATATTACAGAGAGACCTTAGCTCCCTCATCTTAAGATGGAGGTAAGGTGTGGTGTCGAGTTCCACCACATTCATCTCTGTATCAGACATTATTTTGCTAAGAGTTGGAAGACTTTTTAAAGAATCTAAAACTGTTTCTAGAATCTAATTTCAAACTTTTAACAAACTTTTAAACTCTAAAAGACAATGCTAAACAGGGACTTAACACACAAGGCCCTAGCAGGACTTTTAAGAATTTAGAAAAATTTCAAATTGCAAAAATGAATTTCTAATGACAATTTTGGAATTTGTCGTGTGATCAGGTATTGGCTGAGTAGTCCAGCAAATGCAAAGTCTTGTACCCCACCGCTGATCCACCAATGTAGGAAGTTGGCTCTGTATGTGCTATTTCAAAGTAAGGAATAGCATGCACAGAGTCCAAGGGTTCCCCTTAGAGGTAAAATAGTGGTAAAAATAGATAATACTAATGCTCTATTTTGTGGTAGTGTGGTCGAGCAGTAGGCTTATCCAAGGAGTAGTGTTAAGCATTTGTTGTACATACACATAGACAATAAATGAGGTACACACACTCAGAGACAAATCCAGCCAATAGGTTTTTGTATAGAAAAATATCTTTTCTTAGTTTATTTTAAGAACCACAGGTTCAAATTCTACATGTAATATCTCATTCGAAAGGTATTGCAGGTAAGTACTTTAGGAACTTCAAATCATCAAAATTGCATGTATACTTTTCAAGTTATTCACAAATAGCTGTTTTAAAAGTGGACACAGTGCAATTTTCACAGTTCCTAGGGGAGGTAAGTATTTGTTAGGTTAACCAGGTAAGTAAGACACTTACAGGGCTTAGTTCTTGGTCCAAGGTAGCCCACCGTTGGGGGTTCAGAGCAACCCCAAAGTCACCACACCAGCAGCTCAGGGCCGGTCAGGTGCAGAGTTCAAAGTGGTGCCCAAAACACATAGGCTAGAATGGAGAGAAGGGGGTGCCCCGGTTCCGGTCTGCTTGCAGGTAAGTACCCGCGTCTTCGGAGGGCAGACCAGGGGGGTTTTGTAGGGCACCGGGGGGGACACAAGCCCACACAGAAATTTCACCCTCAGCGGCGCGGGGGCGGCCGGGTGCAGTGTAGAAACAAGCGTCGGGTTCGCAATGTTAGTCTATGAGAGATCTCGGGATCTCTTCAGCGCTGCAGGCAGGCAAGGGGGGGATTCCTCGGGGAAACCTCCACTTGGGCAAGGGAGAGGGACTCCTGGGGGTCACTTCTCCAGTGAAAGTCCGGTCCTTCAGGTCCTGGGGGCTGCGGGTGCAGGGTCTCTCCCAGGCGTCGGGACTTTAGGTTCAAAGAGTCGCGGTCAGGGGAAGCCTCGGGATTCCCTCTGCAGGCGGCGCTGTGGGGGCTCAGGGGGGACAGGTTTTGGTACTCACAGTATCAGAGTAGTCCTGGGGTCCCTCCTGAGGTGTCGGATCTCCACCAGCCGAGTCGGGGTCGCCGGGTGCAGTGTTGCAAGTCTCACGCTTCTTGCGGGGAGCTTGCAGGGTTCTTTAAAGCTGCTGGAAACAAAGTTGCAGCTTTTCTTGGAGCAGGTCCGCTGTCCTCGGGAGTTTCTTGTCTTTTCGAAGCAGGGGCAGTCCTCAGAGGATGTCGAGGTCGCTGGTCCCTTTGGAAGGCGTCGCTGGAGCAGGATCTTTGGAAGGCAGGAGACAGGCCGGTGAGTTTCTGGAGCCAAGGCAGTTGTCGTCTTCTGGTCTTCCGCTGCAGGGGTTTTCAGCTGGGCAGTCCTTCTTCTTGTAGTTGCAGGAATCTAATTTTCTAGGGTTCAGGGTAGCCCTTAAATACTAAATTTAAGGGCGTGTTTAGGTCTGGGGGGTTAGTAGCCAATGGCTACTAGCCCTGAGGGTGGGTACACCCTCTTTGTGCCTCCTCCCAAGGGGAGGGGGTCACAATCCTAACCCTATTGGGGGAATCCTCCATCTGCAAGATGGAGGATTTCTAAAAGTTAGAGTCACCTCAGCTCAGGACACCTTAGGGGCTGTCCTGACTGGCCAGTGACTCCTCCTTGTTATTCTCATTATTTTCTCCGGCCTTGCCGCCAAAAGTGGGGCCTGGCCGGAGGGGGCGGGCAACTCCACTAGCTGGAGTGTCCTGCTGGGTTGGCACAAAGGAGGTGAGCCTTTGAGGCTCACCGCCAGGTGTGACAATTCCTGCCTGGGGGAGGTGTTAGCATCTCCACCCAGTGCAGGCTTTGTTACTGGCCTCAGAGTGACAAAGGCACTCTCCCCATGGGGCCAGCAACATGTCTCGGTTTGTGGCAGGCTGCTAAAACTAGTCAGCCTACACAGATAGTCGGTTAAGTTTCAGGGGGCACCTCTAAGGTGCCCTCTGGGGTGTATTTTACAATAAAATGTACACTGGCATCAGTGTGCATTTATTGTGCTGAGAAGTTTGATACCAAACTTCCCAGTTTTCAGTGTAGCCATTATGGTGCTGTGGAGTTCGTGTTTGACAGACTCCCAGACCATATACTCTTATGGCTACCCTGCACTCACAATGTCTAAGGTTTTGTTTAGACACTGTAGGGGTACCATGCTCATGCACTGGTACCCTCACCTATGGTATAGTGCACCCTGCCTTAGGGCTGTAAGGCCTGCTAGAGGGGTGTCTTACCTATACTGCATAGGCAGTGAGAGGCTGGCATGGCACCCTGAGGGGAGTGCCATGTCGACTTACTCGTTTTGTCCTCACTAGCACACACAAGCTGGCAAGCAGTGTGTCTGTGCTGAGTGAGAGGTCTCCAGGGTGGCATAAGACATGCTGCAGCCCTTAGAGACCTTCCTTGGCATCAGGGCCCTTGGTACTAGAAGTACCAGTTACAAGGGACTTATCTGGATGCCAGGGTCTGCCAATTGTGGATACAAAAGTACAGGTTAGGGAAAGAACACTGGTGCTGGGGCCTGGTTAGCAGGCCTCAGCACACTTTCAATTGTAAACATAGCATCAGCAAAGGCAAAAAGTCAGGGGGCAACCATGCCAAGGAGGCATTTCCTTACACTACTGAACTGATTTACTCCATATAAATGAAAGTGTGATAAGCTTTTCGACAGCTAGCTGTCTGCCAAATTTGGTGTAATTCTGTTCAGTGGTTTAGGCTGTAGACGTGTCTAAAGAATCCTATGGAAATTAACATGGGAAACACAAACTTTTTTGAGCACCTGTTTTGTCAGCCCCCGCTTAATGGGTCACCCCAAAACTTTCCGTGTGCAACAAGAATCACTGCAACACTTTAAAAAAAAAGGAAGATTCGTCAAACGGTGCCACAGATATAGGCAAGTCAAAAAACGCTTCTTCTCTGGAAACATGGTCCTAACTATATTTACATAGTGGTGAGGTGGGGTTAAGGAGTGCTAAGTTTATTTTGAGGGATTATGGGAAGGTAGGGTTATAAGGTGGCAAGGGTCTTTTTAGGGTTTACTGATGCATAGGGGTACAGAGTGGCAAGGATATATTTAGGGCTTAGAGGTGGGCAGGGTTTTTGAATTTTGAGAGTAGATTTTAGGATTTAGCAATTGGTAAAGGTAGAAGGTCATAGGGGTAATTTTAAGGTATGAGGCAGAGCTATAGGGTAGTGAGGGGATTTTAGGGTTTAGGGGGTAGGTAGTGGTATAGGGTAATAAGGGCAGCCTTAGGGTTTAGCGAATTAAGGATGACTAGCAGTAAAGATTGCTAAGAGTGAAAAAGAGGGGATTTGGGAATCCCCCCAAAATAAAAAAATACATTTACATTGATTTCCAAACACATAAAAGGCATGTGGGGCAAAGGCATGTGTGGAACAGTCAAACATTCTCTGAAAAGTAGGCAACACCTAAGCCTACAGAAGGGGTGAGAATTGCCTTTAGAAAGTTACTTAAATTTTAAGTTCTCCCTTTTTTGTCCACTGTCCATGATTTCACTATACAAGAACTATATAATGTAGGAAAGTACCATCTTGCCTGGCATGTTACCCCCATTTTTCACTGTATATATGTTGTTTTAGTTGTATGTGTCACTGGGACCCTGGTAACCCAGGGCCCCAGTGCTCATAAGTGTGCCTGAATGTGTTACCTGTGTAGTGACTAACTGTCTCACTGAGGCTCTGCTAATCAGAACCTCAGTGGTTATGCTCTCTCATTTCTTTCCAAATTGTCACTAACAGGCTAGTGACCATTTTTACCAATTTACATTGGCTTACTGGAACACCCTTATAATTCCCTAGTATGTGGTACTGAGGTACCCAGGGTATTGGGGTTCCAGGAGATCCCTATGGGCTGCAGCAATTCTTTTGCCACCCATAGGGAGCTCTGACAATTCTTACACAGGCCTGCCACTGCAGCCTGAGTGAAACAACGTCCACGTTATTTCACAGCCATTTTACACTGCACTTAAGTAACTTATAAGTCACCTATATGTCTAACCTTTACCTGGTAAAGGTTAGGTGCAAAGTTACTTAGTGTGAGGGCACCCTGGCACTAGCCAAGGTGCCCCCACATTGTTCAGAGCCAATTCCCAGAACTTTGTGAGTGCGGGGACACCATTACACGCGTGCACTACATATAGGTCACTACCTATATGTAGATTCACAATGGTAACTCCGAATATGGCCATGTAACATGTCTAAGATCATGGAATTGCCCCCTCTATGCCATCCTGGCATTGTTGGCACAATTCCATGATCCCAGTGGTCTGTAGCACAGACCCTGCTACTGCCAAACTGCCCTTCCTGGGGTTTCACTGCAGCTGCTGCTGCTGCCAACCCCTCAGACAGGCATCTGCCCTCCTGGGGTCCAGCCAGGCCTGGCCCAGGATGGCAGAACAAAGAACTTCCTCTGAGAGAGGGTGTGACACCCTCTCCCTTTGGAAAATGGTGTGAAGGCAGGGGAGGAGTAGCCTCCCCCAGCTTCTGGAAATGCTTTCTTGGGCACAGATGTGCCCAATTCTGCATAAGCCAGTCTACACCGGTTCAGGGGACCCCTTAGCCCTGCTCTGGCGCGAAACTGGACAAAGGAAAGGGGAGTGACCACTCCCCTGACCTGCACCTCCCCTGGGAGGTGTCCAGAGCTCCTCCAGTGTGCTCCAGACCTCTGCCATCTTGGAAACAGAGGTGCTGCTGGCACACTGGACTGCTCTGAGTGGCAAGTGCCACCAGGTGACGTCAGAGACTCCTTGTGATAGGCTCCTTCAGGTGTTAGTAGCCTATCCTCTCTCCTAGGTAGCCAAACCCTCTTTTCTGGCTATTTAGGGTCTCTGTCTCTGGGGAAACTTTAGATAACGAATGCAAGAGCTCAACCGAGTTCCTCTGCTTCTCTCTCTTCACCTTCTGCCAAGGAATCGACTGCTGACCGCGCTGGAAGCCTGCAAACCTGCCACATAGTAGCAAAGACGACTACTGCAACTCTGTAACACTGATCCTGCCGCCTTCTCGACTGTTTTCCTGCTTGTGCATGCTGTGGGGGTAGTCTGCCTCCTCTCTGCACCAGAAGCTCCGAAGAAATCTCCCGTGGGTCGACGGAATCTTCCCCCTGCAACCGCAGGCACCAAAAAGCTGCATTACCGGTCCCTTGGGTCTCCTCTCAGCACAACGAGCGAGGTCCCTCGAATCCAGCGACTCTGTCCAAGTGACCCCCACAGTCCAGTGACTCTTCAGTCCAAGTTTGGTGGAGGTAAGTCCTTGCCTCACCTCGCTGGGCTGCATTGCTGGGAACCGCGACTTTTGCAGCTACTCCGGCCCCTGTGCACTTCCGGCAGAAATCCTTTGTGCACAGCCAAGCCTGGGTCCACGGCCCTCTAACCTGCATTGCACGACTTTCTAAGTTGGTCTCCGGCGACGTGGGACTCCTTTGTGCAACTTCGGCGAGCACTGTTTCACGCATCCTCGTAGTGCCTGTTCCTGGCACTTCTCCGGGTGCTACCGGCTTCAGAGAGGGCTCCTTGTCTTGCTCAACGTCCCCTCTCTCTGCTGGTCCAATTTGCGACCTCCTGGTCCCTCCTGGGCCTCAGCAGCGTCCAAAAACGCTAACTGCACGATTTGCAGCTAGCAAGGCTTGTTGGCGTTCTTTCGGTGGGAAAACACTTCTGCACGACTCTCCACGGCGAGAGGGATCCGTCCACCAAAGGGGAAGTCTCTAGCCCTATTCGTTCCTGCAGAAACCTCAGCTTGTTCTGTCCAGTAGAAGCTTCTTTGCACCCGCAGCTGGCATTTCCTGGGCATCTGCCCATCTCCGACTTGCTTGTGACTTTTGGACTTGGTCCCCTTGTTCCACAGGTACCCTAGATTGGAAATCCACAGTTGTTGCATTGTTGGTTTGTGTCTTTCCTGCATTATTCCTCTAACACGACTTCTTTGTCCTTAGGGGAACTTTAGTGCACTTTGCACTCACTTTTCAGGGTCTTGGGGAGGGTTATTTTTCTAACTCTCACTATTTTCTAATAGTCCCAGCGACCCTCTACAAGGTCACATAGGTTTGGGGTCCATTCGTGGTTCGCATTCCACTTTTGGAGAATATGGTTTGTGTTGCCCCTATCCCTATGTTTCCCCATTGCATCCTATTGTAACTATACATTGTTTGCACTATTTTCTAAGACTATACTGCATATTTTTGCTATTGTGTATATATATCTTGTGTATATTTCCTATCCTCTCACTGAGGGTACACTCTAAGATACTTTGGCATATTGTCATAAAAATAAAGTACCTTTATTTTTAGTATAACTGTGTATTGTTTTTTCTTATGATATTGTGCATATGACACTAAGTGGTACTGTAGTAGCTTCACACGTCTCCTAGTTCAGCCTAAGCTGCTCTGCTAAGCTACCATTATCTATCAGCCTAAGCTGCTAGACACCCTATACACTAATAAGGAATAACTGGGCCTGGTGCAAGGTGCAAGTACCCCTTGGTACTCACTACAAGCCAGTCCAGCCTCCTACATTGGTTGTGCAGCGGTGGGATAAGTGCTTTGAGACTACTTACCACTCTTGTCATTGTACTTTTCATAAGAGAAAAATATACAAAACAAGGTCAGTGTATATACACATAGCCAAAAAGTTTTGCATTTCCTCTTTTCACTCTTTTCTAAGTGCTGAAAAGTACTCCTAACTTTCTAAAAAGTTCTAAAAAGTTTTAAAAGTTTTTTTTCTCTGTCTTTCTAAAAGCTCTGACAAACTTTTTATCTTTTACTATCACTTTAACTCTCTCTAAAAATGTCTGGCACAGGCCAAAATGTTGATCTGTCCAAACTTGCATATGATCACCTTAGCTGGAAAGGAGCAAGGAATCTCTGCATAGAGAGAGGTTTGAGTGTAGGGAAGAATCCTTCCTTAGAACTGTTAATTAACATGCTTAGAGTACAGGATAAGGCCATAAGTGCCCAATCTGGTGAAAAAGTAGCTAATGGTTCTCAATCTGATCCAGGGACTCCCCCAGGAAAAGATTCAGGAAAGAAACTTCCTAGCCTGCCCATTACTAGACAGTCTAGCATAGTTGGTAATGATGATGAGCCACACCATACAAATAGTGTTGTCTCACATCATAGCAAAAGCATTTATTCTCACCATACTGGTAGTGATGTTTCTGTTAGCCAAGCTGTTAGGGTGGCTTCTGTAAGGGACAGGTCTCCTTCTGTCCATTCTCACCATACTTCTGTTTCAAGGCATGTCCCTCCCACCCACCCTGATGACAGATTGTTAGAAAGGGAGCTCAATAGATTGAGAGTGGAACAAACCAGACTGAAGCTCAAGAAGCAACAGCTGGATTTGGATAGACAGACTTTAGAAGTAGAGAAGGAGAGACAGAAACTGGGTTTAGAAACCCATGGTGGCAGCAGCAGTATTCCTCATAGTCATCCTGTAAAAGAGCATGATTCCAGGAATCTGCACAAGATAGTTCCCCCTTACAAGGAGGGGGATGACATTAACAAGTGGTTTGCTGCACTTGAGAGGGCCTGTGTTGTACAGGATGTCCCTCAAAGGCAGTGGGCTGCTATCCTATGGCTATCATTTAGTGGAAAAGGTAGGGATAGGCTCCTTACTGTGAAAGAAAATGATGCTAATAATTTCCAAGTTCTTAAGAATGCAGTCCTGGATGGTTATGGCTTAACCACTGAACAATACAGGATAAAGTTCAGAGAGACCAAAAAGGAGTCTTCACAAGACTGGGTTGATTTCATTGACCATTCAGTGAAGGCCTTGGAGGGGTGGTTACATGGCAGTAAAGTTACTGATTATGACAGCCTGTATAACTTGATCCTGAGAGAGCATATTCTTAATAATTGTGTGTCTGATTTGTTGCACCAGTACTTGGTGGACTCTGATCTGAACTCTCCCCAAGAATTGGGAAAGAAGGCAGACAAATGGGTCAGAACAAGGGTGAACAGAAAAGTTCATACAGGGGGTGACAAAGATGGCAACAAAAAGAAGGATGGTAAGTCTTCTGACAAGGGTGGGGACAAATCTAAAAATGAGTCTTCATCAGGCCCACAAAAACACTCTGGTGGGGGTGGTGGGCCCAAATCCTCTTTTAATCAGAACAAGGAAAAGAAACCATGGTGCTATTTATGTAAAATAAAAGGCCATTGGACAACAGATCCCAGTTGTCCAAAGAAAGGCACCAAGCCTCCTACCACTACAACCCCTACTGCTACACCTAGTGTCCCTACTAATAGCAGTGGTGGTGGGAGCAAACCTACTAATAGCCAATCCAAGGGAGTAGCTGGGCTCACTATTGGTAACTTAGTTGGGGTTGGCCTTGTTAGGGAGGCCACAGAGGCTGTGTTAGTCTCTGAGGGGGCTATTAATTTAGCCACCTTAGTTGCTTGTCCCCTTAATATGGATAAGTACAAGCAGCTACCCCTAATAAATGGTGTTGAGGTTCAGGCCTACAGGGACACTGGTGCCAGTGTGACTATGGTCATAGAGAAACTGGTCCACCCTGAACAACACCTACTTGGTCACCAGTACCAAGTAACCGATGCTCACAACAACACACTTAGCCACCCCATGGCTGTTGTAAATCTCAACTGGGGGGGGGGTTACTGGTCCAAAGAAAGTTGTGGTAGCTTCAGATTTACCTGTAGACTGTCTATTAGGGAATGATTTGGAGACATCAGCTTGGTCAGATGTGGAGTTGGAGGCCCATGCAGCAATGCTGGGCATCCCAGGGCATATTTTTGCTTTGACAAGGGCTCAGGCCAAAAAGCAAAAAGGACAGGGAAGCTTGGATCCTGGAACAATGGACCAAGTGCTCCCTAAAGCTAGGGCTAGTAGAAGCAAACCACTTCCTACTATCCCTCCCTCTACAGTGGATTCTACTTCTGAGGAAGAAGAATTCCCTCCCTGTGCAGAACCTACACCAGAGGAGCTGGAAGCAGACACTGCTGAGCTTTTGGGTGAAGGGGGGCCTGCCAGAGAGGAGCTGAGTGTGGCACAGCAAACCTGTCCCACATTAGAGGGTCTCAGACAGCAAGCTGTCAAACAGGCTAATGGGGATGTCGGTGACTCTCACAGAGTTTATTGGGAGGACAACCTCTTGTACACTGAGCATAGGGATCCTAAACCTGGAGCTGCCAGGAGATTAGTGATTCCTCAGGAGTACAGCAAGTTCCTCCTAACCCTGGCACATGACATTCCCCTAGCTGGACACCTGGGTCAAATGAAAACTTGGGACAGATTGGTTCCATTGTTTCATTGGCCTAGGATGTCTGAGGACACAAAGGAATTTTGTAAGTCCTGTGAAACCTGTCAAGCCAGTGGCAAGACAGGTGGCACCCCAAAGGCACCCCTTATTCCACTGCCTGTGGTTGGGGTTCCCTTTGAAAGGGTAGGGGTTGACATAGTTGGCCCCCTTGACCCTCCTACTGCTTCAGGCAATAGATTCATCTTAGTGGTAGTGGACCATGCCACAAGATATCCTGAAGCTATTCCTTTAAGGACCACTACAGCACCTGCAGTGGCAAAGGCCCTCCTGGGAATATTTTCCAGGTTGGGCTTCCCAAAGGAAGTAGTATCAGACAGGGGAAGCAATTTCATGTCTGCATACTTAAAGGCCATGTGGAAGGAGTGTGGTGTAACGTACAAGTTCACAACACCCTATCATCCACAAACAAATGGACTGGTGGAGAGATTTAATAAAACTCTCAAAGGCATGATTATGGGTCTCCCTGAAAAACTCCGCAGGAGATGGGATATCCTTCTACCATGCCTCCTTTTTGCCTACAGGGAGGTACCCCAGAAAGGAGTGGGCTTCAGCCCCTTTGAACTTCTTTTTGGACACCCTGTTAGGGGTCCACTCACACTTGTAAAGGAGGGTTGGGAACAACCTTTAAAAGCTCCTAAGCAGGATATTGTGGATTATGTACTTGGCCTCAGATCAAGGATGGCTGAGTACATGAAAAAGGCCAGTAAAAACCTTCAGGCCAGCCAAGAGCTCCAGAAGCAATGGCATGATTAGAAGGCTGTTTTGGTTCAGTACCAACCAGGGCAGAAAGTGTGGGTCTTGGAGCCTGTGGCCCCAAGAGCACTCCAAGATAAATGGAGTGGACCCCACACAATTGTTGAAAAAAAGGGAGAAGTCACCTATTTAGTTGACTTAGGCACTGCCAGGAGTCCCCTTAGGGTGCTCCATGTCAACCGCCTAAAACCCTACTGTGACAGGGCTGATCTCACCCTGCTCATGGCAACTGATGAGGGACAGGAAGAAGACAGTGATCCTCTACCTGATCTCTTCTCTTCCACAGAACAAGATGCTCTTGTGGAAGGTGTAGTTTTGGCTGATTGTCTTACTGCTGAGCAGAAAGATAATTGCATAAATCTCCTAGATCAATTCTCTGAACTCTTCTCTACTGTGCCAGGTACCACTTCTTGGTGTGAGCACACTATAGATACTGGAGACAGTTTACCTGTCAAAAGTAAGATCTATAGGCAGCCTGACCATGTCAGGGACTGCATAAAGCAAGAGGTCCAGAAAATGTTAGAACTAGGAGTGGTTGAGCACTCTGACAGTCCATGGGCTTCTCCTGTGGTACTGGTACCAAAACCCCATTCCAAAGATGGAAAGAAGGAAATGCGGTTTTGTGTAGACTATAGAGGTCTCAACTTGGTAACCAAAACTGATGCTCACCCTATACCCAGGGCAGATGAGCTCATAGATACACTGGCATCTGCCAAGTATCTAAGCACTTTTGATTTGACTGCAGGGTATTGGCAGATCAAATTATCAGAAGATGCTAAACCTAAGACTGCATTTTCTACCATTGGAGGACATTACCAGTTTACTGTAATGCCTTTTGGTTTGAAAAATGCACCTGCCACTTTTCAGAGGTTGGTGAACACAGTCCTGCAAGGGCTGGAAGCTTTCAGTGCAGCATATTTGGACGATATAGCTGTCTTTAGCTCCAGCTGGGATGATCACCTGGTCCACCTATGGAAAGTTTTGGAGGCCCTGCAAAAGGCAGGCCTCACTATCAAGGCTTCAAAGTGCCAGATAGGGCAGGGTAAGGTGGTTTATCTGGGACACCTTGTTGGTGGGGAACAGATTGCACCACTTCAGGGGAAAATCCAAACTATTATTGATTGGGTTCCCCCTACCACTCAGACTCAGGTGAGAGCCTTCCTAGGCCTTACTGGGTATTACAGGAGGTTCATTAAGAACATTGCAGCCCCTCTTAATGACCTCACATCCAAGAAAATGCCTAAAAAGGTATTATGGACAGCAAACTGTCAGAAAGCTTTTGAGGAGCTGAAGCAGGCCATGTGCTCTGCACCTGTCCTGAAAAGCCCTTGTTACTCTAAAAAATTCTATGTCCAAACTGATGCATCTGAATTAGGAGTAGGGGCAGTCCTATCACAACTTAATTCTGAGGGCCAGGATCAACCTGTTGCTTTTATTAGTAGAAGGTTGACCCCTAGAGAAAAGCGTTGGTCTGCCATTGAGAGGGAGGCCTTTGCTGTGGTCTGGGCTCTGAAGAAGTTGAGGCCATACCTGTTTGGCACTCACTTCATTGTTCAGACAGACCACAAACCTCTACTTTGGCTAAAACAAATGAAAGGTGAAAATCCTAAATTGTTGAGGTGGTCCATATCCCTACAGGGAATGGACTATACAGTGGAACATAGACCTGGGAGTAGCCACTCCAATGCAGATGGACTCTCCAGATATTTCCATTTAGACAATGAAGACTCATCAGGTCATGGCTAGTCTTATTGTCCTTCGTTTGGGGGGGGTTGTGTAGGAAAGTACCATCTTGCCTGGCATGTTACCCCCATTTTTCACTGTATATATGTTGTTTTAGTTGTATGTGTCACTGGGACCCTGGTAACCCAGGGCCCCAGTGCTCATAAGTGTGCCTGAATGTGTTACCTGTGTAGTGACTAACTGTCTCACTGAGGCTCTGCTAATCAGAACCTCAGTGGTTATGCTCTCTCATTTCTTTCCAAATTGTCACTAACAGGCTAGTGACCATTTTTACCAATTTACATTGGCTTACTGGAACACCCTTATAATTCCCTAGTATATGGTACTGAGGTACCCAGGGTATTGGGGTTCCAGGAGATCCCTATGGGCTGCAGCAATTCTTTTGCCACCCATAGGGAGCTCTGACAATTCTTACACAGGCCTGCCACTGCAGCCTGAGTGAAATAACGTCCACGTTATTTCACAGCCATTTTACACTGCACTTAAGTAACTTATAAGTCACCTATATGTCTAACCTTTACCTGGTAAAGGTTAGGTGCAAAGTTACTTAGTGTGAGGGCACCCTGGCACTAGCCAAGGTGCCCCCACATTGTTCAGAGCCAATTCCCTGAACTTTGTGAGTGCGGGGACACCATTACACGCGTGCACTACATATAGGTCACTACCTATATGTAGCTTCACAATGGTAACTCCGAATATGGCCATGTAACATGTCTAAGATCATGGAATTGCCCCCTCTATGCCATCCTGGCATTGTTGGCACAATTCCATGATCCCAGTGGTCTGTAGCACAGACCCTGGTACTGCCAAACTGCCCTTCCCGGGGTTTCACTGCAGCTGCTGCTGCTGCCAACCCCTCAGACAGACATCTGCCCTCCTGGGGTCCAGCCAGGCCTGGCCCAGGATGGCAGAACAAAGAACTTCCTCTGAGAGAGGGTGTGACACCCTCTCCCTTTGGAAAATGGTGTGAAGGCAGGGGAGGAGTAGCCTCCCCCAGCCTCTGGAAATGCTTTCTTGGGCACAGATGTGCCCAATTCTGCATAAGCCAGTCTACACCGGTTCAGGGGACCCCTTAGCCCTGCTCTGGCGTGAAACTGGACAAAGGAAAGGGGAGTGACCACTCCCCTGACCTGCACCTCGCCTGGGAGGTGTCCAGAGCTCCTCCAGTGTGCTCCAGACCTCTGCCATCTTGGAAACAGAGGTGCTGCTGGCACACTGGACTGCTCTGAGTGGCCAGTGCCACCAGGCGACGTCAGAGACTCCTTGTGATAGGCTCCTTCAGGTGTTAGTAGCCTATCCTCTCTCCTAGGTAGCCAAACCCTCTTTTCTGGCTATTTAGGGTCTCTGTCTCTGGGGAAACTTTAGATAACGAATGCAAGAGCTCATCCGAGTTCCTCTGCATCTCTCTCTTCACCTTCTGCCAAGGAATCGACTGCTGACCGCGCTGGAAGCCTGCAAACCTGTAACATAGTAGCAAAGACGACTACTGCAACTCTGTAACACTGATCCTGCCGCCTTCTCGACTGTTTTCCTGCTTGTGCATGCTGTGGGGGTAGTCTGCCTCCTCTCTGCACCAGAAGGTCCGAAGAAATCTCCCGTGGGTCGACGGAATCTTCCCCCTGCAACCGCAGGCACCAAAAAGCTGCATTACTGGTCCCTTGGGTCTCCTCTCAGCACGACGAGCGAGGTCCCTCGAATCCAGCGACTCTGTCCAAGTGACCCCCACAGTCCAGTGACTCTTCAGTCCAAGTTTGGTGGAGGTAAGTCCTTGCCTCACCTCGCTGGGCTGCATTGCTGGGAACCGCGACTTTTGCAGCTACTCCGGCTCCTGTGCACTTCCGGTGGAAATCCTTTGTGCACAGCCAAGCCTGGGTCCACGGCCCTCCAACCTGCATTGCACGACTTTCTAAGTTGGTCTCCGGCGACGTGGGACTCCTTTGTGCAACTTCGGCGAGCACCGTTTCACGCATCCTTGTAGTGCCTGTTCCTGGCACTTCTCTGGGTACTACCGGCTTCAGAGAGGGCTCCTTGTCTTGCTCGACGTCCCCTCTCTCTGCTGGTCCAATTTGCGACCTCCTGATCTCTCCTGGGCCTCAGCAGCGTCCAAAAACGCTAACTGCACGATTTGCAGCTAGCAAGGCTTGTTGTCGTTCTTTCGGCGGGAAAACACTTCTGCACAACTTTCCACGGCGAGAGGGATCCGTCCACTAAAGGGGAAGTCTCTAGCCCTTTTCGTTCTTGCAGAAACCTCAGCTTGTTCTGTCCAGTAGAAGCTTCTTTGCACCCGCAGCTGGCATTTCCTGGGCATCTGCCCATCTCCGACTTGCTTGTGACTTTTGGACTTGGTCCCCTTGTTCCACAGGTACCCTAGATTGGAAATCCACAGTTGTTGCATTGTTGGTTTGTGTCTTTCCTGCATTATTCCTCTAACATGACTTCTTTGTCCTTAGGGGAACTTTAGTGCACTTTGCACTCACTTTTCAGGGTCTTGGGGAGGGTTATTTTTCTAACTCTCACTATTTTCTAATAGTCCCAGCGACCCTCTACAAGGTCACATAGGTTTGGGGTCCATTCGTGGTTCGCATTCCACTTTTGGAGCATATGGTTTGTGTTGCCCCTATCCCTATGTTTCCCCATTGCATCCTATTGTAACTATACATTGTTTGCACTATTTTCTAAGACTATACTGCATATTTTGGTATTGTGTATATATATCTTGTGTATATTTCCTATCCTCTCACTGAGGGTACACTCTAAGATACTTTGGCATATTGTCATAAAAATAAAGTACCTTTATTTTTAGTATAACTGTGTATTGTGTTTTCTTATGATATTATGCATATGACACTAAGTGGTACTGTAGTAGCTTCACACGTCTCCTAGTTCAGCCTAAGCTGCTCTGCTAAGCTACCATTATCTATCAGCCTAAGCTGCTAGACACCCTATACACTAATAAGGGATAACAGGGCCTGGTGCAAGGTGCAAGTACCCCTTGGTACTCACTACAAGCCAGTCCAGCCTCCTACATATAAGAAGAACAGTTTAATCAAGTAAAAAAAATAAGTGGATCACTCTATTATTAACCCATGAAAACATACACTATAAAGTCTGAAAGTAGGCTCAAAAGTACAGAAAATCACAGTTTGTACAGTTTTGCCATGCATTTCTGTTCAATGAAGCTGAAGTGTCCCTCGCTGCTGCAGGTTTAGCATGTACACTACTGTGATCAAGATCTAAGATCAGGAGGAAGCTTTGTAAAGGCACTCTTATTTCATTCCTATTCCAGAATCCTGAAACCAAAGACAATAAACAGCTAAAGTGACTGGAAACATGTTACAAGACACAAAAACACAACACATTTAACCCAAAGAGCATTCATGTACAAGACGGGTAGCATAACCATTTCCCAAGCATAAACTGCCAAGTCAAGCCAAGATGGTCCTTGCCACTAATGGGTTTAATTATGCAAAGTGCCATATTTATTTTATAAAATGTGTGTAATAAGCATAACATGAAATTCCCAAAATTGAGCTGACAACTATGGTGTAATTTTAATTTCACCCAGACCTATTAAACATCTTATCTAACCCACAAATCATATCTATGTATTTGCCGCTCATGAGGAAAGAACAGCTAAACTCTGTGGACATCCCTGTGAATGCATTCCTGAAATAAGCAGAATGGTGCTCAACCTCAAGGTCATGCTGAGAACTATACTGCAAGGTAAACTCTAAGTGGGTCAACCTTGCATTTTACATTCTTCAACAATGTATAATGTCTCAAAATATTTAGGGAATGGCTGGAAATAGATATCTGGACTTCATAAAACCCTAGTTTGTAGCACTCAGTGTCAGCTATTGAATGTGGGCATGTGCCCAAACATCTACTGGTGGCTAATCTTTTCTCTCAAATTTATGACAACTGGACATGGATTTAAGTCACAGCCTATTTGAAATGTGCCTCTGCAACTCATACTATTCTCTACCTTGTTTGGGATGGAGCACTGTTAGTCCTCAAATCTTTACTGGATGGTAAAATGTGCACCTTAGAACTTTTACCATGCCGATCAAGGAGTGTTTGCAGGGTTACAGAATGTTCACTTCATACACAGAAACATAACAGTCAGTAGTTCTATGCTGTATAGGATTGTATGAACTTTACTACTATCTTTATTTATTTTCAAATTAACTAATAGTTTATGTAGCTTTGTAAATACAAATAAAACTATCATGTTGATAGTTATATCAGTGATGTCATCAATGTCATTTAATATGTCATGACTGATGCAATATGTGAGTTCATAGTAGTGCATGTGGGCAAGTTGTTGTTAGCGTACTGTATATATCACGCAAAATGCAAGTTATTTTTTGTTTTTTATCTATTTACTGGAGCTATATGTGAGAAAGAATAATGTTTATTGCTGGGTAATTAATAGGCATTTGTAATATATTTAAAGCATAAGGAACTATTCATATTTTTTTTATTAATAGTAATATATTTTAAAAGAACTAATTTACATCTAATAATTTTAAACATAAAATTAAGGTTTATGTAATTAATTTTACCTTAAAATGTATTATTAAATTAAATGAATTTTACATTTTTATGCAATTCTATGGGCCAGATGGCCCAGCAGAGATCTATGTACCTTGATCGGAACTGCTGTCATGGTCACTCCTGTCAAAGTAAAAAAGTCAGGTGGACATTCCCTGTCAGTTTTAACAGCCATTACTCCAAACTTTTATGAAGTTTTTGTTTTTCCAAAACAAACTTGCACAGTGGGAGTTTGTTACTGAAAGACAGCAAAGTAATGACCCCCACACTCCAACTGTTTTTTCCCCCTGATGGAGCAGTAGTTGTGTTTTTTCGGTCCCACACTGCAATGTTTTACCTGGAAGTGACAGACAGAAAGGAAAGGACATCATACAATCCACCTACGGCATAAAGTTTAGTGCCCTTCCTCTGAGGGAAGCTTTCCATCAGCAATGGGGTTAGTACATTATTAAAAAGTGTTTTTCATGTTGCAAACCATGGGTGTGAAACTGGAAAAACACATTAGCACACCTATCCTTCGTTTGAAAAAGAAACCGTGTATTAATGTGCAGATGGTAACACATTTCCTAAGTCTGGTCTTTCTTTCTCAACAGATGGAAGACTGATATAGTTATTATTTGTCCTTTCTTTACACTTGCCCGAATATATCCTCTCAACTAGAAAGACTGAACAAAATGCCATAAGGTAACGGCTTCTGAGAATAGTTAAATATTAAAATGTACAAAGGTCAATCAGAATTAACCAGACAATCTATTTGAGACAAGCTTTATTTATTGATGCATCATTTACATAAATATATGCAGGGGTTTCTTAAACCCATGAACAAGGACCATCTTAAATGATTACTTCTCCCACGCCCAGGCACCAGCATGAGGTTTTACTAGGTTTGTTATAATATTATGTAAATAGTAACACTCACTTCCCCAAAAAAGACTTTCATCAAATCTGAGTTACTAAAAATGGGGTTTGTTCATGGAGTATCAGAGTGCATTCAGTTGCCTCAAAAGTATATGATTAGCGCTGCATTATTTCAGCATTTTAAAATCAGCACAGAAAACTGTAGTAGTTTACTAAAGCTAAAGGCTACAGCTAGTTACTTTGACTGTTCTTAATTAGACAGCAAATTCATTCGTACAATTGCCACAACTATCAATAGTATCGTTGTTTGTTTCAGTCGCTACTGCAAAAAAAAATTAAATTCTTCAGTGTGTGCTCATGCTTAGGTTTTACAGCACATAACCATCTTTTTTATGTCGTTTTGATTTAATCTCATCATGTAAGCACATACCACTCAATAAAGTGATAGTTTAATGCCCTTTATTTATACTGTAGTCTCAGATCTCAGTATGTAACTATCATAAATACTAAACCTTGCATAATTTCCGACAGCATGCCACAAACCCCCCCAAAAAACAATTATTTTAAAGAACTATTGATAATGCTGTCAGAAAAACGTTATTTTTTTCAAATTAATTATTATCTGTTTACTAAGATAAGTTCAAATTGATGTTTTGTTTAACATATTTTGATTCAAATATCATATAAATCGTGTCCAACAGATGGCGTTGAATCAAGAAAGATATGTGCATCCATTCATTCAATGGTATTTACAGAGCCCCGCTGCTTTGCCATTTTCTTTTTTTTCTTTTTCAGATATTAATAAATTTAATTTGATTGTTTGAAATCTTGATGAAATATCTAGAAAAGAAGCCCACAATAAATAAGGAACTAATGGTAACTGAGAGTATAGTGAAATAATCATACAAAATAAGCTTAAAAAAACAATGTACAAGATAATATTTTGAACTGCTATGTGACTTTGCGCTAATATTCTATTAGATGAATAAGAACTTTATAATGATTTAGTTTTTGCTAGACCAGTTATTTTGGGAACACTTTCTAAAAATGTTAAAGAATTGCGGTTTTACATTTAATTGTTTTCTATTTTGTAATTGGAATTCATTACTATATATTATGCATCTAGCCTCAAAACAGAGGCCATAGACCTGAAAAGCATTTTTACATAGTTACATACAAGGCAAATTGATTGGAATTTGATATGACCACAAAAGCAAAACAATAAAAGCCGATCAGTATCAATTTAATTGATTGGGGATATATATAAACTCAAAATGAAACAATGAAACTGAACAATGCCAATTTAAACTTTATAAAATTAACAATGATAATTAAATAGTATGTTTTATTTTCTTTTAATATTTAGACTTAAATATTGTTTTTGCAGAATGCTCCTAAATTTAACTTTGGACAGTACAATAATCGACCATAATCACTAGGGTATTAGAGCTATCATTGGTGCACCACAACTGGGTTAGAGGAGGGATTAGCCGTTTTTGCAATTAAGAATAGAATCCATTTTGATCTGTCGGCTGTGTGCCCTGGCTTCACCTGGTGGTAGAATTTGTTCACACTGTTGAATCAATGGCTGAGAGGTACATTCAAGATGGAGATGGAAATCATAAAAAAGGAATATTTAATTTGTTAAAACATCCAAGCAGTGAAAAATACCTCTTTTGGAAGGTTTGGAAGGGGACTACAATAAAGCGTGAACAGTTAAACTATACAAAATGATTGACCTCAGCTTTAATGTTGAAATTTCTGCCATTATGGTAGGCGTGTGTTTGATTCTGTGACCTGTGTCTTGAACAACTTTATAAAGTCTAGCTTTAAGCCTCAGTCGTCTTGTCCTCAGAACTCCCATGTTGAATTCTGAAAATGTACCTGTGAGAGTAATGCTCTGCCGTATATATATGTGATCTGGGGCCCCTGTTTCTTGGACCTTCCCTTTATGAGAATATGTTCACCTTGCTACTCCATGGCCACACCAATACCTTTTAGAACCAAGTGTACCTTCCCAATTCACACCCACAAATAATATAATGGCTGCTGAATCAAGCATGTTACCATCCTCAGAGACAAATACATTTGTACAAAATCCCAAAAGAATAGGTTCTTCCAAGATTGTTTCAGCTTTTGAATGGGAGAAATTTACATATGGATAAAACATGGCAAATGTCATGATGAATGGTTTATATTTTTTCTTGTGATTTTTCAGATTCAACAAGTGCAAAATGTGAATATTTACAACACAATATTGAAAGATCACAAAATTGTATATATTCTTTAAGGAACATAGATGTGGAGTTAAGAATAGTAATCTAGCTCTGTCAATCAATCAATCAAACATGATTTGTAAAGCGTGACTAATCATCATCAAGGGTATCCAGACACTTGCAGCTCTCAATGGCTCATTTGAATACCCAGGTCTTGAGGAATCTATGGAATTCCAGATGAGAGGTTGAGGTCTGGAAATGTGTTGGGAGGCCGTTCCAAGTTTTTGCTGCTATGTGGGAGAAGGCACACCTTCCACTTCTGCTTCGGTGGGTGCGTGGTTTGTGGGCAATCGATAGGGAGACAGATCATGCTCTTCTTGATGGTTGTTAGACTTAGCGTCATTGGCATGTTCTCCCCTAACTTTTTGCCTCTACTTCCAGGCTGTTTCTGTGTGCTGGACTCTGTTTTTGCTGTTTTGTTTGCTCTGGACATTTACCACTGCTGACCAGTGCTAAAGTGTAAGTGTTTCCTGTATAAAGTGTATGTGTACATTGGCTTATCCATGATTGGCATATTTGATTTACTAGCAGGTCAATAGTAAAGTGCACTAGTGGTGCCCAGGGCCTGTAAATCAAATGCTACTAAAGGGCCTGCAGCAATAGTCGTGCCACCCACATTACTGCAGTGTCTGTGAGTGCAGTTTTAAAATTGCCAGTTCGAATTGGCAAGTGTACCCACTTGCCAGGGCTAAACTATCCCTTTTTATACATGTAAGGCACCCCTAAGGCAGGCCCTAGGTAGCCCCATGGGCAGGGTGCAGTGTATGTTAAAGGTGGGACATGTACTTATGTGTTTTAGATGTCCTGACAGTGAAATACTGCCAAATTAGGTTTTCCATGTTTCAAGGCCTATCTCTCTCATAGGATAACATGGGGGCTGTCTTTAAATATGATTAAAGCACAGGTTACCTTTGGGAGCAGATAGACATGTGGAGTTTGGGGTGTCTGAACTCACATTTTAAAAATACTTCTTTTAGGGAAGCTAGTTTTTAGGTTGTGTTTGAAAATTTCACTTTTAGGAAGTAGGCATGTTCTTGCTTAAACCATTCTGTGACTCTGCTTGTTTGTGGATTCCCTGTCTCGGTCAATTTGAAAGTTGGGCTGTTTGCAACTCTCCTCTAGAAAGTGGCACAAAGGGAGCTGGGGTGTAGCCCTCATATCCTGATGGGCCATCTGGGCAGAGGAGTGGGGAGGAGTGGTCACTTACACCTTAAAGGGCTGTGCCTGCCCTCGCACAATGCAGTCTCCAAATTCCCTGGTGTGTGTCTAGGGCCTGGCCTGGGCAAGGCAGGATCTTGAAAGATTTCTCTTTGAAGTAGGCCTACTTCAAAGGCAGAAAAGGGTCTTAGAAGAGCACCTGAAATCCCGAGGATCCGATCACTTCTGAAACCAAGAAGAACCTCTGCAGAGGAGAAGATCTGAGAAGCTGGAGGAGTAGTATTACCCCTTTGCTTGTGACTATGCTTTGTTGGGTTGGCCTGCAGTAGCTGCTTCTGCCTGAGAGAGGTTGAAGATTGACTTTTGTGTGAATTCCCATTGGTGAAGAATCTCCAAGGCCTTGAACTGAGCTTGCCTTCTGTTGTTGAAGTCTCAGGGACAACAAAAACTTCTCTCTGCCAGCACTTTGGCTTTCTGCTGAGAGGCCTGCCTGCCAAGTGGTGCCCTAACCTGTCTCTAGGCCCTTGAAAGGTGCAGCTGGTAGAAAAGGACAGAAATCCACGCAAAGACTGCCAAGCTGGAAACTTTTGACGCACCACCCACCTCCCGGCTGATAAACGACCTGCTGCCAGCCTTGCAGCTAAAATCAACACTCCACCTGCATTGCGGCTGGAAGATCGACGCAACACGGCTGGAGAAGTGACGCTCAACACCCGCAGTGGCTGCTGTTAACGATTCAATCCCCCAAGCAGCGCTGTTTCTTGACACCATGCAACCGTATTTCAGCACATCGCTGGGCGCGGAAAAACAAACGCAAAGCCTGCCTGGACCCAAGGTGCCCGTACGGATCGATGCATCGCTTTCTTGCAGGAGAGAAGAAACGGCGTACGCCGACCTGACCGGAGAAGGAATGATTCACAGTATTGCTTGCGAGTGAGAAATTGATGCATCGCTGGCCGTTTATGATGCACACTCGCCCCTGCGGCGTTATTTTGACGCCACCCAGGTACTTTTGTGCGCTAACAGCGTTCTCACTGTTTTCTAAGGATTTAAGACTCTTATTCTTTTTAAAATTCATAACTTGACTTGTATATGTCCCATTTTTGTCATTTTGGTCTTGTTTTATTTAGATAAATATTACCTATTTATATATTGTACATAATATCCTACCCCAAGACCTTGGAAAGTAGGAGTAAAGTACTTCTATTTCCCCAGAAACACACTAAAGTCGTGATAGAGGATTTTGCAAGACCACAACTGACTACAGAGCACTGAAGCTGTATTCTTGGAACTGAAGACTTTCAAAGGAAGGAGACCAAGTCCTAGAGTTGCTACAGTGTCCGGGGGGGCAGGAGCCCACTAAACCCCGGATGAAGGTGCAAAATGGCTGCCTCTGGTTGGAAGAAGCTGCAGGATTTGCAAAAACAAAAGGTGGTAGGAAGTTCTTCTTTATGCAGAAGATGTCCCACGGTGTGCTGGAGAATGCAGAGTTGTTTCCTTGGAAAAATACCACAAACAAGCCTTGCTAGCTGCAAGAGTCACGGTTGGAGAAAAAGGTGCTGCCCAGGCCCAGGAAGGGCCAGGTTGTTGTCACTTGGGAGAGGAGACAGAGGGGGCCCACCACAACATAGAGAGCCTATACATAATCAGGAAGCACCCACAGAAGTCCTTGAACATGGGTTCAAGAAGTCTGAACATGGCAGTCATCTCAACACTGCAAAGAGAGGTCCCATGACACCGGAGATCAACTCAGGGAGCTGAGAATCGCAGGATGGAGTGCTGGGGACCTAGGCTCAGCTGCGCATGCAGGATTTCTTGGAAATATGCACAGAAGCCCTTGTAGCTGCAGAACACGCGGTGCACAGGATTACTGTCTGGGAAGGGGAGGCAAGGACTTACCTCCTCCAAATTCAGACAGTTGGACCACTGGACAGTCTGTGTCACTTGAATCCACCACATGTGTTCCAGGGGCCATGCTGGTCAGGATGGGAGGGGACAGAGAGTACCAATGAAGCTGAAGTTTGGTGCCTGCTGAAGCAGGGGGAAGATTCAGTTGACCTACCGGTGATTTCTTCGTGGCTTCCAGTGCAGGGTGAAGGCAGGCAGCCCCCAGAGCATGCACCACCAGGAAACAGACGAGAAAGCCGGCAGGATTAGGCGCTACAATGTTGCTGGTAGTCTTCTAGCTACTTTGTTGCAGTTTTGCAGGTCTCCTGGAGCTGTCAGTGGTCGCTCCTTGGCAGAAGTTGAAGAGAGAAGTGCAGAGGAACCCTGATTAATTCTTACAAGTCGTTATCTGAGGAAAAGCCCACTGGAGAGACCCTAAATATCTCTCAGAAGAGGATTGGCTACCTAGTCAGGTATGCACCTATCAGGAGGGGTCTCTGACGTCACCCGCTGGCACTGGCCACTCAGAGGCCTCCAGAGTGCCCCCCCCCCACCTCTAGAAACAAGATGGCAGAGGTCTGAGACACACTGGAGGAGCTCTGGGCACCACCCTTGGGGTGGTGATGGACAGGGGAGTAGTCACTCCCATTTCCTTTGCCCAGTTTCATGCCAGAGCAGGGACTGGGGGTTCCCTAAACTGGTGTAGACTGGCTTTTGGAAGGAGGGCACCATCTGTGGCCTTCAAAGCATTTCCAGAGGCTGGGAGAGGCTACCCCTCCCCAGCCTTTAACACCTATTTCCAAAGAGAGAGGGTGTAACACCCTGCTTTCAGAGGAAATGCTTTGTTCTGCCTTCCTGGGACTGGGCTGCCCAGACCCCAGGAGGGCAGAACCCTGTCTGTGGGTTGGCAGCAAACGTGGCTGCAGTGCAAGCCTCAGAGAGCTGGTATGGCAGGACTGGGGGTCCATGGTGGAGCCCCCAGGATGCATGGAATTAGCTCCCCAATACCAGATTTGGAATGGTGGGACAATTCCATGATCTTAGATGTGTTACATGGCCATATTCAGAGTTACCGTGGTGAAGCTACATATAGGTACTGACCTATATGTAGTGCACGCATGCAATGGTGTCCCAGTACTCACAAAGTCTGGGGAAATGGCCCTGAACTATGTGGAGGCACCTTTGCTAGTGCAGGGGTGCCCTCACATTTAGTAACTTTGCACCTGGCCTTCAGCAAGTAAAGGTTAGACATATAGGTGACTTATATGTTACTTAAGTGCAGTGAAAATGGCTGTGAAATAGTGTGTGCACTATTTCACGCAGGCTGCAATGGAGGTCTTGTGTAAGGGTTTGTCTGAGCTCCTTATGGGTGGCAAAAGAAATGCTGCAGCCCATATGGGTCTCCTGGAACCCCAATACCCTGGGTACCTAGGTACCATATACAAGGGACTTATAAGGGGGGTCCAGTGTGCCAATTGAAATTGGTAAATTAAGTCACTGGCCTACAGTGATACATTTAAAGGCAGAGAGAGCATAAGCACTGAGGGTCTGATTAGCAGAGCCTCAGTGAGACAGTTAGGCACTAAACAGGCATACACATTAGGCCACAAACTATGAGCACTGGGGTCCTGGCTAGCAGGATCCCAGTGAGGCAGGCAAAACATACTGGCGTTTAGGTTTTTATCTATGAGCACTGGGGTCCTGGCTAGCAGGATCCCAGTGACACAGTAAAAACACACTGACACACACTCACTAACAGGCCAAAAGTGGGGGTAACCATGCTAGAAAGAGGCTACTTTCTCACACAACTTCACACATTGGCTTGCGTGAGCAATTGCTAAATGCGGGAATTATTGGGTCATTCCGGTTTGCATCTTACATAAGTGGTGGTACTGGCAATCACTACATCTTTCAACATGTAGCTCTATCTCTGTAGTGAAATACAACATTATTCAATCTGTCTGCATGACATAGTTGTTTGCACTGTAGTTGTTGGCATTATTGAAGTTTGATTTGCCTTAATGCTGGGGGCAGGGCATCTAAGATACATGTTCTGGAGAGTAATGGTGTTTTCTGAGTTTTTTTAAGTTTGTCAGGTGCTTGTTTAACTTCTTATACTGAGAGCATGCAGAAGGTGTCCTTTGAGAAAGTGATAGTGCTATATTATCTGCACCCATTATATAAGTTAGTCATTCCTAACATGAGTGGTATGGGCTTAAAGGATTTCCATATAGTTAAGATTGATTATGCAGCTAGTGTTGTAATAAAGTCAATTTGCTGTATATCTATTTCTTTCAAGGTTTGGGGGTGTCGGGCAGAATGAATCCTGGTGTTAACCTTACAGACTATGAAAAATGGAATTCAGAAAACATCTGAGATACAGATTTGATTTTTATCCCAAACAGAGTTCTAAAGTACAGTCTAATAGCACACATTTAATGTTTCCCTTTGTGATTGTTGCAGATCCATCAGTTGTCATTCAGTTTAAGTTTGTGATGTTTGCCTGGTGTTCAGACTGCTCTGTGAAATAGCATGAGTATGATTTGTTCTTAAGTAGCTACAATTTTATTGTTGAAGGGGAGTTCCAAATGTTAAGCCATTAGTATTGGGGAATCACATATTTGTTGTCCTGTGCTTTTGCTTCTGGTCATTTCAACTCATTACCACTCTAGTTTTGCTAACAATTTGGTGTCATATGGATGATGTTGGTGATATTTCCTGATTAAAATGCTGCCTGTTTTATGAAGACCTGTAGGAGGCTGGCCTGCTTTGTAGTGGGTACCGAAGGTACTTACACATTATACCAGGTCCAGTTATCCCTTATTAGTGAAATGTAGGTAGTGTTCTAGCAGCTTAGGCTGTCTAGGGGTAGCTGTAGCAGAGCAGCCAAGGCAGAACTAATATGCATGCAAAGCTCCTGCAATACCACTGTAGTTACACAGTACTTATACACAATAACAGACAATACTCAGTGTTACCAGAAATAAAAGTGTTTTATTTTAGTGACACAGGGCCAAAAATATCTTAGAGGCAATATTCCTTCTGGAGGTAAATATTATACACAATATATACACTAGTTACCAACATCAGGTAAGTAAACAGTCACAGAATAGTGCAAACAGTAGAAAATACAATAGATTGCAATCGTCCTAGGGGGCAACACAAACCATATACTAAAATAGTGGAATGTGAATGTCGAATTCCCCCCAGGCAAGTGTAGTGTGTAGAGAGGTGCTGGGAGTGTAAGAAAACACCAAAGGTAAGCAAAGTACCCCACCCCAGAGCCCAGGAAAGCAGGAGTAAAGGTCAACAAGTTTCCTCAGAACACACTACAAGTCGTTATGAAGAATTAAATTATGCAAGAACCAAGCAAGACTGCAAGCAACAAAAAAGGGATTCCTGGACCTGAAGGCCTGTGCAGAGAAGAGACTGAGTCCAGAAGTCAAAGAAGAGTCCAGGAAGGACAGGAGCTCCTCTCAACCTAGAAGAAGTTGCAAAAGTTGATTCTCCAGTTAGAAGAAAAGTACAGAAGTGCACCAAAGAAGATGGCTGTGGGTTCCTGCTTGTTTGAGGAGATGTCCCACATTGAGTTGTTGGACGCAGGCTGTTCGCGTTGCTGGATTCCACCAACAAGCCTTGGTTCAAGCAAGTACGCAGTTTGCGTCAAAGAGGAGCTGCCTGGACCCAGGAGGGACCTGGGGGTCTCAACTTGGACGGAGGGGACAGAGGGGGCTCTCAGCACTTCAAAGAGCTCTCACAAGACCAGGCAGCACCCACAGAAGTCGCAGAATACAGGGACAAAGAAGATGCAAACTGAGTTCGTCGCAGCACTACACTGGAAGGTCCCACGCCGCCAGAGAACAACTCAAGGAGCTATGCATCGTAGGATGGAGTGCTAGGGACCTGGGCTACACTGTGCACAAAGAACTTTTGGAAGAAGTGCAGAGAAGCCCAAGGAGCTTCAGAAGACGCAGTGTACAGGGGTACTGTCGCAACACTGGGAGGCAAGCTCTTACCTCCACCAAATTTGGACAGCTGGACCATTGGAGAGTCTGGGTCACTTCAGTGACCACCTGTGTTCCAGGGAGCCACACTTGTCATCAGGAGAGGAGCCCCAGAGTACCAGTTGTTGTTGCAAAAGGGTGCCTGCTGAAGCATAGAAGTGACTCCGTCACTCCATGGGAGATTCCTTTGGTTCTTCTGGTGCAAGGTGAAGACAGGCAGTCCACGGAGCATGCACACCTTGGAAACTGTTGCAAATGCTGGCTGGAGCTGAAGTTACAGGTCACAGGAGTTGTCCTGGATACTTTGTTGCAGTTACAGTGGTTCCTGGAGCAGTCTGTGGTTGATCCAACGGTCAGAAACTGAAGCAGAGGATGCAGAGGAGTCCTGGAGGAATCTTGCAAACCGAATCTGAGGAAACACCCAGGGAGAGACCCCAAATAGCCCTGAAAAGGGGATTGGCTACCTATCCAGGTATGCACCTATCAGGAGGTGTGTTTGACGTCACCTGCTGGCACTGGCCACTCAGAGGTCCCCACACCTTGGAATCCAATATGGCTCATACCAGGGACACTCTAAAGGAGCTCTGGGCACCACCCCTGGGGTGGTGATGGACATGGGAGTGGCAACTCCCCTTTCCTTTGTCCAGTTTTGCACCACAGCAGGGACTGGGGGCCCCTGAACTGGTGTAGACTGGATTAAGCAAGGAGGGCACCGTTTGTGCCCTTTAAAGCATTTCCTGAGGCTCTGGGAGGATACCCCTCCCATGCCTGTAACACCTATTTCCAATGGGAGAGGGTGTTACGCCCCTATCCTAAAGGAAATGCATTGTTCTGCCTTCCTGGGATTGAGCTGTTCAATCCCCAGGAGGGCATAAACCTGTCTGTGAGGTGGCAGCAGCTGGCGCTGCAGTGGAAACCTCATGGAGCTGGTTTGGCAGTACTGGGGGTCCATGGTGGAGCCCTCAGGGTGAATGGGATTGGCCCCCCAAGAATAGATTTTGATTGGGGGATCAATTCCATGATCCTAAACACCTTACATGTCCATATTCGGAGTTACCATTGTGAAGCTACATATGTAGTGCATGCTTATAATGGTGTCACCGTGCTCACGAAGTCCGGGGATTTGGCCTTGGACAACATGGGTGCACCTTTGCTAGTGCAAGGTTGAACTCACACACAGTAACATTGCACCTAGCCTTCAGTAAATGAAGGTTAGACATATAGGAGAATTATAAGTTACTTAGTGCAGTGCAATTGCTGTGAAATGGTGTGTGCACTATTTCACTCAGGCTCCAGTGGCAGTCCTGATGAAAGGTTTGTATGAGCTCCTTATGGGTGGCAAAAGAAATGCTGCAGCCCATAAGGTTCTCCTGGAACCCCAATGCCCTAGGTACCATATACTAGGGACTTCTAAGGGGGGTCCAGTGTGCCAATCAGAATTGGAATATGGAGTCACTAAACTATAGTGACAAATTTGGTAAGTAGAGAGAGCATAAGCACTGGAGTTCTGGTTAGCAGAACTTCAGTGACACAGTCAAGCACACTGACAACACATATGCACCACAAACTATGAGCAGTGGCGTCCTGGCTAGCAGGATCCCAGTGAGACAGGCAAAACACATTGACAAACAGGCAGAAATTGGGGGTAACATGCCAAGAAAGATGGTACTCTCCTACAAGACCTTAAATTAGTAATGGTAGAGAGGGTTCATTAAATGTTTTGAACTTGGGAGATCGCAACCTTCAGTCTGAAGTCGTTATATAGTTGTTTACCTTCTAGTCTGTAAACTTTGTGGAGGTTAATGAATAAGCAGGGATCGTCTTCTGTATCCAAAGGTGGTATGTACCCCATTTTATTTATTCACCATTCTTTTGGCTTGCCTTCTATTTTGATCTTTGTTTGACAACATTGATGCTCATTTGGAGTTTGTTATTGTGGTTTCAAGTTTATTGTCTAGTTGAACTAAGGTATCTTTGGTGCATTTCAGGATACACCTAGAGTGTGCGGTATCGAAGTTGTGCATCGTTAGGATTGACAATAGAGGTCATTCTTTTCAAGACCTTCTCTACTTTAAGCAGCGTTGACTGTATAAGAGATATTATTATGTACTCAGAGAGAACTCTGGCAGATTAGGAATGCTGTTTGGTATGCCTGGAAATCAGCAAGGTTAGCCCCTCCTTGATCCTTAGAGAGCCTTAAATGTTTGAGAGGTCCATATGTTTTTTGTCTTTCGAAGTAAAAGGTGATTATGTCATCTATCTTCTTATAGAACATTTTATATAAACTGATGGGAAGCATGCTGATCAAACAATTTCTCATTGAAGTTACCATAATATTCTACAACACTGGCTAATGACATTTTGTCAGAAACTGTATAATATGCCTTCAACTTCTTTTATGATAATGTATTTAATGTATTTTACAGATTAGATGAGACCATCATTGAATTCTATTCCCATATATTTCAGAAAGGTTGCTTGCCAGGGGATTCCTGTATTGTCTGTGTTGTGTTGTGTTCTAAAGATATTTAGAGGTTTTACTTATGTTTTATGTTTGATTAGGGCATCCTGACACTTCTGCATGTTCATTGATTACTTCATTCAAGGCAGGAATGAGTGTGCCTGTGTTTTTGGAGAAAGCACAAAAACTTTACCACATGTTAGCAAGGAAAACGTGTCCTAATGCCAACAAAATCGGGATCAGCAACATCAGAAAAAAATATGGGGAAGGCCCTGCAAGAAGGGAAAAGCCCAACAGTTATCTATGTCAATTTGGTTTGGTGCTTCATGCAAAAAAACATTTTTTTGATGTCCAAGGCAATAGTTCACATGGGAATCTTCATGTGCTTCTATTTCTCAAGGGAATGCCTAAGTAATCTTGCATTATTGCTGAGAATCTGTGTTTCATGAAATCAGTTTGTGAAGAGAGTTCTTTTAATTTTAAAGAGCTGAAGAAAAAGATTCCTTGTAGGGTTATTTCACAAAAATGCACAGTAGGAAATATGGCCACACACAGAGAATACAGCTCTATCTTTCCCTGACATTAAATGTCTCACTCTCTCATCTGACTACTTAAATTAGTGAAATCTCAAACAAATTTTGAGATGTTAAACATCTGAAACATAGTAAAGAGTGATCTTTTGACAACGTCACAATTTCGACGTGAGATTGGACTTTAATATCTGAGGTTCAGCTATCAGGTAAAAGTACACATTACTGTTGTGTGCAACTTCAGCACCTTATGCATCGGCCAAATAGAGACCGATGCAAAATCTGCAATGCAGTAAAATATATTTTCTGTTCATTTTAATAAACGTTGGAAAAATATTCTAGAGTTGCTGTGTAATGTTATGATTTACAGTCATTACTGCCTGGACATAGTGGGAAAACTGGGCTGATTGCAAACGTCCCCTCACTTTTTGCCACCATTTTTAGAAGATACTTGTGCTTTCTGACTCTGACTGTGCCCTGGGCACTGCCAACTAAGCCCAGGGCCAATTCTCTGTATACAATTGTATATGCAAATTATGACTAATTATAATGAGCTTGCACAATCAGCCCAAAATCCCTAGTATCTGGACATGTAGGTTTAGGGACCCTAGAGTATATAGGCCACCCCTGGGTACACTGCTGTGGTCCCTGGTAACATTACAAAGGGAGGTCTGCCTTGCTAGCTGCTTTTAAATTAAAATTAAACCAAAAATGGACTTTGGAATTAAAGTATTTCCAAAGTCTCAAACTACCTTATTTTTTAATATATGTCACCCCTTATATCTGCCCTAGGTGCCCGCCAGGGATAGGTGTAGTGTAAATATCAGCAGAGACCTTATAAAATATGTTTTATAAGCCCTGGTGAGGTAAAAATCTACATTATTTTCCCCATTGTAGTCAATGGGCTCCATAGGCTAACACTGGGAGACTTTGTGTTAAAATAATAAAGTCTTATTTCCAATACAGATGAGCTAAATATGGCACGTTTGATAGCAAATTAAATGTTATAATAAATCCAATAACCTACCATGTTGAATTTCATAGAACTAGCCCAGAGAACGAGTTTTAGAACTCTTTGTGAGAGTTGCTAAATTCAGCCCTGTAGTGCCCATTTCTGGTTGGTCAACTTCTGGCTGCCTGAGTCAAGCTACTTTAATGAGGTGGGAAGTGGCCTGGGCTAAGACAAATGAAGCATCTGGTGGGTGGAGAACTGCTGCAGCAGATGGTAGAGCAGGATGGGGGAAGAGTAGCCAAACCGGTCTTCAAAGGAGGTAAAGCCACTTGGGACAGAAATTGGACCTCCCCCATTTTCTGCTCCCCCAGACTGAAGGGAACATCACTAATTAGGAGGGGGGCTGGAAGGGTGTGTTAAAGGCGACTTACTCACAACAGTGGGTCAACTCAGTCAGATCTAAACTTCTGCCTTCTTGCGTTTTTAGAGAATGTTGCTTCCTGGGATTGATTTTCGCCACACTTCACAGGATGTCGTCACCCCAGAGGGTGGCAGCCTGCACCCCATTGGACAGAAACACCCCCCTGAATCACCCACCCAGAAGCAAGGATAAATATGGCAGAGCTGCCCCACAATTCAGATCCTTGTTGGAAAAGGATATTGGAGAAGAATAACAGCCCTTCTGAACCCCTGGTCTGCACCTGAAAAACCGCACTCTCAAGGACTGCACCAGCTGCGCAATTTGGGTTTCACCAAGAAAAGGACTTTGCCTTGCTTCTGCAACTCCAGGAGTAGACTCCCTGTACGCTACAAATACAAGGGAGCTGACCTGAGTCCCCTCCATCACGTCTTGCAGGAAGAGCCTAGCTGACCAGCGTCCAGTGCCATTTGAGGATCCTGACCAGGTGCATTCTGGGAATTGTAGTCCCAACTCCCAAGGAGCAACACAGAGGTTCTGGAACCTTGGATCAAATTTGTGGGCACTTCAAGGAGCCAAGAGGACCACTGGAAGAAGATTCAGAAGTTTGGAGAAGTTTGGATCATCTGTTGTCAAAAGCTCCGAAAGTTTAAGAGGTGCATTGTGGAGGCTATAGTCCCAGACCCAAACAGGCAAACTAGAGCCTCTGAAGTCTCGGCTGGTGCTTTGGACCAATTTCCCAAACTAAAAAACACTTCTGAAAGTAAGTGTAACACTGTTACATTGTGGATGGCCTGAACTCTGGACTTTGTCCCTGTCCAATGTGACCTATGTAAACCTTTTGAGCACTATTTGTTTCTAAGCTATACTTTTACTTTTAATCTTCATATCCCTTGTCCACTACAATGGGTTTTTGTCGTTTTGGTGTCATTTTAAAGATACGTATATTTCCGATTTGTATTAATGGCTGTGAGATTTTTATTGTGTGTTGTTTTACTTATTCACTGTTTTGTGATATTAAGGCCCGTATTTATACTTTTTTTGCGCCGCATTTGTGTAGTTTTTTGACGCAAAAACGGCGCAAACTTGCAAAATACCATTGTATTTTGTAGGTTTGCGCCGTTTTGCGTCAAAAAGCGGCGCAAATGCGGCGCTAAAAAAAGTATAGATACGGGCCTAAATGCTTTAGACGCCTATCTCCTAAGTTAAGTGTAACTGCGCATGGGCCAAGCTACCAAGGGTTGAACAAGGATTAATTTACTGAGACCTTGACTGAACCAAGTGGGGTTTATGGTTTGGATCATGCAAGTAATTTCCGGAACCTACATCAAAGCACACAACATAACGTTTCTTCCTTGTCTCTTTCTACTGCTCTAAATTAAAAAAAACAATATCAGCCTGCAAGATCAACCCTTAGACCCATGAGGCCTGGGTACAACAATATCCAGCAACAATGGTTTACATAGGTATCAACAGACAGGACAGTCATATAAATTTCAGCAAGACAAAACAAAACTAAATGGTTATGACATAGCAACATGAAGCAAAAACACAACAACCATTACTTTTATGAGAAAAAATAATTTTTATCTATATTAGTGCAAATATAAAAAAACATTCACAGGGACTGGTGGAGAAACGAAAACGTAATTGCAGTAATTAAAAAGTGCAATGTGTCCCCAGTGACAAAGCCACAACATTACTGACATACATGATATCAGAATGATGTGTCAGACTTTTGCATAGTAACAAACAACTCCAAAATGTTCAGATAAGTCTCACGGAGAGGTGAAAACGAACAACTACCTGTCTGTTAAAATATTTGGTCCATGACATTTGAACCCCTGGTATGGGTAAAGTGGACTCAGCAGGAGTTAAAAAATGCAGGGACATCCTAAATGAGAAGGAAAGTAAAGCAATGAAGGAGTTACAGGCTGGTGTGACACTGTAGTATACTAATGTGAAGATTGTTTAAAAAATGGGGGTACCTGAAGCAATGAAGGCACTGAGGTGACATACACCAGTTGATAAAATAAAAGGATGATGTATACCTTTCCCTCTCAAAGTCACTGCAAGTCATTTCAGCACCTTTTGCACTCAATTATAAGCAAGACAATCAAACATGGTCAAAGACAATAGGATTGGCAGTTGATACCGAGCGACATCCTAATAGCTTGGCTAATATTTCTTGTCCCTAGATGGCAACCAAGCATGCCCCTTATGCATGGCAGCCATCGTGTAATATGTTTTTTTATTCTTTATGAAAATCAATTACATGATGGCTTAAAGCATACAAAATGCAGGATGGCCATCAGCAGGGGTGTAAATTACCGATGGCTGCCTTCCAATAATGTTTATTTGTACTTTTTGAAAAACAAACTTGACACAATGCCTACTGTGCATATGTGGCCACGCAGGGCAGCAATTATGTAATGTTGTTTTAATGTTTTTTTGTACATAGTGATAAGCAAAGTCATTACAAGGAGGCCATTGGTCATGCACATGCATGACCAAGTACAGTTTCTATAAAGAGTCCACAAGACGAATTCAGGTTCCAGGCAGGTTTATTACCACAATCACATCTCAAGTCAGAATTTAAATGCCAGTTTAGAAGGTTGACAAATACCGAGACACCTCCAACTGTCAATGAATGTGCCATTGATTCAAGGCGGGGAGGATGAGGGAAAAAGAAGGAACAGTAGAATAGGGCAAAGACATGTGAAGTGATCAAAACATGATAAAGATAATTACAACACGTCTCCTTATCAATTAATATAAACTGACAAGTTATCCCTATAATACCACAACTTTAATTAGATTAGTGGGATAAGTATATAACAGACAGACATAGTAATTTAATCCATTACAAAATCTTTGTGCCATTTAGGTACAGTTGGACCTGGCTTTTTGAAGGGGACACCCCCAAACTTTTTGCCTCCTTCCTCCTATTTTTTCCGACCTGTTGTTGTTGGCTTTTGACCTCTGGGCACTTTACCACTGCTAACCAGTGCTAAAGTGCGCATGCTCTCTCTGTAAATTGTACTATTGATTGGTTTATCCATGATTGGCTATTTAATTTACTTATAAGTCCCTAGTAGAGTGCACTATATGTGCCTAGGGCCTGTAGATTAAATGCTACTAGTGGGCCTGCAGCACTGGTTGTGCCACCCACTTCAGTAGCCCCTTAACCTTGTCTCAGGCCTGCCATTGCAAGGCCTGTGTGTGCAGTTTCACTGCCACTTCGACTTAGCATTTAAAAGTACTTGCCAAGCTTAGAACTCCCCTTTTTCTACATATCAGTCACCCCTAATGAGCGCCCTAGGTAACCCCTAGAGCAGGGTGCTGTGTGGGTAAAAGGCAGGACATGTACCTGTGTAGTTATATGTTCTGGTAGTGTAAAACTCCTAAATTCGTTTTTACACTACTGTGAGGCCTGCTCCCTTCATAGGCTAACATTGGGGCTGCCCTCAAACACTGTTGAAGTGGCAGCTGCTGATCTGAAAGGAGCAGGAAGGTCATATTTAGTATGGCCAGAATGGTAATATAAAGACCTGCTGACTGGTGAAGTCGGATTTAATATTACTATTCTAGAAATGCCACTTTTAGAAAGTGAGCATTTTTTTGCACTAAAATCTTGTTGTGCCCTTCAAACCACGTCTGGCTAGGTTTAGTTGACAGCTCCTTGTGCATTCACTCAGACACTCCCCAAACACAGGGTACTCAGCCTCACTTGCATACATCTGCATTTTGAATGGGTCTTCCTGGGCTGGGAGGGTGGAGGGCCTGCCCTTACACAAAGGACTGCCACACCCCCTACTGGGACTCTGGCAGACAGGATTGAACTGAAAGGGGGCTTGGTGCATTTCTTAGACACTCTTTGAAGTCACCCCCACTTCAAAGGCACAACTTAGTATAAAACAGGGCCTCTGCCCTACCTCATGAGACACTTGCTGGAGAAGAAACCTGAACCAGAAACTACATCCTGACAAGAAGAACTGCCTGGCTGCTCAAAGGACTCACCTGTCTGCTTTCTGCAAAGGACTGCTGCCTTGCTGTTGGCCTGCTGCCTTGCTGAACTCTTGCCTGGATGTGAAAGTGCTCTCCGAGGGCTTGGATAGAGCTTGCCTCCTGTTCCCTGAAGTCTCAGGACCAAAAAGACTTCTCTTTTTCACTTGGACGCTCCGTGCGCCGCAATTTTCGACGCACAGCTTGTTCCGCGGTGAGAAAAACGCTGCACACCAACGCTGATCGACGCGACGCCTTCGGGACGACCGAAACTTTGACGCACGGCCTCGCAAGGACAACGCCGCCCGACTTCCAAGGAGAAATTGACGCGACGCCTGCCGTGAGAATGAAATTTAGACGCACATCCCCGCAGAATGACGCGCAGACGGAAAACAAGCAGGAGAATCCACGCACAGACCCGGGACATCTGGTAATCCCCGCGATCCACAGAAAGAGACTGTCCGCGTGCCGGAAAACGACGCACGACTTCCCCGCATAAAAAATAACGACGCAAGTCCGTGTGTGTTGGGGAGAAATCGACGCACACACCATTTTTTCACGTATCTCTTCTTCTGCGGCCCTTTGCGGAGCTTTTCCACCAGAAACCAGGTACTTTGTGCTTGAAAGAGACTTTGGCCCTCATTCCAACCCTGGCGGTCTCTGACCGCCAGGGCGGAGGGCAGCGGAAGTACAGCCAACAGGCTGGCGGTGCTTCCTGGGCTATTCTGACCGCGGCGGTAAAGCCGCGGTCAGAAAAGGGGAACCAGCGGTTTCCCGCCGGTTTTCCCCTGGCTCAGGGAATCCTCCATGGCGGCGCTGCTTGCAGCGCCGCCATGGGGATTCCGATCCCCTTCCCGCCAGCCTGTTTCTGGCAGTTTTCACCGCCAGAACCAGGCTGGCGGGAACGGGTGTCGTGGGGCCCCTGGGGGCCCCTGCACTGCCCATGACACTGGCGTGGGCAGTGCAGGGGCCCCCTAACAGGGCCCCACAAAGATTTTCACTGTCTGCCAAGCAGACAGTGAAAAACGCGACGGGTGCCACTGCACCCGTCGCACCCCTGCAACTCCGCCGGCTCCATTCGGAGCCGGCTTCATTGTTGCAGGGGCTTTCCCGCTGGGCCAGCGGGCGCTCTTATGGAGGGTGCCCGCCGGCCCAGCGGGAAAGTTGGAATGGCCGCCGCGGTCTTTTGACCGCGGGGCGGTCATTCGGCGGTGACCGCATGGCGGGCGGCGACCGCCGCCCGCTGCGGTCAGAATGACCGCCTTTGTTTGCTTTTTAAAGACTTAAGACACTTTATATCACATTTCAGTGATATCTTTACAAATTCATATTGCATCTTTGATCGTTTTGACCTGCAAATACCCAGATAAATATTATATATTTTTCTAAACACTGTGTGGTGTATTTTTGTGGTGGTATATTATGGTATTGTATGATTTATTGCACAAATGCTTTACACATTGCCTTCTAAGTTAAGCCTGACTGCTAGTGCCAAGCTACCAGAGGGTGGGCACAGGCTAATTTTGGATTGTGTGTGACTTACCCTGACTAGAGTGAGGGTTCTTGCTTGGACAGAGGGCAACCTGACTGCCAACCAAAAACCCCATTTCTAACAGGTACCCAACATTCCCTTTTGATTTTCAGCTTTCAGTGTTGTTTGTTCTTTGGGTACTTAGGGGATATGTGAGTAGAGAGAATGCAATTCTTTCATATACTTGTAGAGCTTGTTCTTGCTCCAGGTTCTTCCATTCTCTTGTCTGATTGCATTTTTTCCATCCATGCAATTTTTATAAGACTAGAGAAATGGCTGCCATTTAATGTTCTACTTTCCGTTAGCCTGACCTTCACCCAATCTCCTTTTTTAAATTTGGGTACAAAAGTGCTATTCTTCCTGTGATATCTTTCTTTATATTTATTGTGGTGTATTTGTATCACATCTATTATTTTATTCCCTACAAACCACCACAGGTTTTTTTTTCTTCTTTTAACCAATTTATAGGTAACTTCTGGGATGTCTTTCTTTCAGTGAAACAAATTATGATATACCGGTGATAATGTTAGGAGTGGTGCAATAAGCCCATATGGCTTCTTGAAGAGCTTTAACAATGGCAACCTGGTCTATTTCTGCTCTCTGCATGTACTCTTTTAACATATGGTACATGTGTTCTGCCGTGCCATTCACCCTTGAACAATATAAAGCAGTTTTCCAATGTGTTGATAGTTCTTTTAGAAAATGCTGCATCTGTGTGAAGTATATTGAACCCCGTTATCCGTAATAAGATTTTCGGGTATCCCTTCTTCAAAAAAAGCATATCTTAAAAAATGTTATCAGTATGTCAGTGGTGATGTTGTGAACACATTTGGTTATTAACCACTGTGTGTAATCGTCAACTAATACAAGTACAACTCGCTCCCTTTGGGATTTGTAGTTGAGTGGTCCAATGATGTGTAGTGGTAATTACATCCAATGTTCCCCTGAAACCTTGACAGAAGAAAGTGGTGGTTTATGTGTCCTCAATACCTTATCACTGTTAGCACAGTCAGTTCAATTCTTAACCACCTACTCAAACATGGCATCCATGTGAGGTCAACAGTACTCAGCTCATATTTTGTTTTTTGTAAAAATACTCCCTAGATGTCCTTTGTCAGTTAGATCTACAATCTTTTTCTGCATAGCTTGAGGAGGAATAATTGCACTTCCAACTGTCAAGGAATGTTCCTTTAATTCAAGTAAGGGGAGGATGGGGAGAAAGTAAGAACAGAAGTATAGGCGAAAGGCAGTTGAAGTAATCAAATTATGATAAAAGATAACTACAACAAAATTCATCCTAAAATGGTTTTAAAACCATACAGAAATGGCTGTACCCTGATGTATTAGTGGCATGCTTCATAGAGATCACAAATGAATGTGGGCAGGGCAAGAGGGAGCTGGATAATTTCAAATAAAGATGGTTGGGGATTTGAATCAGGGCAGGTGGAGCAAGGACGGGGGGGAGCAAAAAAGTCCCTAATGCCCTTCAGTGCAAGACGTTGATGTAATGAGTGGAAGGGTACACCTCATTCAAAGAAAACATGGTGAGACCAAAATGCTCCTCGGTCAGAGCCAACACAAGCTCAGGGAGGAAAGCCATTGAACGAGGAGCAGGGAACTGAGAAAGGCAAGAAACTCATCAAACCATGAGCAAGTGATAGACATAGAGCCTACTCCAAGTTTGTTAAAGACAATTGGTCTCTTACCACAGAAAGCTAAAGCTATCTGTAGGCAAGACCTAAACACTAGTCCAAAGGCCTTACAAACAATTACTTTTTAGTGCATTTAAGGCACATGGTGGACCTTTCTTTTTGTACTGTACCACTAATACAAGCCGCATTTTTCAGAACGTCAATATATTATGTTATGTTATATTATGTCATGTTATGGTATGTTATGTTATGTTGTGTCGTCCTGTGGTACTTTCTAGTAATATGCTGAATGCAGTCCTAGTGCTGCCTCTAGGAGTTCGGACAATAAGAGGAAAGCATTGGTCTCCGGAGAGTGAACTGTGAAAAGGAAGACAAAACCAAACTGATCACACCACGCCAGCTGACTATGTGGTAGTGCAAGAGAAACTCCGAGAAAGAAGGAACATTTGAAGCGGGGTGATTGTCCATAAGTGAGCGAGTGGGTGAGCCCTGGGTGAGTGAATCCACTTAGGTGCCTGTCTGGTGACTAAATAAGGGCCGTATGCAAATTGTAACATATTATTTGACCAGTTGGTGCCTCTCTTCTGTACTAATGAACGTTTGCAATTCCAGCAAATCAAACGTTGCACTGACAAAGTTAAACGCTTCATGGTCCACGTGTGCATGTGTCCTGCTGTCTTTGTGGTGAGCTATAATATTTTGTGTTCTTTACGTGTCAGAAATACCTGATCCGCTTATACTCACGTATTTTATGAAACGTCATGGGGCCTCTTCCAGTCATCCCTGAAATTATTAAAAATTCAGGCGGCTTTTTCGGGACAGACATTTCATTTGCATCCGCAGTAGCCTATAAAGGAAGTCGTATTTGAGGAACAAATGTCTCCTCATAGGATCATACATCACATTCAAATGAGATGGCAGGCGCTGTTCCACAGGCGTGATCTGAATTTTCTAAACAATCTGAGTGTTTGATGCAAGGTGTTCGTATTTTTTTTGTTGAAAATGTTGGCTGACTGCACAAGCTCAGGGCCTTTCACATTGCTGACAAATGGTTTGATCTCCCTTGCTAGGTCTGTAGGTATCCACAAGTCACCTCTGGCATGCTTTTGGATTTGATGAGCTTTGAGTGTTGTGCCAATGTAATTAAACAGCACATGCCCAAGCTCTTTCAGATTTTAGTTTTGACGGCTCAGAGTAGAAAATTACCTGCAGTGGTCTTGTGTGCGTAATCCTTTTTTCACACACAAGCATGTCTCAGCTCTTGGCCCTATTTTTTCAGCCAGCGCAATGCAGTCTCCACTTAGAGATTTGTAATCGGAACAGTCAAATTATATGGGTAGCATGTTTTACTTCTGATTGAAAACAGCACTGCCTAAAGCCCACACTCAGTGGTGAAGAAATGGCTTAAAAATTGGAACAATGGAGGACTTTGGCTGAAAAAAACACAGGCGGCGTCTGGGCAAATCACTTAACCTTCCAGCATACAAAAATGAATGTGAACTTGTGTAAAATAATCATTGCTCAGGCAAAGAGTTCAATACTTTCTGGTCAGGTCGAGTTCACACTATATAAAAATGGAAAAAGTATCTCAATTTAAAGCAGGAACAACAGACGGACACTAATTAAGTTATATTAACCTGTAGTTTGCCCATGCCCAGAACAATCTAATGGAAGTCATGCAGTAAGTGACGCCTTCCACCTGCTGCTGAAGTGTAAGGCAGCAAAGAAGAGTGATAAGGATGCCAACAAATGGTGAGTAATGGGTGGGATTAAATCCCCTATTTAGATAGGTTTTTTTCAGATACAATAGATCATTGCTAGGTGACAGTGGAAGCGTCCTGCCTAATGGGTTGACCTAATGAGAGCAAGATGTTGAAGAATATGGCAAAAAGATCCCCCCAAAAACCTGGAGCGTATGAAGGGATTGCTGGGGTGTTTGTAGACTGTGACAGGGCCTGATATATGAAAAGTTAGCACGGTCATTACGTCATTTTTTGACGAAAAGCGGCACAAATTTACAAAATATACGTTTGTGCAACTTTTTCGTCGAAAAATGACGTAAAGGTGGCATTAACTTATCATAAATCAGGCCCTTAGATTTTCTTTAGCACTACATTCTCAAGGGCTATACCTCATGTGCTAGTGCCTGGAAATAATCCATAAAGTTACCAAAACTAAGGATTTATTGTCATATTTGTAAAGAACTCTGAGATCTCTAAAACATGCTTCGTGATTTCCTGATGAAAGTATTAGTCCTCCTAGTAGCTAAGATGCCATTCGGCACAGAATAGCATACAATGAAGGTGTCAAGATTCTTCATAATATGTTCCTTATAGGAGGAAAAAACACAAAGGGCAAAAGAAAATATCCTTCACAGTCTTGTGAGTCTTGATTGAAAATGAAGATTAATAATGCGGTTATTAGCAAGGCAACAAATTCATCCTGTCATCAGGAAGGAGAGGAGTGTATCAAAACGAAATCCAGAATGAGAATCCAGCAGAAGGTCTAACTGCTAAAAGAAAAAAAATCTGGGACAAAAATGCTAGCAAGGTATGAGGAATATGAAGAAAATTAGTGGAATAAATGTTTTATGATGAATCCTTCAAGTGGAAATCCCCCTGCATATATGATTCTAACATGAATTGAAATCACTGGAATAGTGTCAACATCAGCTTGGATTCAGAATTTGGAACAACGTCCTATTGACAAACAACCATTTTGGAAAGTGCAGCTTTAGTGGTTGTCCATTCTCCTTTCCTAAAATACATGGCGTTCAGTGGTACACAAAGAAGCCCAATTTTGACATCCTTTATCCAGCTCTGAATTCTGCAGTGTCACTCCTGCCTCTCCTTATCGGCACCCAAGAAAGGTCATGGGGCACCCCTCTAGGTGACTCTGAGTGTGGAGAAGCAAGAGCAAACCAGGTTGCTTGGCTACTCAGTCAGGCACAGCCATGAGTGCGGCATCCAACTACAGGCTGAGCATCAGCATTTGAAGTGTTCCTTTCTGAAACCAAGCAGTCTTGTAAAATCTCAGCACTGCTCTTAGCACAGTTTTAAAAACATTATACATTGCTTTATAATACAGGTGTTGTCCATCTTGGAGATTTCAGATTTGGAGAATCAACATGTGAGACATTCACATCTATAATCAGATTGATAGTGGGAGCCTGGGATCCCTTATGATACCCAGGTTTCTAATTGCCTGGTCATGGTGTGGGTTAGCTACCCATTATGGAGGGGTAGGGTATACATCCTGTTAACTGGGAGTGAGTTTTTATTGACAATACCACTGTTGTGTTTTACATTTAGGCCCATATTTAAAAGAAAATGACAGAGCGTGATGATGCACCAAATTTGGCAGCACCACGCTCCGTCATTTTCACAATGAAGGGACGCGCTGTATTTAAATGCATATGCCACTGTTAGACTTGGCATCCTTGGCCTGGTCTCCAGGAACTTTTTGTCTCTGTTCCCCAGGTTGTTGATGTATGCTGGACTCTGTTTTTGCTGTTTGTGTAACTCTGGGCACTTTACCACTGCTTTCCAGTGCTAAAGTGCAAGTACTCCCATGTAAAATGAATGGGTAATTGGCTTTCCATGATTGGCATTTTTGATTTACTAGTAAGTCCCTATTACATTGCACTAGAGGTGCCCAGGGCCTGTAAATTGAATGATACTAGTGGACCTGCAGCACTGGTCGTGCCATCCAAACGAGTAGCCCTGTAAACATGGTTCAGACCTGCCACTTCAGTGCCTATGTGTGCAGTTTTTCAACTGCCAATTCGACATGGCAAGTGTACGCAGATGTCAGGCCTAAATCTTCCCTTTTCTTAAATTTAAGGCACCCCTAAAGTAGGCCCTAGGTAGCCCAATGGGCAAGGTGTATGTTTAAGGTAGGACATAAACTAATGTGTTTTATATGTCCTGACAGTGAAATACTGCCAAATTTGGTTTTCACTGTGCAATGCCTAGCTCTCTCATAGGTTAACATGGGGGCTGCCTTTAAACTTTAAATATTATTAAAGTGCAGATTCCATTTGGGAGCAGATAGAAATATGGAGTTTAGGGTCTCTGAACTCACAATTTAAAAATACATCTTTTAGTAAAGTTGATTTTAAGATTGTGTGTTTGAAAATGCCACTTTTAGAAAGTGGGCATTTCCTTGCTTATACCATTTCTGTGACTCTGTCTGTTTGTGGAGTCCCTGTCTGGGTCAGTTTAACAGTTGGGCTGGTTGCACCTCACACTAGACAATGACACAAAGGGAGCTGGGGTGTAGTCTGCATTTCCCGATGAGCCATCTGTACTAGGAGGGAGGGGAGGAGTGGTCACTTACACCTGAATGGGCTGTGCCTGCCCTCACACAATGCAGTCTCCAACCCCCTGGTGACTGTCTGGGGCCTGGCCTGGGCAAGACAGGATTTCACACTCAAGAGAGACTTTGCTTTGAAGTAGGCCTACCTCGAAGGAGAAAATGGGTCTTAGAAGGGCATCCAAAACCACAGACTTTAGATCACTCCTGGAAACCAAGAGGAACCTTGCCTGGAGAAGAACTGAAGAGCTGCCCTGTCTGTGACTGTGCTTTGTGGAGCTATCCTGCAGTTGCTGCTTCTGCCAGAGTAAGAGGGCAAAGACTGGACTTTATGTGCATTCCATCTTGTGAAGATCTCCAAGGGCTTGATTTAGAGCTCGCCTCCTGTTGTTTCGAAGTCTCAGGGACAGCAAAGACTTCTCTCTGCCAGCTCCTGGAGTCTCTGGAGAGACTCCTACTCTGCCCTGTGGTGCCCATTCAGTTCCTGGGACCCTGAAACGAGAAGCTGGCAGCCTAAGAGGAAGAAATCCATGCACAGAATGCTGTGCTGGGAAAAGATTGACGCAACTATGATCTGTGATGGAAAAATCAAAGTGCCACCGACTTTGTGGCTGAAAATAGACGCTCCCATGCAACGTGACCGAAGAATCGACTCACGGAGCTGGAGAAATGACGCACAGCTTCGCTGACTGAGGCTGGTGAGATCGCAACCTGCGCTGCGTGGTTTTCGGATCATTGCGTGGCTGGATTTGCGACCCAAGTACCTCTGGGCGTGTAAAAACATCAAGAGTGCTGACCGGATCGACGCATCGCTCACCTGCGGAGGGGAGAAACGACGCACCCCGACCCGACGAAAGGAGAAATGATGCAAGGTCTCGCTCGTGAGTGAAATAGATGCATCGCAAGCCCTTTTTGACGCACACTTGCCCGGGCAGGGTTTATTTTGACGCACCCAAGGTACATTTTCACGCTAACAGTGTTAGTGTGTGTTTAAAACTACATGAAGAATCTCTTTGCTTCTTAATTGATAACTTGACTTTTGTATAGTGAATTTTTGTCATTTTGGTTTTGTTTTGTTTAGATAAATATTCTCTATTTTTCTAAATCTGTGTTGTGTCATTTTGTAGTGTTTTCATTAAGTTACTGCATGTGCTGGTACAAATACTTTACACCTAGCACAAGTTAAGCCTACTGCTCATGCTAAGCTACCAAGGGGGTAAGCAGGGGTTAGCTGAAGGTGATTCTCTTTTACCCTGACTAGAGTGAGTGTCCTTGCTTGGACAGGGGGTTACCTGACTGCCAACCAAAGACCCCATTTCTAACAATGCATAAAGGGGCTCTCAGCTAAACCTAGCCAGACGTGGATTGGAAGGCACAGAAGAATTTAAGTGTAGAGAAATGCTCACTTTCTAAAAGTAGCATTTCTAAAATAGGAATATAAAATCCAAATTCATCATTAAGCAGGATTTTGTATCACCATTCTGGCCATACTAAATATGACCTGGCTACTCCTTTCAGATGAGGATCTACCACTCAAACAGTATGTGAGGGGAGCCCTAATGCTATCCTATGAAAGGAGCAGGCCTCACAGCAGTGTAAACTAAATTTAGGAATTTTTCACTACCAGGACATGCAGAACACATATGTTCATGTCCTGCCTTTTACCTACATAGCACTGTGCCCTATGGGTTTCGTAGGGCCTACCTTAGGGGTGACCTATATGAAGAAAAAGGAGAGTTTAAGGCTTGGCAAGTACTTTTAACTGCAAGTTGAAGTGGCAGTGAAACTGCACACACAGGCACTGCAGAGGCAGGCCTGATATATGGTTAGGGGGCTACTTATGTGGATGGCACAACCAGTGCTGCAGCCCACTAGTAGCATTTAATTTACAAGCCCTGGACACATGTAGTGCACTTGACTAGGGACCTACAAGAAAATTAATTAAGCCAATTGGGTATGAGCCAATGTCACCAGGTTTTAAGGAGAGAGCATATGCACTTTAGCACTGATTAGCAGCGGTAAGGTGCGCAGAGTCCTAAAGCCAGCACAAATGAGGTCAGAAAAAGAGAAGGAGGAAGGCAAAAAGTTTGGGGGAGACCCTGAAGAAAGGCCATTTCCAACCCTGTGGTTGCAATGTTAAAGAGCGACAAGTTGAGAAAGCGTAACATCTTCTTCCTTTTTAATTGAATTAGGATTGTCTTTTACCATTCTAGTTTGGAGAATTTGAATTACATGCATTTGAGGGAGATTTGCAGTAAAAACTAATTACTAATTTGTACTGAAAAAAAACAAGAGAAAAGTTGACTCAAAAACAAAGCACCTTTTGAAAAGAATGAAAACAATTGTTGAAGGGGTTATACCACTCTTGCAAAGAAAACACATATTTACCAGTGCATCAGGCTTTATACTTCCTAACCCTCTTCCAATGACCCAGCCATTGGCAAAGGTATATCTTTCCTGGCCTTTGAAGAGAGGGTTAGCTAAGCATGTACAATAGTGCGCATGTTTCATATATCCGCTTGCACGGGATCTTCTCTTTTCTGTGCCTGCTTGAAGTTTAATGCATTCTAAATTAATTACGTTGCACCTTGGCACCGTCATACCACGAATATGTGACAGAACAACTAGGTCCTAAACAACTATAGCCTAAACCACTACTGCTAAACAACTAAAAAGTCTCTACAACTAAGTACTGAACAACTACTGTCTAAACAACAATTGTGCCTGAATAACAATTGCCTGAACAACTATATATATATATATATATAAATATATTTATATATATAAAAAGAGGAGAAGTGTCCTGACAAGCGTGTTGTGGCGCACTTATTTCACCGGTGGTGCTGATTGAAGGCAGGACGTCCGTATTTCGAAAGAAGGGGATTTCTCTTTCACTTTGTCAAGAGAAAAGAACCGCACTCCGTTGTTGTGCAATTAATAATTAAACTTTTATTCCATTCGTGGGATTACAAACAAACAAGACAGGAATCCCCTGACGTGTTTCGGTCACACCGGACCTTGTTCACAGGTGTTTCCTGTGTACTCATTTAGCGCTTTAAATAAACTACCTAGACTCAACAGAAAAAATACTACTAAAATTGCACCCAAACATCAAAATATCAAAAAATGCTCCTTAACATCACAAAATATATACACTTTAGCAAGAAAAACCAAAAACTTTTTTTACTAATGTTCTTCAACCAACAATAATATTGTTACAAAAATCCGAGATGTTTGTCTCCTCAATTTCCCATTTGCTATGTCTTCTGGTAGTTGTAGTTTATAACATCTCATCAAATAAATTAAATTATTTTAACATGCATTATTTTAAATTTTGTTTCTTAAATTGATTGAAAAACAATATTAGAGCAGTTCTAGAGGTGTTTTAACATACTGCATGGAGCCTCATTAATTTTTGATTAATAGAATAAGGATCATATTTATTTCTTGCCTATAATAGCACAATCCCCAAAAATCTATTTTAACAATGGCCCACACTTAATCCTACACCTCTGATGTCAGTCTATTTTAATGTTATTACTGCAATAAACTTCTATTTTTGGCGCCAAAAATATGTATATGTCCATCATAATAATAACTAAGAAAGACAGAGAGAGGAGGTGAGAAATAAAGAACAAGGGGAGGGAGGGAGGGGGAGAGGGAGAGGAGGAGAGTATGACGGGTGGGAAAGTGAAGGGAAAACTAAGGGTGAAGCAAAAACCTATAATTCTTCCCTCAGCAATAAAAAATGGAAAAATGTTTTCTTCTCTTTTCTCTTTACTAACATATAGGCCAAAACAAACCCCCCAAGGAGAAGCATCTTAAAAATTATGAAATTCAGTTAGATAAATGGCAAGCTTTTTAACCCTTATAGGTGTACAAATAACTCTTCATCCTGGTTTAAACCTAACGGAGTGAGAGATCGGATATCCAGTATATATCTGGATTCCAGCTGGCGTAATTTCTTTTCTCTATCACCACCGCGCTCCAGTTTTGGTACCTGATCAATTGCATAAAATTTCATGAGTTCCCACTTGCTATCATGTTTTTGTTCCATGTGTCTCGCAGTTGCATAGCTCCTATCTGTATTGATAGTTGCTCGAATGTGTTCTAAAATTCGCTTTTTAGTTTCACATATAGTACTGCCAATATATTTCAGCCCACAAGGGCACTCAATCACATATACTGTGAAACGACTTTTACAATTCAAATGTTTGCGTATCACTCTTTCCATGCCAGTATTTGTAGAGTACTCTTTCTTGTTCACACCAATTTTACATGCCTTACAGCTACTGCATTTCCAAAAACCAGGTTTCTGTAACCAGTTTGTTTTTTTTATTTGGAAATGACTGTGTGTTAATTTGTCCCTTAGATTTGCTATTCTTCTAAAAGTCATTTGTGGGTATTGTCCCATAATTTTCCCCACTGTTGGGTCCATAAGTAAAATTGCCCAGTGACTCTCCAAAGTTTTTCGAACTTGTGTGGCACTCTGAGAGTATGTAGTTATAAACCTCAACTGCTGTTGTTTTGAATGTTTAGTAACTTGGTTACCACCATGCATTAGTTGTTCTCTTGATGATTGTTTCAAACGTTTCTTCGCTACAGCTAAACATTTGTTCGGGTATTGTCTTGCCAGGAATCTCTCCTCCGATAATTTTAAGTGCTCCTCACACTCTTTTGGTTCTGAACAGATTTTCTTTATTCGTAAGAATTCACCATAGGGAATATTCCACTTCATTTGTGGTGGGTGAAAACTATTAGCATGTAGTATAGAATTCGTGGCTGTTATTTTTCTATGTAATGAGGTTTGAATTGTCCCCTCTTTGACATAAATTTCTGTATCAAGGAAAGTCACACGTTTTGCACTGATGTCATAGGTGAAATTCAATTTTGCTACATTAGAATTCAAAATCTTAAAATATTCATCAAAATCTAGCTCAGTGCCATCCCAGATCAGAAAAAGGTCATCAATGAACCTCAGCCAGATCACTACTTTTTGTTGATAAGTCTCATTCTCTTCTGCCCAAGCTATTCGCTGTTCAAACCAACCCATTGTCAAATTAGCAAAGTTTGGGGAGAAAGAAAAACCCATTGCAGTGCCCTTTATTTGCAGGTATAGTTGTTGATTAAACAGGAAATAATTATTTGTTAAACAAATGTTGATCATTTCCAACAGCTTCTCATTATGTTGATAAAAACGTATATTCCTTTGGTCAAGGAAAAATTTGCATGCCTGGATCCCTACATGATGTTCAATATTTGTGTAGAGTGAGACCACATCCATTGTTACTAATTTGTAGGTATCCTGCCAGGGTATGCCTTCCAGTTGCAACAATAAGTCTCCTGTATCACGCAAATAGGAGTTCAAATTTCTTGCTAAAGGTGCTAAGAAGAAATCAATATATTCTGACATAGGTTCTAATAAGGATGCTTTGGCTGATATAATTGGTCTGCCTGGTGGATGTTGCAAGTTTTTATGAATTTTAGGGAGAAAGTATATTGTTGGAATTACAGGATGTTCCACTTGTAATATATATATATATTCTAAACAACTAATAAACCATAAAAACCAAAAAGAAAACCTTTCCTTAAAATTAGCTGTTCAGGCAATTGTTATTTAGGCACAACTGTTGTTTAGACAGTAGTTGTTCAGTACTTAGTTGTAGAGACTTTTGAGTTGTTTAGCAGTAGTGTTTCAGGCAAGAAGTGGTTTAGACCTAGTTGTTCAGGATGTTTCCCTCATACCACTCCTCCCAAAAATATGCTAGGAATTACTACAATTAAGACAGGGCTAGGACTATACTGGATTTAGCACCATCTATGTATACGTGGCTACAACGTGTCATGAATTCCCACCATAGTGCAGGGGCCAACATTACTGCCATAGTGGTACCATGTACACAAAAAACATATCAAATCACTGTTGTTCCCTGGATGCCCACAATATGGTAGGAATTGCCACCATACTACCAGAGCCACTACAGTGCCATAGATCCTCGCAATGTTCCAGAAATAACCAACATTATGCCCTGGTGAAGTGTAGGCCACAGGTGGGCACCAGTGTGCAGTGGATGACTGCAATATTCCAAAAATTACCACCACATTCCCTGGACTGACATTATGTCATGGTTTGACACTACTGTACCATGGATGTGCACAATATGTCAGAAATTGCCACCATTCTATCACCATGAGACCATAGATGCCAATAATATGCTTGGAATTACCATCATTGTTTAGGGCCAGTATTTTTCCAGTGAGCGAAATCATGTCACAAATGCCCACAAGTTACCAAGAAATACCACCATGATGTGAGGTCCAGCAATGTATTAGGGCTGTATAATTACTATGGTTTCATGGCTGCCCACAAGCTGCCAAGAAGCACCACCTTTATAACTGCAGTATTTTACCACACCAGTGGGCATGATGCCATAATTTTCCACAAGTTGAAAAGACATACTGCCATTTTGTGAAGACCAGCATTTCACTAGGTGTAGACAGTGGACATCATTTGATGGATTCTAACTGGTTCCCAGGAATTAGTTTGACTGAGCCAAGGCTCACATTTTGCCAGGGTGGATAGGGAAGAAGCAAAATGCCATGGCTGATTGTTTATGTGCAGGAAGGTGTCCCTTCCTGCACATAAACAATCAATAAAAATGACACTTTGGTACTTCAATGTGTGCTGCATTCTGCTATTGTAAATTGTTTATGTGCAGGAAGGAATACCTTCATGCACATAAACAATATCTCCCCTCAACGCACACACCCTTGCACTATAGTGCAAGGATACCTACATTGACACAAGCAGCTTAATTTAGCACCAGCGCAGGATGAAATGAAGGCCTGCGCTGTATTCTCGTAATACGGTGCAGCCCTGCGTTTCAAAACTGGCACATCACGGCGCTGCTGATTTTGGTGCAGCAAGTAAAGGTGCCTGTCAGTTGCTAAAATACAGATTACAAAATGGACATTTGGAAGTGACATTTTACAATCAGTTAATCACCCAGTATAAACCTTGTTCACTTTTCCTCATAAAAAATAATATAAACACACACTAGTGAACATTCCTTAAAACAAAAGCTAGGAGAGTATATTAAAAATACGACGGCAGAAATAATTAGATTGTCATTAACTTTCCTTTAACCGATGAATGTAAACAGTGATCAAATAAAAGAGCATATAATACAGATTGACCTATTAATTTCACCCCCAAAATAAAAAGAAGCACACTTGGTATTGATGAAAGTTGTGAAAAATAGTAATATGGGTCTCACCTGTCTAAAGTTCCTGGTTAATAGGAGAAGCACTACATATTTGTTGCATAAACTGCCAAACCTACGACAAATAATAACAATATCCAAAGCGTCAAGTACTGAAATGTTGTTACAGATACATACTGGCTGATCAGATTCTTTTATCAGGCCATCATTGGAGAAGATCAAATGATGGGTCAGATTTAACCTAAAACGTGCCAATCAGCCTACGATGGTGACAAAACATGTCCAGGCTCGAGTATCGGTCCTTCCCGCTCACTGTTTTGACCAGAACAAACAGATGCATTGAACAATTGTTGAAAGGAAAAGCCTGTCACTCTGCTGCCACCCTGGAAGTAAAGGCCTGCTTAATCCAAGCAATGCTAGCTTTAGCAATGCAGCTAGGATCATAAAAAGGTTCTAGTCTTCCTAGTTCTTTCAAATTACGCAGGATGTATCACAGCCATGGAATAAGTAGAATGTTAGCAAAACCCATACAATAATGCACAATTAATTTATTAAGGTTCATCTCATCCTTTAAGCAGACTGAGTGCCATAATAAAAGGGGACAAAGACGTATGAAATCTGATATACATCCCATACCCAGCTCTTCATGTGCAATCTCGGTGGATGTGCCCAGTGGGATATTTAAGAGTCCTCGCAAAAACTTATTTTCCACCACCTGGATGGACGCAATGGGCATGTATCCCCAAAATTCACAGCCAAAACAGGCTATGGGAATATATTTAGCTTTAGAAATATCTAACATCGCCTCTATGGGTCTATGCCCCAACTGTTGCGAAAAATCACCAATACTGAGGATGGCCCTTTCAAAAATCATTATATTGCGCATGGGTATCGCTAGCGAGACGCTTCTGGAGTTAGAAAAGGGCTCGGAGCCTTGTCCACATTATGTCAGTGTCTTTCATTGGTTCGTGGGCTTGCCTGTTAAAATCTGTTTGCTTTGATTAGTGGAAGGCACGCATACGTCATGCCTTTTCCAGTGGTTAGCCCTCCTCCAGCGCAGTGGGCAAGTACTGTAAACATGCGTGGCTCGCTGTTTCCCGTCAGGTTTGTGGACTACTTTTTATCTATTTTTGCAGCGCAATCTCACTTGGCAGAAGTCGAGCACTTTGCATAATATCGACCCTGTTACAGTTAATTGCACTTTTGCCGGTTACAAACATAATTGCACATTTGCCCATAGGTTTCATTACGAGTGAACTGTAGTAGCGCGATCTAGCTAATTTTTTTCCATAACCTCGAAGTTGGAAAGTGGGCTGCGTGAGCACATTTTCTATTGCACTAAAACACACCTTGCATGGCCTTGAAGATGCAAACATTGTAGATTTTGTTTCACACTGAGCAAAGCTTTAAAAGTGTTGACTGAGCAAGAAAAAAAACTATTCGGCATCCAACTTTGATGTCAGATCTGTTCTGAGGATATTCGGGGAAGTCTTTTTTGTTTTCAAATGACACATTGTGCCATGGTCTTTATCCCAGTGAGTGACAGCCCCAGAAGGGTCACGATTACATCCATTCTACTGCACATTGTAATATTTAATTGCTGACAAGGTTGAGTGGGATCGGGGGTAATTTGAACTTGCTTTTCCACCAAGTTAGAGGCTCGGAGACAGCTTGATCCCTCGCATTGTGGTGTAGCACACGCCACTACTTGGCGTTTGTTTACCAAGGATAGCCTTACTAGTTACTAGAAGGAAAACTTGTAAATAATTATGGCCCTCATTCTGACCTTGGCGGGCGGCGGAGGCCGCCCGCCAAAGTCCCGCCGTCAGGTTACCGTTCCGCGGTCGAAAGACCGCGGCGGTAATTCTGACTTTCCCGCTGGGCTGGCGGGCGGTCGCCTTCAGACCGCCAGCCAGCCCAGCGGGAAAGAGGCTTCCACGATGAAGCCGGCTCGGAATCGAGCCGGCGGAGTGGAAGCTGTGCGACGGGTGCAGTTGCACCCGTCGCGTATTTCACTGTCTGCACAGCAGACAGTGAAATACATGTAGGGGCCCTCTTACGGGGGCCCCTGCAATGCCCATGCCAGTGGCATGGGCACTGCAGGGGCCCCCAGGGGCCCCGCGACCCCCCCTACCGCCATCCGGATCTCGGCGGTCCGACCGCCGGGATCTGGATGGCGGTAGGGGGGGTCGGAATCCCCGCGGCGGTGCAGCAAGCTGCGCCGCCGCGGAGGATTCAATGGGGCCGCGGTACACTGACGGGACCCCGCCAGTGGTGCCGGTCCGACCGCGGCTTTACCGCCGCGGTCGGAATCCCCATTGGAGCACCGCCGGCCTGTCGGCGGTGCTCCCGCGGTCCTCCGCCCTGGCGGTCAAAGACCGCCAGGGTCAGAATGACCACCTATGTGAGCTGACGCGCACGCTGTGCAACTTCATGAAAAGGAAGGTTCTGCTGCAGCATTCTTTGTAACTTAAAAATTGTGGTGGTGCTGGGAAGGTAACAGTGGCTCTGTTGTCAGTGCCAGGAAATATGGGTCCTGCTAGACTAAATAATAGAATAGTAAAACGTTCCTTCTCTTTAAAGCTTCATTTCTGACTATTATCACATCTAAAAGTCCGTCTTGCTGTCTTGGTGGCAGCTTGTATACCTGGATATTTTAGATGAAGGCTACTCGTGGTATGACTGTTGTTAGATTGACATTTAAAATCTGTTCAACGCTTCACAGTGTAAGCTGAGGGTTTGAGCAGGTGTAGAGTTTGCATGCTGACCAACTAGTGACGCTCTTGAATAGTTTATTCTTGAGACTAATTCCCAACAGTGCTTAATTTGTAAATAAAAAGGTTCCGGTGCCCAAAGCCCTCATGTTAAACACGCGGCTGCTGCAATTAAATGTGCCAACACTGAATACTGAGGCAGCGTAATCCTGAAGCCATCTCGGGCCTCTTCATTCCATTTATAGCCACTCCCTGCCCCTTCAGTGCACTCTTGCAACTTTCTACTTTCTCCCTCTGTGCTGCTTTTTTCGTTTTTCTCTTCCTCCGCCTTTGCCATACGTGTCTTTTGCTCACAGTAAATGGCTGAGTCAAAAGAATGAGCGCTGGCCCTAAAAAATAAGTGCCGGTTCTCAGCACCGGAAACAGCAAGCACAAATTAAGTACTGGCTCCTTACTACCAGCTGCTGCCAACCACTTCAAAATAGGGATCTTCGAAAGAGTAGTTGTTTGTTCGTGTCCGAAGCTTGGGAATGCCAGGTGTGTCAGTAGTGTGTCTGCATGCATGTGTGCTTGCACATCTCTGCATGCATATGCTTGCATGACTGCATGAGCCTATTTACCAGACAGGTTCAGGCGTTTCTATATTTCTTCTTGGGGATGAATTGTAATGGTGATTGAATGATTGTAGCTTGTCAAAAAGGGTGAGCTCAGTAGTTTTTAGGTTCAGCGTGCTTTGCTCTTTGACCTGTTGTAATCCACCTGTGGGCTTTTAACCACGCCCACCCATTATTATCACTAGTTCATGGGCTTGCCTTTCAAAAATCCTTTGTTATCCCTCCTAAATGCTTTATGTTTGTCCCTCATTGGGGCGGTTTTGTTACCGCCTTAGACCCTGTTATACGGATAATTGCACATTTGCCGATAGTTTACTGCGAACTGACTTCTTTTTCCTTTTGTGTGTCTCCTTCATGCTCATGCTCATGGTGCTTTGAATCGGCTCACTTATGCCAACTGTTTTACTTTTCATTTTCAATTTATGTGGCAATAAAAGTACAGTTAGGAATTTACAACGCTAATAGCTCTAACTCAAGCAAATGCGAGACCCATTGCATTGCAAATGCTTGTTTATAATTGGTCATAAGACCGAGACTATCAATAAAACTAATAAAAAGGTCTAAAAGTCACTGCAAGTCCCTTGCTGTATGTGCAACTAAAACAGCATCATCTGCATATAAAAGAATGGCAGCAGTCAACCAGCCGCACTCGGAACATCTTACAACTGTTCAATTAAAATAGATTCTAAGAAATTTGAATAGAGAATGAAGACAAAGGGGGCCAGGATACAACCCTGACAAACCCGTCTCTTCAGTCTAAATTGCTGTGGATCCCCACCGGGGACATTCCTCACCGAGGCTGCAAGACCATCATGCAAATCTTTCAAGAAAGTGAGAGTGCATGCTCAACCCCGATGCACGGCCCAGAGCGTAGCTCAATTAACCCTTTTTAAATGCCATGCTGAGGTCCATGAAGGTGCTAGGGCATTTTACGAATCTAAAATATTATATTATTAACCTGCATGAGAATTCCTTATAGGCCTCAACTAAACACTGCTTTAAACGTGGTTTTGCAATCAAAGCCTGCATAAAGAATGTGCTTTTTATTTGAACTACTGGCAAGGACAATTCCTTATTTCCTTCTCTTCCTTCTTCTTTTTTGTCTTTTTAAAAGTTTGACCTGTGTCACCATCATACATGCTTCATGATGCACATTCTTTATTATGAATAGAGAAAGTGTTAAAACTTAGCTGCCTGACCAATTGGCCTGTGAAAGACTGCTTGTAATGTTAGAATTATTCTTAAAAGTTATTTTTATATGAATATGTGTTTCTGCAAGGAGTATGAGAAAGGCAATGACTTCATTTTGAATGTATCATACTCACCTTGTTTTCTGTCTTATAGACACCATATGGTGAGAAGAAACCAGGATGTTTGAAGCTGCTATAGATAATAGCTGAATGTGTTGTGTGTTTAGAATGTTCTTTGTTTAAACTTGCAAAGTCAACAGAAAAAGTCTTGCTCTCATGATGACATAACTCTCCCATTGCATAGAGCAAAGGATTATCTACCGAAGTTTTATATTTTTTGCATTTTACAATATTATAAGAGTGTGTTTTCAGACTAGACAGGGAGGATACACATTCCCTTGAGGGAGAGCACCTTGACTGACACATTCTGACTTAGACATTTTGCTATGGCACCTCAGCTCTACTCTGAGACCTATTTTATTTTTGCTTCACTTTTAGCTAAATGATTTCATATAATCCGCAAACATCTCTTCATGGGATGTTATTTGGATAAATAAATGCTTTAGCATTCGCGCCAAGGACTCTTCGTGGGTTCTAATTAGATTCCAACCTAGCCATAGGCTTATTTAGAATAGGGATTAGATTATATGGAACATACAACATGCTATGTTCTGTAACCTTATTGAATCATGTTATGCTGAATAAGATTAAATGAATTACAACTTAAATAAATCTTCTAAACTATAATCTAAACTCTCACTTTTAACTCATATACAACTGAATTGGTAAAGGTCCCACCTCTTGGGCCCAGTGGGGTGCGGGAACTTCAACTTCAAGGTGAGAGAAAACTAATAACAATTTGAGGTTTTCTTATAGTCGCCTTCAGCAAAGGTTAAATGACTTGAGTCCCACTTTTCTCTGGTATAATTTGTAATTAACAGATGTAAGTTGAGGATTTGCTACACGGTACCGTGGCCTGATCTAAACCCATACTGAATGTCAGACAAAATGTTTTGAACATTTGCAAATGTGGCGAGGATGATCCAAAAGCATCCGGCCGACAATTTTAAACTCTGAGTACACCAATGAGATGGGTCAGTAACAGGCTGGATGTGCTCTACTCCCCTTTTTGAATACAGTATGATCACAGAGTGGTGCCAACCAGGTGGCAGAGAACCACAAATGGCAGTATTTAGGTTCTGGATCAACAGGGGTGCCCACAAGTCAACTTGAGATGTGTACAAATCTTTGGGGTTCTCATCACTTCCAGGAAACTTTCCTGAGGTAGAGACAAAATGGCCTTTCTTACTTCCTCCCACCGAAAAGTAAACCTGGAGCTCTACTGAGCAAAGGTATGGTTTGTTCTGTGCCCTCATTATCATATATTGCCGCTAAATTATTGGTCCATTCCTGGGCTGTGATGATAAAAGACTGATCTGACAGCTGCTCAGAACTGAACAGTGGATGATTCACTACCCTCCGAAGGCTGCAATGTCCCAGGATACACTTGCCACCAATAGGTTTCCCATGTCTCCTCCTTTAAATTAAGGCAGACATTATGACATTGGCAGTGCACTGACCCCCACTGTTGAAGTGGCGGTAATACCGCCAAATTATGACCATGGCGGTGATACCTCCCATAGACAGCCAATGTACCACACCAACCGCCAGGGCGTTAACACCACTGAACCGGCTGTAGCCACCTACAGCCAGGCAGAAGTCAAGGTATCGCCCACCATATTAGACATAGTAAACTGCAAGGATTTCCGGGGTAGTAGAAACGCCATCAAAAGCCTGGCGGAAACACAGAACAGAAAATGAAAGACTCGCCATCGGGGACACAGAGGACTCCCCGGCCTTCACGGAACCAGAACTCCAAGTCTTCCCAATGCTCTACCATGCATGGTCGTCCTGGAGCACCAACGCCGACGGTGAGTACAGCCACCTAGCACACAAGGGAGGTAGGGAGGAAAAGGAGAGTGACGCACGCAGAAGACACATCATACACACACACCACATACACAGATCCTGATGCAGAGTAAAATGACTGTCAACAATTCTGAAGTACAAACTATGTAATTTGCTGCTAACAGCCACCATAATAAATCATGAAATTAAAATGCATTTGTAAAGGTATAGATAGGGTCAATGGTCAGTCCAAAGTACCGAAGGCTAGATGGCCACAGGGCATAGTCCAAGCCCCAACTTGATTCCTGACAACATCCGGATTCCACTGTTCAGGGGCATCATGTTGAAAATGGGCAGGCACCTCAGGGGGAATGGGGGTTGGGGAGGCACCTAAGCTAGAGTTGGTTTCATGCCCACTGGTTCTGGAGGGGGCTCCTTGCCCAATAGTCTCTGGAGGGTAGTGAAATACCACAGTCTCAGGAGTGGGTATTATGCCCACTGGTTCTGGAGGGGGATGCTTGCCCAACAGTCTCTGGAGGGTAGTGAAAGGCCACAGTATCTGGAGGGTGGGCAACATGCCCTCAGATGGTGGAGGGGGCTTCTTGGGGCCTTTGCTGCTGGAGGGGACTCCTTGCCCTCAGATGGTGGAGGGGGCTCCTTGCTCTCATCTGGTGGAGAGGGATCCTTTCTCCCAGATGGTGAAGAGGGCTCCTTGGGTTCCTTTGCTAGTGGAGGGGGATTCTTTGGTTTCTCTGGTGGTGGAGGGGGCTCCTTGGGTTCGTTTGGTGGTGGAGGGGGCTCCTTGGGTTCCTTTGGTGGCAGAGGGGGATCCATGGGTTCCCTCTTGTGACAGGCCCCCTTGGCCTTTGTCATGTGACTTGTGTCCTTGCCTCCAGGTCTAGGAGGTGTCTCCACTGACCCCGTCCTCTGTCCCTTAGGTTTTGCCACCTTAGTCCTCTGTTTCTGAGGCAGAGGTGTGGACATACTGGGAGTGTCTGCCTGCACACTCAGGGGCCCCTTAGTGCCTGCAGCAGATTTCTTGGTGGGAGCAGTGGCAGACTGGTTGGCTAAGGTGTTGGGCTGGGTCGTTGGGACCCTGCACTTACGGGCAGGACAGGGGGAGGGGGAAGGAAGAGGTCAAGATGGGTAAGGAAAAGCTTCTTAGGGACAATGGGGAAGGATGTGGGAGGAGGGATGGGAGTGGAGGTAGAGGTAGTGGTTGTAGGGGGTGTAAGTTTGTTGGGCTTTGGTGCAGGTGCATGGACAGTGTGCATGTTTGAGGTGGATGGCTGTTGGGTGTCTGAGTGCAAGCCTTTGTGTCTCTCAGAGGGGGCATACAGGGTGGGAGAGGACAAACAGGACGTGTAGATAGATGTTGTGGAGGTGTCTGCAAGTGAGGTGGGTGTGCTGCCTAATGTGGTGATGGTGTTTGTGGCTGTTGGTGCAGTCCATGCAGGTGTGAGTGCGGATGTAACTGTGAGGGAGGAGGAGGAGGGGGAGACAGTGGAGGCAGTGGATGTTGTTGTGTGTGCAACTGTTTGTGTGAGTGCTTGTGGCTTGAAGTTTTCTACCTGTGTTTGTCTGTGCCACTCTTGTGTGATGTTTTGTGTTCATGCTTGTCTGTGTGTGTGCATGGAATGGGTTGGGGTTGAGAAGACTGGGACTGGGAAGCGGTAGTTGGAGGGTGGACAGTAGGATCAGGGACACTGACTGCCATCAGAGAGGAGGCCAGAGCCTGAAACCATCTCTGTAGGGCCACCGACCAACTGTGGATGCCCTCCAGGTATGCATTGCATTGCTGCATCTGGGATGCCAGCCCCGGGATTGCATTCACTATGGTTGACTTCCCTACATAGATGGATCTCAGGAGGTCAATTGGCTCCTCACTGAGGACAGCAGGACATACTGGGGCAAGGCCTGAGGTGCCTGGGGTGAAGGAGATGCCACCTTCCTGGGTTAGTGGGCATGGGCAACTCAGTGGGGGGCTACTGGGAGGGCGGTGCTGGTACAGGGTGGCGGCTGTACCTGTAGCTGGGGTGGGTCTAGATGTGTCTGCCACCACCAGGGAGCTCCCATCAGAGAAGGATTCAGAGTCAGTGTTGTCACCTCCTTACCCTGCTGTGGTGTTCCCCTCTCCCTCCATCCCACTGGTCCCCTTGGCGTCAGAGGCCTCTGCCTCCTAGGTCCTGTGGACTACATCTCCCTCACTCACTGGTGCCCCTGCTCCTCTGCCAGATGATGCTAATGCACACATGGACAGGATGACAGAAGAAAATAGGAGAGGAGAGAGAAAGGGAGCACTGGGTCAAATACAGCACCAACACTACAGATGGCATACACATTACCATCACACACAGGGACCAAGATTGAACACTACACTGCACTGGCATTCCATTGGCTAGGTACCACAGCAAGATGCGAGCCAACCACCGCCATCTGCACCCCTCTTGGGACCTCTTAAGCCCTGTCTAACATGGAATGCCACCTAGCTAGCTAACATGATTTTGCTATTCACCCATTTACCCTGAGCTGGACCACGCAGCAGTGTATGAGCTGGCATTAAGGGGCACCCACGGACTGAAACCCACCACCAGCATCCTATGCCAGGCAACAAAGATGGGTGTTACACACACTGTACTCACCCCCTTCTGGCTCCTGTGCTGCCCTCAAGCGCCCGTCCAGCTCTGGGTGGGCCACTACCAGTATGCGGGCCATCAGGGGGTCAGCTTCCAACGGGCACCCCTCCCTCATTGGGAGGCTATCCCCAGCTGGGCATCCACGGTCTTCGGGGCCCAGAATCTCAGCTCCTTCCACCATTTCCTGCAGTGGGTGCTTTGCTTGCTATAGATGCCCAAGGGCCGCACATCCTTGGTGATGGCACGCCACAATCCCTTCCTCTGGTGGGTGGTGACCTGCAGAGGAAACACAGACAGGAGGACACCATTAACCATACAATCCAGTCTGCCACACATATGTCCCACAAAAACCATTTCCCCTCATCAGGCACACACATCACCTGGAGCACTGCATGTACACTATTACCTGCAATACCCCCCACCCAAATGACACACTGCCAGCACACGCACATCTCCATGCAACCTTGTTGCATGCATCGTCCCCATGGTGTACTCACTTGTTGATCTGGAGGCCCATACAGCTGTCCATACAAGGGTAGGACCCCATCCACCAGTCGCCCCAACTCCTCTGAAGTGAAGGCAGGGGCCCTTTCCCCTGTCACAGGGGCCATGGCAGGTTCCAAAAAGAGGTCACAACAGCACACGCACTGGAGGTGTTGTCCTGTGGAAAGTCAGGAATCAAGTGAGGTTAGAGGAAAATGGCTGTCACGTCTGTGGCGGTGTACACCGTCACCGCTGCCGGTGATCCTTATTGGACCCTATACTCCATAGAGCTCCATTTTAGCCAATGAGGGATAGCACAGCAGTGCAAGACCAACTTTCGCCATGACGCCCAATGCCGGTGGAGTTACATTACTTCCATCTGTCCCTACATACAGGACAGGCGGTCGCCATTTTATGGTGCAGGTCAACATTCTTAAATTGAAAACTGAGTCATTGCTGTCAGTTGTATATACATTGCCATTTACATAGTCCAGTTACATACATGGTCAAGGTACACTGAAGTGGTGGTTTCATTGTTCAGTTTATCACTCCGTTCTCACTCTTGTGTCCTCTCGGTACCTATCCACTGCGGAGGAATAGGAGGAGGAGGCAAGCCCCCATGGACATACCCCTTGTGGAATTGGCTACACTGGAGAACAGAAACATTATACTCACCTATAGACTGGACAGGACCCCAATCACAGATCTGTGTGCACAATTGGAGCCTGATCTGCTGTCTGCTATCCATCAACCCACTGGGATTCCCCCTCTTTTGCAGGTCCTATCAGTGATCCATTTACTGGAACAGGCTCTTTCCAAGTGATAGCGTGCTTGACTGTAGGAATGTCAAAGCCAATGTTCTCAATAGTGCTGGCAAGAGTTTTGGCTGCCCTGCTCAAACACATGTGCGGCTCCATCATTTTTCCCCACGTGGATGATTTGGCCAATGAGAAGGCTGGTTTCTATGGAATGGGACATGTTCCAAATGTTATTGGGGCCATTGATGGGACACAGATAGCATTTGTACCCCCCTCCCCCGGCCAATGAACAGGTGTTCAGGAATTGAAAGAGTTTCCACTCACTCATTGTAAAAATGGTGTGCCTGGCTGACCAGTACATCTCCCAGGTCACTGCCAATTATCCTAGGTCAGTGCATGACGCCTTTGTCTTGAGGAACAGTAGCATCCTAAATGTGATGGCATAACTACAGAGGCACAGGGTGTGGCTTGTAAGTGAGCCTGAGTCCCCACCCAATGTGTGTTAGTGTATGCCTTCAGGAGTTATCCCCCATGCCATTGTGCAAGGCTAATGTTTGTCTCTCACTTCTTGCAGGTGACTCTGGCTGCCCAAACCTGTCCTGGCTCTTGACCCCTGTAAGGAATCCAAGGACAAGGGCTGAGAATAGGTATAATGATGTTCATGGGTGAATCAGTTAACTAATTGAGAGGAACGTCGGTCTCCTGAAGGCCAGGTTCAGATGCCTGCATCTGACAGGTGGAGCCCTCTGCTCCTCCCCTCGGAAGGTCTGCCAGATAGTTGTTGTATTCTGCATGTTGCAAAACCTGGCCTATCTGCAGGAGGAGAAGGGTGAAAATGCTCCAGTGGCAGCAGTAGACCCTGAGGACAGTGAGGATGAGGAGGTAGAGGATGAGGATGTGGACAGCAGGACATCAGATATACGGCAGTACTTCCAATGACACACAGGTAAGAGAGCGGAACTGACCATTCCTCTGATTATTGTTTTCTGTGTGGCTGTAGCATGATGGCAGTCACTTCCTTAGCATGCCAACTGACTGTCACCTATGCCTTCCCATTTTGCAGATTTTGGTGTGGTTACAACTGTGTATTGATGTAATGACTACAAAATTCTATAGGCCATTTTTTGGAGGGAATCACAAAGTTCAGGACAACTGCGCAAGATTAAATAGTTCAAAACATTGCACCTTTTTGTTAGATAAAGCATTATCACTCAAGTTGTGCTCAAGGGTGTTTATTGAAGTGAAGCATTTTGAAGGAATAGTGCAATGGAATGGGGTGATGGTAGAGGTAAGTCCATGATATTGGTCCTGCCTGTTTGTAGCACAGGTCCAGCATTCCAGGGGCCACAGGAAGGGGAGCAATGGCATTCCAAAGTGGAAAAGGTGACAGATTTGAACACAAGGGGGACATTCAGGAGGGTCTCATTTCCTGCCAGTAGTCTTGGCAAATGTCTCTGGTGTATGTCTGGGTTGCAAGGAACATTTGTGGGATTGTTCTCCTTCTGTAGGGGGAGGGGTGCTGGTGGCCTGTGGGTCCTGTGGCAGGGCCTGCTGTCCAATGGCTGCAGCAGGTGTGGAGGGGTGTTCAGCTGACTGGCTAGTGGTAGCGGCCCACTGGTGTGGTGTGTAGTCCCTCATTATGTTGGCCATATCACCCAGCACCCCTGCTATGAGACCATGGTAGTGTTGAGGGCCTGTAATTCTTTTCTGATCTCCTGGTGGTGTTGCTCCTGCAGCCGCTGGTTCTCCTGCATGATGTCTATCACCTGACCCATCTTGCCCTGTGATTTTTGGTAAGACCCCAGGACATGGGTGAGTACCTTCTGGGCAGTCGGTTCCATGAGCATATCCTCCCTCTGGTGCACAGCTGCCCTCCGTGTGTCCCTGTCCCCTGGTGCCTGTGTCCCCTGAACGGTGTGCCCACTGCCACTGACCCCTGAACCCTGATTGTCTTGGCTGTGAGTTGTGGACTGGAGTCCCTGTACAGGTGGGCACACTGATTGACTTGTCCTGGGGACAGAGGTGTGGGGACGTTGGGTGGCTGCTGTATGTAGTATTCTGATGGGGGAGGCTCTGTGGTGGACTGGGTGTGGGCTGGGCTATCTGACTGACCAGTGGTCCATGATGGGCCAGGGAGTTCATCCAGATCCAGTAGTCCAAAGTTGCTGTCATCACTGGGGGCATGTTTTGGTGGGGGACTGGGTAGCCATGGCACCTCGTCACCGGTGGGATTGGCTGGGGCATCTGTGAGGATATAAGTGGTGTATTATGCTACATGTCTGTGACATATTCTACATCCGTAGCTTCCCCTATATTGTTGCTGTTGTCCTGCCACCTTTGTTTGTGCGAGTGCCTATACTCGTTATGGGGCCGCTATTTGCGACCCACCTCATGAATATTTATGAGGTGGGTCATTGCGACCCCATAGCGAGTCGCAGTCGGTGTCTGAGACACCGTACTGCATACCAATTTGCGACTTGCAAATTGCGAGTCGCAGGGACTCGCAATTTGCAAGTCGCAATTTGGTTCTTTGCTACATCTGGCCCTAAGTTCTTTTCACACCAAGCTATATGTGTTGCAAAACATCCTCACCTCTCTCTTCTTTTATAGGGTCTCCAGCAGCTCTTTATGAGCTCTGGGGCACTTCTATTCAAACCATTTGCAGTGGGGTGGAGAAGGCATCAGCTCTAGAAAGGGCAGACCCACACATGCTGGTAAAAGCTGCCAAAATACTGGCATCAGTGGCTTCCACATTTAAACAGGTTAAAAACTCAGTTTGATATGTAAAAAGCTAATTAAAAATAAAATCGGCAGGTACAAATTTACCCTTCAGCCCTGGTCTTTTAATGTGACAGATTTCTTAAATAAGCACCCAGCATCCACCGGCATCTCGCACACAAAGAGAGGATTATTGACACTGTGTGTCACCCATTACACTTTAAGATTTACATAAGAAAATTCTAAACATACTGAAACAAAATTATAATCAATTATAGACCTTCCTCCCGCCCCATTAAATGTGGGTGCCATCTGTTCATGTCTAGAACAAATAAACTAGATTATAGTCTGAGATCAAGTTTTTTTAACATATGTCACTGTGGGGTATGTTTGAGGTGCACCGGCTCAATATTTGATGATAAATTGCTGGTGTCCCTATTCATATGACAAACCATGTAGCAGTGCAGATTAAAATCGCCCATCAATATAATCACCATAAAATTGGTCATACAATGAGAAAAATTATTGAAAAACATTCTAAAATCCCTAACAACATCATGCTCATCTTTAATTGAGGTTAAATTATAACAAATCACAGTCAACAACCTATGCATGTTTGGAAATGTCAATAGAATACCTAGGATATTGGGAGAGTTAGAGAAAATCACTTCTGATTTATAGTTCAAACATAATCTCGCTGGCCCTCCTCTGGGTCTACCATGAGTCGAAGGAATGGCTGTGGAGGCAAATCTAACATATCCATCTAGATACACAATCTCCTTTGTATCCCAAGTCCCCTGATGCCTAATGATATCATAAGTGGAAAGAATCATGATGCACACCTCATCAGATATTTTACTTTGTACCCCTGCTGTATTCCACCTTAACACTTTAGGGTCTCTGTGTAAGCTAGAGTTATTAAAATTAAAACAGTTTCCTACCCGAGGAGTAGGGGCCAATCAGTCTGGATCATCTAAACTGGTCAGGCATTCAAAGTGGTTGCTATGGTGCAGGCTAGGACCCTGTCCCTGATGGCATGTTTGGACTGAGCCCCCTCTCCACAACAGCCTAAAGAAGAATCCTAGAAGGAGTTCTATCATTCTTCTCCTCAGAACAGCACTGGACCATGATAATCTCTTCAAATAAGGACTGCTTAGGGTTTATCCTACCAATCAGCCAATGTTTGTGACTTTTTTTTAGCTGTAGATAACTTTTAGTTTCCTTGCATTTAAAAGAGAGAACATTGGTCATCACTAATACATTTGGGGTGGATTCTGGTGGCAACTGAATGACCACATTGCAGGGCTTTTCCTCTGAGAAACTCTCAACTGCGTGATGGGTATCCCCTGCATGGTTGCCCAATGTCTCACTTTGAGTGTTATTATGGACAGAATTCCTATTGCGCATGGGAAGCTGACTGAACATTTAGAGGTGATGGAGTAACATAAGCTGTGTTGACAGCTATATTTTCAGCAGTCCCTGGCTACACGTTGGTCTTTTAAGTATCAAGATGGGTAATGCCTCCTGCGGTGGCCCTGTTGGGCAACATTAGGAACATTAGGGTAGTGGTGGTCAAGGGGGCTGTTTTGCCCAAGAGATTTACTATTTGCGTATGGATGAGCCCGATGGTTATTCCCAGTTTCCCCACCACCTCTTCCAATTTAACAATCTGAATATTAAGTGCATCAAAGACAGTCAATAATTACATTTCCAGTCTTGGTGACTGCAAGACCCCATATATCAAACTGATCCTGGGCAGTGTTCCCCTTTGTCACCCCATTTCCTAACTTGCTTCCAGACTGGGATTTACTTGATATCACAGTGTTTTTGCTTTTTGACCTTGCACCTTCCCTACAGGCTCCAGGCAGTTTACAGGTTGTTGTACATTTGGGGTTGAGAGTATGGTTTACAGGTGCAACCTCACTGTTAGAACTGTGCAGGGAGCCACATAAGTTGGAGGCACCCTCAGTTAATGCTTCATTGGACAAATCCTCTACTTGGTCCCTTAAAGGGTCAAACTCACTGCAGTTTATTGTCAGCTGGTCATCAACACTAAAAATAACCAGAGCCAGAACAAATAGAAATGACTTAACAGTGATTATAACTGTTAGACTTGACAGCCTTAGGGTGGTCACCCCTAACTTTTTGCCTGCCTCCCTCCACTTTTTGGCACTGTTTTTGCTGGTTTTTAGACTCTGCGCACTTTACCACTGCCATATGCTCTCTCCCTTTAAACATGGTAACATTGGATCATACCCAATACGACTATTTAATTTACTTATAAGTCCCTTGTAGAATGCACTATATTTATTTAAAAGTACTTGCCAAGCCTAAAAACTCCCCATTTTCTACATATAAGTCACCCCTAAGGTGTGCCCTAGGTAGCCCCTAGGGCAGGGTGCTGTGAGGGTAAAAGGTAGGACATGTACCTGTGTAGTTTACATGTCCTGGTATTGTAAAACTCCTAAATTCATATTTACACTACTGTGAGGCCTGCTCACTTCATAGGCTAACATTGGGGCTGCCCTCATAGATTGTTGGAGTGGTAGCTGCTGATCTGAAAGGAGTAGGAAGGTCATATTTAGTATGGCCAGAATGGTAATACAAAATTCTGCTGACTGGTGAAGTTGGATTTAATATTACTATTTTAGAAATGCCACTTTTAGAAAGTGAGCATTTCTCTGCACTTAAATCTTTCTGTGAATTACAATCCACGTCTGGCTGAGTTTAGTTGACAGCTCCTTGTGCATTCACTCAGACACACCCCAAACACAGGATACTCAGCCTCACTTGTATACATCTGCATTTTGAATGGGTCTTCCTGGGCTGGGAGGGTGGAGGGCCTGCTCTCACACAAAGGACTGCCACACCCCCTCCTGGGACCATGGCAGACGGGATTGAACTGAAAGAGGACCTGGTGCACTTCTAAACCACTCTTTGAAGTCTCCACCACTTCAAAGGCACATTTGGGTATAAAAACAGGGCCTCTGCCCTACCATCTCAGACACTTCCTGGAGAAGAAACTTGTAACCAGAACCTGCATCCTGCCCAGAAGAACTGCCTGGCTGCCCAAAGGACTCACCTGACTGCTTTTTGTGAAGGACTGCTGCCTTGCTGTTGGCCTGCTGCCTTGCTGCTCTCTGGCTGTGGTGAAGACGTGCTCACCAAGGGCTTGGATAGAGCTTGCCTCCTGTTCCCTGAAGTCTCAGGACCAAAAAGACTTCTCTCTTGCAAATGGACTCCTTGTGCGGTGACAATTTGATGCACAGCTTGCTAAAACTGACGCACAGGCTGTCCCACAGTGAGAAATTCACTGCATGCTGAACCAGAACGACGCAACCCAACTTCGCAAGGAGAAGATCGACGCAGCGCCTCCGTTGTGACTGGAACTTTGACGCACGGCCCACCGGATCGACGCACAGCCGACCTGGATGACGCAGCCCGACTTCCAGAGGGGAAATCGACGCAGCGCCTGATGTGCGGGAGAAACTTCCCCGCAGCGCCCATCGGAACGACGCAGAGCTTGTGACTTTACTCCGCAAGCCCAGGATTCCACACACAGACCCCAGGGCGTCTGAAAACCCTGCAACCCAAAGAGGATCCATGACCGAGCGCCGGAAATTAAAGCACAGCCGTCCCTGCGTGGAAACTAAACAACACATCGCCGTGTGCGGCAAGAGAAATCAACGCACACCCCTTTGTTCCCACGCTTCTCCTCCTCTGCGACCCTTTGCGGAGATTTTTCACGCAAAACAGGTACTTTGTTCTTGAAAGAGACTTTGGCGGTCATTACAACATTGGCGGTAAAAGCCGCTTACTGCCGTGCAGAAGACTGCCAATACACCGCCGCGGAATTCCACCACAGCTATTATGACCCACAGCTCGGAATCCGCCAAAATTCTGTCACCCACACAAGTCCGCCACACAAAAGGTCAGTGATAAACTGGTGAAAGCAAATCAGTCACACCAACAGAAATACGCCCACACTATCACGACCCACAAATCCACGCACTCTTACAAAACACAGCCATATTGGAAAATTCGAAATAAACACACCTGATACACATACACACACATACACACACCACTCCCACACACCCAATACAATATAAAACACTCACCCACATCACCCACAAACCCCTACGACCACAAATCACGAACGAAAGCCAGAGAGAGACACCACCATCAACAACACTAGCATCCACAGGCACACAACACCATCACCCACATAACTTCCACACACCTCACACAACACCCCACTACATATCAGCACACTTATCTCCCCACACACCACCCCACACATCACCTACACCACCCCATGGCACGGCAAAGACACCCCAGGTTCTCAGAGGAGGAGCTCATGGTCATGGTGGAGGAAATCGTCCGGGTAGAGCCACTGCTATTTGGATCACAGGTGCAGCACACCTCAATTGCAAGGAAGATGGAGCTATGGCGAAGAATAGTGGACAGGGTAAATGCAGTGGGACAGCACCCAAGAAATCGCGAGGACATCAGGAAGAGGTGGAACGACCTACGGGGGAAGGTGCGTTCCGTGGTCTCCAGACACCACCTGGCGGTTCAGTGGACTGGCGGCGGACCCCCACCTCCTCCCCCACAACTAACAACATGGGAGGAGCAGGTCTTGGCGATTCTGCATCCTGAGGGCCTCGCAGGAGTAGGTGGAGGAATGGACTCTGGTAAGTCAAATCTTAACTATTATATCCTCCACCCTACCTGCATGCCACCACATACCCCCATCCTCACCCTCACCCCCATCACTCTAACTCCTCACAAATGTCCCAAAATCACAAACCACACATCCCAACACCAAGCCCTGCATGCAACAACAAAGCATGGACACCCATCACTAAAGCATGGCCACTGCACATACACCTTCACCCCCCTAAACCATCATCACACAAGGTCCCACACAGGAATGCTAGCACTGGGGTACACGGTCACCCACCCATTGCACACCATGACACACACAGATGCAATAATCATGCTTTTATACCCCTGCAGGACCCAATGTCACCGGACAGGAGGGTCCACACATGTCCACACCACCAACAGAAGAGGCCCACAGTGATGACAGAACCACTGTCCAACTGGATCTAGATGACCAGCCTGGCCCATCGGGGACCTCGGGACAGTTGGTTCCCATCACACAGTCACAGGCCACTACAGAGTTTCCCCCTCTGGAAACACCAGCACAGCACCCACCCAGCGGGCCCATACCTCCGTCCCCAGGACACGTCAATCAGCTGTGTGTCCACCACTACAGGGAACCCAGGCTAACCCACCACCCCAACAACAACAGGGACCTGGGGGCAGTGGTAGTGGGAACATGGTCCAGGGGACGGAGGCCCAGGAACACAGGGGAACTGGGAAGGCTGCTGTCCGACAGGGGGAGGACAGGCCCAGGGAACCCACTCTACATGAGGCCCTTTCCTCCATCATGGGAGCCTACCACCACTCCCAGGAGACAATGGCAACGGTACTGGCCAAGTTTCAGGATACCCAGCGCCTGCAGGAGGAACAGTATATGGGCTTCAGGGAGGAACTCCGAACCATCAATTCCACCCTGGACACCATCGTAGGGGTGCTGAAGGAAGTACTCAACAACAGGAGGGACACTGTTGCACTACAAGGGGACCCTGACACTAGCCTGGACGATGAACTGCCCACCACCTCCTCCGGCGCTAGTGGACAGGAGGCACCGCCACAGGACCACCACACCAGCACCCCACCCCCTGCAGAGGGATAACCACCTCGCAGACGGTCCCTGAGATCCAGGACAAAGACAGGGAACGATGCCAAGACCCCCGCCAAGAAATGAGACCACCCTGATTGTTATCCTACTGTCCCACTTTGTCACCCTGTCCATCCTTAAACTGCCCCAGCCCCACCCCCTATGCCCATTTGGGTATTGCACCTGTGAGACTAATAGACTGGACTCTGCCATGGACATTCCTCCGCCATCACCCCTCACCATTTTACAACCCCCTCCAATATTGAGCACTTAAATAAACACCCTTAAAGCACAAAACAATCTGGAGTCTCTCTGTGATTTTGGAATACTGTGTTAGCAACAACTGTGGCAAAAAGCTTTTTCATTGGTAGTGGCAACATACTTATGTCACACAGCTGTAGTCCATGAGGAATCAAAGCAGATGTCACACAGTGGGACCCACATCTGTGAAATCGTAAGGGAAAGTGACAACTCAGTGACCATAACCTTGGGTGAAAACGACAGACAGTAGAGAGGTAGTAGTGTTTAAGTACATGTAGTAGGCAGGTTTGTATTCTTACCTGTGTCTCACTGGAAATATTGCTGGATCACTGAGTCCCTGTTGTCCATGTCATCTTCCTCTGCTTTTTCGTCTTCACTGTCCACAGGCTCCACAGCTGCAACAATACCACCATCTGGACCATCCTCCTGCAGAAAAAGCACCTGCCGTCGCAAAGCCAAGTTGTGAAGCATACAGCAGGCCACGATGATCTGGCACACCTTCTTTGGTGAGTAGAATAGGGAACCACATGTCAGATAGAGGCACCTGAACCTGGCTTTCAGGAGGCCGAAGGTCCCCTCGATCACCCTCTGTGTTCGCCCATGGGCCTCATTGTAGCGTTCCTCTGCCCTTGACCTGGGATTCCTCACTGGGGTCAGTAGCCATGACAGGTTGGGGTAACCAGAGTCACCTGCAAATGGCGAGGGACAATTGTTAGACACACACTAACCTGGAGGGATATCCCCAGACCCACAAACCAATCCCACTGACTAGCTTCCAGGTGCTCACCTAATAGCAACACACGGTGCCTCTGGAGTTGACCCATCACATAAGGGATGCTGCTATTCCGCAGGATGTAGGTATCATGCACTGAGCCAGGGAACATCGCATTCACATGGGAGATGTACTGGTCTGCCAAACATACCATCTGTACATTCATCGAATTATAACTCTTCCGGTTTCTGTACACCTGTTCACTCCTGTGGGGGGGTACCAAAGCCACATGTGTCCCATCAATGGCACCTATGATGTTGGGGATATGTCCCAGGGCATAGAAGTCACCTTTCACTGTAGGCAAATCCTCCACCTGAGGGAAAAAGATGTAGCTCCGCATGTGTTTCAGCAGGGCAGACAACACTCTGGACAACACATTGGAGAACATAGGCTGGGACATCCCTGATGCTATGGCCACTGTTGTTTGAAATGACCCACTTGCAAGGAAATGGAGAACTGACAGCACCTGCACTTGAGGGGGGATTCCTGTGGGATGGCGGATGGCTGACATCAGGTCTGGCTCCAACTGGGTACACAGTTCCTGGATTGTGGCACGGTCAAGCCTGTATGTGATTATCACATGTCTTTCCTCCATTGTCGACAGGTCCACCAACGGACGGTACACTGGAGGATGCCGCCATCTCCTCACATGTCCCAGCGGACGGTGCCTATAAAGGACAACAGCGTGCACAGAGTCAGACAACTCAGAGGTACGTACCCACAGCTTACACAGAACACCATTCATACTCAAAAAGTGGCCTGTATGTGTGTTGAGTCTAGGCCTAGGTATGTGTGACGCAGTTGAAAATGAAGCCATGTGGGCCCCTGAAATGGCGGCTGCCTGATTTATAAAGTGGGACAATGGGATGTGAGGTAACTGCGCTGGCGTTGTACACCGTCGCAGTAGGCGGTCGAAGACCGCGGCGCAATGCTGCATTGGTTAACTTTGGACCCTACGGGTCCCAGGAGCCAATGACGATGTACGCCGGCGATGACAGTACGCACCGCCGTGGATGTGACCGCCATTTTCTCTCTGTATAATCACTCGATACCTGATCTTCAACAGGAGAGGACCTACACTGCAAGTGCTGCTCTGACCTCGGTCTGGAAGAGACAACGGCTCGAGTGTCTGGGGAAAGGGCCCCTGCCTTTACATCGGAGGAGTTGGAGAAACTCGTGGAAGGGGTCCTCCCCCAGTACATGCTACTCTACGGTCCTCCAGACAAACAGGTAAGTACACTGGGAGCATGATGTATGGGCTATGCCTGTGTGGAGAGGGGTGGATGTAAGAAGGAAGGGGGGAGAGTGCGGCTTGCATGAAATGACAGTCAGTGCATGTGCCACATGGCAAGGGTAGGGATGGGGGCCAATCATTTTGACGGTGCAGATGGTAATAACTTTCTGTTCCCCCTGTACAAATCATGTAGGTCAGCGCCCACCAGATAAAACATATTTGGCGTGCCATCGCCAAGGACGTCCGGACCCTGGGGATCTACCACAGACGGAGCACCCACTGCCGGAAAAGATGGGAGGACATTCGCCGCTGGAGCAAGAAAGTGGCGGAGGCTCAGCTGGGGATGGCCTCCCAACGTGGAAGGGGTGCCCATTGCACCATGACCCCCCTGAAGTTCAGGATCCTGGCGGTGGCGTATCCAGAGTTGGATGGGCGCTTAAGGGCATCACAGCAGACACAAGGGGGTGAGTACACTCGCATTCTGCTGACTTTGCGTGCAGTGGAGGGGTCTGGGTGGGGGAGGTGGGCTGTGGGTTTCCCTAAGCCAGGGCGAGTTCCGTAGGCAAGGTCTCTCCGTAAGGCAGGCCATGTGGCACCCCACCCCTCCTCTGTAGAGTGCCAAGAACACCTAGTCATGCCCCTGTGTCATCCATGTGTGCAGATGTCGTCCATAGCCTTGTAGGCCATTTACAGGGACTGAACAGTGGAGCCCAAGAGCGCGGTGTACTGCAGGGGGCTTCTGTGTCTGTCGTGTCCGCCAACGGTAGCGGTAATGCATGCACTCAACATGTCTTTCTTCTGTCGCCCCCCCTTTTTGTGGTCTCCCCGTTCTTGTGTGCATTAGCATCATCAGGCGGAGGAGCAGTGGCACCGGAGCACCAGGGGGCTGCATCCCACATGGCCATGGAGGGCCACACTACGGAATCGGACTTCACCAGTTGGACGGGGGCGAGGGGAGCTCCACTGCGGGGACAGGAGCTGAGACCAGTGACACGGACTCGTCCTCCAATGGGAGCTCCCTTGTGGTGGCGGCAACATCTGTGCCACCCCCATCTACAGGTAAAGGCGCCACCCCCCCTTCCAACACCGCCCTCCCAGCAGCCCCTCAGCCTTCGCCCTGTGCCCGCTCATCCGGGAGGGTGGGCATCACCTTCGCCCCAGGCACCTCAGGCCCTGCCCCAGTCACCCCTGCTGCCCTCAGTGAGGAGGCCATTGACCTCCTCAGGTCCCTCACTGTTGGGCAGTCTACCATTTTGAATGCCATCCAGGGTGTAGAAAGGCAGTTGCTACAAACCAATGCATTCCTGGAGGGCATTCATTCTGGCCAGGCGGCCCTTCAGCGAGCTTTTCAGACTCTGGCCTCAGCACTGATGGCAGCCATTGTCCCTGTGTCTAGCCTCCCCCCTCCAACTTCCTCCACCCCGACCCAATCCCCTCTACCTCAGCCTATCCCAAGCACACCTACATACCGGCATGCACACACGTCAACACACAAGGGAAGCTCAGGCAAACATAAGCACCACACATCCCACAGGCACTCACGCAAGCATCACACACATGCAGACATAGCAACATCCACTGCCTCCACTGTGTCTCCCTCCTCCTCGTCTCGCTCCTCCCTCACTGTCTCGTGTACACTCACACCTGCATGCACTACCTCTACACCCACTACGTCCCTCTCCAGCACACCCACCACCACACCCCGCTCACGTGCAGTCACCACCCCCACTACCATTCACACGTCCCCTGTGTCCTCTCCCAGAGTGTCTGTGACGCTACCTCCAAAGATACACAAACACAGGCACACACCCACCCAACAGCCATCCACCTCACGACAGCCTTCAGCGCATGCACCTTCACCCAAAGTCACCAAACGAACACCTCCTACAACCACAACCTCTTCCTCCACTCCCAAACCCCCTCCAGCTAACCGTCCCAGTGTGTCTAAAAAACTTTTCCTGTCCAACCTTGAACTCTTTCCCACCCCTCCCCCACCCCGTCCGTCTTATAGGTCCCGAACTAGCACCTCAGCCACAACATCTCCTGGACAAGGGGTGCCTGTAGTCACCGGAATCTGGAGTGCACCGGCCACCAGGGCAGCCAGTGTGGCACGGAGCCACAGCACAGACAGTCCCCCACCTGTGAAGCATCAGAAGTTGGCCAGTGCCCGGCGGGAGAGGGGGAAGACTCCAGCCACCAAAGCCGCTCCCGGGTACAGGTGGGAGTGTGGAGTCAGCTGCGACACCTTCCAAAGTGGGGAAGGGGCACAAGAAGGTCAGCAAGTCTGGGAAGAGCAGCACGGCGGAGAAGACCGCCATCATCCCAGCTGCCCAGAAGGCCACCGCCAGCACAAGCCCAGCTGCCCAGGAGGCCACCGCCAGCACAAGCCCAGCTGCCCAGGAGGCCTCCGCCAGCACAAGCCCAGCTGCCCAGGAGGCCTCCGCCAGCACAAGCCCAGCTTCCCAGGAGGCCACCGCCAGCACAAGCCCAACTGGGCCATGAAGGACCGCCAGCAAAAGCCCCGTTGGGCCATGAAGGGCCGCCAGCAAAAGCCCTGCTGGGCCATGAAGGACTGCCAGCACAAGCCCCGCTGGGCCGTGAAGGTCTGCCAGCAGCTGAGTCACTGCAATGGAGACCGACGACTCAAGCACCGTTGAACAGGGCACCGCCGCCTCAAGCACCGCTGAACAGGGCACCGCCGTCTCAAGCACTGCTGAACAGGGCACCGCCGTCTCAAGCACCGCTGAACAGGGCACTGCCATCACAAGCACCGCTGAACAGGGCACCGCCGCCTCAAGCACCGCTGGACAGGGCACCGCCGCCTCAAGCACCGCTGAACAGGGCACCGCCGTCTCAAGCACCGCTGAACAGGGCATCGCCGTCTCAAACACCGCTGAACAGGGCACCGCCGTCCCAAGCACCAATGAACAGGGCACTGCCGTCTCATGCACCGCTGGCCCATGAGCACCAAAGGCACTGACGCTACTGAGTCTGTCACGGGCAGAATGAAGCACTCTGGGCACCATGCCCCCTCCAGAACCAGTGGAGAGATCCATCCACTACCTCTGTCCTTAGCAGAATGAAGCACTCTGGGCACCATGCCCCCTCCAGAACCAGTGACGGGATACATCCACTACCTCTGTCCTTAGCAGGATGAAGCATTCTGGGCACCATGCCCCCTCCAGAACCAGTGGAGACTGTTATCCATTTGAGAGACTGTGGCTTTGCACTCCCCAGGATGGAACAGTGGGCAACCCACCCACTGTATAGACTTGAGAGACTGTGGCTTTGCACTCCCCAGGATGGAACAGTGGACAAACCACCCACTGTATAGACTTGTGAGACTGTGGCTTTACACTCCCCAGGATGGAACAGTGGGCAAAACACCCACTGTATAGACTTGAGAGACTGTGGCTTTGCACTCCCCAGGATGGAACAGTGGGCAAACCACCCACTGTAGAGACTTGAGAGACTGTGGCTTTGCACTCCCCAGGATGGAACAGTGGGCATGTGGCCCTCTCGTGGATTTGGCGTCGTGCACTCAAGCGGCTGAGGTGCCCCGCCTTTCCCTCCCCCTGAGGTGCTTGTTGTGTTGCTCTATGATGCCCCTACAGTGTTCTGTCTGTCATGGTCGGGGATCTTGTGTGGGCCTCTCCCATACCGTGTGGGCCCAGTGTTCCACTGACTTAATTGGAGCACTACCTGGACTACTATGCTTGGTATATATTTTGTACATGGTGTATATATATATATATTTTTGCGTACTTGATTTTAATATATTACAATGGTTACACTCATTTTCTATTGTCTTTGCATTCTTCCGGGGGGATTGGGGGGTGTAACTGTGATGTATCAATATGCATTAGTGTGTGTGTTGTAGTGGGTGAGGGTGGGGGTTGGGGTGTTGTGTGTGTGTGTCCCTGTTATTTTCCCTCCCCCCTCCCCTGTGTCGTAGGTGCAGTACTCACCGTGGTCTTCGCCGCCTGCGTTCGTGCTCCTGGTAGAGGAGCAGGAAGAGTATCGCAGGGAGAATTTGGAGTTCCGGGTCCATGGTGTCCTCGTTCCTCGTGGGGTGTGTAGAGGTGAGCGTTTTCCCTTCGGAATTCCTGTTTCCACCGTGTTTTTATCCGCGGTGAATCCGCCACGGAAAAGGTGGCAGATTGGTGAGTTGTAATAGTGTGGGCGGTACTTTGTCTCCCGTCTGTCTGTTGGCGGTGGCCGCCGCACTGTTTGTTTGTACCGCCGTGGCGGTCAGAGTGTTAAAGTGGCTGTCTTTGTTGGCGGTTTCCACCACGGTCGTAATTCCATTTTTTTTACCGCCGGCCTGTTGGCGGTCTTACCGCCGCTTTAACACTGTCTGCCAGGGTTGTAATGACCACCTTTGTTTGCTTTAAAAAGATTTAAGACACTTTAAATCACTTTTCAGTGATATCTGTACATTTACTTATTGCATCTTTGATCGTTTTGACCTACAAATATCCAGATAAATATTAAATATTTTTCTAAACACTGTGTGGTGTATTTTTGTAGTGCTATATTGTGTTATTGTATGATTTATTGCACAAATACTTTACACATTGCCTTCTAAGTTAAGCCTGACTGCTCAGTGCCAAGCTACCAGAGGGTGGGCAGAGGATAATTTGGATTGTGTGTGACTTACCCTGACTAGAGTGAGGGTCCATGCTTGGGCAGGGGGTAACCTGACTGCCAACCAAAGACCGCATTTCTAACAATAACCTTCAACTCTACTTGCATGGTTAGCGAGAAAATCCTGCAGGATGACAACAAATGTTAGGTTGGTGGGCCAGCCCAACCTCTTCTGCGTAATGACTGGCATGGAAGGGCCTGACCTTGGGCTGGCTGTTCCTGGACATGGCCTGCTTGCATCCCACGTTATGGGAGGAATGGGCACCTTAATAACCATTGCAGGGAGTAGGGCTAGTGGCACTGAAAACTCACCTCTTCACCTTGTTTTATCTTACTGCCATTTGGTCCTATTTTGCAGCCATCTGGTACCCTTGGTCCCTATTTGGCAGCCAGTAAGTTCTCTCTGCTTCCCATGCTGTGGGAAGACTCGGCACCTTAAGAACAGTTGCAGCAAGTCAGGGCTAGTGGCACCAAAAGCCCACCTCTTCACCCTGTACTTTGTTGCGACCATTTGGGCCTTTTTTGTGGCCATCTGGTCCCCCTCTCCCCCTATGTGGCAGCCTGAAAGTTATTTTTTTTTCCTATGGAAGGGGCTTATTAGTCAGGCTAATAGTTTAAATATGATGCCCTCTGTCTTTCATAGTCTAACTTCCAACTGTCTGCAACCCAAAGTGTACATGTACAATGTCTAGCAATACAATCTCAGATAATGCCCTCACTACTCACTGTTTTCCTAAAAATGTAACATAACAATTACCTGTGTGAATCACATTCACACAATTATATCCCGTTTGGCACATTAGAAAATAGTCAGTGACTGAAGTATTTATAGTGCCCGAAAATCCCAAGGTGAGATTGAAAGCATCCTGAAAATGCAAGCCGTTCTTTCAAAACTTGACTGCACACAATATAATTTAAAGGCTCGAAAGGGAGGCAGGAAGGGTCTCCTGGACTGCCAAGTAGGAGAGGGAGAGACAAGTAACAAAGAAGTAAGCCTGATCTCAAGGGTGCCCGCTACCTGAAAGAAATAAAAATGAGTGCAGTTGATTAGTGAGCAAATCTAAAGACTAATTAGGATTGGTTGTTTTACCTGTTCCTACTGCACTTGAAGATTGAGAAGATCAGCTTAAGGATCTATGCCTGATCTGATCCACTCCTCTCAGACCAGAGGCCTTAGGTGGCAGTAGTGTTTGGTATATTAATTATGGAAATGGTGCTGGAAAATGCACTGTTTTTACCCCAATTTTTTTTAAACAATTATCAGGGGGAAACCTACTGCTTCCCACTAGAAAATACCCAGCTATTCCAGATAAGTGGAGCCTGGGAATATGTCTATTGTAGCTTGGGCCTCTAGGGTCCCTCTTAATGGTCGAGAATATCCTGGACAGGCACATCAACACTGCAAGTGGTTTGTTTGCCTTTTTCTGGTTGTCTGCTGCCCCTTCACTATTCTGTTTTCACTTGCCCAGGTCATCACACTATTGGGTTGCAACAAAAAAGATTGTTGACGTTAAGAGAGTGCTTGGTCCAACACCTCTTACTAGCACGTTATGAAAGTAGTTTTTTGGGCAATGGCAATGTGTGACAAGAATGTTTGTGCATCATTGTTGTCTTTCATATTTTGGTGGTGTGTTGGTTTTTATGCTGTAGGGTTTCTGTTTCTATATGTTTTCTACGTTTCTGTTTCCTTTTAATATGTGTATTTATGTATCTGATGTTTGTATAGCAGAATAAGCCCAGTTATGAAGGATATTGCCATGTTGTCCCAGATCCTGAGTTAATAGATGTAAAAGGCCTGCTGTTGTTTTCTCTCTTTTACACTTCTCATTCTGCAATGCCCTGGCTGTATGCATGCTTAGAGCCACCAGAGATGGTAGACTTGCTTGCAGGATAAGGGAAATGCTGATCTTCATGGCTTTGTAAATGATGCATCTGGTTTTGAAGATATTGACCGATGGGAAGGGAAGCCATTGGAGCTGCATCAGGTGAAATCATCATGATTCTTCAGGCCCTGTACGAAACATGCTGCAGCTTGTAGGGTGTCCCTAAGAGTTGTCAGTGTGAAGTTTGGGAGACCATGGAATATGACATTGCTATCATTCAGGTGCAAAGTGTTAGACCTGACAGCCTTAGGGTGGTCATTTCCCACTTTTCTGATACTGTTTTTGTTGGTTTTAGGACTCTGCACACTTTACCACTCTAACCAGTGTTAAAGTGCATGTGCTTTCTCCCTTAAACATAGTAACATTGGCTCATCCCCAACTGGCATATTTGATTTACTCATAAATCCCTAGTAAAGTGCACTACATGTGTCCAGGGCCTGTAAATCAAATGCTACTAGTGGGCCTGGAGCACTGATTGTGCCACCCACATAAGTAGCCCCTTACCCATGTCTCAGGCCTGCCATTGCAAGGGCTGTGTTTGCAGTTTAACTGCCACTTCGTCTTGGCATTTAAAAGGACTTGCCAATCCTTAAACTCCCCTTTTCCTACATACAAGTCACCCCTAAGGTAGGCCCTAGGTAACCCATATAACAGGGTGCTATGTAAGTAAAAGGCAGGACATCTACAAATGTGGTTATGTGTCCTGGTAGTGAAAAACTCCTACATTTGTTTTCCACTACTGTGAGGCCTGCTCATTTTATAGACTAGCATTAGGTCTGCCCTCATATATTTTTTGAGTGGTAGATTCTGATTTGAAAGGGATAACCAGGTCATATTTAGTATAGCCACAATGGTAATGTAAAATCCTGCTTATTAGTGAGGTTGGATTTTAAATAACTATTTTAGAAATGCCACTTTTGGGGCATGGTCTAGCCACGGGAAAAATGGCTTCCTGACCACCTAGCTCCACGGCCCAGTGGGTGCTTTGGGGAGACAGCCAGGCTGATGAGACACCGGGGGAGCCTCATTTCTCCTCCTTCCCCCCCGGATGATAGGGGCCACCACGGCCCATGACCAGGGACCCATCGCAGCCTGCAGCGTGACAGAGAAGCCTAAGGCTTGAAACGAGGAAGCAGCCATTGGCTTGATTTTGGATTTCTGAATCGGTGGTCACTGCTGCATGCACTGGCAGAGGCCTGATGGAGAAGCCTCGTACATGATTACCGCAAGCCATGGGGTGCCAGCAGAGCCTGCGGTCTGTGACGTGAAGATCAGCCGCGGGCCCGATTCCCAGCATTTTTTGCATCTTTTGTTTTTGCCGGCGACGGCAGTACTTACTGTTGGAGGCTTTTTCTGAGAGGTACCACACATGGCTGCTGAGTTGAGTTGCTGTAAACCTGCACCACCTGCGCCTACTGCCATTCCCACTTACTACACAAATCTCACATCCAGAGGGGCCGGCCTGACTGGTGGTGGCATGGATGGCAGTGAGCCAGACTTTTCTGACTTAAATCCACGCCTCCCTCGCTATCTTCACCCCCTGGTCACCACCTCTGCTTGGGGTGGACACTAATGAGAGGGCTGTTGGCCGGTGGGGCCAACCAATGATCTGACACTCCCTTCCACCTTCTACTTCCTCCCAGTGGGTTACAATGACCTAGACACCGCCGTGCCAGATGCCCCGCGGTGGTCCCTCATAGCCTTGGGTCACCGGGGACACATTGCACACAGGGCACTCCTCCCGCACCATGGACACACGTGTTACTCCACTTCCAGCCCGACAGAGTATTTGCCAAGCCAACTTCAGCTGGATACATATTAGGAAAGAGTTTCCTTACGCCTTGCTTCTCTCTTCCACCCTCAGGGAACAGAGTTGACTTCTAACAGTTGCTGGAGGATCCAGAGGCGATTGCTCTCATCCAGTAACTTCTCTATCATTGGCCTGTGGACCAACAGCCCTCATCTCCAGGATCTGTGCCTGATACTGCCGCTCCCTTAGCTGACTGTGTGCTCCTCATTACCGGTGAGCCATATTTCATAACCTTTTTGAGGGAGGACAAGTGCGGTTGGGTGACATGGTTGCACCCTGCAGGCGCGATAAAGTTGGGATATTTGAACAGCCTTCAGGCTCCCACTGAAGCTGACGCCCCTCTGACACTGGGCCTCTGGCTCTGGGCTCTGACAGCCCTCCTTGGACTATTGATTCCCCTTTTGTGCAGATGCACTCCGGAAAACTGTCTGATAAATCAACGTGACAGCTATTCTTCTCAGAAGCTGTCTCACAACCATTGCCATTGTCCTCATCCGTCGACACTCCGGGCCCCAGCCCCGTGGACTCCCATGTGGACTACCGCTCAGACACTGCCATGGAGCGTACTCTGCAGGAAATCTTCAAAGTAGGCCGTCACCTGGAAGCTCCAAGATAACGGAACTATCTCCAGACTCCAAGTCGATCCGTTCAGACTTAGCTGGCTTCCCGGACAAATTCACAGATTTATACCATCACCTGAATACCATTCAAAGTAGGATAGCAACCCAGCTGGATATTGATCCAGAACTACAATTCCTCTGACACAAACTCACAGACCTGGATGACAGAAGTCGGAGGTGTAATGTCAATTTTTTTGACCTGCCGGAGAAACAGGAGAGCACAGATCTGAGGGCTTTCCTTAAAGACTTCATCCCTAATCTAACTGGCCTTACTTTTTCTCCCATGCTGGAATTTCAGCAAGATCACAGGATTGGTCTTCTCCACAAGAACACTGCCGGGAGGCTCTATCCCATTATAGCGTGCTTCCTATGGCACAAACAGGTCCGCCAGCTACTACTGGTTGCGAGGGCACATGGACCATACTGCTACAACAGTCATGAAATCCATATTGCTGCAGACTTCTCCTGAATGAGAAAAGGAAAGCATTCCCCAGTTGCACCATCTGAACATTAAGGCCCTCATTACAACTTCAGCAGTCTTGGCCAAAGACCGCTGAAGCTGTGGGTGCCAGTATACTGCCAGCGCTGGTGGTATTTCTGACTACCTATTATGACTATTTCGCTGGGCCAGCGGACGGTAACAGTGTTTCCGGCCGCTGGCCCTGCGGAAAAGTCACATCAACATTGCAGCCGGCTCGTAATAGAGCCGGAGGCAATGTTGATGTGCAGCGGGTGCAGTGGCACCTGTAGCGCATTTCACAGCCCAAAATTCAGGCAGTGAAATGCACGATGGGGCTGTGTCTGGGGGCCCCTGCACTGCCCATGCCAAGTGCATGGGCAGTGCAGGGGCCCCCAGGGGCACCCCAAGTCCCCCTTACTGCCATCCTTTCCATGGCGGTGTTTACCGCCGTGGACAGGCTGGCCGTTGGGAACTCATAATCCCCATGGCAGCGGTGCTTGCACCAGTGCCCAGGGGATAATGGGCCAGGTGTTCCAAAGGGTTTTATCCATTCTCTGCCTATGGGAAAATGTGTTTGTACTTATGGGCCTATGACTGGAGGGGCCAGCGGTATGGTCATAATAGCTGGCGTAACACCGCCAGCTTACCACCGGCCGCCAGGGTCACAATTAGGCCCTAAATTTGCACTCTTCGAGCTGGCCCGCATGTAGTTAACAATGGATGGTAAATCCAGGGACAAATCAATGTCGCCCTTGAAACCCCCACCCCTGCCGACTGATTGACTGGTATGTTTCCTGAGGACACTTGCTGGACCACCTGCTAACCATATACGGATGACCGGAATGGCCATCTGATGAGCGCTAAGTACCATGCATATATAGCTCTGCTATCATATCATTGCTATCACTGTTCTTATTGTTGTTGTTGTTATTTATGTTATTGCTGCATAGATTGCCCTGTTGGGGGTTTCCCCCTGCTCTCCAGCTCAGCATCCTTAGGCACAGAATGTAGTGGTTACTGCAAACCTACTGTTCTGCTTGACACAAGTCTACTGTTTATTAGTGTACTGCTCTCCTAGGAGTAATGTCCGCTTCTATGCTCAAGGTTCTGTTCTCCTATAAGGTACGGTGCCCCTCCACCTGTTCGCTTCAGCTGGATTGTTTACCTTCCTTGTCCTACCCTGTTAGTGACTGCTGGAAGCTCCCTCTTCCCCCTAGTTTCTCAAGAATTTGTCTCCACTTCTTTGCCCACATGCCCCTGTCCACCACCATGTATCTGTAAGTGCATTTCTGCTGTCCAGGGGGCACCCTTGCGGATACACCCATTCCACCCTGGTCTGACATAACCTCTGTTATCGCCAAGATCTCTGGGTCCACCGATAACCACACCAGGGCTCTCCATCCCCACCTCCACCACCCCTTTCCCCCATAGATCCCTCCCTATCCTCACCCCTTTCCCTTCCCCGATAGTTTCACTCATCCGCGCCCCACCACCACTGCCCCTCGTCTGTGTACTATTATTCACATTTCCCCTTGATGGTGCCACTATCTCTTTGAGAAACCAGCAGCCAGGCCTCCATACTCAAGCCACATCCTGCCCCTCCCTGTTGTCCCCTTCCCCTGTTGGCTCTTTCCTTCTTCCTTTTTCCCTCCGCCCTTTTTTCCTCCTTCCCCGCCCTCCTCACTGACTCTTGGCATCCCCATCCTCATTCTGGTTCTGCAGTTTTCTTTTCTACCCATCAGCTCCTTTCCTGTCCCCTCTCATGCGTGCCGGCTGCAGGTTTCACAGAATTGGACCCTTGGTATAACAGAGTTTAGCTCACATGAGGTACCCCTCCTGATCACAAAACAACCCTAGGTTACCTCTTCCTTTCTCTCTGTGAGCCTTGTAACTTTCTCCCCTCTTCTCTTTTTGCTTCTTTTTTTACTCTCTCCTCTTTCCCCTATTTTATTCCTTTTTCCCTTCTTTTTCCTTCTCTTCTTTGACTGGTTTCTACCTCCTGAGTGCGGCTGCAGATCCCCTCCCTGCCTCCCACCTCACTCATTTTTCTCCTTGCCATCTACTCCAGCATAGATAGTCCGAATCGCCACTATCTTACCTTCACAGACCCATACGACAGCTTCAGAAATGGGGATTGCCCCACCATTGATGATAGTATAGTGGAATGTTCATGGCCTTACGCACCATCTCAAAAGAAAGAAGGTCCTCTCATATCTACAATCCAAACATACAGATGTTGCCCTCCTGCAAGAAAGACATCTATCATCCTTGGAATCCAAAAAACTGCCTCGCAACTGGGTAGGACAAGTGCTCTATAGTGGTAGTCCACCTTGGGAGGCTCAGGTTGCAGGCGCAGATGTGGGGTGATGATTCTTGTTCGCTGTTCCCTACAATTTAAGGTGCTTAAGTCATGGTCTGACCCGGATGGTCAGTACATTCTTGCCAAGACTTAGGCCTTGCATCTCCAGGCCACAAGCCATGGCGCTTATACACATCGTGCTACCGCACGCCACAGGTCAAGGATCAATTATGTGCCCACGTCTCTGCCTACATGACTGACAATAAAGGGTCGGTCTCTTCTTTTCTGAGCTGCAGTGAAGGCAACAATAAGAGGACAACTTATGAGAGACACAGCCCTCGCTGATGCCCAGAGGCGCTCTTGTCAGAACTAGACAGACTTATAGCAATATGCACCCGCGACTACACTGCAATTCCCTCCCCGGCCACGTATTGTCACCTCGCAGAGGCGAAAATGGAGCTCAATGCTCTCTATACCTTCCAGGCAGAGGATGCACTGCAGAGGATAAAGGACAGACACTATGAGCAGGGTGAAAAGGCAGGCCAACTGCTAGTGGTACAACTATGTCAGCAGGAGGCAGTGTTTGCCATTCCTGCCATTCCGTATATTGATGGAAGACTCCTCACGTAACCACACGATATAGCTGGTGTATTTGGGTACTTCTATCGGACCCTCTATACCACCGAAATGGAAGCAGACCACAACAGACTTGCTGTGTTTTTTTGAGGCAGCCCAGGTACCTTGTCTCAATGCGGAGGGCACAGGGCTGCTGGGGGAGAGATCAGCAAGGTGGCGGTAATGCAAGCCATGTCCAACTTACCCTACCACAAGGCTCCTGGTGAAGATGGATTCCCAGAGGAATATTAAATGGACAGAAGCAGAAACAGTGGATTCCCTATATGAAGTCTTCTTGGGGAGCGGAAATTACAGGCTTTCTGAACCATATTTCTAATAAGGCATCCATAGCAGCCCTCCCGAAACCAGGGAAGGACCCCTTATTGTGCGGCTGCTATCATCCCATTTCCCTCCTCAATGGGGATCTCAAGATACTGGCTAGCATCTTGGTGGTCCTCCTCAAAACAGTTATTCCCTTCTTTATCCATCACACCAAGGTGGGCTTTGTACTCGGACGGTCCTCTAGGAAACACCTTTGCACCCTAGCACATGCACTCTGGACCACCAGAGACTCTAGAGAATAGACTGTGGCTCTCTCCCTTGATGCTGAGAAAGCCTTCGATAGGATTGTATGGTGGTATCTTTTTGAGACTTTGAAACACTTCGGTCTGGGAGATGGGTTCATTAATAAAGCCCGTTGGCTGCATGACTTACCCATGGCACAGGTCAACTGTGGGGGAGTCCTCTCTGACGTGTTTTTCTTTAAACAAGGAACTCTGCAAGGCTGCCAACTGTCGCCGCTGCTATTCCTTCTGGCAGTTGAGCCTCTGGCAGCATCTATCCGATGGCACCCCCCATAGCCAGCATTCCCATTACGGGAGGAAACTCCACAATCTATTTACATGCCGACAACATATTACTCATGCTCCCAGACCTTCAACGTTCCCTCCCACTATTGTGAGGTATCCTGGCAGAATTTGAAGCACACTGGGGTATAACATAAATTGGGATAAGAGTGAAGCTCTACCTCTGTCCCTGGTGACTATGACAGCAGCTATGACAGCCTTCCAATTTCATGGAAACAGTCACGCCTTAACTATCTAGTGATCCTCGTTGATAGGGACTTGGACCAGATGGTGCAGGATAACCTGGAACCACTGCTTGCCTGCACCAAACGAGATTTGGAAAAATGGTCCCAACTGGGGTTCTCCCTTTGGGGAAGAGTACAGGCTGTATCCATGGTTACCTTGCCATAATACACCTAAGTACTAGGGATGTTACCACTGCTAGTACCTCTGCCAATGATCAGGAAGGTAGATACCTCCATACGTAAATTTGTATGGGGCTCTATGGGACCACAGCTTTTTAAAGCTAAACTCATAGCGCAACTGGAATGGGGGGCTGGGATTACCTTCAGTGGAACACTATGCACTGGCACTACACCTTTCTCAGCTGGCCTTCGTGTTTCTGGGTGTACCAGACCCACCCCTGTTGGCAAAGGCAGAACAATCACTCTCACATATGCCACCAGGCCTGGGTGTGCTTCATGGAACCAGAACTCCCCTACCCCAACCCGCTCATCCAGTGATGCAGGCCATGTTGCACTCTTGGCGCCGGGCTCACCACCTTCTATGAGTGGACCCTCGGATTCATGCACATGCACCACTTTGTGGCAATGCCGGTTTACCAATATTCCTGGCAATACCGACAGCTCTCACACTGCCTTCATAGTGTTTGGGGTCCCACCTGTGGATCCTACAACACTCACCAGTGCTCCAGTATTTACGGAGCTGGGGTTCCTTCCGAGGAGTGACGCGGGCTGCACAATCTACAAAATCAGCTCTTATTCTCGCTGCCCCTTCTAACCCCCTTCAGGGAAAAATGGCAAATCCAATTACAGGTAGAATATGATATGGAAGAGTGGACTGGCTTATTAGAGGCACAGAAACTGTGAGTTTGGGAGGCACAAATGAAATTCTGTCTTTTCAAAACCCTACACAACTGGTACTGGACCCCCAGAATCTTAGAACAGCTGCACTATTGCCCCACGCTACTTGCTGGCGGTGCTCCCACCGCCTTGCAACTTACTACATTTATTCTGTGGCTGTCCAAATATACAACCATACTGGGAGGCAGTTGGGGTTACGCTGAGGGGGGGTCTTGCCATTACAGCCTTCTCTTCGGAAAACCCTGATCCTTTTGCATGACACTGGTGATATCCCAGACATGTCCCACACAAAACTCCACCTCTTGGATACGACGTTGGCCACAGCTAAACTTTGTATTCTTCGATACAGGCGTGCAGCATTGCCCCCTCACACGACAAATGGTTGTCAGCAATGTTCCAAACAGCTGCTTATGAACGCATTATTTATAACCTACAGGATAGGGCAGAGGTATTTCTGCAAACATGGGCCCCTTTCTTCCGGCTAGCATATAGCTGAATCTCCCACTCATTCCTCTATCCCTTTCTCCCCCCTCCCCTACCTACACACCCCATCCCCCGTCCCTCCTTCCCACTTCCCCCTTCCCATGCCTCCCTTATCCCGCACCCCGTCTCTCCTCCTTCTCTACGGTCTTGCTTGTTCTCGAGTTCTCTCTCCCTTCCTCTCTCTCTCTCTCCTTCTCTTCCTCATTCTGTTTCTCCCCTCTGATCCTCCTCTCTCTCACCCTTTCTTTCTTTTTCTCCTCTTCTCGCAGGAACTTGATTCTAATCTTCATCCCTCTTTAATCTTCAACCAATGCATGACCATCTCCTCTATCTCCACAATGAGGCTTGTTATGCCCCTATGCAATATCAATGTCATGCATGACCCGGTTTTCCTGTTTATAAATTTCAATAAAGAATTGCAAAACAAAAGAAATGCCACTTTTAGAAAGTGAGCATTTCTTTGCACTTAAAACCATCTGGGCCTTTCAGCCTGTCGCCAATGAATGTCTAGTCTGTGCTGGTTGACAGCTCACTTGTGCATTTCACCCAGACAACCACAAACATAGGACACTCAGTCACACCTGCATTCATCTGCATATTGAATGGGTCTTCCTGGCCTAGAAGGGTGGAGGGCCTGACACTTACATTTCAAGATCCAATGGACTACCCTCACAAAATGGACTGCTTAACTCCCTACTGGGACCCTGGCAGACAGGACTGAACTGAAAGGGGAACTTGTGCACTCAGAACCACTCTTTGAAGTCTTCCCCACTTCAAAGGCATCCACACATCTCCTCCTCTGCTGTCTCAATGCTTCGGTATTTTTGACGCATGCCAGGTACTGTGTGTAACAAAGAGACAACTGTTTATTTCTAAGGATTAAGACTCTTTTAAACCTTTTAAAAGAGATATTTCAACTTGTGCTTATTGGATTTATGTCATTTTTATCTTATTTTATTCAGATCAATATTATCTATTTTTCTAAACCTGTGTGGTGTATTTTTGTGATGTTTTCACTGTGTTACTGTATGATTTATTTCTCAAATGCTTTACTTCACAAATAGCATTTTAAGCTAAAAATGTCAAGCTACCAGAGGGTGGGCACAGGATAATTTGGATTGTGTGTGACTTACCCTCACTAGGATTGTGGTCCCTACTTAGACAAAGGTATACCTCTGCCAACTAGAGACGCTATTTCTAACACAAAGGTTTGAGGGCATGAAGTAACTTTCTGGACAAAAGGGTTTGACTTTCATTATATGATTGAGCTGGTACTAGGCTGTATCTGTGTTTTGTGGTTTTTGGCAATGTGTTCCTTAAGGGTAACAGTATCCATGGTAAATCCAAGTGTCTAGGCATTCAGTGAAAGTTGGGTTTGAAGCCATCAAGGTTCATGTAAAGGTTTCTTTTTACAAGCTACTGTGTTATTGCTTGCCCTTTACTTTACATTTGTCAACAGATGCTGCAACTTGTCTAGTCAATGTAGCACGTGCCTTCAAGGCTCCTGCGGCTAGTAAATATATACCATACAACTTCTTAGGTGGTAAAATGTTGTTGTTTGAGCTCTTCAACTTTTTAAGGTTCAATTCAGCTCTGCCTGAAATTAGCACTTGATCACCTTATAGGCTATGCAATCTCAAGGTTGGACTGAGACAAAAAATAGGCCCAGCGCCAAAAATAAGAAAATGACCTACCTTAGCAAATTGGGGAGATTTTTGCACTTATGAAGTCACACTGTGTTGTGGATAACATCCATGGCATGGTTTTCCCCCATATTTCTACCTTCAACCCCTTTATTTTTGGGTACATTTTTGCTAGCCTTAGGACTCTGCACCCTTTACCACTGCTAACAAATGTTAAAGTGTTGGTGCTCCCTCCTTTAAACACCCAATTGGCACATACAATTTACTTGCTAATCCTTAATAAAATGATAGCACATGAACAGGGCCTGTAATTTAAATGCTACTAGTGGGCCTGCAGCACTTATTGTGGCACCCACTTAAGTAGCATTTTTAATCATATCTCAGGACTGCCTTTTCACCCTGTATATGCAGTTTTAAACTGACATTTTGACCATGCCAAATTTCACCTTTTGCCAGGCATATTCCTTCCTTTTTAATACAAAGAAGTCACCACTTGGGTAGTCCCTCCATAATACATAGAACAGGTGGGGTGTATTAAGAAGGTTGAACATGTACTTTTATATTTTGCATATCATGAGAGTGGAAAGCTCTTAAAACTGTTTTTCATTGCTGTGAGGGTGTCTCTCCCATAGGAAACATTGGATTACCTTATTATATTTAATAAGTAATAACTTTCTATTGGGATCAGATAGAAATATTGAGTTTGGTGTCGAAAGATTTATAATGTAAAACCGTCTTTGAGGGTGGAATCGGATTTTAAGTGACAATTCTGAAAATTCCACTTTTAGAAAGTTGACATTTTATTCTCCCAACCATTAAGTGCTTTTAGCCTGCATCCTGGGTTAATGGCTAGGTGTATCTGACAGTTATTCTTTGTATGTTGCTCCCAGACAGTGAGACAAAAGAGGAATAGGTGTTGGCAGGATGGGCCATTTCTGACATGATAGGGGGCAGGGTTGTCACCTACCATACTTGCACATTAAAAAGGCTATACCTCAACATACTTACAAAGGGCTTGACAATTGTCTTTTGCACCCCTAGACAAATTGGGGCATGGGAGGGAAAAAGGACATTCCAGACCCATCTGGGGGTGGAAACCTCCAGAACCCTCTCTGAATTCAAAGCTGGAACCAGCTGGACCTGTGGAAGAATCAGGTGGACTGCTTCTGCTGCAAGAAGAACTGTTACTCTACTACACTTCTACTCTGCTACCCAGCTGCCTGCTGCTTTGCTGTCCGAGCAAGAAGGACTGGACCTGCATCTTGAACCCAGGATCACCAGATTGACTCCAAGGGATAGTTGGCAACTCTCCTGATCAGAGCTTCAGGGAGAGAAAAGGCTCCAACCTCCTTGATCCCAGCATCTGGACTCTGTCTGCTGTAAGTACTACCCACCCCCCCAAAGTAGTGTCACCCCAGTCCTAGGTCCTTGGAAGTGGGCCTAAATGTGCTCTGCCAGCCCAGCTGTATTCCTGGGGACAGAGCCACTACTGCTCATCCTCAAAACTGCTGCTATACTTTGCATACCCAATGTAAGACCTCTCATCGTAGCCTGGATCTCCTTGAACCACTGCTGACCCATGCATCCATGATGCTGGACTTGGTATTGTAAACCCCTTATCGACTGCACCTTGATGACAGTGTAGGACATTGCCTTGAACCCGCAACTCTCTGAAACTTCTGCTGTGCAACCCATCCTCCATGCAGGACTTTGCACCGGAACACCACTCCATCAAAACATCCTCAACAACAACAATGTTGTACTACCTGAGGAAGGCGGAAGCTGAAACGTTGTAGTAGAAATATATTTTTGTTCTTTAATGAGATCATCTGTTTGAGTCACTTCTTTCTTGGATATATATATATATATATATATATATATATATATATATATATATATATATATATAACATAAACAAACCAAGCATTACATTAATTCCCTCTAGTCTGTAGTTTTCAAAAGAACAATGAAAAATAAAAAAATTGTCCTTTGTGAAATTCATCACTACCAACTGAGTAGGAGTTTTCTACAGGAACAAGGGTGTGCAGTTCCCATGTTACACCTTGTCTTATCTATAGTTTGGTCATGTGTGTTCCTCCACAAATTTCATGTTGATGCATGTTAGCCCTTTATTGAGTTGTTGTCTAGAGAAAGTGGTGTCGGAAAAGCTTATGGCCAATAGGTGATTAGAAATTGACGTGATGAGGCGAGTCCTCCCTACAGCATGCAGTACTGCATCCCTGCCTGGCCACCAGGAATAACTTTAATGTGAAAAACCAAGAGTACCGCACGCAAACACAATGCAATAAGAACTGTTGGTATAAAGCGTGATTATACTTGATAACAGACATTCGCATTACAATTATCATTCATACACAACATACATTTCAGTAGTACACAATCCTAAAGGTCGTACAAATACTGAGGTCACCACATATACTGAAGTTTCCAAAACTTGTTTCGCGAATGGAAACCGTTTCTTCAGGGCATCAATGTCTTATAAAGAAGAGTGTCCGTACTTGTGGTTTCAAAACTGTGATTCTATTGATTCCAACTCCTATGAGACAATCCGGTTCACACTAGTGAATCAATAAAAAAAAACTAATATCACTCAAGTTTCACACAGGTTCTGCTACAAGGTACAAACACTGTTCGAAAAATCTTCAAGCGTCTGATCGATCAGAAGGATGTTTGATGGGGAAGCGCTTGCAGGTTTGCAAGTGACTTATGTATGTGTGTATTCAGTAGGACGCTTGAATGTTTTTTTTTTAACAGTGTTTACTAGGGATGATAAACATTTGTGCATAACAGATTTACAGAACAAAGTTTCAAATATGCCTAACACAACTGATTCACAAATAATAAATCTACAGGACACTAGACAAAAAAAAGTTCTTAGGGAACAAATGAGCGAACCAGTAGTGACTCAACCAAAAATGACAATTTTCAAAATTAGCACAAAGTACCCCAACAACCTCCGTAGATTTTAATGTAATTTGCAACAGAGCAAACTAAAATATAAGAGAAAGCGACCACTTCGTTCACTTACTAATTTTATGAGCTTCCATACGTAGATAAACAAAATATTATGGCCCATATTTATGAAGCCTTTGTGTTGTCACAATGTAAAACAAGGTAGTTGCTTGCACTGCATTGTCTTACATTTCAACTAAGGAGGTGGTGGCGCATGAGCGTTTCTATGTATCTAGCACTGGGGTTTGACGCATTTCCACATTTACAAAGACGTACATGAGAATGCTTCAAAACACTATGCCTGCGCAACAACGAAAAATATCCTTATTTGTCCTTGTTATTTCCTCCTTCCCTGTCAATGGGCTTCCAGGGCAGGCAGACAGGCGTATGTGTGCAGGCAGGTGTGTGTGTGTGTGTCTGCGTGCACTGAGACAGGCAGGCATGTGTGCATGTGTGTGTGTTTTGAACAAAGTCTTTTAACAGAGAAGGCCTTATCATTTGTAGCATCTTTCAGAACCTGTTTCTTTAGTTGTGAGCATTGCCACATTTGGAATGGCTTTTGCATACTCAATGGTGACACTGCCAATTCTCAAAATCCAGGTATTTACCTTGCCTTATGTAGGACTTCCACATAGGGATTAAATCCTAGCTCACTGGATCAGAACTCCTGACTGTAGAATTACATGTCATAAGAATGGGGCTATAGAACACTTGCCTTTCCGGATATACTGTAGTGAGCCCTAATGAGGGACAAAGTCGTATAGGTACTGTGGTAGTTATTTTCAAACTGCACATAAATAGCATTAGCTGTTTCCTTGAGGCATCATAGCACCTAGCTATACGAATTAACACAAAATGACTTTCTTTCTGTTAGATGGTACTCTTGAATTCACACTATAATCCAGTGGTCTTAAAGCTGTCTGTCAAAAAAGAACCCGAATCTACATCTCAATCAGAGTTACTGCTTAGTAGACAGCCTGGAGAAAAGATTAGAGCATCAGTAGAAGTAAATGCCAGGAGTATTTGTGCATGTCACTGAAAAATTGACCTTCATCTAGCTTATCCTTTAAAGACGACTATCATGGAAACACCACCTCTGAATAGTTTATTTCCTGATTTTTTTGTGGTGTTAGGAGACACATTAGTGCCACATTCACACCTATTGACTTTATTTATCAAACTCAAGTAGTCAGCCTCGTACATCGTTATGGTCACAGAATTGCTTGGTGACTTGCAATATCCTCACAATGTACAGCGGGGGGTACTTTGTCCCATATACTATTGGATGACAGAAGATCGTCGCATCCGCATTTGCTTCACTTTTGGCCAGATTGAGCTCCTGTTCAACTGCAAACACTTGAGTGCCACAAACGTCTTTTTGATCAAGATGACTCCTGCATGTTTACAATTCACAGAACAGCCCCAAAGTAGTACTTTACATGTTCTTCCTTTCTTACATATTTATGGTTCCAAAGTGACTTGAAAACCCAGAGTGGTGCAAGGAGAACAGCTACCCTAGTCAGAGGTTTTAAAGAAGGCTCTTTACGTAACACGAACATTCTGCTTGGAATGTCATGGAGAGTGGTCTGAAAATATATATAGGTTAGTTGATTTATTGAGGGAATGTGGTACCAGGCAAGGCTAGGTGTTGGCTTCATTCTCATATAAAACTTCCTTGGAAGTATTCTGTAAAAGCTGAAAGGAGCGCACTTTTATATGTTGGAATCCTTATGATGATTTACGTGTCTACATTCCTCAGTGTACTAGTCGATTCTGGGACTAACAAATGTTGAAATAACGCTCTATGCATTAATAGTTTTCCTTAGATGTTTGATAATGATTTGACATGTTCAATTAAATAACTGAATTAAAAGACAGTATTTCCTCATGCTAATAGATTAGAAAACCAGCAGCGGATTAGCCAGTAACCATGAACCAACACAATGATGTCCGAAATATAAGGCAGATTTTCACATTAGGATATACTGGTGTAGTACAAATGTGCATCAATACGCACAACAATCAACTGTGTAAAAATGACTTCAGCAATAACTAACCTTTCTAATAAATTGCATTTTTACAGAGTTTGCAGACTTTTTTACCTGTTTATTTAGGCTATTTGATAGGGAACTCGTCAGATCTGGGGAAAGGAGACTATTGCAGCACAGTCTGATGCCATTCCACTACCCAGTAAATATGAAAGAGCAGCGACTCACTGGGCATGCAAGATGGCCTACCTTTTTAGGGTGGAGCCTGCGAGTGCATGTGCTAGTGCATGCATCTCGTATGCAAGACTCTGCTGTGTTCAGTAAAGGGCTTGGAGCCCGCCTGTCGCTCATCATTTGATGGTTTGCCTGGCACCCTTCTTTACAGCCTCGTTATTAATCAAGGCATGCCTGGCATAACTTCCGTTTGTCTGTGTGGAGCAGGGATCAAGCACTAATTGATGTGACTTAATTAGTGCCCCTCCCCTGCTCCTGACATGATAGAGGTACTACTTGTTATTTTTAACTTTGAGTGCCCACAAACAGAAGACTTGAGACTGGCAAAAATGTGCCTAGCAGGCACAAAATTGCAAGCTTTTTTTTTTTAAACTAACTTTATTCTATTTTGCCAAATCGTCTTTTCTCAGTTTCTTCTCATGTTTTTTTTTGTTTTTGCTCCTGGGCACTGTTGTCAAAAGATGACAATTAACTTGTTTTATGTTACGGCACTGCTTTCAGCGCTTGGTCACTCATCGATTGCCTCAAACGGGTACTGCCAAATACCTTCACTCATCATCAGCAAGGGAAACTCTCCCTAGCCGCTAATCATACCTCTGTTTCTCTCCTCTAACCTCTTCCTGTGAGGAGTGATGTCGAACAGTCAAGACCTCAAGGTCATCTGTAGCGCTTATCAGCAGCCCGTGGCCTTGTATCAAAAGAGCTGGCTCCAAGCGCTGCCTCAAGTACAAGGAGGTTGTGTGTGTGTGTGCTGGGCCTGTGGGCAGAGGGAAGGTCTCGTTTTGGGAAGGACAGCAAAGCTTCTTTGTCCAGTGAGAGAGAAGTGGAGGAGGCCTGGGTGGAGAGAGCCTGGAGATTGGAAGGGAAGGTGATCTCTGAACTGTGCAACAGAGAGAGAATATGAGGGGTGTTGTGTTGGATATGAGACCATGAGGGGAGCTCTCGGACGGGCGAGATGTGATGCCTGCATGATACACATGTGTAAGGATCTTCGGTGGGAGGGACTCGGGCTTTGAAGGGAAGTACACCCCTGCATGCGTCACTCAATGCTGTCACGAATACCAACTCCAATCTTTGGATTTCATGGGGCAGTCTGGTGCATTCTGGTTGTTGTAGTCTTTTATGGGCTATTTAGTTTGTTTGAATAACACACGCATGATAATTATGTGTAGGTAAAAAGCCCAGGCTTAATGATGACACAGAGTGTGACGTTCAAAGCAGGGGGACGCTCTTAGGGAACTTCACCTCACCCCAGTCTCTTTTTGTGCATATCTTTGCATTGTACTACATGAGTGTCTTTTTGGGACTTCTCTACCAAATTTTGAAAATGTGGATCTTATTGCATTACATGTCCTCGGAAAGTTTGGGTTATGAGTTCCACCCATCTTGACTAAATGATCTCATACCCAAAATCACTCGGGTACTAAACCTTCAGCTAGCGGTATGCATGTAGGAAAGCCTCCATTTCTTTGTGGTCACCCTGGATTTTTCTTCTCCTGCTGGATCCTGTTTTTTTGCTGGGTTTAGCACTCTGAGTGCTTTACGCCTGCTAACTAGTTTCCCTTTCTGGCTCTGCCATGTGCATCATGATGGTGCTTCAGGAACATTAATTTCCTTCCAATGTCTTTCTTTATAGAAAAAAGTACTTCGGCCCTTAGTTGTACTTCTTGGTGCAAAACTGCACTAACTCAGTTTTGCACCAAAAAGTTTTGCACCCGCATGCACCATTTTTTAGCACCAGCTGGGCACCATATTTCTGGAATGGTGCAAGCCGGTGCAAAGGGTAGGCTTGCGTAAAAAAAATGATGTTAGGCAGGTTAGAGTCAAAATAAATGACTCTAACCAGATTAGCGTCATTTTTTTTTACACTAAGGGGCATATTTATACTCTGTTTGCAACGAATTAGCGTCATTTTTTTAAAACTCTAATTCTGTGCAAAACAAACTCCGTATTTATACTTTGGTGCTAGACCCATCTATCGCCAAATTTATGGAGTTCAAGTCATTATTAAGTAAGTGGAAACCTACGATGCCTTAATGAGATGCAAGGTAGATGTTTCTGTGCAAAAAATGAGTCTATGGCCTTAATGCCATATTTATACTTCCGTGCAAAAATGGTGCATAGGAGGGAGGAGGGGTCAAAAAATGGGACAAAGCTTGCTCTGCCTCATTTTTTTACTCCTGGGTCAGGGCAGGCATTAGGGGACCTGTGGGCCTTCCACCATGGAATAAGCACACAGGTGCCCTCCCCAGGGGCACCCCCACCCACACCAGAGGAACTGCAGAGGATGGGGGACCCCATCCCAAGTAGGTACAGATAAGTACAGGTAAGTATTGCATTTTATTTTTTAAAGTGCTGTAGGGGGCCCTGAAATGGCCATACATGTCATAGGGGGCAATGGCCATGCCCAGGGGACCCTTGTCCCCTGTGCTGGCCAGTGGGGTGGTGGGCATGTCTTCTGCTTTTTCTAATGCAAGAGTCATGTGGCATGGTAGGTTTAGCACCATAAAAGGACGCTAATCCGGTTAGAGTAATTTTTTTACTCTAACCTGCCTAAAGTTATTTTTTGGTGCTAAACCCCCTTCTTCTATAAAGCCAGCCCCACCTGACTAAAGTTTTTTTTTTTACTCTAGCCTACCCTTTGCACCGGCTTGCACCATTCCATAAATATGGTGCCTAGCTGGTGCACAGAAATGGTACAAGCCGGTGGTAAACTTTTTGGTGCAAAACTGAGTTAGTGCAGTTTTGCACCAATATAAGGGCCAATATTTTGTAAGTTTGCGCCACTTTTGGTAAAAAAATGACTTTAATGCGGTGCAAAAAAAGTATAAATCAGGGCCTTGGTGCTAGACAGGTCTAGCTCCAAAGTACAAATATGGAGTTAGTTTGCACCGAATTAGAGGAAAAAAAAATGACGCTAATTCCGTGCAAACAGAGTATAAATATGCCCCAGAGTATAAATATGCCCCTAAATATGGCGTTAAGGCCATAGAGTCATTTTTTGCACGGGAACGCCTACCTTGCATCTCATTAAGGCAAGGTAGGTCTCCACTTCCAAAATATGACTTTAGCTCCATAAATTTGGCGCTAGACGGGTCTAGCCCAAAAGTATAAATATGGAGTTAGTTTTGCACCGAATTAGAGTAAAAAAGAAAATGACGCTAATTCGGTGCAAATAGAGTATAAATATGCCCCTCAATGTTTGCCATGCTGCAATGACATGGTAGACCTGCCGGGACCATTTTTTCCCGCCAAAGCTGTTCCTGTTATGGGGAGCCAATAGCAACTTATAAAAAAAATTTGGCTTGGCTAACGAAGGCATTTAAATGTGTCAGAAAGCATAAATGATAAAAAGAAGGTGTGTTTCAAGAATGATAAACTATGGCCACAACTTGCTATTTAAAGTGCCTTGATACACACAAAAACACAATTCTGATAAATCCACTCAAGAATAAAGTTTTGAGTCATAATTACTCCTTCTTGGCACACATTATGGGCCTCAATATTCCCTGCCGTTTGCCTTGGACATTTCAGCAGCCCAAATTCCTGGGCTAACATTAAAGGTCTATGGTGTTTCTGATGATTTTGTAACCAGGCCCAGGCGAAATTACTGCGCCGCTGATGTAGTATTGCCTAATTTTGCGAATTTCGAGTTACGCAAAATTCCTGAAACTACGCCATAACACAATGTGACAAAATGTTAGCTCAGAAGTACGGAATAACACATATGGCCAGAACGTGAATGGCCTTTGTTTGGGTACTTGTGTATTTTTTGCTATTTTTTAACATGACATGCGTTCTTGCACCCAAACATTCCACCTTGCAAAAGGACGCATTTCACACTAAAGTATGGTGCTAAATGCTAATTTTCTATTTCAAGTGATATCGCATATTTTTTGTGGAATTACGCAAAACTTATCACAAGGAATTTTCGTGAATTTTGCACATCACTATTTCCCGATTAAGCTTTTATGTTTTCGGCCCCGTCATTAATTCCTTCACAAGGAGACCTTAAGACATATGATCCAGTGCTTCTATATAATACTTACATTCCCTTGAAAAGGCACATGTCCAGCATCACAGAACAGAACCACGGTAACGTTCATTACTTGGGATGCAAGCTCATGTTATTTCGCTATCGGCTACTGGGGGCCGCGCGGATATACTGCCCTAGCATGCAGCATAATCCATGCCCTTTCTTTGCTATTGACATAAATAATGTGGTACAAACATTCTAAAACATATTTGAAATACATGGTTTTGCTGTTAAAAATAGTGACGTATAGTTAACATGTGATAGAGCGTTCCGTACTAATAATTTACCCGTACTTGGACGCTCTTTAGGCCGATGAATCTTTTGGCTAAGTGGGACTCTCTTCACCCGAGATCAGTCAATTTAATCAAATCGATAATCAATAACGAACATAAGCAATACCCTGATCAACATAACACTTAACAATTAATCCAGAATACATTTCGGCGAACCCTGACCTTTCAGTCAGGAATAACCACACCAGTTTATTCAAAGTTAGTGAATTTATTTCCCTATATTAACAAAGCTAGCACAATATAGATGTGTCTCAACACCAAATGATAAACGTAAATGAACATTAATAGCTGTCCATAACGGCGAAACAGGTGCAATCTATGCAGCATTTGAATAACAAGGCATTCGATAATAGCAATGCAAATCACTAATACTATAATCTGTAATGAACTAATTGCATACATTTAGTCAGCATAACAAGGTCTCAAATTGCATCGTGCAACAAAAGGAATCCTCATCTAACCTCAAATTAGCATCGGCATGTGGGACTTCATGCAAAAACAATTTAGCAACATTAATTTGGAAAAAACTCCTAGCTAGGGCTCTTATCAAAGATCAGCAGTTGGTTACCTAAAAGAAACACAATGCAATTGTACAATGTCCTTTCATATTTACCAATTACAATCAGCATTCAAGGAAGTCTTCGTCTCACAGGTACCGTTTCTCGATCAGCATGGGACGGGGCAAAGGGGCAAGGTGGACGGGGCAATTGCCTCACGGCGGCAAGATAAAACTACTACTTCATGCAAAGGGATCAAAATTAAAGTCGCTAGGGAAAAAATCATTTAAAGTCTCATTCTCTCGATTAGAGAAAGCATCAAAGTCTCTTTCAAAATGGCGTCGCAGCAAGGTGGGCCATAGTAACTGCAAAGTCTACAAAATGGCGGGTATCGGGCTGGTAATGGCTGCAATGGCTACTTTCTTCTCGTGCACCTGGTTTAAATAGACAACAGTTCAAATCCAGTAGGGTCTTCCATTGGAGGGTTCATAGGTTGGCTCCAAATTGTCCAATCAAAAACAACAGTTCTCAAGCTTTTACTTAAGCATACATTATCCTTGGAGACGGGTACGCAAGTTGCAACATTTTATACCAATTAACTCACTTTCAGAGCATCCATTGTCCGCACCTGCAGATTGACCTTGGAGCAAAGAGAAAAATGCCAGGCTGGCACGAAACCTTAAGATAAGCATGTGAACGATCTCAGTGGAAAAGTACAGCTTCAAGCAAAAATACACGTTTATTAGCACATTGGAAAAATACGAGCATCTAAATCGTGAGACCAGGCAACTAGGCCGAAGCCTGCACTAAAGTTATGCTAAGCTAAAACATTTCAAACAAGCAAATCATAGCACACGTTTACGATTATGTCGGATTAGTGCACTTCTAATACATCACGTTATATAAAGCACGCTTATAAATGTTGGCAAACTACTCTGAGGGCACATTTTGTCCCCGTACAATCTTTATTAGTTCGGTTAAAGACACACATGATTATTTCACTCTACGTTTATGCGCTAATAAATGTAAAACCTTCATTTCAGCTTCATCAATCCCTCCTCTGATGACTACTTGTCATCACACAAACTATTGCCACAAATTTTATTCCATTAAAATTCTGTCAGTTCTCTTTTCCTTTTAGTTCCCCTAGTTTTCGCTTTGTATTCTTCTGCCATTCTTTTCATCATTTTCTCTTCCTTCCTTCTCTTAATTCTTGCCATAATCATTATTATTCCCCTTTTTACTCCCCAAATTCCAAATATACAAATCAATACTATTAATATTCCCTGTATTATTTTTAGTAATATTCCATTCCAAATTCTCCCAATCCAAATTCCCACTGAAGCAAGTCCTTTTCCAACCTTCTCCCACACTCCTGGTTCTTTCAATTCCTTCAAGTCTGCACTCGCTTTTGTTAGATTAGCAAGCATAGTTTTAATTTTCACACTGTTGTCGGGAATATACGTGCAACAGTGGCGCACACCAAGCATTTTGCAAACGCCGCCATCCTTTGCTAAAAGAATGTCTAAGGCAAGCCTATTTTGAAGAGTCATAGCTCTTTCCGCTGCAAGTTCAGCATCTATCAGGATTATAGCACCTGAAAACTTTGTCAACATGTTATCCACTATAGTAGACAACTTTCTTATTTTGATGGAATTCAACACAACTCCCAATGAAGGAATCATGGCTCCAAATATATCTCCTACCACAGCAGCTGCGGTCTCTCTTTTCTGGATACGATGGGATCCAGATGTCTTTTGAATCATCGATAGGTCATCCAGTTGATAAACTTTTGGGAACACTATACCCAAATAACATCTCCCCCACCATCCTTTCGGAAGACGATAATAGGCATTATACCCACAAATGTAATATACACCTGGTATGACAGGGTCAAGTCCGTTCATCATGAATGTCCATTTGGCCTTAAAGATAAACGTATGTTTACACTCACTCGCTCCTACGAAAATGTTATCATAATAAGATTCACCTCGTTATATACAAAATTTCCCTACATGCCAAGCGTCTAAAGCTATTCTCCCTTGTGTCTTTATTGCGGCAAAATCATAATGATCTACTGAAGTCCTCTTACTTAGCTCTGTTCCTCATTTCGCATTCATTTGTGCCCTTCTATCATCTGTGCGATCTAAAAAGCTTATTTCTACTGCAGAGAGCGAGCAGGTAAGATTTTCTCTATGAGCGTGAGCCGTTTCAAAAGGTTGCATTGGCTCGAAAAATTCCCTCATTATTTTAGCATCCCAATCTTTAGCAATCTGGCTTAGCTGCGCTATTATAGGAACATATGCAAAGGTAACATCATAATTTGAGTAAAAATACTGTATGTTGGTTTGACCATAAAATCTAGAAGTTACTATACTACATGTAATCCCGTATGTAAGAGGCATGTGGTGATAAGTCACCCCTTCCGTTACCGATGTCGGTATCTGTGTACACACATAACAATCTTTCGCATCCATAGTCTCAACATATTCTGTTAGCAAGCAATAGAAAACATTATACGAAAGCTCTTTCTTATCATGCAAGTGTCTCTCATCTAATTCTAGTCTTTTCAATGCGGTTAGTTCAGTGACAGTAACAGGAGCAAAAGTAGAAGCATCGGTTCTCTCATTCTCACCCTTTCCACGTGTAGCGAGCACTATTCCCACTATTATTAGTACACATGCAATTATCAAGCCTATACACGCATATTTACAATATTTCATTCTACTGTTTTGTGTAGCCATGATCTGTATAGAATCAGAGAGCTAGAAGCACCTATAAAGAAACTATTTAGCAATTCAGTTACAAAGCTGAACGAGCGCAATGTTCACACAGTTTTCTTCAAGAGGCCAGTCACTTATCGGTTAGCAGCATTTGTCTCAATTCAGCAATAACTCAGTCTTTATCAGTTCAGCAAGTGTCTCATCCGGTTTAGCAATGTCTCAGCTGGTTGTTTGTATCACGTTAGATTGTAGCAAGCAATATCATTTATCACCCTTTCAATCCACAGCGTCCATAAAACTTTTCTTTTCTATTGGTATCTCTTCTTCTTCGTTCTCGAGGCTTAGAGATACAAATTCGTCAGTCCAATCGTCATTGACTGCATAGGCCCATTCTGGACCGGAATATCTCCTGTTCGGTATCCTTTTCCTTTTCAATTTTGCTTCTCTTTTCGATTCTGCCTCACTGGTACTTTCCTCTTTGGCCAAGTCTTTTCCTTCACTTGAGGTTGGTACCACGACAGACACTTCCTTTCTTTTCTCTTTCACTTTTGGCCTTTCTCCGTCGTTCAAATTTTCTCTAGTTCTTAGTTTTATTGGCGATATACTTAGTCTCCTCTTTGCACCGTGTCCATTTGATGGACCTGCGATCTTTTCTGTGGAAGCTTGAACTGTTTCGTTCTGTTCTGCCTTGTCCCCTCCTTCTGAGAAATCAATCACGTTCTCTTTTTCTTTTTCTGTATCGTCTGCTTCTGGGAAAGCCCTCCTCTGATCAGGCTCTCCTGCTTTTTCACCTCTTTCGAGCCCTTCGTCACCGTTACTTTCGTCAGGCTCTTTATCACTTTCAGCTGCTTCAGGTTCTTTGTCACCTTCAGCTGCTTCAGGCTCTTTGCTACCCTCGGCTGCTTCAGGTTCTTTGTCACCTTCAGCTGCTTCGTCGCTGTCTGAGGTTTCTCCTTGGTCTTCCCCAAGTGAGTCGGTTGCTTCGTCCTCAGAGAATATTTCTCTCTCTCCTGTTCCTGCCTGTTCACTTTCAGTTCGGTTTTGCTCTGTCTCAGCGCTCAGCACTGTTTTATCAGGCACTGGCAGTTTCAGCGCTTCAACTTCCTCATCTGTGGGACACAACACTTTCTTTGTGTGACTGGCGTGAATCCAGTTGGGAACTCCCGCACACTTCACAGCGGTAGTTGTCGTCAGGATCACTTGGAAAGGGCCTTTCCAACGGGGTTCCAGACACGACTTCCTCACGTGCTTCTTTACCACGACCCAGTCACCTGCTTTCAGTGTGTGTCCTGGACCTTGAATCGGTGGCAAGGTGGTCGCTTCCACCTGGTGAGAGAAAGAGCGAACCACGTCAGCCAGACCTTTGCAGTAGTCTAACACCATATCATCTGTAATATTCAAAAGCGCGTTTGCGGGAACTGCAGGCAGTCTCATAGCCCTGCCCATGAGAATTTCGTGCGGAGACAATCCAGTCTTTCTGTCAGGGGTGTTTCTCATTGACATTAACACCAAAGGCAATGCGTCAGGCCATTTCAAATTTGTCGATGCACATATTTTCGCCATTCTTGATTTCAGTGTACCATTCATCTGCTCCACCAGTCCTGATGCTTCATGGCGATAGCTACAATGCAGTTTTTGCTCAATGTTCAGCGCTTCGCAAAGTAACTTTATCACCTCGTTATTGAAGTGACTTCCTCTATCTGATTCTAAAGAGATCGGGAATCCGAAACGTGGTATTAACTCCCTCAACAATAGTTTTGCAACTGTAAGGCTGTCATTTCTACGTGTGGGGTATGCTTCAATCCAGTGACTAAAAATGCACACAATCACCAACACATACTTTAGACCTCCATGCACAGGCATCTCAATGAAGTCCATCTGCATCCTACTAAACGGGCCACTCGCCCTACCAATGTGGCTCGCGTTCACAACCGTTCCCTTCCCTGGGTTCATCTGCTGGCAAGTGACACATCGATGGCAAACTGCTTTTGCAGCTTGACGGAATCTGGGGTTAAACCAATCAGTTTTGAACAATCTTATCATGGCATCTCTCCCTAGGTGAGCCTGCCCATGATAGAACCGCGCAAGCTGTGATAAGAGACTATTTGGCAAAACAAATTTTCCCTCATTTGAAACCCATAACTCATCTGGTCTCTTTATACATTGTGATTTAATCCAGGAATCTCTTTCATCCTCCCTGACGTTATTCTGTAATGCTTTTAGTTCATCTATTGTATCTACGACCTTCAAGGCAAATGCTTCAGCTGGTTCGAGTTCTGGTTCACTTATCGAATTCCATTCATCTCTGAGTAATATACAATTCAAGGCACAAAATCTTGCGACTTGATCCGCATATGCATTTCCCAGAGAAACATAGTCCTGTCCTTTTGTAAGAGCACTACACTTTACCACTGCAACTTCGGCTGGCATTTGAATGGTGTGTAACAATTCCCTTATTCTCTCCCCCGTTTTTCACTGGGGACCCTGAAGAAGTCAGGAAACCTCTCTGTGACCATAGTTGTCCAAAGTCGTGCACAATTCCAAACCCGTACTGACTATCAGTGTAAATGGTGACTTTCATCAATGTAGACAATTGGCATGCTCTTGTAAGGGCTACAAGTTCTGCTACTTGTGCAGAATAGACTCCTTGAAGCCAGGACGCTTCCAAGACACCTGTTACAGTACATACAGCATATCCTGCTTTCAAAATTCCCATCCCATCTCTTAGACATGAACCATCAACGAAAACAATTTGGTCATTTTCATCAAGCTTAGTGTCCTTAATGTCAGGTCGAGGTTTTGTGCAAAATTCAGTCACCTGAAGGCAGTCATGCTCGACGTCTTCAGCGTTCTCAATTTCAGCATTTTCACCAGGAAGCAAGGTTGCTGGATTCAACGTAGTGCACCTTTTCAGCTGCACATTCGGTGAGCCCAGAATTATCGTTTCATACCTTGTGAGTCTTGCTCCAGTCATGTGTTGCGTTCGGGAGCGGGTCAAAAGTATCTCAACTGAGTGAGGGACCATGACTGTTACTGGGTGTCCCATCACTATTCCTTCACTCTGAGTGAGGCTGATACCAACTGCTGCTACGGCGCGCAAACACCCTGGAAGTGCTGCTGCGACCGGATCCAAAGTAGCTGAAAAATACGCTACTGGTCTGTTTATGCCACCATGGGCTTGAGTCAAGACAGACAAAGAACATGCATCACGTTCATGACAAAACAATGTGAAAGGCTTTGTGTAATCAGGCATACCTAAAGCTGGAGCCCTGCACATGCATTCTTTCAATTCAATAAAAGCATCCATCTCATCTCCTTTCAGCTCAATTTGATCCAAGGCATCCTTCTGGGTCAGTTTCAGTAAAGGCTTTGCTAGAGTTGAGAAGTTGGGAATCCACTGACGACAGTAGCTTACCATTCCCAAAAACTTCCTCACCTCCCTCCTCGTCTTTGGTGGACTCATTTGAAGTACGCTTGTTATTCTTGCCTTCATTATTCTCCGTGACCCTTTCTCTATCTGGTGACCCAAGTATTTCACTTTCTTCTGACAGAACTGCAATTTGGAAGGAGACACCTTGTGTCCATTCCTTCCCAAATGGTTCAACAGAGCAATGGTGTCGGCTGTGCAGCCACTTTCTGTCTTAGATGCAATCAGTAAGTCATCGATGTACTGTACTAGGGTTGATTCGAATGGCAATTCTAATGCTTCCAAGTCTTTCTTTAGAATCTGATTGAAAATTGACGGTGACTCAGAAAACCCTTGAGGAATTCGACACCAACTGTAAACTCTGTCTAAGAATTTGAAACAAAAGAGAAATTGGCTGTCCTCATGAAGAGGCACCGAAAAGAATGCTTGTGACAAGTCGATGACTGAGAACCACTCGGCATCGCAAGGGACTTGAAACATTATCACAGCTGGATTTGGTACGACAGGGCAACATTTAATTATGATGTCATTTATTTTCCTCAAGTCCTGCACAATTCGGACCTTTCCACTCGGCTTTATTAGTCCCATGATTGGTGAATTACATGGACTGCTTAACACTTCTTTCAGTACTCCCTGCTTTACAAATTCGTCAATGAGTTGGGCAACTTTCATGAGGGTATCTTGTGCCATGTGGTATTGTGGGGTCTGGGGAAAAGTTGCATTGGGCTTTACAGTCACTTTCACTGGTTCCACTCCTTTCATCAATCCCACCTCTTTCCCTGTCATATCCCACACTTCCTTTCCGACTGTTTCCCGTAATTCAGCTGGAATATCTTCTTCAGTTATCATCGGGAAAAGGCAAATCAGAGGGTACTCTTCATCGACAGTTTCCATCTCATCCCCCTCTACACTGTCCTCTTCTTCCCCATCACTGCTCGTCTGAATTTTTATTCCATCGTTCGAACACATAATCGAACATCCCAATTTGCACAATGGGTCTCTCCCTAACAGTGCTATCGGGCTTGAGTCACATACCACAAATTTATGTAACCCTTGATAGTTACCAATGCTGACTGGTACTGGATCTGTGATTGGGATCGTCAGGTGCCTGTTTGCTACTCCCACCACTTGAACTGTTCTCCCTGAGAGTTGCAAATTCGGTACTTCAATGCTCTTAACAGTTGAACGTGTGGCTCCTGTGTCAACCAAGAATGAAACACGATGACCCATAACTCTTCCCTCTACATATGGACCCTTTTGATCAACTACCAAAGATGCTGCAAGCACACAATCTCCCTCCTCTCCTGAACTTTCACTCTCCCATACATTGTTTATTCCATCCTCACTGTGTAATGGGAACTGTTCTACGGTGCCATTTGTATTCATTACCTGACCCGAGACCTGTGGAGGAACCATCACTTGCTGCTGACTCATTGGTGCCAAAGGTATTTGCATTTGCTGATTAGGTACCATGGGAAACTGCTGTTGCATTGGCTGCATTTGCGTCATCTGCATACGGGGCATCTGCATCTGCTGCGGTTGCATAGGTTGTAATCCCTGCAACTGATTTATGGTCTGAAAATTTGGGTTTGGACCTCTCATTTTCGGTCCCCTCATTGTCTGAAATGCATTGACATCATTGTTTTGCTGACCAACACCTGCACCTTCCTGCACCACCATCGGGCACTCGCGTTTCCAATGTCCGACAATTCCGCACACGTGACACGGCATCACCTTTTTCAATGCCTGCACACCATTCGGAGTCACAACAGTGTTCAAATCCGGACCATTATTCCCAAAACCTCCTCTACCTCTGCCTCTCGCCTGTGGCTGAAACATCATATTTCCCTGCAACTGCGGCTGCGGTTGCGGTACCTGTTGTTGGAACCCTTGTAACCCTTGCAAACCTTGCAGACCTGTCTGAGCTGCTTTAAGTTGCATCATCATCACTTTCTCCTTCAACCTTTTCTGTTTCACTTCAATTTCGTCGCTACAGTATTTCGCATAATTCAACACCTCATCAATAGGTTTCGACTGCCAACAAATCAAATGCGACTTTATCATCTGACTTATCTCTGGTCTCAGCCCTTCCACAAATCTGAACACAAAATGAAGCATGTCCTTCGCCTCTATTGTTTCCGTGCCACTGTAGTTCTTAAACGCCTTCAACAACCTCTCATAGTAACTATGAATCGACTCTTTAGCCTCTTGGGCAGTTCGATCTATCTTCTGCCAATCCACGTTTTTCGCGGCCACCTTCGTCTTCAAATGCTCAATCACCTTATAGTACAAGCTCATCACCATAGGTGATGGTGCACCCGTATCCCTGTCTCTCTCTGGTTCACTTGTCGGCCAACCTACAGCTCTTTTGCAATCCTCCCACAAATCTGCCGGAACCACAATCTCAAAGAGAGTGTTCAGGTCTTCCCAGAGACATTTTGCAAGCTTCACAAACCTATCAGTCTGTTGATACCATTCAATCGGTTTCTCTCTCAGTTTGGGAAAATCATCCGTAAAAGACTGAATGTCGCTTCTGTGCCATGGTACATGTATTAATTTTCCCCCTGCTGTCTCCCTCATTGGTAACATGGTTACCGCATCACTACTCTGCGGTCTTCTCTCGTTGAGCTCTGGGACACTGTCTTTCCTCTTTTCCTTTCTCTTTACCCATCTGCTTTCCCATTTGTCTAAGCACCTCCACACTTGTGCACTCTGCAGCAATTCTCTAAGGTGCGCCTTCATGCCTGCTGACCTCATGTGTTCAAAATCTGTGGTCCCGAAATCCAATCTATAGCTCCTGCTCAAGTGTTTTGTCTTGTCTATATCAACCCCGTTTTTGTCAGCTATTTCTTGCAAACTTCTATGTACCTTGTTCACTTCTCTCGTAATCCTGGGACATAGATACCTCAGCTCTTCTTCCGAGTAGGACTCTAACCTATTCACACCCATAGTCCCTTCCACCAATTCTTGTGCTTCCATGTTCAACCTGACCCTATTCAGATAGTCTTCTCCCTTCCCACTGGCTGAGCTTTGTGTGGAATTCAGACTGTTGAACCACTGTGTCAGCTGTTGCGCATTCAACCCCATCAGTGTAGCATTCACATCGACTGCCATTGATGGTTGCGGCAACTTTTCAGAATTCGATGATAGCGGTATCATCAGTGGGGGCCTCGACCTCACCAGTGTTGACTGAGCACATATGGGACTAAACTCCATCAAGGACCCAGATCCAGTTGGCTGAGCCGCTATCGGAGTTATCCCTGTAGTGTTTTCTATGCACCTCCTTTCTGTCCCATTCTGCAGCATTGATCCCTGACCGCTCATACCTAAGTTAGGCTGACTGTACAAAGGTACCGGTGGACCTACAGTAATGGGTAGTGATATCGCATCTGGGTTCTGTCCATTTCCCATGTTCTGAGATATGTTCATTCCCACACTATGGGTCATCATTGCCGGCATGCCCGTCTGACTCCCCGTCATCTGAGCATGTGCGTTTTCCCCCTGCATCTGCTTTTGAGGCATCAAAAACTGGGTTGATTCAGCTTGTGCCAATATTGGGTTGTGACCATTCTGTCCTCCCATTACGGTTGGATCTAAAATCATTCCCGTACTGTTGTCACTGCTGTAGTACCTTGGGACCTGCGGCTGATCATTTTCTGCTGGTTTCAATATGGGCACATCTGGATATATTCTCCTAACCTGCGGTATCTGCGGGGTGAACAGTAAACTCGGGTCTTTAGATCCCGATGATGCTTCAGAACTCTGAGTTCCACTGTTCTGTACCGGTGCCGGAGGGGCAGAACTGGTACTTGGACCTTGTCCACTCTCTGCATAAGGTGGTGGACGGTCGTTCAGCAATTGCATGATTAACTCCTCATCCTCTAACTCGTCTTCTCTTCTCAACTTTTCCTCGTCCTCTCTATCCTTGGAACACCTCCTGTTTGTCTTACAGGTAGCTTTCTTACCTGTCTCCTCTTCTTCCTTAGTAATTGCGGGAAACAATTTTATCCCCTGCAATACATCTAACCTCCACACCTTCTGTGCATTATCCCACCTAGCGTCCGCTAGTGTCTTTTCTACCTTTCTTATCCTGGTCTCAAACTTATTTTGCTGTTGCTGTCTAGCCATCAGTTCCCAAATTGCTAGAGCCTCAAACTGTGCTGGCCTTGGAGGTACCTTCATGTCGTACATCGCAAATCTCAAATTCTCTAGGATCCTTATATTGAATGTCCCATGGATCGGGAACGCTACGCTCCCATGTTTCTCTGTCAGCTTGTGCCATTGCTTTAGCCAAAGGCACGGAGCTACCCTTTTTTCCTCCATTACAATGTAAGCTGGTGTACCTTCTGGCGGCGTCTCCTCTCCTACGCTCGCTTTAATGTAAGACTCCCCCTTCATTGCACTCTTTAATGCTTTAAAAAATTTCATTTTCTCGTCTTTTATTTCACAAAGTTTGTAATCAATAGGTGACTTTAATTCCCGGAATACTCTTCGCTTGCCTTTCCCCTTCCAATCGAGCCCCACGGACTGCGTCCAATCCGTGCGCGACACTTCTCTGCAACCAACCTATCCCAGCGCGGCTCCTAGTGACGTCACACTCACACTCACTGCGGCTGACAAAGCCTCGCGGCTAATCCTCCTTCACTCAGCTCCTCTCGTAACAACTTCTGGCATGTATCGCGAGCTACCAAAAAAATAATAATAAAACAGATCTGTCGGTTTACTACAGGAAGGGTAACACAATCGCTTCAGGACCTTAGGGATTTTTCACTAGCCTCGGCAGTTATTCCATCTTTCTCGGTCCCCACGTTCGCAAGCAAATCTGACCCGCAGACTCTGCTCTCAACTTGTCAGTGATCTATTCTAGTGCACTTAGAATTTTGTCAAAGCCCGAAGTCGAAGTTTTCTTTCACTCCCTTAACACACGTACCGACTCGTTGACCACGCCCGATCAACCTACTAAACCGACCAGACCACAACATAAAACAAGTGTCTCATACACTTTTCAACATACTCCGGAGTCCCTTGACCTCGCAGGGCCCGTCTCAACAACAACAACCACGTGGACCTTTTTATGCACGAAGCGCCACATGAAGTTCGACGACTTCCCTACTCTCACACTCGGAGTCGCATCTCCGCTATTTCTATGAAGTTCGACGACTTCCCTACTTCTACACTCGGAGTCGCACCTCCGCTATTCTCTAAAATCCTCGCAACCTTTTCAAACAATCTGCGGCAATAAGCTGTGCAAGCGCAAAATTCTAACTTCACTCATACCATCACTAGTACCGCCAACGCCGATCTCACACCTCCATTCTCTCCATTCGCAAGCTCCGAGATCCCGGGAAAGTCGCGGTGGACCTAGCCCATCATCATTTTCTCAATCTGTTTTACGCAAGAAAATCTAATTCAACACCATATACTTCTCGAGCGGGGGTCCCAAAAGTCTAAACCGTTAATTCGACACCATGTACCTCTCGAATGGGGTCCCAAAAGTCTAAACCGTCCTCTGCTACCATCTACTGATAGAGCGTTCCGTACTAATAATTTACCCGTACTTGTACGCTCTTTAGGCCGATGAATCTTTTGGCTAAGTGGGACTCTCTTCACCCGAGATCAGTCAATTTAATCAAATCGATAATCAATAACGAACATAAGCAATACCCTGATCAACATAACACTTAACAATTAATCCAGAATACATTTCGGCGAACCCTGACCTTTCAGTCAGGAATAACCACACCAGTTTATTCAAAGTTAGTGAATTTATTTCCCTATATTAACAAAGCTAGCACAATATAGATGTGTCTCAACACCAAATGATAAACGTAAATGAACATTAATAGCTGTCCATAACGGCGAAATAGGTGCAATCTATGCAGCATTTGAATAACAAGGCATTCGATAATAGCAATGCAAATCACTAATACTATAATCTGTAATGAACTAATTGCATACATTTAGTCAGCATAACAAGGTCTCAAATTGCATCGTGCAACAAAAGGAATCCTCATCTAACCTCAAATTAGCATCGGCATGTGGGACTTCATGCAAAAACAATTTAGCAACATTAATTTGGAAAAAACTCCTAGCTAGGGCTCTTATCAAAGATCAGCAGTTGGTTACCTAAAAGAAACACAATGCAATTGTACAATGTCCTTTCATATTTACCAATTACAATCAGCATTCAAGGAAGTCTTTGTCTCACAGGTACCGTTTCTCGATCAGCATGGGACAGGGCAAAGGGGCAAGGTGGACGGGGCAATTGCCTCACGGCAGCAAGATAAAACTACTACTTCATGCAAAGGGATCAAAATTAAAGTCTCTAGGGAAAAAATCATTTAAAGTCTCTTTCTCTCGATTAGAGAAAGCATCAAAGTCTCTTTCAAAATGGCGTCGCAGCAAGGTGGGCCATAGTAACTGCAAAGTCTACAAAATGGCGGGTATCGGGCTGGTAATGGCTGCAATGGCTACTTTCTTCTCGTGCACCTGGTTTAAATAGACAACAGTTCAAATCCAGTAGGGTCTTCCATTGGAGGGTTCATAGGTTGGCTCCAAATTGTCCAATCAAAAACAACAGTTCTCAAGCTTTTACTTAAGCATACATTATCCTTGGAGACGGGTACGCAAGTTGCAACATTTTATACCAATTAACTCACTTTCAGAGCTTCCATTGTCCGCACCTGCAGATTGACCTTGGAGCAAAGAGAAAAATGCCAGGCTGGCACGAAACCTTAAGATAAGCATGTGAACGATCTCAGTGGAAAAGTACAGCTTCAAGCAAAAATACACATTTATTAGCACATTGGAAAAATACGAGCATCTAAATCGTGAGACCAGGCAACTAAAGTTATGCTAAGCTAAAACATTTCAAACAAGCAAATCTTAGCACACGTTTACGATTATGTCGGATTAGTGCACTTCTAATACATCACGTTATATAAAGCACGCTTATAAATGTTGGCAAACTACTCTGAGGGCACATTTTGTCCCCGTACAATCTTTATTAGTTCGGTTAAAGACACACATGATTATTTCACTCTACGTTTATGCGCTAATAAATGTAAAACCTTCATTTCAGCTTCATCACATGTAACTATGTTTATTGCTAAATTGATTTTTTTTTAGAAGCACAAAGTTGCAAAGACTGCATTTGGTGATGCTGTAAGACAGTAATATGATTTTTAAGCTATTTTGAGAATAATCAATTTGAGAATCAAAAAAGTCCTACAATTCCTACAAACATTTGGAAGTTGAGGCCTTTATATATTTTTTTCCAAATAAGATGAAGTGAAAAAAAGAGAAAATAAACATTAAAGTTTTACAGTATTTCTTTTTAGGTGGAGCTCACAAGCACTTTGACCTGTTGTAAGTTTTGTGGGCTATTACCCACTTCTACCTCACGCCCCTCACTTTCACTTGTTCGTGGGCTTGCCTTTCAAAAATCCTTTGTTAGCATTGCTAAATGCTTTACGTTTGTCCCTCCCTGGGGAGGTTTTGTTACTGCCTTGCAGAATTACCCTGTTACGTGGATAATTGCTCTATTTCTAATATGTTTGACTGTGAGCAAACTTCTTTTTCCTGTTGTGTCTCTCCTTTGCGCTCATGGCGGTCATGGTGTTTTGAACTGCCTTGCGTATGTCAACTAATGTTTTACTTTTCATTTGCGATTTATGTGACAAGAAAAGTCCAGTTAGGAATTTACAATGCCAATAGCTCTAACTGGACCAAATGCAAGACCCATTGCATTGCAAATGCTTGTTTTATATTGACAAACCTCTCTGGAATGTGGGTCTGTGACAAAGTTGCAAGAGCAGTCACACGCTGCTAAAAGCAGCAACTATGCCCTGGCTTTTGAGCCCTAGACTGTGCCATATTGGTGTCTGGGTAGAGGCTGCAGGAGGTTAGAGCTATAAGTAAAAGGTGCCTGTCTTCCGAGACCGACTCGCTCCTGCCCCATTTACAGTGTTCATCAGCCACCCCTGAATGCCCTGAATTTCATCCCTTTCCAAGGAGGGCTGTAGCCAGTTATCTGATAACGCGGCTCCGGATGCCGCAGAGTCGGAAACACTGTTCCGCTCCTGCGGCAGGGACGACGACTCGCCCAGTTGCCAGGGCAACGAGGACGCCGGAAACCAACTAGGGAACCCGGATGTCCGGGTTCCCAAAAGAACTGAAATAGACGACGGACTCAGAGCGCGAGATATGGAGGAAGAAAGAAACGCCGACTACGAGGAGGAGTGGGGAGAAGACGAGGAAGACGGGAGCAGGAATGAGAACAGCGAGGTTCCCCTGAAGAGAGCTCCAACGCGCGAACTCCTCCACGTCCCAGGAGGGACGTGGCTAACAAAGGTACGGTCCTTCATAAAGGACAGTTTATTTAAAAAAGGGGAGAGTGACAGCAGGAGGGGAGAGGGGAGGGATAGTACGGGGAGAGGGGAGGAAAGAATCTGGAGAGGGCAGAAAGGAGAAGAGCAGGATTAAAGTAAAAAGGGGACTTAACACTTAAGACCTCCCTAACTCAGCCACACTTAAAGAGCACTTGGGACAGAACCATATTTCTGGACAGAGCACAAAGAGGTGATTGTTCACTCATCCGCTTATCTCACAACTCTACACACGTCCCTGGGAACTCTCTCTCTCTCTCTCTCTCTCTCTCTCTCTCTCTCTCTCTCTCTCTCTCTCTCTCTCTCTCTCCCCCTCTCTACTCTACTCTTAATACGAATTATACCTCAGTACAACCCTGACTTACCTTCATTTCCATTCCTCTTTTCCGGTGCGTCTGGGAGCCCGAGAAGATAAGCTTCGCCGACCAAGAGGGAACCGGGGAAAAAGAGAGAGAAGAGACATACTATGAGGAGAAGCTCACCACCCCTATAAATTTGGACAAAGCAAATAACCTTAAAACTTTAATAAATTCACCGTTTCTCACCCACCCAAGCATCCAAGTCCTTATTATGACCTGACCCACTGCCACAAGAGCATTGATCAAATCTGGCATAGGAACACCTTATTATGGAACCTATTAAAACACACACTCTGTGCATTATGGGCCTTCATTACAACATTGGCGGTAAATCCCGCTTACCACCGTGCAGAAGACCGCCAACACACCGCTGAGGCTGCAGAAATCCGCTACAGCTATTACGAACCACAGGTTGGAATCCGCCAAAATCTAGACACCCAAACAAGTCCGCCACACCAAAGGTCAGTGATAAACTGGCGATAACAAAATCTCCACCGTCACACCAACAGGAATACGCCCACACTATCACGACCCACGAATCCACGCTGCGGTCTTTCAACCGCGGTATTCCATTGGCGGTACATACCGCCGCGCTAAAAAAACACACACATTTACAAAACACAACCACATTGGACAATTCGAAATACACCCACCTGATACACATAGACACACCTCTCCCACACACCCAAACCAATATATAACACACACCCACATCACCCACAGACCCCTACAACACAAGTTGAGAAAGAAGCACAGAGAGAGAGACACCACCATCAACAAACTATCATCCACAGGCACACAACACCATCACTCACACAACATCCACGCACCTCACACAACACACACAAACACATCCACTCATACATCACAACACACACCACCTCACACATCACCCACACCATGGCACCGCAAAGACACCCCAGGTTCTCTGAGGAGGAGCTCAGGGTCATGGTGGAAGAAATCGTCCGGGTAGAGCCACAGCTATTCGGATCACAGGTGCAGCACACCTCCATTGCTAGGAAGATGGAGATAGGCGCAGAATCCTAGACAGGGTCAACGCCGTAGGACAGCATCCAGGAACACGGGATGACATCAGGAAGAGGTGGAATGACCGATAGGGGAAGGTGCGTTCCGTGGTCTCAAGACACCAGATTGCATTTCAGAGGACTGGCGGCGGACCCCCACCTCCTCCCCCACAACTAACAACATGGGAGGAGCAGGTCTTGGCTATACTGCATCCTGAGGGCCTCGCAGGAGTAGCAGGAGGAATGGACTCTGGTAAGTCAAATCTTAACTATTACATCCCCCACCCTACCTGCATGCTATCACATACCCCCACCCTCACCCCACCACTCCAACACCTCACATATGTCCCACTATAACAAACCACCTATCCCAACACGAAGCCCTGCATGCAACACCAAAGCATGGACACCCATCACCAAAGCATGTCCACTACAGATACCCACACAGATCCCAGACAAGAATGTAAGCACTGGGGTACAGGGTCACCCACCCATTGCACACAATGGCACACACAGATGCAATAATCATGCCTTTACACCCCTGCAGGACCCCTACCCAACGTCACCGGACAGGAGGTGCCAGACATGTCCACCCCCAGAAGAGGGCCACAGTGATGACAGCAGCTCTGTCCAACTGGATCTAGATGACCAGCCCGGCCCATCTGGGACATCGGGACAGTCGGTTCCCCACACACTGGCACATGCCACCACAGAGCCTCCCCCCTCAGGAAACACCAGCACAGCACCCACCCAGCGGGCCCATCCCTCTGAACCAGGAGACGTCAGGCAGCAGTGTGTCCACCACTACAGGGAACCCAGGCAAAATCACAAACCCAAGAACATCAGGGACCTGGGGTCAGTGGCAGTGGGCACACGGTTCGGGGGACAGAGGACCAGGAAAACAGGGGAACTGGGAGGACTGCTGTGCGACAGGGGGAGGACAGGCCCAGGTAACCCACTCTCCACGAGGCCCTCTCCAACATCATGGGAGCGTACCATAATTCCCAGGAGACAATGGCAACGGTGCTGGCCAAGTTTCAGGAGACCCCGCGACTGCAGGAAGAACAGTATTTGGGGATCAGGGAGGAACTCAAGTCCATCAACACCACCCTGGTCCCCATTGTAGGGGTGCAGAAGGACCTTGTGAACACCAGGAGGGACACTGTGGCACAACAAGGGGCCCCTGACACTAGCCTCGATGATGAACAGCCCATCACCTCCGCCAGCGCTAGTGGACAGGAGGCACCACCACAGGACCACGACACCAGCACCCCACCCCCTGCAGATGGAGAAACACCCTGCAAACGGTCCCTGAGATCCAGGACAAAGACAGAGAACAATGCCAAGACCCCCGCCAAGAAATGAGACCACCCTGAATGTCATCCTGTCCCACTTCGTCACCCTGTCCATCCTTAAACTGCCCTAGCTCCACTTCCTATGCTCCTTTGGACAATGCACCTGTGAGACAAATTACTGGACTCTGCCCTGGACATTCCTCCACCATCACCCCTGACCATTTTCCAACCCCCTCCACTAATTTAAATAAACACCCTTGAATCACAAAACAATCTGGAGTCAGTCTGTGCTTTCACAAATGTGTGTTTGCTATAACTAAGGAAAATAGCAATGTCCATTGTATTGTCTACATACCTATGTCACACAGCTCTAGTCCATGAGGTACTATAGCAGAGGTCACACAGTGGGACCCACATCTGTGAAATGGAAAGGCAAAGTGACAAGTCAGGGTCCATACACTGGGTGAAAGTGACAGACATATGATAGGTCTGACAATTGTATGAGATGTAGGAGGCAGTGATGTCTTCTTATCTGTGTCTCACTGGAAGTACTGCTGGATCACGTTGTTTCTGTTGGGATATCCTCTTCTTCTGCTTCCTCTTCTTCACTGTCCACAGGCTCCACAGCTGCCACAAGACCTCCTTCTGGACCATCCTCCTGCAGAAAAGGCACCTGTCGTCGCAAAGCCAGGTTGTGCAGCATACAGCAGGCCACGATGATCTGGCACACCTTCTTTGGTGAGTAGTAGAGAGAACCACCTGTCATATGGAGGCACCGGAACCTGGCCTTCAGGAGGCCGAAGGTCCTTTCGATCACTCTGCTAGTTCGCCCATGTGCCTCATTTTAGCGGTCCTCTGGACTTGTCCTGGGATTTCTCACTGGGGTCAGTAGCTATGACAGGTTGGGGTACCCAGAGTCACCTGCAAATGTTGAGGGAAAACTGTTAGACACACACTAAACCTTAGGGACAACCCCAGACAATCATTCACACGGTATAGGGTCCTTGTCCCCACCTATTAGCCACACATGGTGCCTCTGGAGTTGCCCCATCACATAAGGGATGCTGCTATTCCTCAAAATGTAAGCGTCATGCACTGAGCCTGGAAACTTGGCGTTCACATGGGAAATGTACTTGTCGGCCAAACACACCATCTGCACACTCATCGAATGGTAGCTCTTCCTGTTTCTGTACACCTGTTCACTCCTGCGGGGGTACCAAGGCCACATGTGTCCCATCAATGGCACCTATGATGTTGGGGATAATCCCAGGGCATAGAAGTCACCTTTCACTGTGGGCAAATCGTCCACCTGAGGGAAAACGATGTGTTTCAGCAGGGCAGACAACACTCTGGACAACACGTTTGATAACATAGGCTGGGACATCCCTGATGCAATGGCCACTGTTGTTTGAAAAGACCCACTTGCCAGGAAATGGAGTACTGACAGGACCTGCACTAGAGGGGAGATTCCTGTGGGATGGCGGATAACTGAAATCAGATCTGGCTCCAACTGGGCACACAATTCCTGGATTGTGGCACGATCAATTCTGTAAGTGATAATGATGTGTCTGTCTTCCATTGTCGACAGGACCACCAGCAGTCTGTACACTGGAGGATGACGCCATCTCCTCTCCTGCCCCAGCGGACGTGCCCTATGGACGAGAACAGCGAGCACAGAGTCTGCCAACACTGAGGTAGTAAAAAAAGAATTTATTGCACACATTTGTCAATGCGCAATGTGCCTGTTACTGTGTTTATGAAAGGCCTAGATAGGTGTAACGCATTTAAAAATAATGCAATGTGGCCCCCTGAAATGGCGGCTACCTGACCTGCAATGTGGGACAAAGGGATATGAGGTAACTGCGCTGGCGTTGTACACCGTCGCAGTAGGCGGTCGAAGACCGCGGCGCAATCCTGCATTGGTTAACATTGGGCCCTATGGGTCCCAGAAGCCAATGACTATATGCGCTGGCGGTGACGGTACGCACCGCCGCAGACGTGACCACCATTTTCTGTCTGTTCACTCACTTGACACCTGACCTTTGACAGGAGAGGACCTACACTGCAAGTGCTGCTGTGACCTCAGTCTGGAAGCGACGATGGCTCATGTGTCTGGGGAAAGGGCCCCTGCCTTCACTTCGGAGGAGTTGGAGAAGTTAGTGGTTGGGGTTGAGGAAATTCGATTTTTAATACGATCGTATCGACCCGCCATTTTGTGGCCCGCCGCCATTTTATGTTGCCTTCACTCAGGCAGCACAGCGAACGAAGTCCATTCTGCCTTTTCTGCTTATTCTGCAACATGGTGTTCAAAACAGCCTTCTGCCTCTATCTTTACAAGGCTGGTATTAAGGTCTGACCGAGTACACTAATCCCTGTCTGGTTTTCTAATCCTTGTTTCAACTATCTGTAGGCTCACACTATTCTCCGCCGATCTTATCTTATCGTCTGGCCTTCGCTGTCCTTTGCTAGTATTCTCTCATTTCACAACTGTCCTCCAAACGCACACAAACTTATCGCACCACATGCAACTTCGTTGTGGATCGGTTAATGAATTAGTTCAAGGGAGGGGTGACAAACACAGCTGGAGGGGAGGCAACCTTAAGTCACTTGATACTTTGTTTTCCAATTCCTTCTATTGGTGCTGTCTTGTTTTCCGACATTTCTATTGGCTCTGTTCTATCTTTACATTATTCTTACTGGCTCCTTTCTATGTGTTCTGGGAGTGTATGTAGTTAATAAATGGTTTTTATACGGTATATAAGATTGTGCGCCACAAAGTAAAGTGGCAGTCTCCTGAGAACATACCTTGTGTACTTCTTGGACAACTGTACTAGCTGCAGCTAATAAAATCTGATCTTTTACGCCTGACAGAGTGTCCCGTGTCTCTGTTAGTTGAGGCAGGTGAATCCAAGGAGATTTTAGGCGTACCCTGCGCCGCCAGGCCCAAAAGGTTCTGGTTCTTCAACTGGCGCCCAACGTGGGGCGGCTTCAGCGGTACCGGTTCTGCCTGAAGGTCGTGAGGAACCCCGCAAGAAAATTCTGGAGGAATCGCGAGCCACGTCAAGCGACCCCTGTATGTCGAAGTGGTCCGAAGGTCTTTTTCAGCGCGGTTACTCCTTCCTGACGGCTACTGACGACTTCTGCCCTGACTGCCGCCCTGCCTTGGCCCTTTCTTTGATGATGTATGGTAAAGCGAGACGATAGACGGGCCTCTGTTGGTGTAAGAAGACATCCTTAGTTAAGTATTTTGTGGGTTGCGCCCACAAATTTTGGTCTTTGTTTTGTCCTTAGGTCCTTAGATTTGGCCATTGCAGTGGCCAAAGCCGAGGGGTAAGTGCATTTGTGCTGTGTAAACTGAAAGTTTTACCCGCTTGATGTTTGTGAACAGCCAGTAAAAATCGTGAGATGTCTGGTCTGACTAAGTTTGGAAAACTTTGTTGCTTTGGTTGTAATAGGGACTCCCTGCTTGAGGACTCCTGTCCGATTCCTTCGGTTGGAACTCCCACATATGAGCTCTATTCTAAACATGGTGTTGGTCCTATTGCCTTTAATAAGACATGGACCCGATATACAAAGAAAGATGGTGTTTTAAAATGGCCAGAAAATGGTAGTTTCGAAACTGATGTGCTAGATAATTTAGAAGCAACGTTATTTAAAAGAAAAGCCCGGCCGGCAATGTTTGACTCTTTTAGCCTTTGGCGTAAGGAAGCCAAACAGAGAGAAATTAAACAAGCGAAACGAGATAGGAAAACACAGGGAATGACGATTATACAGGCTGCTCAGCAATTCAAAGATGATGAAATAGATAATGCAATGGAAATTTCAGACAGACAGCATCGAATGGCAATAGATAAATGCTATCCGACGTTGCCTATCTCTTCCCTTGATAAAAGAAAAGATTTTGAGGAAGATTCCTTAATGTCCCACTTATTGAAATTGCCTCCGCCCTATGTACAAGGTGCTAATGCACCCCCGATGTTACAGCCTGTTCAGCCGCCAGTTGTGCTTCCGCCTGCTCCAGCTTTTCCACATTTGCCTCCTCAAGTATTACCTATGCCAGCTTTGCCTTTAACTCCTTTGCCTTCTGCTCCTTTGGCAATTCCTAATGCTCCTTTAGTTAATTCACCTAATACCTTGTCCCCTATCCTTATGTCAAATTCTCCATCTACGCGTAAGCGATTTACCGATACTGTCTCTGGTCTCTTATCACCTTTCTTTGAAGCTTTAAACGTGTCTCCAGCTTTTTCTCGAAGACAGTCTCGTAGTCAATTCCCAGACTCCGAAGAGCGAGAAAAATTGGACTCACTTGCTTGTAGATGGATCAAGAAGGGTCCCCAATATAGTACGTCTGATATTATGTCCACCTTTCTGCAATGGAATGCACCTACGCAGAGATATGTTTTTAAAGTTATGTGCGATACTCTCGCTAAAGAATGGGAGGATATGAATTTGGGTTCGGTCCCACAGGATCTGTTAGATGTTCAGGCTGACTTTGACAAAGGACTTATTGTGGGTCCTAAGGTTGAAAACGCTGTCAGAACACTTATTTCTTTCAGATCCCTATTGTTCTCACAGACTTTTCCTGATTCTGATCCTTCAGTTAGGACAGCACTGAAAAACTATCCCATGAGAGAGGTTTCTCCAATATGGAAGGAAGAAGTTGCAGCAGCAGGTGCTAATCCAGCTATTCCTGCGCATTTTCAGCGCATATGGATACATGTCCCCTGGAAAAGGTCTGAAGTTTTAGCACTTAAACAGTCACTACCAGATTCACCCAAAAATCCTGCTGGTTACTATAAAGAGTTGTCGCAAACAGTTGATGCATGTACTATGAATCTAGCAGATATTGACATGTTGATGGGAAATGTAGTTCCACAGACAATATGGGCTAAAATTCGTAGAGAGGATCACGCTCAAGAATTAGGCGGCGATTGGAACGCTATTATTGCCGCAGATAGAGGTCAAGTAGGTGGTGCAAAGCCCGACGCTTTGATCTCAGAACTCCCTGGTAGGATTATTACATTAATGAAAACAATGATGCCTGCTTTGAGAGTTAATTGGGATAAGCTAGCAGCATGTAAACAAAAGAAAGATGAAAGTGTTTCCGATTTCTTTACCCGATTCGAGGAGACATTCATTGATCACAGTGGTCAAGATATGGCTACAGAAGGGGGACAGCGATTATTTGTGGATAAGTTCGTATATAACTTGCTTCCTGAACTATCACACAAGCTAAAAGACTCCGAGAGTTCATGGGCAGTTTCTTCTTCCGCCCAGATATTGGCTACTGCACAATATTATGAAAATAGAGACAAAGAAGAAAGGGAAAAACAAGAGAAAAAGACGAAAGAATTAAAAACTAAAGTTCTCTTGCAACAGGCTTATCCTCCTCGTTATGTTCAGCCTCAGTTTCAACAGCCTCCGCAGTTTCAGAGGTTGTATCAAAAGCCTGAACCATTCATTCCAAGACCTTTGCTAGGTCCCAATCAATGTGCTTATTGTAGGGAGGAAGGTCATTTTAAGAACAGTTGTCCGGCATTGTTGCAGCGTAATGGAGCAACATCTGCTTCACGAGGTCGTGGTGGTCTTCAGTCAGCAAATAGAGGTAGAGGTCGAGGTGTGTTAACCCAAGGGCAGCGTTCTTTTGTTCCTCCAAATTCCGGAAATTACTTTGATCAGCAAAATGTTAGGTCTACACAGTATTACAGTGAGGATCAGTATATTGAAGGAGGGAATGAAAGTCTTCATTTTGAATAGGACAGCCATGGACAAAGTAAGGGGGTTACGTCAATTCCAGTGGATCAGAATGGACCTTATGTTAATGTCACTACAATGGGTGTTTCAGAGCCATTTCTTTTAGATACTGGTGCCATGAGAAGCTCTATCATTCATTCCAAACTCCCTGGCGCACCTTTGTCTGGCTTAACGAATGTATCTGTAGGATTTTCTGGCGCCCCTGTTCGCAATCCAGTTTCTTGCCCTTTGCCTGTTTCAATAGGCCCTTATGATTTAGAAGCTCCGCTTCTTCTGACGAATGGTTGTGGTGAAAATCTGTTGGGTTTAGATCTATTAAAAAGAATGCATGCTACGATATATTGTTCACCTTCTGGTGTATACCTCACTCTAGGACAGAAAATGACTAGTCCAATGTACTTATCAAAAGATCAATTCCCACCTGAATTGCTTTCTCTTCCCGAAACGCTTTGGCTACGGGTCCGAATGACGTTGGTTGTCTTGAGATCCCACCTTATGTTGTTACTCTTAAGCCCAATGCTGAAATGCCACGTATTCCGCAATACAGAATCTCTACTGAAGGTGAGAAAGCACTTCTGGAAATTGTCCATGATTTGATTCAGTAGGGTGTGGTTGAGGAAACGAGAGGAAATACATGTAACAGTCCTGTTCTTCCGGTTCTTAAACGCACTGATCCTTCTCAGCCTCCTGTTTATCGTTTTGTAATTGATCTTCGGGAGGTAAACAAGATTGTCGTACCGCAGTTTCCTGTAGTCCCAGATATCACTGCTCTGTTGACGATGATACCTTCTACAGCGACTTGGTTTTCAGTTATCGATTTAAAGAATGCTTTCTTTAGTATTCCCATCGCCGAAGAGAGTAGAGATATTTTTGGTTTTTCCCTCGGAGGCCGAAGCTTCCGGTTTAAACGCGCACCTCAAGGTTATTGTGAAAGTCCCTCTGTTTACAGTCAAGCTTTAAAATGTCATCTTGATGCCTTTTCCTTACCGTCCGGTGCCGCTCTCATTCAGTACATGGATGACTTGTTAGTTGCCGCTGATTCAGAGGAGATTTGTAAAAACGTGACCGTTGCACTGTTGCGTCATTTGTTTGATCTGAATCACAAGGTTTCTCCTTCTAAATTACAATATGTCTGTCGCGAGGTGACTTATTTGGGTCATCTCTTGTCAAAGGAGGGACGACGATTGACCCCCGAACGAATTCAGGCAATTGCACAAATGTCAGTGCCATCCACACAAAGAGAGGTACGTGCCTTTTTGGGCATTACTTCTTATTGTAGACAGTGGATTCCGAGTTTCTCTTTATTGGCTAAACCGCTGTTGGCACTAACTTTAAAAGATACGCCTCAGCCTCTTCCGTGGACTGACGAATGTCAGAAGAGTTTTACTGATTTGCGTATTGCTTTGTGTTCTGCTCCTGTATTGGGTACTCCTGATTACAGTAAGCCCTTTACGCTCTATGTCCACGAAAGAGAGGGTTGTGCATTGTCAGTCTTAACGCAGCGTTTTGGAGATCAACAGCGACCATGCGCATATTTCTCAGCTACGTTAGATCCAGTAGCTAAAGCATTGCCTAGTTGTCTTAAGGCGACAGCGGCAGCAGCAATTTCTATTCGAGAGTCTGCTGGAGTAGTGCTAGATAATACTCTCATTGTTATGGTGCCACATGCAGTGGATACTTTACTAAATAGGACAAAAACGCAGCATCTTACGAGTGCTCGGTTGTCCGGATATGAGCTGACGCTTTTGGCTAGTCACATACACATCAAACGATGTAATACCCTGAATCCAGCTACTTTGTTGCCTCTTCCAGAAGAGAAAGATGTCTCTGAACAGCATGATTGTTTTCTCCGTACTGAAGAAGAGACTAAGGGTAGAATTGACCTAAAAGACACGCCATTAGTGAATCCAGATGGAACACTATGGGTAGATGGTTCTTGTTTCAAGCTCCCGAATGGAGATACAGTTTCAGCCTACGCTATTACTACTTTGCATACGATTGTGGAGACAGCACGCATTAGACATAATTCAGCTCAGGCAGCTGAATTGATAGCCTTAACTAGAGCGTGTGTGTTATCCAAAGGAAAAAGAGTAAACGTGTACACTGATAGCCAATACGCTTTTGGTGTAGCGTTTAACTTTGGGCGCTTATGGAAGGAAAGAGGATTCTTTACTTCCCATGGTACTAAGATACAACATGGTCAATTAGTGACTGAACTTCTTGAGTCACTTACAATGCCTACTCAGATAGCGATCGTGAAGTGTAGTGCACACAAAAAGATTGTGGACGATGTTGGTCGAGGAAATGCATTTGCAGATGAGGTAGCGAAAAAGACAGCCAGAGACAACACAAGTCGAATGTATGTTGCAGGTCCCGCAAACTGCGTAAGAGAAAAGGGAATGTGTGAAGATACAGTAGAGAGTGTGAAATCAATTCAAGGAGAGGCTACGGAGAATGAGTTGAGAAAGTGGAAGGAAAGTACAGGAATGTTAGATGAGATGGGATGTTGGGTTGAATTATCAGAACATCAACGTTGGCTGTTACCAGATGCTTATGTACTACCTGTAGTTACTATGGCACATGGTCCAGCTCACCTAAGTGCAAAAGGAATATGTAAACTTCTGGCTCCAGTGTGGCAAAATGAGGGGATCCCAAAGTGTGCAAATAATGTAGTAAAACATTGTATTGTTTGCTTGATGTACAATCCGGGAAAGGGAACCCCAACTCCAGCAGGTCATTTTGCTCCTCCAACATATCCATTTGAGGTGTTGCAGATCGATTATATTCACATGGAACGATGCAACAACCTCAAATATGTTCTGGTGGTAGTATGTGCTTTTTCTAGATGGGTAGAAGCCTACCCTCTGAAGGACAATACTGCTTTATCAACTGCCAAAATACTTTTGAAAGAATTCTTCCCTAGGTTTGGTTTGCCGCGCATTGTCTGGAGTGACAATGGGAGCGAATTTGTGGGTCAAGTCATGCAAAAAGTTTGTGCAGGTCTTGGCATAAAACAGAAGTTCCACGCGGCGAATCACCCACAGTCGGCTGGTTTAGTAGAATGCTACAATGGAACCTTGAAGCTTAAAATTGCTAAGGTGCAAGCTAGCACAGGACTTAATTGGCCTGATGCTTTACCATTGGCTCTTCTGTCCACCAGAACAGCAGTACACTCTCGTTTGGGGCTTAGCCCTTACGAAGTGATATTTGGTCGCCCAGCTAATGTATGGGGAGTTCCTCGCCCTAAGAAATACTCAGACTTGCCATACCCGATGTTGATTGACTACTTGCATGACCTTACAACTAAATTGCGTGTTCTTCATCAACAGGTTCAGAGTGCTCTACCAGAGGCTTCCACAGACCCAGGTCATTCCATCCGACCAGGTGACTGGGTCTGCACGAAAAATTTCCAACGACAGAGAAATTTGGAGCCCAGATGGAGAGAGCCACGCCTGGTTCTTTTGACCACAAGAACAGCAGTTAAAGTCGAAGGAAAGAAAAACTGGGTGCATGCCGTGCACTGCAAGAAAGTGCCTTTGCCTTTGCCTTTCGATCAATGGGTCCGTAGAGGCATCAGTGACTCTGAAAGTGAGAAAGTTCCGCAATTTGTACCATTCAGTGATGCGCGTCTAATTGGAACACTTTCTGAGAAAGAGGACGACGACATCCTTCAAGAAGCAATACCATCGCATCGACGCTTGAACACGACAAATCCAGGAACATTGTTTCAAAACCAGACTGCCTCTGGACAGGAACGCTATAATTTGAGACCAAGACCAAAGAACTTGTAAATTTCTCTCCTATGTAGTACTCTATCCCGGTTGCAGGGTCACGGTAGGAGTCTTAGTTACGACCTGAGTAAGTGGCAATAGGCCTGCAGGACCTCACAGTGTCATAGGACGGTAGATAATCGTGACTACAGTGATTGAGGAAGATTGCCGTGAGCATCCACTTAGAAAGATGGAGGCTACATTAGATAAAAGAGAAAGTAAAAATGTAAAGAATAATTGTAAAGAAATATGTAGTCGTTGTAGTATTGCTCTATGCGTCATTATATTGTCGTGTATTCTTTTGGCATCTGTAAACTGGATCATTATTACTCTGCAGCAAAAAGTTGTCTCTTCTCCTACCTCTACATCTCCTTCTACTATCTCTCCGCACCTATTCCACACTCTTCCCCAGCATGAACTCATCAGAAGAACTGAATACTTTAACAATTCCTTCGTCCAGTTGTTACATCAACATCAGTTAGTGATCAATACAACTGACTGTTGGGTGTGTGGACTCATACCACATACGGTAGAAAAAGGAATGCCATATTTAGTTCTTCCATTCTCCTATGAAGGTTCCGCTTGGGCTTATTTTGTCATTTTCAATAATGCATATCAAAGTAAAATTAAACAACCTGTCAGTTCACATAGTGTTGGTTCAGATTTCAGTCATAGTTTATTGATAAAGGGAATGGTAGCTATGGCTAAAATCATGGAAAAAAAGTGAAGCTTCCATAGATGAAAGAAAAGCATATACCAATTGGAACATAACTAATTACATTTCCAGCCTCAATGATAAGGTTAAGCAAGGAAAATCTCCTCCGATACGGGTCATACCCCAACAAGGAAATTTCTGTCTGCAAATAAATGGAAGAACTCCAAACACCGGACAAAGAGAAAGTTTATGTTCCCATACATATGTTTATTCAGCCCTGAATTCACCGCCGTTAGTACCATCTCAAGGTACATACTTCGTTTGCTACGATAGGGCTTATACATGGTTGCCAGCTGATTTTTCTGGTACTTGTTATATAGCCTTTCTTCTTCCCCCTACATACACCGCTCCTGCGAACCATCATAAAAATAGATATGGCAGAGGGATTGTGGATTCGAAAGACACAGCAGGACAAGAGGGAGGAGATTTCCTCAAAGGATTTCTTCCCTTCTGGGGTCCAATGGCCAACAGCAGAAATATAAGGCAATTGGTTCGTGTCGTAGAAACCACCATAGACATCACTGTAGGAGCTTTAAGTAACATTACAGCTGAACTACAGGCTGATCGTCTTATGACCTTGCAGAACCGTGTTGCCTTAGACTTTGTTCTTGCGGATCGTGGTGGAGTATGCAAATTGATCGGATCAAGTTGCTGTATTTTCATACCTAATGACGCTCCGACAGTATACCAAGCTATCTCTAAGTTACACATAATCTCCGAGTCGATTCATCAGGACGAAGGAGATTGGTCCTTTTCAGAGTGGTTTTGGGGATTGCTGTCCAAATGGGGTTGGAAGGTATTGACATTCTTTGGAGTAATTTTAGCTTTTATATTCTCTTGTTGTCTTTGTATGCACTGCGGTCCTGCCGTCTGCAACCTATGTGCTACTGCATGTATTCCCAAACCCAAGTCACAAAGAGCAGAGAATATCAAAATGATGGTACAGCAACAGCTTGATGACCTCATGGCCATAAACATCGACTCAGATTAACATGAGTTTGTGTATCTTGCCTGAGTTCTGGCAAAAGGAGGGTCTGAGGAAATTCGATTTTTAATACGATCGTATCGACCCGCCATTTTGTGGCCCGCCGCCATTTTATGTTGCCTTCACTCAGGCAGCACAGCGAACGAAGTCCATTCTGCCTTTTCTGCTTATTCTGCAACATGGTGTTCAAAACAGCCTTCTGCCTCTATCTTTACAAGGCTGGTATTAAGGTCTGACCGAGTACACTAATCCCTGTCTGGTTTTCTAATCCTTGTTTCAACTATCTGTAGGCTCACACTATTCTCCGCCGATCTTATCTTATCGTCTGGCCTTCGCTGTCCTTTGCTAGTATTCTCTCATTTCACAACTGTCCTCCAAACGCACACAAACTTATCGCACCACATGCAACTTCGTTGTGGATCGGTTAATGAATTAGTTCAAGGGAGGGGTGACAAACACAGCTGGAGGGGAGGCAACCTTAAGTCACTTGATACTTTGTTTTCCAATTCCTTCTATTGGTGCTGTCTTGTTTTCCGACATTTCTATTGGCTCTGTTCTATCTTTACATTATTCTTACTGGCTCCTTTCTATGTGTTCTGGGAGTGTATGTAGTTAATAAATGGTTTTTATACGGTATATAAGATTGTGCGCCACAAAGTAAAGTGGCAGTCTCCTGAGAACATACCTTGTGTACTTCTTGGACAACTGTACTAGCTGCAGCTAATAAAATCTGATCTTTTACGCCTGACAGAGTGTCCCGTGTCTCTGTTAGTTGAGGCAGGTGAATCCAAGGAGATTTTAGGCGTACCCTGCGCCGCCAGGCCCAAAAGGTTCTGGTTCTTCAGGGTCCTCCCCCAGTACACGCTACTCTACGGTCCTCCAGGCAAACAGGTGAGTACACTGTGAGCATGCTGTATGGGCAATGCCTGTTTGGAGTGGTGTGGATGGAAGATACGGGGGGGACTGAGGCCTGCATGAGCAGACGGTGAGTGTATGTGCGTCAGGGTAAGGGTGGGAACGTGGGCCAATGACTGTGACGGTCCGGACAGTTAAAGATCATCCTTTTCCCCTGTACTATTCCTCTAGGTCAGCGCCCACCAGAAGAAGGATATTTGGCGTGCCATCGCCAAGGACGTCCGGACCCAGGGGGTCCACCACAGACGGAGCACCCACTGCCAGAAAAGATGGGAGGACATTCGCCGCTGGAGCAAGAAGACGGGGGAGGCCCAGCTGGGGATGGCCTCCCAACGTGGGAGGGGTGCCCATCGCACCATGACCCCCCTGATGTTCTGGATCCTGGCGGTGGCATATCCGGAGTTGGATGGGCGCTTGAGGGCAACACAGGAGCCACAGGGGGGTGAGTACCGTCACATCCATCTGACTCTGCAGGCATTACAAGGTCTCTGGGTGGGGGAGATGGGCAGTGGGTTACCTTAGGCCAGGGGGAGCTTTGTAGGCAAGGACCCTTTGTGAGGCAGGGTATGTGGCACCCCAACCCCACCAGTGGTAAGAGCCATCTACACCTAGTCACGCTCCTGTGACTTCCAGGTGTGCAGCAAGCGGGCATAGGCCTTGTACCAGATGTACCTTTGATTAATTAGGGAACTCTAAGTGCATGGCATAGTGCAGAGGGCTGCTGTGTCTGTAGTGTCCGCCAACTGTAGCAGTATTGCATGCACTGAACATGTCTTTCTTCTTTATTCCCCCCCCCTTTTTGTGGTCTCCCTGTTCTTGTGTGCATTAGCATCATCAGGCGGAGGAGCAGTGCCACCGGAGCAGGAGGGAGCTGCATTCCACATGGCCCTGGAGGGTGAGACAATGCAGTCTGAAGTCACCAGACAAGTGGGACGGAGGGCGAGGGGAGCTCCAGGGTGGGGACAGGAGCAGAGACCAGCAACACCGACTCCTCCTCTGATGGGACCTCCCTTGCGGTGGCAGGACCCTCTGTGCCCACCGCATCAATAGGTACAGACGTCACCCCCCTACCAGCACCGCCCTCCCAGCAGTCCCCCAGCGTGTGTCCCGTTGCAGCTCACCCAGGAGGGTGGGCATCTCCTTGGCCCCAGGCACCTCAGGCCCTGCCCCAGTCAGCCGTGCTGCCCTCAGTGAGGAGGCTATTGACCTCCTGAGATCCCTCACCGTTGGGCAGTCTACCATTCTGAATGCTCTCCAGGGTGTAGAGAGGCAGTTGCAACAAACAAATGCATACCTGGAGGGTATTCATTCTGGCCAGCCCAACAGTGAGCATTTCAGGCTCTGGCCGCTGCACTGATGGCAGCCATTGTCCCTGTGTCCAGCCTCCCCCCTCCAACCTCCTCCAGCCAGACCCAATCCCCTGTACCTCAGCCTATCCCAAGCACACCATCAGACCAGCATGCACACACCTCAACACACAAGGGTGGCTCAGGCAAACATAAGCACCACACATCCCACAGGCACTCACACAAGCATCATACCCATGCAACATACCAACATCCACTGCCTCCACTGTGTCCCCCTCCTCCACGTCTTCCTCTTCCCTCCCTGTCTCGTCTCCACTCACACCTGCATGCACTACATCTTCAGTCAGTACCTCCATCACCAGCACCCCCATCACCACACACCATGAGGTACTGGGTTTTTCAGAACCGGTACTGATCCGGTAACCCAGCGGTGCCAGGGTACACCCAAAGACCTTGGGTACTTTCCTGATTCAGACCACAGAAACTCAGAGTCTTCTAGGTGAAGTCAAAGATCGAATTTATTGGCTGCAACCAAGTAACAAGCGTCCTAGAAGTACAACAGCACGGTTTGTATGTTCTCAGGAGAATGTGTGTCAATGCAAAGTCAGGTTTCCTTATATACAGTTTTTTAAGCTTCAGGCAAACATTCTTGACATTTTGGTTGGTCATTCACATGTTTTCACTACAAAGGAAAAAACAGTGTCATGATGAAACCTCATATTTCATGTCATCCAACCCATAATAAATTACCCGGCAAGGCCTAGTATTTTACATCAGATAAGTGTGGACCCCCAATAAAAACGGGCACCTCCCCCTCGTAAAGTAAGAAGAAGAAAAGAGCAGGTGCAGGTGTGAGCAAGATTAGGCAGGGTGTGTGAGCGATAATAAGGGTTTTATGGCATGGTGTGCCTTGATGCTATCTGATTCGGCCACTGGGAGAGGGACTGACCAAACAGGTTTGGCCTGAGGCAATGGTTCCAGCTTGCCCAGGTCAGAGAAAAGTCAATCAAGGTGTACGTGTCCTTGGAATCAAATCTGACTGTATTATAAGCCTATGTGAGGGCAACTTTTAAAAATGGCTGCCGTGTATAAAATGGGAGCCACGAGTGCAGGACGAAAATGGCGATTTCGAGGTGAAAACGCTGCTGGAATTGAGCGAAAATGCTCATGCTTAGTGTACTAGTCATTATCGGTCTTTTGATACTAAAATCGTACTGCTGTGGCAAAGTAAATTACATGAGTCCAGAATTTTTAGAACCAAAAACCCTCCTTTTGCCCTTACATAGGCAATAAACCTATTCTCATACTAATCTGAGTCCGGGTCTATATTCATAAGGCCATGGAGATGTTGCTGGAGCAACATTCTAGTACTTGGTAACTCTCTTCTGGACATGTCTCCTCGAACATGAAGTAGCACAAAAGGCCACATATGGCAGGACAAAATAAGGAATACCTCTATCTGCAGTAGGTGGCATAAGATCACACACCCAACAATTAGTGATGTTCACTACTAACTAGTGTTGATGCAGAAGCTGTACAAAAGAATTGCTTACGAATTCTGATCTTCTAACCTGCTCATGATCAGGAAAAGGGTGAAAAGAGTGCAAAGAAACAATAGTAGGAAAAGACATAGGTTGGGAAGTGGGTGCAGAAGTCAATTGAGTAGAGAAAAACAATCCCACCCATAAATGACAACGTCATCTTTAAAAGACACTAGAAAACACGTTATTAAGAACATATAGACAACGGGAGAAAGTAGTGACCACTATTACAAATGAAATAATAATTTTTCACAACCCTAACCAAAAAGCAAATCCTAAAATTATCTAGTAACATTTTTAGGGCTCCTCTGCATTTCAGTAATTTTTGTATGTTCAGGTGGAACAGTGGTGACTCTCATCAATGCTCTAAGGTGAAAAGGGGGTACTCTTTCCACAGAAAATGGACTTTATTCCGCTTTTACTAAACAGAATAGTACTTTAAAACAATGCCAGCAAAACAATCAGTCTCCTAACACCTAGTCTATACAATCACACGGAAACCGCTTGTGAAACCAACTATGCCCAGAGTCCGTTCAAAAAGCCTCTCTGGCAGGCTTCTATTGTCCATCAAATTTTCTTTTGTTATTTTCTTTCGCACGGGCCTCTCAATTCAGGCCTCTTCGTGAGAAAAGTACTGCTTAGTTGGAGTGCCCTCCTGGCAAACACCCACAGCTCACTCGAAAGTCTCAATGTCTTAAAGCAATGCACCAGTGTCTCTCCTCTGTGGCAGACACTACAAACAATGTGCTCTTCATTGATCAAGGGCACAAATCATCTCGTGCAGACCCAAGCACCATTAATTGGGAAATAGCTCTAGCTCAGCAGCACTTTCAGACTCCAACACTCATTATTTAGTGTCAGAGGACGCTCAAGCTGCTCTTTCATGGGCACCACAATATAGTGCCTTTTTCCAAACTTGAAATCTCCGGTGCACTGCCCTTCTTCCGTTGGAGCAAAGAAAAGGGGGTGTGTGGCCAAAACTCAGGCCAAGGGGCTCAAGGGATTGCACACTGTCAGAGGTTACCAGCACATGACAGGTAGAGAAATGAAACCTCAAAACAGCTCTGCCATTAACAACAGGAATCCTTCTCTTTAGCTCTTTTACACTGAAACTTTGGTTTTGGGATGTCCAAAGCCGTCTGATGGAGCAAGTACGATACCATGCGCTGGCGATCGCTGTCCAGCTTTGCTACTTTCTGGGTGCTGAGACTGTAGGGCCAAGACGTCCGTCTTTCATCCGTAGCTGTCACTGATGGGAATTAGGCTTAAATCAATGTCCTGCAGGTTATTATGACTTGATACCCGCAGAATCTAGTGACGTAGGAAATGTGCCACAGTTGTTAGTTTCCTTCAATTTAGTACAAAAACAGTTCATGGTTTTTAACAAGGGGACTGCAAGCAGGTGGTCTGCAATCTTCAAAGGAGTAGCCATACACCATGGGCATAAAATACAAAGACAAAGGCAGAAGGGCAAAACAGGGTCTCTAGCATCTTTAATTGGGTTCTTTCCATTATTCTCTGCCATCTATAGCTACATGAGAATTCTATCTGAATGGATTTCCTCACACAGTGGCATTGTCTAATGGGGTAAACACATATTTTCCTCAATGATTAAGTCTAGGTGTTCCTCCTTATCTTAGAACATCTCAATAGAGAAATCACATGATACCGATTATCAGGGACATGGAGAAAACCTTCCTTTAAAAACTGTGCATCAGGTGCACTATGCAATACACAGGCTAAAACTCAAATGTGCAAACAAAAAGACAAGAACTAGAGGGTCCTGACATTTGCATGATTAGGACACATCTGATCCCACCAAAAATTAAAGTAACAGGAACAGAAGGGAACCGAAAACCAAATTAAAATAGACATTGAAAATTTGTCATGTTCAAAAAGGTAAACATAAGATATCTCCTATTGAGATGGAAAACTTGTCTTACTATAATATTGAGTCAGTTAACCAGTCTATCGCTACCCTGACAGTCAGGCTGGAAAACATTGAAGCAGGCCTAAGGCAAATTCTTGAAAACCAGTCTGGTCATACCAAAGGGAATTATACATAACATGGGGGTCCCTGGTACATCACTGCAGTCTGGAAATGTGAACCTGAACAATACATCAATAATAATAAAAGGGCTGACTGGTGAAAGGAATTCGAAAAAGAGAAATGGGACTAGGACATAGCTAAAATTTCAATAACTAAGCATGATGCGACATTGGTCAGGGGAAGTAACAAAAGAAAAAAATCTATAGGAAGAACAAAAAATTATTTGGGTGATAGTCAGGCATGTGACACAACACCGAGAGTACGGGTGATACACAAAGGCCAAAGTTACACAAATTGTAACTCTACCGTTGGCGACTACACCATATACGGTACTCCTAGCTAATGTTTCAGTTCCTTCTTCAGGAAAAAATGAAAACCTGGTTTTCTTTTAAGAAACAAAAGCCATATGCTACTTAGGAAACAGAACATCATTAACTAATGTAATATAGAAATTAGGCCACCTTGAGTCACAGATCTATAATTTCATCCTTAGGTCCAATCAAGGCTACATAAATGTAGGGCTGCCTGTTCCTTTAAGGAAAGGGGCAGTAATGTGACTAACTGCAGGTGACGCACTTTGATCCTGTATATCTCTTTTTATTTTCCTTCAATACCATTATAGCCAAATAGACATGCACTGGTGAAGTGTTGTCTCTTATGTTCACAGCACGAAATATCATTATCTGTGGAATTTAGTAACCAGAACAAGTTCAACCAACTGTTGCGTAGCGATGGGCATCGTCATGACCATCCCCTCACAACACAGGGGAGCTTGTAATAGTATCAAAAGCAGCAACAAACATGCAAAAAACAAATAAAAAATAATAAAAACGCACAAAACGTCAAGCCATCAGATATACTTGCTGTGTATCAAGCACAAAAAGCATAGACAAAACAATAGCATGTGTGAATAAGCGGTGACACACAACACCATGTCATGTACTTTATGCACTGTAAACCTGCAGCCCAAAACCCAATATTTGGGCCTGTTTAATTTGTCAGGTTTAAAATCCTTACCCTCCTTTTGACAGTAGATCACCATGCAATGGAAATCTGCTGTCAAATATAACTTTACTGTTTCTCTTCTAACATACAGGACCAGCAAGAACAATTCATGATAGGACCAAATACACGAAAATAAATTTCCATTACTTAACTGTTACCCTCTTGTCAGTTACTTCGCAACATCAAGCCACCTTAGTTTTACCTTTCTAAAAGTAAAAATTGTTACACTGACACTCCACATTAATTTGGCACCTACAATTTCCACTGTGAAAAATAAGTCTTAATTGGCAAACCGTTCTCATTAAGGCATGTAGCCTTCAAAATTTTAGAAAAGGGCTGCATCTTATTTTCTGTCTAAGACTTAATGCAACACTTCGTTTTCTGTCAAATAAAAGCAACTAGCAGGCATCATTTTATTTTTTTAGAGCGGAGACACAAATGTATCAGTTCTGCAGAGCATTTAACATGATGTTGGGACCTTCGAAGAAACCCCTTTTTTTATATTTTCCCTTTGGAATTAAGTTCTTTAATTGTATTGATGTTCTTCTGGAGAAACCAGAAATCCCACTTTTAGAGGCCCGTAGGGTCATTCTGCATTTCACAGAGACAAGGCCCTAATTTAAAAGGTCACAAGTGTCAACATGACAGCCTCCTCCATTGTTTATGGGAAAACGAAAGATAGCATCTCAGCAGCATGACTTGAGCCAGCCTCTGTAGCTCTCCTAGCTTCTGCCACTCTGAACCTGTCAAAGACAGTAGGCCTTCCTATTTTCCTTCTAACCTGCAATAATTCACTCAATTTCAAAAAATAATTTTTCCTTTTTAGGCGCTAAAAATTTTTATCTCTATTTCCAGATTATTAAACTACATTTACTGTGAATAATTCACAAACCTTAATAACACACATACCAGTTGTTAGAATAAATGCTTGTTGCAATCCCATGCAATGGTACATATTTCATCAACCTCGAATGAATGAACGTCTCAGTAGGCCCAGCTGAAGTTAGAACCTTCAACCTTGATATTAAAACAAGCCTTTGTACTGGCACATTGACTCATTGAATCACAAGAAGGCACAACCTGCAAATATATATATCAAACCTAAATGTGTGCATTTACTGAAGCCTGAGACACTTTAAAAAGTACTCTGAATGAAAGAAAATGCAGTTTAAACAGTGCTTTTGCCCAAAATCGACTTTGATATTTTAGGCATTAAAAAATCAATATCCTACAATTTTCTTGCATAATATGCATTACCAGAATGTCTATTACACAATCCATGAGTCAGCCATTGAAAATATTAACTTATACTTTATAGAAATGAGCTTGTTTGCTCCTGCGCCAAGGGAAAATTGCACATACAAATGTCATTTTAGCGGTGCAACATAACTTAAATTAAATTTTAATGCTAGGAGGTCATAGTATAGGTATTAAGCTTTATAAATATTACAAAACGATTTTGAAAGGCACTTATTTTTTTAAATAATTTTTCCATAATTAATAATTTTCTTTAAAAAAATAATATATATTATTTTTTTTTGTTGATAATTCCACATATAAAAGCAAGTTGCATCCCTTGCCGAAGAGGCGGCAAAACTGGATAACATTTATCTACTGTCATTTCATGTCGCCTATGCAACTGCTCATTCAACTGTTCTACTTCGTTATCTTTAAACTGTATAGCAGCTTGCATAATCGAAATACCTTTTTCTCTCTTATTTTTCTTAGCTAATTTAATTTCCTTTTGCTTGGCTTCCTTACACCATAAGCGGAAAGAATCAAGCATTGCCGGCCGGGCTTTCTGCTTAAAAAGTCGAACTTCGAGGTTATCTAAGATTTCTGTGTCAAAGCTACCATTTTGGGGCCATTTTAAAACACCATATTTTCTGGTTTAACGGATCCATACTTCATTATATGTGATGGGGCCTACTCCGTGCTTCACATATAGTTCATAGGTTGGAGTTCCAATCGGAGGAACCGGACATGAGTCCTCCAACCGGGAGTCCCTTTTACAACCAAGACAAAACAAATTTCCAAGTCTGCTAAGACCAGGCATCTTCGCTCACTAGTCTAGCTTCAAACTTCAAAGGATTATCGTTTACGATAGTCTCGTGAATACACGAGTCCTTCGGCTTTGGTACTTGCAAGTTCCAAATCAAAGTGATCCCGAAGGGATACCAAACCAAATGTCCAACTAAGGACCAAACCAAGTGTCCAACTAAGGACTGGGAGACGCTTCACTTATACTTAACTGAAAATATCGATGACGTCACCAGAAGACTCGTCTTATCGTTTCGCTCTACCAAACATCAAGGGTCCAAATCAGGGCAATAGCCAGGGCAGCAGTCCTTCGTAGCCGTCGGGAAGCGGGGAACCTCGCAGCAAAGACTTTCGGACCACGTCGACATGCAGGGGTCGATGAAGTGGCGGCCTTCCTCCAGATTTTTCACACGAAGCTCCACGGTGGGGATAGGAGCAGAGACCAGCAACACCAACTCCTCCTCTGATGGGACCTCCCTTGCGGTGGCAGGACCCTCTGTGCCCACCGCATCAATAGGTACAGACGTCACCCCGCCTACCAGCACCGCCCTCCCAGCAGTCCCCCAGCGTGTGTCCCGTGGCAGCTCACCCAGGAGGGTGGGCATCTCCTTGGCCCCAGGCACCTCAGGCCCTGCCCCAGTCAGCCGTGCTGCCCTCAGTGAGGAGGCTATTGACCTCCTGAGATCCCCCACCGTTGGGCAGTCTACCATTCTGAATGCTCTCCAGGGTGTAGAGAGGCAGTTGCAACAAACAAATGCATACCTGGAGGGTATTCATTCTGGTTAGGCAGCCCAACAGTGAGCATTTCAGGCTCTGGCCTCTGCACTGATGGCAGCCATTGTCCCTGTGTCCAGCCTCCCCCCTCCAACCTCCTCCAGCCAGACCCAATCCCCTGTACCTCAGCCTATCCCAAGCACACCATCAGACCAGCATGCACACACCTCAACACACAAGGGTGGCTCAGGCAAACATAAGCACCACACATCCCACAGGCACTCACACAAGCATCATACCCATGCAGACATACCAACATCCACTGCCTCCACTGTGTCCCCCTCCTCCACGTCTTCCTCTTCCCTCCCTGTCTCGTCTCCACTCACACCTGCATGCACTACATCTTCAGTCAGTACCTCCATCACCAGCACCCCCATCACCACACACCATGAGGTACTGGGTTTTTCAGAACCGGTACTGATCCGGTAACCCAGCGGTGCCAGGGTACACCCAAAGACCTCGGGTACTTTCCTGATTCAGACCACAGAAACTCAGAGTCTTCTAGGTGAAGTCAAAGATCGAATTTATTGGCTGCAACCAAGTAACAAGCGTCCTAGAAGTACAACAGCATGGTTTGTATGTTCTCAGGAAACTGTGTGTCAATGCAAAGTCAGGTTTCCTTATATACAGTTTTTTAAGCTTCAGGCAAACATTCTTGACATTTTGGTTGGTCATTCACATGTTTTCACTACAAAGGAAAAAACAGTGTCATGATGAAACCTCATATTTCATGTCATCCAACCCATAATAAATTACCCGGCAAGGCCTAGTATTTTACATCAGATAAGTGTGGACCCCCAATAAAAACGGGCACCTCCCCCTCGTAAAGTAAGAAGAAGAAAAGAGCAGGTGCAGGTGTGAGCAAGATTAGGCAGGGTGTGTGAGCGATAATAAGGGTTTTATGGCATGGTGTGCCTTGATGCTATCTGATTCGGCCACTGGGAGAGGGACTGACCCAACAGGTTTGGCCTGAGGCAATGGTTCCAGCTTGCCCAGGTCAGAGAAAAGTCAATCATGGTGTACGTGTCCTTGGAATCAAATCTGACTGTATTATAAGCCTATGTGAGGGCAACTTTTAAAAATGGCTGCCGTGTATAAAATGGGAGCCACGAGTGCAGGACGAAAATGGCGATTTCGAGGTGAAAACGCTGCTGGAATTGAGCGAAAATGCTCATGCTTAGTGTACTAGTCATTATCGGTCTTTTGATACTAAAATCGTACTGCTGTGGCAAAGTAAATTACATGGGTCCAGAATTTTTAGAACCACAACCACTCACGTGCACTCACCACCCCCTCTACCATTCACACATCCCCTGTGTCCTCTCCCAGTGTGTCAGTGAGCCCTCCTCCCAAAGTACACAAACGCAGCCACACACCCACCCAACAGCCATCCACCTCACAACAGCCTCCAGCCCATGCACCTTCACCCAAAGTCAGCAAACGAACACCTCCTACATCCTCTACCTCTTCCTCCACTCCCAAACCCCCTCCATCTACCCATCCCAGTGTGTCTAAAAAGCTTTTCCTATCAAATGTTGACCTCTTCCCTAAACCTTCCCCCCCGTTTGTCCCCTAGGGCCCGCCTTTCTAGGTCCCAACCCAGCACCTCAGCCACCACATCACCGGGCACAGTGGTCCCAGCAATAGCGGGATTTTGGAGTGCGTCAAGCAACAGGGCTGCCAGTGTCCCAAGGAACGAGGGCAAGGACATTCCCCCACCTCCAAAACTGAAAAAGTTGCCCACATCCCGGAGGGAGAAGCAGAAAACACCTGCCACCAAGGGCTCAGGCAAAACAAAAGTGGAAAGTGGCAAGACATCTGGGCCACCATCCAAGGTGGGGAAGGGCCAGAAAATCAAAGGCAGGTCAACGCCAACCTCCACGCCGGACAAGACCGCCACCAGCACCACCACCTGCACTGCCGCCACAGACACCGCCGCCAGCACCTCAGACACTGAGCCCGCCACCAGCACCGGAGACACTGAGCCCGCCGCCACAACGACCGCCACCAGCACCGCAGTCAGTGAGACCACCAACAGCACCGCAGTCAGTGAGCCTGCCACCAGCACGGCCGCCACAAAGACCGCCGCCAGCACCGTTTCCAAAGAGCCCGCCGCCAGCACCGATGTCACAGAGTCTGCCGCAAGCACCGCTGCTACTGGCACCGCCACCAGCACCGCCAGCACCGCCAGCACCGCCAGCAGCCCGGTGACATCCTGAGCCAGTGGCACCACCACAGACATGGCTGCCATCCCAGTGGTCAGTCATACGAGGCTGGTGGTCAGTTCCAGAAGCCTGGCCAGCTTGCATGTTGCACCACCGTCAGTGGAGTCTCACATCCACTACCTCAGTCCTTGGCAGGATGAAGCACTCTAGGCACAAAGCCCCCTCCAAAACCAGTGGAGAAAGACATCCACTACCTCAGTCCTTGGCAGTATGAAGCACTCTGGGCACAAAGCCCCCTCCAGAAACAGTGGACAAAAACATCCACTACCTCTGTCCTTTGCAGGATGAAGGACTCTGGGCACAAAGCCCCCTCCAGAACCACTGGAGAAAGAGATCCACTACCTCAGTCCTTTGCAGGATGAAGCACTCTGGGCACAAAGTCCCCTCCAGAACCAGTGGAGAATAACATCTACTACCTCAGTCCTTGGCAGGATGAAGCACTCTGTGCACAAAGCCCCCTCCATAACCAGTGGAGAAAGGCATCCACTTGAGAGACTGTGGCTTTGCACTCCCCAGAATGCAGCAGTGGGCAAACCACCCACTGGAGAGACTTGAGAGACTGTGGCTTTGCATTCCCCAGGAAAAAGCAGTGGGCAAACCACCCACTGAAAAGACTTGAGAGACTGTGGCTTTGCACTCCCCAGGATAAAGGAGTGGGCAAACCACCCACTGGAGAGACTTGAGAGACTGTGGCTTTGCACTCCCCAGGATACATCAATGGGCATGGAGCCCCCTCGTGGAGCTGGTGTTGTGCACTCATCCGGCTGAGGTGCTCCCCCTTCCCTTCCCCCTGAGGTGCCTGTTTCATTTCGATCTGATGCCCCAGCAGTGTTCTCTCCGTTTGATGTCTGGTATCGAGTGTGGGCCTCACCCATGCATTTTGGGCCCAGTGGTCCATTGACTATGAATGGTGCACTATCCGGACTTGTATAGTTGGTGTACATAATTGTTTATACTGTATTTCAAGTTTTGACCAATGCATTTTTATTGATTACAATCGTTACAATCATTTCCTTTTGTCCTTGCGTTCTTCCAGGGGGGCTTGGGGGATGTAAATCTAATGTTGCAGCATGCATTGGTGTGTGTGTTGTTGTGGGTGAGGGTGGGGGTGGGGGTGTTGCGTGTGTGTGTGTCACTCTCTTTTCCCTCCCCCCTCCCCTGTGTTGTAGGTGCAGTACTCACCGTTGTTGTCACCGCCGTTGTTCGTGCTCCTGGTAGAGGAGCAGGAAAACTATTGCAGGGAGGATTTGGAATTCTAGCTCCATGGCGTCCTGGTTCCTCGTGGGTTGTGTAGAGGTGAGTGTTTCCCCTTCCAAGTCCTGTTTCCGCAATGTTTTTGTTCATGTTGGTTCCGCCCCAGAAAAGGTGGCGGATTGGCCTCTCATAATAGTGTGGGCGGTAAATTGTCTTCCGTTTGTCTGTTGGCGGTGACCGCCACCCTGTTTGTTTGTACCGCCGTGGCGGTCGGAGTGTTAAAGTGGCTGTCTATGTTGGCGGTTTCCACCATGGTTGTGATTCAATTTTTTTTACCGCCGGCCTTTTGGCAGTCTTACCGCCGCTTTAACACCGACCGCCAGGGTTGTAATGAGGGCTTATGTCTGGTAAGTGGAGGGACATTTGTAATTAACACTCACTTTTGAAAATTATCTATATCTTTCAAGGATTTAAGTTATCTCAAAGTATTTCATTAAAATAAACAATGTGTTCTTTGTCACGTTAATTGCGTCACTGGGCCAGTGGCAGTTATGTTTAACATTGTTGTGTAGCCATTTTAGTTATACCTCAGAGGGAGATTCCAGCCTGAGGACCATGACTGTATGCTGATTGTTGAACGCTTTGCTTCAGCTGCTTATGCAGACTTCAGGCCCTTGCTCAGGCATGGGGGATGATGTCTTCCCAGGGGATCCTGAAGGGCAGAACTAGAGCTTAACATGCTGTGCTCTATTATAGCTTAGGGAGGAATTAGTATATTGACTCTAGTGACAACGGATGAGACCTGAGTAACCACGATTTCCTTGAGAAGTCAATTGTGTCATGCGCTTGGCTGCCCAATCATCCCTGGTTTTGGGTAGAGATGAGGCACTGCTAGTTAGTCGGAGCAAAGCCGGATTAGGGCGACAGGTGTCACCTGTAGTGGGTTAAAACTCAGTCTCCCATACCGCAGGTGATTCTGCAGCTCAAATCCAGTAGTCTCATTAGAATAATGAGAGCCTATGCGACAACGTGTTAGGTTATAATTAATATTCTGTAAACCTGTGATCAGTAGCATTGCACTAATCTGTACTATGAACCTGATCAATCAATCAATCATGGATTTGTAAAGCATGGCTAATCACCCATAGGGTCTCAAGGTACTAATTTCCATAAGGGTGGTAAGAGGATATGCTCTGGAATTATTTCCACCATAGTATCTCCATGGCAAAGGAGGTTTTCCTGGCAAATACTCTTCTATAAGAGGGCCACTGAAATTATACGTCAGTGGAGGGAGAAATTATGCTGTGTAATTTACTAAATTATGCACCAAAATAAGGTAAGTTATGCAACCTAATGTAGCACATTTTGTTATAGTCTTATTTAATAATTCAGTCATTTTTTTACGTTAACACTATTTTAGCAAATAGTTCACCTCATTAGTACCAGTTTAACAATCAAATGCAGTAATATGCAACTGAAAGATGAGCAGCCAGCCTTTGCATAGGGCATTCCACTCTTTTGCAACATGGGTTTCTACAATTTTAGTAACTTTTGATACGTTTGAGTTAGAAACTGTTTTTTTGTGTTAAAATCTGCACATTGTGCCTCAAATGATGGATTATGCGGCGAATCCAACATTATGCAGAAAACTCCAGGGTCATAGAATCTCATAATTCCAGTATCCCTGTTTATAGGCAAATACTCCCTCTGATAATTCAGCACTCCCACCTCACATCAGTGGATTTTCCTTTACCAACTACCACCAAGAAAGGCCCTATGTCTGGCATCTTTAATCCAAACGAAAATTCCTAGAAGGCAAGGAGGCGGCTGACGCTCCCCTCATCTCATCGGTATTCCACGGCTCTTGAGCCATTATACTGCAATATTACACAGTGTTTAGGCTCATAAATCACAGATCGATTCACGCGAATATGAAACTGCCTTGTGGCTTAGAAAAGCTGACGCACGGCTATTTCCTCCATCTGCCATGGAGAAAAAACAGTTACTTCAGGCCACTCAAATGTTAAGAGGCATTTCAGGTTGCAGCCTGTCAGGGGAGGGTTACGCTCTGCTTGACTTGACAAAAACATCACATTATTCATCCCGCTTTCGTTCTGCAGGTCTGAACAAGCGGACAACTAGTAGTAGCAATGATGCAAACTTTACCTCCTATAATTTAAAAGATAACTTTGCTTCTTATTAAAACTATTTTTTTTTCTGCCACGAGTTGATGTGCGATAAAAGAGTAAGAAATACTTTGAAAAATGAGAGATGTGCCTATTTAGTCTGACTGCTCTGGAAAATAAATAGTGGTGTCTTTGTAAAGATGGGAGCAACATCGAAATCATGGACGCCAAATTCACCAAAATGAAAGTGGTGGAAGAAGTGAAGTCACATACCTCATGATCTTCACTTTCATTCACACATTTGCTTAAACGTACCTACACGTTCACATTTTCGCACACACACTCACAGAAACTCACACTTATTCATTTAAAAGCATTTTTTTAACTTATTGCAGCTGTCAGGGAAGGTGATAGTCAGTGAATAATGTAAGCTTATTCACTATTAGTGCAATACAAAAATGACAGAAAACAGAGAATAGAGCCTCAGACATCCATAAGGACAACCTGCCACCGCGTTCCTCATATTGATTTTGCAACCTCTGAGGCCGGATGTCGTAAGGGGAAAGCCAGGTGTGTCAGCTGCAGCCTCTTGAAGTCCCTAAATGATGTCTAGGAGTAAAACTTCATTATTGATCCTTGACAGCATGAGTCTGTTGGAAAGGATAACAATCAACTTACTCATTTTTGCTCTGTATATTGAAGCTCAACATACTGTACCACAGAGTGAGATAAATAATATTGGCCAATCTTTCAGTGCCACAGGGGCTGCTCTAACTGGGAAGTGTGTGGGGCTTTTTTGGCTGTTTTTGCGCCTGTTTTATGGCTTGGTTAGTGTTGATTTTGAGCTAGTGGTTACATGCGGGGCTCATCGGCAGTTATTTTTTTTTAAATTGGCACTTAATTTTCACTATCAAACATTGACCCAGAACAAAGGTGAGAAAAGCAGAGAAAGAAAAAAGAGAAGAAAGATGGCAAAACATTGACAATAGGAGAAAGCAGGGGTAATAAAAGAACCAGCAAGAGTTAGATAAAGAGGCAAGCATTATTTGGCGGAGGAAGAAAGAGGTGGAGAAAAGACTAGACAGCTCTGATATTCAGGAACCCCAACATAAGTAGCCCCTGTGGTGGGCTTCTGGCAAACACTTGGGCGTAGCACTTATTCATTTACAAATTAGGCACTGGGTCTGGTGAGCCAATATTTACTGTTGATTTTCATGATATTGTCACTATAATTTCCTGATTCAAGTAGTATGTACACAGATTGGCTGGCCTTTTAATTTATCAGGCATATCCCCGGTGGGCTGGAGCCACTGGAGTTCGATATTTAAATGCCCAGTACACTGCTGGTGCCTCTGTCACTTTTCCCAGCTTCTCAATAATAATTGCAGCATGTACAGAGGGCATCAAAGAGAAAAGGAAGGACCGATGGGGAGTGCAAGAGACAAGAGAGGAAGAAGACAGAGAGAAGAGCAAAGGAGAGAGACAATGGATGGAAAAACAGAGTTTGAGCAGCCAGGAGAGGAAGAGAGCCAACTGACTAGAGCACTTTTCCCAGGACTGCTTTTGGTTCCTGAGTCCGGACCTAAGCAGGCAGAAATGCATGCAGTCTCCTATTCCTTCAAAAACACTGATACAGTGTGTAGGAAACTGGTTTACTGGTGAAGTGGGGGTAAAACCTACTCAAGCAGTAATCAAAATTCCTGCCAGGGTTGAACACAAGCAAAACCCCAAATAACCTGGCCTTAACCCTTTAATAATTTGACACAAAGCAGTCAGGCGTAATTTTGAAGCAGTGTGTAAAGTTTGTATGCAGCACTTCAAACAGTAATAAAGTCAAAACACAGCACAAGAGAAAACTCACACCAATTAAGAAAAATAGAGTAAACATAACAGAATATTTGAGACCAAAACAAATAAATCCAATTAGTAGAACCATACAAAATGTTATGTGAAAATAGAGCTTAAAAGCACAAAGCTCCATCTGTGGTATCTGGTTGCGCAGAGCTCTTTCCCAAAACTGCACAGTTGTTCTCCACAGTTGGCACACTCTTTAGCACCCTCTGTAAGTACCTAGTAAATAGTACCCCTTGTACCTAGGGTACCAAGGAAGGTCCCTGAGGGCTGCAGCACCGAATGTGCCACTCCCAAGGGCCCCTCACCAAACCCACACAGTGCTGCCATTGCTGGCTGCGTGTGCAGGTAAAATTGAAAACTCGACCTATCACACACCCCTGTGTGCCAGGTCTCCTACCATTGCATATGCCAGGTGTAAGTCGCCCCCTAAGGCAGGGTGCATCAGGACACATGTGAGGGCATATATGCATGAGCAGATATGCCCCTGCTATGTATCTGTTGATTCTTAGACTTAGTAAGTGAACAGGGAAGCCATTTTAAATACATGTGCTGGACCCTGGTCTCTATGAGATTTCCAGCTACATGCTAGCTTCTCAGAATCCAGGGATGTTTGGTATCAAACATCTCAGATTAATAAACCCTCACTGATTCCAGTGAGATTTATTAATAAATGCACCCAGAGGGCACCGTAGAGGTGCCCCCTGTAAACTTGCCAACTACTGTGACCAGTTAAGCCATCTTAGACATGTTTCTAGCCGCCCAAGGTGAGAGCCAGTGCTCTTGAGGGGCAAAACAAAAGCCTGCAGTAGGTGGGGCTGTTAGCACCTCACCAAGGCAGGATGGACACTCCTGGGTGGGGAGCTTCAAAGGCCTAGCTGCCTTTGTAATGTGACTCTTGTCTCTCCAGCCGGCAGATATGACTGACCCCCCCAGTCCAGATCCCAAATTTATTGGAAGAATAGGCGGGACAATTAGGCAAATTAGGAGGTGTGCCCACTTCATGCCAGTCCTACCACTAAGGTGGACGAGCTGAAGTGGTCACCACTTTTTAAATTCCTCCACCTTGGTTTGGAAAGGATTAGGCTACTAGAGACAGGGCTATGTCCACTTTCATAATAAGTGGTCATAGAAAGAGTGTAGTCCCCCTAAAGGTGTGCAACACATTGGCTGCCACCAAGCACTCCCTGTAACACCCTTAAATTGAGTATGTGTCTCCCCTGAACACTGCAACTTAGATTCTGATGACCTCAGAAGAAGAAAAGGTCAAAGAAGATATGCAACCCCAGAAGGGGTGAAGAAGAAGCAGCTGACCTGGTAACAACCCAGCCGGCCTGTCTGCACTCCTCGATAGACTCTGCCACAAAATATGCCTCGATCTCCTGCTGAACCTCCAGAAACCTAAGAGGACTGACTACCTTCAAAGACTCCACAATAACACCTGCAGCGGCAGACCACAGGACTGCCTAACCACAAGTGCTCCAGGACAAGGAAACCCGATGCCAAAGGACACCCCTGCATCTGTCGCCCCTGGGCCCTGGTGAAGAGGACCAGGGTGCATCTACATCCCTGAACACCCCACATTTTTTACCTACCTGTTGGTTGCCTCTGACAGGCCCCCAGCATGAGCCTGCAGCCTATATCCACGTAGACCAATCCCCATTAAAAGACATTGGACACTTGATGCGCACTGCACCTCTGCACCCGGCTGGCCCAAAGCTGCCTGGAGAGATTTGTTGGTATAGTCCTGACCCTTGCCCAGTACTTACCTGAAGTCTACAAGATTGATCCTGTGAGTTGCCCATATGTGTTTGTTTGCTGACAGTGTTTTCCTCCCGTAGGTTAACACTGAAGGACTCTAAGATTGCACTGTGTCAATTTTTTTAATTAAAAAGTATTTCTACTTTAAAACATACTTACCTTAAAATGAAGTTCTTGGGTTTAAAGTATATATAAAAAGAAGGGTTATTTTTCTAAATTGGTCTTGGATTTATTCTTTGAGTGTGTGTCTCATTTATTGCCTTTGTGAGTACAACAAATGTTTAGCACTGCCCTCTGATAAGCCTAACTGCTCACCCACACTACCACAAAAGACAGCATTAGTCCTATCGATTTTTGTCAGCGCAAACCAGTTGGGGATCCACTGGACTCTCAGCATGGTGTACTTCTTTTTAGTGCACCATTTAGAGAGCCAGTCTTTTGTGAATTTGAGTATATTCATGTGAATGTACATGATCTGGAATAATGCAGGAGTGCTGACCATAGGTTGTTGGGCAAAAAATAGATATCTGGAATACTTTTTTCTGCACTGTGCATTTATTTTGGCACAAAACTACTGGTCTTTATAAGGGAGACACACTTTTATTTGTATAAGCAAAGTTGTGATACTAAAAACAAACTGGAGCAGAAAAGGGCAAACAATCTTTGTTGACCACACAGAAAAGTAGTTTTTTTCCAGGCTGGCTGAGGTCAAATTACTGTAAACACATCTGCCATCACATCATTAAAATTGGGCAAGGTGGAATGTGTGCTTCAGATTCCATGAGGAGCAGGGTCAGTACTGATTTACATAAGGGGGACTTTCTCTGAAGTGGTATAGTCAGGGCCACTTGAATTATGCGATTTGAGTTGCTGCGGTGACTTTCGCATACTTATAGATGTGCCACAGTTCACACATAATCTATCATCTGTTGCATAATCTGCAATAATAATTTTAGCGAAAAATAATTTTGTTTCTGGCACTAACGTTTCAAAGGTTACTAAAAATGCAGTGACATTTGTTGCTAGGCAGTGTTGGACTAGTTATCTTTCTGATACTTTTTGCTATATGTGGATGTTAAACAGGTACTACTGAGCTACAACCAACATCCTGACAATATTAACAAGTTAACATATGATGAAATAATGAAGTAATGCTTTTACAAAATGAGCAGCATTATGCCACATAATTTGCCTTTTCTTGTTGCTTAATTTACTGAACCCTGCCGTACAATTTGACCCTCTCCTGTCGCATAATTCCACTGGCCATGGGTAAAGTGTGCAAAAAACAATGAGATGGAGGGTTAGGCTTGGAACAATTGATTGCCATCTGTTAGACTATTTGCTAGCATTCCTCTTGTAACCTTTTGTGCGTATTATATCACAAGCTAAGTAGCCAATGGTATTCCCAGACTTGAGTGCATTGCTTGTTGTGCCACAGGATCTAAGTTAAACCTCACTGACGAGCCCTAATCAGGCCAAAATCATTTTAAGACTGCTTATGGTCATATCCTGATGGGGATTTGTGTGGCAGTTCGGGATGGTCTCTTCTCAGGAGGGACATGGCCAGTACAGATTTGATAAGACAGGCCTCATCTAGAGTGGTAAACATGGCAAATGTGGGTGATAAATGACATGATGGAATTCTACTCCAGGTGATTGCCTTGGGTTAGGCTATTTGCAAGCATTTCCACATCACCTCTTGTGTGCTGTATGATTTGAACTCATTCTTCACTCAAAGTGATGCTCATTAATATTTGTAGTATCACCTGTTGCTGTATGGCAATGCTTATGTATTACATGGTTCTGAATTAAAAAGCACAACGCAAACACAAGCATAATGTCCCCTATCCTCGGAAAGTGGAAAAGAAATTGTGTGTAATGACATGTAAATGCAATTCATGTCTCGTGCATATCACTGGGCTCCCAGGGACTAACAGCGATAAGCCCGACTACATTTATTACTTGTCCTCCCTCATCATGGGAGCAAATGTAAAGCAGTATGTAACCAGTGCCTTATCATAATTAAAGGGCCTTTGTGAAACTGTGAGTTGAGCACCTGCACAAGCTACTTTTCCCTCTGGCTACTTGGTCCAACTGTGAAGTGTGGTAAGGGGCCAAAAATTAAATGCAGTCACCCATATGCACAGGGCAATTTGACACCTATAAAGCCCTGATTATGAGTAGCCAAGTAATTTGCGGGGAGTTTCCCCGTTATCAGAGTTATGAATACTAAGGGTACCTTTACTCTAGGGCTGTGGACAATCTGTCCATTACAAGTTGGATCTGAGGATCCACTATAAAATGAATGATTACTGGGAGAATCCGTAATTCAGGGTCCAATTCTCCTAGTAGGTCTTCGTTTTACCCTATCTTTTCATGCAGAAATGATGGCTGTTTTCAACAGCCAAAATCCCTGAATTAAAATAAGGATTTCTGGGTACTCCTGTGGATCTCTTAATTTGATGGGGCTGGTAAAGAATATGTCCACCAATATTATAGTTAAACAGTTAGTGTCAGGGTATTCACTATGGCTCTGAAATTCTCTCTGCGTTTTCTGTTCATGCTTGCATTTAGTGTTGTTGGGCGGATATTGATATTGAGCAATATTTATATTTTGTGATTTATTAAGTTGTTGCATTATCTGAAAACCCTATTATTTTAGGTATATGGAAAAAAGTATAAATGTATGTATTTATTTATTTATTTAAGCAGCACAACAGAGGCATCTTGGGCAGAACTGAAATTAAGCTGCACATTGAGGCTCTTTTTACAAGTGTCTTAATTCCGCTTGGGACCAGTTATAGCAGAGACATATGCTGGTTACAACAAGTATATTTTTTTAATATGCTAAAGGGTGATTTTACATCACTTTACAAGAGAAATGTACACGATAGTGAGGAATGGTGTGTGTTTTCTGCTTCAAATTCACATTGATGAGAATTTAGAGCGACAAAGAATAGGGTCATAAATAAATGGCTAACTCAAGTGCAAGATCCCTAGAATGGACGGCCTCCAATAGCCAGAATAGTCTCCTCTGTCTTTCCTCAGTACTGTTCTTCCTGTATCCCAGAACAAGGTTGTATTTCAGCCTGTCCTCTAAAATATGAGCTCATGCAGAAATAGTATATGTTATACTTCCAGGAAAGTTAACTACGGAGAATCGCTTTTTCAACCATCTAAATCAGTTGTCAACATATTTTATTCACTCCATATTTTAAGAAAGTGCAATATACATCAAGATCTTATTAGGTTTGCTTTTCCTTCCTCCAGTGCAGTAATTAATCTATCACTCTCAATCACTTCGTGCCTCCCCAAGCGTGAAGTTCGAGCTGTCGAACCCGAATCCACGGCATGCAGTCTTATCAGACACTCTTGGACGACGTTTTCTTCTGTCCCCCAGTAGCTTTAGATTACCAAAAAATAATAGACTAAGCATTGATTTCGCATTAGTAACTATGAATTTTGTCACTGTAAATTAAGGCTATTTTTTTATTTATTTTTTCACAATTACAAAGTTTAGCAGAGCAATTGTTCTTTGAAATACCGAACCATTTACCAAATAATGAAATTAAGTGAAGGGTGGTTTCTTAGAAGTTCAAACTAAACATGTTTTAGTGAAGAAACTAAGAGGCATATTTATAAGATACTGGCTCATCAGCACTGATGCACCAGTTTTCTTGCGTCGCCCCTGCCCCACCTAACAACACCATTGGTTCGCATTATTTACAATACGGCGCACCTTGGTGGACGTTAGGACAATATTGTCAGAATTTTTTATGCTTTTGTGGTGCTTTGCTGCACTAGCGTCAAAAAGTTTTGACGCTAGTGCAGCAATGTGCAACGAGGCCCATAGGTTACTATGAGTGAATTATCTTAACGTCTGCTTTGATCAGGCATTAAAATTGATGCCAAAAATGGTGCCGTGAAATGTTGGCAGGCAAGCATAATAAGGCGCAAGGGGGTGCAAAGTGGCGGAATGCATGTATTATGCCACTTTATAAATACGGTGCTGCAAAAATGTCTCCTTAACGCCACATTAGCATAAAAAATGATGTTAATGTGGCGCAAGGAGGTGCTAGAGTCTTGTAAATATGCACCTATAAGGCATATTTAAGAGCTCTTAGCACCACCTTAGTGCAGCCATAGCATCATTTTTTATATGCTAAGGCAGAGTTAAAGTGGCTTTTCTGCCATGCCAATTTACATTGTGGTGCAATGCATGCATTGAGACAATTTGTAACCCCATTGCTCCGTCTTATGCCTGCGCCAGGCATAATGTATGCAAGGAAAGCATTCCGGCTTGTGACCAAAACAGAGAAGATGGCTAGCTGACTTTTTTAGATGACATGAAGCTGTTCCACATGACCACGAGGCAGAATGGCTGTGGAAAATTAGCAAACTGGGAAGGAGGAGGAGGAGCTGCAAGACGAGGAGATGGAAGAGGAAAAAGAATAAAATTAATAAGAAAGAGGGGACATGATGCAAGATAAATCACTTGTCATTAATATTGCTTCAGATGAACTTAAAAATACCTAATGAAAGTTCTTACTCTCTGCTTAAGTTTTTCCCTTACTGGGAATCCCGATTTTGCAGATTTCAGAATTAAATTCTATAACTTCAAGAGGAAGTTGAAACTAAAGAAATATTTTGAAACTAGATCAATCAATCAATCAATCAATAATTTATAAAGCGCGCTATGTACCCGTTAGGGTTTCGAGGCGCTAGGGCAGGGGGGGTGCTGCTATCGTTCGAAGAGCCATGTCTTGAGGAGTCTCCTGAAGGTGAGGAGGTCCTGGGTCTGGCGTAGTGAGGTTGGGAGTGCGTTCCAGGTCTTGGCGGCGAGGTAGGAGAAGGATCTGCCGCCAGAGGTCTTGCGCTGGATTCGGGGGACGATGGCGAGGGCAAGGTTGGCAGAGTGTAGTTGACGTGAGGGAACGTAGAAGTTGAGTCTGGTGTTCAGGTAGGTGGGTCCGGTGTCGTGTAGAGCCTTGTGTGCGTGGGTGAGGAGTTTAAAGGTGATCCTCTTGTCCACGGGGAGCCAGTGGAGGTCCCTCAGGTGAGGGGAGATGTGACATCGGCGGGTATGTTGAGGATCAGGCGGACGGATGCGTTCTGGATGCGTTGGAGTCGTTTGATGTCTTTTGTTGGGATGCCTGTGTAGAGTGCGTTGCCGTAGTCGAGTCTGCTACTGACGAGGGCTTGGGTTACCGTCTTTCTGGTTCCTGTTGGAATCCACTTGAAGATCCTGCGGAGCATACGGATGGTGTTAAAACAGGAGGATGAGACTGCGTTAACCTGTTTGGACATGGTGAGGGCGGAGTCGAGGATGAAGCCGAGATTTTGTGCGTGGCTGGCTGGGGTGGGTGGAGGGCCCAGGGCGGTGGGCCACCACGAGTCGTTCCAGGCCGAGGGGGTGCGCCGGGGATGAGGACTTCCGTCTTGTCGGAGTTAAGTTTTAGGCGGCTGTTGCTCATCCATTCGGCGATGGATTTCAGTCCCTCGTGAAGGTTGGCTTTGGCGGTGTGAGGATCTTTGGTCAGGGAGAGGACGAGTTGGATGTCGTCGGCGTAGGAGAGGATGCTGAGGTTGGGCTGGCGGGCCAGTTGTGCGAGGGGGGCCATGTAGACGTTGAATAGCGTTGGGCTTAGTGAGGAGTCTTGGGGGACGCCGCAGATGAGGTTGGTGGCTTTGGAGTGGAACGGTGAGAGTCGGACCCTCTGGTTCCTGCCGGAGATAAAGGAGGAGATCCAGTTGAGGGCTTTGTCTTGGATGCCGTCTTCGTGTAGACGGGTTAGTAGGGTGCGGTGGCAGACTGTATCGAAGGCGGCTGATAGGTCTAAGAGGATCAGGGCTGAGGTTTCGCCGTTGTCCATTTGTAGTCTGATGTCATCTGTGGCGGCGAGGAGTGCAGTCTCTGTGCTGTGGTTTCGTCTGAACCCGGATTGGGAGGGGTCTAGGATGGAGTTGTCTTCAAGGTAGTGGGCGAGCTGTGTGTTGACGATCTTCTCGATTACTTTCGCTGGGAGAGGGAGGAGGGAGATTGGTCAGAAGTTTTTGAGATCGTTGAGGTCAGCCTTAGGTTTCTTGAGGAGAGGTTGGATTTCTGCGTGCTTCCAGCTGTCTGGGAAGGTAGCGGTGTTGAAGGAAAGGTTGATGATCTTGCGGAGTATGGGGGCGATGGCGACGTCGGCTTTGTTGAAAACGTGATGTGGGCAGGGGTCAGAGGGAGATCCTGAGTGGATGGAGTTCATGGTTTTTAGGGTTTTGGCGTCGTCTACTTGGGTCCAGGTGGTGATGTGGTCGGCGTGGGAGTAGTTGTTGGGGGTGGGGTCTGGCGGAGGTGAGGTGTTGAAGCTGTCGTGGATGGCTGCGATTTTCTGGTAGAAGAAGGTGGAGAGATCGTCGCAGAGTTTCTGGGATGGAGGGATGTCGTTGACGTTGGCGTTGGGGTTGGAGAGTTCCTTCACGATGCTGAAGAGTTCCTTGCAGTCGTGAGCGTTGTTGTTAAGGCATTCTGTGAAGTGGGGGCGCTTGGCGAGTCGGATCAGTTGGTGGTGTTTACGGTTGGCTTCCTTGAGGGTAGCAAGGTTCTCGGGTGTGCGCTCGAGGATCAATTTTTTCTTGAGTTTCTGGCAGGTGCGTTTGGAGGTGGTTAGTTCGTCTGTGAACCAGGCTGGTTTTTTCTTTTCTTGGTTGGCGGTGGGTCTCTTGAGTGGGGCTAGGATGTTGGCGCAGTTGAGGATCCATTGTTGGAGGTTGATGGCGGCGGAGTCCGGGTCGGTGTGGTCAGGTGGTGGGTTTTTGGCGAGGGTGTTGTTGAGTTGGTCTTCGGTGACTTTTCCCCAGAGGCGGTGAGGCGGCAGAGGGGTGCGGTGGTGTTCGGTGTTTTTCTTGAAGGAGAAATGGACGCAGTGATGGTCGGTCCAGTGGAGTTTGGAGGTGTGGGTGAAAGAGATGTGGTTGCTTAAAGTTAAGAGTGGGTCAAGGGTGTGGCCGGCGATGTGGGTGGGAGTGTTGACCAGTTGACGGAGTCCGAGGTTGGAGAGGTTGGTGGTCAGTGATGCGGTGTTGACGTCATTGTTATTCTCCAAGTGGAAGTTTAGGTCTCCCAGGAGGATGTAGTCTGAAGAGGCGAGGGCGTGGGTGCTTGCGAGGTCGGAGACGGTGTCGCTGAAGAGGGCTCTTGGTCCTGGAGGACGGTATATGAGGGTTCCTCTGAGGGTAGTGTTGGGGTCCGTGTGAATCTGGAAGTGGAGGTGTTCGGCTGTTTTGAGGGTGTCGTCCGTGTGGGTATGGATCTTGAGGGTAGCTTTGTGGGCGATGGCTATTCCTCCGCCGATTCCGTTGGTGCGATCTCTTTTGGTGATCTTGTAGCGGTCAGGGATGGCGATGGCGATATCAGGGGCCGAGGAGTCGTTCCACCAGGTTTCGGTCAGGAAGGCTACGTCTGGGGCAGTGCTGTCGAGCAGGTCCCAGAGTTCGATGGCGTGCTTTCGTGCGGAGCATGTGTTGAGGAGGATGCAGTGCAGGTGGTTTGTGTTGGTTGTTGCTGGCTTCGTTGTTCTGTTGCAGGTGAAGTTGCAGGTGCGGCAGGAAAAAGGTCCTTTGGTGTGCTTCGGGCTGGCCTGGAAGCACTCTGTGGAGGGGCCAGGGTTGAAGGCGAGGAGTTCGCTGGCCGAGTAACGAAGGCATGGGGCGCGGGGGGCGCGAGGACCAGGGGGGGTGGCGCTGGGCGCGGTCCAGGCGCGGACGGGCGCTGACGGGCGCAGACGGGCACAGACGGGCTTGCCTCCGGCGCGCCAGCCATTAAGAAGGGAGGGGGGAGTGTGGAGGGAGGAGCAGCTGGCGGGAGGCGGGAGTGAGCTGCGAATGGGGGCGCGAGGGGGGCGGGGCCGCAGGGAGGCAGCGGCAGGGAGAGAACTGCAAGGGGGAGCGCCCAAGGGGCGAAAACAAGAAAAACAAGGCACAAAAAAGTCAGGCACAATTTGAAAAACAGTCACAAAAATACACTAATGGCACAAAATACAATTGGGGTACAGCAATCAGAGGGGCACAATGGGGGCAGATGCGCAGGAGGCAAGGCGCTTGAAAAAACTATAGAAAAGCACTTACAGGACGGCGAAAAGTGGCACAATCAGAAGGGGCACGACGGGGGCAGAAGCGCAAGGAGGCAAGGCGCTGAAAATATAGAAAAACACTTACAGGATGGCGGAAAGCGGCACACGGGTCAACTGAAGCTTACTAGAGCCCACTAGACACCAGGGATGAGGCGCAGGAGGATGCCTGCGGGTGGAGGAGGGCCTCGAACACGCTAGCAGCAGCGTGGGCGGGGGTCAGAGGCAGGAGACAGCAGGTTGGTGCTGCGGATGTGGGGGGCGAGCTCTAGACCTAAGGCAGGTCAGAGGTCGCTCACTCGCGACGCGCAGTGCCAGCCATTAAGAAGGGAGGGGGGAGGGAGGAGCAGCTGGGAGGCAGGAGGCGGGAGGGAGCGGCGAATGGGGGTGCGGGGGGGCGGGGCCGCAGGGAGGCAGCGGCAGGGAGAGAACTGCAAGGGGACAAGACCATGAGACACAGCTCAAAACAAACCAACCCCCTCTCCCTTTCCCAGTGCAGAGATACGAGAACTAGTGGAACTTTATAAGCTAGAAAGCAATACATTGGAGCAAAATAACACCGACCATGTGGCAGCAATCATAAAAAAATTGGGATTTGAGATAAACTCTCCACTTCCTGTAGTAGATGTTGTACACAATTGCCTCCAGGAAATAAAATTTATGTTTCTTTACAAAATGACTGTGGATGATGCAAACAAATCCCAAAGGAATTTAAGTGATATAAGTAAGAAATATAATGCAAAGAAATGTGAAACATCACTAACATGACAAAACAGGAGTGGCATGAGTTTGATGAGTGGAGGAACAATGATACCATCATAATTAAAGCATATGATAAAGGTGGTAATATTGTTGTGATGGACAAGTCACAATATTTAAAAGAACCAAGGAGACAGTTGAAGAAGCAGTGACACAATGAGATCTTGAAAACTAACCCCATTAAAAAGGTATGGTAAAGGAATATCATCTGGTGCTCCTGTTGTTGAAGGAGGAAAGTTAATTGGAAATTGTTGGACTTTTTTGCTTATGCAGGGTCATCCCCAATCTTTTTGGCCTCCTGCCGCCTATTTTTTCTGACCTGTTGCTGTTGGCTTTTGAACTCTGAGTACTTTACCACTCCTAACCAGTGCTAAAGTGCATATGCTCTCTGTGTAAATTGTAATGTTGATTGGTTTATTCATGATTGGCATATTTGATTTATTAGTAAGTCCTTTGTAATGGGCACTAGAGGTGCCAGGGCCTGTAAATCAAATGTTACTAGTGGGCCTGCAGCACTGGTTGTGCCACCCACATAAGTAGCTCTGTAATCATGCCTCAGACCTGCCATTGCAGTGTCTGTGTGTGCAGTTTTAACTGTAAATTCGACTTGGCAAGTGTACCCACTTGCCAGGCCTAAACCTTTCCCTTTCTTACATGTCAGACACCTCTAAGGTAGCCTCTAGGTAGCCACAAGGGCAGGGTGCAGTGTATGGTTAAGGTCGGACAAATAGGGCCTTCTTACAACCCTGGCGGTCAAAGAACGCCAGGGCTGTTTTGGCGATTGTACCACCAGCAGGCTGGCGGTACAATCTTGCGGATTACGACCGTGGCGGAAGTGGCGTGGTGTCACCGCCGGGACCAGCGGTTTACCACCATGGTTGTCCCAGCAGTTTTAATCCTTCAGGGCTGGAGCCCCCTGCCCGCCAGCCTGTCCATGGCGGCCGCCATGGAAAGGCTGGCGGGAAGGGGAGTCGCTCGGCCCCTGGGGGCCCCTGCACTGCCCATGCACTTGGCATGGGCAGTGCTAGGGGCCCCAGGCACAGCCCCACACTGCTTTTCACTGTCTGCACAGCAGACAGTGAAAAGCGTGACGGTGCAGCTGCACCCGTCGAATGGCCGCAACACCGCCGGCTACATTAGGAGTCAGCTTCCATGTTGCGGCCGACATCCCCGCTGGGCCGGCAGGTGGAAACTCTGTTTGTGCCCGCCGACCCAGCGGGGATGTCAAAATGGGGCGGACGGGAGTGCGGACGCTCAGCGGTACAACCAAGGTTGTAATGAGGGCCATAGTAATGTGTTTTATATGTCCTGACAATGAAATATTGCTAAATTCGTTTTTCACTTTTGCAAGGCCTGTCCCTCTCATAGGTTAACATGGGGGCTACCTTTAAATCTGATTAAAGTGTAGATTCCCTTTGGGAGCGGATGGACATGTGAAGTTTGGGGTCTCTGAGCTCACAAATTAAAAATACATCTTTTAGTAAAGTTGATTTTAAGATTGTGGGGGTGATTCAGACCTTGGCGGACGGCGGAGGCCGTCCGCCAAGGTTCCGCCGCCGAATGACCGCACCGCGGTCAAAAGACCGCGGCGGCCATTCAGACATTTCCGCTGGGCCGGCGGGCGCTCTCCAAAAGAGCGCCCGCCGGCCCAGCAGAAATGCCCCTGCAACGAGGACGCCGGCTCAGAATTGAGCCGGCGTAGTTGCAGGGGTGCGACGGGTGCAGTTGCACCCGTCGCGTATTTCAGTGTCTGCAAAGCAGACACTGAAATACTTTGCGGGGCACTCTTACGGGGGCCCCTGCAGTGCCCATGCCATTGGCATGGGCACTGCAGGGGCCCCCAGGGGCCCCGCGGCACCCCCTACCGCCATCCTGTTCATGGCGGGTTTCCCGCCATGAACAGGATGGCGGTAGGGGGTGTCTGAATCCCCATGGCGGCGGAGCGCGCTCCGCCGCCATGTAGGATTCAATGGGGCAGCGGTAAACCGGCGGGAGACCGCCGGTTTACCCTTTCTGACCGTGGCTGAACCGCCACGGTCAGAATGCCCTCGGGAGCACCGCCAGCCTGTTGGCGGTGCTCCCGTGGTCGGTGACCCTGGCGGTCACCGGCCGCCAGGGTCAGAATGACCCCCTGTGTGTTTGAAAATGTCACTTTTAGAAAGTGAGCATTTTCTTGCTTATACCATTTCTGTGACTCTGCCTGTTTGTGGCTGGTTGCACCGCACACTAGACAGTGACACAAAGGGAGCTGGGGTGTAGTCTGCATTTCCTGATGAGCCATCTGTGCTAGGAGGGAGGGGAGGAGTGGTCACTTACACCTGAAAGGACTGTGCCTGTCCTCACACAATACAGTCTCCGACCCCCGGGTGAGTGTCTGGGGCCTGGCCTGGGCAAGGCCGGATTTCACATTCAAAAGAGACTTTACTTTGAAGTAGGCCTACTTCAAAGGAGAAATTGGGTATAAGAAGGGCACCTGTTGGACTTTTGCTTATGCAGGGTCATCCCCAGTCTTTTTTGCCTCCTGCCTCCTATTTTTTTCTGACATGTTGCTGTTGGCTTTTCAACTCTGAGCACTTTACCACTGCTAACCAGTGCTAAAGTGCATATGCTCTCCTGTTTAAATTGTATGCAAGTGGTTCATCCATGATTGGCATATTTGAGTTACTAGTAAGTCCCTAGTAAGGTGCACTAGAGGTGCCAGGGCCTGTAAATCAAATGCTACTAGTGGGCCTGCAGCACTGGTTGTGCCACCCAGATAAGTAGCTCTGTAATCATGTCTCAGACCTGCCCCTGCAGTGTCTGTGTGTGTATTTTTACACTGTAAATTCGACTTGGCAAGTGTACCCACTTGCCAGGCCTAAACCTTCCCTTTTCTTACATGTAAGGCACCCCTAAGGTAGGCCCTAGGTAGCCCCATGGGCAGGGTGCAGTGTATGGATAAGGTAGGACATATAGTAATGTGGTTTATATGTCCTGACAGTGAAATACTGCTAAATTCGTTTTTCACTGTTGCAAGGACTGTCTCTCTCATAGGATAATATGGGGGCTACCTTTAAATATGATTAAAGCGTAGATTCCCCTAGAGAGTAGATGGACATGTGGAGTTTGGGGTCCCTGAGCTCACAATTTAAAAATACATCTTTTAGTAAAGTTGATTTTAAGATTGTGCGTTTGAAAATGCCACTTTTAGAAAGTGAGCATTTTCTTGCTTAAACCATTCTGTGACTCTGCCTTGTTTGTGGATTCCCTGTCTGGGTCAGTTTGACAGTTGGGTTGTTTTTCACCTCACACCAGACAGTGACACAAAGGGAGCTGGGGTGTAACCTGCATTTCCTGATTAGCCATCTCTGCTAGGAGGGAGGGGTGGAGTGGTCACTCTCATCTGAAAGGACTGTGCCTGCCTCTAACAATGCCGGCTCCAACCCCCTGGTGTGTGTCTGAGGCCTTGCCTGGGCAAGGCAGGATTTCACAAGTAGGTGTAAGTCCCCTTTGAAGAAAGGTGACTTCAAAGACTAAAATGGGTATAAGAAGGGCATCCAAATCTACAGACTTTAGAAACACTTCTGGAATCAAGGGGAACCTCTGCCTGGAGAAGAGCTGATCGCTGAGGAACAAGTGCTGCCCTGCCTGTGACTGTGCTTTGTGGAGCTTTCCTGCAGTGCTGCTTCTGCCAGAGTAAGAGGGCAAAGACTGGACTTTGTGTGCCTTCCATCTTGAAGAAGAAATCTCCAAGGGCTTGATGTAGAGCTTGCCTCCTGTTGTTGAAGTCTCAGGGATAGCAAAGACTTCTTCCTGCCAGCACCTGGAGTCTCTGGAGAGACCCCTACTCTGCTCTGTGGTGCCCTTCCAGTTCCTGGGACCCTGAAAGGAGAGGCTGGCAGCCTAAGGACAAAAATACACGCACCGAGTGCCGTGCGGAGAAAAGATCGACGCGAATCCGATCGCGGCTGAGAAAACGACGCGACGCCGGCTCCGCAGCTGAGAAACGACGCCGCAGGAAACACGACCGGAGAATCGACGCCCGGAGCAGGAGAAACGACGCGCAGCATCGCTGACGAAGGCTGAGAGATCGCAACCAGCGCCGCGGGACTTTCGGACCGTCGCGTGGCTGGCTTTTTCGACGCGCCTCGCCGTGCCGAGCTGTTTTCGACGCATATACCCGTGCAGGGTTATTTTCGACGCACACCGCCCGTGCGGGGTTATTTTTGCCGCAAACCAGGTACATTTTCACGCTAGCAGCGCTAGTGTGGTGTTACAACTACCTAAAGACTCTTTTTATTTTAAACCTTTAAAAAATCATAACTTGACTTGTGTATGTTGGATTCTTGTCGTTTTGGTCTTGTTTTGTCTAGATAAATATTTCCTATTTTTCTAAACTGGTGTTGTGTCATTTTGTAGTGTTCTCATTAAGTTACTGTGTGTGTTGGTACAAATACTTTACGCCCAGCACTCTGAGGTTAAGCCTACTGCTCTGCCAAGCTACCAAGGGGGTAAGCAGGGGTTAGCTGAGGGTGATTCTCTTTTATCCTAACTAGAGTGAGGGTCCTTGCTTGAACAGGGGGTAACCTGACTGTCAACCAAAGACCCCATTTCTAACATTGGTGACCAGCGGTCGGGTTTGGACTTGTGTTTGTACTTGACATACAGTAATTAAGTGTACACTACTGTTTTGATCTCAGACCACTACGTGACCACATACTACTTGTTTGGTGATCTTTTGATTTTTCTCTTAAGGACTCTTTTTATTCTACTTCCATGATCTTGCTGATCCCTTGACTGATTCTTTTTACTTCATTGGGAAATTATTTTTTTCTGCCTTTTGGAACTTTGCACTTGTGACCATCATGTCTCAATCTGGAGATGCAACAGCTGGAGCTGTGTTTAAAATGGAGAAACTGAAGGAGTACTCAGTTGCTCAATTGAAACAGTTCCTTAAAGATCTTGACTGTCCCACTGAGAGCTCCACCAGGGAGGGGGAGCTGCAACAGGCACAGAGGGCTTGGGTGACAATCAAGAAGGCTGGAGGGGACACAGAGGAGGAGAATATGGGTGGGGAAGTGCAGAGGATACACAGTGGTGTAGTGGAGGACCCTGTTACGCCTGGGGGGAGGGTCCCCAGGAGGGATGGCAGGGTGTCACCCAAGGGTCTGACTCCTGAAGAGTTACAGGACAGACAGGCAGAGAGGGAGTACCAATGGGAGCTGAAAAAGCTCGATTGGGAGTTGGAAGAAAGGAGGAGGAACTTAGAGATTAAAAAAATGATTTATGCTTACGAGCTTAAATTGAAAGAGCTGGAAGTCATGAGGGCTGAGTCCAGCTGGAATGGTGGCAGCAACAATTGTATATCCAGTGATGCTGCAGAAGTGCACATGCCCAGAGAGGTGGTGCCCTACTTGAAGGAGGGAGTTAACACACGCCAGGAGGTTCAGGGGTATGAGGTAGCTCCAGTGATGCACAGGGTCCCTGAGGTGGATTGGGGAACTGGCATGGGGAGTCCTATTCCTACTGGTGGGAGGGACACTCTACTGACTCTAGTTGAGAGTGACAGGGAGAGGGATTCCCCCCAGGTAGAAGTCCTGGTTATGGAGTGTGAAGACATCCCAGAAGAGTGTGGGTTGAGTGTCAGGGACAGTCAGGTACTGTCTCACCAGTCTCAGGAGGGTGATGTGGGGTGCTTTGTCAAAGCAGAGTCACTGGATGGTTGGGTGAAGGGTACTTTGGTTAATTCATGTGAGGGGCTGAGTGATGTAATTGCTGGAGAGCATATGTCTAGTCCTTATTTTCCAGAGCTATGCCAACACCAGGTGGAGTGTGAGTTCTCTGACCCCAGGGAGCTTACAATGGAGGCAGACTTCTGGGTGAGTACCAGAGAGTCTGAAGAGGCATTTGGGGGTGCTCCTGAGAGGAGTGGTCTAGGTAGTTCCCAACCAGGTGAGGTAGGGAAGGATTGTAGTGTCCCAGGTAGGTCCCAGTATAGTGGGATGGGTGAGGGACCCCATGTCCAGTCTCTGAGGAGAGGGAATGGGGATGGGCTGAGGTCCAAGGTGCCCGAGATCCGGTCCCAGGTCCTGGAGGGTTCCATGAGGGAACACCAGAAGGGGAGCCTAGCCTGTACCATAGGGCCATCTGTTGAGGGAGACCCCACAGTGTCAGGAGGACTTGGGGGGGCGGCTGTAGCCAGCATCCCACCAGTTCTGGTGTCTGGCAGTACCACTCCTAGTGAGGGGGTGCAGAAGTCCAGACAGAGGGTTGAGAGGGGGTTGCGGACCCCAGTGGAGAACCTGGAGGGTCAGGGGTCAGCTCTGAGAGCAGAGCCCCCCATGAATGACCTTGGTGAGACCATTTCTGGGTTGGGGGGAATCCAGACTCTGTCAGATGGGCAGAGGTCAGGGGACCTGCGCCAGCCAGACTCTTGTGTGGCCCTTCGGGACAGTGTGTCCCTTGAGGGGGGTAAGTGTGCCCCCCTGGAAGTCCTGGTGTGCCAGGCAATGGTTCAACCGCAGGGTGGTGACTCTGGGTTGAATGATCAGGTTCAGGGGGTAAACTCTGACCTGATGGGGGGTAAGTGTGCTCCCAAGGAAGTCCTGGTGTGCCAGGCAGTGGTTCAACCGCAGGGTGGTGACCCTAGGTTGGATGAACAGGTTCAGAGGGTAAACTCTGACCTGGTAGGGGGTAGGTATGCCCCCCAGGAAGTCCTGGTTTGCCAGGCAGTGATCCAGTCTGTGGGTACAGACCCTGGATTGGGAGGCCAGGTTAAGGGTGTCCCCCCTGACCTGGAGGAAGGGGCTACTGCTAACAGTGCCCCTACCATGTTGTCTTCTGGGGGGGTCACTCCTAGTTGGGTGGTTCAGGACCCCAGAAGAGAGGGCAGGGGGAGGGAAGCTTCACCCCTGGCCCTGGTCCAACCTGAAGGTACAGACCCCAGGTTGGAGGATCAGTTGCAGGTTAACATCCCTGCACTGGTGGAAGAATTGTGCAGGACTGCTTCTACAAGCACCCTGACAGTTTTTGACTCTGGGGGTGCTGCTTCTGCAGGGAGGTTACAGAGCCCCAGAGGGGAGGACCAGGGTCAGGTTGTCATCCCTGACCTGGTGGAAGAGAGAGTGGTCAAAGGGTGCCAGGCACCTGGGGCTACCACCCCCCACTCTCCACAGTCACAGTGGTTAGAGAGGCCTGAGGTCGGGCTCTCATCCCTGACAGTTGTCTGGGGCCACTGTGGCTTGCTGTCCTGGTGGACAGAGTTGCCCCTGGGGGGGGGAGGACGAGAGTCACACCCCGGGGGTGGAGTGGGCAACACCACTGTGTTGGCCCTGGTGGTACTATCTGCCCATTGCAATACATCTGTGAGCAAAGTAAAGTTAGGTGTTACACAGATGGTGTCTGTAGATGTGGAGAAGGGTTCCCCCTGGGTTAGCTTAGTGGACCCTGAGAGTATGGACAGAGGGATCCAACTGGAGTCAGGAAGGCGTAGAACTGGAACATGCCCCTGCTGTTGTGGGCCTGGGTCCCTGTTCTATCGCCCCAATCAGGGAAGTACATCAAGGTATTGATTGTTCTCCCCTGGCTTTAGGCTGGTAGGGGGTCGTGTTGGACTTTTGCTTATGCAGGGTCATCCCCAGTCTTTTTTGCCTCCTGCCTCCTATTTTTTTCTGACATGTTGCTGTTGGCTTTTCAACTCTGAGCACTTTACCACTGCTAACCAGTGCTAAAGTGCATATGCTCTCCTGTTTAAATTGTATGTAAGTGGTTCATCCATGATTGGCATATTTGAGTTACTAGTAAGTCCCTAGTAAGGTGCACTAGAGGTGCCAGGGCCTGTAAATCAAATGCTACTAGTGGGCCTGCAGCACTGGTTGTGCCACCCACATAAGTAGCTCTGTAATCATGTCTCAGACCTGCCCCTGCAGTGTCTGTGTGTGTATTTTTACACTGTAAATTCGACTTGGCAAGTGTACCCACTTGCCAGGCCTAAACCTTCCCTTTTCTTACATGTAAGGCACCCCTAAGGTAGGCCCTAGGTAGCCCCATGGGCAGGGTGCAGTGTATGGATAAGGTAGGACATATAGTAATGTGGTTTATATGTCCTGACAGTGAAATACTGCTAAATTCGTTTTTCACTGTTGCAAGGACTGTCTCTCTCATAGGATAATATGGGGGCTACCTTTAAATATGATTAAAGCGTAGATTCCCCTAGAGAGTAGATGGACATGTGGAGTTTGGGGTCCCTGAGCTCACAATTTAAAAATACATCTTTTAGTAAAGTTGATTTTAAGATTGTGCGTTTGAAAATGCCACTTTTAGAAAGTGAGCATTTTCTTGCTTAAACCATTCTGTGACTCTGCCTTGTTTGTGGATTCCCTGTCTGGGTCAGTTTGACAGTTGGGTTGTTTTTCACCTCACACCAGACAGTGACACAAAGGGAGCTGGGGTGTAACCTGCATTTCCTGATTAGCCATCTCTGCTAGGAGGGAGGGGTGGAGTGGTCACTCTCATCTGAAAGGACTGTGCCTGCCTCTAACAATGCCGGCTCCAACCCCCTGGTGTGTGTCTGAGGCCTTGCCTGGGCAAGGCAGGATTTCACAAGTAGGTGTAAGTCCCCTTTGAAGAAAGGTGACTTCAAAGACTAAAATGGGTATAAGAAGGGCATCCAAATCTACAGACTTTAGAAACACTTCTGGAATCAAGGGGAACCTCTGCCTGGAGAAGAGCTGATCGCTGAGGAACAAGTGCTGCCCTGCCTGTGACTGTGCTTTGTGGAGCTTTCCTGCAGTGCTGCTTCTGCCAGAGTAAGAGGGCAAAGACTGGACTTTGTGTGCCTTCCATCTTGAAGAAGAAATCTCCAAGGGCTTGATGTAGAGCTTGCCTCCTGTTGTTGAAGTCTCAGGGATAGCAAAGACTTCTTCCTGCCAGCACCTGGAGTCTCTGGAGAGACCCCTACTCTGCTCTGTGGTGCCCTTCCAGTTCCTGGGACCCTGAAAGGAGAGGCTGGCAGCCTAAGGACAAAAATACACGCACCGAGTGCCGTGCGGAGAAAAGATCGACGCGAATCCGATCGCGGCTGAGAAAACGACGCGACGCCGGCTCCGCAGCTGAGAAACGACGCCGCAGGAAACACGACCGGAGAATCGACGCCCGGAGCAGGAGAAACGACGCGCAGCATCGCTGACGAAGGCTGAGAGATCGCAACCAGCGCCGCGGGACTTTCGGACCGTCGCGTGGCTGGCTTTTTCGACGCGCCTCGCCGTGCCGAGCTGTTTTCGACGCATATACCCGTGCAGGGTTATTTTCGACGCACACCGCCCGTGCGGGGTTATTTTTGCCGCAAACCAGGTACATTTTCACGCTAGCAGCGCTAGTGTGGTGTTACAACTACCTAAAGACTCTTTTTATTTTAAACCTTTAAAAAATCATAACTTGACTTGTGTATGTTGGATTCTTGTCGTTTTGGTCTTGTTTTGTCTAGATAAATATTTCCTATTTTTCTAAACTGGTGTTGTGTCATTTTGTAGTGTTCTCATTAAGTTACTGTGTGTGTTGGTACAAATACTTTACGCCCAGCACTCTGAGGTTAAGCCTACTGCTCTGCCAAGCTACCAAGGGGGTAAGCAGGGGTTAGCTGAGGGTGATTCTCTTTTATCCTAACTAGAGTGAGGGTCCTTGCTTGAACAGGGGGTAACCTGACTGTCAACCAAAGACCCCATTTCTAACAGCACCCAAAACCACAGACTTTAGATCACTTCTGGACAGGACATCAAGAGGAACCTCTGCCTGGAGAAGAGCTGAAGAGCTGAGGAGAAGTGCTCCCCTGCCTGTGACTGTGCTTAGTGGAGCTATCCTGAAGTTGCTGCTTCCGCCAGAGTAAGAGGGCAAAGACTGGACTTTGTGTGCCTTCCATCTTGTGAAGAAATCTCCAAGGGCTTGATCTAGAGCTTGCCTCTTGTTGTTTGAAGTCTCAGCGACAGCAAAGACTGCTTCCTGCCAGCACCTGGAGTATCAGGAGAGACCCCTGCTCTGACAAGTGGTGCCCTATCCATTCCCTGGGCCCTTGAAAGGAAAGCTGGTGGAAATCCAAAGAAATCAACTTCGAACGACTTCGGACCGACGCCGCTGCTGAATCCGGTGACACTGCCTGCAACCAACTCTGTGATCTTCGCTGGAACGCGATGACCTTTGCAGGCCCGATGCCGCTGCCGCCCCACTGAAGTCCGCGACACCGTGAATGTTGCTGCACTATGTCATGACCGACGCAGCTCGAAGTGCGTGGATTCAACATTTCGCACAGACGGCGTGATCCCCAACTTCGCGCATCGACTTGTTTTCACTCTTCAGCAAAGGTACAGTACTTGGGGGTCTACGCGACTGCGTGTCAGGCACCGCTGGTGTCGGGTAAGTTGGGAACAACTCCGTCACAACGCCATTTTAACACCTCATCAAAGCATTTTGTGTTTCTAAGTGCTATTTTTGAGTTTAATCGTAAAAAATTCATAACTTGACTTGTGCATGTCGGATGTTTGTCATTTTGGTCTTGTTTTGTTTAGATAAATATTTCCTATCTTTCTAAACCTGTGTTGTGTCATTTTGTAGTGTTTTCATTAAGTTACTGTGTATGTTGGTACAAATACTTTACACCTAGCACTCTGAAGGTAAGCCTACTGCTCTACCAAGCTACCAAGGGGGTGAGCAGGGGTTAGCTGAGGGTGATTCTCTTTTACCCTGACTAGAGTGAGGGTCCTTGCTTGTACAGGGGGTAACCTGACTGTCAACCAAAGGCCCCATTTCTAACATAAATAGAGGAGTATAGATATTTGGGAACAGTTCGGGGTACATCAACAATGTACTTCCTCCCCAAGGTTCATAAATCCCTCATCAATCCTCGTGATGGATCAATTCTCAGTTTAATATCTGTGCTACTCAAGAATAACTCCATATATTTTGATCTTTTCTCAGCAGAATTTTCTACCATGTTACCATCATACATTAAAGACTCTTCTGATTTTTTACGGAAATTCATTGATGTACTATGGAATTCTACATATATCACGGTAGTGATGGACTTCACATTCTTATATACATCTTTTGACCATGAGCATGGGATCTGAGCATGCCAATAATTTTTTGCGATCACGCTTATTAAGTCAACTTCAAGACACCTAAAATGATCATCAATATGTTGAGATACTGTTTAGCTCATAACATATTCATATTCAATAAAGAAACCTATCTGCAAAAAGGGTATGGCCATGGGCACCTCCTCCTCTCCCACCCGTGCAAAGTTATTCATGGTATGGCGGGAGAAGGGGATGGCCTGGTCAGAAGAAAATGAGACATATATGACTCATGTCAAATTATGGATCAGATTCATCAATGATCTCTTCCTATTATGGTATGGTGAGGAAGGGATCTTCAAGGTTTTCCTAGTCAAGCTGAATGTGAACAAATATATTGTATAGTGAACAAAACTTTGAAGCAGAACAAACATAGAATTTCTGGATATGGATCTATACATTGGGGATAACATTTTCAATACCAAGATATATCGAAAGGCAACTGCAGCCGACAATTCTCTATTACATGCAAATAGTGTGCATCCAAGACTCTGAACTTAGAGTATTCCTTATTGCCAACTCATACAAGCAAGAATGGTTTTCTCATCAGATGAGGATTCCAGTATGGAAGTTATACTAATGACATCCACACACCTTAAGATGAGATAGCCGCAAAGTGTGTTGCTGAATGCTTATGAAAGAGTGAAACTTAAGAGTAGGGAAGACTTACTTATTACTTCAGACAGGACTAAAAGTGTGGAAACACACAGATCAAAAGAAGGCAATGATTCTCAGGTATTATACAATGAGTCACCAAAAATAGAATTGGAATAGGTTAATGCATGATGAATGTATCAATACATTTGCTGGATCCAACCTAAACATAACCTACAGAAGAACAGCAAATCTAGGAAACTTACCAACATCTCCAGTCTCAGAGTAAAATACATACTATGTGGTTAACTGCAGCAGGTGTGTGCTTCTGGAAATATAGGACCTGCAAAGTGTGTACAATTGGATGAACAACTGGACAGGATATGAAAAACTACAATAATTTGGAGACAAATAAGATACCCATAAAGGAGACCATCTCCTGTAATTCAGAGTTTGTGGTTTATGTTGTGGAATGTAGCTATTGGAAGCAAAATGTGGAGAGCCCAACTTAAAAACTGAAAATGCATACTGTACAACATTTGAGAGCAAGTAAGAATTGTGACAACAGTTAACCCATACCGAAACACATCTCAGACGAAATTCTGTGTGATTCTAACTTTTTAAGATACTATGGCATTAAATGGAGAATCATAATTGAAAATGCAAGAGCCCTCCCATATATTGCTGCTGGAAACCGATATCCTTGAGGACATAACTTGGATGCAGAATGGCATGTACATCTATGAATTAATTACTTGAGCAATGGAATGGATATAGCAGTCCTGAATAAATGAGTTGGCTTCAAAATGTAAAAATATATAATTATATATATATACATAGATATATAGATATATAGATATATATTGAAAATCTTTGTGGATTAAAAATGGTGTTGCACTAGGAGCAGTTTGTACAACTTAAATATACCAGGACAGAATGCCATATCACGACGATAGATGATCATTTAAAATATGTAAATAATAGGGATGGTTTACCCCTCAATATTAATATTACCATTATAATGGCATAAGAATACTATGGAACATTCCCCTGAATTGGATTCCAGTTCTTTTGTATTTTACAAAATGAAGAACCAACAAATGGATACCTAACTGCTGATTGCAGTGTGTTGGATTTTTGTATTAATTGACCGTTGATATGTGCTTATTACCTTTCTGCAAGAATTTGATCGAATATTTGATACCTTGTTATTTTATAACCTCTGGAAGTATTAGAATAAATGCCACCATGCTTACAAGACACATCATACTAATGAGCACCACATACAGTATACTTCAAAATTGCTGATTGACCATGCATGGCTGAGATTAAATTGAGACTACCATGCACTGCCTTTCCATTTGCAATTATATCCATGACCCGCAGAAGTGTCCCCAATGATGCATCTTGAATGTTTGGTGGGGGGCTGGTAAAATGCAGTGCTGGTCCTTTTTAGTTGAGAAATAAGAGTATACTTGAGCAATCACATCAATTAGATGCTGTTTGGATATAATCACAGGAAATATCAACTGTCACTTTATGGAGTTTCAAAACTTTAACATGTGTAATATACTGACACCTTCATAGATTTCCAGTTAAGACAGCGGATAATGTGCACTCTCGCAAAGCTAACTGTGGCAGAGAAGCTATCATTCCCTAGTTAGCACATTGGGAGGAATATAAGCACAAAACATACCTTTTTTTCAATTTTCCCATTTCCTGCCACCATGAATCCGATTGTACAAGTCCTGCCGTTGCTGCTGCTCCTGGACCAAGACCAAAATCAACCCCATTGTTGCTAGAACAGAAGTTAAATCACTGTTTTACCTGTCATTCTTGGAATTGTAGCTGCACATTAGCACTGGACTCGAGGATGTTTAACATTACTGATACTTGGAAAAATGCTGAAAAGCACACCTCGAGATATTAGTTACACCCATCTGGTACTACCTGCCTTCATGGCAATGAGCACCTACACAATAATTCACAGCAATCCCAAACACATATGTGTCCATAAAGGTGTGTGAAATAATTTCCTCTGACCTAACATATCATATACATAAACAGTATACCCAATATGAAGTACTCAAATCCATGATAATGTAGCAATTGCACTACAAAGTGGGTGTACACAGAATGTATAACCAATCTTACCTTTAAACTGCAAACAGTTCAAAGATGTATCAAGATCAAATGTCTCCTTGGTTTGTGCAATTAAGTACAAACCTTGGATGTAATTTAACTGTTTATTTTCAGGTTCCCTGTGTAATACATATGTGATAATTATTGACATATCATGTTAAAATAAACACACATGCATTCTCCAGTCACAATAACAGAAACACATATAATTGTATGTAATTGTTCAGTGATATGGATGAATACTTGCATCAAAATTAACATGTCCACAACAAATGTACAACACTAATGTATGCACAATATCTAAAATATACATTCGGTGCTTGTCAATGTCACAAATGAGAGTATGTGGATGGCAAACACACATTAGCAGAAATAACATCATCAGTAAACAATTAGTAACAATCTAAAAATAAGACCAGGAAAAAGGTATTTTCTTGTGGAGGTGTTTTTGGTTGCAGAGGGTAGTCCGCTGGCCCTTGATGTTTGTCTTAATATTAATTACAAAAAAAAGATATTAAAGGTCTGTATTGTACCTCAAGTCTGTCTGCAGCTACAGATGACACAACCTAATTAAAAGAAAGAAATATGATTAATTGGATGTTGAGGCCTTTGTGTGATATTTCACTTTTTAGTCATGGAGGTTAATGTACATAGAGGCACACTTCAGTAACAAAGATGGAGAGATGTCCTGAAATGTAAAATGTTATTTAGGAAGTATACGTTCCATGTATCAGACATGCAACTCAACCCAGTAGAGAGGAGATTTGAGAGCTGAGACAGTTCAAGTCCTAGAAAGCCTCCAAAACAAACCAAAGTACAATTTATTGGATTAAATGGCATTGGTCATCATATTAATACTGATAATCATCATGCCACAGAGCATGATTGGAGTGCCTAAGTTATGCCCAGACATGGGTCCCTTGCTCCCTGTGCCACTGGATTTAAGCTTGCTTGGCTGATGAGGGGTGAAACACCAAAACTGGTCCTGGGATGCATGTTTCCATTCCAGGGAGGACCTGACTTGGCAGTTCAGACTGGACTACCTCCATGAGAAGCAGGGTCAAGACTGATTTGTATATGGCTGGGTCCAAACTGGGGTGACGTGGCAAGCAAAATGATGATGGATTAAACTTACATCTGTGACTCAGGTGTTTTAAAACTTTCAGCAGACTATCTATCATTTTATTTTGTGATATTCCATGTACCAGGCATGCAACTCAACACAATAGAGAGGAGATTTTTCACTTTTTACTCATGCAGGTTAATGTACACAGAGGCACGCTTTAATAACAATGATGGAAAGATGTCCTGAAATGTAAAAAGTTATTTAGGGATTATGCATTCCATGTACCAGACATCCACCTCAACACAGTAGAGAGGAGAAAGATTTGAGATCTGAGACATTTCAAGGCTTAGCAGCCTCCAAAACAAACCATGCCGCAAATCTTTGGATTAAATGGCATTAGTCATCATATAAACACTGCAAAGTAAATTGTGCATCAATAATACTTATTATCAGCATGCCACAGAACATGATTGGAAACTTTGAATATACATACTGTGATTTCTGCAAGTAAGTAGATCAATTCAATGGAGTTAAAAAAAGGTGACAACATACTGGATGAACACAGTAGAAGACATTTTAAAACACACATGAAATGCTGAATGACAACTGTGTAAAGTGTTGTCTTTTGTGCATACATGGAAGGAAAGGAAGTTTGGGCAACATCATTTTGCATTATTGTTTTGCAAAAACAAAAGTAGGGCATCAGGGTAGTAGGAGTCATTTGTGAACGCTATTGCTAATACTTGTGAAAAAGTGAGTAAGAGATACCTATTGTATGAGGCTGGCCTGGCTTATAGTGGGTACCTGATGGTACTTACACCTTGTGCCAGGTCCAGTTATTCCTTATTAGTAGATTAGTAGTGTTCTAGCAGCTTAGGTTGATAGAGGTAGCTATAGCAGAGCAGCTTAGGCTGAACTAGGAGACATCCAAAGCTCCTACTATACCACTTATATCATATAACACTAAATCATAAGAAACACAATACTCAGGGTTACTAAAAATAAAGGTACTTTATTTTAGTGTCAACGTGCCAAAAATATCTCAGAGGACATACTCCCTTAGGAGGTAAGTAAAATACACAAAATGTACACACAAACCAAAAATCAGGTAAGTAAACAGTTAGAAAAGTAGTGCAAACACTGTAGAATACAATAGGCTGCAATAGGCCTAGGGACAACACATACCATATAATATGAAAGTGGAATGTGAACTTCTTAGAGACCCCTGGTCTAGTGTAGTGTGTAGAGGGTTGCAGGGAGTGTCAGAAAACACTAAGGGTGTCCAAGATACCCCAACCTGAAAAGTTGGAGTAAAGTGACCCCACTTCCCCAGAAACACACTAAAGTCGTGATAGGAGATTCTGCAAATAACACAACTGACTGCAAAGCACTGAAGATAGATTCCTGGACCTGAGGACCTGTAAAGGAAGGGGACTAACTCCAAGAGTAACAAAAGTGTCTGGTGGGCAGGAGCCCACTAAACCCCAGATGAAGGTGCGAAATGGCTGCCTCCGGGTGGAAGAAACTGAAGATTCTGTAACAACGGAAGATGCCAGGAACTTCTCCTTAGCACAGAAGATGTCCCACAGAATGCTGGAGGATGCAAAGTTGTTTCTTTGAAGAAAGACCACAAACAAGCCTTGTTAGCTGCAAAAGTTGCGGTTGTAGAAAAGGGTGCTGCCCGGGCCCAGGAACGACCAGGAGGTCGCCACTTGGAAGACGAGACAGAGGAGGCCCTCATCAATACAGAGAGCCCATGCACAAGAAGGCAGCACCCACAGAAGTACTTGAACACAGGTTCAAGAAAACTGAGCACAGCGGTCATCTCAAAACTACAAAGGAGGGTCCCATGAAGCCGGTAGTCAACTCAGCGAGTTGAGCAATGCAGGAAAAAATGCTCGGGACCTGGGCTATGCGGTGCATGAAGGATTCCTTGCAAAAGTGCACAGGAGCCCTAGCAGCTGCAGTTCACGCAGTACATAGGAGTACTATCTGGCGAGGGGAGGCAAGGACTTACCTCCGCCAAATTTGGACAGAAGGACCACTGGACTGTCGGGGTCACTTGGATCTACCACCTGTGTTCCAGGGACCACGCTCGTCACGATGAGAGGGGAACCAGAGGACCGGTGAAGCTGAAGTTTGGTGCCTGCGTTAGCAGGGAAAAGACTCCGTCAACCCACAGGAGATTTCTTCTTGGCTTCCAGTGCAGGGTGAAGGCAGACAGCTCCCAGAGCATGCACCACCAGGAAACAGTAGGGAAAGCTGGCAAGATTAGGATCTACAATGTCACTGGTAGTCTTCTTGCTACTTTGTTGCAGTTTTGCAGGCATCCTGGAGCAGTCAGCGGTCGATCCTTGGCAGACGTTGAAGAGGGAGATGCAGAGGAACTCTGGTGAATTCTTGCTAGTTGTTATCTGAGGAAAAGCCCACAGGAGAGACCCTAAATAGCCCTCAGACGAGGATTGGCCACCTAGTGAGGTAAGCACCTATCAGGAGGGGTCTCTGACGTCACCTGCTGGCACTGGCCACTCAGAGGCCTCCATTGTGCCTTCACACCTCTGGATTCAAGATGACAGAGGTCTAGGACACACTGGAGGAGCTCTGGGCACCACCCCTGGGGTGGTGATGGACAGGGGAGTGGGCACTCTCCTTTACTTTGTCCAGTTTCACGCCAGAGCAGGGGCTGAGGGTTCCCTGAACCAATGTAGACTGGTGGATGCAAGGAGGGCACCATCTGTGCCCTTCAAAGCATTTCCAGAGGCCTGGAGAGGCTACTCCTCTCAGGCCCTTAACACCTATTTCCAAAGGGAGAGGGTGTAACACCCTCTCCCAGAGGAAATCCTTTGTTCTGCCTTCCTGGAACTGGTCTGGCCAGACCCCAGGAGGGCAGAATCCTGTCTGTGGGCTGGCAGCAGCAGTAGCTGCAGAGAAAACCCCAGAGAGCTGGTTTGGCAGTACCCGAGGTCCATGCTGGAGCCCCGAGGATGCATGGGATTGGAACCCCAATACCACATTTGGCATGGGGAGACAATTCCATGATCTTAGACATGTTACATGGCCATTTTCAGAGTTACCATTGTGAAGCTACATATAGGTACTGACCTATATGCGGTGCACGCGTACAATGGTGTCCCTGCACTCACAAAGTCCAGGGAAATTGCCCTGGAATATGTGGGGGTACCTTGGCTAGTGCCAGGCTTCCCTCACACTTAGTAACTTTACTCCTTACCTTCACCAAGTGAGGGTTAGACATATGGGTGACTTATAAGTGACTTAAGTGCAGTGTAAAATGACTGTGAAATAACGAGGACGTCCTTTCACTCAGGCTGCAGTGGCAGTCCTGTGTAAGAATTGTCTGAGCTCCCTATGGGTGGCAAAAGAAACTTTTCAGCCCGTAGGGATCTCCTGGAACCCCAATACCCTGGGTACCCAGGTACCATATACAAGGGACTTATAAGGGTGTTCCAGTGTGCCAATTAGAATTGGTGAAAATGGTCACTAGCCTATAGTGACAATTTTAAAGGCAGAGATAGCATAAGCACTGAGGTTCTGGTTAGCAGAGCCTCAGTGACACAGTTAGTCACTACACAGGGACACACATTGAGGCCACAAACTATGGGCACTGGGGTCCTGGCTAGCAGGATCTCAGTGAGAGAGACAAAAACAACTGACATACAAGTAAAAATGGGGGTAACATGCCAGGCAAGATGTTACTTTCCTACACCTATACAAATTAGTACAGTCACAATTAAACATACATTTACAATATGTACACTCGTGTATAATGTTCATAGGTTACAATGCCACTTACAAGCACTATACCTTCATGTGCATATGGCTAGAGTTTGAAATCTATTTTTTAAAGTAAAACAGCCTACATTGAGATACAGAAAAGGGCAAGGCAACTGCAAGGGTTGATCCAGGGAGGACAACACACAGTTTGACAATACATATTGGTCATTGTTAAATAGATTGTAACAATGATGAGGCTACTGATTTAGATAGCACAAGGTATTTCGGGAACTGAAGTTTAGATATATATGTTTTGAATGGTGTCTAGAAACATTTTTAAAAGCTAAGTTACCGACAGAGGCTCCATTTGTGATTAGTGAGACATACATAGGTGTAACTTACTGGTCTCTACTCCACAAGGGATTCCTGTCAAACCTTCAGGGTGTAGGACCTGCAACACCTTCTTTTGCAGGGAAAGAGTTTAATGGGGTAGGGGCTGGCAGAACCACCACGAGTTCTCTGAGACTCCAGGTGACACTTGTAGACCAAGGAATGGACTTTCCACTTCTTTTTAATTTCCTCCTGTGTGTGCATATTGTTAGCTACAACATTCACTCTGTTGACTATTCTGGCCCACATTTCCTTTTTCTGAGATATAGTAATATTTGTCACTGGTGCTTCAAACAATTGTGGCTCTAATCTAATAATTTCATCATCCATGACAAAGAATTATCCCTATGTAAAACGCGCGTTCCTCCTCCCTGTCACTGTGATGAAAGAAATATATACTAGTATCCCTACAATGATTCGAAGAAAATAATAAAAAAAGTGAAAAAAACAAAGGGAGTACAGGAAAACAAATAATTACTTGGATGATCAGTAGCAAGATCATACTCAGAATGGTGGTCAGCAGTAGAAAGGCAAAGAATCATGCTCTGATAATGGAGTGTGTTTTATAATGTGTTGTGCAGTGTCCAATATACATCAAGTGTGGGCTGCTAACATCCATCCAATGCCTACAGTTACAGCCATAATCTAGTGCTGAATGGGTCCAGCGATAGACTCCCGCCATCATGGGACTGTCGATAGTACACTGTCAACTCGACTGTGTTATCTAAATGTGGTTGGTGTAATGCCGACATTCCGACAGCAATGAAGTACTCATCGCCAGTACTTGTCGGATGCATGTTACAGCTCGCATGACAGAGTACAATCCATTGCTGCAGATGGCGGCAGTACAGCATAGATCTAATTATGGCGGTAGGAACACTGGCAGCTTGACTGAGTATTTGGACCTCTGTCGCGGCAGATTGGTGGTAATACAATCAAAATTCAAATTGGGCCCTAAGTGTTTGCTCTCACCTGGCAGGGTTTTGAAATTGCTCATGCTTAGTGAAGGCAAACGCAGCTTTCCCTGCACATACCAGTGCGGGCAGGGAAACTGCTGTGTTCTGGAGGTGTGCACCCAGGGACATAGCTGGAGCTGGCCCTTGGGGGTGGGGTCCCCGGGACTATCAATCGCTCCAGGAGAGGGGCCCGTCCCCCTTTTTTGACACAGTGGGGCCTTAGGGAATGCTGATTCCTAGGCTGAAGTTGTACCAGAAGGTGGGCCAAATACACCCTCCTCCTTTTAATATATAAATTAAATTCCCCTGGGACCTGGCACCTCCAGAAAAAGAGAGCGTGTGTAACCACACTTGCTTTTTAAAAAATATTTCCTGCAGATTTGCAGACCCTCCATGCATTTGCAGGAAAATTAAAAATAAAAATCAGTTTGTGCCCTCCACCAGGCTCAGTGGGTCAGGGTATTCCTACCCTATCCCTTCTGTTTTTTTCCTTTTTATCTTGGGACTCAGATTCAACCTTCCTTATTGAAGTGGTGGTAGCCAATCCCATTATGAGGTCTGTCGGATTGGCTGACCTTCCATGCTACTAGATATATATAAATATTGTTTCTTTAACCCCTTCGCTGCCAGGCCTTTTCCCCCTCCTGTGCCGAGCCTTTTTTTGGCTATTTGGAGCAGTTCACACTTAGGCCCGCATAACTTTATGTTCACATAAGCTACCCACGCCAAATATGCGTCCTTTTTTTCCAACATCCTAGGGATTCTAGAGGTACCCAGACTTTGTGGGTTTCCCAGAAGGAGGCCAAGAAATTAGCAAAAATACAGTGAAAATTTTGTTTATTTCCAAAAATCTGAAAAAGGGGATGCAGAAGAAGGCGTGTGGTATTTTCCCTGAAAAGGGCATCAACAAAGGGTTTGTGGTGCTAAAATCACCAGCTTCCCAGCTTTCAGGAACAGGCAGACTTGAATCAGAAAACCCAATTTTTCAACACAATTTTGGCATTTTACTGGGACATACCCCATTTTTACGATTTTTTGTGCTTTCAGCCTACTTCCGGTCAGTTACAGAAATGGGCATGAAACCAATGCTGGATCCCAGAAACCGCAACATTTCTGAAAAGTAGACAAAATTCTGAATTCAGCAAGGGGTAATTTGTGTAGATCCTAGAAGGGTTTCCTACAGAAAATAACAACTGAAAAAGAAAAATATTGAAATTGAGGTGAAAAAAACATCAATTTTCTCAACGTTTTACTCTGTAACTTTTTCCTGCAATGTCAGATTTTCGAAAGCAATATACCGTTACGTCTGCTGGACTCTTCTGGTTGCGGGGATATATAGGGCTTGTAGGTTCATCAAGAACTCTAGGTACCCAGAGCCAATAAATGACCTGCACCCTGCAGTGGGTTTTCATTCTATACCGGGTATACAGCAATTAATTTGCTGAAATATAAAGAGTAAAAAATAGCTATCAAGAAAACCTTTGTATTTCCAAAATGGGCACAAGATAAGGTGTTGAGAAGCAGTGGTTATTTGCACATCTCTGAATTCCGGGGTGCCCATACTAGCATGTGAATTACAGGGCATTTCTCAAAATAGACGTCTTTTTTACACACTGTCTTACATTTGGAAGGGAAAAATGTAGAGAATGACAAGGGGCAATAACACTTGTTTTGCTATTCTATGTTCCCCCAAGTCTCCAGATAAAAATGATACTTCACTTGTGTGGGTAGACCTAGCGCCCAGGACAGGATATGCCCCAAAACACAACGTGGACACATCACAGAAAACAGAGCTGTTTTTTGCAAAGTGCCTACCTGTAGATTTTGGCCTCTAGCTCAGCCGGCACCTAGGGAAACCTACCGAAACTGTGCATTTTTGAAAACTAGAGACCTAGGGGAATCCAAGATGGGGTGACTTGTGGGGCTCTGACCAGGTTCTGTTACCCAGAATCCTTTGCAAACCTCAAAATTTGGCTAAAAAAACACATTTTCCTCACATTTCGGTGACAGAAAGTTCTGGAATCTGAGAGGAGCCACAAATTTCCTTCCACCCAGCTTTCCCCTAAGTCTCCCGATAAAAATGATACCTCACTTGTGTGGGTAGGCATAGCGCCCGCGACAGGAAATGTCCCAAAACACAACGTGGACACATCACAGAAAACAGAGCTGTTTTTTGCAATGTGCCTACCTGTAGATTTTGGCCTCTAGCTCAGCCGGCACCTAGGGAAACCTACCAAACCTGTGCATTTTTTAAAACTAGAGACCTAGGTGAATCCAAGATGGGGTGACTTGTGGGGCTCTGACCAGGTTCTGTTACCCAGAATCCTTTGCAAACCTCAAAATTTGACAAAAAAAACACATTTTCCTCATATTTCGGTGACAGAAAGTTCTGGAATCTGAGAGGAGCCACAAATTTCCTTCCACCAAGTGTTCCCCCAAGTCTCCCGATAAAAATGGTACCTCACTTGTGTGGGTAGGCCTAGCGCCCGCGACAGGATATGCCCCAAAACACAACGTGGACACATCACAGAAAACAGAGCTGTTTTTCGCAAAGTGCCTAGCTGTAGATTTTGGCCTCTAGCTCAGCCGGCACCTAGGGAAACCTATCAAACCTGTGCATTTTTGAAAACTAGAGTCCTAGGGGAATCCAAGATGGGGTGACTTGTGGGGCTCTGACCAGGTTCTGTTACCCAGAATCCTTTGCAAACCTCAAAAGTTGGCTAAAGAAAACACATTTTCCTCACATTTCGGTGACAGAAAGTTCTGGAATCTGAGAGGAGCCACAAATTTCCTTCCACCCAGCGTTCCCCCAAGTGTCCCGATAAAAATGATACCCCACTTGTGTGGGTAGGCCTAGCGCCCGCGACAGGAAACGCCCCAAAACACAACGTGGACACATCCCATTTTTTGAAAGAAAACAGAGCTGTTTTTTGCAAAGTGCCTACCTGTAGATTTTGGCCTCTAGCTCAGCCGGCACCTAGGGAAACCTACCAAACCTGTACATTTGTTGAAAACTGGAGACCTAGGGGAATCCAAGATGGGGTGACTTGTGGGGCTCTGACCAAGGTTCTGTTACCCAGAATCCTTTGCAAACCTCAAAATTTGGCTAAAAAAACACATTTTCATCACATTTTGGTGACAGAAAGTTCTGGAATCAGAGAGGAGCCACAAATTTCCTTCCACCCAGCGTACCCCCCAAGTCTCCCGATAACAATGATACCTCACTTGTGTGGGTAGGCCTAGCGCCTGCGACAGGAAATGGCCAAAAACACAACGTGGACACATCACATTTTTTCATTTAAAACAGTGCCTACCTGTGGATTTTGGCCTCTAGCTCAGCCGGCACCTGGGGAAACCTAGCAAACCAGCGCATTTTTGAAAACTAGAAACCCAGAGGAATCCAAGATGGGGTGACTTGTGGGGCTCTGACCAGGTTCTGTTACCCAGAATCCTTTGCAAACCTCACAATTTGACTAAAAAAACAAGATTTCCTCACATTTCGGTGACAGAAAGTTCTGGAATCTGAGAGGAGCCATAAATTTCCTTCCACCCAGCGTTCCCCCAAGTCTCCCGATAAAAATGATACCTCACTTGTTTGGGTAGGCCTAGCGCTCGCGACAGAAAATGGCCCAAAACACAACGTGGACACATCACATTTTTTCATAGAAAACAGTGCCTGCCTGTGGATTTTGGCCTCTAGCTCACCTGGCCACAGGGGGGGCAGAAATGGCCTAAAATAAATTTGTCCCCCACCCCCCCTCAGGAGCGGCCCTTGCCTATGGGGTCGCTCCCCCTGCGTGACATTGGCGCCAAAAAAAAATCCCCGGTGCCTAGTGGTTTCTGCCCCCTTGGGGGCAGATTGACCTAAAATCGGCCAATCAGCCCCCCTTGGGTCTAAATACAATTTGGCCCCCAATGGAGCGACCCTTGCCTAATTGGTCGCTCCCCATCTCTAAAAAAACAAACAAACAAAAAAAAAAACCATAAAAAAACTATTTGCCCTGGTGCCTAGAGGTTTCTGCCCCCCCTGGGCAAGCGGGCAGAAATAGCCTAAATTCAATTTGCCCCTCCAGGGGAGCGACCCTTGCCTAAGGAGACGCTCCCCATCTGTAAAACACAACAACAACAACAATCCCTGGTGCCTAGTGGTTTCTGCCCCCCATGGGGGGCAGAAATGGCCTAAAATAAATTTGCCCCCCAGGGGAACGACCCTTGCCTAAGGGGTCGCTCCCCTTACGTGAAAAACAAACTATCAAAAAAAACTCCCTGATGTCCAGTGGTTTCTGCCCCCCTTGGAGGCAGATTGGCCTCATAAAAATAGGCCAATCTGCCCCCAAAGGGGGCAGAAATGGCCTAAATATAATTTTCCCCCTAGGGGAGCGACCCTTGCCTAAGGGGTCACTTCCCACCTCAATAAAAAAACCGAAACAAATTTTTTTAAAAAAATAAATAATGTATCCCTGGTGCCTCGAGGTTTCTGCCCCCAGGGGGGGGCAGAAAAGTCCTTAAAAAAAAAATGCCCCCCCTGGGAGTGTCCCTTTCCCAAGGGGTCGCTCCCTTTTGTCAATTTCAATCACAAAAATATTCATCCCTGGGGTCTAGAGGGCGTTTTGACAGCCGGATTGCTTTACAATCCGGCTGCCAAAACGCAGAGAGAGACTTCAAAGGGAAGGAAATACATTTCCTTCCCTTTGAAGCCTCTCTGCCTCCTCCCCGTGATCGGAAGAGAAATGCAAAGCATTTCGCTTCCGATCATCGCGCTGGAAGCTGAGCTTCCAGCGCGATGGGAGGAGGCCCTGTGACAAACAGCGCGCGCTCGTGCTCTGACGTCACAGGGGGGATGGGGGGGAGGTTGGGGGTGGAAGGGGAAGGGCTTCCCCTTCCATCCCTGACTTTGGGGGGTGGGGGAGAACCCCACAGAGGGAGCGCTAGCGCTCCCTCTGGGCTGGGTGCCCAGGACGTAATGGTTACGTCCTGGGCAGCAGCACTGTGCCGCAGGACGTAACCATTACATCCTCGGCACAGAAGGGGTTAATAAATCCAAACCTACTAAATGGATTTACACCAAATTACAAAAAAAGCACTCTTTGTGGACAAAGATCTAGCTTTCTGCCAACATTTTTTGTAATTCCGTTCCGCATTTCGAGCTGTAGTCATGTTAAAAAGTCCTAAGGGAAATACATGTTTTGGGACCCTCCTTTCCTCTGCCCCTGTTTGATGAATCACCACAAAATTTTTCAGACAGCAGCTGAACTCACTAGCACACTCGTTTTGAAACTTTCACCAACCTACCCCGAAGTTATTAGCAAAACAAAAACTGCAGTCCCTATGGACACTGGGTCCTAAGTCCTAACTATAACTACCTACAACTGCCAAATACACTTTTTTTCACTGAAGAACAGGTTAAGGGTGAAGTTGAAGTAATAGTTAGGTTCATATGTCAGAGACATCAATAATGTTTTTAACTAAAAAACACAGACATTTACCATTTTTATTTAGCAGAACTAACTATAACTTGCACCCCTGCAATGTACGGCTTATGACCTCACATATTGCATCACTCATGACATGTTGTATGACATAATTTATAACAACACTGATGTCTTCTCAAATGACAGTTTTCATGACATCACTGATGACATCATCCAAGCTTCTTTTGTACACATTGCTCTATAAATGGGTATAGCATTAGAGCTCTGAAAAATAAGTACAAAATAGCTCTGAAGAATATGAGGCATCATTAACTCCTTTGCTGCTTGGCCTCTCCCACCAACCCCCAGTACTAAGTCTTTTTGTGGCCATTTGGGGTTGTTTACGCTTAGGCTTCCATAACGTTTTGTCCACAAAAGCTATACACCCTGAATGTGTGCCCTTTTTTCCAACTTCCAGGGGACTCTAAAGGTACCCAGTCTGTTTTTTTTCTGCGAATGGTATTAATGAACGTTTTGCAGTGCTAAAATCATCATCTTCCCAGCTGTCAGGAACAGGCACACTTCATTCAGAATAGAATTGTTTTTGGCATTTTTTGCCACATTGCGTCTTGGACCCCAAACTTTTGCGGCCCCTAAATCTACCCATACAATTTTTGTCAAGAGATATGTGAGAACTCTGGGTTACAGTAAGGTTAAGGCTCCCAGCAGATGCAAGTAGTTTGAGGGATCTCTGTGAGCCCGCCTGGAATCCCCCTGGTATCTAGTTTATGAAAATATCTAGAGTTGGTATATTTTCCCTAGAGACTATGAATACCCTGGCAGAGAACACAGAAAACAGTAATATTACTTTAGAACCATTTATTCCTCAAGTGAACACACATACTGGTTGGATTTGGCATAAGGGTGAGTGAAAGGTTCAAACGTAATTTTTTAACAGATTCCACAAAAATGATATACACTGTTAATAATTGAAAGTTCAAAAAACTAAACCAATGACTCACAGCTCGTGAGCTGTAAAGTCAAAACAAGGCACCAACCACTTTACAGGCCATTCACACACCTTTCATGCATGACACCCACAAAACCATTAACACCTTCAGTACAGGCTCAGCATATTAAAACTCTCACATCAAAAGATAGCACCACTGAAGGGCCCATTACCTTTATGTTCCCACCGGATTGACACAGCAATCACAACAGCCGACAGCTGAGGGAGTGTGTAGACTGGTGTTTGGCTGGCAATGTATGTGTATTGAGCAGCAGCAAGTCACTGCACACACACCACCAGCCAAATTTCAGCTCACACACACCACTCGCCAAGCATCAGTCCATGCCTACCACCAGCCAAGTGGAAGTCCATGCACACTGCCAGACAAGAACCAGTCCACACGTATGGCCAGCCCACACAGCAAGCCAAACTCCATTCACACACACTGCCAGACAAGTACCAGTCCTCACACAATGCCAGCCAAGCTCCAGTCTACCCACATCACCAGCCAAGCCCTGGTCAACACACACCACCAGCAAAGCATCAGTCCACGAACACTGCCTGCCAAGCACCAGCCCACACACAGTCCACACACACTGCCAGCCAGGTACCAGTCCACACACACTGCCAGCCAAACGCCAGTCTACACATACTGCTGTCACATTTTTAAACAATAAACAACAACCAATGTGAAGGAAATAAAAACCTACTATGACTGCAAACACAATAGGTCTCACTAAAAACATCAAACTAAGGCCAACTGTGAAAATGAACAAAAAATATAAAGCGATACAGACCAGTCAGTTTACTTTTACACCCATGGTTGCTCACAATATTTCCATTGCGTGAGGTACAATTTAAAAGATGCAGGCATACATAGCCCAGGATTAGAAGGACACTCGAGGAAGTACATACCACTCTCCTTCCACACTCCTCTTCAAACACAGACTCTATGTTTCCTACAGGGAAACCGTTTTTTGGGCGTGGGAGGAATGTATTCAGGAAAGTGGCAATCTTTCAATCTAGCCACATCTTCCATCACTCCATCTCTAGGAATACTTAGCTATTCTCCTACAATAAGGTTGCCTATCACAGACTGCTGAAACTGAACCAAAGTCATTATTGAATCTGAAGAAAAATCCTTGAACCCAACAAAAGCATTTAAGATTAATGAAACAAATGGATAGCCAACTACTTTTATCAAATATAAGACTTAGAAACAGTAGTATAAGTTTCCAACTTCTGATCTACTCTAGCTACATCACTCATGTACTTATTGAAGCCTAAAATGCACACAGGTTTGCGTGTTTCAGCACCCTAACCCCATATAGTCACAGGTGAAGTACTTTCCTCATGAATGGTTGTCAGCATGTGGATGTCTCTCCTGAAAATTTCACAGCTATATGTTCATCACTTTGCAAGCGCTGCACTTTCCCCATGAAGCCTTTTATATACAAGCTTGTTAGGGTAACCTTTATGGTTAGGTGGTATTGTGCCACAATCAACAGTCTCCATTTTGAACAATTTCTTGAACAATTGCATACCAGTGTAGAAGTTATCTACGTATAATTGGTGACCTTTGTTAAAAAGTCCTCTACCAAGTCCTCACACAATTTTCTTACTGACTTAAAAAGTGGATGGATAATCAGGGGTCAATAGAACAATTGCTACCAGTATATACCCTAAAGCTATAGACATATCCAGTACTACTCTTAGACAGCATATATACCTTGGTACCATAAAGTGCCCTCTTGCAATGAATGTACTGCCTAAAATCCAAACGGCCCTTGAACAGGACTATTGCCTCATCCACAGTCAGTTCTTTCCTTAGGACATATATCTCTGAAAAGCAATCTATAAAATGATCGAAGACAGGCTGAATCTTGAAGAGACAGTCACAAACATTGCCACCAGGAAACTAGTAGACCAATATGAAGACATCAAACCCATCAAAACAGTTAAACCCAATAACTTATTTGACTCATCCAGATTTGGGGGAGTCCACTCGCTAGCTCTAGAGTGGGGCTTAAGTCTGACAATGTTGTCCCTCAGCTTCTGTTCAGCATGGAAATTAGTCTGATCAACATTTTCTTAAAAAATACATAGTCCATAAATAACTGAAAGACATTTAGAGGCAAATAGTTTTCAATATTGACTCTACACCATGCGACACCTCTAAAGGAAGGCTACACAGATTGCACCATTTTTAAGTGCAACCCTTTCAATGGGAAGTCTTTCAGCCCCAGGCTGCCATACAGATTTCTCTCACTGCACTATCAGCATTTCAGTGTCCTCCTCCGAAAAAGGCGCTACCTCTGCACTGCGAGTGGCTTCACCATCAAATGATTCCTTTTGGACAGAAAATTCAGTGCCAAAATTTAGACTTCCTCGTCTGCCTCAGATGTCTAGTCAGTCTCAGAACTATGCTCAGAGGAAGATTTGAAAAGCAAACCAACAATCTGCTGAGCTGCGGCTGTAGTGCTGCGGCTAGCCATAATCCTTTCCAATAAAAGTAACACAACTAATAAGTCAACAATAGCCAACACTATCTAAAATAAGTAATAAACAAAGTGTGGCTTTGTCAAACAGAAAGCAACACTACTGTCATATAGTAATCTAGAAGGAACCGCCAGACTCGTCATGAGGCCTAGAGTATTAAAAAGTGTCTTTTAAGAAAAGTGTCATGTGAACACAGAGTTACTCTTCAATACAAAGAATCATAATATGTTCAATATCTCCACACACCTATGATACTTTGGAAACACATACATTTAGTAAACATGTATTCCTATTAGCTGGACCCAGGCTGTACAAAATGAGGTAGAAAAGTAATATAGTAGTTACCCGCCCCTATGTAAACTATAAAAGAAACTAGCACACTCATTGGACGATACCATAAATGATGTAACTTGAGATATCATTAGTGATGTCATAAATTGTCATAGAACTTGTCATGAGTGATGTGATATGTAAGGTCATAAGCAGTGCACTTCGGGATGCAAGTTATATATGGTTCTATTAACTATAACAGGTGAATTTTTTTTTTTTTTTTTATCTTTAGTTTAAAGTGCGAATGTTGTCACTGACATATTCACCTAACTATAATGTACCTTAACTTTTGATAAAAAAATTTAGGACATTTTTAAGGTTTTTTAAAAAACAAAAACAGATCTTTTTATCACACCTAACTATTATGTTACTTTAACCTTTGGATTTTTCGGTGACTTTCTAGGGTTCACGGCTGAAGGCAGAGAGTTGGCCACAGGGCCTTATATTTTTAAAGTGGTGGGTGACCACGTGGACCCATTGCAGAGCCTTGTTAGGCCATGGGGACCCCACCCCCCTGGCTTTTTTGTAAAAAGGGTAGGGAGGCGGCATAGCCCTCGTCTGTGAGACTTATTAGGCCTGGGAGAACCTATTCCCCAGGTCCCTTTTTAAAATTAAAGTGAAGGAAGCCATGCAAGCCCCCTTCCTGAGTCTTTTCAGGCCCTGGGGACCCAATCGCCTTGGGTCCCTTTTTTAAATTTAAAGGGCAGTGGGACTGTCATAGAGTATAGCAGTGGTTTTTAAACTTTTTTATGTCATGCCCCTCCAGTTGAAAAATAATAATTATCAGGGATTTTTTCACAATTATTGTATTAAGACGGCAATGTTTTAATATGTCTAGACTCATTTAAACATTGCAGTTAAGTAATATATAAATCATGGGTCATTTTGATGTTCTACAAGAGACAGTCTTCAGATCCCAGTGCTGTAACTGCTCTACCTAACAGTTTGCTGTTTTGCCAGACACCTAGCTGTAAATGGCTTACCTTGGAGGGGGGATATTAAATGTCACCCATTTAGTTTGCAACACTTTCCTCTCAATAAGTTAGATTGGAACGTGAACAGTAAATGTGACCACTTTAGTGATTACACCTTCTCTAAATGCCTTAGATTAAAGTGGGAATAGTAATTGTGATCCCTTTAGTATTCAGCATAACTCGTAAAATGGTTTCAATAGTAGTGGGAGCGGGAAATGCATAACACTTTGAGTATAGCATGATATTTTATACTGTTAATAATAGATGTAAAATTTTAAACAGTGCATTTTTCACATGCTTCCTTAGCATTGGCTTTTTGAAGGCATACTAAATGGCACAGGTTTTCGCTTATAGTTTACTTTATTTAATTTTTTATTCTTTTTATACACACATATATTTTAAAAGGAAACATATTGCTAATTGCTTAGTGATATTTTTGTTTTGTTTTTCTCACACATAACATTTTGTATATTTCATTAACATGTTTTCATATAATTATATGTCCCACATTTTTGTTAAACATAAAAATGTTATATTTTGTTTAGCATTGTTTTACAAATTGATATTTTTTTACATATTTGTTATCAGAAAATGTGTATATTCTTACATAGTTATAAATATTTGAATTTTAATTTTGTTTCCAAATATAACACATTTTTTTAGCCGTACACATTTGCAATACATCAATTTTGTAAAACACCTGATATACTTTTTAAAGTATATTATATGTAATATTAGATTATGTATTATATTTATAGCAATATTTATTTTATACATTACATATTTTTAAACATTTTCGTACTACATTTATTGGCATTTTTAACATATTTTATAACATTGTTACATCATTTTTGAACTTTTTTTGCAATTGTGAGTAAAGGTGCCATTGATTTCTATAGGGAAATAGTAATTTCTTTGTCTTCTTTAAAGGCCATGTTTTTTATTCTAAGGCCATTTGTCTCATTTTTCATGAGTTTGGTGGGATTGGTTCACTGTCACCAGCTGCTGATCTTATAATAAGGTACAACCCTTTTTGAGGTTTTTTAAAGGGTTTGGGGGTAGGGGAGATGTAGGTAGAGTTATTTAAAGTGAGATATAGGGCCTAATTACGAGTGTGGTGGTCACTAGACCACCAGACTCGTGGTGGTGGCCCAGACTGCCGCAGCTTTGATGGAATGACCATCAAATTAAGAGTTTGGTGGTCGGACCGTCAAAAGCCCGCCATCTCCACCAGGATCGTGTTCCCCAAGGGATGACGTGATCATAGTTGTGAGCAGCCAAGGCGGAGCTGAAGTGAGTGCTGCCATGCTGATTAAAACCTTGTTCTCTGCCAGCCTTTTCATGGTTTGACTGCCATGAAGAGGCTACTGGAGAACAAATGCAGGGGGCTACAGGGGGCCCTGCACTGCCCATGCCAATGGCAAGGCAGGGGTCACCCTGCACAACACCCTTGAAATGCAGTGTGCATTTCAAGGTTGCTGGTTCATCCTGTGTGTGGCAGCATTGCTGCCAGCTCAATTATGAGCCCAGAACAATGCTGCTGCACCTTTCCCACTGGGCTGACGTGTGGAAACCTTGGTTTCTACCAGTAAGCTCAGTGGGAAATTTGTAATGGGGCCAGTGGGGAGACTGCCAACATGTGGCAGTCTCCTTGTCTGAAGTTTGGCAGATGGATATTTCCATCTTCCAAACTCCTAATGACGCCCTGAGTGTTACTTCTGATTTTCTCACTTAATTAGGTGTAGTTTGTGTTATGTTGTTGAGTTGTGGTATGTGTACGGCCTACTTCCAGTATGGTAGCAGTGCAGTGCTATTTTAGATGTTGTAATGTTATACATTTTGCTTTTTACATATATAATGTTATGTTTATGTTATATTTGGACATAATGGTTTGTGTGTGAGTAATCTATGCTTTGTACTGGTTTACAGATTAGAGGATTCCCGATGGAGCTGTGTTTTTTGCATTTTTTAAGAAAAATAATTTGGCTTCTGGTAAACTGACTAATATTCCCTTTGGGTTCCCGGGTTTCCAGCAGCGTTTATTTTATTTAGTTTTTATGTTTTTTATGTCTCTTTGTGACTTTGGATTAATTTGTTGGAATAAACATGAATGTTTTCATTTTTGCAATTGTTTTGGGATTTTTTGAATTAGGTTGTATCTTTTTTGGGCATTATACTTTGAGTCTGTTGATATCGCTGGTGATCAATCTCTACGTGCACTTGTTGTAATATATTATTTTACATTTATTTGCATTGCTTTTTTGTGTTTATTTCCAGTGTTGTGCCTTGTGACTGTTGATGTGTTGATTTTTAATTAATTTTTAAACATATTATATTTATTTAGTACTTTTACTTTGTTTTATTTCTGTTTTTTGACTGATGTAGAAAATATATTGTTTAATATTTAATAAAATATTCACAATTTCTTAAATGTGGTGATGTGTAGCCTAAATCTCTTATATTTTGTGGAATGTACCTTTGTTTAGGTATATGGGTTACTTTTTAAGTGTCTAGATGTTTTCATAATAGGGAAAGTAGTTTACTCCTTTGTTGTTTACAAAGATATAAAGATTCTAACTTTACATTTCAGCATGTCATACGCTCTTACTGGTCTGTTTACTTACTTTGTGTTTAATTTGGATTACTGATTGCTCTATTCTTGGAAGTTTGTAGCTTTGTTATTTTTGTAGGGCTTCAATAAATTGGTAGATTGTTTGCTGGGTGCTTGCAAGTGTAACTGGGAAAGTGTTGTACCATCATTCTACAGCTATTTTATCTTCTTGAGATTTGGTGCTGTAATAGGCATTCAACCATACTATTTAGAATTTGGGATGTTGCCTGTGTCCCGAGCAATTCAGTCTGCCAAACCAAGTGTCTCCAAAATTATCCGTTAAGGGACTTAGGGGCTCATTACGAGTTTGCCAGTTAGATGAGCCAAATGCCAACTTGAAGGGATGAGGCAGCTGTCTACCTGGCTGCCTCACACCCAACGCATTATGATGTTCCCACTGGGCTGACCGGCAAGAACATTGTATTATGACGTTCCCTCTGGACAGCCTGGCAGGAACACTGCTACAGTATTGGCCTTGGCTCCCTTAAGAAAGCTGAGGTCAAAACCACAGCACTAAAGCACCCTCAGAATGAGCACTATGTACACACAGGCATGGGCAGTACAGGTGCCACCTTGGGGCCCCCAGCACTGTGTAGCTGTTTGCCTTTCCAAGGTGGGTCCCCGCCATGGACAGACTGGCAGAAATAGGAGTTGTGATCAGCATAACAATGTTGAGGTTCAGTGCTGCAATGGCTGACACCGAGTCAGACCACTGTCAGCCCACCGGGAACGATGTTCCCTGTGGTGACCTTGGTCCCCTAATGGTCCGACCGCCTGTAGTGTGGCGGTCCTACCGCTACTGCAAGTCTGGCGGTCCTTGGATCACCAGACGCATAAAAAGGCCCTTAGCATGTGTTTGTTTCATTGGTAAAATGGTCTTTCTATAAGTAAGTAGTTGCAGTTATCTACCTCTGTCACAGGGACATAGGCTGGTGCTATTATTATTTTTTATTTCAAAGGCGAACTGGCTCTTTCTTGTTCAACGTTGATTATCATTTTACGTGAGGAGTATTTATTTGTTAAAATTTTATTGAGGTTTGGTACTTTGTAGTAAGTGCTAATTTGTTTATGAAGCAGCAAGGCATATATAAGGGGTACATTGGTGTTCTGATATTCAACATGTATGGAGTATATCTAAATTAATAGTTTCGGGCTCATTTTGAATGTCCTGTCCATTTTCCATTTTTGACATTATCTTAGTCTTATTAAATTATCTGCTGTAGCAAATATTATAGTGTGTTTTCATTATTTAGGTTGACATGTAGGATCAAAGGTTCACCCCTATGTGCTGTAGTTAAGTGATCAGGTATTTGGAAGTTTTCATGTTTTCTAGAACAGCAGGAGAGTCACTGGTGGCTTTTTTAGTTTGTCTTGTGTTTCAAAGTGTGTATGGCTGGTAACTGTCCTGTAATGTGTTCAGGTACTTGAGGTGAAATATATCTTAGAATGTTGGTACTGGGCTTTTGGGAACTGGTGCCTGCCTCTTTTAAATGTTGAAGCATATGCCTTGCTTAGATTTCAGTGATATTTGGGGATGGTGTTTGTTGGAAAGTGGATTATTGGTATGGGCAGGTGAGTACCTCCACTTAGCAATAGGCCACAAACCCCCACTAGGTCCAGTCAGGGTCTCAATAAATAATCCCAGCTCAACCCTTGGTCGCTTGGCAATGAACAGTTAGGCTTAACTTAGGAGACAGGTGTGTAAGCATTTAAAAATCATAAAACGGTAAATAGGTAAAACACACAACATAAAAAAATTAAACTCCAAATTATATAATAGATTATATATTTATCTTTAAAGTGACGCTAAATGTACAAAAATCCAATAAAGGGAACTGTAGATATGATTTTTTAAATATTAAAGAGGTCATTATTTTTACCGTCCACCAACCATCTGACAGAGAGGCTACCTCCAAACAGGCTACCTCCCTCCCAGTCCCATTAAGAGTTTCTTGCTAGGTCAGCGGGTAGAAACCTGAGTTTCCACCTCCTGGCCTAGCAGGAAACAAGCTACAACATTGTCTCCTGCCTGTAATCAAGCCAGCGGCAACACTGTATCCTGCAGGGTTCACCAGCACCCTTGCAATGCTCACTGTCTGCAGAGCAGACTTAGGGACAGCTGCTTGATCCCTTCGAGTTGGCATTTGGCTCGTCCGACTGCCAAACTTGGAATGAGCCCCTATGTCCCTTTGCCTGCTTATGTGTGACACATACACCCTGTTGACTGTTATTCCACCACTCTCCATTTTCCAAAGGCACAAGGTCAGTGGACTTGAGACTCCAAATGTTGTTGTAGCTACCCTGATGATTACATCCACCATGACTTAACCCTTCATTGTTTCATCCAAATCCTTATACTTACCTGTGCACTTGTACATATACAAAACTAAAACACATATCATTCTTGAGAGTGCTTTCCTAGCTTTATATCGAGCAGTTAACTATGAAAAATATTGCATACACATGATATTCACATATGTTCCAAATCAGATAAATCCCATCACACATGTACTGTTGAATCTGGGTCTGCAAAATTTCACACAGTGCAGTATAGCTTCACAATGTAAAGCTTCAGCATAGGTCTGAATAACAGGCACCCCACAGACTACTGAAGTTAAGGACGTGACTGTCTATACAAATAGGCAAACACATTGGTGCAATGTCTGAACAGCTAAAGCCATAGCCCATACCCACATCATGCCTCCCAAATTACCATAACCCACATTACTGACATTACTACTGACCCCAGTCATGGAACCTTCCACTTACCATGGTCAGGTATCTGTAAGCATGCTACTCACATATGTCAGTCTTCACACACATGCACAGTGGCCTGCAATCAGGAAATACAGTGACAGCTACATACAAGTTCAAAAGTATCATCATCAAACCAATGAGAAGTTTGTGGTGATAGAGTACACAGGATGACATGTGTCAGAGACATATGACCACACATATGACACCATTGGACCCAGACAACATGGCACACAGGTCTAGTGTGTGGAACAGTACACGTCCATCCCACTGTCCTGACAATCTGGGCATGGAACTCAGACACCACCAATAGAATGCCATACAGTACATGGACCAATCCATGTTCACTTCATATATCAGACCTGCAGATTCCACCTGCCTGTGACACAATTCAGATTTGACCACATGAGGGTGACCTTGTGAAGAAATCTGCAAAGTACAAATGTAATACAAATGGTATAGGCAGGTAATGGTAATGAGGACCCATAAATACATGTTCTAAATACAATAGTGACACTGAGTGGGCTTTGTGACAAACAGTAACAAATGAGATCATCATGATAGTCAAAACTCCATGTACAATTTTGCATGCACACCTGAGCAATGTACTACTAAACAACTATTGAGCTGTCTGATGGTCACACAAAGATCCTTCACAAACATCTCTAAGCCCCCCAAATGCCCACTGAGTCAAGTAATTTACTGAACAACACATACCTACAGTCAGTTGAAGTACTGATTATGAGCTCTTCATCTGCTTGGCTGTCTCCACCTTCATCCTCATCACTGTCATTCTCACTTGGCAATTCTGCATTCTCACCCGCTGGATCTGCTGGCTCCCCCTCATTTGGTATATGTGGGATCTTACATCACAGGGCAAGGTTGTGGAGCATGCAGCAGGCAACAATGATGATACACATTTTGGTGGGTGAGTGGAGGAGAGCTCCACCTGACTTAGCAATGCAACAAAATCTATCCTTTAAGAGTTGAAAGTCCGCTCCACAACACACCTTGCCCTTCCTTGGGCCTCGCTGAAGCGAACGTCCCCTTGCGTGGTAGGGTACCTCATTAGTGTCAATCACCAGGGATGGTTTGGGTAGCTGGAATCCCCTGTAAGGAACTATTACATGTGCACAAACATAAATATTACAATCCTACATTTGGCAGCAGACATTACTTACTGACATTTATCACCTATGTGACTTGCCAACCAGCCAGGCCCTCTCTGTGTACTTCTGTGTCATCATCTGTGGGATATTGCTATTCCGCATGATAAAGGCATCATGAACTGAACCCAGGTACTTTGCACATACTTGGGGAATGTAGAGGTCTGCCAAACAGACTACTTGAACATTTAGGGAGTGGCAGTTCTTCCCGTTCTGATACACCTGTTCATTGCCTCTTGGGGGAACCAAAGCTACATGGGTACTATCAATGGCTCTCACCATATGTGGGATGTGTGCGAAAGGATAAAATATGCCTTCAAATTTGCCAAATCCTCACGCTGTGCAAATCGTATGTATGTTTCAACAGGGCTGAGAGGACATCCTTCAAGACCAAACTGAACATGGGCTCTGACATCCCTTCAGTTAGGGCCACAGTATTTTGAAAGAAGCCTGTGGCCAGGAAGTGCAGCACTGACATGAATTGTACAAGTGGTGGAATGCTATTGGGATGACGAATGGCAGGAATCAGATCCAACTTATGTCAAAGATCCATGATTGTCTGCCTAGCCAGGCATTACATCTGGATGATAAATCGATCCTCCATTGTCTGCAGGTCTGCTAGTGGACGGTACACTGGAGACTGCCTGACACTTCTCATACCAGGGTAACTAGACGAAGGGGAATGAGAAGGTATATCCATTGGTCGATGTGTCTATTGTAAGTGTGAAAATTCTTATGTCATACATGATACTTGGACATTCCATATGAAACAGTAAGAACACGGAACACAGGACATACCTAAGGAAATAATGGCTTATTGCTGCAATGTCATCCCCTTTTCTCAATTGTGACTTGGAATGGATGTGCATGTCAATGAAAATCTCAGTGACAATGACATTCTTACCATGTTTCACATATTATAGACACAAATACCATCTAACCAATTGCCATGAGGGTGCAGACTATGCCAACAATGATGCAGTACTCACATCCCAAGAATATTACATAACGTATTTAAATCAGATTTCAGTGACATGGTTGCTCATAGCTAGCACTAAAAACAATTGCATAGATATGTTTCAGACCCCATGACGCATCTCAATATTAACTTTTCCAACTATATAAGTTCCTTAAAATGGCAGCTGCCTGACCTACAGTAGTGGACAACAGGAAATTACCAATGTCCACCGGCAGAAGTCGTCATGGCGGAAGGCGGATACTACCGCAGTGGATATTGCCATTGGAACACACTGCTGCCTTTGACGGTCTTAGACCAATGGTGATGTTTACCGTCGGTGGCGGTGTCTTACGTGGCGGCTGTGATCGCCATTTCATAATTCATCTCTCACTTGACTCCTGATATTGCTGCCAGCAAGACCTCAATGACTTGAGCCACTGTGACACTGTACTGCCTCTGGGACCAATCATGCCATGTTCTACAAGTAACAGAGCCCCTGCCTTCTCAAGCAAGGAGCTTGAGAAGCTGGTGGAGGAGGTCCTACCCCTGTATGAACAGCTCTATGGTGCACCAGAGGGGCAGGGAAGTGCACCATGTGCATACATATTTCCTTAGCCCAACTATACTTTGTGAAACTAAGCAAAGGATAATGGGCAATGTTTTTGGATATGTGCTTAATATCTGTAGGGTGCCAAAGTTGTGATAGAATGGGATGAGTACCTGGACAAGTACTTACATTTGGTGAGAGAGTCCTGACATTGTGGAGAGTGTTTGATGTATGTTCCCTAACACACCTTGTAACTGTTGCACAAGGTTAGTGGAGTTGATATACCAAAATCCTCCTGATATGGCATATTTGCATATGTGTTTGCTGTCTGGTTATATGTGATGACATGACAGCTGGTGCTGGAGCTGCATGTTGTCTACCTGTTTTCACCTCACATCTGGCCTGACTGCATGTGCTCATCTATCAGAGGAGGGGATGTTAATGACAGTCTGTGTTTGGCTTGTTATACTAACTAGTTATAACCCTGCCTGTTGTAGTATGGTACATGTGGACATGACATACTTTTTTATTATCTATGTCATCCATGCAAGAAACACCGAGCAGAAAAAGGGGATTTGGCGTGCCATTGCCAAGAAAGTGCATACCCTAGGAGTCCACAGCTGATGGAGTGCCGACGGAGTGCCCACTGTCGGAAGAGGTTGGAGGACCTGCACTGCTGGGCCTGGAAGTCCGCAGAGGCCCAGCTGGAGATGTTCTCCCAACGAGGACGGGGTGCCTGTCGGACACTGACCCCCCCCTGCCAATGGCCGCATTTTGGCAGTGGCCTACCCTGAGCTGGCTGGGTGTTTGAAGGCAGTACACTAGCAACAAGGGGGTGAGTACATACATAAGTTATGTTTGTTTCTTTATCTGATGATTGAATAAGGGAATCAGATGTTGGCTCTCACAATGTGGTACATGCAAAGTGTCACAGAATGAATGTGTACACATTGATGTACCGTAGCCATCTATGGCACACAGGTGTGCAGTATACTGCATTTTCAACATTAGTGATTGTAGATACCCACCAACAGTTACATTCTCCCAATGTAATGGTGGTAAGGTGTGTAGGTCTTTTAACTCTGTCCCCTGCAATGTCTCAATATTCCTGTTTATGTGCAACATAGAGTCAGACATATACTATTCATCATTAGTTTTCTAGTGGTTTCTGATAAGTGACAGCAGCATGTGAGGCTCTGATGTCCATCTGACATGTCACATGACCTACATGGTGAACATCTTCACACCTGTTACCAGGTATTCCTCCTTGGTAAGTGAGTGATGTCTACAAACATTTGTGATTCCTTAACATAGACAACATGCATGTTGGATACCATTGATGTGTTCTAACATTTCTACGGGCATACATATTTGGATATCAGATGTTAGGAATGTTACAACCTTACTAACGTTCTAAGTGGCCACACAGCATTGTCCTTGGGCATACTGGTTTAGGCTTTGCACATAGGAAAATGATAGCTTATTCACAGGTGCATACTTGACAGATATGTATCAACATCATGCATCATTTGAAAGGTTCATGGAAGATTCAACATTGCAAATATTTATGTATAGTTGCATTTGCTATAAAGGATGTGACAAATGAGTCCTGGCTGTTTGAGAGTCTAACTTTGGCATTGATACCTATGTGGTGCTGGTGTGGTAGTTCACATGCACATGAGTAATAATGTAAATGTATCTGGGCTTGGGACTTGCATCATTGGAAGGTGTACCTGTCATGTTAGCAACACGTGCCTTGACACACAGAACCCTCCATAGACTGATGTAAGGCTTGGCATGTCTGATGTGTGGTTAGTGATGTTCCCAATCAGTCAGTGGCCCAAAGATTGACTAATTGCATAATTAAGTACGTCTGCTTCTCATCTTGCAGCACAGTTTAGTTGTCCATATTTCTGGAACACTCTGTTTGACATCTTGTGGTTGAGTGTGGGACATAGGTCACAGCCAACTTGCCCCTGACTGATGATGTTAGTTGTCTGAAGACCAATGACCTAGATGACTTGGTCCACATTGTTTTTTCATTCCTTGATAAATCATTATTGGTGAATGTGTCTGTGACATGTGTTCTGACCCCTTTATCTTAACTTGCAATGTATGGCAATTTGTGGTCTTACAGGTTTGCATATGTCCATTGTGTATGGTCATAAGTATGTGAAATTAAGTAGTTTTGGTTTGTCTACACCATGCTTGTTTGCCTTTACTTTACAACAGGTGTCATATCCTGGTACATGACATCAGGTTAAAATATTTGGATGTGTTGAGTATGTGTTTATGATCAGTGTTAAGCAATTTCACTTTCCTAAGCTATTTCTTCATTGGTGCTTAACTATGTTCTTGTAGATAGGGAACCTGTATAATGTGGCAAAGTCACCTTGTAATGGTATGGTTAATAAGACTGGTCTGTCTCAATCATGGTATAATAGGTGTCAGTTCATATTGAGGGACATACATCAAATTTTGTAGTGACATGATGTTGGCACTTTACTGCCACTATCTGGGGTTACTAGTGACTAGGATGTAATGTGACTTATGTGTGCTGTATGATGAAAGTGGTATCTTGTGAATTTGATGACCATGCCTGACTTTCAGTTTTTCAGAATGAGCACCGGCAGGCGAAGGAGATGGGGCACAGCCGAGTGGGGAAGCTTCTGGCCATGGGGCCTATAGTCATGAGAACACTAACAGAGAGGGACCCAGTGACTTGCAGGGCGAGGGGAGTGCCATGGTGGAGACCGGATCAGTACAACGTCTTCTGAATCCTCCTCCAGTGGCCACTCCCCAGTGGTAGAAGACACATTAGAGACCACCCTAGTGCCATCTCTGTCCACCCCCCATTCTATCACTGCCCTCCCTGTAGCTCCCCACCCAGCTGGCTGTGCCTGCCCATCCAAGTTGGAGGGCATCTCCGTCACCCCAGGCACCTCTGTCCCAGTCCCTGTTAGACCTGCTGCCCTCAGTGATGAGGTTATTGATCTCTGTGGGTCAGTCGACCATTGTGAATGCCATACAGGGACTGCCAACTCAATTCCAACAGAGCAAATCATTCCTGGAGGGCATTCACTGTGCACTGGCTGGCCTACAGAGATCATTTCAGGCTCTGGCCTCTACACTGATGGCAGCAGGTCACCCTTTGTCTACCATCCCCCCACCTTCCTCTTCCCAGTCTGAATCCGCCTGTCCGTGACCCAGCTAAAACACACAGACAGACAGGCATGCATCCAACTCATCATCCAAGCATAGCGTTGACAAGCATAAGCACCGCAAGACACACCACCGGCACGCACACAGACAGCATCCACCTGCAGACACAGCAACAGTCATAACCTGCCCTAGCACCCCCACCACCCCAGCATCACAGACACAACACCTGGCACACCTGCAGACACCACACCAACATTCAGTGATTCAGCCACCACAGCTATCCTACCTGCAGACATCACCCCAGCGACCCTGAGACATTTACCTCAATCACCACACACACAGACACCACAACCACTGACATGCCTACATGCAGCATATCCACCATACTTGCCGTCACCACCCCAACAGAAAGCCACCCATCCACCAGGGCATCCCCCAGCACCTCCACCCCCTCTCAGAACAAGAAACATACAAGCCCACACTCACCCACCCAACAGACACCCACCATCCACAAGCACAACTCTCTCAAACACGCACTCAAAACATCCACACTGACACATCATACAACCGCTCCCTCACCCTCCACATCCAAACCACCTTCAGATGACCATCCCCGGGTGTCCAAGAAAACGTTCCTTTTTGATTTTGAACTTTTACCTACTCCTCCTCCCCCGTGACAACCGTAAAAGGTCTGTTTCCCTCCCCAAGTCCATCCCTTCCACCTCCAAGCCCTCCACACCTCCCCTGTCAGCACCCATGCCCCTCACCCCAAGAAGAAGTCCACCCCTCCCAAACAAATCCACCCCCTCCCAAGCCCAAGCCTAAACCCCCCTCCCAAGCCTAAGACCAAACCCCTCCATGACCCCCCAAGGATCTCCGAGGTGCCTGCCTGCCCCCTTTCTGCCTCACCTGTGGAGGTTAGATGGCAGTCAGGAGTCAAGTAGGGCACCATTTAGTGCCTTTGGTGTTTTTTTCAGCTGTGGGCTGGTCTATGGCCTTGGACATTGTTTTTTTACAAGTTTGTTCCACATAAAGTTTAAAACAATCAGTTGTTGGTTTTAATGTTCCATCTTTGTCCTGCATTCTTTCCTAGGTTTAAATTGTTCATGGCTGAAATTAATTGTGTGGCATTATTTGTGTGTGTGTGCTGCATGATGCTTCCGGTATTGTCTGAGCAGTCTGTGAGGTTGTGTGCAGTACTTTTATACCCCAGGGATTGAATGTGATTTGTGTGATGGATATGTGTATGTAGATGATTTGTTGTTGTCATGGTGGTGTGTTGTCTTGGTATGTGTTTGTTGTAGTGCTGTGTGGCTTTGTGTGTTTGGCCTGTTTGAGTCTGCGTGTATTGTGCATGGCATAATTGGTTCAGAGTACTGTGTGTGTGTGCGACGGGTATGTTGCTTGTTAGGTTGCATGATGGTGGGTGTGTTTCAGCACAGATAGTTGTATATTGTGTGGTACACATGTGGAGTTCCTGGCCAGTGTCGGTTGTGAGTGTTTGATTTCCATATTTGTGCGATCGTGGTGTTGTTGTTATGAGTTTGTTTGTTGTATGTGAATTGGTGGGGCTGGCCCTGTGCTGTGTTGCTGTGCATAAGTGTGTGTTCTTGACGTGTGGTGTGTGTGCTGGCTGCAGTGTGTGTGCTGTGCATGTGTGGGTGTGTTTGTTGCTGTATATGTGTGTGTGTGTCACTGTACAGTTACATAGGACTATAGCCCTCACACCCCTCTCCCTATGGTTTGTTATATAACAGTTGAAATTAATACATTTTACAAATGTAACAGGTGAGTGTGTGTGTACTTATGGTTGTTGTCTTTCTCGTCAACAGTAATTCTGTTGTCTTTCAGCGAGCAGAAGCAGTGAGATGACGTCTAGTCGCGACTCCATGGCAGTTCTGGCCGAATATGGCTTCCTGGAGTTGAGTGTCTCCATTTTTTCTGTTAGTTTCCACCTGGTGTTCTGTGGTCATCCGGCCACAGCGATTATGTTGGCGCGTGTAACCTCATAATGAGTCCAGCGGAAACATAGTCTCCGCCGGACTGATGGTGGCTCTAATCGTCCATAATTGGGCAATCTTCTCCACCAGCCTGTTGGTGAGCGGTCCGCCACTGTCAAAGTCGTAATGAGGCCCTTAGTCTTTTTCTTGAAGATTTTCTTCAATAGGACAAAGTCGAAAGTCGGATCCGACCTCCCTGGAGCCCTCTTCTCGATTGTTGTTAATTAAGTTCTAAGATGGCAATATTTTTGTAAACAATAATGATTTTGCCAATATTTTTGTTATTATATATTGGTTTCACAGGTAGTATGTCATTGATCCACACTCTAAATCTCACCTGCACTAAGACTGAACAACAAATGATTTGTCAGTAGACGGTATTGTATCAAGTCCATCAGGGTTTTGTATGTTTTTGGTTAGCAAAAGTACTTGAACTGAGTTGTTTGCCTTGTTACTGGCCTCAATAGGTGCATGGTTAAAGAAAGTATTTGAACTGAGTTGTCGGTCTTGTTACTGGCCTCATTAGGTGCATTAACGTGTAGTTTAATCTGATCCATCTCACCATTGCTAGCCCACAGAGCTTCTTCAGACAACTTTTCCATTAATTAGGGTTGCAACGTTTTACCCGGTTGGTCCTCATGGAGATGAGCATCAGCCTACTATTTGCCCTTATTGGTGAACACAATTCAATACATGATGTAACACTTAAGAGTCCAAAATTTCATCCAGGAACAAGGCGGAGGCTCATCCTAAAGAATCTAAAGAATCAATTAATTCTCTTTATTGGATTTAGATTTACATTCTACTCTATAACATAGGTATGTGATTTATACAGCGTTTAAAGTCCTATGTTAAGCACTAGATTTGTCTGTTTTTCTTTTGCTGTTCTGTAATCCTTGTATCAACTATGAATAGTATTTACTGATGCTAATTAATTGTGCCATATACAAATGAGTGGCACCAGTAGCAAAATTGGGTTTGCTTTGCTTTTTTGTCTCATCGCAGATGACAACACTGCTGCAAAAAAAGAAAGAAAATTAAGGCAAATAAACCAAATGAAGCATTTAGATGAAAAAAAAACGATGAAGTAGATTTGAAAGATGGACTCTCAACACGAGTAACATGAAGAGTTAAACCCAGGGAGGATGAGATGATTAGGCATCATTCCAACTTGACTAGGGTCTCTAGGCTCAGAATTGATAGACCTAAAAATAATGATATTGGTAATCCGTGTGCATTCCTTCCTCACCCACACTCCTCCAAAGCAACAAGGGGAGCAGCCTAAACTGTCCCCAGCTCGATACTCACCTTCTCTGGGTACCTCGACAACCCACCATCCACTCATTGGCCCAAAAAATATTCTTACACCCATTGCCATGTTCTCAAAGAAAGTGGTAAATGTATGCATATTTGGCTGGTTATAGCCCCCAGAATGGGAAAAAACACTTACAAAGGGACCTATTACTCTCGGTGGCACGTTATTCCCCAATCTGGTGGCTATTACAAGTAAGCTCTGAATTTTAGTGTTAGATTCTGTGAGATTATGCAAAATGATTGAAGAAAAGTAATTCTGCATTTAGTGTGTTCTCTTAGTGCAGAAATAGCTCCTCACATTCAAAATGGACACAAGGATGCATTTTGAGCTAAGAAATAGAACTAAATGCAGTAGAACACTAATTGCAGTCTGAGCAGCCACTAATGCTTGTTAAATATGCTCTTGTGGTAGGATCTTTTCTTCCAAATTACTGTTAATTAGGAGAGTGGGTTTAGTTGCACTATTATCAATGATACAGCATCAAAGAGAAATACGAAATTAGTTAAATTACTCCAAGTACTCTGGTATAATTAAAGTTACTCCTAGGTATATTTTACATCCAATTGTTACAATTATGCTATGAACATAATTACATTTTTTGTACCTAGCTGCATGGAATAAAATACTTAGGGTTAGATTCACAAAGGAAAGTGCTCTACGTGCACCTTTAGTAGTACTCTTATGAACTGGTACAGGTTCACTACTTCGCGAAAATCACAAACATTTTCAGTAGGATATTATAAATCTGCACCAGGTGCATGCTCCCAAGGATCTGCAGGGAAGGTCATGTACATGTACTCTGGACTCCCATTTTCCAAATGTGTAAATGCACATAGCTCTACAATTACACAATGAAAAAAACAGTTCTTTGTGCCGATGCACATAAATGCACATTATCCTTTGTTAATTTTTCTGCATGGTGAAAATGTTTCCCCTTTGGAGAATCTATTATCCCTGCACATCTTACATTTGGAGGCAATCTCTTGCCCTCCCTTTCATGATCCCTTCCAGGAAAAGGAGGGGATGTAGTTATCAAGCTATTTGATGTAGTAAAATTCCGAGCGTGTGACTGACTAACAAACTTTAAAGAAAACCATGCCTTGACCTGTCCATTCTCCATCTTCTGCATCAATTTTATACTCGTGGCAGTAGTAAAACCAATTACACCGGGTAGGTTTAAATAAATCCAGTTCCAGCCATAAAGAAATATTTCTCGGCTGTGAAAGGCTTTATTATCCATGTCCATATGAGATTTGCTTGCTAACACCCTGGTTTGCCTATTTATGGCAATCATTGGCTAAACAAGAGCACTGAGCTCCTCGATTCCTAGTATGTTCTAGCAGGATGAATTGGGGTCAGGAACCACAGTCGTAGTTTTCTTGTATTTTAAAGTAAATGTATTTCCAGGAATAAGCTAATAAAAGGAGCCCACAACCAACACTCTTTGCACCCTGGGAAGCCAGGAGAAACTGAGCAACAAAGGTCGAACAGTGCCAGCAGAACTCGGTGCCACTTAAATAATAGCTGTGTGCGGTGCGCAAGAATAACAACATGAGCATAGGAAGCACAATAATAAGCGAAGCACGAGAATAACAGCATGAGCATTCAAATGATAACCTAAGGTGTGAAACGCGCATAGAAATACACAGTCCAAATATAACATGTGAACATGAACGAGCAAGAAAATCCCAACAGTCTCAAAAAGCTTTGCTACTGCAGGGCTTTGTGTGTGTCTTATGAGAGAATTCGAGAACATCAGCGGAATTATCATTCATTATCTGCTCGCCTGGGAGAAAGGATCAAAGAAATTGGTCAATACATTATGGAAATCAAAGGAAAGTTAATCACTTCATCAGTATTTATAAGTTGGGGACAGAATCGAAGTATGTTGTTAAGTTCAACAGATGGAATACTGATACATGTTCCAAAGAATCATTTGACTAAGGTCAAATGAATGCTGTCACCTCAATCAATATTTCTCCTACTTATGCCCTGACCATTTAGCTATCTATCAAGCTGGAAATGTAAAACCTTGGTGAGACAGCAAGACATATCACTTTCTACTTAACCAATGTCATGAGTGTATGTCTGCATACTGATTACAGTGACCTTACCAGGAGATTAGTAACACAAGGAGCCTTACAAATATATTGCACAGGAAAATCGATCTGCATGTTAGGCTCACCTACATTGTAAGTAACATAAGAAGTGAGAGTATTTTTTTTTTTAGGAAACTTGTAACTTGCAACACCACAACCAACATTACCTCTAGGTACTTCATTCCTTAACCTATATACTTTTATGTATCTGTTGCCCTAGGTTTGAGAGATTTATATATATATATATATATATATATATATATATATATATATATATATATATATATATATACACATATACACACACATATATATTAACTACTGGCAGTTGCCAGTAGGTAGTTAAAGTTAGGACCATGTTTCCATAGGAAAAGCGTTTTTTTCTCTGCCTATAAGTTTCACGGTGATCAGTCAAGGAGGGGTAGAAAAAAAGGGGGCTCAGAAACATTGTGTTTCCCATGTTAATTCCAATAGGATTCTATAGACCTGACTAAATGCCGAACCACTGGACGGAATTACACCAAATTTGGCAGCTAGCTAGCTGTAGGTACGTAGATTATGCCATGATGTAAATCCATTCAGTGGTTTTTGAGAAGTGTAGGGAAATTCAAATTTCTATATATCTCTGGTGGAGAAGTTTGCGTGAACAAAGACAAGCTCGTGCAGGTAAATGCACAGGTCTGATTGGTTGCAACACTTCATACCAGGAAGTGTTGGCAGCCATCCTGGGACTCTGCTAGAGCCGAGTCCCAGATAAAAAGGAAAATAAAATAAAAGGGGCCAGGGTAGAGATACCCTGACCCCTTAGCACTGGTGGGGTGGTTCTCAGAGGGAATCCTCCAGATAAAAAAAACTTTTTTTAAAATATTTTTTTTCCGGAAGTTCACAATATTTGTGGCAAAAAAATAAATGAAAGAAAAACATGGGCTTGTTTTTATAGGTCCCCAGGTGGGCCAGGTTCCAGAGACATTAAAAATATAGTGTGGGGTGCCTCCCAGCCCCCCCACAGCTCCTGGGGCCACCACGTCCATGAAGCTTTCGCCTCGGGCCAATATTTAAAAAAAAAAGAAAAGGGGACCTTTTGGGTTGCCCCTAAGGGCATTTTATTAAAATAAACTCATCAAAAATAAATAAAAAATATGTAAGGACCATGGGGGAGTTCTTGAGGGCTCCCTCACGGTCCCAGTAAGCCTTTAAAGGGCTAACAAAACATACACAAAAAAAAGAAAACCCCCATAGCTCAGTGTGAAGGTGATGATGACCTTCCCACTGAGCTTTCAGAGTTCCAGTCCAATTAAACCCATTTCAATTTTTTGATTGTACTATTATATATATTTTTTAAATACTTTTTACAATTTTAAATTGGAAACAAATAACACTCTAGATATATCTTTGGTAAAGTGGATTATTTGTAAGGGCAGGTATGTACCTACATTTAGCAATGGCCAGTAACCTCCACTTCGGTCCAGTTAGGTCTCAATAAATTAAACCCAGCTCAATCCTTAGCTTGGCAATGAGCGACAAGGCTTAACTTAGGAGACAATTGTGTAAAGCATTTAAAAATTACAAATGACAAAACACAATACAAATCCAACACCAATTTATAAGAATAGATTCTATTTTTATCTTTAAAATGACACCAAAACAAATAAAATCGGTTAAGGTGAACCGGATATATGATTTTTTTTAAAGGAGTTAGGCCCTCATTACAACCCTTGTGGTTCTAAAATTTCTGGACCCATGTAATTTACTTTGCCACAGCAGTACGATTTTAGTATCAAAAGACCGATAATGACTAGTACACTAAGCATGAGCATTTTCGCTCAATTCCAGCAGCGTTTTCACCTCGAAATCGCCATTTTCGTCCTGCACTCGTGGCTCCCATTTTATACACGGCAGCCATTTTTAAAAGTTGCCCCCACATAGGCTTTTAATACAGTCAGATTTGATTCCAAGGACACGTACACCTTGATTGACTTTTCTCTAACCTGGGCAAGCTGGAACCATTGCCTCAGGCCAAACCTGTTTGGTCAGTAACTCTCCCAGTGGCCGAATCAGATAGCATCAAGGCACACCATGCCATAAAACCCTTATTATCGCTCACACACCCTGCCTAATCTTGCTCACACCTGCACCTGCTCTTTTCTTCTTCTTACTTTACGAGGGGGAGGTGCCCTTTTTTATTGGGGGTCCACACTTATCTGATGTAAAATACTAGGCCTTGCCGGGTAATTTATTATGGGTTGGATGACATGAAATATGAGGTTTCATCATGACACTGTTTTTTCCTTTGTAGTGAAAACATGTGAATGACCAACCAAAATGTCAAGAATGTTTGCCTGAAGCTTAAAAAACTGTATATAAGGAAACCTGACTTTGCATTGAAACACAGTCTCCTGAGAACATACAAACCGTGCTGTTGTACTTCTAGGACGCTTGTTACTTGGCTGCAGCCAATAAATTCGATCTGTGACTTCACCTAGAAGACTCTGAGTTTCTGTGGTCTGAATCAGGAAAGTACCCGAGGTCTTTGGGTGTACCCTGGCACCGCTGGGTTACCGGATCAGTACCGGTTCTGAAAAACCCAGTACCTCAGTTGGCGCCCAACGTGGGGCAATACCAGCGGTACCGGTCCAAGCCTGAGGTCCGTGGGGAGCTTCGTGTGAAAATTCTGGAGGAAGGCCGCCACTTCATCGACCCCTGCATGTCGACGTGGTCCGAAAGTCTTTGCTGCGAGGTTTCCCGCTTCCCGACGGCTACGGAGGACTGCTGCCCTGGCTATCGCCCTGATTTGGACCCTTGATGTTTGGTAGAGCGAAACGATAAGACGAGTCTTCTGGTGACGTCATCGATATTTTCAGTTAAGTATAAGTGGAGCGTCTCCCAGTCCTTAGTTGGACACTTGGTTTGGTCCTTAAGTTGGACATTTGGTTTGGTATCCCTTTGGGATCACTTTGATTTGGAACTTGCAGGTACCAAAGCCGAAGGACTTGTGTATTCACGAGACTATCGTAAATGATAATCCTTTGAAGTTTGAAGCTAGACTAGTGAGCGAAGATGCCTGGTCTTAGCAGACTTGGAAATTTGTTTTGTCTTGGATGTAAAAGGGACTCCCGGTTGGAGGACTCATGTCCGGTTCCTCCGATTGGAACTCCAACCTATGAACTATATGTGAAGCACGGAGTGGGCCCCATCACGTTTAATAAAGTATGGGTCCGCTATTCTTGGAAATAATTGAGAAAAGTTTTCTTTTTTTTCTTGTAAATATGACTTACAACTAGGATCTGCAAACGGTTCTGTAAGTAAATTGCGACGGCGCTATTTATGAAAAATGGCTAAAACGCGCTGTATTGTGTGTCCTGAGTGTTTTCTGTTTATATCTGAAATGAGCTCAATGTGTGTTTGTGGGTCTTCTTGATGTTTTCAGTTTGTTAAGTAAAATGTTGGTTAATTAATATTATGTAGAAACTTAGAAAAAATCCAGAAATTAACCATGTGACGTGCTAACATAGCTATATGTTGCTCTTTAATTTATAGAATGAGCAATTGTGCACATATACAAAACTGCCGTTAAATGCTTAATAAATTAGAAAACACATTCAATAGATATAAATAGGGCCCCAAAAAAAACGAAATTATCTATTTTTGCAAAAAAAAAAAAATACATTTACAGCATTTTTCTTAGATGCATTGTATTAGATGTTCACAGGCAAACTTTTCAGCTGCAGTATATTTGATAGGAATGTTCAATTCAGCCAGCACTTTCCCAGTTAAACATGGGTGGAATTTTGCATAACCTTCCTTTTAAATGAAAGTGGTGCAAAAATGTGACGCATTTCAAGTTAGGCTTATGCGCTTAGGCTTATGAGTTAATGTATCCCAAATAATAGGCAAGGGATGCAGCTTGCTTTTATATGTGGAATTATCACCCAAAAAAAAGAATAATTGGGTTCTTTTTTTTTTTTTTTTTAAAGAAAATTATTAATTATGGAAAAATTATTTAAAAAATAAGTGCCTTTCAAAATCGTTTTTTAATATTTATAAAGCTTAATACCTATACTATGACCTCCTAGCATTAAAATTTAATTTAAGTTATGTTGCACCGCTAAAATGACATTTGTATGTGCAATTTTCCCTTGGCGCAGGAGCAAACAAGCTCATTTCTATAAAGTATAAAGTTAATATTTTCAATGGCTGACTCATGGATTGTGTAATAGACATTCTGGTAATGCATATTATGCAAGAAAATTGTAGGATATTGATTTTTTAATGCCTAAAATATCAAAGTCGATTTTGGGCAAAAGCACTGTTTAAACTGTATTTTCTTTCATTCAGAGTACTTTTTAAAGTGTCTCAGGCTTCAGTAAATGCATACATTTAGGTTTGATATATATTTGCAGGTTGTGCCTTCTTATGATTCAATGAGTCAATGTGCCAGTACAAAGGCTTGTTTTAATATCAAGGTTGAAGGTTCTAACTTCAGCTGGGCCTACTGAGACGTTCATTCATTCGAGGTTGATGAAATATGTACCATTGCATGGGATTGCAACAAGCATTTATTCTAACAACTGGTATGTGTGTTATTAAGGTTTGTGAATTATTCACAGTAAATGTAGTTTAATAATCTGGAAATAGAGATAAAAAATATTTTGCACCTAAAAAGGAATTTTTTTTTTTTTAAATAGAGTGAATTATTGCAGGTTAGAAGGAAAATAGGAAGGCCTATTGTCTTTGACAGATTCAGAGTGGCAGAAGCTAGGAGAGCTACAGAGGCTGGCTCAAGTCACGCTGCTGAGATGCTATCTTTAGTTTTCCCATAAACAATGGAGGAGGCTGTCATGTTGACACTTGTGACCTTTTAAATTAGGGCCTTGTCTCTGTGAAATGCAGAATGACCCTATGGGCCTCTAAAAGTGGGATTTCTGGTTTCTCCAGAAGAACATCAATACAATTAAAGAACTTAATTCCAAAGGGAAAATATAAAAAAAAGGGGTTTCTTCGAAAGTCCCAACATCATGTTAAATGCTCTGCAGAACTGATACATTTGTGTCTCCGCTCTAAAAAAATAAAATGATGCCTGCTAGTTGCTTTTATTTGACAGAAAACGAAGTGTTGCATTAAGTCTTAGACAGAAAATAAGATGCAGCCCTTTTCTAAAATTTTGAAGGCTACATACCTTAAAGAGAACGATTTACCAATTAAGACTTATTTTTTCACAGTGGAAATTGTAGGTGCCAAATTAATAAGGAGTGTCAGTGTAACAATTTTTACTTTTAGAAAGGTAAAACTAAGGTGGCTTGATGTTGCGAAGTAAGTGACAAGGAGTAACAGTTAAGTAATGGAAATTTATTTTCGTGTATTTGGTCCTATCATGAATTGTTCTTGCTGGTCCTGTATGTTAGAAGAGAAACAGTAAAGTTATATTTGACAGCAGATTTCCATTGCCTGGTGATCTACTGTCAAAAGGAGGGTAAGGATTTTAAACCTGACAAATTAAACAGGCCCAAATATTGGGTTTTGGGCTGCAGGTTTACAGTGCATAAAGTACATGACATGGTGTTGTGTGTCACCGCTTATTCACACATGCTATTGTTTTGTCTATGCTTTTTGTGCTTGATACACAGCAAGTATATCTGATGGCTTGACGTTTTGTGCGTTTTTATTATTTTTTATTTGTTTTTTACATGTTTGTTGCTGCGTTTGATACTATTACAAGCTCCCCTGTGTTGTGAGGGGATGCTCATGACGATGCCCATAGCTACGCAACAGTTGGTTGAACTTGTTCTGGTTACTAAATTCCACAGATAATGATATTTCATGCTGTGAACATAAAAGACAACACTTCACCAGTGCATGTCTATTTGGCTATAATGGTATTGAAGGAAAATAAAAAGAGATATACAGGATCAAAGTGTGTCACCTGCAGTTAGTCACGTTACTGCCCCTTCCCTTAAAGGAACAGGCAGCCCTACATTTATGTAGCCTTGATTGGACCTAAGGATGAAATTATAGATCTGTGACTCAAGGTGGCCTAATTTCTATATTACATTAGTTAATGATGTTCTGTTTCCTAAGTAGCATATGGCTTTCGTTCCTTAAAAGAAAACCAGGTTTTCATTTTTTCCTGAAGAGGGAACTGAAACATTAGCTAGGAGTACCGTATATATGGTGTAGTCACCAACGATAGAGTTAAAATTTGTGTAACTTTGGCCTTTGTGTATCACCCGTACTCTCGGTGTTGTGTCACATGCCTGACTATCACCCAAATAATTGTTTTTGTTCTTCCTATAGATTTTTTCTTTTGTTACTTCCCCTGACCAATGTCGCATCATGCTTAGTTATTGAGATTTTAGCTATGTCCTAGTCCCATTTCTCTTTTTCGAATTCCTTTCACCAGTCAGCCCTTTTATTATTATTGATGTATTGTTCAGGTTCACATTTCCATACTGCAGTGATGTACCAGGGACCCCCATGTTATGTATAATTCCCTTTGGTATGACCAGACTGGTTTTCAAGAATTTGCCTTAGGCCTGCTTCAATGTTTTCTAGCCTGACTGTCAGGGTAGCGATAGACTGGTTAACTGACTCAATATTATAGTAAGACAAGTTTTCCATCTCAATAGGAGATATCTTATGTTTACCTTTTTGAACATGACAAATTTTCAATGTCTATTTTAATTTGGTTTTCGGTTCCCTTCTGTTCCTGCTACTTTAATTTTTGGTGGGATCAGATGTGTCCTAATCATGCAAATATCAGGACCCTCTAGTTCTTGTCTTTTTGTTTGCACATTTGACTATTAGCCTGTGTATTGCATAGTGCACCTGATGCACAGTTTTTAAAGGAAGGTTTCTACATGTCCCTGGTAATCGGTATCATGTGATTTCTCTATTGAGATGTTCTAAGACAAGGAGGAACACCTAGACTTAATCATTGAGGAAAATATGTCTTTACCCCATTAGACAATGCCACTGTGTGAGGAAATCCATTCAGATAGAATTCTCATGTAGCTATAGATGGCAGAGAATAATGGAGAGAACCCAATTAAAGATTCTAGAGACCCTGTTTTGCCCTTCTGCCTTTGTCTTTGTATTTTATGCCCATGGTGTATGGCTACTCCTTTGAAGATTGCAGACCACCTGCTTGCAGTCCCCTTGTTAAAAACCATGAACTGTTTTTGTACTAAATTGAAGGGAACTAACAACTGTGGCACATTTCCTACGTCACTAGATTCTGCGGGTATCAAGTCATAATAACCTGCAGGACATTGATTTAAGCCTAATTCCCATCAGTGACAGCTACAGATGAAAGACGGACGTCTTGGCCCTACAGTCTCAGCACCCAGAAAGTAGCAAAGCTGGACAGCGATCGCCAGCGCATGGTATCGTACTTGCTCCATCAGACGGCGTTGGACATCACAAAACCAAAGTTTCAGTGTAAAGGAGCTAAAGAGAAGGATTCCTGTTGTTGATGGCAGAGCTGTTTTGAGGTTTCATTTCTCTACCTGTCATGTGCTGGTAACCTCTGACAGTGTGCAATCCCTTGAGCCCCTTGGCCTGAGTTTTGGCCACACCCCCCCTTTTCTTTGCTCCAACGGAAGAAGGGCAGTGCACCGGAGATTTCAAGTTTGGAAAAAGGCACTACATTGTGGTGCCATGAAAGAGCAGCTTGAGCATCCTCTGACACTAAATAATGAGTGTTGGAGTCTGAAAGTGCTGCTGAGCTTGAGCTATTTCCCAATTAATGGTGCTTGGGTCTGCACGAGATGATTTGTGCCCTTGATCAATGAAGAGCACATTGTTTGTAGTGTCTGCCACAGAGGAGAGACACTGGTGCATTGCTTTAAGACATTGAGCCTTTCGAGTGAGCTGTGGGTGTTTGCCAGGAGGGCACTCCAACTAAGCAGTACTTTTCTCACGAAGAGGCCTGAATTGAGAGGCCCATGCGAAAGAAAACAACAAAAGAAAATTTGATGGACAATAGAAGCCTGCCAGAGAGGCTTTTTGAACGGACTCTGGGCATAGTTGGTTTCACAAGAGGTTTTCCGTGTGATTGTATAGACTAGGTGTTAGGAGATTGATTGTTTTGGTGGCATTGTTTTAAAGTACTATTCTGTTTAGTAAAAGCAGAATAAAGTCCATTTTCTCTGGAAAGAGTACCCCCTTTTCACCTTAGAGCATTGATGAGAGTCACCACTGTTCGACCTGAACATACAAAAATTACTGAAATGCAGAGGAGCCCTAAAAATGTTACTAGATAATTTTAGGATTTGCTTTTTGGTTAGGGTTGTGAAAAATTATTATTTCATTTGTAATAGTGGTCACTACTTTCTCCCGTTGTCTATATGTTCTTAATAACGTGTTTTCTAGTGTCTTTTAAACATGACGTTGTCATTTATGGGTGGGATTGTTTTTCTCTACTCAATTGACTTCTGCACCCACTTCCCAACCTATGTCTTTTCCTACTATTGTTTCTTTGCACTCTTTTCACCCTTTTCCTGAACATGAGCAGGTTAGAAGATCAGAATTCGTAAGCAATTCTTTTGTACAGCTTCTGCATCAACACTAGTTAGTAGTGAACATCACTAATTGTTGGGTGTGTGATCTTATGCCACCTACTGCAGATAGAGGTATTCCTTATTTTGTCCTGCCATATGTGGCCTTTTGTGCTACTTCATGTTCGAGGAGACCTGTCCAGAGAGAGTTACCAAGTACTAGAATTTTGCTCCAGCAACATCTCCATGGCCTTATAAACATAGACCTGGACTCAGATTAGCATGAGAATAGGTTTATTGCCTATGTAAGGGCAAAAGGAGGGTTTGTGGTTCTAAAATTTCTGGACCCATGTAATTTACTTTGCCACAGCAGTACGATTTTAGTATCAAAAGACCGATAATGACTAGTACACTAAGCATGAGCATTTTCGCTCAATTCCAGCAGCGTTTTCACCTCGAAATCGCCATTTTCGTCCTGCACTCGTGGCTCCCATTTTATACACGGCAGCCATTTTTAAAAGTTGCCCTCACATAGGCTTATAATACAGTCAGATTTGATTCCAAGGACACGTACACCTTGATTGGCTTTTCTCTGACCTGGGCAAGCTGGAACCATTGCCTCAGGCCAAACCTGTTTGGTCAGTCCCTCTCCCAGTGGCCGAATCAGATAGCATCAAGGCACACCATGCCATAAAACCCTTATTATCGCTCACACACCCTGCCTAATCTTGCTCACACCTGCACCTGCTCTTTTCTTCTTCTTACTTTACGAGGGGGAGATGCCCGTTTTTATTGGGGGTCCACACTTATCTGATGTAAAATACTAGGCCTTGCCGGGTAATTTATTATGGGTTGGATGACATGAAATATGAGGTTTCATCATGACACTGTTTTTTCCTTTGTAGTGAAAACATGTGAATGACCAACCAAAATGTCAAGAATGTTTGCCTGAAGCTTAAAAAACTGTATATAAGGAAACCTGACTTTGCATTGAAACACAGTCTCCTGAGAACATACAAACCGTGCTGTTGTACTTCTAGGACGCTTGTTACTTGGCTGCAGCCAATAAATTCGATCTTTGACTTCACCTAGAAGACTCTGAGTTTCTGTGGTCTGAATCAGGAAAGTACCCGAGGTCTTTGGGTGTACCCTGGCACCGCTGGGTTACCGGGTCAGTACCGGTTCTGAAAAACCCAGTACCTCACCCTGGCAGTCAAAGACCGCCAGGGCTGTTTTGTCGGAAGCACCGCCAACAGGCTGGCGGTGCTTCCCATGGAATTATGAACGCGGCGGAAGCGCTGCGGTTGCACCACCGGGACCGGCGTTTTCCCGCCACTTTGGTCCCGGTGGTTGTAATCCCCTAGGGCAGCGCTGCTTGCAGCGCTGCCCAGGGGATTACGAGTCCCCCTCCCGCCAGCCTTTTCATGGCGGTATGAACTGCCATGAAAAGGCTGGCGGAAAGGGGAGTCAGATTCAACACACACCTGTATGGTTGTGTCATGGAACTCAAACACCACTCCCAATAAACATCTCTGTAAACATCACCCACATTGCAAACAATTAAAGGACAATGAGATGCACAATAGTCAGAGAGACAAATATCCAAAGCTCACTATCCAAACAATACCTGCACAGTAGGGATGGGGGAATCAGGAACACTCAGGGAAGTGTGCAGCTCTGGGACACATTGCACTTTGCACACACCCCTAAAAACATTTGCACAGAAACTGTCCCTACATGTATCTCAGGGACAAACAATACTAGAGCCAAGTGACACACCTTTTTACAGAATGTGGAAGTGCAAGTTAAGAAAGCACATACAACTGCAACAGCATGAGACATACATCTAGATGAAGTAGCTGCAAGGTACACACAGCAAAACTGACACATAAACAGTCAAATGCAAAGGAAGCAAGCACAAAACCACCATGTCTGCACAAAAAAACCTCAAGTTGCCACACATGAGACAAATCCACAATCCATATCAGAGGGACAGGTCTAACACCATGCATGCTGACATTGGACCACACAAGATGAAATACTTACGATACCAAACATAGCACAATGCAATGACACCATATTTGCATTAACAAACATATATCCATGTAGTCAACATCTTCCCTTGTCCTGGGTGACACCAGCACTGCCCCCAAATTCATATATTGCAAGCAACAGCAAAAGGGTCAGCAAGCAGACTGAAACACACACAACTGTAGGCAAACAACACAAATTGATCAGGAACAACAGAAAAGTATGAAAAAAATTGCAGGACAAATGTGTACAAAAACCCCCCAACAATTTGGGTCTATTAAAGTGAAAATGCATAAATGCAAAGGCCACCGCCATTGTATTTTATAGTCTCTGCACAGTACTGTGCCCACACTTGACTCCTATTGTTGCAATGGAACCTCCAAGGGAAGGGGGATCAAGTGGGCAGACAAGCACCTCAGGGTTCATCCTGGGGGGTAGGGTTTAGGATGGGTGGGTTTGGGTTTGGGAGGGGTAGACTGTTTCTTAGGAGGGGTGGGTTTCTTCTTGAGGGAAGGGGTATGCATGCTTGCAGGGGGGCAGGTGTGACGGGGCAGACTTAGATGTGGAAGGGATGGGTTGGGATGTGGATGGGGGCATCTTGGGTTTGGGGGAAACAGCGGAAAGTTCAAGATTGAAAAGGAAACTCTCCTTAGGAATAGGGGGACGGTCATAAGAAGGGGTTGGGCATTTGGAGGTTGAGGGAGTGGTTGTCTGTTGTGCGGGTGTAGATGTCTTGGGTGTGTGTGTGTGTTGGGAATGCTACTGTTTGAGAGCTGTTTGTTGTGTGTGTGTGAGTGTGGGCATTTGCATGTCTTGGAGGCTGGGAGGTGGAGGTGCTGGGTTATGTTGGAGTGGTGGATGTTTGTGAGTCCGTTGGGGTGGTGTCTGCTGGTATGGTGAGTGTGGTGGATATCTGTGTGTCTGTTGGAGTTATGTCTGCAGGTATGGTGGATGTGGTGGATGTGTGTCTGTTGGGGTGGTGTCTGTGGGTATGGTGGGTGTGGTGGATGTGTCACTGGCTATTGTCGTGGTGACTGAGAGTATTCTGGATATGGTGTGTGGGTCGTTGACCATGATGTAGGTATCTGGGGAAGTGGTGGCTGATGCTGGGTGTGTGGGAGTATGTTGAATGCCTGCATGCCAGTGTGTCTTGTGGCATTTGTGTTTATGTGTGCTGCTTGTGTGTTTTAAGGTGGGTATGTGTGGGAGTGTCTGTGTGCTTGGAATAGGTAGGGCAATGGTAGATTTGGATTGGGAAGAGGGAGGTGAAGGGGGACAAGACTGGGTAGGTGACTGGCCTCCATCAGTGAGAAGGCTTGAGCCTGAAAAGATCTCTGTAGGCCACACATGATACTATTAATGCCTTCCAGGAAAGCATTGGTCTGCTGAAGTTGACTGGCCAACTCATTGGTGGCATTCCCAATGGCAGTCTGACCCAGAGAGATGTTCCTTAGGATGTCAAAAGCCTCCTCACTCTGGGCAGCAAGGAAAACAGGGGCTGAGGCGGAGGTGCCTGTGGCACAGTAGACTCCCACCTTCTTGGGTGAGTGGGCACGGCCAACAGGGTGGGGAGCAACAGAGAGGGTGGCAATAGAACTGGGGGTGCAGACAAAGATGGTACAGTAGTAGGTCAAAATGGGTCTGCCACCACCAGGGAGTGGTCACTGGAGGTTGAATCTGATGATGAGGATATAGATCTGGTCTCCTCTGTGGCACTCCCCTCACTCTCCATGCTGCTGGGTCCCTCCGTGCCGGTGGTGTCTTGATTGGAGGTACCGTGGCCAGATGCTTCCCCTCTTGGTTGTACCCTGTCTCCTTCACTTGCCTGGGCTGATGCTGCTAACACAAAGATGAAAAGGGTCACCACATGTTCCTGATCACACTTGACCAACACCTCTGATTGGGAAACATTACCATGATGTCAAGTAGGCCTTAGCAACAAAGTCCACCAAAGTGGCCTCTACATGTACCATTCCATATGCATGCATGCTATCTGAGCTGCCAATAGTTGCCCAAAGGAAAGTCATGATCTCAGACAACTACAATTGCATGGCTGAAGACTTTCGATCACAGTAACTATTGAACAAGTAAGAGACCACATCACCTTCAATGCTTTGCCTCATGGAGTACACCTCATTTACCTGTTGTATGTAATAGTAGCTCAATGCCAAATTAATTCCCACAGTTCCCACACAAGGCCATGCAGAGATTTATTTGTCAAATACACAATAACACAAAAATATGAAATTATGTTCCCTGAACATGGCATGTTGCTGGCAACAGTTCAGTAGCATGGAGAAGGTAATGTGGAATTACTCATGTCACACTGGAAACATATCAACAATGCATAATTCACCAAGTTAAATTTGTCCCAATGGACTCATGGAGGTAGTACAAATGTTGCTCAGATATGCCACAACATTTGTCATGGAAATGTACACTGTAGACATAATATGCAAATTGACAGGGAGATATGTCCCCAAAATCCACAACACAGTGAATCAGCAAGCCCCAGGTAATTCACCACTAATGTCTGGCACCCCTTACTATGACATATTCTGATTGCATCAGTAAATGTCATTAGTCCTTTGTATGTTGGACAGGCCCAGACATTTGCAAGTACTTGTATAAGGCCCTCAACATGTTGCCCAAAGGAAGGCTGCAGCACTGTCTCCATTTTGGTCCTGCACACCCAGATGCATGTTGATGAAAGGTTGTAACCAACCACATTTGATTCCAACATAACTGCAAGTAACTCCATGATGCATGCCAACAGTCAGGTTGCAAACCTTACCCATTACACACGTGCAGTGCCAAATCAATGGCCTGGGAAGGCACATTGTGGTGAACAAATCTAGTCATACATGTCTTGTCCCTAATTGCTACCACAGTTGTACATGCTAAATGACATGCAATGACAGTTGAGGGTATGTGTCAGCCAGCAATCAATGGTGACATACTCCTCTCTGTGGCACCACATGAAATGTATCCCCATTGCAAATGTCTTATTCCACACACAGGTCGGCATGCACAGATATGTGAGGGAATACAGGGATCATCCCATTTACACAGGTAGGCCATGCATGAAACATTAGTGTACACATTTTGCCGGAAACAAAATGGACACATGCCAACACCAGCTTCCTGAGGAAAAGTATTGATTTGTAGCTGCAATAAAAGAGCCATATATGCTCTATCAAGTATAACAGTAGGGAGGCACCAGCAACCATCATATGCTGAAGAAAAATAGACTCTTCATGGCAGATGCCAATATACTCATTTGACACATGGCTGGGGGCAGTGATCCATCCCTTTCTTCCCTTTGGACTGTAAAACTGAGGAGTAGTGGTCTGTTGCATAGGATTTACACCACTACAACAACAAACATTACTAGATTGATCAATGTACACCGCCATGTGTTCTTCCTGGAGAGCAAATTGTTTGTGGATTGTACACAGTGTCCTAGGGCCCTGGGCCAATAGGCAAGGCACATCAGTGTGCACCATATGACATATCTACACAAACTGTCACTCATCCCCTGTGTCACACATGGCTCATATCTAATTGTTAGGGGGAGATGTCAGAACCTAACATATTAACTTGGCAATGTGACAGGGAGGAATATACCCTGTACTCAACCCCTTGTGGCTGCTGTGCTCCCCTGAAACACCCATCAATGTCTGGGTACGCCACCACCAGGATGCAAGACATGAGGGGGTCATTGTCCAATGTGCTCCCCACCCACATTGGGAGGACAGCCCCAGCTGAACCTCCTCGATCTTCCGGGCCCACCATTCAGTTCCCCCAACATCTTGCATTAGTAGGCACTCTTCTGGCTGTGGACCCCCAGGCTCTGCGCCTTTCAGGCGAGGGCTTTCCATATCTCCTACTTCTGATGGGCATTTACCAACATGGATGCAAAGACAAATCAAGAGATTACAATCACAGGTTTTATCACAAATTGTTGAGTCAAACACATGTCAGAAACACAGGCTAGAACTTTTCAATTTGTCAACATACCACAAGTGTAAAGCACACAAGCCAATAAGTACAGGGACATAAATGCAGACATTTGTATCCATCTGCGGACTAACCCTGTACCCTGCTCAGGGCCTTCAATGGCTAAGCAAACTTACTCACATCAGTTAGACAATGCTCCAGGAACAGGTACTATGATGTGACCACAATGAAACACTATACACCAGTGTGGCTTCTGAAGGGTAAACTCCTTAGGCCTGAATTAACCAACACATTCACACTTTGCGAGATTGACTCACTGCATAGAGTCCCCACAGGCAGCTACCATAATACAGACTTTACCCTTACACTTGAGTGACAATGAAGGGGCTGGCATGGTGAGTACAGAAAGTGTATTCCTTGTGCATGTGTGGACATGTGGCCTAACGAATGCAGACTCAAGCCACTTCAGGGGGTGGGTTTTGCGGTATGTACCTGTACCACAGAACACTCCTTTGGACATTTGTGTCTATCCTACTGAGATGGTATCCAGCATTCAAAGGTATTCAGTGTACAATTTCTGCTACTGAGTCACATATCATGGCCTCCCAGGAATCAACACACTGTCTGCACTGTGGGACTGTCATTAGTGTACTAAGCCTGTACAGGACAAATATGGCTCATGTGAAGATGACAACAGAGCTGTCAGAGTAAGGGACCTGTCACGAGTCAAAAATAGACACTTACAATGATGCAAAGTGCACATATGGACAACCTCTGGGATGTACCTCAATACCCATTCCTGAATCTTGTCACTGGACTGAGGCATTTGTAGGAAGTTTTGTTACTAGAGCATCATATTGTCCATATGCCAGTATCTGCTGGTGTACAGGGAGTAGGCACAGGACCACCATTGCATAGCCACGGCGACTTTCCCGCAGCCTGTCCTAGGTCCCATACTGTGAGATACAACTGACAGGCCCTGGTCTCTGCAGGCTGAGCAAAGTGAGCCTACATGTCGCTCACATTTCCATCACTATCATGTATGACAGTACATCATGTGGTCATCAGCAATTTGGCATGTTGTTTGTGTGGGAACCTGAAGGGCAGAGTGAGTCAGGAAATGGATTCCACACAGTTTTGCAAGGCCAGATGTGGGTTGAAAGATCTATGGTACTATACAGGTTGCTCACAAGATCCTCAAATGACTCATACATGATGCATAAACAGCTCATGCTGTCATGCACATACATGTTTTCCAACATTTATAACAATCATGAAGAAAGAGATGTCATTGGATGGCAGTAAAGTCTCCTTACCTAGTTATGTGCATCCAACACAAGGAGGATGTCGGACCCCAAAATCCTCAAACAACACAATGTGACTGAACTTAACATTAGTACTGGCCACCAATACCTGCATAATGTACACCACATTGACTGCATCAAAAGACACACAAGAAGTCTAACTTGCACACAGGGGCACATTGTAGGAGGGAAAGGATGGTGTTGAACAGAGTCAATTCTGCACATGAGGTACTTACGAGCTCCTCTGGTGAGATATAGAGTTGTCCATACATGGGAAAGACCTCATTAACAAGCCTCTCCAGCTCCTCTGTAGAGACGGCAGGGGCCCTATCATCTGCGGGAAGGGGCATGATTGCTCCCAGAGGTGGCACACAGCAGCCCAGGTAGTGGCGGTGTTGCTGGCAGCAGTATTAGGAGTCAAGTGAGTGAATGTGCACAACATAGAGGTCTCTTCCACCAAATATGGGGTCATCACTTCTGGCAGACACAACCATTGGCCCATTACTGTTACAGGCAACAACGTTAGCCTATGGCTGTGTCCTCCACAGCTGGAACCCTCCACCATCCAGTTTATGTTGGCCCGCAGTCGCGGTAGTTCCTAATGTCCAGTGGTGTTGGTAAGGCATCTGCCATTTCGATGGCCTGAAATACTCCATTTGTCTTTGTAAACTGCATCATACCTACAATCGATGTGTTGTAGAATCACAAACATCCTTATTCTGTCTTTCCATGTAGGTCCTTCTACAAAACCACCAGCGCATTGTGTTGCAGGGCACAGATGACATTTGACTGCGGTGCATGGTCCACCACCACCGATGATCTTTTTGGTGGTCGGAAATTACAGTCACATTTCGAGGGGCAATTGTGTAGCACACCTTTGAGTGTCCAAATCAATGTTGTGGACACATATGTTGACAACTATGGGGGATCACATGTCACCCTTGTGTGTTGCCAGCTGTGATGTATAATGGGTGTCATGTCTATCCAGTCAGAAATGCTTTCTTACATGATGTCATTGGCATGCATCATGTATGGTGCTGTGGCCACGCTGGCTTATGTTACAAATCATGTCTTGACATACATAGATACACTGGGAGAAGGAGGATGTGACAAACTCATGTCTACCGTCCACTGCCAGACCCTTAGACCATGGAGCAATGGCATATAATTATGTTATGCCGCTTGGATCGGCAAACAATAATGTACTTATGCCAGCAGTTTGAGTCAGATCTGATGCCAGCTATTAGTTATCCAACATGCATACCACCCATTGCACAAGTCATGTCAGTATTGCACTCCCTGGCCATAGTGTCCTTTCAACATACAGTGGCCAAATCTGCTGGTATGATCCAACCTATGTTTAGCAAAATATATATATTTTTTTATACATTTCCCTATTCTTTACCATAAGGAGGCTTCACAGCTGAGGTGATATCCCTATGGTAAATTATATAGTAATTAAAAGCGTTTATTAAACTATGCAATAAATAGTTAAATAGGTTATGTTTAGAAATAGTGTTTGCGGAGTTTGCGGAATTCGGCAAGTCTATGTTCCATGGAGAACACGGAGTTACAGATAGACTCCGCAATCTGCAATGGAGTGGAGTTTTCCCCCATACGCACGCACTTGATGTAATTTTTCGTGTGCCAAAGCATGACAAGAGCCTTCCGGTCACTCGCGAGCACAAACGAGATTTTGTTCGCAACCACGAGATTTTGCACCCCGTTAGCGACTTCTGGCGCATCTTTTGTGACGTAGGCGAGCTTGAGTGAGCGCGATCAGCAATGGTAGCAACCTGGCAAAGCCCAAGCAGCAAAAATCTCCTCAAAAAGACAATTTTGAGTTAAAAACCTTCTCTAATGGACCGTTTTTTGTGTGAGAAGTACTTTTTTAAATTGTTTTTTTCAACAACATGAAGTGCCCCAGAGACTCCAACTTCCTGTTTCTGTCCAGCAGGCTTCTCCCAGTGCTTTGTCCATCTCCTGGTCACTTCTCACTTGGATTTCAAACTGGAAGAATCACTTTTTTGTCTCCTGGAGGTATCATTGGATTTAAAGACTTTGGTGTATTTGAAATTTCACAAATAAGTTCAAAACACTGGTATAAGGGTGTTGTACAACGTGTTTGTTTGATAGAGGGCACCAGGATTTATCTGTACTTTTATTTGATTTTTAGAATTTATTGTGGTGGGTGTCCTGCCGTTTCAGTAGGGGCATAGTAGTTATTGTTTTATTTGTAATTTTTCATCTTTAAAGGAAAAAGGTTTCACAGTTCGGTACATTTTCTTCATGTTTTGTGAATTTGCAATATTCATTTAATTCACAGTGTTATGTGGCCTAGTCTGCTAATGGAATAGGCCTTCCAGCTGTAGGCCTAGTACGGTACTAGTCATGGGTGCATGATGAAACAACTGTTTGTGGTGTCTGTTGAACTGAAACATCATTTAGACCATGAATGACATTAGATGAAATAATTATAACATTTATTTTTTCTGGATTTCATTTTTTTATGCAAACATTGTATGCAAGGTAATATATTTGATGCCTTTGTATGATGTGTGTTGGTGCTAAAATATACTTTTTAACCCATTTTTTTCAGATGTGCTGACTTAATGCTGTTTTTTCTCCTGTACCAAAGCCTCCATTGTCTGGACAGTGAGTGAGAGTGTTTGTCATAGGCCAGCATTTGTCTTTGTCCCCCCTGCCATGTTGCCAGGGGCCCTTTTTATATTATCAATTATAATTTAATATGTGTTTTTGTGTTCTTCTATTCATCCTGCTTGTTATTCGACCATGTGCCTGGTGGACATTTTGGTATAGGCACCCAGTGTGCTTTTAGGCCTGCACATGTACTTTGATGTGGCCATGGCCCCTTGCTGGTTGTTGCTTTTTGACCATGTGGCTGGTAGCCATTTTGTGTAGGCAACCAGTGTGCTTTTAAGCCTGTGTGTGTTCTCTGTAGTGGTCATGCCTCCTTGCTGGTTGTGGCTGGTGGCCATTTGGTGTAGGCAGCCAGTGGGCCTGCATGTGTTCTTTGTTGTGGGGGCCATGCCTCCTTGATGATTGTTGTTGTTTGACCATGTGGCTAGCAGCCATTTTGTGTAGGCACCGAGTGGGCCTGCACTTGTTCTTCTTTGTAATGGTGGCCATGTTTCCTTGTTGGTTGTTGCTCGACCATGTTTTTTTTGTTTGTTGTGGTAGTCATGCCTCCTTGTTGGCTGTTGCTGGACCATGTGGCAGGTGGCCATGCGGTGTAGGCAGCCGATGGGCCTGCATGTGTTCTTCCTTTTTGTGGTGGCCATGCCTCCTTGCTGGCTGTTGCAGGAATATGTGGCTGGTGGACATTTTGTGTAGGCAGCCAGTGGGCTTGCATGTGTCTTTGTTTGGTGACCATGCATCCTTGATATTTGTTGCTGGACCATCTGGTTGGTGGCCATTTTGTGTAGGCAGCCAGTAGGCCTGTATGTATTCTTCTTTGTTGTGGTGGCCAGGACTCTTTGCTGGTCGTTGTTGTTTGACCATGTGGATGGTGACCATTTTGTGTGTGATGATTGAGGCCTAGTAGGTTAATGCTCATTACAAAATGTACTGTATGAACAGTGTTTTATATTATATTACATACTTTTTTTTGCATTTTTCACCTGCTTCAATCTTTGCCTTCCAAATCTCAGTGGTTTTTCCTGGTAGTCCCCTTGCTCTAATACATCAGCAATTGTATTTTTATATATTTTTTTTGTAATAAGTCATTTCACACATTTAATTTTATTTTCATTAATAATAATATTTGATCATTATTTTGTGTTTTTTTATGTTAGAATTTTATTGGAATAAATTTAATTTTTTTCATTTGTTTCCCTTTTTTCAATTATTTTTAGTTTTTTCCATTATCACCATCAGCCCCATGTCTACCATAGTTGCACAGCTGCACAACATTTTTCAAGAACTAAACCATTTGTCACCAGCACCTCCCTGAGTGCCCCATGCCAACTTGATGCACATAAAGCTAACAGTTACATTCTGATGATGAAAGTTAATGTTGATGTGGTTTTAGGAATGGATACACTGCATTGTTAATTTTTTTTTTTTAAGTAGCCACTAAATTATATTGTTTCTATTATTACTATTCAACTGCAACAATGCCACGTTTCACTGATGTTCTTCTTGCATGTTTGCTTTTAAGTGCACAAAGAGAAAGAGACATGTTAGACAGAAGGCCTGTGCACAACGTGACACATGATCACATTCAAGTCATGGACATCTCTTCAGCTTGGGAAGCTAAGTGCTACTGCTAACTGACAGCTTCAAGATATCCCCAAAGAAAGGTGCTACCAAGACAGGGGCCAGTGATAAGAAGGAGCTTTCTACTACTGGTATGACAGGCCAGACCTTTTTCAGGCCAAAATGTGTGCCTGCCACACCGGCCTCTGGGGAGCAAGCTGTGAGCTGCACTCCTGCATCACCAGCCCCACTCAAAACTAGGCCTAGGTCCATGTCTGGCACCAGGACAGCCTCTGTAATCACGGCAATGTCGATAAGGAGTGATGTTGAATTGAAAGTATCTCTTTCTCAAAGTAGTACCCAATCATTGCCAGAAGCTCCGCTCAGTGGATAACAACAACTGCAGCCAGCACTAGTAGTTCCTCCTGAAGTAGGAGCACATCAGGAGGATATTGAGCTTTATGCTGAGGAAGTTGAAGAAGCCCCTCTTTCACAAGCTCCACTGTCTTCCAGATCTCCACCATATTCTTCTTCATGCTCCCCTTCTGAGGATCAAGATTCCATTTGGATACCACCTCAGTATGAGACACGTCAGGAGAGGCAAGAAGTGAACAGGAAGGTTCCTGAAAGCCTTAGAGTTATGGATGAAGAAGAAGAGGATGATGAGCCAGTCATCAATGATGTCAGCCCAGCTCCAGTGAAGTCCAACATTACCCGTCTTCTCAACCTGCTCTGAGGGATGTGATACAGATACCACCACCGCCGGCTTCCATATTTACGTTAAGGCCCAGGTTGCGAACTACATCCACAGCCACCTCAGTAGAAGTAGGCACTGCAGAGAGACAAACATCATCAAAACATTCACCTAGGGCCACTTCTTCCAACATTGGTAGTGGCACCAGTGTTAGAAAGTTGACCTCCCAAGTTTGGGACTTCTTTACGGTTAGTGAAAAGGAGCCGAACATTTCCATACGCTCCATTTGCCAAATGAGTGATAGTCAGGGTAAACTTGGTACAAACAATGTTACCCGAGGCCAAACAATCCATTTGATAAAATACCATGCAATCCACTGGAAGGTGCACCTTAGTGGCCAAAGAACTGCAAGTGGTGTTGGTAAAGGTGGTGAGAGCAGGGAATCTGATCGGATCATGGTGAAAAGTGAAGATGAAGAAAAGGGTTACATTTCCGTTACACAAATCAGCCTGTCCCCAGCAGCAGTAGTTTCACTGCCCATATCAGCAACATCGCAATGGCACAAGAAGACCCAGACTCAGGTCGAGACTCCAAAGCAAGAACATACAGTGGCTGCCCCGCTGAGTCGCACATTGAGCCTACCACCATCTTCTGCTCTCAAGAAGTCGCCAGCATCAGTGGCACCAGTAAAGAAACAAATCCAGGCTACTGTTACTGGCATGTTTAGGCAGGAGGGGCAGAATGAAGGCAACCACCCAACGGCAATTTTATACATCAGAAATCTGGATAATATATTGGCGCTGGACCTTCTCCCACCTTTTACTTTTGTAGAAGGAGTAGGTTTTCTAGAATTTTTGACAGCTGTACATCACGATGTGCTGGAATTAGTTGGACAAGCTTTGCAGCAGAGTACTGTAAACACAATCATTCTGATGACAGACATGTGGACCAGTTGCCAAGCCACTGATTACATGTGTATCCCTGCACACTGGATCTCTTTTGAGGGGGTTAGAGAAATTATGTCTGCAGGTGTTGACACTGCTGAAATAGTTTATGGTGCTGGGAAGAATGCAACAGTAGCTATGTTCACCATGGAGAAATCCCATGCAGCTGCAAACATCTTGGATGACTTTAAAAACAAGGTCTTTGAATGGCTGTGCCCCAGAGAGCTTAACATTGATTTGTTGCGATGGACAATGGCAGTAATATATTTAAAGCCAAGTCAGATGGTGGCTATTTCAGGGTCCTGTGTTAGGTGCACTGCATCAACATCATTGCACAGGACTTTCTCCAAAAAGAACCCTGAGTCAGCAACTTACTGTCCACATGCAGAAGAATCTGTACTCATTTCAACCATTCTTTTAAAGCCAGGAAGCTGTTGAAGATTATCCAGCATGATAATAGAATGCAAGTTAAACCACTCATACAGGAGGTGCCAACACTTTGGAATGCAACTTATTACATGTTGCAATGTCTGTTTGAGCAGTAGAGAGCAATCAGTGAATATGTTATGCAAAAAGGGGATGCAACTGTGAAAGGCATGATCACTGAGATGGACCAATGGAGCCTGGTCCAATAGCTAACAGAGATGCTGCTTCCTTTAAAAATCTTCACATGAGAAGTCAACAAGAAGGACCAATAACTGTGGAAGTTGGGCCAAGGTGGGACCGCCAGCACCGGCAGGATCAGAGATCCCAGTGGTCAGGCAGTTGTGGCGGTCTTAATTTGCCAGGGCAGCGACCTCATTCTCCGCCAGCCCTTTCATGGTGGTAGCACCGCAATGAAAAGGCCATTATGGAGGCAAACTCCACATTGGAAGTTCGGTGGATGGGCCAAACTGTCTGCCGAGCTCATAATGAGGCACATTGTTTCATCCAAACATAACATTTCTGCTACAATCCTTGACCCATGGTACAAACTGATGGCCACTTTCATTTCTATTTCCGACGGGGATGTTTCAACTTACAAGACATGGATTACGGTGCAAGCCAACGACCTAGAAAAAGAACGTCTGGGATTTAGAGGCCACTCATGGGCAGAAGTTCTTGGGTGCAGCCTACAACTTCCATAGAGCATTTGGACAGTGTTGTGGACTCACAGCAGCCAAACCCAACACCAGCAACAACAACAGGAACAGGAGTAGAAACACCACAACCTGCATTTGATTGGCTTCTAAAGGCAGGGCTTAAGTCCACTGCAGAGGCAAAGACAAAAGAGGTCAAGCAAGGTGGAGTGCCAATGACTATTGAGAGGATGGTCCAGGTCTAACGAGATGACCTAACAGAGGTCTATCTGGATCAAAACCCATTGGTGTATTGATATAGGAAGAGGTGCTAATGGCGATTGCTCAGCATTCTGACAATAAAGTATCTGGCTTGCCCTGTAGCCAGTGCATGTTCAGTGTAGCTGGTGCAGTTGTCACAGTGAGAAGGACCAGTCTCTCACCCCAAAATGTCAAGAGATTGATCATGATCAAAATGAATCAGCACTTTATATCCCCAAAGTACAGCATACCTGAAGTACAACAAGAGGTGGATGAGGGTGATTAGTCAGACTCAGGTCATGGTAGTGTGTTAGCTGACTAACTGCTGGGTGAACCACCTGAGTTTGAGGCCAATCTCTACTTCCCTGACTACTGAGTAGACCTGGGCCACCATAGAACTTTCTTCTTTCTATCGACAAACTTCTTTTAGATAAAAAAGAAAGGAAAAAAGGATATAGTTAGCTGGGGGAATGTTACTTTGTTTGTTTCTGTCTCACTGACTAATGAAGCATTACCATTTTAGACACATCTATGGCTGGATTGGGGTTGGACCGTTGTGAGGTGAAGAAGTCCCCGGCCCTCAAAATCCCTTCAAATGCATTGGAGAGACAATGGCGTGAGAAGCTGGCCTGGATTGTAGTGGGTAGCAGAGGTACTTACACCTTAAACTAGGTCCAGTGATCCACCTTAATGAAATGTAGGCATTGTCTAGCAGCTTAGGCTGTCTAGAGCTAGCTGTAGCAGAGCAGCCAAGGCTGAACTAGGAGACATGCAAAGCTATTGCAATACCACTATAGTCACACAGTATTTATAAACAATAAAAGACAATATTCAGTATTACCAAAAGTAAAGGTACTTTATATTAGTGACAAAAAGGCAAAAAATATCTTAGAGGCAATACTCCTTCTGGAGGGAAGTATTATACACAATATATACACACTAGTAACCAAAATCAGTTAAGTAAACAGTCATAGAATAGTGCAAACATTGAAAAACACAATAGATTGCAATGGGCCTAGGGGCAACACAAACCATATACTAAAATAGTGAAATGCGAATGTCGGATTCCCTCCTAGGCAAGTTTAGTGTGTAGAGGGGCACTGAGAGTGTAAGAAAACAACAACAGTAAGTAAAATACCAACCCCAGAGCCCAGGAAAATAGGAGTAAAGTTCAGAAAGTTTCCTCAGAACACACTAGAAGTCATGGTAAAGGATTATGCAAGAACCAAGCAAGACTGCAAGAAACCAATGATGGGTTCCTAGACCTGAAGACATGTGCAGCAGTCGATGAAGAGTCCAGGAAGAAGAGGAGCCCCTGCCAACCTGGATGAAGGTGCAAAATTGGATTCTCTGGTTAGAAGAAGAGTACAGAAATGCACCAGAGAAGACAGCTGCGGGTTCCTGCTTGGTGAAAAAGATTTCCCACGTCAAGTCGTTGGATGCAGGCTGTTGCGTCACTGGATTTGGCCAAGCCTTGGTTCACGCAAGGAAGCATTTTGCGTCAAAGAGGTGCAGCCCGGACCCAGGAGGGACCTGAGGGTCTCAACTCAGACTAAGGAGACAGAAGGGGCTCTCAGCACTTCAGAGAGCCCTCAGAAGGCCAGGCAGCACCCACAGGAGTCCCAGGGCTCGGAGACAAAGAAGTTGCAAAGTGCATTCATTGAAGCACTACACAAAGGGATCCCACACCACCGTAGAACATCTCGGGGAGCTTAGCATCACAGCATAGAGTGCAGGGGACCTGGGCTAGGCTGTGGACAAAGAACTTTTGGAAGAAGTGCACAAAATCCCAAGGAGCTGCAAAAGACACGATGCACAGGAGTACTGTCTGGCATGGGGAGGCAAGCACTTACCTCCACCAAATTTGGACAGTTGTACTGGTTGTTGTTGCAGAGAGGTGCCTGCTGAAGCAGGCAGGTGACTCCGTCACTTCACGGGAGATTCCTTTGGTTCTTCTGGTGCAGAATGAAGACAGGTAGTCCTCAGAGCATGCACAACCTGGAAACTGTTGCAGTTGCTGGCTGGAGCCAAAGTTGCAGGTCACAGTAGTCTTCCTGGATACTTTGCTGCAGTCACAGCGGTTCCTGGAGAAGTCTGCGGTTGAAACAGTGATCAGAAGCTAAAGCAAAGGATGCATAGGAGTCCTGATGGAGTCTTGCAAACCGAATCTGAGGAAACACCCAGAGGACAGACCCCAAAGAGCCCTGGGAGGGTGATTGGCTACCTACCCAGGTATGCACCTATCAGGAGGGGTCTCTGACACTGGCCACTCAGATGCTCCCAGAGGGTCCTCACACCCTGGAATCCAAAATGGCTAATGCCAGGGACACTCTGGAGGAGCTTTGGGCACCACCCCTGGGGTGGTGATGGACAGGGGTGTTGTCACTCCCCTTTCCTTTGTTCAGTTTTGTGCCAGAGCAGGGACTAGGGGTCCCTGAACTGATGTAGACTGGATTATGCAAGGAGGTCACTGTTTGTGCCTTTCAAAGCATTTCCAGAGGCTCTGGGAGGATACCCCTCCCATGCCTGTAACACTTATTTCCAATGGGAGAGGGTGTAACACCCCTCTCCTAAAGGAAATGCATTGTTCTGCCGGTGAGAGCAGAAACCTGTCTATGAGGTGGCAGCAGCTGGGGCTGCAGTGGAAACCTCAGAGAGCTGGTTTGGAAGTATTGGGGGTCCATGGTGGACCCCCAGGGTGCATGAAATTGCCCCTGAATACCAGATTTTGATTAGGGGGTCAAATTCACAATCTTAGACACCTCACATGACCATATTCGGAGTTATCATTGTGAAGCTACATATATGTATTGACATATATGCAGTGCACACCTATAATGGTGTCCCCACACTCACGAAGTCTGGGAAATTGGTCCTGGACAATGTGGGGGCACCCACACACAGTAACTTTGTACCTAGCCTTCAGTAACTGAAGGTTAGACATATAGGTGACTTATAAGTTACCTGGTGCAGTGAAAATGGCTGTGAAATAGTGTATGCACTATTTCACTCAGGCTGCAGTGGCGGTCCTGAAGGAGTGTTTGTATGAGCTCCTCATGGGTGGAAAAAAGAAATGCTGAAGCCCATAAGGATCTCCTGGATCCCCAATGCCCTGGGTACCTAGGTACCATATACTAGGTACTTATAAGGGGGATCCAGTATGCCAATTTGAATTGGAATATGGAGTCACTAACTATAGTGACAATTTGGTAAACAGAGAGAGCATAAGCACTGGAGTTTTGGTTAGCAGAACTCCAGTGACACGGTCAAGAATACTGACAACATATATAGGCCAAAAACTATGAACACTGGGTTCCTGACTAACAGGATCTGAGTGATACAGTAAAAACACACTGACAAACAGGCCAAAAATGGGGTTAACCATTCTAGAATAAAGCCACTTTCCTACAATGCCTGCCTCCATCCCCTGCCTATCCTTTCTTTTATTCCCTAGCAGGAATGACACAGATATTTGCTTTCTAATGTACTGGCCAATGTGTGTTTCATTTTGTGAATCAAAGAAAATAAGCAATGGACCACCATGCTTGATTGGAAAAGGTAAGTAACAGTATGCCCCAACAAGCGCTATTAGTGATTCTTGTTTCATGTCATGTGGTGGCAGATAGTAAGAGTGGGTGTTTATTGTTAAGCTATAATTATTATGCTTTGTTGGAAAATGGGTTATTGGTAAGGGCAGGTAAGTACCTACACTTAACAATAGGCCACTAACCTCCACTTAGTTCCAGTTAGGTCTCAGTAAATTAAACCTAGCTCTTGGTAGCTTGGCAATGAGCGACAAGGCTTAACTTGGGAGACAAAGTGTAAAGCATTCAAATATCACAAAACAGTAATTATTTAAAACAGAGGAAACAGTTTAAAAATCCAAAATCAATTTATTAAATATAGGAAATATTTTTAGTTTTAAAAGGACACCAAAATGAATAGAATCGGATAAGGGGAACTGGAGATATGATTTTTTAAAGAATTAATGCTTTCTAGCGCATGGAAACAAAAAGCGGCAATATGGTCATCTGGTCGCACCTCGACCGGGGCAAAGTCAAAGTTTAAGGCCGACCGCGTTGGAGCCCGGCTCGGTTACAGCCCGCGGGAGGCCTCGGCCAAAAGTTTACCTTAGGATTTAGTCGTTTTTCTGGAGATTTTCTTCAGCGGGACGAACCTCCCAGTCCAATCCGCCCTCCTGGAACTCTTCTTCGGATACGCGTCGCGGGAGTCCGCGTGGAGATTTTTACCTTCGAACTGTTGTTTTTTCAAGGTGAAAATCCTTCGACCGGAGCAAACCTGAATCTTGATCCTACGTCCTTGGAGCCCTCTTCAGATACACTGCCTGGGAGGTCCCGGTCAACTTCCTACGTTTGGACTGAGTCACTTTTTTGGAGATTTTCTTCACCGGGATGAACCTACAAGTCAGGCACGATCACGGTTGAAGCAAGCCAGCTATAGTTGCCGCAGCGGGTCGGTCCCTCTTTGGAGTTTTTTTCTAAAAGTTCTCCAAAGTTCTCCAAACTTCTGGATCTTCTTCGAGATGTTCTTTTAAGGTTCTTTTGACGTCCACATTTCACCCCAAGGTTCCAAAAGCTCTGAGATGCTCCTTGAGGGTGCGGACTACAACTCCCAGAATGCACCTGGCGCTAACGCCTTTTTGGCCACTGGGCAGTGGTCAGCTGGTTGGTTTCTTCAGGAGTTGGTGCAGGGTACTCTGGTTAGCAAGTTTTCACCTGTAGCAAACAGGGAGTCCCTCCTTGAACCAGTTGAAGCCAGGCAAAGTCCTTCTTGTGGTGAAGTGCGCAGCTGGTACAGTCCTCCAGAGTGCAGTGTTCAGGTGCAGGCCAGGGGTCCAGCAGGGCAGTCCTTCTTCTTCTGTAGTTCTTCCTTGTTGGAATCTGGTAGGGATCTGGTAGGGAACTGAGGTGTGGGTGCAGGTCTGCCAGTGTTATCCTTGCTCCTGGGTGAAAAACAGGGGGGGGTCCTGGTTCTCCAATGAGGGGCAGGGTCCTTCCCCCTGTGATGACCACTTTCTGTGAAGTGTGGCAAAAATCAATCCCAGGGAGCAACATTCCTCAAAAATACATCATGGCTGAAATTGATTTTTGGAGGTTACATCTGGCTGAGCCCACCCACTGGTGTGGCTAAAAATCCTAAACACACCCCTCTCCTGCCGTCTTCTTATCTAATCAAGGGGGCACCTAATTGTCTGGGTTTGCCGGATGTGAGGGTGTTACTGGATTGCTCCAAATGTCCTTCCCTGCCTTTTAAAGACTAGTTTGGCAGCCCTCCCCCTTCCGTCTTCCCCATCTGCTGAGGGAAGATCTTCCCCCCCAGGCACATCTCTTTGGGTTGAGCCAGGCCACTTCACACCTCATCAAGGCAGCCTGGCCTGGCTGCCAGAGGCTGGCCAATCAGAGCAAAGCAGCAAAGACACTGCAGGGCTGAAGATGGCAACTTTTCAGGTAAAGTTTAAAACTCCTTACCTGAACAAGTTATATTAAATCCAACAACTGGAAGTTGTGGGATTTCTTATAACAATTAATTTGATACCAAACTTGTGGTATCTGTTACTTAAGGGGACTTTTAAAATTAAAATAAAGTCTCCCCATTCTAGCCTATGGAGGCCATTCACTACACTGAGGGAACAACAAATTTGGCTGTTTTACCTCACCAGGGCTTTTAAACCTATTTTTATAAGGTCCCTGCTTATAGTTACATGGCATCCATCCCTAGGGGCACATAGGGCACAACTTAGGGGTGACATATGTAGAAATAAGGTAGTTTAAGGCTTTGAAACTACTTTTAATTCCAAAGCCGAATTTGCATGTAACTTTAATTTAAAAGCAGCCAGCAAGGCAGGCCTGCCTTTAAAATGACACTGGGCACTTCAGAAGTGCACCTAAGGGTGCACTACCTAAGCTGGGGTCCCTAAACCTACATGCACTACCATATAATAGAGACTTATAAGTAGGTTGACTTAGCCAATTATAATTAGCCTAATTTGCATATTGATTGTACACAGAGCACAGGCCCCTGGACTGGTTAGCAGCATCCAGGGCACCATCAGAGTCAGGAAAACACCAGCAAAAAGTGAAAAATGGGGGCAAAAAGTTAGGGGGCCTCTGCAATGAGTCCTGTTTTCTCACATGCTTAATTGTGTTCGCAATTGATTTACAACGCTGCCTGCCATTTTTTTCCTGAAGGTGACTTTTCTTTTTTTTTTCTTTCCCTTTGACATATAGCGAGATTTGTTTGCCGGTTTCACACTACTTTGCTTTCTGGTTCACATTCCTCAAGGATCCAAACAGTCTATTTAGTTAACAAACACAAATCTAGTCTACACAAAAAAGATATTCAATGCTTCTCTTGTTGTTAAACACAGGTATGCTGTACAGGTCGCTCTATCTCAATTGGGTTGGGAGACTGGGACTCTCTGGAGGAGTTGGTACAGAGTTGGACATCATTTTTATTCACAATCAGGAGGATGATTGAAGGACTAAGAGTGCGAATTCACAACTTTAACAACTGCCAGTTGAAGGAAGTTATCAACTTCATGGAAATCAACATGAATTGTGGAGTGGTGGGAGGAGCGTTAATTACGTGACTTGGGAAATGCAATGCTGCTGCGTGTGTGTGCTGGCTGGCTCAAATTTTAAACTATGTAGTTGGGTGGGGGCCTGTTGTTGTAGGTAACTGGAAGAGACAGACATGTGATCGATGATGTGATGTCACATGCACCATCACTTTATGCACATGCTCTAGACCAAATGTTATGATGATCATGACAGTTGCGAGTTTGATCATCCCAACATACATGCAGCCACTTGTCTTTGATTGTTGGTTGTTGTAATTGCTCTCACTTATTTGATCGCACATCAGTCATAAAATTAATGATTGCAAAGGACTATGGTCTTGCTCTACCTCCTCTGAGTCGTCTTGGTAAATTACTCCTCATGAAACTTACCTTCCATTTTATCCTTCTTGATTCTACAATATAATAATTTCTGTTTACTTTTGCAATCCGCAGTCCTTCTCTTCTCCTGCACAAAATGCAAAAGCACCATAACACTCATGTGTACCTTATCGGACCGCTTCAGCTAGGCAGGCACTCAATATTGATGGAGCAATCCAAGAAGAATACAGATGCCCCACCCAATTTGTTAATATGGACTGGAATCATTTTGTGTGTTAGCTTCACTCCAACTTTATTTGTATTTACTATTTTGCAAACCTAGGTGACAGAACATTTAAATATATATATATATATATATATATATATATATATATATATATATATATATATATATATATATATATATATATATAAAATACCTTGGGTCACTCTGGGACTGATGGAATTTTTTAAATTTAATTAATTAACTGTGTCATACTCATTCATTTCTATTCCTTCCACAACAGGGTGCGGATCATTGCCCAAATGAATATTGTGTTTGTCTAGTGTTTGCCTTTTTATCACACCTTTCCCTAAACCTCCTTTCCCATCCATTGATCAAATCGTTCACCCTTTTCCCCAGGCTGTGTGATTTATTGAGGTGTGACTTAATAATTTGCACCATTATTTAATCACACACCTGGTGGAGCGGATTCAGTGGAAGCAACACCAACTCAGTGTGCAGGATCTTCAGTTGAGTTCACCTAGGTGGGAGTCAGACCTCTCGTCCAATGCCTTCACTGTTAGTGTGCTAGCATGCTGCTACTACGACCACCATGGCACCTTAGGAAACCGTGCAGTCCTCACTTCATCTATTCAGGGAAGAGAACTATTAAGCATTGTTGTACTTTTAGCCATAGGTATTGTAATAGTCAGTGGCAAATCCCCCCCAACTCCTTATGGGTCAAATACAGTTGCAGACTAAAGTGCAGAGACTAGGGGATTAGTAGGACAAGGGTACCTAACCACATAACTAATTATTACACACTATCAGCAGATTTTAAAAACACGCTGTGCTAAAATGCAGCAGTGAGAAGTAAAACAAACACCCCAAAAAAGATTTGAGGCCTACATAACATTATATAAATATTTATTCATGCTAACAAGAAGAATGTAAAGAATAAATCTACCCCTACCTCCCACAAACTGGCTCCCCCTTCTCCCCAAACAAATCTCTCTGTCCCTAACCAATGTCTAAAAAAACCTTTATTGTCCATGAAAAAAGAAAACAAAGTCCAACAGCTCTGAACCCAAAAACCCATTCCCACTCTCTCTGCCCACAAAAAGCCCCACCCACCAAAAAAAATGTTAAAAAAGGGACAGATGAGGGCACTAACGGCGGGACTGGATTTGTTTGAGGAGCGTTTTGTGCATGCCAGCCTGGCTTCTATTCACACCAGCCTTCTCAGGACACGATTTGAAAAGTTGTGTCTAAGAGAGGGGCAACAGTGATGGAATATCAGAGGGTGGCTGCTAGCAAACTGCAGTGCCAGTTTTGAGAGGCTGGAGGCCCTGGGGACTGGCTGGGGCCCTGGGCATTGGTAGAAGCTGCTGCTGCCTCCTCCTCCGCCTCCTCTTCCAGGACCACCAACTGCTGATATTTAGCCCCAATGGCCTCCAGCTTCTGCTGCCGCAGCCGGGCTCCTATTTCCTGCTGTGATGGTGGACTAGCAGGAATAGCTATATTGAGCAAGAAAAAAGAGAAGTTATAAACAATGCTTTGTGCAAAACACTTGTTTAAAATTATATAGTGGCACAGAAGCAGTAGATTTGCTGGTCACCTCAGGCCATTCGATTTAAATTTGAATAGAGTCACAGCCATTATGCACTATGGAGTACAAGTATTCTTCTCTCTCATGTTGTGCAAAATTAATGGAGGCATGCTAGCTCAGCTGGCGCCCAGGCCCTAGTCATAATTGTTACTCTCTGTAGCAGGGGGCAGCTGTAATAGCCAATTATCTTATTCCAATGGCTCTGCTCTTCTCCAAAATGCCTTTCAATTTTACTCTGACTACAAGGCACATGAATACTAAGAATGATGCAAGCCACATACTATAATAAAATCAAAAATCAATCATGCAGACATCCTGTATGCCGTAAGTAGATGGTGGGAAATCCAATGCACTGCAGTACACGGAAAGGAATCAGATTAAGGAACAGGATATATAGATTGTTTTTGGCAAGTTTGTCATGGACTACCGCATCCTCAAAATTAAAGTCTCTTACTTAGTCCCACAGTACTCTCTGTCCTCTCTTTGTCACTCTCCTCCTCCACACTTTGTAATAATAATGACTTTTTTCCAACAAAATATATTTGCTTGGCACTAAGGAAAGGAATCTTAACTTACTGTACTGCAGGGTAAGTTAAAGGGGATTAGGCTGGGTAGGTATAGTAGATGCTTTACTGATCAATTCATCATCATCATGTGCCTAAGGTTGTGTTTGTTTAGTAGTGTGGGTCACTGTCATGTGTGGTTGGCAAATGGTGAAAGAGAAAAATATGAACAGATGTAAATCCATTATGGAAGCCATAATGTAATATATCTCTTGGCTAATAAAATGTGGCACAAGCAAAGAATGGATTTTTCAATTGTTTTGAGCGCACAGCCAGGGACACTCTCTCTCAGTGCTGCCTATGCTCCCAGAGGCTGTACCCATCCCCGGGCATGTCACCTGCTGCCAGGGTGGAGGGAAGGTTGCAATGAAAAAGAAAAAACTAATGCTGCCACCTCCACCTCTGAAAAAATGGCGTGGGGCTGCACCCCTTTGCAGCACCACTTGCAAGGAAGCGGCTGCCAGTGGTGGTTTGGTGGGGGTCTGCCATTGCCACTCCCTTGCTCTGCAACGGCGCTGAGCACTTGGGGGGAGATAGGAAAAAGGAAGGAGAGGAAAAAATTAAGAAAGTAAAGCAAAAAAGTTAAAACATTCAAAAATAATGAAAAGACACTATAAAAAACATAAAATATAAAAACACAAATAGACAGGGTATGATTATAAATAAAAATTAGGGGAAAATACATTTAAAAACTGTGGGATTAAAGAATTTTAAAAGGGATAAAAGTAGGACACAGCACCAAAACAAAGCAAAAATCAAGTTGGCCAAGCCCATGCGTACCATGTGGTGCCAGTCACATGAGAATTCCAGCGTGAGTACGCATGCCCACGCCATAATTACAAAGTGGCACAATGCATTCATTGTGCCACTTTGTAACCCCCTGCACCACATTATGCCTGTGCCAGGCATACTGCATGTAAAGAAGGGCATTCCGGGATAAGGAGGCCCACCAAAATGGTAGAGTGAAATTTAAAAGATTTCACTGTGCCATTTTTGGTGTCATTTATAACACCTGCTCAGATCAGGTGTTAAAATGACGCACCCATAGAAACCTATGGGCCTCCTTGCACTTTGCTACACTAGCATCAATTTTTTGAACGCTAGTGTAGCAAACCATAATAGCGTATAAAATGTTGACCCTATTGTGTTAACGACCACGGTGGTGCACAGTTTTATAAATACAGCTCAAACATGGTGTTATTAAGTGCGAGTCGGGGGGTGCAGAAAAAGTGGCGCATCAGCTCTGATGCACAACTTTTTCATAAATATGGGCCTGAGTGTGGGAGCACAGGCTAGATGTGATTGAGTGGAGCAGTATCTTACCAGTGGACTGTGGCAGCTGCCGCATATGTCAAGGGAGGATGACGGGGGACGACAGGGAAAACAACATTTAAAAGATTAAGAAAACACTTACCTCGCATCGCCTGTCTCCCGCCGCCATCTCCTGCCATCTTTCTCCTCTTGTGGTGCCCCAGCATTCGCTGGGACTCCAGCACAGGCTCCCCAGAAATCCTGGAGCTGCTTACATGCTAAACATGTAGGCCGACCAAACACATGTCACTTAGGTGCACTCTCCCCACCCTCCACGTCCCCGTGGCCCAGGCCCAACCCTCCCTGGAGTGGCCCAGGCCCAACCCTCCCTCCCATGGAAAAATAATGAAAAATGAAACAATAGCAAGCTATTGTTTTATTTTTCATTTGCTGGCTCAGAAAGGGGGATGATGCCACTGCGGAGGAGCCACCCCACCATTGGATGTGAGATCCCCACCAAGCAGACATTTCATATTATGCTAGGCAGAACTTGCCCAGTAGAGTGGTGGCACAGGGAAGGTCCTCTAGTTATCTTTCTAGCTGGCAGGCCAACCTCTAATGTTTAAATAACCTCATTATTTTTTTTAAACAATTACTGAACACTTTTAATATACTTGCTCCACTCATAGTCTCTATGAATTTGTAGCAAAAAAGTTTAGCACCCTGTCTTTAGTAATCAGAGGTCACTTAACACATAGGCCCTCGGTGTTAAAGCGGCGGTAATACCGCAAACAGGCCAGCGGAAAAAAATGGGATTACGACCGTGGCGGAAACCGCCAACATAGACAGCCACTTTAACACTCCGACCGCCACGGCGGTAGAAACAAACATTGCGGCGGTCACCGCCAACAGACAGGTGGGAGACAAAGTACTGCCCACCCTATTACAAGAGGCCTATCCGTCACCTTTTCCGGGGTGGAACCAATGCTATCCAAAGCACGGCAGTACACAGAAGGGAAAACACTTACCTCTCGACACCGGATGAGGAACCAGGACACCATGGAGCCCGAACTACACATACTGCCCATGTTGGTTTAGCTCCTCTTCTACGAACGGCGGCGGCGGCGACCACAGTGAGTACTGCACCTACAACATAGGGGAGGGGGGGAAAGAGAGTGACACACACATGCAACACACAACACCCCCACCCTCACACACAACAGACACACAAATACATGCAGTAACATTACATATACACCCTCCCACCCCCTGGAAGAACGCAAGGACAAAAGGAAATTATTGTAACCATTGTAATGAAGAAAATCCATTATTCCAAAGTCAAAATTCAGTATATACAAATATATACACCAACTACACAAGTCCAGATAGTGTACTAATCATTGTCTGTGGACCACTGGGACCAAAATGCATGGGCGAGGCCCACACATGATACCTGACTGGAAAACGGAGAGAACACTGCTGGGGCATCAGATCGAAAATATACAGCCACCTCAGGGGGAGGGGGAAGGGGGGCACCTCAGCCTGATGAACACATGACGCCACTGCTGCACGAGGGAGCTCCATGCCCATTGATGTACCCTGGGGAGTGCAAAGCCACAGTCTCTCAAGTCTCTCCAGTGGGTGGGTTGCCCACTGCTTTATCCTAGGGAGTGCAAAGCCACAGTCTTTCAAGTCTCTCCAGTGGGTGGGTTGCCCACTGCTTTATCCTGGTGAGTGCAAAGCCACAGTCTCTCAAGTCTCTCCAGTTGGTGGTTTGCCCACTGCTTCATCCTGGGAAGTGCAAAACCACAGTCTCTAAAGTCTCTCCAGTGGGTGGTTTTCCCACTGCTTTATCCTGGGGAGTGCAAAGCCACAGTCTCTCAAGACTCTCCAGTGGGTGGTTTGCCCACTGCTTCATCCTGGGGAGTGCAAAGCCACAGTCTCTCAAGTCTCTCCAGTGGGTGGTTGCCCAATGCTGCATCCTGGGGAGTGCAAAGCTACAGTCTCTCAAGTCTCTCCAGTGGGTGGTTTGCCCACTGCTTCATCCTGGGGAGTGCAAAGCCACAGTCTCTCAAGTCTCTCCAGTGGGTGGTTTGCCCACTGCTTTATCCTGGGGAGTGCAAAGCCACAGTCTCTCAAGTTGATGTGATTCTCCACTGGTTCTGGAGGGGGCCTTGTGCCCAGAGTGCTTCATCCTGCCAAGGACTGAGGTAGTGGATGTCATTCTCCACTGGTTCTGGAGGGGCCTGGTGGCCAGAGTGTTCCATGTGCAGTGTGGCCGGTACAATTCCCTCACCTGGGTGTGCATGCCACGAGATTTGCGAGGTTCAGGTAGCATGACACGCCATGGAGACAGCAAAATACCTCACACTGCTGCAGCTGCGCCTTCCACCTGCAGGTGTAAACAGTGATGGAGGAAATGCCTCATGGGAGCTGCCCAGGGTCCAGGAACTCTCCTGCATCCTCAGACAACTGACCACTGGGGATGGTAGCCATGTCAACCGTGGTGCCTGTGTCTGGGGATGCCGCGGGTCCGGTGGCAGTGCTTGCGGCGGAGTCTGTTGTGGCGGTGTTTGCGGCGGTGCTGGCGGCTGAGCATGGGTCAGCACCTGCAGAGGGACACAGCAGGACGTTTCCTGTAGCCTCGGACAGCTGCCCACTGAAGAAGAGGCTGGGGACTGTCGCTAAGGCTGTAGACGTGCCGGGGCGGTGCAGGTGGCGGTGCTTGCGGCGGTGTCTGTTGCGGCTGTACTTTTGGCGGTGTGTGTTGCAGCGGTGCTTTCGGCGGTGCTGGCGGCAGTGCTGGCAGCGGTGCATGGGTCAGCACCTACAGAGGGACACAGCAGGATGTTTCCTGCAGCCTAGGATGGCTGCCCACTGGGGAAGAGGCTGGGGACTGTCGCTGAGGCTGTAGACATGCCAGGGCGGTGCAGGTGGCGGTGCAGGTGGTGGTTGTGGTGGCGGGGCAGTTAGCGGTGTTCGCCGCCGGGTGGTCGTGGACAGAAAGTGTGACACTGGTCCCTCAGTCGGTGCGGCCATGCCTCTCCTGACCTGCTCTTCAGCTTGTGGCCCTTCCCCAGCTTTGATGGTGCTGCAGTTGTCTTGCCACTATCTCCTTTGGTTTTTGCTGAGCCCTTGGTGGCTGGTACTTTTGGCTTCTCCCTCCAGGATGTGGGCACCTTTTTCACCTTGGCAGGTGGCGGAATGTCATTGCCCTCGCTACGTGGCACACTGGCAGCCCTGATGGGTGGCACACTCCATGACCCCGCAGTTGCTGGCACCACTGTGCCTGGGGATGTTTCCTGCAGCCTAGGATGGCTGCCCACTAGGGAAGAGGCTGGGGACTGTCGCTGAGGCTGTAGACATGCCAGGGCGGTGCAGGTGGCGGTGCAGGTGGTGGTTGTGGTGGCGGGGCAGTTAGCGGTGTTCGCCGCCGGGTGGTCGTGGACAGAAAGTGTGACACTGGTCCCTCAGTCGGTGCGGCCATGCCCTCTCCTGACCTGCTCTTCAGCTTGTGGCCCTTCCCCAGCTTTGATGGTGCTGCAGTTGTCTTGCCACTATCTCCTTTGGTTTTTGCTGAGCCCTTGGTGGCTGGTACTTTTGGCTTCTCCCTACAGGATGTGGGCACCTTTTTCACCTTGGCAGGTGGCGGAATGTCCTTGCCCTCGCTACGTGGCACACTGGCAGCCCTGGTGGGTGGCACACTCCATGACCCCGCAGTTGCTGGCACCACTGTGCCTGGGGATTTGGTGGTTGAGGTGCTGGGCTGGGACCTGGGAAGCCTGGCCCTAGGGGATGGACGGAAGGGGTGAGGTATTGGGAAGAGGTCAATGTTAGCCAGGAAGAGTTTTTTAGACACACTGGGACGGGAAGATGGATGGGGTTTGGGAGTTGAGGTAGAGGTAGTGGTTGTAGGAGGTGTACGTCTGCTGAATTTGGGTGAAGGTGCATGGACCTGAGGCTGTTGTGAGGTGGGTGGGTGTGTGCCTGCGTTTGTGTACTTTGGGAGGAGGGCTCACAGACACACTGGGAGAGGACACTGGGGATGTGTGAATGGTAGTGGGGGTGGTGAGTGCACGTGAGCGGTGTGTGGTGATGGGCGTGCTGGTGATGGAGGCAGTGGCTGAGTATGTACTGCATGTAGGTGTGAGTGGAGATGAGACAGGGAGGGAGGAGGAAGACGTGGAGGAGAGGGACACAGTGGAGGCAGTGGATGTTGCTGTGTCTGCATAGGGATGGTGCTTGTGTGAGTGCCTGTGGGATGTGTGGTGCTTATGTTTGCCTGAGCCACTCTTGTGTGTTGATTAGTGTGCATGCTGGTCTGATGGTGTGCTTGGGATAGGCTGAGATACAGGGGATTTGGTACGGGAGAGGAAGTTGGAGGGGGGAGGCTGGACACAGGGACAATGGCTGCCATCAGTGCTGAGGCCAGAGCCTGAAATGCTCTCTGTTGGGCTGCCTGCCCAGAATGAATGCCCTCCAGGTATGCATTTGTTTGTTGCAAATGCCTCTCTACACCCTGGATGGCATTCACAATGGTAGATTGCCCAACAGTGAGGGATCTCAGGAGGTCCATAGCCTCCTCACTGAGGGCAGCAGGGATGACTGGGGCAGGGCCTGAGGTGCCTGAGGTGAAGGAGATGCCCACCCTCCTTGGTGAGCGGGCACAGGACACACACTGAGGGGCTGCTGGGAGGGCGGTGCTGGTGGGGGGGGGCGGCTGTACCTATTGATGCGGTGGGCACAGAGGTGCCCGCCACCGCAAGGGAGCTCCCATCAGAGGAGGAGTCGCTGTCACTGCTGTCTGCTCCTGTTACCACCATGGATCTCCCCTCGCCCTCCGTCCCACTGGTGGCTTCAGACTCTGTTGTTTCACCCTCCAGGGCCAAGTGGGTTGCAGCTCCATCCTGCTCTGGTGCCAATGGTCCTCTGCTTGATGATGCTATTGCACACAAGAACAGGGAAACCATAAAAAGGGGGGGGGAGACAGAAGAAAGACATGGTCAGTGCATGTAACACCACTACCGTTGGCGGACAGAACACACAGGGAGCAGCCCTCTGCACTACGCCATGCACTAACAGTTCATAGAAATTTCAGCTGACCATGGGGTACGAGGCCTAAGGTCAATTGCTGGACTCCTGAAAGTCACAGGAGCCTGACTAAGTGTAGATGGCTCTTACCACTGGTGGGGTGTGGGTGCCACATAGCCTGCCCCACAAGGGACCTTGCCTACCAACTTCGCTCTGGCCTAGGGGAACCCACTGACCACCTCCCCCACCCAGACACCTTGTAATGCGCGTAGAGCCAGCTGAATGAGAGTGTACTCACCCCCTTGTGGCTGCTGTGATGCCCTCAAGCACCAATCCAACTCCAGATAGGCCCCCGCCAGGATCCAGAACATCAGGGGGGTCATGGTGCGACAGGTACCCCTCCCACGTGGGGAGGCAATCCCCAGCTGGGCCTCCGCTGTCTTCTTGCTCCAGCGGCGCAGGTCCTCCCATCTTTTACGGCAGTGGGTGCTCGTCTGTGGTAGACCCCCAGGGTCCGGACGTCCTTGGCGATGGCACGCCAAATACCCTTCTTCTGGTGGGCGCTGACCTAAAGGAATGGTACAGGGGGAAAGGAAATTACTTACCCGTCCGGACCATCATACTCATTGCCCCCCAGTTCCCACCCTTGCCCTGACGCACATTCACTCCCCATCCGCACATGCAGGCCTCAGCCCCCGCCCCATGTATCTTCCATCCACACCACTCAAAACAGGCATTGCCCATGCAGCATGCTCACAGTGTACTCACCTGTTTGTCTGGAGGACCGTACAGTTGCGTGTACTGGCGGAGGACCCCATCCACTAGTTTCTCCAACTCCTCCCCAGACACATGAGCCATCATTGCTTCCAGACTGAGGTCACAGCAGCACTTGCAGTGTAGGTCCTTTCCTGTTGAAGGTCAGGTATCAAGTGAGGGAACAGACAGAAAATGGCAGTCACCTCGGCGGCGGTGCGTACAGTCACCGCTGGCGTACATCGTTATTGGCTTCTGGAACCCATAGGGCCCAATGTTAACCAATGTAGAATTGCGCCGCTGTCTTCGACCGCCCACCGCAACGGTGTATAACACCAGCGCAGTTAACTCATATCCCCTTGTCCCACCTTACAGGTCAGGCATCCGCCATTTCAGGAGGCCACATGGGATGGATGATAACTGCGTCAGACCTATCTAGGCCGGGAATATAGACAGATACCGGCACATTGCAGATTAATAACGTTTCTGAAAATAAGACATTGTGATGCCTCAGTGTTGGATGACTCTCTGCTCGCTGTTCTCCTCCATAGGGCACGTCCACTGCGGCAGGTGATGAGATGGTGGCATCCTCCGGTGTACAGATCCCTGGTGGACCTGTCAACAATGGAAGAGAGACACATCCTGGTCACATACAGACTTGATCGTGCAACAATCCAGGAACTGTGTGCCCAGTTGGAACAAGGACCTGATGTCAGCTATCTGCCATCCTACGGGAATTCCCCCTCCAGTGCAGGTCCTGTCTGTACTCCATTTCCTGGCCAGTGGGTCTTTTCAAACAACAGTGGCCATGGCATCAGCGATGTCCCAGCCAATGTTCTCTAACGTGTTGTCCAGAGTCTTGTCTGCCCTGCTGAAACACATGCTCAGCTACATCGTTTTCCCTCAGATGGAGGATTTGCCCACAGTGAAAGAGGACTTCAATGCCCTCGGACATATCCCTAACATCATTGGTGCCATTGATGGTACACATGTGGCATTTGTACCCCCGCAGAAATGGACAGGTGTACAGAAACCAGAAGAGCTACCATTTTATGAATGTGCAGATGGTGTGTTATGCAGACCAGTACCTCTCCCATGTCAATGCCAAGTATCCTGGCTCTGTGCATGACGCTTGCATTTTGAGGAATAGCAGCATCCCTTATGTGATGGGCCAATTCCTGAGGCAACGTGTGTGGCTAATAGGTGAGGCCAAGGTCCCAATACAGTTGACATCGGTTTCTGGGTATGGGGCTGTCCCTAAGGGTTAGTGTGTGTCTAACAGTTGTCCCTCGACATTTGCAGGAGACTCTGGTTACCCTAACCTGTCATGGCTACTTACCCCAGTGAGGAATCCCAGGACAAGGGCAGAGGAACGTTACAATGAGGCACATGGGTGAAGTAGGAGGGTGATCGAACGCACCTTCGGCCTCCTGAAGGCCAGATTCCAGTGCCTCCATCTGACAGGTGGCTCCCTATACTACTCACCGAAGAAGTTGTGCCAGATAATCGTGGCCTGCTGTATGCTGCACAACCTGGCTTTGCTTCGCCAGGTGCCTTTTCTGCAGGAGGATGGGCCAGATGTTGGTCTTGTGGCAGCTGTGGAGCCTGTGGACAGTGAAGAAGAGGAGACAGAAGAAGAGGATATCGACAACCGAAACAACATCATCATGCAATACTTCCAGTGAGACACAGGTACGAAGATGCCACTGCTTCCCACATCTCATTCTATTGTTGGAACTAGCATAAGTGTGTCATTTTCATTTAGTGTATGGACCCTGACTTGTCACTTTGACTTTCCATTTCACAGATTTGGGTCCCACTTTGTGCCCTCTGCTATGTTTACTGCTGGCCTACAGCTGTGCTACATTGGTTTGTGAACAAGTAAATTGACATTGCTATATTCCATAGTTATTGCAATTACACATTTGTGAAAGCACAGACTGACTCCAGATTGTTTTGTGATTGAAGTGTGTTTATTCCTGTGCTAATAAGTGGAGGGGGTTGTAAAATGGGCTGGGGGATGGTGGAGGAATGTCCAAGGCAGAGTCCAATCCATTTGTTTCACAGGTGCATTGTCCAAAGGGACATGGGAAGTGGAGCAATGGAAGTTTAAGGATGGACAGGGTGACATAGTGGGACAGAAGGGTGACATTCAGGGGGGTCTCATTTCCTGGCGGGGGTCTTGGCAATGTTCTCTGTCTTGTTCCTCAGGGACCATTTGCGGGGTGGTTCTCCATCTGCAGGGGGTGGGGAGCTGTTGTCCTGTTGTTCCTGTGGTGGTGCCTCCTGTCCACTAGCGCCGGCAGAGGTGGAGGGCTGTTCATCAACCAGGCTAGTGTCAGGGGCCCCTTGGTGTTCCAGTGTGTCCCTCCTCATGTTGACAAGGTCTGCCAGCACCCCTGCAAGGGTGACCATGGTGGTGTTAATGGACTTCAAGTCCTCCCTGATCCCAAGGCAGTGTTCCTCCTGCAGCCGCTGGGTCTCCTGAAATTTGGACAGTACTTTTGCCATTGTCTACTGGGAATGATGTTAAACTCCCATGATGTTGGAAAGTGCCTCGTGGAGAGTGGGTTCCCTGGGCCTGTCCTCCCCCTGTCACACAGCAGTCCTCCCAGTTTCCCTGTTATCCTGTGAATCTGTACCCTGAACCGTGTGCCCACTGCCCCCAGGTCTCTGATTTTCTTGGGTTGGTGGGTTTGCCTGGGTTCCCTGTAGTGGTGGACACACTGCTGATTGACGTGTCCTGGGGACATAGGGATGGGCCCGCTGTGTGGGTGCTGTGCTGGTGTTTCCTGAGGGGGGAGGGTCTGTGGTTGCTTGTGACAGTGTCAGGGGAACCGACTGTCCTGAGGTCCCAGATGAACCGGGTTTGTCATCTTGATCCAATTTTGCAGAGCTGCTGTCATCACCTTGGGGCTCTTCTTTGGGGGGACTGGATATGTCTGGCACCTCCTGCCCAGGTGACGTTGGGTAGGGGTCCTGTTGAGGTGTAAATGCATAATTATAGTATCTCTGTGTGCCATTGTGTGCAATGGGTGAGTGACCCTCTCCTCCAGTGCTTGCTTTATTGGCTTGGCCCTTGTGTGATTGGTGACTTTGGGGCATGAGTGAGTCTCTGTAGTGGACATGCTTGGGTGATGGGTGTCCATGCATTGGTGTCACATGCAGGGCTTGGTTTTGGGATGTATGGGTTGTGTTGGTGGGGTATCTGTGGGTTGTTGAGGTGATGGGTGTGAGGGTAAGGGCGGGAGTATGTGATGGCATGCAGGTGGGGTGGGGTGGGTAAGGTAGTAAATATTTGCCTTACCAGAGTCCAGTCCTCCTGCTACTCCTGCCAGCCCCTCAGGATGCAGTTTTGCCAAGACTTGCTCCTCCCATGTTGTTAGTTGTAGGGGAGGAGGTGGGGGTCCACCTCCAGTCCTCTGTACAGCAATCTGGTGTCTAGAGACCACGGAACGCACCTTCACCCGTAGGTCGTTCCACCTCTTTCTGATGTCATCCCTAGTTCTTGGATGCTGTCCTCCTGCGTTGACCCTGTCGATAATTCTGCACCATAGCTCCATCTTTCTTGCAATGGAGGTCTGCTACACCTGTGATCCGAATAGCCGTGGCTCTACCCGGACGATTTCCTCCACCATGACCCTGAGCTCCTTCTCAAAAAACCTGGGGTGTCGTTGAGATGCCATGATGTGGTGTGCGTGATGTTTGAGGTGGTGTCTGTTGTGATGTGTGAGGGTGTGTGTTAGTGTGTGTTGTTTGAGGTTCGTGGACGTTGTGTAAGTGATGGTGTTATGTGTCTGTGGATGCTGGTGTTGTTTTAGGTAGTGTCTCTCTCTGGCCTGCTTTCAAAATTCTGGTAGTAAGGGTTTGTGGGTGATGTGATTGTTTACTTTATATTGGATTGGGTTTGTGGGTGTGTATGTGTATCAGGTGTGTGTATTTCAAATTGTCAAATGTGGTTGTGTTTTGTATATGTGTGTGTATTTTGATTCATGGGTCGTGATAGTGTGGGCGTATTCCTGTTGGCGTGACGGTGTTGGTGTTGTTATCGCCAGTTTATCACTGACCTTTGGTGTGGCGGACTTGTGTGGGTGTCTGTATTGCGGCGGATTCCGGGCTGTGGGTCGTAATACCGTTAGAGGAATTCCGCAGCAGCAGTGGTTTGTTGGCGGTCTTCTGCACGGCGGTAAGCAGGATTTACCACCAGGGTTGTAATGAGGGCCATAATGAATTAACAGTACATATACATATAAATGAGTCCAGTGTGTATTTTTTTATTATGCAAGTGTAGGTTTTAGAGATCCCAATATTGCGCTATCCATACCCTGATAATTTCATGTTTTCTTCATGTCTGTGTCAGCCACATACTTATGTAAGACTTGGTTCAAGCATGCATGCATTGAGAGAACTGTGATTTTGAATGTGTGGTACAGTCACATTTGCTGGCCAACCAATTCTCTCCTGACAACTTCAGAAACTGGATACAAATACCTTGGAGCTGGCATCCTGTGTGTATGTGAGTACAGCAGTTGTGGCTTGCAGGGGTTACAAGGGGTGGGCAGCACGGGGGGAATATTAATAATTTTAAAAAATAAAGAAAAAAGAACTTACCTGTGAGTCGTGCAGCTGCATCTCTGTCTCCTCAGCAGGCAGTACAGGCTCCCTGCCTGCCTTGCGGCCAGTCCTGACACTGCTCAGAGCAGCGTTAGGATTGGCTGGGAATGCCCAACCAGGCGCTCCCAGGCAGACTGGGAGCCTGTGCTGCTCTCTCCAGCCTGGCAACACAGTGCTGGGCCAGAGAGAGCACAGTACGCATGTGTGTTTGGCTGCCCCGAGACAGCCGGCCAAACACACATGTGCACTGAGGGGAGTGTGCAGTTCATTCCTCTCATCCCCGTCATCCCCAATGCCCACCCCTTTAACATCGAAAGGATAATAAACTTAACACCAGATTTACAAGCCCTTAGCGCCTCATTTGTGGTAACATTGTTGCCGCAAACGTGACGCTGATGGGCAACTACCATAGCGGCATATTTACAAGGTGACTCAAACTAGGTTTGATCACCTTGTAAACCCTTTGCGCCACATCATGCATTTTATATGCATGATGTATGCAAAGTGGGTGTTCCCTTGTTAGAGGGTAGCTGAAATGGTGCAATGGAATCTACTAGAATAAAATGAGGCTCCAAATTATTTCAATGGGCCTCTTAACACTATACTGAATTAGAGTAATTTCTTTTGTTTACACTAATCTAGAATAGTGTTACAATGGCATCAAAACAATGACGCCATTGCACTTAACACGCATCATGGTGCGCCATATTGTAAATACATTGCTGCCATGGTGGCATTAGGGGACGCAAGGGAACTGCAAGAAAAGTCTTGGAAATATGGCCCTTTGTTTATTATCCTTTCCTTGATAAAGGATTTGCAGCGGTTGCTGCTGGCGTGGGGGGGTCACGATATTTAGAACTATATCCAGTCCCCCTCCCACATAGCACACCTAAACTCTGTAATGATTTCGAGAAATACGAGCACTGCGGGAGGGAACAGCTAGAGAACTATGTCCAACCTGATATAAATCCATAATAGTGAAAGTAGAAAAGATTGTGGCTGAGAAATCCCAGTTGTAGCTATTAAATACGGTTTTGAGAGAGAGAGAGAGGAGGGTGGGGGAGAGTGAGAGACTGTGTGTATGCGTGTGTTTGTTTGGAGAACAAAGGATGAAATGAGAATTTTTACTAACCTATTTGCTGAGGTGTCCCTACAGCTCTTTGGTTCAAAGATTGCTCGTTATGAATTTTCGAGACAGATTGATTTATCCGGCACTTTCATTGCGAGGGAAAAAACGGTAGAAATGCAACCACATCCTCCTTCCAGCAAACCGTTGGGGAGGAAAGTATTATGCAGAGATAATGGTGCAGATATGTGGGATTTCTATTACAATGCAGGCAGGCCAGATATTGGTTTGAAATACAATTGCATCCATGGCCTAGCTCGGTGATATTCGTTCGAGTTGGTAGCAAATGCAATCCATGTCTTCAAATGAACTCCGCAGTATCCGCCAGCTTTGAAAGCACTTATTTGAGCTGAATGTTATAAGGCGGCAGCGCTTCCGTTTAAAGGGGCTCATAAATGCCTCTCAGGGCTGGCACTGATTGCTCCCCGCCATAAAACTGGCAGCCGTCTGATGGGTTAGCATTTAACAAGAGCTCAGGTCTGTAAGTATAAAGTGCTGGGTGTATTTCATAGCACTTTTACACTTTGCCTTCCCGCTTTGGGAAAACGTGAACTTGAAAGAACACATCATTTTTTTGGTTATCGACATCTGGTCGATCCCATTGACGACTTGAATTCCACTCCACCATCCCTTCGAATAGGAAGTTTTTTTTTCTTCCAACCATTGATTCAAAATACTCCTTTGTTTAGTGCAATGTGAAATTTATATTTATATAGTTACGACACACGTTTATTCATGGGCAAGTAGGAAGAGACCCTTATCTATATTACCCTGAGCAAGACAGCTCTCCTTTAGAGGCCTGTGCTCTAGCAGAAATAGAGAGCCCCCCTTCCACTTTGCCCACACCAACCACAATTGTCTATACTAGTGAGAGAAGACAGTGCGTGTTAAAGGCCTTCTTTCATAATTTCTGTATTGTCCTCTTTTGTGAGAATTGTCTTTAGGCTGCTCCACATCGTAACACATACTGAACTTTTGAGACACTACAATACCTGCCACTGTGTGTCTTGGCGTCAGAACACTGTTGGGGATGAGCCTGGACATGTATTCTAGAGTTAAAGGAGCTGTCAGACACTTAGGGGTATATTTATCAAATATTCACGCAACACAACAAAGCAATCCACCTTGTACACTGCATGAAAAGGATAGGGCAGGAATGCACCTTAATTAACATTATATGGTGCACAAACTGCTGCCTAGAGTCAATGCAGTCACTCTTGCATTATGGTGCGAAGGTGCCTGCTTTGTAGATAGGATCAGTTTTGTGCAGGAAGGGACAACTTTTTGCACAAAAACAATCCTCTGGGTTTTTTCTTCTTTCTTCCTGTGCTGCCACCTGCAGCACTTGAAGAAAGAGGAAATAACGAGAAGGAATATGCATATTTCTCCTTGTTATGCCTTCCCTAGGCATACGTAGCATTTTGATGCATTTCCAAGTTTGCCACCAATGGTAAATCTGGGGATGTGCCAAAATCCATGGGTGATTGTGTGAGAACACCCATGCTTCACCCATGAAATGCTTTCCAGGGCAGAGTAATGCAAGGCAGCGTACTTGCACTGCCTTGCATTATTCCACATTTACCAAGCCACACAGGGTCAAGCAAAGTGGACTTGCTTGGCTTGGTAAATATCATTCTAGGTTTTGTATTACCCTTTCACCCCCTATGTGGCACAAGGTTGACACAAAACCATGGAAAATATGACCCTGAATCTCCTGAGCTCCTACTTCTTTTATTTATGTATGCTAGCATACTAGCATAAATTGTTGAGCATGAAGTGAATTTAGGAACGATGGGCAGATTTACTATCATTTTACACTGGTTTTGTGTCCTAAAAGTGATGGAAACCAGTGCAATTATTTTTTTTTAATTTACATTCAAACGCAAAACTTGCTTTGCCTTGGAAAGTTGTATGAAAGTAAAATAAAGCAATGCTTTGTGCTCCTGTACATTACTTTGCTTCATGGGTGTGTCCCCATGCAACCACACTTAGGGCCTCATTTTGGGGTTGGCGAGCGGGAAAGCCCGTCCACCAAACTACCGACAGGGTGTCTGTCATCGTAGTGGTGACCACCCCACCAGACTTATTAGGTGTTTCCCGCTAGGCTGACTGGCGGAAACCTCAGTTGCCACCTATCAGCCTAGCGGGACAAAAGGCAGCAGCGTTGTCTCTGGCTCGTAGTCGAGCTGGCGGCAATGTTGTCACCTGGAGGATGCACTAGCACCCTCACAATGCTCACTGTCCACAGACAGTGAGCATTGTCAGGGTGCCGGGCAGGGGGACCTGCATGGACAGTAAAGGGGACCCCTTTGGCCCCCTGCACCTGTTCTCTGCCAGCCTTTTCACGGTGACAAAACTGCCATGAAAAGTTTGGCAGAGAACCAGGTCATAATGAGCAAGGCGAGACTGCATGTACTGCTCCCCTGTCTGAGTGCAACCTCCGCCACTTCCAGGCCGGCAGGAACATGGATCCCAGCGGTTCTTGTGGTACCCTGGCAGTCTGACTGCCAGGGTCTTAATGTGACCGTCGGACTGCCACGGCAGAGGCTGTCCTGACTGCCACCATGAGTCTTAAGACCGCCAGCCTTGTAATGAGGCCCTTAGTTATGGTAAAAACAACAATCTGCTAACAAAAATAGCCAGGGTTTGACTCTAAAAATAACACCTCCTCTTTGAGTGTGGCATTCAGTAAAAGAAGAAATGTTTTTATTTCTCCAAACCTTTCTGTCATTGCATGTATGCACTGTACAGCACACATCCAACGTGTGAACAATGTTAAAGTTGGTCTTGCCATAATAATATGTATTGGAATTGATGGTTGAGTTGGATGTGAGTTTTCAGTTGTTCAGTAAATACATGGAAGTCAATATTGTGTGCCATTGAGTCATATAGATAATCAACAGCAGGGTCTAGAAGGCTGATCCCACTCCCAGAAAATCCACGAGCCCTTTAACCTACTATATATTTGCTTGGTTTGTTTGGAGAGTAACGATCAGACCCTTATTAAAACAGTGCCAGAGAGCCCTGATCATTTCTGTAAGCATTTTCAGTCGTTTCACATGATCCATTGTGCAATAGGCTACAGAGTCTGAAGAAATAATTCAGATTATTTGCTTTCATCAAGGATGATACGAAGGTCTTCCCTGATGTTAGCCTCTGTTCCTCCTGTAAGCCTCAAATGAAGTTCAAAGGATTGTAGTAAATAGTTGCTCTTTACATCTTGAAGTTGCCTTGTGACTTTCTCCATAGCTTTCCTAGTATAGAGCAGGTTCGAAAACATTTGGCAACTTGCCAGATTTTTAGAGTTTGCTGTTGCTTTTTCATTAGATGAATCATTGATTCAATTTATTTGGACGGGGCAAGTCCCTCATATGTAGATGCATTACTCATGCAATGGCTGTCACTAGACACAAGGAACTGATTCATCCAAGCTGCTTTGTTTGGTTCTAAATTCATGCTTTTAATAAATTATTCTTTGTTCTATTTTTTTGTTTGGGAAAATTCGAGCATAGAAGGAACGTGTAACAACTTGTAGCATGGTCAGAATACAGGAGTAGCTCCCAAATATTACTCATTAATTGTCAAATAGAACAAGGAGTTTCAGGAGATTAGGCAAGGGTCGTGGCGAATAAGGCTTGGTGGAAGAGGGAATAAAACAAAGGAGAAAAGCCGAGCTGGCTTGCAGAAAAAGTAAAGTAGTGGAAAGGAGTGGGTAGGAAAATACATGGTGAAGGGAAAATATTCAGGGACACACAAATCTTTATGGACAATATGAAACAGCATTACACAGTGTTAAACAACTAATGACAATATTGCACCTGAAATAGGACACATTTAAAATATGGGTATTAATGGTAATCGAAGGAAATGTAAGGAAGGAGTGAGACATAACCTGAGGGCCCAGGGTGTTTGGTGGCAAACAGAGATGTCACCGAGAGCGTCCATGTGATGGTCATTTAGACACCAGCCCCCAAAATGATTAAAGACATGAAACCAATCACCCAATAAATATTTGAGACAACGACTCTGTTAGATAACAATTCTGTGTGTTTCAAGGCCATGTTAGTGACACCAGCAACATCGTGTTAAAAGGCCAACTGTGCTGATGGTTGGAAGGCATTGCCCCTGAAATCATTGATGGATTTCCTTAAGTAAGAGAGCTATAGTTCAATGATGGGACATGTCTGTTAGCATTGGTGCAAATCACAGATCGATATGCTGCATCACCAGCACTATGAGTCATGACTGTGAAAGAGCAGAATTTCAATCTGGCCTCTTTCAGTTCCTTGTCATGCAAAGCCAGGAGTTCAGACCATTTCTCCTTGTAATGTTCAAGAAAACATTGGGTGGGCCACCTGAAGCATTTATCTTTCTTTACAGCAGTTCAAAGATAAGTGTACTGCAAAGGCCAGCAATTTCTCTTCAGGTGTTCATGTCAGTAAGAATTGGAAAGGTGAGTAGATGAAACAAGTCATAGGGACTCATTATGAGTTTGGCGGTCCATGCACTTCCAGGGCGGTGTTGGTGATCTGACCTCTATTGGCTTGGAGACTGGACAATTGTACTAGGAGTCAAGTAGACCTATGGAGCAAAGACTGCAATGGTACCACCGACACCAGCAGGTAGCACAGATTCCCTTGGTCACAAGGCAGCACAAACAGGCTGGTGGAGCCTGTGTTTCTGCTGAACACATTATAAAGTTTCACACTGCCAATGTGACCATGTCAGTACAACCACCACTTTCCAGTAAGCAGAAACAGAGAGTATAAAAGAAGTAACTCGCCTGCATGTGGCTTTACATGTTCTGTGCCTCCATGAATCCCTTCACACACATTGTGACGCAACTGCTGCTTATCAAAGGTGCACAATATCCACGCCACCTTGGATGCAACTACCAGCAAATACACACACCTACTTGTGTCAGTAAGCTCAAAAACTGATCGTCGCACCGTCATACACATCATATGGGGGTTACGCTACGGGCATCAAGTATACTTGTCATTGTGTGCACAGTTGGAGTCATTCACAAAGAAGGACACATTCACAACCAAAAAAAGCTCCCTTTGGGCTTGTCACTCACACTGCAGCTCAACACTACATAAAAACATATGTCTGCTCATCTTAGGCACAGGTACGGTTAGTGTACACAACATTGTGACACACAACACTAGCAACGGAACCACATCATATCCACCAATACAACTGACACCCTCACATCCCTCGCATGCCATGGACTGTCATCAGATTCAACACAAATACATATGGATGTGTCATAGAACACAAATTAAACAGCCCTGCAATGGACCCACACATTATTGCAACACAATGGAAGGACAATATGATGCACAATAGTCAAAAAGACAAATATACAAAGATCAGTATGCAAGCAGTACCTGTACCATAGGGATGAGGGCATTATGAGCTGTTAGAAATGGGGTCTTTTGTCGGCAGTCAGGTTACCCCCTGTCCAAGCAAGGACCCTCACTCTAGTCAGGGTGAAGGAGAATCACCCTCAGCTAACCCCCGCTCAACCCCTTGTTAGCAGGCTAAACTTCAGAGTGCTAGGTGTAAAATGTTTGTACCAACACAAACAGTAATTTAATGAAATCTCTACAAAATGACACAACACAGGTTTAGAAGAATAGAAAATATTTATCCAAACAAAACAAAACAAAAATGAGAAAAATCCAACATACACAAGTCAAGTTATTGATTAAAAAGCAAAAAGAGTCTTAAATCCTTGAGAAAACAGGTAAAAAACTGTTAGCATTGAAAAGTACCTGGGTAGCATCAAAATAACATGCCGGTGTGACTGTGCATTGAAAAAGGTAAGCAGTGCGTCGATTTCTCACCCGCAAGCGAGCTCGTGCTTCGTTTCTCTTTCTCCGGTTGGGTCATTGTGTGTAGTTTTTCTTCCCCGCAGGGATGCGATGCGTCAATCAGGGCAGCACTTGGGTCCAGGCAGGCGTTGTGTCATTTTCCACACCCAGCAAGGTTTGCATTGAAAATCCTGCTGCACAGTATCAAGAAAACCACTCAATGTGGGTTGCAATGTTAACAGCCTCTATCAGTGGGAGTTGCCCATTGTTCTTCCAGCGCCGTGCATCGATTTTCCAGCTGAAATGCCGGTGGAGTGTCGATTACTGCTGCGAAGCCGGCGGCTCTGCGTTTTTCAGCCGCGTCTTGGAAGGTGGGTTGAATGTTTCCCCGCATGGGGGTCTGTGCATGGATTTTCAGTCTTGGTCTTCCAGCTTCACCTTCCAAGGGCCCAGGAACTGGATAGGGCACCACTTGGCATGGCAGGAGTCTCAGCAGAGAGTCCAGGTACTGACAGGAGAAGTCTTTGATGGCCCTGAGAATTCAACAACAGGAGGCAAGCTCAGGACAAGCCCTTGGAGATTTCTTCACAAGCAGGAAGGCCTACAAAGTCCAGTCTTTGTCCTCTTGCACAGATAGAAGCAGCAACTGCAGGATAGCTCCACAAAGCACAGTCTCAGGCAGAGCAGCACTTCTCCTCAGCTCTCAGCTATTCTCCAGGCAGAGGTTCCTCTTGATGTCCAGAAGTGATCTAAAGTCTGTTGTTTTGGGTGCCCTTCTTATACCCATTTTGACCCTTTGACGTAGGCTTACTTCAAAGAAAAATCTCTCTTGTTTGTGAAATCCTGCCTTGCCCAGGCCAGGCCCCACACACAAAACAGTGGGTTGGAGACTGCATTGTGTGAGGGCAGGCACAGCCCTTTCAGGTGTAAGTGACCACTCCTCCTCTCCCTCCTAGCACAGATGGCTCATCAGGAAATGCAGACTACACCCCAGTTCCCTTTGTGTCTCTGTCTAGCGAGAGGTGCAGACAGCCCAACTGTCAAACTGACCCAGTCAGGGAATACACAAACAGGCGCAGTTACAGAAATGGTTTAAGCAATAAAATGCCCACTTTCTAAAAGTAGCATTTTAAAACAAACAACCTTAAAACCAACTTTACTAAAAGATGTATTTCAAAATTGTGAGCTCAGAGACCCCAAACTCCACATGTCTATCTGCTCCCAAAGAGAATCTACACTTTAATCATTTTTAAAGGTAGCCCCCATGTTAACCTATGAGTGAGATAGGCCTTGCAACAGTGAAAACCGATATGGCAGTATTTCACTGTCAGGACATATAAAACACATCAGTATATGTCCTTCCTTAAACATACACTGCACACTGCCCATTGGGCTACCTAGGGCCTACCTTAGGGGTGTCTTACATGTAAGAAAAGGTAAGGTTTAGGCCTGGCAAGTGGGTAGACTTTCCAAGGTGAGCTGATAATTTAAAACTGCACACACAGACATTGCAGTGGCAGGTCTGAGCAATGTTTACAGGGCTACTAATGTGGGTGGCACAACCAGTGCTGCAGGCCCACTAGTAGCACTTGATTTATAGGCCCTGGGCACCTCTAGTGCACATGGAAAGCCAATTACATATACATTTTATACAGGAGCACTTGCATTTTAGCACTAAATAGCAGTGGTAAAGTGCCCAGAGGAACAAAAACAGCAAAAACAGAGTCCAGCACACATCAACAACCTGGGAAACAGAGGCAAAAAGTTAGGAGAAACCACGCCAAGGATAAAAAGTCTAACACGAGTCCCCCCCCCAGCAGAAAGTAGGGAGCAACTGCCTAACCTCATGGGAGTTCTCATCACTGAGGTGGAAGAATCTGGACAGACCATCAGCATTGGCGTGTTCTGTACCAGGTCATGGTTCTACCGTAAACCCCATCCCCTGTAGGGAAATGGGCCACCCCAACAGTTTTGGATTCTCACCACTCACCTGCATTAACCATCTGAGGGGGTTGTGGTCTGTATGAACCAGGAAGTGAGTCCAAACAAGTAGGGCCTTAGCTTCTTCAGCGCCCAGACCACAGCAAAAGCTTCACATTCTATGGCACTCCATCTACTTCCCTGGGAGGTAACCTCCTGCTAATGAAGGCTATAGGTTGATCTAGGCCCTCTTCATTAAGATGTGAGAGTACTGCTCTAATACCATGCTCTGATGCAAGGTGCGGTGCACATGACAGCCTTCAGGGCATCAAAAGCGGTCTGGCAAGACTCAGTCCAGATCACCTTTCTGGGCTGCTTTCTGGAGGTCAGCTCAGTCAAGAGAGCAACAGTTGTGCCATACCCTTTGACAAACCTCCTATAGTATCCTGTGAGACCTAAAAAGGCTCTCACTTCAGTCTGGGTCTTGGGAGGCTCCCAAGCTAGATTGGTATCAATGTTTGGCTGTAGGGGTGCCACCTGGCTACTCCCCACCTGGTGTCCCAAGTATACCACAGAACCCTGCCCTATTTGGCACTTGCTTTCCTTAATAGTGAGTCCTGCCTTTTGCAGGGCCTCCAATACTTTACAGAGGTGTTGCAAGTGTTCCTCCCATGTGGAACCGAAGACAGCAATGTCATCCAGGTAGGTGGCACTGAACTCATCCAGTCCAGCCAACACCTGGTTGACCAACCTCTGAAAGGTGGCAGGAGCATTTTACATCCCAAATGGCATCACCTTAAACTGAAAGTGCCCATCGGGGTAGAAAATGCAGACCTCTCCTTGGCCCCTTCAGTCAAGGCAGTCTGCCAATACCCAGACGTTAAGTCAAATGTGCTGAGGTATTTGGCAGTTTCCAATCGATCTATGAGCTCATCAGCTCGGGGATGGGGTGCACATCAGTTTTAGTGCCGCATTGAAACCCCGTACCATAGGGCTGGCCCAAGGACTGCTGGAATGCTCAATAACCCATAGGGTTAACATCTTGGATACCTCATCCTTGATGCTAGCCCTGAGTTGTCAAAGTGGCATCTCTAGTGCACTGTACTGGGGACTTAACAGTAAATCAAATATGTCAATCATTAAAAGCCAATTACATACTAATTTTATACAGGACCACTTGCACTTTAGCACTGGATAGCAGTGGTAGAGTGCCCAGAGTCACAAAAACAGCAAAAACAGAGTCCAGCACACATCAACAACCTGGGAAACAGAGGCAAAAAGTTAGGGGAAACCACGCCAAGGATGAAAAGTCTAACATGAGCACTCAGGGAAGGATGCTGCACTGGGACACATATCGCTTGGCACACACCCCTAAAACAACATTTGCACAGGAACTGGCCATGGACTGTCGTTAGGTTCAACAGACATAAGTATGGGTGTGTCACAGAACACAAATTCCACTCCCATTAAACAGCCCTGCAATGGACCCACACATTACCCACATTGCAGCACAATAGTTGGAAAGACAAATTTACAAAGATCAGCATGCAAGCAATACCTGTACCATAAGGATGAAGGCATCATGAGCACTCAGGGAAGGATGCTGCACTGGGACACATATCACTTTGCACAAGCCCCTAAAACAACATTTGCACTGGAACTGGCCATTCAGGTATCTCAGGGACAAACAATCGGCAATATGTGGAAGTGCAAGTCAAGAAAGCACATACAACTGCAACAGCATGTGTCATGAATCTAGATGAAGTAGCTGCAAGGTACTCACAGCAAATGGACACATGCCCAGTGAAATGCAAAGGAAGACAGCACAATTGAACACTCTCCATGTCTGCACAAGCAAAACACAAGCTCCCATACATAAGGCGAATATACCATCCATATTAGGGCGTGTGTGAGGTATGATTATGTTTGAGTGGTGTCTGCTGCATATGTGAGCATGGGTGTTGTGTGTCTTGAGGGGCTAGGAGGTGGAGGTGCTGGGTAATTTGGGGGTGGTAGATATGTGTGTGTCTGTTGGGGTGGTGTCTGCAGGTATGCTTTTAGTGATGGATATTTGTGTGTCTGTTGGGGTGGTGTCTTCATGTATTGTTGTTATCGGTTGGAGTGGTGTCTGTGGGTATGGTGGGTGTGGTGGATGTCTGTGTGTCTGTCTGGATGTGGTGTGTGGGTCATTGAGGGAAGTGTGGGTATCTGGGAAAGTGGTGGCTGATGTGTGTGTGGGTGTTTGTTGAGTGCTTGCATGTTGCTGTGTCTTGGGGTGTTTGTGTTTATGTGTGCTGCTTGTGTGTGTTGAGGTGAATGTGTGCGGATGTGTCTATATGCTTGGGGTAGGTAGGGGAACGGGGATATGCTTTGGAAAGAGGGAGGTGGAAGGGGTGGGAATGTGAGAGGTGACTGGCTGTCATCAGTGAGGAAGCCAGAACCTGAAAATATCTCTGTAGGCTAGACATGGTACTATGAATGCCTTCCAGGAAAGGGTCTGCTGAAGTTGGATGGCCAACCCGTGAATGACATTCACAATGTCAGTCTGACCCACAGAGTTACTCCTCAGGAGGTCAATGGCCTCCCCACTCAGGGCAGCAAGGGTAACAGGGGCTGGAGTGGAGGTGCCAGTGCAGAGGAGATGCCCACCCTCTTGGGTGCATGGGCATGACCAACTGCGTGGGGAGCAACAGGGAGGGTGACAATCGAATTGGGGGTGGCAGCCAAGGATGGTACTTGAGTATGTCCAGATGGGTCTGCCACCACTAGGGAGTGGCCACTGGAGGAAGTAATCAATGATTATGATAAAGATTCAGTCTCCGTGGCACACCCCTCATAGTCCGGGCCACTGGATCCCTCTGTGTCAGTGGTGTCATGAAAAGAGGTACCATGGCGAGATGCTTCCCCACTCGGCTGTGCCCTGCATCCTTCGTTTGCTTGGGCTGATGCTGCAAATACAAAGAGAAATAGGGTCACCACATGGCCCTGATCACACTTGAACAACAACAGTGATTTTCAAACATAACAATGATGTCAAATAGGCCAAAGCAACAAACTCCACCAGAGTGGCCACTACATCTACCATGACATATGTATGCATGCCATGTGAGCTGTCAACAGTTGTCCACAGGAAAATCAGGATCTCTGAACACTCCAATTGCAAGGATAAAGTTGTGCAATCACAGTAACCATAGAAATAAATAGGAGACCACATCAACTTCAATGCTTTGCCTCATGGAGCATACCTCTGTTACCTGTTGTCATACAAAAGAAGCCAATGCCACGGATCCCACACAAGGTCATGCAGACATTTATTTGTCTCATACACAATAATACAGCAATTAGAAACAATGCTCCCAGAACATGCCATGTTGCTGGCAGCAGTAAAATGGCCTGGAGAAGGCGACATGGAAATGCTCATGTCACACTGAAAACATATCCACAATGTACACTTCACCATGTGTAATTTGTCCCACTGGAGTCATGAATGTAGTACCAATGTTGCTCTTATAGGCCACACATTTGGCATGGAAATGTACACTGTAGACACCATGTGCAAATTGTCAGGGATATATGTCTCTAAAATCCAGGGAAATCACCACTAATGTCAAGCACCCCTTACAATGACATAATCTGATTACATCAGCAGAAGCCATTAGTCCTTTGTGTGTTGGAGAGACACAGAGATTTGTAAGTACCTGTAGAAGGACCTCAACGTGTTGTCCAATGGGAGCTACATCACTGTCCCCATTGTGGTCCTGTAAACCCAGAGGTCTGTGGACGAATGGCTGTACCCAACCACATATGATTTCAGAATAACTGCAAGTCATTCCATGATGCATGCCAAATGTCATGTAAAAAAAGTCTCCAGTGCACATTTGCAGTGCACTTTGCTACATGATGCCACATCAATGGCCTTGAAATGCACATTGTGGCTAAAAATCCAATCATGCACGACTTGTCCCTTATGCCTACTACAGTTGTACATGACAAATGACATGCAATGTTGGCTAAGGCTACGTGTGAGCCAATAATCAATGATGACTGTGAGAAAACAGAGCTGATTTCAGAGGGCCCCTAACTTTTTGCCCCTATTTTACACTTTTTTGCTGGTGTTTTTCTGACTATGATGGTGCCCTGAGTACTGATAACCAATCCCAGGGCCTGTGCTCTGTGTAAAATGAGTATGCAAATTAGGCTAATTATAATTGGGTATGTCAACCTACCTATAAGGCCAGAGTATATGGTAAGGCATGTAGGTTTAGAGACCCCAGCATAGGTAATGCACCCGTAGGTGCACTGCTGAGGTGCCCAGTGCCATTTTAAAGACAGGCCTGCCTTGCTGGCTGATTTGAAACTAAAGTTATATGCAAATTCGACTTTGGAATTAAAAGTACTTCCAAAGTCTTAAACTACCTTATATTTACATATAAGTTACCCCTAAGGTGTGCCCTAAGTGCCCCTAGGGTCCGATGCCATGTAGCTATAAGCAGTGACCTTATAAAAATTGTATTTAACCCCTAGTGAGGTTAAATAACCAATTTTGTTTTTCCTCACTGTACAGAACAGCCTTCTTAGACTAAAATGGGAAACTTTATTGTAATTAACAAAGTCCACATAAGAGCCAGATATTTTGAGTTTGGTATAAAATTAATTGTTATAATGAATCCCACAACTTGCTATTGTTGATTTTAATATAACTGGTCCAGGTAAAGAGTTTTAAAGCTCTACCTGAAAGTTGCCAACTTCCACTCTGTAGTGCCCTACTCTGACTGGCCAGGCTGCCTTGAAGAGGTGTGAAGTGGCCTCAGTTGAACACAAAGGAAGTGCCTGGGGGAGGAGATCATCCTGAAAAAGGATGGGGGAGGGCAGACAAACTAATCATCAAAGGAGAGAAGGACATTTGGAGCAGCTCTGGACCTCCCCCATTTCCTGCAACCCCTCGACTTGCTGTGGAGGGTCGTCAGACGTCGGAGAGAAAAAGCTCCAAAAATTGACCAAAGGTAAAAAGTTGACCGGGACTTCCCTCGCAGAGTATCTGAAGAGGGCTCCAGGGACGTCGGATCAAGATTCAGCTTTGGCTCGGATGAAGATTTTCATCCCGAAAAATAGTCAAAACATAGAATTCTTCACTGAGGTCTCCTGCAATGCATATCCAAATGGGGCTCCAGGGTGGCCGGATCGGATTGGTGACTTTGTCCCACTGAAGAAATTGTTGAAGAAAAAGATTAGGTCCAAAGGCAAACTTTTAACTGAGGCTTCCCGCTTGCTGTAGCCGAGTGGTGCTCCATCGCAGTCGGCCTTAAACTTTGACTTTGCAGCGGTAGAGATGCATTACAAAACTAAAACATTAAATGTTTTCATTTCATTTTTTCAGAGCAGGCAGTGGTCCATAGGACCACTGCCTGCTCTGGAAACATGTTTTTAATGCCATTCACAAAGGGGAAGGGGTCCCATGGGGACCTCTTCCCTTATGCAAATGGGTTAGCACCCATTTGAAATGGGTGCTAACTGCGATTGTTTTGTGACCGAGTTTGCGGTCACAAAACAATACAACATCGTGCTACGACTTGCAATTAGGAAGTGAACACCCCTTCCTAATTGCGACTCGCAATCCCGTTTTGCGATTCGGTAACCCGGTTACCGAATCGCAAAACGGGGTTTGGGAATCGCAATGTGCTTTTTGCACGTCACAAACAGCAAAATTCTCTGTTTGCGACCTGCAAAAAGTTTAGTACATCTGGCCCTAAGCACATAAAAACTTTAATTAAAAAAAAAAACATTCATCTCTGGTTCCCCTTATCTGACTTTATTTGTTTTGTTGTTAAATTAATGATAAAAGTATTTCTTATTTTTAGAAATTGGTTTTGGATTTTTAAACTGTTTCTTGCTTTTTATTTTATTACTGTTTTGTGATAAGTGAATGTTTTACACACTTAGGGGGTCATTATGACCCCGGCGGTCTGAGCTAATGTGGCGGTAGTACCGCCAACAGGCTGGTAGTACTTACCTCCACGTTATAACATTGGCGAGTTGGCTGAAGCCAACCTGCCAATCTACCACACTGATCGCCATGACGGTAGCAGCCGCCAGGTTGGAGATGAGAATCTCCAGTCCGGGGCGCCATTGTACCGCCTGCGATATTATATCCCTGCCTACCACAGTGGTATTCGTGGCATTCGTAACACCATGAAAACCTTGGCAGTAGGCCCTATCAATGACAGGGAATTCCTTCCCTGTCACTGATAGGAGGCCCCCTTGCACCCAACACTCCACAAACACCCTCCACGCCCCTACATCTACACCCCCTCCAAAATACACACACAGACACCCATCCACACATACATAGAGGCATGCATACATTCATTCACGCACACATCCTTCCCCCCCTTTTAAAACATACACGCAGACACGCATTCACATTTCCATACATACACGCACTCACACACATTCATACATGCACGCAAACTACACTACACTACACACACAGTTGCATTCACACACCCTCCCCTGTCAGAAACCCAACTTACCTGGCTACAGGGGGTCTTCTGGCAGGGGACGGGACGGGGAGCTGCTACTGCCAGCAGCCCCCTCCAGCAGAACACCGCCAGGCTGTATTATTTGACATAATATGGCTGGCGGGGGTCTACTGGTGTGGCGCTGCTGGTGGTAGCAGCACCACCTTACCGTTATCCGTCGGTATGGCCACAGCCAGATTTCCGCCCTTCTTGTGGTGGAAATCTGGCTGTGGTCATAATATGGCAGACGGATGGTATCCGTCGCCGTGGAGCTAAGCGTTTTTTACTGCCATTCTCAAAATGATGGCCTTTGTCTCCGAAGTTAAGCCTTGTTGCTCATTGCCAAGCTACCAAGGGTTGAGCTGGGGTTAACTTATTAAGACCTAACTGAATCTAGTGGTGAATGGTGGCCTATTGCTAAGTGTAGGTACTTACCTGCCCTTACCAATAATTCACTTTCCAACAGTGACACATTCCTGTCTGTGGCACCACATGAAATGTACTCCCATGGCTAATGTCCTATTCTACACACAGGTTGACATGCACACATATGTGAGGGAATACAGGAATCATCACTTGAACACACGTAGACCATGCATGAAACAGCAGCATACACATGTTGCCAAAAGAGAAAGGGGCACATGCCAACATGTAGGCTGAAGGAATGTTGACAACAATGATGTAACACAAAAAATGTCCACGGACATTCCCCACTTAACAAGGGAAAATATAGACATGTAGCTGCACTCAAAGAACACTGTATGCTCTATCATATGTATGTCATATGCATGATGGTCAACTTTACATAACAGACAGTAGTGAGGCACCAGTACGCATCACACGCTGAAGACAAGTAGCCTCTGAGTGGCAGATGCCAATCTACTCATTTAACTAGACACACAGCTGAGGACAGTGATCCATCACTTCCTTTCCTTTGGCCAGTGAAAAGTAGTGGTCTGTTGTGTAGAATTTACACCCACTACAACAACAAACAGTACTAAATTAGTTCAATGTACACAGTCATATGTTTCCCTGGACAGCAAATTGTTCATGGATTGTACACCGTTGTGTCCTAGGTCCCTGGGCCAATAGTAAAGCCACATCAGTATGCTCCACATTACATATCTACACAGTCACTCATCTACTGTGACGGCTGTCATACACGTGTAGTACCTCATCAATTAGCCTCTCCAGCTCCTCTCGAGATAAGCCAGGCTCCCTATCACCTGCTGGACATGGCATGATGTCTCCTAGAGGTGGCACAAAGCTGCTCAGGTCACAGAGATTTTACAGGCAGCAGTGTCAGGAGTCAAGTGAGTGAAATTGCACAACACAGCAGTCACGTCTGCCATGTATTCAGTCATTATCACTGGTTGACACAGCCATTGGGCCATGACAGCCACAGGCAACACCGTTAGCCTATGGTGGTGTTCACCTTGATTGCAACCGCCTGCTGTCCTGACGACTTCCGCCTCCAGTCGCAGGTGGTTCCTAATGTCCAGTGGAGTAGGTCAAGCATCCGTCATTTTGGCAGCCTGAACTGCTGCATTAGGCTTTATAATCCAATATATGTTTTGTTGCATCACAAACACCGTTAATCTGTCTTGCCATGTAGGTCCTACTACTCAACCACAAATATAGTTTGTTGCAGGGCACAGATGGCACGGATGACATTTAATAGCGTTCCATGGGCCACCACCACCAAAGGTCATTTTGGTGGTCAGAATATACAGTCCCATTTTTAGGGGCAATTATGCAGCACATCTTTGAGCTTCATCCAAATCCATAATGTGGACACATGTGTTGAAAACTATGGGGGTCACTTGTGTAGTTGCCAACTGTGATGTGTCATGTCTATACAGTCAAAATGGTTTGTTGCATGGTATTGCTGGCATGCATCATGTATGTTGCCATGGACACACTGACTAATGTTACAAATCATGTCTTGTCATACATATGGTTTTGGCCGCCTCCAACATGTGGTGGGGGTCATTGATGGCATACATGTTGGCTTGGTTCCACCGCAGGACACTGAACAAGTCTATTGCAATAGAAAAAACTTCCATTCCATCAACATGAAAGTTGTCTGTTTGGCAGATCTTTACATCTCACATGTCTATGCCTGTTATCTCGGTTCAGCCCATGATTCCTTCATAATGAGGAAAAGCACCGTACCCCAGCTGATGTCACAACTACACCCAGAGAGGGCCTGGCTGGTTGGTAAGTCACATCTCTCCTGATTGTGTTTGTGCAATATCAGGTGCTACAACCATGAAGTGAGTGACTCATTGTTGTACTTATGCCCCGTTCCTTGATAGGAGACTGTGCATATCCAAACCGTCATTGGTTGCTGACACTGCTGAGGCATCCATCTCGCCAGGGGAAAAACACTTCAATGAGGCCCATGGAAAATCATGGCGGCCAATGGAGCAGGCTTTTGGGTTCCTGAAGGACATATTTTGCTGTCTTGACCAGAAGGGTGGAGCCCTCCTCTACTCACTAGGAAAAGTGTGTCAGATCACTGTGGCATGCTGCATGCTCCACAACATCGCCCTGAGGAAAAATATCCTGTACATCCCAGAGGAGGTCGAGTCTGAAGTGCCACTGGGTGAGACTCCTGAACTGCTAAGTGATGATGACAGTGGTGAAGAGGAAGGAGCTAACTATTGGGAAGATCTCATCAACAGCTACCTTTTATGAGTGTAAGTATGTTATGTGATGTCAGTGCTGTGACTGTATGTGTGGAGTTGATTGTTTTAGAAACAGCTAGAGAGCTGATACTCTGCAATAATCAGCCAAAGACTGCTTGATCAGATAGCTTTTGACACATCCCTGCATTAATGACATTGTTTTGTTTGTGTCAGTTTCCAAGCAAAGTACCTTGTTTTTTAGTTGCTTGCTATGTGACTTGTGTCATTGGTATGGTTTAAACCCTATACTCCTTGTTTTGTTCTTTGTACAGGTACCATCACCATGGCATCTTCATATGGGCCTTTCGGAGTTGTGACTTTGGCAGGTATCTGATGCTGTTCTGACATACAAAGTGGGCATGGACTGTTCCAGGTAATATAGGTCACCGAGTTTGGATGTATGAGACCTGTACCAAGACCAGTTGAACAATGTTTGGGTGGAGATACAGAAGTGCACATTGCACTTGCTTTGTGTATTGTAGTGGGCCCGATGCATCATTTGATGCATCATTTGTATCATCATGTGGTCTGAAAATAGCGTTGGACCAGGTAATTTTTCCTTCACATTGGATAAACACTCTTTGTATGAGCTGTATCTAGCTGTAGATGTGTTTCAACATTGCAGTCCACAGTGCCTGTGCCGCAACACTTACATATGTTTGTGTCATAACACCAGATGCATTAGCCTTGGATTATGTTGGACCTGTGATCAGGGACTGTTGTTTTGCCGTCTGTTTGTATCTTTGATTATATGATGTTGGATTACTTTTATGAGGTATGTGATAAAGCTCAAGCTGCTGACATCAATCACTTTAATTTTTGCCTATTCTATAGGACAATGTCTGACAAATCCCTCCCTTCTGTGGTCGGGGGGTCTGTACCTTGAAATATGTACTTTGACTTAGTATGAGTCACACATGCTTGTTTCTAAAAGTTCAGACATATTGACTGTTGACAGACTATGTGCTGTACACTGTAAATACATTTTTGGTTTGACCAGACACTTGTACTAATGTGTTGGTGTGTAATAGTTGTAATCCTGAGCAGGACACAGTGAACCTGTAACATATCCCTGCTTGCACAGGTAGCTTGTGTCTTCATCAAATGGTTCACATGGTCTTACATCTCTACATAGTGACATGTGAAAATTAGGCAACCAGACAATGAGCTGGTGATGAGTGAATTTATTACAATGCTAAAATAGAAGATACATTTTGGACAGAAAGAAACAAAAGATGTAAAGTGAAGTGGTCATTCATAGTGAAAGAAATCATTGGAGTAGAAGCCACACCATTGGGAGTCCAAAGTTCAGAGTATTCCTCCCATTGGAAATGATAGGTGGTTCAGGATCAGTCAACAGAGTGAATGAACGGCACACAATGCAGGTCCTTTAGGAGGAGGTCACTTGCTGACAGTGGTGGATGTCTTGCCATCAGCACCTCTTGGATTCTTTGCTGGACATCCTTGGGGGGATGATCTGCTGCTACAAAGACAGGGGTATCTGGGGCTGGTTCATCCTCTGGCAGGGCCTCCCTTCCAGTGGCTCACACCAATGTAGATGTGCCTGGTGTTGATGAGCCAAAGGAATGGGCTGACTCTTGTTGAAAAGCCCTGCTCAGAGTGGTGTGAATGTCCCTCATCGCCCCTCTTAGGGAGGCCATGTTGGTATTGTGGGCGTCTGTATGTTCCCACATGTGTCTGTGCATGTCCCTCTGAAGCTGTAGGAAAGTACCATGCCTGGCATGTTACCCCCATTTTCACTGTATGTATGTTTGTTTTTTCCTATGTGTCACTGGGATCCTGCCAGGCAGGACCCCAGTGCTCATAATGTATGCCCTGTATGTGTTCCCTGTGTGGTGCCTAACGGTATCACTGAGGCTCTGCTAACCAGAACCTCAGTGTCTATGCTCTCTCTCTGCTGTTAAAATTGTCACTGCAGGCTAGTGACTAATTTTACCGATTCTCATTGGCACACTGGAACACCCTTATAATTCCCTTGTATACGGTACCTAGGTACCCAGGGTATTGGGGTTCCAGGAGATCCCTACGGGCTGCAGCATTTCTTTTGCCACCCATAGGGAGCTCAGACAATTCGTAAACAGGTCTGCCACTGCAGCCTGAGTGAAATAACATCCACGTTATTTCACAGCCATTTTCAATGCACATAAGTAACTTTTAAGTCACCTATATGTCTAACCCTCACTTGGTGAAGGTTAGGTGCCAAGTTACTTAGTGTGTGGGCACCCTGGCACTAGCCAAGGTGCCCCACATTGTTCAGAGCAATTTCACCCGGTCTTTGTGCGGGGACACGAGTACACGTGTGCACTACATATAGGTCAGTACCTATATGTAGCGTCACCATGGTAACTCCGAACATGCCCATGTAACATGTCTAGGATCATGGAATTGTCACCCCAATACCATTCTGGTATTGGGGGACAATTCCATGCATCCCCGGGTCTCTAGCACAGAACCTGGGTACTGCCAAGCTGCTGCTGCTGCTGCTGCTGCCAACCCCTCAGACAGGTTTCTGCCCCCTTGGGCCTGGGAAGCCTCGTCCCAGGAAAGAAGAACAAAGAATTTCCTCTGAGAGAGGGTGTTACACCCTCTCCCTTTGGAAATAGGTGTGAAGGGCTGGGGAGAAGTAGCCTCCCCCAGCCTATGGAAATGCTTTGATGGGCACAGATGGTGCCCATCTCTGCATAAGCCAGTCTACACCGGTTCAGGGATCCCCCAGCCCTGCTCTGGCACGAAACTGGACAAAGGAAAGGGGAGTGACCACCCCCCTGACCAGCCCCTCCCAGGGGAGCTGCCCAGAGCTCCTCCAGTGAGTCCCAGACCTCTGCCATCTTGGATTCAGAGGTGTTGGGGTACAATGGGCAGCTCTGAGTGGCCAGTGCCAGCAGGTGATGTCAGAGACCCCTCCTGATAGGTGCTTATCTTTCTCAGTAGCCAATCCTCCTTTCTGGGCTATTTAGGGTCTCTCCTCTGGGCTATTCTTCAGATAACGAATGCAAGAGCTCACCAGAGTTCCTCTGCACTTCCCTCTTTGACTTCTGCCAAGGATCGACTGCACCAGGATGCCTGCAAAACTGCAACAAAGAAGCAAGATGACTACCAGCAACATTGTAGAGTCTCATCCTGCTGGCTTTCTCAACTGTTTCCTGGTGGTGCATGCTCTGAGGGCCGTCTGCCTTCACCTTGCACTGGAAGCCAAGAAGAAATCTCCCGTGGCTCGACGGAATCTTTCCTCCGCCAACGCAGGCACCAAACTTCTGCATCACCGGTCCTCTGGGTCCCCTCTCATCCTGACGAGCATGGTCCCTGGAACACAGGAGCTGGGTCCAAGTGTCTCCCACAGTCCAGTGGCCCTCCTGTCCAAATTTGGTAGAGGTAAGTCATTGCCTCCCCACACCAGAACAGTAATCCTGTGTGTTGTGTGATCTGCAGCTGCTCCGGCTTCTGTGCACTTTTCCAAGGATTCCTTTGTGCACAGCCTAGCCTGGTTCCCCAGCACTCCGTCCTGCATTGCCCAACTCCCTGAGTGGAACCCTCCTTTGTGTCTCTGAGTTGACTGCTGTCCTCAGATCTCCTAAGTGCCTGTTCTGGTACTTCTGTAGGTGCTGTCTGCTTCTGCGGGGGCTCTCTGAGTTGCTGAGCGCCCCCTCTGTCTCCTCTTCCAAGGGGCAACATCCTGGCCCTTCCTGGTCCCCAGCAGCACCCAAAATCCTCAACTGCAACTCTTGCAGCTAGCAAGGCTTCTTTGTGGTATTTCTGCGTGGAAACACTTCTGCGTCCTCCAGCATGCCGTGGGACATCTTCTGACCAAAGGAGAAGTTCCTGGCACCTTCCGTTGTTGCAGAATCTTTGGCTTCTTCCACCCAGAGGCAGCCCTTTGGCACCTTCATCTGGGGTTTAGTGGGCTCCTGCCCCCCCTGGACACTTGCGTGACTCTTGGACTTGGTCAACTTTTTTTACAGGACCTCAGGTCCAGGAATCCGTCTTCAGTGTTTTGCTGGTGGTTGTGGTTCTTGCAGAATCCCCTATCTCGACTATACTGCCTTTCTGGGGTAGTAGGGTAACTTTATTCCTACTTTTCAGAGTCTTGGGGTGGGGTATTTTGGACACCCTTACTGTTTTTTCACAGTCCCAGAGACCCTCTACAACCTACTATAGGCCTGGGGCCCTTTCGTGATTCGCATTTCACTTTTGGAGTGTATGGTTTGTCTTGCCCTAGGCCTATTTCTACCTATTGCACCCTATTGTGAGTCTACATTGTTTGCACTACTTTTCTTACTGTTACTTACCTGATTGTGGTTTGTGTACATCGAATTTGTGTATATTACTTACCTCCTAAGTGAGGGTATCCTCTGAGATACTTTTGGCATATTGCCACTAAAATAAAGTACCTTTATTTCTAGTAACCCTGAGTATTGTGTTTTCTTGTGATATTGTGCTATATGATATAAGTGGTATAGTAGGAGCTTTGCATGTCCCCTAGTTCAGCCTAAGCTGCTCAGCTATAGCTACCTCTAACAGCCTCGGCTGCTAGAAACACCGCTATTCTCCTAATAAGGGATAACTGGACACAAGGCACAAGGTGTGAGTACCACAAGCCAGGCCATCCTCCTGCAGTAGCTGCTTGATGTCCTGGAGTCCAGTCAACACCTGGACCATCACACCTCCTGATAGACCCCTAAGACGTGGCTGATGGCATCCTGGCCGACAGCAGTCCCAGTGGCCTCGCCCCGCTGGCCCACAGCATCCCTCCCATGGAACCAACCCCCACAGGCCTGTGACCTTGCCACAGGTTGCCCTCTCCAACTTGCTCCTGGACCCTTATTGTGGGAAATGTTGCGTTGCATCTCAGGATCCAGGACTGGGGGATATTAGATTGTAGACACTGTGTTAGGGACACAGGTTGGGGGTGAATTGCTGTCTGTGATGTTGAGGCACCAGGCTGATGTTTTGGCCGGAGTGAGACTAAGGCCCTCATTCTGACCCTGGCGGTCGGCGGAGAGACGGCGGTCGGACCGCGAACAGACCGGCGGTATTAAAAATGGCATTCTGACCGCGGCGGTCCCCGCCGCGACCGACCGCTACTTCTCCACTCCGACCGCCACGGCGGTCATGACCGCGGGGCTGGAGTTTGCGCACTCCGGCCCGGCGGTCGTCCCAAGACCGCCAAGGGTATTATGACCCTGCCTACCGCCGCGGTTTCTTGCGGGCGGGAACCGCCGTGCGAACCATGGCGGTAAGCACTATCGGGGCCAGGGAATTCCTTCCCTGGCACTGATAGGGGTCTCCCCCACCCCCCACTACCCACCCGAGTCCTCCCCCCACACCCTCCACCCCCCTGCCACCCCCCAGAGGTGGTACGAACCCCCTCCCCACCCCCACCCCGACATGCACATACATGTACCCCGACATGCACACACCCCCAACATGCACATATACACACCCCCTACACACACATACACAACGGGGACACATACCCGCACACATACATGCCGACATGCGCACCTGCCGAACAGCACACATTACCCATAGACACAGCAACACCCCCCGCCCGCATACACGCACTCACACACCCCCTCTACACACTCACACGCACACCCCCATGCACGCCCACATCACACAACACCCCCCCACCCCCTCCCCTCACGGACGATCAACTTACCTTGTGCGTTGGTCCTCCGGGAGGCGACGGGAGCCATAGGGACGTGACCGCCAACAGAAGACCGCCAACAGAAGACCGCCACACGGAAATGTGGGTCGTAATTCTGTGGGCGGTGTTCTGCTGGCGTGGCGGTGGAGGTTGACCAGTCTCCACTTTCCCGCCGACCGCCAGTGTGGCTGCTGGCGGTTTTCCGGCGGAACGCTCCCAGCGGTCAGAATGCGCACAGCGGCACACCGCCGCGGTCGGCGGTCTTCACCGCGGCGGTAACTCAGCGGTCTTGCGAAAAGACCGCCAAGGTCAGAATGAGGGCCTAAGTGTTTACGTCTGACCTGGTTGCCCAGATGGGCTAGAACCGTCCTCCATGTCCAGACATCCAGGGGTGGCTTCTTCACTGCGGGCTTCATCTAGGGGGCTAGTAGCAGCCTCTTCTATGGCCTCTGTGTGCCCGGTGGCACCTTGAGCTGTTGATGTAAAACATACAATGTTACTGTTGGTATTGTGACACCTACCTCCAACGGGTTAGTGTTACAATAAGCAGAGATCTTGTACAAAGTAAAGCTGCAGTTAATCCAATTGTGGCAAATAACCATGGTATTCTGTGTATTGACATGACATGAGTTAAATATGTCAATTCATTTTGACTCAAGCTGCTGCTGAAATATGGAGATCATTAGCATTTGGGAGGATGGCCTGAAAATGACATATTGCCACCAGTGCAGGCAAAACAGTGGCTAGGCAAATTATGGATTTGCCCAATAGAAGGTCTAGTAGAGTGTGATGCAGGCAAACCCAGGACTTTGTGGTAAATGTGACTAGAGTCATCATGTGCACAGTGCAGTGTGAATGTGACTGGTGCCAATACCAATCTGGTGATACATCTTCTGGCCTTATGAATACTTGTTATACACACTGGGTAAGGTGTCATTCCTTTCCTCAAATATTTCATCTTGGGTTAACAAGTCAAGATGGAGCTATATTGACACATAAGTCTGTGATCTGGGCATGATCTGTGCTTGATCAGTTCCAGGTGAGTATACTTAATTTCAGAGTTGACAAAAAAAAGGGTATTTGTACAAGTGGCCACTGTGCTGGTGGTTGGAGTTAGAGTTACCAGGCCTACTGGGCTTTGCAGTCGTGTCACCCCCTCAACTTCCCCAACACTTAGAAAATGATATCCTCCCAGGTGAGTACAATTCAATTGAGAATTGCCAAACAGGGGTCTTCATGCAAGTGCACACTGATGTGGTGTTTGGAGACAGAGAAACAGTGCCTCCTCGGAGTTGTAGTCAGGTTATTCCCTGTACTTCACACACTTGGCAAACTGTATCCTCCCAGGTGTGTGAACTTCAATTGGGAGTTGCCAAACAGGGATCTTTGGACAAGTGAACATTGGTGTGGTGTTTGGAGTTAAAGACATAAGGCCTTCCGGGAGTTGTAGTCAGTTCACTCTCTCTAGTACACACACTATACAAATGTCATCCTCCCAGGTGAGTACACTTCAATCGAGAGTTCACAAACTCAGGTATTTGGGCACGTGTACACTGGGCTGGTTGTTAGATTTACAGACACAGGGCCTTCCTGGCCTTAGCAGTCAGGTCACTCCCTCTATTTCCCACACTTGGCAAAGGGTATCCTACCAGGTGAGCAAATTTAAATCAAGATTTACCAAACAGGGGTCCTTAGACAAGTAGACACTGGTCTGGTGTTTGGAGTTAGGGAAACAGTGCCTCCTGGAAGTTGCAGTCAGGTTATTCCCTCTAATTCACACACTTGACAAATAGGCCCTCATTCCGAGCCTGGCGGGCGGCGGAGGCCGCCCGCCAGGCTTCCCCCCTCCGAAATACCGCTCCGCGGTCGTAAGACCGCGGAGGGTATTCCGAGTTTTCCCCTGGGCTGGCGGGCGGTCTTCACAAGACCGCCCGCCAGCCCAGGGGAAAACTCCCTTCCCACGATGACGCCGGCTCGTAATAGAGCCGGCGGAGTGGGAAGGTGCGACGGGTGCAGTTGCACCCGTCGCGTATTTCAGTGTCTGCTTTGCAGACACTGAAATACTTTTAGGGGCCCTCTTACGGGGGCCCCTGCCGTGCCCATGCCATAGGCATGGGCACGGCAGGGGCCCCCAGGGGCCCCGCGACTCCCCCTCCCGCCATCCGGTTCCCGGCGGGAGAACCGCCAGGAACTGGATGGCGGGAGGGGGAGTCGGAATCCCCATGCCGGCGCAGCATGCTGCGCCGGCTTGGAGGATTCCTTTGGGGCAGCGGGAAACCGGCGGGAGACCGCCGGTTTCCCTTCTCTGACCGCGGCTGAGCCGCCGCGGTCAGAATGCCCCGCGGGGCACCGCCGGCCTGTCGGCGGTGCCACCGCGTCCCACGGCCCTGGTGGACTTGTTCCGCCAGGGTCGTAATGACCCCCATAGTATCCTCCCAGGAGAGTTAAGTTCATTTGTGGGTTACCAAACAATGGAATTTGGACAAGAGAACACTGGCCTGGTGAACAGAATAACAGAGCCTTCTGTCCTTAACAGTCATGTCACTCCCTGTAGTACACACACTCTACAAATGTTATCTCCTTGGGAGAGTACTCTTCATTTCATTCAATCAATCAATCAGGTTCTTCTAGAGTGCCACCAGTCTTCTGTAAGCGTCTCAATGTGCCAATGGAAGGGCAGTTGCAGTTCAGCAGAAGAGCCAGGTTTTGAGGTCCTTTTTGAATTGAGGCAGTGAGAGTGATTGCCTGAGGTGTAGCAGAAGAGTTTTCCAGATCTGAGCACTGAGGTAAGAGAAGTATTTTTCTCCAGCTGAGTTCTTGCAGATCCTTAGATTAGTGGCAAGGGGCAGTTGGGTGGAGCGGAGGTGTCTAGTGGGTGTGTAGAAAGACAGTCGGTAGTTGAGGTATGCATGTCTGATGTTGTGGAGGGGCTTGTAGGTATGTGTGAGGAGCTTGAAGCTGATTCTTTTGTTGGCTGGGAGTCAACGAAGGTCACTCAGGTGAGTGGAGATGTGGCTGTGGTGAGGGATGTCTAAGATGAGTCTGGCCAAGGCTTTCTGGATTCTCTGCAGTTTCTTTTGGAGTTTTTGGGTGGTGCCGGCATAGAATGCATTGCCATAGTCTAACTTGCTACTGACGAGCACCTGGGTGACTGTTTTCCTGGACTCAATGGGGATCCATTTGAATATCTTTGTGAAGTAAGTGGAGCATATGGAAAAAGTAGGATGAGACAGCGTAAATTTGGCGGCTTATTCAGAGCGATTAATCAAGGATAATGAAGAAGTTGCGTGTGTAATCGGTGGGTGTGGGGGGCTCAGAGCACTGAGGGCCACCAGACGTCATCCCAGGCAGAGGGGGTGTAACCTAGAATGAGGGCCTCAGTTTTGTTGGAGTTGAGTTTCAAGCAGCTATTCTTCATCCAGGCAGTGACTGCCTTCATTCCGTTCTGGAAGTTGCTTTTGGCGGTCGTGAGCTTGTTGGCAAGGGAGGGTGTCAGATTGGTGTCATTGGCGTAGGTGAAGATGTTGAGTATGTAGAAGAGGGTGGGGCTCAGAGAGGAGACCTTAGGAACTTAGCAGCTGATCTTTGTTAGTTTAGAAGAGACCTGTGGGAGCCTTACTCTGGGAGTGACCAGTTAGGAAGGAGTGGATCCACTCTAATGCTTTGTTGTGGATGCTGGTGCTGTAGAGTCTAGTGCAGAGGGTGTAGTAGGAGATGGTGTTGAAGGCAGTGGAGACGTCTAGGAGAATGAAAGCTGCAGTTTCACCTTGGGTGTAGACAGTGCAAATGTCGTCCGTTGCCGTGAGGAGTACTGTTTCGGTGCTGTTGTTTATTCTGAAACATGATTGGGAGGGGTCCTGGGTGTAGTTAGTTTTGATGAACTTGGTGAGTTGGGAGTTGATGTCCTTCTCAATGAGTTTCACTGGGAAGGGGAGCAGTGACATAGGTCTGTAGTTTTTTAGGTCTGTTTGATCAGCAGACGGTTTTTCAGCAGGGGCTGTTTTTCTATTAACCACGGCTTCTCAACACCTTATTGTGTGCCCCTTTTAGAAATACAAAGGTTTCCTTGATACCTATTTTTCACTCATAATATTTCAAATGAATTAAGGTATTCCAGGTGTACAAGGAAAACCCATTGCAAGCTGCCGCTCCTTTATTGGCTCTTGTAACTTAGGGTTTTTGATGAACCTACAAGCCCAATATATTAATGCAACAAGAAGAGTCCAGCAGATTTAACGTTACTTTTTGAAAATCTGACATTGAAGGAAAAAGTTCCAGAGTAAAACGAGAAAAAAATATTTTTTTCACCTCAATTTCAACATTTATTTTTAATTCAGCTGTTATTTTCTGTAGGAAAACCTCGTAGGATCTACACCAATGACCCCTTGATGAATTCAGAATTTTGTCACCCATTTCTGTCACTAACTGCAAGGAAGCTAAAAGCACATAGAATAGTAAAAATGGGGTATGTCCCAGTAAAATGCCAAAATTGTGTTGAAAAATGTGTTTTTCTAATTCAAGTCTGCCTGATCCTGAAAGCTGGGAATAAGGTGATTTTAGCACTGCAAACCCTTCGGTGATGCCATTTTCAGGGGGAAAAAAACACAAGCCTTCTTCTGCAGCCCTTTTTTCCCATTTTTCTTTTTAAAAAACGAAATTTGTTGCTGTGTTTTGGCTAATTTCATGGTCTCCTTCAGGGGAACCCACAAACTCTGGGTACCTCTGGAATCCCTAGGATTCATCTCTGATTTATTTGAATCTTAACACTAACCCAAACTTTCCATGTTACTCCTAGCTCAATCAAACACCTCATGAAAATTCAGGACTCACAACTTGAGGTCATGTGCTAATGGAACATCGCTGACGTTGATAGACAATTTCAGACAACACTTTCAGACTGCTAAGGACAATGTAACTCTTTTTATAAACAATCACCATGTAATCTTCTTACAAGTAACTTGGAAAACCTTGTCCTTACCGACTCACGTACGAAGTAGCTACAAAAAACTTCTCAGGCCGTCCTGCAATAAATTAACAACGAAATCTTCCATGATTGGACCAAAATCAAAGCATATCCTGATAGTCTCTCTAGAAGATTCCTACTGCCAAAAGGCCATAATAATAAACATATATATTTCGCTACAGTGTATTAACAGTTACATCTAAATAATTATTCAGTTTGGATGATTTAGAAAACTTTCTATAGTCCTACGCTCAGTATCTGATCATTTTAACAGATTTCAATTAATATTTATTTCACACAAACTATAGGGAAAACAGATTTACCAGACTCGGTTTTTCATATCTAACAGCCTCCTATCTACCAAAAGAACACGCACATATATGAGAAATTGTACCTTCAATTTCCTAACTGAGCTCGGCTACTACTCCTTGAACACAGGATTTACGGCTGATCAACCAGCCAGGAACACATTCCAGTCACCAATGGAAAGCAGTATAATTGACCATAGCTTCATTCATTATATGTAATGCATTCTGTCCGAAAACTTTGAAAACCAGAGACAGCAGTAGAGTGATAACAATCTTCACCTGCCATCTTTGAACTTCAAATCTTATCGCAAAGCAAATCCAAACACAGATAAAAACGTACTCAATGTTATAAATAGTAAACAACTTCAGTGCAATGCTGTCTTTCTGTCTAAATTATAGGATCTCCGAAATGCAGACTTCATTGTGAAAACGTTGTGCGGCTACTCACCCAGAACAAATGAAATAGATTGAGGGGCATATTTATACTCCGTTTGCGCCGAATTTGCGTCGTTTTTTTCGACGCAAAACTAACTCCATATTTATACTTTGGCGTTAGACGCGTCTAGCGCCAACGTTCATGGAGTTATCGTCATTTTTTTTGCGTGAACACCTTCATTGCGTTAATGATATGCAAGGTAGGCGTTCCCGTCTTAAAAAATGACTCCGATGCATATGCGTCGTATTTATACTCCCGGGCAAAAATCACGCCCAGGAGTGGGCGGGTCTAAAAAACCCGCATTAGCGCCGGATTTTAGCGCCTGGGTCAGGGCAGGCGTTAAGGGACCTGTGGGCTCAGAATGAGCCCAGAGGTGCCCTCCCCTGCCCCCAGGGACACCCCCTGCCACCCTTGCCCACCCCAGGAGGACACCCAAGGATGGAGGGACCCACCCCAGGGACATTAAGGTAAGTCCAGGTAAGTATTTTTTTAAAATCTTTTTGTGGCATAGGGGGGCCTGATTTGTGCCCCCCTACATGCCACTATGCCCAATGACCATGCCCAGGGGACAGAAGTCCCCTGGGCATGGCCATTGGGCAAGGGGGCATGACTCCTGTCTTTGCTAAGACAGGAGTCATTTCAATGGGGGATGGGCGTCGTAAAAAAATGGCGCAAATCGGGTTGTGGCGATTTTTTTGCCTCAGCCTGACTTGCACCATTTGTGGACGCCCATACGCCATTTTCCCCCTACGCCGGCGCTGCCTGGTGTACGTCGTTTTTTTTAACGCACACCAGACAGCGCCGGTGGCTAACGCCGGCTAACGTCATTGAATAAATACGGCGCCCGCATGGCGCTTCAGAATGGCGTTAGCCGGCGCTAATTTTTTTGGCGCAAAACTGCGTTAGCGCAGTTTTGCGTAAAAAAGTATAAATATGGCCCTGAGTCTCAGACTGGGAAGCACTAGCAACTTCTGTGCTGCAGTATCTTCCATCCAATGCTGCATGTCCCAGGAAGATTACTAAAAGAAGATCGCCAAGGAAACTAACAAACAATATAATTACCACTGCATTTCATGGCAAAAAATATTTCTAATGAAAGAACCTTATTCTGCTGAACGCAATATTCTGTTTAAATCAGCTAAGCTAAAAGGACAAAGATAAAAGATTCAGTTAAGACAATGCAGGAAGATGCTTGAACAGAACTAGTGATAGCTATAAAAACTAGAGACACTAAACAATTTTGTAGAATGATGGTCAAGGGACCTGAGCTAATGGAACCCATAATAATTATTTCATCCCTAATGAAATCTGGGTATCCCGCAATTTCAACCTTGTACCCATGCACTTCAAAGACTCTGGGCCTTATCTACAAGAGACTTGCACCACTAGTGCATCACCTTTTATGACACTCCGCTGGCTCAGGCCTCTCAATCATATCTATGATGCCATGCAAAACCATCCTGCATCGCTTTCCATATCCTCACTCATTTGGAGTAAGGCAAGTGTGAGAAGGTGGTTCTGACTATCTAATCCGCCCGAATGTTTCCTTTCTGTTCACCTGGTTTTTGACCTTTTACAGTGGGGGAGCTTCATCACCTTGTACTCACCCACAGTAAACTCATGGCAAAATAGACTGCGCATGGTGACCACCATTGCCCGCCTTTTAAGACAAGGCTGTTGTGATGCAGCAAGGATTATAGGCACCTGGCTGGTTACATGTGGACATGTGTGTACACATGTGTCAGCACATCTACATGCTGCACATGGGAGACTCCTGTTGTGCGCTGACCAAGGACTGGAAATGCTGTTGCTGAAGAACCCTGGGACTGGAGGTTGACACCATGGACTTTTGAAAGGAGAAGTCCCCTGACTGCCCCCAGCACCAAGGACTTTGACTTTGATTGACCCTAGGGCCAGTAGGGAGAGACTGTGCTCTGTGCCAGGAGTTGAGAGGCCCAGAGAGAGAGCAAAGTGGAATCTGGTGAAGGGAGCACGTGAAATCAACTCCCTGCCAAATTCGTCAATCTTTCATCCTAGTAAGTGCTCCAGGGGACGAGGGCTTGCAATCTGGAACAAAATAAGGAAAGGACTGTCGAAATTGCCCAACTGGGCACGAGATATCCTCATTCAAATGTTGGCGACCTATGACCTTTGTTTTACTGGCAGTGAAGCCCATGGGGATGGGCTGCCGACCTCCAACTTGCCTCCGGGCTGGTCCAGGGCGTGGAGGCTACCCCAGTATAACACTGAAGGCAGAGGAGCACCATCGCAGTTCCCCCGTGAAGAAGAGGAAGAGCGCGGGAAGTGCCGTCGCATCCCCCGTGTAATCCAGGGGCCCGATGCTAGGAGGAGGCTGGGACAGCACTCCCCCATGTGGCTCATCGTCCCTGCTCCCAAAGCCTGTGACTGGTGGGAGTGGGAGGGAGTAACCATCTGTCCACATCTGCCCTCGACGGGCCGGCCAAACTGACATGGGCAATTAGAAGTGCACATACCACTCCTCCTCCACTTGAGTTGGAGGAAGCTGGCCCCGCCCTCCATACGAAATTGGGAAAATAAAGGGATAATAAAATACTTTTATTCTCCCTTTATTTTTCTGCTTTTCGTCAGTAGGGTGATGCTCCTCCGCAATAGTTGAGGGGCCGCCCCTGACTGGACCATTAGTTATTGAGTGTTATTTTGCGTACTTGTGAATGGTGATTGCTAACTCGCACCACTTCCCTTGAGCAAGCCTTGGACTGTTCTGCTTCAGTACCCTGTGAGAGTCAAGTGCTGCAATAGGGTGTTTGGTTCCCAATGGAGGACAAATGTGGACCCATTGCTTGTGTAGGCCACGCAACTAATGACACATTTTCTAACAGCAAGGCATCACAAAGTGCTGCGTTGCCTTGCCATATGTCTTGGAGGCTTTCATTGGGCATTGCAGTGGGTTTTCCAACGCAACACCCATGAGTTTTAACACATAATCAGATTTATAAGAATCTGTGAAACAGGAGAGGCGTAATGAGGAGAAATAATTCTGCAACACACATAGGAAGAGGAAAACACCTTAATTGATTGTTTTTGTTCAGGATAGTATCCCTTCCTGCCCAAAATCTATCCTGGAAACAACGCAGACACCCTTGCATCATGGTTCAAGGGTGTTTACATTGGCTCTGGACACCAATTTGTGCACTGGTGCAGACAGAACAGACAGGAATGCAGCGTATTTCATTAATACAGCACATTTTAGCCCTTTCCTTTCCTCGCAGGGTAGTGCAGTAAAGTGACTTGGTCCTCTGCTCTGCTACAAAAATTAGTAAATTAGGCCCTCTAAGGGGCAGTTACACAAGCAAGCTGCTTCAGATCAGCAAGGAAGAAATTATTTGTTTGATTAAAAGAACAGAACTTCACGAGCTGTAGGTCCAAATGGCTTGCCAGCAGATGTTATAGAAACGAATCCCTCTTTGTGGCACACCTTATCATTTAAACTCTCCTCATATGAAATCTGAAAATAATCGGCCTATGCAGGTGCTAGAAAGTGTGGCTAAAATATTTATCAACTATCTATTTAAATCCTTAGCCACCTGGGCAAATACTAAAGTACTGATTCTGTTCAATCAAGTTGGGTTTCGAGCAGACTGTTAAACTTTAGATAATATTCGAGCAGTAACCATACTTGCAACAAAGGCAACTACTGGAAACTCCACTCTTTATGCTCGTATTATAGAATAAAATAAATGGAAAGCAGCTCTGGCACACACTGATAAATTAGGGAATAAATCTAGCTTTGCTCCATTTTATACAAAGACACGGGAAAATAGGAAATTAACTTCTAATATGTTATCATCAAGAACGCCGCCCTTAAGTGGCTTTAAACAAAGTTCTATTCCGACCCCTATATTGTTTTCTTTATACATCGCTGATTCGCTGCTTGGTTTCAAGGGTTTGATAGGTTACCCATAGAATCTCGATAATCAGGTATTACTCACTGGGCTTATTCAGATGATATTGGGATGTTTTAGTTAACCCTCAAAGAGCTGAAACACCAGTTAGCCAAGCCTAATGCCTTAAACGTGGGAAATAAACTACAAGTTAATTATTCAAAAATTAAAGTTTTGGGAAGAAAGTAAAACCTATAACCTATACCTTTGGGAATGCTCGAAAAGCAGCTGGCACGTTACTTATATTTGGGTGTTATCATTGAGTCCAAGCTTTCCTTGTTAATACATATCAGGAAACACACCACACCAAGAAACAACCATAACGATATGCTAAACTCAATGGCGGCAGATCTAGTAATCAATCACAGCTTTAACATCTAAACTTGTTTCGCCCGTACTTTATGCCTTTCCAGCTCTTAAACACAAGACACAAACCGAATCGGAAAAAACTTACATGACCAGTATTAAATGACTCCTTAACCTAATTAGCTCCCCCACATAGCAGACACAGGCTGAAATTAAATCTGAGACAGTTGGTCAGCTTTCATAATGCTTGAACTTTAAATTGCATATGCGAATGTAGTAATGAAAGTGGTTCAACATTACAAGGATGATTTTTTAGGACATAAAAACTATTTACAAAAATCTAGATCTGGACTGATAATGTTGGTGCTGTGATCAGGCAATACAAAATTCTAGACTTGACCACACTTTTGACTTTGCCTCACTCTCAGCGGAAACAGTTGGTAAAAAGATTCACCAAGCATAACTATTGTAAGAAATAACTTTGCCCTCTTTCAACCTATTAGCATAGCGACCTAACAAATAGTTTTTACACAATCCAAAGACAATCATACCTCAATCCAACCTTGAGGCAATACAGAAAAAGAAATACCTAAAACGTAGGCAATTTTCTATCGCCTTGCATTAGTTCAAAGGAACTTGGAGCCCTCTCAAGGGAGAGATTCATGGCATTTATGTGTCCATACTAGCATGTGAATTACAGGGCATTTCTCAAATAGATGTCTTTTTAACACACTGTCTAACATTTGGAATGAAAAAATTTAGAGAAAGACAAGGGGAAATAACACTTGGGGGGTCATTACAACTTTGGCAGGCGGCTACCGCCGCCCGCCATGCTGGAACCGCCGGGCGGCCGCCAATGCAGCCGCACTCCCGCGGTGCCCATTTTGACATCCCCGCTGGGCCGGCAGGCGGAAACCAAGTTTCCGCCCGCCGGCCCAGTGGGGATGTGGGCCGCATCATGGGAGCCGGCTCCAAATGGAGCCGGCGGTGTTGCGGCCGTGCGATGGGTGCAGTTGCACCCGTCGCGCTTTTCACGGTCTGCATAGCAGACCGTGAAAAGCTGTATGGGGCCCTGTCAGGGGGCCCCTGCACTGCCCATGCCAGTGGCATGGGTAGTGCAGGGGCCCCCAGGGGCCCCACGACTCCCCATACCGCCAGCCTTTTCCTGGCAGTTCAAACCGCCAGAAAAAGGCTGGCGGTCGGGGACTCGTAATCACCTCTTTTTCTGTATTGCCTCAAGGTTGGATTGAGGTATGATTGTCTTTGGATTGTGTAAAAACTATTTGTTAGGTCGCTATGCTAATAGGTTGAAAGAGGGCAAAGTTCTTTCTTACAATAGTCACCAGGCGGATTATCACTGCCGGGGCAAATGTGGCGGAATACAGCCGGCCCCGGCGGTGCAACCGCGGCGCATCCGCTGCGGTCGTAATACCCCAGGAAGCATCGCCAGCATGTTGGTGGTGCTTTCGTCATTTTAGCCCTGGCGGTAAAATGACCCCCTTGGGATGCTATTCTGTATTCGTCTAAGTCTCCAGATACAAATGGCACCTCACTTCCGTGGGAAAGCCTAATGCCCACGACAGGAACTGTAACATGGACACATCACATTTTTACATTAAAAACGTACGTGTTTTTTGGAAACTAACTGTCTAGCTGTGGATTTTGATCTCTAGCTCAGCCGGCACCTTGGAAAACCTACCAAACCTGTGCATTTTTTAAAACTAGACACCTAGGGGAATCCAAGATGGGTTGACTTGTGGGGCTCTCACCAGGTTCTGTTACTCAGAATCCTTTGCAAACCTCAAAACCTGGCAAAAAAACACCTTTTCCTCACGTTTTAGTGACAGAAAGTTCTGGAATCTGAGAGGAGCCACACATTATCTTCCACCAGTTTTCCCCCAAGTCTCTTGATAAAAATGGTACCTCACTTGTGTGGGCAGGACTAGTGCCCCCGACAGGAAATGCCTCAAAACTGAACATGGACACATCACATTTTCCCAAAGAAAACAGAGCTGTTTTTTTGCAAAGTGCCTAACTGTGGATTTTGGCCTCTAGCTCAGCCGGCACCTAGGGAAACCTACCAAACCTGTGCATTTTTTAAAACTGGACACCTAGGGGAATCCAAGATGGGGTGACTTGTGGGGCTCTCACCACGTTCTGTCACCCAGAATTCTTTTGCAAACCTAAAAATTTGGCAAAAAACACTTTTTCGTCACATTTCGGTGACAGAAAGTTCTGGAATCTGAGAGGTACCACAAATTTCCTTCCACCCAGCGTTCCCCCAAGTCTCCGGATAAAAATGGTACCTCACTTTTGTGGGTAGGCCTAGTGCCCGCAACAAAAAATGTCCCAAAACACAACGTGGACACATCACATTATCCCGAAGAAAACAGAGCTGTTTTTTGCAAAGTGCCTAGCTGTGGATTTTGGCCTCTAGCTCAGCCAGCACCTAGGGAAACCTACCAAACCTGTGCATTTTTTAAAATTAGACTCCTATGATAATCCAATATGGGATGATGTCTGGGGCTCTCACTAGGTTTTGTTTCTCAGAATCCTTTGAAAACCTCAAATTTTGCCCCAAAAAACACTTTTTCCTCACATTTCGGTGGCAGAAAGTTCGGGAATCTGAGAGGAGCCACACATTTAGTTCCAGCCAGTGTTCCCCCAAGTCTCTTGATAAAAATGGTACCTCACTTGTGTGGGTAGGCCTAGTGCCCGCGACAGGAAATGCCCCAAAAAACAATCTGGACACATCAAAATTATCAAATACAAAACAACCTGTTTTTTGCAGGGGGCCATCTGCCTTTTTGGTCCTGGGCTCAGCAGCTGTATAGGGAAACCTACCAAACCCAGACATTTCTGAAAACTAGACACCTGAGGGAGTCCATGGAGGTGTGACTTGCATGCATCCCCCAGTGTTTTCTTACTCAGAATCCTCAGCAAACCTCAAATTTAGCTAAAAAACAACACATTTTTCCCACATTTCTGTGTGGGATCACCACACTGGGAAAAATTTCCTACCACCCAACGTTCCCTTCAGTCTCCCAGTAAAAATGATACCTCACTTGTGTAGGTGAGCCAAGTGCCTGTGACAGGGAACAGCCAAAAAAAATTCGAAATTGAGGGGGAACCAAAGCGGATCCAAAAGGGCAGTTTGAAAAAAATCATTTTTAGGCTGACAAGTGGCACAGAATTTTTATTGGTATAGATGTGACAATGCTGAGTGGTAGGAATTTTGTGGATTCTTGCAGATTCCAGAAGATTCCATCACAAAATTTTTTGAAAAATGTTTGATTTCCAGCAAAATTGGAGGTTTGCAGGGCATTGTGGGTAAGAAAATGGTGCGGGCGTATGTAAAGCATACCAACCTGGACTCACCCAGATGTTTAGTTTTCAGATGTGTCTAGGGCTTGTGGATTTTTCTACGTGGCAGCATCCCAAAGTCCAAAAAGTGCAGCCCTCACTATTCCAAGTGGGAAGATATTGAGAGTTAGACAAGCTCTCATGGCCCAAATGTAAAACCAAAACCCCAAATAATCAAATGTCCTCTTGCTTGCCGTGGGATAACATGTTTTAGTGTGTAGGGGAGAGCTGAAAGACTGTTACCCCCTTCAGTTGGGGTGGGGGCATAGCCATGCCCATACTGGTTGGTAGCCACCAGCCCACAATTTTTTATTTTTTTTTATTCCCTGGCATCTGCCCCCCCATTGCTCCCCTGGGGAGTGTATCGGGGGTCAGAACAAATTTGTCCCCATTTATTTGGCGTGGGGTATGGCCATACCCCCACCCTCTTTTTTGGAAAAAAAATCTTGCCTGGTGGGGTTTCTGCCCCCCCCGCGGGGCAGATGAACCTTACAAAAATAGTCTGATCATGGCCTAAAATAAATGTGTCCCCCAGGGGAGCAACCCTTGCCTAAGGGATTGCCCCCCTTGCGTGAAATTGGCACACAAAAAATAATCCCTGCGTGAAGTGGTTTCTGCCCCGTGGGTCCCGGTGGGGGCAGAAATGGCTAAAATACATTTACCCCCCATGGGAATGACCCTTGCCTAAGGGGTCACTCCCCTTGCTTGAAACTGATCCAAAAAACACAAATCCCTGTTGTCTAGTGGTTTCTGCCCCCCTTGGGGGCAGATTGGCCTGATAAAAATAGTTCGATCTGCCCCCAAGGTGGGCAGAAGTGGCCTAAAATAAATTTGCCCCAGGGGAACGATCCTTGCCTAAGGGATTGCTCCCAATCTCTAAAAAAAACAAACAACAAAAAAAACCCTCGTGCCTAGTGCTTTCTGCCCCCTTTAGGGGCAGAGATGGCCTAAAATAAATTTGCCCCACCAGGGGAGCGACCCTTGCAAAAGGGGTCACTCCCCTTGCGTGAAACTAACCGGAAAAAAAAAACCCTGGTGTCTGGTGGTTTCTGCCCCCTTGGGAGCAGATTAGCCTAATAAAAATAGGCCGTTCTGCCCGCAAGGGAGGCTGACATGGCCTAATAACAATTTGCATCCCAGGGGAGCGACCCTTACCTAACTCAATGTAAAGAAACAATAAAAAATACCTGGTGTTTAGTGGCTTCTGACCCCCCCCTGGGGGCAGATCAGCCTAATCAATATAGGCAGATTTGCCCCCGGGGGGGCATAAAAGGCCTAATAAAATTATTGGCCCATGGGGAGTGACCCTTGTCTAAGGGGTTTGTCCCCTTAAAACACAAAACTGAAAAGAAAATCCTTGGTGTCTAGTGTCTTCTAATCAATATAGGCCAATCTGTACCCGGGGAGAGGGACAGAAAAGGCCTAATAATTATGTGCCCCCCAGGGGAGCGACACTTGCCCAAGGGGTTGCTTCGCTTCATGATAAACAAAAAAAACCTCCCTGGTGTCAAATGGCTGTTTCTGCAGCCCGATCGCTTTACAATCGGGCTGCAGAAAGGCTCAGAATGACATCAAAAGAAAGGAAAAACCTTTCCTTTCTTTTGATGTCCCTGCCTGCTTAGCATTTCTCTTCCACATTACACTGGAAGCGTGCTTCCAGCGAGATGGGAGGTGACCTCTAATGACGTCAGCACGCGATTGCATGGTGACGTTATCAGACGTCACGGGTGGTGGAGGTCAGAGGTGGAAGGGGAAGCGATTCCTCTTCCATCCCTGACTGGGTTGTGGGTGGGAGGTCCACGGGGAGCGATAGGGCCAGCTTCAGGATGAGCTGGTCTTGTCCTCGGCACACAAGCACAGAGGGCGAGACCAGCTCATCCAAGGCACCCAAGGGGTTAAACTGAACAAAGATGCTTAGGAAGACAGATTAACAAGGTGACACATTGGCTCAGATTTAAGAGAGGTTATAGTGAGTTCTGACATGGAGAAAGCTAGTAGACACTGGAATCTTCCTCTTCTGATTATATTGAAGTTGAGTTAAAAAAACATGTTTTTGGCATAAGGCCTTATTACTATTGAACTCCGCATTTGCCATACAACACTCAACTCCTGGTGTGTTTAGGATTAAGAAATTGCCTCTGTGTTCACCTGTCATTATCATATCTCAGTCTCAGTCCAAATTTGGTGACACTGCAAGGGGTACTGAAACTATTATTACCAAACAGCCATCTAGCAAAGATGATTCAGGGTTGATCACGATTGAGTGACTGAAACAGGGAGCTGTGGTTAAGAGAAAAGTGAACTTTTCTTTTACTTCCCCCTTAATTAGAAGGGCAGGACTGTCCAATTCTTAATCCAGCAAATAAACAGTTTAATTAGAAGGAGAGTGGGTGTAGTAGCCTCATACATCTGTGTGCACAGCAGAGGGCTTCAGTTTTATTTATTGGAATCTAGCTGCGGTCAAAACCAAATTAAGTTATATTGATTGGCTTTCTTATATAGGTCATTATGACGTCAGTCTCTTCCATGAAACCTGAGCAGCAGAAAAAGGTTTTATTAATTATTTTGTTACTCAAAGCATAGAAGCAGAAGCCCCAAGGAAATAGGGAGGGAGATAGGTGGGCTGCTGACCTTGAACAAATGTGATATTGCATGCCATCATGAATTACTGTCTATTGCTTCACCCAATTTGCCATGCTTTCAGCTCAAGTTTTAATATATGGTCTGCTATTGTTTTCTTTTAATGTATACACAAGGGCTATGCCCAAAAGCAGTGATTCTCCAGTTAAATCCAAAGTAGATGAGTTGATTGACGTTTCTCAACTTGAGGTCAAAGTTGTTGTAGCTGGTGATTATAATGTCCCATTTGATCCCTTACCATTTATTAGTCTTGTAACTGAGCAGGAGGATGAATATTAGAGAATCCCCTGCCCTTCGTTTGAATCGAAGCGACATCTCTCTAATACTGTCATGCAGATTGTATCATTGGTGGTTAGGAGGGACCTGCAAGCGTGTTATGTGAGAACTCCATCTGATCCTGATAAAGCAGGTTTATATAAAAGGGGATCTCAATCAAGCTCCATTGATTATGTTTTGCTGAATGTTACTCTTTGGCCAAAGCTTCTTATTATGGAGCTTGCGCATCGTACTGACAGTGATCATAACCCCTTGATTACCACTCTCACGGGGGATAATATTGTGGGATCACTGCCAACTCGCTCTGTTATGTTGCCTGAGGCTATTGTGGCAAAAAAGTGCAGAAGAGTCTCTTTGCCCAAAGTACTGGCAAACAAGGACCTCCATGCAGAGATCTATCAGTGGTTTGTATGTACATGTCTGAGTAAGAGAATACCCTGAGTGTGATATACCAGTTATAGGGTTTCATAAGCAGTTCTTCAGAACACTGCAGGGAATCTTTCACAAAGAATCAGGTGTTGGACTTTACAACTGCTTGCAAGACCCAAAGTGGTTTTCAACTGACTGTGAACAGGCAACACAAGCTTTGAAAAAGGCTGTAGTAGGTTGTAATGACTCTGAAATTCGAGGCAAAGTGCAAATGGGACGGTATAAATTGGCAGGACATGCAGCAGGCCCTAAAGGTTAATGATAATTTGGCATTCTGGCATGTACGTACACATGAGAATGCTGGGAGTACTAAATCCAGAAGTAATCACAGACAACCTAAATGCTGGGAGGAACCTTTTGCTGAATTGAATGGCCAAGGCACCCCGACTAAACTCTCGCCAACTGAGATAACTAGGAGTCTAGGGGGTGCTAGGTCACCTTTGAGTACTGGGCTTACTTCAAGAGTTTGTTTCAGCATAGAGGATACATTCGTAGCTATTCATAGTCTTAAGCCTTGAAAGACTCCATGTCAGGATCATATTCTGGGAGACCTGTTAAGGTCTGAACCGCAGCTCTGTTTTTTTTTTATGTGAATCTTCTGACGAATGCAATTGCATCTGGAATGGAGATTCAAATACGAGGACCGGAGCTGAGATAATCCCTATTTTTAAGAAGAGCGATGCTGGATGTCCTGCTAATTACAGGCCTATTAGCGTGATTGATAACCTGAAAAATATATTCTCCAGGCAGGAATAACAGGAATTGCAAAGTTGAATGGGTGCTGAGTAAATATTTACCCCTCTACAGGCAAGTCTTCATGCAAAAATAGGTATGATTGTTTTCAGATTCTCCCATCTATATTGGAAATATGTTCTTCTCTGAAATCAGAAATTAGATGTTGCATGTGTAGATCTTCGTGCTGCATTCAATCTTGTCCCGCATGAGAAACTTTGGCGAGTACTTGGAGAAATGGAGTCTACAATTGGTATAATAGAACTCCTTATCAGGTTACACAAAAACAAATTTGCTCAGCTGAGGTGGGGTGACAAAGGTGATCTGTCAGAACATATTCCAGTAGCCCGTGATGTAAGACAGGAATGTGTTCTTGTGCCTATATTGTTTAATCTATTCGTCAATAATGTGGTAGAGGAGTTAAGAAATTGTGTTAATGAAGCACCCGTCTTAAAGGGGATGAAGAAACTCATATTGCTCTTTGCAGATGGTTCACGTTCATTTTTAGGTCTCCTACGGATCTTTAGACATTGCTAAACAGATTTCTGGAGTTTAGTAGCTAAATGGGTTTGGAGCTGAATGTGGCCAAAACAAAGCTTCTGATCTTTGGTAAGAAGGTGGCCACAAGAAGGGCCATGAATATTGGAGTAGATCTTTAGATAGGGGGTATAGTTTTTATCACGTGGGAATGACACTTCAAATAGATATCAATGGGGGACATAAATTACCAAAGGTTCTCTTACCCAATCCCAGCAATCTAAAGGCATTCTTTGTTTTTATTAAAATAATATCCTCATGACACAGCTATCCAGCTCTACAGGCCTATTGTGGTAAGGCCAAGAGTGCTTCCTTATTTGGATCAGAAATATGGAGTTATTTTAACACTCATGAACTGTCTGAAGCTGAGAACAATTTTATCAGGTCTTTGGTTAACGTACCTACTAGTACTTCTATTACCACAATATTTCTTGATCCAGTCTCAAATGCATATCAGACCTGGCCTAGCTTGAAGCCTTTAATATTTTGGATTTCCATTTGGACAGCTCCAGAGCTTTCTTATTATAGAGATGCTCCGCAGGACCTAATACATTTTGGCTCAAGCTCTTAAGGTTTCCTGGCTGAGATTCATTTCCAGTTGGTTTGAGAAATTGGGAAAACCAAAATTTTGGGTTCCCCCGGAATTACTGTGCAAGGGTAACAAAATGATTCTGAAATCGACCTTCTGGTCTTATGTGTACAATTGCTGATTAACTAGGGATAGATTGGGACATTTGTCAGAACAGCTTATGCATGTTAAGCCTTTAATTATGCTTGAAGACCTTTTAGATTGCATATCACCACCATTGGCCAAAGGTTTATGCACTAGATTTAGATATGGATGTTCAGCTTTTTTCAGCAACTGGAGGAAATATCAGGGAACAGCATTGTGTCCTGCCTGTGGTATTGGGCATCAGTAGATCATGCAATGTTTGTACGCCCTGGGTATCACAACATGCTTCAAAGATGGCTCCATCCTGCCTGCCTAGTCTTGATGGTGGCAAGTTGCTCTGAGCCACAATTTATCCTGAGATATGATACTTCTGGTCCTATTGTTTTTTCTGTTAGCCATTGTTTGTTTAATGTGAGAAGTTCTTGACCCATTCCTCCACCATGCCAGCATGAACAAATGCAGATTTAAGGTTGCTGCTGGTTTCAAATCTGTACCTCTGGCTGACTGCACTCTGCCTCAGTTGTATATTCGGGGGGAGGGGTGTAAGCATACCACATCAGTGTTTGCCTAGGTTTTAAACATGAACAGTTGCACATTTTGTTTCATTTTTTGAGTCTTATGTTCAATTTTCCTCAGTGTGGACCAGTCACAAATACACAATTAGCCTCCTGTGGAGTTTGACTAAAACAGATCTGCTTACTCATAGGTTTTATGTATTTTAAAAATACATGGGAAGTTTAATCCACTATTAATAGCTTTAAAGGTTGCATTGATATTATCTTGTTTTAATGTGATATTTATCTGTTTGAATATGTATTATGTATGATATGATTGTTTGTGATGTGCTTTACCATAAAAACGTATTTGTATCTCTAACCACAAATACGAACAAACATTGGCAAAGCCAATAGGTTTCGCCTTTGGGAACTACTGGCTTTGCCAATTGAATTTGGCAGGACTGTACAGCATCAGGACACACACTGGGCAGCATCTTTCAAATATTAAAAAAAGGTACTGACAAAGCCAATATCTCATGCATAGGCAAGACCCATCAGCTTTGCCAATGTGTGCTGTAGATAGTGAGCCTGGTCCTCTTGGTACTGACGTAGAAGGTTATACATTCTTGCTGGACCTGCCATATTCAAACCTATGTCTTCAGGGTTGAGTGCAGATTTAAGCAACAGATGCATTCATCTACTGAGTTATCCCATAGCTGCACTACCTTTAGAAAATAAGGAAACATGTGCTAAGAAACATCATTGTACAAGGAAAGTGTTTAGGACCGAGTCAGAACTTTACAGTGATGTAGAGAGCAGACCAGGGTCTTCGCTCGATTTACATAATGTAAATGGCATTCTTGCCTCATTTATTTATTTAGACCTGATCGGAGAGACTTCCTGAGATTTTCGGAGACCTCAGATTTAGCCAGTCAAGAGGTGATGAGGACAGGACAGTTTGCAACTAAAAACATTGATGTATGCAATAATGTGACATGTTTACAAAACAAACCCCTGAATAATATTTTTGGAAGGGAGCAGTTTGAAGATCCCCTTCAAGTTGTTTCATAGCAGGCATGCATGACATACACACTCCGGTTTATATCCTTTGCATTGCCATTGGCAGGGCCCCAGAATACAAAAGAAAATAAAACAGCACTGGATAAGACAGGCTCCTTACATGCGACAACTGGCAACTGTCTTAACTTGAGAGGCTCTTAGTGCACAAAAGAGATGAGCATGTGCTATACAGAACATGCTTCTTCTGGAATATACATGACCTAAAAAAATTATTCTGGTGCTTAATGTTGTTAGAAGATATGTCAGGCACTTAAATAGGTGAGACAGCACCCCGGCTGGGAGTAAACTCTGTATGTCCATCAGAAGCTGCTTAATGAATGACACAGATAGACACATTATACTGCGGAACAGAACAAAACCAAAAGAAAATGACCACCACATGCATTAGTGTCATTGAATGATATTATTCACCACAAACCTGCAACAAAATATGAACAAGACCCTTTAAAGTAAGATAATGGTAAAAAAACATTTGGAAATTCTCATTAAATTCTTCCAGCAGAGACTTCCATACTAAAGCAAACATGAATGAAAAGAGAGAGTAAGCCAAACAAAAATGAAAAAAAGTGCACTCATCAGTTGATTTTGAAATGTTCATGGGGTATCTGAAGTAGGGAGGGGACTTTGGAACAAGAGAAAAGGGGTTGAGGCCGAGGCATGGGAGAGCGTTATAGGAAGCTGTGCTAATAGGGGCATTGTTTGGAGAGGAGCTGTTTGTCTTAGCACTGAGGGTTTGGGAGACGGGATGCCAGGAAAAGAGGGCTTGATATGTCGCAGTCAGGTAAACAAAGGGGCCTCCTGGCACCAGTGGCTCTGCTATGTGCTGCTGAGTGAACCTCTTTGGTGCAGCTTACACAGACTCCAGCTCTGGAAAGTACCACAGATGCAGACAGGCTGATGTTAGTTCTGTGTGAGCTGAGTGTACAGAAGGGACCAAATGGGGAAAGGCAGTAGCTCACTGCTATCCTCCACCCGGGAGGAAAAGGAGTAAAAAAGAAACAAGGGCACTTTCTACACAATACCTACATATTGAATCGATGAAGAAACAAAGGTGACTGAAGGGAAAGGGCAGAGGTGTGGTGGTGCTGGAAGTTGGTTGATCTTAAATGGAACAAGTTTGCTTTTCAAGTTAGTCGTGTGAGAGGATGGGGTGTAACAGCCTGAGCTGCCAACTTTGGGCCTGGGGAACTGGGTTCGAATTTCGGTATCGGGTCTCTCTGCACCAACAAAAATATGTGGATTAGAATAAAGAAAATTAGACTTGGTGCATCGAAACAAACTATGAATAAAACAAAATTACAAATGCCTTACAAATGCTGATTGTACTATGGCAATGGTTGAATTCCCTTCAAGTGAATGGATGAAGGATCAGGCGAATGCATGCAGTAAACTGCACAAGACCAAATCAAAGAGAAAAAGTGTGCGCTGAACAAACCAAAAATAAATAAAGGAGTAGGGGAACTTGTGACAGGGCAGTAGCCATGAAAATGAATACCACACCCAGTGGTGGGACAAATATCAAGTTTGTCCAGTGAAAAGAAAGGAATTTATAAAGGCACATGAAGGAACCAGTGAAAATCAATGAGTATGATGAAAGCCCATAAATTAGATACAGCATGTCCCAAAAAAAACATTGCATGAGCTGTCTAGGTCAGACCTAAAACTGGACCTAACAGAGCTAATTCCTCTGGTTTATCTTAACATGAAAGTTGAGCATATCTCCTACATAATGATTTTACTCCCCATACACCTAAGTGCTCCATTCCATAAGAGGTTAACTGTAATGTGAGGATTACTATGCATGACATGGAAATACTTCCGACTTTGGCTTAATACAAAGACAACACTCTCCCAAATAAACACCTTTCACAGTCAAGGTAGAGTGCTACTCACATCGGCAAAGGCTCAGGACCCCAGCTAGGGGGAGTAAGTGATATATAAATGCTACAATACAATACAAAACTATTATTCTTTTCAGTTTTGATTACTGTTAGATAGTGCTCATCACACAGATGGATCCTAGAAATGGCTGATAGCTTCAATGTGTTTATTGGCAGGTCTGTTAATTTGTTCAGGCACTTTTCCTTTTTTATAAGCAAGACCAGAGGTTTCTTTCTTTTTTTTGTACACTTTTCCAGCATGAGCATGCAGTGCCTGAAGAAAAGATGTGTTGGTAAAGTAAAAAGATAATGTATGTAAAAGAAAACAAGTGCACACAAGCAACCAATGATGAAGCTATTGGGTATATTACTGCACAAATATTTTGTATGTTGAGCATAAATATCTGAGAAGAGTAGAAATAATACTGCTGAAGGTATTAGGTACATTGTGTCAGTGGAATCAAGAGAAATCTTGAAAATGGCTGCTTAAATGTATGGAAATGACCTGTGCTTATTATTTTATCCCTTGCACTAAAAGTACAATAGAGGGCAAAATAGCCGACAGGGGACTATAGGGGGTCATCAGCCCTGAAGAATGCCCCAGACCTGTTAGGGCTAAAAAGTTAGGACAGAAACATATTGGCCTTGTATTGGGTGGTATGCAACACTATCATCAAATATCCATCCCTTTTGTTTTTTCAAATTAACTGTGGTCCCAATTTAATAAAGGTGACACACTGGGAACTACAAGGTATTGTTAACCTATCTATCTGGATCCCAGTCTTATACAGGATTTTTTTTTATCTAAGAACTCTCTCCTGCTCTGATTCTATCTGGAGGTTGAGTCTGCCCTGGTGGTATTATCCTACTAGGGTGGGGAGAGTTAGTGAATGATAAAGCATGACATTACTAGATGTGTGAGGCTTCCTCTTCCATAAGGAAAGGCATCCTATTTGGATAAGGATACCTGGACAAAGACCCCACAACTCATCTCAGGCTATCAGGTGGTAAGAGAAACTGGACTGGGTTTTTCTGCCTGTCACACTTGGTTGTGATATTTAGGATGCCCTAGGAAGAGGTGGGGCTGCCCTTTCCTCTTCCTCTCTATTTGTCCTGAGATTAGTAATGATTAAGTTGATACCTTATGTGACCCATTTTGGTAGTCCCATTCAAAAGTTAGCCGGTTGGGATGCCACCTGGTACCTCTGTATTTGGCAATGGGGCTACCTTAACCCCAGAAAAACTGCAATTTGGAAGAATTACTGCTCAGGTATCCTGGAAACCCTATGTCTTACTTAGCAAAATATTGGTCCCTGCCTAAGGACTCTATAGTCCTTCCTTATGGGAGACTTATGTATAATTGTAAGGAATACAGTGGCTTTGTCTTAGGTTTAAATGGCAAAGTCGAACTGGCATTAAAACCACAACCCTTCCAGAGGGCAGTGGCAGACTGGGAGACATTTTGTAACTTGTTTCATGGAGGGTGGCACACACAGTGCTGCAGCCCTGAGTGGACACTCTGTCTTGCATAGCCTGGGTACCCTCAATACCATATACTAAGAGCTTCTAAGTAACTGAGTGTATCCAATTCGGCATGCAATTTGTATGGGATTAAAACACAGGCACTGAAGTCTGGTTAGCAGGCCTCAGTGCACTCCTAGAGTTGAAAAAACAGGACCATCAGCCCACAAATGTGGGGGTAAACATGCAAAAAGATATATTTCTTTACAGACTTAAAACAAAAAGTTTTGCAGAACTGTGCAGGTGATATGGCCTTTTTGCTGGACTAAGCTGTTAACCCAGTAGTGGTCTTTGAAACTATGCACCAAAGCCAACAACACAGCTTGGTATTTACTAAGAAAATCTACCCCTACCACCAACTCAGATGTAACTGCATTGTTCCTGATGGAGTGGGCTCTCTGGCCTTACAAGAGTTGCTTCTTGGGAAGACTTTAATGAGGTTACTTCTTGGTCGATGATCCACCTCAACAGGGACCTCTTCTGCAGAGCATTTCTTTGCTCCAGAGAACCTCACAAAAAACTGGCCATCCTCTTAAGGGTCCTTGTATGATAAAAAAAAAAAATGGTTTTTGGGGTCCTACTGATAGATCCTCTACTCTACTTTTGAAGGGAGAATAGAAGCAAAGAACACTGGTAGAGCGATTGATTACCAAACACAAAAAGAAGTCACAACTTACTGTAAGAAGCCAAAGTCCACAACCCTAATTTGCAGTGGCGGCCACAGCAAATCTCAGGGGGGCCAGGGGATTTTTTTTTTTAACTTACCTGTCCTGCCGCCGGTGCTGCCGGGTGCCTCACCCCTCTTCTCTCCAGCTCCTGATGGCGTCCCAGCAGTCCCTGGGATACAAGCGCAGGCTCCCCATACAATCCTGGCACTGTTCTAATGCTATATCTAGCATAAGAGCAGCTCCAGGATTGGTCTGAGTGGCTTAGTCTGCTGCTCATACAGTGCATGGGAGTCTGTGCTGTTTCTCCAACCCAGATGTGCAACACAGCTAGGTTGGAGAAACCTATGTTTGCATGTCAGTTTGGCCAGCCTAAGATGGCCGGCCAAACTGACATGCACGCTTTTAAGTGCACTCCACTCCCCCTCCTAACTCCCATGGCCCAACCCCACCCCTCCCCACAGACAATGGCTCCGCCAGCGGGGCAAAACTCCACTGTCATTGCAGAGGATCCACTGCTGCCAATTTGTCTGGAAAGAAAGAGGAGTAGGGCAGTTGCACTGAAAGTGCCTCCAAATCACTCACTCAACAAGCTGACATCATTGTATTGACAGCCTTCAGCATCAGGAGATGCACTAAGCAACTGTACATAGCATTGAGGGGCAAATCACATGAAACGGAATACATTTCCCACTGGGGCATCACAATCAGTTTTGGAAGGAACACATGTGTCGAACCTTTAATAGGCACCACATCATGTTGTATACTTTTCCAAGCACTCATATATGGCCTACCCCACCTTGATAACTTGTGACCTGCCATAGGGTATCGGCTCAGTTCCCCTGCTTCGGTATATAGAAAGCATGCCAGGTGGTTGGCGATCAGGAAGATGCCATGGTGCTTCTGTCACTTCCAGAGATGCAAAGCTGCTTGACATAGAACCCTGGTGGTGCCAGACGTGCAGGGTAACTGACAGGAATTCCTGACAAATGGGCGACGACAAAGGGATCCCACAGAATGCCCACCATGGGGGGCTTTCTAAAACCTAGCTGGGTATCAACCAATTGTGGACATAGAGCCAACATGAGAAAACAGGATGATCATTTTCAGTGTGTATGTATGTGCATGAAAGTGCCTGTGACAGGGACTTCTGCAACTCATACCTAGTTGACCCGTTATATGAAATTAAGGGTAACAGGTAACAGGTATATAAAGGGAGAATATAAGGCAGGGATCCAAGTCCTGAAGAACGTTGGGGACCTCGTATGAGGCTTTACATCAAACTCAAAAGCTTCTGCCCCATCTCACTGCTCCCTTTTCCCCAAAAAGTCCTCAAGAAGGCCATCAACTGTCAGCTTACCGAACACCTAGAGAACAACAACCTGTTTGACACTTCTTAATCTGGATTCCTAACCAACCACAGTGCGAGATTGCCCTGATATCCACCACCAATTACATCTGCACACTACTATTTTCTAATTTTTTTTGACCTATCAGCAGCGGTCAACACCATATCCCACCACACACTCATCAACGGAGTTCATCACATCAGGATTCAGGGGGACACATTCAGATGGAATGCATCCTTCCTCACAGGATGGAGGCAGAGAATTCACCTGCTACCCTTGACCTAAGAACTGAACAGCACCATCTGCTTCATCCCTCAAGGTTCATCCCTCAGCCCCACCCTCTTCAACACCTATATGACACCCATGGCCAACATATTCAGAACTCATAACCACAACATCATAATTGTATGCTGATGACAACCACCTCATCCTCTCACTCTCAGTGGACCCCTCTACCACAAGAACAAACTTCCACAGCTGCATAACAAACATCACCAATGGGATGAAGGCCAACTGTCTGAAGCTCAGTACTGACAACAACAAAGTACTGATCTTTGGTAACAATGCCTCACCATGAAACAACATCTTGTGGCCTGCCAAAAACAACCCCCCCCCCACACCAACAGACCGAGGCGACAACCTGGGGAGCATTATGGAAAGCAAACTCATCATAAAATGACAGATCAACGCAGTCACCACTAACTGATTCCACACTTTCTGAGTGCTTGGAAAGATCTTCAAATGGCTCCCTATATGCACAAGGAAAACTGTCACTCATGCCCTAGTCTGCAGCCAGCTGGACTACAGCAACTCACTGTAAGCCACTACCACCACCACCACCCAACTTATGAAGAGATTGCAGACAATACAGAACTCAGGGGACAGACTCATCCTTAACCTGCCCAAATGGACACACATAACTCCCTCACCTCAGGAACCTCCACTGTCTCTTTGTCCAGAAAAGATGCCAATTCAAGATGCTGACACATGTCTACATAGCCCCCTATGGCCAAGGACCAGCATACATTAACCACCTCTTGAACTTCAACCAACCCTCCACAGACCTAGATTTGGCTCCCTCACCTTTGCACAGATACCTCACATCGACTGAAGGTTCAGTGGAGGCCATTCCTTCTCCTACCTTGCCACCAAATCATGGAATGGCCTTACCCTCTACCTTCAGTCAGCACCCTCTCTAGTGGAACTCAGGAAGAAACTCAAGACCTGGCTTTTCCCTAGCAACCTAGCACCTGGATACTCTTGCTAGTGATTAGCCATGCCCTACAAATACTGATTGATTGATGTAGTCCTTTAAATATTACCACAGTTGACTGTAATAAACTCAGTTTAGGTTACCCATAGGTAATTTTAACAATCTGTGTGTTAATCCCTTTATTAATTGAAATAAAGAAGTATTTGGGGTGCGCTGTCAACCACCTCAAGGAATAATAAAACTAACTTGTCTGGGTGAGCCTTGGAGCCTTTGAATAATCTGAGCTCAATCCACTGGTAGATATGGTACAGAGCGACTTGGATTAACTTGGGACAATGTATAAAGTATTTATGCAGTACCAGCAATAAAGTCAAAATGTTTAGGGGCATATTTATACCCCTTTCGCGCTGATTTTGGGTCTTTCCTTTTACACAAATTTGGCGCTAAACTAATTCCTTATTTATGTTTTGATGTTAGACCAGTCTAACTTCAAAATATTGGAGTTAGCACCATTTTTTATCTACCTTGCGTCAATGAGGTGCAAGGTAGGCGTTCCCATCTAAAAAATGGTGCTAACCCCATGGCCCATATTTACCACCCCGTGCTAAAATGACGCACGGATTGGAGGAGGGACTAAATAATGGTGAAAAGCTAGCTTTGCTGCATTATTTAAAGCCAGGTCATATCAGGAGTTAAGGGACCTGTGGACCCATTTCCATGATTAAACACCATGTAATGGGTCCACAGGTGCCCTCCTCAATCCCCAGGAACATCCCCACCCACACCAGAGGGACACCGGAGGATGGGCGACCCCACCCCAGGTAAGTATGTTAAGTAGAGGTAAGTAATTTTGTTTTTAAATTAAAGTGCCATTGGGGGTCCAACTTGGCGTCCCCTGCATGGCGCAGCGTGCAATGGCCATGCCCAGGGGACACTGGTCCCCTGTGCTGGCCATTGGGGTGGTGGCCATGACTTCTGTCTTTTATTAGACAGGAGCCACGTTGTATGGATGGTTTTGCATCAGAAAATGATGCTAAGATGGTTAGACTCATTTATTTTTACTCTAACCAACCTAACGTCATTTTTTGGTGCAAGACCCCCTTTTCCCATACCGCCAGCCCCACCCAGCTAACGTTTTTTTTTTTTACGCTTGCCCAACCTTTGCACCGGCTCGCGCCATTCCATATATATGGCGCCCGGCTGGTGCTCAGGGATGGCGCAAGCCGGTGCTAAACGTTTTGGTGCAAACCTGCGTTAGTGCAGTTTTGCACCAAAAAGTATAAATATGCCCCTTAGAACCATTTGGCTCTGAAGGCTTTCCTGCTGTTCATAAATGAACTACTGATGCAGGTTCTTACACAGCTGACATGATTTGGAACTGCATAAATACTTTATGGATTGCTCTAAGATAAACCTGTCTGCTTTGTGTCATAGGGTCTGATTTAGGTTTCAGCAGAGGGGTCACTCCATCACAATGATGATGGATATCCCATCTGTTAAAATCTAAATCCTATTGATTCCTATAGGATTTAGATTTTGGCAGATAGGATATCTGTCATTGTTATGCTGAAATCTAAATCAGGCCCATATTTATCTTCAGGGTGAGCTAATGTAAATGTAGTGACTTTAAGGGTTCACTCTGACAAGAGATGTGATTATCTGTTGAGATGGACTGTCACTCATCCAAATAATAATCCAGTTTACTACAAGGAGCAACCCAATGACGAAACATATCATCCAAGCTAGAGTATGAGAGTTTGCATCCTTTTTAAGAAAACGTTCTCAGATAGACAGATTTTCTTCCTCAGAAGTGTGAGTACCCATACATGGAAGGAGATGGATTATTCTTTGGTGATTTTTACAGTACTACATGGGAGAACATATTTTTGGACATCGCACTTCTCTCATTCATCCTTCTTCTTTATTGACAGGACCCAGAACCCCACTCCACCCTGCTTGTTGCAGTACCACATAACAGTGGTGTAAGACCCTGTATCAGCCTTTCAATATAGATAGCAGGAAAGCTTTCAGAGCCAAATGGATGACCCATATCCATAGTAGGTTGATTATGAACTGGCCTTCCACTAGAGTCCAGGCGCCTCTGATCTAATCTCCACCTCACCCTGGTGACACCCTGCCAACCCAGTATGTGATGCATCTGTCACCTCTGTCAGCCTGAGTGGGGAAGGAAGAGTGTCCTGCTGCAGGACAAATTATGATCAATCAGCAACCACTGCAGATCTCAGTCCATCTTCTCCAAAATGTGGATGGTGAAGGAGCAGAGGTCTTGAAGCTGGGCCCACAGGGACTTCTGGTTCCACTGCAGGGCCCACATGTACAGCCAGATTTGACAAGGTCAGCATGAAGCTAAGAGGCAAAAAAGCCTTAGAGTCACCTTCAACTGCATCTAGGGTTCGGCCTGAAATATTGGGATCACAGACTGAGGTGGTCATTCTGACCCTGGCGGTCTTTGACAGGCCGGCGGTGCTCCAATGGGGATTCCGACCGCGGCGGTAAAGCCGCGGTCGGACCGGCACCACTGGCGGGGTCCCGCCAGTGTACCGCGGCCCCATTGAATCCTCCGCGGCGGCGCAGCTTGCTGCACCGCCGCGGGGATTCCGACCCCCCCTACCGCCATCCAGATCCCGGCGGTCGGACCGCCGAGATCCGGATGGCGGTAGGGGGGGTCGCGGGGCCCCTGGGGGCCCCTGCAGTGCCCATGCCACTGGCATGGGCATTGCAGGGGCCCCCGTAAGAGGGCCCCTACATGTATTTCACTGTCTGCTGCGCAGACAGTGAAATACGCGACGGGTGCAACTGCACCCGTCGCACAGCTTCCACTCCGCCGGCTCGATTCCGAGCCGGCTTCATCGTGGAAGCCTCTTTCCCGCTGGGCTGGCTGGCGGTCTGAAGGCGACCGCCCGCCAGCCCAGCGGGAAAGTCAGAATTACCGCCGCGGTCTTTCGACCGCGGAACGGTAACCTGACGGCGGGACTTTGGCGGGCGGCCTCCGCCGCCCGCCAAGGTCAGAATGAGGGCCTGAATGTCTTGGAATCATAGCCATGTAGGAAAAACCTTGAACTCCACTGTACTGGGATCACCCAATAGATGGAAGCATTCATGAGAGAAACAAATGGAACGTTTATAGTAAATCACAATAATGTTAGTAGTTCCACCCTCATCGGAGGTAATCCATGACTGACAGCAGTAAGCCCATGTTGAACAAACAAGCTTTGACGTACAGAAATATAGGAACTCCTGACCTCCAAAGTTAGAGAGTGGCAATCGCCATCACCTTTGTGAATATACAAGTGGTGCGAGTGAGGCTGAAGTGGAACATGCTGAACTGAAAATGCCCCTGGCCTACCTTGAACTGTGAGTAAAGTCTGTAGGACTGCAAAACAGTTACATGAAAATGTGCTTCTTGCAAGCCCAATGACACCATTTAAATTACCATGTCCAGATTAGAAATGACCTGATCTAATGTGAACATTTTGAATTTGTCCTTTCACAGGAAGGAATTCAGAGGTCAAATGTCCAAGAAAGGCCTGAGGTCCCCGTCCCTTTTGAGGATATGCAAATAGTGGAAATAACAACCACTGCCTTTTTCCAAATCTGTCTCAGCTCTATACCGCCTCTGGAGAGCAACAGGCTTATCTTCTGGTGGGAGAGGGATACTGGGTAGAGAGAAGAGAAAAGGTATTGAATCTCTGTTGAACAATAAACAATACCCATCTGCTGGATATGATTGATCGACAACCTGGGAGAAAGTGTTGGGTGAGAGCTGCTGAGGACACAGTAAAACAGCATATTGGACACTATGGTGGTCATTACAACCCTGGCGGACGGTGCTAAAGCGGCAGTAAGACCGTCAACAGGGGGCGGAAAAAAAATGGAATTACGACTGTGGCGGAAACCGCCAACAAAGACTGCCACTTTAACACTCCGACCGCCACGGCTGTACAAACAAACACTGCCAACAGACAGGCGGAGGACAATGTACCGCCCACAGTATCACAACCTACCAATCCGCCACATTTTCTGGGGCGGATTCACCCTGAACAAAACCACGGTGGAAACAAGACTTCGAAGGGAAAACACTCACCTCTACACACCCCACAAGGAACCAAGACGCCATGGAACCCGAGCTTCACATTTTCCCTGCCTTTATCTTCTTGCTCCTCTACCAGGACCACGAGCGCCGGCGGCGAAGACCACGGTGAGTACTGCACCTATGACACAGGGGAGGGGGGAGGGAAAAAACAGGAACACACATGCAACACGCAACACCCCCACCCCCACCCTCACCCACTACAACACACACACTGATCTGTGCATGATACATTACCGTTACACCCCCCAAGCCCTCTGGAAGAATGCAAAGACAAAAGGAAATTAGTGTCACCATTGTAATATATTAAAATCCAGTACGCAAAAATATATATACACTAATAACAAATATATACACCAAGAATAGTAGTCCAGGTATAGCTCCATTGAAGTCCGTGGAACACTGGGCCCACACGGCATGGGCGAGGCCCACACTCAATACCCGAACATGACGGAGAGAACACTGCAGGGGCATCAGATAGCAATAAAACAGGCACCTCAGGGGCAAGGGAAAGGGGGGGCACCTCAGACGGTTGAGTGCACAACGCCAAATCCACGAGGGGGCCCCATGCCCACTGTTCAATCCTGGGGAGTGCAAAGCCACAGTCTCTCAAGTCTATACAGTGGGTGGTTTGCCCACTGTTCAGTCCTGGGGAGTGCAAAGCCACGGTCTCTCAAGTCTCTACAGTGGGTGGTTTGCCCACTGCTGCATCCTTGGGAGTGCAAAGCCACAGTCTCTCAAGTCTCTACACTGTTCAATCCTGGGGAGTGCAAAGCCACAGTCTCTCAAGTGGATAACAGTCTCCACTGGTTCTGGAGGGGGCTTTGTGCCCAGAGTGCTTCATCCTGCCAAGGACAGAGGTAGTGGATGTAAATCTCCACTGGTTCTGGAGGGGGCTTTGTGCCCAGAGTGCTTCATCCTGCCAAGGACAGAGCTAGTGGATGCCTTTCTCCACTGGTTCTGGAGGGGGCTTTGTGCCCAGAGTGCTTCATCCTGCCAAGGACTGAGGTAGTGGATGCAAATCTCCACTGGTTCTGGAGGGAGCTTTGTGCCCAGAGTGCTTCATCCTGCCAAGGACAGAGGTAGTGGATGTAATTCTCCACTGGTTCTGGAGGGGGCTTTGTGCCCAGAGTGCTTCATCCTGCCAAGGACAGAGGTAGTGGATGCCTTTCTCCACTGGTTCTGGAGGGGGCTTTGTGCCCAGAGTGCTTCATCCTGCCAAAGACTGAGGTAGTGAATGTAAATCTCCACTGGTTCTGGAGGGGGCTTTGTGCCCAGAGTGCTTCATCCTGCCAAGGACAGAGGTAGTGGATGTGAATCTCCACTGGTTCTGGAGGGGGCTTTGTGCCCAGAGTGCTTCAAACTGCCAAGGACTGAGGTAGTGGATGTAAAGCTCCACTGGTTCTGGAGGGGGCTTTGTGTCCAGAGTGCCTCATCCTGCCAAGGACAGAGGTAGTGGATGTAAATCTCCACTGGTTCTGGAGGGGGCTTTGTGCCCAGAGTGTTTCATCCTGCTCATGGTGGACACAGTAGCGTCAGTGCTCTTGGCGCTCATGGGCCAGCGGTGCTTGTGCGGCGGTGTCCTTGGCAGCAGTGCCTGTGGTGGCGGTGTCCTGTTCAGCGGTGCTTGTGGCGGCGGTGTCCTGTTCAGCGGTGCTTGTGGCGGCGTGGTCCTTGGCAGCGACTCAGCTGCTGGCGGTCCTTTCTGGCCCAGCGGGGCTGATGGCGGTGGCCTCCTGGGCAGCGGGGCTGAAGGCGGTGGCCTCCTGGGCAGCGGGCTGATGGCGGTCTTCTCCGCTGTGCTGCTCTTCCCAGACTTGCTGAGTTTCTTGTGCCCCTTCCCAACCTTGGAAGGTGTCGCAGCTGACTCCACACTCCCACCTGTACCCCTGGGAGCGGCTTTGGTGGCTGGAGTCTTTACCCTCTCCCACCGGACACTGGCCAACTTTTGATGCTTGACAGGTGGGGGACTGTCCGTGCTGTGGCTCCTTGCCACACTGGCTGCCCTGCTGCCTGGTGCACTCCAGAATCCGGTGACTACTGGCACCACTGGTCCCGGAGATGTTGTGGCTGAGGTGCTAGGTTGGGACCTAGAGAGTCGGGCCCTAAGTGACTGACGGGGTGGGGGAGGTGAGGGAAAGAGGTCAAGGATGGACAGGAAAAGTTTTTGGGGAACACTGGGATGGGTAGCTGGAGGGGGTTTGGGAGTGGAGGAAGAGGTTGTGGTTGTAGGAGGTGTTCGTTTGGTGACTTTGGGTGAAGGTGCATGCGCTGGAGGCTGTGGTGAGGTGGATCGCTGTTGGGTGGGTGTGTGACTGCGTTTGTGTATCTTCAGAGGTGGCGTCACAGACAAACTGAGAGAGGACACAGGGGACGTGTGAATGATAGTGGGGGTGGTGGCTCCACATGAGCGGGTTGTGGTGGTGTGTGTGCTGGTGATGGAAGTAGTGGCTGAAGATGTAGTGCATGCAGGTGTGAGTGGAGACGAGACTGGGAGGGAGGAGGGAGACGAGGAGGAGGGGGACACAGTGGAGGCAGTGGATGTTGGTGTGTCTGCATGTGTCTGATGCTTGCGTGAGTGCCTGTGGGATGTGTGGTGCTTATGTTTGCTAGAGCTTCCCTTGTGTGTTGACGTGTGTGCATGCTGGTCTGATGGTGTGCTTGGGGTAGACTGAGGTACAGGGGTGTGGGTCTGGGTGGAGGCAGTTGGAGGGGGGAGGCTAGAGACAGGGACAATAGCTGCCATCAGTGCTGAGGCCAGAGTCTGAAAAGCTCACTGAAGGGCTGCCTGACCAGAATTTATGCCTTCCAGGAATGCATTGGTGTGTTGCAACTGCCTGTCTACACCCTGGATGGCATTCAAAATGGTAGACTGCCCAACAGTGAGGGACCTGAGGAGGTCAATGGCCTCCTTACTGAGGGCAGCAGGGCTGACTGGGGCATGGCCTGAGGTGCCTGGGGTGAAGGTGATGCCCACCCTCCTGGGTGAGCGGGCACGGGGCAAAGGCTGAGGGGCTGCTGGTAGGGCGGTGCTGGTAGGGGGGGTGGTGGCTGTACCTGTAGATGCGGGGGGCACAGATGTGGCCGCCACCACAAGGGAGCTCCCATCAGACGATGAGTCCGTATCACTGGTCTCAGCTCCTGTCCCCCCTGTGGTGCTCCCCTCGCCCTCCGTCCCACTGGTGAATTCCGAGTCCGTAGTTTCGCCCTCCAGGGCCATGTGGGATGCAGCTCCCTCCTGCTCCGGTGCCACTGCTCCTCCGCCTGATGATGCTAATGCACAAGAACAGGGAGACCATAAAAAGGGGGGGGGGCGACAGAAGAAAGAAATGATGAGTGCATGCATTACCGATCAGTTGGCGGAGATGACAGACACAGAAGCCCCCTGCACTACGCCGCACACTTGGGGTCCACTGTTCAATTCCTGGGACATGGCCTACAAGGCTATGGCCGACATCTGCACACATGGATGTCACAGGAGCCTGACTAGGTGTAGTTGGCACTGTACACAGGTGGGGTGGGGTGGGGTGGCACAGGGTCTGCCAGAAGATGGGGACCTAACTAGAACACTCGCCCTGGCCTAGGGGAACCCACACCCCACCTCAGCCACCCAGACACCTCCACTGCACGCTGAATCAGCTGAATGAGAGTTTACACACCCCCTTGTGGCTGCTGTGATGCCCTCAAGTGGCCATCCAGCTCCGGGTACGCCACCGCCAGAATCCTGAACATCAGGGTGGTCATGGTGCGACGGGCACCCTTCCCACGTTAGGAGGCCATCCCCAGCTGGGCCTCCGCCATCTTCTTGCTCCAGCGGCGAATGTTCTCCCATCTCTTATGGTAGTGGGTGCTCCGTTTGTGGTAGACCCCCACGGTCCGGACGTCCTTGGCGATGGCACGCCAAACATCCTTCTTCTGGTGGGCACTGACATCCAGGAATTGTAAAAAGGGGAAAAAGAAAAGTTATTACCAACTGCACCGTCACAGTCATTGGTCCCCATCCCTACCTTTGCCATGTAGAACATACACTCACCGTTGTTTCATGCATGCCTCATTTTTTACTTCCACCCCACTCCACAAAGGCATAGCATATACAGCATGCTCCCAGTGTACTTACCTGTTTGTCTGGAGGGCCGTAGAGTAGTGTGTACTGGGGGAGGACCCCATCCATGAGTTTCTCCAACTCCTCTGATGTGAAGGCAGGGGCCCTTTCCCCAGATGCACGAGCCATTGTCTCTTCCAGACTGAGGTCACAGCAGCACTTGTGGCAATGTTTTGTAAATGTGTGTGTATTTTGAGCGTGGATTAGTGGGTCATGATAGTGTGGGTGTATTTCTGTTGGCTTGATGGTGGAGGTTGTGGTTTCGCCAGTTTATCAGTGACCTTTGGTGTGGCGGACTTGTGTGGGTGTCTGAATTTTGGCGGATTCCGAGCTGTGGGTCGTAATAGCTGTGGCGGAATTCCGCGGCGCTGTGTTGGCGGTCTTCTGCACGGCGGTAAGTGGCTTTTACCAGCAATGTTGTAATGAGGGCCTATGTCCGGGGAAAAGGAATTGGTGGATTTGTGCCCATGCTGGCCAGTGCACTGGCTGCTAGTTCTGAACCCACAATCCTGAAAGGACTGGTCTGCCTGCTGGATCGCTAGATTAGCCCTAAGTCTGAGAACTAGTGAGAAAGTTGAATTGCAGGGGACAACAGCTCCTAGGAATGTGCTGTATTCCTGCTATCTTCAATGCATTCAAGTTTGCAGTTGACATTGTCTCTGAAGAAGCCAGGCCAATCAAAGATCATGTCCATTAGGATCACCAGAAATCAATTTGATCTCACAAAGGTTTGTCTGTGAAGAGCCATTTTGAATTGGGTACTGAATGTCGTGCCAATGGAGACTGTGGTATTCAAGCCTGCCGGAATGATATATTGCACATCCTCCTGTCCGTCATCTGAGCCAAAAAGGCCCTAAGGGCATCTGAGACCCTATACAGGATCTCCTTGGGAATGTCCCAAAAGGCATGTGTGGAAAAACATATTTTTTTGCTAAAGTTTGGATTTGGATCAGTTAGAAATTAATCAGCATTCACCTTACTTGTTGAAGCCTGTGCTATGAGACTTTCAAGCGCAGGTTGCTTTGTGGGAAATAGTGGGTCACAGCATGCCACCAGATTCCATCAAAGTATCCATGAGTGTGTCATTAAAGGGAATAAATGGCTCTGATGTCTATGCAAAATCTCTGTCAAAACATTTATATTATTCCCATTGGAAGCCAGCTATAATTGAAGTACCTCAGCTAAACACCCTATCATCTCAGCAAATTAGATGCTTTTTGTTGCAGGCCCATGCTGAGAGACAAGCTCTAATTTAGGGCAAGTATCAAGCCTGCTGGTGTTTTGTAATTCAATATATAAGGCATCATCAGAACAATAAGAAGGGTGCAAGCTATCCCCTTACCCTCATCATCAGTATCCTGGAAGTGCACCCTATTCTGACACAGAATCAGAGTCAAAACAAAATGATAATGGAGACTCTGCTGATGTTGTATCATAACAGAGGCACTGATTTAGAGTCAGACTGCATAATGACTGCCTACTCTTTTGTAATTTTGTAGCATCACATAGGTCGAGGTCTGGTCGATGTTGGTTCAGGGTTCAACTTGGGTTTTCACACTGGATCATCTACCAGCATTGTGGAGCTGGCATCTTTGTTGTGGCAGAGGGGACTGCTGTGTTTGTCGGAGCCAAAGTGGAAGTCTGTACCAGAGTTGATATAGGCTTGGTAATGGGTTCTACAGATGGTGCTGGGAAGGGTCTCCCAAGTGGCCCTCTGGAAGCTCGGTGTGTTGGAACCAATTCATGAACCAGCTTCGTGACTGGAGACTTCAAGGGGGTATGACTAACATCTTGATGACCTCATACCTTCTATTTGGAGTCAGAGTGGTAGGTTGGGGGTGAAACCTGCTTCATTTTTTATGCCTGTGCTTGGTATTGTGCTTTAAGTTTCCAGAAGACTTTGAGTGGTAAGTGGACTAGCCACAGAAATGGCCCTGGGACCGGGCCTGCAACTTGGTGTGGAACCTGTATGAACACTGTGTCTTCCTAAATATAGTGATGTACAACTTCACCTCCCCTTCTCTAATCACCTTCAGGTACATTGAGGAGCATTTGTTACATTACTTTGAGCCTTGTTTGGAGCCCGGACCCCTGGAGCTCTCCTCATGTGGGTCCATGACCAGCATCTGCGTTGCACAGTCACAGCACAGCTTGAATCCTGTCATTTTCAGTAATTACATCATTCCGACATACATTGTCCATGAGTCATTTTTGAGTTATCAGACCTACAAACAATGGAGCAGAGTACTGATCTGCATCAGAAGATGCAGAAAGAGAGGAGCCTTTAGGCTGCAGGGAAAGCACTTATATGATGCTACGCTCCTTCACTTCCTGGGCAGTTTGGAGCCAGCACAGAGCCAGAAAACACTCTTATTGGTGAGCAAGAGCATTACCACAAACTTCACAAGGTTCAGTCTGGTACCTGGGGGATGTTCTAAGGTGAGTACCTGTAGTTAGTTATAACCATCAGAACTTTTATACTGGGTGATGGTGGTGCCACACTGGGAGTGATGGTAGAGCGTATTAGGTACTGGTATAGTGCATGTTGTGGTACAGTGCTGGGCTGGAGTTATACTGTGTGGCTTGTGGTGACAATGTTGTGTTGGGCTGCTGTAGGCCTGAAGCAGAAGGTATAGTGCTTGATCTTATTGTGTATTGCTAGAGTGCAGGGGTGTGGTTATGAGGGGTCACACTGTGGTACTGGGATGGTAGTTTTTTCTGTGTAAAGATGATTTTTTTCTGTCAATATACATTTCTGGCTTAAAGTTAACAAACCTGCTGCCAGAGGACAATCGCTTGACATCTTGACCCAGGGGGGCAGGGACTTTGTCAAAGACTGTACACTTATCTGGGATCAGCCAACATCCTCAGGATTCTAAGGGAGCCCTGGAGGGGACTGAGAAACTAGGCAAAATTTACCTAAATTTACATCCATGAACAGTATACTGTAATAAAGTCACCACCTTCCCAGCTTTTAGGAACATGCAGAGCTGAATCAAAAAAAAAAAAATAAGGCCCAGATTTAAGAGGGCCTAACGCCATTCTACTGACACATTAGCATCATTTTTTTACACAAATGTGGTGCTGGATGGCCAAAATGATGCACCAGATTTACAAAGTGGCACAATTCATGCATTGTGCCGCTTTGTAAACCTTTGCACCACATAATGTCTACACCAGGCATAATGTTTGCAAAGGGGGTGGTTCCCCATCAAGGGGGCCAAAAAAATGACACAAAAAAATCAATGAGATTACATTCGCGTAATTGTTTTCGGTTCTTTTAACGCCTGCTCAGAGCAGGCATTAGAAGGAGGCTCACATTGGGTACAATGGGCCTCTGGGTGCTTTTCAAGATTAGCGTCAACATGTTTGACGCTAATCATGCAAAGCGCCAAACTTGTGTCAACAATTCTGACGCTAGTTCCTAACTACTGCCATAGTGAGTCAAACATTAAATATGGCACACACATGGTGGCGTTAGGTGGATGCTAAGGGGTTCAAGAAAAGTGGTGCTGCACTAGGTGCAGCATCACTTTTCATAAATATGCCCCTACATTTTGCACCACAGTTTTATCATTTTTCTAAGAGGTAGCCTATTTTCCCCTTTTTTTTGTGTTTTCAACCTACTTCCGGTTTGTGGTGGAAAACAGTATGAAACCCATAGGTGATCCAGAAAAGCTGTACATTTCTAGAAAGCAGACAAAATTGTGAATTCAGCAGTTGTTCATATTTGTTAAATCATCAACTTTTTCTTAAGGACAATAACTGTTGAAATAAAGCAATATTGAAAAGGAGTAGAAAAAAAGACATTTTCCTAAGTTTTTGTCACAAAGGGCCGTTTGACAAAAGCAATATACCATTATGCCCGCTTGACACTTCTATTTGTGGGGATATATAGGGTGTGGAGGTTCTCTGGGAACCCAAGCTACCCAGAGCCAACAACTGAGCTGTACTATACAATGGTTTTTCGTTGAGTACCAAGTATAGACCTATTCTTATAGCAAAGCAAGCAAAGTAAAAAATGAACCTTTTTTCCAATGTAGGTAGCTCTAAATTGTGGACCCTAGCTCAGCCACCACTAAGGGAAACCTATTCAGTCTGTACATTTTTTAAAAATAAACGCAGAGGGATATCCAGGGTGGAGTGATTTGCATGGGTCTTATTAGTTTTTTTTAGCCAGAATCCCTTGCAAACTTTAAACTTTGACTAAAAAAAAAACATTTTCTTCACCTTTCTGTGATGGAAAGTTCTTGAATTTTGGGGGTGCCAAAAATTCCCTTCCACTTGCATTTCCTCAAGTTTCCTTATAAAAATGGTACCTCACTTGTGTGGGTAGTCCTAAAGCCAGCTACAGTAAACAGCCCAAAACACATGTATGCAGCACATTTTTCCACGGAAAACTGACCCTCTTTTCTGATGTGGTAGCTCTAGATTTTGGACCCTAGCTCAGCAGACACCTAGGGAAACCTAGCCAACCTATACAGTTTTGAAAACTAGACACCAAGGAGCATCTAGAGTGGCTGGCTTGTGTGGGTCTCTCCAGGTGTTTTTACCAAGAATTCCTTGCACACCTCAAACTTTGACAAAAAAAAACACATTTTCCTCACATTTCTGTAATGGATAGCTTTGGAGTCTGGGAGGAGCCAAAAATGTCCTTCCATCTGACATTCCCCCAAGTCTTCTGATAATAATGGTACCTCACTTGTGTGGAATGGTCTAGTGCCTGTGACACAAAATGGCACAAAACTCACTGTAGACTTAATGTGGACCCGCCACATTTTTCCACTGAAAACTGACCCTCTTTTTCTCAATTTTGGACCTTAGCTCAGCCAGCACCTAGGGAAACCTGTACCTTTTTGAAAGCTGGAAACCTAGGGGAATCTAGGATGGTGTGACTTGTGTGTATCTCTTAGGTTTTCTTACCCACAATAAACTGCAAACCTCAAACTTTTCCCACAAATCATACATTGTTCTTATATTTCTGTGATGGAAACTTCCAGAATCTGCAGGAATCAACACAATTTCTACCACCCAGCATTGTCCCACCTCTGCCAATATATGTCCTGCCCAACCTGTGTGGCTGGGCCTAGTGCTATGTCAGGAATGGATCAAACCAAGGACAAAGGAAGTGCTTGAGTGGAGACTCCTATTGACCTTGGTTGGATCTGTTCCTATCACTAGCACTAGGCCAAGCCACACAAGTGGGACAGAGTTTTCATCGATCGGACAAAGCTGGGTGGTAGGAAATTTGTGGAATCCTGCAGATTCTGGAAGTTTCCAGAACAGAAATGTAGGGCAAATGAGTGACTTCTAGCAAGTTGGAGGTTTGCAGGGCATTGTGGGTAAGAGGATAGTGTGGGGTGCATGTGAAGCACACCACCCTAAAGTCCCCCAGATGTCTAGATTTCAGAAGTGTCTGGGTCTGCTAGGTTTTTCCAGGCGGCAGCCTACCCAAGCCCAAAAAGTGCAGCCGTTCACCATTGCAAGTGGGACGTTGCATGGAGTTAGCCAAGCTCTCCTGGCCCATATATAATATCAACACCCAAAAGAGTCAAATGTCCTGTTGTTTACCATTGGGGTGAGATGCTTTAGTCTGCAAGGGGAGCAGAAAGACTATTGCCCATTCAGTTGGGGTAAGGAAATTACCATCCACATGGTGATAGGCAGCCCCCACCTCCTTTTGTTCAAAAAAGTATTCTGTGGTGTCTAGTGGGCTTTCTGCCCCCCATGGCAGGCAGAAAGACTGTGCCCATATTTGGGGTGTGTGAGCATTGCCAAGCCCAATCTGGGCAGCTCCCACCAATAAACTTTTCTTTAAAAAAAATTCCATGGTGCCTAGTAGGCTTTGTGCCACCCCGGGGTGGCAGCGGGGGCAGAAAGACTTGAGCCCTATTGTTTTTGGGTGGGGGCATAGCCATGCCATGCTCATGGAAGGCAACCCTCACCCCTCTTTTATTTAAAAAAAAACTGCTTGTTCCTAGTGGGCTTTCTGCCACCCACCATGGGTCAGATCGGGGGTAATTAGTCATCTGCTTCTGGGTGGGGCAGAAATACTGTGCCCACTTATTATATTGGAGTAGGGGTGTTGGGGTTCCCATTTTGGGCAGCCCCCACCCCTATACATCAGGAAGAAAAGTGGTCCCTGGTGCCTAGTGTGCTTTCCGCCTCAATGGGAGTCCATCTGGATCGGTGCTCGGGGGAACTGAGATACCCCACAAGCACAATGCAGAGAAAATTAAATGAGCCGATCGGCTCATTTAACTTTCGTTTTCATTAAAAATGAAGTCAGCACACTGCACTTGGTGACTGTCATTTAAAAAAAAACAAAGAAACACTGTTGGGAGTTGGGAAAGTTTTCCCTGAGCTCTTATTGCTGTTGCTATGTAAAAGAAATCCCTCTGGTGCCCTCACCTGAGAGATTTCAAGGGCCATATGCATGTACGGCCGGAAGCCATTTGACGCACATGAGCACTGCAGCTTCCAACGGCTCCTGGCCATTCTACACTCAGAATTAGTTAAAGACTCACCTCTTTACATTACAATGTATTAACCATCCTCAACGCATCTCCATTTCCTCTTACTTGTTGACTATTTCTATTTTGGGAGCAGTAACTTGTATGATATAATCAGTGATGTCATCAATTATGTCATATGTTATGTCATCAGTGATGTCATTAAATATGTCATTTACCATGTCATTAGTGATGTAATAGGTGAGGTCATAAGCAGTGCATGTTGGGGGTGTAATATATATTTGAATCAGCAATTATAATTGTTGAATTTTAGATGTTTGTTTTTGTTTATTAATGTTATTTTTAAGGTTTTGGTAAATGCAAATGTACTTAATTATCTAACTATAACTTTGCTTTCACTTTTTATGTTTTCCAGTGTATTTCTGAGGTTTTGTTAACATAATTTAAAAGTGCAATAGCATACCTAGCTATGACATCACTTTAACCTTTAGTTTTTTCAGTGGATTTCCAGGGTTTTGGCCATGTATTTTGTGGGGTTGACATCAGGCCTGTTCCGGCCCTCCACTGTGCATGATCTTCAGTTCTTCAGTTGTTTGCTGCTTGAGGTTGGTCAATAAAGCATTTAATTGGGAGTCATATGGGTTCCCAAGGGAGGTAACATGAGTGTTAGACCTGGCATCCTTGGCACAGTCTACCTTGTCTTTTTGCCTCAGCTGCCTGTGTTTTTGACTGTGTGTTGTACTCTGTTTTTGCTGGTTTTGGCACTCTGGGCACTTTACCACCTCTGGCCAGTGCTACAGTGCAAGTGCTCTATGTGTAGGCGGTATGTGTAATTGGCTTTTCTACGGTTGGCATATTTGATTTACTAGTAAGTCTCTAGTAAAGTGCCCTAGTGATGGCCAGGGCCTGTAAATCAAATGCTACTAGTGGACCTGGAGCACTGACTGTGCCACCCACAGGGGTAATACTGTAAACATGGCTCAGACCTGCCACTGCAGTGTCTGAGTGTGAGGTTTTGCATTGCCAATTCAACCTGGCAAGTGGACCCACTTGTATGGCCCAAACCTTCCCTTTTTTGCACTTGTAAGGTACTCCTAAGGTAGACCCTAGGTAGCCCCATGGGCAGGGTGCAGTGAATGTTAAAGGCATGACATGTACCGGTGTGTTTTAAATGTCCTGAGAGTGAAATACTGCCAACTTCGGTTTTTACTGTTGCAAGGCCTTTCTTTCTCATGGGTTAACATGGGTACTGCCTTTAAATATCTTTTAATTACAGTTTCCCATTGGGAGCCGATAGAGATATGAAGTTTGAGGTGTTTGACCTCACAATTGAAAAATACATCTTTTGTTAAAGTTGGTTTTTAGATTGTCAGTTTGAAAATGCGACTTTTAGAGAGTTGGCATTTTTTTTCTTAACCATTCTGTGCCTGTGGAATCCACATCTGGGCCAGACTGACAGTGGGCTCTTTGTGAATTCCCTTTAGACAGTGACACAAAGGGTGCTGGGATTTAGCCTGCATATCCTGATGAGTCTCCTTGGCTAGAGTGGGTAGGGAGGAGCTGACATGTATACCTGAAAGGGCTGTGCCTGTCCTCACACAATGCCATCTCCAACCCCCTGCTGTGTGTCTGGGGATGGACCTGGTCAAGGCAGGATTTTGTGAACAATATAGACTTTCTTTTGAAGTTTGTCTACTTCAAATGCAGAAAGGAGTATAAGTAGTGAACTCAAAATCCCAGACTATTAGATTACTTATGGATCAAGAGAAACCTCTGCCAACGTGAAGAACTGAGGAGCTGAAGGAGGAGTACTGCCCCTTTGCCTGTGAGTTTGCTTTTCTGGGTTGCACTATAGGTGCTGCCTCTGGCAGAGAGAGGACAAAGACTGGAATCTGCTGTGTTTTCCTGCATGTTAAGTGTGCCAAATGGCTTGGTCAGAACTTCCCCCTTGTTCTGAATTCTCAGGGCCATCAAAGGCTTCCTCTGCCAGCACCTGGACTTTCTTGCTGAGACTCCTACCCTGCCAAGTGGTACTCAATCCAGTCCTTGTCCTTGGTCCCTTGAAAGGAGAAGCTAGTGAAACCAAGAGTGAAATTTACGCACAGGAGCCGTGCAGGAGACAAATTGACACAGCACCTGCTTTGCGGCTGAAAAATCGATGCACCACCTGCATAGAGGCTGGGAAATCGACGCAACACCCATGTGCGGCTTCCAAATCAACGCATCACCCATGCAGCATGGCTCTTTACCACTGTGTGCCGGAATTTCACATGCATCGTCGCTGGGTGTCAAAATCATAGGTGAACCTGCATGGACCCGAGGTTGCCCATCCTGAAATCGACGCACTGCTCTTCAGCAGGAGAGAAAAACAATGCATCGCCTACCCGACCGGAGAAGAAACAACACACAGCCTCACTTGTGAGTCAAGAATCAATGCATCGTTGACTTTTCTGATGCACGCTCATCCATGCTGCTTTATTTTTGACACATACCAGGTACTTTGTGTAAAAGCAACACGTCCATTGATTTCTATGAAGTAAGACTCCCTTTACTTTAAAAATCCATGGCTTTGCTTGTATATGTTGGATTTTTGTCTTTTTAGTCTCGTTTGATTTAGATAAATCTTGGCTATTTTTCTCAACTGGTGTTGTGTCTCTTTTGTAGTGTTTTCACTGTATTACTGTGTGTGATGGTACAAATAATTTACACATTGCTCTGAGATAAGCCTGACTGCTTGTGCCAAGCTACCTAGGGGGTGAGCAGGGTTTAACCTAGGTGTGTATCTCCAGGAACCCTTGTCTTTAACGGAATTGAACACCTTAATTTTATGATTCATGATTTTATGATTCAGCTGAAAAAGCCCTCCCTGAGCATACATAGCGATTCTGTTACCTAGAGTGGGTGGCGATTGCCTTTTAAGGTCTGTATGGGCAGGTAACTAATGTACTTAAAATAGATTTCAATCAAACACCCAACTCAATATTTTTTATGATGTTCATAGAAAAGCTTCATTTTTTATTTGGCCACCCAACATTCTTAGAAAAAACAACTCATACGAGTATATTGTGAGACTAGATAATTTCATAAACCCCTAAACTTCACGTTTATTAAATGCTATGGCAAAATCCAAATTTCCCAGCACTATGTAGTGATAAGAACTTTCTAAACTGGCATGAGGATGGAACAATAATATGATAAACTGATCAATCTTAAGATCAGTCATTCAAGTACTTCCAGCAACAATAGTGTGAATATGGGCTACTAAACTTTACTTTTATAGATGCCTGCAGCTTAAATACTATTTTAAGAAGTAGGTGGGGCTCACTGCAGCATTTAAATAGCATCCTTTTTAACCCGTTCTGTGCCTTGGACGAGGTGACCTCGTCCAAGGCTACAGTTCCCGTGTGCCTTGGACGAGGTCACCTCGTCCAAGGCAGGGGAACTTGGGGGAGCGCTAGCGCGCCCCCCCTGTGCAAAGGCGGGGATGGATGGGGAAGACCTTCCCCTTCCACCCCGACCCGCCCCCCGGCAATCCGATGACGTCAGCGCTCGCACAACGCGCCGATGTCATCAAGTGTTGCCGGACGTGCTGGAAGCCATTTGCTTCCAGCGCGTCGAGGGGAAAGGACCCATCCAGGTGAGTCCTTTCCGTTTTTGGGGTTTAGGGGGGGGGGAAACAGACAAGGGGGAAAGTAAAGGGTTTTTCCTTTCCCCCTGTGCCTGTTTTCACAAGATTCCTGCTCCACGATCGCGGTCAGGAATCTCCACTAGCTATCAGGGATTTCTCTAGGTCTGTTTCTTTTGGGGGCTACCCCTTGGGCAATTTTTTTAGTATTTCGGCGGATCTGACCCCGGGGGGGGGGGCAAAATCCACTAGACACCAGGGATTTTGTTTTGTTTTTGTATTTTGGGGGCGACCACTTGGTCAATTTTTTTTAGTGTTTCGCTCCCCCCGGGGGCAGATCGCCTTTTTTTCGGCGGATCTGCCCCCGGGGGGGGGGGGGGGGGGAGCGAAATCCACTAGACACCAGGGATTTATTTTTAGTGAAAAGTTCCTTCTGGGGGTGACCCCTTGGCCAAGTGTCGCTGGGGGCTATTTTTTTTTAGTATTTCGCCCCCCCCCCTGGGGGCAGATCGCTGATTTTTGGGCGGCTCTCCCCCGGGGGGGGGGCCAAATCCACTAGACAGCAGGGATTTTGTTTTTATTGTTTATTTTGGGGGCAACCCCTTGGGCAAGGGTCGCTCCCCTGGGGGGGCTATTTTTTTTCTTCTGTTTCGGCCCCCCCGATGGCAGACCAGCCATTTTTGGGGACGATCTGGCCCCCGGGGGGGTGGAAGCACACTAGGCGCCAGGGATTGTGTGGTGTGTGTGTGTGTGGTGTGTGTTTGGGGGCACCCCTTGGGCAACGGTCACCCCCCTAAAGTGGGGAAAGTTCGTATTGGCCATCTCTGCCCCCTTTGGGGGCAGATGGGCCGATTTTTGTAGGCCCATCTGCCCCCAAGGAGGGCAGAAACCACCAATACGCAAGGGATTTTATTTTTTATTTTTGTGCTGGGGGTGCCCCCTTTGGGAAGGGTCGCCCCCTAAAGGGGATACAGAGGTGTTGTTCATTTCTGCCCCCCTTGGGGGCAGATTGGCCAATTTTGTTACGCCCATCTACCCCTGAGGGGGGCAGGATCCACTTAGGTACCAGGGACAACTTCTAAGTTCTTGGTGGTGGGGTGTTTGTCAACTGGCGAAGTATTTGTATTTGTGATTATAACAATTTATTTCTTCTTTTTCTTCTAGTTCAACGCTTTTGCTTCCTTTGCTGTGGATCCTTGCGGTTTTGGCAGTAGTTGTCCTGCGGTTTGCATAGTTGCATGTTTTAGGTAAGTGAAAGCAATTTACTCCAAAGGAGTATTGTTGACATGCATGAATGACATGTTTGTAGGTGGTGTACTAAATGCAGTATTGTGTGTTTGACATTGTCCTTAGATTTGAGCACAGTGATGTTTGTGTTGTCATATGTCTATTTTGCTTTTTAGTGGGATATCATTGATGATTGCTGTGTCTGTGCAGAGTAGTTGCTTGGTGAGTAGCTTTTTCAGGCAAGTGAGTGGTATAGTTTTTTGTAGTACATAACTCTTTGTGATAAAGCTACACTTTGTTTATTATTTATTTTAGTGCTAGTTGTTGTTGGCAATCCATTGGTTGTTAGCGAGGATCATGGCTAGCCGCAGAGTGACCGCTCAGCAGGTTGTTCGCATGCTCTTTGAGTCGTCTTCAGACCATGATTACGACACTGACTCTGCATCTGAGGCAGAGGAGGAAGCAGGAGATTCTGGAAGTGAGTTTTCATGTCCGAGAGTATTCTTCTGATGAGGAAGCTACTCTCAGTGCAGATGAAGGGCCTGTGTTAGAGGAGGACATTGATGTGCCAAGAGTGCAGCAGCCTGGGGCTGAAAGGTTTCCCATTAGAAGACCTGACACCTGGATTGCCCCAAACATGGAGCAGCCACAGTTACCTGCATTTACTGGTCTCCATGGGTGTAGAGTTAATACGGAAAACTTTTTGCCTGTCCATTTCTTTCACTTGTTTATGGACGATGTACTTTTGGAAGAGATTGTGTAGCAGACATATGTGTATGCAGAGCAATATTTGCGGGACAACGCTGCCAGACTTAAGCCTCAGTCTAGAGCTACTCAGTGGGTTCCCACATATCTAGAAGAGATGAAAAGGTTTTTAGGTTTGACTTTTTTGATGGGGTTGATCAGGAAGCCGTCACTGTCTTCTTATTGGTCTACTAGTCCCTTGATGGCAACCGCTATATTTCCTGCAACTATGACACGTAATCGGTATTTGCTTCTTCTTCATATGCTGCATTTTGTAGACAATGCTTTAGCCTTGCACGAGATCACCCTGATTGTGACCGTCTTTTTAAGATTAGGCCTGTCCTTGATCATTTTGTGGATCGGTTTTCAGAGGTCTATGTTCCAGGCAAAGAGATAAGTGTGGACGAGTCTTTGGTCCTTTTCAAGGGGCGTTTAGTTTTTAAGCAGTACATTCCTAGTAAGAGGGCACGGTATGGGATTAAATTGCATCTGCTGTCAGAAAGCAGTACAGGATATGTGTATAATTTCCGGGTCTACACTGGTAGGGATTCCAGTATTGACCCTCCTGGTTGTCTGGCCACTTTGGGAGTTAGTGAAAAAATTGTGTGGGAACTTGCTAGATGGCTGTTTAACAAAGGTCACCACTTGTACGTAGATAATTTCTACACTGGAGTGCAGTTGTTCAAGGAGTTGTTTAGAGTGGACACTGTTGCTTGTGGCACAATCCGTTCTAACCGGAAAGGCTATCCAAGGGAGCTTGCCTGCAAGAAATAATGAGCTGCTAGCTATGAAATTTTCAGACAGGAGGGATGTGTACATGCTATCGACCATCCATGATGAGAGTACTTCCCCTGTGGCTGTTTGAGGTCAGGCTGCAGAAGTGCGCAAACCTGCATGCATTTTGGACTACAATAGGCACATGGGTGGTGTTGATAAAGTAGATCAGAGGTTGGAACCTTACACTGCTCTTCGTAAGTCTCATGTGTGGTATAAAAAGTTGGCCCTACATTTTTTCATTTGGCAACTTTTAATGCCTTTATTGTATACAAGGATTGTTCACCTGAGTCAAGGATGACATTTGTTAAATTTCAGGAGTCGGTGATAGAAAGCCTTATTGTGGTGGAACCGGCAAGAGTTCCTAAAGTAGAAGTGGTGGAGGATGTGGCTAGATTGAAAGATCGGCACTTTCCAGATCACATTCCTCCCATTCCCAAAAAAGACTTGCCCACAAAGAAATGTAGAGTATGTGCCCGGAGATTAATCCGGAGGGAGAGCCGGATGTACTGCCCCGAATGCCCTTCAAAGCCTGGGCTGTGTGTGCCCAGCTGTTATAGAAGTTACCATACCAAAAACAACTTCTGGGAAATACCGTGAGCGTAAGCTGTCTGTTTTATATTTTCATATGTTTCACAGTTGGCATCTCTGTCATGTATTTAGTTAGAGCTTTTGTGTTTGTAGTTTTGTGCTTATTTTATAATTAGTGGTTTCTTTGTTGTTTATAAACAAAAAAAAGTGATGGCGGTGTGCGTGGGGTGGCGCTTGGCTGGCGGTGTGCGTGGGGTGGCGCTTGGCTGGCGGTGTGCGTGGGGTGGCGCTTGGCTGGCAGTGTGCGTGGGTGGTGCTTGGAAGGTGGTGTGCTTGGGGTGGGGCTTGGCTGGCAGTGTGCTTGGGGTGGCGCTTGGAAGGTGGTGTGCTTGGGGTGGGGCTTGGCTGGCGGTGTGCTTGGGGTGGCGCTTGGAAGGCGGTGTGCTTGGGGTGGGGCTTGTATGGTGGTGTGCTTGGGGTGGCGCTTGGCTGGCGGTGTGCTTGGGGTGGCGCATGGCTGGCGGTGTGCTTGGGGTGGCGCTTGGCTGGCGGTGTGCGTGGGGTGGGGCTTGGAAGGCGGTGTGCTTGGGGTGGGGCTTGACTGGCGATGTGCTTGGGGTTGCGGTGCCAGCCAAACACCGGTCCACACTCCCATCAGCTGGTGTGATTCTTGTATCAGGCATGTGGGCGTATGTAAGTGATGGGCCCTTGAGTGGCACGGTCTGTCGATGTGAGTGTTGTAATGTGCTGGGCCCATGGCTGGCGGTGTGAATGGTCTTGTGCGTGTCATGTATGAAAGGTGTGTGAATGGACTGTAAAGCGATTGGTGCCTTGTCGCGGCTTTACAGCTCACGAGCTGTGAGTCATTGGTTCAGTTTTTTGCCTTTCAGATATTAATAGTGCATTTCATTTTTGTGAAATCTCTTGTTAATAAAATTTGATCCACTGAACCATCACTCACCCTCGTGCCAAATCCAACCAGTATGTGTGGTAAAAATGACAAAACCTGCTCCGCTGTAATCAGGCGTCGCAGCACACCTGTGACACGCTAGGTGCCTCGGGTGGGACCCCGATGATGAAGCATGCCACCAACTTGGTTGGTGGGTGAGGGGTCTTTTTCACATAACCTAAGTGTGTTTCTTTTCACAATTTTAGTGTTTGGCACATCACGGACGTATGTGCACACATCAAAATGATATATTACAAAAATACCTGTGTTTGGGGGGGAGGGCCCACCTATGTTTTTGGTCCTGGGTGCGGCCTTCATCTAGGGAAACCTACAAAACCCAGACATTTTTTAAAACTAGACACCCCAAGGAGTCCAGGGAGGTGTGGCTTGCGTGGCTCCCCCAACATTTTCTTTCCCAGACTCCTCTGTAAAGATCAAAATTTACATAAAAAAGCATATTTTCCTGACTTTTCTTAGTAGGATCACCTCTCCAGCACATAATTCCTACTCCCCAGTTTTCCCCTCAGTCTCCCAAGTAAAATGACACCTCACTTATGTGGGTCCCCAAAGCAGAGTCCGTCTAAAGATGTATAAAAGAATATGTCCTTATAAACTCGCTGTGCTATCCCCTCTATCTCTACAAGTTTTGGGCCCTATTCTGTTGCAGGCACCTGGCCCACCCACACAAGTGAGGCATCATTTTTATCGGGAGACTTGGGGGAACGCTGGGTGGAAGGAAATTTGTGGCTCCTCTCAGATTCCAGAACTTTCTGTCACCGAAATGAGAGTAAAAGGTTTTTTTTTAGCCAAATTGTGAGGTTCGCAAAGGATTCTGGGTAAAAGAACCTGGTCAGAGCCCCACAAGTCACCCCATCTTGGATTCCCCTAGGTCTCTAGCTTTCAAAAATGCACAGGATTGGTAGGTCTCCCTAGGTGCCAGCTGAGATACAGGCCAAAATCCACAGGTAGGCACTGTTTTCTTTCAAAAAATGGGATGTGTCCACGTTGCGCTTTGGGGCATTTCCTGTCGCGGGCGCTAGGCCTACCCACACAAGTGAGGTATCATTTTCATCAGGAGACTTGGGGGAACGCTGGGTGGAAGGAAATTTGTGGCTCCTCTCAGACTCCAGAACTTTCTGCCACAAAAATGTGAGGAACATGTGTTTCTTTAGCCACATTTTGAGGTTTGCAAAGGATTCTGGGTAACAGAACCTGGTCAGGGCCCCACAAGTCATCCCATCTTGGATTCCCCTAGGTCTCTAGTTTTCAAAAATGCACAGGTTTGATAGGTTTCCCTAGGTGCCGGCTGAGCTAGAGGCCAAAATCTACAGGTAGGCACTTTGCAAAAAACACCTCTGTTTTCTTTAAAAAAATTGGATGTGTCCACGTTGCATTTTGTGGCATTTCCTGTCCCGGGCGCTCTGCCTACCCACACAAGTGAGGTATAATTTTTATCAGGAGACTTGGGGGAACGCTGAGTGGAAGGAAATTTGTGGCTCCTCTCAGATTCCAGAACTTTCTGCCACAGAAATGTGAGGAACATGTGTTTTTTTAGCCACATTTTGAGGTTTGCAAAGGATTCTTGGTAACAGAACCTGGGGAGAGCCCCACAAGTCACCCTATCTTGGATTCCGCTAGGTCTCTAGTTTTAAAAAATGCACAGGTTTGGTAGGTTTCCCTAGGTGCCGGCTGAGCTAGAGGCCAAAATCTACAGGTAGGCACTTTGCAAAAAACACCTCTGTTTTCTTTAAAAAAATTGGATGTGTCCACGTTGCGCTTTGGGGCATTTCCTGTCGCGGGCGCTAGGCCTACCCACACAAGTGAGGTATCATTTTTATCAGGAGACTTGGGGGAACGCTGTGTGGAAGGAAATTTGTGGCTCCTCTCAGATTCCAGAACTTTCTGCCACAGAAATGTGAGGAACATGTGTTTTTCTTCCTGTCGCGGGCGCTAGGCCTACCCATACAAGTGAGGTATCATTTTTATCTGGAGACTTAGGGGAACATAGATTAGCAAAACAAGTGTTATTGCCCCTTGTCTTTCTCTACATTTTTTCCTTCCAAATATAGGAGAGTGTGTAAAAAAGACATCTATTTGAGAAATGCCCTGTAATTCACATGCTAGTATGGTCACCCCGGAATTCAGAGATGTGCAAATAACCACTGTTCCTCAACACCTTATCTTGTGCCCTTTTTGGAAATACAAAGGTTTTCTTGATAGCTATTTTTTACTCTTTATATTTCAGGAAATGAATTGCTGTATACCCGGTATAGAATGAAAACGCACTGCAGGGAGCAGCTCATTTATTGGTTCTGGGTACCTAGGGTTCTTGATGAACCTACAAGCCCTATATATCCCCGCAACCAGAGGAGTCCAGCAGACGTAACGGTATTTTGCTTTCGATAATCTGACATTGTAGGGAAAAGTTACAGAGTAAAACGTAGAGAAAAATTGATGTTTTTTTCACCTCAATTTCAATAGTTTTCTTTTTCAGTTGTTATTTTCTGTAGGAAACCCTTGTAGGATTTACACAAATGACTCCTTGCTTAATTCAGAATTGTGTCTACTTTTCAGAAATGTTTAGGTTTCTTGGATACAGCATTGGTTTCATGCCCATTTCTGTCACTGACTGGAAGGAGGCTGAAAGCACAAAAAAATGCAAAAATAGGGTATGTACCAATAAAATGCCAAAATTGTGTTGAAAAATTGGGTTTTCTGATTCAAGTCTGCCAGGTTCCTGAAAGCTGGGAAGCTGCTGAATTTAGCACCGCAAACCCTTTGTTAATGCCATTTTCAGGGGAAAAACCACAAGCCTTCTTCTGCAGCCACTTTTTCCAATTTTTTTGAAAAAAACGAAATTTTCACTGTATTTTGGCTAATTTCTTGGCCTCCTTCAGGGGAACCCACAAAGTCTGGGTACCTCTAGAATCCCTAGGATGTTGGAAAAAAAGGACGCAAAATTGGCTTGGTTAGCTTATGTGGACAAAAAGTTATGAGGGCCTAAGCGCGAACTGCCCCAAATAGGCAAAAAAAGGCCTGGCACAGGAGGGGGAAAAGGCCTGGCAGCGAAGGGGTTGAAGAGTCTGCGTTACGTGTCACTCCTTCATCAATTTCACATTTTTGTTTCTGTTTTATGAAAGCTAAAACTGATGATCTCCCACATTGACCCTTGAAATGGTCTCAATGACTATGCAAGCAAGTCGAAGAGCATCAAATTACCACAGAACATTTGTTGCCTTGCTCTCATATTAGTCCTATCCATCTTAAGGCTCAAATCTTTGTTATGTTATGCTATGCTATGCTATGCTATGTTATGTTATGTTATGTTATGTTATGTTATGTAATGTAATGTTATTCTATGCTATGCTATGCTTTGCTATGTTATGTTATGTTATGTTATGGTATGATATGGTATGGTATGGTATGGTATGATATGCAATTTTATGGGACTACACGAAAAGGTGGTTCTTCAGCTTCTTGTAAAATTCATGAAGTGAGGAGGAGGATGAGCCAGTGTTATGTAGTGCCTTGAAAGTATGGGTGAGGAGTTTAAATTGCATTCTTTTGTGAATGAGGCACTTGTGGAGCTCCCTCCTGGTGTGGTGTGATGTGAGTGCAGTGTGGGAGTTTGAGAGTGATTGTGGCTGCAGAATTCTGAATACTCGAAAGCCTTCTGGTGATTTTTTCTTTATCCTCACATAGAGAGTGTTCCACCATCCAGCTTGTTTATGACAAGGGTATACTTGAACGGTTTTCTTGATGCTAAGTGGGATCCATTTGAAAAATCATCCTCAGCATCTTCAGGGTATGGAATCAAGAGGCGGTGACAGAATTGACTTTGGCTGTCATGTTCAGTTGGCTGTCAATGGTGTTCCTGATGTTGTTGGCGTGTGGGGTGGGGGTAGGTGCAGCCCATGGAAACAAGAGTTGGTGACAGCATTGAATTTGGCAGCCATTTTGAGTTGGCTGTCAATGATGATCCTGATGTTGTTGACATGGGTGGTGGGGGTCCTAGCTCTGTAGGCCACTAGGTTGAGTCCCACAGTGATGTGCTCTTTCTAAACATCTATTGATCTTCTATTGATATCTAATTGATTCCTCATATATTAGCTCAAAGGAGCACTCAGATGAAGAGATGCCTGAGATGTCAAAGTGTGTTAGCAGAAAAGATACATGGGTTTGGCACTTGCCCGGGATTTTAGGAGTTTTCGGTCAAACATATTTTAGTTGCTTAGGTTCTCGTTACAATCTTGTATTGACCCAGAACCAGGCATTACCTTATTTGGGTTGTACTTGATGATATTATATTCTATGCTATGTCTGTTGCTCTTTTTCACGCTACTAAAAGTTGGAGACGTAATAGAGCCCCCATTTTTAGAACTAGTGGAGAAAGTTTTATGAGTCTTACCATCCAGAACTTCAGATAGTTATTGCATGAAACACCTTAACCAAATCTCATCTTGATTCCTTTGTGCAATCCTACAAGCAGAGTAAATCTGTTATACAAGAGAAGTCTGCATGTGGACATATTTATTGTTTCTCATTTCTCTTTGTGGGTCACCAATATTGATATGTTTTCCTATGGTATATTTTTGTCTGGTCAGAGATATCATCAATGATGCTATATACAATGCAGTCTGGGATTCTTCCCAGCAGTACAAAGACAAATAAGTAGAAATTAAGTCAGATGGTGATATGCATACGCACATTTAGGATCTATTCCCAGAGCATATTCCACAAGCAAGCATGTTTACTCCTAGAAATTCACTCATAGCATAGTCAAGAATAAGATACAACTACTCATAAACATTGTGAATCATGCCATTGCTAGTAAATAAAGTCTAAATGTGGGTATCCACTGGCTTTCCAGGAAAGAGGCTATTAAAAAGCACAGTGTCACCAATATTTATCATGTCTGATGTATCCCATGGGGAAGCACATTAGCGTCTTGTTGTTTTTTTTGTTTATTAATTCCAAATGCATAATAAGCTGACATATGTATGATAGTCCAGCAATATTGATGTGCATATGTGTGGGACTTTGGGTCAGAGTGAGTCACAAACACAACTTCTGGTACCTTGGCTCAGAGCAATCAGGTTTAATTTAAGAGGCAATGTGTAAAGTATTTGCGCAACACTTCATACAGTAAAACAGTAAAAACACCACACTGGCTAAGAAAAACAACTTAATTTAATAAATAAATGAAGGCCAAAAAATTACAAAAATCTAAAAATTATAACTTGAGAACTGAATTTTTAATGAATGAAATTTAAAATAGCTCTTAGAAACAAGAAGCGCCAACCGGGGATATCTGATTGTGCCAGACCGGGACAAAGTCAAAAGTTCAGGCCAAACCGCAATGGAGCAGGGGCTGGCTACAGGGCCCCCTTTGGGCCTGCTGAACCAAAGTAGCGCAATTCTAGTTGTGTGAAAGCCAAAGATGTGTGGTGCAGTCTGAAGCGATGCATCGCTGTTGATCTCCGCAGTGCCGGCGGTGTGCCGGTCCTTCCCATTCAGTACCAAAAATGTGTTGATTAAATCCACACAACAGCAGAGATGCATCGGTTTTGAAATGTGGTGATTCTGAAGACAATATGCTGAGGTCAATCCACACTGGAGAGGCGATGCATCAACTCTGTTCCATGCTTTGGGGCTGATGCGCCAGTTCTGATCCACACAACTGGGGCGATGAACCAATTCCGATCCACACAGCGGTGGAGATGCATCATTTCAGCTGCAGCAAACACCTTAAGCTCACTTCCAAGGGTCCAGGACTCGGGTGGCGCCAGTGCCTAATTTGTAAATAAAGAGGTGCCGGTGCTCAAAGCCCTTCTCCTAAACATGAGACTGCTTTAATTAAATCTGCCAGCACTAAATACTGAGGCAGCGTAATCCTGAAGCCATCTCGGGCCTCTTCAATCCATTTACGGCTACTCCTGCCCCTTCAGCTCATCCTGCAACTTTGTACTTTCTCCCTTTATGACGCTTTTCAGTTTTTTCTTCTTCTGTCTTTCCCATATGTGTCTTTTGCTCGCAGAAAATGCTTGAGGCATAAGAATAAGCCCCGGCCCTCACAAATAAGTGCTGGTGCTCAGCACCGGAAACAACAAGCACAAATGAAGCACTGGGTGGCACCACTTTACAGGACTGACTCACAGATGACAGAGTTCAGGTGTAGATGTAGTCTGGTTGAAAGCTTTTTATGTCCCCTGAGACTTCAATCAGTTGCATTCAGTTGGCCCTTGGAGTCACTCCGGGTTCCTGCTGGAGAAATGCAGGTCCAGCCCTTCTCACTCCCTGGCAAGAGGCCAGCAGGCAGACGGAAAGTGAAACGTTGGGGGTAAACCAAGCCAAGTATGTCAATTCCAATGGTATACACACTTCTACATCTTTACTGCCCTGTCGAAGTATTCCTTAAACTCCAGAGAGAGCCCTATGGCATACTATTGCAGCTATATAGGCATCTTCGAGTAAATGGCCATTCGCCAATGATCAATGTCACTGCGTCCCAACACTGTCAGTAATTTTGAGGTGCTGTTGTGACATTGTATGGGTCACAGTTTGAGGGTAATGTGTGTATCCATGGACTTTGAGCACCTCAGATATCTCAAAAACAGCGGGAGCAGTGAGGATGCAGTAGATTAAAGGAAGCTGTTCAAGAAAGCACATGAAGACTCATACAAAAATGACTTTAACACCATTTCCTCCTTTGGAGATGTGACACGAGAGCGATTTAGTCACCCAGAAGTAGACATTTAATGAGACAGATGATCGAAAATAATAATGAAGAATGTCTGACACTGAGAGTTATGTATGTTCCAGTAAATCTGTTATTATCCGTTTAATGAAGTATTACAAACGCTGACTACATTTTGCCTCATCCACAGTAAAATGATTGATTGTGTTTAAACAGAATAGCTCGTTAACATAACCCATTAGAAAACAAACGTGTTATTTCTTTGATTAAATTAAAGTCACATTTTCAAACGTGTTTGCATTTCAAGCAGGAAGTAACATGTTAGTGGCCTTTTAAGGAACAGCACTAGGCTCCTATTTGTAATCAATACCTCATAAGAGACCAGGGGAAGAAACCCATCAAGTGGCTGTAATGTTATGGCTAATGCTTGCCTCTATTGGATACGTTATATAAATACCCAGTCTTAAAAAAAGTACAGATGCGAGAATATATTTGCAGAACTTGAAATGATTCTTCGAAATGTCAGAAAGGCAGCTTTGCAGGACTTGTGTGTCAGCTGCTCGTTCTTTGTCCATATGGAAGCCTTTTGTCGCGACATTCTGTCACACATAATGAAGGCATCCATGCATTGGAAAGCATTTTACAGAGATAAATCAAAGGGGGACATGTGGATTGCTATAATGTAAATCAAGTGAAATCCCAATTAAGGCATGCATGATTATATCAGTAACATTTACAATTTGGAGCTGACCTTTCTCATGCAAGCACACAGAAGATATAATTTGTTTGCCAAGATAACTGACTTTCATTCAGATAAAACAAATACGTAGACAGAAAGTGTTTCAATATGATCTGGAAAAAATTGATAAACGAGTGCTTTTATTGAAAGGAATTGTGTTTGTAATATTGATTCTGCCTTTGGGCTGCGAATAAACGTGTTCTAAATGGCAGACCGCGGAGATCAGCAAAGCACCACTTATTTAAACGTAACAAATTATAAAAATCTGGAAACAGAGAGGAAAAAAACTGGTAGCAATAAAACAAGGTGTTACACAGTGACATTGAATCAAATAAAGCTGACCTTCAATTTATTAAACTGTACACAAGATTTAAAGTACTGCTCTGATTGTTCAAGTTGTTTCCAGGGGGAAGCATCTGTGAGATCTCTGACCTTCAAATGTTGTGAAGGTGACAAACACTTGTAAATGGTGGCTGCATAGCTGTATACAGGGGAAACCTATTACTAGATGGGATAGGATCCATACTTTTGTTTCCAACTATCAGCTTACCTCACCATATCGGACCTTCGTTAGTACAGTCCCAACTGCTCCTATTTACTTTACTTACTCCACCTTTCGACGAGTTCACTTTCTTCAACATTGGACCTCCAGTTTGATCTCTTGCAGAATTAATCACTTTTCCAAAGCAGCAAAACCGTCATATGTCCCTTTCGACCAAAACTACTACATAGAGTTTACAAGAATGTCTAACTTCATTCTTAATCTCTTTCTCACAGCGGGAATCTCCCCACATTTTTTTTAATTCAGCAGTATTTCTAGCAAGGTTTAAAATACCTTGTTCATCCCTCCTCGTTCTCCATTATTGGCTAGTCTCCTACCCCAATTCTTCTAGAGAACTCTTGAATGCTTCATATGTAATCCCCTATCTCTATTGATCACCTTACAAAGCCTGCTAAACCCTCCAAGTCTCGCTTTCAGGACTTGACTGCATGGATACTGTCCACTCTTACATTTATAATGCCATACCATGACAAATGTATACTAGTTGTGACACCACAGCTTCTACGGTGGAGTTAAACTTTTGAGCTGAGCTTGCACATCTGTCAGTCATAAAATATTTGCAGTAAGAATTTTGTATTGACTGTCTGTGAATCTTGGTATTTGAATGTAGTGAGAACTCATCTAAAGGATGTTATACTTGTAGCTGTTGTCCAATGTCTTTCCTGCCAAACAGTTCCTCAATAACTAGTCGCAGCCATTATTCTTTGACCTGTACTGGTTTCCATTATAAGCAGAAAATACTCATATCCCCGTCTCAGTTTGGTGAAAGGTCAGGGGAAAACACGTTTAAGGAACCCTCCCTTTTTTTCGTCACCCACTCATTTATTTACCAGGAGAGTCAGAGTGATCCTTTTATTGGGGATTGGTTACTGCTTCTTATTTGACCTTCCGGAGCCCGACTCAGACTGCCACATTTTTGAGCCCCTGATCTCCGGGTTCAGTAGTTTCAGTATATAAATATATATATATATATATATATATATATATATATATATATATATATATATATATATACATATTGCTGTATCCAAGTCACAGCAAACACTCTGCTCGCAGGGAGGTAGAGCTGTCAAATAGCTCTTCCTCACTGCGAGCAGAGGTTTCCTCTGTCTCCGTGCCTGCATCATTGCAGAGGAAACTGTTGTCACAGTTTTAGCAGCTGCATCTATGTGACAGCATTACCGTCTCCCACAGGAGGCAGGGAGCGGGTTGGGACTGCAGGGGCCTTCAGGCTTCCCCTGCAGTCTTCCGCATTGTCATTGGGTGCCTTGGGGGGCACCCAGGTCACATGGTGGGGCCCCGGGAGATGTGGTCCCAGGGGGCATAGATCCGCGCTGGGGAGGGGCGCCATGTCCCCTCCCCAAAAAAGTAAATAATTAGGCCACACCCTGGGGGATGCTGTCGTCGGGGACAAAATTGGCCTGGGGAGGGAGACCACACAGCCCTTCTGTAAAGAAAATAAATATTTATCCGAGGGCCTGGAGGATGGGGTCCCCAGGGCTGAGATTGACCTGGGGAGGGTGCCATGCTCCCCCCTACCCCCCAAAAAATGCTTAGGCTGGGTCCCGGGGGATGGGATTCCCAGGGACGAGATTGGCTTGAGGGGGGTGTGCACCCTCCCCTCTAAAAAATCACCCAGGGCCAAAATCAACTTCAGATGGGGGGCCATGCGAGTTTGGGTTGATCGTTGGGCCCAGGTACTAGCCGCAGCCTGTGCACAACCATCTTTGATAACATAATTGATAATATTAATGTAATATTTATAGTAAAATATTTGATGAAAAAACTGTGCATGGTGGGGGCTCCAGTTATATTTACCTTATTAATGATGTTATCAAAGATGTCATGAGTGCTGTCATTTGTGGGGTCATTCGCAGTGCATGTTGGGGGAACAAGTTATAGTTACTGTAGGGCATGATTTATAGTTATTTGAGATAACTATAACTGGGGAATTTCTATGGTTTGGGACTTTTAAAATGTGAGACCTACAAGATATATATATATATATCATATTTTATACATAATATACACACACATTGCCTATCTGCGGTCACCAGTAGGTAGTTATAATTAGGACCATATTTTTGACTTGCCTATATCTTTGGTCCCATTTGACTAATCTTCAAACAAATTTCGCCAAAACAGTTTTCAAGTGAATCTTGTTGTACATGGGAAGTATCAGGATGATCCGTCAAGTGGGGGGCGAGAAAGGGGTGGGGTCAAAAAATTTGAGTTTCCCATTATAATTCCCATAGGGATTTTAGACACGACTACAGATTGAATCGCTGGACGGAATTGCACCACATTTGGCAGAAAGGTAGCTCTTGGACTAAAGAGAGTGCTTGTAAGTCTGTTCAGTACATTTTGAAATATTAAAAAAAAACTGGACATAAATATCTAGAGGAGCGAAGGGTTGGTAAATAATAACAAGCTGAAGCAGTGTAATGCAGAACTCTGATTGGTTGCCAACACTTCAACCAGGAAGTGTAGTCAGCCATCTTGGGACTTGGCTTCATCTGAGTCCCACAAAAAAAAAGAAGAAAAACAAAGGGGACAGGGTATCTACACCCTGAACCCTTAGCTCTGGCGATGAGGGACCACCCCCAGGGCAAAAAAGCTTTTTTTTGTAAATTGTTGCCATGAGTCTGCCGTGGATCCATGAAATCACAGCCAAAATAAAAAATTAAAAAATAGTTGGTCTCCCACTCTTGTTTTAAAGAAGCCCCCAGGTGGGCCAGGTTCAAGGGGCATTTTGAAGAAAAGGAGGGGGTTCATGGGGCAGTTTGATGCCCCGGTGACCGTAATCTCTCCTGGGTGTATTTACAATTTTATGTGGGGTGGCTACACAGTCCCCCAGGGCCCCTGGGAGTGCCACCTCCCCAGGGCAACAATTTAAGTGTATGTGGGGGGACTGTGCAGCCCCCGCAGCCCTGGATATCGCCACCTTACTGGGGCAATTATATAATTGTGAGCAGGGGGTCATGAGGCCCCCTACAGCCCTGTGGATCACCACCACCCCAGGGCTATCATAAAATATACTGCCGGGGGACTCACCCGGCCCCCCTGCAGCCCTAGGGACTGTCACCTCCCCTGGGCTATAATCAAACTAAATGTGGGGGTGCAGCCCAGCCCCCCCTGCAGCCCCGGGGACCGCCACCTCCCTAGGGCTATTATCAAAGTAAATGCGGGGCAGACAACCCCACTACAGCCCTGGGGAATGCTGCTTCCTGGGGCATTATCTAAGTAAATTGCTCCCACCAAGCAATAGCAAACACTTCACTTTCTGCAAGTGAGAGCTGCCATCAAAGCCTAAATCTCTCTCTCTCTCTCAATCTCTCACTTTCTCTCTCTAGCAGGGTTGGGTTGCTAGGGGGGTTGGCCACAGGGACCACCCTGCAGCCAGGCCCTGCGGCCAACCCCAACATGCATGGCCTCCAGCACTCCAAGGTGCAAAGTTCAATTGTTATAGGGGGTTGACCACAGGGTCTGGCCTCAGGCCAGGCCCTGCAGCCAACTGCTGCTATGCTTGAACGAATGCCATGTGCGGCAGTAGTTGAATTAGCAAATAGTAATGAAAATTACTTTACATTAAAAAACACCATAGCAATTCACTGAAAAATTAAAGGTTACAGGAACGTTATAATTAGAAAATGGAATAACAAAAAATATAGAAATTCACTTAAAAAAACAAAACCGGGATGTTATAGTCCTGATTTTACTCGTACACAACGTTAGAAGTTCACCAGTTATAGTTACTTCAAGTAACTAAAGCTCGTGCCCTAATCTAATTATAACTCGCACTCTCACTATGCACTGCTAATTACCCCAGATATAACTGCACTCATGACAACTATTATAACATCATTGGTAATAATATTGTAACATTTGTTATAAAATTATTCATAAAAAACTGTGTATGGCGAGATGGCAAGGGTGTGAGTTATAGTTACCTTAGGGCACGAGTCATAGGTACTTTGAAATAACTCTAACTAGTTTATTTCTATATCAATATCTGTCTATCTATCTATTTACATTATATATATATATATATGTATATATATATATATATATTAATTTTTAAATACCATGCACCTCCCCCATGGGTTTTTAATACCTACGTTAGGGGTGATGTTTAACTATTAACAAGGAAGGTTTAGTCCTGAAAAAAATATTTTTTGCTAGGTCCAAAAGGGAGTTTAAAACTGCACATCGAGTCTCCAGTGGCAGGACTGGAGACTTGTTTTTACAGTTCTACTTTGGTGGGTGGTCCAATGAGTGCTGCAGCCAACTAGAAGCATCTACTTTACAAGCCAAGTGCCTCATACTAGGGACTCATAAGCAAATTACATTTGCTATTTAGGTGTATGTCAATTTGAATATGTTTGAAAGCAAGTACCAGCACTTTACCACTGGTTAGGCCAAGTAAAATATGCCGATTCATATAACCAACAAACCGTGTTTAGCAAAAGAAGGCAAGAAATTGGGTAACCTTGCAGAAAAGGCACATTGCCAACAATTCCTTTATCTGGTTTCTTTTGTGTAGGATGTTTCTTCACCCATAGAGTAAAGTCTACATGGTGAGAAAGAAGATTCATAGAAGGACTTTCTTGAATAAATATTTGGGTGCCGTGGAAGCACTATTAATCATTTTCACATGGTTCATTAGGCAGAAAGTGTTCAGATGGAAGGTCTTTCCATACTTCCAGTTTTCTTATGTCATTTTGAATCTCTCAGTAATAGCGGCTGACGTCTGATAAATTCTATGTGCCGAAAACATCTAGTAAAACAAAATATGTAATACGTCTATAAAAATTTCGTTATGTTAGCACTGACCTACATTACAGTTTTTGCTTTCCTTATCTGCAGTTTTCTTTTGTATAAGCAAATTTAATGGCGAACAGTTGTTTGTCTATACTGAGTGAAAATATACCACCTTGCCAGGTGCAATACAAACATTTTGAAAGGATAACACATTTAATATTCAACGCCTAGTTACATGAAGATATAGCATATGAAACTATACAATACATGTCATAGTATAGAGTAAATTAGGAAGCAGTATAGAGAGGTAGATTAGTTTGAATTAGCAACTTTTAGTCATAGAATAGTATAAAATAGAAATCACTAAAGAGAGACACACTATTTTGCTATTTTGTGTTAGCTACTTTTGCTCATCAGTTAGCAAATGTTTATAATGCTTTGCCTTTACTTGGATGGTTAGCTCGACAGGCCCATTGAATTATGAGGATGATTATATGTTGCCATTTGTGTTCCTTCAAGGTTTGGTGATGGGGCTCAATTAGGCCCATATTTGTACTTTTTTCTGTGTCTCATTTGCGTCATTTTCTGACGCAAATGCGCCGCAAACGTACAAAATACAATAGTATTTTGTAAGTTTTTGCCGCATTTGCGCAAAAAAATGATGGAAATGCGGCGCAAAAAAAGTATAAATATGGGCCTTAGGGCCAGATGTAGCATTTTCCAATTTTGCAAATCGGAAATTGCGAATCGGTGCAACTCGCAATTTCCGATTAGCAAAACCGGATGCAGTACGGTGTCTCAGACACTGACTGCTAGTCGCTATGGGTTCGCAAAGCCCCACCTCATTAATATTAATGAGGTGGATCGCATTTTGCGACCCCATGGCGAGTCCCTGCACTAACAGGGATGGTGGCCTGCTGAAGTAAGCAGACCTCCATGTCTGTGACTGCTTTTTAAATAAAGCCGTTTTTTATTTTTATTTTGCAGCCCGTTTTCCTTAAAAATGAGTGGCAAAATAAAAAAAATAACAAAACCATTTGGTTTCGGTTTTTCAGAGTAGGCAGTGGTTCATTGGACCACTGCCTGCTCTGAAAAACCCTTTTTGGCAACATTCACAAAGGGGAAGGGGTCCCATGGAGGCCCCTTCCCTTTTGCGAATGGGTTACCACCAGTGTGACACTGGTGGTAACTGCGAATTGCTTTGCGACCGCATTCGCGGTCACAAAGCAATTTAGCATAGCAATGCGAGTTGCAAATAGGAAGGGGACACCCCTTCCTATTTGCGAGTCGCATTTACAATGCGGTACCGACTCGCAAATTGTGAATGAGCATCGCAATCAGCATTTTGCATGGCGCAAACTGCGATTTTCGCAGTTTGCACTTGCAAAATGCATGCTACATCTGGCCCTTAGTTCCTTAGTAACACTCGCAGTTGGGACAGGGAGATAGCAGGAAAGTGCCATGATTATATATGGCACTTTCTTGCTCTCTCCCAAGGGCTCTTTTAAAATCAGAATGCTGAGCACCACTCAGGCACCTTTGCGCCATGGTGCAAAGGTGTGTGCATTAGTCAAGCATAGGTTTTGTACTGGAAAGCTATCCTTCCAGTACGAAATACTATGCTTATACTAAATTTTAAACTTTTCACACTTCGGATATGTGCTGTTCAGGGCAGCACACAAGCAAAGTTGGAAACGTTAGGAGAAATGAAACCATTTTTCCTTTTAACTGTCTTCAAAGTGGTGTTAAGTTTTGTGGTAAAATGTTTACTAACATTTTGGCAAGTGCTGTTATAATTCAACACTCAATTTTGCTGCAGTCTAATGGCATACTCATCAATACCCACGTGATCCCTTGGCCAAATAGAAATACCGAATGTGCTTTAATATCAGTTAACAATGTCATTTGTATAGCTGCTCATAACAGCACCACTGCTGTCCTCATCTTTTAGATTTGTACACAGCTTTTGAATCTCTGGCCCATTCCCTCTTCTTTTCTTGACTAGAAAGCTGATGTTTGACTGCAAATGCTCTTGCCTGTTTTTTTATTATTTTTGGGGAATAGATACCAAAGTGTCTTTGTAGGTGACATCACCTCCACTCCCAGAATAATATCCGCTTTTGTGGGTCCATTCTCTTTCCTTAGCTACATAATATGTATGTGCTACCTCTCCTGAAACTCAAATATTCTTACCGCTGTAGGATTTGCAGTTATGGTATTGATATTTAGCAAGTCCTGGATGGACCAAAGTTAGCTCAAAATAATCATTGAAAAAACTGAACTTCTTTCTCATCAATATAGATCTTTTACTCTGTTTACTGCCTTGTGGCCAAATATACTATCCCTGTCCCCCTTTCCCATTACAACACTTTTGTAAAAAGTCTTGACAACAAAACTTCTACAGGAAAGCCTCAATGGAAAAACGAAGGGCCTCGCCACGAGTCTGGGGGTCACTTGATTGCCAGGCTCGCAGTTGGTGTTCGGACAGCCACCAATGAGGCAGTCCGAGCACCATATTTTGACCCCGATGGTCATGCCGCAGTGGGAACACCAACACTACAAGGATCAGAGATCCCAGTGGTCTGGCAGTCGCAGCTGTCCTAATCTGCCAGGGCAGCGCTGCAAGCAGCACTGCCCAAGGGATTACGAACTTGTTCTCTGCCAGCCTTTTCATGGCAGTAGCACCGCCATAAAAAGGCTGGGGAGGAACGGGTGCAGGGTGCCCCAGGGGAGCCCCTGCACTGCTCATGCTTTGCAGACAGTTAACATTGCAAGGGTGCTGGTGCACCCTGCATCCTACAGCATTGCAGCTGGCTCTATTAGGAGCCAAAGACAATGCTGTAGGATGTTTCCCGCAAGGCCAGCAAGAGTAAACCTATGTTTGTGCCCACTGACCTAGCAAGAAACTCTTTATCGGCACAGGAAGGGAGGTAGCCAATATGGCAGCAACCTCCCCATCAGAAGTTCAGCGGAGGGCCGAAACTGTCCACTGAACTCGTAAGAAGTTTAGTCCTATGTGTCAAGTGTGGTATCCTCCAAGCCAGGGGCATCCAACCTTTTCTGTTGTGAGAGATAGTTCTGGTCCGTGAAAATCTTAGTTAGCTACTAAAGGCTAAACAACTTGTGCATTGTTACCAGACACCTCCATGGCCAGCTTTTTTGAGTTTCAGCTGAATGTCCATGGAGTCAGATATCATGGTTTGAACAAAACATTTTGACTAGGGGCACATGACAGGGCTGCCATTTGTGTCAGTAAGAGTGTGGTCTTTTGGGGATGTATGAACATGTGTGCGTATGAATGGGATATATGTGTATGGGTGACTGAGAGCCTGAGTAGTATGTACTTGTGGCACAGGACATACCTTTCACCATATGTGGCAGTGAAACATGAATAACACTAACACGCAACCATTTTTTTAAATGGGAGAATTTGAAATGGCAGAAATGTGTTCTGCAAAACTGTTAAAATATGGAACATTTTTCTACACTTTAAATTTCTCCCATTTAAAAAATACAGTATTGTTCAGTTATGCACATGGCACAGTGTCTACTGGCCACTGGGAACAAGAGGCCGGCTATTTGGAAATGTGGTAGTTTGAAATGGCAGAAAATATAAAAGAAGAGTTAACATAATCATTAAGGTAATGTTTCATTGTTTTTCTTCTCCTACTTAGCATTCAGAAACATGTTGTTGTTCTCACATCCAATATTAAGGTGACAAGGACTTTTTTTAAGTGGTAAATACCGCAGTGCTTAATTTTTCACCTCTGTGCCCCAGCTGCAGCCTGTGTTGTAAATCTAACTGAGCACTGCTCATTATCAGGCCCTGTGATCTGCATTCTGATTGTTATAATGCAAGCAGCCTTTCTTTAACTTTAAAAGAAAAATGTGATCCTGTGCTTATTTAAAAATGAACTCAGGACCAAGAGCTACTCTGAAGGTGGCTGGGAGCTACTGGCAACTCGGAATGACTGGGTGGAGACACCTGCTCAAAATCCTCTCTATGATTAGGCTAAACGCATCAATACCTTTGCTTTTCTCAGAGAGGAGGAAGTAACCACAGATGTTGTTGGAGCTAGACTTCTGTAGTGCAATTCTCAGTATTGTGGGATTTCCAAATATATTTTCCATAGACCTAACGTAATTCAAAATCAAGCTGTTAGACTGGTTACAGTTAATTTCACACTTCTCATCAGCCAGCTCACTGCTAGCCCAACATCCTTGTCACCTATTCATAGCAGATTTCTTTTACAATTCCTTTCTCAATACAGAATTCATAAATATACTCTCTCTCACACTCTCGCCCTCATTCGGACTTTGGCAGACAATTTGACAGACCGCCAAACCCCAACCCGCCAGACGACTGCCAGGGCTGGCAGTCAGCAGACCACCATATTATGAGTGTTTGGCTGCTTTCCGCCATTATTGAGGTGGAAAGCAGCCAGAGGCGGTTACCTCGCCGGCACTGTCACGCCAACAGGACTCCGTCTGACATATTACAAGCCATAATATGGCTTGGCTGAGTCCTGCTGGCGTGGTGGTGGTGAGGAAAGACCGCCAGGACCCAACCCCTCCTGGAAGTCCCCCTTGACTGAGAAGGTAAGTGGGCAAGTGTGTTTGGGTGCATGTGTGTGTGTTTGGGGAGGGGTGCTGAATGCGTGCATGTCTGCGAGTGAATGTGAATGTGTGTCTGCATGCATGATTGTGTGTATGGGGGTGTTTGTGTGGATGAATGCAAGTGAGTGGGAGTGTCTGAGTGCATGTATGCATGTGCTGCATGCATGTGTATGTCAATGCATACAAGCATGAAGGGGTAGGGGGTTTTAAGTGTGTGGATGGGTGGGGGATATGTGTGAATATGTGGGGACATGTGGGTATGTGTGTGCCGGCAACACCGGGTGCGTGACCGTCAGGGTTTTCATGGTTGTGTGCAACCTCGCCATAGCAGAGGAGCCGCCCCTGGTCTCCCTTACTTCTAATCCAACCTTCTTTTTAAAAACTAGAGCTATATTGGTAACGCTTTTTCCACCATTGCACCTTTGTTCTGGAATTTCCTCCCCACAGATATTAAAAACATCTTCACATTTTCCCTTTTCAGCATGAAATAAAAAAAATCTTTCTCTTTTCCTTGTGTTACACCTTCCGTAGAACCAGGAGACCTTTAGGTCAACATTGCACTCTATAAATTTTCATTAACGTAGCACAACATAATAACAGCTATTTATGATGCACCATGATTCAAAACTGAAAGTTGATGGGAGGCCAATAAATGTGTCAAGTACCTGGACACTTTCCTCATGCAGATGAACATCTGCAAACTCAATTGTTATCTGTGGCACTGAAATAAATATGGCCCTTTGCTCCTAGACACACACACAAACTCACACTCATATTTTACTAATTACAGGAAGCCATATATCACATTGAGGATGACATGAAGAAACGCAACTGTTCAAAGCAGATGCATCACTGCTTGAAAGCACCTGAAGGGGCCGCAGTCTCCATTCAAAAGCTAGCATTTGGTAACTTAAGGACACTTCAACTTTTGCAAACCTTAGTACAAAAGGAGGAATTCTACCTTGAACAGTGAAATGTAAGGCAGGGAAATTAGAAGGAATTCGTGACTCTGCATTTTCCTGAATTTGTTGGTAGTTAGAGGCAGTTTTAGCTGTCTCCCCAGGATCATGTAATCAACAAAAATTGATAAAACAAAAGTATATATGTACATATAAAATCAATACGCTGGGTCCAGGGATGGGGTTCCCAGGGCCAAAACGGCCCAGGGAGGGGAGCTAAGTACCCTCTTCCCCCAACAAAATGCACTGGGCCCTAGGGATGGGGTCCCCGGGGCAGAGATTAGCCCAGGGGGGTGGGTCTGTGTGTTCCCCTCCCCTCAATTGTACTTGGTGGCCCTGGGGGTTTGGGTCCAAAGGGCTATAATAGCTTCAGGGAGGGGGGCATGCAGCCCATGCCTCTTTAAAAAAATAGGCCCTGGGGTTCCCGGGGCTAGTCCCTATGGCCAACCCCCTGCTGCACACAGCTAAAGGCTGTGCGCTGTGTGTAATTTGCTGCATGCAGGCCGCTGGCCACAGAGCCAATTATTATATTTGCTGATAACTTTGGCACCATTTGGCGACTCTTCACTAAACTTTCCAAATAAAAACTTCACACACATCTGCTCATTCCTTAAAAAAATTTTGGTCATTCATCAAGAGATGGCGGGTTGCAAAGCACTTTTTTCACCCATGCATTTTCCATGGGAAAACTTAGAGAACTGATCCTGAAGAAACAGCTGTACAGAAAAACCAAATTTGGCAAAAAACAAAATATTTGTCCGGAAAGTGTACTTTATGTGACTTGATGTACTTTTCTTCAGCCATTTTAGAGAATTAAGGTTTAAAATATATAGATATCTGTTGCTGCAGAAGTTCTACAGAACATCTGTGGGTAAAACCATCAAAAATACTATCTGATTGGTCAGTCCCATGAGTTGCCCATGGGACCGCACAATGGGGGTCATTACAACATTGGCGGTAGAAGCTGCTTACCGCCGTGCAGAAGACCGCCAGTACACCGCTATTATGACCCACATCTCGGAATCCGCCGAAATTCAGACACCCACACAAGTCCGCCACATAAAAGGTCAGTGATAAACTGGTGAAAAAAAATCCTCCACCGTCACGCCAACAGAAAAAAGGCCCATACTATTACGACCCACAAATCCACCCGGCGGTCTTTCAACCGCGGTATTCCATTGGCGGTACATGACGCCGCGCTCAAAATACACACACATCTCCAAAACACCACCACATTGGACAATTCAAAATACACACACCTGATACACATACAAACACCACTCCCACACACCCAACACAATATAAAACACACACCCACATCACCCACAAACCCCTATACCACAAATTTGAGACGAAGGCGACAGAGAGAGAGCACAGCAATAGACAACCCCACCACACAGAGGCACACAACACCATCACCCACACAACATCCACGCACAAAACACCCCACACCACTACACATCACCACACTCATCACCACATACACCACCCCACACATCACCTACACCACCCCATAGCACGCCAAAGACACCCCAGGATTTTGGAAGAGGAGCTCAGGGTTATGGTGGAGGAAATCGCACGGGTAGAGCCACAGCTAGTTGGATCACAGGTGCAGCACACCTCTATAGATAGGAAGATGAAGCTATGGCGATGAATCGTGGACAGGGTCAACGCAGTGGGACAGCACCCAAGAAATCGGGAGGACATCAGGAAGAGGTGGAACGACCTACGGGGGAAGGTGCGTTCCGTGGTCTCCAGGCACAACATCGCGGTTCAGCGGACTGGCGGCGGACCCCCACCTCCTCCCCCACAACTAACAACATGGGAGGAGCAGCTCTTGACCATTATGCATCCTGAGGGCCTCGGAGGAGTCGGTGGAGGAATGGACACTGGTAAGTCAAATCTCTACTATCATATCCCCCACCCTACCTGCATGCTATCACACACCCCCACCCTCACCCCCTCCCCTATCACTCCAACTCCTCACTAATGTACTAATAACACAAACCACACATCCCAACACCAAGCCCTGCATGACACAACAAAGCATGGACACCCATCACTAAAGCATGCCCACTGCACATACCCATAACACCCCCTAACCATCATCACACAAGCCCCCACACAGGAATGCTAGCACTGGGGTACACGCTCACCCACCCATTGCACACCATGACACACACAGATGCAATAATCATGCTTTTATACCCCTGCAGGACCACTAACTAACGTCACCAGACAAGAGGGTCCAGACATCTCTACCCCGCACACAGAAGAGGCCCACAGTGATGACAGCAGCTCTGTCCAACTGGATCCAGATGACCAGCCCGGACCATCGTGGGCCTTGGGACAGTCGGTTCCCCTCGCACAGGCACAGCCCAACACTGACCTTCCACCCTCTGGTAACACCAGCACAGCACCCACCCAGTGGGCCAATACCTCCGTACCCAGGACACGTCAATCAGCTGTGTGTCCGCCACTACAGGGAACCCAGGATAACCCACCACACCAACAACAACAGGGACCTGGGGGCAGTGGTAGTGGGCACACGGTCCAGGGGACGGAGGCCCAGGAACACAGGGGAACTGGGAGGGCTGCTGTGCGACAGGGGGCAGACAGGCCAAGGGAACCCACTCTCCACAAGGCCCTCTCCTCCATCATGGGAGCATACCACCACTCCCAGGAGACGATGGCTACGGTCCTGGCCAAGTTTCAGGAGACCCAGTGCATGCAGGAGGAACAGTATTTGGGGTTCAGGGAGGAGCTCAGAACCATCAGCTCCGCCCTGGGCACCATCGTAGGGGTGCTGAAGGACATACAGAACACCATGAGAGACACCGTGGCACTCCAAGGGGCCCCTGACACTAGCCTGGAGGATGAACTGGCTACCACCTCCACCGGCGCTAGTGGAGAGGACGCGCCACCACAGGACCACCACACCAGCACCCCACCTCCTGCAGACGGAGAACCACCCCGCAAGCGTCCCTGAGATCCAGGAACAGGACAGAGCACGATGGCAAGACTCCCGCCAAGAAATGAGACTATCCTGATTGTCATCCCACTGTCCCACTTTGTTACCCTGTCCATATCCGAACTGCCCCAGCTCCACTTCCTATGCCCATATGGGCAGTGCACCTGTGGGACTAATAGACTGGACTCTGCCATGGACATTCCTCAACCATCACCCATCAACATTTTGCCACCCCCTCCAATAATTAGCACTTCAATAAACACCCTTGAAACACAAAACAATCTGGAGTCATTCTGTGATTTTTAAAATGTGTATTATCTATGACAATGACAAAATCCTTTCGAAAATCTGATGTCAACATACCTATGTCACACATCACAAGTCCATGAAGGATGCAAGCAGATGACACACGTTGGTAACCACACCTGTGAAACCGTAATGGAAATGTACAACTCAGTTACCAAATACTGCTTCAAATTGACAGACAGGATAGAGGTAGAAGTGTGAAAGTAAATGTACTAGTAAAGAAATTGTTCTCACCTGCGTGTCACTGGAAATATTGCTGTATGACAGAGTCCCTGTTGTCAATGTCTTCTTCCTCAGCTTCATCCTCATCACTGTCCACAGGCTCCACAGCTGTCACAACACTGTCATCTGGACCATCCTCCTGCAGAAAAGGCACCTGGCGTCGCAAAGCAAGATTGTGAAGCATAGAGCAGCGATGATGATCTGGCACACCTTCCTTGGTGAGTAGAATAGGGAACCACCTGTCATATGCAGGCACCTGAACCTGGCCTTCAGGAGGCCGAAGGTGCGTTCGATCACCCTCCTAGTCCGCCCATGGGCCTCATCGTAGTGTTCCTCTGCCCTGGTCCTGGGATTCCTCACTGGGGTCAGTAGCCATGACAGGTTGGGGTAACAAGAGTCCCCTAATAGCCACACCCGGTGCCTCTGGAGTTGACCCATCACATAAGGGATGCTGCTATCCCGCAGGATGTAGACGTCATGCACTGAGCCAGGGAACATAGCATTTACCTGCGAGATGTACTGGTCTGCCAAACATACCATCTGTACATTCATCGAATGATACCTCTTCCGGTTCCTGTACACCTGTTCACTCCTGTGGGGGGGGGACCAGAGCTACATGGTTCCCATCAATGGCACCTATGATGTTAGGGATATGTCCCAGGGCATAGAAGTCACCTTTAACTGTAGCCAAATCCTCCACCTGAGGGAAAACGATGTAGCTCCTCATGTGTTTCAGCAGGGCAGACAACACTCTGGACAACACGTTGGAAAACATAGGCTGGGACATCCCTGATGCCATTGCCACAGTTGTTTGAAATGACCCACTTGCTAGGAAATGGAGCACTGATAGCACCTGCACTTGAGGGGGGATTCCTGTGGGATGGCGGATTGGTGACATAAGGTCCTTCTCCAACTGGGTACACAGTTCCTAGATTGTGGCACGGTCAAACCAGTAGGTGATGAATAAATGTCGCTCCTCCATTGTCAACAGGTCCACCAGCAGTTGGTACACCGGAGGATTCCGCCATCTCCTCACATGTCCCAGCTGACGGTGCCTAGGAAGGACAACAGCGACCACAGAGCCAGGCAACTCAGAGGTATGTACCCACAGCTACACAGAACACGAAAAAAAATCCAAAAAGTTGTCTGTAGGTGTGTTGAGTCCAGGCCTAGGTATGTGTGACGCAGTAGAAAATGAAGCCATGTGGGCCCCTGAAATGGCGGCTGCCTGACCTCTAAACTGGGACAATGGGATGTGAGGTAACTGCGCTGGCGTTGTACACCGTCGCCATAGGCGGTCGAAGACCGCGGCGCAATACTGCATTGGTTAACATTGGACCCTATGGGTCCCAGGAGCCAATGACGAAGTGCGCCGGCGGTGATGATACGCACCGCCGCGGACGTCACCACAGCGGACGTGACCGCCATTTTCTATCTGTTCAATCACTCGATACCTGATCTTCGACAGGAGAGGACCTATACTGCAAGTGCTGCTGTGACCTCGGTCTGGAAGAGACAATGGCACGTGCGTCTGGGGAAAGGGCCCCTGACTTCACTATACAGGAGTTGGAGAAGCCCGTGGATGGGGTCCTCCCCCAGTAGACGCTACTCTACGGTCCTCCAGACCAACAGGTGAGTACATAGGGTGCAAGTTGTATGGGCTATGCCTGGGTGGAGAGGGCTGGATGTAAGAATAAAGGGGGCAGAGTTTTGCGAGCATGAAGGACTGTGAATGCATGTGCCACATGGCAAGGCTAGGGATGTGGGCCACTCACTTCGACGGTGCAGTTGGTAATGACTTCTCTTCTTCCCCTGTACATGTCATGTAGGTCAGCGCCCACCAGAAGAAGGATATTTGGCGTGCCATCGCCAAGGACGTCCGAACCCTGGGGATCCACCAGAGATGGAGCACCCACTGCCGTAAAAGATGGGAGGACATTCGCCGCTGGAGCAAGAAGACGGCGGAGGCTCAGCTGGGGATGCCCTCCCAACATGGGAGGGGTGCCTGTCGCACCATGACCCCCTGATGTTCAGGATCCTGGCGGTGGCCTACCCTGAGTTAGATGGGCGCATGAGTGCATCACAGCAGACACAAGGGGGTGAGAACACTCTCATTCTGCTGACTTTGCGCACAGTGGAGGGGTCTGGGTGGGGGAGGAGGCCTGTGGGTTTCCGTAGGCCAGGGCGAGTTCCGTAGGCTAGGTCCCTCCGTAATGCAGGCCATGTGGCACTCCACCCCACCTCTGTAGAGTGCCAAGTACAGTTATACATGCCCCTGTGTCATCTATGTGTGCAGATGTCCACCATAGCCATGTAGGCCATATCCCAGAAACTGCATCTGTAGAGCCCAAGAGCGCGGTGTAGGGCTGCTGTGTCTGCGTTGTCCGCCAACGGTAGCGATAAGCCATGCACTCAACCTGTCTTTCTTCTGTTTCCCCACCCTTTTTTGTGCTCTCCCTGTTCTTTTGTGCATCAGCATCATCAGGCGGAGGTACAGGGGCACCGGAGCACGAGGGGGCTGCATCCCACATGGCCATGGAGGGCCACAACACGGACTCTGAATACACCAGTGGGACGGAGGGAGAGGGGAGCTTCACGGCCGTCACCGGATCAGCAACCAGCGACACGGACTCATTCTCCGATGGGAGCTCCCTTTTGGTGGTGGCACCATCTGTGCCCCCCACTTCTACAGGTACAGCCGCCATCCCCCCTACCAGCACCGCCCTCCCATCAGCCCCTCAGCCTTCGCCCCGTGCCCGATCATCCAGGAGGGTGGGCATCACCTTCGCCCGAGGCACCTCAGCCCCTGCCCCTGTCACCCCTGCTGCCCTCAGTGAGGAGGCCATTGACCTCCTCAGGTCACTCACTGTTGGGCAGTCTACCATTGTGAATGCCATCCAGGGTGTAGAAAGGGAGTTGCAACACACTAATGCATTCCTGGAGGGCATTCATTCTGGTCAGGCTGCCCATCATCGAACCCTGCAATCTCTGGCCTCAGCACTGATGGGAGCCTTTGTCCCTGTGTCTAGCCTCTCCCCTCCAACTTCCTCCACCCAGACCCAATCCCCTGTACCTTAGCTTATCCCAAGCACACCATCAGACCAGCCTGCACACACCTCAACACACAAGGGAAGCTCAGGCAAACATAGGCACCACACATCCCACAGGCACTCACATAAGCATCACCCACATACAGACACAGCAACATCCACTGCCTCCACTGTGTCCCCCTCCTCGTCGTCTCCCTCCTCCCTCCCAGTGTCATCTACACTCTCACCTGCATACACTACCACTACAGCCACTAGGACTCGCACCAGAACACCCAGCACCACACCCGCTCACCTGCACTCACCACCCCCACTACCATTTACACGTCCCCTGTGTCCTCTCCCAGTGTGTCTGTGACGCCCCCTCCCAAAGAACACAAACGCGGGCACACACACACCCAACATCCATCCACCTCACGACAGCCTCCAGAACATGCACCTGCACCCAAAGCATCAAACGTTACACCTCCTACAACCACCTCCTCTTCCTCCACTCCCAGACCCCCTCCAGCTACCCGTCCCAGTGTTTGTTAGAAACTTTTCCTGAGCAACCTTGACCTCTGTCCCACCACCCCCCCTCCAATTCATAGGTCCCGTACTAGCACCTCAGCCAAAAAAAGTCTGGTACCAGTGGTGCCTGTTAGAGGTATGTGGAGTGCACCGGACACCAGGGCAGCCAGTTTGACACGGAGCCAAAGCACTGCCAGTCCACCCCCTGTGAAGCACCAGAAGTTGGACAGTGCCTGACGGGAGAAGGTGAAGACTCCTGCCGGCAAAGCCGCTCACGAGGGTCCCGGGGGGAGTGTCGAGTCAGCTGTGACTCCTCCCAAGGTGGGGAAGGGGCAGAAGAAGTCGCCAAAATCTGGGAAGAGGAGCACGGCGGAGAAGGCCGCCATCCTCCCCACTGCCCAGGACGCCACCGCCAGCCCCATCGTCACTGGTCCGGAGACCACCGCCAGAGTCAGTGCCCAGGAGGGCAGCACAGTCGTCACAGGTCCGGAGACCACCGCCAGAGTCAGTGCCCAGGAGGGCAGCACAATCGTCACTGGTCCGGAGGCCACCGCCAGAGCCAGTGCCCAGGAGGGCAGCACAATCGTCACTTGTCCGGAGACCACCGCCAGAATCAGTGCCCAGGAGGGCCCCGGCAGCCACAGCCCCGCTGGGCAATGAGGGACCGCCATGGCACACACCGCTGCACATGTCAGAGACAGCAAAGTCAAGCCCCGCTGAACAGGGCAAGCACCGCTAAACAGGGCAAAGACCGCCATGGCAAGCACCGCTGAACAGGGCAAGCACCGCTGAACAGGGCAAAGACCGCCATGGCAAGCACCACTGAACAGGGCAAGCACCGCCAACTCAAGCATCGTTAGCCCATGTGCGGCATGGGCAGTGACGGAACTTGGACCGTCACGGGGACTGTGATGCACTCTGGGCACCAGTCCCCCTCCAGAACCAGTGGAGAACAGCATCCACTACCTGAGTCCTTAACAGGATGAAGCACTCTGGGCACCAGTCCCCCTCCAGAACCAATGGAGACTGTTATCCACTTGAGAGTATGTGGCTTTGCACTCCCCAGGATGGTACAGTGGGCAAACCACCCACTGCAAAGACTTGTGAGACTGTGGCTTTGCACTCCCCAGGATGGTACAGTGGGCAAACCACCCACTGCAAAGACTTGTGAGACTGTGGCTTTGCACTCCCCAAGATACATCAATGGGCATGGAGCCCCGTCGTGGATCTAGCGTGGTGCTGTCATCCGGCTGAGGTGCAGCCCCTTCCCTTCCCCCTGAGGTGCCTGTTGTATTTCTATCCGATGCCCCTGCAGTGTTCTCTCCGTTTCTGGACAGGTATCGTGTGTGGGCCTCGCCCATGCATTTTGGGCCCAGTGGTCCACGGACATTGAAATGTGCATACCTGCACTACTAATCATGATGTATATATTTGGAATGTGCATATATTTATGTATATATGAGCTTACTGTGTTTTGATACATTACAATGGTTGTACTGAATTCCCTTTTGTCTTGGCATTCTTCCGGGGGGGTTGTTCCTGTGATGTTTGGAAATGCATTGGTGCGTGTGTTGTAGTGTGCGAGGGTGGGGGTGGGGGTGGGGCTGTTGCGTGTGTGTGTCCCTGATGTTTGCCTCCCCCCTCCCCTATGTCGTAGGTGCTGTACTCACCGTTGTTTTCGACGCTGCCGTTGCTGATGTTCGTAGAGGAGCAGGAACACTATCGCAGGGAGTATTTGGAGTTCCGGCTCCATGGTGCCCTCCTTCCTCGTGGAGTGTGTTAAGGTGAGCGTTTTCCCATTGCAAAAGCTGTTTCCGCCGTGTTTTTATCCACGGTGAATCCGCCCCGGAAAAGGTGGTCGATTGGCCTGTTGTAATACAGTGGGCGGTACTTTGTCTTCCGCCTGTCTGTTTGCGGTGACCGCCGCACTGCTTGTCTGTACCGCCGTGGCGGTCGGAGTGTTAAAGTGGCTGTCTATGTTGGCGGTTTCCGCCACGGTCATTATTCCCTTTTTTATTCCGCCAGCCTGTTTGCGGTATTACCGCCGCTTTAACACTGTTCCCCAGGGTTGTAATGACCCCCAATATATTTGGCAGTCTCAACATGAAGAAATATGCTTCAGCTGCCATTTTAGAACTCAAGTCCTCAGTCTCTGAGTCTTCAGAAACCAAAAATCACATAAGGGGCTAGGGTGGGGATACCCTGACCCACTAGACTTGTGGCCAAATATGCCCTTCAGATTTGTTGTGGTCTTTGACTGAAAGTGTGCACAGCGAGGCACCAGTCTCCAATGCTGTGCATGTCTAATGGCTGTGGGAAGTGAGGGTTTGGCCACAAAGTATCAGAAGAAAATATTACTTTATGTGAAAATAAATAGAAAAATCGAAATGTAATGATAAAAGAAAGAAGTGGAGGTATACATGGGAAAGGTGGTAGGATATTAATGTATGTTAAAAAACCTTATAAAAGCACTATCTTTAAAAAAACATAAAACCCGGGAAAATCAGCAGTTATATGTAAATGACATAAATGTAACTGTCACAGCTGTAGTGCACTGTTTATGACCTCAATTATTACATCACTAGTGACTTCTGAAATGTATGGCAGTGCAAGTTATGCTCATTTCATTAGCATATAACTGGCGAATATTCCTAGTTTTGTGGCTTTTGAGTAGTAAGAACAGGGATAGCGCAAAAACTACTGGATGAAATTACACCAAATTTGGCAGGGAGGGAGGTCCTGGTCCAGAAAGAGTACTTTTTTTGTTTTGGTGTAATTCTGTTCAGTGGTCTTTTGAGAAATTAAGGGGAAAACACATTTCTATATCTAGTGATGGGAAGGATTCGTAACCCCTAACAATCTCGTGCTGAGATCTGATTGGCTGATAAAACTTCAATAACAGAAGCTGTTGAAGTGTTGTCAGCCATTTTGGGACTTGGCTGGAATAAAAGTTAAAAAAAACAAAAGGGGGCAGTGCACGAATACCCTGACCCCATAACTCTGATGATGGGGACACCCACAGGGCTAGAAAGCATTTTTAAATTTATTTTACAAGTGGAGATGCAGTGGATCCGCGAATCTGCAAATAAAATTACAAAAAAAATGAAGCGTGGTGTGGGGGGCTTTCTTTTTTTTTTTAAAGTGAGGAGGGCTCCTGGCCCCCTGTCAGGAATAAGGCCATGTGCGGTCCAGGTCCCACCTGAAACTCCGCTGCACGGCTCTGTGGCGCTTTATGCGCGCCACTTGTCATTCCCTCTTGTTCAAAAGGTAGCCATCAGCATCGTCTGCCCTGTGGCAAAGCTCATAGAGCTGCAGGTTCAGGACATTGATGGATATGATGCACTTATCAGTACTATTCCATGAAGTGACTACAATTCCCATGTTTTTAGAGGCACAAGCCATCTTGGGGTGTGGCAGGCCTATAAAGCCCAGCCACACCCAAGCACGTTGCTCACTATTTTGAAGACATTGATGCAGTCAGACCTCGTGGGGGTTCCTCTGAATTAGAGCAGATTTCATGCATGGCAGATGGAGGGCAAAACAGAGTACCTTTGTTTCCATGGTGAATTCAGATACGAATAGGTCATACTCGTAGCAGTAAGGTCTAGATGAGCCAAATCTTGAAGGGAGTTGTATTTCCAAAAGGTAAAGTGCCCCTTAGCACAACCAGCAAAGTGTTTTCAGTTTTCAGAGTAAAGCGGCTTTGGTACAACGAGCAAAGCGCGTCAGTCCACATTAGGAAAGCATCCTTGGCAAAGTAATTACAGCACTTTAGTCCACATTAGTAAAGTGTCCTTGGCATGGTAATTAAAGCGCTTCAGTCCACATGAGGAAAGCGGTCTTGGCACGGTAATTAAAGCGCTTCAGTCTACATGAGTAAAGTGCCCTTGGCACAACAATCAAAGCGCTTCAGCCCACATGAGTAAAGCGTTCTTGGCATGGTAATTAAAGCGCGTCAGTCTACATGAGTAAAGCGCCCTAGGCACAACAATCAAAGCGCTTCAGCCCACATGAGTAAAGCGCTCTTGGCATGGTAATTAAAGCGTGTCAGTCTACATGAGTAAAGCGCCCTTGGCACAACAATCAAAGCGCTTCAGCCCACATGAGTAAAGCGTTCTTGGCATGGTAATTAAAGCGCGTCAGTCTACATGAGTAAAGCGCCCTAGGCACAACAATCAAAGCGCTTCAGCCCACATGAGTAAAGCGTCCTTGGCATGGTAATTAAAGCGCTTCAGTCCACATGAGGAAAGCGGCCTTGGCACGGTAATTAAAGCGCTTCAGTCTACATGAGTAAAGCGCCCTTGGCACAACAATCAAAGCGCTTCAGCCCACATGAGTAAAGCGTTCTTGGCATGGTAATTAAAGCGCTTCAGTCCACATGAGGAAAGCAGCCTTGGCACGGTAATTAAATTGCTTCAGTCTACATGAGTAAGGCACCCTAGACACAACAATCAAATCGCTTCAGTCCACATGAGTAAAGCGACCTTGGCACAACAATCAAAGCGCTTCAGTCCACATGAGTAAAGCGCCCTTGACACAGCAATCAAGGCGCTCCAGTCCACATGAGTAAAGCGCTCTTGGCGCGGCAATCAAATCGCTTCAGATGAAACAAATGAAAGCGCTATCTGGCAGAAGGAACAAAGCACTTCAAGTTCAATGAGTAAAAACTTTTCGGCCTTTATAGTTGTGAATGTGAAAGTATTTTTGGAGATAAGCAAATCATAGTTTTCATTTTTTTGTGGAAAGCATAATATGTGAAAAGCATATTTATTTCTTTGAGATTTTCTAGGTCATGATCAAAGGTTTATGTTATGAATGCATAGATGTTACAGTATTGATATTCAGAGTATGATCATAGCCCAAAGCTCTTGCCATATCTTGGTTCTGAGGTTGTAGTTTGTTCTTGTTCCATGATTCAAAGAAGAGGTTTTGCCCTCACTTCAAAAGGGGTCTCCATCTAATATCACAGAGACGCATTTTGTCAAGAGTCTATTGATGAGTTCTACTGCTATGAATGAATAAGTGCATATTTGTTCAAACCTTTTCTTTTCAGATCTCTCTCCCTGTTGTTCCCTACCCTAATTCCCTTCCCCCGACTGGCTTCATCATAACTCTGTGCTACAATAGCTTTCTGAGTTGGAGAAGCCGGGAGGTGGGCCTTTTGTTCATCAACGTGCAGATCCTGAGGAAAGCACACTGTGACACCCCCTCTGAATGCCTCAAAGACCGCAACCTCCCTGGGCTCTTTTATTTGGATACGGGGGCCCCCCTGCTGCCCTGGGGATTGCAACCTCCCCAGGTCTTTAATTTAATATGCCGGTGGGACATCTGTCCCCACGATGACCCGAGCACCACAACCCCCTAGGGCAAATGTTAAAAAAAATAAGGGGTGTCCCTATGGGACCCTTGAGCTGCAGGACCATGACCCACCGGGGCTAAGTTTTTGTTGGAGGAGGGCCACGCGGCCCCCCTCGTGGAGCCACTGATGGCCCTGGGGACAGGCCATACCCCAGGGCTGGCTCCTGCTAAGTCCCAGGATGTCCACCCCAGGGACATAGCTGTTTGGTGTGGTTTGGCTGCAGCACTGCAGCTGAAGCCAAGCCACAGCAAACACTTTGGTTTTTGATAGCGGGACCTTTAAATCATGTGTCACTGTAAAAATCTGAAGTTTCATCTGATGAAATGCTTCAGTAAGCAGGGAGCTGCTGTCAAAGCAAATCCATGCTTGCTAAAGCATTGGCACTGTGGGGGAAGCCCTAATGCTTCCCCCCCCCCCAGTGCCAGGTAGCCCATAAGTGCTTTTTAATAAAATTAGAAAAAATAAATAAATAAATGAAGAAAGTAGGGACCGCGGGGTATCCCTTGAGGGCTGCCTCGCAGTCCCACATAGCCTGCAAAGTTTTTTTTTTTTTTTTTAAATAATATTTAAATAAATAAAAAAATATATAGGGACCGCAATGCAGTCCTTAAGGGCTAAACATGGTTTTAAAAAATAAACCCCCATAGCTTAGTGTGAAGGTTGCAGACCTTTGCACTGAGCTATGGGGGTTTGAGTCCAGCTGGACTCCATACCAGTTTTTTCCAGTAGAAAAACATTTTACTTTTTTAAAAATATTAAATACATCTTTTTGTTAAATCCAACAAAAATATTTAATTATAAGTATATAAGATATTAAAGCCTAAAAAAAATCTTTCTCTCTCACTTTCTTTCTCTCTTTCTGACTCTCTTTCAATCAATTTCTCCCACTCACACACCCACTTAGAAACTTCTGACAACCACTCTTCCCCTCCCCAGATACACCCTCTCACACCTATTCTCACACCCAGAGACGCTTTGGCTAACTACTGCTGTGCATGGCAAAAGGGCTGTGCACAGCGTGGTTTTGGGTGGTTGGGGAGTGTTGGCTGCAGGGTCTAGTTTCAGGCCAGGTCTTTCAGGCAACCTCCCCTGTGCATGGGTGAAGGACATGCACAGCAGTGGTTGTATTAACATATAGTTAACAAAAATCATAGAAATTCACTGAAAAAAACAAAGCTTACAGGGACATTATAGTTTCAAAATAGAATTTAAAAAAGCATACTAGTTTACTTAAAAAAACAAAGGTTACAGGGAAGTTATAGTTAGGCTCACATTTTAAACCATAGAAATTCACCAGTGATAGTTAGAGTTACATATAGTTAGTTACCTTATGGACGAGTTATAGTTATTTGAGGTAACTCTAACTATAACTGGTGAATATATATATATATACTGTTAGATGAAGGATCACAAGAAAGCAACAGCCAGCAAGGGTAAAATCTGTATCCCAAAGGATGCAATGAGTCACAATAAAATGTAATATCCAAGAAAGAAGTGACTCAAACTGATAATCTCATCAAAGAACAAAAATATATTTCCACTACAACATTTCAGCTTCCGCCTTTCTCAGGTAGTACAAGATGATTTGCTCAGTAGCTGCATGTCCGACACTGCTGGATTTTCAAAAAGCATCCTGAGTAAAGATTCCAATTGGAATGTGGAATCAATGCAGTCCTGAGAACTCTTCAGATATGCAGCAATCAAGTGGTATTGTCAGTGATGTTCAGTCCATCTGGATGCAGTGATTTTAAACATCCAGAAGTTTTCCCTGATGTCCAGTAGTTCTTCCTTTAAGACATGTTCCTCAGTGAAAATCTTCAAATCTGATAGTAAATGGTCCCCAAGGTTACAATGGTTGGCTATAGGCTAGTCAAGTTTCTTGTTAATTTTTGCTGATTTGTGGTTCCTGAAACATGTACGGAGGTCATTCACTGTTTGGCCTACATACATATTGTTTTTTACAGCTTTGGTATTTGCACTGAATCACATAAATAATGCATGTTCAGCAACATGTAAGATGCCATCATACCATAGGTCCTTTTTGTAACGGAGTTAGTTACTGATGGTGTTTGTAAAAGGTATTCACATGTGATACACCTTTTAGAATCACAGTAATCGACTCCTGCATTTGTTACAGCTTGCTCAAATTCATCTCTCACAATAAGCAATTGTCAATTGGGAGCTCTGCGGTAAGCAATGACTGGTGGTTTTGAAAAAAGCTTTTTGCAATGTGTAACAAGTGGATAGTAATGGAAAAGTTGTGTGTATTATATTTCTGTAGTTGGGAGCTGATGGATGATAGTCAACCACAAATGGGATTCTGTCTATATAAATAGATATATATCATCATCAATGTGCATACTTGGGGATAGTAACCCTACAATAACCAGAGTATACTTCCATTCATGATATTTAGTACTGAGTAGATGTTTAGGTCACAATCATTTTATAGAACAACATTCTGTACTCAATGGTCTGGTGGCAAATTCTACGCGTGGTTTTGTCAGAGTCATTTTGTGGTATTTGAACATTTTTCCCAAATCACTGCAAAGACAATTGTTGTCGCCTGTAGTTTTGCTAAGTGTTTTATTTACGTTTGGGTCAGTCTTCATTGCCATCGTCTTTCGTGCCTGAAATTCCCATTTCCCTGTGCTAAGAAAGCATACAAATTTTCTTAGTAGTTAATGTTAGGCTGATTCGGGGGAGGGAGGTTGAGAAATTGAGAAGTTTTTAAACCTGAATTGGGGACATTAAGTAGCTTTAAGTAAAGGACAAAGTAATCCTACCGACATTCTTTACTGTGGATTTTGCTTTATTATTAAGTGGTTACAAAAGCTAACCATCTAAACTCTCAGAGCTAACCCTCAGAACTAAAAATAAACTGCCCATGAACCGAAAGGCAGCACTGCAGGAGGACCTGAATGAGCTGGAAGACATGGTGGTGGCCATCATCCCAAAGGAACTGGTCACTGGAATCACAGGACAGGGCAGTACAGACTACCAAATGCACAGTAATTTGCAGTAGGGGACTATCTGGAAAATTACAAATGGCAGAAGGAGGAGGCACACAGGACACACTGAATGTATGCAAAAGGGTTACATCAGGACACATAGGGGGTCATTCTGACTCCCGCCGGGCGCGGTCACCGCGCGCCCGGCGGGAGCCGTCAAAATACCGTACCGCGGTCGGAAGACCGCGGCGGGTATTTTGAGTTTTCCCCTGGGCTGGCGGGCGGCCTTCAAAAGGCCGCCCGCCAGCCCAGGGGAAAACGACCTTCCCACCATGAAGCCGGCTCGTAATCGAGCCGGCGGAGTGGGAAGGTGCGACGGGTGCTACTGCACCCGTCGCGTATTTCACTGTCTGCTATGCAGACAGTGAAATACAAGCGGGCCCCTGCGACACCCCCTACCGCCATCCTGTTCCTGGCGGGCGAACCGCCAGGAACAGGATGGCGGTAGGGGGTGTCAGAATCCCCAAGGCGGCGCAGCATGCTGCGCCGCCTTGGAGGATTCTGACGGGCAGCGGAAAACCGGCGGGAGACCGCCGGTTTTCCTGCACTGACCGCGGCCAAAGCGCAGCGGTCAGAATGCCCTGCGGGGCACCGCCGGTCTGTCGGCGGTGCTCCCGCCGACCCTGGCCCCGGCGGTCTGAGACCGCCGGGGTCAGAATGACCCCCATAGTGCCAGAATCAAAAGGCCCTATTGCCACCGGCACTATGCACTCTGCCATATTCACAATGTGGTGTTATGCCACTTTTTATGGCTTAACACCACCTTGTAAATATTGCCTCTTTACACGCAGCACTTTCCCTGAAAGGTGTATGCAATCAATGTGACTGTCACTGTGCCACAACCACACCCATTGCATATTGTTGCTGCCCCAGATTTAAGACTTTATGTAAACCTGAGGATGCGACTAAATCCAACACCACTCCAGGGGAGTCGTTAGAATGGTGCAAGAAGGACACATGCTTTCTTTCCTCCTTCTGTTATGCATCCTGCACCACACATAGAAAATGCAAATGCCCAGGAAAGATTGTATTTTCTGCAGGAAGATGTTGTTTCCTGCCCAAAAAGTATCTCCCCCACAGCGCAGCTAACCTTGCTCCATTCCGCAAGGTTGTGTGACTTGGCACCCAGCAGCAAATAGTGCAATGATGCAGGGGCCAACACAGGGGTGTGCCACATATGCATTAAAATGGAGCATCCAACCATACTGAAAATGACAGAGTGTGGCACTGCCAAATGTGGTGCAAGGTTTCACTCGATTGTTTTCCCTGAAACCTGGGCAATAATGGCCCAACACTTCTGATGCACTCACACCTTGCCCCCTATATGCACCAAACATGTCTGAACCATCCCAGCAATCACTTCACTGTTGCCACTGATCTACCTGCCCACTCAGTGTACAACATGTCCTGTGCTAGTTGCACAGGGTGGCCGAACAATAACTCTGACACACCTCCACGCACCATATGGGAATGAACACAAAAATGAACATAAACAACATATTGGGCATGCCTATGATCATCATTTGTGCTGCTGTACAAGTATCTCCTATTTCACATTTTAACAAGGTTGTCTGTGTTGTGGGAATGGTTGATGTTGTGTACAAAGGGATACCTTCATGCGTAAAAACAGCCACAAGTGGCAGTAATGTTGCACTACTGGCCCAATGCAACATTACCATCATACAAATTGTTGCCAATGTGGATCCAAGCTGCCCATTCCCCTTGTGCTACATTAACAAAGTCACACAATGCATGCAATGATCCACATTGTAGATTCTTACACCACTATATGCCTGTGAGAGAAGTGCTGTATGCAAGGAAATATCCCTTATACAGGGAGGGAATAACTAATCGGGCTGACAATCCATAAAGGTTGAACCGTGCCATCTAATTACCTCATTTGTGAAACCTGCTAAAGGCAGATGACAAAGTGACACTAGCATTGTAATCAATGGACTTCCCTGTGAGTTGCTGCACTAGTGCCATCATTCATGGTGCCAATGCAGTAAAGCACCAAAATAGTGACAAAACTCATTAGACTACTTTGAGAATGTCCCCCACAGTGAACAGGAATGTAAATTACGTGCTTCCATGGTGTCAGTAGCTGGGGCAAGGGGCCTGCAAGGAAAATGGTGTTGTGGGATCAATGCATCTAATAACTTGAAAAGGTTGCCTATGCATGATACACAATGTAACACATAATATACAACTACAACCTGTAGAATTATAAACTTGTCACACACCCAGGTGTCACTCCCACACCACTATGAGTTCTTGGACTACACTAATCCTAATCCAGATGCATTGACCTTTTCAATCGCATCATAAGCTGGGTGGGTCACACATATATTGCACGGGAAGATCACAAATATACACATAGAATGCCTATTACATGCAGTGTCAGGTTTGAGAGGGGCACATGGAAAATAAGCCAGGATAAGGAATGCAAGGAGCTTCACCTTGGTATGTTAAGTATGGCCTATCCACCACTCAAGTACAAGTCAGACATTTCAGATGCTTGGGTATAGCACTATGATGTCTGTGTCTGGAGATACTGGCACGTACATACCCATTGATGAAGAAACATGCAGTGCAACAGCCATGCTTGCTCTGCTGTGCATTATCAATTCAAATGTCCAAGGGATGTGTGCTTCTCACAGACAGTCAATGCATCCCTATACTAACCTTGGTAACTCCCAAAAATAAGAGGGACCTTACCAACATTGCCACACAACCTGCATGGTGTAGGGGTGTCCCTGTTCTATGTCCTAATGCACATCTGCAGGTCGGAAGACATCACGTTAAATATACTAACAGGAATGCTGTCTACCACTTACAATTTTTGACGATGATTACAACACACATTGAACGTAGTCCACAATAGGATTACTACAATGTCTGTTCTCAGTACCACAACTACAATGCCACCCTTGGTGTGGTGCCCCAACATGATGCATCCACACATCAACAAGCCTCAAAATGTTTCAGGTCCGCCTCCCAACACATGTGTGTTCACAGAGTGATGGAAGTGGGTGGCCTTTCTACAACTAGCAACTCAGGCCCAGATTCATGACAAAGTGCTGCAGCGCGCTGCTACACAAAAAATAACAGTGCAGTGCTGCACCACTTTTGAAATGCAGGGATGTGCCTTATTTACAGGAATATGCCTCACCCCTGTGGTTCCCTCTGAGCTGGTGATGAAGTAAGCTGCATGTGGCAGTGCAGGCACCCCTTGCACTATAGTGCAAGGGTGTTTGCTTTGAGGAAACCGATTGTTTATGTGCAGGAAAGGACACCTTCCTGTACATTAATAAACATTCATGGCATTGTGCCTCTACTATGTGTGCTGCAGAATAGTGCACGCATTCAAAAAGCAAACAAGGATGAATAAGAGCATACCTCCTCATTTTGCCATGTTAAAGACAACCCTGATTTGGCGTCAGTAATTGCTGCTGCCACACGTTTGGGATTTCTTGTAAATCTGGGCAAGCATTATAAGTTATGGAGGTTGTGGTGGAAAGGCCACTGCAATACCCAGTGCGTGCAACCTGGTGCAGAAAACTGCAGTGGAGGGGCCCATTTTAACAAGGATGCTTAATTCCACAAATAGTGGCAATATACTTCCTTGTAACAATGGAGCACTGAAAAGCGCCACCAGAGCATTGTTAAAAGTGAAGCTCTGGTGGTGATAGGGCCTTGTAAATCTTGCTCCCAAATTCATGTATTCAGCATCCTGCATCACACAACATAACAATGAACCATCTTGTGTTTATGTGTGCAAACAGGAAGGTCTACCTCCCACCAAAACAACACTCAGTCCAGCAATGCAGCCATCCTTGCCGCTATTCAACAAGGAAACCTGAGATGCACGGATGAGTGTTGTCTTGCAGGAAGGGAGAAAATCCTGTTGCTCACTTACATACAACGTGGCTGAATCTCAAAATGGGTGGTGCAGGATACTGGACACATCACTCAAAGTGTCCAGGCGGATGCATGCAGACAGCTCACCCCCTACTGTCACACCATGAACATATGTAGGGTAGCAGATGAGTCAATTAGCAACTCAAATGTCTGTAAGAACATATTCCATGCATACCTGAACATCTCCACTTGTGGAGTGAGCACAAATCTGGACAACGCCCATGTCTTACAAAGTTTACACAGTCAAGTCAATGAAAGGGGTAGATATCACAAAGACCATGATTAAAATATTAAGGTGGGTGTAACACGCTGGGAAATGTGGACTGGCAGATTGTGCAAATAATGACCTCACACAAATGATGTTCAGGTGGCAAAGTGGGCCATTAGGGCTCCACAAATGTGTGCCTTGATGCAGGGGTCTGTAACATGTCACAGAGGCACCAGTAGCGAGTAAATGATGAGCCATGTCAACTGCCACTACAGTCAAAGATTGACCTTTCACTATCCCATTGCAGAGGATGATGCCTTTGAGGTACTGGGTTTTTCAGAACCGGTACTGATCCGGTAACCCAGCGGTGCCAGGGTACACCCAAAGACCTCGGGTACTTTCCTGATTCAGACCACAGAAACTCAGAGTCTTCTAGGTGAAGTCAAAGATCGAATTTATTGGCTGCAACCAAGTAACAAGCGTCCTAGAAGTACAACAGCACGGTTTGTATGTTCTCAGGAGACTGTCTGTCAATGCAAAATCAGGTTTCCTTATATACAGTTTTTTAAGCTTCAGGCAAACATTCTTGACATTTTGGTTGGTCATTCACATGTTTTCACTACAAAGGAAAAAACAGTGTCATGATGAAACCTCATATTTCATGTCATCCAACCCATAATAAATTACCCGGCAAGGCCTAGTATTTTACATCAGATAAGTGTGGACCCCCAATAAAAACGGGCACCTCCCCCTCGTAAAGTAAGAAGAAGAAAAGAGCAGGTGCAGGTGTGAGCAAGATTAGGCAGGGTGTGTGAGCGATAATAAGGGTTTTATGGCATGGTGTGCCTTGATGCTATCTGATTCGGCCACTGGGAGAGGGACTGACCAAACAGGTTTGGCCTGAGGCAATGGTTCCAGCTTGCCCAGGTCAGAGAAAAGTCAATCAAGGTGTACGTGTCCTTGGAATCAAATCTGACTGTATTATAAGCCTATGTGAGGGCAACTTTTAAAAATGGGAGCCACGAGTGCAGGACGAAAATGGCGATTTCGAGGTGAAAACGCTGCTGGAATTGAGCGATAATGCTCATGCTTAGTGTACTAGTCATTATCGGTCTTTTGATACTAAAATCGTACTGCTGTGGCAAAGTAAATTACATGGGTCCAGAATTTTTAGAACCACAAACCCTCCTTTTGCCCTTACATAGGCAATAAACCTATTCTCATGCTAATCTGAGTCCAGGTCTATGTTTCTAAAGTCGTTGAGATGTTGCTGTAACATCATCCTAGTATTTAGCTCGTCTCTTGGTGCAGGTTTCCTTATGCATGATGTAACACAGAAACCACATATCGCAGGAGCACACTGCACGCATAGACAGAACAGGAAAAGAATGGCCAAGATCATCCCAATGACCATCAGAATCTTCCATCCCCATGCTGATATCAGTTCCCAGAACCATCCCATTAATGACCAATCTCCTTTATCTAAATGAATAGATTCGGAAATTCTATGCAGTTTGGAGATGGCCTGGTATACTGTTGGAGCGTTATCTGGGACAAAAACACAGCAACTCGATTGGATCAATGTACATACTCCACCCCGGTCTGCAAGTATGACATCTAATGCGACCCTGTTCTGAAGGGTCATAAGACGATCCGACTGGAGCTCAGCAGTCAAGTTACCAAGGGCACCAGCGGTTTCAGCCACGGTGGATTCAACCACTCTTATCAATTGCCTTATGCTCCTGCTGTTACTTACTTGTCCCCAGAACGGCAGAAAACCCTTTACGAAGTCCCCAAATTCTTGTCCTGCAGTGTCTTCTTCACTGAAGACGCCTCTAACTATCCTTGTCTTGTGGTAATCTGCCGCTGCTGTGTAGGTAGGGGGCAACAGGAACTAAACGAAGCATGTGCCCGAAAAGTCAGGGGGCAACCATGTAAAGGCTCTATCATGGCAGATGAAATAGGTACCCTTAGCTGCCAAGAGCGGAGGGGAGGTCTGAGATGCGAAGACATATGTCTCAGTGCTGACGCTTTCCCCTAGCTGAGCTCTGGGATTCTTGCCAGTACCTTGCAGACACAGGTGACCCTGATGGGGTACAACCCAAATCAGGGAAGATATCTTAGCTTGCTGTTTCTCACTCATTGTGGCTTCATATCCGGTCATGTTCCATCCTATATATGCCATTGTCTCATCTTTGGGGATAGTCTCGTAGAAGATATTGTCCTTCATCATGTCTATGATACCTTTAACTAAAGCATCTTTCTTAGGGTTGTCTTCCGCAAAACGTAGGGGGTAGTGTGCATAGATGAATATCGTTCTGAATGCCCACACGGAACCATTGTGGCTGAAAGGCAGGATCAGATAAGGGATACCTTTATCTGCTGTGTGAGGCATAAGGCCACACACCCAACAGTTAGTTGTATTTATCACTAGTTGGTGTTGGTGCAAAAGCTGGATGAAGGAGTTATTAATGAACTCTAGTCTCCCATCAGATTCATGTTTAGGGAGGAGTTGAAAAGAATGTGGGGAAACAGTGGAAGGAGGAGGTGTAGACGAGGTAGTGGGTGCCAATATCACGTTAAAACAGAATAAAATATATCCTATAAAAAACACAAGTATACTAAATAACATAAAAATGCACAGCAGCAAAAACCGTTTCCTGGTTATCGTTTCACATATTCTCTTCTTGAAACTCAGTCTTTCAGCATGTTCTCCATTTTGGAAAGATTCCATCCGCTAACCGTTGCCGTTCGTGGCGGTTGGTTTACTTCACTTAGGAGTGTTCTGAATGTTCCAGGCCGCCCTTGAACAAACCAGACCTGTAGACCTTGTGTCCATAGGCTACCCCCCTAAGTCTTTTCAGCCACGATCCTACAGCTGAACCCGGATGGAGGTTCAAAAAACACAAAAAAAAGCAAAAAGTCATTCAAAAATAATTTTCCATATTGGAGAACTTTGCTAAAGGGAAGAAAAGTAAACTGTTTTATTTGTCCTTTGTTCTTGGTCGGAGATTATAACGGTTAGTCCCAGGTATCGTGTGGTCCTGAAAAAGGAGTTCAGGTTCTGTAGTGTCCAATCGAACTGACGGTGATACTGCTGATTGTAAAATGTCATCACTTTCTTTCTCAGTGAGTGTTCCTTTTATTCGTGCATCGCTGAAAGGCAGAAAACGTGGCACGGTTTCAGTCTCTGAGTCGGCGACACCTTCCTGGACCCACCGGTCATATGGCAGAGGTAGGGGTACCCTTTTGCAATGGGTCCCATGGATCCAGTGTTTCTTCCCTTCTACTCGAACAGCTGATCTTGTGGAGAGAAGAACGAGGTGCGGTCCGGTCCACCTGGGCTGCTCGTTTTTGGTTCGCTGAAAGTTCTTTATTAAAACCCAGGATCCAGGCTCAATGGGATGACCTGGAGATTCAGAGACTGGAGGCAGGGTGTCGTGGACCTGTTGATGTAAGACACGCAATTAAGCCGTCAATTCATACAGATAGTCAAGCAAAACAGGATGCTCTATCTCGCTAAACTTCTTGGGCCTAGGCACTCCCCATATATTGGCCGGGCGGCCGAAGACTATTTCATAAGGACTAAGTTTCACTCGTGAATGCACAGTCATTCTGGTTGATAGGAGTGCTAAGGGTAGAGCGTCAGGCCATTTGAGACCAGAGCTCGCTCGTATCTTGGCCAATTTTAGCTTTAGAGTGCCATTATAGCACTCCACTAATCCAGCTGATTGGGGGTGATTTGCAGCGTGAAACTTTTGGTTTATGCCTAGCCCTTCGCATACTTTCTTCATCACTTGACCCACAAATTCACTTCCATTGTCACTCCAGATCATTCTCGGCATTCCGAATCTAGGGAAGAACTCTTTCACAAGGGCTTTGGCTGTGGATAGCGCAGTATTGTCTTTTAGGGGATAGGCTTCCACCCATCTTGAAAAGGCACAAACAACAACGAGTACGTATTTTAAGTTGTTGCACCTCTCCATGTGGATGAAATCTAGCTGCAAAACCTCAAACGGATACGTAGGAGGTGCAAAATGACCAGCTGGAGTTGGGGTTCCTCTACCAGGGTTGTGTTTCAGGCATACCATGCAATTTTTAACCACATTTTCTGCGCACTTGGGAATTCCTACATTTTGCCATACTGGGGCCAACAACTTACAAATCCCTTTCACACTGATGTGAGCCATTCCATGAGCCATTGTAACTACTGCAAGCACATACGCATCGGGTAGCAACCATCTTTGATGTTCTGACAACTCGACCCAACAACCATTCGCATCCAATTTACCCGTACTTTCTCTCCACACACTCAATTCTCTCTCTGTGGCTTCAGCTTGAATCGATTTCACGCTTTCTATCGTGTCTTCACACATTCCAACATCACCAATCCATCTTGCAGGGCCCGCGACATACATTCGGCTCATCACATTCCTTGCCGTTTCTTTTGCGACCTCGTCAGCAAATGCATTCCCACGACCAACATCATCAGTCACCTTTTTATGTGCGCTACACTTCACAATCGCAACTTGCAACGGTAAAGTAAGTGAATCAAGGAGCTCATTTACCAACTGACCATGCTGTATTTTAGTTCCATGCGAGGTCAAGAACCCACGTTCCTTCCACAAACGCCCAAAACTATGGGCCACACCAAACGCATATTGGCTATCGGTATAGATCGTCACTTTCATTCCTTTTGATACTGTACATGCTCTTGTTAGGGCTATTAACTCAGCTGCTTGGGCTGAATTATGTGGGATACGTGCAGCTTCAACAATCGTACACAAAGTTGTCACAGCATACGCCACAGTCGTATCACCATTCGGGAGCTAAAAGCATGAACCATCCACCCACAAAGTACCATCACTCTTTGCAATGGGAGTGTCCAGAAGGTCTATTCTCCCTTTCGTTTCTTCTTCTGTTCTATGGAGACAATCATGTTGTTCAGAAGTATCTAACTCCGTCACAATTGGCAATAACGTAGCTGGGTTAAGTGTAGTGCATCTTTTTATATGTACATGGCTTGCTAACAATGTCAACTCGTAACCTGACAATCGAGCACTAGTTAAATGCTGTGTCTTGGTTCTGTTTAACAACGTGTCCACTGCATGTGGAACCATTACGATTAATGTGTTATTCATCACTAAACCAGCAGACTGTCGGATAGAAACAGCAGCTGCCGCTGCCGCTCTTAAGCAGCTCGGTAGTGCCTTAGCTACTGGGTCTAAGGTTGAAGAGAAATAGGCGCATGGACGCTCCCTGTCTCCAAACTGTTGTGTCAAAACTGCTAACGCACAACCTTCTTTCTCATGGACATACAATGTAAAAGGCTTGCTGTAGTTGGGGGTACCCAACACAGGAGCTGAACATAATGCATCACGTAATTCGACAAAACTTTTCTGACAATCTTCAGACCATGGGACGGGATTTGGTGTATCTTTACAAGTTAATGCCACCAAGGGTTTGGCTATTAACGAAAAATTAGGTATCCATTGTCTGCAATATGATGTAATACCCAAGAAAGCACGCACTTCTCTTTGTGTTCTTGGAACACTCATTGCTGCAACAGCCCTGATTCTCTCTGGGGTCAGTTGCCTTCCCTCCTTCGAAAAGAGATGACCTAAATAGGTCACTTCTTTTTGACAATACTGTAACTTTGAAAGGGACACTTTGTGGTGTAAATCAGACAAATGACGCAATAATGACAATGTTGCTTCTTTGCAGATCTCCTTAGTATCTGCGGCAACTAGCAAATCATCGACATATTGAATGAGAGTGGCGCCATCAGGTAACATAAGAGTGTCAAGTTGTGCTTTCAAAGCCTGACTATAGATAGATGGACTTTCACAATAGCCTTGAGGAGCTCTCTTAAATCTGAAGCTTCGTCCTCCCAAATTGAAGCCAAAAATGTCCCTGCTCTCTTCTGCAATAGGGATGCTGAAGAAAGCATTTTTCAGGTCTATTACTGAAAACCAAGTGGCTGAAGCTGGAATCATTGTCAACAATGCAGTGATATCGGGGACGACTGGAAACTGTGGCACAACTATTTTGTTCACCTCTCTAAGATCAATTACAAACCTATAAACAGGTGGCTGAGTAGGGTCAGTATGCTTCAAGACAGGCAAAACAGGACTATTGCAAACGTTGCCTCTTGTCTCTTCAATTACATCCTTCTCAATCAGATCACGAATAATTGCCAACAACGCTTTTTCCCCTTCACTAGAGATCTTGTATTGGGGAATACGTGGCATTTTAACATTGGCTTTTAATGTTATCACATATGGCTGAATTTCCAAAAGACCTACATCATTAGGTCCAGTAGCCCAAAGAGTATTAGGAAGAGACGAAAATTCTGGTGGAAATCTGTCCTTTGACAAATACATTGGTGAAACCACTTTCTTACCCAATGTGAGTTGCGCTCCAGAAGGAGAGCAATACAATGTCGCATACAATCTCTTTAACAGATCTAATCCTAACAAGTTCTCGCCACAACCTGTCGTCAAAATAAGGGGTGTTTCAAATTTACAAGGTCCAACAGAAAGAGATATAGGGTTAGAAATCGGATTTCTAACTGGGGCGCCGGAAAATCCTACTGATACATTTGTTTCGCCAGACAAAGGTGCGCCAGGGAGTTTTGAGTGCATAATAGAACTCTTGGTAGCACCAGTATCCAACAGAAAAGGTTCTGACACACCTGATGCAATCACCTTAACATAAGGCCCACTCTGATCTACTGGAACTGAAACAACTCCCTCTCTTTGTCTATGGCTGTCCTAGCAATCATTACTGTCCAAATGCTCATCCTCTGTATAGTAATCATCAGTATAGTACTGAGCCGTCCTACCAGATGCATTAACCTGTTGATCAAATCTGTTCATTGAGTTTTGAGGGAGGAATGGGCGCGCGCTCTGGGGAACATATCCACGTCCTCTTCCTCTAGGTGCTTGTGGAACACCTCGACCTCTTAAACCGGAAGTACCATTTGCGCGCTGTAGCAAAGCAGGGCAACTATACTTGAAATGACCCTCTTCCTTGCAATATGAACACTGATTGGGACCTACTGGGATACGTGGTTGAGCATACTCGGCTCTTTGCGAGTTTCTCTGAAACGGTTGGGGCTGATAGTTATTCTGATAGTTGTTCTGTGCACCACTATTCTGACCACCACGTGGCGGGTACGCTTGTTGTAACAGAACCTTCGTTTTCAATTCTTTTGTTTTCTTTTCTACTCTATCTCTCTCATCTTTATCTCTATTTTCGTAGTACTGTGCAGTAGCCAATATCTGTGCTGAAGAGGAAACTGCCCAAGAACTTTCTGAGTCTTTTAACTTTTTACACAACTCAGGAAGCAGATTATGCACAAATTTATCGCCGAACAAACATTGACCACCTTCCGTGCTCATATCTTGACCACTGTGGTCCACAAACGTTTCTTCAAACCTGGTGAAGAAATCTGATACCGTTTCTTCTTTCTTTTGCTTACATGCAGACAATTTATCCCAGTTTACATGCATCGCAGGCATTATAGTTTTCATGTAATCAATAATCCTACCAGGAAGCTCTGTCACTAAAGGCTCAGGTTTAGCACCACCAATTTGTCGGGCATCTGCAGCAGCAATATTAGCCCATGTGTCACCTAACTCTTGAGCATGGTCTGTATGGCGAATCTTTCCCCATAAAGGCTGTGGAACAACATTCCCAAACAACATGTCTATGTCAGCTAAATTCATAATGCAAGACCCCGCAGTCTGTGACAATTCCTTGTAATACCCTGTAGGATTCTTACGGGGATCAGGCAATGTCTGCTTAAGGGCTAAAACTTCAGCTCGCTTCCATGGAACGTGTACCCATACACGCTGGAAATGAGGCAGGACAGGTGGATTAGCATTTGGGTCCCCTTCCCTCCACTGTGGGGGAACTTCTCTCATGGGGTACTGTTTCCCTTTCTTTTTAGCAGAAGAATCATATTTAAACAATAACCTGGAAACACCTTCAGTCCTAAACGACAATAACATCGCAACTGCTTTCTCGACATCTGAACCCACAATCAAACCTGTCGCAAAATCGAACCGTACACGACACAACTTAGGCGGATTGGGCTCCAAACCATTTTCCTCTAAATCCTCAGAAAGAAAAGTACACATTTTTTCAAAAACGTATCTCTGTTTCGGTTCTTCCCACTGATGGAAGACATCCATAACAGACTCTAGTTCATATCTCGCTGGTTCAGTAACCCATTTATGCGCCAAATAATTCAGTGTCTCTTTCTCCATACCATCAGGCAATTGGCTACGCAATTGTTTACGCTCTGAAACTGGGGTTGTAGCTAATGACCCAAAGAGAGGGGGTAAAAGACTAGTCACAGTGTTTGTCATTCTCTGACGGATAGAGGGAGAGGTTGACAAATGAACAGGAGGAAAAACAGAATGAGACAAGGCAGAGACAGAAGCAGTGTCAGAAACAATACCAGGAGTGGTAGTCGCCATTGTAGTCAAAGTTGTAGGAAGTAAAGGCAGAGCAGATGTCAAAGCCGGTGGCCCTTAAGGAGGCTGCACCGAAGGAATGGGAACCAACTGAAGAATAGCTGGTGGGTGCTGGGGAGGGGCAGGAGGCAATGCAACCACTGGTTGTGCAACTAGAGGTTGCGGAGGTGCCGTTGCATTCTGCGCATAGGGTGGTGGCGAACTTAGCAAATGCGACATTAGGGGATCTTTTTCAGAGTCTTTTGCTGCATCTTGCTGAAGAGGCGGCAAAACTGGATAGCATTTATCTACTGTCATTTTATGTCGCCTATGCAACTGCTCATTCAACTGTTCTACTTCGTTATCTTTAAACTGTATAGCAGCTTGCATAATCGAAATACCTTTTTCTCTCTTATTTTTCTTAGCTAATTTAATTTCCTTTTGCTTGGCTTCCTTACGCCATAAGCGGAAAGAATCAAACATTGCTGGCCGGGCTTTCTTCTTAAAAAGTCTAACTTCGAGGTTATCTAAGATTTCTGTGTCAAAGCTACCATTTTGGGGCCATTTTAAAACACCATCTTTTCTGATGTAACGGATCCATACTTCATTATATGTGATGGGGCCTACTCCGTGCTTCACATATAATTCATAGGTTGGAGTTCCAATCGGAGGAACCGGACATGAGTCCTCCAACCGGGAGTCCCTTTTACAACCAAGACAAAACAAATTTCCAAGTCTGCTAAGACCAGGCATCTTCGCTCACTAGTCTAGCTTCAAACTTCAAAGGATTATCGTTTACGATAGTCTCGTGAATACACGAGTCCTTCGGCTTTGGTACTTGCAAGTTCCAAATCAAAGTGATCCCGAAGGGATACCAAACCAAATGTCCAACTAAGGACCAAACCAAGTGTCCAACTAAGGACTGGGAGACGCTCCACTGATACTTAACTGAAAATATCGATGACGTCACGAGAAGACTCGTCTTATCGTTTCGCTCTACCAAACATCAAGGGTCCAAATCAGGGCGACAGCCAGGGCAGCAGTCCTTCGTAGCCGTCGGGAAGCGGGGAACCTCGCAGCAAAGACTTTCGGACCACGTCGACATGCAGGGGTCGATGAAGTGGCGGCCTTCCTCCAGAATTTTCACACGAAGCTCTTCACGGACCTCAGGCTTGGACCGGTACCGCTGGTATCGCCCCAAGTTGGGCGCCAACTGAGGTACTGGGTTTTTCAGAACCGGTACTGATCCGGTAACCCAGTGGTGCCAGGGTACACCCAAAGACCTCGGGTACTTTCCTGATTCAGACCACAGAAACTCAGAGTCTTCTAGGTGAAGTCAAAGATCGAATTTATTGGCTGCAACCAAGTAACAAGCGCCCTAGAAGTACAACAGCACGGTTTGTATGTTCTCAGGAGACTGTCTGTCAATGCAAAATCAGGTTTCCTTATATACAGTTTTTTAAGCTTCAGGCAAACATTCTTGACATTTTGGTTGGTCATTCACATGTTTTCACTACAAAGGAAAAAACAGTGTCATGATGAAACCTCATATTTCATGTCATCCAACCCATAATAAATTACCCGGCAAGGCCTAGTATTTTACATCAGATAAGTGTGGACCCCCAATAAAAACGGGCACCTCCCCCTCGTAAAGTAAGAAGAAGAAAAGAGCAGGTGCAGGTGTGAGCAAGATTAGGCAGGGTGTGTGAGCGATAATAAGGGTTTTATGGCATGGTGTGCCTTGATGCTATCTGATTCGGCCACTGGGAGAGGGACTGACCAAACAGGTTTGGCCTGAGGCAATGGTTCCAGCTTGCCCAGGTCAGAGAAAAGTCAATCAAGGTGTACGTGTCCTTGGAATCAAATCTGACTGTATTATAAGCCTATGTGAGGGCAACTTTTAAAAATGGGAGCCACGTGTGCAGGACGAAAATGGCGATTTCGAGGTGAAAACGCTGCTGGAATTGAGCGATAATGCTCATGCTTAGTGTACTAGTCATTATCGGTCTTTTGATACTAAAATCGTACTGCTGTGGCAAAGTAAATTACATGGGTCCAGAATTTTTAGAACCACACCTTACCTCCTGTGGACCTGCCTGTCTTGGATTTTACAGATGACATGGGTGACCAGCTGCCGACCATCAATTAAGACACTCTTCAGGATGCCATGGGTTCCTTCAAGACACCATCTCTAGTGGCAGGTAGGATACACAGTGTTGTGGGGCCCCCACATGACCCACCCAACTACCAACACACAGCACCAACCAGTCCCGCCAGTCCTGCCATGGCCCTGGACTCTGAGGACCCCGACAGCACCTTTCAGAGGACAGCGGTAGGAGTCCAGGGGCAGCTGGCATAGCAGGTGTGGGTGGGGATGAAGACCATAGAAGGCAGTTGAGGTGTGTCAGTCTGAATAAGGACAACTCAGCTGCCATCAGAGACACCTACTCCCCACTTCATGGACTCCAGCAGTCCCTAGCCAACATAGCTGCTGTCATGAGGCAGAGGCTTGAACAATTGCCCTCCCAAAGTGGCAGCAGCATGACAGATAACAAGCTGGGGGCTATACAAAACGTCCTGGAGCCCAAACAGCAGAAAGTGGCCTTCCTCAGGGAAAACATGGCTGCCTACCACCATGATTTAGCAGCAGTGTTGAGAAATGAGGAGTTCCTACTTGGTGCAGTGATGCCTTATGTGCTCCCACAAATGGCAGCTGCCGGGACCTTTGATTCTACATCTCTATCACCTGTTGTGTGTGTGCCCCCCTCAACTTCAACAACAGCACCACCCATGGCACAGGAGGTACCACACATATCAAAGGATGAAGATGTGGAAGGAACAACATTCACACATAAAACCACCTGGAAGCTGCAGTCTGTGCCACATGGACAGTATCTCTTTAGCTTTGTGCTTAAGAGAATGCCAGTGTTGCGACAGCTGGCAATGTGCCCTCTTCACTCTACCACTGTTGACTTATCTTCTATGGACTGTCATTGTCTCAATTCCTTCCTATTGTCAATTTGGACACCTCCTCACTAATGCACACTTCTCCTACAGGCCTCATGACATGTCCCTCATCCTTGGACTCTGAATGTACATCAAATGGCTCAGGGTCTCTAATGGGGTCAGTTGTGAGAAAGGAGAAAGGAGAAAGGAGAAAGGAGCATCTTTCTAGCATGGTTACCCCCATTTTTGGCCTGTTTGTCAGTCTATATTGACTGTGTCACTGGGGTCCTGCTAATCAGGACCCCAGTGCTAATGGTTTGTGGCCTACTTGCCAGTATGTTTTTGTCAGTATGCTTGACTGTGTCACTTGGATCCTGCTAACCTGGACCCCAGTGCTTATGCTCTCTCTGGTTCCAAATGTGTCCTTACATACTGGAATTCCAGTATGTCACTCCAAATTGGCATACTGGCCCCCATTATAAGTCCCTAGTATATGGTACCTAGGTAGCCAGGGCATAGGGGTTCCAGGGGATACCTATGGGATGCAGTATTTCTTTTGCCACATACAAAGGATTCTACAGGACTGCCATTGCAGCATGTGTGAAATAGTACATGCACTTTTTTCACAGCCATTTTCACTGCTCCAGGTCACTGATATGTCAGGCCTTCAAATCCTGAAGGTCGGGTGCAAAGTACTTGTGAGTGAGGGCACCCCTGCACTAGCAGAGGTGCCCCCACATCATCGAAGCCCATTTTCCCAGACTTCGTGAGAGCGGGGACGCCACTTTGAGTGTGCACTGCATGTAGGTCAATACTTATGTGCAGTTTCACAATGGTAACTCAGAATATGGCCAAGTAAGGTGCCTAACAAATGGGAATTATATCCCAATACTGATTCCACTATTGGTTGCACAATCCCATGCACTCTGGGGACTCCACAGTGGGCCCCCCATACTGCAGAGGTTTTCCCTGCTGCTCTAGCGGCTGCCACCTCACAGACAGGCTTCTGCCCTCCTGGTGTTTGGGCAGCTCAATCCAAAGAAGGTAGAACAATGCATTTCCTTTAGGTGAGGGGTGTCACACCCTCTTCCTTTGGGAATAGGTGTTACAGGCATGGGAGGGGTATCCTCCCAGAGCCTCTGGAAATGCTTTGAAGAACCCACATCTGTCTTCTTTGGTGCAATACTGACTTTGTCTTCTCCCTGGTGGTTCTTCGTTAGTTCCTTCATCCAGGTGAGCAGGGGCTCCTGCTCTCCCTGGACTCTTCAGTGCTTCTTGGAATTGATCCCCTTCTTCCACAGGTCTTCAGGTCAAGGAATCCATTGTTGGTGTCTTGCAGTGTCTTCTGGTTCTTGAATTATCTTCTATCATGACTTCTAGTGTTTTTTAGGAAACTTGCTGTGTTTAACTCCTGCTTTCCTGGGCTCTGGGTTGGAGTATTTTACTTATCTTTGGTGTTTCCTCACACTCCCAGCACCCCTCTACACACTACACTTGCCTAGGTGGGAAACCAACTTTCACATTCCACTATTTTAGTATATGGTTTGTGTCCCCCCAAGGCCCATTGCAACCTATTGTGATTTTCACTGTTTGCACAATTTTCTGACTATTTACTTACCTGTGTTTGGTGTCTAGTGTATATATTGTGTAATTTACTTACCTCTAAGGTAGTATAGTCCCCAAAGTATTTATGGCATTGTGTGACATTTATTTTTGTAACAGTGAGTATTGTCTTTCATGTGTGTGAGTACTGTGTCACCACAGTGGTATTGCAAGAGCTTTGTATGCCTCCTAGTGCATCCTTGGCTGCTCTGCCTACAGCTACCTCTAGACAGCCTGGCTTCTAGACACTGACTACATTTCACTAATAAGGGATAACTGGACCTGGTATAAGGTGTAAGTACCCTTGGTACCCACTACAAACCAGGCCAGCCTCCTACATCAATGAACTAGACATTGTACTTCATTGGAAACTAAACTTGCACATGTAAATAAATCACCATACTCAAATGGATCATGCTCTTTTTTCAGTGTTCAATCAACTCATATAAATGTTTGAAGTGTGTGAAGCAATGTCGATGAGAACAGAGCCAAGTGATGTGTGGCTTATTGTCAGACACAAAGGCACACACTGGGACTCAAATATGATAAAGGTGAAGGATAATATTGTGGACTACAAAGAACTTACTGAGCCTCCCAAGCATGAATTGAACATATATCCATGCAAGTTGGCATGAATGGTTCAGAACTCAAGTGTCAGAAAATGTCCTTGATGATTGTACCAGAACAAGAAACATGTGAGGAACAGAAGAGGCATGTTTAAGACTGTGACAGGCAGCTGTCAGTGTGCCAGTATCCATACCTCAAATAAGGTGGAGTTTAATGTGCTAAACTCTTCTAAACAGATTGTGACAGACCTTCACAATTGATGTTGCATCATTCCCTGTCAAATATTTTTTATCCACACACATTCTGAGTATCAGGAACTGCACTGAAAACTGTCTTGAGTAGCTGATGTCATAGCGTTGCCAATCAGACAGCTCCTTTTTCATTGGGGATACACATAGTCATACATGTAAAACAATACTGAATGCATATCCTAAGGCATTTCCATACCTTGGCCAGTGCAGACATGAGAACACCCAGACAGTCAATCATCATGGACACAATAAAAATGCAATTCAAATTTATAAAAATAGAATATATTTGTATCTTTAAAATGACACCAAAATGACAAAAACCCAAAAAAGGGAACCTGAAATATGACTTTTTAAAGAATAATTGTTTTTTAGCGCATAGAAACTAAAAGTGCCAATCTGGACATCTGGTTTCACCCGACCGGGGCAAAGTCAAAATTTGAGGCCGACCTCAATGGAGCCCTGCTTGGCTACAGTGAGCGGGAGGCCTCAGTCAAAGTTTTACCTTCGTACTTAGTCTTTTTCTTGAAGATTTTCTTCACTGCAACGAAGTCGCAAGTTGGACCTCTCTTTGGATACGCATCGCAGGATATCTTGGTGAAGAATTTTACCTTTTAACTTAGGTGATTTTTCATAACGGAGGTCTTTGTCTGGGCCAAACTTGAAATTGAATCCAACCTCCCTGGAGTCCTCTTCGGATACGCTGTGCAGGAAGCCTTGGTCATCTTTTTACATTTGGAAGCTTTTTTGGAGCTTTTTCTCTCCAATGTCGGACAACCCTCCAGAGCAGGCCAATATTGAGTCAATGTCATCAGATTGCCTTTCAAGGAGCCCCGGGTGAATTCCTGTAAGTCTGGAGCAAGGAGCTATTAAGTAGGACAAACCTGCAAGTCAGGCCGGGTTGCAGTTGACGTAAGCCGGTTTGACTCACGACGTCGGGTCAGTCCACTTATGGAGCTTTTTTCCAAAAGTTCTTGAATCTTCTTCAAACTTCTGGATCTTCTTCCAAAAAGATCTTTGAAGGTCCTTTAGGAGTCTACAATTCACCCCAAGTTTCTAGAAGCTCTGAGTTTCTCCTTGAGGGTTAGGACTCCAACTCACAGAATGCACCTGGTTCAAATAAAAAAATGACCACTAGCCACTGGTTAGCTGGTCAGTTTCTTAAGGGCTTGATGCAGGGGACTCCGGTCAGCACTTTTCTACCTGTAGCTAACAGGGAGTCCCTTCTTGAACCAGTTGAAGACAGGCAAAGTCATTTTGTGGTGAAGCCCACGTGTGCAGCTGGTGCAGTCATTCAGAGTGCATTGTCTAGGTGCAGGTCAGGGGTCCAGCATGGCAGTCCTTCTTCTTCCTGTCTTTATTCAATGGTAGGGATCTGAAGGGTTCAGTTCTGCCATATTTATCCTTGTACCTGGTGTGAAAAGCAGGGGGGTACACTGTCCACTCACAGGCAGTCCACCTCCCTCCTAGAAGACTACAAAAATCAATTCTAGGGGCACCATTCTCCAAAAATGCAAAATGGCAAAAATTCTATCTCAGAGGTTAGATCTGGCTGAGCTCACCCTTTGGTGTGGCTAAATTCCTTAGTACACCCCTTTCCTGCCCTCCCCTAATCTAATCAAGGTGGCACCTTGTTGTCTGGGTTTGCAGGAAATGGGGGAGGTCCAGAGCTGCCTCAAATGACCTTCCCTCTTTTGAAGTCCAGTTTGGCTGCTCTCACTCCATCCTGTATTGCAATCTGCTGAGGCAGATCTCCTCCTGCAGGTACTTCCTTTGTCCTCTGTTCAGGCCACTTCACACCTCATCAAGGCTGCCTGGCCAGGCTGCCAGAGTCTGTCCAATCAGAGAAGGCACTACAGGGATGACACTGGTAACTTTCAGGTAGAGTTCTAAAACTCTTCCCTGGGTTAGTTATATTAAATTACACAATGGTAAGTTGTTGGATTTATTATAACAATCAGTTTGATACCAAACTTGAAATATTAAGCTCCTTATGAGACGTTATTAATTAAAAATAAAGGCCCTCATTACAATCCCGGCGGTCGGTGATAAAGCGGTGGTAATACCGCCAACAGGCCGGCAGTAACAAAAATGGGATCACGACCACGGTGGAAACCGCCAACACAGATAGCCACTTTAACAAACTGACCCCCACGGTGGTCGCAACAAACACCGCGGCTGTAACCGCCAACAGACAGGGGGAAAACAATGTACCGCCCACTCTATTACAAGGCCCCAATCCGCCAGCTTTTCCCAGGCAGTACCAATGACATCAAAAGCACAGCGGAAACAGTACTCTGAAGGGGAAACACTCACCTTTCGACACTCAACGAAGAACCAGGACGCCATGGAGCCCGAACTACAGGTCCTGCAGATGCTGGTGTATCTGCTAATACACCAGGAATATCAAAGAAGGCGGCTGCGACTATCACAGTGAGTACTGCAACTAGCACACAGGGGAGGGGGGGAGGAAAAAGAGAGTGACACACACACGCAACACACAAGACCCCATCCCCACCCTCATCCCCAACACCATACAGACAAAAACATGCAGCAACATTACATTTACACCCCGTAACCCCCTGGAAGAACGCAAGGACAAAAGGGATTGAGTGAAATCAGTGATATTTAGAAATATGCAGATAAAGGTAATGATTGTAAACAACAGTATATACAAAGATTTACAATATGTACAGAAGGCTGTATGCTGTCATTTGGAAATGTCCGTGGCCCAGTGGGACAAAAAAAACATGGGCAAAGTCCACACTTGACTCTTGCCTCAAAACAGAGAGAACACTGCAGGCGCATCAGGTTGAAAACACACAGGCACCTCGGGGGGTAGGGGAGGGGGGGACACCTCAGTCAGAAGATGATACTACACCACTGCTCCTGGAGGGGGCATCATTCCCACATCGATGTCCTGGGGAATGCAAAGCCACAGTCTCTCAAGTCTCTCAAGTGGGTGGTTTGCCACACTGCTTGGTCCTGGGGATTGCAAAGCCACAGTCTCTCAAGTCTCTCAAGTCTCTCAAGTGGGTGGTTTGCCACACTGCATGGTCCTGGGGAGTGCAAAGCAACAGTCTCTCAAGTCTCTCAAGTGGGTGGGTTGCCCATTGCTTGGTCCTGGGGAGTGCAAAGCCACAGTCTCTCAAGTGGTTGGGTTGCCCACTGCTTGGTCCAGGGTAGTGCAAAGCCACAGTCTCTCAAATGGGTGACATGTTCCACTGGTTCTGGAGGGGGCCTTGTGCCCAGTCTGCTTCATCCTGCCATGGATAGGGTGAGTGGATGCAGATCTCCACTGGTTCTGGAGGGGGCCTTGTGCCCAGTCTGCTTCATCCTTCCAAGGATAGGGGGAGTGGATGCATATCTCCACTGGTTCTGGAGGGGGCCTTGTGCCCAGTCTGCTTCATCCTGCCAAGGATAGGGGGAGTGGATGCATATCTCCACTGGTTCTGGAGGAGGCCTTGTGCCCAGTCTGCTTCATCCTGCCAAGGACAGGGTGAGTGGATGCATATCTCCACTGGTTCTGGAGGGGGCCTTGTGCCCAGTGATGCTGCACCTGGGGTGTGGCAGTTCCCATTCCCTCACCTGAGTGTCTAAGGCACAAGCTGTGCAGGCAACAGGTAGCATGATACTCCATGGAGGCAAAGCCAGACCCAATCCTGCGGCGATTTAGGCTGCAAACTGCTGGCAATGCCGGTGCTGGTGATTCAAGTGGTGGGTCCACGCCATCTCCTGCAGCCTCGGAGAGCTGCCCACTGGGAATGCTGCTGCTGACAGACGTAGTGGCACCGGCTGGGCATGTGGCAGTGCAAATGGCGGTGCAGGTGTCGGTGTCTGAGGCGGTGTCTGAGGTGGAGATGCTGCCGGTGCTGGCCGTGGTGCAGGTGTTGGTAGTAGTGGAGGAAGACACAAGGCCGTCTCCTGCAGCCTCGGACGGCTGCCCACTGGGGATGATGCTGCTGACTGTTGTTGTGGCAGCGGCAGTGCAGGTGGAGGTGGAGGTGCAGATGGCGGTGCAGGTGGCGGTGCCTGCGGCAGTGCTTTCCGCAGTACATGTTGCTGGGCTGTCAGGACTAATGGTGGGCACCACTCCCTCACCTGGAGGCTCCGAGGCCTGAAGTGCCTTGCCTTGTGTTTTCTTACCCTACCCCACCTTGGCTGATGCTGCTGGGACCTTGGCACTGGCGGATGCAGTTTTTGGGGAGGCCTTGCAGGGTGGATCGTGCTTTTTGGCCATGCTGCATGCTGGCCCCTTCTTCACCTTTTGCAGGTGGTGGACTCAGTTGGTCCTTTGCATTGGTTGGTGGCACACTGCCAGCCCTGATGGGTGTCCCCTTTGGTCCCCTGGGACTTGCAGGTACCACAGCGGATGCCGAGTCGGTGGCTGAGGTGCTGGCATCTTGACACCCTGCCCTTGGGGAAGGACGTGGGGGGAGGAATAGGGAAGAGGTCAATGTCAGCCAGGAAAATCTTTTTAGACACACTGGGATGGGAAGATGGTAGGGGTTTGGGAGTGGAGGAAGAGGGAGTTGTTGTGGGAGGTGTACGTCTGCTGAGTTTGGGTAAAGGTGCGTGGGGTGGATGCTGTTGTGAGGTGGATGGCTGTTGGGTGGGTGTTTGCTTGCGTATGTGTACTTTGGGAGGAGGGCTTACGGACACACTGGGAGAGCACACAGGGGGTGTGTGCATGGTTGTGGGGGTAGTGACTGCTCGTGAGGGGTGTGTAGTGATGGGTGAGCTGGTGATGGATGTAGTGGATGATGATGTAATGCATGCAGGTGTGAGTGGAGACCCTACTGGGAGGGAGGTGGACGAAGAGGAGGAGGGGGACACAGTGGAGGCAGTGGATGTTGGTATGTTTGTATGGGTATGGTGCTTGTGTGGTGCTTATGTTTTCCTAAGCCACTTTTGTGTGTTGATTTGTGTGCATGCTGGTCTGAAGGTGTGCTTGGTATAGGCTGGGGTGGAGAGGATTGGGTCTGGGTAGTGGAAGTTGGAGGTGGGAGGCTGGACTCAGGGACAATGGCTGTCATCAGTGCTGAGGCCAGAGTCTGAAATGCTATTTGTTGGGCCGCCACTCCAGAATGAATGCCATTGAGGTATGCATTTGTTTGTTGCAAATGCCTCTCGACACCCTGGCTGGCATTCAGAATAGTGGACTGCCCATCAGTGAGGGATCTCAGGAGGTCAATAGCCTCCTCAATGAGGGCAGCAGGGCTGATTGGGGCAGGGCCTGAGGTGCCTGGGGTGAAGGAGATGCCTACCCTCCTGGGTGAGGGGACACAGGAAACACTCTGAGGGGCTGCTGGGAGGGTGGTGCTGGTAGGGAGGGTGGCGGCTGTACCTGTTGTTGGGTTGGGCAAAGAGGTGTCCTCCACCGCCAGGGAACTTCCATCGGAGGAGGAATCGCTGTCACTGGTCTCCCCTTCTGTTGCTGTTGTGGAGTTCCCCTCGCCCTCCTTCCCACTGGTGCCTTCACCCTCGGTGGATTTGGCCTCCAGGTACATGTGGGATGCAGCTCCCTCCATCGCCGGTGCCTCTGCTCCTCTGCCAGATGATGCTAATGCTCACAAGGACAGGGTGACAAAACAAAAAGGGGGGGTGAGACAGAGAATACACTTGTTCAATGCCAGCAACACCACTACTGTTGGTGGACACAAAACACATGGAGCAGCCCTTTGCACTAGGCCATGCCCAACCAGTCACTAAGATGGTCAGCAGCCCATGGGGTACAATGCATAACGCCAACATCTGCACATCTGACACCCACAGGGCCCTGCCCAGTAGTAGTTGGCCCCTTGTACCATTGGGGTAGGAGTGCTTCAGAGCCTGCACACAAGGGACCTACCCTGCCATGATCACCCTGGCCTAGGGGCACCCACCACCTGACCCCCGCCCTGCTAGCTCCTAAAGCGCGCAAAGTCAGCTTTCTGAATCTGTACTCACCCCATTGTGGCTGCTGTGATGCCCTCAAGTGCCCATCCAGCTCTGGATAAGCCACCGCAGGGATGCAGAACATCAGGGGGGTCATGGTGCGACGGGCACCCCTTCCACGTTGGGAGGCCAGCCCCAGCTGGGCCTCCGCCGTTTTCTTGGTCCAGCAGTGCAGGTCCTCCCATCTCTTGCGGCAGTGGGTTCTCCGCCTGTGATAGACCCCCAGGGTCTGCACCTCCTTGGCGATGGCACGCCAAATAGGAAATTACTCACCCGTCCGGACCGTCATACTCATTGCCCACCAGTTCCCACCCATGCCCTGATGCACATACACTGACCACCTCTCATGCAGCACTCAGGCCAGGACGCCTTAGCACCCCTCAACATGTGGATTACATCCTCACCACTTCAAACATGCATTGCCCACACATCATGCTCACAGTGTACTCACCTGTTTGTCTGGAGGACTGTAGAGTAATGTGTCCTGGGGTAGGATCCCATCCACCAGTTTCTCCAACTCCTCCACAGTGAAGACAGGGGCCCTTTCCCCAGACACTCTAGCCATTGACGCTTCTAGACTCAGGTCACAGCAGCACATGCAGTGTAGGTCCTCTCCTGTTGAAGGTCAGGTAGCAAGTGAGTGAATAGCTAGAAAATGGCAGTGATGTCCGTGGCGGTGCGTACCGTCATCGCCGGCTTAGATCGCCATTGGCTCCTGGGACCCACAGGGCCCAATAATAACCAATGCGAAGTTGCGCGGCAGTCATCGACCATCTACCGTGACACAGCACAATGCCAGCGCACTTACCTCATTTCTCCTTGTCCCTCCTCACAGGTCAGGCAGCCGCCATTTCAGGGGGGCACATGGCATGGCACCTACCTGCGTAACAGCAGACATTGGCATATCAACTGACTCTCGACTTCACACACTGCTTCTGTGAAGTGAATTCAACAACAATTGTGCCATCTATGTGGCAATATGACCTTCTGCTCACTGTTCTCCTCCATAGGCTACAACCGCTGAGGCAGATGATGAGATGGCGGCATAATCCGGTGTAGACACCCCTGGTGGACCTGTTGACAATGGAGGACAGACACATTATCATCACATACAGACTTGATTATGTCACAGTCCAAGAACTGTGTGCCCAATTGGAACCAGACCTGATGTCAGCTATCCGTCAGCCCGCAGGAATCCCCCCTCTAGTGCAGGATCTGTCAGTGCTCCATTTCCTGGCAAGTGGTTCCTTTCAAACTACAGTGGCCATGGCATCAGGAATGTCTCAGCCAATGTTCTCCAACGTGTTGACCAGAGTGTTGTCTGCCCTGCTGAAGCACATGCGCAGCTACATCGTTTTCTACAAGGTGGATGATTTGGCCACAGTGAAAGCTGTTTTTTATGATTTTTATGCCCTGGGACATATCCCCAACATCATTGGTGCCATTGATGGTACACATGTGGCATTTATCCACCCCCAACAGGTTTACAGGAATAGAGAAAGCTATCACTCGATGAATGTGCAAATGGTGCGTTTGGCGGACCAGTACATCTCCCATGTGGATGCCAAATATCCTGGCTCTGTGCATGACACCTATATCTTGAGGAATAGCAGCATCCCTTATGTGATGGGACAACTCCAGAGGCACCGGGTGTGGCGAATAGGGGAGCCCAAGGTCCCCACCCAATATATGTTGGTGTCTGGGTATGGGATTGTCCGTAAGGGTTAGTGTGTGTCTAACAGTTGTCCCTCGATATTTGCAGGTGACTCTGGTCACCCCAACCTCTCATGGCTACTGACCCCAGTGAGGAATGCCAGGACATGGGCAGAGGAATATTACAATGAGGCACATGGGCATACAAGGAGGATTATTGAGAGAACCTCCGGCCTCCTGAAGGCCGGGTTCTGGTGCCTCCATCTGACAGGTGGATCCCTGTACTACTCACCCAAGAAGGTGTGGCAGATCATCATGGCATGCTGTATGTTGCACAACCTGGCCTTGAGATGCCAGGTGCCTTTTCTGCAGGAGGATGAGCCTGGAGATGGTCTTGTGGCAGTGGTGGAGCCTGTGGATAGTGAGGAAGAGGAGGCAGATGAAGATGTGGACAACAGAACAAACATTATACAGCAGTACTTCCAGTGACACACTGGTAAGAGACTGTAACTCAACTTTACATTACAGTAATCTTTTGGACATTGTACATGGCAGGCTCTTACCCTCTGTCTATGGAAACTGACTGTTCCCTTTGGATTCTCTATTTTCAGATCTGTGTACCCCATTCTGGCTCCTGTTATATGTACTGCTGCCCACCAAAGGTCATCCTGTAGTATATTTCACTGAACAAAGATGTTGCAATGCTTTGATAATGTTGTAATAATACATTTTTCTACTTGTTACACTGACTCCAGTATGGTTTATGTTTCAAGGGTGTTTATTTTTGTGCAAATAAGTATGGGGTAAGTGCAAGGGGCTGGGGTGGTGGCGGAGGAATGTCCAGTTAGAGTCCAGTTTATTGGTATCACAGGTGCATTGTCCAAGGGGGCATAGGAAGGGGAGCAATGGCAGTTCAAGGTGGACAGGGTGACATAGTGGGACAGAAGGGTGACAATCAGTAGAGTCTTATTTCCTGGCGGGGGTCTTGGCAATGTTCTCTGTCTTCCTCCTGGATCGCACAGACCGTTTGCGGGTGGTTCTCCTTCTGCAGGGGGTGGGGTGCTGGTGGCCTGCTGGTCCTGTGGCAGGGCCTCCTGTCCACTAGCGCTGGCTGAGGTGGAAGGCGGTTCCTTGGTTTGGCTAGTGTCAGGGGCCCTTTGTTGTGCCACTGCGTCGCTCATGTTCTTGCCCATGTCAGCCAGCACCCCTGCAATGGTGACCAGGGTGGTGTATATTTTAGTTAGGTCCTCCCTAATCCCCAGGTACTGTTCCTGCTCTAGCAGCTGGGTGTCCTGTAACTTGGCCAGTACCTGGCCCATGGTCTCCTGGGAATAGTGGTACGCTCCCATGATGTTTGAGAGTGCCTCTTCGAGGGTCGGTTTCCTGGGCCTGTCCTTCCCCTGTTGCACAGCAGTCATCCCAGCTTCCCTGTTGTCTTGTGACTCTGTCCCCTGAACCATGTGCCCACTCCACTGACTCCAGGTCTCTGATCGTTCTGGGTTTGTGGGGTTGCCTGGGGTCCCTGTAGTGGTAGACACACTGCTGATTGACGTGTCCTGGGAACAGAGGTATGGGCCCGCTGGGAGGGTGCTGTAGTGGTGATTCCTGAGTGGGGAGGCTCTGTGGTGGTTTGAGACTCTGGCAGGGGAACGGATTGTCCAGAGGTCCCTGATGGGCCAGGTTGGTCATCGTGATCCAGGCGTGCAGAGCTGCTGTCATCACTGTCGGCCTCTTCTGGGGGGGGGGCTGGATGTAGCTGGCACCTCCTCCCTGGTGACGTTGGGTAGGGGTCCTGTTGGGATGCAAATGCATTGTTAATGTATCTGTGTGTGTCATCTTGTGCATGGGAGTGTTTCCCTGTATGATTGTGCTTTCCCTGTCGGCTTGGCCTTGTTTGAGTGGTGATTTTGTGGGCTGGGTGAGTCTCCCTATTGGGCATGCTGGGGTGATGGGTGCCCATGCAGGTCTGTGATGGGGGTCCATGCATTGTTGTTGCATGCAGGGCTTGGTATTGGGATGGGTTGGTTTTGATAGTGGGATATATGTGAGTTGGTGGAGTGAGGGTAAGGGTGGGGGTATGTGATGGCATGCAGGTACGGTGGGGGGTATATTAATAGAGATTTGTCTTACCAGATTCCAGTCCTCCTGCTACTCCTGCGAGGCCCTCAGGATGCATGATTGCCAAGACTTGCTTCTCCCATGTTGTTAGTTGTGGGGGAGGAGGTGGGAGTCCACCGCCAGTCCTCTGTACAGCAATCTGGTGTCTTGAAACCACAGAATTCACCTTCCCCGTAGGTTATTCCACCGCTTCCTGATGTCGTCCCTTGTTTTTGGGTGCTGTCCCACAGCGTTGACCCTGTCCACGATTCTCCACCATAGCTCCATCTTCCTAGCAATGGACGTCTTCTCCACCTGTGATCTGAATAGCTATGGCTCTACCCGGATGATTTCGTCCACCATGACCCTTAGCTCCTCCTCAGAAAACCTGGTGTGTCTTTGGGATGCCATGGATGTGGTGTGAGTGATATGTGTAAGGATGTGTGAGGTTATGTGTTGGGGTGTATACTGTGATGTGTGTGGATGGTGTATGGATGATGTTGTTCTGTGCCTCTGATTGAGTGGGTGCTCTTTGCTTGTCTCTCTGTTCTTGGTCTCTTTTTTTCATTGCAAGGGGTTGTGGGTAATGTGGGTGGGTGTTTTATAGTGGTGTGGGTGTGTGGGTGTGGTGTGTGTATGTGTGTCAGGTGTGATTTTGTAAGTGTGTGTGTATTTTGAGCGTGGCGGTGTGTACTGTCAATGGTTTACCGCGGTTGAAAGGCCGATGCGTTGATTCGTGGGTCGTGATACTGTGGGCGTATTCCTGTTCACGTAACGGTGTGGGTTTTGCTATCGCCAGTTTATCACTGACCTTTGGTGTGGCGGACTTTTGTGGGTGTCTGTATTGTGGCGGAATTCTCTGTGTGGGTCATAATACCCGTGGCGGATTACCATCGTGGTCACGGTATGTTGGTGGCCGTCAGCCCGGCTGTAGGCAGCATTTACCGCCAGGGTTGTATTGAGGGCCAAAGTCTCCCCATGTTAGCCTATAGAGCCCATTCACTAAAGTGAGGGAAAATGAATTTGGCAATTTTTCCATCACCAGGGCTTTTAAAACATATTTTATAAAGTCCCTGCTTATAGTTGCATAGCACCCAGTCATAGGGGCACTTAGGGCACACATTAGGGGTGACGCATATATAAAAATAAGGTTGTTTAAGAGTTTGGAAGTACTTTTAATTCAAAAGTTAAATTTGGGTGTAACTTTAACTTAAAAGCAGCCAGAAAGGCAGGCCTGCCTTTACAATGACCCAGGGCACCACAGCACTGCACCTATATGTGCACTACCTATGCTGGGGTCCCTAAACCTACATGCCCTACCATATTCTAGCGACTTATAGGCATGTTGACACAGCCAATTAAAATTAGCCTAATTTGCATAATCATTTTAAACAGAGCACAGTCCCCGGGACTGGCTAGTGGTGCCCAGGGCACCATCGCAGTCAGAAAAACAACAGCATAAGTGAAAAATGGGCAAAAGGTTAGGGGGGCTTCTTCAATCAGCCCAGTATTCCCACATTTACTCATGCACAAGGTTTCCATATAATAGTCTCAGGTTGCCTGATTGTGTGGTAAAAGAGAATACAAAGAAAACAGACCAAATTGTATCTCAAATGTAGTGAAACTGGTGCACTGAGCTTATGGTTTGTACAGAATGTCTCAGCATTTTAATTTTTCAGCCTATCATTTTTGTTGATGATTAAAGGACTGTTTCCCGAAAAGTCTCTGGATTGGAACTGCTACTTCAAAAGAATGTTCACCAGTTGTGAATAAAATCAAATATCCAGCCAGATATCATGCACCATTGTAGGCATAGGCAGTAGTTGTAGTCACCCTTTCCCTGACACTACTTTCAGTATAACCCACAGAAAGAACATATCCTTGCGCACAACTTGTGCTTTATTTTCTAACTATGAAGCAAATCATGGCATTCTTCTTGACAGGCATTCACACTCTCTGTGTTCAGAGGATGGCTTTTCCCCTGCACCCACTTTCCTCCTTTTTTCAGTTACGTATTATTGCCTTTGGCGTTAAGTGAGTTGATGAAAACATCAAAATAAAAGATGATTATAGATATTGAAAGATATACAAAGTCACGTATTTATATTGACATATTATTTCATGGTTTAAAATCTTTTCATAGCCAGCTAATTGAAGTTGCTCATATCATACCGTTACTGAAAAATTCCAATCCAGGCCTTAGCAATCTAAGCAACCTTTGTCAAATAACACACCTGCCCTCCCTCAGAAAGATTCTGGGGAAAGCAGCCCCTATCCATTTTGAAGCCGAAACAATACCATCCCCCTCGTTCATTATGATCATTCAGGCGGAAGGGCACGTTTCATCACTTAGGTAGCTAGTAATTGACTAATTGAACTGTAGACATGCTCCGGTCATTACGAGCAATGCCCACGTCTGCTTAAAGTTCACGATTAAGAGATGCGAGCGCTACATGAATGCGAGTAGGATGGTGTCTGAAGGTCGCTGAAGAATAGTGGATGGGGTTAGGTGTAGCGCTCACAATTAATGTGCAGGCGAGTTCCAGACAGCAGAGGGCCGGTAGTGCAGCTGCCACTGGTCACCATCCTGAAAATGACTTTTAAATTGCTTCAATAGGTCGAAACACTGCTGACACATAATCAATCTGCCTATATATAACCACTGTATTAACTAGAAGTTCAAATCTCGTTTTCTGCCCATCTACCTGGTGGATTCTCAGTCATTTGCTTTTTTTTGTATATAACCACTGTTCACGTATCATTTCGTCCGCCGTGTGATTCCGAACGAGCACTTCTTCACTAGCCTAAGAATGACTATATGACGTGATGCGAGCTGTAATATATCCATTAATCGTGCACCAACGACTATTGCGTTGATTTTCTTTCATACTGATTATTTGTCACATGGGCAATTACTCCTACCCGCAAATCCTGGAAAAAACAATTCTTTGTGAACCTCCGCTTCTTGTTTATTCACTGTGTACCTCAGGTTCATGAATGGTGTAACAAGTTATTCTGTGTTTAAAAACTAAGGGCCAGATGTAGGAAATGTTTTGCATGGTGCAATTGCGAAATTCGCAGTTTGCACCATGCACATTCCCATTTTGCGAGAGAATGCGACTCGCAAATAGGAAGGGGTGTTCCCCTTCCTATTTGCGATTTGCATCGCTATGCAGAATTGCTTCTTGACCGCAAACGCGGTCGCAAAGTAATTCGCAGTTAGCACCCATGTGAAGTGGGTGCTAACCCATTCGCAAAAGGGAAGGGGTCCCCATGGGAGCCCTTCCCCTTTGTGAATGGCTCTAAAACTATTTTTTCAGAGCACTGCCTACTGTGAAAAAATGAAACCAAATGGTTTCATTTTCACGAGTATATTGCAACTCGTTTTCCTCTAAGGAAAACGGGCTGCAATACCAACAAAAAAAACTGCTTTATAAGAATACACTGTCTCTCTGTTCAGGTACTACCTTTGTGAAACTCACTTCCTTTTCTTCTCTGAGTCAAAAATGGCCTGCCTATTTATCGATGAAAGTTTAAATAAAGCTGCACTTTGGGAGTAGATCTATCTGTGTTTCTGTGGTACTTCAGTGCATTTTAGTGTGTGAAAAACATTTCGGTCCTAATACACAGCAGGTTGGTTTCCAAAGAGCTTTGAGCCTCGCTGCCAAAAGCAGGTATAGAAATCCCCCCTCAACAAAAGAGCCTCATGCCTACAGCAACCCAGAGACACAAACTCCCAGTTCAGACACTAGTTTCCATCTTTCATCTTTCCTGCCCGTCCCCATCATCAGGCCCTATAGCAAGGATAATCCTTCATGACCATCCAGTACTTTTGCATAGACAAACAGGCGCAAGGGCACACTGGAAAATGGAAGATGGACATCAAAAGACGTACATCATTTGACATCTGCAAGGACAGTACAAAGACATCGTACATAGGGCCCCTATGGGCCAAGAGCTGAGTTGACCGGAGAATACCGAGTGTTCATCAAAAAAGCACTTCATAAAAACAAAATGCTGATAATCCCGTGAGAACACTACTGGCTTCCATTGATGCTTCTGAAAACCACTGCTTCCCCCTGACACACATCATGTTTGATTATGAGAGAGCGTAGCTTATATAATCTATATTAACATGAAATGATTATGAATTAAGATGTGATACTGCTGCATAGAAACTATAGCAATAGCAATTTGCTTAAACGTGCACTTGAATTGTAACCACGAAGAGTGGCCACCAATGTATACGCAAACTGATAATGATGACCAAAATGTTTATGTTACGTTCAAATGAGCTTATACTAACATTTGCGTTAATAAATCTGTTTTGAAAACCCTATAGGCCTTAAATTAGCATGAGCTGCAGATTAGCTGTTAGGCTCTCATATTAAATGCATTTTTCTATTTTTCAGTGTGCTGACACACAAGGGGCCATGACCCTGTTTGTTCTTTTTCTTCAAACTTGGAAAATGAATGTAACCATGTTAGATCCGTTCTCAAGCATATTTTATATGCCCATGGAATAAATGTTATAAATGAATTGAAACAGTGTAGATTAGTGTAATGTACAAGATCATTCAAACCGGTGAAGACAATGGAACTGCTGACCAAAAGATGTGCAAAGAATTACAAGGGAATGAAGTCACACCGGACGTGCCACCTCTGAAGACGTCAATTATGAAGACCAATCAAAGACTTGTAAACCAATATGGGGTGAAGATTAGGATTACATAATGTACTTTCGGATAGGTTAAAGATAGTGGGGTATAGCCAATGTCCAATAGAATTTTGGGGGAATGTACTACGAAAAAAGGATAAAAACCCATGTCACAGGGAGGTCATATAGGTGGGTTACGGAATGTTATTGATTTGATCCAGAAACTCTGTCACTCTGTTTGGTGACTTGAGATTTTATTAAAACCATCCTTGCCCTTAGTTTGCCCATTTACACTTTCCTCCTTATGAGGGAAGTGCCCCTTTTTGCCCCTTAGCTGAGTTCTGCCTGATGGCGATTTGACTGATGTCCTGAAGACGAAGACTGAACCTGTGCGCTGACCCAATCCTTGGAGGGTAATTATGACAATGAATTGGTAATTTGTCTGTTTGCTTTTCCTTTCTAGGTACCAACTGCTTGCTTTTGACAGAGACCATAGCTAGATGTTTTCCAAATTGGTGTTTAAATTGTTTTGCATGAAGCCCAACATGCTAATGCCAATCAGAGGTTAGAACATGTGTTTATCAAAACTGGCGCAAATAGACAAACGACTGACATTATGCTTTGTTGAACTGACGTGATATTAACATTCTGCCAACCTTGATCTATGTTCATTCCGTGTTATGTTCTAATGTTTGTGATTCTTGCTTTAATGAAATCTTATCAAAGTTGTCATATTGTGACTATGCTATTATGTTTCTTGGTTTTGAGGTTAACGCATCTGCTCTTAGATTGTAACTAATAGGGAATAAAACTAATAAAATTCTACTAAACTGGTGTGGTTATTCATGGCTGCAAGGTCATGGTAGAGTTTTCAATTGATTAATGACTTTGACTAAAGTGAAATGCATTGTCGTGATAAATATTGACGACATTATTGATGTAGTGATTGATATATTGATTAGCTATCTCATCCTAAGGTGTCTCTCAATTGGGTCAAAAGATTCATTGGCCTAACACGAGTCCTGATGTGTAATAAAATATCATAAAAGGACATGTTACCAATTACAATGCAATCCAATGCTGTCCAGTCTCATGGACAGCCTCAGCTACCCCACACACCAATACATTTGAATTTGCATGCCAGGGCCAGCAGTGACTATGATTGGGCACAATGTGAGGCAACACACATAGATGTAAATCTAGAACTAAGGGGGGCTTCATATACAAGCCCCTTGCCCCGCCGCAGCATAATTGTTTTTGACCAAGCTGCGGCACTAGCAGTGCACTACACTGCTCCATATTTACAAACTGACACATTGGGCCCAATGCATCAATTTGTGAAGCCCTGCATCACATTATACTTGCACCATGTATGATGTATGCAGGGTAGGTGTTCCCACGGCAGGGGGGTAGCATCAGGGAGTGTGTTTGCGGTGTAACACCCCCTCTAATGAATTTTATTTCTGTTAAATAGTTGGGTACAGGTGGTTTCAGTAGGGTATGTGAAGGTCTCTGTTAGATTTCACCACAATGTTTGTACATACAGACAAAAACACGTTACACTCTCTCCCTTTCTCTGTTCCGAAAGTCTTTAAAATGCTCCTATGTTTACAAAATACTGTGGACCTCATTTACAAGCTCCTTGCCCCACCGCTGCGTAACTTTTTTTATGCAGCAGCGGCACTAGCAATGCACTACATTGCTCCATATTGACAAACTAACGCATTGGGCCCAATATGTCAGTTTGTAAATCCCTCCTCTGAGCAGGTGTTTAAAGTGCCAAAATAAATGCTGAAAAGAAATCTTTTAGTCTTCTTTGCACCATTTTTTCGCCCCCCCTAATGGAGGAACACCCCTTTGCATACATTTTGCCTGGGGCAGGCATGATGTAGCACAACGAGTTACAAAGTGTCACAATGCATGCATTGCGCCACTTTCTAAACTTGGTGTGGCGATTTTGGCCTCATTGGCACACATTAGCCTACAAAAATGACGCTAATGTGCACATGGAGGCTCTAGGGGCTGTTAAATCAGCACCTGTGTATTTTAGGCCCTAGCAAACAATGTGTGTCAAACTACCAGTCTGCTGAGAATAGTGATTTTACTCTTAAGGGTGGATGTTTAGAAACGGATGCACTATATGGCACACAAGGAAATCTTACACATCACATTGACATGCAGCAGACGAACACCTGTAGTTGCTGTAGCATTTTTAGATCAAATAGTTGTCAGCAACACTCTAAAATATGTGAAATCTAGCGTTCGTGATCGGGATCAGAAACAATACATCAAAGATCGTTTCTAGCATGAAATGGTGTGGGTTATTTTAGAATTTGCGTATCACACCATCGGCGCGGTGAGAAAGCATATAGGTAACAGCAAACGTCATTGTTGCCACAACGTCTGTTTTCACATATTCACTGGTTGTCGTTCTGAAAATAGAATTGATGTTTGGACAATGGGCTTTTGTATCAAAATCAAACGTGACAGGCTGATCGGTGAGTGGCATATGGTATGAGTACTTACTGACTCAAACTTAGACCATTTAGTCCGTGAGTCGAGAGTTGATAGAAGGCCTTAACTTCCAGACTAAATTTCAATCATAGTTCATTCAGCTGGTCATATTTGTTTTATTTTGCAATCCCAATGCAAAACGTGTACATTGTTCTAAATGCTAAAATTGATGTTGAAGGCAACTTTTTATACCTACGAAGAAGATTATATCGGTGACTGAAAGCAAATACATCGTGCCTCCGTTACATTTTATTTTCAGTTAGTCCAATGAAATATACCAAAACCTGGAGTACTTAAATCTTTTGAGTGGTGAACTAAGAAAATAACTTTGAAGGCAATTGGAATATTAGTCATGGTATTATGTTTCTGATATGCATTTTGATTTTGCAGATCGTAAAATGGTATATCCATATACTGTGATATTGGAAAAATAAGATAAACATCAAACTAACAAAAAAGAGCAAAAACATTGAACATGCTAAAACCTTTCTTTTCTTGTCTCAGGGATCCGACCCAGATAATAGAATCCTCGAAATAGTTGCTAAATATTACAAAGCCATTTGGTAGCTTTGGCATAATTAACAAACGTTAGAATCTCACGAGGGGATGAGAAAGAAAAACAATGAAGAATACACACAAACAACACTACCATTTAGAAGAAAATGCCTGTTAAAGAAAAGCTATAAACATAATACTTGAGTAACAGACTGAAAACATAAAATAAGTTCTAATTTTATGTTGGCATGTCAATGTGCCTACTCCAAGGTCAATGAACAGCTAGGTAAGCAATATGTCAGAAACTGGTGAATCATGGTTAAGTTCCTCAATGCATTACTTTAAGTAAAAGGCTTATATTGTGCTCCTTGTTTTTCAAATGCTTCAAACCTGTGTGAAGATACCATATATATCACAATATTATGCTGGCATTTTATTATTAGTATGTCTTCATTTATGCATAAAAATGTAGTGTCATTATTTATTGGTAGTGCATGATATAGCCTTCACTTCAGAGAAGCCTTTGAGCTTTGACTGGGTTTTCACCAAATTTAGTCACACAATTGTCCTATTCAAAAGTATTTCTCATCTTCCCCACACACAGCTTGGGGCCAGATGTATGTAAAATGTGGTTTGCGATTCCCTAACACTGAATATTTGCGATTCGCTATTAGGAATTCCCAAACTGTGATGTAGAACAGTGTGTTTGACACTGTTTGTGATTCCCAAATGGGTCACAAAAGAACTGCTCAATAATATTCATGAGGCAGGTCGCAATTTGCAACCCATTTGGGAATGGCCATAATGACAGGGATGGTGGCCTGCTGGGTACATAGAAATTAATAATTCTAGGATAAAGTTAGTAAAATAGGTAGATAGACTACCTTGGGCTCACTAGAAATCCAAGTCCTATGAAACCCAAGAAAGACATATGGTTCTTATTCATGTAGTCATGCTACATCTTGCTAATAAGATGCTTCAGGAACAAGAATGCAACAAGGACGGGAGTGTTTGACATTTGACTGTTGCTTTGCTTAAGAACAAATGAAATATCACCAGCGGTGGTTCCTTAGAAGACACATCCGAAAAGCGTTGATTGTTAATCCTGGCTTTCCATACATTGTCTGGCACCACCACCTCTTGGACGATTCTACCAAAGAGCATTTGATCAGTCATCTATAATGAAGCTTTAAAAGGTCCAAGGAAAAAAAAATGTGTCGGTCCGACAGAAACATGAGTAAACCCTACGCAAAAAGGCAAATTATTATCACTATCAGAGAAAGATAATGACTTCTCCATAGCAGAAAAAAGCACAGCCATTTATAAATGCACATCTTACATTTTTAGAACATTCTTATTAATTTGAATGTGATTAAAACTGTTGGAGAACAAACAAAGGTTAGGGATGCATTTGGCCTGATATATGGGAGTAAGGGATGTCTAGCCTAGTTGTCAAAGAAACCAGACTTCTTCAGGTAATGTTTAAATCGTGATAAATTGTTTAAAATGATGCCATGCCATGGCAATGATGACTAAAAACAGAAAGAAAAGTTTTATTAGTTTGGATGCGTTGAATGAAGGTCTAAGAGTTAAGAAAGCTACTCCAAAAGAATAATAGAAATCAGATTGTACACTTTAAATATACACTTTGAATACTAACCTGCCTACCAGGTTCAGCAAGGCAATTACGACCCCTCCACTGGTCTTTGATGTGTCTTTACTTTCAGACCTTTGACTTGCACAGACCTAATCAGTTTTATTGATTCCTCTGCATGCACAATACGTTAAATCAGTGGCATGGAAAGGAGAATAATCCAGCGCTCAAAATTCGTCTTCATAACCTTTGAAGCCTGCTGTAATGCTTACTTTGTCCTGCCTACCATGGTGGAAGAACATGCGATTTCTGACATAAACTGCTTTAATAAGGAATGAGCTCCTTGTCAGACGATGACAGGCTTCAGTACTGTTTCAGTGTATATCTATTCTTTTACCTTAGATAATCACTTTTTTTTAAAGTGCTCCCTCCAGCAACTCCATCTAAAGCTTGCCGTTCTAAGAGCCAAGGAACAGATTTACTAATACTTAGCAATATGGTCCACATTTATCAATATTTCATGCAATGCAGTGCTGCAAGCCACCTTGCTGTGGTGTGCTGCGTGAAAGGGAGAGGGCAGGAGTGCTCTGTATCAAACCTTATATGGTGCATTCCTGCTTTCTGCCTGCATTTGCACACATACTGAAACCTAGCACGAATGCAGGCACCCTTGCGCCATGGTGCACGGGTGCTTGTGTTGTAGGCAGGATTGGTTTTATGCAGGAAGGGACACCTTCCTACACAAAAACAATATGCAGAGGCAGTTTACTCTTTCTAGGTGTACTGCAGAATGTAGCACACAGAAAGAGGAAACAAGGAGAAATACACTTTTTTCTCCTTGTTTGGACACATAGCATTTTGATGCATTCCCAGGTCTACCAGTGTTGATAAATCTCATAGTGTACCGGAATGCATGTGTGTATGCACAGGAATACCCACGCTCCACCAATAAAATGTCTCACTGGTGCAGAGTAATGTAAGGCAGCAACTTCCAGTGCCTTGAGTTACTTTAGATTTATCATGCCATGCAGGGCCATGCAAGGTGACTGTATGTAGCTTGATCAATCTAATTGAAGTTTTGTGTCACTTTTGCGGCCCCTTGTGTGGCGTATGGGTGACACAAAACCTTGATAAATGTGGGCATAATTGTTTGGTAAGATTTACTTTCCATCACAAATCATGATTCAGATTGTTAAGTTTCTATTATGTCAAAGGGGTGTACCAATAGTGGTACACGGGTGCTACTGTGCAATCACCATATTCATTTTGACCTACATTCCTATGTAATAACATTTGTAGGAACTCATTTATCTCCAAAAATACACCTCCTGAAGGCAGGCATAATAGTGGAGCACTTTTAAAAGTCTCCACATATTGCCATCTCTGGATGTGTGCTATACTGCACAGCACATATAAAAAAGGGGAGGCATTAATGCACAGTTTAGGTATTCATGATAGAAGTCACCCCCTTGCACTATGTTGCAAGTGTGGGTGTGCATCAGCACAAGGAGGACAAAGGTGCACCAGTGCATAGGGAAGAAAGAACAGCATGTCGCTTCTAAAGTTAGCTAATTTGCCTAAACTTTACAGATGTTGATAGCGCTGGTGTTCCAATTAGAAATTTATTAATGAGTGTTCATGTAATTTGAATAATGAATTACGTAGAAAATGAATAACGTAGAAAAATAATGCACGCATTTGAAAATGTGACCTCGAAGAATGGCAATCAGTGTTCACAAAATGTACTAATTGATGATTAATACTTATGAAATATTGAAAAAGTATTAGAATAATGTAGTAATATGTCATATTAAGGGTTATGAAGTATGCTTTAGTTTTATTAATTGTAGACCTTAACTTAGCGAGTGTCTTGGCCTAGTCTTGCCAGGCCTCATGCAGAGGCTGTATTTCTTAGTGTTTAATAAAATTGCTGACAGAGTGAATTAAACTGTGAAATGTTGATTGTCTTGTTAAAAGTGCTTAACAGAAGATTTCTGTGAGAACCGACTAACAGGAGATGATGCTCCTGTTAGTGTAGCAAATTCTGTGTAATATGTGTGAGATGTACTTTCCCAAGACGAGAACAATAAAGACACTGAATGGAGCTGGAGATGCAACAATATTGTTACCTGACGAGCCGGATGATGAGAACATCATACAGTGAACCAATCAACTTCCTGAGAAGAGTGAAGTATTAGAATTTGTAGATTTGGCATATAAATATTATTGGGTAGAGCATACACGTACGATTAACTGCCCAATAGGGAATTAGAGGATAGTTTAGGTGACTTTGATATAACAACGCAACAGAGGAAAACGATTTCAGACCTTATTCTGATTTGAGACTAGAAGAAGATTTGCGATTTAGTCAGGAGAATTACTGTTATTTGAGAGACTTGAGATGCAGACACTTTAGAGAAGAGATACAAGATTCATTCTGTCATTGGGCTCATACTCTCTCAGTGAGAGCCTGATGCTTTGCTAATCGATTGATGACCTGAGGACAAAGACTGATTCTGCTTTGCTGATCCATACCAAGGATAGGTAAATGTGAATGAAATGTGACTGTTATGCATTTTATGCCTTTTCTTTCTAGGTAGCAACTGTGCTGTTTTGACAGATCCATAGTTAGATGTTTTTCTAAATTTGTGTTTCTAAATTGTTTTGCATGAAGCCCAACATGCTGATGCTAATTTGATGTTAGTTAAGGGCCCTCACAATTGACTGACAATCACAAGGACTAATGATTGATTAATTACTTTATTGAGTTTCATGTATGTTATAACTTTGTTGCAACTGATTCTGCTATTCATTTGCACTGTAGCTCTAGAATGTGTCCTGATTGAAGCTTTGATTATATTGCGTTTCTTCCGCTGCTTTCAGCATCCAGTGTTGTTCATATATGTGTTTTATTTGCTATTGAGAATAATCTACATGACTTTAGTATTGTTAATATAAGAGAAATAAACTTACTAAACTTTTATTAAAGGTGTGTTTTTTCATGGCTGAAAGGTCATGGTGCGTGACATTTACTGACTCCATTTATTAATGGTTTTAGTGATTGCTAATGATAATTGATTGATGTGTATTGATTACTGATCTATGTATAGGAGCTATGGTAAGAACTTCTTAATACGAGTAAAAAAAGGTTCATCGACCTATATGCGTCCCCATGTAAGTTTAGTTGTTAAGGTCTGACGCACTAACAATGTTTAGTGCAGCGCAGAAACCAAAGATGCTGTGGTTCATTACATCAAAGGGCAAGAGAAAAAAAAGATCCCCATATCTACTGAGGTATGGCGCTGGTTAACATTTGGCTGCCTTGCGCAAGCACCAACACCATAGTGAAATTGTGTATGCATCCATTAAGCATAGGTTTTGTACTCAAGGAGGACCCTTTAAATACAAAAACTATGCTTTAATAGTTTTCTAACTTTGTATGCTCTATACTGCAGCACAGATGCAAAACTGTAAAAATTGAGATGTTTAAAATTTGCTCCACTGTTATGCCTGCCTTGAGGAGTCATAATTTATTGGCACAAATCCCTGTCCACAAATATTAGTAAACAGAGATTTGCATCAAAACCCCTGGCTGGTTGCATGAGAATGCCCAAGTGTCATCGATTTTATGGCCCCTTCAGGCAAAGTAGCATAAAATATTGCACAGCGCTACTTTGCATTCCTTTAGGTAACTTTCCAATGAAGTGCAAGATTTGCTTTGGTAATAAATCCCGCCACAACACATTGCTCTTGGTTTGCGTCAATTTTGTGACACTAACGTCGTTAACATTTTAGTAAATATGCTCCCAAATTTCTTAATCATGAAACTCAAGCAAATGTATAATCTGTAATCTGTAGTAATTTTGTCCTGGACAATGGGTGTTTCCATTGAAAAAGATGGATCATGTTTTTCCATGAAACCCATGTTACAAGGTCCTGTTTGTATATATGCACAATATTAAGGTGTAGAATAAGTATACTTATAAAAGAGAAAACATTTAAGAGAAAAACTATGTAATATCCATGTTTTTCATATGGACCTCTCAAAAGTTAGGTTTGTTATTCAAATGTTTGTGACTATTCAGGAATACATTTGAAAGAGTGTGATTCACAAAATATAGAGTGAAAAAATTATATTTTTTCTCTCTTATGGTCAGTCCAATGTTAGGGTCAAGTTTCAGGTGTAGATGCATACTATTTATGCCTATTGAATGTTCACTAGGTGACAGTTCTTCATACAAAAATGTGATGAAAATGAGCTTCAACACGTTTTTATTTTTCTATATTAAATATTAAATACATTTTAATTAAAACGTTACACTGAAATTGTGTGTTCCCTTCCTGATCTCACTCATAAACAGTCTAACACCGACCTTTGCTGGATTGAATTTGAAAGAGCATTTAAGGTGAGTAAAGCTGCCTAAGAGCCATGGAGCCGGCACTATGTCCTTTCAATGTGTAAGGAGAACGTACGTGACAAATACAAAGGTGTTTTTACATACAGGTTGGCCTGTTGTGAAATATAGGCTGTTGGGTTAATGTACATGCCACATAGATCTTTATTTTGTGTACAGAAGCCAGCTTCCAATCATGGTAACATGGCTTGTACCTCCTGCAGAGATCTGCAAGCACACTAAATATCAGTAGTATGATTTTGAATTGACCTCACTAGACTTCCATTTAAATACAGGGTTTCTCCACTGGGCTATCTATTTCTCAACAATGTTTCAATATCAAAATACTTCTTTCAGGTCCAAAGAACTGATTATTAATCTGCTTGGACTGAACATTATGGGCCCCTGATGCTGTTGAAAATAAGCTACTTCAGCAGGTTCAGCCTGGATTTTTGCCTTTTTTTTGTAAGCTATAGTACTCTGTGAACTCCTGTGCTTCCCCTTCTAACAGAATGAGAGTGGCATACTTCTCCTTTAATTTACATATTTTACTTATCTTTAAGTCCCTAGTTTATAGTATAAAGTGTACACAGAGCTTGTAAGTTAAATTTCACAAGTGAACTGCAGCACCCATTATGCCAATCACTACAATGACAGTGTCAACATGATTGCAGGCCTACACTGGCTCTGCGGTTTTAATACTACAAATGTGACCTGTGAAAGTATCCTCTTTTGACAAGCTTCAGCTTTCTTTTTGAATAATAATGAGTCACTCATAAATAGGTCTTACTGCCCACAAGACAGGGTGCATGGTATTTAAAGTAGGACAGGTAGAGGTTTAATGTTAAACATGTCCTGTTTTGCAATGATACAACCACCACACTTCTTTTCACTGTAGTAAGGTTGGCTGTTCAATAGGAAAGCACTTTGATATAACTTTGATATAATATTAAATGTAATATTGTTATCTCAGGCTAGGAACACCTACTGTGAATACTGGGTTTTTTGTTGTATTGGGTGTGAGCTGTGGTCAAGCAAAAGCCACATTCCTTTGCAGGGTGAACCACAAAATGTCACTAAATTAACCTGTGCTTAAATCTGGACAGCTCGGCACAAAAAGGAGCCAGGCTTAACATAGGGGCATTGTGTAAAGTATTTATGCAGCACACAAACAGAAATGAAGTGAAAACACAACACAATAAAAATCCCAAACCACTTTAGAAAAATAGATTAAATTGTAATAAATTATTTGATGACAAACAACAAAAATCTAATCAGTTAAATTCAGAGTTAAGGATTTTTAAAGTTCAGGATTCAAAATAGTTGCTAACCACAGTTATCCAGCCACCTTTAGCATCACAACCAAGAGTCCCATAGTGTATGGGGACCTCTTGTTAGTTCATGACTTACTCAGGCTGGGTCTAGGTGTGGGTTCAGGATGGTGGGAGTCTGTTATGTCCCTGTCGCTCTGAACAGGAGGCCAGCAAACTAGCCTAGGGAGTCACTTCTGGAAGCCCTGGGTGCAGGTGAAACTGCAGGGCTCAATAGCAGGGCTGGCCTCTGTGGGCTCAAGGCAAGCTTCAGATAGCAAAGTAGTCCTTCCAGATACATCAGCAGTCTGGCTCACAACAGTAGCCAGTTCTCTGAGAGTCCCTAAGCAGGTCCAGTAAAGAACTGAAAAGTGGGTATCAGAGCCCTAATTTTATACCCTGGTGCCCTGTTCCTAGAAGGCTGGAGAAGTTTCCAGAAACGTCTTTGAAGTTCGAGGAGTTTCCTGCCTCCCTTGCCCTGGCTCCTTACTGGCTGCACTGACAATACGTGATCAGTAAGCCTATTGTGAAGCAGCAGGGCACAGACTATTCAGGTCCAAGTGGGTCTGTGCTCAGTTCCACACCTCATCCTGCCAGTGGAAAGGCCATTCAACCTCTGCTAATCCCACTATTGTGTGACTGTCGAGGGTGAATTCACAAAGTCTCAACTGTCAGGTATGCCCAATCATTTGCCCTAAGGCAGGCTGCAGGCACAGAGGGATAAAGGCAGAAAAATGCCAACTTTCTAAAATTGAAATTTTCAACTTTACCATTAAAGAGGGTTTATCATTATACTTTCATAGGTACAAAGCATGCCCTATATACCACCTCTCATTTAGGAATAATAGCTTGTTTAGTGTAATAAGGTATCCCCAACGTTATCCTATAGAAGGGATAGGCTTCACAATAGTGAAGAACGTATTGTTGAGCTTTTCACTACTAGGATAAGTAAAACTAAAAATGTGCATGTCTTAGATTGTGATCACACAGTACCTGCCCTAAGGGCTATTTAGGGCCTACCTTAGGTGTGACATATATGTAATGGAAGAGGAGTTTAAGGCTTGGCAAGGAGTTTTAAATGCCAAGTCAACATGGCAGTGGAACACTGCTTTCAGGCTGAAGTCACAGGCCTGAGACATGTTTTGAAGTGCTTTTGAAAATATTGTTTTATGTGCATGAGAAATAAATAGCTGGTATGAGGTCCTATATAAATAATGTTCTGAATGACTAATAATTGTGAACTTTTATATACATGTGTACACAAACAGATTTGTAAAGCACTTGTGTCATGCACGCATAGACATTTCTCTATCTTTCTGGATTCAATATACCAAATGATGATAATGACACAATTGGACTGGCACCTTCTAGTCATTAATTGGTATTATACCTGGGGCCAGGCAAAGTTGTAATGATGCACACTTTGTTTGGCCATTTTGAGGAATTTCCCATTTTGCTTACCAAATTCCTTAATTTGTTCCACTAAGTAGCGTAATTATCACCAAATCCCTGAGTTCAGATTCCCTGTATAATAAGAATTTACATCAAGCTGTATGGATTTGGTGGCTGTGCTACATTAACTTACTTGTTCCCCATTATGAAGATGGAATTATGGTGTTCTTGGGCCAGGGACCTGAGAAAAAGCACAGTTCTCAACAAAGTAAGCAGCTATTATTCCTGTCCTGCACAGTGGAAACAATGATTTTGCTGTCATGCAGCCCCCATTCCCCTTTTCATTCAGGGCCTCTGTATATTAATATTTTAAAAAATGTTACCAGTCACTTAATGAAAAAGGAAATTAAAGAAAACTGTGATGTTGCAGCTGTAGGCTACCACAACTGAAAAATTAGGTAATCTGTGTTTGTTAACAAAGGATGAATAGGACTCCAACCGGACCTTATTTTTGAGAACACAAGGATTTCTCAATGGAGCTGCAATTAACTTGAACAGTTAATATCAACACTTCTGAGCAAGTTAACTATGTGGTATAAGGCTGATTATCAGGACAGCATAGAAGAGTTACAATATTTTTAATGGGAAAGTAGAACTGCTCCCCAGCAGGCAAACCTTCTGAAATGGACACTGGATAATAAGTTTAGGGCAGTGGCTATTTGTAAGTCTCTGAATATGTGGGTACCCATACTAGCATGTAATTCAGAGAGCCTATTTCAAAACGCCTTCTTTCATTCACACTAACTTACATTTGGACGGCACTGATGCATGAAAATACTATTGGAAATGGCACATATTCTACTATTCTATTGTTCTTATGTCTCCCATTATAAATGGTGCCTCAGTTGTGCTAGTAGGCCTACTTCTCATGACAGGTAAGGCCCCAAAAGGTAACACAAACACAACACATTTTCCACCTAAATCTGACCCTTTTTTGCAATGTGCCTTGCTGTCAAATCTGGGCCCAAGCTCAGCTGCCACTCAGGGAAATCTAGCAATCCATGAAATCTTTTTAAAACAGGGGACCTGGGAAAATCCAGGATTGGGTGACATGGATGGCACCCACCACATTTTCTTACCCAGAAGCCCCTGCAAACATCAAATTGTGATCAAAAAGCACATTTGCCTCTCATTTCCATGATGAAAGCTTTGGAATCTGGGTGGGGCCACACTTTTTTTACTACCTAGCATTCCCCTAGGCCTCCCAATAAAACTGGTGCTTCACTTGTTCAGTAGTCTAGTGCTCGCAACAGTAAAAGCCTGAAAATGCAACATGGACACATCGCATTTTTCCACTGACAACTGGACCTTTGTAGTGTGAGTAGCTGTGGGTTTTGATTTTAGCTTAAGAGGAACCTAGGAAAACATGGCAAACCTGCACAATTTTGAAAGCTGGATACCTGGGAAAATCCAAATCCAGGGTGAGGTGGCTTGCGTGGCTCCCACCACGTGTCCTGACACAGAAGCCCTTGCACACCTGAAATTCTGAATGAAAAAAACAAATTTTCCTCAAATTTCTGTGACAAAATGTTTTGGAATCTGTGGCGAGGGTGCAACTTATAGTTACCTTCGGGCACGAGCCATAGTTACTTGAGATAACTCTAAATATAACAGGTGAACATCTATGGTATTAAAATGTGAGCCTATAAATAACCTCCCTGTAACCTTTGTTTTTTTTTAAGTGAATTTCTCTGTTTTTAATTTTATTTCCCAATAATAACGCCCCTGTAATCTTTGGTTTTTTTTCGGTGAATTTCTAAGATGTATTGAACGTAAAGTAATTTTAATTACTATGGGGGTCATTATGAAGATGACGGGAATCCACACCGTGTTCATGCTGGCTGTCTTATCACAGACCACCAGCCCCCTTGAGACCCTGCCGGCCGAATAATAAACATTCTGCTGGGCCGGGACATTGCCGAGGGCTCCACATGGAGCTGTAGTCAATGCCGATATGCGGCGGGTGCAGCAGCACCTGTCGAGAAGATCACTGCCCGTAAATTGGGCAGTGACCTGCGCGATGGGGCACTGCGTGGGGGCCCCTGGATTGCCCATGCCAAGTGCATGGGCAAAGCAGGGGTCCCCAGAGCAGCCCTTCTGCCAGCCTTTCTCTGGGGGGTGAACCCGCCAGGGAATGGCTGGCAGAACAAGGGTTCTTTATCCGCAGGGCAGCTCTGCTTGCAGCACTGTCCTGTCTGCCGAAAAATTCTGCCATCGTCAGGCTGCCTGTCGGCGGTAGCGTGGCAGTGGTGGAAGGCCGCCTGTGGCAGCCCCCACTGCCTTCATTATGTGGCGGTCGAGGCCGCCATGCCGGTGGCGGTAAATTCTGGTCGAGACCTCCAAGTTCATAATGAGGGCCTATGTGTTAATCCAACCACTGCTGGGCATGGCCTTTAGCCGTGTGTGATGGCAGTTGACTGCAGGGACTGGCCTTCAGTTAGGCCATGCATCCAACCCCTATAAACACACAAACCCACGCCGTGCATGGCCTTTTGCTGTGTGCAGCGGGGTTGGTTGCAGGGCCTGGCCTTCTGTATGGTCCTGAAGGCAACCCCTAAAGCCACCCAAACCTGCATTGCACATGGCCCTCAGCCATGCACAGCAGGGGCTGGCTGCAGTGCTTGGCCTGTGGCCAGACCCTGCGGCCAATCCCCTATAATCACCCAGCCCTGCAATGCACATGACCGAAGGCCATGCGCGACAGGTGATGGCCACAGGGCCTGTAGCCAATCCCTATAAGCACCAAACTAAGCACTGTGCATGGTCTTTGGCTGTACACAGCAGGAGGAGGCTGCAGGGCTTGCCTGAGGCCAAGCCCATATAACCGCCCAGAGAAAAATTGAGAGAAGAAGAAAGAAAGAAGCAAGAGAGAGAAGTTGGCCCAAGATGGCTGCCAACACTTACTGGTGGAAGTGTTAGTAGCCAGTCAGAGCTGTGCATTTCCCTGCACCAGCTCATTATTCTGCACGAAGTCATCACGACCTCGAACTAACAAATTTTGATTTCTTTTAATTTCTCCTAAACTACTGGACAGATATACACCGAATTACAAAAAGGGCCTTCTGCGGACCAAAAACTACCTTACTTTCAGCTTTTGTGTAATTCTGTCTAGCCGTTTGGGCTGCAGGCATGTCTATGGGCAATTCACATAGGAAACGCAACTTTTTTGACCCCTCCCTCGTTTTTTTCGGTCCCTGCTGAATGGTTCACCCCAAAACTTCCCATGCATAACAAGAATCACTGGCACAATTTTTTAGGAAAATATTGTGAAGATTCCTAAAGTGGTGCCAAAGATATAAGCAAGACAAAAAACATTTTTTTTATGGAAACGTGGTTCTAGCTGTAACTACCTACCCTAAGTGAATTTCTATATTAAAAAAAAAGAATCCTAACTATAATGCCCCTGTAACCGTTGTTTTTTAATATATATATATAATATATTTTGAAAAAAGAAAATACCTAGACTGGTGTACACAAGATAAAGATGGTGCCGAATTCAGGCCCTCATTATGAACCTGGCGGACAGAGTTATTTTGGAGAAAGGTACTGCCAACAGGCTGGCGGTATCTTTCCCCAAACAGACACACGGCTACACACACAGACATACATACGCATCCACACATTCACCCACCCATGCATACATTCATACACACACACACACAGCAAAACACACTGACATACATACAAGCACACATGCATTCATACCACACAACATACACGCACACTCACGCCCATTCCTGCACCCATGCATTCCACAAGCCTCACACCCACATGCACGCACACACAAAACAGTCACACACACACGCCCCCACACACACAATACCCCCAACCCCCCTACCCTGTCGGAGAACCCGACTTACCTGCTTGCAGGGGGTCCTCCGGCAGGAGATGGGATGCAATGCTACTGCTCACAGGAGCGTCTGCCAGCGGAACACTTCCAGGCCGTATCATGTGTCATGTTGCAGTCAGCAGCGTTCTACTAGCGTGCGCAGCGCCACCCTACCGCCATCCGCTGCCATGACCGTATCTGGAATTCCACCAGCCTTCTGGCGGAATTCCCGCTACAGTCACAATATGGCAGACGGTAGGTAGCCATGGCAACGGTTTTTTGGAGGCTGTCGCCGTGGCGGTAGGTGGCATTTACCACCTATGTCATAATAAGGGCCTAAATGTAAAAATTAGCTTTTTAGCACCAAAAAGTGAAAAGTGCCAACTGTGTCTATCTGTCCCTCTGGACTGAGACCAAGTCAAAGTTTTAGACCAACCAAGATAGAGCACGGGTCAGATGCAATGAGTGGTTGGGTCACTTAAGTCTTTACCTTCACCGTAGTCACTTTTAAAAAATCTTTTTCTCTCGACGTCGAGTGAGCCTCCTCAGCAGGTTGAGTTGCTATTTGACAACGGTGACTTGCTTCAGCACGAGGCCTCCGTGATTCCTGGATGTCTTGGTTCTTGTTGTCAATGGTGAAGAGCTCAGGAGCTTTCAGCAGGGCAAACCTAAAGTTCAGGCTGAGTCGATGTCCAACATCACTGGCTTGACTCTCGATGACAGGTCAATCAACTTATGGAGCCTTTTACCACAAATTCTCCAAATGAGTCCAAACTTCTGAAGCTTCTTCGAGAGGTAATTGTGGGGTCTTGAAGGGTCCACAACACCAGGCAAGGTTCCAGAAGCTCTGAGTTGCACCTTGGAGAGTTGGGACTACTATTCCTAAAATGCTCCTTTAAAGTCCAGTTGAGCTTGTCAGCTGGGCTTGTCCTTGCATGAGTTTATGCAGGTGACTCTTGGTGGCTCTTTTCTACCTGTTGCTTTCAGGGAAACCCAGAGTTCGCAGGTGGAGTAGCCTTTGGTAGTGTAGTCCTTTTGTGATGCTGACCAGGGGTTCAGCAAGGCAGTCCTTCTTCTTCAGATTTCTTTCAGCAGGGATCTGACCTGCAGTGCAGCTCTTCCATATTTATCCAAGTGCCTGGGCTGGCAAGCACAATGGTATTCCAGGAAAATGGGGTGCAGGGTGCCACCCTCTGTGGTGACAACTTCCTTAGAAGTATGACATATTTTGTTTGAGAAAGCATTGTTTTACAATATTCCAAAGCGGAGAACATCTCTCCTGGAAGGCTAGGCCTGGCTAACCTAACCTACAGATTTGGCTAACTTTTCCCTACACTACCCTTCCAGGCTCTCTGAAGGCACACTGAATTAGAGAGGCTCCACTCTGGATGGGGGCGCAGGAAGTGGTAGTGGACGTAATTCCTACACTATTTGTCATTTTCTCTTTGAAGATCAGTTTGGCCACGCAGTCCCTTCCTCTCCTGGCATTTGCAGCAGCAGATCTCCTCCCACCAGATGGCCCCTTTTTGCAGCCCAGGCCACTTCACACCTCATCAGAGTATCTTGGTTCAACCGGCAAGGTGTTGACCAATCAGGAGAGGATGCTACAGGGCTGACTTTAGGTAACTTTAGGAAAGCAGTTCTAAAACTACTTTCCTACAATAGTCTCAATAAATCTAACCTTGAGAAGTTGTTGGGTTTATTTTAACTATTATTTTGACACTCATGTCAAACGTTAGACTCTATTTAAGTTTAATAAAGCCTTCCTATGTTAGCCTATGGAACTAGCAGTACTACAGTGGAAAAAATGAAATGGGTAGTTTTTATCTCGCCAGTGCACATAAAACATCTTTTAGAATGTCCCTGCTTATTATTATAATGCACCCTAATCCTTGAGATACTTAGGGTAGATCTTATAGGTGACTTATGTGCACAAATAAGGTAGTTTAAGACATTGGAAGTACCTTTAATTCCAATGTTTAATTAGGACATAGTTTTATTTTAAAAGCAGCCTGCAAGGTAGGGCTGACTTTTAAAATGACAGCAGGTACTACATCAATGCACACTTAAATGAATTGAATCTACTGGGTCTCTAAACCTACATGCCCTACCATATACTAGGGATTTACACATAAGTTGTCAGGGCCAACTGTTATTATGCCTAATTACCATATACCTTCTAAAGTGAACACTGGCCCTCGGCCTGGTTAGCAGAGCCCAGGGTACAAAGAGAATCAGTAACCACCAGTATCAGTCAAAAGAAACTGAGGCGATCAGGGAAAAAAGGATGAAGTTTTCGGAAATACATTTTACGTATTGTAAGCAGCATTGAGTAGTTTTACAGAATTGTCTCAGCATGACAATTTCTACATAAGGTAGAAGACTGTGTGCACTAGGTACTAACCTATGTACATCTGCATGACCAGCGTAGGAAGAAGGAGATGGGCAATCTGTAAAGGTTTTGCTACAGTACGAAGGCTGCAGGTAATGTGCCCTTTAGCATCTTCAGACCTTGGGTATTTTAAGTGAATAGTCTCTCTTTGGACAAATTTTACTTTGCGTGAATACTGTTCTTTGTAGATATTTTTTTATACTCTGTTGTATATTTCTCTTGAGAATTTTACTGTCTGGAAACAGTATGGAACAGAGTAAGCTCTCTCTACAGAGTAAACACTATTTACAGCACCCACTTTTCTATTCATATCCACTTAATTTCTTACTGTAGGATCGTTGCCTATGAAGGGGTTGATACAGGCAAAGGCTGTCTGTAGGAGGACATTTGTTATGTAACAGAAATTGAGTATCTGGAGGAACCTGTTTTCTTCTGAACAGCTGTATACAAATTGAAAACCATGCACAGTTTTACCATTTATCTGTGGTTGATTGTTAACATGAACTCAGTTACCCATTAGGTATATGGTATAGGGTCAATGTTGCATATAACACAAGCTTGATTCACCAAGGGGGTTATATGTTTGATGGTATCAATGATGCTTCATATTATTTTGAGCTACTTTGTACTTACTTTCATTGTCCTAATGCCATACACATTTATAATGATGTGTCAGTGATATCATCAATGAAATCGTTTGAGATGATCAGTGACATCATATATGATACCATAGAACATGTCCTTAGTGCTGTGATATGTGAGGTCATAAGCAGTGCATGGTGGGGGCCCAGGTTATAGCTAGTCAACCCCCCTGCTGGGGGAAGGGTTTGCACAGCCCCCTCCCAAAGCCACTATAGGCACTGGGGACCCTGAGACCCTTTGTTTTCAAAAGAGTAGGGAGGGCTCCCATCCCCCTTTCCCAAGCCACTATTGCCTTAAAGGACCTGACACCCCGGGATCAAAAAATAGATGATTAGGGGGAGGGACATGTGGTCCCCTATTAGGGGAAAGGGACATGTGAGCCCTCGCCCTGGGGCCTTAAGAGGCCACAAGTACACCCTTCCCTATGGAAAAAAACAATAGCTTTAGGGCTGTTTTCCCCACAGACCTAATTTCCCTGGGCTTTACTTTGATTATAGGTATGCTTTATACTTTAATTATAGGGGAGATAATCCTTAAGCGGCCGCAGGGGCACTATCCCCTGGGGCAAAATACTGTTACATTAGGGGGGGCACATGCCACCCTCTTCCCAAGACCAAATGGGCCCCAAGGACTCCATCACCTAGGACCAAATGGGGAGGAGGGCTTGTGTTCCCCTAACCAAGCCAAAAAGGGCCCTGGGGACCACATCACCTGGAGTTACACTTTAATTAAAGGGGTGGGGCACATCACCAGGTGTTAGGAGGCCTTGGGAACCCCATTCCCCTTTGCCATATTTTAATTATAGAGGAGGGAGCATGTGGTCCCCCTCACCAACTCTTAGGAGGCCCCAGGGACCCCATTGCCCTGGGCAAAATATCTTACTATTTGGGGAGGGGGCAAGTAGCCCCCCGCTCAAACCATATCCCCGGGGCCACATTCTAATTAAAGGCCCTCCCTGAGCTTTGAAAGGCCACATGGACCCCAAATCCCAGGGCCGTATTCTAATTATATGGGAGTAGGCCCCACTGCTCCAACTCCCTAAGCTTTAAGAGGCCCCAGGAACCCTTTTGCAGGGGCAAATTACCTTACCATTAGGGGAGGGGTACAACTGGCACTCCTTCCCAATCCCAAATGGGCACTGGGGCCGTATGTTAATTAAATGAAGAGAGGGCACTTGACTTCACCCCTCCCCAAGCCTTTGTCATTAATATTCATGAGGTAGGTCACAATTTGGGACCCACTGGGAATGGCTACATTCCCAGGGATTATGGTCTGCAGACCACCATGCTTGTGACTGCTTTAAAATAAAGCAATCATTTTTTTTAAATACAGACCGTTTTCCTTGAAGGAAAATTGGATGCATTTCAAAAAGAAAAATGAAAAGTTTTCTTTTCATTTTTTGAGAATAGGCAGTCACCCATGGGACCAGAGCTGTCTCTCAAAAAATATTTTTAAATTCATTTTCAAAGGGAATATGTGTTAGGGTTTGTACACAGCAAAGAGCATGTCCCCTCTCACTGCACTAGTGGGTTCAGTAATAGCTCCCTTTTAAACTTACTATTGAAAGCCTTTCTTGTTATCTCACCTTCCCCCCCCCTAGGCTTCTGTGTATGTTGTTTAATGTGCTGTTTTGTTTACACATTGGGCCTTGCTTTTACCAAGGCTTCTTTAAAATACTCCTCCCTAGGCCATGTGTTAATCCAACTCATTTGTATAATAACTGAAACTCTGCACACCTTTCAAGAACATGTGCAGCATGTGAGGACCACACCCAGCTCTTCAAACCACACCCAGCTCTGCACACCTTCCAAGAACATGTGCAGCATGTGAGGACCACACCCAGCCCTTCAAACCACACCCAGCCCTGTCTATAAAAGGCATCCCCCGAGCCTCACCCAGTGCTTGTGCTCGTCTACCTCCCGCTTACCTGAGAACAGATCCCTCGGCGCTGGCACTCCTGCTCTTTACAGACTTTCATTGACTTCAATGGGCGCAGCTTCTGGCTCTTCCTTCTTCCGGTTTCCGGTTCCTCCTTGCTTCAGCCTCTCTCCTATGAGTAACCTGCAAAAGAGAAAGAAGACAAGGTTAGACTGATCAGTATCTCTTGCCAGCAACAAGTAAGTGCAAAACCTTTTATTACCTGAAAGAACTTTGACAACAATTTCTGGATTCGTGTATAGACAATTTGAAACTAAATACCTTCCACGAACATTGTGATTCAAACTCTTTGTTACAAGAATATTTTGCAGAACTTTGTGAAGCAAACATTGTTTTTTCTCATGGAACTTTTAAGAATCGAACAGTGGAAACCATTAACAGCAAGGCAAACAGTAAATCAAGGACTTGCACAAATTACATGCTGTATTTTGATGTAAAAGTACAGTATTTGTTTTATAAAAGATTCTGGAAATATGGGAAAAGTGAGTCTGCTATTGGGAATTTAGGCTTTAGTTATATTATGATGAATGTTTGATATTGGTAATTCTGATAACGGTATTTGTTTAATGTTTTAGAAGCTTTACAGTAATAGAAAACACATCCCAGAGCAGTAACACATTCCAAACCTGAAAACTAGAGACCAGGATCCAAGAGGTACATTTAGAAGAGAATTTCTAATAAATAAAGGGATAGTCAGGAACCCATTTAGGAATAGGTTGCACTTATCTGTTCTTTGTTTATGTTTCATTAGGCACCAGTTTCTACAGAAGTCAGAAAGGGCCGCAGATTTGTGCAGCACTTCAACAGTGGAAACGCAAGAACGGTGTTGTCTCTCTTTTTTATTTTATCCACTTCCCCCCTTCCCTTGAGCTTCTGTTCTTAGTGCACTGTTTTAAAAACTAGTGTGCTGGAACAAGCAGTTTCAGGGTGGGGTCGGATTGTCTTCAACCTCCATCAGAATTGAACAAGAACTCAGGTGAGCTGGGCTTTGACAATATGGTCGCTTGGGGGCCACTTCTCATTAATGAATAACCACCTCCTTCAAGGAGTCAGTAAAATGCAAATGTTTTGCGCAATTTGGTATTAGGATGGGATGCCCTAAACATGCCCATTCCTAATACCAAATCCCAAACCCTATTTACCATTCGGTAATAGGTTACTGAATCGCAAACAGGGCCTCTTTACATAAAAAATGCTTTTCAGTTGTTGCAAACTGCCAGATTCTGCAAATTGGATCATTTGCAGCTGCTAAAATGTTTTGTATATCTGGCTTAAAGTCCCTGAGTCCTGTCATGGTTGCCAGCAAAATGTTTCTCATGCAACTGGCAGCCAATCTGATTGTGTTCTCCTGTGGGAGTCCGACTCCTACAGGAGCAAATTGGCCCAAGGGAAAAAAGCGCCCTGGGCCAATAGGAAGGCTCTATTTTTGAAAATATTGGGTTGAGGGATTTTTTATAGAGTCCCTCAAACCCAACTATCCAAGTATACAAATATTTTTGAACCTGAATTCTTAAAAACTTCTCTACAGATCAACACCAAAGCACCGTCTATGGACAAAGATCTAACTTGCTGCCAATTGTGGTGTAATTCATTTGTGCAGTTTCTGCAGTACTGCTTCTTAAAAGAATATCTGAAAATTGCATGGGGTTTTGCATTTTGGGACCCCTTTATTTTCTCAATCCCGGATTAATGCAGCAATTTGAAATTTTCAATGAACACACTGGACAAAATAGGGAAACTTTTTGGAGGTTTTGTAGAGGTTTGTCAAACTGCTATTAACAAATCAAAAAGGCTACCTATAAATACCTAGTGGTAACATATATATATATATATATATATATATATATATATATATATATATATATATATATATATATATATATATATATATATAATCCACACAGAAAAAATGCTCACTATAGGACTTTAGCCAGCCCTTGAGGGGTGGTGCGTCACAACCGGCAGAGCACTCCGGTTAATTTTATACATAAATCCAAAGTTTCCAGAGAACAGACGCACACTCAGGAATTCAAAAGCTGAGGTGTTTATTTAACACAACGCGTTTCGGCTGACAAGCAGCCTTGGTCACGTGTATAGTTGAACCAGTATACAACACTTTAAATACCATCCAGGCATAAACATAGAAACAGGACTGAGTTATCTTTACTTTTTGTGCAAATAGGTATCAGAATAATATGGGTAATATAGGCATTGTACAATAGATGAAAAACGACTGATTCAATTAAATCAATATATCCATATACATCCAACCATATATCTCATTGATGAATTATTATTTGACTGAATTACCACAAAATTGCTGCAAAAAATGCTAGATAATAAAAGTACTATAAATATATATAAATTATATATAAATATGATTGTCTGTTGTATAAGTCAGTACAAATATAAATATAGAGAATAAATGTAAATATAGGTGTAAATATAGATATAAATATAATTGAACATTTAGTACAAATATATAGGTGTATAAATATATAAATATAAATATAGATATAAATATGGCTCAAATATCTCCATATACTAAAAGAAGTATTATTTTATGTGGCAGAACCAATATTTTTAACTTTCAATTTTTCATTCCGTTCTACTAGAAGCAATCCAATTCATCCAATGTATACATTTTTTTAAAAAAATATAATTTTTTTACATTTTTTTTAAACATTTTTTACTTTTTATAATTCCAATTGCTGCTCAATGCCAATATATTGCCAAAAATTGTTTTTTCGGTAAATCACACAACCTTTCTTCAATAAACTTATAGCAGAGCTATAGGAAAAAACTTCTCATTGTTTCTGTGTAGCCAATACCCACAACACCATGTGAAAGGAAAAAGTAATAATTAAATCAGGTTTCAGGAATCCATCCGGACCCCTCCATTCTGTAAAGACATAATCAAAACACATACATAAAAAAACAAGTAAATAAAATAGAACCTAATTGGAAAAATCTAAAGGAGCAGAGAGAAATAAGAAAACAAGAAACCACTGTTATTCACAATATAAGTTATTGTTAAAAGTTAATATAAGATAGGATACAGCAACTGTAATTCCTTCTATTTTACTAAACCAAATTCATTATATTAATCATCAAACAAGTGGGTATTAAGCTCTTCACCAATGTTCAATCCTCTTGGTGTCTTGGTTTCTAAGTCTACAATGTATTTGGATTCTTTTTTGCGTAAAGTTAGCTCTCTATTACCACCTCTGTGGTGTGATGGCACATGTTCAATACCAAAATAGGATAACAAGGTAATATCAGAATTATGACAATCCTGAAAATGTCTTGCTACAGGGTAGTGCGGATCCTTTGATGTAATAGCGCGCATGTGTTCCAAAATACGTTTCTTCACTGCGTGTTTGGTACTACCCACATACCAAAGATGACATGGACATTCTAATACGTAAATAGTAAAAGGAGTACTACATGTCAAAAACTGCTTGATTTGTCTCTTCATCCCTGGTTTACTTGTGGGGTACTCTTTCCTGGTCGTACTATTGCGGCAAGATTTGCAATGGCCACATGGAAAGAATCCCTGTAAATTGTGTTCCTTTATTTGAGAAATAGTAGTGACATCATTTGATCTCGATAAATCATGAAGATTGCGCCCTCTTCTATAAGTAATTAAGGGCCAATTCTGAATCTCTTTACCAATAATAGGGTCACATTTGAGATCAAATGATGTCACTTCTATTTCTCAAATAATCCAAAACTGTAAAGGTGGTCCACTTACATACAGGTGATAGGCTTTATAGTGTAACACAGACCTGGGAATGCCAATGCCAATACAGATGGGCTTTCCATGTTTTTACACTTAGCTGGTTAAGGATTAAGGACTACCAGGGTGTAGGTTAGTACCCATCACCTTTCGTCTGTGGGGAAATGTGATAAAGTCATCCTTTTGGCCCTGATCACCCCCATTTTGACTGATACTAGTAGTTACTGACTCTGACTGTGCCCTACTACCAGGCCCAGGGCCAGTGCTCTGTTTAAATGATACATGTGAATTAGGTGTAATTATAATTGGCTCTGACAACCTTCCTGTAAGTCCCTAGGATGTAGTAGGGCATGTACGTTTAGAGACCCCTGTGAAGTTATGGCACCCATGGGTGCACTGATGTGGTGTAAGGTATCATTTTAATTGCATGCCTTACTTGCTGTCTGCTTTTGAAATTAAATGAACCCTAAATTCAAATTTAGAATTAAAAGTACTTCCAAAGTCTTGAACGCCCTATTTTTACATATAAGTCACCCCTAAAGTTAGCTCTAAGTGCCCCAAGCATTGGGTGAAGTGTAAGTATAAGCAGGGACATTATAAAATATTTTTTATAATCCCTGGTGAGGGAAAACTGCCAATTTAATTTTCCCATTGTAGTACATTAGCTCCATAAGCTAACATTGGAAGGCTTTATTGTACAATAAAAGTCTTTTTCTGATAGGAAATAGCTAAATAGGTCATGTAAGATATTAAATTAATAGTCAGAATACATTCAACAACTTGCCAATGTTAGACTTATTATAACTATTACAGGGAAACTTTCTAAAAGTTCCCTAAATCAGCCCTGTAGTAGGCTTTCCTGATTGGTCAGCCTCTGGTATGCTAAGGCAAGCTACCTTAATGAGGTGTGCAGTAGTCTGGGCTGAAACAAAGGAAACATCTAGTGGGTGGAGACTGCTGTAGCAGATGGCAGAGCAGGAAGAGGGCAGGGTGGCCAAACTCCCCCATTTTCTGCAATCCCATCCAGATGAGAGCCCTAGTAATTAGATTAGGAGAGAGGCTTGAAGTGGTGTGTTAGGGAAACTTAGCCACACCAGTGTGTGGGTCAGCCAGATCTAACCTCCCGGGAGAGGTTTCCCCATCTTGGATTTTTAAGGAACAGTGTTTCTGGGATTGATTTTGCCACACTTCACAGGAAGTGGTCACCCCAGAAGATGTCACCCTACACCCCATTGGTCAGGGGTGCCACACTGCTTGCCAATCCAGGAACATCAATACATGTGGAAAAGCTATCCAGCCACTTAGATCCCTGCTCGAAGAAGTTTAGAAGAAGAAAGACTGTCCTGCTGAACGCCCTTGTCTGCACCTGAAGGACTGCACCCACAAGGGCTGCACCAGCTGCACACTCTGGCATTCACCACAAAAATAACTTTGCCTTGCTTCTAAAGATCCAGGAATGAACTCCCTGAAGACACCAGGTACAAGGGAGCTACCAAAAGTTTCCCGTATCAAGTCCTACAAGACCCCAGCTGACCAGGATATTGACCAGGTGCATTCTAACAGTTGTAGTCACAACTTAAAAAGAGAAACTCAGAGCTTCTGGAACCATGGACCAAACTTGTGGACACTGCAAGACCTTAAAAAGGACTTCTGGAAGAAGGTCTTGAAGTCTGAAGAAGTTTGAAGCAACTTTGCAAAAAAGGTCCATAAGGTGACCAAGCCACTGAGAGTCAAGTCGGCAAAGTCAAACCGTGACCTAGCCTGAATTTCATATTTGTTCCACTGATGCTCTGGAGATTTTCCCTGTTGACAAGACTTCCAGGAGCTGACCCTCTATGCTGGCTTAATGGAGTCTTTAGATTAGTCAAGAGTAACAAGATGTGCAGGGTTAGCATTTTTGCTTTTAGGCGCTCGAAACACATTTTTACATTCAGGAGCAGATTTAAGAGCCCCTAGCACCACTGGAGCATCACTTTTTATGACGCTCCGCTGGTGCTAACCACTGCTCCATATTTACAAGTAGATGTAACTCCACTTTTTGTGGCATTATGCCTCCTTGTAAATATGGGCCCCTTTGATGCAGTTTTCTGCATTAGAGGGTTGTGCAATGGGTATTGCAGTGGGCGTCCACCGCAACACCCATTGTTTTTGATGCTTCCTCAGATTTACGAGTTTTTGTAAAACCCAGGCAGCGCCAAAAACTAACGCCACCCCAAGGGTAGCGTTAGCATGGCAAGATGAAGACGAATGCTTTTATTCCTCCTTTTTTGCTTTTTCTATGTGTGCTGAATACTGTAGCACACATAGAAGAAGCCAAATGCCACGGATGTTTGTGTTTATACAGGAAGGTGTCTCTTCCTGCAAATAAACAATCATTCTGAAATTATACTTTGGTACTTCTATGTGTGCCGCATTTTGCAGCACAGATAGAAGTGCCAAATCGCCATAATAGATTGTTTATGTGCAGGAAGGGACACCTTCCTGAACGTAAACAATCTATCCCCGCAACACAGACACCCTTGCACTATGGTGCAAGTATTTGAGCGTTGGTGCCGACAGCTTAATTTAGCCCCGGCGCAGGGGGAAACGCTGGAGTGCGTCATATTCCAGTAAATCTGGCACATCCCTGCATTTTAAAAGTGGCACAGTGTGGTGCTGCTATTCTTGGCGCAGCACAGTGCTGAGCCACATTTGAATAAATCAGGGCCTTGATCTTTAAAAAATCACATCTTCAGTCCCCTACGTGGGATTTTTGCTGTTTTTTGGTGTCATTTCAAAGATAACAACATTCCCTATTTTCCTACATTGGTGTTGAATTTTTATTGTGTCTTGTGTTTTACTTATTTACCTTTTTTGTTGATATTAGATGCTTTACACATTTGTCTCCTAAATTAAGCCCAACTGCTTGTGGGCCAAGCTATCAAGGTTTGAGCAAGGATTAATTTATTGAGACCTAGGCTGGGGATTATGTGAGATTGTTGCTTATTACTAAGTGTAGGTACCTACCTGCCCTTACTAATAATCCACTGTCCAACAGTAGTAATATGTGATAGTGGTGTATTGAGTTTGTGTATAGGATCTGAATCTAAAGTACTGGAGGGTAGTGGATGCTGAAGAAGAAAATGGGTGGTGATGCGTGTTGAAGGAAAATGAATGGCATGTGAGAGGGGATGAACAGGGGCTATCAGTGTTGGTTGTAGACATTTTAGGAGGAAGGGGTAGTCTTTGTGGTGGAGTGGATTATAGGGATTGCTTGGCCATCTGTTTTGGGTAAATGGGGTAGGGGTTGTTATGGTAGCGAGGATGTGAGAGAGGGTTGAGTATAAGGGGATATGAGCTGTAATTGGCTCTTTTAGGAATAAGTAGAAAGTACAGTGTTTTTTTGTATGAAAAGGAAGGGGGTTTTTGATGGGATTATGGGTATGTGTAATGTGGGTTTGTGGTGTATTGGTGATGTGTGGGCTTGATATTAGTTTAGCGCAGGGTAGGTGTTTGTGTTGGAGTGAAGGTGCCAGCATCTAGAAGTTGGGGTAGAAGGGTATATACATTTGTTTGTTGGAGTTGTGTAGTGGTTGGTGATCGAGTGAAGTGTGAATTGAGTTTTTTTTGTTATGCATGATTAGTGTGCCTTTGTTGAGTGTGTGTATATTTGTGGATGTGAATGGGAAACAGGGGAGGTTGTTAATTTGAAAAAAGGCAACATTTCTGGCCCTAGGGACACCTGACCCACACAGGAATGCCCTTGTCCTCTCTGCCCTTAGTCTTGACATCTGGGCTGCAATGCCATGTGGGGAGGGACTGCAAAGGCTGGTGGTGAGGTCAGCTGATTCTCTCTGAGCCTCTTAGACTAACCCACAGGCCCAGCCAAATGGTTGCCCAGCAACAGGCAAATGAGTGCACATTAGGTGGGGTTTGTTCAATTTTCTAATCCACAAGCTCTGTTTGGAGAGCAGGGTAGAAGAAAAATGCAACGGTGTCACATCTTGTGCAGATGGATGATGGGGAATTAAATCCTCTCATCTAGCTTTTTCTTTCAATTATGATTTTGGCAGGAAACCAGTGATGGAACATTTTCGACAAATAATGGATTTAGGGTACTTTGACAACCATTTTACATATATTAATCTTGCATTTAAGGCTCCAAAAACGCATGTTATGTTCCCGACAAATACAAGAGAAGTGCATTATGAAGTAGTGATACCAGTTAGCCTGACTCGGTTGTCAGATGAGTTACTGAACAACATTGTGTTTTTAAATTGTGAAGTGCATTTTAAAAAATAAAACATCATGAGTGATGTAATTATTTTTTTGAGTACAGGATAGCTTTCTCTTGTTGTGTTACATGCCCTGTCTTGCACAAAAACTTACTGACAGGGATAGTGCCAGCCTGCGACACACACTCCAGCACTGTTCATTAATAGGGAGTGTGGTAGGAGGAGTAAATGAGAGGGAGAGACCCCCCACTGGTATGGTGTATACTTAAGTGCAATGATGACAAAGTGGAAAACCTTCCCCCAGAATGTGGATAGTTGTCTCTACCCGGATTTATAGGGTTAATAGTCCCAGATTTATGCTAAACTGGCACAGCACGGTGCTGCACCAAAAATAGCAGTGCTGCACTGTGCCACTTTTGATACGCAGGAGTGAACCATATTAAGGGGAATATGGCGCACGCCTGAATTCCCCCCTGTGCTGGTGCTGAATTAAGCTGCTTAGGGCCAATGCAGGCATCCTTGCACCATAGTGGAAGGGTGTCTCTGTCTTAAGAGGATATCTATAATCTTTAACAGCAATTTGGCTCTTCTATTTGTCCTTCAAAATGCAGCACACATTGAAGTACAAAAGCGTCATTTTGAATGATAGATCATCTGTAGGAAGGGGCACCTTCTCACGCGCAAACAATCATCCATGGCATTTTGCTTTTTCTATGTGTGCTTCAAAATGCAGCACACATAGAAAAAGCAAACAACGAGGAGGAATAAAAGCATTTCTCCTCATTCTGCAATGGTAACGCCACTCCTGGGGTGGCATTAGTTTTTGGCACTGCTCAGGTTTTCGATAACTTGTAAATCTGAGGCAGCCTCAAAAGCAATGGGTGTTGCGGTGGAACACCCACAGCAACACCAGTTGCACACCCCTCTGAGCAGAAAACTGCATCAGAGGGGCCCCTATTTACAAGGACGTGTAACAGCAGAAAAAAGTGGTGTTACACCTTGATGTAAAGATGGAGCAGTGCTTAGCGCCACCGGAGCGCCATGAAAAAGGATGGTCCGGTGGCGCTAGGGGCTCTTAAATATGCCCCTTAGTTTCCTGTTTCATTTTCTCTGGTGTGCCCCTTCTTCATTTTTTTTCCTTTGTGGTATTTTATTTCTTTCTGCTTGGACCTACATTCTTTTACTCAAACATGAGTTAATTAACACAAGACAGATTATCTTACACTGACCAAATATTTATAATCAAATGAGATACTTATTGATTTTGTTTTGGGCAAAGTGTGTTCCTTAACCTTATAAACATACCATTCCATACTAGTTTGTTTAGTGATTGAATGACTTTTCACAGTACCTGTCTTTGACAAGCGTGGACATCAGATACACAGAAGTCCTTTCTTATGCCCCCTTCTCAGAGTTTCCGAGTCACCCACAACTGAATAACATCTCTGTAAAGGGTCACATGGAGGTTTCTTTATCCTCTACAGCACGCTGTTTCTGTTCTGACTCGGTTGCCTCCATCATGTTTTTTTTCTCAACTCATCCCTTCATTAGCAGATAGATAGATACATTTTGCTCAGTCAGACTGGACCTACAGTAAGCAAGCTAAAATGTAGATTTTCCTAGTTCATGACGGAAAGTCTTAATTTTATTAAAGACACGGAGGCGAGTATTATGCGTTTCTCTTCTTGCTTTAATAAAACAGCAGTCAAGAAAAAACTACAAGTCCCATGTGGCTAACACAGACAGCCAATGGGATTGAAAACGTAGTACAGAACATGTTGACCAATAGCAGTTCCCCCCATGCTATTGTGATGTCACTTGACTGCAAGCAGCCCTCTTTTCTTGCAAATAAAGTAAATTGCTGAATAAAAGTCGAAACAGAGTACAAAGAATAAACAATGCCATTAGGAAAGCAAACACATCAGAAGAAAAGTCCAAAATTCTACAAATGAAGGCGTATTCCATCAAATCAGGAGGGAACGATCCTGAACTTGCAATGAACAAAGAATTCCCATGATGTGAGGAAATCCTACTAGGACGCTGATGGATTGGCCGAACTTGGCACTGCAAGAAAGGGAGGGAGAAAAACAGCATTTATTACCAGTGGTAGGATAATACTCGCCTCTGTGTCTTTAATAAAATTAAGACTTTCCGTCATGAACTAGGAAAATCTACATTTTATGACAAGACCGGAGGCTCCTATTATGCGAGTTTAAAGCATATTAATTACATTCAGTGAAACATCATCAACAGGTTTGCAATAAAAGACTCTAAAGGTATTGTCATTAGACCGGTCTGCAGATTTTAGAATATCCTCTAAACGGGAACCCGCCCAGAAGGCTTTGGAGGCCATTGCCCCTCTGGTAGAATGGGCTCCAAATCTGGAAATATCGATACCAGCTAAGGACATAATCCATTTCACCCAACGAGCTAAAGTGGCAGACGAAACAGGGTGGTAAGGTTTCCTAAAAGACATAAGAAGTTGGGAGGAGGATGTTCTCAAATCTGCAGTCTTTTGTTCATAAACTTTAAGACATTGGCCTACACATAATTTTGGGTGCTGCGGGAAATAAGGATAAAAAACTGACGATAATTTGGTTTTGGTACGTCGAACAACCGAAAATAATACCCCCAAAGGGGTAAACTGACGGTTGGAGACGTCTAGTGCTTTTACATCTGATAAACGTTTGATAGAAATTAGACATAATAACATTGTTAACTTAGCAGATAACATTTTGAGAGATAACAACGGGTTATCCGCAATGAAATAAAAAACTTTAAAACAACGTTAACATCCCATAATTGATTGTATTTTGGAAGAGGAGGTTTGGAAAATTTAACTCCCTTTAATAATCTGCATACCAGCAGATGCTCGCCTATGGGATTTCCATTGACCTGGATATGATTAGAAGAAATAGCCGACCTGTAAAGGTTAATGGTACGAAAAGCCTTACCTTTACTGGCTTCTGCGGCTAGGAAATTAACTACAAAGATTACATCTGCTGAAAAGGGATCAATCTGCCTTTCCAAACACCAGCCGTCCCATAAAGACCAGGCTGCTTTGTAGGCTTTCTTGGTACCTGGGCCCAGGAATATGAGATGTATTGGGAAGCTTCTGACGAAATGACAGGGCTAGATTGGGGATTCCTGAGATCTTCCAGGCGGACAGAGTGAGGATATTGTCTACAATGAGGGGATGGGGACACTGAAAAGGGTCCAACAGTAAGTCTGGGAAGGATGGGATTAACAAGGGAAAGTCCACTGAGAGTTCTAATAGGGTAGGAAACCATACTTGGGATTTCCAGAACGGGACGATGAGAATGAGGGATGCATTCTGACATCTGGCATGAGCTAAGACCCTGTTAATCATGATAAAGGGGAGGAAGGCGTAATTGAGGGAGAGAGACCAATTTTGAGAGAAAGCATCTGATGCCAAGGCTTATAGATCCGGACGCCAACTGTAAAATTGGGGAAGTTGAGTGTTCAGTCGGGATGCGAACAGATCTATGGAAAACTGAATGAATCCTGTGGAAAACTGAAGGATGAATTCTCCAATCGCTGGAGTCTCGGAGGTGACGAGAATGCCAATCTGCGACTGAATTGAGAGCTCCTGATAGGTACTCTGCATGAACCGAAAGATGGTTTGAAAGGCAAAATTCCCAAAACCTCTTGGCCAGATCCGCCAGAGGTTTTGATTTTGTACCTCCAAGATGATTTATGTACCTGACTGCAGAGATGTTGTCCATCCTGAGAAGTATTGCGCAATGAACTTTGTGCTTTGCTAGGCTTCTGATTGCAAAGGAGCCGGCAAGCATCTCTAAACAATTGATATGCAATTTGGACTCCTCAGAAGACCATGTACCTCTAGTCGATATGGGACCACATCGGGCCCCCCAGCCCAGGCGACTTGCATCGGATTCTAAGACAAGATCTGTGGCTGATGGAAATATACTTTTCCCGTTCCACGCGTATAAATGGTCTATCCACCATTGAAGCTCTGTTCGGGACTCTATGTCTAAGGAAATGAGGTCGGAATATGATAGACCTTTCCTTAAGTGTTGAATCTTCAGTCTTTGAAGGGAGCGGTAATGAAGGGGACCTGGAAAAATAGCCTGAATAGAAGAGGACAGCAGGCCTACTATTCGAGCTAATGTCTTGAGAGAAATGAGAGAACTGTGAAGGATTTGCAGAATTTCTGACTTTATGGATCTTATTTTTGACGTGGGCAGAAGTAGGGTAGCTGAGATGGAATTGATTTGGAATCCTAAGAATTCTATGGTTTGGGATGGAGTTAGGAGGGACTTTTCTCTGTTTATTATGAAGCCTAGGTTCTCTAGAAGAGAGGAGGCTGTTTGTAAATGGAGTAGAAGAATTTGAGGAGATTGATTTAAAATTAGGATATTGTCTAAATAAGTTAGGAGCCTTACGCCCTGGGACCTTAGGAAAGCTACCACGGGCTTCAGTAGCTTGGTGAAACACAAAGGGGCAGATGATAGACCGAAGGGCAGAGAGGTAAAGTGATAAGTTTGGTCGAACCAATGGAACTGAAGGAATTTCCTGGAGTCTGGATGTATAGGGACGACTAAATAGGCATCCTGCAGATCCAGTCTGACCATCCAGTCGTTTTGAAGAAGTATATCTCTGAGGTGAAGAATTGTTTCCATTTTGAAATGTCTGTACACCACAAAGCGATTGAAGTGTTTTAAGTTGATGACTGGACGCATCTTTTTGTTCTTTTTCTGAACTAGAAAGATTGGGCTGGTAAATCCTAAAGGGTGGGGTTGGGTGACTGAAATTGCTTGCTTTTGTAAGAGGGAATCTACCTAAAGAGATATTAACTGGGTCATTTCTGTGGAGAATTGGGGAGAAGGAGTGTAAAATGTTTGAACTGGAGTGGAATAAAGGTCTAATATGTAACCTTGCACAGTATTTAAAACCCATACATCCGCGGTAATTGTTAACCAATTTGAAAGAAAATGGAAGATGCGACCCCCGGTTGGAAAAGAACCAAGCTGAGGGCTTACCTGTAGGGTTGGAGGCCTTGGTGTGTCTAAAGGATCTGGAACGATAGCCTCTGCCACGCTGGGGATAGAACTGCGGTCTAAATTCATGCTGATAGGAACCGTAGTATCCTCTGGAACCTTGGTTGACGGAACCTCGGCCGGTAAAGCGGCCCCTGCCTCTACCGGCCCTGGCAAAAACCCATTGATTGAACATTTTCCGCATAGACTGTTGTGCTTTGTCTAATGAGGTGAATGTGGCAACGTACTTGCTGAGATTTTTAATGAATAAATCCCCGAAAAGCTGCCCTTCTGTATGAATTTGGGGTTGGACCGTTGCCAAATTAATCAGTTTAGGGTCCAGTTTGATCAGGAGGCCTTTCCGTCTCTCATGAATGAGAGAGGAGTTAGCATTCCCCAGAAGGCAGAAACAACGTTGAACCCATAAGTATAACTCTTCTGGATCTAGAAAGCTGCCATCCAGCCTGGCTGATTCAATCATGTCAAAGATTCTTGTAAGTGGACCTATGACGTCCAATAGCTTGTCCTGACAGGACGACCATGCCTTATCTACTCCCTTACGAGGGTCCTTGCCCTGTTTAGTCAAAAACGTTAACTTCTGTTCATCAATGGTGGGAGTGGAAGTAGCTTTGTGTGGGAGGACAGGGCGTGGACATTCGGACTTGAGCTTGGGTCTGGTCTGCTTATCTAGGGGTGAAAATAATTTCTGAGCCACGTAACGACCGACATGGTCAGCAGGGAGCCATTCAGTGGAATTGGGGCGAAGTATGTTGGAGGGGTCAAACATGGGAAAACCTTCTGCGTCAAATAGAGGGGGGGAAACAGAGGGACATTTGGGTTTCTTAGGAGGAGGAGGTGAAAAGGAATCAGTGTCGTCTTTATCAGAGACATAGATATCTGAATCCGCATCCGGGATATCATCATCCGAATTAGGGGTAGAGGTATAGGGAGTGGGAAGAGGAATGTGACGTTGTTTGGCTTTACGTTTCAAAGAGGGTTTGGAAACCATATTGTTATACTCTTTGGCAGGAGCCTTGTGAGGAACCGCGTCCTCTGTCAAATGTGAGGTAAACTCACTCTCCGTTTGTGCCGGAACCATAGGGTTGGCAGGCAGGCGCTGACTGCATTCCCCCGCAGACTGGGCCGAAGATTTAGATAAAAGGTTAGAAAAATTTGACTCCAAATTCTTTGATAATTTCTGCATAGATGACGCCATTGCCTGTTGAACAGAATTTTTTATAAAATTGCGTAATTCGTTTCTTATGTCCTCAATTTCACCGGGAACACCCTGTTCCATAGCAGAGGAGTTGGTTTCCATGTTAAAAGTTAAATTAATGAAGAAAGGGAAAAACTTTTGGTCAAAAAACGACTCTGAAATAACAGGAATTAAATTCAAGCAGAAATTCCTATCTCAGCTAGTTAACTGAGAATAGGACTAAGGCAAACAAGGAAGAACCCTCCTACACGAGGGCGGGGCCAAGGGAAATTGGTGCCGTCAAACCGGAGGAGCAGCCGATAAAGGCACAAGGCGTCGAAGGTGAGGGAGCGCTTGGCTTGCGAGGAGCGCTTTGCAGGGTTTCCTTTCCTCGCGTCAGGCAACCGAATGACGGTTGTTCCTGAATGCGAGGGAAATCCTCAGTAGAACATCGCGCACGGCGTGCGTTGCGCAGCTGAAATATTTGGAATTCCTGCCTCGGAAGCACCCACTTTGTGCTACAGAGGACAGGAAAAACACAAGTGCGAGCGCGAGGAAGCGCCTAAATAATAGAATGCGGCAACATGCCGACTACAAATGAAATAATGACACGCTTATACACATGAAAACAAAACCATTATAAATGAAAGATATGAGGAAAGAAAAGGGTGACTTATCTTGACTGCAGCAGCAAGAAAAGAGGGCTGCTTGCAGTCAAGTGACATCACAATAGCATGGGGGAACTGCTATTGGTCAACATGTTCTGTACTACGTTTTCAATCCCATTGGCTGTCTGTGTTAGCCACATGGGACTTGTAGTTTTTTCTTGACTGCTGTTTTATTAAAGCAAGAAGAGAAACGCATAATAGGAGCCTCCAGTCTTGTCATAAAATTGAAGCATGACAAGAGGTTATGTCATGCACGCCAATGTGTTAATGGCCATGCTATCTGAACTTCAACAGGTCACTGTAGGAGTGTAGTTTACTTGTTACTTTGACCATTCCTTTAATTTCACACATGCATTACTCTTAATAAATTTGTGTTTGTGACAGCCACAAAACTTAACAGTTTGAGCTTACACTGATGTATGGTAACAACATTGTGGTGTGTGCTTGTATTTATACCCATCTCATTCTGTTTCTATGTTATGGTCTGTACGGGCATGCACTAATATCACTGCCACAATTCCTAGCTAGCTCACAGTGCCCCATATGAATCCCTATACTTACCAGGGTACTAGATGGTATTTGTAGCATTGAACATGACAATTGAGAATCCCAAGGAAATTGTGGAAACAGATCTACCCCTTCATTGTCACTCTGCGTACCTAAGATGAGACACAAGAAAAATACAAAAATGTATTTTCAATCATTTATTGCAACAGTCTTATTCTTGCACAAAAAGCATGAGCTGTGACTATCAGGCAAATGAAACAAAGCGCGGTAACCTGCATTATGAAAATGCTGAAAATGATAAACAGTTCCACCATGATAATGTTATTGTGTTGGTACACTCCTGTTACTACCTACGCTATTGAGAGCATAGTGGGAGTACCCTCTACCAGATCAACTGGGATAGCCTCACCCCCTGTTGGACCTGGCCCTTTTTGCACGTCCTTCCTCCTATTTTTCCTGACCTCTTGCTGTTGGCTCCAGGACTCTGAGCACTTTATCACTGCTGATCAGTGCTAAAGTGGAGGTGCTCTCCCTTCTAAAGTTGGTATGATTGGCTTCTACCTAATTGGCACATTTAAGTTATGTGTAAGTCCCTTGTACACTGGCATTTCTATACCCAGGGCCTGTAAATTAAATGCTACTAGTGGGCCTGCAGCGCTGCTTGCACCACCCACTGAAGTAGCCTCTCAAACCTGTCTCTGGCTTGCTAGTGCAGGTCCTGCATGTGTAGTTTGCTGCCACAGGGACCTGGCATCTAAATTTACTTCCCAGGCCCAGAACTCCCCTTTTACTACATGCAAGTCACCCCTAAGGTAGGCTCTAGCTAGTCCTATGGGCCGGGTGCTATGTATGTAGAAGGCAGGACATATGCCTAGTAGCGTGGTCTGCCCTGGTAGCGAAAAAACAGCCTGTTTGGTTTCTCACTGCTGTAAGTGCTGCCTTCTCATAGGATTGCATTTGAAATGCCTTGCCTTATATGTAGGGGGTATTGTCTGATTTATGAGTGGTAGTGTAGGCATGTTTGGTATGGTTGTAATGGTAGTGAGAAATGCTGCTTACTGGTGTAGGTGGATTTTTCTTCTAGAAAGTGAGCATTTCTCTGTGCTTATGACTCTGGTGTTTTGCAGCTTGACTCTAATCCACATCTGGGCAGTGACAGTTGGGCTTTGTGCATACTTTTCAGTCAGCCTGTAAATAGGGGGGGTGGAGGTGTTACAGAGGTGCACCTGCATTTTGAATGGTCTTCCTGGGCTGAGAAAAAGGGAGGCAGGGCACACTTGCATCTGTAACGGCTGTGCCCTGGCCTCACACAAAGGGCTCATTTACCCCCAATTGATGTTTGGAGCCTGTGCTAGAGGAGAGAGGGGGCACTTCTAGAACCAGTAGTAACTGATTGGAAACTCCTCTCCCCTTCTTTTTTAAACCATTGCCAAACTGAGCGTAAGTACAGGGGATTTTTCCCCACAATTTGGAACACTTTGGGAACAAGAACATGCTTGAAACTGGACACAGAATGCTGCTGGAGGGACTCACAAAGAACCGCCTTGGACTGCTGCTGCTGTGCTGACCTGTGACCTGCAGGAACTGCCCACTGCCTGCATTTATCTTGTGCTGGCCTGCTGCTGGGCCGTGCCACCCTGTGCTCCATCTTGTTGTGTCTCCCAGGGGCTGAGTGCTGTGGCCCCTGACCTCCCTGCAACCGTTGTTAGCAGCACATGAGGAGTGCTGCCTGTGTTGTCCTTGCTGGCCCATAGCGCCTTGTGAAACATTTTATTTTTGGTCCCTAGCGCCTTGTAAGCACTTTATTTTGGGGGCCACGACGCTTTGTAGGTCTGTTGATGTGCCATTAAGTCACCCCAGTCACCCGGGCATTTCTAATTCAAAGCGTGTCGAAGACACACTGCCCGCTACCCCCGGAGCACCACAGAAGTGAGGTCTGGAGTGAGCGCATTCCTAGCGTGTCCCCAGGGCGGCGCACGTTCTAAGGAGCACCCCCCCCGGGCATCAACAGGCACTGACTTGTGCCAATATTACCGCTCCGACCTGGGAGCCGGTTTTACACTCATGCACCAGGTCGGGTGTGGGTGAGTGAGAAGCTGATGGCCCCCAGAGGTAGAGGAGCCTCATCGGAGGCCCCTCCGGACTCCAGGGCCACCCAGAGCAGGACACAGGGGAAGGCGCGAGTAAGACCCCCCTCCCCCAGTCGCTGCCAGAGGAGCGTGAAGCTCCAGTTGACTTGTTCACCCTCGAGGCCACGACTGGAAGGCCAGCCTCGACTGAGGCTCCCCGTCCCGCATGGCCTGATCTCCTGTTGTGCTGGGGAGGCCCTGTTGTTGCTGGGCGCCCGTTTTTGGTTGTGGTTTTCTCTTGTCTTTGCCTCTCCCCAGGAGTGCCTGGTTGTGGCCTGGGGGGGCCCACAGAGGCTACTGGCACCCGGTTTGAGCACAGGGCCCAGGAGGGCCCCCTATATAAAAAATGAGGGGGTATGTGTCACCCCCCCTTCCACCCAAACACCAATGTGGCCTCCATTTGGCGCAGAGGAGCACCAGTGGCACACTTGTTTTATCTTGTGTCACTGGAGGTGCCCTCATCAGTGAATACACAATACAGTTTATTTTTATATAACTTGGTGTTGTGCTTCCTTTATGGTGGGGATAGTGTGTCATGTGTGTTGTGTGTGTTGTGCAAATGCTTTACACATTGCCTCTGGGATAAGCCTGACTGCTCGTGCCAAGCTACCAAGAGGGTGAGCACGGGTTTTCTTGGATATGTAACTCTCTTGCCCTGAGTAGAGTGGGTGGGTTCTGCCTGGCTTAGGTGCATTCCCTAGCCAACCGGAAACCTCATTTCTAACACCCCCATACCTGGGTAAGATATACCAGGAAGCCAGGAAGACAGACTGGTGTAATGCCGGCTTTCATCCCTTGTAGGATGGAGGTCGGAGCTAGCAGGGCTGAATCTCAGTCACAGTGCTCAGAGTTCCAGAATAATCCCAGCAGATGTGCTCCTCTGCCAAATGAAGCACAGAGACACTTTTTTATAATGAAAACACTGTTCATATCACACTTGGTCAGAGGTGCAGAGCTGATTCAACGATATGTCTACAAGTAAGGAGCTGTTTCCAATGAACAATTATAATACAGGGACATTGTGTTTGGTGTGCCTAACCTTGGACGGAGTATGCAGACTTCCTGGCAGCAATGCTTACAAGGAATGGACTGTATGCACAGTGTTTTCACAGCATAGTATTGCATGAGCGGAAATACAAATAAAATGTCACCATCAGAAAGAAAGGCTTGGTTAAGATGTGAAATCTAAACTGGGCGCTCCACGCAGGCCTTGTTGTGATTTACCACAATCTTTCTTTCTTCAACACCGTGCTCTAATGGTGTATAAAGCCATTAATATGGTTTAATAAAATCCCTTCGTTATAAAATAAGTAGAGTTTATCAGACAGGGAGCCAAAATGGTAAAATAGATAATGAAATAATGGATGCGCAGGAGGGAAGCTGTTTGAGGGGAAAAAAACGAGTGAAGAAAATATTGAATTTCACCTTTATTTTGTTTGGCTTACAAAAAGCTTTAACCATAATTTTATAATTGTAATGTTGTTTTTATTATTATCATTATTGTTATTATTATTATTATTAGTAGTAGTAGTAGTAGTAGTATTATTATTACTGTTGTTATTATTATGAATTGGGTTGTTAATGATGATGATGATGATAATAATAATAATAATAATAATAATAATAATAATAATAATAATAATACTTTTGGGAGAGAAATATGATTTGGATCAACTACCTTTATTGTTCAAATTCATTGATCATCAGAGTAAATGATTTTGGTTTGCACAGATCTGTGATGACTGAATAGACGTCGGGTCGGCCCTGACCTTAGACAATTGGATCTGCATTACCAGATATAATTCCGACGGACAAGGGAGAAAAATACTATGACATGCTTTTGTTATCTGCCATCAGTACACATTAAATCCATTTTATTTCAGATGTAATTATTTGCTAAATTATCAGTTTCTTCCGATACATTGTTCAGCAATATGCCCGGTAATGTAGAAGGATACAACCGTTGGTTCATGAATTATTCCTTTTTAGTCAGCTTCTTTCGGTCGTAGGATGAAAACAATTTGTTGATTCATTGATCAGAGAGAGCAGGTGAAGCGCGAAGCATCTTTGCGCATTACTTCAACTCAAAGCAGCCAATTATTTCCTTCACTGCTCCAGGAAGGCTGACAAAACAAACTGTATTCGACGGACATGCAGCTGTGGCGGCGAAGAGATACAGCGCCTTAATCTGCTGCCTTTTCAGTACACATTGGGAGAGGACAGGCCTCTTCAAAGCACTCAGAAAAATGTCAGGAGTTTAGGAAAGAAAAGTGGCCAGCTCTGGGACTTGGAAAGGACATTGTGACTGAAATAGCATAGAAAAAAGGTCAACATGTAACATTACTGTCTGTAATTAAAATACAGGTCAGTGGGGTGGCATCGTGCTGCTGACAGATAAGCAATGTTCGACAAAACGATGCACATGGGCTGAGCTGCCCTCTTTTATGCGTTTTAAAATGTCAGTTCTCCTTTTCTCTTACCAGTCTCTCCTCTCCTCCCTCTCAATAGCATGTTCAAGCCGCACTTAAACTGCCAGAATAAATTATCAGTTGAAACGCATCAGTCTTTAATAATGTGCGTGTACGTAGCTTCTATAAAACAACTAATTACACGAACATTAGAAATGTACTCTCCTGACACTACTTGACAGAAAAGATTTTGTAGTCAATTTGCCCATTAAATATTGGTTTCGGTAGAAAAGTCAGGCTTATGCTTCGGTGCATCTGAAAGTACACCCACTGGAGGCCTCCCTTTTTAATCTGAGTTTGCGATATTAATGACATCGTGTCAAAGGCAGATTGAAACCTGAAATTTCAAGCATATTTAATAATGCAGAACAAATAAGCTTGGCATTTACACTTGATATGATTAGCAGGCTTGACTTTCCTCAATGTGCTGAGTTCTACTCTAAACCATCAAACGCAAACAGGAGTCACATGTCTCTCTCTTTTATGGGGGTAGTCATACATTTAAAATACCCCGACTTTGACATACCGTATATTACATAGTAGAGTTCTTCCACCTTCCAGCTTTCCTTCCATTTAAACAACCATTCAACCACCTTCTCTTTTCCTTCCCGTGGTTTACTCTTCCATTCATGTATCTGTTCCTTTGACTCTTCCATCCATCTTTTCACCCTACCACATATTTATTTTAGCACTTCCTTCCAAGTCTTCCTCCTTTCTTTCAGCTTTCCTTCCACTATTCCTTTCACCTTATTTTCGTTTACCATTTCATCCTTCCAATCTTATTTAAAGCTCTCTCTCCTGATACCTCTTCCTTTGACCCTCCCCTTTTTCAAATTTTCATTACTTTTCTTCTTTCATCTCCTTCACTGTACTTCCATAAGTTGGCAGTTATCAGCCAACACCTCCACTCTGCCAGCAGATTTCCCTCTTTGACCCCAGTAAGGATGAGATCACCCCACTTTACATATCTAGGAGGAAGCCCATCATACACTTGCTCAACCAAATTGCACCTAGGCTGCAACCAACTGACAGACCCACCAACAAGCCCTCAAGCTGATGGCAGCCCTCCACTTGCAGGCATCTTCCAGAGCACAACAGTCAGACTGGAAGGAATATCCCAGCCATCTTTCTCTGCATTCCTACCCTCTGCCCTGGATGCAATCATCAGACTCATACCCTGGAATCTCCTTTTCTCCAAGACGCAACAGCCACCACTGGACAACAAACAAGGCTTATATTCCATTGATGGGTTTCTACATGTCTTGGGTGCTATGGACTGCACTCATGTGAAACTTGTTCCTCCTGCAGCAAATTCACACCTGCTTCACAATAGAAAGCACACATACTCCTTCAACACCCAGGCAATCGTAGACCACCTGGGGATGTTCACAAATTTGCTGCCTAAGTACCTTGGGAGTGCTCATGATGCCTACATCTTCAGGCACTCCATCATCAATGAGCTCTTCCAGAATGGGTGTTATGGGAATGGCCTATCTGTTGTTAAGTACATCTGAAAAACAACAGATTTACTAACAACAAATAATGTATGATGAAGTAGCCAACTTTGTCTCTGCTGACTGAGATACGGTCATATGTATGAGGCTTGTGCCTTATACTTGCACAATGCATCATGGCACATGTTCAATGCAAACCCCAAGTCATACATGTTAAGACAGACAATACCACTGTTTGTGCCTTTGAATGGTGTAAAGACCCATAACAATGCACCACTGTGCAAAATCCAGTGTTACATCACTATGTGCAAGGGAGGGGTTACATGGCTGTTCTTTGTGTGTCCACATGCAACTCATATGGTTCATGTGGCATGTCATGTATCCAACACCAGCTACACTGTGAAATGTGGAAATTCAATTGCTTATGCCAGGTCATGTGTACCAGGGAAAATAACTTAAGTCACCCATGATATTCTTGCAATCTATGTACAGTGCATTCTGGTTGCAAACATACATAGACAATCAGGCCTACAAGGGTTCTTGCTGTGCAGGAAGTTGGGCCCTCCTGCACAAAGTCCATCCCCCATGAAAGGCAAGCACACAAGCACCATGTTGCAAGGTGCCTGTCTCTGTGCTAACTAGCCCATTTTCTGTCAGTGCAGCTTGAAAAGTCATGACTGTGCTATATGGCCTAAATATGTCCAACACTGCCCTTTCTCAGTGACGCAGTGCAATGCTGATCGATTACTTGCTGCACTACACAGTGTCACATTCCCAACTATCTGGGCCCTTGTTGAGACAAAGAGGGCCCAATGAGCTACAACGTGTAGACAATGATGTTCCACAGTGACATGCACTCACTAATCTGTCAGTGGCAGTAGCTACAGACCAGTAGTGATTAGTAATGTGCCATTTCACTCAGTGTGAATGAGTGGAACCACATCATCTGCACAGGTAATACATTGCAATTAAAACATGTGGTAGGCCAGAAAAGCCAATATGAGTACCAAGACAACACAACAGAGAAGTGTGATATAACTGACCCATCAATGGCGTACCTACTCTCTGCATCAGTCAAGACTCATAATTTTTAGCAAAATGATATATATATATATTTTTTATAAATGAGTGTGTCACACATCCCTGTATACTGGTTTGCTGATTAAAGTGCTAGGACCAACACAGGAAGAATACTTTTGAAAGGCCATATGTGCCATGCAGTGTCAGTGTAGGCCCCAGACGTAAATATCAATACTGGAGAAAATGTGGCATCAACATAACAAAACACACATATGTCTTACCCATACTGACAATCTAAGAGTACACTTAGGTTTACACCACATTAACAGATGCAATCAGTGTGATGGCTGACCAGTTCTGTTTGGTAAGTTGCCCAAATGAAAAGCATATGAAATCAGCAATGTGAAAGGCACAAAGACTAACACAATGCTTGCAAATATAGCATTCATCAGTCATCAACATACATTTTAATGCAACCTGGACAAGGCACCAGAGTATAGTCAGCATACCAATCTCAACATTTCTTTTTCCAAGCAATGGTGATAGAATTAGTGCATACAGGTATGCAATTCTCTACAAGTAACAGTAAAACATATATGTTTGAAGACCAATGTATTGTGTTCATGTATGTGGTTGACAGATATTTGTTGCATCATTAGTGTGTCTGTTAGAAATGGGGTCTTTGGTTGGCAGTCAGGTTACCCCCGTCCAAGCAAGGACCATCAAGGTGTAAAGTATTTGTACCAAAACACACAGTAACTTAATGAAAACACCACAAAATAACACAACACAGGTTTAGAAAAATAAAAAAATATTTATCTAAACAAAACAAGACCAAAACGACAAAAAATCCACAATACACAAGTCAAGTTATCAATTAAAAAGCAAAAAAAGTCTTCATGTAGTTTTAAACTCACACTAACACTGTGAGCATGAAAATGTACCTTGGGTGTGTCAAAAATAACCCCGTGTTACTGAAAACTTGGAAAGAGAAGGCCCATTTTTGCTAAAGCAAGAGTTGGGAGGAAAACGTGCAGAATCATATGTGCTCAGAGAGAAATACAGGCCCCGAGTGCTCATGGCATCCAAGTAAAAGGCCAGTGCAGGAGACAGAGAAGAGACACAAAGGCATAGTTATCCACAAAGCAGCTACACGTAGAAAGGCCTAGAAGTTTGCAAATAATATAGTTACAGGAAAGGCACGTATTTCAAATCCACGTTAATGAGGAAAGGGAGTTTCTGGACAGGAATGTAAAAGCTTTGATGCTAGAAGGTCAGCAGCTGTGTAAAGGAGGTCAGACAGTCGGGGAGAGCTCCAAGCCTGGAGTTAGGAAAGGAGGAGCTACAGACAGCCTTTAGAACGTGAGATAAAGGTATTGCTGTTTTTCAATAAATGTGCACGTGATAGATATGTAACCTTTGCTTTTCTGCAAATGTGTAATTAGACGCTTTCTCATGAGAAATGCGGCTTTATGCTGACGAAAGCAGTGACACAATGTACCACGTGAGCGCTTAGATGAAAATGCATGACAAGTGATAAGATGCATTCAAGGTAGCAAAAGTATATAAAAAGGGCTGCTTGAGTTGATGATTTTGAGAACAGTTTCAGACTTAGAGCTGTGCTGTCCTCCCGGCCGTTATTCATAAAGGCTCATATTACTTGCCAAACTGAATCCTGTCTTTCTTTATCCGGGACCTGCCAACAACATTTGGCGAGCCAGCCAGGAGCCCTCCTTCTCTTCTCCGGACGCAGCTGAAGGAAAATCTGTCTGTACTGCTTGAATAGAACACTGCGCGCAACATAAACAGGTGAGATTACACCTGCCTATTCAACCAGGCAGTCGGGGATTCCAGATGTTGCAGTCCTAAAGGGGTAAAGAGAGGTCGGGCTTGTACCTTATTATTTTTAATTGCATGATTCTTTTTGGCAACTATAATATGACAAAATGCATGCAGGATTTATGTGGGGCTTAAATGTTTTAATGCAATATTATGCTGTGTGCTAAAAAATAAATTGTGATTTCCCGGTTAGACCGGAAGACTAGCTAGGGGGTTAAAGCAATGTTTTGATGGTATGTTATTACTACACTGTGATTCCATGGTCATACCAGAAGACTAGCTGGTGTAATAGATAGTACTGCATTACCCAGGGGGGTAGCCCCTGGAAGACTTTTAGAGTATTACCCAGGGGGGTAGCCCCTGGAAGACTTTTAGAGTATTACCCAGGGGGGTAGCCCCTGGAAGACTTAGAGTATTACCCAGGGGGGTAGCCCCTGGAAGACTTTTAGAGTATTACCCAGGGGGGTAGCCCCTGGAAGACTTTGGGGGTCATTCTGACCCTGGCGGTAATTACCGCCATGGCGGAGGTTGGCGGTAGCACCGCCAACAGGCTGGCGGTGCACCGCTGGGCATTCTGACCGCGGCGGTTCAGCCGCGGCCAGAAACGGAAAGTCTGCGGTGTACCGCCGACTTTCCGCTGCCCTTGAGAATCCTCCATGGCGGCGGAGTGCGCTCCGCCGCCATGGGGATTCTGACACCCCCTACCGCCATCCTGTTCCTGGCGGGTCTCCCGCCAGGAACAGGATGGCGGTAGGGGGTGCCGCAGGGGCCCCCGTAAGAGGGCCCCACAAAGTATTTCAGTGTCTGCTATGCAGACACTGAAATACGTGACGGGTGCCACTGCACCCGTCGCACCTTCCCACTCCGCTGGTTCAATTCTGAGCCGGCGTCCTCATGGGAAGGCTGTTTCCCACTGGGCTGGCGGGCGGCCTTTTGGCGGTCGCCTGCCAGCCCAGTGGGAAACCCAGAATGACCGCTGCGGTCTTTCGACCGCGGTACGGTCTTCTGGCGGTTCCCGCTTGGCGGGCGGATATCAGAATCACCCCCTTAGAGTATTACCCAGGGGGGTAGCCCCTGGAAGACGTTTAGAGTATTACCCTGGGGGGTAGCCCCTGGAAGACTTTTAGAGTATTACCCAGGGGGGTATCCCCTGGAAGACTTAGAGTATTACCCAGGGGGTAGCCCCTGGAAGACTTTTAGAGTATTACCCAGGGGGGTAGCCCCTGGAAGACTTTTAGAGTATTACCCAGGGGGGTAGCCCCTGGAAGACTTTTAGAGTATTACTCAGGGGGGTAGCCCCTGGAAGACTTAGAGTATTACCCAGGGGGGTAGCCCCTGGAAGACTTAGGGGGTCATTCTGACCCTGGCGGTAATTACCGCCATGGCGGAGGTTGGCGGTAGCACCGCCAACAGGCTGGCGGTGCACCGCTGGGCGAACCGCCGCGGCCAGAAACAGAAAGTCGGCGGAGTACCGCCGACTTTCTGCTGCCCTTGAGAATCCTCCATGGCGGCGGAGCGCGCTCCGCCGCCATGGGGATTCTGACACCCCCTACCGCCATCCTGTTATGGCGGTAGGGGGTGCCGCGGGGCCCCTGGGGGCCCCTGCAGTGCCCATGCCAATGGCATGGGCACTGCAGGGGCCCCCGTAAGAGGGCCCCACAAAGTATTTCAGTGTCTGCTATGCAGACACTGAAATACGCGACGGGTGCCACTGCACCCGTCGCACCTTCCCACTCCGCCGGCTCAATTCTGAGCCGGCGTCCTCGTGGGAAGGCTGTTTCCCACTGGGCTGGCGGGCGGCCTTTTGGCGGTCGCCCGCCAGCCCAGTGGGAAACCCAGAATGACCACCGCGGTCTTTTGACCGCGGTACGGTCTTTCGACCGCGGTACGGTCTTCTGGCGGTTCCCGCTTGGCGGGCGGCTCCCGCCGCCCGCCAATATCAGAATCACCCCCTTAGAGTATTACCCAGGGGGGTAGCCCCTGGAAGACATTAGAGTATTACCCGGGGGGGTAGCCCCTGGAAGACATTAGAGTATTACCCAGGGGGGGTAGCCACTGGAAGACAGTAGTGTATTACCTAGGGGGGTAGCCCCTGGATGACAACAGTGTATTACCCAGGGGGCAGCCCTGGACGAAAGTAGTGCACTACCTAGGGGACAGCCCCTGTCACGCAGTCAGATATAAGTGAAGAGGAGAGGGTGCGAGATCTCTGCCATATTTTTGACATCCCAATAGACACCCTTAAAGAGTTCTGTGAAGGGGCAGTAATTAGTGAAAATAAAAACGCAGGAGGCCCGAATAAATAACACCAAAGCAAGTAAAACTTGATAATAAATCCCTATGAGTGAGGCTAATAATTCTCTGTGGCAAGAAACAGATACTCTTGAGCTAAAATTAGCATTTAAGTGGGCTCACGGTCAACCCCCATGCCCATGTAACACCCCGAGGTTTGAAATAATAACTCAATCACCCCTTGTATTAGAGGCTCTTCTTGATGCATTCCTCAAAGATATTCGTACCTTCACTACTTTAAATAATGAATGGCTCAACGCACCCCCGAGCACCATAAATACTCATCTACATACATGACAACGTGATAACACGCATTGCTTCAGCTACTAATCCACTTAGACCACCCATCAATTCACCTGCCCCAGACATCACCATAGAAGAAGTGTTACACAGACTAGCGATAAGCATGGCTGATGTCCATAGATACGGTCTTACAACAATATATGTGAAGTCTGGTAATACTGAGTAGGACTGAATTTACACAATACTGTTGTGAGTTAGTGACAGTGGCATAATTAAAATACTCACAAGATAACAGACAGGGAAAAAAGAGCGCATCAGTTACGCTGCTAGAGGTACGCATAGGAAAACATTCATCCTATGGGGATCATGGATACCCCTTTGGACCATTTGATGAAAACTTTCCCTTCAGACAAGGGAAGAATACAAAAATATTGCAAACAGTGGCATAAAGGCACTGAGGGCCACGCTCAACCATGGCCAAAAGATGGGACCTTTGACCACGATATAGTTGAACACACATTGACTTACATTTGTTCAACATACAAGAAAAAGAAAAGGCAGAAGAGGGAAGCTATTCTATCACTGTGGCGAGTATTCTGTCATGAGAAAGAAAGAGACAAGTCTACCACACCTGAAGAGGCAGTGACACCCATACAAGAAGGGGCACAAACTCAAACAGGGTCCCCAGGGAATTCGCTACAGGAACCCCCACCTTATGGGTTGTACCCTATCCTGCCAGCTGCAGGGTATCAAGATCCCGTCCGGGTTGAGCCTAAGGAGGAGAGGGTAGAGGCACAAGGAACTGAAGCAACCCCTGCTCCTGTCCCTTCAGCCCCTCGAGCTGACCCAGAGTTGAGTGGGAGAGACAGGCTAGTAAGTGAATTGCAACACACACTGAGACAGGCAGAGCAACCCCTTCGGGGACAATGGACTACAGGGCATGTTATTCTCAGGCTTGGTGACACATCTGCAGAGACACTAAGAGAGGCAGCAGAGGACTGGATAGAGGAAGAAGAGGAGCGGAGAGGAGGTGTACACACGCCATCATATGAGGAGCCCCCAGAAGGCTCACAAGGCATAGGGGGGGCAGAAGAGGATGAGGAATGGGACAATGGATTTAATAGGGGTGCACATGAGCAAGGAGTTAATAGAAGGTTATACAATTTTCGCCTGCGCCCTCAACGAGAATTAGTAATGACAGCCAGAGGTGTCTCAGTCACCACAAGACCGTCAACAGTCAAAAAGAGGGCAGAACTGACACCTATAGAGATAATAGAGCAAGAGGAGGGTAGTCATTATTGTTACCCCTTCTCAAATGATTTGGCAAAGTGGACTAAAAGAGAAGGAAGGAAGCCGTGGCCCCAACAAGGGTCTTTTCAACCCTTTTATTTAGCAACTGCAGAAGATTGCATACGACATGGACAGGGTGACCCAAGTTGGAATTACCCTTACATGCAAGAATGCCTTGCAGTCTGGGAAAAGTATGCTGAGGGAAAACCCACTCAAGTGATACGTAGTACTAGACCAGATCCAAGATTAAGCCGCAGATCAGGGAGCCCTCAACCAATAACTCAGTTGCCCCTTATTTTTAAGGGAGGGCAAGTGCCTACATATGTACCATGGCCACAAATGGACAAAGAACATTTAGAGAGAGCATTGCCTCCGTTGTCTGAAGGTGCAGGGAAATGGATAGGAAGTTTTGAAAAACATACTGCCGGGGTCAACCTTGCCTTAGGAGATGTCAAAATCCTGCTCAGCTCATTGGTGGGAGATGAAGTAAATACCATATTTGTAAGAGCAGGGTTCCCTCAGGTAACATTGATAAATACGCAGTTTGATGGGTCATCTTTTAACAATGTCCGCCAATATGTTTGGGATGCACTCCGACGGACGTACCCAGACAGGCCGGACATTGGAGCCCTTATGGCAGAAAGTATAAAACCGACTGAGGATATTGCAGATTTTATCAGCAGAATGAAAGAGCGATGGATTCAGGAAGTAGGATGCAACTGGGAAAATACGGGAGGAAATGCAATTTTGTTTTATAATGTATTAAAGCGAGGCCTTCCCACTGATATTCAAGCAAATTTAGATGGAGTGGTGGGAATAGAAGCTAAGCCGTGGCCTGAAATACAGGCCCACATAATACATTATTTTAAGCGAAAACAAGAAAAAGATAAGGAGAGGACAGAGCAAGCAGAAAGGGCCGCAGCGAAGTTGGTGCAACAAAAACTTAAGAAGCCAAGCACAGAAGGGGCACTCGTGACTGTACCACCGATGTCCGTCACTATGCCAGTACAGGTGCAGACACCAGGGGGACAACCAGTAAGTGACATGAAGAAAGGACAGGGAAATTTTACAAGAGAGCAAGGGACAACACAAGGGAAAAGGCAGGGAACCTATAGAGTAGGACAGCAATGCTATTATTGCGGTAAGATGGGCCATTTTGCACGGGAATGCAGAGCCAGAAGAAGTGATGGGAGAGCGCAAGGTTGGAATACCTCACAGGGCCAGATGAGGCCTCAGCAAGTGCAGTGGGCACCCCAACAGCAAGCCATGCAGGGGCCCCCGCTAGGGCCCCAAGCCCAGTGGATTGCACCTCAGGGGCCAATGCTGCAAGGCGGGCCACAAGGTGTTAACAATACAATGGGAGGACAGGCACAGATGGGAGGGGTAATAGTGCAAGGAGGCAACCCCTTCCAAGCAACACCCCAAATGTTTGGGGGAGCACCACCTCAAAACTATATGCAATGACAGAGCCCGCAGATAGCCACTGTGTGTCCAATACTATCGGTAACCCACAGGTCAGACGAGGAACCCACTGTGATGGTAGCCATAGAAGGTCGCCCCTATAAGTTTCTAATTGACACTGGGGCCACCAAATCGTGTATTAAGGAAGGGAGATTACCTCTTTCTTGCTATTCAATGGACACACAAGGGTTCTCTGGGGCTGTGAGTAGGGTTCCTTTCACCAAATCAGTAAACATGACTGTGGGAGATAAGCAAATTCAAGGACCGTTACTTTATTTCCCAGAGTCACCAGTTAATCTCCTTGGGAGAGATTTGATGAGTAAACTGAATATGACCATCTCCTTCCTGGAAGATGGGTCAATGGTATGCTACACACCAGGTGTTACGCCGAGCAGAATATTGTCCCTCATAGCTCATGAGGAGCTAGGACAGCAGGTCAGAGCAGCTCCTGTTGATACAGAAACTTTTTTGCGCGGTGTGTATGCCCTAATAGTGCACACACCAGCGCTGCAAGGGAAAACAGTGCAGTTACCAAAAGAACTGTTGTTCAGGCCTCATGAGCTTGTGGATCCTATTAAAGAACGTGAAATGATATTGGAAATATCTGCTCTTGAAATCAGACCCACATATGCTGTGTTATTCACAACTGACAGGAGAGAGGAGATGTGGGCATCAATAATTTTCACAGATCCTGGGGTAAAATTAAGAGATATATCAGATGAAGAACTATTTGATGATTACGCACAAACTGAGACAGTTGTGTTTGAAATGGACATTGATATTAGAGTACAGTTACAATACAGAACAGCATCCAGACATGCACGAGACCCAACAATCATTGAGAGAGACTTGGCAAAGGTTCCAGAGGTACTGTGGACCAAGGGTCCATGTGATGTGGGGCTGATCAAAGGGGCTGAACCTGTGAAGATTACTTTAAAGCCTGGAGCAATTCTGCCCAGGATGCGCCAGTACCCCTTATCCAAAGAAGCAGAAGAGGGTATTCTCCCAGCAATACAAGCATTGCTTGAGCAGGGAGTAATATACGAGAGGTCATCACCATGCAATACTCCAATCTACCCGATACGCAAGGCTAAGGGGGGAACTTGGCGAATGGTTCAAGATTTTCGCTCTCTTAATGATGTAGTGATACCCGAGTTTCCAGTGGTACCTGACCCATCAATCATACTAACAAACATTCCTAAAGAAGCCACTTATTTTTCAGTGGTCGACCTCAAGAACGCTTTTTTCAGCGTGCCACTGCATCCTGAGTCCCAATATTTGACTGCATTTACATTTAAACAGACTCAACTTTGCTACAGGAGACTGCCTCAAGGCTATTGTGAATCGCCAAGTGTTTTTAACAGAATAGTAAAGAAAGATTTAGCAAATATAGAGTGTAGGAGTACCTTGTTACAATACGTAGACGACATCATGGTTTGCAGCGCTACTGAAGACATATGTAGAGATGACACCATTGGTCTCCTCTGCACGCTTGCAGAAAAGGGGTACAAAGTGGATAAGAACAAATTACAGTATGTGCAGACAGAGGTACATTACTTGGGACAGATAATATCCAAAGATGGGAGGAGGATGACACCAGACAGAGTACAGAGTATTAGGAATATGCCTAAGCCCACAACCACTAAACAGATGCAGAAGTTTTTAGGACTCTGCAATTATGTGAGACAGTGGATATTTGATTATGCCACCCTAATTGCACCACTTCTCACTGCCTTAAAAGAGTCCCACGCAAACGCAAATAAAGTAGACTGGACCGATGACAGGGAAACAGCCTTCCTGGAGCTGAAAGAAGCAATTACAAATGCTCCAGTGTTAGCTACACCTGATTACAAAAAACATTTCTACCTTTTTTGTCATTGTAATGGAATAACAATGACAGCAGTACTGACTCAAAAAACATCTATGGGACACAAACCAATTGCCTACTACAGTGGGCTGCTAGATCCCGTCATGAAAGGGCATTACCCATGTGAACAAGCTCTGGCAGCAGCAGCCTTTGCGGTTCAAAAGAGTGCCACCATAGTGATGGGATCATCTTTAACACTGTATGTAGAGCATGCGGTATTTGCCATTTTACAGAAAAGCAAAAGCACTCTTACAACTCAGAGAGTATCTGGATACGAAGTAATCCTGTCAATACCATCCTTGCAAGTGGTACGGTGTCACACAGTTAATCCAGCAACATTCTTTGCGCACCCAGTTTCTGAGGACGAGCAGGTACATGACTGTGCTACTTACACCCCAGAGGAAGAGAGCGAGATAAGAGAGGACCCCATCCCTGGGAGCATGTTACTCTTTGTTGATGGGTCCTCTTTCATAGATCAAGAGACTGGGATTCGACATTCAGGAGCAGCTGTTGTTAGAGCAGAGCAGCAGGGATCTTCTGACACCTTACAAATAGTGAGCCAGATACCCCTTCCATCCCATTTCTCAGCACAGGCTGCAGAGTTAGTGGCCATGATAGAAGCACTACAGCACGCTGAAGGTCTAGAGGTCACCATTTATTCAGATTCAGCATATGTCACCACCACCGTGCATTCTAGTATTCGCCGGTGGGAAAGGAGGGGGTTTCTCAAATATGATGGATCCCCTGTAATGCAGAAAGATCTATTAGAGCAATTGATAAAAGCCTTAGCACTGCCATCTAAGGTAGCAGTTATAAAATGTGCAGCATACACCAATCAGCAAGATCTCATCTCCAGAGGAAACGCCTTGGCAGACTGGGCAGCAAAAGAAGTAGCTAAAACATATCCAAAATTCAGTGAACAAGATGAACACACGTTAGGGATGATGATAAACAGACAACAGAGTGTTACTGAGTTACCACCCCCATACACCGAGACAGCACGATTGCACTTACGCGAATTGCAAGAACAAGCACTACCTCATGAAAGGGAGCTGTGGGAGCAGCGAGGGTGTATACAGTCACCAACAGATTTTATCTATAGGCAAGAAAGTACAGGCAAACCAGTGATGCCTCAAGCCCTGCTATATATTTCCCTTGAGCAACTACACCTTCCTGCACACACTGCCAAAGAATACCTCCTTGCCACATTACAGACAGACTTGTTCATTCCGCAGTTATCTGAAATGATTACGATGTACATTGCAGAATGCACGGTATGCCAACAATACAGTCCAAGACCTACATTAAAAGTAATTACATCAACTATACCGCGTCCAACAGGTCCATTTAAAAATTTGCACCTAGATTTTGTTGACATGATTGAAAGATGTAATAACTACAGATACCTTATTGCAGTAGTCTGCCCCTTTTCAAGGTGGATTGAAGCAGGACCATGTGTACATAATGATGCCAAAGCTGCAGCAAATTTTTTGATACGAGAAGTCATACCTAGGTGGGGAATTGCAGAAGCAATACGTTCAGATAACGGCACCCATTTTGTTAATGCCATGTTTCAGCACATCTGCTCCTCTTTAGGAATAAAACATAAATTGTCATCTGTTTATCATCCCCAAAGTAATGGTATTGTGGAACGCCTTAACGGCCTCCTGAAGAACAAAATCAGTAAATTATGTGTCACCAAGAACAAAAATTGGCTGTACTGCCTTCCCCTAGCCTTATATGCCCTTAGAAACCAACCAGGAAGTGACCATCACTTGACCCCTCACCAGATAGTAACAGGACGGCCTATGCCAACTCCCTTAACAATAGCTCGACAGCGAACAGATGCTCAAAAGACAGCTGAAGTCCTAGGAGAGGAAATGAGTAGCTATCTATCTCAGTTATTGAAGTCTGTCAAGTTCTTCTCTAAACAGGTGGCACGACAAGAGAAGTGCACCAACGCAGCCCAGCAGACCAGTCCAATATCCGTGGGCCAGCAAGTGTACATCCGCAATTTTGTGCGACGATGGAAAGACAGCAAGTTCGAGGGCCCTTACTTAGTGACCCAGAGCACCCCCACAGTGGTGAAGGTGGAGGGCAGGAAGCCATGGATACACCTATCAGACGTTCGATTGTCCCCGGCTTCATGTCATACATCACCATCTTCACAGGAACATTTACAGCAAGACAAAGACAAAGACGAAGGACAGCGTCCTTCCTAAAGAGGCCAGCAGAACTTCTACTCGACACTACTAGTGGACAGTTATGTATTTTGATTTTGTTTTACTGTTCATGCTTTGTTATGTTAGCAATTACCTTTCAATGGTATCTTAGTCCACACATGGCAATGTGTCAGTATACTAAGCGCTTACAGAGAGAAGTATATAAATATGAAAATATATCTCACAATATTCATACTAGCTTATTAGACAATGTATGGTATCAGCACATGACAGAGATAGGCATGCAGACTACTAATGAATCATGTTTTGTTTGTTCTTTGATTCCACATGCTAGTGACACAGATAGGCTACATTCATCAAAAGAAGTATTCCCAAATATTACTCGATGTTTATTGTACTTGTACCTTTGCAGGATGAGAGCACGAATGCAGCCCTTGCAGATAAGACAGGGAGCATTTCTAGTAAACACCACACAATATGAGGAGGAATTAGCCGACATAACAAATATCTTGACAGATCGCAAGGAATTAGTGGTGAAATTAGGGAGGATGGCTGAGACGGGAATACTGAAATATAAAAGTAGGAATTGGAAGAATAAAATAATAGAACAGGGATTCCTGGGAATATCAAGATCTACACTTTTCTGTAAGAATTATTCAGCTTCACCCATGTCCCAAGATTGTCATGAAAGACCATATTTTCGAGTAAATGGATCAGTGTATGTTCATGGTCAGTGGTACCACGGTGCAACATTTGGATGTAGAGCTCTCTCTCTCTGGAAGGGAAATCAGACTGATAATAGCACCCAGAAGAAGTGTCAGGCTATATGGGATGAAAATATATCTAGATTAACTTGGGTGGAAACACCAACAACTCTCCGAGCAGGCAGAACACCAATTGTTTTCTTTTTATGTTTCAGAGGGAATGGAACAGTCCCTGTGGGAAGGAACATCAATTGCATCACCACCGAGTACAATGCTGATATGCAATGGGGCACCTCCAGTCTGATGGACTATTATTGGCAATGCAGAGAATGGCTGCATTCGCGACTTCCTTCCGGATGGAAAGGTCTCTGTTCCTTAGTAACTGTGCACACCCCCTCCCTGGTGATTCCAGGGGTGGACATCTCAAAGTTATATGATCACCCCATGAGCCGTCCAACGACTTTATTGCGTCATCGAAAAAGGAGATATGCAGAATACATGGGTACTGCAACCTGGGGAGACGTTCCACAAGAGCACAGGTTGTTTAATGATGCCCAATTGTTCTTTGGGAGCATCTTTCCCTTTGTTCAAACAAAGGCCACGGCCCGCTGGCTGCAGATAACACGATGGGAACTGATGAAGACAAACAATGCAACTGAAGATGGATTCAATGCAGTCAAGGAAGAGATGCGGGCTGTGAGAGTGATGCTTATGCAACATAGGTATGTGCTAGACTTGATAACGGCCATGGAGGGTGGTGTCTGTGCCAAGATCGGGACGGCCTGCTGTACATATGTACCGGCCAACGATGCCGACAATGGAACAATCACAGAGGCCATACAGACTCTACATAACTTGCGGAAGAAGATGGCAGAGGAGGGGGGTGCCCCCAATGAATGGTTTTCAGGGTGGTTTGCATGGATACCATCCTGGTTATCAGGACTGATTAAGGGGGTATTTCCCGATACTTGTGGTGATGTTATTAATGTTCTGCACCTTTCAGTTAGTGGTAGGATGCTGCAAGAAGGTTAGCCAGAAGATAGGTGGGATGTTCACTATTAGGGTGGCGTAAAGGAGGATGAGGATCACATATATATCCAAATGAATGAATGTAGTAGAGAGCGTGGAATAGTAGTTGAAAGTTCAACTAAAGGGGGGAATGTTACTGAAAACTTAGAAAGAGAAGGCCCATTTTTGCTAAAGCAAGAGTTGGGAGGAAAACGTGCAGAATCATATGTGCTCAGAGAGAAATACAGGCCCCGAGTGCTCATGGCATCCAAGTAAAAGGCCAGTGCAGGAGACAGAGAAGAGAGACAAAGGCATAGTTATCCACAAAGCAGCTACACGTAGAAAGGCCTAGAAGCTTGCAAATAATATAGTTACAGGAAAGGCACGTATTTCAAATCCACGTTAATGAGGAAAGGGAGTTTCTGGACAGGAATGTAAAAGCTTTGATGCTAGAAGGTCAGCAGCTGTGTGAAGGAGGTCAGACAGTCGGGGAGAGCTCCAAGCCTGGAGTTAGGAAAGGAGGAGCTACAGACAGCCTTTAGAACGTGAGATAAAGGTATTGCTGTTTTTCAATAAATGTGCACGTGATAGATATGTAACCTTCGCTTTTCTGCAAATGTGTAATTAGACGCTTTCTCATGAGAAATGCGGCTTTATGCTGACGAAAGCAGTGACACAATGTACCACGTGAGCGCTTAGATCAAAATGCATGACAAGTGATAAGATGCATTCAAGGTAGCAGAAGTATATAAAAAGGGCTGCTTGAGTTGATGATTTTGAGAACAGTTTCAGACTTAGAGCTGTGCTGTCCTCCCGGCCGTTATTCATAAAGGCTCATATTACTTGCCAAACTGAATCCTGTCTTTCTTTATCCGGGACCTGCCAACAACACCCGCACGGGCAAGTGTGCGCTAAAAAGGGCTTGCGATGCGTCAAATTCAGTCACGAGCGAGACCTTGCGTCGTTTCTCCTTTTGTCGGGTCGGGCCGCGTTGTTTCTTATCTCTTTAGGAGAGCTATGCGTTGATCCCGTCAGCACTCTCGGGTCTGGGAAGGCCTTGCGTTGTTTTTACACGCCCAGCGGTACTTGCGTCGGAAATCAGGCGGCACGATGATCTGAAAACCACCACAGTGCGGGTTGCGATCTCACCAGCCTCCGTCAGCGATGCTGTGCGTCGTTTCTCCAGCTCCGTGCATTAACAGGCGAGCGTCGATTTTTAGCCAAGAAGCCGGCGGCGCGCCGTTTCTTCAGCTGCAGCTAAGAGTTGCGTCAACCTTTTCCCCGCACAGCGTTCTGTGTGTTGATTTCTTCCTCTTAGGCTGCCAGCTTCTCCTTTCAGGGTCCCTGGAACTGGATGGGCACCACAGGGCAGAGTAGGAGTCTCTTCAGAGACTCCAGGTGCTGGCAGAGAGAAGTCTTTGCTGTCCCTGAGACTTCAAACAATAGGAGGGAAGCTCTAAATCAAGACCTTAGAGATCTTCACAAGATGGAAGGCACACAAAGACCAGTCTTTGCCCTCTTACTCTAGCAGAAGCAGCAACTGCAGGATAGCTCCACAAAGCACAGTCACAGGCAGGCAGGGCAGCTCTTCTTCCTCAGCTCTTCAGCTCCTCTATAGGAAGAGGTTCCTCTTGGTTTCCAGAAGTGTTCTAAAGTCTGGTTTTTTAGTGCCCTTCTTATACCCAATTTCTCCTTGGAAGTAGGCCTACTTGAAAGTAAAGTCTCTCTTGAATGTGAAATCCTGCCTTGCCCAGGCCAGGCCCCAGACACTCACCAGGGTGTTGGAGTCTGCATTGTGTGAGGGCAGGCACAGCCCTTTCAGGTGTGAGTGACCACTCCTCCCCTCCCTCCTAGCACAGATGGCTCATCAGGAAATGTAGACTACACCCCAGCTCCCTTTGTGTCACTGTCTAGTGTGAGGTGCAAGAAGCCCAACTGTCAAACTTACCCAGACAGGGAAAACAAAAACAGGCAGAGTCACAGAAATGGTATAAGCAAGAAAATGCTCACTTTCTAAAAGTGGCATTTTCAACCACACAGTCTTAAAATCATCTTTACTAAAAGATGTATTTTTGAATTGTGAGCTCAGAGATCCCAAACTCCACATGTCCATCCGCTCCCAAAGGGGATCTACACTTTATTCAGATTTAAAGGTAGCCCCCATGTTAACCTATGAGGGGGACAGGCCTTGCAACAGTGAAAAACAAATTTGGCAATATTTCACTGTCAGGACATATAAAACATATTACTATATGTCCTACCTTAACCATACACTGCACCCTGCCCTTGGGGCTACCTAGAGCCTTCCCTAGGGGTGTCTGACATGTAAGAAAAGTGAAGGTTTAGGCCTGGAAAGAGGGTACACTTGCCAAGTCGAATTTACAGTGAAAACTACATACAGACACTGCAGTGGCAGGTCTGAGACATGATTACAGAGCTACTCATGTGGGTGGCACAACCAGTGCTGCAGGCCCACTAGTAGCATTTGATTTGTAGGCCCTGGGCACCTCTAGGGCACTTTACAGTGGCAACTAACCACTCAAAATTCCTATAACAGTTAACTACTGTCCAAATGTTATTGTCTGATTGCGGGAAGTATCAAAAGTATCAGGGCATGCACATCTTTTATTACGATACAGAGAACCTGAGGAGACACGAAAAAATGGGCAAATGCATATGAACCAATTTTATCAAATACTGGGTAAAAATGTGTAAGAGTCATTCAGTACACATACCAAACATGTACAACATTGTTTGCGTATCATGTGTTTGATTATCATCGTGTAGATACCTGGAGGTTCTATTTCATGGCCTTCGTGATGAAGCCTCCGGTGTACTTGAGACTCACTCAGAGTCATGGTGCAAGGGTGCCTGCATTATATACAACAAAGTGTGGCTCCGATGTGTGCTCTGGCAAGCAAATACACACTCCTGAGAAGCATTGTATAAATGATGATGTGTGCAGCCAAATGCAGACTTGAGATGAAGTGTGCATTGAGAAAGTGGTCAAATATAAATACTCTTATTATTGTTTACAAGAGTCAGCCAGAGTTAACACATCACATTTCCTTACAGTTTCTTGAGGTTACATAAATGAAAGCTACCCCAGTCATCTTTTGAAGGAGATAACTGACATACACATATCCATGTAATAGCTACCTGACACTGACTAAATTAAGTCAGCAAAGATTGGTGCCTTTTGTGACTGCAAATGGGATATGCAACATAGAGGCACGCCACTTGGATTGTATCACCTTACCCTCTTTCACATATGTGTATGTGAAACTTTGTGCCCCTCGCACAATGCAATCCCTCAGGACTGACTCAGGACCATGTGTCCTCTATGAAATCTATACATCATCATTATTGAGAATGTTAGATCTGACAGTCTTAGGGTTGTCACCCCTTACTTTTTGCCTGCCTCCCTCCACTTATTAGGTACTGTTTTTGCTGGTTTTAAGACACTGCACACTTTACCACTGCTAACCAGTGCTAAAGTGCATATGCTCTCTCCCTTTTAAACATGGCAACATTGGATCATACCCAATTGGGATATTTAACTTACTTATAAGTCCCTAGTAGAGTGCACTAGATATGCCCAGGGCCTGTAGATTAAATGCTACTAGTGGGCCTACAGCACTGATTGTGCCACCCACTTAAGTAGATCCTTATTCTTGTCTCAGGCCTGCCATTGCAGGGCATGTGTGTGCAGTTTTACTGCCAATTCGACTTTGCATTCAAAGTACTTGCCAAGTCTAAAACTCCCCTTTTTATAAATATGTGACCCCTAAGGTATGCCCTAGGTAACCCACAGGGCAGGGTGCTGTGTAGGCAAAAGGCTGGACATGTACCGGTTTAGCTTACATGTCTTGGTAGTGTAAAACTCCTAAATTCATTTTTACACTGCTGTGAGGCCTGCTCCCTTCATAGGCTAACATTGGGGCTACTCTCATATACTGTTTGAGTGGAAGCCGTTGATCTGAAAGGAGTAGGAAGGTCATATTTAGTATGGCCAGAATGGTGTTACAAAATCCCGCTGACTGGTGAAGTTGGATTCAATATTACTATTTTAGAAATGCCACTTTTGGAAAGTGAGCATTTCTCTACACTTAACTCCTTCTGTGCCTTCCAATCCACGTCTGGATAAGTTATGTTGACAGGTCCTTTGTGCATTCGCTTTGACACACCCCAAACACAGGATACTCAGCCTCACTTGCATACCTCTGCATTTGGAATGGGTCTTCCTGGGCTGGGAGGGTGGAGGGCCTTTCAAAGGACAGTAGCCTGTCCTCACACAAAGGACTGCTACACCCCCTACTGGGACCATGGAAGACAGGCTTGAACTGAAAGGGGACCTTGTGCACTTCTAAGCCACTCTTTGAAGTCTCCCCCACTTCAAAGACACATTTGGGTATTTAAACAGGTCCTCTGCCCCTACCAACTCAGACACTACTGAAGTAGACACTCTACTACATCAAGACACTTCCTGAAGAAGAGAACCTGAACCAGAACTTGCATCCTGCCAAGAAGAACTGCCTGGCTGCCCAAAGGACTCAGCTGACTGCTTTCTGTGAAGGACTGCTGCCTTGCTGTTGCCATGCTGCCTTGCTGCTCTCTGGCTGTGGTGAGAAGTGCTCTCCAAGGGCTTGGATAAAGCTTGCCTCCTGTTCGCTGAAGTCTCAGGACCAAAAAGACTTCACCTCTATAAGAAGGACTCCTTGTGTGGCGAAAATCGACGCACAGCCTGCCAGAACCAACACACAGCCTGCATCGTAGTGGAAAATTCACCACAACCCGAACCGGAATGATGCAGCCACGACTTCGCAATGAGAATAGCGACACACCGGTAGTGTAGTGACTGGAAATTCGACGCACGGCCTACTGGACCAACGCACAGCGGAGCCGGAACGATGCAGCTCAACTTCCAGAGAGGAATCGATGCAGCACCTTCCATGCGGTAGAAATTTCCACACAACGCCCACCAGATCGACGCAACCCCTGTGACTTTGCCCTGTGAGTGCCAGAAATCCATTCATCATCCCCAGGGCGTTCAAAAACCCCGCAAACTGAAGAGGATCCACAACTGAGCATCAGAAATCGACGCACAGCCATACCTGCATGAAAACTAAGTGATGCATCGCCGTGTGCGGCCCGAGAAACTGACGCACACCTCCCTGTTTTCCACGCATCTCCTCTTCTGCGGTTCTTTGCGGAGATTTTGAACGTGAACCGGGTACTTTTATTGCATTTAAAAGCCTAAAGACACTTTGGGCCTCATTCTGACCCTGGCGGCCGGCTGAAGCACCGCCAACAGGCTGGCGGTGCTTCATTTTTTATTCCGAAGCCGCGGTCGCCCAGCCGGGTCTGGCGGTTTTCCGCCGGATTTCCCCCGGCCGGGGGAATCCTCCGCCATGGGGATTCCGACCCCCTTCCCGCCAGCCTGTTTCTGGTGGTTTTCACCGCCAGAAACAGGATGGCGGGAACGGGTGTCATGGGGCCCCTGGGGGCCCCTGCACTGCCCATGCCACTGGCATGGGCAGTGCAGGGGCCCCCTAACAGGGCCCCATAAAGATTTTCACTGTCTGCTTAGCAGACAGTGAAAATCGTGACGGGTGCAACTGCACCCGTCGCACCCCTGCAACTCCGCCGGCTCCATTCGGAGCCGGCTTCCTTGTTGCAGGGCGTTTCCCGCTGGGCCGGCGGGCGCTCTTTTGGTGGTCGCCCGCCGGCCCAGCGGGAAAGCCAGAAGCCATCCGCGGTCTTCTGACCGCAGAGCGGCCATTTGGCGGTTCCTGCCAGGCGGGCGGCTCCCGCCGCCCGTCAGGGTCAGAATGACCCTCTTTATTTTACTTTTACAGTGAAATCTCAACAAATAATTACTGCATTTTAATCGTTTTGACCTGCATCTTATCAGATAAATATTATATATTTTTCTAAACACTGTGTGGTGTATTTTTGTGGTGCTATACTGTGTTGTTGCATGACTTATTGCACAAATACTTTACACATTTCCTTCTAAGTTAAGCCTGACTGCTCAGTGCCAAGCTACCAGAGGGTGGGCACAGGATAATTTGGATTGTGTGTGACTTATCCTGACTAGAATGAGGGTCCTTGCTTGAACAGGGGGGGTAACCTGACTGCCAACCAAAGACCCCATTTCTAACATTGGTGATCAGCGTTGAGGATAGGACTTGTATTTGTGCAGTGACATACAATAGGTAAGTGTTCAGTGCCTACCCACAGTGGAAGGTCAACTTGATTTTTTATCTTTTTCTGCAATTTCATTTGTACCTGACATTTTTAAACTAAAATACTCATTCAACATGTCTCTGGCTGGGTCTGAAGCAGGAGATGAAGATTTTCATCTGGCATGCTAGGGACCTACACTGTTGAACAGCTGAAGGGGTTCTGCAGGGATTTGGGGGTACCGACCCAGAAAGCCTCCAGAAAGTAAGAATTCCAAATGGTGCTGAGGGCCTGGGCAGAAGCCCATTCTGATGAGAATATTGAGGAGGAGGGTCCAGAGGATGGCTTCTCAGAGGATTTTTTGCCATCAGTGGAGGATGTTACCACTGCAATTGTGCCCCCTGCCAAACCTGGGAGCAATGTCTCTGATCAGGGCCTGACCGCAGAGGAAAGGAGAGAGGAGAGGGAATTTCAATTGCAAATGGCAAAGTTAAAAATTGATGCTCAACAGGAGGAAACGAGGGCAGAGAGAGAAGCACAAGCAACTGAGAGAGCCTTGGCTGAAAAGAAACGTTTGTTGGCATATGAACTGAGTCTCAAGGAGCTGGAGATCAAGGTAAGAGTCCAGCAGTGATGGTGACAGCATACATGCAGGACCTGTTGGGGAGAGAAAGGTTTGTATACCCAATAATGTGGTGCCAAGTTATGTGGTGGGAGATGACATTGACAAGTAGTTGGCTGCCTATGAAGTTGCACGAAGGGCTCATGGGACCTCTGAGGAGCAATGGGGTTGCGGCCTTGTGGTTTTATGTACCAGCAGTGGGGAGGGACACACTCCTCACACTAGATCCACATGATCAGAATGTCTATGCACCCATGAGGGCAGCTTTACTTGCCACGTTTGGGTTGACAGCTGAAAAATACCGTCAGAGGTTTAGGGACAGCACCAAACTTTCCACACAAACTTGGGTAGACTGTTTTGATTTCTCCAATAAGGCACTGAAAGGATGGGTGCGGGCAGCAAAGTAAATGATTACGAAGGATTATATGATTTGATTCTGAGAGAGCATATGTAGACAGTAAGCGGACTGATCCCAGGAAGCTTGCTGAGGAGGCGGACCTCTGGGTTAGCACCAGAGTGTCCAAAAAGGAATCTGGGCGGGACACCCATCTGGGGGGTCAGGGTTCCCAACAGAAGAAAGAGGGGGGGGGGAACTTAAAGATAAGGTAGTCTCAAAAGCCCCCCAAAACAATTCCCAAGGGGAGGGTGGTGACCATTCCTCGTCTAAGTTGGGAAGAAACCAGGGTACTTTGATAAGAAGATAGGGAGGTTCATCCCCAAATGCTTAGAATGCTACCAGCATGGAGAGCACAGCCCATCACTGGAGGGCAGACACCTTGGTTGGCTAGTGTAGTGCTCGGTGGGGAGACAGTCCCAGCTAGCTTTGGGGGACAGATAGAGGTGTCCCTGGGAGATAAGGAGATAGTGTCAAAAGCCCACCTGCCTGCCAATACTTCCAAGTATAGGCAGTGGGTCACCATTGATGGGCAAAGGGTCTAGGCTCTGCGTGACACAGGCGCCAGTATGACTTCTGTCAAGAGTCAGCTGGTGTCAGCAGAGCAGATAGTCCCTAATACATTCCACCAGGTTATAGTCGCTGACGATCATGAGAGTCACCTACTGGTGGCTCTGGTTCCCTTTGAGTGGGGGGGGTCTCTGGTACTCTAAAAGTATATGCCTGTAGATTGTCTGTTAGGCAATGATCTTAAGCATACTGCCTGGAATGAGGTAGCGCTCAGATACCACCTGGAGATGTTAGGTTTGCTGAGTGGGTCTGCATGACCACAAGTACCATGGCTGCCTGGGAAGAAAGTCAAGGGTGTCTGGAGCCTGGAACAATGGCCCAGACAGCTGCACAGAGGAAGGGCAAGAGGCGCAGGAAACCTGCCCCAGATATTCCCCCAGTGGTGGACGGGGTCCCAGAGGAGGGGACCCCTGAGCCAACTGGAGAGGATATTGCTGACCTGGGCAACCTGCCTGAACTTGCTGGCTGGCAAGTAGAGGGTGGGCCAACCAGGGCAGAATTCTGCAAGGTGCAAAAAGAATGCCCCACCCTTGAGGGTCTGAGGCAACAGGCCGCAGCCCAAGCAGCTGGTGAAGCCTCTGGCGATCACCATATCTACTGGGAGAAAGATCTCCTTTACAGTGAGCCTAAGGTTCCAGCCATTGGGGCAGCACGTGTGCTAGTGGTCCCTCATTGCTCATGACCTTCCCCTGGCAGGACATTTGGGTCAAGTCAAGACCTTTGCCAGGCTGGTCACCCACTTCCATTGGCTTAGAATGCGGGTAGCCTCAGATAATTTCTGCAGGGCCTGCCCCACCTGCCAGGCTAGTGGGAAGACAGGGAAAAGGTTTAAGGAGGCCAGGCCCCTGATCCCATTCCCCGTCATTGGCACCCCCTTTGAAAGGGTGGGCATCGACATCATTGGTCCCTTGGACATTGGTTATCTGGAAAGGGGATGAGACACAAGTGGTGACATTTTTAGAGTGGTTAAACAGACAGGACCAGTTCTTTAAATTCACTCACACAATGAGAAAGGAACATTTGGTCTTCCTGGATTTAAACATTATAGCCACCAATGGTGCTCTTAAAACAACCACTGATGAAAAACCAACAGCCAAAAACTGTTCACTCCTGCTTGATAGTGCTCACCCCTGCCATTTGAGAGAGTACCTACCGTTTGGACAATTTCTCAGATTAAGAAGGAATTGCTCAGAGATATCAGACTACAAAAAACAAGACCAGAGTCTAGCACCTAAACTGGAGGGTAGGAAATACTCCCCAAGAATAATCAACCGAGCTATGAAGTGAGCTCGCAATAACAACAGAGAACAGAGAAGTCCTTCTGGACACCCCTCCCCAAAAAGAGAAGGAGGAAAGACCGATATGTGTCACAACTTTTAACATAGCCTCCAATCAAGGAAGCAAGATCATCAACAAACATTGGTGCATCCTCAATAGTGACTCAGTAAATATTCCCAAACCCATGTTTTCCAATAAATGGGGAAAGAGTCTTGGAGACAAGCTTGTAAACACCCGTCCATGTCATCTTCGTAGTAGTCATCTTCGTAGTAAATCTGAAGATATCAACTAACTACCACTACCCAATGGGCATTATCCATGTGGGAACTGTAGTGTGTGCCATCTAACAAAGGTCACTAAACAGGTCACCTTTAATGACAGCACAACATGCGACTTCCAATTGTAACAGTCAGTGAGCAGTATACATGATCACTTGTCCATGCAACCTACATTATGTGGGGATTACCACCCGCAAGGTTAAGACTCGCATCTACGAACACCATCGTAACCTGAGATGGGGACTGGCTACGACTACCTTGGAGCAGTTGACGAAGTATTAACATCACATTAATAATTAGTAGGATATACATCCCCTGAAATTAATGGAATGCATAGGCAGCACAGAAGGTCCTATGTCTATCTCATTCCTTTACATTACATAGTGCCACAAAGAGCAAACCCTCAACAATAAATATCCACTCACATATACGTCACCGTCACAGTAAGAGGGAACAAGTAACCCTTCGTTAAACACAACAAAGAAACTCCCAAATAATTATCAAAACGATATGGGAATCCCCAGTTCTGTCTCTGTAAGCCCATGAAGCCCCAATGACCTCCGTGCAATTACAGGCACCCACAAGGGATACCTACTTTTAGGGTCTTCGCAGGCTCCACTATGTTCCATGGGAGGCCACCATCTTGGGGAAGTTAGCGGTCTAGTGCTGCAGGCTTTAGCATGCTGAGATGCATGAGCTGTTGGACATTTAAACTCCACTCCCATGTGAGAATTCAAGTTTCAGACCCTGGGGAGATGGCATTAGGTACAGAGTGGGAGTGTTGCTTTGATGAAGTAAGTGTCTTTTGAACATTGTTTACATGGCGCTATAGTTACGGTAAGATGAATTGATTTTAAAACTTTGCCAAATCTTAAGAGTGTGACTACAAGCAAACACCCCTCCCGAAGGAGCTAAGATATAAGAATCCACATACTACAGAGTGGGTTATGTATGCACCACATGTGTGCTGCTTGGTGTGTTTCACATGTTCACATGTTTAAAAGTTTTAAATGTAGTATTTGTTGTACTGTTGATTGTGAGAGTACTTTAGTCTCTCAATCCTGATATTCACGAGCGTGATTTCCCACAAGTGGGGTGCAGTGTGCAAACAGGTGGCACCACACCCACAAACAACATATATAGCGGCCCATTACAAATGGGGGCTATGATAACTCTGCCTCTCTTGTATTTCCCAAGGTATCAATGACGGACACCATAAACAATAGGTATCATCTTATGACACCACATTAGTAAGGTTAATTGCACCATGTCACAGAGCATGTGTTATTTATGCTTTCATTAGAGGTAGTCAAACAAGCAGTGGCACCAGGCAGTCCACCTTTGTCCTGAAGAAGAGCCTAGGGCTAAGGCTCCGAAACATATAGACTAGGTAGTCAGGCATCCCTCTCTTCCACAGCCCCTTTTTAATCATACTGCCTCCAAGAGATTTAGTAAATCATTGGCATTACTAGGACACAGATATTTTTAACTCACCCAAGACCCCACAACTCCTATCCCCCCTCTGATTCACATTGATGAGACTACATCAGTGCTCCTGCATATCCCGTAGGTTGTAGCACGCCCCACTCCATAGCTGAATGGGAAGAAACCCAATGATGAAGCATACCACCAAGGGGTAACCCTGGTGGGTGAGTGTTTTTCTAACAGGAAAATCCTTTTTCCTATCCATCCTGTGGTAGTTCTTTTAGCTGGGCCTCTTTTGTAATATTATATAGGATATAAGGAGGACAGAACTAGCCCCACAGCCTCCTTCTCCCTCTTTGTTTTTGCTTATTGGGACTGAGGCAAATAGGGACTCCCTCTAGGGTGCCCACAATGATCTCCATCCCCACCTGGACCTCATCCATCAGCTGCTGATGGACTCCTACCACTTGACTTTGGAAGACATCCTGGGGGTCCTTAGAGGCCAGAACTGGGGTTAGGCAAGTAGATGGGGCATGCCATGGGGTAGCAAGGTCCTCTGGAGATCCAGAAACACTGTTATCCCTTGCTGTGATAAGAGAATGTGTTCCAGTGGAGTCCTGGAGTTGCTGGAAAGTGTCACCGTCCATAGGGGCCATGATGTCCTCCTCAAAAGGTTGGTCATCCAGGACAGGCTGCTGGCCAGGAGTTGTTGTTCTCCCTCTGCAATGTAATAGCAATATGTTACTGCTGATCTATGCTAGATGTTGACATGAGTAATGTTTCTGACATCCAGAGTTTATTTTCATTCACTTTTAATTAAACATTGATGTGTAAGACATATCTTACTTGTTGGAAAAAAGGCAAAGTTGCATTATAGTTGCCTTTTGAAAGGTAATATATTTCCATTTATTTACATGTCTAAGGTGTAAGAAGGGTGACATTCTGTGTCATAACAGTCATAGAAACATAGTTTTACAGATTGCTGCCTACCCTACCTCTGAGGGTGAGTTTGGGTACCGTACACATCTGCATAGTGGATTATCATCTTTTTTACTTGAAGACATTACTCATTAATGTTTCACTTATTGACACCACCACTATTGTGCAAATTGCACAAAGTCAGCAGGGTACCTGCATCTCCTCTAGCCACTACTTAGCCCACATTTCCGGGGACAGTGCTATTGTTTGTTTCTTGTAATAGGTTTTATCCTGCAGTCTTCCTAAACACAGTACACCACTCAGTGTGCCATGTTGTCCTGCCTTACATTCAAAATGTGCAATCATGTGGCCATAGGCTCATATTTGATGCACCTTCACATAACTCTACCCACCTAGCAAGCTGACAACAGTTCAAGAATGTGTAATGGTATGTACATATGATAGGTTTACCTATTTGTGTAAACACGTCATTACACACATAGTTGTCACAATAGTTCAGAAGAGCAGGCACTATGTTAAAACTCCGTGAGGCTATGCCAAATCCATCTAAGAAATGTTCAAATATTGACACACACCATTTTGTCATTGCAAGAGTTTGTTACCTGAAGAGTACCACACTTCTCTTAACTAAGCCCCACTCACTCATACCTGTACATTTGTCCTCTGACACTCCTCATTTAGATGCAAAGACTCAAATTACTGTCACGCACTGATGTCACCCGGGTCATACATGGACTCTCATTTGAACACAACACCAGCATTAAAGGTAATCATATGCAAGTATGAAAGATGATTCACTTCCTCCTGCTTTGCTTTATGTGTCATAGTCATAGTCAGGCATTTCTTTGTGCAGCTACCACACTTGATACATCTTCACATAGGTCCACATTCAGTGTATGATGTAGGACACCCATGCCCTTTTCTATTCCCTTTTTGATGGCATCCCTTCACAACTGTTACAACATGTGTGAGACAATCAGACACAGTAGTGAGTGAGTGTGGCTGAGGATTAGGTCTGGGTGGAGTTTGCAGAGTTCTGCAGAGAATTCTGCAAGCAGAAGAGAGCATTAGGTCATGCCGTTTGCCCTGCTTTTAGCGCTGGGTATTTGCCCTGCACTGAAAATCAGTGCAAACGGCACCACCTGCTTCTTTTGTGCCATCCGTAACAACTCGCGTTGAGAAATCTGGCAGGGAGGTTGTCAAAGTTTTTCTGTGTAAGATTTTCGTAAGTCACCAACTTACCACTGATGAGTGCAAATGAGGAAAAAAATTCTGCTCTGCAGAATTTTTCAGAAGTCCACACTCTAAGCGTAGCATGGAATGGAAAAAAACTCTGCAAACCCCGTGAGCATAGCGGAGGTCACTGTCCACCCCTGCTAAGGATACCTTGTGGTACACATGCCACAACTCACAACTCACCTTCTTGAAATACAACGTTCCCCCATTCAGACACAGTGCCAGATCCATGTAGTCAGTCACACCTACATTTCACTACACTACCGGGGGCACACCAGGCTCAAACACCATCTATTATTCCACAAAACACTCATGTTCTGTTGGTGTTCCTCACTTGCATTCACCACCACCCCAAGACTAAATTTGTATTTGACAGGATGTAATGTGGTCTCAACCATGTCAGACAGTATCTGTGTACTCCCACCTTACACATCATGACTGCATGCAATGCAGTTTCATGCTAGTGACTGTACATACAGCTATTCGCATGAGTCTACATGATGCAACTTCATATACACCATTGCTGAAGCCAATCTCAGGTGATCCAACACCATTCACATCCATTGCTTTACAGTCATGATTTAACAGCAAGGGCCCAAAAATACACACAGTTGGACATATTTATGAGAGACTTGTTCCACCTGAGCATAACTTTTTTTGACATTCCGGTGGTGCAAGTCTCTGCTCTGGATCTGGAAGAGGCCTCATCCTCTGGATGCTCATCCTCTCTTCTGGGGCCACAAGCAGGAGTATGACATGCTAGTGACTGTACATATAGCTATTCGCATGAGTCTACATGATGCAACTTCATATACACCATTGCTGAAGCCAATCTCAGGTGATCCAACATAATTCACATCCATTGCTTTACAGTCATGATTTAACAGCAAGGGCCCAAAAATACACACAGTGGGACATATTTATGAGAGACTTGTTCCACCGGAGCATAACTTTTTTTGACATTCCGGTGGTGCAAGTCTCTCAACCATATCTATGTGGCTATTGCATGGCTTTGAATGGCCTCATGGATATGGAGTAGGACAAAGCAGCACAAGTTTTTGTGTTGCCTTACTTTGCACCGGGTAGGTGTGCCATTGCTGTGGGAGTGATTTTTCCAAAACAACACCCATGGGTTTTGAGGCTGCCACAGATTTAATGATTCATGTAAACCTGGAACTGCAGCAAAATCTTATGCCTCCCTCAAACAGTTGTTTTGAGGAAAAAAAATGTTAATTTCTCTTAATTTTTTCTTGCACATAACAATCCTGCATGCAACGCAGGTAACGTTGCACCAGGGTGGAATGGCACCTGATTTAGAGGTAAGTAGCCATATGTCTGCCAGTGCAGGGGGAATGGACAGGAATGCTGTGTATCATATTGGCATAGAGCAGTGCAGCAAGAAGACATGCAGTGCTTCCCTACTGTGATTCCCTAAAAATAAGCCTCAGTAAACTCATGTTGAAAGCGAGCAGCATTGTCCAGGTCAGGTTGGGCAGTGTTCAAGTGTCCATGTATAATGTGCAGTTCCAGTCCAGGTATGTTTGTTTTGTATTATAGGACTTGTAATCCTGGCCACTCGTTATATGTTCCACAAAATCCATCCAGGACTGTTGGGAAACTTCTGACTGTTCCTAAACTTCTGCCTATGCCCTTGAGGAGTGAGACCGTACTTCCTGATAAGGGTGTCCTTCATCAGGGGGTACCTCACCCTGTCTCCCTTTCCCGGGCCCACAGTGCATCCCTACCTATACCGGGAATGTGTCTCCAGAGACTGGATGCCCAGTCTTTCCAGGGACCCTGTGTATCTCTAGGGCGACCTCATAAGCCTCAAACCATTTGTCAACATCATCCCCCACAAAAAAGTTATGCACCAGATCCTTAGAAATGTGGACCTCCATGTCTTCACAGGGCACCTGGGTTTTGCTGCCGCTTTTGTTGCTATAGTCTAAGGCTTGTTTGGTTTGATGTCCAGTTCTTTAAGACTCACTTTGTGAGCCAATACTAGTTTTCTTTCAGTTAAGTCCCCTTCAGCCTCAGCTTTCTACTTCTCCAGGGCCAGCCTCTGTTCCTCCAGTGCCATGCCAGCCTCAGCCTTCTCCTTTGCCAACACTCAGTTTGCTTCAGGTTTTCTCTCCTCTGCAGCCTCCCATGCAGCTGCCTCCTCAATTTTCAGTTTGGCCATCTTCAGCCTGAATTCCCTTTCTGTTCCTCTGTCATCTAGCTCCTCTGGGGACAGGTTGCAGGAGGAGATACTGCTCTCTGCTCTGGATCTGGAAGAGGCCTCATCCTCTGGATGCTCATCCTCTCTTCTGGGGCCACAAGCAGGAGTATGACATCCTCCGCTACCATTTCCTCCTTCTGGCTATCAGCAAAGTCCACATCCTCATCCTCCTGTGCTGTAAACTAAAATAGATTGGTCCCCTCCTAGGTCCTGAGGGCCTTCTCAAGCTCCTGCTTCATGGAGATCTTGTTTGCTGGAAAGTCCCTCTGCCTGCAGAATCCTTTGAGCTCAGTCACAGTGTAGATCTTCAGGTTGTTGAGCTTACACTCCATGCATGCTGTTGGCAGAGATACAGATGCACGAAGTCAGGTAGAATGAAAATTAATTTGGAGAAAAAAAACAGTCGAAACCAATCATAGAGAATTGAAAAAGGTTGAATATGGAATCAAAGTGTTTACATGGAATTTTAATGTTACACAAAATCACTGAGTGGCACTGCACAAACACCACCACTGTATCCCACCATTGAGCACCATTGAGCACCAATGTAAGAAATTAGGTTTTGATTAAGGGGTGTGAAAACTGTTCTCAAGCGACAACCATAATCATTGTCAGGGTGATCTACGAAAATCACCAAATTAACCTGTGCTTAACCTTCTTGTAGCTTGGCACAAAAGCAGCCAGGCTCAATGTACAAGAACTGTGCTAAGTGTTTTTGCAGCACACAAATAGTAATAAATTGAAAACACAACACAAGAGAAATCCCTAGTCAGTTTAGATAAATAGAATAAAATGAGATCAACATTCTAAAAACCCAATCAGTAAACCAGGGATATTCAGTGTGTCAAAGGATTAAGTAAAAATCAAGAAGCACACTAGACCAAGACAAAGTCGCAAGTTCAGGATGACCATGATGGAGCGAAGAATGGATACAGGGACCAGATTAGTACAGCTGAAATAGTTACCTTCTCAAAGTCCAGCACTCAGATTTAAAAACTTCAGGCTGTTTCTAGAGGAGCTTAACTGATGCCAGGCAAAGGTCCAGGACCTGGGAAGCACCTCTTGGGGACTTACCTCTTAGGCACTTACTCCAGCAGAGGCCGAGCTCAGGCAGATCCATCTGCAGGTTCAGGCAAGTCTAGGCAGGGCCAGTCGCAACAGGTCACTTGAGCAGTTGCAGGGAGAGTTGTTTTGTTCCTATAGCTCAGAAGAGGAGGTCAGTCAGCTGACCCTTGTAGTCACTGTGGCTGGTAGTCCTGGGATCAAGAAGCAATGCAGGACTCAAGCAGCAGAGTAGTCCTCTAGGGGGTCCAGACTGACTTCAAACATCAAGGTAGTCTTCTGGTAGCAGCTGGCCATCCTCTGAGGTACAAATGAGGCCTCAAGCAGCAGGGAAGTCCTCCAAAGTACCCAGCAGCCCTTGTAGGGATGCTCCTCACGTCCAGGAGTGAACTGATGAATCTGTCAGGAGGTCCAAAATGTATACCTGGTGCCACCCTTTGAATCAGAAGAAAATTCAAGCCCGCCCCATGGCTGATTCTGAACAGTTTTGTGCTTCCCCTTTGTTACCCTGCCCAGTCTCCAAAAGGTCAAGGGTGGCAAAAGGCTGGTGTCATGTACCTTTGTGAGTTTGCTTCACTTCTAGTCTAGTATTTATAATCTAATGACAAGCCAATGGAACCATACATAAGCATGACCTATCTTTTTATTGAGTCATCACAGCCTATTATTCTGCATAGCATCTTTGGTTTACTTTTCTCAAACTATGGCAAATTAGATATAAAACGTTCTTTTCATCATGCTTCAGTCTTTAAGTTTTCTAACGTAGATAATGTTTACATTATGAGGTGACAATGCTATTCAGTAAGTGAGACCTGCATTTTGTTTGTGTGAGAAAACACTCCCCTTTGCCTGGTCACCCTCACTTTTTGCTGAATGTTATTGATGGATGTACACTGGGGCATTACTGTCCAGTGGCAAGTGTGTGTGCTGTGACCCTAGTCCCTGATTGGCTTACTTTTCTTTCATATAAGTGCATACTATATGGTGTAAAAAGTGCACCTATGGTATAGAAAGTCAAATTTAATTGTCACCAGTGGGCTGCAGCTCTTATTGTGCCATTCATTAGTGTGACAGGAAAAACATGGCTTCAGGCTTATCAGTGTAGCCTTACAGCTTCAGTTTAAACCTGCAACTAAGGTTATGCAGCCCACAAGGTAAGGTGCATGGAATATAATAGGTGAACAAGTTGAAATTTAATGTTATCATGCCCCTGCAGTGACACCCCCCTGGAATGCCTTGGTTTTCCTATGGGAATTCTAAAGTACAGATTAAGACAGATGCCCAGTTAAAATGGGACCAGCCATTGTGAGGTGTCTATAGGGGGTCACAAACCCTCACTGTCCAATCTTTTTATGTGCTGAGTTCTCAGCACCGACTGTTTAGTCATCACAGTCACAAAGATATTACACCTAAAACTACACTTGCAGTTTGTGAATTGGAATAAACAGTAAATTTACATCAAAAGTGTGAGTTCACTTTTGTGAATAAGGCCCTTTGCACTTTAGTTTTAATAACGCATAATTAGTGTATGGCAACTACTTCTATTTCCTTTTGTGTAATTATTGGAAACTGTAGTTAGTTTTTGAGAACAGTGGCTATTAACCAGAGTTTTTCAGAAATGCTATGACAGTCTTTAATGAGTAAGAATATTGACAGCTCCTTCTTCAGTGCTCCTGGACAAACAATGTGTATTTCTCCTTGCTTTGGTGTTGTTGGCATGGTGCATTTTAGCCTCTCAAAGATACATTAGGGTAAGATCTTCATTAGGATGGTGGTCCAGCGGTCCTGAAATATTAGACTTTTTGTTTTACATTGATTCAACTGTGATTATTTCTAAAGATTACCTGGGAACCAATTTATACCTGTGACTGTATCCTCCCCAAAAAATTAAGAACTGAATCAGATAGAAAGGATTTAGGGCCTGATTAAGACTTTGGAGGATAGAATTAGTCCGTCATAAACGTGAGGGGTATCCCGTCCCCCATTACAATTCCATTATATCCCATCATAATCGTAAGCTATGGTGAATGGGACATCTGTCACATGTGTGACAGAGTAACCCATCCGCCAAACTCTAAATCAGGCCCTTAGTTTTTTGGATTTAGAAAGAGCAGCTTTGCACAGTTACATAATTTTAATTTTATCATATAGCTAGCACAAATTTCAATTAATTTCCATTGATGTAAGCCATGTAAAACAACCCAACAAGAGAACTTGCTGCTCTGAGATGCATGTCAGAGGTAGAAGAAATGTGCATTTCTGTTCTCCCCCTGCGCTGGCGCACAGTGTGTTGGAGAATGCAACACATGTTGAAAAGTAAGTATATAGCAATTGGTAACTGAACCAATAACAAAAGAGACTTCGTAAATATACTTCTGAAAATCTATCCCATGGCTGAAATATACTAGTACTGAGAGCCAAAAATAACTATCGAACTCAAACACAGCTCAGAGAACAAATTACTCTCAACACTCGGGGAACAATGTCCTTATGCTAAACTGAATTTTCAGAAGAATATTTACGAAATCTCTTTTGTTATTGTTTCAGATACAATTGCTATATAAATGGAATTTTGGTGTTAAGTCGCTCCGTACACCGGGACCAGGTATGGGAGCTCTGCATCCAGTCTCTTATCTTTGGAGATATATTCTTTGTATTTTCCTTTTTTTGTTTCTGACTCATCCTTTTCTATTGGGATTCTTTTACACACTTGGGTATTGTAAGTAGAGTAGGTGGATCTTGGTTTATTTGTGGTGGTTTTATTTATTTGGTGAACATTCACATCCACGTTTGGATTACAACGGGATCTGGTAACATATACAATGATTCCCTTTTGAAGATTTTGCATTATTGTAATTGTATTTTTGCCTGGATTTTTATTTAGATTCTGATAGATGGTTCAGTACTTACTTGGATGTATGGCCCTGATGAAGGTGGCGTGGGGAATCAAAACTGTATCAGATGGTTGTAAGTCCACCGAAACGTGCGTGGGCAACAGTTATAGCCAAAGTAAGGGCTATGTGTCAATAAAAATACCAAGAAGAGGTCTAAACTGGCAATAGCAACAGCCAAAGTAATGGCAAGGTTCTAAATGCCGACAATTTCGAACAATTAAGTGGATGAATACCAGGATATGAACTTGGATGACCTTCCAGCTATATAAATCAAGGCTACCCCATTATAATAAAGTGGACACATATAATTTTGTTTAGTATAGAGTATATATATATATATATATATATATATATATATATATATATATATATATATACACATTAGTAGCCGGATTAAAGGACTGATCTTTGAGCATAAAATGTGTTTTCGTCATTATATGAGATACATTATGTGCAATGAATTTTGAGTCCTATTTATATGTTCAATTATTATGATGTGATATTTGTTTGTGTGTGACTATCGTGGTCAGCGTGGTCTCATTCTTGGTGTAAATTTGTTATCTTTTGTTGTCTTGTCTACCTGAAGTTATATGTATTTGAAGTCTTAATATTTTAGGGAATTGTTGTTTTTTATTGTCTTGTTTTGAACATATGTGATTAAGTTTATAATTGTTGAAAAAAATATCAAAAACAAATTCATAAATTATGTATAGTTACAATATTTGATATTTTCTGAATTCAATTGGAGAGATACAAGTGTTTCACTCCACTTGGAGCTTTTCCATAGCAGTAAGCTCATGTTAGCTTACTGCTGTAGAGAAGGTATCCAACCAGCTTTCAGCGTTGATTCACTGGTAAAAATCCCAGTTCTAAAAAAGTGACTAAGTCCAAAGGTAGAAAACTTCATCAGACGAAGGCACCAAATTTATCCAGCTAGTAAGGCACCGTCCTTGGGCATACATTTTAAATTTCTCCGGTCTGAGCTTACCCACCAAATTTCAACAGCTTCACTTGGATTACATTTAACAGCAAACTCTCCTCATGGAAGCCATCTGAGATGGAGCACACTGCCTGCGTCATTGAGGATTTTGACTTCCATTTCAGGTTTTAAAGATTGAGCGAAACAAACCTGGTGTCTGTATCTGAACTGCTCTGTACCCCTGTCAGTCTTAACTTGTACCTAGGTACCGGTCAAGTGCAACAAGATGACCATTTTTGGCATTTAACGCTTTTTGTTGCTATTTTAATATAAAACCTCTAAAATGCTTCTCTCTGGTTACCCATATTGGATTTTTGTGTAATTTTTGTTCATTAAAAGATTCTCTATTTTTGGATGTTTTATTGTGTTGTGTTTTAGACTTTTAACTGTTGGTACTTGCTTTACACATTTTCTTAAGTCAAGCTTGCCTGTCCTATTCAGTAGCTAGCAGGGGTTAAGCTCACATTTAAATCACTGAAATCTTTCAATCTTTGCTGTGCCTAACAAGATTAATGACATCATTACTCATGATGGACAAGCATCCACCCCACCTAATAATTCTATTAATCCACTTTTGCACAATATATTCGAGCAGAGCACTTCTATAGCAAATAGCAACTTAACCCTAATAACCATATTGCAGCAAGGAGACATTATTGTATTATTTTTTTTTAAAAACTAGATGTGTAACCAACACATTACGTTATGTTAACCAAATATGTGTATTGTTTCAAAGTGTGGAGTGCGGAGTAATAATTAGAAAAAAGTATCATAATTGTGGGTTGGACAGGAATGCATATAATGATCAACCTTTAAATTGCAGCTATAGCTGGGGTTTCTGTTTAATTTATGATCAACCCCCGAAATTTAGTGCACACTTAATGCCCATCCTCCAATACACAGGTGACAATCCCCTGCTGTATTTCAGTTTTGTTGATCTCCAGAGTTTGCTGTCTGACTTTGAAATTTACAGAAATCCAAATAGCTGGGTGGACTGCACAGGGAAACTAAGGAGCAGATTTAAGAGCTCTTAGTGCTTCCTTGTGCCACATTAGCGCCATTTTCTTTTATGCTAATTTGGCCTAACAAGGCCAAAATCGCCCAGCCAAATTTACAAAATGCATTGCACCACTTTGTAACCCTTTGCATTACATTATGCCTGTACCAAGCATACTGTATGCAAATCTAAGAGATTTCTTTGTGTTATTTTTTTCATCGCTTTTAATGCAGGCTCAGAGCAGGCGTTAAAAGGATGCACACCATTGTGTACAATGGGCCTCAATGGGCTTTAAAGGATTAGTATCACATTTTTTACGCTAATCCTGCAAAGCTCCAAACTAGCATCACAAATGTTTTTGTTTTTTTTAAATCTGTTTATTGAACGCAAACTGCACACATCAATACAATAGCTGTACGTTATTTTGCAATACATTTACACACTTATATAATTTAACACAGCATTACCACTACGAGAGGTGTAAAAAACAAAGGGAGGGAGAGGGGAGTTGGAAGAGGAAAGCGGGGATATCAAAAGGGAAAACTTTAACAGCTAATCTTAATCATGCGAGAGAGTTAAGGGCGTTGTAAAAGGAGAGTGCAGTGATATTAAACATGCAAGCTGTTATGAGGGCTGGTTGCAGTTTACGGGGTCTGGCCAGACAACGACGATATTCTTAACAAATATAGTAATCACTTCAGGGGTGTAAAGGGTGTCTGTGGTGTTAACGGGTTCAGGGGCAGGACTGTTTTACTTGTTGTGATTGTGTGTTACAGGCCTGTATAGGTGTGTGGGGAGTAATTGGGCACAGGTAAGAAATATCTTTCGAGGAAGAGGAAGGATAATAGTAATGAGTGTGTTTAAGGATAAACCGAAGTTGCTGCTGTGCGGTCACAGCCTTAACAGCGTCAGCTCAAGCTGTGGTGTGTAATGAGTCGAGACCTGTTCATGGGGGATACATGTCGTCTCTGGCCTCCATTGCCACCACGAATGTGTCCCAGACCTCCGGGCCAGCTAGGATGAGACCTCTGTGTTGTAGCAAGTGAAGTGTCTGGGCTTCCGCCTGAGAGCGGCTGTGTAAATCCCGTAGCCATATCGCGTGGGAAGGAGCATGTGGAGCTTTCCAATGTATTGCTATCAAGCGTTTATACACCACGAAAGCCAGGTCTATAAACCTGTGCGTGTGTTTGTCTGCTTTAATAAGATGTCTTATGCCGAGTAAGCAGGAATCAGGAGTGGGCACTAGGGTGTGGGATGAGATCTCTACTGTAACCTCCGTCACGCGTTGCCAGGCCGAGTTTATGGAATGGCACTTCCAGACCATATGGTAGAAGTCAGCTGCTGGTGTAGCGCATCTAGGGCATGTTGGTGTTGTATGGGGGTAGATTTTTTGGATGCGGGCTGGTGATAAGTATGCTTGGTGCATATAGTTAAATTGAGTGTATCGTAGGCGAGGATTACGGGATATTGATTTGATTGTTGTGAGAGCAGTGACCCAGGTCTTCTGTGGTAGTGGGGTAGGAAGGACAGCGTCCCAATTCGCCTTTGCGTCTGGCAGTATTGTGCATATTGCTTCAAGCAATGCTTTATATAATGTGGTAATAATACTCTTTGAGCTGCCAATAGTTAGTATAGTGGTGAGCAGCGAGGATTCGGGAGGTTCCGAGTCACCTGTGCCCCAGATCTTGTTAAGCAAAAGCCTTATGGCGTTGAATGTTAGAAAGGCCCCATTTTGCATAGTGCCTGCGGTTACCAGTTCAGCGAAAGTACGCAGCGCGGATCGAGAGTATAAGTCGCCCAGTTGGAGCATGTTCATTTCGCGTGTATCATGGTGTATTGACAGGTTTTGGGTGTCCGGCAGTTGAAGTAGTGGCAGCAGAGGCGAATAGGGGAAAGATGCGGCCTTAGTTTGGACATATCTGCGCCAGCAGAATCGGGCAGCCTCTAGTAATATTAGTCGTGGAGACGTATGGGGGGTACTAGTTAGTATCGAGAGTAGCAGCCTCTGTGATGGTATATGTGTCTGCAACATCCTTCTTTCAGGTGACGGGGTGTCACATAGCCATGTAGACAGCCATGATAATTGGGCGGCTGCATAATATCTTTCGAAGTTAGGCATTCCCAATCCACCCATCTCTTGCGGATGTTGCGTTATTGACAGCGCCACTCTGCGTCTATCTTTACCCCAGAGTAAATCCATTAGTATTGATTGCAGCTTATTAAAAAAGGAACGCGGTAAACACAGCGGGAGAGCTGTAAAATAATATAGAAATCTTGGAAGGATGAGCATTTTGGCTATCGCCACCCGGCCCATCGGAGACAGGGGAAGTGAGCTCCAAAAGGGAATTGAGCCGCGAACGGAGCCGAGGATTCTGTCTATGTTTCCTTCTGTTAGATCCGTGCTAGAGTGATAAATCTGCACACCCAGATATTTGAAGGTTATATGCGACCAGGGCAATTTGTATTGCGGTAGCGACATATGGTGAGCTACCGGGGACGGAGAAATGGGGAATTTGCTTGATTTGGACCAGTTGACGTGCAGTCCGGACGCAGTAGCAAAGGAGTCCAATAACTGCAGGGACTCAGCCATATTGGCTGAGTGATCGCGTAGATATATTAAGGTGTCATCTGCATACATAGATACGATGTGGTGGGTGTTAGCCTCCGGTATACCCCATATGTGTGCATAGCTCCATAATTTAATCGCTAGTGGCTCCATAGCAATAGCGAACAGCAATGGGGATAATGGGCAGCCCTGTCTGGTGCCTCTGCCTATGGGGAATGCTTCAGAGATAACTCGTCCATTTTTGACACGGGCAGTAGGCCTAGAGTAAATCGTCCTGATCCAGTTAATGAAGCCGGCACCAAAGCAGAACGCTTTAAGAGTGTGTAACAGGTAGTTCCAACTAAGTGTGTCGAATGCTTTTTCTTTATCTAAGGATAGGGCCACTGCTGCCGAGTTTGTATAGCTGTGTATTATGTGTAAGAGTCTTCTAATGTTCAGGAAGGTGCTTCTGCCAGGAATAAAGCCTGATTGATCATGGTGTATCAAAGTCGGTAAATAAGGGAGGAGACGGTTTGCGAGTATTTTACCTAATAGTTTGCAGTCTGTATTCAGCAAGGAGAGCGGCCTGTATGATTTAACGTCTAGAGGGTCGCGGCCTATTTTTGGGAGGACGACTATTAGTGCTTCGCACATTGAGTCTGGCAATTGTAATTTATGGTGTGCTTCGTTAAATACTTCTGTTAGTGGGTGTAATAAAAGGGAAGCATGGGAATTGTAATATTCTATCGGTAAACCGTCTGAACCGGGCGTTTTATTGCGTGCTATTTGTGATAATGCAAGGCGCACCTCTTCAATAGTAACGGGGCCATCTAGGGTGGCGGTGTTGTCTAGGATAAGCTGATTTTGGGGGACCAGGCTTAGTGTGTTGATAATATATTGTTCTGGAGGTGATGGAGGAGGCGTGTATAGGGTCCGATAATATGCGAAGAAGGCATCATTTATGTCTGCTTGGGTGTTAACGATTGTGTCAGGATTTAGGCGTATTGCGCCAATGGGTGTTGGTTGCGACGGTTGCCGAGTCAGCCACGCTAATAATCTACCAGATCTGTCACCTTCCGGGTTGTCTAGTCATATAATGTCTGTAATCGTGCTTACCCAATCTGTTGTCTGTCTCCTTGTGAGAAGCCCTAAGCAGATGTAGTGTTGCTAATGCGGGTTCGCTGTTATCGTTTGCGTTTTCCGCGTTGCAGAGCTTTATTTCTAAGTCTTGTAGTTCCTTAATGAGTACCTTTCTGACCCCTACCGTGGCTGATAGGCAGTGACCCCTTATCACCACTTTATGAGCGTCCCATTCTATGGCACGGGATGAGGTTGTATTTTTATTTGATAAAAAGTAATCGGTTAAACTTTTGGAGATATCTTTTTGAAAAGGAGGATCTAGGGGGGCTTCTGGTTGCAAACGCCATGTTGGTATCCGAGTTTGTATATGTCCCCAGGCCAACATTGGGCATAATGGGTTGTGATCTGATATTGTGCGTGCTAAATATTCGGATAAGCATATTTTGTGATTAACGGTGGCGGATACAAAGAATAAATCTATCCTAGTGTGCAGTTTATGGACTGGGGAGAAGTAAGAGTACTTGCGGTGAGTGGGGTGATGCACCCTCCATATATCTCTTAGGGCCAGATGTAGCAAAGGTTTTTACCCATTCTGTGTCTATGGGAAAAAGTGTTCGTGCATATGGCCCTTAGTCCGTTATTTGACGCCCACTGCGCCAGGGATTCTGAAGCACGATTGGCAGGGGCTGCAATGAGTGGGGGAAATGAGCGATCCATGAGAGTGTCTAGGACGCTATTAAAGTCGCCCCCCCATATGCTTTCCAATGTAGGGTCGCTAAAGTTGCCAGTAGTGAGCGTGGATAAAAAGTCGTGCTGGTTCGAGTTTGGGGAGTATAGTGCGACCAGGGCTAATGGGGACCCGTCTAGGGTGCCCTCGAGTATTACATATCTACTGTTTGGATCGCATTGCGTGCGGGAGGAAGTGAACGGGACACTTGGTGCTATCCAGATTGCTACTCCACGAGCAAAGGATGAAGTAGTAGTGGCATATAGTTGCCCCTTCCATTTTGAACGTGTGGTGTCTAGGATGGATTTGGTGAAATGTGTCTCCTGTAGGAATGCTATGTGTATTTGATATCTTGTGAGAAAGGCGTGAACCCTTTGACGTTTCTGAGGATTTGCCATACCCTTAACGTTCCAAGTGAGTGTTTTATATTTTAGTGTTTCAAGGTGTCTATGAGTGGCCATAGTAATTTTGTATGTGTTATATGAACGGGGTTGTGCTTATCTGGCGACCCGGTGTTGACATTATTATGGGACTCAGTCGCTGTGACTTGCCGACAATCAAAGAACAAGCTGTGAGCTGCATTTTTGTTGCTGCGGTTAGCACCCCTTGTGTGTTTGCTGCTGTTTTTATATTTGGCCCGCCTGCTATAACTCCGTGCTCCTAATATAGAGGTGCACACTAAAACAACATACAACAAATAAGCTATTAACATATAAAAAACAATACCGGAAAGATCCAGTGTGAGGTAATTGTCCATATGGTGCAGGGGGGTGCCAGTTGGCGTTGATACAAAGGTATTGTCTTACCCTGCCCGGGTTACGCATATTTTAAGAGGTGAAGTGCACCGGACGGGGTACACCTGTTGACTGCTGGGCCACGTGTAGGAGCCTCAGAGAAGCTGCGATGAAACTCTAGAGCTACAAGTGGGCCAGACTGATCGTACTTCAGATGTCGTCCGCTGTGCGTGGTGTGAGAAGAGGGTCACATGTGGACTCAGCTGAGTCGGAGTTTAGGACTTGTTCCCGTTCGATTTCCGTTTGCGAAGGTGAGGCGGCGGAGGAAGCATTGACAAAGCTGGATGTTGTTCGGAGGAGCCGGGATCGCTCAGATTTTGCCTGCTCAGGTAAGGGTCTGGTTCCCTGTCTCTTGCGTTGCTTTCGGTGCCTCGTGGAGAGAGATCTATTGTCAATTTGAGTGCCTGCGTCCGACGGGTCAGCTAGGCCTTTGGCGTGTAGCCAGGTCCAGGCATCTTCCGGAGTGGTGAAGAAGAAGGAGCGAGAATCATCCTGTACCCGAAGTCTGGCTGGGAACATCAGTGCATATTTGATATCGTGTCTGCGAAGGCATGCCTTAACACTGTAGAAGGAGTTACGTTTTTTTTGCACTTCTGCCGTAAAGTCTGGATAAGCTGTTATCGTGGCATTTTCAAAGCACACTGGGCCTGATTTGTGGAATAGTTTGAGAATGAGGTCTCTGTCCCGATAGTTAAGGAGTCTTATTATAAGAGGGCGTGGTTGCGAACCCGGTGCTGGAGGTCTGCCTGGAATTCTGTGTGCCCTTTCAACTGAGAAGAACTTCGGGATATTGTTTTTAAGGATTGTGTCTATAAGCCATTGCTCAATGAACAGTTCTGCACTTAAGCCCTCAGCACGCTCAGGAAAACCGACCAGGCGTATGTTATTGCGTCGAGACCTGCCTTCTGCATCTTCTGTTCTGCGCTTTAAGAAATCAACTTCTGTTGACAGTTGCGATAGCTGTAGTTGCAGGTCTTCCATAGAGCTAGGCAGGTGCGCTGTGTCTTTTTCAAGTTCGGATACTCTATTGGCTAGAGCGTGTTGATCGGTGCGGAGGATATTGAGGTCCTCTGTTACAGAGCCTATTTTGGCTTCCAAGGTGGTCTTAGTGTCTAGAATGGCTTGCAGGATATTTTCGAATTGTGAAGTATGTGATTGTAAAGTTAGTTCCAGCTTCTGTAATGTTGATTGCGCAATGGCGTGCGCTTCCGGATGAGATGTTGTAGTGTGGTCCATTTTGGTGAGGGGTGCGCGAGTGGTTTTTGGCTTCACCATTTGAGATCTGCAGCAGTGACTGTGAATTTAGTGTTGCGCTTGGGGCCGCTGCGGCATAAGCTTATCAGATCAAGTATTATGGCAAGCCGGACGGGCGGGGCTCGCATCTGGCGATTAAACGGAAAAGGAGCAGCTGGAAGCCTTAACTATCTGCTTGAAGAGGCTGCAGTTGGCGGAGTCGGACGAATAACGCGTTGTGGAGAGGCGTAGAAATGGCGTTTCCAGAACGGCTGGGGGCAATATTTGTGCTGAATGTTTAGGATTACTTGAAAGAAATGCTTAACTTACTGCTGGACTGCAAGTTAGCGAGTTTCGCCAGGGAGCACTATTTGTATTTTAATTTGCGCTGCTTGTGCTCCAGGGATGTGTACGCAGTTTGTTCTGACCCTGCTGCTTCCTTTTTGCGCCTGCTACATTGACTTGGCCAGTTCTAGCCCATTTGGTGCCCCAGGAGGGGCCACAGTGGGGCTTGAGGTGATGTTCTTGCACGAATGTCACCAGTCAGTGCCCCCGATATGCAGCACGTTTAAGGGGAGTGCTTGTGCAGTTTAGTTTACTTTGCTGGCTGGTACAATATTACTGAGGAGCAGGAACTTCGTCCCCACGAGGTCCGAGGCACCTAAGATGGCGGCTGTCAATCCAACGAGTGTACAATTATGCCTTTTGTCCCCCCCAGGCCGCCTCCCACGCCGTCAGTAACGTGCAAATTAATTTCCAGGTGTTCCAGGTATTAGGCATAACTTCAAAACGAAGCCGCTGGGCGCCCGCAGTAGGAGTTTGAGCTGTACTAATATATGCGCTCCGGCACAGCGCTTCCTGGAGCAGAGATGCTTGCGGGAGGACTCGGCCGGCCCTGTGCGTGCCGAGCGGCTCCTCGCAGGCCAGCAGGCGGCACCGGCGCACACAACGGGGTTGCGGCAGCGAGTCCTTACCTCTTTTCAGTGGCGGCTGAGTCCAAGCGCCAGTTCCAGCGAACGCGGCTCCTGGTCGGCTGGGCTAGGAGACCCGCAAGGCAGGTGCCGGCCACGGCCATGTGCTTTCTTTTTCCCCTCACTCCGGAATTGGAGCGTCATGAGCGGCGCGGACTTGAGCGATGGTGCGGCACTTCGGGGTCCCACGAACGGCCTCCTCGCCCTGCTCCAGGGAGGGCTAGGTGCTTAGCGTCAGGATGTTTGTGCGGGCTGGGCGACGGAGCTGCGGTTTATGCTGCCGCTCCGGTCGCCATCTTGGCCACGCCCCTAGCATCACAAATGTTGATGCTAGTTCCCCTAACTACCACCATGGTGTGCTGTATCTAAGTGCTCTAATCTTCAGATAGAAAGATAAAAACTTTGCAAGAAGGCACACGACTGCCAGGAAATCAAAAGAGTGTCCTCAAAACAATATTTAAGTGTTTGCCTACATGAAAGAGTTGGACATTATCAACTATTTTCCTACTTGAATACAAAAGGAGTTTTCTTGAATTTTGTCTAAGCCCGATAGATGAGCTTTGTAGCCCATAAATAAATTAATAACTTTTTTACTTGAAGTGGGTAAGATAAAATGTATAACAACACTTGCATAAGGAAATGAAGCGTTACCCAGCAAATTCTTCTGCTGGTACGATCCTTTACTAAACATTTAAAAATTCTGTTCCATCTCCCCATCACAGCCCTATACACTCAAATTAGGCTAGAGTTGTCCTTGGTCACACAATTTATTGTAATAGATTGTTATGATTCCTCACACAGGTTTTCGAAATTGAGATATTCTACTCTGGATAAATCTGTAGTCTGGAAAGCATCAACCTATATGCACTATCTTTGGGATTTGGGTACCTCATGATTGACTTTTAAAACTATTAATACTATGGGGCTCATTCTGAGCCCGGCGGGCGGCGGGAGCCGCCCGCCTGGAGGGAGCCGCCAAATGACCGCACCGCGGTCAAAAGACCGCGGCGGCCATTCAGACATTTCCTCTGGGCCGGCGGGCGCTCTCCAAAAGAGCGCCCGCCGGCCCAGAGGAAATGCCCCTGCAACGAGGACGCCGGCTCAGAATTGAGCCGGCGTAGTTGCAGGTGTGCGACGGGTGCAGTTTGCACCCGTCACGTATTTCAGTGTCTGCATTGCAGACACTGAAATACACAGTGGGGCCCTCTTACGGGGGCCCCTGCAGTGCCCATGCCATTGGCATGGGCACTGCAGGGGCCCCCAGGGGCCCCGCGGCACCCCCTACCTTCATCCTGCGCCGCCATGGGGGATTCCAAGGGCAGCGGAAAACCGGCGGGAGACCGCCGGTTTTCCTTGTCTGACCGCGGCCGAACCGCCGCGGTCAGAATGCCCTGCGGGGCACCGCCGGTCTGTCGGCGGTGCTCCCGCCGACCCTGGCCCCGGCGGTCTGAGACCGCCGGGGTCAGAATGACCCCCTATGTGCCTTAATACAAATTATTTTTAATTTTATCTAAGGAGATTATCACCCAAAAAAGATGCGAATATGCCATTTCTAGTACACTCAAGATTAGCTGTGCTACAAATGATGACATCGCTTTCTGTTGCAGGGAAGATGAAACAGCTGAGGATTCAATTTGGCACATTCCTTTTGGGTGATAACCAAGTGTCAAGGAGATTGCCATTTAAATGATATACCATCAGGCTTTTCAATTATGCAAAATAAACTATAGTGCAAATTCGGCATTGCTGCCCTGCCCTACGTAATGAGTACACATTTTATATAAAGCCAATGTCTTTGAGCTCATATACACATCATACTGCGCTGGAAGTCCTACTATGTTTTAATAGGTGATACAAGCTGCCTGGGGGTGTCCCTTTGAAGAATATTTAGGCAGCCCACACAATAACTGGATAATAACCCGGAAGTCATGCAAACACGTGATCACTCTCCCTTTATATTTTTGAGGTCAGGCTACCATGGCTGCTGAGAGGCTTCACTTTATAATGAGGTATTAATTTCATTTAAATAGTTGTGGCTTATTTTATTTTTAGTTTAGAGGTTAAAATTAGTGGAGTTCAAGTTGTTATTGCATAGACCAAATTGTTGTATAGTTGTTTCTTTGACAGAGATCTTTTTTTATATATTCAATCAAATGTTATCTGTCTTTAGATTATAAGGACTGTACTTTTTGCGGAATTCCAATCTTTTGTATTAACTAAGCAATAAGCAATAAAGTTTTCGACTTGTTGACACGTCACTGTACATATTTGTCAATAAATGTTTAGTTGATGCAATACCATGTCAGGATCGTATTTGTAAGTATGGGAAGCTGTTAGTTTTCTTTGTTCTGATTCCACTACATTAAAATAATTCTCAAAGATTTATATGGATTCATCGCTCCAGTTGTCAATGGGGAAAGTACAGATAAAGAGGCTCTATCTTGGTGATATGAAGCTTATACTTTGAGACTGCATAGGGGTGTTTAGCTTCTAGCTATGTGTGAAAGCAAAGCTTTCGACCAATGCTGTACAAACCTCAAGCCCGCATCATGTATAATATTGTGACATTCGTCCAATATCACAGTTTGCCACCCTAATTCAACAAACCACTAGCTATCCTCTCCTACAAAGCCATTCTATCTTTCACATGAATGAATATCTTCTACAGGTTTCCAGGGACCATTCTCCTTCTTTGTTTGTTCCCTTGATGAATAATCTTTAGGCACCGACAGAGGTTTTCCATTGTAGAGTTTCCTTGACTGCTGAGCACTTTATATCATATTTTAGTGTTCAGTTAAAAAAAGTTCTTGCTATTGTTCTAACATCATTTACATATTTTACACTTTTTAATTGCGTTTCTTGTACTTCCCTATAATATACACATGCATGTTTAAAAAATACAGCAATGTTTTTGTATTTTTCCTGTGTAAACTATTATTTTCTCTTGATTTGCATGCTTTGCTGTCCTTCAGACCTTGTTCACACTATCTTAATGTAAAAGTGGTGACAGAGCACACTAGCTACTTATGGGCAGATATCTATTTAATATGATAGCCAATAGTTTTTTAATACAATATCTCCATTTCTGCTTCCAGTGATTTTCAGACAAAGAAAATACTTTTTGTTCATTCTAAGCACAATTCAATGACAAGGAATTTTAAACCTGAATCGTGATTTGACAAACAGGTCTGCCAGGGCTAGGTCCTTGTGTCAGACCTTTTGAATATATTTCTTAATGTTCTTTCTGATCTGAAAGGAGAGCTAAAGTTCTCTCAGGTATGCCTAGGGTGGGGCATGGACAATTTAATCTCCTTATCTTTGCAGTCAATATGATTTTGATGGTTTGCAGGAAACATTTTCTCATGTACAGTTGGGTGCTTTTTTTGGAAGGATTTTTTTCAAAAAGCTCTGTTCTAATAACCGAAGACATGATTATGGATTACAAAATACGTTTGCAACAATCTTTCAAAGTATGTGAACAAATACTGATGGCCATTACTTCCTTTGACTATCTTGGCTTAGGCTTGCTGCATCCTAATGTGCAAACCCAAAGACTGGACCGGTCAGCTAGCTGTCGGTTGAACCTCAGGTGGTATTTGATGTGTACTCATTGATTTGGTGGTGTGAACCTGTGTCAAATGCTCTCACTCTTTACCAGGCCAGATCTGTTGCTGCCATTACATATGGGCCAGAACTGTGGGAGCATGCAAATTATGGACAGATGGTATTACATGCCATTGGTAAGATGGATGGTTTTAATCCCCTCCTTTTTTAGTTATGGCTGTGTTTTACACAGCTGCTTGTACCTTCGAAATCCTTTTGGGAGAGTATTTATGCTGTCCTGGTTTCAGAATGCTGACGTTTACTAGAGAGAACTTAACTATAACTCCGTCAGAACTGTCCCATAATTCATGGTTGGAAGAGATGTCGAGTTCCTCAAAGTTTCCTATTGGGGAGGGTAAAATTGCTAGTTTTCCAGATGTCATATTGTTAGTATGTAGGTAGATACACTTCCTAGAGATTAAAAAAAAGAACGCACTGGAGCCTTAATTGACGAGACACCCATCCAATTGCAACCTCACCTGCGATATGGAAGAAGAATGATGACAGTTATCATTTATCCACTTTGAGGCATGATGTTGTTTCCACAGAAAAAAGTATATGTTCTCTGTTTTACCTTTTACATGCATCCATGCTTGCAACTAGTTTTCGGACCGTACGAAGAGTTGCACAATTCTCAGGAACTCAATTTTTGTAAATTATTTGACAACAAAATGGGAATAATCCAATCAGTAGAACCAGAGTCATGAACTTATAAAGTTTTTAGTGAAAACTAGCACCTAAAAGATCAAATTGCCAACCGCGGGCATCTAGTCGTGCAAGACTGGGTCAAAGTACAAAGTTAAGAGCGATGGCAATGGAGCATGATTCGGATGCAAGAAGTCGATTGGGCTTGGTCATCGCTTACCTTTGTATTTAACCCCTTTGTTGCCAGGCCTTCTCCCCCTCAGGTGCCAGGCCTTTTTTTTGGCTATTTGGGGCAGTTCGCACTTAGGCCTTCGTAACTTTTTGTCCATACAAGCTACCCACGCCAAATGTGTGTCCTTTTTTACACCATCCTATGGATTCCAGAGGTACCCAGAGTTTGTGGGTTTACCTGAAGGAGACCAAGAAACTAGCCAAAACACAGCAAAAAAAAAAAAAAAAAAAAAAAATTGGAAAAAAGGGCTGCAGAAGAAGGCTTGTGTTTTTTTCCCCTGAAAATGGCATCAACAAAAGGTTTACGCTGCTAAACTCACCGTCTTTCCAGCTTGCAGGAGCAGGCAGACTCGACTCAGAACACCACACTTTTTAACACATTTTAGGCATTTTACTGGGACATTCCCCATTTTTAATTTTTTGTGTGCTTTTAGCCTCTTTCCAGTTAGTAACGGAAATGTGTTTGAAATCAATGCTGGATCCTGGAATGCTAAATATTTCCCAAAAGTAGACACAATTCTGAATTCATCAAGGGGTTATTTGCGTAGATCCTAAAAGGTTTTCCTACAGAAAATAACAGCTGAAATAAAAAAGTATTGAAATTGAGGTAAAAAAACAGCCATTTTTCTCCACGTTTAACTTTTTCCTGCGATGTCAGATTTTTTAAAGCAATATACTGTTATGTCTGCTTGCCTCTTCTGGTTGTGAGGATATATAGGGCTTGAAGGTTCATCAAGAACCCTAGGTACCCAGACTCAATAAATAAGCTGCACCTTGCAAAGGGTTTTCATTGTATACCGGGTATACAGCAATTCATTTGTTGAAATATAAAGAGTTAAAAAATAGATATCAAGGAAACCTCTGTATTTCCAAAATGGGCACAAGATAAGGTGTTGAGAAGCCGTGGTTATTTCAGCATCTCTGAATTCCTGGGTCCCCCATATTAGCGTGTGAATTGCAGGGCATTTCTCAAATACACGTCTTTTTTACTCGCTTTCTTACAATTGGAAGGAAAACATGTTGAGAAAGACAAGGTGCAATAACACTTGTTCTTCTATTATGTTTTCCCCCCAAGTCACCAAATAAAAATGGTACCTCACTTGTGTGGGTAGGCCTAGCGCCTGCAACAGGAAACTCAACATGGACACATCACATTTTTTACATTTAAATCTGACGTGTTTTTTGCAAAGTGCCTAGCTGTGGATTTTGGCACCTAGGGAAACCTACCAAATATGTGTATTTTTTCAAACTAAACACCTAGGGAAATCCAGAATGGTGACTTCTGATGCTCTCATCAGGTTTTGTAACCCAAAATCCTTTGCAAACCTCTAAATTTGGCCCAGAAAAATGTTTTTCCTCACATTTCAGTGACCGAAAGTTCTGGAATCTGATAGGAGCAACAAATTTCTTTCCACCCAGCATTTCCCCATGTCTCCCAATAACAATGGTACCTCACTTGTGTGGGTACACCTAGTGCCCGCAACAGGAAATGCCCCAAAACACAACGTGGACACTTCACATTTTCCCAAAGAAAACAGAGCTATTTTTTGCAAAGTCAATAGCTGTGGATTTTGACCTATAGCTCAGCCAGCACCAATGGAAACCTACCAAACGAGTGCATTTTTAAAAACTGGACACATAGGGAAATTCAAGATGGGGTGACTCGTGGGGTTCTCACCATGTTCTGTTACCCAGAATCCTTTGCAAACCCCAAAATTTGACAAAAAAACACTTTTTCCTCACATTTCGGTGACAGAAAGTTCTGGAATCTGAGAGGAGCCACAAATTTCCTTCCACCCAGCATTCCCCTAAGTCTCTTGATAAAAATGGTACCTCACTTGTGTGGGTTCACCTAGTTACCGCAACAGGAAATGCACCAAAACACAATGTGGACACATCAAAATTATCAAATACAAAACTACCTGTTTTTGCGGGGGACACCTGAATTTTTTGTCCTGGGCTCAGCAGCCATCTAGCCATCTAAGGAAAGCTACCAAACCCAAACATTTCTGAAAACTAGACACCTGAGGGAATCCAGGGAGGTGTGACTTGCGTGGATCCGCTACTGTTTTCTCACCCAGAATCCTCAGCAAACCTCAAATTCAGCTAAAAAATGATATTTTTCCCACATTTATGTTTGTGATCACCGCACTGACACAAATTTCCTACCACACAACGTTTTCCTCTGTCTCCCAGTAAAAATGATACCTCACTTGTGTAGGTGGGCCAAGTGCCTGTGACAGGGAAGAGCAAAAAATATGTAAATAATTAGGGGGAACCAAAGCGGGTCCAAAAGGGCAGTCTGAAAAAAACATTTTTAGGCTGACAAGTGGGGCAGATTTTTTATTGGTATGGATGTGACAATGCTGGGTGGTAGGAATTTTGTTGAGTTTATGCAGATTCCGGAAGGTTCCATCACAAAAATGAGGGAAAAATTTTGAATTTCCAGTAAAGTTGGAGGTTTGCAGGGCATTGTGGGTAAGAAAATGGTGCGGGGTGCATGTGAAGCACACCACCCTGGAATCACCCAAATGTTTAGTTTTCAGATGTGTCTAGGTCTTGTGGATTTTTCTACATGGCAGCGTCCCAAAGTACAAAATGTGAAGCCCTCACCATTCCAAGTGGGGCGATTTTGAGAGTTAGCCAAGCTCTCATGGCCCAAATGTGAAACCAAAACCCAAAATAATCAAATGTGCTCTTGCTTGCCATGAGATAAGATGCTACAGTGTGCAGGGAAGAGCTGAAAGACTTTTACCCCATTCAGTTGGGGTTGGAGCATAACCATGCTCATACTGGTTTATAGCCACCACCCTACTGTTTTTTTTTTTTTATTCCCTGGCATCTAGTAGGCTTTCTGCCTCAGTGGGGAGTGGATCGGGGGTAATTGCCCCATCTACCCACCAGTGGGCAGAACAACTTTGGCCCCATTTATTTGGGGTGGGGGTATGGCCATACCCCCACCCTCTTTAAAAAAAAAAAAATCTTCCATGGTCTCTGGTGGGTTTCTGCCCTCAATATTTGGATGCTATATTTTTAATGGTCCCACAGGAGGAGGCTGTTATCAAATACGGATTGATGACAGCAATCAATAGGCCTATGCCTACCAGAATTGGGACAGTTTAATTTTAATAGACTATTGTATACGTCTTTTCCATTGTCTCCCTTTTATTGAATTTTATCTGGTTTTATTGATGGTTTAGTTTTGTGTATATTATGAATTTGGGTTCTTATTTGGGATTATATTAAATATATACCTTAGATTCCTTTGTTTTTAGATTGATCTTTAGAGAGATTAATTGATTGTGTGTGTGTGTGGGGTGATTGTTTTGGTTTTCCCCTGGGGGAATGTGATTATTTCACTGTGTTACGGTGCCATGTTCCCCTTGGGATATCGGAGATAGGAGGGTCCCCTCTCTATTTTTCTTTGTTACCTAAAATAAATTTGCTCTCCCAGGGGAGCGATCCTTGACTAAGGGGTCACTCCCCTCCCGTGAAACTGACCAACAAAAAAAATCCCTGGTGTCTAGTGGTGTCTGTCTCCCTTGGGGGAAGAGTGGCCTAATAAAAGTAGGCTGTAGGGTCGCTCCCATTGCGTGAAACTGACCAAGAAAAAATTACCTGGTGTCTAGTGGTTTCTGCTCCCCTTGGGGGCAGATTGGCCTAATAGAAATGGGCCTATCTTCCCCCAAGTGGGGCAGAAATGGCTTGAAGTTAATTTTGCCCCCAGGGGAACTACCCTTGTCTAAGGGGTCGCTCCCCACATCTAAAAAAGCATAAAACAAAAAAATAATAATGATAATCCCTGGTGTCTAGCGGTTTCTGCCCTCACTGGGGGCAGATCGGCTTAATTAGAAAAGGCCGAATGCACCCAGATGGGATAGAAAAGGCCTAAAAATAATTTGCCCCATTGAGGAGCAGCCCTTGCCCAAGGTGCCGCTCCCCTTATTGCATAAATAAATAAAAAATCCCTGGTGTCTATTGGCCATTTGAGAGTGGGATGTGAGGCCCTCGGGTGGAGTGCTAGTGCTTCCCCTGAGGGCCCATACCAGGACGTAACAATTACGTCCTTGGCACCCGAGCAGTGCAAACGAGGACGTAACCGGAGGGGTTAAAAAATATCTTGAAGAAAGTGAAAGCCTGCAGGAATTGTCTGAGGAGGGAGCTTTGTCGTTGAATGGCCTTGCATCAAAGCCGATGTGAAGATTTCTACATTCTGACTTAGTTGCCAAAATAGAAGTTGAATATCTCTGGAGGGACGAACGAGAGGGCTGTAGCCGATGATTATTCTACAAGGTTGGATACCACTTTAGCAAAGGACCACTGAAAAGGATTTGCTGCTAAGGTGAAGAACGTAGCAGGAGAATCTACAGATGCAATCCAACCGGTGATGGAATGATCCGACCTCCAAAACCACAAGGAGGAGGCTGGCATCATTACAGCGGCCTCGCCCCAGTCGTATTCTGATGTTTTCCCCTGGCTGACCGGTGGAAACATCGCATCGCAGACCAGTGGAAACAGTGCCAGGCCATTGGCCTCGGCTCCCTTATTTGAGCCGTGGCTAATGATGTGGCACAACAGCACCCTCGGAAGGCGCATTGTCTGTTCGAGAGTGCTCGCAGGGGGGGCCTGCACTGCCCATGCAATGGGTACAGGCAGTGCAGGGGCCCCTCTGTGACCTGACACACTGACTATCCACAAACCTTTTAATGGTAGGACCTGCTAGCAGAAAGGGGACTCGTGGTCAGCATGGTGGAGCTGAACTCAGTGCCGCTGTGGCTGACCACAACTCCGACCACTGCCACCCTGCTGGAAACCATGATCCTGGCGATGTTGGTGGTCCCTTGGTGGTCCGACAACCTGGGTTGTAATCTGACAGTCTGACTGCCAGGAGTGCGGCATTCCGACTACCACCACTGGTTTGGCAGTACTCGAACCGCCAAACTCATAATTTGGCCCTAAGTCTGTAGTTTGGGGAATTGGCCATGCAGCCACCTTGAGCAATGCAACCAAGGGTTCAGGAATGAAGGGACACCTCTTGGGGGTTCTGGGCTCACTTAGGCGGGGGTCCAGGTATGAGTTGGTAGAAACTTTTTATGTCCCTATGGCTCTGAACAGGAGGCCAGCAAACTAGCTCTCAGAGTAACTTCTGGCAGTCTTGGGTGAAGGTGAAGATGTAGGGCTCAAAAGCAGGGTTGGCCTCTGAGGGCTTAAGGCAGGCCCCAGGCTGCACAGCAGTCGTTCCAGGTACAGCAGCAATCTGCCAGAGTGCACCGCAGGTCACAGGAGCAGGCAGTCCTCTGAGAGTCATTCTGCAAACTCAGCAGTGAATTGAAAAGTGGGTCTGAAAGTCCTATTTTTATACCTTGGTGCCCTACATTTGGAAGGTGGAAGAAGCTTCTGGAAAGGTTGTTTGAAGAGCATGCCTCCCCTGGCTCCAAGCAGGCTGCAGTGGCAATACAGGGTCCTTAGGATCCTTTTTGTAAGGTAGAGTAACATCTTTTCAGGTGTAAATTGAGTTGTGCTCAGCTCTGCCCCTTGTATTATGTGACTGTCTGGGAGGAATTCATAATGTCTGTCAGCTACTCCCAGCCATGTGAACCAAGACAGACTGTATGCACAAAAGTGCTAAGGACAGGAAAGTGGCAACTTTCTAAAAGTGCCATTTACAAAATTGCAATAAAAATTTCAACTTAACCATTAAAGAGATTTTATCACTACAATTTCATGCATACCAAACATGATATATCTACGTGCTCCCAATTAGGAATTACAGCTTCTTAAATGTAATAATTAATTTCCAATACTCTCCTAAGATAGGGGTAGGCCTCACAGTAGTGAAAAACATGTTGTATTTGTTTTTCACTACCAGAACATGTAAAACTTAAATGTACATGTCCATCCTTTAAACTACACATCACCCTGCCCTTTGGGCTACTTAAGGCCTACCGCAGTGGTGATGTATATGTATTAAAAGTAGAGTTTAAGGCTTGGCAAAGGGGTTTACAGGCAAAGTCAACATGGCAGTTTAAATCTGAATCCCAGCTGCAATGACAGGCTTGGAACATGTCCAATGGTGCTACTTTAGTGGCTGGCACAACATGTGCTGCAGGCTCACTGGTAGCCTGCAGCACATGTTGTACATGTTGTAAAAAGCAAAGCAATAGTGTGTAAATTCCAGAGCTTGTAAATTATGTCTCATTGGACCTTTTCAGTAATTTAATAAAACGAAAAACAAAGGTAATCCAAAAGATGAGACAACATGATTTTATGACACAACATATACACCAGACTGCACATTTGAAAAGAGTTGATATAAACCTAAGAAATTTCATTGCTAAAAAGTTGATAAAAAGTTGAATTTATTTATGAGAGGCTTGCACTGCCGTTCCATCACTTTTAGACCTGTCAACCATATCTATGAGGCTGCCCGAAGCCACTTTGCATGGAGTAAGGAAAGGCAAATTGCTGAATTGTATTACGCTGCACCAGGGAGGTGTTCCATGGGTGTTGCAGTGTGTTTTCCCATACAACACCCATGGATTGTTAAGCAGCCCCAGATTTACAAGAGCCTATAAACATGGGGATGCGCCAAAACCGTAGCATTTAATTTACATGCTCTAGGTATATGGTATACCAACTACAAGTGACTTATAAGTAAATGTATTATGCCAATGAGGTATTTAACAATCAAATCATGTTTAGGGGAGTGAGCACAAGCACTCTAGCGCTGTTTAGCAGTAGTGAAGTGCACAAAGTACTAAGGCAAACAAAAACAAACTTTAGCAAAAACTTGAAATAAGTAGGCAAACGTTTGGGAGAAGACCATTCAAAGACTGAAAGTTCTAACAATGAGCAGTACCTCTTTAAATAGTTGTCTACTGTTTTGCATTTTCATATTGTAATGGATGTCTACAAAACAATGAAACAACTTGATGTTAATGAAAATTTCAAAATTACGTAACTATAACAAATGCCTTAAAAGAAAGAATAACATTTCAGGTCCTCATATTTTAAAAGTTTCAAGTTTTAGAAATCGGTATTGTGATCTCTACATTTTTAGTTTGTCTTCACCAAACCTCCTTCATCCCTACTGTATTGCATGTATACCCACTCTCTCATTTACAAAGCAATACAATTTGAAGTTAGCTTGAAGTCTTAGAAATGCTGTTAGTGATAAAAAAGCACTCTCTTGTACTATATATTTCTTTTTTCTCACAATGTATGGACTGGAACTCATTTGATAAGCCTCACTTTAAGATCCATCCAGTAGTATGAGGCCTGTAGTGGTCTATGCCACCCTAATGATCAAAGAACAGATTTCACATTGATGCTGTTGTGCTTACCAGATTGAAGTGGATTGTCTGCTTTTGTTGCCAATAAATGGTTAAAGTTTGGATGTTGTTATGTGTTGTTATATGAAAGGTGCTCTGGTGTTACTGCTCATTATAAAGAAATGATTTTGGAGTTACATTAAGGGCCATATTTATACTTTTTGACGCAAAACTGCGCCGCCGCAGTTTTGCGTCAAAATATTTACCGCCGGCTAACGCCATTTCGTGGCACCGTGCGGGCGTCAAATTTATACTTTGACGCACGGCGGTGCAATCAACAGGTGGGAGTCATTATTTTTGACGCACATCGCGGTATCAAGTCGTAAAGGAAAATTATGTTAACGCAGCGTAAATGACTGTGGGTCGATTTACGACACCGCAACCCGGATATGCGCCGTTTTTTTTGACGCAATAGCGTCAAAAATACCCGCGAACACTGCCATTTCAGCAGAGGAGAGCCAAAATGGATCCTAGATGCCACTACAGCCCCCAGGAAGATGACAGCAGACCAGGAACCAGCCAGGACGATCCATACAAGAACCAGGACATTTATAGAAAGAAAAGAAAGTGTTGCTTCAGTGCAGAGGAGCAGGAAATCCTGGTTAAAGAGGTGACGGAACACCAGCACTAACTGTTTATCACCTCTAAGTTGCCAATCAGTAGGAGAGAGGCCATATGGCAACAAATTGTTGACAAGATCAACAGTGTGGCTGAAGTACGCAGGACAGTCACTGAGTGTAAGAAACGCTGGCATGACTGCAAACGTAGGACAAAGGAAAAAATGGCCAGGAACAGGAAGGCAGCACTGCAGACTGGAGGGGGGAGTCCAGCACACCAGGAGGCCCTGGACCACATGGAGGAGATGGTCGCAGCCGTCATCCCTGAGGAGATCGCCACAGGGATTCAAGGACAGGACAGCGCAGACTACCAGGAGACAACGCACATGCAGGGTAAGTTGCATGGGGAAATAAAATACAATAATGTTGACTGTAAGCGGGGGGAAATACCTACTACACATTGCATGTAAGTCATCATATACATGGAGTAGCATGGGTAAAGGGGTACTGCAGGGGGGCATGGCCTGCACAAACAGAAGCTGGGGCACAACATTACACTACACCAACAACAGTCCCATGGGGGCATGCTGTCATGCCAACAATGGAATGGAGCAAAGGGAAAGCCTCGACAGGAGGGAAGGCCACTACATCAAACTTACATCCTGGCACTCGTCAGCCAACATATCTCCTACATTAACTAGGGCCCTATCAGCAATCCTCTAGCCAAAACGACAACTGCAATGTACCTGCCACAACAGTTGACACTACCACCTCTGAACTGTGTGCAGCTCAAGTAGCCAATGACAGCAACCTCCCCATGGAACATACATACATAAATTAGGGGGTGAGGATGACATCTGCAACAATCTCCAGAAACAAGACAAAGCCCCCAGTACACTCAAATGTCAATGCCCATAGTTGCCGCAAACATTAGCCAATGTAAACAACAATAGGAGCGACACAGCACTAATGACACACCCATGCTGCATATGCCAGGGTCCATCCTGTGCCTGGCAAACAAGGCAACATCACAAAAGTCATACTGCTCAGACAACAGCATTGAGGAGGGGACCCATGGAACTGGTCACTGAAATACACCTGCACAGTCAGAGGGGGAAATAGGACACTGATACGATAATCAGGGCAATCCAATGTAAAACACATTACCCAACATCAGCAGGACACATTAACAATATCAACATCCATATCACATCCTAACATTGCCATGCATAGTATATGCTACATGTCAATTAAATTTAAGTCAATGTGAACAATCAGGGATTGGGGCAGGCCCTGAGAGGCAATTGTGCTGCCAGGACCATCAGAACACCCACAGCCAGTGAAAGGTCTCACCATGAGAATGGATGTACACGGAGGGTCGAGTAGGACAAAAAGGTGGCAATTCTTTATTTGGTATAAAGCAACACCTAGAGGCGATTAGGCAGACAGGTCTGATAACTCAATATCATACATGTGGCACACAGGTGGGCCATAGGCCTATAACAATGCCCATCTGAAGGACAGCAGATACCAATACCAAACAAGATCACAAAGTGAATTCATCAAAAGGCAGGCACGTTACGTCAAAATTGTCACAACACAGACACACTAATTGTACCCTGTTTCATTGCAGAGGAAGATGGATCTCCTGCCGATATGCCTGTCCCAGATTTCCCTGATGACATGGATGACGAGCCCATAAACATTCCCCAGGAGACCATCCAAAAGGTCCTAGAAACCCTCCAGACCCTGCCTTCGGTCACAAGGAGGAGCACAGAACAAGCAGCCATCACAGAAGAACCACCCACCACCCCAATTGCAAGACCTGCCAGCTCCTATACAGCTGAGGACTCTGACAACACTGGCACCAGCTTTGAAAGAACTGTAGTTGGAGTACAGCGGGAGCTGGCCAAGGAGGTGCGGGTGGGGATGCAAACTATGGCAGCCAGCCTTGAGGGGGTGCGCTCGTGCATGATGTCATCTGCAGATCAGGCAGCAGCTATGCAAGCCCTAACATCCATACTGCAAGGACTACAAGAAACTGTCAAGGAATTCACCACTGCAGTAAGGGAGTTGCCACAACACCTCGCACCCCAAACTTTCCACTGCATGCACGAATGCAATCATGACTCCCTCATGGCCGACCTGGCTGCCTACCATCGTGATGTGGCTTCTATTCTAAAAAACCAGCAGACCTTCCTTGCTGCAGTACTGCCCTTAAGAACTTCACACGGAGCAGCCACTGGGATGTCTGACTCCATGTCTTCTAACACTGAGGTGTGTGTTGCCCCTTCACAACCAACAACAACAAGGACGAAGCAGGCAACACACACATCAGAAGATGAAGACATGGAACAGTTCACATTCACAAGGAAGAGAACCCGGAAGCACTAGTCCCTGCACCATGGCCTACTTCGACCAAGGTCCTACGTATTGTCAAATGCCAGTCTCACTACAACTATACTCAATGACTGTTCTGCTAACCACTGTATAACTTGTCAGCATTGCCAGTGAATGTCTCTCTCCTACTAATTGGCAAATCCTGTCTCTCTGCACTGTCTGTAACATCACCCCAGCATGTCAGGAGCATTATCCACACCACTTCTGTAGGATCACCATGTAAGATTTCACTAGAACGTACTCAGCAAACATGGACAATGTACATATTGCACTACAACACCTATCAATAAATAGCACTTGCACAACAAATATGTCTCTGTGTAATTTGACACATCAACTGTGCAGTAGACAACACAAAAGTGCCTGTGTGACAACCATGTAGCTTGTCAATACAACTGTCCTGACATCATGTAGTCAGATACATCTGTGCAGTGGCCAGGATTGCATCATAGCCTGCCCATCCTGAGGAGAATAACTGCTGAAGTGAGAAACCACACACAATCATGCTGTGTTGGACAGAATAATGCTTCATCAAGAGAAATCAAAGTCAACTAATTGTGGCTGATAAATGTTGTCACCATGCAATACTAATACATTGAATTATGCAGTCTAATCTAAGCAAACACAACTAAACACAGCATCAATCAACCTTTCTGAGTAAACATCCAAATAGGTAATCATGCTGATTTTTTGCACAAATTATCTATTTCAGTGATAAAGTCAAGAAGACAAGAGTGTTAACAAGACCTCATCTTCAAAGATGTCCCTGAACATCACACTGCAGTCCGACCTAAATATTTCCCCACAATACCAAGTCTGGAAGCACACTTTGTGACGTAGAAAACATACTCATCGACACAAATCCTTTGTGATCCATGTAAACTCCAATTGGTGGTTCTATCAAATGGTGGATACTTACCAAGGTAGCACAGGGGTAGCTGCCATTTTAAAGCTCAGTTTTCTTTAGTTTGTAGCATAGGACACAAATGTCATAGAAGAACAATCATCTACACTGATGGCAAGGCCATGATCAAGTAGCAGTTAACACATAATGCAAAGGGTTAACTATATATTTATTCATAAGTAATCACACCAGAGGCAACTAAGGGAAAAGTCATACCTACACTAATCTAACCTGACTACTCCTTACCCACAACTGTCCCTAACTAACCTAAGCTAAACTTACTCTACACATATAACGAATCGATCTAAACATCAACCCCCCACCCACCATTATGAGACAGGACACATGCAGGACAACACATACTAACCTACACACATACTATACTATCCTAAATAATCATATATTTTTTTGTAAATTTCTTTGAATTTTAATATTTTTTTCATTTTTTCTTTTCTTTATTTTGTAAACACACAGGAACCCCAACATTGACCCCCACCCACCCACACACTTAATAATGAAAAGAAGAAAGATTCAGGACCCCCCACCCTCCTCCCTAACACTAACTAAGCTAACAACCTATACTAACCTAACACTATTCCCCCAAACCCACTAATCATGATAACAAGGAAAGAGGAGGGAGGGGAGGGAATTATGTACATTGACCATTTCAGTCCTAGAGGTTGGCCCTCCGGAGGGTCCGTCTGATAGACCTGACCCACTTCTTGATGTAGGCCACATCCTGGCTAAGCTTGTCCACCTTCCTCATAAATTTGTCCATTTTGCGTTCCAAAGCCTGGAATGCCGCAGGGTCAATTGGAGGTGCTGCTGCTGTCTGGGTCCCGGCAGAGGTGCTCTGTGTGGGTGTTAAGCCTAGCCCACTGGACTGTCCTGCAGCTGTCATAATGCTGGGTCCTGGTTGTGCAGAGGCAGGGACAACTATCCCCGCTGTGGCTGGGGCCACTTGGGGAGAACCGGTGGTTGTGGTGGTGGTGGCTGTAGTGGGCAACGTTGGGCCACCCTGAGGTGAAGCCCACCATGCTCCGGAGGCCAGATCCGACTGGTATTTACGGGCCATCCGTCGGAACCCCGACTGCACCTGCAGGATGTGTCGGTACCTCATGGCCCACCTCTCAAATTCATGCCTCTGTGCAGCACTCATGTTTGCAGCTGTGAAGACAAAGGGCAACTATTAACCATAGGGACTGCATTGTGTGGAATAGCACAAGTGGTCAATCTGACAATACATTAACTGTACTTGTAACAGCTCATATCACCATATAGATCATTGAAAGTCTCAGAGGAAGTACATGGGAAGCCTGCATACAAAAGGTAATCTCACACATAGCATATACAATAATCTACATGATGGGTAACAACTGCCAATAACTTGTCATAATTTTTTTTACAATTGCAGCCAACAATCATGCTGCACCTCCTCCGCCTATTGCCTGGACTACATATGTCAGTGTATGTGATAACAATCACAAACCTCAAGATCTGCAATTTGTAATGGGATTTGCTAGTATAGAACTCATGTGCCATAACCGAGTGTGTACAACAGGTTCAAAACAAAGTTTCAAATGGTCACAAGTATGTGCAACATACTGGTTGCAGTCCTAGGTACCCTATTCCCAAACACATGCCTGTCTTTGAGGGGGGGTGGGAAGAACAACCAACAATCCCAAAATAGATACACACCCAGGAGTGGATAGAAACCTCAACATGTTTTTGCCTCCACATGCACACCACCAGTAAGGGCTATCAACAAATTGGAGTCAGCTAAACCTTGTCCTATCCAAGGTCCACACATGTCAAAATGTACTGACCTAGGCCAACATCACATACTTACAGTGAGGCATATTTTTCTACAGACACAGAGGAGCAAGAACACCCATGATCATGAATAGCATGCACACCTAGGCCGTTGCACTCTAGTCCAACACACGTCTAGTACAACTTGTGGAAGTACATGCACCCGGAAGATCCAACCTACAGTGTACTCAGTACATCAGTTATGAGGGAATCAGCAGATTTCAGACAAGCCATTTGCAGAAGCTATCTGGGAGAATGTCAGTCTGACATGCAGACTCTGTCCGAGACGAGTCCCAGTGCAACTCTTACATTAACTAGTGTATTCCACATGACTCACCCCATTTCCCATAGTGGACCCTACAGGAATGGCCTACAGACCCAAAATCAGACAAATGGCTAAGCCTAGGTCAACTCAAAATGAAGTGATAACTGAAATCCCACTAATGGAACAAGACTAATGATTGGGCAGCGCATCAAACCTTGCAATCTGTTCAACACACAGTAGTCCATCACACATCACCAGCAAACACAAAACATACCACACATGCAACACTCACTGTAGGTGTCGGGGTCCTCAAAATGAGCCACCTCTCCCACTGTGTACGGTGCAGGTCCACATGTAAAGCATGGAAGGAAGAATATACTCAGAATCCGTGCACTGACAAACAATTGCAAATAAAAACACAATGTGATAATATGACATGAGTAATGAAACACTTTCACACATGCTCATACTGCATGGAATTATTCATGCGCAACATGTACATAGGATGGGTCTCCTGCTACAGTTACACACACTTCTACACACATGCAGTGGCCCGGACTGTCATGTGGTGGCAACAATACACCTCCATTAGTATGCAGCACCAATATAGGTGTGCATTCATCTCATCATGTGCATCCAAGAGAGACATCCAAAAGCTGGTTACTTGAGGACTGCATGACCTGTCAAACAACCTATGTGGTCATGACACCTTTGTGACAGATAGGTACCTGGTACAGAAGGCCAGGTACTTTGGCAATACCTCATGTTGTTACAGTTTCATAAATTGATGTGTCCAAACAATGGTGATTGGCACCAAACATAGATGTTTGTACCCTAGTCCATACCTTTGGACTGCCATCCCTATTCTGATTTTGGAACAAGTGACAATAAATACCTGTCTAATATGTTAGCTGAGGGCACCTGAGTCCTTTACAAATATGGTTCATGCTCAGATCTGGCATGTAACAATAAAATGTGAAGGAGCACATTTATCACGACTTCCATGAACATTTTCCCTAACCACTAACCAGACACACATGTGACATATGTGTGGGCCACATTGCTAACTTCAATTGACGTGAAGGCAGCACTCATTTTCAGCATCATGTAGGGTTTAAAATGTCAGTCTAGCTATAGCGTCAACATATGTAGGTATGATGTTACTACATCCATACTTCACTGGCTATTGTGACCTGTAGAGTCCTGATTGCCTCATTAATGTGTCGCTTGTCTGACACAAAGGCGGCACTACATTACATTCTGCTACAAGCAACATGTATGTGTGGAAAACATGAGCTGCCTGACTGCTAGCATTTGTCATCCCTCACATAGTGCATCAATTACCCTGTATGTTTCCCTAGCACTACACACAGTCAGCTACTTATCTGGCAGATTGGGTAACAATCATCACATGTCACAACACAGCTTTAAATTGTGCACATTTACATGATCTGTACTCACCAACATGGCCACCAATCCTGATTCCCAGGTGGTCCAGCAGATCTTGCTCCCTGGAGAACAGGTCAGCCCAGCGGTGCTTCAATTGATGGTCATTCCATTGACTCCCATATAGACGCACCAAGTGATGGCGCACCTTCCCCCACCGGACTTTTCGGGCCTCCGTGTGATACCCCTGTATCACCCTACCCCCAGCCTCCAGCATAAGTGGGAGGAAATGGCAAACAAGCCATATAAACCCCCCCAATTCCTCCTCACCCATCCTGGAAAGCCGTGGCCTACCAGACATTTAAGCACTGAAAATGTTGAAAAAGTAGTAGACAAATAATAAAAGGGGGAAATGGTGAAAGTTAGAGTGGGGAAATACAAAGAAAACTTAACAAATAGAAGAGCCCAACTATCCCCTATATAACAGTACCCACAACAGACTCCCACAGACAATATATACAACACTGGACTTCACAAATTTTTACAACACAGACTCAGACAGTATTCTACAACAAGATAATGATGACAAAACAACAAGTGAGATGGCACACTGGACACAAAAGCACTAATACACAGGACAACACTTTGCACACAGCCACACAGTCTAGAATAATCAGAGACTGCAAAGTGAAAGTGAAAGTACACCCACTGTACAGATTCTGTAAACAGGATATCCTATTACATCACATCCTGCATAAAATGGCCGCAGTTTTTTTCCATTTTGCGTCATATTTTCACGCATACAGGTTGTGCGTCATATTTTTTTACGCACAGGAGTGCAGATAATGCAGAGTCAAAATATTTTTCATATTTGGTAAATACTATTTGTTTGCGGCATAATTTACAGTTATAGAGGTGAAAATTAAGCCGCAGCCAAATATAATATCTATTTATGAAAAATAATTTTGACTCTGCATTATTTGCACTCCTGTGCGTCAAAAATTATGACGCACAAGCTGTATGCGTGAAAATATGACGCATTATGAAAAATATGTATTTCCTTTGTCCAAATGAGTAATGTAATTTTGCATGACCAAATGGTGCTAAGTGATAAACTTTGGGGTTAGCTATAGCAAATGTCCCTTATAGGATGTATAGAAGGTATTCACAGTGCAATAGTAATGATTGGCCAGAATGGATATTACTCATAATTGTGCACATATGTAGGTAATTGCTGATTGTAAATTTCTAAATATGAAAGAGATACCTGGATGTATTCCTTAGCAAAATTGTGAGCACATGTATGAAGCTATTCCAAATTGCATTAAGGCCAATTAGGTAATGCAATTGTCGCCTAAACCTTTTTTGGGGGTAACCATGTCCTAATTACGAGTTGATGTATCTAAAATGTGTTTCACTATTGACATGTAGGGCACACATGCACCTTATGCATGTGTGTGCTTCACATGTGCATAATAAATTTATATTTGTGGTGCAGCAGAGGGGGACTTAGGCCCCCAGCACCCTGGGCTTTGCTGTTCCTGACTTGCAACTTTATCCAGGCTTTTCCCAAATTCAGTAATGCTAAACCATTGGCAGCAGGCCCATGGAAGCAAATTGAGTATGATTCTCTGTTTGCTAATCTGTAATCCCATTTCCCCATTTGACGTTTGCCCTATTGATTCTTTGGAGAATTCTGTCATACCATTTAGCATTGATTTAATAGCAAAATCTCAACGTTCCTTATGTCATGTTAGCAAATAGGTTTTTGATGTATGTGGCCCTTTATGCATTACCTGGTTTAGTGGCATGTTTCATTCTTCCTGCTAGGTTACAACTGGGACACCACTGTGATAGACTGCTTGCAACCATTTTGTTGTTTGGATGGTACTTGTACATGTATGTGGTCCAATGTTGATCCAGTATCAAGTCTTAAGGTGTATGTTGTCACTTTAACGTCCACGTCTCATCATGAGTTATTGGCAGCTAATCGTGTATCTAATGAGTATCGTTTGTAGCTAAATGTGACAAAAGTCATTGAGGACATGGTAACCTACACATGGATGGTCCCACCCTGTCACTGAAGACGTGTAATGAGACTTTCAACTGGGCAACGTGGTGTGCTGAGTGAGAGAATGTCTCAGGTGTGTGGATCCGGCATGTGTCATTGCAACATTTGTACTCAAGTTGGCCTCTGTGGATGGAAATGCATCAGGAAACATCATAGCCTCTGTGCAGAAGTAAATGGCTGATATTCAGCACACACGACTCATCTCTATTATTTGAACTATGTTACTCAGCGTGTGACCTGTCAGGGTCCTCATGTGTTGACTTTTCATGGACATTATCTGAGGTTGCTGGTTCTGCTGGAGGCCACGTACACCATTGAACGCTATGGGCCATGTCCACTGTCACACTTTGTAGTTTAGGCATTAATGAGGCCCAGACAACGGAAGGGCCATGATTTAGCTATTCAAGGGCACTGTCAAAAATATGATACAAATAACAGTCAGATGATGCAATACAATGTATTTGAGTATACATTGATGAGGCAAATGACAAATTAGCCTCTGAGGTACGAGAGGTTTTGGACAGCAGGTGTGGTCCATAGGTGGACACCGGGTATCTTTAGGGTGACCCACGGCCAGGTGCCAGTCAGGCTGACAGGATGCTGGGTCAATCAGGACCCAGCTCTTTCACAAATTACATGATCTGACTAGGACTGGTCAGAGGGAGGAGTAGACTGTTGACATGTCACACTGTGTATGTCCTGTGTTGTCTTGAAGGTGACACATGAACCCTGATAAAGTGTTACACAGCAACATTAGTAGCAATGCTTAATGGTGTGATTGCCCAAATGTCAACATCTGTGCTGTAGGAGACATCAGCAGGGATGGGGCATGTAAATATGGGTGGTGTGCATGGAGGGGATCACTGGTGTGGCCTCCATCAGTGTCTCACAAGTCCTGTCGGATGAGATTAGCTTAAAATGGCCTACAGTACCTTTCACACGAGAATCTATCTACAGGTGAAACCAGGCCTTAAAAATTCCAAGCCAATGTATTATTTGAGCTGAGTTCCATGCAGTGAGATGGTACTATGACAATGGTAGGCATAGGAAAGGGTGTGGCACACTGGATGACTCTTGTGAGTGTGTGTATGTAGATCAGGGAATCTCAGGGTACACATATCAGCATTCCAGGGACCTCTTCAGACAGGTGGGGTGTGACCAGCCGCATGGGTGTGTAAGGTTTTTAGGAAAGGGCTGACATATAGATGGGATGTGATATGCTTGTCATATTTGTGGCACTTGTGCTGTGTATGTTCTGCTTATGTGTAACTCTAGTGACAGATAGTCATTGCAAAGATTGGAAGTAGTTGGAATTACTGTAGCCAAGAGTCTGGTAATACATTCCTGTTCCTGAAGCATAAGCATGTCAACTGCCTGATGTATGAGGCCTGTTTTCCCCTAGTTGAGTGATGGTGTTTTAGTTGTGTGCCATCTGCTGCGATGAACCATGTTTCCTACATGTATGTGTGTAATATGTGTGGTCCTCAGCTATTGCCCTTCAAAGGTGAACTGTACAGGATGTCAGTCATTTACATTGTGTGTGTATGTGACCATTGTATGATAGGCATTACATTTGTTGTGTTTTTTTCTGTGTCCTGATTGTTATATCATTATTGCTCCATGAGACAACATTCTTCTTATGATATTTAAAGCTAAAGGTGTGCAGAAATGAATAGGCCAGACCATGATGTTGTGTTTGTTATCAGTGTTTATTTACAATAGTTAATTAAGTGTTGATGGTGATAATTATGAAAAGAAATTAATTACAATCTGTTGCCGCCTGCGTATACCAGCGGCCGTGTTTGGTTGTTCCCCCTCCTGTTGCAGGGCAGCATCCTCCTCTTCCTCGTCTTCAGGTATGTATGGGTCTGGTTCGAGGAGAGGAATGTTCCTTTTGACGCAAATGTTGTGCAATATTGCACATGTGATAATGATCCTACAGACCATCTTGGGGGAATATAGTAGGCTACCACCAGTGATGTCGAGGCAGCGGAACCTTGACTTGAGGATGGCGAAGGTCCGCTCGACAATGCTGCGTGTCCTCTTATGTGCGTCATTGTATGCCCGCTCTGCAGCAGTACTCGGGTTGCCAAATGGTGTCATGATCCATGGCTGGATGCCATACCCCTGATCAGCTGAAAGAAAAAAAGAATGGGATCATGTTGATGTAGCTTGCACTATTGAAAAGACCGTTCATGGCAGTAGTTGTCTTGTGTTGTCTGTGACTCTTTTGTGTACTGATGTGACATCCTATACTTGTAGGCTATACCATCTGCATTGAGTTGTTTCCTTGGCTGAGCACGTGTTTTTCTGCTAACAGTTTGTCATCAGTATGTTTTGTGATTTTCAGTGCAGTGTGCCCTCCCTAACATTGGGACTTGTGATACAGGTGTCCTTGTGTCTTCACTTGGGGTGAGTAGATAGTTCAATGTAGAGTTTAATTTATGAGTGTTGTTAGCACGTTCATATGAAAGTACCCTGGGCATCCCATACCTTTAGACTTATGCAATGGATAAATGTAAAGGTCATTGGGACACTTACATTTTGCAATGTGACATTTGGGCAACCCACTCCACACGTTGTGATCTTTGACATCTTAACATTAGGCTGTACAGTAATTTCCGATGTGTGACAGGTTCAATGGTGACTTAAGAAACATGGCTAGCAATGTCACGACCTCAGTATGTTCCTGTTCACATGTTGCTGTTGTGGTGTATGTGTTGTGTGTCCTAGAGGGTTGCTGTGCAGTGTGTATATTAGTAGGTTTTAGTACTTACCAACAAGTAGTCCATTGCCATACCGTCCATCCTGGAAGTGTTGGTTGATGGTGCAGTGACGGAAGATGAATGAGTCATGGACACTCCCAGGTTATTTAGCCACTAAGTTGGTGATCAATCCCTGGTGATCGACTATGGCCTGCACGTTGATTGAATGTGTGTGCTTCCTGTTGAGGTAAAGGTGTTCAGTTGCAGCAGGTGGCACAAGGCGTACATGTGTGCAGTCGATTGCACCAAGGACGTGTGGGAAGCCACTGATTGCGTACAACCCCTGTTTAGTTTCCTGCTGCTTCTGCAGTGTGTTAGGGAAGCAGATGTGGCGGGGTGTCAGGCGAATGATGGCATCCAGTACTTTGGGCAGAAATGCGGAGAATGATGGTTGTGATATTCCGCCAACCAGGGCACCAGTTGTTTGAAATGAACCACTTGCCAGCATGTGAAGTACGGCAAGCAGCTTTGTTTCTGTTGGTATGGTGTGGGGTGTCACCAAAGTGGGGGCCAACTGCTGTTCAATGTTTTGCAGCAGCTGCTGAATGGCCTGCCAGTTCAACCGGTACCTCTGTATGATGTCGTGGTCCCTGAGGCCCTGAAGGGTTGTTCTGGTACGGCATATGCTCTCCTGCCTTCTGCTCTGCCTTTGGGGTCCCTGCTGGTGTTGTTGTAGCTGCTGTTGTTGCTGCTGGGCTCTGCGTCTGCATGCACGCTGGATAAGAATCACCTCCATGTCTCCCTTTTGCTGCTCTGCTGCTCTGCTGTTTGTTCTGTGTGTTCTGATTAAATACAGGTGTGTCTGCCCCATTTTAACGCCTGCCCTGACCCAGGTGTTAAATTTTGACGCAAATCGGGCTGTGTGGCATTTTATGGCTCCACCTCCCGGCCGTGCGTCATTTTTGCCCGGAAGCATAAATACGACACACGGCCGTTTGCGTCATTTTTTTGGCGGGAACGCCTACCCTGCATATCATTAACGCAGGGCGGGTTGCTGCATCCAAGAAATGACGCACATGGCGGAGTTTTGTCGTCCGCGGGCTCGGGCATCAGAGTTTAAATACGGGGTAACGTTTGCGCTGATTGTGCGTCAATTTTTTTTACGCACAATCGGCGCAAACAGAGTATAAATATGCCCCTAAATTTCTTATAAAATGGTTTTGCTGGCTCCGTGGTTGATTTTTTGTAATGTGCTGCTGACAATAAAGTTTGACACTTGGAGTATAATCATACTTTACTTTAAGGCTCTTTCACTTTGAAATTCCCAAGCATTAGTTTAGGAAGTTTAAAGTTCAGATTAAATATCTCCAGGAAATATCCTCTTTTGGGCTTCAAACAACAAGAGGTTTTCTCAAACCTGAGGACTGAAAATTACCATAATACCAAAAGCTTTCTTTTTTATATCTAAAATACACCAGAACGGATGCATTTTATATTTAATATAATTTATTTCAAGCATGATTTAACACTTAATGTAACTGGTTAAACTATGAGCCTCGATAATGTCTGTATATAATAACAACTGTTTTAAAAGCAAAGCAATAGTGTGTAAATGCTAGCGCTTGTAAATTATGTCTCATTGGACCTTTTCAGTAATTTAATAAAACGAAAAACAAAGGTAATAAAAAAGATGAGACAACATGATTTTATGACACAACATAAACACCAGACTGCACATTTGAAAAGAGTTAATATAAACCTAAGAAATGGCATTGCTAAAAAGTTGATAAAAAGTTGAATTTATTTATGAGAGGCTTGCGCTGCAGTTGCATCACTTTTAGACCTCTCAACCATATCTATGATGCTACCCGAAGCCACTTTGCATGGAGTAAGGAAAGGCAAATTGCTGCAATGTCTTAAGGTGAACCAGGGAGGTGTTCCATGGGTGTTGCAGTGGGTTTTCCCATGCAAGACCCATGGATTGTTAAGCATCCCCAGATTTACAAGAGCCTATAAACGTGGGGATGTGCCAAAACTGTATGACTCCCCAGGTGAGGCGCATTGAGGAGAAATATCTTTATTTCTCCTCATTTTGCCATCTGCAGCACACATAGAAATAGAATAGGTACCTCTTAATGCACAAAAACAATCCTGTCTACAACAGGACACCCTTGCACCATGATGCAAGGGTGCCTGCATTGGCTATAGGCAGCCTAAACGGCACCAGCTCAAGGGAAAAGGACAGGAATGCCCCTTATGCCATATATACAGCACATTCCTGCCCTTTCACGTTGACACAGGGCAACTCAGTGCCACATCCCCATAAATTTGGACCTTTGTTTGAAATCCTTTATTTTACTTTTATTTATATGTCATAGAAATAGTTTGTGTTATTTTATTAGTATTTTTCGTGTTTAGAAATGCAATAAAATAATAATTAGTTGTATGTTTTAGGTAATAATATCATTAATTATTTGTTTGAATAGATCAAGATGCATAACACATTTTTCTTATTTTAATTCTGTGTTCAAAGTTTAATTTTGACTTCAAATTGTAGCATGTCATACATTCTTTTGCTTTGTTTGCTAGGATTAGGGCAATTTGGCTAACAGATCATAGTTGGTAGCTTTTCTCTTTTTGTAATGTGTCTATAAATTTATAGAGTGTAGGTTGTGTTCTGCCTAGTGTAGACTGGAAGCCATTGAACCATCCTTCTACTGTGTTGTTTTATCTTCCTTGCCAAGGTGCTGTCATAGACAATCCACCATGGTATTTGGAATTGTGTTGGTGTCTTTGCTGGAGAGATGGAGTCTGCCAGCCAAAGTATCTGTGAAATAATCCATTCGGGCCTTAGTTTTTTTCATTTTGTTGATAGAAGGGGCTGTCTATTAGTACATTGTAGTGGTTAGCTACCTCTGAGACAGGGATATAGACTAGTGCTATCATTCTTATTATTTGAAATGAATGCCAGTCAGCTGTTTGTAGGATATTTTACACTTTGGGCCTCATTACCAGTTTGGCGGTCTAAAAAAGACTGACATATTGGCGGTCTCACCTTATTAAAGTTAGACTGGCAGCGTCGCGGAGACTCAGAAATAGGTGGTTCAAACTCCAGCAAAAGGTATCCTACGGGGATAACTTTTGTCAAATATTGGGGAGTAGTGAGAGTGACCTGACTGCAACTGCCAGGAAGCACTGTTACTGCTACTCAAACCGCCAGCACAGTGTTTCCTCCTCCAAATATCCTTGTTTGCTAGCTCACACATGAAGTGTAATTACCTGGGAGTTTAACATATATATAGTGTGTGTAGTACAGGGAATTTCATGACTGCAACTGCCAAGAGGCCCTGTTTCAGTAACTCAGCACACCAGCTCAGTGTTCACTTCTATAAAGCTCACTGTTTGTCAATTCCTAAATGATGTTTACTCACCTGCGGGGACATCATTTGTCAAGTATTGGGAAGTAGTGAAAGTGACATGAACGCAACTCCCAGGAGGCACTGATACTGTTATTCAAACCACCAGCACAGTGTTTCCACCTACAAATACCCTTATTTGTTAACTGACACATGAAGTGTACTCACCTGGGAGGATAACATTTGTATAGTGTGTGTACGAAAGAGAGTGGCATGCCTGCAACTTCCAGCATGCCCTGTTACTGTAACTCCAACCACCAGCACAGTGGGCACTTGCCCAAATACATCTGTTAGTGCACACTCAATTGAATTGTACTCACCTTGGAGGATAACATTTGTATAGTGTGTGTACTACACAGACAACATGGCTGATACTCCCCGCAGGCCCTGTTACTGTAACTCCAACCACTAGCACAGTAGTCACTTGCCCAAAAAAACATCTATTAGTGAACACTCAATTGAACTGTACTCAACTGGGAGGATATTATTTGCATAGCGTGTCTAGTAGAGAGAGTGAAATGACTGCAACACCCAGCAGGCACAGTACTATATCACCAAACACCAGACCAGTGGTCACTCCTCCAAATATCCTTGTATGTCAACTCCAAATTGTAGTGTACTCACCTGGGAGGATAGCATTTGTCAAATGTGCATAGTACAGAGACTGATATGACTGCCAAGGCCTGGGTGCACTGTTACTGTTACTTCACTCAGCCAGCCCAGTGTCCTCTTCTCCAAATACCCTTGTTTACAAACTCCCAATTGTAATGTACACCCCTTGGAGGAGAACGTTTGTACAGTGTGTATAGTACAGGGGGGTGACATGGCCACAGCTCCCATGAGACACTGTTACTGTCACTCAAACCACCAGCACAGTGTTTCCTTCTCCAAATTTCCTTGTTTGTTAACTCCTAATTGAGGAGTACTCACCTGGGAGGATAACATTTGACAAGTGTGTGTAGTACAGAGACTGATTTCACTGCTAAGGCCAGGAGGTACTGTTACTCCACTCAGCCATCCCTGTGTCCTCTTCTCCAAAGATCCATGTTTGTGAACTCACACATGAAGTGTACTTACCTTGTAGGATAACATATGTATAGTGTGTGTACTAGAGTGAGTGACATGACTGCAACTTCCAGCACACTCAGTTTCTGTAACTCCAAACACGAGCACAGTGTTTCCTTCTCCAAATACCCACGATTGTAAACTCACAAATGAAGTTTACTCACCTGGTAGGTTACCATTTGTCAAGTAATGGGAAGTAGAGGAGGTGACATGACAGCAACTCCAGCAGGCTGTGTTTCTCTAACTCCAACCACCAGCACAGTGTTCAATTGCCCAACTACATCTGTCAGTGAACTCTCAATTGAAGTGTACTCTCCAAGGGGAAGAATATTGGTCAAGTGTGTGCACTAGAGAGAAGGACCTGACTGCAACTATCAGCCAGCCCTGTATCTGTATCTCAAAACACCAGAAAAGTGTTCTCTTCTCCAAAGACCACTGTGTGCCAATTCCCAAATTAAGTTTTACTCACCTGGGGGGGGGTAACATTTGGCAAGTATTGGAGAGTAGTGAGAGTGACAGGAATGCAACATCCAGCGGGCACTTTTTCACTAACTTCAACAACCATCCCAGTGTTCTCTTCTCAAAAGACCCCTGTGTCTGAACTCTCTATTGAAGTGTACTCACCTGGGAGGAAACCATTTGTATAGTGTATGTAGTACAGGACGTTTCATGACTGCAACTCCCAGGAGGCTTTCTTACTGTCATTCTAACCACCAGTCCAGTGTCCCCTTCTGCAAAGACTCATGTTTGGGAAATCACACATGAAATGTACTCACCTGGGGGGGATGACATTTAGCAAGTGTATGAAGTAGAGAGAGTGACACAAAGAGGCCACAGACGAGACTGCCACAACGCCCATGGCTGAAGCCCTCAGTAAAGAAAAGATCCTTTGACGTCTGGATGTGGAGCATGGTTCAGGTACATCTGGAAAACTTGGTCAGACCCCAACAGTGAGTCTCACTATGGCCACATCAACACCTCCCAGCCCGGTTGCCTCAACATCACAGGCAGCCATTCTCTCTCAACCTGTGTCCCTAGGACAGTGGCAACCATCACGTGCCCTGAGTACAGGATCCTGAGTCGCAGCACAACACCTCATACATTGATGGTCCTGGAGCCAGCAGTGGGGGCACCCTGTTGCAAAGGCACAGGTCTGTGGGGGTAGGGTGTGTGGGAGGGATATTGTGGGCCAGCCGAGTGAGTCCACTTGGGTTGCTCCTGGCCAGATCACAATCAGCCACATCTTGGGGTCTCTCAGAAGTCCCAAGGCTTGATGGGCCTGCTACTTGCAGAACCGTTGGAGATCAAGCAGAGGGACATCCATAAGGATGTGCTTCAACAGTGGGAGGCCACCAATACCAACCTGGTCTCCCTAACAGGGTTGTTGAGTGACATTAACAGTACCCTGATCAGGGATCATCAACAACAATCTACCCCTTCCTTTTGGCACAGCAACACCAGTCCCTTCATCAGGGCCAGCCACTGGAAAGGGGACACTGTCAGGAGAAGAACCCGCCACAGACACCCCAGCCTCTGTAGCAGCAGAACAACCCCCTTGCAAGTGGGGACATCCAGAAAAGAATCCATGAGGTGCAGATGGCAAGACACCCACCAATGCCAGCAAGTGACTTTGTTGGAAAATGGGTTATTGGTAAGGGCAGGTAGGTACCTACACCTAGCAACAAGCCACTAACCTCCATCTAGGTACAGTTAGGTCTCAGTAAATTAATCCCAGCTCAACCCTTGGTAGCTTGGCAACGAGCGTCAAGGCTTAACTTAGGAGACAGTGTGTAAAGCATTCAAATAACACAAAACAGTAATCAAATGAAACACAGGAAACAGTTTAAAAATCCAAAACCAATTTATAAAAATAGTTTATATTTTTATCTTTAAAATGACACAAAAACGATTAAAATCGGTTCTGGGGAACCGGAGATATGAATTTTTAAAGTATTATTATTTTTCTAGTGCTTAGAAACAAAAAGCGCCAATCGGGTCATCTGGTTGCACCAGGACCGGGACAAAGTCAAAGTTTCAGGCCGACCGCGATGGAGCCCTGCTCGGCTACAAGTCGCGGGAGGCCTCGGTTGAAAAGTTACCTTCTGACTTAGTCTTTATTTTGAAGTTTTTCTTCACCGGGACGAACCTGCCAGTTGAATCCGACCTCCTGGAGCCCTTGTCCGGATACGCGATGTGGGTTTCCTCGGTGGTGATTTCTACTTTCGGACTTAGTCGTTTTTTCGAGATGAAAATCCTTCGACCGGGGTAAACCTGGATCTTGATCCGACATCCGTGGAGCCCTTCTCGGATACGATGGCTGGGAGGTCCCGGTCAACTTTTTACATTCGGACTTAGTCTCTTTTTCGGATGTTTTTCTTTACCGGGACGAACCACGAAGTCAGGCCGGGTCACGGTTGAGGCAAGCCGGCTAGAATTCCCGCGGCGGGTCGGTCCCTCTCTGGAGCTTTTTTACAAAATTTATCAAATCTTCTCCAAACTTCTGGGGCTTCACCCAGATGTTCTTTTAAGGTTCTTTTGGGGTCCACAGCTCACCCCAAGGGTCCAGAAGTTCTGTGATGGTCCTTGGGGGGTGCGGACTTCAACTCCCAGAATGCACCTGGCGCGAACTCCTTTTTGGCCACTGGGCAGTGGTCACTGGTCTCTTTTTTAGGAGTTGGTGCAGGGGACTCTGGGTAGCAATTTTTCACCTGTAGCAAACAGGGAGTCCCTCCTTGAACCAGTTGAAGCCAGGCAAAGTCCTTCTTGTGGTGAAGCCCAAGTGTGCAGCTGGTGCAGTCCTTCTGAGTGCAGGGTCCAGGTGCAGGCCAGGGGTCCAGCAGGGCAGTCCTTCTTCTCCTTAAGTTCCTTCTTCTTGAAAGTTGGCGGGGATCTGAGGTGTGGGTGCAGGTCTGCCAGTTTTATCCTTGCTCCTGGGTGAAAAGCAGGGGGGCCCTGGTTCTCCAATCAGGGACAGGGTCGTCCCCCTGTGATGACCACTTCCTGGGAAGTGTGGCAAAAATCCATCCCAGAAGGCAACAGTCTCTAAAAATCCAACATGGATGAATCTGATTTTTGGAGGTTACATCTGGCTGAGCCCACCCACTGGTGTGGCTAAAAATCATAAACACACCCCTCTCCTGCCCTCTCCTAATCTAATCAAGGGGGCACCTAATTGTCTGGGGTTGCAGGATGTGGGGGTGTTGCTGGGTGCTCCAAATGTCCTTCTCTGCCTTTGAAGACCAGTTTGGCAGCCCTCCCCCTTCCTGCCTCACCATCTGCTGAGGGGAGATTCTCTCCCCCAAGCACATTCCTTTGTGTGAAGCCAGGCCACTTCACACCTCATCAAAGTAGCCTGGCAGAAGCTGCTGCAGGCTGGCCAATCAGAGCACAGCAGCAAAAACAATGCAGAGCTGAAATTGGCAACTTTTTAGGTAAAGTCTAAACTTTTTACCTGAACAAGTTATATTAAATCCCACAACTGGAAGTTGTGGGATTTATTACAACAATTAATTTGATACCAAATTCTTGGTATGTAACATTTAAGGAAACTTTAAAATTTAAAACAAAGTCTGCCCATTCTAGCCTATGAAGGCCATTTACTTCAATGAGGGAAAAACGAATTTGGCTGTTTTTACCTCACCAGGGCTTATAAATCTATTTTTATAAAGTCCCTGCTTATAGTTACATGGCACCCAGCCCTAGGGGCACATAGGGCACACCTTAGGGGTGACTTATATGTAAAAATAAGGTAGTTTAAGACTTTGGAAGTACCTTTAATTCCAAAGTCGAATTTGCATATAACTTTAATTTAAAAGCAGCCAGCAAGGCAGGCTTGCTTTTAAAATGACACTGGGCACCTCAGCAGTGCACCTAGGTGTGCACCACCTATGCTGTGGTCCCTAAACCTACATGCCCTACCCTATACTAGGGACTTATAGGTAGGTTAACTTAGCCAATTATAATTAGCCTAATTTGCATATCCATTTTACACAGAGCACAGGCCCTGGGACTGGTTAGCAGTACCCAGGGCACAGCCAAGAGTGAGTAACCACCAGTACCTATCCAAAAAGAGTGGGGGTGATCAGGCAAAAAAGGAGGACTTTCCTACAGACTTCTTCCTAAATTAACTCCTTTGTGTGTCACATAGTCACTGTGTTGACTGTTCTTCAACCACCTTCCATTTCCTACGGGAGGAGTACACTGGACTTTGGATTGACAATTGCATTTCATCCACTCCAATGATTTCATCCACCATGACTGAACTCTTCACTGTTTTTTCCAATCATGCCCCAAATCACTTTTCTAGCACAATTTTACAATAAATATCTATTGGAAGCTGGCCTGGTGTGTGATGAGCACCTAAGGTACTTACACCTTATACCAGGTCCAAGCCTCCCCTTTTAGTAAAGTGTAGGCAGAGTCTAAAAGCCAGGTTCTCCTGAGGTAGCTGTGGATGAGCAGCCAAGGCTTAACTAGGAGACATGCAAAGCTCATACAATACACTGTAGTCACACAGAACTTACACACATGAAAGAAAACACTCAGTGTCACAAAAATAAAGGTGCTTTATTTTAGTGACACAATTACCAAAAAGTACTAGAGAGGCAACCCTCCAATAGGAGGTACATAACACACTAGATGTGTACACTAGTAATCAGCAATAAGCATAAAAAGTGATAGAAATCAGTGCAAATGACAATAGACTATAGTGATTCTACGGGGAGCCCAAACCATATACTAAAAAAATTGAATGCAAACACAGGAACCCCACCTAGATAGGTGGAGTGTATAGAGGGGACTTGGGCATACTAGGAATTCCCAAAGGTAAGTACCACAGTGCCTCTAGCAACCTGGAAGAAATGAGTAAGTACTGGATTTTTCACAAACCGCCCAAAAGGAAGGAAAAGAAGAAAATGCAACACTCAGACAAGACTGCAAGAAACCAGCAGTGGATTCCTTAAGAGGAAGACCTGTGGAAGAAGGGGACCAAGTTGAGAAGTCACAGAAGAGTCCAGGAGGTGCAGGAGCTATTTCCCACCCAGCTGTGGTTGTAGGAGCGGGTCGACGGTAGCACGAAGACGGTCAGGATTGCGGCCCTGGCGCAGCTGAAGAGTTTCTGGAGGATGCAGTCAACCTCCCACGTCAGATGGCTGATTGCAGTCGGTCAGTGGCATGGAAAAGCCACCAACAAGCCTTGGCAAAGATAGAAGTCACAGTGAAGCACAAAGTGGAGCTGCCGGGGACCAGCAAGGTCCAGGAGGACTCAACTCACAGGAGAGAGTCCAAAGAAGAAGAGGCAGCCCCCACAGGAGTCCCACTGGATAATGAACCAGGCATTGCAGAGGAGCTCCGCAACACAAATGGAGAAGGGTTCCACGCCACAGGGGAATCATGCAGAGGGCTGTGCATCGCAGGAAGGAGCACTGGGGGCTTGGGCTAGAAGGAGCCTAAAGATCCTTTGGAGGCGATGCAAACAAGCCTTAGTAGCTGCAAGATGTTCTGTGCAGGAGGGTACTGTCTTGCATGGGAAGGCAAAGGCTTACCGCCACTGAAGTTGGACAGCTGGCAAGGAGGATCAAGCTACTCCGGACTGCCACCCATTATGCAGGATCCACACAGCTTCAGGATGAGAGGAGATCCACATAGCCGGTCGTTGTTGCAGGTGGTGCCTGCGGATGCAGGGGGGTGACTCCTTCACTCCAAGGGAGATTCCTTCTTTCTTCTCATGCAGACAAAAGACTTGCCACCCTCAAAGGGTGCAGAGCTTGGGAAATGTTTCAGAAGCTGGAAGGAGCCATGGAAACAATGTTGCAAGCAGAGTCTTCGTTGTGGATTCAGATTGTCGGTTCCTGGAGGGTTGAGTCGCTGTTCCAGTGGCTAGAAATCAAAGTAGAGGTTGCAGAGGAGTACTGATGGAATCTTGCAAGCCACATCTGAGGACCCACCCAAGAGAGAGACCCTAAACAGCCCTGAAAGGGGGATTGATCACCAAGCCAGGTGACCACCCTGGGGTGGTGATGGATAGAGGACTGGTCACTCTTCTTTCCATTGTCCATTTTCATGCCAGAGCAGGGACTGAAGGCCCCTGAACCGGTGTAGGCTGGTTTATGCATGGAGGGCACCAAATGTTCCCTTTAAAGCACACCAGTGGCTTGGGGGGGATACCCCTCCCAAGCCATGTAACACATATTTCCAAAGGGAGAGGGTGTTATCCCCCTCGCCCAAAGGGAAATCCTTTGTTCTGCCTTCCTGGGCTTGAGCTGTTCAGCAGTAGGAGGGCAGAAACCTGTCTGAGGAGTGGCAGCAGCTTGGGCTGCCCGGAAAACCTCAGAAGGGTGGTAGGAACAAAGCTGAGGGGTCCTTTAAGGAGCCCCCAGAGTGCATGGAATCATAATTCCAATACTGGCAACCAAACATGCCTAGGTTCGGTGTTCCCATTATGTAGCCTGACATAGATAGTGACCTATGTCCAGTAGATGCATAAAACAGCATCCCCGCACTCACAAAGTCCAGGAAAATGGAACTGGAGTTTGTAGGGGCACCTTTGCTAGTGCAGGGGGGCCCTCACACAGAGGTACTTACACCTTGCCCTCTGGGCTAGGAGGTCCTGTCATAGGGGTGACTTACAGTGATCTGGTGCAGTGACCTGTAGTGAAAAGGGTGCATGCACCCTTTCGCACTAGCTGCAATGGGAGGCCTGCAGATACACTCTACATAGACCCCCCATAGGTGGCATAATACATGTTGCAGCCCATGGGGATTCCCTTGCATCCTGGGTACCATATACCAGGGACTTACATGGGAGCCCCAGTATGTCAAATGTGGGGTGTTAGTGGTTCAAGAAACCAAGTTTGAAGGGAGAGAGCATAATCACTGGGGTCCTGGTTAGCAGGATCCCAGTAAACACAGTCAAACACACTGACAACAGGCAGACAATGGGGGTAACCATGCCAAGAAAGGGGGTACTTTCCTACAATCCACCTATCACAAAGTCATTGTCTAATTGTTTTTGTTCCAAATTTTGCTATGTAGAGATGTAAGCTTGAGCCTTATCACATACCAAATTAAAGAAATCTAACATCACGTAGTCCAAGATACAAACAAAGGGTAGTACAACAATGACTGATCACAGGCCCATCACAATCCAATGACCATGACTGTGGTGGTATGACACAATTATAAGTCAGTGTTGTGACACAGACACCGTGGCCTGCAATAATGAAATAAATCTACAGCTATATCCAGGTCATACAAGAAGAGTGTTTAGCCAATGTGAAGGGTGAATGATGTGTTCGCAATCTGTGACTACATATTTCATTCCCACTTGATCACACACATGATACAATCGGCCCAAAACAGCATAAAAAACAAGTATAATGCGGTCTTCAGACTTTCCACCCAAACACTGTTCAAGCTGTATTGGCACTGGTCTCATACACCCCAAATCTGTGACCTGCATCACCTGGCACAATCCATGCCCACTTCATATGTCGGAACAGCATCAGATACCTGCCAATATCACAACTCTGAAATACCCACATGATGATGTCATTGTTAAAGTACCTGGACAAAGACAAAGCAAGGAGTCGAGGCTTAAAAAGATACAAATTACACAAGTCACATAGCAAGCATTTGGAAAGTAAATTACATTCCAGTGAGACTGACACAAAGTAGCTACATCAAGGCTGTGATATGTCAAAGGCTAACTGTTCAAGCACCCTCTGGTTTAATATGGCAAAGCATTAGCTCACCAGTGTTTTGTCAAATCACTCTAATCCACACATTCTGACAACTACAGTTCTTTGTACAGTCACAGACATGACATGCCTACACTCAAGAAAAGTGGCTATCAATGAGATCTTCTCACAAGTCAGCTCCTTCCTCTTCACCACTGTCATCCTCATTTGGTATTTCAGGAGGCTCACCCAGTGGCACTGCAGGCTCCTCCTCCTCTGGGATGTATGGGATATACCTCCATAGGGCAATGTTGTGGAGCATGCAGCATGCCACTATGATCTGACACACTTTTCCGGGTGAGTAGAGGAGAGCTCCACCAGTATAGCCCAGACACCTAAATCTGGCCTTCAGGAGCTCAAAAGCCTGTCTTGTTGAAGCATACTTTCCCTGGCGTAGTTGGATGCCTTAATGATGTCAATAACCAAGCGCAATTTGGATATGCAGAGTCTCCTGTTAAGGAATGGTCTATATGTGTAACAATGAGTCCCTCTCATCAGAATGGTGGTACCAGACATTGTGCACACACAACAGTACAGATGTGACTTACCAACCAGCCAGGCCCTGTCTGGGTACAGCAGTGACATCAGCTGAGGGGGATAGTGCTGTTCTGCATTATGAATGAATTATGGGCTGAACCCAGATAACAGGCAAAGACCTGTCATATGTATAGATCCGCCAAACATGCAAGTTGGATGGTGAGGGAATGGAAGCTCTTTCTGTTGCGATACACTTGTTCATTGGCATGCAGTGGGACCAAGCCAATATGAGTGCCATCGATGGCCCCCACCACATGTGTGATGTGTTCAAAGCTACGAAAGTCAGCCTTCACATGGGCTAAATCCTCATGTCGGGGAAACTGTATGTAGCTTTCAATGTGTTCCTACATTGCTGAGCGGACATTCTTCAACACCGGACTGAACATAGGTTGGGACATACCAACAGCTAGACCACTGTATGTTGGAAGGGCCCTGTGGCTAAAAAGTGCAATACTGACATGACTTGTACAATGAGTGTTATGCTGCTTGGATTACTTTTAGCAGGCATCAGGTCTGGCTCCAACTGATGACATAAGTCCACTATCTTTTGCTGATTCAGACAGTAAAGGAGAATTATGTGGCATTCTTTCATGGTCTGTAGGTCCATCAGTGGAGTGTAGACAGGTGGATGTCGCATCCTCTCTGTCCAAGGTGACCTATATATGACAAGAAATGGATGTGGTGTGTAGCTCGGTGGGGGTCGTCAGTGAGGAGTCTAGAGCCTGAAAAGATCTCTGTAGGCCGGTCATAGCACTATGAATGCACTCCAGGAAGCACATGTCTGCTGACGTTGGCTATCCAACCCCTGAATGACATTCACAATGGCAGTCTTCCCCACAGACATGCTCCTCAGGAGGTCAATAGCCTCCTCACTCAGGACAGAGGCTGGGGCGGAGGTGCCTATGGTAAAGGAGATTCCCACCCTCTATGGTGAGCTGGCACGGACAACTGGGTGGGGAGCAACAGGGAGGGCAGCGTCAGAACTGGGAGTGGTGGACAAAGATGGTACGAGAGTAAGCCCTGATAGGTCCGCCATCACTAGGGAGTGACCACTGGAGGTAGAATTTGATGATCAAGACATAGATCCTGTCTCCTCCATGGCACTCACATCACCGTCTGGGCCACTGGCTCCCTCCTTGTCTGTGGTGTCATGACCAGAGGTACAGTGGCCAGATGCTTCCCCACTTTGTTGTGCCCTGTCTCCTTTGCTTGCATGGGCTGATGCTGCAAATAGAAAAAGGAAGAAGGTCATCACATGTTTCTGAAGACACTTGAACAACAGCTGTACCTAGCAAACATTACCATGATGTCAACTAGGCACCAGGAACAAACTCCACCTAAGTGGCCCATACATGTGCCATACCATATGCATGCATGCCATCTGAACTGTCAACAGCTGACCTTAGGAAAATCAGGATCTCAGACAACTGCAATTGCATAGCTGAATTTGTGCAATCACAATAACCAGTCAACAAGTATAAGACCTCATCACCCACAAAGCTTTGTCATATAAAGCATACCTCAGTTACCTGTTGTCATAAAGTAATAGGCCAATGACAACTGCATTCCCACTGCTACCACACAAGGTCATTCACACATACTCATCTATTTGCCAGATGCACAATGACCCTACAATAAGAAATGATGCTCCGAAATCCTGCCATGATGATGACAAAAGTTTGGTAGCCTGGAGAAGGTGACATGGAAATACTCATGTCACACTAGAAACATATCAACAATGTACACTTCAACAAGTGACATTTGTCCCAATAAAGTCAAGGAGGTAGTTTTGATGTTGCTCAGATAGGATACACATGTGGCATGGAAATGAATACCGTAGATATCATGTGCAAGAGGTTAGAGAGAGATGTCCCCAAAATACACAACACAATGAATCAGCAAGCCTCAGGGTAATCCCCCCTAATGTCTGGCATCTCTTACAGTGACATACTCTGAGTGCTCCAGTGGAAGCCATTATTCCTTTGCATGTAGAAGAGACACAGAAGTTGCAAGGACTTGTAGAAGGTCCTCAACAGGTTGCCCAATGGGATGCTACATCACAGTCCCCATTTTGCTCATGCAAACGCAAATGTCTGTCTGTGGATGAATGCCTGTACCCAAACACATGTCTTAAGTATAACTGGCAGTCACTCCATGATGTATGCCAACAGTCAGGGCACAAACTTTAACCATTACACATGTACAGTGAACTTTTCCACAGGATGCCACATCAAGGGCATGTATGTTCACATCAATGACCTGTTTCAGGTCCTGAGCTCGCCCCCCACGACCGCAGCACCAACCTGCTGCCTCCTGCCTCTGTCCCCCGACCACGCTGCTGTTTGCGTGTTCGAGGCCCTCCTCCACCCGCAGGCATCCTCCTGCGCCTCATCCCTGGTGTCTAGTGTGCTCTGCCTAGCTCCACTTGACCCGTGTGCCGCTTCCGCCGTCCTGTAAGTTGTTTTTCTGATTGTTTTTTCCGATTTTTCTGCGCCTCGCCGCCGGCGCTTCTGCCCCCGTTGTGCCCCCCTGATTGCTGTCTCCCCGATCGTGTACTGTGCCATTACTGTATTTCATACTGTGTGTTTTCTATTGTGATTGCCTTTAATTTTGCTTGTTTTTTGTGCTTTTTGCCCCTTGTGCGCTCCCCCAAGCGTTCCGATCCCTGCCGCCGCCTCCCTGCGGCCCCGCCCCCCTCGCGCCCCCATTCGCCGCTCCCTCCCGCCTCCCGCCTCCCAGCTGCTCCTCCCTCCCCCCTCCCTTCTTAGTGGCTGGCGCTGCGCGTCGCGAGTGAACGACCTCTGACCTGTTTCAGGTCCTGAGCTCGCCCCCCACGACCGCAGCACCAACCTGCTGCCTCCTGCCTCTGTCCCCCGACCACGCTGCTGTTTGCGTGTTCGAGGCCCTCCTCCACCCGCAGGCATCCTCCTGCGCCTCATCCCTGGTGTCTAGTGGGCTCTGCCTAGCTCCACTTGACCCGTGTGCCGCTTCCGCCGTCCTGTAAGTTGTTTTTCTGATAGTTTTTTCTGATTTTTCTGCACCTCGCCGCCGGCGCTTCTGCCCCCATTGTGCCCCCCTGATTGCTGTCTCCCCAATCGTGTACTGTGCCATTACTGTATTTCATACTGTGTGTTTTCTATTGTGATTGCCTTTAATTTTGCTCGTTTTTTTTGCTTTTTGCCCCTTGTGTGCTCCCCCAAGCGTTCCGATCCCTGCCGCTGCCTCCCTGCGGCCCGCCCCCCTCACGCCCCCATTCGCCGCTCCCTCCCGCCTCCCGCCTCCCAGCTGCTCCTCCCTCCCCCCTCCCTTCTTAGTGGCTGGCGCTGCGCGTCGCGAGTGAGCGACCTCTGACCTGTTTCAGGTCCTGAGCTCGCCCCCCACGACCGCAGCACCAACTTGCTGCCTCCTGCCTCTGTCCCCCGACCACGCTGCTGTTTGCGTGTTCGAGGCCCTCCTCCACCCGCAGGCATCCTCCTGCGCCTCATCCCTGGTGTCTAGTGGGCTCTGCCTAGCTCCACTTGACTCGTGTGCCGCTTCCGCCGTCCTGTAAGTTGTTTTTCTGATAGTTTTTTCCGATTTTTCTGCGCCTCGCCGCCGGCGCTTCTGCCCCCGTTGTGCCCCCCTGATTGCTGTCTCCCCGATCGTGTACTGTGCCATTACTGTATTTCATACTGTGTGTTTTCTATTGTGATTGCCTTTAATTTTGCTCGTTTTTTGTGCTTTTTGCCCCTTGTGCGCTCCCCCAAGCGTTCCGATCCCTGCCGCTGCCTCCCTGCGGCCCCGCCCCCCTCGCGCCCCCATTCGCCGCTCCCTCCCGCCTCCCAGCTGCTCCTCCCTCCCCCCTCCCTTCTTAATGGCTGGCGCTGCGCGTCGCGAGTGAGCGACCTCTGACCTGTTTCAGGTCCTGCGCTCGCCCCCCACGACCGCAGCACCAACCTGCTGCCTCCTGCCTCTGTCCCCCGACCACGCTGCTGTTTGCGTGTTCGAGGCCCTCCTCCACCCGCAGGCATCCTCCTGCGCCTCATCCCTGGTGTCTAGTGGGCTCTGCCTAGCTCCACTTGACCCGTGTGCCGCTTCCGCCGTCCTGTAAGTTGTTTTTCTGATTGTTTTTTCTGATTTTTCTGCGCCTCGCCGCCGGCGCTTCTGCCCCCGTTGTGCCCCCCTGATTGCTGTCTCCCCGATCGTGTACTGTGCCATTACTGTATTTCATACTGTGTGTTTTCTATTGTGATTGCCTTTAATTTTGCTCGTTTTTTGTGCTTTTTGCCCATTGTGCGCTCCCCCAAGCGTTCCGATCCCTGCCGCTGCCTCCCTGCGGCCCCGCCCCCCTCGCGCCCCCATTCGCCGCTCCCTCCCACCTCCCGCCACCCAGCTGCTCCTCCCTCCCCCCTCCCTTCTTAGTGGCTGGCGCTGCGCGTCGCGAGTGAGCGACCTCTGACCTGTTTCAGGTCCTGAGCTCGCCCCCCACGACCGCAGCACCAACCTGCTGCCTCCTGCCTCTGTCCCCCGACCACGCTGCTGTTTGCGTGTTCGAGGCCCTCCTCCACCCGCAGGCATCCTCCTGCGCCTCATCCCTGGTGTCTAGTGGGCTCTGCCTAGCTCCACTTGACCCGTGTGCCGCTTCCGCCGTCCTGTAAGTTGTTTTTCGGATTGTTTTTTCCGATTTTTCTGCGCCTCGCCGCCGGCGCTTCTGCCCCCGTTGTGCCCCCCTGATTGCTGTCTCCCCGATCGTGTACTGTGCCATTACTGTATTTCATACTGTGAGTTTTCTATTGTGATTGCCTTTAATTTTGCTCGTTTTTTGTGCTTTTTGCCCCTTGTGCGCTCCCCCAAGCGTTCCGATCCCTGCCGCTGCCTCCCTGCGGCCCCGCCCCCCTTGTGCCCCCATTCGCCGCTCCCTCCCGCCTCCCGCCTCCCAGCTGCTCCTCCCTCCCCCCTCCCTTCTTAATGGCTGGCGCTGCGCGTCGCGAGTGAGCGACCTCTGACCTGTTTCAGGTCCTGAGCTCGCCCCCCACGACCGCAGCACCAACCTGCTGCCTCCTGCCTCTGTCCCCTGACCACGCTGCTGTTTGCGTGTTCGAGGCCCTCCTCCACCCGCAGGCATCCTCCTGCGCCTCATCCCTGGTGTCTAGTGGGCTCTGCCTAGCTCCACTTGACCCGTGTGCCGCTTCCGCCGTCCTGTAAGTTGTTTTTCTGATTGTTTTTTCGAATTTTTCTGCGCCTCGCCGCCGGCGCTTCTGCCCCCGTTGTGCCCCCCTGATTGCTGTCTCCTCGATCGTGTACTGTGCTATTACTGTATTTCATACTGTGTGTTTTCTATTGTGATTGCCTTTAATTTTGCTTGTTTTTTGTGCTTTTTGCCCCTTGTGCGCTCCCCCAAGCGTTCCGATCCCTGCCGCTGCCTCCCTGCGGCCCCGCCCCCCTCGCGCCCCCATTCGCCGCTCCCTCCCGCCTCCCGCCTCCCAGCTGCTCCTCCCTCCCCCTCCCTTCTTAATGGCTGGCGCTGCGCGTCGCGAGTGAGCGACCTCTGACCTGTTTCAGGTCCTGAGCTCGCCCCCCACGACCGCAGCACCAACCTGCTGCCTCCTGCCTCTGTCCCCCGACCACGCTGCTGTTTGCGTGTTCGAGGCCCTCCTCCACCCGCAGGCATCCTCCTGCGCCTCATCCCTGGTGTCTAGTGGGCTCTGCCTAGCTCCACTTGACCCGTGTGCCGCTTCCGCCGTCCTGTAAGTTGTTTTTCTGATTGTTTTTTCCGATTTTTCTGCACCTCGCCGCCGGCGCTTCTGCCCCCGTTGTGCCCCCCTGATTGCTGTCTCCCCGATCGTGTACTGTGCCATTACTGTATTTCATACTGTGTGTTTTCTATTGTGATTGCCTTTAATTTTGCTAGTTTTTTGTGCTTTTTGCCCCTTGTGCGCTACCCCAAGCGTTCCGATCCCTGCGGCTGCCTCCCTGCGGCCCCGCCCCCCTCGCGCCCCCATTCGCCGATCCCTCCCGCCTCCCGCCTCCCAGCTGCTCCTCCCTCCCCCCTCCCCCCTCCCTTCTTAATGGCTGGCGCTGCGCGTCCGCGCCAGAGTCGCGCCAGAGGCAAGCCCGTCTGCGCCCGTCCGCGCCTGGACCGCGCCCAGCGCCACACCCCCTGGTCCTCACGCCCCCCGCATCACCCGCGTCCGCTACTCAACCAACGAACTCCGCGCACTCAACCCCGGCCCCTCCGCAGAGTGCTTCCTTGCAACCCCGAAGCACACAAAAGGACCTTTCTCCTGCCGCACCTGCAACTTCTCCTGCGACAGAACAGCGAAACCAACAACAAGAACTTCCAACACTAACCACCTGAACTGCATCCTCATCAACACACGCTCCGCACGAAAACACGCCATCGAACTCTGGGACTTACTCGACACCACCGCCCCTGACGTGGCCTTCCTGACCGAAACCTGGTGGAACGACTCCTCGGCCCCGGACATCGCAATCGCCATACCGGAGGGATACAAAATCACCAGAAGAGATCGAACCAACGGAATCGGCGGCGGAATAGCCATCGCCCACAAATCTACCCTCAAAATCCACACCCACACGGATGACACCCTCAAGACAGCCGAACACCTCCACTTCCAGATCCACACGGACCCCAACACGACCCTCAGAGGAACCCTCATATACCGCCCTCCAGGACCAAGAGCCCCCTTCAGCAACACCGTCGCCGACCTCGCGAGCACCCACGCCCTCGCGTCCCCAGACTACATCCTCCTGGGAGATCTAAACTACCACCTGGAAAATAACAACGACGTCAACACCGCATCTCTGACCTCCAACCTCCTCAACCTCGGACTCCGTCAACTGGTCAACACTCCCACCCACATCGCCGGACACACTCTTGACCCCCTCTTCACCTCAAGCAACCACATCTCTTTCAGCCACACCTCCGAACTCCACTGGACCAACCATCACTGCGTCCACTTCTCTTATACGAAAATCACCGAACACCACCGCATCCCTCGACCTCCTCACCGCCACTGGGGAAAAATCACCCAAGACCAACTAACCAGCACCCTCGTCAAAGACCCTCCACCCGGCTCAACCGACCCAAGCACTGCCGCCATCAACCTCCATCAATGGATCCTCGACTGCGCCAACACCTTAGCCCCACTCAAGAAACCCACCGCCAACCAAGGAAAGAAAAAACCAGCCTGGTTCACAGACGAACTGACCGCCTCCAAAAACCTCGCCTCCCTCAAAAACGCCAACCGTGAACACCACCAACGGATCCGAGTCGCCAAGCGCGCCCACTTCACTGAACGCATCAACAACAACGCCCATGACTGCAAAGAACTCTTCGGCATCGTGAAGGAACTCTCAAACCCCAACGCCAACTCCAACGACATCCCGCCCTCCCAGAAACTCTGCGACGACCTCTCCACCTTCTTCCACCAGAAAATCACAACCATCCACGACAGCTTCAACGCCACTCCGCCGCCAGACCCCACCCCTGACATCTCCACAGACGCCTGCCACCTCACCGCCTGGACCCACGTGGACGACACCGAAACAATAACAACCATGAACACCATCCACTCAGGCTCCCCCACGGACCCATGCCCTCATCACTTGTTCAACAAAGCCAACGCCATCATCGCCCCCAAACTCCGCGAGATCATCAACCTCTCCTTCGACACCGCCACCTTCCCAGACAGCTGGAAACACGCAGAAATCCAACCCCTCCTCAAGAAACCCAAGGCTGACCCCAACGACCTCAAAAACTTCCGACCGATCTCTCTCCTCCCTTTTCCAGCAAAAGTCATCGAGAAGATCGTCAACACACAACTCGCCCACTTCCTCGAAGACAACTCCATCCTAGACCCCTCTCAATCCAGTTTCAGACGAAACCACAGCACCGAGACTGCTCTCCTCGCCGCCACAGATGACATCAGAACCCAAATGGACAACGGCGAAACCTCGGCCCTCATCCTCCTCGACCTATCAGCCGCTTTTGACACAGTCTGCCACCGCACCCTACTAACCCGCCTCCATGGAGCCGGCATCCAGGATAAAGCCCTCAACTGGATCTCATCCTTCCTCTCCGACAGAACCCAGAGAGTCCGACTCTCCCCTTTCCGCTCCAAAGCCACCAACCTCATCTGCGGCGTCCCCCAAGGATCCTCCCTCAGCCCTACGTTGTTCAACATCTACATGGCCCCCCTCGCCAAACTGGCCCGCCAACATCACCTCAGCATCATCTCCTACGCCGACGACACCCAGCTCGTCCTCTCCCTGACCAAAGACCCACTCACCGCCAAAACCAACCTCAACGAGGGACTAAAAGCCATCGCCGAGTGGATGAACGACAGCCGCCTGAAGCTTAACTCCGACAAGACGGAAGTCCTCATCCTCGGGCGCACCCCTTCGGCCTGGAACGACTCCTGGTGGCCCACCGATTTCGGACCCCCACCCACCCCAGCCAGCCACGCAAGAAACCTCGGATTCATCCTGGACTCAGCCCTCACCATGTCCAAACAGGTCAGCGCCGTCTCCTCTTCCTGCTTCAACACCCTTTGAATGCTCCGCAGAATTACGGCAACGCACTCTACACAGGCATCCCAACAAAAGACATCAAATGACTCCAGCATATCCAAAATGCATCCGCCCGCCTGATCCTTGACATACCCCGCCGATGTCACATCTCCCCTCACCTGAAGGACCTCCACTGGCTCTCCGTGGACAAGAGGATCACCTTTAAACTCCTCACCCACGCTCACAAGGCTCTACACAACACCGGACCTACCTACCTCAACTCCAGACTCAACTTTTACGCCCCCACTCGTCAACTCCGCTCTGCCAATCTCGCCCTCGCCATCGTCCCAGGATCCAGCGCAAGACCGCCGGCGGCAGATCCTTCTCCTTCCTCGCCGCCAAGACCTGGAACTCTCTCCCCACCTCACTGCGCCAGACCCAGGACCTCCTCGCCTTCAGGAGACTCCTCAAGACCTGGCTCTTTGACCGCTAACAGCTCACCCCCCCCCCCCCCCCCCCACCAGCGCCTCGAAACCCTGACGGGTACATAGTGCGCTTTACAAATGTTATGATTGATTGAATGTGGCTCAAAACTCTAGGCCAAACTGTCATGTCTCCATTGCTTCTACAGTTGTACATGCCAGATGACATGCAACAATGCATGAGGGACTGTGTCAGAAAATAAGCAATGATGACACACTCCTGTAGGTGGCACAACATGAAATATATCCTCACTGGAAATGCCCTATTCCACAGTTTTTCATGCACATATATGTGAGGGAATACCCACATCATCCCATCAACATAGCTAGACCATGCATGGAAATGCAGTTTACAAATGTATACTAAGGAGAAGGGGAAACATGCTGACCGGTATGCACAAGGAATGTTGGCAACAGTGATGGGACATAAATCTTGTCAATGGATATTCCCTACTTCCCTATTCCCTAGGGAAAGTAGTGATCAATAGCTTCATCCAAAGAACAATGTAATCCTTTACACAAGTAGTTGAACACCTTCACATTACAGACTGCAGAGAGGCACCATCATCCATCATACGACAAAAACAATTGGCCTCTGGGTGGGAGATGTCAACATACACATCTACCCAGGAACATGGTGGAGGACAATGATTCAATGTCTACTTACCTTTGGCCTGAAACACTGAGGAATAGTGGTCTGTTACATGGCAATTATACACAATACAACAACAAGCAATACATGACTGATTAATGTACCCAGACATATGTGGTCCCTGCAGAGCAAGTGGTTTGAGGATTCCACCCAGTTTAATCCTAGGTCCCTGGTCCAATAGGCAAATCATATCAGTATACAACACATGACATGTCAACACAATCTCTCATCGATTGTGTGACACATGCATCATCTCTAATTGTCAGGTTGAGCTGTCGGAACCTCACTCAATCACTTGGCAATGGGACAGGCATGAATATACCCTGTACTCACCCCCTTGTGGCTGCTGTGCTGCCTTAAATGTCCATCAAGGTCCTGATAGGCCCACGCCAGAATGTGGGCCATTAGGGGGTCATGGTCTGCTGGGCACCCTGCCCATGCTGGAAGGGCAGCATCAGCTAGGCCTCCGCGATCTTCCTGGACCAGCATCTCAGATTCTCCCACCTTTTTCTCAAGTGGGCACTCTGCCGGCTGAAGACCCCCAGGAGCCGCACCTTCTTGGCAATAGCTCTCCATATCCACTTCTTTTGATGGGCGTTGACCTCCATGGATGAAAATACAAATCAAGAGATCATATTCACACGTTTCATCACAACTGTTTGAGTCACATACATTTCAGTAACTTCAAGCTAGAACGTTCCTATTTGTCAATAATTTCCCAGGTGTGACATGTGGAAGCCAATGCGTACAGTGCCATGATCACAAACATACATTTCCCAATCTGCAGAACAAGCCACTACCCTGCTCAGGGCATACAATGACTAAGCAAGCTTACTGACATCATGTGGGACATGCTCTAGCAACCTGACTGTGATGTGAGCGTCTATGAGTCACATCACCTCTCTAGCTTCTGAAAGGTAAACTCCTAAAGCATGAATGAACCAACACATACACACTCTGTGAAAATGACTCCATGCATACAGTCCCTACAGGCTGCTGTCAGACTACAATCTTTAACATCACTCATGAGTAACAATGAAGGTACTGCCATGGTGGGTACAGAAAGTGTCTAGCCTGTCCATGTGTGGACATTTGCAATAACAAATGCAGCCCCGTGCTGCTTCAGGGGTGGGGTTCTGTGTTATGTATCTGTACCACATGTGTCCATCCTACAGAGATGGCATCCAACAAAGAATGCATTGTCAATTGTCTTCTATGTGACCAAGTTACAAAGTACGTATCATGGTCTCCCAGGAATCAACACACTGTTCACTTTGGAAATGTCAGTTATGCTGGGGTACAGGGAGTAGGCACAGTGTCACAGCTACATAGCCACAGTGACTCCATACCAGCCTAGACTAAGACCCATACTGGGAGACATGTGACAGGCAATGGTCCTGCAGGCTGAGCTGTGAGGAGGCAAAGGGTGGTGAAGTATAGAGAAAACTGTGCACATGAGTCTCTTACCTGTTACCTGTACTAGCTTCTCCAGCTCCTCTGGAGAGAAGGCTGAGGCCCTATCACCTTCTAGATCTGGCACGATTGCTAACAGAGGCGGTACACAGCAGCTCAATAGTGGATGTCTTGCAGGCAGCAAGGTCAGGATCAAGTGAGGGAATCTGCAGCACATGGACACATCTGCCACATACGCGGTCGGCACCACTGGCTGACACAGCCATTTGTGCGCAGCCACCACTGGCAACAACATTAGCCTATGGCTGTGTCCACTGTGTTTGCAACCGCTTACCACCATGATGTAATCTGCAAGTGGTTGCGGATAGGTCCTAATGTCCAGTGGAGTAGGTCAGGCATCACCCCATTTTAGAGGCTTGAAAGCAGTATTGGGCTTCAAAAACTGTGTCACACTTCCAACAATGTTGCTTTGACCACACAAACATTCTTACTGTTCTTTAATGTAGGTTCTACAGCTCAAACATCATTGTAGTATGTTGCAGGGCACAGATGGCAATTTACAGTTGGGCACAGTCCACCCCCATCAAAGGTCATTTTTGCAGTAGGAACATCCAGTCACATTCCAAGGGGCATTTCTGATGCACATTTTTGCTTTAGGTCCAGATGCATGATGTTTACATATTAGCGAACCAGGGGGTCACATGTGACCCTTGTGTCATGAGCAGCTTTAAGGTGTACTGTTTGCCATGTGCATCCCTTCTTAATTTTCTTGTCACATGTTATCATTGACATGCATCATGTATGTAGCTGGGGATACACTGACTAATGTCACAACTAATTTCTTGTCATGTAAAAGTACCCAGGAAGAAGGACCTATAAACCATGGAAGAATGCCACATAATCCTACTTTACTGTCTAAATTATCAAACAATAGCAGACTTATGTCGTCAGCTGGAGTCAGACCTAATGCCAGCTATTAGTAATCCAACCAGCATACCACCCATTGTAAAAGAAATGTCAGTATTGCACTTCCTGGCCACAGGGTCCTTCCAACATACTGAGGTCCTATTGTGGTTCTAAAAATTCTGGACCCATGTAATTTACTTTGCCACAGCAGTACGATTTTAGTATCAAAAGACCGATAATGACTAGTACACTAAGCATGAGCATTTTCGCTCAATTCCAGCAGCGTTTTCACCTCGAAATCGCCATTTTCGTCCTGCACTCGTGGCTCCCATTTTATACACGGCAGCCATTTTTAAAAGTTGCCCTCACATAGGCTTATAATACAGTCAGATTTGATTCCAAGGACAAGTACACCTTGATTGACTTTTCTCTGACCTGGGCAAGCTGGAACCATTGCCTCAGGCCAAACCTGTTTGGTCAGTCCCTCTCCCAGTGGCCGAATCAGATAGCATCAAGGCACACCATGCCATAAAACCCTTATTATCGCTCACACACCCTGCCTAATCTTGCTCACACCTGCACCTGCTCTTTTCTTCTTCTTACTTTACGAGGGGGAGGTGCCCGTTTTTATTGGGGGTCCACACTTATCTGATGTAAAATACTAGGCCTTGCCGGGTAATTTATTATGGGTTGGATGACATGAAATATGAGGTTTCATCATGACACTGTTTTTTCCTTTGTAGTGAAAACATGTGAATGACCAACCAAAATGTCAAGAATGTTTGCCTGAAGCTTAAAAAACTGTATGTAATAAACCTGACTTTGCATTGACACACAGGGGGTCATTCTGACCCTGGCGGCCGGTGACCGCCAGGGTCACCGACCACGGGAGCACAGCCAACAGGCTGGCGGTGCTCCCGAGGGCATTCTGACCGCGGCGGTTCAGCCGCGGTCAGAAAGGGTAAACCGGCGGTCTCCCGCCGGTTTACCGCTGCCCCATTGAATCCTCCATGGCAGCGGAGCGCGCTCCGCCGCCATGGGGATTCAGACACCCCCTACCGCCATCCTGTTCATGGCGGGAAACCCGCCATGAACAGGATGGCGGTAGGGGGTGCCGCGGGGCCCCTGGGGGCCCCTGCAGTGCCCATGCCAATGGCATGGGCACTGCAGGGGCCCCCGTAAGAGGGCCCCGCAAAGTATTTCAGTGTCTGCTTTGCAGACACTGAAATACGCGACGGGTGCAACTGCACCCGTCGCACCCCTGCAACTACGCCGGCTCAATTCTGAGCCGGCGTCCTCGTTGCAGGGGCATTTCTGCTGGGCCGGCGGGCGCTCTTTCGGAGAGCGCCCGCCGGCCCAGCGGAAATGTTTAAATGGCGGGTGCGGTCATTTCACGGCGGTACCTTGGCGGACGGCCTCCGCCGTCCGCCAAGGTTAAAATCACCCCCACAGTCTCCTGAGAACATACAAACCGTGCTGTTGTACTTCTAGGACGCTTGTTACTTGGTTGCAGCCAATAAATTCGATCTTTGACTTCACCTAGAAGACTCTGAGTTTCTGTGGTCTGAATCAGGAAAGTACCCGAGGTCTTTGGGTGTACCCTGGCACCACTGGGTTACCGGATCAGTACAGGTTCTGAAAAACCCAGTACCCCAGTTGGCGCCCAACGTGGGGCGATACCAGCGGTACCGGTCCAAGCCTGAGGTCCGTGAGGAGCTTCGTGTGAAAATTCTGGAGGAAGGCCGCCACTTCATCGACCCCTGCATGTCGACGTGGTCCGAAAGTCTTTGCTGCGAGGTTCCCCGCTTCCCGACGGCTACGAAGGACTGCTGCCCTGGCTATCGCCCTGATTTGGACCCTTGATGTTTGGTAGAGCGAAACGATAAGACGAGTCTTCTGGTGACGTCATCGATATTTTCAGTTAAGTATAAGTGGAGCGTCTCCCAGTCCTTAGTTGGACACTTGGTTTGGTCCTTAGTTGGACATTTGGTTTGGTATCCCTTCGGGATCACTTTGATTTGGAACTTGCAAGTACCAAAGCCGAAGGTCTTGTGTATTCACAAGACTATCGTAAACGATAATCCTTTGAAGTTTGAAGCTAGACTAGTGAGCGAAGATGCCTGGTCTTAGCAGACTTGGAAATTTGTTTTGTCTTGGTTGTAAAAGGGACTCCTGGTTGGAGGACTCATGTCCGGTTCCTCCGATTGGAACTCCAACCTATGAACTATATGTGAAGCACGGAGTAGGCCCCATCACATATAATGAAGTATGGATCCGTTACACCAGAAAAGATGGTGTTTTAAAATGGCCCCAAAATGGTAGCTTTGACACAGAAATCTTAGATAACCTCGAAGTTAGACTTTTTAAGAAGGAAGCCCGGCCGGCAATGTTTGATTCTTTCCGCTTATGAAGCCAAGCAATAGGAAATTAAATTAGCTAAGAAAAATAAGAGAGAAAAAGGTATTTCGATTATGCAAGCTGCTATACAGTTTAAAGATAACGAAGTAGAACAGTTGAATGAGCAGTTGCATATGCGACATAAAATGACAGTAGATAAATGCTATCCAGTTTTGCCGCCTCTTCAGCAAGATGCAGCAAAAGACTCTGAAAAAGATCCCCTAATGTCGCATTTGCTAAGTTCGCCACCACCCTATGCGCAGAATGCCACGGCACCTCCGCAACCTCTAGTTGCACAACCAGTGGTTGCATTGCCTCCTGCTCCTCCACAGCACCCACCAGCTATTCTTCAGTTGGTTCCTATTCCTCCGGTGCAGCCTCCTCAAGGGCCACCGGCTTTGACATCTGCTCTGCCTTTACTTCCTACAACTTTGACTACTATAGCGACTACCACTCCTGGTATTGTTTCTGACACTGCTTCTGTCTCTGCCTTGTCTCATTCTGTTTTTCCTCCTGTTCATTTATCAACCTCTCCCTCTATCCGTCAGAGAATGACAAACACTGTGACTAGTCTTTTATCCCCTCTCTTTGGGTCATTAGCTACGACCCCAGTTTCAGAGCGTAAACAATTGCGTAGCCAATTGCCTGATGGTAGGGAGAAAGAGACACTGAATTATTTGGCGCATAAATGGGCTACTGAACCAGCGAGATATGAACTAGAGTCTGTTATGGATGTCTTCCATCAGTGGGAAGAACCGAAACAGAGATACGTTTTTGAGAAAATGTGTACTTTTCTTTCTGAGGATTTAGAGGAAAATGGTATTGAGCCCAATCCGCCTAAGTTGTGTCGTGTACGGTTCGATTTTGCGACAGGTTTGATCGTGGGTTCAGATGTCGAGAAAGCAGTTGCGATGTTATTGTCGTTTAGGACTGAAGGTGTTTCCAGGTTATTGTTTAAATATGATTCTTCTGCTAAAAAGAAAGGGAAACAGTACCCCATGAGAGAAGTTCCCCCACAATGGAGGGAAGGGGACCCAAATGCTAATCCACCTGTCCTGCCTCATTTCCAGCGTGTATGGGTACACGTTCCAGGGAAGCGAGCTGAAGTTTTAGCCCTTAAGCAGACATTGCCTGATCCCCGTAAGAATCCCACAGGGTATTACAAGAAATTGTCACAGACTGCGGGGTCTTGCATTATGAATTTAGCTGACATAGACATGTTGTTTGGGAATGTTGTTCCACAGCCTTTATGGGGAAAGATTCGCCATACAGACCATGCTCAAGAGTTAGGTGACACATGGGCTAATATTGCTGCTGCAGATGCCCGACAAATTGGTGGTGCTAAACCTGAGCCTTTAGTGACAGAGCTTCTTGGTAGGATTATTGATTACATGAAAACTATAATGCCTGCGATGCGTGTAAACTGGGATAAATTGTCTGAATGTAAGCCAAAGGAAGGAGGAAAGGGTATCAGATTTCTTCACCAGGTTTGAAGAAACGTTTATGGACCACAGTGGTCAAGATATGAGCACGGAAGGTGGTCAACGTTTGTTCGTCGATAAATTTGTGCTTAATCTGCTTCCTGAGTTGTGTAAAAAGTTAAAAGATTCAGAAAGTTCTTGGGCAGTTTCCTCTTCGGCACAGATATTGGCTACTGCACAGTACTACGAAAATAGAGATAAAGATGAGAGAGATAGAGTAGAGAAGAAAACTAAAGAATTGAAAACGAAGGTTCTGTTACAACAAGCGTACCCGCCACGTGGTGGTCAAAATAGTGGTGCACAGAGTAACTATCAGAACAACTATCAGAATAACTATCAGCCCCAACCGTTTCAGAGAAACTCGCAAAGAGCCGAGTATGCTCAACCACGTATCCCAGTAGGTCCCAATCAGTGTTCATATTGCAAGGAAGAGGGTCATTTCAAGTATAGTTGCCCTGCTTTGCTACAGCGTGCAAATGGTACTTCTGGTTTAAGAGGTCGAGGTGTTCCACAAGCACCTAGAGGAAGAGGACGTGGATATGTTCCCCAGAGCACGCGCCCATTCCTCCCTCAAAACTCAATGAACAGATTTGATCAACAGGTTAATGCATCTGGTAGGACGGCTCAGTACTATACTGATGATTACTATACAGAGGATGAGCATTTGGACAGTAATGATTGCTAGGACAGCCATAGACAAAAAGAGGGAGTTGTTTCAGTTCTAGTAGATCAGAGTGGGCCTTATGTTAAGGTGATTGCATCAGGTGTGTCAGAACCTTTTCTGTTGGATACTGGTGCTACCAAGAGTTCTATTATGCACTCAAAACTCCCTGGCGCACCTTTGTCTGGCGAAACAAATGTATCAGTAGGGTTTTCCGGCGCCCCAGTTAGAAATCCGATTTCTAACCCTATATCTCTTTCTGTTGGACCTTGTAAATTTGAAACACCCCTTATTTTGACGACAGGTTGTGGCGAGAACTTGTTAGGATTAGATCTGTTAAAGAGATTGTATGCGACATTGTATTGCTCTCCTTCTGGAGTGCAACTCACATTGGGTAAGAAAGTGGTTTCACCAATGTATTTGTCAAAGGACAGATTTCCACCAGAATTTTCGTCTCTTCCTAATACTCTTTGGGCTACTGGACCTAATGATGTAGGTCTTTTGGAAATTCAGCCATATGTGATAACATTAAAAGCCAATGTTAAAATGCCACGTATTCCCCAATACAAGATCTCTAGTGAAGGGGAAAAAGCGTTGTTAGCAATTATTTGTGATCTGATTGAGAAGGATGTAATTGAAGAGACAAGAGGCAACGTTTGCAATAGTCCTGTTTTGCCTGTCTTGAAGCATACTGACCCTACTCAGCCACATGTTTATAGGTTTGTAATTGATCTTAGAGAGGTGAACAAAATAGTTGTGCCACAGTTTCCAGTCGTCCCCGATATCACTGCATTGTTGACAATGATTCCAGCTTCAGCCACTTGGTTTTCAGTGATAGACCTGAAAAATGCTTTCTTCAGCATCCCTATTGCAGAAGAGAGCAGGGACATTTTTGGCTTCAATTTGGGAGAACGAAGCTTCAGATTTAAGAGAGCTCCTCAAGGCTATTGTGAAAGTCCATCTATCTATAGTCAGGCTTTGAAAGCACAACTTGACACTCTTATGTTACCTGATGGCGCCACTCTCATTCAATATGTCGATGATTTGCTAGTTGCTGCAGATACTAAGGAGATCTGCAAAGAAGCAACATTGTCATTATTGCGTCATTTGTCTGATTTACACCACAAAGTGTCCCTTTCAAAGTTACAGTATTGTCAAAAAGAACTGACCTATTTAGGTCATCTCTTTTCGAAGGAGGGAAAGCAACTGACCCCAGAGAGAATCAGGGCTGTTGAAGCAATGAGTGTGCCAAGAACACAGAGAGAAGTGCGTGCTTTCTTGGGTATTACATCATATTGCAGACAATGGATACCTAATTTTTCGTTAATAGCCAAACCCTTGGTGGCATTAACTTGTAAAGATACACCAAATCCCGTCCCATGGTCTGAAGATTGTCAGAAAAGTTTTGTCGAGTTACGTGATGCATTATGTTCAGCTCCTGTGTTGGGTACCCCCAACTACAGCAAGCCTTTTACATTGTATGTCCATGAGAAAGAAGGTTGTGCGTTAGCAGTTTTGACACAACAGTTTGGAGACAGGGAGCGTCCATGCGCCTTTTTCTCTTCAACCTTAGACCCAGTAGCTAAGGCACTACCAAGCTGCTTAAGAGCGGCAGCGGCAACTGCTGTTTCTATCCGACAGTCTGCTGGTTTAGTGATGAATAACACATTAATCGTAATGGTTCCACATGCAGTGGACACGTTGTTAAACAGAACCAAGACACAGCATTTAACTAGTGCTCGATTGTCAGGTTACGAGTTGACATTGTTAGCAAGCCATGTACATATAAAAAGATGCACTACACTTAACCCAGCTACGTTATTGCCAATTGTGACGGAGTTAGATACTTCTGAACAACATGATTGTCTCCATAGAACAGAAGAAGAAACGAAAGGGAGAATAGACCTTCTGGACACTCCCCTTGCAAAGAGTGATGGTACTTTGTGGGTGGATGGTTCATGCTTTAAGCTCACGAATGGTGACACGACTGCGGCGTATGCTGTGACAACTTTGTGTACGATTGTTGAAGCTGCACGTATCCCACACAATTCAGCCCAAGCCGCTGAGTTAATAGCCCTAACAAGAGCATGTACAGTATCAAAAGGAATGAAAGTGACGATCTATACCGATAGCCAATATGCATTTGGTGTGGCCCATAGTTTTGGGCGTTTGTGGAAGGAACGTGGGTTCCTGACCTCGCATGGAACTAAAATACAGCATGGTCAGTTGGTAAATGAGCTCCTTGATTCACTTACTTTACCGTTGCAAGTTGCGATTGTGAAGTGTAGCGCACATAAAAAGGTGACTGATGATGTTGGTCGTGGGAATGCATTTGCTGACGAGGTCGCAAAAGAAACAGCAAGGAATGTGATGAGCCGAATGTATGTCGCGGGCCCTGCAAGATGGATTGGTGATGTTGGAATGTGTGAAGACACGATAGAAAGCGTGAAATCGATTCAAGCTGAAAGCCACAGAGAGAGAATTGAGTGTGTGGAGAGAAAGTACGGGTAAATTGGATGCGAATGGTTGTTGGGTCGAATTGTCAGAACATCAAAGATGGTTGCTACCCGATGCGTATGTGCTTGCAGTAGTTACAATGGCTCATGGAATGGCTCACATCAGTGTGAAAGGGATTTGTAAGTTGTTGGCCCCAGTATGGCAAAATGCAGGAATTCCCAAGTGAGCAGAAAATGTGGTTAAAAATTGCATGGTATGTCTGAAACACAACCCTGGTAGAGGAATCCCAACTCCAGCTGGTCATTTTGCACATCCTACGTATCCGTTTGAGGTTTTGCAGCTAGATTTCATCCACATGGAGAGTTGCAACAACTTAAAATACGTACTCGTTGTTGTTTGTGCCTTTTCAAGATGGGTGGAAGCCTATCCCCTAAAAGACAATACTGCGCTATCCACAGCCAAAGCCCTTGTGAAAGAGTTCTTCCCTAGATTCGGAATGCCGAGAATGATCTGGAGTGACAATGGAAGTGAATTTGTGGGTCAAGTGATGAAGAAAGTATGCGAAGGGCTAGGCATAAACCAAAAGTTTCACGCTGCAAATCACCCCCAATCAGCTGGATTAGTGGAGTGCTATAATGGCACTCTAAAGCTAAAATTGGCCAAGATACAAGCGAGCTCTGGTCTTAAATGGCCTGACGCTCTACCCTTAGCACTCCTATCAACCAGAATGACTGTGCATTCACGAGTGAAACTTAGTCCTTATGAAATAGTCTTTGGCCGCCCGCCCAATATATGGGGAGTGCCCAGGCCCAAGAAGTTTAGCTAGATAGAGCATCCTGTTTTGCTTGACTATCTGTATGAATTGACGGCTAAATTGCGTGTTTTACATCAACAGGTCCACGACACCCTGCCTCTGAATCTCCAGGTCATCCCATTGAGCCTGGATCCTGGGTTTTAATAAAGAACTTTCAGCGAACCAAAAACGAGCAGCCCAGGTGGACCGGACCGCATCTCGTTCTTCTCTCCACAAGATCAGCTGTTCGAGTAGAAGGGAAGAAACACTGGATCCATGGGACCCATTGCAAAAGGGTACCCCTACCTCTGCCATATGACCGGTGGGTTCAGGAAGGTGTTTCCGACTCAGAGACTGAAACCGTGCCACGTTTTCTGACTTTCAGCGATGCACGAATAAAAGGAACACTCACTGAGAAAGAAAGTGATGCCATTTTACAATCAGCAATATCACCGTCAGTTCGATTGGACACTACAGAACCTGAACTCCTTTTTCAGGACCACACGATACCTGGGACTAACCGTTATAATCTACGACCAAGAATAAAGGACAAATAAAACAGTTTACTTTTCTTCCCTTTAAGCAAAGTTCTCCAATATGGAAAATTATTTTTGAATGACTTTTTTTTTTTTGTGTGTGTTTTTCGAACCTCCATCCGGGTTCAGCTGTAGGATCGTGGCTGAAAAGACTTAGGGGGGTAGCCTGTGGACACAAGGTCTACAGGTCTGGTTTGTTCTAGGGCGGCCTGGAACATTCAGAACACTCCTAAGTGAAGTAAACCAACCGCCACGAACGGCAACGGTTAGAGGATGGAATCTTTCCAAAATGGAGAACATGTTGAAAGACTGAGTTTCAAGAAGAGAATATGTGAAACGATAACCAGGAAACGGTTTTTGCTGCTGTGCATTTTTATGTTATTTAGTATACTTATGTTTTTTATAGGATATGTTTTATTCTGTTTTAATGTGATATTGGCACCCACTACCTCGTCTACACCTCCTCCTTCCACTGTTTCCCCACATTCTTTTCAACTCCTCCCTAAACATGAATCTGCTAGGAGACTAGAGTTCATTAATAACTCCTTCATCCAGCTTTTGCACCAACACCAACTAGTGATAAATACAACTAACTGTTGGGTGTGTGGCCTAATGCCTCACACAGCAGATAAAGGTATCGCTTATCTGATCCTGCCTTTCAGCCACAATGGTTCCGTGTGGGCATTCAGAACGATATTCATCTATGCACACTACCCCCTACGTTTTGCGGAAGACAACCCTAAGAAAAATGCTTTAGTTAAAGGTATCATAGACATGATGAAGGACAATATCTTCTACGAGACTATCCCCAGAGATGAGACAATAGCTTATATAGGATGGAACATGACCGGATATGAAGCCACAATGAGTGAGAAACAGCAAGCTAAGATATCTTCCCTGATTTGGGTTGTACCCCATCAGGGTCACCTGTGTCTGCAAGGTACTGGCAAGAATCCCAGAGCTCAGCTAGGGGAAAGCGTCTGCACTGAGACATATGTCTTCGCATCTCAGACCTCCCCTCCGCTCTTGGCAGCTAAGGGTACCTATTTCATCTGCCATGATAGAGCCTTTACATGGTTGCCCCCTGACTTTTCGGGCACATGCTTCGTTTCGTTCCTGTTGCCCCCTACCTACACAGCAGCGGCAGATTACCACAAGACAAGGATAGTTTGAGGCGTCTTCAGTGAAGAAGACACTGCAGGACAAGAATTTGGGGACTTCGTAAAGGGTTTTCTGCCGTTCTGGGGACAAATAGGTAACAGCAGGAGCATAAGGCAATTGATAAGAGTGGTTGAATCCACCGTGGCTGAAACCGCTGGTGCCCTTGGTAACTTGACTGCTAAGCTCCAGTCGGATCGTCTTATGACCCTTCAGAACAGGGTCGCATTAGATGTCATACTTGCAGACCGGGGTGGAGTATGTACATTGATCCAATCGAGTTGCTGTGTTTTTGTCCCAGATAACGCTCCAACAGTATACCAGGCCATCTCCAAACTGCATAGAATTTCCGAATCTATTCATTTATCTGCTGGTATGTCCCAACCTATGTTCAGTCTAGTGTTGAAGGATTTCCTTTCAGCAATGTTGAATCACATTGACAGCTGTCTCAGTTTCCCCTGACGTGAGGATTAAGCAAATGTGAAGGCTGACTTTTATAGATTTGCCCACCACACACATGTGGTGGAGGCCATCAATGGCACACATGTTGGCTTGGGGCCATCAAAGGCCACTGAACAAGTCTATTGCAACAGAAAAACTTCCATTCCATCAACATGCAAGATGTCTGTTTGGCGGATCTCTACATCTTAATGTGTGTGCCCATTATCCTGGTTCAGCACATGTTTCCTTCATAATGCGGAACAGCACGGTACCCGAGCTTATGTCACAACTGCACCCAGAGAGGACCTGGTTGGTTGGTAAGTCACGTCTCTCCTGGTTGTGTGTGAGCAATGTGAGGTGCTACAATTAGGAAGTGAGGGACTCATTGGTTTACTTATGTCCCATTCCTTAGCAGGACACTCAATATATCCAAACCATCCTTTGTTGTTGATGCCGCTGAGGAATCCAACTTTGCCAGGGGAAGTCTGCTTCAATGAGGCCCATGAAAGATCCTGGTGGGAAGTGGCATGGGCTTTTGGGCTCCTGAAGGCCAGATTTAGGTGTCTGGACAGGAGTAGGGGAGCCCTCTTCTACTCACCCAGGAAAGTGTGTCAAATCACCGTGGCATGTGGCATGCTCTACAACATTGCCCTGCGGAGGAATATCCCATACAACTCAGAGGAGGGAAAGCCTGCAGTGCCACTCGATGAGAATCCTGAAATGTCAACTGAGGATGACAGTGGTGAAGAGGAAGGAGCTGGCTTATGAGATCTCATCCTCAGCTACTTCTCATGAGTATAAGTATCTCTTGTGATATCAGTATTTTGGATACAGCTAGGGGGATGATACTCTGCAATAATCAGCCAAATGCTGCTTGATGAGATTGTTTTTTAAACATCCCCACCTTGATGATGTTGTTTTGCTTGTGTCAGTTGCTTTGCACTGTACTTTGTTTTTCAGATGCTTGCTATGTGACGTATGCCATATGTATGCTTTAAAGCCTATACACCTTGTTTTCTTCGTTGTGCAGGTACCTTCACCATGACATCTTCATGTGGGCATTTCAGAGTTGTGACATTGGCAGGTATGTGATTCTGTTTGGACTGACAAAGTGGACATGGATTGTTCCAGATAATGTGGGTCAAAGAGTTTGGGTGTATGAGACCTGTGCCAAGACAGCTTGCACAGTGTTTGGGTGGAAGGTCAGAAGAGCCCATTGGACTTGTTTTGTATGTTTTGGTGGGCCTGCAGCATCGTGTATGTCATCATGTGGGCATACAATATGTAGTCTCAGCTTGCAACCAAGTCATTTTCTCTTCACAGTGGCCAGACACTCCTTTTGAATGACCTTATGTAGCTGTGGATGTGTTTCAACATTGTAGGCCACAGTGCTTGTGCCACAACACTGATATATGTTTGTGTTATACCACCAGATGCCTGGTCTTTGGACAATGATGGCCCTGTGATCAGGGACTGTTGAACTGCCATCTGTCTGCATTTTGGTTTATGTAATGTTGAATTACTTTGGAGTGGTATATGATAAGGCCAAGCAGATGACATCAACCACATCACTGTTTGTCTATTGTACAGGACAATGTCTGACAAATCCGTTCTTTCTGTGGTCTGCCCCTCTAAATGTGTTTATTTACTTAGCATGAGTCAATTATTTTTCATTTCCAATAGTCCTGGCATATTGGAAGCCTATGTGCTGAACACAGTAATACATTTTTTTGTTTGAGCATACACTTGTATGTAGTTGTTTGTGGGCAAGGATTTTAATCCTGAACTGGACACTGTGCACATGCAACATATCCCATCTTCAACAAGTAGCCCAGATCATCATTATATGGTTCACATACTTTGACATATTTACATGGCTAAATATGAAATGGAAATCACCAGTCAAAGAGTCTGCACAGGATGATTTTCTCGTGGAGCTAAGACTATCTGAAAATATATGTGATACGCCTCAACAAAAAAATCAAATGTGAAAGGGTCAGTCATGGTGAATTAAATAATTGGAGTGGATGCCACACCTCTGGGAGTCAAAAGTCCAGAGTACTCCTTCCATTGGAAATGCTCTGTGGTTCAGGATCAGTCCAAAGTGAATGTGTAACACACAGGGAGGTCCTTAGGGAATAGGGGGCCAGATGTATCATCATCCCAGTTTGCATTTCCTAAATAGCGATTTTCAAGAAATCGCTATTTAAGAAATGTGAAATGGGATGTATGAAAATTGCGATCCGGTAATAGAGATTTCTTAAAAGTCGCAAGAGCTATTACCGAATCGCAATTAGGGAATGGGACTCCATTCATCCAGATGGGCCTGAAGGCCCATAGGTGTGAATGGTTTTGCATTACCTAATTTGAGAATTTCTGTTAGGAATTCGCAAATTAGGTAATGCAAACCCCAGGGTGCTGGGGGCCTAAGGCCCCCTTTGATGCACCCCAAACAAATATTTATAATGCATTTTTATAAATTGCACATGCTTGCCACCAAACTTGAGTTTGTAGTAGTTGCATGTCTTGAATGCCAAATTTGCATTTAGGAAATGCATGATACATGTGAATAGGTAATCGCAAATATGTACTCCCTATTTACGATTGCCTACTTATGGAATCGCAAATTGCAATTCCTTAATCAGAGTGGCAATTGTATGGAATCGCTATTTTTGCAATTCCTTAAAATTGCACTGTGAATTCCTTTCATAAATCATGAAAGGTTATTTTGCATTTGCAAACTGTGGAATTTCGCAATTCACACCGTTTGCGAATGCAAAATCCTTTGATACATCAGGCCCAGGGTTATTACTAGCAGTGGTGGGTGTCTTGCCATCTGCACCTCCTGGATTGCTGGATGTCCTCGCTTGCGTGTGGGGGAGAGATATCCTGCCTCAGAGGTAGGGGTATCTGAGCTTTGTTGTTCCATTGGCAGGGCCCCCTTTCCAGTGTCTGACACCAATGTTGCTGGGCCTTCTGATGATTGGCTAAAGGAAAAGTTAGACTGGTGTTGAAAAACCCTGCTCAGGGTGGTGTGCTTGACCCTCATCTTAGCTGTTATTGAGGCCATGTTGGTATTGTGAGCCTCCACCTGTTCCTGTTTGTCCCTATTCATGTCCCTTTGAAGCTGCTGGATTTCCCAGTGTTCGTCAACACCTGGTCTATCACACCTTGAGACTCCTGATAGACACTCAAGACATGGCTGATTGTGTCCTGGCCAAGATCAGCCCCAGTGGCCTTATCCGCTGGCCCATTGCATCCCTCCCAGGCACCCTACTTGCACAGGCTTGTGCCCTTGCCACAGGCTGTCCTTTCCAACTGGGTCCTGGACCCCCATTGTCCTAAGTGTTGCGCTGCACCTCAGGACCCAGGAGTGGGGGTGGCATGAGGTGTTAGACATTGTGCTTAGGTTACAAGTTGGGGTGAATGGTTGCCTGTGATGTAGAAGCAACAGGGCTGGGAGGTAACATTGTTGGCACAGTGAAACTGACTGTTGCCGTTTGACCATGATGTCCAGATGGGCCAGAACTGTCCTCCACATCAGCTGTTCAAGAGTGTCGCCGTCATTGAGGGTGTCATCCAGGAGGTAGCAGCAGTCTGTTCTGTAGATTCTGTGTGCCCAGCAGCAGATCCACCTGTTGATGTTAAACAGTTTAGAGTTACAGTAAGCATAGACCGTGTACAAAGTAAAGTTATTGTTAGTCCAATTGTGGTAAGTAAACATGGTACTGAGTGAATTGACATGACGTGTGAAGCATACCAACTCATTTTGAATCAAACAGCTTCTGAGATGTGCAGATCAGTTACACTTGGGAGGGTGGCCTGAAAATTACATCTTGACACCAGTGCAGCCAACATTGGATAGGCAAGATATGACTTTGAACATATTGGGGCCTAGTTGAGTGTGATGCAGTAAGACCAAGGACTTTGTTGCACATGTAACTGGAGTCAACATGTGCACAGTGCTGTGTAGATGTGTCTACTGCTGAAGCCAATCTTGTGTTGCATCTTCAGACCTTAGGAATACTTGTCGCCCTGTCCTCAATAGTTTCATCTTGAGTTAGCAAATCAAGATGGCGCTAGGTAGACAGACATGTCTCTGACTTGAACATGATCTGTGCTTGATCACTTCCACGTGAGTACACTTCATTTGTGAGTTAACAAACATGGGTCTTTGGGGAAGAGAACACTGGGCTGGTAGCTAGGGTTGCTCAAAACAGTGCCTTCTGGGAGTTGCAGTCAATTCACTCTCACTACTCCCCAATACTTGATAGCTGTTGTATTGTATATATCTATATACAGGTTGTACTTATGTTTGAGCATACATTGACATTTTGGGACATACCATGGACATTTGCATGTGTTTCTGATATGGTGAGATTTCCAGTCCCCATTTGGACATATGGCATGTGGTAACTATGATGTTGGGTCCAATGATACAAATTAAGAATATTTAAACTCAAATACTCTGGATATTGAATGTTGGTGAGGTACATGAACAAGACAGTGGGTGAAGGTGAGCTGTGAGCATGCATGACATTGCATTTTGGTGACATCTTTACTGCTGTAACTTACCACACTCCACTCCCCCAGGTATTCCTGTCACGCCCACAGGATGCAGGACGGACAAGACCTTTTCCTCCCAGGGAAAGAATATTAATGGGGCACTGGGAGGACCACCACAAGTTTTCTTGGTCTGCAGCTAGGGCTTAGAGACCAGGGATTAGACCTTGACCCTGAGGTTGTTCCACAACTTCCTAATGTCCTCCTTTGTGTGCATGGTGGTGCTTACAGCATTCACTCTGTCGACAATCCATCCCACATTTCCATTTTCCTACTGAGAGTATGCTGGACTTGAGCTCCAAACAATAGTGGTTCTACTCTTAATATTTCATCCACCATGACTCTTAACTCATCTTCAGAAAAATAGGGAAGTTTTGAACGTTACATGGTGGAAAAACACAATATTAAGCGCGGCAGGGCCAATCAACAGGGGAAGTGCAATAGGCTGTGAATGGAGAAAAGTGTTTGCAGGGTGTTCAATGGGATGGTGAACAAAGGGGTGCCTAATCTATGAACTCTATGGAATAAAGGCTGCTCAGGCTTCTTTGTCTTGCTGTGTAAATGCAATGGATTGTGGTCTGTGAAGGGGTCTGTTTTATAGTGTGCTTTGCAGGTGTGTCCACTAGAGCAATGTGTATCAGCTGTGTTGTTTTTTAATTCATTCAATGTGCAATTGTCTGTTATTTTGCTGATTGCGCACTGCCCTGGCCCTGACCACCATTGGCTGACTGCCACAAAGGGACAGTCACTGCGATTGTGTGACTGTAATATGCTTGGTGTTTAGCCACAGCGCTGATGGTGTTGGAGTTTGGACAGCTTATATCCAGGCCACTGCGCCACTGGTGGTCTCCCTTATTTGCTTGGCAGTCAGTGGTCCTGCCTGTATAACTCATACTAGGCGGTCCGACAGTCTGACTGCCAAACTCGTAATCAGGCCCTACAACTTTAATTTTAGTAATGGTAATTAGTTGGCTGCCTTACACTGCATGCAGTTGGGAAGAGGGCTTTGCCCTGCACCATCCCTGCCTGACACCCTTCGGCCATGTTTGGCCTGCACCAACCCCCACCGACTGACTAGGAGATGTTATAATATAAAGGTGTTATTTTGAGTAAGACAGACTCACTGACTTTGTCCAATGGTAACAACACCATAAAATATAAAATGGGCCTATTGGCTTTACCAAGGGTGACCATACTAACATATATAAGTCAGATCTATCATTGTTGTCCAAAAATCACCAATAAAGTAAAAACACTTAATTTAGTTTTATTTTAAAAAATCAACAAGTTTAAAGTTTTTTATTTAACATTTTTCAGCCAAAAAAATCAAACATAAAAAAATCACACGGCGGGGGTCCTGCATTCCAGCAAGGGGTGCTTTAGAAAACAGAAAGTTGATGTTCTAATGGATCAGCAAATATTTGGTGGTGACCTTGCTCCTTTTAGGGGCCCCACCTGCAAGAAAATAGTTGGTTAAAAAAGCCATAAGGCTTTATTGGGTGCACCTTGCCACAGTTGTGATTAATAAATGAGGGCACCTGGTGCTCACTTATTATTTATTTTCTAGGTTTTCTTAGGTTGTCCCACAGCATGCTCAGGACACCCATATCTTAATTTTTTTTAGGGCTGCAAAGTGAGCCCCATGACCCCAATGGCCACAGCCGGCTTCCTAATCAGCCCCCACCTTGAGTGGTGGGATTAGGATCACCCCAAAACATTCCAAGAAGTTGTTGAGGAAGATGAGTCTTTCTTTTTGGAAAGTTTTGGAAAGATTCATCAAACAGGACAAAGTTATAAGCAAACAAAAAACTGAATGACACAGAGTAGTTATAACTAAGTCGGAGTTTCCATAAGAAGAGCTTTTTTTTTTTTTTACTTATATGTTTGATGCTGTTTCGCAAATCCTAATGGAACCTTCCCCAAAAATGTTTAGCCCACCTCAACTCCTTTTTGAAAATGTTGAGGGTGATACATGATGCATTTGTGCATGGTAAAACAACATGTTGTAAAGCTACAACACTTTGTAAAAACTGCATTGTAACATTTCACGTGGTAATGGTGCACATGGTAATAACGTCTAATAATCTAAAAATAAATTCACAATGGGAATGCTTGATTTATCTTTCTTATTACAATTAAACTTAGCTTGTTGGTTCTCTTTCCTTTAATGGATATAGTCATTGATGTATAATAATGATTGTTTCATTCTTCAAGACTTTTTGGTATGGGCATTACCCTTGGGTTTGTTTGGCAAACTATTTTGCCCTTGACAGACATGAATATTTGCTGCTTCATGATTGAGCAAGGTGTTTTATATCTAATGTAATCATCATTTCTGTTTAAATAGTCTAATTTAGCAATCATTTCTGTTGATATATATAAAGGAAGGTATATTTGATAGGGTTTTATAAGCATGTGTCATATTTGTCTTATTCTTTTTTAGCCCTAAAGATGTTCCGTATGAGGGACATGTTTCAGCGGCTGATAAGTCCAATGTGACTATTTTCTTTGAAATTATGAGTGATTTTTTATAGTTACACTGAATTGATGGATAAACCTACTTTGGTTGCTGAAAGTTATTTTGTATTCTCCGTATCATATTTATGTTTATTTTAAGGTGGTCTGGAATAGGAAAAAGTACAGTTAGTTTCCAAAACCAAATTGATTTAAAATAATTATAGGAAAGAAATCACTGAGAACGTTGTGGCAATAGAGCATACCAGACATTGACGATGCTGAACGTCAACTATAAAATATTGAGTGGGATTCTGGCGGCACGACTCCTCCCATTTATGAGAAAGCTTTTGACAGTTTGGAATGGCGCTACCTGTATGCTATGATGTCCCGGATGAGCCTTGGCTTTGGCTTTCTCAGGTGGACTCAGCTGCTATATACGGACCATATGCCCCTGGTGAGAACAGGGGTGGTATTATCTGCAGCCTATGAAATGGAGAGGGGCAACAGGCAGGGTTGCCCGTTGTCCCCATTACTATTTGCACTAGCAGAGGAACACTTTTGCGGTATTAATATTAATGAGGTGGGTCGCAATTTGTGACCCCTTTGCGATTCCCTGCACTCACAGGGATGATGGCCTGCTGGAGACAGCAGACCTCCATGTCTGTGACTGCTTTTTCAATAAAGCAGTTTTTTCTTGTATTGCAGCCCATTTTCCTAAAAGGAAAACGAGTTGCAATACAAAAGAAAAAATGAAACCATTTGGTTTCATTTTTTCAGAGTAGGCAGTGGTCCATTGGACCACTGCCTGCTCTGAAAAAATATTTTGGGCGACAATCACAAAGGGGAAGGGGTCCCATGGGAACCCACTCCCTTTTGCGAATGTGTTAGAACCCACTAGACGTGGGTGCTAACTGCGAATTGCTTTATCCTTGTTCGCAGTCACAAAGCAATTCTGCATCGCGGTGCGAATGGCAAATAGGAAGGGAACACCCCTTCCTATTTGCAAGTCGCATTCCCATTTTGCGAGTTGGTACCAAAATGGGATGATCGCAGATGCCACTGGAACACCCAAAGGCACATGGCTGGCGAGATTGATACTGGAGTCCTGGCATGTGGAGGTGGTCACGCAAGAGGTGTTGGCAGTAACTTGGTATTGTTTACGGAAAACTAAAATGAAACACCCATATTCACCAGATATTCCTCTGGGTTGGCTGGCAGGCTGTTTGCCTTTTGAACACGGAGTGACGTGGGGGGAGTGAGACCTCAGGACTGTCAGGGTGCTATATACGGCAGGTCAGCTATTGACATATGCAAACCCACAAGCTGACTACTGCCTACCGGCAGGTCACCGCCTCGTATACAGGGTGGTGTTGGTTGCATTGCAGAGAACTTGGCTGGGAGTGGAGGGGGAACCCCAGGCCCACAAGTGTTGTTGGTTCTGTGTGGACTATCGGATGATACAATGGTTGTTTCAAACCTGTACCGCACCATTAGGAGGGATATAGATAGTATGCTACTGGCGTTGGAGGACAGATAATAACTGGATCTGGGGATGCCCCTGACTGAGGCAGCCTGGAGAAGATATTGGCGCAGAGGCCATAGGTGTCTAAAAATGTGAGTTTCAAATTAATTAATTTCTATTTTCTGCATCGTGCTTATCTGACCCCTGGCAGGATTAATAAGATCTAACTGTAGACCAATGCCTCTTGGCAGAGATGGGAGCTATTAGGAGCGGAGTTCTTACACATGGTCTTGGACTGCCTGACATTCACACCATATTGGGGGGGAAATAATGATGCAAGTAAATACAAAAATGGGTTGTACTGTTACAGTAGTGCCAGCAGAATGCCTATTGGGCTATTGCCCATGTCCTGCAAAGCACAATATTACATCCAGATTTTCAGATCCTGCACTCATCCTCGCTAAGCGACAAATTCCGATTAATTAGATATCAGCGAGAAGCCCCACATTGGACGGGTGGAGGTGGGAGGTGATCAGATGGACAGAGTAGAAAGTGTTGCCCTTCTGCTGGAGGGGAGAAGGGGTGTAGGTTCCATTGATGCTGAACCACCTTGGTAAGTGTTATTAGAAGAGTTAAAAACAGACAGTGAAGAATTGGATGACAAGACAGCCTCAGAAGTGGAAAAGGTTTGGGGGGGGGCAAATTGAAATGACACTGTAGGGCTGCTTTCAGGGTGGGATGGTGCTGAAGATTAATTGCCGGACTCGACCACCCCTTTAAAGTCTCTGCCTCCTGGCTGTGGTCTTCTATGCTGCACACTGAAAAGTCCTGGCTTGTATTGACTGTGCTGGTTTATGGCATTGTACAGAGGGGATCAGCTGGGGGTTATAATTTCAAAGGGGGAGGGTAGACTGTAGGAGAGGAATAGGGAATGTTGGATTTGACCTTATATTGATGGGGGCATTCCTGCCCAGGGATGCCTGGAGGGTTCAGTGTTAGTTCCCACCTTGGCGGGTATTGTTGTGTATACAGCTAGGTTGCTTTGGTGCACAGCTGATGGTGATTGCCGTACTTCATTATGAGCTGCCTCCTGAGGTATGCTGTTCTACAAATGCCAATAAAGTTTTTTTTTTAAATAAGTAAAGGGAACAAAGCAGATGTACAGACATTTATGCCACAACTACACTTTTGTGAATTGATTGTCTTTTTCAGAGAAGAGTTTTAGATATTTCTAGTTTCCATTGTTGTGTTGATTTGCTCTCTCCCTTTTTCTTTTTATCTCACATTACCTCTTTTCTTTCTCCCTCTCTTTATTGTATATATATATACACATATATGTGTGTGTGTGTGTGTGTGTATTACCGAGGGGGTAGCGTTTATTGAATCTTGACATAATCTTCTACAAAAGAGTCTCTTCCATCACAGGTCTTTCCTGGAAAGTTTTGGGCATTCTTCAGGCAAAGAGTTTGAAAAAGGAGTGGCCCCAAAATCCATTCTCCCCTTTCATTTTTCCATTGGAATTTCAGACATCGCTACAGCCAAACTGGCACAACAAAATTATTTCAAATTTTGTGGAAAACGAGATGTTGGTACAGAAAGCATGACGTTTGTGATTTGGTAAAAATCAGTTCAGGAGATTTTGAGAAATTATGGCAGGGACCGATCCCTAGATGCATTTTGATTGGCTGCCATAACATCAAGAAAGACAAGGCAGCAGCCATCTTAACACTCTGGGACTCAGTCCATTGTCCTTGAAAATAGTAAAAAAATAACTTATAGGAAAGCAGGGTAAAGGTATCCTGCCCCCAGAGCACTGCTGGGGGCTCCAGAAGGACTGCCCCCTGGGATCAACAATAGTACTGTAGATCCACAGAGGATACACAGATCTGCGGCTCTGATAAAAAATTGCTTTTAACTGCTTTTTATTAAAATAGCCTCCATGGTTGGCAATGGCTTGGGGCAGGAGGGATATATATTTTAGGGAGGGAGCACACAGGCCCCCTCACTGACCTTCTCAGAGGGCCTAGAGTCTCCATACCCCATGGCTGTATGTTTAAAATTAGGATGGCACGGGGCTTCCCTCCCTCAGCCTGGTGACCCCATTCCCCAGGTCTGTATATAACATTAGGTGGAGGGAGCATGAGGTCCCCCATCCCAAGCCTCTCTGATGCCCCGGAATCCCATCCCTGAAGACCTGATGCAAAGAATATTTCCAGCACCCTATTAGTTCATCTCCTACCTGGGAGAATGATGACATATCCTGCCCACACTCTCTTAGGCATGAAAGCAAAAAAAGAAGCTACTCCTGCCTGGGTAGGAGCAAAGAAGAATGATGTCACCTCCCTCCCACCCCACAATGGATGCTGGCTGAAGATCGGGTTTGGGCCACGGGTCCTTAAAGTTCCCCCTTCAGCCACCAATGTTGAAGTACATGTGGCTTCCCCAAAAGGGCACCCATTTTGAGGAACTGAAAAAAAAAAAACAGCTGTCTGCCACCACAGTGGTTACATGTGACTAAAGGGATCTTGGGCCCCCCCACCCCTAGCATGAAAAAAGGTGTGGATATCTTTTGCTGGGTACGGACACACACAAAATATTTTAAAACAAAAAAAAAGAATAATAAATGAGCCCAAGGAGCTGCTTATTATTACATGCTTCACAAAAGGAGCACACCCTGCAAGGGATTTTTGTTAATATTCCTAAGAAGGGGCAGGGGCACCACCAAACATGTGTTTCATAATGCAGAGAGCTGCGAGGAGTGCAGCACCACCCCAGCAACATTTGAAAATATACTAAATCTCCTGGGAAATATCATCTATGACCATGGTACAGCTGGCAATAGTTCTCCAATTTGGAGCTCTATGCTCTTCAGCTGAGGATAGGAACCCACTTTTGGTGCTTCTAAAACTGCAGTTTTTGTCCTGCAACATGTTATAAGAAAGGCTCAAAGCCATGATGTTTGTATTAATAAAGCCCAACCCCACCGTGCACACACTGATGGACATCTTACTTCAAATTAAAAAATATAGAAATTCTCTGAAAAAAACAAAGGTTAAAGTGAGTTTAAGATTAGCAATTGTAATAACATGTTGCTTTACATTAAAAAAGACCTTAGAAATTCACTGAAAATCACAAAGGTTAAAGGAACAACAGAGTTTGGTGAAAATGTCATTTAAAACATACTTTTTTAAATTAACAAAACCACTGCAATTCGCCAGTTATAGTTTTCTCTAGTAAGTATAACTCATGACCAAGTAACTATATTTTGCTCTGTCAAAAAAGCACTGCTTATTGCTTTCCATATTACATAACTCATGATATGTTCAATCACACCATTGATAACATCACTGCAACATCTGAAATTATTAGGGCGAGGTGGAGCTCACAGAGTTTCGTTTTGCTGAACTCTACGAGTTACTGAAAAACTCTGTCTAATTCTGTGGAGTTACGAGTGCAGGCAGAGTTTTTCTTGGCCACCTCTTGTTCTTTAATTATATATTAAGATAGACTACTTTGATGTAATATAATTAAGGAAGCTGACACTTGATGTAATATCAATGCATTTATCACTGCTGATGACCGTTCACTGCATTATTACTGCTGCAAAGTCATTATTATAACCAGGGAAGAAACTTATTTACAGCTAACACCCCTTTACAGTGGTTGCTGATGTCTGCCTGCGATGTGCCTTGGTGACCTCTGAGCAGTTCACGGTGTTTCTGTGCGGCACACAATCTTTACATCTTGTTTCAGAGTGGACACACAAGGCGCTGTTGGAAGGATTGTCATGTTGAAAAGCTTCATGCTTCAGTGTAGTCTGCACAAACTTGTTTCTGCCAGCCATGTACACATATTTCATTACAGGGCTGCCTTCCATTATTAATGACCTGTTTACTGTAATGGCCTGCACTGTGGGGTAGTGGACCATGACAGACAAGGAACATGAGGTGGAGAAGGTTTTCTTATTTAAGCTACCAGTGCGCCCACCACTGTACAATGTGCATTACTGTTAGTGCTTCAATAAACCTGCCAAGGATTACACTATGCATTGGCTTACAAATCTAGTTTCAATAAGACTGGTGTAAATAAGTGGCGGGAGGGAGTGCCCGATACACATCAAGCATCCTGAGCATGTTTTGTATAAAACATTGCTGCACTTCCACCTAACACATTGGTTCTGCACACCAGACTTACCGTCCAGTAAAGCCTCCTCAGAATCACTTTCTCTCTCTGGGCGTCCATAGCATCTTGGATGTTTTGTTGCACGTCTCCTCCCTATCTCATGCAGTGCCACTGCCATGCCATCCTGGCACACACAGTGCCAGTGCCCACTATCAGGCTGCAGCCTTCTAGTGGCAGAATGTTCTAATAGCCTTCTGTAGCTAGGCTGTACCAGCATTAGAGCCCTGCTCCCTTGTTAAAGACCCTTGTCTTTAGCTCAGGCCTTTAACGCTGGATCAGGCCTTTAATGACCAGTATAGTCCGCTACGGCAGGCTATAAGGCTATATTATAAACTTGGAATTCACCATCCCCACCAAAAACAGACAACAATGAAGGAACAGCATACCTCGCTCAGCAGGGGTATCTATCACTCTGTATCATGCCTTAGCCCCGAATACTCGGTCCTGTGTAGAATTATGGGCTCGGAAGTCCACAGTCCCCAACAAGCAGCAAGCAGCAATAATGGAAGAGCATGTCCTATCCAGCACAGTCATCCTACACTCTATATAGTGCCATAGCCCCTCCTTCTCGGGCTCAAAAAGGCTTTTTTAGAATGATGGGTCAGAAAGTCCAGAAGCCCCAAGAAACAGCAGGCTGCAATGGAGTAAGAGTACGTCCAGCACAACGAGGTGTCCGGGGTGTCCTTCACTCTATAGCGATTTAGCTCTCCCCCCTCTCCCTCTTTCTGCGTCCCTCTCCATGGGCTCAACATGTTTGTGTAGAATTATGGGCTAAAAAGATCAGAAGCACCAAGGAAAGCAACAGACAGCAATGAAGGAAGAGCGTGTCCGTGCAGCACAGGCATCAGGTGCTCTATATATTGTGCTGTAGCCCCTCCTCCTTCTCTTCGGGCTCAACAGGCTTTTGTACAATTATGGCCTAGGAAGCCCAGAATTTCCAACATAAAACAGGTATCAAAACTTAGAAGCTCTGCCTGGTGAGAGATGGTAGGAGGTCAAAGGCCCACCCAGTGAACCTGAGACCACTCAACATAGTACAGTTTGTCTCAGAAAACCATGCAACACCATACACAAACATGAAACTCCATGACATTTGAAAGGAGGAAGAGGTTAATGAGCAAAAGCTGGCCAATATTTTGAAGGTGCTAATCCCCTTCAGAGCAACCTGTAGTAGTAGTAGAAGTAATAGTAGTAGTAGTAATAATAATAATAATATTAACAACAATAATAACAACAATATCGCATATCAGTTATCACAAACTGAATTATACCTGCGTGCATGTCAGTATTATTACCAATTCAAAGGAGTCAAACACAGCAGCACAATACATCACTGGAATATAAACAAATACCACTGAATCACAGGACGTATGTTGGCGAAAGCCCCTGTTCCACAACAGATGGAGCCTACGTACCTTCCTTTCAATCAAATCTGCTTAAAAAGCTTTGTCTTGAATCAAAAGCAGAGGCCATGGTTAAGTCGTTGATATGCTCATCTGTAGTCATACTCAAGAATGCTTGTAGGCTTTCTGACTTTTCTTAACACTAAATGAACTTTTAGATTCCTAAGAACGCATTTTTACTTTCATTGAATTTTTTCCTTTTCAATCAGTTCTTCTGATAACCGGAAAAACAAACCAGATAGTCAATTTGAGATTCCTGTCAGCCCCTGCCCTGCTGCGGCTATGCAGGCCATTTCATGCTGAATCGCTCCTTGATGAAAAGCTGATAATATAAGTCTGGTGATAAATGAAAACAACAGATGCCTGCAGTGCTCATCACCACACATCCCTTGCTGCTTCACCAAGACCGTTTCTGCAGACTTCTTTCCAAATGAAGAAAATATCAGTGAGACCAAATAGTTATTTGTGTTTAATCAGACAGTCGAATAAATAAACTCCACATATCATTTAGATCTAGCATTAAAAGCTATATCTGTCTTGCTGTGTCGCTTGTAATAATACATATGGATACATAAATTATACATAATAATACATAGAGGGGCTTTAGCTATTGCTCAGCTGCAATGATATTCACATGTTGTATCAGCTCACAATAGAGCATCAATAAGCCCACATTGCATCATGTTTTCATCACAAAAGTGATGCAAATAGGTGCAAATTGTTTTAGTATTTACTTTCCAGCACAAAAAAAGTTTGCACTGGAAAATACCCTAAAAGTAATGCAAAGTAGCTCTATGCACTACTTTTGACTACTTTCTGTCACAGGAGCATTCCATGGATGATTCTTGGTCATTGCCATGCCACCATTGAAGTATCACGTAGTATGAGGCTGTGCATGTAAGAAAAAGGAGTTATTACCTGGGGTGGCTGGGAATCCAAGCCAAGTAATATGTCCCATAATCCTGTCAGGTCAAACACTTACAGTTTTGTTGGTTTAAACCTGGGCTCAACCCCTTGGTAGTTACAGCACAGAGCAGACAGACTTAACTTAGGAAAATATGCAAAATATTCAGCAACACTAAAACAGTCAAGAATATTTAAAAAACAACACATGAAAAATCCCACAACACTTTCTAAAAACAAAGAAATACCTATTAAGAAAAATGACACCATTACAGCTAAAATCCAACAAGGGGGTCCAGATGTCGGAATTTTTTTACTTTGAAGGTAAAAAGCACTACAAAAAGTAAAGCATCAATCAAAAATGATGGTTTGCGGGTGACTGTTCCCTAGGTGCAGGTTTAGGCCAACTGTGATGGAGTGCAGGTCAATTACACCAAGTGGATTATCCTGGTCAAAGTTTTTATCTTCTGACTTTTTTATGTAAGTGGAAATCCTCCAGCAGGGCAAGGTCCTGCTGGGGCCATTGGTTTTGTTGGAAAAATCATAGAGTGGGAACATTCAATTTTTGGAGCCACCAACTTCCTCTCTGCAGGAAAATACTTTCCACATGTTCACCCAGTTAAAATTCCTACCTTCAGAATTAGTCTCTTTTTTAGAGCTCAAAATTTCAAGCAGGGCAGGCCCTAAGCTGTATCTGACAAACTTCCTCCAAAAGCTGACACCTTTGCTTCAAGGTACCACTGATGCTTCAGATATCTTGGCAGTCCAACATTTTTCTCATTCACAACTTTTCAGGCTTTCTGGGGTGGTTCTTTTTAGCTATTTTACTTAGGTGCTGGATCACTCGAACAGAGACCACCAGCAAGGCTCAGTCCAGCTGCAACTGGTTTACTGGTTACCCCATGAAGAGGCCTCTAGCAGCTTTTCAGGCTTGTAGACAAACAAGGGGTCAACCAATTGACCCTTGTAATGCAATTCCTAGACCTGTGTACAAGTGGAAGCAGGCCTAGCCCTTCGGTTTTCATATATGTTACAGACATCAGCTCCAGTCCTGTTCTGGTCTGCCAAAGGCGAAGAAAGTATCCTGAGGGGCTTAGGGTAATGTGATACTGTTGTTCAATTCTCTGGTCATTGAGTGGGGGTGACTCATGTACACTCCTTGACCAATGCGCAGATGGTTCCCAATGCAAAACTTCCCACTTTTGCCTCATACCCTGTTTGGTTCACGGATATCTACCCCACAGTGCACCATCCTCAGTAAAATACAAGATGACAACATCTTTTGACATGTGGAAGGAGCTTGTGGACTACCTTGTGGATTGTTTAAGGAAATGGGCTGTGCCCACCTACTCAACCACTTCAAACTGGTTCTGGGGCAAGTTCCCTCCACCACTGAAACTAAGGTCAAGAGGCTAAAGTGTGTTTTGAGATCAAAAGACCTCTCTTCTCCAGGCTTCTCCTATCAATAAACTTTGTAATGACATATCTTTCCCAGGAACCTTTTAATCTAGGGTAGTTTGTGAACACTCTTAAAACTGCCCTGCTTGGATTAAGCTGGGTCACATTCCTCCAGAGTGCCATCCTGCCAGGCCCAAGCTACTGCCTCTGCTCTGAGTGCAGTATCTCACACCTTATCAAAGTGCACTGAGGGCCAGCTGCAGGCAGACCAATGCAGATTAGCATGCAAGGGCAAAAGGCAAGGAAAGTAAAACATTTTTAAAAGTTACTTTTTCTACCCATTTATAAAAACTCAACTTCTCCATTGAATGTGAGTTTTGTTAAATATTAAAAACAGTGGTTGAACTGTGTGTGTTTCATTTCCTAAACACAAAATAAGGGTTAAAAAAAGAATGGCACTTAAGCTTTTTCTTCATGGAACCTTCTTAGCAGTAAAAATAGCTTTTGAACGCTGGTTTCTGTAGAAATATGTAAACATAACATTCTTACATGTTCCACTTTTAAGTACCAGGAACCATGATTTGTGGGATTTAAGGCCTACTTAGAGTAGGCGTTATTGCCTTTCAAAAGGATCATTTGGGTAGTCTACCTGCAGATTTGAAAGCTTCAGTAGCCAGGCTACACATCTAAGCCTGACGCCTAGTGAATTGCATAACAGGTGCTGCTGTCCACAGGTGACATTTAGTTTTCTATGCTGTTGATGTATTTTCTAGAGACATATAAATGCTATCAAGTTGGAGGGGTCAGAGCACATACACTGGGGACTAGACAATAGTATCCCAGTGCACAGATTTAAGAAACCAGCAGCATGAGTCCACAACAAATGGGTGTGACCATCCAAAAAGAGGCATTTTCTCACTGTGCAGAATTTAAATGAATATCATTTTGCCTGCTCAAGCCTGAGTGCACATTGGGCATGGATGATTACCTATGTGCAAAGGAGTTCATTGAAAGCCATTTGCACAGCAGTTCTCAAAGACCTTCTGTGTGAGGTGTAAGCAGTAGTAAGAAAAGTGGACAGAACATAAAATAGAAGTTTGGCAAATCACATTCTGTGGATGTAAAACAGTATCATGGGCTCAGAGGAGTTCTGAATAATAATATAGTTTCTATATCAGCATGAATTTAAATCAACTCTGTATTATAGAATACCATCACGTACAAGAAGTAGAGTTAAGATAAATCCGTAGAAGTTTTTAAAGAAACCTGTAATTAAAAAATAGTAAATCTGCTCTTTGCATTTTGATATGGATATTGTGATATGCAATAAATCTACATTGCTTTGAATTTTCTTCTACCCAGAGCAAAATGGTGCCATAATCCATAAATCTACTCTTACAAGACAAATACAACCATTGAGTGTTCAACAGTGAGCACCCCATGGGGTTGGTGAACAGAGTTCTGTCTGAATTGGAAGCTTTCAATACAGCTTAGCTGTATGATATAGTTGTATTTAGTTCCACTTGGGAGGATCACCTTGTCCACCTGAATGAAGTGCTTCATGAGTGTGTAGGTGGCTTCAGGCATGTCTGACTATCAAGGCAACCAAGTGCCAGTAGTGTACCTGGGCCACTTTGTTGGTGGAGACCACATACAGCCTCTCCAGCCCACGATCCAGACTCTCCTGGATTGGGAGGCTCCTAAAACCCAGACTCAGGTCAGGGCCTTTCTTGGCCTGACTGGATACTACAGGAAGTTTGTTCAGAACTATGGGACCATAGTGGACCCTCTGACAGAATGCACCTCAAAGAAACAGCCCAATAAGTTCATTTAGACCTCAGAGTGTCAGAAAGACTTTGACAATGTGAAAAGGGCTATATGTTCAGCACCAGTGTTACTGGCCCCTGACGAAAGCAAAGAGTTTTTAATGCAAACAGATGCTTCAGAAGAAGGGATGGGGCAGTGTTGGCACAAGTTAATGAAGAGGGTCAGGTTCAGCCAGTTGCCTTTATCAGCAAATAAGTACTCCCCAGAGAGAAGAGATGTAGTGAGAGGGAAGCCTTTGCTGCGGTGTGGTCCTTGAAGAAGTTGAGGCCATATCTGTGTGGCACTCACTTCTGTGTTCAAACTGACTACAGACCTCTTGTGCGTGTGGCTGATACAAATGAAGGGTGACAACCCAAAACTGTTAAGGTGGTCCATTTCCCTACAGGGGATGGACTTCACAGTGAGCACCCATGTGTCAGGGAGACCAGATACTCCGGGTCTGCGCTCGTTCCCAACATGTCCACCACTAGACAGCTCCAAAGCTCCAATAGAAATACCACAGAGCCTGAGAGAGTCCAAGTGGGGGAAAAGGGGATAAGGTAGGGAACAGCTGGGAAGAAGACCTGTAGGAAGCAAGAGGTTAAACAACACAATGTCAAGATATAATCACATTGACTTTCAATAGACTATGGTTCTAAGAGTTCTTATATTGTAATCATGGATAACATAAGAAATGACTAGAACTAGACCTCAAGAAATCTAGGTACCTGGAAAAATCAAGAATACAATAAGAATACAATGTTTCATATGAGCTTATCAGGAAATATCACATACTGTCTAGAATACAAGAACCTTCTTCAATAATGTTTCAGAATAAACATTGCATTTTTACATGAGGAAAAAGGCTATCTGAAAATTCCCTGGAAACAACAGGAACTGTACTAGGAACTTAATATGCACAAAGAATGCCGCACTTTGAATTAAGCGTTTCAAAGAAATCCAAAAGCTCAGGATAAATGTGTGCACATCAAAAAAACACGGCACACCAAAGTTTTCAATGTCATGAAATCCTTGTGCACACTGCTGATCCAAAAACCAAGAGTTTTATGTCAGGGATTGAATCGTGCACACTGTTGCCGATTCGAACAAGAATATGCAAATGCCATGAAATGATCACGCACATGGTTGCCATTCTGAATGCCAAAGGTTACATGTCAAAAATTAATTGCGCACTCTGCCGATTCGGACAAGAATATGCAAATGCAATTAAATGATCGCGCACACTGTTGCCGATTTGAATGCCAAGGGTTACATGTCAGAAATGAATTGCGCACACTGCCGATTCGGACAAGAATATGCAAATGCCATGAAATGATCGCGCACACTGTTGCCGATCTGAATTCCAAGGGTTACATGTCAGAAATAAATTGCGCACACTGCTGATTTGGACAAGAATATACAAATGCCAAGAAATGATCGTGCACACTGATGCCGATCTGAATGCCAAGGGTTACATGTCAGAAATGAATTTCGCATCTGCAGATTCAGACAAGAATGTGCAAATGCCATGAAATCACACTCATGCACACAGAGAGTTTCACAACTAGGCCCAAAACTCTAATGTCTTTGAGAACGGGGGTCGGGGGCCCAGCCCGACCTCCGCCTTTCCACCCTGCTCAAGGATCACCAATATAATCAGGGCAGGCCTGGAATATCAAAGTTGGCCTCCGGAACAGGAACTCAGGAAGTTGCTTCTGCTCTGCACCAGGACCTCTGAATAGTGAGCACGTGGAGCTGGGCTGGCTCCCTTTTATAGAGTCAAGCCCGGCCCACAAACCACACCCAGTTATGCTGCAGGGATAGCTTCTAGAAGGTCTTAGAAAGGGACCACACCCTAACACACTCAGTAAGCCTGCAGCAATACCTTGCAAATGAACAGTTATTGCAAACATAATTAATAGTGTTTTTCAAGGTTAAACTCTGCAATGCAAAAGGTTAACATACTGCATATAAACACAATGCATGAATTATGCTCTTGCATAAAGACTGGGTTTTTGTATTTTTGTCGCCCGTAGAGCGCGCTCTGTCCTGATGTTGACACCATGCCAACAGAGATAGCCTTTCCAGGTTTTTCCACTAAGCTGATGTGGACTACCAGGGTGTAGGTTAGCACCCATCATCTTTCATCTGGGGGGCAGTGTAGGAAAGTCCTCCTTTTTGCCCTGGTCACCTCCAAACGTTTTGGACAGATACTGGTGGTTACTGACTCTTGGCTGTGCACTGGGTACTGCTTGCCAGACCCAGGGCCAGTGCTCTGTGTAAAGTGTATATGCAAATTGGTCTAATTATAACTGGTAGTATCAACCTACCTATTCGACCATAGTATATGGTAGGGCATGTAGGTTTAGTGACCCCAGCATAGGTAGTGCCCCTATCGATACACTGTTGAGGTGCCCAGGGTCCTTTTTAAATCAGGCCTCCCTTGCTAGCTGTATTTAAATTAAAGTTACATACAAATTCGACTTTGGAATTAAAAGTACTTCCAAAGTCATAAACTACCTTGTTTCTACATATAAGTCACCCCTAAGGTGTGTCCTATGTGCCCTCAGAGTTGGGTGTGGTGAAACTATAAGCAGGTACCAATAAAACATGTTTTATAAGCCCTGGTGAAGAAAAATAGCCAAATTAGTTTTTCTCTCTTTGTAGTGTATAAGCTCCATAGGCTACAAATTCAGAGGATTTAGTTTAATTAATAAAGTCTCTAAAGGAGCTAGGTGTTTCAAGTTTGGTATCCAACGTAATGTTATAACAAATACAACATCTTGCCACTGTTGAATTTACTATAACTTTCACCTACAAAGAGTTTTAGAACTCTTCCTAAAAGTTACCAGTCTCAGCTCTGCAGTGCCTTTCTCTAATTGGCCAGCCTCTGACAGCCTGGCAGGCGGTCCTGTTGACATGTGAACCAGCCTGGGCTGAACACAAAGGAAGTGCCCAGGGGAAGAGATCTGCCTCAGCAGATAGTGAAACAGGGTTTGGGGAGAGCAGTCAAAATGGTCTTCAAATGAGGGAAGGACATTTGGAGCAGCTCAGGACCTTCACCATTTCTTGCAAACCCAGACAACCAGGTGCCCTCTTGATAAGATAAAGAGAGTGTAGCAGAGGAGTGTGTTAATGGTTTTTAGTCACACCAGTGGGTGGGCTCAGTATCAGTTTCTGCCATTTTGGATTTTCAAGGAATGCTGTTCCCTGGGATTGATTTTTGCCATAATTCCCAGGAAGTGGTCATCTAAGAGGGTAGTGGCCTGCCTGTGATTGGACAGTTGTCATCCCTGCTTTTCACCCCCGGAGCAAGGATACATTTGGCAGAGCTGCACCTACACCTCAGATCCTTTCCAGTAAAAAGCAAGAAAAGGAAGGACTGCCCTGCTGGTCCCCTGACTTGCACTTGGACACTGCACTCTGAAAGACTGCACAAGGTATACACTTGTCTACTGAAAAAAAGAGGGGGGAGTATCCTATAACCCTTACCTGCTTAGGATACCAACTTAACAATACTCACACAAAATTAGCATGAAAGGGACAAATTCAATAATTATTGCACAGAACCAATAGTAACTCTTGGTTCAGAAGGGTAAAGCTATTTCCATTATTTATTTCATTTAATAATACGCAACAGCATCAGAGTCAAAGGAAAAATGCTTATCTATACACTAAGGTGAACCTATATACACTTATATATACACATTTACATGAATACCAGGCTTATGAAACAGACAATACATACAATGTCTAAAACCGTGTGCCCTACTCCAACATATTATAGGATAGTCACAAAAAAAACAGTAAACGTAGTGATCAACAATCACATGGTGGCCAAGGGACTTGCACCCAGCTGTATGCTACCTAACAAATTTTTTTAGAAAGGTAGTAAGTAGTGCTATACAAATTTTTGGGAATCAATAAATTTTTTGCCCAGACTCATTAGAAATATGTCGACGCGTTTCGGCCTAACAACTCAAGGCCTCATCAGGACTGTCGGAGAACGCTGGCACCACTCTTTCCATCTGTGAAGCAAATATCCAAACTAGGTTACTCAGTTCCCGAGTGCTATTTGCTTGCGGCAATCGTTTAAAAAACTGGCAACTGTATATTATTTACAAAATGTTTTCCTGTATTATGCCGGTCAGCACAAGTGAGCGATCTCTGTGTCATCGGACGATGCTGTAACACTGCTCAAACTCTATCGTGAGTCGCGGGCACTTGGACACTGCACTCTGAAAGACTGCACAAGGTATACACTTGGGCTTCACCATTAAAATGACTTTGCCTGCCTAGTTAACCAGAGACCCCTGCATCAAATCCTGAAGGAACTGACCAGCTGACCACTGTCCAGTGGACATTTTGATGTTTGAGCCAGGTACATTCTGAAAATTGGAGTCCTAGTCCTCAAGGAGCAACCCAGAGCTTTTGGAACCTTGGGCTGAGCTGTGGAATTCTGAAGGACCTTCAAAGACCTTCTTTTTAAATATAGCTCATGCTCTAAGGTATCTATAACTCATGCCTTTGCCATGCACATCTAATTACTCCACATCTTATATCATTGGTGACACCTTTTGTGGCATATTGATATTATCACTGCAACATTTGCAATGACATTATTGATGAGATAACTGTGCATGGTGGGGGTGTGAGTTATAGTTATCTTAGGGCGCGATTTATGGTTACTTGAGTTAATCATAACCATAACAGCTGAATTTCAATAGTTTTGTGCGAGTAAATTCAGAACCTAACTATAAAGTGTCAGTAACCTTTGTTTTTTTCAGTGAAAAAAAAACATGCATACCCTACTGGTGGTCGCCAGTGGGTAGTCACAATTAGGACCTTTTTTTCATAGATATAGCTTTTTTTGTTACACCAATAACTTTAGCGCCGCTTGACAAATCTTTGCAAAAACATATACTTTAGTCGATTCAGCCGCTGTGCTGAATGTTTTGAGGTGATCTGTCAAATAGGGGATAGAAATAGGGGGATCCCTAAAATACGTTTCCCCTATTTTATGCCAATGGGATTTCAAAAATGTTTCAACGCAACATCAGCCCAAACTGCTGGACAGAATTAAACCAAATTTGGCAGAAAGCAAGGTCTTGCTCCAGAAAGCACACTTTTTGTGATTTGATGTAAATTTGTTCAGTAGTTTTACAGATATTAAAGCTAAAAAAATAAAATATATCAATGGACGCAGATCCTCTGTGGATCCAACTGTCCCTGATGATAACTGATTGGCTACCAACACTTCAACAAGAAAGTCTTGATAGCCATCTTTGGTCTCGGCTTCTGCCGAGTTCCACAAAAAGGTGAAAAAAGAAAACCTGAGCCCCTAACCTTACTCTAGGGGTCACTCACAGACACTGCCAAGGCTAAAAAGCATGTTTTTAATGTTGGGAAAATCTGGAGATCTGGATCCGTGGCTTTTCCCGAAATTTTTAAAGAAAAGGGCAGTCTCCTACCCTTTTATTTTCTTTTGCCCCGAGGTGGGCTGAGTCCCAGGGGAATTGAAAGAGGAGGGGGTGCACTTGGCTACCCTCCTAGCACTTGCATTAGCCCAAGGGACTACCACCTTCTAAGAGTAATATAAGAGAAATATGCAGGGGGCATGCGGCTCCCTCATTGTGGGGACCACCACCTCCCCATCACAAAACATTAATTTCAAATGGGAGAGGCCCCTACAGCCTCCAACACTGCCCCCGGGACCACCTCCTCCCTGGGGCAATTTAATCATTTAAGGGGGGGTGGGTGCACTCCCTGCAGCCCTGAGTACCACCACCTCCCTGGGGCTATTTAAATGTTGAAGGGGAAGCACACAGCTCCCTTCCTGGAGCCAATAATTGCCCTGGGGACCACCACCCCCATGGCCTTTCCTTGCTATGTCCTGGGGTGCCGACCCCGGGACATTGCTGTTTGATGTGACTTGGCAGGAGTTTTGACAGCTCCCGTCAACTCAAAGCAAACACTCTGCTTCCAGTGGGCGAGAGCTGTCAAACAGGCCTTGCCTCCTTGAAGCCGAGGTTTCTTCTGTTTTCCTGCCTGCACACATGCTGGCAGGGAAACAGAGGAAATGATTGTTTTTGCACACAGGGAGCTGCATGTTTAGCAGCTCCCTATGTGCAAATGAAATGCAGGCTCTAGCAGGAGACAGGAGGCCGGAAGCCAGCTGGGACCGCGAGAGCCTTCACATTCTCCTTGTGGTCCCATTACACAGTGGGTGCCTTGCAGGGCACCCAAGACAGATGGCAGGACCCTGGGGGATGGGGTCCTGGGGGACATAATTGGCCCATGGAGGTGGGGCACAGCTCCCCTCCTCCATTTAATTAAGGCTGGGCCCTGGGGATCGGGGTCCCCAGGACTAAGATCGGCCCAGGGAGGGGAGTTGCAAGGCCCTCCTCCTCCATTTAATAGAGGTGGGCCCCGGGGAATGGGGTCACTGGGGCTGAAATAGCTGAAGGAGACGGGCCCCTCCACTATGGTTCTCCCTTTAATTTGTTAAGAGTACGCAAATGTGCAAATCACCTTGAAGATGTGTCTTCTGAGCCCGCACCATCTACCTTTGTAGTATGCATATGTTTCCCTCCCCTTTTGCCAGGATGATGGACAAGTTCCCAAAGAGCCCCCACTGTGCTTCCTGCCAATTTCAATGGCACGTTCTTGATGGCGAAGAATATGAGAACATCTTCACAAAACATAGATGCACTCACTCATATAGTTAATAGGACGGGGCGTGATTTGGTGGAGATTTACATCTTTGTAGTGTCATTGGCCTCTCTATAGTAGGATTCATATTATCACAGAATTCTGGGAAAAGATGCACGGGCAACAATCATATTGCCAAATGCATACAAGTTCACTGGTGACATTTTCTTGTGCTCCTTTACGCAGCTGTAGTGTAGAATGCATACTATACATTTTCCCAAGGAGACATAAAGAACTCCACTTGGGTAGATATTTCATACAAAGCTGTGGTTTCTTGTTGAACAAAAGGGCATGTGAGGTTCCTTTGTGGCAAATTCACTCACACAACTACTAACACACTCAAACAGACACTCACACACTCACTCACAGATGCACTCAGAGATGCATACACCCACTCACACACCCACTCAGACACTCATGCACATACTTACAGGCCCACTTATACACTCAGGCACCCACTCACAGACCCACTCAGAGACTCATGTACCCACTCACAGACTCACTCAAAGACTTACACACCCACTCAAAGACCCACATAGACACTCATGCATCCACTCACAGACCCACTCACAGACTCATGCCCCCACTTAGATCTTCATCCACCCACTGACAGACCCACTGAGGCTCATGCACTCACTCACAGATACACTTAGCCACTCATGCACACCCTCTCAGAGACCCACTCAGTGAAGCAACTACTGACAGACCCCCTCAGACTCTCACACATACATTCACTGACTCATACAGACAAACACCCACTCACAGAGACCATCTCACATCCACTGTCACACACATGGCACATGCACTCTCACAACCAGAGATACCCTCTCACACCTATTCTCACACCCAGAAAGATAAGTCCTGTGGCCAACTCATGCTGCACATGGCCAAAGACTGTGCACAGTGCGGGGTCAGCAGGTTAGGGGGGTTGGCTAAAGGGACTGGCTGCAGGCCAGGTCCTGAGGTCAACCCCCACCTACCACAGCCAAAGGGCGTGTGTGGAGTGGGGTTGGATGGTTTTAGGGAGTTGGTCGCAGGGCCTGGCGACAGACTAGGTCTGCGGCCAATCACTGCTGCACATGGGTGAAGGCCATGCACGGAAGTGGTTGGATTAAGATTTTAGTAATGAAAATTACTTTTAGAAATTCACAAAACAACAAACATTATAGGGGTGTTATAGTTAGGAAATACAATAGAAAAAAACTCACAGGAATTCACTTAGAAAGCCAAAGGTTACAGGGACGTTACAGTTAGGTTCTTCATTTACTGGGAGAAAACTGGAGAAATTCAGTAGTTATAGTCATTTCAAGTAACTATAACTTGCGGCCTACGTTAACTATAACTTGCGTCCTTCCCGTGCACAGTTCACTTATCAACAATTTTACTGCAAATGTTACAGTGATATTATCAATTATGATATAGAAGATCTCATGAGTGATGTAATATGTGGGGTAATTAGCAATTCATGGCAAAGACGTGGCTCTAACTATACAATTAAAGAGTTGGGACCATGATGGGCACCTGTTTCAGCCCCAGCTTCGCAAAACTCATGATGGGCTGATGGAGGAGCAGGTGGCCTGGGTGTAGGCCAATGTGGAATATATACAACATGTACTAATATAGACCCGGTACATTGCTGTTCAATTTCTACTTTGGAAAGGATTTCTGGAGAAAGATGAGATCGCTGTATAAAAAATTGAATGATAATCCTTTTAGCCTAAGATTTATGACCACTATCAGTAATAGGGAGATTGACTTCCTCAATGTGAGATTGTGGGTAGCGGATGGGAGGGTGCAGACTATGGTGCATCCTAACATTACAGCAGACAATAGGCAATTACACTATTATAGTCATCGTCCCCATTCCTTGATTAAAGTATCCCATATGGGGTGTTGTTACACCTCAAGTGAATGTGTAACACTGAGCAGGAGTTTACAATTCAATCTTAACAAATGAGGTGAGGTTCCAGAATAGGGGATATAAGTTGAAGATATTATGTGTAGCAGAAACGAAAGCTAGGCCCCTGATGAGGGAGCAACTACCCTACCCCAATCAAAATGTGAAACACAAAGACCCAAATATATATTTTATAACCATGTAGAGTGCATCCACAGCTAGGATTAGAGTTCTGCTACGTAAATATTGTGTTATCCTGAAGAAGGATGGGATAACTGATCCTGAGCTGACAATGAAACCCTCCATTACATATAGGAAGGGGAGAACATTGGGAGAGATCCTTACACATAGTTACTTTACTGGGACGTGTTCCACTAATACGTGGTTAGCAAGACGTGGAAACTTTCTAAGATGTACTCATTGCAAAACATGTAACCACATTGCTAATACTATTCAATTTCAAACATCTGAGGGGCACAAGAGTAAAATTAAGAACAATCTAACCTGTGTGTCTAATTTTTTTGTCTACATACTGCAATGCCCATGTCATTTTCTATACATGGGAAGTACCATCTTTCCTTTACGGAAACGTGTAGTGGAGCATCAAAGGACCATACATAATTCTGACTTTAACTACCCGGTTGCAAGACCCTTTGCTCAAAAACATAATAAAAATGTTTCATTATTGGGATTTTTTTCTAATCGATAGGGTTGAAAACCATTCAGGGTGGAGATAAAGTTAGACAAGTGAGGAGGTTAGAGTCCAAGTACATTTTGGATCTCCATACAAAATTTCCCTCTGGGTTAAATAAGGATGAGGAACTGGAAATTAATGTGGGCTGATGGGAATTGGATATGTAATAAAGCATGCTGGGTCTCACTATGGTCAGGTCTGTACCCTTTCTTATGTTTCAAGATAAAATTGTATTGTTAGGGTTGAGTCATTTGACCTTGGAATGCTATTTTAAATATATGGGGTATGACAATAAGTTAATAAGGCACTGGCCCAGAAGATGTATGGGAGATTATTTTGTCCACTGATTGTTTGAATTGTCTAATACCAATATCATGGCCAATGGCTAACTTTGATGGATTTTATTATACGTGATACATCTATCCTTCCCTAAGAGTGTTCCAGTTTACAGAGGAAGTGCCCCCCTTTAGTGTGAGGAGATAAACGTGGATTACTTAAGAGGATATGTGTGAACTGAGTGAAGAGATGTTTACTCCCTGTAGAAAACAGGCCTGATTGCAGAGGCCCCCTGACTTTTTGCCCACAGGTTTCACTTTTTGCTGGTGCTTTCCTGACTCTAATGGTGCCCTGGGTACTGCAAACCAGTCCCAGGGCCTGTGCTCTGTGTAAAATCAGTATGCAAATTAGGCTAATTATAATTGGCTAAGTCCTCCTACCTATAAGTCCCTAGTATATGGTAGGGCATGTAGATTTAGGGACCCCAGCACAGGAGGTGCACCCATAGATGCACTGCTGAGGTGCACAGTGTCCTTTTAAAGACAGGCCTGCCTTGGTGCCTGCTTTTAAAGTAAAGTTACATGCACATTCGACTTTAGAATTAAAAGTAGTTACAAAGTCTTAAACTATCTTATTTTTACATATAAGTAACTCCTAAGTTGTGCCCTATGTTTCCTTAGGACTGCGTGCCATGTAACTTTAAGCAGGGACCTTATAAAAATAGTTTTTATAAGCCCTGATGAGGTAAAACAGCCAAATTTGTTTTCCCTCGTTGTAGTGAATGGCCTCCATAGGCTAGAATGGGGAGACTTTATTTTAATTTCTAAAGTCCCGTTAAGTAACCAATACCTTAACTTTGGTATCAAATTAATTTTTATAATAAATTCCACAATTTACAATTGTTGGATTTAATATAACTTGTTCAGGTAAAGAGTTTAAAACTTTACCTGAAATGTTGCCAACTTTAGCCCTGTAGTGTTTTGCTGCTTTGCTCTGACAGGCTGCCTTGATGAGGTGTGAAGTGGCCTGGCTCAACACAAAGAGATGTGCCTGGGGAAGGAGACCTTCCCTTAGCAGATGAGGAAGCAGGAAGGGGGAGGGCTGCCAAACTGGTCTTCAAAGGCAGGGAAAAACATTTGGAGCAACACAGCACCTACCTCACAACCTGCAAAACCAATTAGGTGCTCCCCTGATTGAATTCTGAGAGGGCAGGGGAAGGGTGTGTTTAGGTTTTTTTGCCACACCTGTGGGTGGGCTCAGCCAAATGTAACCTTCAAAAATCAGTTTCACCCATCATGGATTTTTGAGGAATGTTGCTCCCTGGAATTGATTATTGCTACACTTCCCAGGAAGTGGTCCTCAGAGGGGGAAGGACCCTGCACCTGATTGGAGAACCAGGACCCCCCCTGCTTTTCACCCAGGAGCAAGAATAACACTGGCAGATCTGCACCCACATCTCAGATCCCTACCAGATTACAACAAGGAAGAACTGCCCTGCTGGACCCCTGACCTGCACCTGGACACAGCACTCTGGAAGACTGCACCAGCTGTACACTTGGGCTTCAACACTAGAAGGACTTTGCCTGGCTTCAAATGGTTTAAGGAGGGACTCCCTGCTTGCTACAGGTGACAAATTGCTAACCAAAGCCCCCTGCACCAACTTCTAAAGGAACTGACCAGCTGACCAATGTCCAGTGGTCATTTTGGAGCTTGTGCCAGATGTATTCTGGGAGTTGTAGTCCGCACCCTCAAGAAGCATCTCAGAGCTTCTGGAACACTGGGGTGAGCTGTGGACCTCAAAAGAACCTTAAAAGAATATCTGGAAGACAATCCAGAAGTTTGGAGAAGTTTGGAGAATTTTAAAAAAAAAGCTCCATAAAGGGACTGACCTGCAGTGGCAAATCTAGCCCACTTGTCTTAACAGCGACCCGGCCTGACTTGCAGGTTTGTCTCAGTGAAGAAAATCTCAGAAAAAGTGACTAAGGCCCCGATTTATGCTTCGCAGGTTTGATCAAACAGCTTATACCAGCTAGCACCATTCCTGGACTCCAGCCAGGCATCATATTTAAGGAATGATGCTAGCCGGTGGTAAGGCCTGATTAGCATCAAAATAAATGATGCTAACTGGGTGGGTGAGGCGTAGGGGAAATCAGAGTTTCTGCATCAAAGAATGGTACCATTCAGGTCAGAGTCCGAAAAATGACTCTAACCTGACTAGTGTCATTTTTTTGGACGCACAACCCCCACGGACATGACTCCTGTCTTAGTAAGGACAGGAGTCATGGCCCCCTGACCAATGGCCATGCCCAGAGAACTTATGCTGGGCTTATGTCCCCTGGGCATGGCCATAGGGCACAGTGCCATATAGGGGGCCCCAAGTTAGGCCCCCCATATGTCACTTTTAGAGAGAAAAAACTTACCTGGACTTACCTGGGATGGGTCCCTCCATCCTTAGGTGTCCTCCAGGTGTGGGTGGGTGGAGGTGTCCCTGGGTGCAGGGAAGGACACCTGTGGGCTGTTTCCATGGCCTCTAACCATGGAAAATGTCCCACAGGTCCACTAACTCCTGCTTGACCCAGGCGTTAAATAATGCTGCTAAACATGCTTAGCGCCATTATTTAAATAAGACGCAAAGGCCTTAGAGTAATTTTTTGCCCAGGAACGCCTACCTTTCATCTCGTTGATGCAAGGTAGTTTTCCGCAGGCAAAAAATGATGTTAACTCCAATATTTTGACACTAGACAGGTCTAGCGTCAAAATATAAATATGGAGTTAAGTTTGCGCCAGATTTATGTAAAAAAATGGCTCAAATTCAGTGCAAACAGAGTGTAAATATGCCCCTAAGTCCAAATGCAGGAAGTTGACCGGGACCTCCCAGGCAGTGTATCCGAAAAGGGCTCCAGGGTTGTCGGATCAAGATTCAGGTTTGCCCCGGTCGAAGGTTCTTCATCCAAGTCCGAAGGTAAAAATCTCCACCGAGGGCTCCTGCGATGGGTATTTGAGGAAGAGTTCCAGAAGATCGGATTGCACTGGCGGCTTGATCCCGCTGAAGAAAATCTCCAGAAAAACATCTAAGTCCTAAGGAAAACTTTTGAACAAGGCCTTTCGCAGGCAGTAGCCAAGCAGGGCTCCATCGCAGTCAGCCTCAAACTTTGACTTTGCCCCAGTCGAGGTGCGATCAGATGGACAGGTTGGTGCTATTCATTTCTAAGCGCTAAAAATAATTAATTCTTTAAAAAATCATATCTCCGGATCCCCTCATCTGATTTTAATCGTTTTGGTGTCATTTTAAACATAAATAATATAAACCATTTTTATAAATTGGTGTTGGATTTTTATGGTGTTTTTTGTTTTACTTATTTACTGTTTTGTGATTTGTAAATGGTTTACACATGTGTCTTCTAAGTTAAGCCTTGTCACTCGCTGCTAAGCTACCAAGGATTGAGGTGGGTTTAATTTATTGAGACTTAACTGGACCTAAGTGAAGGTTAGTGGCCTATTGCTCAGTGTAGGTACTTACCTGCCCTTACCAATAACCCATTTTCCTACACTCCCATTACATTATAGTGTTTATATTTTCTTTTTGTAATTGAATCTTGCCAGTCATGAGTAAATTGATGTGATTATGCTATATTTCATTTTTAGTAAAGATGATATAAAATGTGTTAGGAATTTGCTATATGAACTGGTACAGAACAACTGTCATGAAACTGAGCTGTGAGTATATGTTTATACGCGGGAATGAATGGGTGCTGAGGTAGTATTTTGCCCATGGCTACTATGGGGTGTTGTATTTATTTTATGTGAAAATTGGGCACATTTACCTTCACAAAGGCTGTGTTCAGTTGAAACACATCAAAAGTGGCTGAGATCCACATTCCGTAATAAACCTTTGATTTGTTACACTGCTCCTTGGAGTGCCTGTATCCTTATTTTGATGTTTGCTGAAATTTACTTAGTGTGAATATAAATATATATATATATATATATATATATATATATATATATATATATATATATACATACATATATATATGGATAGATATTTCCATAGTCTTAAACTACCTTATTTTTACATATAAGTCACCTCTAAGGTGTGCCATAGGTGCCCCCAGGGTTGGGTAAGCGGGGAACTTATCAAATATGTTTTATAAGCCGTAGTGAGAGAAAAATAGCTACATTTGTTATCCCTTATTGTGGTGAATGGGCATCATAGGCTAACTTTGGGAGACTTTAATTTCATTAATTAAGTCTCAAAAGGAGCTAGATATCGCAGGTTTTATGTCAAACTTTTTGTTATAATAAATCCAACAATTTGCCATTGTTCAGCTTAATATGACTAGAGATTTAGAACTCTACCTGAACATTGCCAGCTGCACACTTGGGCTTCACCACAAAAAGGACTTTACCTGGCTTCAACTGGTTCAAGAAGGGACTCCCTTTTTTCTACAGGTAGAAAATAGCTAACCAAAGCCCCCTGTATCAAAACCTGAAGAAACTAACCAGCTGACCACTGTCCAGTGGTAATTTTTGGATTTAAGCCATGTGTATTCTGGGAGTTGGAGTCCTAACTCTCAAGGAGATACTCAGACATTCTAGAATGTTGGGGTGATCTATGGACTCGTAAAGGACCTTCAAAGACCTTCTGGAAGAAGATTCAGAATAATGGAGAAGATTGGAGAACTTTTGGAAAAAAGAACCATAAATGGACAAACCCGACGTCGTGAGTCAAGCTGGCCTACATCGACCGCGACCTAGCTTGACATGCAGTTTCATCCTGCTTGAAAGCTCTTGAGGCCCAGGATTGACTTCGGTGGCGTAGACTCAAAATTGCCTTGCAGAGAGGGTCGGCCAACATCGTAGAGAAAAAGCTCCAAAAAAGTGACAAAGTATGAACGTAAAAAGTTGACCGAGGAATCCCACACAGTGTATCTGAGGATGGATCCAGGGGCGTTGGATCTAATTTTAACTTCGGCCAGATGGAGATTTCCATCCTGAAAAATCAACTGAGTCCGAAGGTAGAATTTTTCATGAGGTCTCCTGCAACGCATACCTGAAGAGGGCTCCATGGAGGTCAGATCGTATTGGTGACTTCATCCCAGTGAGAAAAATCTTCAAGAAAAAGACTAAGGGCCTGATTACGACTTTGGCGGAGGGGATTACTCCATCCTAAATGTGATGGATATCCCGCCCGCCGAATTACGAGTACATTATATCCTATGGAACTCGTAATATGGCGGGGGGATATCCGTCACATTTGGGAGGGACTAATCCCCTCCACCAAAGTTGTAATCAGGCCCTAAGTGTGCAGGTAAACTTGTGACAGAGGCCTCCCACTTGCTGTAGCCGAGCAGGGGTCCGTCAGCCTCAATTTTGACTTTGCCCTGGTCGAGGTGTGACCAGATATCCAAAGTGGTGCTTTCAGTTTCTTAGTGCTAAAAAACATATATTCATAAAAAAATCATATTTCCGTTTCTCCTTATCTGATATTATTTGTTTTGGTGTCAAATTAAAGATAAAATATTTCCTATTTTTCTAAATTGGTTTTAGATTTTTAAACTGTTTCCTGTGTTTTACTTTATTACTGTTTTGTGATATTTGAATGTTTTTCACACTTTGTCTCCTAAGTTAAGCCTTGCTGCTCATTGCCAAGTTACAAAGGCTTGAGCTGGGGTTAATTTATTGAGACCCATCTGGACCTAGTAGGGGTTAGTTGTCTATTGCTATATATATATATATATATATATATATATATATATATATATATATATATATATATATTTCCTACTGGTCATCATCAGTAGGTAGTTATAGTTAAAAGCTAGTTTCCACTGAAAAATTTAAAAAGCTTTTTTTGACTTGCTTGTTTCTTTAGTGCCGTTTGACAAATCATTCACAAAAGTTTCCAAAAAAAGTGTGCCCACCGGTCTTGTTATATATTGAAAGTTTCAGGATTATCCATCAAGGGGGACCAACAAAAAGGGGGTTATAAAAAACATGTGTTTCCCATGTTAATTCCCAAAGACTCTTTAGAAACACCTGCAGGCCAATCTACTTGACATAATTACACCAAATTTGTCAAAAACGTAGCTTTTGGCCCGCAGACACCCTTGTTTTATTTTGGTCTAAATTGTTCAGTGGTTTAAGAGAAATTAAAGGAAATCCAAAATTATATATGTAGTGTTGCAACAACTTCACAAGTACTGCTCATCTCCTGCAGAGATCTGATTGGCTGTGAACACTTCAACAAGGAAGTATTGGCAGCCATTTTGAGACTCAGCTTCAGCAGACTCGCAAAAATGAACAAAAAAAAACAGGGAGCAGGGTATGTTTAACCCAACCCCATAGTCTTGGTGCAGGTGACCCCTGGTACATTGCCAGGGCAAAAAAGCAATTTTTCAAAAATTAATGGCAACATTTGCAAATATTTGAGGTGAGATCCAGGGGGTATATTGTTTTGTTAGATTAAGGATGGGGCACATGTGGCTTCCCTCCATGGGCTTACTAAAGCCCCCGGGACCACCACCTCTATGGGACGAAATGTACAAATGTGGGGTGGGGAACATGACCCCCATGCACCTCCCCAGGCAACATGCTAAACAAATATAAGGGGGTCCTGCCAAAGTATACATATATATATATATATATTTATATATATATATCATAAATATCTAACCATATCTCTAACCAAAGTGAATATATATATATATATATATATATATATATATATATATATATATATATATATATATATATATATATTCACTGAAAAACACAAAGGTTAGAGGGGCATTAAAGTTAGGTTCTGAATAAAGTCTCTCAAAACCTTAGAAATTCAGCAGTTATGGTTAGAATCACACTATAACTCGCACCCTAGGGTAACTATGACTTGGTCCCCGCCATGCACAGCTTTTTATTCATTCATTTGACTGCTAATTGTTAGACCTGACAGCCTTAGGGTGGTCATACCTAACTTTTTTCCTGCCTCCCTCTACTTTTTGGACACTGTTTTTGCTGGCTTTTAGACTCTGCACACTTTACCACTGCTAACCAGTGTTAAAAGTGCATATGATCTCTCCCTTTAAACATGGTAACATTGGACCATACCTAATTGGACTATTTAATTTACTTATAAGCCCCTAGTAGCGGACACTATGGGGGTTATTCTAACTTTGGAGGAGGTGTTAATCCGTCCCAAAAGTGACGGAAAAGTGACGGATTTACCACCAGCCGTATTACGAGTCCATTATATCCTAGGGAACTCGTAATACGGCTGGTGGTATATCCGTCACTTTACCGTCACTTTTGGGACGGATTAACACTCCTCCAAAGTTAGAATAACCCCCTATATGTGCCCAGGGCCAGTAGATTAAATGCTACTAGTGGGCCTGCAGCACTGATTGTGCCACTCACTTAAGTATCCCCTTAACCTTGTCTCAGGTCTGCCACTGCAAGGCCTGTGTGTGCAGTTTCACTGCCAATTCGACTTGGCATTTTAAAGTACTTTCCAAGCCTAAAACTCCCCTTTTTCTACATATAGGGTGTTGTGTAGGCACAAGGCAGGACATGTACCTATGTAGTTTACATGTCCTTGTAGTGTAAAACTCCAAAATTCGTTTTTACATTGCTGGGAGGCCTGCTCCCTTCATAGACTAATATTGGGGCTGCCCTCATACATTGTTTGAGTGGTTGCTGCTGATCTGAGTAGGAAGGTCATATTTAGTATGGCCAGATTGGTGATATAAAATCCTGCTGACTGGTGAAGTTGGATTTAATATTACTATTTTAGAAATGCCACTTTTAGAAAGTGAGCATTTCTCTGCACTTAAATCTTTCTGTGCCTTACAATCCATATCTGGTTGGGTTTAGTTGACAGCTCCTTGTGCATTCATTCTGACATACCCTAAACACAGGATACTTAGCCTCACTCGCATACATCTGCATTTTTAATGGGTCTTCCTGGGCTGGGAGGGTGGAGGGCCTGCTCTCACACAAAGGACTCCCACACCCACTACTGGGACCCTGGCAGAGAGGATTGAACTGAAAGGGGACCTGATGCACTTCTAAGCCACACTTTGAAGTCCCCCCCACTTCAAAGACACATTTGGGTATATGAACAAGGCCTATGCCCCTTACAAATCAGTCACTTTCTGAAGAAGATAACTGGAACCAGAACTTGCATCCTGCCAAGAAGAACTGCCTGGCTGCCCAAAGGACTCACCTGACTGCTTTCTGTGACAGACTGCTGCCTTATTGTTGGCCTGCTGCCTTGCTGCTCTCTGGCTGTGGTGACGAAGTGCTCTCCAGGGGCTTGGATAGAGCTTGCCTCCTGTTCCCTGAAGTCTCAGGACCAAAAAGACTTCTCTCTTGCAACTGTACTACTTGTGCAGTGACATTTCGATGCACAGCTTGCTAAAAACGATGCACATCCTGCCCCGCGGTCAGAAATTCACAGCATGCCGAACCGGAACGACGCAGCGCGACTTCGCAAGGAGAAGATCAATGCGACGCCTACGTTGCAACTGGAACTTCGATGCACAGCCCACCGGATCGACACACAGCCGACCTGGGACAACGCAGCCTGACTTCCAGAGGGGAAATCGATGCAGCGCCTGCCGTGCGGGAGAAAATTCCACACAACGCCCACCGGATCGACACAGCGCTTGTGACTTCGCTCCGCAAGCCCAGGATTCTACGCACAGACCCTGGGGTGTCTGAAAACCCTGCAATCCGAAGAGGATCCACGACCGAGCGCTGGAAATCGACACACAGCCATCCCTGCATGGAAACTAAACAACGGGTTACCGTGTGCAGCCCGAGAAATCGACACACACCCCTTTGTTTCCATGCTTCTTCTCCTCTGCTGCCCTTTGCGGAGAATTTTCACGCGAACCAGGTACTTTGTGCTTGAAAGAGACTTGGTTTGGTTTGGTTTAAAAACATTTAAGACACTTTATATCACTTTTCAGTGATATCTCTACATTTACTTATTGCATATTCGATCGTTTTGACCTACAAATATCCAGATTAATATTATATATTTTTCTAAACACTGTGTGGTGTATTTTGTGGTGCTACATGGTGTCATTGTATGATTTATTGCACAAATACATTACACATTGCCTTCTAAGTTAAGCCTGACTGCTCAGTGCCAAGCTACCAGAGGGTGGGCACAGGATAATTTGGAATGTGTTTGACTTACCCTGACTAGAGTGAGGGTCCTTGCTTGGACACGGGGTAACCTCAGTGCCAACCAAAGACCCCATTTCTAACACTATTGATTGATTGATTGATTGTTTTCAAACATTTTTCATTTATGTTGGTTTATTAAACATGTTTTCAAAGGGTAGAACCCAAACATGCAACTTGAGGTATGAAGCCAACAGCATTTCCTTAACTTAAAAAAAACAAAAAGGAGAAAACTTTACAATAAGATGTTAAAAATCCTACAATACTGGGGGCATTTGTGCTCTTGGACGTACCTGTTCTTGGCAGACCTGCTTGACTCTGAAGAAAAAATGATCTGCTTGCTCAAGCAACGAATAGCACTTTATTAAAAAAAAAAGCAGGGTTATGGTCCACCTGTGCACTTAGAAGCTGCGCTGGCACAATATCGCCTAGAGCCCCTGCAGAGTTGTCTAGTGTTTGGAGCACAAACCAACGATGCCTGTACAAGCCTTTGCAGATACATAGAATTCAGATGTCTTAACATGCCTGTGGCACTCATGCTATAATATTTATTTCTTCTCTTCCAGCTCAACTCTTTCCTGCAACATTTACAGGTGATGAACTTTGAACAAGCCTCTTGGCACCTGGCCTCATAATTTGAAAAAATGCTACTCCAATGATTCACTGGGTGGCTGAGGTGTCTGAGCTCGTGCAGAAGCCCCTGGCTGATCATCTGAATCAGAGAAGACATATTTTTCTTCAAAGCCAAACAGGAGCAGAGAGCAAACCAAATATGTCTACTCTCACCAAAGTCCAATAATGAAATAAATCAAATAGGTTGGAATCTACTTCTTCTAAATAAAGACATCGATATGACACCAATCAGAATCCACCCTTAGAGTGTGCTTCCACTCTCATACCTCAGACATCTCCCAGACCTCTCGCAACAGTGTCTCATGAGCATCTTGCAAGACTGTTTTTGTTCAAAGTTATAGTAAAACATGGTAATTAACTTAATTCCAAATGTACAATCTTGCAAATGGTTCGCAAAAGCCAAACAGGAACTACAGCCCCATCAGATTCAACACAGGTGATTTTGCATCTGCTCTCATGAGTGAGGGGGACAACACTTAAAAAAAAGAAAGAAATCCAATCATGTTTTATTTTCTAGTCAATTATGGATTAGCATTAAGTAACAAAGTAGAAATTCACTCACTGAAAAAAAACAAAGGCTATACCTACAGTGTTCTTTTTTGTTGGGGGCCAATGTGGCCCGCTGGTCCCCTGCAAGCAAACCCATTCCTTGGGGCTGTGCAGGAGCTGACAACACGTTTTTTGGTGTTTTTTTTAAATTGGGTTCCCTGGTCCCACCCAGGGCCCCAACAAACTTTTTAACTTTGAGAGTTGTAGGTGGAGGCCCATGACTCCCGCGTCCTCACCGGCTCCGCTGCCAGCAGCCATCCAGAGTGTAGCAGAAGCCGACAGTGCCTTCACATGGCTGGGAGGAGCTTTTCTTTTTTCTACCCCTGGTAGGAAGCAATCCTATTTTCTCTGCTTGTGAGAGCTTGGCAACATTCCTGCTTACCCTACAGGGGCCATTTTGCTCCGGTCAGGTGGGAGCACCTAGGTCTTCTCTGCCCACATTATAGTTACTTGCAGTGACTGACTTAACAATAGACATAGGTGGCAATTTTCAACGAGGTTATCCTTTAGTATTAATATACTCATTAATGTATAATGTAAACAGTGGACACTAATTTCTATAATTTGTATCTGGTTTGGGTTGTTGAGCTCAATTGAAAATAAATTGCTGATGCAACGCCATCTGCCCTGTTCCACGCTTTACAAAATGTTTCCCTCACCAGAAATACAGGCCCTCATTGTGACATTGGTGGTGAGTGATAAAGTGGAGGTAATACCGCCAACAGGATGGCAGCAATTACCGCCAAATTATGACCATGGCGGAGATAACTCTGATACACAGCCAATGTACCACACCAACCGTCAGGGTATTAACAACCACAGTGGTAGCCGTCAACAGCCAGGCGGAAGACAAAGTACTGCCCACCATATCATGACACAGAAAACTGCCACGATTCCCAAGGCGGTACCAATGCCATCAAAAGCCTGTCAGAAACACATTACAGAAGATGAAAGGCTCACCATCGGAGACACAGAGAAGGACAAAGCCACCATGGAACTGGAACTGCAAATCTTCCCCATGCTCATCTATGCCATGCTCCACCTGGAACACCAACGCCAACGAAGACGACAATGGTGAGTACAGCTGCCTAGCACAAAAGGGAGGGAGGGAGGAAAAGGAGAGTCACACACACGCTCAACACACACCACACACACCATACATACAACCAGTTGCAGATGAAAAACAAATGGCACACAACACATGGCATAATAATGCAAGGACAACAAAAATGCAGTAATGAGAATGTATTGATTGTGAACAACTACCAAATTAACCAATTGAACAAAAAACAGATATGTACAAATGTACACAAAGGGCCAATGCCCAGTCCAAAGTACTAAGGGCCCACATGGCAACAGGGCACAATCCAAGGTCAACTCGAAACCTGACGTCATCGGATAGAACTCTGCATGGGCATCAGTTTGCAAGCGGGCAGGCACCTCAGGGGGATGGGGGTGGGGGCACCTCAGCCGAATAAAGGAACATGTCCACTGGTTCTGGAGGGGGCCCTTTTTTATAGCAGTCCCTGGAGGGTGGCCTACAATACCTACGCTGGTTGTGAGGGCTTCACTGTCTCATCTGGAGGTGACGGCTGCACTGTGGCAGCATGTGAAGGTGCCTCCTGGGCAGCCTCTGCTTTATGTCTCTGTGCTGTTTGTGTCAATCTCCTGGCAGTAAATGTTGCTTATAAAGGGTTGTGGGTAATGTGGGTGTGTGTTTTAAGGTGCTGTGGGTGTGTGTGGTGTGTGTATGAGTGTCAGGTGTGTGTTTTTAGTATTGACCAATGTAGTGTTGTTTTGTATTTGGGTGTCCATTATGAGAGCAGCGGGATGTACCGCCAATGGTTTACCACCATTGAATGTCCGCGGTGGTGATTCGTGGGTCATGATGTGGTGGGCATTTTTTTGTTGGAGTAACGGTATGGCTGTTGGTACCGACAGTTTACCACTGACCTTTTGGCTGGCGAATTTGTGTATGTGGCAGTATTCTGTCAGATTGGTGTGTGGTGTGTCATAATATGAGAAACAGATATTCGCTAACGCACCGGTATGTTGGCTGCCATCACTGTGGTAGTAAGCGGGATTTACCACCAATGTTAAAATGAGGGCCACAGTCTTTTTCGGTTTTACTAGTTTTTCATGTTCTATTGGATGGATATTGTTAGACTGTTCATCCTTGGTGTGGCCTCCCTTAACTTGTTGCCTCTGTTCCCCAGGTTGTTGATGTGTGCTGGACTCTGATTTTGCTGTTTTTGTTACTCTGGGCACTTTACCACTGCTAACCAGTGCTAAAGTGCAAATGCTCCTTTACAAAATGTGTATGTGATTGGTTTATCCATGATTGGCATATTTGATTTACTAGTAAGTACCTAGTAAAGTGCACTAGAGGTGCCAGGGCCTGTAAATCAAATGCTACTAGTGGGCCTGCAGCACTGGTTGTGCCACCCACATAAGTAGCTCTGGAATCATGTCTCAGACCTGCCACTGCATTGTCTGTGTGTGCAGTTTTAACTGTAAATTCGACTTGGCAAGTGTACCCATTTGCCAGGCCTAAACTTTCCCTTTTCCTACATGTTAGACACCTCTAAGGTAGGCCCTAGGTAGCCCCAAGGGCAGGGAGCAGTGTATGGTTCAGGTAGGACATTTAGTAAAGTGTTTTATATGTCCTAACAGTGAAATATTGCTAAAATCTGTTTTTCACTGTTGCAAGGCCTGTCCCTCTCATAGGTTTACATGGGGGCTACCTTTAAATCTGTTTAAAGTGTAGATTCCCTTTGGGAGCGGATGGACAAGTGGAGTGTGGGGTCTCTGAGCTCACAATTTAAAAATACATCTTTTAGTAAAGTTGATTTTAAGATTGTGCGTTTGAAAATGCCACTTTTAGAAAGTGAGCATTTTATTGCTTATACCATTTCTGTGACTCTGCCTGTTTGTGGATTCCCTGTCTGGGTCAGTTTGACAGTTGGGCTGGTTGCACCTCACACTAGACAGTGACACAAAGGGAGCTGGGGTGTAGCCTGCATATCCTGATGAGCCACCTGTGCTAGGAGGGAGGGGAGGAGTGGTCACTTGCACCCGAAAGGGCTGTGCCTGTCCTCACACAATGCAGTCTCCGACCCCTTGGTGAGTGTCTGGGTCCTGGCCTGGGCAAGGCAGGATTTCACATTCCAAAGAGACTTTGCTTTGAAGTAGGCCTACTTCAAAGGAGAACTTGGGTATAAGAAGGGCACCCAAAACCACAGACTTTAGAACACTTCTGGAAACAAGAGGACCTCTGCCTGGAGAAGAGCTGAAGAGCTGAGGAGAAATGCTGCCCTGCCTGTGACTGTGCTTTGTGGAACTATCCTGCAGTTGCTGCTTCTGTCAGAGTAAGACGGCAAAGACTGGACTTTGTGTGCCTTCCATCTTGTGAAGAAATCTCCAAGGGCTTGATTATTGAGCTTGCCTCCTGTTGTTTGAAGTCTCAGGGACAGCAAAGACTTCTCTCTGCCAGCACCTGGAGTCTTTGCTTTGACAAGTGATGCCCTATCCAGTCCCTGGGCCCTTGAAAGGAAAGCTGGTGGAAATCCAAGGAAATCGACTTCGGACTACTTCGGAACGACACCGCTGCTGAATCCGGGGACGCCACCTGCACCCGACGCCATGACCTTCGCTGGAACGAGACGCTCTTCGCAGGCCCAACGCCGCTGCAGCCCCCCTGAAGTCCGCTACTCTGTGGAAGTCAAAACACCACGTCGTGACCGACGCCGCTCGAAGTCCCCGGATTCAACGTTTCGCACCGATGCCGCGATCCCCGACTTCGTGCATCGACTTGTTTTCACTCTTCACCAAAGGTACTGTTTTTTTGGGGTCTACGCGACTCCGTGTCTGGCGCCGCTGTTGTCAGCTTGTTGGGAACGACTCCGTCACGACGCCGTGTTAACACCTCATCGAAGCATTTTTGTTTCTAAGTGCTATTTTTGAGTTTAATCTTTAAAAATGTGTAACTTGACTTGTGCATGTTGGATTTTTGTCATTTTGGTCTTGTTTTGTTTAGATAAATATTTGATATTTTCCTAAACTGGTGTTGTGTCATTTCATAGTGTTTTCATTGAGTTACTGTGTGTGGTGGTACAAATACTTTACACCTAGCACTCTGAAGTTAAGCCTACTGCTCTGCCAATCTACCAAGGGGGTAAGCAGGCTGAGGGTGATTCTCTTTTACCCTGACTAGAGTGAGGGTCCTTGCTTGATCAGGGGGTAACCTGACTGTCAACCAATGACCCCATTTCTAACAGATATGTTTACTGATGTCTTGTGCCAACCTAATGGTCTAGCCCGAGAAAACGATAAGTCCCAAAACCCTTTGTCCAGTAGGAAATGAATTAATTCACTTACTTCACGCCACTCACTAGCACAATACCTCATCCATCACTCCAACTCACTCGTACACTAATACATCAACAGCCCTGACATTTGGAATATTTTTTTATTTTTGAGAGAAAATGGATACCTTTAGGTTTTTCAAAATGCAAGCCACTCTTCCCACTCCCGCTAGCAATAGTACCAGAGAAAGCACTAACAGACGTTTCGAGATACTTGCTTTGGATGTCTTGCTGCCTTGAGAGTAGAATGGAAGGGTTTGTGTTTGACTGCAAGTTCAAAGCACCCATGAGGTCGCACATTTGGGGCATGTCCCACATAATTCTTCAACAGATCATAATACTGCCTCGCCTCTTAGCACTCACCGAGTGTTTCAAGAGCCCACACAAGCTTACAGAGGTCAAGGACTGTGTTGCGGCATCATTTTGTGATGCCTGTTGAAAGGGTATTTTTAAATCCAATTTTTAAATTACAGGATATGTACAAGAATTTGCAGAGTTATCTCTGAACAGAAATATTTACGCAACAAAAAGTGCATGCTTCTCAGAAGATAAAGCTAGTTGTGGGCTTATTAATGTGTTCGCCAAGGAAGGAATTCCTATCGATTATGGTGCCAAGGGGTTTGCACTCGACGCAAAGGTAGGGTGAGCACTCCATCTGTGGTATGATGGAAAGCAAGTGTTAGATACTGATATGTGTGAGGAAATGCTACCTGTGAACCAAAGGATAGACAGGCTCATCTTCTGTTTCAAGATGAACAGAACCAACTCATTGATAATGTTATAAATGCTCTCTCATCTGGTATGAGGAAATGGGAGGAAGCAAAGCTGTTAATGTAGGCTGGTCATTTGGTTTGATTTTTCTGACCCAGATTTTGTTTCTCTTATGTGGTCTAGAAGTCCTGACAAATTTGATTTCGGATGTAAAAGGAACTCAAGAGTGGTCTAATGAGTAGGCTCATAGGAGGCGTCTGATTTCAATGATGAGGGATATGCTTCATTTAAATGAGACAGCTGAATTTGCAGCCTTTCTTGGCAGTCTGTATTTGTGATTTAGTTTAAGACAATGTTCAGTTAAATATTTGCCCTGTAGAAATGCTACGAAAACCTTTGCTTGTCATAACAAGAGATATTTTTAGATAATCTATATTTATGCTAAGCTGTTCTCAACCCAAGCACATTTTAGGGCATATTTAAGAGCCTCTAGCACCAGCTAAGAGCCACCATAGTGTCATATTGTTTACGCCATGGCAGCGCTGAAGTGGCTTTTCTGCTGTGCCATGTGTACAAAGTGGCATAATGCACTCATTGTGCCACTTTGTAACTCCTTGTGACACATTATGCCTACGCCAGTAATAATCTTTGCAGGGGGGGTGTTACCAAGCTAGGAGGCCCGCAAAAATTACGCAGTGAAGTTTAAAATATTTCAGTGCATCATTTTTGGCGTCATTTTTAACGCCTGCTCAGAGCAGGCAATATAATGACGCACCCATAGTAATCTATGGGCCTCCTTGCACTTTGCTGCACTAGCGTCAAAATTTTGATGCTATTGTGTTCACGGAACATGTATAAATACAGCGCAACCATGGTGTCATTAGGTGAGACTGGGGAGGTGCAATAAACGTGGTGGATCATAGCAGATGCACCACTTTTTCTAAAATATGGGCCCCTGTGCCGTTAAAACACCTATACGTTTTGGGATTCGTAGATGATGTTCGTTAACTGGGTCCTTAACGGATTCGAGGTCCCTCTACTTGGGCATTCAGATTTCCAGAATTCTTTGCATTTTATTGTTTTGCACGAGAAGGATCATTTGTCTTCAAGATTTGTTTCCTTACACCTGATTTCTACAACTGAAAATAACACTGGTAGAAAAGCATGGAGGTTGTGTGTTACTCTTCTTATGCTAATGAAGATGGATATTGTGCAACATATTAAGTGAACTCCAGAAACAGTCTGAATGCTGGCAAGAAGCACACCTTTGATGACGCAGAAATTAAGGTTTTACATTTATTAGCGCATAAACGTAGTGCCGCAATAATCAAGTGTGACTTTAACCGAACTAATAAAGATTGTACGGGGACAAATGTGCCCTCAGAGTAGTTCGCCAACATTTATAAGCGTGCTTTATATAACGTGATGTATTAGAATTGTACTAATCTGACATAACCGTAAACGTGTGCCATGATTTGCTTGTTTGAAATGTTTTAACTTAGCATAACTTTAGTGGAGGCTTCGGCCTAGTTGCCTTGTCTCACGGTTTAGATGCTTGTGTTTTTCTAATGTGCTAATAAAACGTGTATTCTTGCTTGAAGCTGTACTTTTCCAGTGAGATCGGTTCACATGCTTATCTTTAAGGTTTCGTGCCAGCCTGGCATCTTCTTCTTTGCTCCAAGGTCAATCTGCAGGTGCAGACAATGGAAGCTCTGAAAGTGAGTTAATTGGTAAAATATGTTGCAACTTACGTTCCCGACTTCAAGGATAATGTATGCCTAGGTAGAAGCTTGTGAATTGTTGTTTTTGATTGGACAATTTGAAGCCAACCTATGAACCCTCCAATGGAAGACCCTACTGGATTTGAACTGTTGTTTATAAAAACCTGGTGCACAAGAAGAAAGCGGCCATTACCCACTGCACCCATTGAGGACATTATTGCCCATTGCAGCCATTATGGCCCATCTTGCCGACCTCGTCATTTTGCCATCTTCTACGATGCCAATTGATGTTCGACGCCATTTTGAATGAGACTTTGATGCTTTCTCTAATCGAGAGAAAGAGACTTTAAGTAATTCTCGCTCTAGAGACTTTAACTTTGATCTGCCCCTTTGCATAAAGTAGTAGTTTTGTCCTTTTATCTTGCCGCTGTGAGGCAATTGCCCCGTCCACCCTGCCCCCTTTGCCCCGTCCCATGCTGATCGAAACCGGTACCTGTGAGATGAAGACTTCCTTGAATGCTGATTGAATTTGGTAAATATGAAAGGAAAATGTACAATTGCATTGTGTTTCTTTTTAGGTAACCAACTGCTGATTTTTGATAAGAGCCCTAGTTAGGAGTTTTCCAAATCAATGGTGCTAAATTGTTTTTTGCATGAAGTCCCACATGCAGATGCTAATTTGAGGTTAGATGAGGATTCATTTGTTGCACGATGCAATTTGAAACCTTGTTATGCTGACTAATGTATGCAATTAGCCCATTACAGATTGTAGTTTTAGTGGTTTGCGTTGCTATTATTGAATGCATTGTTATTCAAATGCTGCATAGATTGCATCTTTTCGCCGTTATGGACAGCTATTAATGTTCATTTACATATATCATTTGGTGTTGAGACACATTTATATCGTGCTAGCTTTGTTAATATAGGGAAATAAATTCATTAACTTTGAATGAACTGGTGTGGTTATTTATGGCCGAAAGGTCATGGTTCGCCAAAATCTTTTCTGGATTAATTGTGAAGTGTTATGTTGATCAGGGCATTGCTTATGTTCGTTATTGATTATTGATTTGATTAAATTGACTAATCTCGGGTGAAGAGAGCCCCACTTGGTCAAAAGATTCATCGACCCAAGAGCGTCCAAATGCAGGTAATTTATTAGTACGGAACGCTCTATCAGTAGATGGTAGCAGAGGACGGTTTCGCCCTTTGGGACCCCACTCGAGAGGTAACGGTTGCGCCCTTTGGGACCCCGCTCGAGAGGTAACGGTTGCGCTCTTTGAGACCACACTCGAGAGGTATATTGTGTTGAATTAGATTTTTCTTGGGTAAAACAGATTGAGAGAATGATGATGCCCTAAGTCCCCCGCGACTTTCCCGGGATCTCGGAGCTTGCGAATGGAGAGAATGGAGGTGTGAAATCGGCGTTGGCGGTACTAGTGACGGTATGAGTGAAGTCAGGGTTTTGCGCTTGCACAGCTTATTGCCGCAGATTGTTTGAAAAGGTTGCGAGGATTTTAGAGAATAGCGGAGGTGCGACTCCGAGTGTGAGAGTAGGGAAGTCGTCGAACTTCATGTGCATGTGGCGCTTTGTGCAGAAAAAGGTCCACGTGGTTGTTGTTGTTGAGACGGGCCCTACGAGGTCAAGAGACTCCGGAGTATGTTGAAAAGTGTATGAGACACTGGTTTTATGTTGTGGTCTGGTCGGTTTAATAGGTTGACCGGGCGTGGTCAACGAGTCGGTACGTGTGTTAAGGGAGTGAAAGAAAACTTCGACTTCGGGCTTTGACAAATTCTAAGTGCACTAGAATAGATCATTGACAAGTTGAGAGCAGAGTCTGCGGGTCAGGATTTGCTTGCGAAAGTGGGGACCGAGAAAGATGGAATAACTGCCGAGGCTAGTGAAAAATCCCTAAGGTCCTGAAGCGATTGTGTTACCCTTCCTGTAGTAAACCGACAGATCTGTTTTATTATTATTTGGTTGCTCGCGATACATGCCAGAAGTTGTTACGAGAGGAGCGGAGTGAAGGAGGACAAGCCGCGAGGCTTTGTCAGCCGCAGTGTGTGTGAGTGTGACGTCACTAGGAGCCGCGCTGGGATAGGTTGGTTGCAAAGAAGGGCCGCGCACGGATTGGACGCAGTCCGTGGGGCTCGATTGGAAGGGGAAAGGCAAGCGAAGAGTATTCCGGGAATTTAAGTCACTTATTGATTACAAACTTTGTGAAATAAAAGACGAGAAAATGAAATTTTTTAAAGCATTAAAGAGTGCGATGAAGGGGGAGTCTTACATTAAAGTGAGCGTAGGAGAGGAGACGCCACCCGAAGGTACACCAGCTTACATTGTAATGGAGGAAAGGCGGGTAGCTCCGTGCCTTTGGCTAAAGCAATGGCACAAGCTGACAGAGAGACATGGGAGCGTAGCGTTCCCGATCCATGGGACATTCAATATAAGGATCCTAGAGAATTTGAGATTCGCGATGTACGACATGAAGGTACCTCCAAGGCCTGCACAGTTTGAGGCTCTAGCGATTTGGGAACTAATGGCTAGACAGCAACAGCAAAAGAAGTTCGAGGCCAGGATAAGAAAGGTAGAAAAGACAATAGCGGACGCTAGGTGGGATAATGCACAGAAGGTGTGGTGGTCAGATATATTGCAGGGGATAAAATTGTTTCCCGCAATTGCTAAGGAAGAAGAGGCGACAGGCAAGAAAGCTACCTGTAAGACAAACAGGAGGTGTTCCAAAGATAGAGAGGACGAGGAAAAGTTAAGGAGAGAAGACGAGTCAGAGGATGAGGAGTTCATCATGCAATTGCTGAACGACCGTCCACCACCTTATGCAGAGAGTGAACAAGGTCCAAGTACCAGTTCTGCCCCTCCGGCACCGGTACAGAATAATGAAACTCCGAGTTCAGAAACACCATTGGGATCTAAGGACCCGAGTTTACTGTTCACCCCGCAGATACCGCAGGTTAGGAGAATATATCCAGATGTGCCTATATTGAAAACAGCAGAAAATTATCAGCTGCAGGTCCCAAGGTACTACAGCAGTGACAACAGTACGGGAATGATTCTAGATCCAACCGTAATGGGAGTACAGAATGGTCGCAACCCAACATTGGCACAAGCTGAATCAACCCAGTTTTTGATGCCTCAAAAGCAGATGCAGGGGGGAACCGCACATGCTCAGATGACGGGGAGTCAGACGGGCATGCCGGCAATGATGACCCATAGTGTGGGAATGAACAGGCCTCAGAACCTGGGGAATGGACAGAACCCAGATGCGATATCCCTACCCATTACTGTAGGTCCACCGGTACCTTTGTACATTCAGCCTAACTCAGGTATGAGCGGTAAAGGATCAATGGTGCAGAGTGGGACGGAAAGGAGGTACATAGAAAACACTCCAGAGACAACTCCAATAGCGGCTCTGCCAACTGGATCTGGGTCCTTGATGGAGTTTAGTCCCATATGTGCTCAGTCAACAGTGGTGAGGTCAAGTCCCCCACTGATGATACCGCTATCATCGAACACTGAAAAGTTGCTGCAACCATCAATGGCAGTCGATGTGAATGCTACACTGATGGGGTTAAATGCGCAACAACTGACACAGTGGTTCAACAGTCTGAATTCCACACAAAGCTCAGCCAGTGGGAAGGGAGAAGACTATCTGAATAAGGTCAGGTTGAACATGGAAGCAGAAGAATTGGTGGAAGGGACTATGGGTTTGAATAGGTTAGAGTCCTACTCGGAAGAAGAGCTGAGGTATCTATGTCCTAGGATTACGAGAGAAGTGAACAAGGTACATAGAAGGTTGCAAGAAATAGCTGACAAAAACAGGGTTGAGATAGACAAGACAAAACACTTGAGCAGGAGCTACAGATTGGATTTCGGGACCACAGACTTTGAACACATGAGGTCAGCAGGCATGAAAACGCACCTTAGAGAATTGCTGCAGAGTGCACAAGTGTGGAGGTGCTTAGACAAATGGGAAAGCAGATGGGCAAAGAAAAAGGAAAAGAGGAAAGACAGTGTCCCAGAGCACAACGAGAAAAGATCACAGAGTAGTGATGCAATAACCATGTTACCAATGAGGGAGACAGCAGGGGGAAAATTAATACATGTACCGTGGCACAGAAGCGACATTCAGTCTTTTACGGATGATTTTCCCAAACTGAGAGAGAAACCGATTGAATGGTATCAACAGACTGATAGGTTTGTGAAGCTTGCAAAATGTCTTTGGGAAGACCTGAACACCCTCTTTGAGATTGTGGTTCCGGCAGATTTGTGGGAAGACTGCAAAAGGGCTGTAGGTTGGCCGACAAGTGAACCAGAGAGAGACAGGGATACGGGTGCACCATCACCTATGGTAATGAGCTTGTACTATAAGGTGATTGAGCATTTGAAGACGAAGGTTGCAGCGAAAAATGTGGATTGGCAGAAGATTGATCGAACTGCCCAAGAGGCTAAAGAGTCGATTCATGGTTACTATGAGAGGTTGTTGAAGGCGTTCAAGAACTACAGTGGCACGGAAACAATAGAGGCGAAGGACATGCTTCATTTTGTGTTTAGATTTGTGGAAGGGCTGAGGCCAGAGATAAGTCAGATGATAAAGACGCATTTGATTTGTTGGCAGTCGAAACCTATTGATGAGGTGTTGAATTATGCGAAATACTGTAGCGACGAAATTGAAGTGAAACAGAAAAGGTTGAAAGAGAAAGTGATGGTGATGCAACTTAAAGCAGCTCAGACAGGTCTGCAAGGGTTGCAAGGGTTCCAACAGCAGATACCGCAGCCGCAGGGAAATATGGTGTTTCAGCCACAGGCGAGAGGCAGAGGCAGAGGAGGCTTTGGGAGTAATGGTCCGGATTTGAACACTGTTGCAATTCCGAATGGTGTGCAGGCAATGAAAAGGGTGATGCCGTGTCACGTGTGCGGAATCGTCGGGCATTGGAAACGCGAGTGCCCGATGGTGATGCAGGAAGGTGCAGGTGTTGGTCAGCAAAACAATGATGTCAATGCATTCCAGACGAGGGGACCGAAAATGAGAGGTCCAAACCCATATTTTCAGACCATAAATCAGCTGCAGGGATTACAGCCCATGCAGCCGCAGCAGATGCAGATGCCCCGTATGCAGATGACGCAAATGCAGCCAATGCAACAGCAGTTTCCCATGGTACCTAATCAGCAAATGCAAATACCTTTGGCACCAGTGAGTCAGCAGCAAGTGATGGTTCCTCCACAGGTCTCGGGTCAGGTGATGAATACAAATGGCACCGTACAACAGTTCCCATTACACAGTGAGAATGGAATAAACAATGTATGGGAGAGTGAAAGTTCAGATGAGGAGGGAAATTGTGTGCTTGCAGCATCCTTGGAAGTTGATCAAAAGGGTCCATATGTGGAGGGAAGAGTTATGGGTCATCGTGTTTCATTCTTGGTTGACACAGGAGCCACACGTTCAACTGTTAGGAGCATTGAAGTACCAAATTTGCCACTCTCAGGGAGAACAGTTCAAGTAGTGGGAGTAGCAAACAGGCACCTGACGAACCCAATCACAGATCCAGTACAAGTCAGAATTGGTAACTATCAAGGGTCACATAATAATGTGGTATGTGACTCAAGCCCGATAGCACTGTTAGGGAGAGACCTATTGTGCAAATTGGGATGTTCGATTATGTGTTTGAACGATGGAATTAGAATTCAGACGAGCAGTGATGGGGAAGAAGAGGACAGTGTAGAAGGGGATGAGATGGAAACTGTCGATGAAGAATATCCTCTGATTAACCTTTTTCCGATGATAACTGAAGAAGATATTCCAGCTGAATTACGGGAAACAGTCGGAAAGGAAGTGTGGGATATGACAGGAAAAGAGGTGGGATTGGTGAAAGGAGTGGAACCAGTGAAAGTGACCGTAAAACCCAATGTAACCTTTCCCCAGACCCCACAATACCACATGGCACAAGACACCCTCATGAAAGTCGCCCAACTCATTGACGAGTTTGTAAAACAGGGAGTACTGAAAGAAGTGTTAAGCAGTCCATGTAATTCACCAATCATGGGACTAATAAAGCAGAGTGGAAAGGTCCGAATCGTGCAGGACTTGAGGAAAATAAATGACATCATAATTAAATGCTGCCCTGTAGTACCGAATCCAGCTGTGATAATGTTTCAAGTCCCTTGCGATGCCGAGTGGTTCTCAGTCATTGACTTGTCACAAGCGTTCTTTTCGGTGCCTCTTCATGAGGACAGCCAATTTCTCTTTTGTTTCAAATTCTTAGACAGAGTTTACAGTTGGTGTCGAATTCCTCAAGGGTTTTCGGAGTCACCGTCAATTTTCAATCAGATTCTAAAGAAAGACTTGGAAGCGTTAGAGTTGCCATTCGAGTCAACCCTAGTACAGTACATCGATGACTTACTGATTGCATCTAAGACAGAAAGTGGCTGCACAGCCGACACCATTGCTCTACTGAACCATTTGGGAAGGAATGGACACAAGGTGTCTCCTTCAAAGTTGCAGTTCTGTCAGAAGAAAGTAAAATACTTGGGTCATCAAATAGAGAAAGGGTCACGGAGAATAATGAAGGAAAGAATAACAAGTGTACTTCAAATGAGTCCACCAAAGACGAGGAGGGAGGTGAGGAAGTTTTTGGGGATGGTGAGCTACTGTCGCCAGTGGATTCCCAACTTTTCAACTCTAGCAAAGCCTTTACTGAAACTGACCCAGAAGGATGCCTTGGATGAAATTGAGCTGAAAGGAGATGAGATGGATGCTTTTATTGAATTGAAAGAATGCATGTGCAGGGCTCCAGCTTTAGGTATGCCTGATTACACAAAGCCTTTCACAATGTTTTGTCATGAACGTGATGCATGTTCTTTGTCTGTCTTGACCCAAGCCCATGGTGGCATAAACAGACCAGTAGCGTATTTTTCAGCTACTTTGGATCCGGTCGCAGCAGCACTGCCAGGGTGTTTGCGCGCCGTAGCAGCAGTTGGTATCAGCCTCACTCAGAGTGAAGGAATAGTGATGGGACACCCATTAACAGTCATGGTCCCTCACTCAGTTGAGATACTTTTGACCCGCTCCCGAACGCAACACATGACTGGAGCAAGACTCACAAAGGTATGAAACAATAATTCTGGGCTCACCGAATGTGCAGCTGAAAAGGTGCACTACGTTGAATCCAGCAACCTTGCTTCCCGGTGAAAATGCTGAAATTGAGAACGCTGAAGACGTCGAGCACGACTGCCTTCAGGTGACTGAATTTTGCACAAAACCCCGACCTGATATTAGGGATACTAAGCTTGATGAAAATGACCATATTATTTTTGTTGATGGTTCATGTCTAAGAGATGGGTTGGGAATTTTGAAAGCAGGATATGCTGTATGTACTGTAACAGGTGTCTTGGAAGCATCCTGGCTTCAAGGAGTCTATTCCGCACAAGTAGCAGAGCTTGTAGCCCTTACAAGAGCATGCCAACTGTCTACATTGATGAAGGTTACCATTTACACTGACAGTCAGTACGGGTTTGGAATTGTGCACGACTTTGGGCAACTATGGTCACAGAGAGGTTTCCTGACCTCTTCAGGGTCCCCAGTGAAAAACGGGGAGAGAATAAGGGAATTGTTACACGCCATTCAGATGCCAGCCGAAATTGCAGTGGTAAAGTGTAGTGCTCATACAAAAGGACAGGACTATGTTTCCCTGGGAAATGCATATGCGGATCAAGTCGCAAGATTTTGTGCCTTGAACTGTATATTGCTCAGGGATGAATGGAATTTGATAAGTGAACCAGAACTCGAACCAGCTGAAGCATTTGCCTTGAAGGTCGTGGATACAATGGATGAACTAAAAGCATTACAGAATAGCGTCAGGGAGGATGAAAGAGTTTCCTGGATTAAGTCACAATGTACAAGGAGACCAGATGAGTTATGGGTTTCAAATGAAGGAAAATTTGTTTTACCAAATAGTCTCTTATCGCAGCTAGCGCGGTTCTATCATGGGCAGGCTCACCTAGGGAGAGATGCCATGATAAGATTGTTCAAAACTGATTGGTTTAACCCCAGATTCCGTCAAGTTGCAGAAGCAGTTTGCCATCGTTGTGTCATTTGTCAGCAGATGAACCCAGGAAAGGGAACGGTTGTGAACGTGAGCCACATTGGCAGGGCGGGTGGCCCGTTCAGCAGAATGCAGATGGACTTTATTGAGATGCCTGTGCATGGAGGTCTGAAGTATGTGTTGGTGATTGTGTGCATTTTTAGTCACTGGATTGAAGCATACCCCACACGTAGAAATGACAGCCTTACAGTTGCAAAACTATTGTTGAGGGAGTTGATACCACGTTTCGGATTCCCGATCTCTTTAGAATCAGATAGAGGAAGTCACTTCAATAACGAGGTGATAAAGTTACTTTGCGCAGCGGTGAACATTGAGCAAAAACTGCATTGTAGCTATCGCCCTGAAGCCTCAGGACTGGTGGAACAGATGAATGGTACACTGAAATCAAGAATGGCGAAAATATGTGCATCGACAAATTTGAAATGGCCTGACGCATTGCCTTTGGTGTTAATGTCAATGAGAAACACCCCTGACAGAAAGACTGGATTGTCCCCGCACGAAATTCTCATGGGCAGGGCCATGAGACTTCCTGCAGTTCCCGCAAACGCGCTTTTGAATATTACAGATGATATGGTGTTAGACTACTGCAAAGGTCTGGCTGACGTGGTTCGCTCTTTCTCTCACCGGGTGGAAGCAACCACCTTGTCACCGATCCAAGGTCCAGGACACACACTGAAAGCAGGTGACTGGGTCGTGATAAAGAAGCACGTGAGGAAGTCGTGTCTGGAACCCCGTTGGAAAGGCCCTTTCCAAGTGATCCTGACGACCACTACCGCTGTGAAGTGTGCGGGAGTTCCCAACTGGATTCACGCCAGTCATACAAAGAAGGTGTTGTGTCCCACAGATGAGGAAGTTGAAGCGCTGAAACAGCCAGTACCTGATAACAAAGTGCCGAGCGCTGAGACAGAGCAAAACAGAACTAGAAGCGAACAGGCAGAAATAGAAGAGAGAGAAATATTCTCTGAGGACGAAACAACCGATTCACTTGGGGAAGACCAAGGAGAAACCTCAGACAGCGACGAAGCAGCTGAAGGTAACAAAGAGCCTGAAGCAGCTGAAAGTGACAAAGAGCCTGAAGAAAGTAACGGTGACAAAGTGCTCGAAAGAGGTGAAGAAGCAGGAGAGCCTGATCAGAGGAGGGCTTTCCTAGAAGCAGACGGTACAGAAAAAGAAAAGGAAAACCTGATTGACTCCCCAGAAGGAGGGGACAAGGCAGAACAGAACAAAACTGTTCAAACTTCTTCAGAAGAGATCGCAGGTCCATCAAGTGGACACAGTGCAAAGAGAAGACCAAGTATATCACCAGTAAAACTAAGAACTAGAGAAACGTTGAACGACAGTGAAGGGCCAAGAGTGAAAGAGAAAAGAAAGGAAGTGTCTGTCGTGGTACCAACATCAAGTGAAGAAAAAGACTTGGCCAAAGAGGAAAGTACCAGTGAGGCAGAATCGAAGAGAGATGCAAAATTGAAAAGAAAAAGGATACCAAACAGGAGATATTCCGGTCCAGAATGGGCATATGTAGTCAATGACGATTGGACCGACGAATTTGTATCTCTTAGCCTCGAGAACGAAGAAGAAGAGATACCAATAGAAAAGAAAAGTTTTATGGACACTATTGATTGAAAGGGTGATAAATGACATTGCTTGCTATAATCTAACGTGATACAACCAGCTGAGACATTGCTAAACCGGATGAGACATTTGCTAACTTGATAAGACTTTGATAACCTGATTGACTCTTAAACCGGATTTGAGACAACGTTGCTAACTGATAAAAGACTGAGTTATTGCCGAATTGAGACGAATGCTGCTAACCGATAAGTGACTGGGCTCCTGAAGAAAACTGTGTGAACATTGCGCTCGTTCAGCTTTGTAACTAATTGCTAAATCGTTTCTTTATAAGTGCTTCTAGCTCTCTGATTCTATACAGATCATGACTAAGTACGCTACACAAAACAGTAGAGTGAAATATTGTAAATATGCGTGTATAGGCTTGATAACTGCATGTGTACTAATAAGATTAAAACAATGCTTGCAAATCTAACAAAAGAGAGTGCAGACTTGAAGGAATTGAAAGAACCAGGAGTTTGGGAGAAGGTTGGAAAGGGAGTTGCTTCAGTGGGAAATTGGCTTGGTGGCATTTGGAATGGAATATTACTAAAAATAATACAGGGAATACTAATAGTACTAATTTGCATCTTTGGGATTTGGGGAATAAAGAGGGGAATACTAATGATCATGGCAAGAATTAAGAGAAGGAAGGAAGAGAAAATGATGAAAAGAATGGCAGAAGAATACAAGGCAAGAACAAGGGGAACTAAAAGGCAAAGAGAACTGACAGAATTTTAATGGAATAAAATTTGTGGGAATAGTTTTGTGTGATGACAAATAGTCATCAGAGGAGGGATTGATGACGCAGAAATGAAGGTTTTACATTTATTAGCGCATAAACGTAGTGCCGCAATAATCAAGTGTGACTTTAACCGAACTAATAAAGATTGTACGGGGACAAATGTGCCCTCAGAGTAGTTCGCCAACATTTATAAGCGTGCTTTATATAACGTGATGTATTAGAATTGTACTAATCTGACATAACCGTAAACGTGTGCCATGATTTGCTTGTTTGAAATGTTTTAACTTAGCATAACTTTAGTGGAGGCTTCGGCCTAGTTGCCTTGTCTCACGGTTTAGATGCTCGTGTTTTTCTAATGTGCTAATAAAACGTGTATTCTTGCTTGAAGCTGTACTTTTCCAGTGAGATCGGTTCACATGCTTATCTTTAAGGTTTCGTGCCAGCCTGGCATCTTCTTCTTTGCTCCAAGGTCAATCTGCAGGTGCAGACAATGGAAGCTCTGAAAGTGAGTTAATTGGTAAAATATGTTGCAACTTACGTTCCCGACTTCAAGGATAATGTATGCCTAGGTAGAAGCTTGTGAATTGTTGTTTTTGATTGGACAATTTGAAGCCAACCTATGAACCCTCCAATGGAAGACCCTACTGGATTTGAACTGTTGTTTATAAAAACCTGGTGCACAAGAAGAAAGCGGCCATTACCCACTGCACCCATTGAGGACATTATTGCCCATTGCAGCCATTATGGCCCATCTTGCCGACCTCGTCATTTTGCCATCTTCTACGATGCCAATTGATGTTCGACGCCATTTTGAATGAGACTTTGATGCTTTCTCTAATCGAGAGAAAGAGACTTTAAGTAATTCTCGCTCTAGAGACTTTAACTTTGATCTGCCCCTTTGCATAAAGTAGTAGTTTTGTCCTTTTATCTTGCCGCTGTGAGGCAATTGCCCCGTCCACCCTGCCCCCTTTGCCCCGTCCCATGCTGATCGAAACCGGTACCTGTGAGACGAAGACTTCCTTGAATGCTGATTGAATTTGGTAAATATGAAAGGAAAATGTACAATTGCATTGTGTTTCTTTTTAGGTAACCAACTGCTGATTTTTGATAAGAGCCCTAGTTAGGAGTTTTCCAAATCAATGGTGCTAAATTGTTTTTTGCATGAAGTCCCACATGCAGATGCTAATTTGAGGTTAGATGAGGATTCATTTGTTGCACGATGCAATTTGAGACCTTGTTATGCTGACTAATGTATGCAATTAGCCCATTACAGATTGTAGTTTTAGTGGTTTGCGTTGCTATTATTGAATGCATTGTTATTCAAATGCTGCATAGATTGCATCTTTTCGCCGTTATGGACAGCTATTAATGTTCATTTACATATATCATTTGGTGTTGAGACACATTTATATCGTGCTAGCTTTGTTAATATAGGGAAATAAATTCATTAACTTTGAATGAACTGGTGTGGTTATTTATGGCCGAAAGGTCATGGTTCGCCAAAATGTTTTCTGGATTAATTGTGAAGTGTTATGTTGATCAGGGCATTGCTTATGTTCGTTATTGATTATTGATTTGATTAAATTGACTAATCTCGGGTGAAGAGAGCCCCACTTGGTCAAAAGATTCATCGACCCAAGAGCGTCCAAATGCAGGTAATTTATTAGTACGGAACGCTCTATCACCTTTAACATTATATGGTCCTGAAATACACCCAGTATCTAGTATGAACTATGGTGCTCGTTTATACAGATGTAAAACTTGATCGTCGCTTATTTGCTGAAACTGTCCTTCTAGTCTGAACCCTAACTATGTTTTCTAGCTCCTGTATTGTTTTTCTTTTCCCTTTTTCATTCCAAGTTAGTATTCTCATGGAGTTAGCCAGAGTAATTTTGTTTGTGCTTATTCACTTGAGGGTACTTTTTTCTCCCTAACCAGTTCATTTTAAACCATGTGTAGATTAGTCACTTTTGTTCACTTCTTGCTTTACAATATCTCTCCAGCAATTTCAAGGTTCCTAGCGCATAAATTGTACAGTATTTATTTTATTTAACATTAATATTGCAATACGAGTATATTTATGCCCATTGTGTGTATGCTCCATTATTGATTTGCATTATTTACCTAGTACGCTTCTTGGTATTACTGCTCAGTATTCATATACTATGTACCTATGGTGTATTGAATATTAAAATCCACAGTGTTTTGGGGGCCGCTTTTGAAAGCATTAGCAGCACAACAAAGCATGTAAGTTAAGGGATTTGCCTTAACTTAATCAATCAAACAGAGTCAAATGAATAAATAGCCCTAAACAACTAAAACACAAAAACAACTGAAGCTAGCAACCTGGGAGAACAACCATTACGCACTGACAGACTGTTTTTCGCCCACAGCGGGTCTTTTATTGTGGAGAGGACAGCTGCTAATCTGTCATGAATAGTGATAATGTCATCATTTCAGCATGTCCAATCAGTATCGGAAAACCTTGATATTCAAAGGCTGCCTTTCCTGAACATAATTTCCTTTGGTATTGTAGTTACAAAATATGAACAGATGTGTAAGCCATAAACACATCAGCTTTCTAGATTAAAAAAAATCAAATTCCCTGACCGCTTTATAGCATTGCACTAAAATTAGATTTGTTTTATGCTCTCAGCAGTGAATGTGGAGAGCTGTAGGATATTTGGCTGGTAAAATGTCTTCCACCTCTGAACATATGCCACTTATTACAGCTGCAGCATCATAACACTGGCAAGAGGTGTAGTTATTTTTTAGGGACAGTTTAACATCAGCAGAACTTCAATACAATAAGCTAGACCCCGAGCGCTCGCCAACCCATAGCTCAGCAGCATCATCTCTTTCAGACACGCGACTTACTACTCTGCTATTTTAAACTTTCAGCCCCTGGCTCTTGGCAAGCAAGAAAATACATCTAAATGCAATTAACGGTTCCAGTGTGTGAAGGACTCACTGAAAACAGAGGGGGCTGAACTGGGAACCAAAAGCAGCCATGCAAAAATGTACAAACCAGTCTTGATCCTTTCCTCCTCTCTCACTCTCGCTTCTCTCTGTCCAGTTCTAGCTCTGCCCCTCCCACACAGCCCCCCCCACACACACACGGCCCCTTGCGGCCTGCTGTGTTTATCTGGGAAGCTGGACAAAGTGACAGAGGAGGACGCAGGGGCCCTCTGCCCTAAATGCTGGTCTTTAAACGCTTCAGCTTGCCGGGGAAATGCCCGTCGAAAAAAACACAGTCAGGGCCTGAAGAGAGACGCTTGTGAGAAGGCGGCGTGGGAGCTCCAGTTTGCACTGGTGTACTATTATCGGATTATGAGCGTTGATATCCTATGCCAATTTATGAAGTCTCAAGGGCACTTTAATCAATTTGCAGAAAGCCTTTCTTAAATGAAACTGTCCCCTGAATATATATCTGTTGGTGGAATATTTGTGAATGCATGTGTCCTTGGACTTAGCTTCAGATAACATTTTCAACATCCATGCTCTTTATGTTACTGTGTTTTAAAGGGCGGTAGTACCCACATTCTATTGAAGTAATGTTTGCCCACCCTAAAATTGTTTTTTCCAAATGAGACACACTACACAAAAAATTCCCAAAACTACTCTGTGCTCAAATCAAAAGGGTGTTTAGGCTCTCATTTGTATTGCTGGTGGCCAATGAAGTATAGTTGCATGTGGCTTTGCAATGCAATAAATACCTTACAATTTACGTCACTCATGGCATGTCCTATGACATCATTGATAACATCACAACATTTGAAATTACATAAAATACATAATTGATAACAACACTGTAAATGGCAAGGGCGCAAGTTAGCTAAGATCACTTCAAGGCCTACCTCGCCTGTTGGATAACATTGGGTTTCCTTATTACATTTCATAAGTGATAACTTGTGATTGGGAGCCGATTGGAATGTCAAGTTTAGTCTCTACAAAATAGCAATTTAAAACTCTCTTTAAAGATAAGTTGGATTTTAGGTAACCATTTTTAAAATGCTACTTATTGAATGTTGGCATTTTCATGCCTTAACCATTTGGCGCTTCTAGCATGCTCCTGGTTCACATGGCTATATGTGGCCTTTGTGTATCTCTCTAAGACAACTACAATATAGAGAGGTTTACTGTTAGGAGTATGGCCCATCTAGACAGGATGGGAGGTGGAACTGTCAGCTATCACCTTTACTCTTCAAATTAGATGCCTCAGCAAACTCACAATGGGCTTCACACTAGGTCTATGTGCATCCACACAACCTCGGACCAGGGCAGGGAGGCAGGAAATTCAGAGCACTCCTGTGGAAGGAAAACGCCAGAAGCTTCTCACACTTCGAAGGGGACACCAGGAATAAAAATAGGATCTTCAAACCAACTCTTCAGTTCACTTCTGGACCAGTGGAAGGACTCTCAGAGGACTGACCTGCTGTCTGTGTCCTACTCTGTACGTCAGATCACTACCCTGCTGCACCAAAAGAACTGCCCTGCTAATGGAAGCCTTGCGTTTGCCCTCAGAGGAGTGCCCTGTTATGTGAGACCTGCTTTTCAGCTTCCACCAAGGGTTACCAGAATCACTCAATCGGTTAGTTGACTGGCATATATACATCAGAGACAGAAAAGGCTCCAACATTATTGAACTTGCATCTGGACCCAGCCTGAGTGAGTCCTGACCATCCAAGTGATCCCCCTCCAGTCCTGGACCTTTGGAAATGATGGTAAAGGTATGAGTCTAACTGAAGGTTCCACCAGATATGGCGAAAAGCTTCATAAAAAAACACTGCGCAGATTGTGCACTAAGGACATAAGGTACAATCCTCAGTTGGCCAAACTTGGTCCTGTGCCCTGCCTGCACTCCGACGCAGGGATTTGTGCCTTTTGGCTTTACTTTTACTAAATCTTTAAAATTTCATACCTCCAGTTCTACTCATTGGATATTTGTCATTTTGGTGTTATTTTGTTTCTTAAATTGTACTCTATTTTTCTGCATTTGTGTGGGATTTTCCTTGTTTTGTGTTGTGTTTCCACTTTATTTCTTTTCGTGTGCCACATAAATACTTTATACATTGCCTCTAAGTTAAGCTTCACTGTGAAGGAGGTGGAGTCAACAATTAACCAGGGCACCTGTAGGAGAGCACCTGGCCTGCATGGTGTCCCAACTTGATCTTTTTAAAAATAACCACACACTTTTGGCTCCAATCCTCACTAATATATTTAGGGCTGCTGTCCTTGATCCATTTCCCGCTACTTGGAAAGAGGACACCATGGTCCCAGTTTAAAAAAAAGGTGAGATATATTACCCAGTGTGCTACAGGCTAATATCCTTGATTGAAGCAATGGCTAAGGTTTTGGACAGAGTGCTCCTAGCTTATCTAGAAGGACGGGCCAGTGAAAATAATATACTCTCAAGGACCCAGTATGGCTTTAGATAGGGAATGGGACAGTTGAGCAGTGTCTTAATTTAGCACTAACTGTCAGCAAGTATACCAAGTCCATGGAGAGCTCATTACATCTGCCCATCATGGAAATGTTGGGCACTTTTGCCACTGTAAATCGTAATAAACTTTGGAGTATGCTGGGGGACATGGGTGTGGAGGAACCTCTGTTTGTTCTCCTCTGGAGGCTTCACTGGGGTACTACAGTGAAAATACATTATGACCCTGAAGGTGATAGTACTGATACCTTAATTTCAACTGAAGGTGTCTGCCAGGGGTGCACCCTGGCTCCTTTTTTGTTTCGTGTTTACATAAATGGCTTCAAGGCTTTCTTGTGATGGAAGAAATTAGATTATCCAAGGATTGGTAATAATTTAATCTTATTGCTTCTCTATTCAGACAACGCTGTCCTCCTTGCAAGGACAGCAAATTGTCTACAGAAAGCCGTCAATGCTTTTGCAGAGCTTATGTCTTTCTTGGAGTTGAAAAATTGTATATAATGCTATGCGGCCCCAAAATAGCTAAAACTAAAACTTTTTGTCTTCAAGGAAATCCTGTGGACAAAGTCTCAGACTTCTGCTATTAGGGATCTTTTTCAACAAACAATTGAAATGGGATCCCGTTTTAACCCATAAGGATGCAGCAAGTTAATATAACAGTGGAAGTACTTTTCCGCTTTGTACCTAAGCTTTGTCAGAAGCACATCAGAGAAGTGTTGATTCTGTACAAAGCAAGATATATGTCTATCACCACCTATGGGGCCAGAGTGTGGGGGTACTGTCATTGTTCTAAGCTTCAGGTTCCAGAGAATGACATTCTTAGGAGGCTATTGATAGTCCCCCAAGTGTCCTCGACCTCTTTACATCACACTGAAGTGGGCTTGAACTACATTGAAGACTCCATAGGCAGTGTCCCTTTATTATTATGTGCTAAAATATGGTCCACACCTGAACTGGAATTCTTCAGACAAATTGTATCTGACTGCCTGTCTTTGAGCAATTATGAGAAAGTCTTGTGGCTAAGTTGTGTTAAATGCACTTTTGGCAAATTGGGCTTTACTGATTCCTTTGATGACCCAGCCCTTATTTCACCTCTCACCAAAACCCAATTAAAGGTAGCTTATTTGGAAAGGGGGTCGGTTATCCATTGGCGATTATCTCCCTGGCAATATCGTCTGAATAATTCTACGGACACATTTCCTGCTTCAGTGAAGCAACCGTCTCTGTATCTTCTTTTAAATTCTCAGCATATATTGTATCTGACCCAATTTCATCTGGGTACTGTGCATTTCTTAGTGGCATTTCATACACAAGGAGGATGCTGGAAAATCTTTCTCCATGCCCTTGTGAGAATATATATCAAAGCAACCTACTGAACTCTTTTTACTTTTCTGCTCACTTTATCATTCTCTGAGATCTACTGTTTTGCTACCTCTATTGAGATCATTTAGACATAGTTCATATAAAGATGGTTTCAGATCTTTGTATTTATTGGAATCACATGAAATTTGCTAGGTTGTTCTTAATTTCATAAGGAGGGCTCTTTCTATTAGGAAGTGCTATGGTCAATTGATGTTCTGAAATTGATGAGGGAATTAATCAATGTGCTGCTATTAGTGCACTTTCGTAAAATGGCATAATGCATTTCCTTCTTAAATCTGTAAATAGTGAGTTTTTAAGATTATTCATGTTGTGCATAACCCACAATTGGTTTGGGGTTTTTATTCTATCTAAATTTGAGAAATATTATGTGAGTAGCACAATTCTTTTAAAGATGTGTTTCCATTATTTATTGTGCATGGTATAATGCAGTTATTGCTACTCCAATATGTTTATGTATTTATATTGTGCATTTATGATTTATCAAAATCGAATAAAGTCTTATGACTGACTGGCCTGACTTATTTTGTGCCAAGCTACCACAGGGTTAAGAATATGTTAATTTAGTATCTTTTTGTGGTTCACCTGGCAAGGATTGTGACCATAGCTGTTACTTGAGAAGGTCTCACATACCCCAACCAACAACCCAGTTTTTCACACACAATATGCTGTTTCTCATACAAATCACGTCTTTTTCATTATAGTGCTTTGGTAAGTAATAAAGGTAATGCTCTTTCTTTAAATTTCCCATTGGTTTAATATACAATCACAAACTATTTAATTACATACTGCAGTTTTCTCATACTCATAATTATGTATCTCTACTTGAATAAAGATGATAGTGTATCAACAAACCTGAACATTTTAGGGACTATTTCTAACTTTTTAAGATATTCAAACTATTTACATGTTATATGTTATTTTTTTTCAAATGCCTTAAATACCCCCAGTAATTTAATCATATGAATTACTAATAAAACAGTATATTTATACATTTTTCAATAAATCACGATGTTTTAATATCTAATTATTTTGTATATTTTTGAAACCTGAGTGTTTTGTTCGTAGATATGAATAAATATTCCAAACAACTCAATATTATAGCTGCCAGTTCAACATAAGTGAAAGCATACATTGGGCTGGTACATAAGGGGAACATTTTCTATGTCAGAATTGTTGTGCTAGACATCTCTCAAGGCAAACAGTGTACGGGCACTGACAGAGATTTCACCAAAACCAACACTGACTGTGCTTCATCAGATCAACATACAAATCCACAGTCTGGCCACATCCAAAAAGAACATCTGCATACCACTCACAATGTTGACAAGCACTTTTTCACTAGCTTTCATCTTGAGGAATAACTGCTTGTGGGGATACCAAATGCACGGTCTGCAGGCAAGCACTTTACCCTCTCCACTCACAGATTTGTTACTAGCTAATGATATGCCAAATATTTGCCTTTTTGTTCTGGTGTGGGACGTGACATTTTCATGTCTCTGGGTAACCCTAGCACTCCCTTTGGTGCCACCTCCCCTGGCTGTGCAAAATGTTTTTCCACATTTCTAATATGAGAGTTTCAGAAGGCCAAAACAAATGTTTTAGAGCTATGATCTAGCCAGTTACATTTAAAATAAGGAATTTTATTGACAGAAATAATGAACAATCTCTTGAGTTAAAGTTAGCACTTCATAGTATTTATAGCCCGCTCAGCAATATTTCTAAACACAAATTTATCATTAACTACTGAATAGACTTTTACATCAAACCATCAAAGTTCCACTTTCATGTGAATGTTGCTGTACATATTTTCAGCTGTTTGGGCTATTGCTGTGAACAAATGTTTTTATTTGAACTAATATTGTAAATTACTTCTTTTTGATCCTAGATTAACTTTTTTCTACTGCACATATCTGCACAGAAATTGGTATTCTGGACCTTAACTGACAAACATAGTAGTTTGACAAACTTTGTGCAAATTTGCGACACAAAGTAAAAAGCTTTAGACAAATAAAAAAAAAATGCCTTTGCAATTGAGCTTACAGCTGAACCATAAATAAGCAGTTTGACAGCTACTATGTTATAAAAATAATAAATATTATGAAACACACACATAGGGGTCATTTCAAGTTTGGCAGATGGAAAACTTCAGACAGGGTGGCTGCTGCATACGAGTTTCCTCCTGCCAGCCTCGCAGGGAACAGGCTACAGCATTGTCTCTGGCTCGTAATCGAGCCGGTGGCTATGCTATAGCCAGCAGAGTGCACCAACACCATCGCAACAGTGAACATTGCGACGGTGCTGGTCATAGGGGCTCCTGCTCTGCCAATGGCAAGTGTATGGGCAGTGGAGGGACCCCCTTGTGGCCCCATGCACTTGTCCCCACCAGCATTTAATGGCAGTGTTACCACCATGAAAAGGCTGGTGGAGAACAAGATCGTAATCCGCAGGGCAGCTCTGCATGCAGCACTGCCCTGGGGGATTAGGATCTCCCCCACCACAGACCACTGGGATCCAAGATCATGTAAACCTTGACTGTATCACTGTCACACTAGTTTTGTATGCTGCTAGTTGTGTTTCTGATGATCCACACATGGAGGCTAAGAGAAGAAGAGACATAGATCAAAATGTGCTTTTCTTGTTCCAGTGTGGAAATGTGTTACAAAGGTTACGGAGTTCTAATCCCATGTGCAAGAGTGAACCTTATGTGTCATGTGTGCCAAACATATGGATGGTGCAGGGACGAGTTTGGCTGATTGCTGACATTGTGCAACACATGCTGTTCACTGCTGCAGGTTGTGCACCTCAGAGTTGGCATATAACAGCTTTTGGACTGAGGATGTGACCTCAAACCAAGCTTTGCACCTAACCCACAGACCACAGAAGAAGGCTGTGTGCTGCATGGGTTAGATGCTCGCAGAAAGTATCATGCAGAGCCAAGCTGTGGGTCAGACCATGCAGACAAAATTCCCATTGAAAATAAAGTTCTACAGAAAAATACATTAGAAAACTGAGTTATGGTTCTGGCTCAAACACAGCATAACATTGAAATTCTCAAGTTATGGTGGCTAATACACTCAACACGTGCCATAACTTGTGTTGACTGCAATGCTGAAAATAACAGACCAGAAGCAACAGAAAGTGTAACAACTAGAACAACATGGTGGGTGGTGCTTAGAGCTTACTACCACAACAATGCATTTTGACACATTATGGTCAGTTGGAGGTTCCCTCATCAGGACAGCTCTTAACTAAACTGGAGATTCACATGTGTGACCTTTTATTGTACTTAGCTGAATAAATATTTGAAAAAAGAGGTAGGGAGCACATTCCCTGACATCCCAGCATTCAGGGCCTCAATTAGGATTTTTTGCTGTAAGGCAGCATAGCAAGTCTCTTTGCTGCGCTGTGCTGCATCAAAAGGAAAGGGCAGAAATGTGCTGTATTTATGAAATACAGCACATTCCTGTCCATTCTGCCTGCACTGGTGCGCAAATGGGTGTGTAGTGTCAATGTAGGTACCCTTGCAACACATCTGCCACATTTGCCACATCTTTTGAAACCTAAATGATTGGTAAACCAAACATAATTTAAGACTTTGTACGATGTTGGGAAGTGTATTATTGGTAAGGGCAGGTAAGTACGTATACTTAGCAATAGGCCACTAACCTAAATGTAGGTCCAGATAGGTCTCTATAAACTAACCCCAGCTCAAACCTTGGTAGCTTGGCAATGGGTACAAGGCTTAACTTAGAACACTAGTGTGTAAAGCATTTTACAGAAAACAGTAAATAAGTGAAACACAAAAGAGAATAAAAATCCAACACCAATTTATTAGAATACATTATATTTTTATCTTTAAAACAACACTAAAATGATTACAATTGGATAAGGAGAATCAGAGATATGATTTCTTTTATTTTTTTATTAATGTTTTCTAGCGCATAGAAGCAACTAGCACTCAAAGGGTTGTAAAAGGACACACTGGACAGTGTCAAAGTCCAGAGTTCAGGCCACCCACTAGGTAACACTATTACACTTAATTCCAGAAGTGTTTCTTGATTCAGGAAAGTGGTCTACAACACCAGCCAAGGGTTCAGAGGCTCTGGTTTGCCTCTTGGGATCTTGGACTACAACTACCACAGTGTACCTCTTCAACTTATTGAGTTGCTCCAAACTTCTTTAAACTTCTGGATCTTCTTCCGGAGGTCCTTTTTGGGTCCTTGAAGTGTCCACAATTTCATCCAAGGTTCCAGAAGCTCTAAGTTGCTCCATGGGACTACAATCCCCAGAATACACTTGGTCAGAATCCTCAAATGCCCATTGGATGCTGGTCAGCTGAGCTCTGTTTGGAGAACTAGATGCAGGGGACTCTGAGCAGCTCCTTTGTACCTGTAACAAATGGGAGTTCTTTCTTGAAGCAGTAGAAGACAGGCAAAGCCCTTATCGTGGTGAACCCAAGTGTGCAGCTGGTGCAGTCCTTCAGAGTGCAGTGTCCAGGTGCAGATCAGGGGTCCAGCAGGGCAGCCCTTCTTCTTCTTTGTATTGTTCCTTGTAGGGATCTGAGGTGTGGGTAAAGCTCTGCCATATTTATCCTTGCTCTTTGGTGGAAAGCAGGGTGGTCCTGGATACCCAATCACAGGCACGCTCCTTCCCCCTTTGATGACCGCTTCCTGGGAAGTGTGGCAATAATCAATCTCAGGGATCAAATTCTTCAAAAATCCAACATGGCTGATAGTGATTTTTGGAGGTTAGATCTGGCTGAGCCTACCAAGTGGTGTGGCTATAAATCCTAAACAGACTCCTCTCCTGCTCTCTCCTAATCTAACCAAGAAGGCAAAACATTGTCTGGGGTTGCAGGATGTGAGGATGGGGCTGGGCTACTCCAAATGTCTTTCCCTGCCTTTGAAGACCAGTTTGGCCACCCTACCCCCTTCCTGCGTCCCCATCTGCTGAGGCATATCTCATCCCCCAGGCACATTCTTTGCGTTCAGTCCAGGCCACTTCACACTTCATCAAGGCCACCTGGCCAGGCTGTGAGAGGCTGGCCAATCAGAGAAAGGCACCACTGAGGTGAAGTTGGAAACTTTCAGGTATAGTTTTAAAACTCTTTACCTGACCTAATTTTATTAAATCCAAACAATTGTAAGTTGTGGGATTTATTATAACAATTAATTTGATACCAAACTCAAGGTATCTGACACCTAAGGGTACTTTTTAAATTAAAATAAAGCCTCCCTGTTTTAGCCTATGGCGGCCATTAACTACAGTGAGGGAAAATCGATTTTGGCTATTTTACCTCAATAGGGCTTATAAAACTATTTTATAGGGCTAACCTTAGGGGTGACTTATATGTACAAAAAAGGTAGTTTAAGACTTTGGAAGTACATTTAATTCCAAAGTCAAATTTGCATATAACTTTAGTTTAAAAGCAGCCAACAAGGCAACCCTGCCTTCAAAATGACACTGAGCATCTCAGCAGTGTACCTATGGGTGCACTACCTATGCTGGGGTCCCTAAACCTATGTGCCCTAATTTGCATACTCATTTTACAGAGAGCACAGGCCCTGGGACTGGTTAGCAGTACCCAGGGAAACATCAGAGTCAGAAAACCACCAGCAAAAAGTGAAAAATGGGGGCACTGCAATCAGCCCTGTTTACTAACACACGAAAACTGAATGATCAGTGACATAATATTGAGGTTAAAATTATTATACTACACAGATATCTTATCAAAAATATAATTAACAAATATTTTGTTTTCTTATAGTTGCAATGGAGAGTACAAAAATATAGAAAAAAATCACACTCATTCTGTAAAAAGTAACACAAAATAATGTTTTTCTATAAATAGTATTAAATAGCAAATTTTAAATATGTTAATACATAACATTATTATAATGTATATTCAATAAAGATAGGTAGCATTTAATATTTGAAACAAATATATACTTATAGAAAAATTAACACATAAATACATATGTGTGTATGTTTATGCATGCAATTATATATTATACAACTATTATTAAAAATATATGTCACATTATATTACCTTTTGTGTATTTTTTCAGTTTACTAATATACAAACATATGTATGTATTTTTATATGGTGATATATAAAGTATAAAAAGAAAATCAATTACAAAACAGCATTAATAACTTACAAAAATAATTAAAATAAGAAAACACATTTATTATAAACAGACATATATATATATATATATATATATATATACATATATATATACATATATATATATATATATATATATACATATATTTATATATAACTTTAAAAAATAATCACATAATAATAAAAATGAAAACAATATTAATAAATATAATAAAGTGTAGTAATAATAGCAATATTCACCATAGGGGTAAAATTCACACTCCAGTCGGTGCAACAGTAGGGTAAAATGTATTATTCCCAATTCAGTATGTGCAACAGTAGGGAAAGCATTGGACATTGGACTCAGGACGGGGGAGGAGGTCTAAAAATTACTATTCCCATTCCAGTCAGTGCAACAATAGGGAAAGATTGGGGCTCCGGGGTGGGGTAAAATTTACTATTCCGACTCCAGTCTGTGCAACAGTAGGGAAAGCTTTAGACTGCATAGGGGTAAAATGTACTCTTGCAACTCCAGTTTGTGCAACAGTAGGAAAAGCGTTGGACTCTGGAGACATACAATTTACTGTTCCCCCTCTAGTCTGTGTAACAATAGGGAAAGCATTGGACTCTGGAGGGATCAAATTTACAAATACCATTCCAGTCTGGGAAACAGTAGGGAAAGTGCTGGACTCCGGAAGGGTCCAAATTACTATTCCCACTCCATTCTGTGCAACAGTAGGGAAAGTGTTGGACTAAGGAGGGGTACAATTTACAATTCCCACTCCAGTCTGTGTAGCAGTATGTAAAGCATTGGACTAAGGAGAAATAAAATGTACTATTCCAACACCAATCTATGTAACAGAACTCCGGTCTATGCAACGGTGCTCTAGTCTATGCAGCAGTAAAGAAAGCATTGGACTCAGAATGGGTAAAATTTGATATTCCTACTCCAGTCTGTGCAGCAATAAAGAAAGCATTTCACTTAAAACATTTGTGCTACCTTGAATTACTCCATATTTTTGGAGTCACTCAAAGCCACGTAAAGTGGCTTTAGATAGCTTAAAAAATATGACTTAAGCTGTGTGTCACACTGGTACTATGTTGCGTGATATAAGGATGACGCAAATCGCTCATAAATATGCCCCTTAATTACTTAAAATATACTATTATGATTAGCGATTCAGCACAAAAATACTACTGTAGGAGCACAGGAACAACAAACTTAGCAAACACTAACAGCCCCTAGTTTGCTACTGCTGTTTGCGCTCTTTTGTATTCAAAGCTATTTTCTCAGTGCAAAAAGCCTCCTAGGTTAATTTTGGACATGATAGTGCATTTTGTGCTAAAATATAACTTTAAATGCTGATAAACGTAATTTTATGTAATCTCAGGTAATTTTGCTGTAATTTTGTGTAATTATGCTACAGCAAAAAATGCTGGTTATGCAAATGAAAGAGCTAGATTTATGAAAAGTGGTAGAGATATGCAGTAGGTATTACATCAAGGTTCTCAGACTTTGATAATAGTCAATGTTTTCTCAAAATCTGTCTAATTTGGGGTGCCTGCGAACTCAGATTGGAAATTAATCAAGCTTCAACCACACTTATCATGTTTACATCTAGTCTTTTGAAAACGTAATTCCTCTCTGGTTTATTCTTCTCTTTCTATATTACATTTTCAAGTCCATTTAGGGTGTCCTCTTGATTTATTTGAATAAACATCACTTTCTGTTCATTATCAAAAGCTTCAGGAGTAGTGCAAATAAGGCACACCCTAAGGAGCTTCCCATATGGAATGATCTATTTCAAATTGGTGGCATGGTGATTGAAAATGTAACAAGCAATTGCCAACTGAATGTTTTGGATACATGGAAGTACCATATTGTATTTGCGACTACAATTCAGGTTTGCAGACATTGGTCTGTATTTAGAGTATGGCGGATGGGGTTACTCCATCACAAATGTGATGGATATCCCATCTGCCATAATAAATCCTACTATATCTTATAGGAAACGTAATACAGCAGACAAGATACCCATCACATTTGTGATGGAGTAAATCGTAGGCCAAACTATAAATCAGGCCCATTGTCTCTAATTATAGTATAGGAAAAGTATGGATTCAAATTATTGATGTTGCTAATATTGCTAAAAGCATACACTTTTTCTTGCCTGTCATTCCACACTAGATTTGATTTGATTCAAATTTGTCCATTGCAATAAATGCCCATAGGTATCAGAGAGCTAAAGATACAGCAACCAGAACAATGCAGCGGTAACTCAACGGCTACGGCCACGAAGAGAGCAGCCATACACTGTTTACAGCCAGTTTTTTTTTGCCTTTCTCAACAGCAAGTGCTCTTTGGTAGAAGTCAGAGAATGAGAGAGTGAGTTGCAGAGTCTAGCAACCGCAACTGAAAAAGCTCTGCCCCCATCTCACCTTTCAAACTCCGGGTATAGTAACCAGATTATGATGGGCAGATTGTACATCTCAACCTGGAATGTACAATTGGAACATCTCCCTTATTATAGTTGGGCATATTCGATAAAGAGCTTTGTCTACCATACAGATTGCCTTAAATGTATTACACTTTCTGATCGAGAGCCAGGGAAGCTCACTCAGCCTTGCAGATGCAGATTGACAAGTAAGATTATCCAGAACAGCCCTAGCGAGAACAGCACGAGGAAAACTTTATCAGGATAATACAGCCAAATTATAATGTGTTTGTAAATTCATTCATGTCCTTGCAAAAGAGTGCCTGTTCCTCTGAATAGCTTACCAAAAGGTTGATGTGGCTGAGGGATGCATCAGCAAAGGAAAAAAGATAAGAGGGAATCAGACAAGAGGGGTGACATTTATTCACATTACCTAGGGACATACAAAACCCTCTCTCTAGCTCCCAATGCATTCTGTAGTTGTGAATTATTTGTCTGCTATCTGAACTCTTAAGGTTATTAGACCAGCCTCTGACTGGTTCAGTATATACTGCGGGTGCTTTCTTTTACAAAAATGTGGTAGAACTTGTGGTGTGAAAGTAGGAGACAAATAACTTAGGTAACTGAGACTGCAACACTGGATAGACATTCCAGTGGCATGGAAATCTCAACACGTGTGCTCTTTTAAGGCATGTTTCAAGGAATCTTCATCTAAACTGTAGTCAAGCCAACTGCATACCGAAAGAGTTTTCATGAGTTATGCCTATGCGGCTTTGTCAAGTCATCTTCCTGCTCACTTACTGGTCCTTTGTTCATAAAGACATGCAAAGATTCTCTGTGTTAAATGAGTTTAAGAATGCATCCCTTAGACCATCATTACTTTATTAAATGTGGTCATTAGGTGCATGGTTAAAATTTCTGGGGCATGTTTCACTGACATATCCTATTGGCAATCTTGTCACAGAACCACCTGATCATCTTGAGTACCTTGCAAACCATCTGTCCACAAGGTATTCACTTATTAGTGACCACCAGTGGTTGATGCCTGACGGAACACTAATGCATGACCCTCTACCTCTGCTGCATCTATGTGTAGTGCCTTTATAGTTTTGGTTAGATCAAATTTCCATTAAAAAGTCATATTTTGTTTATTTTGATTTCTTTTTCACTGTTCTTTGAGTTTATCCCTACATACAAATCTTCTTTTGGAAAATATACATGAGGGAAAACTGGAAACTTTTTGCCCCCAATTTTCATTTATGCCTTTGTTTTTCTGACTCTGACGGTGCCCTGGGCACTGCTAAACAGACCCCGGCCTGTGCTCTGATCTAAAAGATTATGGAAATTAGGCCAATTGTAATTCGCTCTGTCAATCTACCTATAAGCCTGTAGCATATGTTAGGGCATGTAGATTTAGGGTCCTGTGATTTAGCCGAAACTTCGGTCGGACCCGTCGTACCCCTCGGGCACCGACGCTATGCGGATACCCAACCCGCAAGCCCTCCGGCGGGAACCAATAGCTGCCTCTTCCGGGTGACGGTGGGCAGCAACAGCCCCTTCGTGCCACCGCCACAATTGAAAAATCGGAAGGTGGCGATTCCGGCGGGTGCAACAAGTTCGTGGAGGAAAAGAAGAAGACGGAGATGGACCACGCTACAGCAGTGACGTGAACCCAGGAGGAAGTGAAGTCGGGAAAAGAGGCAGCATCAAGAGGATCAGCCTATCCTCGTGGCGAACACAGAAGACCCCAAGACCCCCTTCAGTACCACGGATGCTACAGAGGTCCAGGAGGCAGTACACCCAGACTCCGCCCACGCTCTGGGGAGAGTATGGCCTCGACAGGTGCGTGGACAGGGCATACCTGTCGGGGAAAGGGAGGTGGAGGGGGAAAAGGGGGATATTTCATTAAGTCTATTCACCAAGTGAATGGGCTGGTAGTGGTGGGAAAAGGGTCCCAGGGTTTGGTTGCATTTGCGTATTTTTTTTTTTTTTAATTCTTATAAATTGTGTACACTAAGGAGTACACAAAAGAGAGAAAAGTGCAGACAGGACAAGAACAGGGAAAACGGGGCACCCTGAACCAAAAATAGATCGAAGCACAAACAGCCCGGTAGACATTTGGGGGGTCATTCGCCGCCCGCCAAAGTACCGCCGTCAGAATACCGCTGCGCGGTCAAAAGACCGCCGCGGTAATTCTCATTTTCCCGCTGGGCTGGCGGGCGACTGCCAGAAGGCCGCCCGCTAGCCCAGCGGGAAACCCCCTTCCATGAGGATGCCGGCTCCGAATGGAGCCGGCGGAGTGGAAGGGGTGCGACGGGTGCAGTTGCACCCGTCGCAATTTTCAGTGTCTGCTTGGCAGACACTGAAAATCTTGGTGGGGCCCTGTTAGGGGGCCCCTGCAGTGCCCATGGCAGTGGCATGGGCACTGCAGGGGCCCCCATGGGCCCCGCGACACCCGTTACCGCCATCCAGGTTCTGGCGGTCAGAACCGCCAGAGCCAGGCTGGCGGTACGGGGGTCGGAATCCCCATGGTGGCGCTGCCAGCAGCGCCGCCATGGAGGATTCCCCAGGGCAGCGGGAATCCGGCGGGACACCGCTGGTTTTCCGTTTCTGACCGCGGCGGTACCACCGCGGTCAGAATGCCCATGGATGCACCGCCAGCCTGTTGGCGGTGCATCCGCGGACGTTGCCCTGGCGGTAGTCTACCGCCAGGGTCAGAATGACCCCCTTGGTTCGTTTTGTTTTTTTTGGTTTTGTTTGTTACAAGTACATCGACCCTAACCCCGTTCAACTGTAAATACATAACAGTCTTCTGATCTGCGGAGCGTCTTTCGGAGGCCGGAGTGCAGGAGACGCAGGTCAATTATATTGGTTTCGAAGTTTCCCTCCTTTGGCCGGGGAGGCGCGCGGGCCTCGCATCTGAAAGCAATTGGGAAACCATGGCAGGGGGATACCGTCGGACTTGCTGTTTGCTGCTGGTTTGCCTTTGGACTCTCCTCTGCTTTACGGGTCCCGCTGCGGCGTGAGAGCCGCTTGTGCAAAACCTACGCCTCCTGTCACCTGGCCGCTCTCCCTGCAAGCCCCGCCCCACTCATAGCTTAACTTTTCTCTTATAATTTCAAACAGCTACTTCCACGTCGCGGGAGCGCGCGGGAGCGCCCGGGGATAAGCCCGGGACAAGGGCGGGACCGTCTGTGGCCGTCAGGGCACGCAGGAGGCTGGGCTGGGCCCACTCTCTTTCACCTGCATTTCCTTGATCCTACTTGGTATGCGAAAAAGGTTCTGGGTATGACATCATCAGCCCTAGGTGGAACAGCAGCGAAGGAGGGGGGAGCCAACACTGGGACTCTGGACAATTACTTTAAATCGGTAAAGGGTGATGGGGGAATCGAAACCTCTCTGGAGATGCGTAGGACAGAGCGTCGTCGCTCGATTGAACACTTGAAAAATAGGCCCCTCAGTGACATAACTCCCTATCCTATCTCCCAAGAGGAAGGTTCCCTCAATGGCAGCCCGGATCTTTCATCCCAAGAAGACGTTCCCCTATTACTCCGGGATAGTTCTCCCATTTCTGGCCCACCTCCTAAACAAACTACGGACACCACTCCACTATTAGTTGCCAGTAGTTCGGCAGTTGACTTATTCACTCAAACACACACCAGAGCCAAAATCAAGATTAATAAGCTAAAGCAAACTGTGGTGGCAGAGGTGTATGACCTACCACCAAATAAACGCAGAAGGAAGATGAGGGGTGGTCAGGGGAAGAAAAAGATCCCCCACTCTGATTTTGGAAAGTCACTCAAGTCCGTACCTATGTTGGACAGGCCTTTAGTTAATGTGCAGAAGGCTACTCCCCCCAAGGGTACTAATATTATTACCACTGCTTCCATTAGCGACAAAGGGAAGAGCCCACTTAACACATTATTTCCCGGTAGCTCTTTGGGGAGCATTGAATCTTTAATTAGATCACTCTTGTTGCCCATTAGCGAGAGCTTGCAGAAAATAGAATTCAGGCTGACCACTCTGGAGGCAACTTTAACCACCCTGAAAATTTTGGACAACAAACAGAGTAGAACCACTGAGTCCAATCTACCAATAGGAACCTTTCCCAATATACAAAACCCACCGATCCACACGGGGCCTCCCTTGGGCACCACTGCCGCCCCTCTTTTACAGCCACCTATGGCTATTCCAGTTCCAATTTTACCTACTAACTCTAACATCCTACCATCAGAAACAGATGGCCCAGCACTCCAACGTATACTCCCTGGTAAGCCTGCCCCTAGACCACGAGGACCCGACTTACCACCAGAGGCTAACAGCCTCATGGTGGTGTTGGCTGGTGTTCCCTCTCTAGAATTGGGTGAAAATGAGAACTATCACTCACTCAAGAGGAAAACCATTAAATGGTTGAATTGGAACAGACCTCTTCCAGCTCACCTCAACAATGAGATCATTATGGTAAGAAGGGTACCATGGTTGGGGAAGTCGGGGAAATCAATAGCAGGGGACTGTATCATTGTGTCTTTTCGAGACCCTGGAACAGTACTATACATTTGTGCTGGGTCAAATAGATCACTGGATTCTACCATACAGACTTTGCCAGTTTCTTTCTTTTTCCCTCCCATTCGCTTGCACCATGACTTGTCACAAGGTAACTGGACAAGGGTGGAACGAAGATCCAGACACAGGGGACATGCTCCACGTCCAGTTTATCGACCTTCGGAGACTCCCTTTTTGGACCACAATCGTTTTAATTGTCTGAATGGTTTGGATGGTGTGGACTGACTGCCCCCAAACCTGAACTCAAATCCTGTGACCTTGGATAATGGTCCCAGTAAACTGCCTGATCCGGCTGAACCCACTTCTGAAAATGACCCTGTTAGAGTAATTGGTGTAGTTCCTGGCTTTGGTACTGGCTCTTCCCCCCACTCCATCCCTGCATTCTGTTCTGTGGCTTCTCCAGCGCACATGAGACTAATTTGGTGGAATGTGGCTGGTTTAGCCAGCAAACTGGGCACCCAAGATTGGATAACTTACATTGAGTCCGGGGATGTTTGCATGTTCCAAGAGACTTGGGCAAGGGAAGATTACAACCATCAAGGTTACGAGTCATTTTCCATCTCGGCTAGGTGGGAGGGTAAGGGCCGCCCCTCTGGTGGACTCACAACTTGGGTGGCTTCCCACTTAGGATGTCAGGCTTCACGCCTACCGGTGCCATCAGAAGATATCCTAGTGGTTTTATTAGCCTGGCCGAACCTAGCGAAACTTGCCCTGATAAATATTTATTCCAGGCCAGTGGGAGCTTTGTGTGAATCCCCCACTATAGAGGAGCTTTCAGTATATTTAGCGGAAATGCCAAGAGATATCCCTTACATAGTGGGAGGGGATTTAAATTCCCATTTCGAGCCGTTGGTCGGTCTCGTAGAGGGATTTCCCATGGAAGAAGAGTTCAGGTGGTCAGTACCCTCTGTTGTAGCACCTTCCCCAAAGGCATGGACGCCTGTGGCTTTGCAGATTACTGCTCTCACCCTAAAGCATGGAATTAGAGCCTGCAATGGACGTATTAAGTCTGATGTACCAAGCAAAACCACGTACAACAGAGTGGGAAGAGAGTCCCGCTTGGACTATGCTCTTGTACAGATAGTGAACTGGTCTTCTATCCTGGACTTTAGGGTGGTGGAGAGACTGGATAGTGACCATAACGCCCTTGAACTCGATCTTAGCCATCCTGGGCCAAAGGCCTCCATAACAACCATGGGGGAGTCCAAACCTGAACTACTATTAGACAATAACAGGAAAAGAATCAGGTGGGATAAACTAGCTACGAGCCAAGTGAAACTTTCGAAGCTCTACGCAGGTTTAATCCCCATTTTGAAAAAAGTGGGAGAGCTAGCCAACGATGTGGGCAATATAGTCCACCATGAGAAATTATACCAGGCTCATGAGGACCTTATAAAGGGAGCGGCCTCTGAGCTTTTTACCAGGGTCCAGAATCAGAAGAGGATCCAACAACATAACTCCTTATGGTACAATGCAGTCTGCAGGAAGGCAAAGGGAGAACTCCTCAGATGCATCAAGGAGGGAACAGATAGAGAAAAGCTGCGAGAAAGTAGACGGGCTTATAAAAAACTGGTCATTCATGCTAAAACCGAATGGGAGGAGAACCAGTGGGAGGAGCTTACCACTTCCCTCGCAACAAGAGACCACCGAATGTTTTGGAGAGTAGTAAACGGGGGGTCGGGGAACCTCCATTCGGCAATAGAACCAAATATTGCAGCAGGGGTGTGGCAGGCACACTTCCAGTCTCTCTACAGTTCCGAGCAGGGAGAAACTAAGATTGATTTCGGTACTGGACTGGTAGAGTATGGCGGGGATTTGATAACAGTGGGGGAGGTGAAGGTAGCACTAATGGGACTTAAAGCTGGAAAGGCGCCAGGATTGGACGGCCTGCCCGGGGACCTGTTCAAGCAGGAGCCCGGTGTTTGGGCCCCCTATCTGGCTGCAGTGTTTAATGGAGTTTTGTGTGGCATGGAAATTCCGAGTACTTGGCTGGGGGCAGAGGTGGTTCCTATATTTAAAAAGGGCTCGCCCCTGCTCCCAGCCAACTACAGACCAATCAGTCTAATTGACGTGTCACAGAAGCTGTTTGGCAGGATACTGCTGAATCGGCTTCAGGACTGGGTGGAAGAAACGGGTGCCCTCAGTCCGTATCAGGCGGGATTTAGAAAGGGAGTTTCTACAGTGGACCAGGTTTTTCGTCTGAACGTTATCTATTGGAGGGCAGCATTATTGGAAGGGGGTAGTTTATACACTATATTTGTGGACCTGAGGGCTGCGTTCGACCTCGTGCCCAGAGGGAAACTCTGGAGTGTTCTGGCTGAGATGGGGGTCCCCCCAGACATCCTGATAATTTTAAAGAGATTGCACCATAATAACTATGCCCGGGTCAGGTGCGGGAAACACGGGGAATTAACGGACAGATTCCCCGTTGACAGGGGGGTTAGACAGGGCTGTGTATTGGCACCGACCCTGTTCTGCCTCTTCGTCAACGGGGTAATCGCCCATCTCAATGGAACTGAATACACTGATGCCCCAAAATTGAATGGCAGCAGGGTGCCTGCAATCATGTTTGCAGATGACACCCTGCTGCTGTCCAAAACCCCCATGGGGATACAGAGGATCCTTGATTCTTTTGTGGCTTTTTGCACAGATAGGGGGTTAGAAATCAATGCTAACAAAACCAAGTTTATGGTTATGAACCCAACCCCAAGATCACGCCCGAACCCCTTACTGGGAGCTTCACTTTTAGAGAGAGTCTCCACCTTTGAATATCTAGGTGTAACGTTGAATGAAACCATGTCCTGGGGAACTCACCAGACTAGGGTTAATCTTAAGTTAGTGCAGACCACTGGCGGCATTGCTCGGTTGATGAGAAGCTCCACATATCGACCGCTGGGGCCGCTTATCCAGATATACAAGGCACAGGCTAGAGGAGCTCTGATGTACGGGGCGGAACTGTGGGGTCACACAGCTTCCTGCAGTTTGTCTATAACTGAGAACAACTTCATTAGACAGATAGTAGCACTTCCGTCCAGTACTCCGCTCCTCCCCCTGAGGATGGATCTGGGTCTGAGACCAATAGCAGATGAATTAGGTCTCAGACCCATAGTCTTCTGGCGAAGGCTATGGAGCACCGAAGAACTCTCTTCTTATAGGGCGGAACTGAGGGAGTTTTTAACCCACCCTAAAGCTCTACAGATCCCGTGGATAAAATATATAAAAAAGTCCTGTATGGGATTGGGCCTCCCTGACCTGTGGTCGGATCCAGCTAACGCCTCACTAAGGATCCCACGAAGAGCTTTGGTCAGTGCTTACCACGAGCAGAAATTAGCTATGGCCCTAGACTGCAAGAATGAGGGGTCATTAACATCTGTATTCGCGCAAAGCAAGGACTCATACCGCTTGGAGAGGGTTCTGGATGCTATGTCTCCTGTGCTGGCCAGGAAGCTTTTTCTCCAATGGAGATATGGCACATTGCCTCTGCGATCATACACCTGCTCCTGGTCAACACTGCTATCTACCAAGCTATGTCCGACATGTGTGGGAGCAGAGGAAAGCGATCTGCATGTGGTCTTGTTTTGTCCAACTTACAAGGCCGCCAGGAAATATTGGCTCCTACCACTTATTAGAAACCTTGGTTTTAGGGAGTACCTCCCGGTGTACAGAATTTTAAAAACTGATGTTTCAGGTCCAATTGTGTTTGCACTAGCCAAATTCCTTACCAATGTCTGGCATATTCGTACCCGTATTTTAAAGTTGCAGGCTCCTATCTAACTTTAAGTTTTTATTTTAATTGTATGGTCTTTTATCTGATGTGTTTCCTGTTTACTTTCCCTTGATGGTTTTACATGTTCATATGTGTGTTTTTTGTGTACATCTTTTATGGCCAAATTGGCCGAAATAAAGATTAATTAATTAATTACATCGACCCTAAGGACAGGAAGGGGAGAGGGGAAAAAAAAAGAAAGACATATGAGTGAAGCAAAAGAAAGGAAAGAAACCAGACTCAGAGATAGAAGCAGGACAAAGGATAAACTACAGGAAAAATCAAGAACAAACAAAAGAGAGGGAAAAGGAGAACAATCTAAGAAACAGTAGAAAGAGAGAAAAAGAAAGTAGTCACCAGTACTTACCCAAAACACTTACAGTTATCTCTCCATTTCTTCCCACATGTGCCTCCTGCGAGCCCACCTGTGAAGAAAGAAGGCGAAGTTAAACTTTGGAGAAAGAGCAGCTGAAACTACGTATTTCCAACACTGAACAACCCTTAATCATCAATAAAGACAGCTTGTAAAAACAATTTTTACCACGGCCTGATTGTCATCATTGGGGTATCCCATTACATTTCCCCAGCATAGGTAGTACTCCCATAGGTGCAGTGCTGTGGTAATCAGTGTCATTTTAAAGGCAGGTCTGCCTTGCTGGCTGCTTTTAACCCCTACGCTGCCAGGCCTTATGCACTCCAGCGCTAAGCCTTTATTTTGACTATTTGGAGCAGTTCGCGCTTAGGCCCTCATAACATTTTGTTCACATAAGGTACCTTCACCAAATTTGCCTCCTTTTTTTCTGACATCCTAGGGATTCTGGAGGTACCCAGAGTTCTTGTGTTCACCTGAAGGAGACTAAGAAATTAGCCAAAATACAGCAAAAATGTTCTGTAAAAAAAATGGGAAAAAGGGCTGCAGAAAAAGGCTTGTGGTTTTGTCCCTGAAAATGGCATCAATAAAGGGTTTGTGGTGCTAAAATCACCATCTTCCCAGCTTTCAAGAACAGGCAGACTTGAATCAGAAAACCAAAATTTTCAACACAATTTTGGCATTGTACTAGGACATACCCCATTTTTACTATTTTTGTGCTTTTAGCCTCCTTCCAGTTAGTGACAGAAAGGGGTGTGAAAACAATGCTGGATCCCGGAAAGCTAAACATTTCTGAAAAGTAGACACAATTCTGAATTCAGCATGGGGTCATTTGTGTAGATCAATGTTTTCGTACAGAAAATAACAGCTAAAATAAAAACAATTGAAATTGCGGTAAAAAAACAGCCATTTCTCTGCACGTTTTAGTCTGTAACTTTTCCTTGCGAGTCATATTTTTTAACACAATATACTGTTACATCTGCTGGACTCTTCTGGTTGCAGGGATATATAGGGCTTGTGGGATCATCAAGAACCTTAGGGACCCAGAGCCAATTAATAAGCTGCACCTTGCAATGGGTTTTTATTCTATACCGGGTATACAGCAATTCATTTGCTGAAATATAAAGAGTGAAAAATAGGTATCAAGGAAACCTTTGAATTTCCAAAATGGGCACAAGATAAGGTAGCGAGAAGCAGTGGTTATTTGCACATCCCTGAATTGCAGGGTCCTCATACTAGCATGTGAATTACAGTGTACTTCTCAAATAGATGTCTTTTTTACACAGTGTCTTACATTTAGAAGGCAAAAATTTAGAGAAAGGAAAGGGGTACCTCACTTGCATGGGTAGCCCTAATGCCCGCGACAGGAAACGCAATAAGGACTCATCACATTTTTGCATTGAAATCTGATGTGTTTTTTGCAACGGGCCTAGTACTGGATTTTGGCCTCTAGCTCAGCCGCAACCTAGGGAAACCTACCAAACCTGTTAATTTTTTAAAACTAGACACCTAGGGGAATCCAGGATGGGGTGACTTGTGGAGCTCTCACCAGCTTCTGTTACCCAAAATCCTTTGCAAACCCCAAAATATGGCCAAATAAATGTTTTCCTCACATTTCAGTGACAGAAAGTTTTGGAATCTGAGAGGAGCCACAAATTTCTTTCCACTCAACGTTTCCCCAAGTCTTCCGATAATAATGGTACCTCACTTGTATGGATAGGCCTAGTGCCCGCAACAGGAAATGCCCCAAAACACAACATGGACACATCACATGTTCCCAAAGGAAACAGAGCTGTTTTTTGCAAAGTGCCTAGCTGTGGATTTTGGCCTCTAGCTCAGCCGGCACCTAGGGAAACCACCCAAACCTGTGCATTTTTTTAAACTAGACAGCTAGGGTATTCCAGGATAGGGTGACTTGTGGGGCTCTCACCAGGTTCTGTTACCAAGAATCCTTTGCAAGCCTCAACATTTAGCCAACAAAAACACTTTTTCCTCACATTTCGGTGACAGAAAGTTCTGGAATCTGAGAGGAGTGAGAAATTTCCTTCCACCCAGCATTCCCCCAGATCTCCCGATAAAAATGGTACCTTACTTGTGTGGGTAGGCCTAGTGCCCGCAAAAGCAAATGTCCCAAAACACTATGTGGGCACATCAAAATTATCAAATACAAAACTACCTGTTTTTGTGGGGGAGGCACCTGCATTTTTGGTCTTGGGCTCAGCAGCCATATAAGGAAACCTACCAAACCCAAACATTTCTGAAAACTAGACACCTGAGAGAGTCCAGGGAGGTATCACTTGCATGAATCCTCCAGTGTTTTGTTACCCAGAATCCTCAGCAAACCTCAAATTTAGCTACAAAAATTCACATTTTCCCCACATATCTGTGTGGGATCATAACACCGGGACACATTTCCTATCACCCAACATTCCCCTCAGTCTCCCGGTAAAAATGATACCTCACTTGTGTAGGTGGGCCAATTACCTGTGACAGGGAAGAACCAAAAACATGTTGAAATTGGGAGGAACCAAAGCTGGTCCAAAAGGGCAGTTTGAATAAAAACATTTTTAGGCTGACAAGTGGGGCAGAATTTTTATCAGTATAGATGAGACAATGCTGGGTTGTAGGAATTTTGTGGATTTCTGCAGATTCTGGAAGGTTCCATCCAAAAATGTGAGAAAAATTTGAGATTTCCAGAAAAGTTTGCAGGGCATTATTGGTAAGAAAATGGTGCAGGGTGCATGTGAAGCACACCACCCTGGACTCATCCAGCTGTTTAGTTTTCATATGTTTCGAGGGCTTGTGGATTTTTCTACGTGGCAGTGTCCCAAAGTCCAACAAGTTCAGCCCTCATCATTCCAAGTGGGACGATTTTGAGAGTTAGACAAGCTCTTATGGCCAAAATGTAAAACCAAAACACAAAATAATCAAATGTCCTCTTGCTTGTCATGGGATAAGATGTTTTAGTGTAAGGGGAGCTGAAAGACTGTTACCCCTTTCAGTTGGGGCAAGGGCATAACCATGCCCATAGTAATTGGTAGCCACCACCTCACTATTTTTTTTAATTCCCTGGCATCTAGTAGGTTTTCTGCCCCCAGGGAGTGAATTGCGGGTAATTGCCCCATCTGCCCACCGGGGGCAGAACAACCTTATCCCCATTTATTTGGGGTGGGGGTATGGCCATACCACCACCCTCTTTTTTTGAAAAAAATTGTCTGCCCCCCTTAGGGGCAGATGGGACTTCTGAAAATAGGCTGACATGGCCAACATTAATGTGCCACCATGAGGAGTAACCCTTGCCCAAGGGGCTGTGCCCCCAAACAAAACACACACACACACACCAATCCCTAGAGCCTATGTGGTGTCTGCTCACCCGGGGGCAGATCGGCCTATTAGAATTAGGCTGATCTGCCCGCAAGGGGGAGTGACCCTTGCCTAAGGGGTTGCTCCCCAAGTGTAAAAAAAAAAAAAAATGGCCAAAAAACAATTTGCCCCCAGGGGAGTGACCTTTGCCTAAGGGGTCGCTCTCCACATGAAAAAAGCAACAAAAAATTATCCCTGTGTCTGGTGGGTTTATCGGCCTAATTTAAATAGGCTGATCTGTCCCCGGGGGGGGCAGAAATGACTAATAATTAAATGCCCCCCAGGGGAGCGACCCTTCACCAAAGGGTCACTCCCCTTCATATGTACATAAAAATAAGAAACTCCATGGTGTCTAGTGGGCATTCCTGCTGCCAGGAATGCTCAAAGAGACATTGAGGGAAAGGAAAACCCTTTCCTTTCTCCCACTGCCTCTTTGTTTGCAATCCCCTCCCCCCCAGCCAGAGGAGAAAGCTGCCCGTTTCTCCGAAGACGCGCTGGAAGCCATTTGCCTTCCAGCGCAACTGGCACCCTCTAATGATCACACGCTGATATCATTAGAGGGAGGTGGAAGCGGAAGGGCTCCAAGCTCTGGTGCCGGGACATAAAGGTTACGTCCTGGGCTCAGGAATACTGTCCCGCAGGACATAACCGTAACGTCTGCGTTAAAGTTAATATAAGTCACCCCTAAGGTATGCCCTAAGTGCCCCCAGGGTTGGGTGTAGTGTAACTATAAGCGTGGGCTTTATAAAAGATGTTCTATAAGCCATGGTGGGAAGAAAGTAGCTACATTAATTTTTCCGTATTGTAGTGAATGGCCTCAATAGTCTAATCTAGAGAGAGTTTATTTTAAAATAATGAAGTCTTATTTTCCTTAGGAGAGAGCTAAATATTGCATGTTTAATATAAAATTAAAAGTTATCATAAATCCAACAACTTGCCACTGTAACATGTAACTAGAAAGAGTTTTAGAACTCTTGCTAAAAAGTTACCAACTTCAGCCCTGCAGTGCCCTTCTTTGACTGGTCAGTCTCTGGCAGCCTGAGACTGGCTGCTTTGATGAGGTGTGAAGTGGCCTGGGCTGAAAGAAAGGAAGCATCTAATGAGAAGAGATCTGCATCAGCAGATAGTAGAACAGGATGGGGAAGAGCAGCCAAACTGGTCTTCAAAGGAGGGAAGGACATTTGGGACAGTTTACAGAAGGGGTGTGTTAAGGGAAACAGTGGTGTGGTTCAGCATGATTTAAACTCTAAGATTGAATTTTTTCCATCTTGGATTTTGGAGGAGTGTTGCTTTCTGGAATTTATTTTTCTCACACTTCCCAGGAAGTGGTCACTGAAGAGGGTAGTGGCCTCCATGTGATTGGACAGAGCCCTCCCACTCCTGCTTTCCACCTCAGGAGCAAGGATAAAATTAGCAGAGTTACACCCCACTTCAGATTCCTCCTGGAACACGACAAGAAGAAGAAGGACTGCCCTGCTGGACCCCTGGCCTGCACCTGGACACTGCACTCAGAAGGACTGCACCAAATGCCCACTTGGGCTTCACCACAAAAAGGACTATGCCTGTCTTCTACTGCTTCAGAAAGTGACTCCTATTTGTTACAGGTAGAAAATAGCTGACCAGAGCCCCCTGCATCAAGCCCTGAAGAAACTGACCAGCTGACCAGAGGTCATTTTTGCATTTGAGCCAGGTGCATTTTGGGAGATGGAATCTTGGGGTGAGTTGTGGACTCCTAAGGAACTTTGGAGAAACTTCTGGAAGAAGATCAAGAAGTTTGGAGAAGTTTGGAAAAAAGATCCATAAGTGGACCGACCCAACGTTGTGAGTCAACAGCGACCCAGCCTGACTTGCAGGATCGTCTGTCTGAAAAGCTCTGGAGCCCTAGACTTCCATGATTGTACTGCGAGCTCGTGGAAAGGCAATCTGATGACATTGAATCAAAATCAGCTTGCTGTGGATGGTCACCAGACGTCGGAGAAAAAGAACTCCAAAAAAGTTTCAAAGTCCAAATGTAAAACATTGACCGAGGCTTCACGCGTAGGGGATCCGAAAAGGGCTCCAGGGAGGGTGGCTTCAATTTCAAGTTGCCGCTTGTCCCCCCAACAGTCCCCAGGGACCACCACCTCTCCGGGGCATTTATGTCATTGTTTGCAGGGGATGCATGCCTCCCCCTCAGCAGCCCAGGGGACCACCACCTCTCTGGGGCATGTATCTCTTGTGTGGGTGGGCTGTGTGGCATGGTAACTATAACAAAGATGTCCTGAGTGCCTATAATAAAGATGTCCTGAGTGCTGTATTTTTTTGGGGTAATTAACAGTACATGGCGAGGGTGCGAGTTATAGTTACCTTGGGGCAGGAGTTATAGTTACTTGAGATAACTCTAACTATAACTGGTGAATTGCTATGGTTTTATAGTTTTAAAATGTGAGCCTAGCTACAACGTTCCTGTAAACTTTGTTTTTTAAGTGAATTTCTATGTTTTCTTTAAATTATATTTTGAAACTATAATGTACCTGTACCCTTTGATTTTTGGAGTGAATTTCTATGTTTTTTTTAACGCACCATAATTTTCATTACTATACGTTAATCTAACCACCGCTGTGCACAGCCTTTGACCGTGCATGGCTGTGGTTGGCAGCAGGGCCTGGCCTGCCTCCAGGCCCTGCAGCCAACCCCTATAACCATCCAACCCTATGCAGTGCACAGTCTTCGGCCATGCACAATGCGTGTTGGCCGCAGTGTCTGGCCTACCATCCAAACCCTACAAGGCCTCCCCTTCCCCAGCCCAATCTTTGCCCAGGATCCTCATCCCTCGTGGTCCGGATTTGGGACCTGGCTGCCCCACAGTGTGCCCAGTCACAATGTTGGGGACCATGTAGTGAACCTCAAGGCCACCATGGTCCCAGCTGGCTCCCCACATCCTGTGCAAGCCGGCATTGCTATCACAGAGAGGGAACTGCTAATGCAGATCCCTTTCTGTGAGAGCAATTGTTTCCTCAGTCTCCCTGCCCGCATCTTTCCAGGCAGTGAGACAGAGAAAACCTATGCCCGCAGTGAGGTAGAGCTATTTAAGATGTTTTAGCTGTCTAAGCTACAGCCAAGCCACAGCAAACAGCTATAACTAGGGGCTGGGTACCTCGGGACATTAGCAGGAGCCAGCCCTGGGGGATGGCATGAGGGAGGCCTCACAGCCCTCCTCCAAAAAAAGAGTCCTGGGTCATTGTGGTCCACGGGGCTGTGGAGGTCTGAAACTGATCAACTTTTCTTTTTTTAACATTTGCCCATGGGAGGTGGTGGTTCCTGGGGATGCTGTGGGCAGCACATCTCCCCCATACACCTTCTGATCAATGTGCCGGGGTGGTGGTGGTCCCAGGAGCTGCGGGGGCCACACCCCCCACATGGAATAACACAAATGCCCCAGGGAGATGGTAGTCTGAGGGGGCGAGGGGGGCTGAGTGGCCCCCCTGCATTTCATTTCATTACAGCCCCGAGGAGGTGGGAATACCTGGGGCTTTGGGGGGGGTCCAGTAGTCCCCCCCTACTTCAATCAGATCTATGCCCTGGGGACGTGGTAGTCCTCAGGGCTGCGGGGGTGACAGGAGAGCTTTCCCTACATTGAAATGTTAAATGCCCCCGGACCTGGTCCACCCGGAGACTTGATTGAGAACAAGCTCGGGAAGCCATGCTTATTTTTGTTCTTTAATTTTTGCCTGGATTCACAAACCTGTCACTAATTCACATTTGTTTTTTAAATAAGTGCTTTTTAGCCCTAAGGAGGTCCCTCTAGGGCCCCACCACATAGTCCATAGTCTAGGACTATTCACAAACATTTTGTCTCAGTATCAAGGGACTGTCTATGGCGCTTCATACTCTGGCACAGCAGGATCAACAAACACTTCCAGGACAGCCAATATGGAAATGGGTAAGTCAACAAACCTAGCAATATACAAACAACACACCAACCCAATAGGACACACAAGACATACACCACTCCCAAAACACATTGACAGGATAACACAAATGTGTAGGTAACAACACATATGCATCATGCTGCAGTACAGCACCATCAGTGCACACTACAAACACATATACCTACAAGTACATAACACACCCACAACTTGACAAGCACACCGCATGAAGGACAGGTGCAGATATCTACCCTTTGCCAACAGAAGAACTATACACACTACAAGTGCCCACAGGTTGCCTACTACGTACACTTCATACACAATACACCAAACAAAGAATAGCATAGCAATGTCAATGGCATACACCATGCTCATGTTATGTAAGTCTCACATAGGCACAGATGCCTCAAATCATGCCATGCAAGTCACAGCCAGAACAGACATCAAATGCCAGACAACGCGTGCCAATACCAACTACATCTCATCAACCCATACCTGACTTACCTGTAGTGTGCATATACATCTGACTGAAACATTGGGTCACACACATAGGAATACAAAATTAATGCCCAACACATACCATGTGTCACATATGTAACCACACCTATTGTAGTGCCACCTCACATGCACCACTAACTGACCCACAACACCATCATGTCAGTACCATAAACAATAAATGGCCCACTATGGGGCAGAGTCGCTATTAGACAGTGCAGATCATTGATGCCCTTGTGGGACCCTGTAGGAGTACTTTGGACATCACTGACCTTACATGCACTGTGCCAAGGGACACATTTGCTAAGTAGCTGAGCTCCATCCCATAGTCTGCACTGTGCATGTGTTGACAGTATAAATGCTGAATCATGTTTTGGAATATAGGAGAGACACCAGTAGTAATGTTGATCATCCTGAAACAATGGGATACACACCCTTGGACACCTGATGGCTGGCACAAACATCAGCTGCTACTCAAGCTCACTAAGGGACCTATGTAAATGTCCCCAGTGCCATTGTCATGGCCTGCACTGTATGTAAAGTTTGCGGATGACCAATCTTTTTTGACTTGAGGCCACATTGTAAATCGGACACCCACCCACGCAGCACTTAGCGTGGAAGGGGCGTGCAATATATGTTGCTGCAAGTCCGTCACCAAGATACATAGCATGATGATGCTGACTCAGAGTTAGGTGTCACCTAAAACCTGAGGCAGTGCCAACATCAAACACCACTCCAGGGGTGCCGTTTGCAGGTTGCAATAAGGAAATAGACTGTGATTTGAACTCATATGAATGTGCCATCTATTGCATGCTGCATACTACTGCACACACAGAAAGAGCCAATTGTCCATCAAAACAGCATATGTATAGGGAGGTGCCCCTTCCTGTACAGATACATCCACCTCCAGAGGGCAGCTAGCCAAGCACCCTGGTGCAAGGTTAGTGATGTCAGTGCGCGGCTGCATATTAGCCACTGGCGCAGGGAACAACAAAGGGTTGCCTAGTAACATGTCACACATGATGCATTCCTGCATAGTCAAAATGTTGCAGCACAGTGCTGCCAATGTTGAAGCTGTGTTGTGCATTGTCACTTACTCATTTAAATGGGCCTAAGTGTTGCACTTCATCTGTAATGAGACGTGACAAAATGGGATGTCCAGGCTCTGTAGTGCTACAATGTTGCCACCACAACTGACCCCATTGTGTTGTGAGGATGTGTCATTTCCCCTCTAGTAATAGCACACTGACACAAAGTTGCACTACACAACGCATGGTGCATACATACTGACCATCAGTTAGGATTCTAAATCATATGTTCCAGGTCCTTTAGCCAATACTCAAGGTTGTCATGTCCAACAACACAGTGCTAAGAAAGCTTTGCACAAGGCCAGGAACTCACACCATACCACAAGCACATGAGTCACAACCAACTCAAAATAATAACTGCCATGCTACATGACAAACCTGTTGCAAGCCTTAACAACAACTTACATCTTTTATCTTTTGCAGCGGATCAGGGGTACGGCATACAGCCATGGATTATGACCCCATTTGCAAACCCAAGCACAGCAGCAGAGCGTGAATACAATGAGGGACATTGTAAGATCATGGAGAGGACATTTGGCATACTGAAGTCAAGATTCAGGTGCCTGGACATCACAGGAGGAAGCCTCCTATATGCCACACACATTGTCTGCAAAATCATCCTGACATGTGCTATCCTGCACAACATATGTGTGCGGATGAACATCCACATGTATGACCAGGTTGATGACCTGTCTGAGGAAGAGGAGGAGGAGGATGGTGGTGAAGAAATGGAGGGGGAACAGCACAACACAGCTACTGGGATACGCCGCAGACAGCACATAGTTGAGAACCTTTTCACTTAAGAACCACTTATATTACCTTGTCCGTTTTGTAAATAAACACTTCACTTATACAACCAATCCTGCTTTGGTCTCTTCAACCTCCACTACATATACCATAGGATTGTGAGTGTAACCACAGGGAGCATGTTACAAATACAAATCTGACAAGTACTGTTGCAACATCATATGTGATGTGTAAGATTGTACTGCCACCATCACACACATCACTAATAGCCTCACCACTGGTGTGTGACAACTGAAGAACACAATCTATGGACCACAAAATACATTGTTCAACCTGTTGCCAACTTGTTCATCAATAGCTCATCACACACAACTACATCATGTTGAATTAGGAAGTATGCAAGGGGCCCACACATGAGGTAGTGGATGTTCAAAATGAGAAAGTTAGTCATGTTGGAAAGAACATTGTCACAACTCAGTGTGAGAGTTGCAATGGGTAACTGGAACATGTGACAAGGGGGAACATCATTGGTAACAATGGCATCATAATTTGCCCAGGTATAACAAGCAATGGAAGAAGTTGGGCCTGTGCAGTACATCCATGGTAATCTGTCCTGCCACTGCCATGAGGCCCAATCCTGACACAGGGTACACATGACCTCACACATTGCACGGGCACGTCTGGGGAATGCACTTCAGTATGGATGAGAACATATGCAACTAGGGCTGCTAGTCCACCACACAAAACCAACAACCATTGGTAAATGCAATGAGTTAAATCAAACTTTTGTGGTCAAAACATAATCTGGGTGGAATGCAGCAGAGTGTGTCATACACAGTATGTACCAAAGACGTACACATGTCAGACATATATGTAGGTCACACACAAGTCTCAATAAACTCCAAATCTACATACGCAGACAGTTGTTGAGTAACATGTCCTAGGTAGCATTGGTTCACCCACCACAACAATGCTTAAGCTGTGTATGTAGTTTTAAATATTATACTCTGTATGACAACATCACACATCACATACAAAAATACAATACACAATCATATGAGTTGAAATCACAGTCTATTTCCTTATTGCAACCTGCAAACGGCACCCCTGGGGTGGTCTTTGATGTTGGCACTGCCTCAGGTTTTAGATGACACCTTCATCTGAGTCTGCGAAAAGACAGGGGGAACCCTATACCCCTAACCTGCCCAGGGTAAATACAACATCACAAAAGAGAAAATGACATGTAGGCACAAATTAAATCCTAAGTTATACGAACAGTCATTAATTCTGTTACTCCCGAGTTTATTTCTTTCTCATATTTATTTCAAAAAAGATTTTGTAGTAAAAAAGGGTCTATGGTTGTATAATACAAAACTTAATACACATTACATAAATAAATAGACCGTTACTCACAATACTCACAAATAAACCACAGTGAAAAAACCAACCAAAAGTGGTGCCCTACATACTTGAATAGTGGTCACTATTGCGTAACTCCACATGTGATCCACTTCTATTAACTAAGGCAATGGGCTTTTCTTGCACTTAACTATCAACGTCTTGTGTATTTCTTTCACACAAGCGTGATATAGTGCATTTTAAGTCTTTACAATATAGTCCATTATTCGGCAAGCCCAATGCACTTGCAATGAAACGAAGTCAACGCGTTTCGGCCTACTGATTTAGGGCCTCATCAGGACTGGAGAAGGGCAATAATAATTCTAAAAAACAATCAAACAAACAAAAAGTGCTTTCAGGTATACATACAGTATCATACATATGGTAAATAAATAAGTAAAAGGTGTAGACTACATGCCAACAGACTATTTGATATTCAATCCATCTTTCTTTTATAAACAGTATTAGCTCAATATAGAAGTATTTCCAGCTTTGCAATCAATCATCAGGTACTTTTATGTCTGACTGAAATGCAATGCTTAACTATATTTAGACTTATCTAAATTAACCTTTCACCAAGTGTACTCTATTTTTATTACGAAGACCTCATGTTTTTATCTTACTTGTAGGAGAACAAACGGAGGAAACAAATCTCTTTTACTGTCTCTCGTCCTCAAGCGGTGGGCCAAGCTGCTATTGCTTGTTTTAACCGAAGTAGACCAGCGAGGCTCATACCAGCCACCTGCCAGGGGAACAAGCGGAAACCTAATGAGCACAGAGGTCCTTATTTAAAAAATAATAAAAATTACTCGACCTAGTGACTAGAAAAACAATCTGCAATGAAGCGCCCCTCTTACCGGGTACGGCGTATCCTGGTGTCACTTTCTTTTTCGGCAAGACTGCCTCGGAACGCGTCTTCCGTGTGTAGGTCGTTGCTAAGAGACGTCGCGCTCACTAAAGCGTGCTGACGTTATAAATAGCAACGGCCACCGGGAATTGAAACAATTAGTTGTGTGGGTTGGCTGTACAAGTGGCGGCCCACACTGGTAACAAAGCGGCCATCTTGGAGCAGGTTGAAACCCCCTTACTCTGACTATTTTGTGCGAATGTAATTTCTACTGCAGCTGAAGAGCGAATCCCGTCCTAAATAACATTTCAAAATATTTGACAACTAGATTAATTAGAGATGGTATTAATGAGTTGGAACAAGGGTAACTTGCTTTTACCAAACTTATCTATTGAAATTGAAGTCTCTGTATTCAGACAAATAGCCTCTTAAAATAATTGTTTCGGCCATCTTCAAAGTCCCTCAATCTTTCATACTTCCTGCCTAGGGGGATCTTTAAAAGGAATCATCTTTCAATTCTGGACTATTTAGTGAGTGTTGTAGATTAAAAAGTATAACCCATAAACAAAATATATACTTTTTCTTCAGGACTGAGTAAAAAAATCAAATAATAATGAATATACATATCATTCCAAGGTCAACCCATTTTAGCTACTGCTATATAAGTTATTCAATACAGTACATTGTAGTTCTGTAAGCACCGCCAAATTTTAGGAATTGTTTGAAATGAATTAGAGGTCTCACTTAATTAGAGCCCACATTTCATCATCATCATTTAGTCCGGTTTTAGCTGTGTGGAATCTCTCAATGAATCTTGCTTCCATTTTTAGTAATTTCTTTGTCGTTGTAGATCCATCCAGTTTGGGTTGTATTGCCGATAGTACTATCCACCAGATATCTTCTTCTGTGTGCATCCAGTCCAGAAAATGCTCGACTAATGGTGCTCCTTTAACTCCACATTTGATTCTAGAACGATGCTGAAGGATCTTGGTTTTTATTGGTTGTGAAGTCTGTCCAATGTACGCTTTTCCACATGGGCACATAATGCAATAAATCACATTTTTAGTGTTACAATTAGTAAAGTCATTTTGTACATGCAGTCTACCGTTTATTTTAATCTCTTTGCTATCTTGTGTGTATTTGCATGCCAAACATTTACCACATCTATAATGCCCTTGGATTGCTGGCAGTTGTAGCAGAGTTCTCAGATCTTTCTTTCTTTCAGGTTGTTTTTGTGCTGCCTTAACCCATTGGTCTATTAGACTACGTGCCTTCTTCAACGAAAAGAGTGGTTTGTCTATATTTAACTCGCTGATAATTTTCCAGTTACGTTCAATAATAGATCGTATTTTATTTGCCTTAGGGCTGGATGTGATCACACATGTTAGAAGTACATCTTTTGTTTTTTCTTTTGGGACCAGTAGTGTTTCTCTTGGAGTAAACCAAGCCCTTTTAGCTGCATTTTTAACCTATTTTTTAGGGTATCCTCTATCAATAAGTTTCTTAGTCAGTTCTTCCGCATTATTGAAATAATCAGTTTTTTCAGTACAATTCCTTCTAATTCTTAAAAATTGACCGTAAGGTAAATTTTGTTTGAGTGTACGTGGGTGTCCACTTGAAAAATGTAACAGAGTGTTACGATCTGTGGGTTTTTTATATAGGCTGACTGCTAGTTTACCGTTTTTGTTCCATATCCATAAGTCAAGGAAATTGATTTTGGCTTTATCTTTACTCATAGTAAATGTGAAATCAACTGTGCGGTGGTTGAGCCAGTCGTGGAATGCTTTTAAAGTTTCTTCCGTCCCTTGCCAAACCATCAGAATATCATCGATATACCGAAACCAATGATTAATGTGTTTCCTAAAAGGATTAGTTTGTGGATAAACCCATTTATGTTCAAAGTAATCCATCACTAAGTTAGCGATCTCTGGGGCAAAACTGCAACCCATTGCAACGCCTTTAACTTGGTGATATAGCTGATCATTATATTTGAAAAAAGTTGTTTTTTAGACAAAGTGTGGCTAACTCCACTAAGAATTCTGTAGGCGGAGTGTGAGGTTGGATATTATTATTCAAAGTCTTTCTGATGATTTCAATAGCTTCGTCTTGCGGGATATTAGTGTAAAGTGACTCAATATCAAAAGTGACCATCAACTGGCTGTTCTCTTCGAATGTTAGATTTTCTAACTTGTTGATAATATCCATGGAGTCCCTTACATAAGCTGGTGTTTTAGTTACAGCAGGTTTGATAAACACATCAACAAATTGGGCAAGGGGTTCTAAGATAGAGCCACAAGCTGATACTATTAGTCTGCCCGGTGGATGCTCTAAATTTTTATGGATGTTGGGAAGAATGTAAAAACAAGGGATTCTTTTGTCAGTCTGGTTTAGAAAATTGTATTCTTTTTTACTAATCCATCCTTGTTCTTGCGCTTTAATCGTAAGTGTGTCAATTTTACTACTGACCTGTTTTGGTATATCATCTTGTATTTCTCGGTAATGGAGTGAGTTACTCAATTGCCTCATGGCTTCCTGATTGTACTGTTCTTTGCCCCAAATTACAATCCCACCTCCTTTATCTGCCGGTTTTATAATGATTTCTTGATTTTCAGCCAAATCTTTCATGGCTTCTTTTTCTATTCTGGAACAATTATCATTGAAATAGATTCTTTTAGAGTTGAGTTAATCTAGTTCTTTCAACACCAAATTTTCAAATACTTTAATTTCTTCAGGTAAATCATTTCTCTCTGGTAGAAAACTAGATTTAGGTCTAAGGCCACTGTCCTCATTATCATCTTGTGTTGGAGTTGTGCTAAAAAAAGCTCTCAGTCTAACCTTACGAAGAAATTTCAATATTTCTATTTTACTTTCAACAGGGTCTTGGTTCCTAATGGGAACAAATGATAATCCTTTACTCAGCACATGTTTTTCTATTTGTGTGAGGGGATGTGAAGACAAATTATAAATGGGAATTGGGTCTTCTGGTCTCATTATTGTCGTCTGTAGGCCCTCCTTCTGGTTCGAAAAAAGTTTTGATCTTGAAATTGCCCTCTGGAGTTGCCACCCCCTCTCGACCCTCTGCGGCTGCCTCTGCCTAAAAAGGTTGTGCCGTAGAGTAAGCGCCTTGTATCTCTGGCTCAGATTCAGAAGAAGTATTTGAGAAAGTAATACATTTTTTGCGTGATCTTGTCTGAAATTGAAGGTTAAGGTTATTGGGATTGTTGTTTTTATAGAAGTCTTCTCTTAAGTAGGGGTAGGTATATAGAATATCAAAATTCTTTATATCTCGAGCTAGTTTAGTTGTTTTTGATTGATTGTATTGATTTTGAAGTCTGCTATAGTTTTATTAACTGCATCCAACAATTGCTGGGCATTTTGTATGGTGTTATCTGCTGTAATCTCTTGTTCCAGGTCGGCTATTTCTTTTAGTTCACACTCACTAATCCTTAGAGCTGTTTCAACCGACAAAGCTAACCAATCACGAGAACATTTGGTGCCTACCCCACTAAATTGTGTCAAGTATTTAGGGTCACCAGTGAAAATCACACGAATATTTTTGACTTGTAAACCTAATGGGATTGTATTATTTTTTAGATGTTCAAGTAGTACCTGTGCATGTAATTGGGTTCGTGTATTTTTCTTCTTAAGTTGTTTTAATCTCTCTATTTTATCTAGTTCATCTGAGTCAGCATCATCATCCTGCAAAACTGACCAGTGGCAATTACAGATGAGGTTAAGTACCTCTGTTTTACACCAATGTGTTCTACTGGTACTCCCAGCTGATGATATTACCCGAGAGCTGTTTCACAGCCATTCCTGTCATATGTAGTGAGTAAATCGTACACATGTTTTACATTTTTGCCATACTCAGTACACTGCTTGTAGGCAATAAGACCAACATTGACATTTATCTTGTAAGAACCTTGTGTGTAGACATGTGCCCCTATATTCATGCACACTTGAACTGATACTCTGTGGCTAATGACATGGTTACACACATCACAATTCCTAAGCATAGTAGATGTGTCACAATATACAAAGACATGCTGTTTGTATAGAAGGTGTTTATTTACAAGTGTTGTAGTGAAATATTTACAATGTCCAGGTCAGTGACCCCATTTGTGAAATCCATACAATTGTGACACAAGTCCAGGGTTGAGGGACATGTCATGCTGACATGCGTGGGTGAAGGGTTGTTAAGTGCAGAGTAACATGATTTGCCAATTTGTAGGTGAGAGACAATGACAGTCCATAGTAAACAGGTCAACAGTGTGTTTTTGAAGAGTGCACATATCCAAAAGTGCTAACACTGGCATGATTTTAAGCATAGGCTAAAGGAAAACACTGCCCATGTGGAATGGGCGGGTGCGACCGGGAACTCTTACGGGTGAAGATGATCTGTTACACATCTTCATCCTCCTCCGGCTGGCGGAAAGGGTAGTTGCAGGGCTCCTTGGGGCATGCCTTTGGCATGGGCAGTGCAGGGGCCCCTTGGCACAGCCCCATGAAGCTTTTCACTGTCTGCATAGCAGACAGTAAAAAGTGCGACGAGTGCAACTGCACCCGTCACACCGCCGCAACACCGCCGGCTCCATTTGGAGCCGGCTCCCATGTTGCGGGTGACATCCCCGCTGGGCAGGCGGACGGAAACTCGGTTTCCGCCCGCCGGCCCAGCGGGGATGTCGAAATGGCCACCACAGGAGTGTGGCCGCATTGGCGGCCGCACAGCGGTTACAACTTGGCCGGCGGCGGTTGCTGCCCGCCAAGGTTGTAATGATGGCCCATGTGTTGTATGTGTGTGTTTATTTGCCCATTCCTATGTGTCTCACATGGTTGTGTCAGAGTAGTTGTGAGTTCAGCCTGTAACTGTTGCAACCTACAGTTTGCTATCTGTGGTACATATTTTCTGTAGTGGCACATTTCTGTTCGGGATCAAGATGTGTGGTTCCGCACTACACCAGTTTAGTTGGTCTGGGTAGTGGAATGTTTCCAGTGATACAGTACCAGCCTGTTATTCCCCCAGCGCTTGCTAAGATTATGTTTCCCGGCACCCAGGGGGCATCCTCACTGTATGATGGAGTGGTGGCTGCCTCATATGGATGTGTTGTCAATGTGCGGGTGGTGGTGCTACCGGCACTTGTCTGGGTACTGTTGGGATGGTTTCAATGAATTGTGTGCTGTGTGGTGCAGCGCACATGTGTTTGGGCAATGAGGCAAGACAGTTGCATGGTGTCACTCCAAGGGACTCCACCATGACATAACCCCAGGAATGGTACTGACAGACTACCTAGTCTCTGAAGTCTTGGTCTTGTTGGTAGGGTTAATATGACTATCTGCAAGAAATGTTTTGATGACACAACCAGAAGCAAAGTCATTATATACATGAAATCCATCCCATGTGCTGCATGTGTACATGTTGGTATTTAGGCCTGGCGATTGAAATATGCCCAAGTTGTATATGTGTTGTGGTGCATGGCACTACCAAGGCCTAGGTACATGTGTAGCTTACGTCAGCATGGTGCAAATTGCTTCATGCTCAATGTGTCCCTCTGCGCTCCTTTGACATGCATTGTGTGAGTTCTGTGTGCCTCCCCCTTCTTGCACTTGACAATTTAGCATTAATTTCCCCTATGTAACTTACCCTGCGTTTGTGATGTTTCCTTGTAGTCTGCTCTGTCCTGCGATTCCAGTGACCAGTTCCTCTGGGATTACCACTGCAACCATCTCCTCCATCTTGTCCAAGTCCTCTTATGGTGCTGGACTACCACCTCTAGTTTGCAGTGCTGCCTTCCTTTGCATTTTTTCCTTTGTCCTTTGTTTACAATCATATCAGCGTTCCTTGAGGTTCTCCTCACATCTGCCACACTGTTTATCTTGTCTACTGGCTGCTGGCAGATTGCCTCTCTCCTGCCAATTGGCATTTTGGAGGTGATGAAGAGCTGATGTTGATGCTCCGTCACCTCTCTCAGAAGTATTTCATGCTCCTCCACACTGTAACTACACTTTCTCTTTTTCTTCTTCTCCTTCCCCTGGGTCTTGTCTGTGTCCTCTTGGCTGATTCCTCATTGACTGGGATCACCCTGGGGTCTCTCCTGGCTTTCTCGCTCCATTTTGCCTCTCCTTTGCAATGTTTTCTCTGTTAGCGTCTGTATTTGATGCTAATGCAGGTGAAAGTGGTGCATTTCTGTTTTGCGACATGTTTACATGTTGTGAAACAGGTTAGAGTAATTTTCTGGTGTTAATGTCATTTTGCCCTATGACAAGGCGCAATGGTTAACATGAACAAATTTGACTCTAACCTATTTTTAGCACCACCCAGTGTCATAGTATAAATAAGGAGCCCTTGTGGTGTTAAAAAATGGTGCTAGTCATGGCTAGACCTTTTGCCGCAAAACTGCATTTGCGCAGTTTTGCTGCAAAAAGTATAAATCTGGCCCTATGTTTTGATATCTCGATAACAGTAATGACATGGGCCTAGTACATTTTATCTTCTGGTTCATTAGTTCCTGTCTTTGGATGACACACTTTTTATTCTAGTTGTTTTCAGGACCAGAATATTTACATCCAGCAAGGTAGTCTGTCTCATTGCACATATAATGCATGTTGGGTAAAGGAGCAGTAGTAGTAGACTTTGCATTCTTTCAGTTCTTTTCCAATTATTTATTACAATACATCATCACACATGTTGCATGGGCACATTTGAGTTGGACCCTGTTGATGTTGGAGGTTCTTTTCATTCAACAAGCATATTATCACCACACAAACTATGGGTTTCTTTTCTTTCTAAAATTCACCATGTTTTTTAAACTCTGCATGCATTTAAACAGCAGCATGTTTTGTAACTATGTTGGAAAATGGGTTATTGGTAGGGCAGGTAGGTGCCTACACCTAGCAACAAGCCACTAACCTCCACATAGGTACAGTTAGGTCTCAGTAAATTAATCCCAGCTCAACCCTTGGTAGCTTGGCAACGAGCGTCAAGGCTTAACTTAGGAGACAAAGGCGGTCATTCTGACCCTGGCGGTCAAAGACCGCCAGGGCGGAGGACCGCGGGAGCACCGCCGACAGGCCGGCGGTGCTCCAATGGGGATTCCGACCGCGGCGGTAAAGCCGCGGTCGGACCGGCACCACTGGCGGGCTCCCGCCAGTGTACCGCCGCCCCATTGAATCCTCCAAGGCGGCGCAGCTTGCTGCGCCGCCGAGGGGATTCCGACCCCCCCTACCGCCATCCAGATCCCGGCGGTCCGACCGCCGGGATCCGGATGGCGGTAGGGGGGGTCGCGGGGCCCCTGGGGGCCCCTGCAGTGCCCATGCCACTGGCATGGGCACTGCAGGGGCCCCCGTAAGAGGGCCCCTACATGTATTTCACTGTCTGCTGCGCAGACAGTGAAATACGCGACGGGTGCAACTGCACCCGTCGCACAGCTTCCACTCCGCCGGCTCGATTCCGAGCCGGCTTCATCGTGGAAGCCTCTTTCCCGCTGGGCTGGCGGGCGGCCTAAAGGCGACCGCCCGCCAGCCCAGCGGGAAAGTCAGAATTACCGCCGCGGTCTTTCGACCGCGGAACGGTAACCTGACGGCGGGACTTTGGCGGGCGGCCTCCGCCGCCCGCCAAGGTCAGAATGAGGGCCAAAGTGTAAAGCATTCAAATATCACAAAACAGTAATTAAATAAAACACAGGAAACAGTTTAAAAATCCAAAACCAATTTATAAAAATAGTTTATATTTTTATCTTTAAAATGACACAAAAACGATTAAAATCCGTTCAGGGGAACCGGAGATATGAATTTTTAAAGAATTATTACTTTTCTAGCGCTTAGAAACAAAAAGCGCCAATCGGGTCATCTGGTTGCACCTCGACCGGGGCAAAGTCAAACTTTCAGGCCGACCGCGATGGAGCCCTGCTCGGCTACAGGTCGCGGGAGGCCTCGGTTAAAAAGTTACCTTCTGACTTAGTCTTTATTTTGAAGTTTTTCTTCACCGGGACGAACCTGCCAGTTGAATCCGACCTCCTGGAGCCCTTGTCCGGATACGCGATGTGGGTTTCCTCGGTGGAGACTTTTACCTTCGGACTTAGTTGTTTTTTCGAGATGAAAATCCTTCGACCGGGGTAAACCTGGATCTTGATCCGACGTCCATGGAGCCCTTCTCGGATACGATGGCTGGGAGGTCCCGGTCAACTTTTTACGTTCGGACTTAGTCTCTTTTTCGGAGATTTTTCTTTACCGGGACGAACCACCAAATCAGGCCGGGTCGCGGTTGAGGCAAGCCGGCTCGAATTTCCGCGGCGGGTCGGTCCCTCTATGGAGCTTTTTTTCAAAAATTCTCAAATCTTCTCCAAACTTCTGGGGCTTCACCCAGATGTCCTTTTAAGGTTCTTTTGGGGTCCACAGCTCACCCCAAGGGTCTAGAAGTTCTGTGATGGTCCTTGGGGGGTGCGGACTTCAACTCCCAGAATGCACCTGGCGCAAACTCCTTTTTGGCCACTGGACAGTGGTCAGCTGGTCGCTTTCTTCAGGAGTTGGTGCAGGGGACTCTGGTTAGCAATTTTTCACCTGTAGCAAACAGGGAGTCCCTCCTTGAACCAGTTGAAGCCAGGCAAAGTCCTTCTTGTGGTGAAGCCCAAGTGTGCAGCTGGTGCAGTCCTTCTGAGTGCAGGGTCCAGGTGCAGGCCAGGGGTCCAGCAGGGCAGTCCTTCTTCTTCTTTAGTTCCTTTCTTGTTGAATTCTGGAGGGGATCTGAGGTGTGGGTGCAGGTCTGCCAGTTTTATCCTTGCTCCTGGGTGAAAAGCAGGGGGGCCCTGGTTCTCCAATCAGGGACAGAGTCGTCCCCCTGTGATGACCACTTCCTGGGAAGTGTGGCAAAAATCCATCCCAGAAGGCAACAGTCTCTAAAAATCCAACATGGATGAATCTGATTTTTGGAGGTTACATCTGGCTGAGCCCACCCACTGGTGTGGCTAAAAATCATAAACACACCCCTCTCCTGCCCTCTCCTAATCAAGGGGGCACCTAGCTGTCTGGGGTTGCAGGATGTGGGGGTGTTGCTGGGTGCTGCAAATGTCCTTCTCTGCCTTTGAAGACTAGTTTGGCAGCCCTCCCCCTTCCTGCCTCACCATCTGCTGAGGGGAGATTATCTCCCCCAAGCACATTCCTTTGTGTGAAGTCTGGCCACTTCACACCTCATCAAGGCAGCCTGGCAGAAGCTGCTGCAGGCTGGCCAATCAGAGCACAGCAGCAAAAACAATGCAGAGCTGAAATTGGCAACTTTTTAGGTAAAGTCTAAACTTTTTACCTGGACAAGTTATATTAAATCCAACAACTGGAAGTTGTGGGATTTATTACAACAATCAATTTGATACCAAATTCTTGGCATGTAACATTTAAGGAGACTTTAAAATTTAAAATAAAGTCTGCCCATTCTAGCCTATGAAGGCCATTTACTTCAATGAGGGAAAAACGAATTTGGCTGTTTTTACCTCACCAGGGCTTATAAATCTATTTTTATAAAGTCCCTGCTTATAGTTACATGGCACCCAGCCCTAGGGGCACATAGGGCACACCTTAGGGGTGACTTATATGTACAAATAAGGTAGTTTAAGACTTTGGAAGTACCTTTAATTCCAAAGTCGAATTTGCATATAACTTTAATTTAAAAGCAGCCAGCAAGGCAGGCTTGCTTTTAAAATGACACTGGGCACCTCAGCAATGCACCTAGGTGTGCACCACCTATGCTGTGGTCCCTAAACCTACATGCCCTACCATATACTAGGGACTTATAGGTAGGTTAACTTAGCCAATTATAATTAGCCTAATTTGCATATCCATTTTACACAGAGCACAGGCCCTGGGACTGGTTAGCAGTACCCAGGGCACCTTTAAAGTCAGGAAAACACCAGCAAAAAGTGGAAAATGGGGGCAAAAAGTTATGGGGCCTCTGCAATCAGCCCTGTTTTCTCACAGTAACCCTTTGGCAATTGATACAGAATACTTTAACCTGAGTTGTTTTCATACCATCGTACATTTGTCACTTAATGTTGGATATTTAATCATGTAATTTTTGGACAACCAAAGTGAGCATTGTTATTCTTACATCACCATACACATACAAAGGTGGCAGGGCAACAGCAACAATAGATGGGAAGCCAGGGATGTACAATATGTCACATTCATGAAGTATAATACATTACTTACATCCCCACAGATGCCCCAGCCAATGTCAGCGGAGAGGAGGTGCCACGACAAACCAGCCCCCCAACAGAAGATGCCCCCACAGATGACAGTGACTCTGGACTTCTGGATCTGGATGAACTACTTGACCCATCAGGGACTACTGGTCAGTCAGTCACCCAGCCCACTTCCAGTCAACCACAGAGCCTCCTCCATCAGTATCCAAAACCACAGCACCCACCCAGCATTCCAACACCTTTGTCCCAAAGACACGTCAATCAGAAGTGTGGCCACCTGTACAGGGACCCCAGTCCACACCTCACCCCCAAGACAATCAAGGACCTAGGCTCAGTGGTAGCGGGCACACCATTCAGATGGCACAGGTACAGGGCAACAGGGACACTGGGAGGACCGCTGTGCACCAGTGAGAGGACAGGCCCAGGGAACCAACTCTCCGGGAGGCACTCACCAAGATCCTGGGGACATACCAACAATCCCAGGACATGATGACGCAGATCCTTACCAACATGCAGGAGAACAAGCGGCTGCAGGAGGAACACCATCAGGAGATCAGGGAGGACTTGCAGGCTCTCAACACCACCATGATCTCCATTGCAGGGGTGCTGGCAGACATGGCCAACATAATGAGGAATCGACAGCACACCAGCGGGCCCCTACCACTAGATTGTCTTTTGACCAGCCCTCAACTTCCGCTGAAGTTAGTGGGCAGGAGGACCCACCAGAGGACCCACCGGCCACCAGCACCCCTCCCCCTGCAGAAGATGAACCATCCTGAAAATGTTCCCTGTGACCCAGACAGAAGCCAGAGCCACTTGCCAAGATCAAGACCACCACCAGGAAATGACACTCTCCTGATTGTGTACCACTCTGTCACCTTGTCCACTTTGAACTGCCTTTGCTCCCCTTTCTATGGCCCCTTGGACACTGGACCTGTGCTACAAACAGACTGGAACGATACCCTGGACTTTCATCTACCATCACCCCATTCCATTGCACCTTTCTCTCAATTATTTGCACTACAATAAACACCCATGAACACAACTTAAGTGATAATGTTTTATGTGATGATAATGTGCATTTATGGGAACAGTCACATCCAATGCAAATGATTTGAACACTGTGATAGCATACAAATAAAGACCTGTAGCTGTCTGTAGTAATCACATCAGTACACTATTGTCATATTACCAACATCTGTAAAATGACAAGCCATAGGTGACAGTAAGTCACACAGATAAAATCAATAGTCAGATTAATGGTCAGTTCCACTGTCTCACCTGTGTTTAATTGGAAGTATTGACGCATAACTGATGTTCTGTAGTCCACGTCCTGATCCTCTGCCTCCTCATCCTCAAAGTCCTCAGGGTCTACTTCTGCCACAGGTTCTTCACCAGTCTCCTTTTCATGCAGAAAAGGCACGTGTCGTCTGAGGGCCAGGTTGTGTAACATGCAGCATGCCACTACTATCTGGTAGACCTTTTCGGGTGAGTAGCACAGGGATCCACCTGTCAGATGCAGGCATCTGAACCTGGCCTTCAGGAGTCCGAAAGTCCTTTCGATTATTCTCCTGGTGCACACATGTGCACCATTATAATGGTTCTCAGCCCCTGTCCTGGCATTCCTCACAGGGGCCAGGAGCCACAATAGGTTTGGGTAGCCAGAGTCACCTACAAGTATTGAGGGACAAACATTAGCCTTACACAATGCTATGGGGATAACACCTGAAGGCATACACTGACATACAGTGGGAGGGGACTCTGGCTCACCTATTTGCCACACCCTGTGCCTCTGTAGTTGGGCCATCACATCTGGGATGCTGCTATTCCCCAGAACAAAGGTGTCATGCACCGACCCTGGATACTTTTGGAGATGTACTGGTCCACAGGCACACCATTTGCACATTCAATGAGTGTAAACTCTTCCGATTCCTGAACACCTGTTCATTCTGGTGGTGGGGGGACAAACACAATATGTGTACCGTAAATTGCCCCAATAATATTGGGTGTGTATGTCCCATGCATCGAATCCTACCTTCACAGTGGCCAAATCTTCCCCCTGGGGGAATGCAATGTAGCTGCATATGTGTTTTAACAAGGCAGACAATACCCTTACCAGCACGACTGAGAACATTGGCTGTGAAATTCCAGCTTCTAAGCCCACTGTCACTTGGAAAGAACCAGTTGACAGAAAATGGAGCACTGATAAAACCTGCACAAAAGGGGGACATGAGTGGGATGACGGCCAGGCTCCAATTGGGCACACAGCTCTGTGATTGTGGCCCTGTTGTCAGAGTCACCAGATCCTCGGGGTCTGTGCACGTTCCCAACACGTCCACCACTGAACAGCTCCAAGACTCTGATAGATAAATCACAGAGACTGAAAGAGTTCAAGAGGGGAAGAGGGAATTAGGAAGGGAACAGCTGGGAAGGAGACCTGTAGTAAGAAAAAGGTTAGAACACACAATATGAAAATTATATCTCCTGAAATCAATACTAGACTATGATTCTAAGCCTAGTCACTCTGAAAACATGAACAATCTAAGAGTTAAGTTTAAAATGACTAAGTTTCAAGATGGCCGGATACCTGTAGGGGAATCAAGATGAATTAAATGAAAACTTTCTTATTCAAATACTTTCCTTTACATGAGAATCAGAAAAACATTCTGACTAAATTTTAAACCAGTCATATAAATCCTGTTTTGAGAATGTATACTAGGACCATACAATATTGCATCTAGAAACTCTGGCCTTCTGTGTACTCTTAGAATGTTTCAACACAAATTGCTCATATTGCAGATATATATATATATATATATATATATAGTAAACACCATAAAAGGATTGTGCACCATGAATAACACAATATGGATTCAGGAAACAAATCACATAACTTGTCAACTTGAATATTACATAATAAATAACATAGAATAGTGGCATACAATAAACAACATGAAATAAAATCGAGGAGAGAATCGTGCGTCTTGCCGATTCGAGTGTTACCATGTAAAATATTAAGAAATGGTAGCACGCAATGAATATCAAAGTCAAATCATCATTAATCGAATCGCTCGTCTTGCCGATACGTAAAACACGATGTAAATGTCAAGAAATAAAAGCTCACAATAAATAACAAGATCAAAGTACAATGAAACGAATCGCGCTTCTTTTGCTGATTCTTAAGCCATCATGTAAATGTCAAGAAATGGTAGCGCGCAATGAACAACAAAGTTAAATCCTCATGAAACGAGTTGCCCGTCTTGCCAATTCGTAAAACATCATGTAAATGTCAAGAAATAGGGCGCAATACACAACAATGTTTAAACACCATAAAACGAATTGCACGCCAATGTCAAGACATGGTAGCACGCAATGAATAACAAAGTCAAACCTTTATGAAACAAATCGCGCGTCTTACCTATTTGTAAACTACCATATAAATGTCAAGAAATGGTAGCGCGCAAGTAATCTGTTACTCATTTAAGAATTAAACCAAGAATTTGAAAATTCTCAATAACGGTGTCGGGACAGTCCAACCACCATCTTACCGCCTGGAACAATGATCACCAATGAAGGATGAAGGGCAGAAGACTGGAAGATCCAAATAGGCCGCCAGGACAGGAGCTCAGGAAGAAGCTGCTGCTCTGCACCGGGACCTCAGAATAGTGAGCACTGGGAGTTGGGCTGGCTCTCTTTTATAGAGTCTTGGCCCAGCCCATAACCACGCTCAGGCATGTTGCAGGGAAAGTCTCTGGAAGGCCCTGGAAAGGGGCCACACCCTAACACACTCTGAAAACCTGCAGCAATACATTGCAAAAGAACAGTATTTGTAAGCATATTAAAAATATGTTTTCAGGATTGAACTCTGCAATGCAAAAGGTTAAACCACAACATATCAGCACAATGCATAAATTACTTTGTTTTGAGAGTGCTGGGTTTTTGCATTTTTTGTCGCCAGTAGAGCACGTACTGCTCTGGTGTTGACACCTGTCCAGTCTATTGGTGAGTATTATGTGCCTGTCCTCCAGTGTAGCCAAGTCCACAACAGGTCTGTAGATGGGGGTTTGTCTCCTCCTTCTAGTCATCCTCAGTGGTAAGTATCTAAGGGTCACAAGAGGGAGTAGGCTGTCAAACTTTGAACAATGGAACCACCACGTCAGTGTGCATACAGCATTAATGTGATGGGACAGTGGGAATGGCAATGTATGTGCAATTTTTTGCAATGACTCAGTTGTGGAAGATCTGAATGTTAGCCACCACCATGAAAAGGCGACCGCCTATCCTGTATCTAGGGACAGGTGGAAGTGAGGTATGGAACCGCGGCCGGATTGTACCAGCGTCGGTGACTCGTCCGACGAATATCCTAATGAATTATGGTGAATTGCCAGTGGATGTAGTTACCTCTTCAATTATGGCCGATGAGCGGTAGTTTTTGGCAAGTTATTACAGCCAAGGAGTGAGTAAAAAAATCTTATTTTCACTCTATGCCATCAATTTTTGAATGTACATTTTGTATCAGTTTTTTCTCTGGAGTAAAATTGTTGTAGCCCTGATGAAGCACCAGTGGATCCTTTATGGACATTTGGAGAGGCACAAAACATGTTCACTTTTTAGGAGTCTAAGCAAATGTACTTGACTTCTAGATTAATTGAGGGACCATTAATTCCCTTTCACTTTGTTTCTGTTTTTAATCTTGACCGGGTCCTGCCTCATTTCATTAAAATATATTTCTATTGAGGGGGTACCGAGCCAATTTTAAGTGGTTTTTTTTTCATCGCGCCAGCTGTCTCTTGGTAACCTAAGACTTATTGGTACTAAGACACATTTTTGACCCAGAATCCCATCAGACATTGAGGTATCAGTCTGACGTGGAAAATGGCCCAATGATAATGCATGAGGGCTTGTGCTTCTGTATGAGTGAATGCTTGTATTGAGAGGTTACAATACCCTCCACCTATTTGGAACTGTGCACTCTTTACTTTTTCATGATACATTAGGAGCGTGTGCACTGGACCATATGAGCTCCTAGTCCTCCTTTTTGTGATGTAGGAAGTGAGGTAACTCCACTGACATTGGGTGTAGTGCAAGTCCTCATTGGCTAATATGGGGCTCTATGGAGTACAGTGTCCAATGGGGATCAGCGGCGGCGGTGACGGTATACACCGCCGCAGACATGACCACCATTTTCTATCTTAATTCTCACTTGATGCCTGACTCACCACAGGTCACCACCTACACTGCATGTGCTGCTCTGACCTGTGTCTGGAACCTACTATGACCCGTATGACCGGGGAAGGGGCCCCTGCCTTCATTTCGATGGAGCAGGAGTGCTTGGTGGATGCGGTCGTACCCCAGTATCGACAGCTGTATGGGCCTCCAGATCAACAGGTGAGTCCACGTTTGGCACGAGGCATGTGGGAAGGTTGCATGGAGATGAGTGTGCAGGCATCATGTCAATTGGGGGGGATGTCTGGTGGTAGTGTAGATGGGGGGCGCCGGGCGATGTGTGTGCCAATGAAGTTGGATACAGGTTTTGTGGGCCACATGTGTGACAGGCTGGATTGTATGTGTAATGCTGCCCTCCTGTCTGTATTACCTCTTCAGGTCAGTGCCCATCAAAAGAAAGGATTGTGGTGTGCCATCGCCAAGGACATGCAAACCTTGGGGGTCTACAGCAGGCGGAACACCCACTGCAGGAAACGGTGGGAGGATCTGAGACGCTGGACATGGAAGACCGCAGAGGCCCAGCTGGGGATGGCCTCCCAATGAGGAAGGGGTGCCCATTGAACCTGACCCCCCTGATGGCCTGCAAACTGGCGGTTGCCTACCCAGAGCTGGATGGGCACATGAGGGCATCACAGCAGCCACAAGGGGGTGACTACATTGGGCGTTACTACAATAATTGATAGGTGGCATGGGATCCGGGTGGTGGGTGTGAGTTAGTGGGTGCCCTTTAATGCCAGAACAGACATTGCAGTGTGATCCAGCTCAAGGGTAATGGGTGTATAGCAAATGAAGGTAACCTTGCTGGATTGCATTCCATGTCAGTCAGGACTTTGTGGGTCCCAGGAGGAGCGCAGTTTGCGCTGGTTGGTTCTCATCTTGCTGTGGCATATAGCCAATTGAATGCCAGTGCAGTGCATAGTGCTCAATCATGTTCCCTGTGAGTGATGGTACTGTGTATGCCAACTGTGGTCTTGGTGCTGTAATTCACCCAGTGCTCTCTTACTCTCCTTCCCCCCTTAATCCCTCTGTTATCCTATATCATGTGTGCACTAGCATCATCTGGAGGAGGAACAGGGGCCCTGGTGACAGAGGGAGCTGCATCCCACAGGACCCAGTAGGCAGACTCCACCGACGCCGAGGGAACCAGTGGAAAGGAGGGTGAGGGGAGCAACATGGCAGAGACAGGAAGTGACAACACATTGTCCCTGTTCCTACCGTCCCCCCTCCAACTACCAGTTCCCATTCTGAGTCTCCTCAACCCCAACCCATCCCATGCACACATACAGCCAAGCATGCACACAAGACATCACACAAGAGTGGCAAGGTCAAACACAGGCACCACACTTCAGTCCACAAGCACTCACACAAAACAACAGACAGTTGTAGACACATCCTCATCCACTGCCTCCACTGTCTCCCCCTCCTCCTCCTCCTCCTCCTCCTCCTCCTCCTCCTCCTCCTCCACCACTCTCACAGTCATGTCCACACGCACACACGCATGCACTGCTTCAACAGCCCCCACCAACATCACCAAACTAAGCAGCACACACACCTCACTAGCAGACACCTCCACAACATCCATCCATGCGTCCCTGTGTCCTCTCCCACCCTGTCTGTCCTCCCCTCCTAAAGAACACAAACGCAGGCACTTAGACACACAACAGCCATCCACCTCACATCAGCACACTGCCCATGCACCTGCACCCAAGTCTAGCAGATGTCCTCCTCCAACAACCACTTCCTCAACCTCCAAATCCATCCCCCCTCCCTCATCCTGCCCCACCTTCCCTAAGAAGCTTTTCCTTCCCCAACTTGACCTCTTCCCTCCCACTCCCCCTCCCCCTGTCCTGCCCATAAGAGCAGGGTCCCAATGACCCAGCCCAGCTCCTCAGCCAAACAGTCCACAGGGACAGTGGAGGCACCTCTTAGTCGTGGAGGCAAGACAGTGAAGGATCTCACTCCACCAGCCAGGAAAGGGAAGGATCCCACTCCACCAGCAAGGGAAGGATCCCACTCCACCAGCCAGGAAAGGTAGACCTCCCATTCCACCAGCCAGGAAAGGAAAGAAGACATCACCTCCAGCTGAGACACAGCAGCCCTCACCTCCTGCAAAGACTGGCAGGGTACCAACACCACCACCACCACCAGTGGGCATGGGGGCCTCATCCCCTGCTGAGACACAGCAGCCCTCACCTCCTGCAGAGGCTGGCAGGGTACCAACACCACCCCCACCAGTGAGCAAGGCCCCCTCATCCCCTGATGAGACACAGCAGCCCTCGCCTCCAACAAAGGCTGCCCAGGAGGTACCTTTTCCAGATGAAACACTGCAGCCCTCACCTCCTGCAGAGGCTGGCAGGGTACCAACACCACCACCACCAGTGGGCATGGGGTCCTCATCCCTTGCTGAGACACAGCATCCCTCACCTCCAACAGAGGGTATGTAGGCCACCCTCCAGGGACTGATGTTCAAGGAGCCCCCTCCAGAACCAGTGGTCAAGTTCCCCACCTCAGAGACTGTGACCTTGCACTCCCCAGAAAATGATAAAGGGCATGGAGCCCCCTCCAGAACCAGTGGGCCAGTTCCCCACCTCAGAGACTGTGACCTTGCACTCCCCAGCAAATGATGATGGGCATGGAGCCCCCTCCAGAACAATTGGGCAAGTTCACAACTTCAGCTTCACTCCCTTCCCCCTGAAGTGCCTGTCCACTTCTGAGATGTTGCCCCTGCACAGTTTTGTGTAGAGTTAGTCAGGATCAAGTTGGGGCTTGGACTGTGCCCTGTGGCCATGTGGGTGTTTTGTACTTTGGACTGGGCATTTGCCCTTGCTGGACAATTGTTCATATATCTTTGTTCTTCAATTGGTTCATTTGGTGGCTCTTGCCATGCAATTGCAATATCAGTACTGCCGACCTGTAGTCCTTGTATTATTATGCCGTGTGTCCTGTACCAATTGTTTATGTCTGCAGCTGGTTGTGTGTATGGTATGTGTGAATGGTGTGTGTCTTGCATGTATGTGTCACTCTCCTTTTCCTCCCTCCATCCCTTGTGTGCTATGCAGCTGTACTCACCCTCGTCGTCTTCGTCGGCGTTGGTGTTCCAGGTGGAGCATGGTGTAGGAGAGCATCGGGAAGACTTGAAGTTCAGGTTCCATGGCGGCATTGATCTTCTCTTTGTCTCTGTTGGTGAGTCTTAAGTCTTCTGGGTTTTGTGTCCGCCAGGCTTTTGATGGCTTTGGTAATACCCCGGAAATCGTGGCAGTGTGCTGTGTCATGATATGGTGGGTGGTACCTTGTCTTCCGCCTGGCTGTTGAGGGCTACTGCTGTGGTGAGTGGTGTTAACGCCCGGGCGGTGGTGTAGTACATTGTCCGTCTATGGAGTTATCACTGCCATGGTCTTAATTTGGCAGTAATTACCGCAGCCTGTTGGCGGTCTTACTGCCACTTCAACAGTCACCGCCAATGTCATAATGACCACCATAGTCTTTTGTGAGTGTTTACACAGCATAGGAATCAGTGGGAAAAACGTAAAAAATGCATATCAAAATATGGCAATGCTCTCACAAGTGTCGCCTTCTATTTTGAGGTTGAGGTCTTTGAGATGTCGTGTTTGCCAGCCTGAGAAGTTCAGGCGGTACATGGTTCAAGCGGGAGCCGGAGGCAAATGTCTTGGAGCTGGTGGAGGATAGAGAAGGGGACCACTTGGAAACATGCTGCACAGATGGACTTAAAGGTAAATCTGGTGGATCCCCTTGTAGTTTACATGTCACAAGGGGTTAGGCATTCCTAGAGCATAGCTGGTTTTGCTATGCAGGGGCCAGGGAGGCTGGGTGCAGTGCAGGTAGGTCAGCCAAGGGTTGTGTGTCAGGGAGGCCTTGGAGCCAGGTGCCGGTCACTTTGAGGGTAGATTGCAGGTCAGCAGGGCACCTCTGGAGAGTGATTATTGAGTGTACTGGTGCTTGCTTCTAATCCTTGAAGAGCCCAGGATGGACTTTCCTTCTGAGTGTCCGGTATTGGGGGTCCATTACCCGGGTATTGGGATATCTCAGGTCCTGAAGTCGCAGTGCCACCATACCAGGCTTTGCCCTCATATCTAGATTTTGGTCAGCATGCTATGTCCAGTTCATTGGTCAGTGGCGGGTCAGTCAACTGGACTTCACTTGTGCCTTTCCTTCAGGATACAGGTAGTGATGCCTTCATTCAGAGAGAGGTTCTTGGCAATTTTTTGATGGCTGTACGTCCTCTGGGGTTTCTTAGGGGCATATTTATACTCTGTTTGCGCCGGAATTGCGTCGTTTTTTTTGACGCAATTCCGACGCAAAACTAACTCCATATTTATACTTTGGCGTTAGACGCGTCTAGCGCCAAAGTCCATGGAGTTTGCGTCATTTTTTAGCGTGGACACCTACTTTGCGTTAATGATATGCAAGGTAGGCGTTCCCGTCTAAAAAAGTGACTCCGAGGCATGTGCGCCGTATTTACACTCCCGGGCAAAAATGTCGCCCGGGAGTGGGCGGGTCAAAAAAAATTACGTCCAGCCGCTTTTGCGTCGTTTTTTAGCGCCTGGTCAGGGTAGGTGTTAAGGGACCTGTGGGCTCAGAAGGAGCCCAGAGGTGCCCTCCCATGCCCCCAGGGACCTCCCCTGTCACCCTTGCCCACCCCAGGAGGATGCCTAAGGATGGAGGGACCCATCCCAGAGAACATAAGGTAAGTTCAGGTAAGTATAATTTTTTTTTTTTTTGTGGCATAGGGGGGCCTGATTTGTGCCCCCCTACATGCCACTATGCCCAATGTCCATGCCCAGGGGACAGAAGTCCCCTGGGCATGGCCATTGGGCAAGGGGGCATGACTCCTGTCTTTGCTAAGACAGGAGTCATTTCAATGGGGGTTGGGAGTCGAAAAAAATGGCGCAAATCGGGTTGAGGCGATAATTTTGCCTCAGCCTGACTTGCCCCATTTTTTGGCGCCCAAGCTCCATATTCCCCTACGCCGGCGCTGCCTGGTGTACGTAATTTTTTTTTACGCACACCAGGCAGCGCCGCCGGCTAAAGCCGGCTAACGTCATTGAATAAATACGGCGCCTGCATGGCGCTTCAGAATGGCGTTAGCCGGCGTTAGATTTTTTGACGCACAACTGTGTTGGCGCAGTTGTGCGTCAAAAAGTATAAATATGGCCCTTAGAGTCCATTTTCAGGTTGATCCCTTAACAGCGATTATCGAGTCATGGGTGCAGCAGGCAGTGTTTGGCGCCTTTTTCTTCTTGCAGCAGGACTTCTATTCTTGTGCCTCAGATCTTCTTTGTCACCAGTCTTCGGGAGTCCCCTTGAATCTGATCTGTAATGCTAGGGATGCCCAGTAAATAGTGAAATTAGTGGGCTTTAGAGGGGTACCTGGTAGTGGTCAGTGGGTCACCTATGTTAGGGTGGCTACATCTACTATGTGACCACTTCCTGTGGGAAGGGGTCACATTTCTAACCCTCATTGGCTATTTTCCTACCATCCATATTGTAGGAAAATGAAATGGAGTGTTCACCTTGCCTGCCACACCTGACGGGTGGTGCAGGCTGGGGGTGGCCACTCCTCCTACTATGGCTAAGTTTTCCCTCTGGTTTTCCCACTCAAGGTCAGGGAAGAACCATTGGGTGGCCATCTGCTAGTAGCAAAGTCAGAGGTCAGGTTTGAAAGTAAAACTGACCACTGGTGCAAGGGGCCTGCCTGGGGGAGGAAAGGCTTTGTGTTCTGGCTCCCGAGAGTAGGGGCTCTCACCCTCGGAGTCCAAACTGGTAGAAACCAGTCAGCTACCATGCTAGAGCTGGTAGGTATTGCAGGGGGCCCCCTCTAAGTTGCCCGTGGTTACATTTTACAATAAATCCTATACTGGTATCAGGGAGGGTCAGCTATTCTAAGAGGTTTGATACCAAACAACCCAGGATTCAGAGACGCTATCATGTAGTTGGGGAACTCGCAATTACCAGTGCCCAGCACATGCATTTTATACAGCTTCCCTGTACACTTATCATGTCTTAAGGTTTTGCAAAAGACACAGTAGGGGCATATTTGCTCACTCATGCACACATATACCCTTACATGCATTACAGTGCACCCTGCGTTAGGGCTGTAAAGCCTGCCAGAGGGATGACTTACCTATAGTGCAATCAGTGTTAGTGGACATGGCACCTTTGGTGAGTGCCATGTCAAATCTGCAACTTTTAAAAACACCTTGTCATACACTTGGAATGGCAGTCTGCATGGGGCTGGTGTAATGCCTCTCACAACTGGTGCTGCAGCTCTGGTGGCCCTCTTCAGTACCCATGCCCTAGATGCCAGGGGTACCATTTATCAGGGACTTACAACAGTGGCTGAAGTACCAATACATGGTACAGTTTTGGGGAAAGTGATCTGGGTCTGGGAACATGTTTATCAGCCCAGGGCACTTAAAATTTGAAACCACAAAAGTGAAGGGCTATCATGTCAAAAGAAACACTTTCTCAGAGTTAGCTACTTTAAATGTCTGTGTGACTTAAATGAATCTGCCTGTAGGGAGAGTAGTATTGAAAGTGACACAGTCATTCTATAAGATCTCGAACAGTTAGTAATCTCTGTGAAGGATGTCACTTCAGCCAATAGTAGGTGCTCGAGTAAGAAGGCGCCGAGCCGAGATGGAGTTTCTGTTGATCTCTTTCAGGAAAATCTAATATTCTAAGCCCCCTGACTTGGCGAGCATGCTTCACTGCGTGTGTACCCAAGGCCCCCAACAATCTTGATTAGGGCAATAATTGTCCCAATTTTTAAAAAGAGGGACAGGAGTGACCCCCATTGCTATCGGCCTATATCCCTAATCAATTTGATGGAAAAGGTACTTAGTAGAATATTATTGTACCAACTCAAGACCTGGGCAAATTAAAATAACATCTTATCTCCTGCCTGTATGGATTCAAACAAGGTTTAGCAACAGTTGATCAATGCCTAAACCTCTACTTAATGATGTGTAAATATGTGCTTGCCAAGGAAAGATGTCCTTACTTTGCATATACAGTATAGATTCTAGTGCAGCATTCAACAATGTCATATGGTCAGAATTGTACAATATATTTGCAAGTGAGGCTGTCCATATTGTCCATCTTCATGCTTAGTTGCATAATGATGTCAAGTGCTGCATTAGATTTGGGCTAGATGGGGAGTGCACACCTTATATTAGGATCAGGAAAAGAGTTAGGCAGGGGTATGTGCTGGCACCATTCCTTTTATGTATTCATATTAATGACCTAAATGATCATCTGATGAATGCCAAAGCTGACCCACCTAGGACAGGGCATAACCCATTTCCTGTCATTATGTATGAAGATGACTGCTTCCTTATAGCCAAAATAGGTCTGGTGCTTCAAAAACTCTTAAACACATTTTCAAATGTTCTGTTTGATCTCTGCCTTACAAAAATACATCTAAATCATATGCTATGGTTTGTGAATACCCTAGGAGGACGGCGATCCATTTCAGAGTCAACACAAACCCACTTGGGGATACAATTTGTTCATAAAATCACTTGGAGGTACTTGAGGAGTGTGAGAATAAACCAGCATGAACAAGCCATAGCTTCAATGTTTAAATCTTCAGCAAGGCTAGGGTCCATTCCCCTGAACGCCACCCCCACAATATAGAACACTGGACCCATACCGATTGTCACCTCTGGCACGGTATATAGTGTAACTCCCAATTACAAATCAGCAAAGATAGAGTTCTCTGCAGATTACTCTCTTTCTCTAATCTGTCCTAGCCATACTTGCCCATGAAGAGCTAGAACCTGTTGTGGCTCTCAGTAGGGTCTAGGCCAGAAGCAGCCATGTCACAAGCTGTAATCACTGACTGTGTCAACTTGGACAGGGCTCACAAAATGAATTGGTTAACACACATTAGAGAAGTCCTACACTTGATTAGCAGAAGGGGTCTGTTTAGAAATCTGTCAGCAAATAATCAATCTCATAAAGCCTTGGTGAAAGGCAAACTACAAAAACTGTTGTAGCACGCTGGCCTGGCTTATAGTGGGTACCTGATGGTACTAACACCTTGTGCCAGGTCCAGTTATCCCTTATTAGTAGATTAGTAGTGTTCTAGCAGCTTAGGCCGATAGAGGTAGCTATAGCAGAGCAGCTTAGGCTGAACTAGGAGACATGCAAAGCTCCTACTATACCACTTATATCATATAGCACTGTATCATAAAAATCACAATACTCAGAGTTATTAAAAATAAAGGTACTTTATTTCAGTGACAATGTGTCAGAAATATCTAAAATACACAAAATATAAATACACAAACCAAAATCAGGTAAGTAAACAGTTAGAAAAGTAGTGCAAACACTGTAGAATACAATAGGATGCAATAGGCCTAGGGCCAACACAAACCATATACTAAGAAAGTGGAATGCACTCCACTTAGGGACCCCAGGCCTAGTGTAGTGTGTAGAGGGCCGCTAGGAGTGTAAGAAAACACTAAGGCTGTCCAAGATACCCCACCCCAAGACCCTGAAAAGTAGGAGTAAAGTGACCCTACTTCCCCAGAAACTCTAAAGTCGTGATAGGAGATTCTGCAGGACAGGACAACAATTGACAGCAAAGCACTGAAGACAGATTCCTGGACCTGAGGACCTGTAAAGGAAGGGGACCAAGTCCAAGAGTCACAAAAGTGTCCAGGGGGGCAGGAGCCCACTAAACCCTGGATGAAGGTGCAAAATGACTGCCTCCGGGTGGAAGAAGCTGAAGATTCTGCAACAACTGAAGATGCCAGTAACTTCTCCTTTGCACAGAAAATGTTCCACGGTGTGCTGGAGGATGCAGCGATGTTTCCATGCAGAAAGACTGCAAACAAGCCTTGCTAGCTGCAAAGGTTGTGGTTGAAAAAAATGGGTGCTGCCTGGGCCCAGGAAGGACCAGGAGGTCACCCCTTGGAGGAGGAGACAAAAGGGGTACACAGCAACACAAAGAGCCCATGCAGAAGCAGGCAGCACCCGCAGAAGCACTTGAACAGGTGTTCAAAAAATCTGAGCACAGTGGTCCTCTCAACACTACAAAGGAGGTTCCCACGAAGTCGGTGTTCAACTCAACGAGTTGAGCAATGCAGGATGGAGTGCTGGGGACCTGGGCTATGCTGTGCATGAAGGATTGCTTGCAAAAGTGCACTGAAGCCCTAGCAGCTGCAGATCACACAGTACACAGGATTACTGTCTGGCTTGGGGAGGCAAGGACTTACCTCCACCAAATTTGGACAGATGGACCACTGGACTGTTGGGGTCACCTGGATCCAGCTCCTGTGTTCCAGGGCCCACGCTCATCAAGATGAGATGGGACTCAGAGGACCGGTGATGCAGAAGTTTGGTGCCTGCGTTAGCAGGGGGAAGATTCCGTTGACCCACAGGAGATTTCTTCTTGGCTTCCAATGCAGGGTGAAGGCAGACAGCCCTCAGAGCATGCACCACCAGGAAACAGTCGAGAAAGCCGGCAGGATTAGGTGCTACAATGTTGCTGGTAGTCGTCTTGCTACTTTGTTGTGGTTTTACAGGCGTCCTGGAGCAGTCAGCGGTAGATCCTTGGCAGAAGTCGAAGAGGGAGATGCAGAGGAACTCTGGTGAGCTCTTGCATTTGTTATCTGAAGAGAAACCCACAGGAGAGACCCTAAATAGAACTCAGAGGAGGATGCTCACCTAACCAGGTAAGCACCTATAAGGAGTGGTCTCTGACGTCACCTGCTGGCACTGGCCACTCAGAGGCCTCCATTGTGCCCTCACACCTCTACATTCAAGATGACAGAGGTCTGGGACACACTGGAGGAGCTATGGGCACCACCCCTGGGGTGGTGATGGACAGGGGAGTGGTCAGTCCCCTTTCCTTTGTCCAGTTTCGTGCCAGAGCAGGGGCTGGGGGATCCCTGAACCGGTGTAGACTGGTTATGCAAGGAGGGCACCATCTGTGCCCTTCAAAGCATTTCCAGAGGCTGGGGGAGGCTACTCCTCCCCAGCCCTTAACATCTATTTCCAAAGGAGAGGGTGTAACACCCTCTCTCAGAGGAAATCCTTTGTTCTACCTTCCTGGGACTGGGCTGCCCAGACCCCAGGAGGGCAGAAGCCTGACTGTTTGTTGGCAGCAGCGGTAGCTGCAGTGAAAACCCTAGAGAGCTAGTTTGGCAGTACCCGTGGTCCATGCTGGAGCCCTGGGGATGCATGGGATTGGCATCCCAATACCAGATTTGGCATGGGGGGACAATTCCCTGATCTTAGACATGTTACATGGCCATATTCGGAGTTACCATTGTGAAGCTACATATAGGTATTGACCTATATGTAGTGCACACGTGTAATGGTGTCCCCACGCTCACAAAGTCTGGGGAAATTGCCCAGAACAATGTGGGGGCACCTTGGCTAGTGCCAGGGTGCCCTCACACTTAGTAACTTTGCACCTAACCTTCACCAAGTGAGGGTTAGACATATAGTTGACTTATAAGTTACTTAAGTGCAGTGTAAAATGGCTGTGAAATAACGTGGATGTTATTTCACTCAGGCTGCAGTGGCAGTCCTGTGTAGGAATTGTCTGAGCTCCCTATGGGTGGCAAAACAAATGCTGCAGCCCATAGGCATCTCCTGGGACCCCAATACCCTGGGCACCAAGGTACCATATACTAGGGAAATATAAGGGTGTTCCAGTGTGCCAATCAGAATTGGTCAAAATGGTCACTAGCCTGCAGTGACAATTTTAAAGGCAGAGAGAGCATAAGCACTGAGGCTCTGGTTAGCAAAGCCTCAGTGACACAGTTAGGCACCACACAGGGAACACATTTAGGCCACAAACTATGAGCACTTGGGTCCTGGCTAGCAGGATCCCAGTGAGACAGGCAAAAACAAACTGACACCCAAGTACAAAATGGGGTAACATGCAAGGCAAGATGGTACTTTCCTACAACTGTTAGTAGAAAAGAGGTGAGCGACTGAAATTAAGGAGAAGTCTGTTGAATTATATTTACGATTATGTACCCCCACAGCCCTTGAGCCTTACCTACTTAAAATACTACGTAGTTGAAGGTTTTACCTTATTAGATGTTGGGTGGGATTGGCTCATTATTTAGTATCATATCCCTCAAGGATATACAATAGCAAACATTTACTTCTGTGTCCTTGTAACTCTACTGCTCAGCAGACACAACTCCATGTGTTTCTATATTTGGGAGTGACATAGAGATCAACAATCTTGCATAATGAGACCTTTATTGTGAAGTATACAGGAATGCAAAAAGGCACTAGAGTACGTGCAGCTGCTACAGACTGATATTGTATGCCACACTATATACAAATTTCTTGTCTTAATACATAGATGCAGGAGAAATGCTGGATAGTGAATGTGCATATTTGTATAAATACTTATACCTGAATTTTATCCAGGTGAAACTTTCCACCTCTGCTCACATATTTATATAGCATAAAAGGTCATGGGCTATGTACTGTAATAAGGAGAGACAATGGATTATATTGTTTGTTTTAATGTATTAAGACACTTTGGCCCTCATCACAACATGGGCTGTAAAAAAACACCTACCGCCTTGGTGACGGCGGCCAAAAGACGGTTGCCGCGGCTACCAGCTGTCCGCCATATTATGACCACAGCTGGATTTCTGCCACAAGAAGGGCAGAAATCCGGCTGTGGCCATATTGGTGGATGGCGGTATGGTGGCGCTGCTACCACCAGCAGCGCCACACCTGTAGACCGCCGCCAGCCGTATTATGAGAAATAATACAGCCTGGCAGTGTTCTGCTGGTGGATGCTGCTGGCGGTAGAAGTGCCCCGCCCCGTCTCCTGCCGGAAGACCACCTGGATCCAGGTAAGTCGGGTCACCGACAGGGGAGGAGGATGGGGGTTGTGTTGTGGGTGGGGGGGGTGACTGTATGTGTGTGCGTGATTGCGGGTGTGTGTTGAGTTTTGATTGCGTGTGTGAATGTATGGAAGTGTGAGTGTGTGTATGGTGACAAATTGTAATGTATGTCTGCGTGTATGTTTGGAAGTGTGTGCGGATGTGTGTGTGATTGGATGTATGCATGCATGTATGTATGTGTGAATGAGTGTGTATGCGTTTGTGTGAAGGGGGTGTGGATGTAGGGGTTGGGGGGGTTTGGAGAGGAAGGGGTTGGGGTGAGGGAGTCTATGGAGAGGTGGGGGCCCCCCATCAGTGACGGGGAAGGAATTTCCTGTCACTGATATGGCCTACCGCCATGGTTTTCATGGTATTATGAATGCCACGAAAACCATGGCGGTAGGCGGGGTCATAATCTCGCATGCGGCGCAATGGCTGGTTATCTCCAGCCCAGAAGCTGCTACCTACATGGCGGTCACAGTGGTACTTTGGCGGGTTAGCTCCAGCCAACCCGCCAATGTTGTAATGTGGCAGTAAGTACAGCCAGCCTGTTGGTGGTACTCCCACCGCATTATCGCCGACCGCCGGGGTCAAAATTACCCCCATTATGTACTTTTTGTAGATATTATTTACCTGATGAGTTTTTATACTGTTTTATTATTTTAACATATTTTTTTTATATACGTGCTTTTATGGTTTAATTTAAACCAAATAAAGCTTTTTGAATCAAATTGATGTCTACATTGTTTCTACAAAGAACTGCAAAATACTTTATAGTAATGCTGCAACAATGCAATGCGGATGATTCCAAATTGGAAACTCAAATTGAACATTTCAAAGCTGGACAAATATCACTTTCAGGGAGAACGTTTTCTACTTTGGCTATTATCTTTCATGAAGGAGTTGATACAACTTTTGGACACTACACTCTCTGTTTAAGGAGCGAAACTGTATGGACAGAAAGCAATTACATCAACCTAAAAAAAAAAAAAAACTTCCATTCAAACTACTAACTCATATCATTTCTTTCTTCAATGGAAGCTCTAAGGAATGAGGCACTCATTTCGACCTCAGTGGTCTTTTGGAAAGACCGCCGAGGTACCGCCGTGCTGAAGACCGCCAGTGCAGGCGGTTTTCCACGCAGCGTATTATGACTGATGGCAGCCCTCTGTCCTTTTTTGGACGGAGAGCCGCCAGCAGCCATACTGGCGGTCAGCGGGGAAGTGGAGGCTGCTCCACCGCCACATCATCAGAACACTGCCCACCAAATCACGTCCCATGATTGAGTGTGGCGGTGTTCTGGTGATGGGGTGCTGGCGGCGCGGCAGCCCCCATGGATCCCGTCCCCTCCCGGAGGATCACCGGACCAGGTAAGGTGATCGTCCCTTAGGGGTGGGGGGGTGTTGTGTGTTGTGTGTGTGCATGGGGGTGTGAGTGTGTAGAGGGGGTGTGTGAGTGCGTGTATGCATTCGGGGGTGTTGTGTGTTTGAAAATGTGTGCGTATCTGTCTATGTTTGTCTGTGAGTATGGGTGCGTCTATGTCTGTATGTATGTGTGCGTGTATGATTGTGTGTGTCTGTTGGAATGTTTGTTAGTATGTGTGCGGGTATGTGTGGTGGTGGTGTCTGTGTGCGAGAAGGGGATGTGTGTCGATGTGGGGGGGTGGGGAGGGGGGTACTACCACCTTTGGGGGGTGTGGAGGGGAGGACTGGGGGGTGGAGAAGGGGGGTGACGGAGACCCCTATCAGTGCCAGGGAAGGGATTCCCTGGCACTGATAGTGCCTACCGCCATGGATTTTGTGGCAGTACAAAACCCCACAAAATCCATGGCGGTATGCAGGGTCGTGATACCGCCAGCGGTGTAGTGACAGAAGCTGGTCTGGAGACCGAATTCTCCAGCCCAGCGGTTGTTACCACCCTGGCGGTCGGAGTGGAGAAATGGTGGTTCAGCATGGCGGTCACCGCCATGCTTGTAATGCCATTTTTTTCTCTGCCTGTTGGCGGTATTACCGCCATTTTGCCACCGACTTCCAGGGTTGTAATCAGGGCCATAGTCTGATTAAAAAAGTGGTGTACTGTGTTTCTTCTATGTGGTTCATTTCTCTTTTAGACATTATTTTGCCTATTAAGGGAAATATTTGTAAAAGAACATCTTCAAAAATCAAGAGTCCTTTTGATGGACCAGAAAGGAGTTAATATAATAATTCAATTCAATTCTCTCTAATTAAAGTATGAAACTGGATGGATATACTCCAATACAGCAGCTTTAAGGTGAAACCAAAAAATGCCTTTAAAACTAAAAAATCATCCACTTTTGTTTCTCCAACCAAACGTCTCTGTTCTAATTGTAGAACAAAACTGTGTGATTTTGTTTAGAGGGATCATCAGTAATTTAGACGTCCTTTGGCGTACTAGGGATAATGTTTTCAAAAAAGCCTCTAAAATTCAAGCGCACTTTACATTTATTTCTGATATTGTTTATTGTGAACAAGTATATAATCTGAGAACAGTAACAAAGTGAAAATGATATTTGCACTTCCTAGTAATACAGTCTTAGATTATAAGAAATGACTATTCTTTTGCTCGTGTTACTCAGAAGATTAAATACTAACATATCTTTCTCTTCTTTTTATTTTTCAATAATGGCTACAGTTGAACAAGCTCACATATCTAAAAACACTTCTTGAACCACAGGCATATTGCTTAGAGATATCCATGGAGAGTGTTTTTAAACATAAACTGATCTTGCCATACCTTTCCATTAGTTTCTTCTGCCTGTTTCCTACTTATCCCCTTCACTGCCAGGCCTTTTCCTTTTCAGGTGCAAAGCCTTTTTTTTCCCTATTTGGGGTAGTTGACGCTTAGCCTCTCATAATGCTATGTCCACATAAGCTAACCTGGACAAATGTGTGTCCTTTTTTTCTAACATCCTTGGGATTCTAGAGGTACCCAGAATTGTGGGTTCCCCTGAAGGAGACCAAGAAATTTGCCAAAATACAGCTAAAGTTATTTTTTTTAAATGGGAAAAAAGTGCTGCAGAATAAAACATGCAGTTTCTTCCCCTGAAAATGGCACCAGCAAAGGATTTGCAGTGCTAAAATCACCATCCTTCCAGCTTTCAAGAACAGGCAGACTTGAATCAGAAGACCACATTTTTCAACACAATTTTGGAATTTTTTGTGCTTTCAGCCTCCTTCCAGTTTGTGACAGAAATGGGTGTGAAACCAATTGTGGATCCTGGACAGCTAAACATTTCTGAAAAGAAGACAAAAATTATGAATTCAGAAAGGAATCATTTGTGTAGATCGTTCAAGGTTCTCCTACAGAAAGTAACAGGACACTTAAGGTAACAGCTAAAACAAAACAAATATTGAAATTGAGGTGAAAAAATAGACTTTTCTTTTTTTTTTATCTGTCCTCATAGAGGCCAACCTATCTACGCGAGGGTCATCAACCTGTGCCCTACAAGGGTGATCTAGTCTGTTCGGTCAACCCAAGCGGCCGCATCTTTTCACCTCTCACGGTCATGATCTATTCTCTAGGCCGTGCTAGTCCAGCCATTGCATCTAGACCAACCGAGACTGTAGAAATTAACTTCCCAAAAACCAGGGGGGGGGCAATAATCATTGGACTATATGCAGAAAGTATAACCGTTTGGCTGAAAATTTTCCCAGATGGCCCAACATTCTTCTCTGTTACCCATCGGACCAATGCGCTCCAAACAGCAAAAATAATTTATAGATGACAACCAGTCAGATGCATTTAGGGGGTGAAGACGAAATCCACCTAAAACATATTTGTCTTCTGGCTAGCAATATCAATAAGAACATCAAGGCCCATATTTATACTTTTTTTGCGCCGCATTTGCGCCGTTTTTTGACGCAAAAACGGCGCAAACATACAAAATACAATTGTATTTTGCAAGTTTGCACCGTTTTTGTGTCAAAAAATGATGCAAATGCGGTGCTAAAAAAGTATAAATATGGGCCCAAGTGCTTATAAGGTCTAGGAAGCTTTGAGTCCCAAATAGAGCTAGGGGATACCCCAAAAAACACTAAAGAAAGAGTTACTTGCACCTCATAATCTGTTTAAGTAAACTGTCGACCGTAGCCCAAAAAACACTAAGATTAGGGCAGCTCCAAAACATATGTATGTCATTCGCAATGGGCTCACCACAAACGTGGGCACTTTCTTTTTGACTTCCCTAGAACTGATAACTTCTGGGGTGACCAATAGACCATGTACTAAGTAAACAAATGATTATTTTTCAAGGAGGCTGATCTGGTTGCCGACCAGAGCGTAGAACATGAAGATTTCCAAGTATGTAGCAAATCTAAAGCTGATAAAACCACTCCCCATTTCTTCTCAGGCAGGGGAAACACTAAATCTGAAGCATCAAGTAACGCCTGATACCAAACAGAAATTTCTTTATGAACCAGAGCCAGAGATAATTTCTCCTCCCAAGAATTATTTGCCTCCCCCTTCTCTTGAAGGGTACCCACCCAACTTGCTAACTGAAAGCATATAAACTTTGAAACCTTATATTCTGTTAACTCCTCAAGACATGACCAGGACACCAACCTGAAATCCTCCAAAATTGTGAGAGACAGCTTTTCTAAGAGACATTCAGGAGTCCCAAGGACTGTTGTAGTGAATACCTAATGCTTGTCGAACCAGCCATCACACTCTAGCGACATCCTTAAGAATCTTCAAACAAATCTTTTTAAAGAATTTAGGATGACCAAACTTATACAAGAAGAAAACCTGCCAGCCTCTAAGAATTCTTGAGTCATTGTACCCCAAAAGGGCATATATTCAGACCTGTCCCGTAACAAGATCCGAACATTCTTCAAATGGAAAGCCAAGTAGTTTTTATAGAAGTCTGGAGCTGCAGTCCCACCTTTTCCTTTAGGCCTGCATAATTTTTGCCAAGTGATCCTAACCCCCCTGGATGACAACACAAATGAGGTTAATTCCGCCTGCATCTTTTTGAACCAACACTTCTTAAATTCCAGGGGGATAGCATTGAACAAGAAAGTAAACTTAGGGAGAATAATCATTTTACAAATATTAACTCTTCCTATAAAGGACAGAGGAAGACCTGCCCACGTTTTAAGCAATTTACGAGTCTCCATACAAACCTTATCAAAATTGATCCTAGCTAATTCGTTAAGGCAAGGGATGACTTGAATCCCCAGGTATCTAATCTGTTGCTTAACAAGAGGGTTATCGTAGGTAGTATTCCAACACCTAATTTAAGTTTTTTCCAGATTCACAGAATAGCCCGACACCCCAACGAAGTCCTCTAAACATGGTATAATTCTGGAGAAAACATGTGTCAGATCACCAGTGTAAATCATAAGATTGTCGGCGTATAGGGCGACCTTCTTTTCCCAACCCAAACATTGAAAGCAAATGATCTCACTATCTGCCCTATTTGTTGCAGCTAAGGGCTCGATATATAAATCAAAAAGAAGGGGGGACAGTGGGCAGCCCTGACGCGTCCCGGAAATTCTATCATTAACCAAGATACTGGCGGTCGGGTCTTTATAGATAGCCTGAATTGCCCCAATGAATTTTGAGCCCAACTTAAAACCCTCCATAACACATTGTAAAAAACACCAGTTCACCCAGTCAAAAGCTTTGGCAGCGTCAAAGGTGAGAACCGTTAAGTGAACCTTTTCTGAAGCCGCCAGATCCACCGCACCTAATAAGTTGTGCGTTAACTTGTACAGTTGTCTACCTCTAACACACCCCTTCTCGTCCACATGAATCAATCTGCTAATCAAATCCTGGAGCCTTTTGGACAAGATATAAGTATTTAGTTTATAATCTGAATTCAACAGAGATATAAGACTTATAACAGCCTCATCCCAAGATGTAGGCATATCAACACCTTCTTGTAGAAGGATAATAAACAGTTCCGCTAGAGTTGGCATCTGTGCATCACAGAGAATACCAAAGAACTCATTAGGCAGGCCATCAGGGCCTGGGGCCTTCCCCTTCTTTAGATTCTGAATTGCTGCCTTCACCTCCCCTGAATCTATCTCCCTAGCCAATTGTATCTGATCAGTTTCAGTTAACTGGAGGAGATGAAGCCCCCCCAAATAGCCGCTTGCCGACATTTCAGAAAAGCACAAATCTTCAGTATAAAGGTTCTGAAAAAAAGCTACAAAGGCCTCCTCTATCTAAGTTACGGCTGTACATAAAACTCCAGTGGTCTCTAATCTAATTGAAGAAATAAAGCTCTTAGAACAATCTGATTTCGTTTTCCAAGCTAGAAGATGACCACAATCTCCCCCGTATTCATAATCGGCATACCTACTGCTATCCCACATCCTTCTATTTTTTCTCTCAAGAAATAACCCAAGCTCAGTTCTAGCCGATTCTAATTGAAGATTCAAATAACCTGACTGACTCTTGTCACCTAAGTGAATATTAAAAATAGCCTCCTGCAGGGAGGCCACCTGGGACTCAAGTTACTTTAGCTGATTTGTTTCCTCCCTATATCTAAAGGTGGCCAAACCCACAAGCGTCCCACAATTTTTGCATTGTGGTCGATCCATAATTAAATAAAAAAACATCTTTAGTGTCCCACCTCAAGCCGTCCACAATCAGCTCATCCAAAAAGAGAGTGCGATTAGCTGTCCACCTGGGGGTAGGTGGCTGAATATTAAGGGAAATCGACAATTTTACAGCTGATTGATCCGAAAGATTGGCCAGAGCGTGACTAACAGATCTCACCATATCCCTTAAATTATGCTGTATTAGGATCCTGGAACGATGAACATACTTTTTGTTGTTGAATGTGAACCTTGGACCTTCCCCGCCCTTCTGATGCCAAACGTCTATCAAACCAAGGTCTATCATTCCTTGTTTTATTCACAACCAAGTTTTAGGAGAATTCACAGTCGGTCTTGACATTGACTCATCTAACATTGGGTCCAATAAAACATTAAAATCTCCGCATACTACAATTGGGTGCTTGGCGACCAATAAATGACTATAAAGATTTTGAAAAGGTGAAGGGTCGTCCACATTAGGCCCGTAATACCCAGTAATCGTAAACCAAACGCCGTACAGTCCCACCTCTACAATTAACCACCTACCCATGGGGTCCCTTATGACATTTGCTATCTTCACCCTTACCAACTTCTTGATGAGCATTGCCACTCCCTTCACAGTGCATGATTGGTTAGTGCAAGCATTAAAGCCCACCCAATTCAGGTGTTGAAGACTCTCGTTCCATTCTGACTCTAATAAATGGGTTTCCTGTAAGATAATCACCTCCTCATCTGTCCCTTTTAAGAACTCAAAAATTCTCCTCCTCCTCCGTGGAACCCCTAAACCGTTAACATTCCACGAAAGAAACTTCATCAAAACCCAATTTTGACAAGCCATTGTTCATAGGAACAAAGTTACCAAGAGAAGACCAGGAGCTAGGCAAATCATCAAGACCCCTGAATCGACCACACACCACATTACTGAGGACATTTATACAGATATGAATATTTTCCAATTTTCTTCCCAATGCTCCCCGAGTGGAAAAAAAAACACCAACCAATATCCAAAGTGATCCCCATACCACCGCCACCTGTGGGAACCCTCCTTAGCCTTGTAACGGGGTGACTGTTACCATCCATATATGCTCAGTTTCCGGTCCACATAATCTTTAAGAATGCCGGGAACCTCATCTGCACCGTGGCACCAAAGGATCTGAGTTCCTGCATGGGCTTTCCCAGTTCCCACTGCCTATCTAGAGTCACTTTGGAGACGTCCAAGCGTATCCGAAAGGACCAATCGCCCATTGAAAAACTACCCGCCTTAAGAGCTTGAGATAGAATCTTCTCTTTTACAGAGTAAGTACCAAAATTATTAAGTATTTTCCTGGGTGTCTTCCTATCGGATTTCCCTCTGAAGGGATCTCAGTGAATTCTCTGGATGTCATCTTCCAACCTTAGCTGAGCCGTAGATGGTTAAAATTTCTTAAACAGCATATTACATAACCTTTACTATCGTCACCTTCCACTCCTTCAGGGACACTCAATAACCTGATATTATTCCTCCGCAAATAATTTTTCAGAGATTCCAGCTTCTCCTGAAACACTTTGGGGGTCATTCTGACTCCCGCGGGCGGCCGAAGCCGCCCTCCTGGCGGGAACCGCCAGAAGACCGGACCGCGGCGGTCATTCTGACTTTCCCGCTGGGCCGGCAGGCGCCGCCAGAAGGCCGCCCGCCGGCCCAGCGGGAAAGCCCCTTCAACAATGAAGCTGGCTCTGAATGGAGCCGGCGGAGTTGAAGGGGTGCGACGGGTGCATTGGCACCCGTCGCGATTTTCAGTGTCTGCAAAGACACTAAAAATCTTTATGGGGCCCTGTTAGGGGGCCTCTGCACTGCCCATGCCCATGCCCATGCCCACGACACCCGTTCCCACCATCCTGTTACTGGCAGTAAGAACCGACAGGAACAGGATGGCGGGAAGGGGGTCGGAATCCCCATGGCGGCGCTGCTTGCAGCGCCGCCATGGAGGATTCCTATGGCCAGGGGAAAACCGCTGGTTTCCCTTTTCTGACCGCGGCTTTACCGCCACGGTCAGAATTGGCCAGGAAGCACCGCCAGCCTGTTGGCGGTGCTTCCGCGGTCTTTGGCCCTGGCGGTCCATGACCGCCAGGGTCAGAATGACCCCCTTTGTCATTACGTGTCAACTGGGAGATATCCTGAGACTTAGACAATACTCGTGCCTCCTGCTCTGAGACTGCCGTCTCCACTTGCTCATTCTCTCAGCTAGCACATTTAATTTACTTTCTAATGCTGCACAAGATTCTCTGATTTTTAATTGGTTGTGTTCAGAAACATCAAATTTACCTCTGATCTCATCTGATAGAGAAATCAAGAGGTTCTGTACTGCAGAGTCATGTGAGAGTGTGACCGTCTCTGACACCTTCATCAATATAGGATCCAGCACACCACCACACTTAACAGATTGGGCTTGCGCGACCTCTTTCTCGCTATCCTGCCTCCCAGTAACTTGGTTCCCAAGGGAGGAGGCCGGGAAGAGGAGAAACTTCTCAGGGGTCTGTGAAGATTGCATCTCCGGGCTCCGTGTAAATCTTTTCAGAAAGGGAGTAAGAGGAGATACCACCCTGCACTCTTCTATTGAGTGAACTTGAGAGAGGGAGACTTTACTGCGGTTACAGTTGGAACCTGCTTTATTACTATGCATCTTTCTTGTTTTGATGTCAGGCTGCAAGGGTGCAGAGACACTCCCTTTTTTAATATGTGTTGTCCCTTCCCTTGGCCTCTCTTACTGCAGATGCCCCCCTTGCCTGGTGCAGTGAAATTCCCAGAAACCACCCTTAGGGGGACCTCTCTACCCTCACCTGTGCTTTGCTGCTGCTGTTTAAGTACCAGCGAGGGACCTCTACTAGTTGTCAGGGCCCTCAACTTAACTGGCATCATAAAAACCTTATCTCCTACCGTAATTGCAAAAATACGATTTGCTGTGGGCCTGGGGTTCCTTCCACTCCTCCCTCCGAGAGTCGCAGGAAGCGGCTGTAGTGCGCGGCCCCCCGAAGACAGTAGAGAGTGAGGCAGCGCCTCCCCCGATGAACGCCACAAGCAGCTTCTGCCCACGGTTCAACGCTTGAGATGCTAAGCCTCGGCATCTCGATCCAACAATCCGTCTCCGCGCCCCACCCTGCCTCTCTCAGGGGGCTGACACCTGGAAAGAGGCTCATCAAGCACCAGTGCCTCTGAGCAACGTTCAGGCTCTGCACAGGCGCGTCAATCCCCGCACCCCGATTGGAAATGAGTGAGCTCCCGACCGTGGAACTCACGCGGCCGCCATGTTCCCCGCAGACCAAAAAAAGAGACATTTTTATCCACGTGTTGTTCTATACGTTTTTCCAAATATGACAGAAAAAAAAAGAAAAGCGACTTTTCTGTCCACGTTTTGTTGATTTTTAAAAACAACATACCGTTATGTCTGCTGGACTGTTCTGGTTGAGGGGATAAATAGGGCTTGAAGGTTCATCAAGAGCCCTAGGTACCCAGAGCCATTAAATTAGCTGCACCTTGCAATGGGTTTTTATTGTATACTTGGTATACAGCAATTCATTTGGTGAAATATGAAGAGTGAAAAATAGGTATCAAGGAAACCTTTGTATTTACAAAATGGGCACATGAAAAGGTGTTGCGGAGCATTGGTTATTTGCACATCTATGAATTCTGGGGTCCCAATATTAGCATGTGAATTACAGGGCATTTCTCAAATAGACTTCTTTTAACACAGTGTCCCACAGTTGGAAGGAAAAAATGTAGAGAACAACAAGGGCCAATAACACTTGTTCTTCTATTCTATGTTCCCCCAAGTCTTCCAGTAAAAATAGTACCTCACTTGTGTGGTTAGGCCTAGAGCTCGCGACAGGAAACAGAACATGGACACATCACATTTTTACATAGAAATCTGACGTGTTTTTTTGGAAAAGTGCCTAGCTGCGGATTATGGCCTCTAGCTCAGCCGGAAGCTGGGGAAACCTAAAAAAGCTGTGCATTTGTGAAAACTAGACACCTAGGGGAATCCAGGATGGGGTGACTTGTGGGGCTCTCACTGGGTTATGTTAACCAGAATCCTGTGCAAGTCTCACAGTTTGGCAAAAAAAACCTTTTTCCACATATTTTGGTGCTGCAAGCTTCTGGAATCTGAGAGTAGCCCAAACTTCCTTCTATCCAGCATTCCCCCAAGTCTCCCAATACAAATGGTACCTCTCTTGTGTGGGTAGGCCTAGTGCCCACAACAGGAAATGCCCCAAAACACAACATGGACACATCAATTGTTTTTTGCAAAGTGCCTAGCTGTGGATTTTGGCCTCCAGCTCAGGAAGGCCTAGCAAACCTGGACATTTATGAAAACTAGACACCTAGGGGAATCCAGGATGGGGTGACTTGTGGGGCTTTCAGCAGGTTCTGTTACCCAGAATCCTTTGCAATACTCAAAATTTGGTAAACAAAAATATTTTTTTCTCACATTTAGGTGCTGCAAAGTTTTGAAATCAGAGGGGAGCCACAATCATCCTTTTACCCAGCATTCCCCCACATCTCCCCATAAAAATGGTACCTCATTCTGTGGGTAGGCCTAGTGCCCGACACACAAAGGAAGTGCCCCAAAACGCTACGTGGACACATAAAAATTATCTATTACAAAACTACATGTTTTTGCAGGGAAGGCACCTACCATCCCAGACATTTCTGAAAATTAGACACCCAAGTGAGTCCAGGGAGGTGTGACTTTCGTAGATCCCACAGTGTTTTCTTGCCCAGAATCCTCAGCAAATCTCAAATTTAGCTACAAAATCATATTTCCCCCACATTTCTGCTTGGGATCACCACACCAGCACAAATTACCTACCACCCAACATTCCCCTCAGTCTCCAGATAAGAATGATACCTCACTTGTGTAGGTGGGCCAAGTGGCTGTGACAGGGAAGAGCCAAAAACTTGTTGAAATTGAGGAGAAACCAAAGCGGGTCCAAAAGGGCAGTTTGAAAAAAAATGTTTTTAGGCTGACAAGTGGGGCAGACTTTTTATCGGTATAGATGCGACAATGCTAGGTGGTAGGAGTTTTGTGCATTCCTGCAGATTCCGGAAGGTTCCATCACAAAAATATGGGGCATATGTGTAATTTCAAGCAAAGTTGGAGATTTGCAGGGAGTTGTGGGTAAGAAAATGGTGCGGGGTGCATGCAAAGCACACAACTCTGGACTCACCCACATGTTTAGTTTTCAGATGTGTTTAGGTCTTGTAGATTTTTCTAGATGGCAGCGTCCCAAAGTCCAAAAAGAGCAGCCCTCACCATTCCAAGTGGGAGTTAGCCAAGCTCTCATGGCCCAAATGTAAAATCAAAACCCAAAATAATCAAATGTCCTCTTGCATGCCATTGGGCTAAGTTATTTTAGTGGCGGGGGAGAGCTGAAAGAGTGTTACTCCCTTCAGTTAGGGGAGGGGGCATAACCATTCCCATATTGGTTGGTAGCCACCACCCCACTATTTTTTTTTTTTTTTAATTCTCTGGCATCCAGTTGCACAGAAAAAAAAAATCCCTGGTGTCTAGTGGTTTCTGTCTCCCTTGGGGGTAGATTGGTCCAGGGAAAATAGGCCGATCTGCCCAAGGGGGCAGAATTTGCCTAAAATAAAGCCCCCCCCCCCCAGGGGAGCGACCCTCCACCTGTAAAAAAAAAAAGATCACTGGTATCTAGTGGATTCAGCCCCTTGGAGGCAGATCAGCCTAATTAAAATAGACCAATCTGCCCCCAAGGGGGGCAGAAATAGCTTAAAATAAATGTGCCCCCCAGGCGAGCGAACCTTGCCTAAGGGGTCGCTCCCCTTCTGTAAAAAAAAGAAAAATGATCCCTGGTGCCTATAGGTTTCTGCCCCCCTTGGTGGCAGATGGGCCTAATTAACACAGGCTGATCTGCCCCCAAGGGGGACAGAAATGGCCTAAAAATATATTTGGCCTCCTGAGGAGCGACCCTTGCCTAAGGGGTCACTCCCCTCATGTCAATAACTAAAGAAAAACCTTCCTGGTGTCTAGTGTGCATTCCTGCAGCACGATCGCTATGTGATCGTGCTGCAGGAATGCTCAGAGATGCATGAAAAAGAAAGGAAAAGCCTTTACCAAGGAGAGACTAATCAGTTTCTCTTTGGATCGCAATGGAGACGACCTCTGATGAGATCAGCGAGCAATCGCGTGCTGATGTCATCAAACTTCACTGGGGGGTCGGAGATGGAAGGGGAAGCAATTCCCCTTCCATTTCTGCCCAGGGGAGGAGGGAGGGAGGCCCACAGGGGAAGCACTTGGGCTCCCCCTAAAGGCCAGATGAAGGACGTAATGGTTACTTCCTCGCACTTGAACGATGAGACCGAGGACGTAACCGTTACATCCCAGGCACCAAAGGGGTTAAACTTTCAGTGTGATACAACTGATTTTGAGGCAGTCACACAACAATTTACTCAATCATTCAAGCTCATGTTTATGTAGACACTCACACAACCAACAACTTACCCATGCAGCCTCTCAGAGAAACAGTCACCCAGGAATCGAGCCAATCACATACCTGATCTTTCACTCATATAGTAGATTATACCCCCACTCATTCACTGAATGAGCCACTGATATACCCATTCACTCACTCATAATTGACTCACATACCCTGTCAGTCACTGGTACAGCCCCTCAGAACGCCACTAACTCCCATTTACACTCACTGTCACACCCACTCCCTCACCCATACATTTACTCACACACCCTCTGACTAAGCTATACAACCACTTACACAGCCACTAACTCACCCATACAGCCACTCAGACTAACACTCACTCACCCATACAGTCATTCACGCAAGTAGTCAATAACCCATAGAGTCATTCACACAGGCACTCACTCACCCATACAGGCACTCACTCAATGATTCTCACACCCAATAGCCACTCACACAACCATTCATTGACCCATACAGCCACTCACATAACCATTCACTAACCCATACAGCCACTCACGCAACCTCTCACTCTCCCATGTAGTCACTCACACTAGCACTCACTCACCCATACAGCCACTCAGACTAGTGCTCACTTACCCATAGAGCCAGTCAACCAGGCACTCAGTTTCGCATAGAGTCATGCACACAACTATTCACTCACCCCTGCAGCCACTCACACAACCACACACTCTCCTATACAGCCCCTCACACAGCCACTCACTCAACCAAACACCTATTCACACAGGCACTAACTCACCCATACCTGCCACTCATGCCCTCTCCTCTCACTGACTCACACAAAACACAGTCACTCACTCACTCATGTAGCCATTCATACACCCACTCACACACCCATGCAATTCTCATACACCATCTCACTCTCCCACACAACCCCTTATGTAGTCACTAATTTACCCATATGGCAACTCACACTAGTACTCACTCACCCTACAGCCACTTACACTAGCACTCACTCATCCATAGATCAATTCACACAAGCACTCGCTCTCCCATACAGGCACCCACCCAACCATTCCCTCACCCATACAGCTACTCACACAACCATTTACTAACCAATACAGCTGCTCACTCAACCATTTACTACCCCATACAGCTGCTCACACAACCACTTACTCTCACAGGCAGAGAGACCCAGCACAGCACAGCACCAGGGAGGCACACAGGAGAGTCAGCCAGGACCAGGTGAACACAATGGCCACTGATGGAAATGGCAAGGATGCATAAGGGAGAAAAAGAAAACTGAAATTCAGTGAGCAGGAATTGTAGGTGCTCACAGAAGAGGTGGTCACAAACTATGACCAGATATTTGGCAAACAATCACTACATTTCCCAGAAAGTGAGAAAAGAAAATTGTGGACTGACATCCAGACCAAAGTCAGCGCGGTGGGTGTTGTGCAGCATACATTTGAGGAGATACGCAACTGCGGGTACGACTTACGATCACATGCCAAGGAGAGAATAGCAAGCAGGCTGAAAAAAGCAAGGAGCACTGGTGGTGGGCCATCCATCCAGACACCATCCACCCCTTGGAAGACATGGTAGACTCAACACTGCTGCCTGAAGCAGTAGGTGATGTCACTGACAGATACCTCAGGCCCACCAGGCACCAGCAAAGGTAAGGGCAGTAATGATTTGAATCACCATATGTGCATGTACAACTGTCACTTAGAAAATTACAATGACACCATGTACTGTGAGAAATAGACCATGCCACATTTTCCATTCAACACCAAAATGCCTTATGGGAGTGAAAGTCCATACCCCAAAAGTATATCTCCTACATAAATAGCAGTATTGTGTATAACCAAACAGAGGGACAACACAACAGACAATGAGAAACAATATGCCAGGGGAAATGTGTAATAAAAAAAGTAACTGAAAGGACACATGCAAAAAGAGCATCATGAATGCATGTTGTGCATTGTTGTTGCAGATGTCCAGGCCCTGATGCAGCAGAAACAGGAACAGGCGGAATGACGAAAGTCAGTCACAGTCTGATTCCAATATCATTGAGTCCATCATACCAGCACCACCCAGACACAGGGCAAGAGTGGAACCCCACTCTGAGTTTACTTATAGGAAGATGTATCCACACCACCTTTAGATGGTAGATGCACCCACAGAGAGCAGTCCCTGTTCCGGTCTCAGTTTACTCCCCTCAGGAGGCATTGTGAAGAAGGCAGACAGAGCACAGAGGAAGGTGAGGGCCTATCTCTGCTCAGTGGTCTTGAGGCATCCAGGTTGAAAGTGCAGCACCTACAATGTAAACACATGAAATCAATGCACAGGGAGTTGGTGTCTCTCAATCACAACATGTGCAAGCTGCATGAAGGACAGCAAGATACAGTAGAATACCTAAGGGAGATGACAAATGCTATAAAGGAACTCTGCACTGTAATGCAGCAGGAGCATGTCAACCACCGTAGGCGCCATCACCAATTGATAGGAAAGTTGGATGGGTGCAGTGGAAATGGCACATTGCAGTCAGGACATTGCACGAGGATTGGTGCAAGTGACCAATGTATTGACGACAATGCAGACAGCTCGGAGTGCTGCAAACAGTGAACTGGGAGGTGGGGATAGTGAGCAGCTCTCTATCCTCAGCAATGTCACAGCCCTTGTGATAGATCCTAGTACAGTTCCTTTTCACAGTACTGTCTCAGAACCCCCAACAAGAGGTGCCACTGAGCCCACTGAGCATTTAAGTGGAGTGTGTGGACGTAAAAAGTAATGTGGAAAAGTTCATGGTTTTGCATATTTTGTAGCAATGCATTGAAACTATGATGTCAATAGTATGACACTGTAATTGGTAACTGATTGTGTCTTTGGAATACCTATGTCCTATTCAAATATATTTGTCCTGAAGTTAAGGCAAACCTGTAGCAAAAATGAAAAAAAGAAGTGGTGTTGTCATTATTTACATCAGAATAGTTGCACGTAATCTAAGCACGTCTTTGCCTGCCCTCTGCAGCTCTGGTTCTGTCTGCTGGGTGAAGGGGTGGCAAGGAGTCGTCATCCTCATTGGAGTCCATCTCTGTGGGTTCCACTGGTATGCCTCTTATTGTTGCAATGTTGTGCAATACTGCACATGTGGCCACGATCTTGTAGGCGGTTATTGGAGTGTGCCCCCACTTTTATGCAGGCACCGGAAGCAACTCTTCAGCAGGCCAAAGGTCCTTTCAATGACACTTCATGTCCTCCTATCTTCCGCATTGTATCTGCATTGTATCTCCACTCACTTGGCGTGGTAGGATTGAGGTACGGTGTCAGGATGAAGGACCGCACTGCATATGTACTGTCTCCTAGAGTGACAGGAGTGTCATGTTAGTTATTGTGACATCACTTATACTTTATGCAGTATTGTTCTGTGTTGCATTACTAAGTAGGTATCCTTCACCATACTCCCAGCAAGAAGTCTTATGTGAAGTCCACTGTGCCTGAAGATGTAGGAATCACGTGTACTACCAGGGTATCTGGCCACTAGATCAGTTATGATGTAGGAGGCATTACATTTGACCCTTGTAGATGTTCCTAGAATGGCTATTTTTTCAATTCCAATAAATATACTCTGTTGCACCTGGTGGATTGATTGCTACATGTCTCCCATCGATGCAGCCAATGACATGTGGAAATTGGTCTACCTGGTAGAATGTATATTTAGCTGCAAATCCTGTGGGTGTTGTGGAATTTTATTTACATATTAAGTATTGTCAACATAGCATTAGGAATGAATTAAAGAAGTGCGAGGGCGCACTTTGTGACACACCTCCAGCTGCTGTTATGACCCCATGATATCTTCCTGAGACTAAGGGGTGCAGGGAACATAATACCTGCACATGAGTGGGTATGGCATTGGTTCTGTGTGTGTGTGTCAGTGCAGTAGGGGTTGTAAATCTGCTATTAAGTCAAGTATCATGGCAGAGTTCAACTTGTACTTGTCATATATCTCCTCCTCTGTCTGATCAAAGAGAGTAATGCGCACTCTGAAAATATACTCCTTTCTCCTCCCCCTTCTCCTCAAACCTGCCAGAATCCTCATCGTCCTCGCCATGACGTAGAGTGCAGCAGTTGTTGAAAAGGGCTGATGCACTTTGGGCCTCTTTGTATAGGTTGCACCTGATTACCATCTGATTTCATTTAGTGGTAAATTGCACATGGAAAATCACCATTTTGCTTCTAATCGCAAGTGGTGACTGCTTGATACATTGAATTTGCAATTCCCTATTTGCGAATCGCAAATTGCAATTTGCAAAATTTAGTTGCATTTTTAGGGAATTGCTATTTTAGCGATTCCTTAAAAATACACTGCGAAAGCCTTTCATACATCGTAGAAGGTTATTTTGCATTTGCAAATGGTGGAAAATTTGCGATTTGCACTGTTTGCCAATGAAGAATAGCTTGATACATCTGGCCCTAACTCTCCCATACAGACACTCACACAACCATTCATTCACCCATACAGCTGCTCACTCAACCACTCCCTCTCCCATACAGCCACTCACTCGACAAAACAGCCATTCACATAGTCATTCTTTTATACAGCCATTCTCACACTCACTCACAAATGCAGTTCTCACACACCCTCTCACTCACCCACACAACCGCTTACGCAGCCACTAACTCACCCTTACAGCCACTCACATAGGCACTCACTTACCCATACAGCTACTCACACACCCACCCCCATTCACTGCCCATGCACTCACTCACCCATACACCACTCATGCACTCACTCACTCACCCATACAGCCACTGACACTATCATTCACTCACCCATACTCCACTCATGCACCCTGTGAGAAATTACCTCTTTTGACATGGTTAGTCCCCCACGTTTTGCCTGGAACATGATGTGATTTCAAACTATAAGTCTACTGTACCCCTGCTTAACAGGTTCCAGGGCTAGATCTCTTTCTCCAAAACTGTACTGTAATTGGCACTTCAGCCACTCTTGTAAATCCCTAGTAAATGGCACCTCTGGTACCTCAGGCATGAGTACTGATGAGTGCCCCCCCCCAGAGTTCAGCAACAATTGTGCCACTCTGAGAGGCCTGACATTAGCCTCATGCAAAATGCCATTGCAAGTTGCATGACAAGGTGTCCAAGAAAATTGCAAACTCATCACGGCACTCACCCTGGGTGGCAGATCCATTAACACTGGATGGAATATCGATATCACCCCTTCAGCTCTCCTTTCAGCCCTAAGGCAGGGTGCACTATAATGAATGTGAGGGCATACATGCATGAGCAGGTATGCCCCTACTGTGTCTTTGCTAGTTATTAGACATACTTTACAGGGAAGCCATAGTAAATGCATGCACTGGACACTGGCCACCACGAGTATCCCCAGCTACATGATGGCCTCTATGAACCCTGGACTGTTTGATATTGTACAGCTCAGAATAATAAATTCACCCTGATGCCAGTGTGGGATTTAATATAAATTGTACCCAGAGTACACCTTAGAGGTGCCCCTGCAAGACCTAGCAGCCCTATAATGGTTGCTGACTGGTCTTTGTCAGCCTGCCATCACCAGACACAATTCTAGAGTCCTGGGGTGAAAGCCTTTGCTCTCAGGAGCCAGAAGACAAAGTATTTCCTGAGCATAGTTATTAAAGCTCCTCCCCTAGGCAAGTACCCGGCTCCAGTGGTCAGATGAAAGGCCTTTGAAATCTGACCCCAGCCGCTCCTGCTACCAGCAGAAGGTAGCCCAGTGGTTCTACCCCCCACTTTAGGGGGGAAAACTGGAAGGAAACATAGAAACAAAAGGGGAAGTGGCCACCCTCAGCCTGTACCATCCCTCAGGTGTTTCAGGCACGGTGACAACTCCATTTTATTTTCCTCCATCTTGAGTGGAAGGAAAAATAACCAATTAGGGTCAGGGTTGTGTCCTCTTCCCGCAGGAAGTGGTCACTTAGTAGATGTTGCCACCCTAAGAGAGATAGCCCACCGACTAGTACCAGGGACTCCCCCTAACAACAACTAAATACAGTATTTAGGGACAGCCCCTGACCAAGACCTCAAATTTGATGAACACAAGAAGACCAACACCAAGAAGAACCAAGGCACAAGAACTGAAGCCCTGCTGCACAAAGAAAAAGGCACCAAACCTTGCCTGTGTTGTATAGCTATTTTAGTCAGATTTTAGGCATGTTGTTTTAGTTAACTAGGCATGCCGCTGTGCACTTCCACCCTATTACATTTTCCATGGCATTGCTTTATTTTTCGAGCAATAGCTTCATTTGCGGTGCTGTTTTATTTATCTCTATCCTATTGTCCTTTCACCTAGAAAAGCATTGTGTTCTTAGTAGGACATGTAGTTTGCTTTGTGCTTTCTCCAAGGCTACAGTCAGATAGGGTTGCCGACAAATGTGGTATGCTGTGTCTCCAGCATTCACAGAAACACTCACACTCTTACGCGGGTACCATTTCATAGAATGTCAGCTGTTTTATTATTAAAACACCACTTAGTCCCCGACACGTTAGAAAGAGATTCCAGCCAGATGACCACTACTGTATGCTGATTGCTGTAAGCTTCGCTACAGCTACTTGCTTAGACGGCCAAGCCCTGAACCGGATGGGGACGGTGTCTTTTTAGACCACAGGCATTTTTCATTAGGTATGAGGGATGATGTTCTCCCAGGGGGAAACCCGAAGGGCAAATTAGGCTTAGTATGCTGTGCTCATATTAGCATAGGTGAAGGGCTATAGATCCACTCCCCTGTTTAGACAGCATGGTAGGACTGTCTTGTGTTTTACATTTTTAGTCACATGCCTGCTCCTATTGGCTTTTATTATCCTCGTTATTGCTGTGCACCTGCTTTTATCTAAGATGCAGATATTTTAATAAATGCTTATTTAAGTATATTTTGCCTCTGTTGTCTTTGCCTGAGTGAGCTCTTGGTAACTGAGAGAACAGGATGCGATCTGATGTACCACAATTCAATGCGAAATCTATCTTAGCATGAGCTGGGTTGCCACAATCATCTCAGTCAGAGATGGGGCGCTGCTTGTTAGCCAGAAACCCCGGATTAAGCCGACCGGTGTCACCTGGTATGGAATTGTTCTCAGTACCCACAACCCAGGCAATCCTACCACCCGCATCTAATAGCCTCATTTCCCTAATGAGAACCTACGTGACATGGCACCCAACGTTCGGTCAGGCCCAAAAAATCAGATCCTCCTAGGTATCTCTGTCTCACTGAAGGCTAAAGGCACCTCAATACTATGTACGGAGATGTCCGTGGTTGAGGATTTCCTCCTCAGGTATGTAGGTGGGACATAACCTGAGCTTTAGGTTGTTCAAGCTTGAACTATAATAGTATTGATCCCCAATTGGTATCCTTATCTCTGAATGGATAAACCAGTAATATGGCAAAACCTCAACTGGTAGCAATAGCAGTAAATATGAGAGGCCCCTTTATCGCACATTTAATGGCGAACAGCTTAATGGCCTATGGAGGTCCAGTTACATTTGTTGTTGAAACTCACACACCCTATAGAACAGAAACATTTTATTCTTGGGTCACCTTTCCAGCAGTGGATGGGAACATAAATACATTTCATAATTATACGCCGGAAAATCCTCCTGCACAATACAGAGCTTATGCATCCTTAGAGATACCTTAATCTTATCAAGACAATAATAATTGGCTTGATGGCGCCCTACCACACACAAATTTACCTGTTAGGTTAGGTCAGTTGAGTAATGCTGGCCCGACCTGGCCTTTATTAGCCACATATACACCACATTATGACGCGGTTGCAATGGCGATAGTTGAGGTCTGCTGCTTATATTCAGAATTTACGACATATAGGGGGTTATTACAACTTTGGAGGAGGTGTTAATCCGTCCCAAAAGTGACGGTAAAGTGACGGATATACCACCAGCCATATTACGAGTTCCATAGGATTTAATGGACTCGTAATACGGCTGGTGGTATATCCGTCACTTTACCGTCACTTTTGGGACGGATTAACACCTCCTCCAAAGTTGTAATAACCCCCATAGATTGTTAGTACAATTTGTTATGCAAATGTTAAACATAAACCCAGCACGAGCTGCTCCAGGGCAAGCATGTGCTGCAGCGCCAGGTATAAATCATGCAACTGTACATTCAATCATGGATAAAGTACCTGCCAAACGGGAGGAAATTCCGTTTTGGTTAGCTCAAAAAATAAATGCACTGAAAGCAGTCTTTCCCCATACGGGACCTCATGAACATTTTTTAATTTTGATAATGTGCTTGCCTTTCAGCATAGTGCCACCAATTGAAAACTTCAATACATGGGGCACAGATTTGCCGACATCTACACAACTGCACATGGCACACCAACATTTGCCAAGCTTCCGGAGGTGTTGAAGCAAATTCAAGATCAATAAGGGGGAGCCCCTGCACTAGATTTGGGGATGCAATTAATAGGTCATTTAGCCACTGTATCATCAATCATGTTAAGTAACATTAAAGGGGAAGCAGTTGCACTGACAGTGAGCTTGTGGCTCCGTGACTTTCCAGCACAGGATCAAGAACATACTCTAGTATAGGTCGAGATAGTTTGGGAGCCAGACCCACTAAGCCACAAGTACAAGGTATATCCAATAAGGATGCTGCCAAACAAATACCTGATGGTTGTAAAAAAATGCTGTATAAAAAAAACAACAAACACCTAGAAAAGAAATGGGAGAATCTCCGCACCCCACAAAATAGACACAACCTTAGAGATAGGGATCATATAAAAACACCTGACAGATATCAGTATACTAATACATGCCAATCTCGTTCCTTTCAGGAATCACCGGAAAAAATGCAGTGAGAGAGGGGAGTACGTGAAACTGAGAAAGGACTCACAACACTCGCCTGAAGTTTCTGTTAAAAAAGAGGTGCATCTTCCGCAGCAGAAACCACAATTTAAGAAGAAAAAAGTGGTAGCAGTTGCAATACGACATGCCACTCAAGAAGAGGGCTTTACTAAAGCTACTTTCTTCCATCAAAAGATCACCGACCCACACGACAGCTTCGGACCCCAGTTCCCCCCGCCCACCACTGAACCAACGGCCCCAGCCATTACCCTCAACACCTGGACCACCATCAGCTCCGAAGAGACTAGAATCACAATGAACACCATCCACTCCGGCTCCCCATCGGACCCATGCCCCCATCACATCTTCAACAAAGCCGACGCCATCATCGCCCCCTATCTCCAAAGCATCATCAACAGATCGTTCGCGTCTGCCACCTTCCCCGAGAGCTGGAAACACACGGAAGTCAACGCTCTCTTTAAAAAACCTACGGCTGACCCCAACGACCTAAAGAACTTCTTCCCCATCTCTCTCCTCCCCTTCCCGGTCAAGGTCATCGAGAAGGCCGTCAACAAGCAACTGACCAACTTCCTTGAAGATAACAACCTGCCCAATCAGGTTTTCGGGCCATCCACAGCACGGAAACTGCCCTCATCATAGTCACCGACGACATCAGAACCCTGATGGACAACGGAGAAACAACCGCCCTCATCCTCCTAGACCTCTCGGCAGCCTTCGACACCGTGTGCCACCGCACCCTAATAACCCGCCTCCGCTCCACTGGAATCCAAGGACAAGCCCTGGACTGGATCATCTCGTTCCTCTCTGACCGAACCCAAAGAGTCTACCTCCCGCCATTTCGCTCAGAGCCCACCGAGATCATCTGCGGCGTCCCACAAGGCTCCTCGCTCAGCCCCACCCTCTTCAATATCTACATGAGCCCCCTCAGCAACATCGCTCGCAAACACAACAGCAACATTATCTCCTACGCCGACGACACCCAGCTGATACTCTCCCTCACCAAAGACCCAGCCACCGCCAAAGACAACCTGCAGGATGGAATGAAAGACGTCACTCAATGGATGAAGCTCAGCCGCCTGAAGCTGAACTCAGACAAGACGGAGGTCCTCATCCTCGGACACTCCCCGTCCGCATGGGACGACTCTTGGTGGCCCATGGCCCTGGACACCGCACCAACCCCTTCAGACCACGCACGCAACCTCGGATTCATCCTGGACCCCCTCCCCACCATGACCAAGCAAGTCAACGCCGTCTCGTGATCTTGCTTCCACACCCTTCGCATGCTCCGAAAAATCTTTCGCTGGATCCCCGCCGAAACCAGAAAAACTGTTACCCACGCCCTCGTCACAAGCTGCCTGGACTACGGAAACACCCTATACGCTGGAACCACCGCAAAGCTACAGAACCGTCTTCAGCGCATACAGAACGCCTCCGCACGCCTCATCCTCGACATACCACGTCACAGCCACATATCCGCCCACCTGAAACACCTGCACTGGCTCCCCGTCAACAAAAGGATCACCTCCAGGCTCCTCACCCAAGCACACAAAGCCCTCCACAAAAAGGGCCCAGAATACCTCAACAGTCGCCTAGCGTTCTACACGCCCACCCGTCAACTTCGCTCAACCAGCCTCACTCTTTCCGCCGTCCCCCGCATCCGCAGAACCACCGCTGGAGGTAAATCTTTCTCCTACCTGGCAGCCAAGACATGGAACTCCCTTCCACTTCACCTAAGAACTACCCAGGACCACCTCACCTACAGTAAGCGCCTCAAGACTTGGCTCTTCGAGCAGCAGTAACTCCCCCCCTAGCGCCTTGAGACCCTCATGGGTGAATAGCACGCTCTATAAATGCCTTGATTGATTGATTGAGTCAAGTCCTTTAATGAATACTTCCATTACTGGAGACAAAATGGGTTCAGAGATTCAAAAGGTAGTACCATGAAAAACAGACTTCTGTGGGGAAAGGTAGCAGATCTGATGGAAAAACTACAGAATGTCCATGTTGTACATACACTAGGACACCAACGTGTGAGGATACACCTTGAAGGCAACACTTTGGCTGATGATGCTGCAAAGTCGGCAGTAGTAATGGCTATGGTCGCCACAGTAACACACTCTGAAAAAAGAGTGGATGATGAAACATTAGCAGCAATGAGTGGATGATGCAACATTAGCAGCAATAGGAGCGATGGCTAAGGGGACACCCCTGCCCAAAGGCTATCCCACTAAATATTTCTACCGGATGGGAGTCATGGGAGGCATGTTCGACGCAGAAGTAAAAAGTCCATGCATGGGGGTCCAAGTGATTCCCAACAAAGGCCTAAGACCAGAGTTAGTAAAAACAGTGCATGAGGGAGTTGCATCAGCACATGCTGGGGTGGCCACTACGATTTCAAAATTACATTCACGTTACTGGTGGCCAGGCCGTTATAAACAGGCCAAGCAGTAAGTCCTTTGTTGTGACATATGCCAACAACTAAAAGGCTCCAGCATTAAGTGCCCACCACAGACATCCCTTTTAATTTCCAACATTCCTTTACAATGTGTGTGTACTTGGACCACTGTGGTCCCCTGACACCAGACAGTACATACAAATACATTTTAGTTGCTGTAGACTCATGCTCCAGATTTCTATGGGTCTGGCCACAATGCTCGTCTGACGATCACAGTGTTATTAAAGATTTGCAAGTCTTTGTCGGTACATATGCTGTTGAGGCTTTCCACTCGGACCGGGGCCCTGCTTTTGCCTTAAGGGCTTACAGGGATACCACGGCTTGGGTCCAACTGCATTACTCTTCTCCATTTCCAATCGAGGGAAATAGTGTCCTGGAGAGAGAGAATAGCTATCTAAAGCAATCCTTAACATCATGAGTATTAGGCACGGATTGTAGTTGGCTTACACACTTATATGGAAAGAGCACTTAATATTCTGCCTAGCAGGTCCCTGGGAGGGCGCACTTCATACGAGTGCCTATGTGTAATTCACATGTAAGTTCCAGATCTTCAATGTCCTGGCATGGAGGCAGCAGATACACCTTTTGACATAAATGAACGTGTCACTGTCTTGCAGGAGTTACAACAATTCTGTGATGACAACGCATATGCCAGTGCTGCTTCCTCTGGAATTAGGGATGTACCAGTAACATTTTCCGGCTGGATTCCTACGCTGGAGCATCTAGTATGTAAAAGATTGCTGTGAAAAAGGAGTTCGATCCTTCTCATCGTGCACTGGTCCCAGTCCTGGGAGTACATGGTACCAGAACTGTTATTTTACCACTGCTGCCTGGTTCGAAAGAGAATCGCTTTGTCTGCATTGACAATGTCAAGCTACACCATGTGGCCGATCCTGCAAAGCAGACATAGAGGACTCCTGAGTAGTGCCCGAATCCCTCCCACTACAGACCAGGATGTTCCTCTGCAAGTCTTCAATAGCAGGGCTGATACCTCTCCGAGCTTGGGGAGGGTGGAAAATGAGCTTTCATTGGTTTCACTGCCGACTACTACTTCCTTGTCTTTTGCTGATACAGAGCAGCCTTCTACAAATTCCACACAAACGGATGTTGTAACTTACTACACAACACCAAGGGAATCCTTAGCAGTTTCTCCGCCTTCAAATACACCTTCAGCACTAGTTTGTACAGATGATGGTTACTTTGTCGATGCTGACGACTTTTCTTCAGACCCATCCGCCTCAACTGTGACTGAACTGTCGAGAGCACGTAAGCTAATACATTGGCTAAAAATTAACTGTCATACTCGTCTTTGAAACTAGTTATGGTTATCGCTGACTGTGGTTGCCTTTCTTCTTAGAATTGGGTGTGTCATTGTTTTCTTTCTTCTTATACATGGTCATTACCTTCCTGATCACTCTACAGTTGAACTGGTGGATGAAGTTTTAAAACCGCATTTTTCTTCATATAAAATATGTGGAGACTTGTCCCTAGTGACCATTACAGCCATGCCAATTCCAGATGGGATTGTATGGGATAAAGTCTTATTCGTCATATATGATTTTACAGAGATCATTCAAATTCCTTATGTGTTCAAACTTTAATTGACTGATGTAATTACACCCGGAGTGATTCTGATGATTGGGATGTAAAAACAGTTCATGTCTGATCTACAGCCTTATACAGTTTTTGAAAATGATGATATGTACCAATATAAAGGAAATTATGGAGATGTGTTCTGTTATTTTCCATATGGACACCATTTAATTCATAGAGCTAGTACCCCCAAAAAAGTTTTTAACTATGTACAATGGGAACATTGCCCGACACCACCAGTAGACAGTTCAAAAATGTATACTGAAAAGATTGTGTATTTTTCTGGAAACAATGTCAAGATTGCTGAATCATATTATTTTAAATTGCCAGTAATGGACGATTTGCATGTATTATTGACTGATACTAAATTGATAAATTCTGATTTCTTTGTTTCCTGATTGGCCACAGAAGGCTATGAATGAATGCTGTAAGTTACTACACAACACCGAGGGAATCCCTAGTAGCTTCTCCTCCTTCAAATACACCTTCAGCATTTGTTTTTACAGATGATGGTTACTTCGTCGATGCTGACGACTTTTCTTCAGAACCATCCCCCTCAACTGTGACTGAACTGTCAAGAGCATGTAAGCTAATACATTGGCTAAAAATTAACTATCATACTCGTCCTTGGAACTATCTATGGTTATCGCTGACTGCGGTTGACTTTCTTCTTAGGATTGAGTTTTTCATTGTTTTCCTTTTTTAATACATGGTCAGTACTTTCCTGATCGCTCTACAGTTGAACTGGTTGATGAAGTATTAACACCACATTTTTCTTCATACATAAAATATGCGGAGATTTGTCCCTAGTGAACATTACAGCAGTGCCAATTCCCGATGGTATTGTATGGGATAAAGTCTTATTCGACATGTATGGTTCTACAGAGATCATTCAAATTCCTTATGTGTTCAAACTTTCATTGACTGATGTAATTACACCCAGAGTGATTTCTGATGATTGGGATGTAAAAACAGTTCATACTATGATGTCTGATCTACAGCATTATACAGTTTTTAAAAATGATGATGTATACCAATTTAAAGGAAATTATGGAGATATGTCCTGTCATAATCATTATGGACATCATTTAATTCATAGAGCTAGTACCCCAAAAACTGTTTTTAAATATGCACAATTGGAACATTGCCAGACACCACCAGTAGGCAGTTCAAAAATGTATACTGAAAAGATTGCATATTTTTCTGGGCACAATGTCAAGAATGCTGAATCATATTATTTTAAATTGCCAGTGATGGAAGATTTGCATGTATTATTGACTGATACAAAATTTATATATTCTGATTTCTGTTTCCCGATTGACCATAGAAGGTTATGAATATTGGGTTAATTCAATTCCTTTGAAACGTGTGTGCGGAACAAAAAAATTGCAAATTAGAGGCATATAAGCTTTATTTAGAGCCTGTATGAGTCCTCATCAGATGATATTCTTAAATGAAACAGTACAACAAACGAGCTGTTTAGGCTTAGCAAACATTAAAGAACTGAATGAGCCCAGTATTCCCACCCCTGCATAATTTAACAAATGGCAAAAGTATATAAATGCATCTGAAGACCAGCTCAATGAATGGGTACAAAATGGAACATATACACATTATAACATCCTGGTGGGGGGTTATTGTTGCCTTTAGACACCAGTGGGTGCCATACGCGTTTTGTAACCTCCTCAGGGGTTTTAGAACTAATAGGCTGGACCCTTGTTGTATATCTTTAGAGCACTCAGGTATTGTGACAACATATAGTGTAGGGACACTATGCCAGCAATGGATGAAGGTCTCCTCACTAGATGCTGTTAAAAAACATCTTGGTCTCCTATCCAATAACACAAATTTACAGGACTTCCTGGTAGGCCGCAGAAGACAGTGCAGAAAATGCTTCAAATTTGAAACATACAATGAAATTTGGAAACTTTCCCAACAAGAAGCAGCTGCCAGGTTAAGGCAAATAGATCAGGAAAACTTACGGAAAGCGTTAGCCATTGTAGATAATGGAATTAACACCTTGTCCAACCGCATTTACACACTAAATAACATTGGGTCCTTTGGGATCTGTATAGTTCAGAGTGATGTGTTGTTTCTACAACATGGACAAAGTCAGCTACGGTCCATAATGCAGTTAGGTTGGACACTACAAACATTGAAGGCAGGTCGCATCCCCTGGCAACACATGAGTGCAAGGGAGATTTTTTCAACATTTATTTTAATGTGATAGCAACAAAAGATGGCTAAGAAGGAAGCAACATATATCATGCTGAGAAAAGAGAAATTAGAAAAGTTGCCTTTTACTGTAGCTGAGGTACCCTCTGCTGAATGATTAATACATGGGGTTATTAATCTGCCTGTTTCAACACTTCAATTCACATCCTGCTTGAAACACATTCCGGTAGACAGATATGAAATGCTGGGAGACAATTACATACACAAGGTGTGGGAGCTTCCCTTTTTTTACAAATGTTTCAATGGAATGAAAGAGGTCTTTCTTAGTGCCAGCGAATGCAAGACTTCTGTGAGCCATTCAGTGGATTGTAAACAGCTGTCCTTGCACGGGGCATGTAATGCCTCCATGGCAAATTTAGCTTGTTATCTGAAAGGATTCCTTAATTGGACCTGTGTTCCAGTTGCTCTCCAATGGCACTATGTGCTCCTTAACAGTGAGAGCTGTTGTGGATTGCGAGCCGGAATACCTTATGTCGTTTCCGTCTCCAAAATTGTTATATGTTGCAGGAATCTCCTTTTTTCCCCCTGCACAATTCAAAGGAGTTACAGACATCTGGCCCCATTTTGCTACTTCTGATGTTAATTTTGATAAGTTGAGCAGACTAAAAGCCTAATTGATCCAAAAACATGTGGCGCTTACATCAGCCCGCGAGACCAATGCGCTTCAAGTTGCGAGGTCATTGGCTGAGATTCAGTCCCTTTTAAATACTAACTTTCCGAGACAGTTTGGTGAACTTGTGGGACAAATATTCAATGCCTCTAGGACTAGTGGAATCACCCGCTTGCTTCAAGCTGTTGGTTCTGGTTTCCTTAACACCTTCTCATCTATATTTGGTATAATACCTTCAGCCATACATTCACTTTTTTCAAGTTTTTTCAGGGGATTCCCGATCACTTTGGCTTTACTTGGTGGCATTCTGCTGTTGCTACTTTTTCTGCGTAATGTTTGTCCCTTCACAGCAAGGAGGACTGAAAGCACTACCATTAGTGCAACTGTGTTGTGAACGCATGATGCAGTATTTTGGAGCACCTCTCCTGCAACAGCTGGAGTGTGACTGGTCTTTGTCATTCCAACCAGTTTTGGATTGTGTGCAGCCCGTGTTTCAGTGCTTCTGGTGCCTCTTTGAATGTGCACTTGAAGTCTGTCTTTCTACATAGCATTTACTTTCATTTGATGCTGATCAGTTGATGTTCTCGATGAGGGCTCATCGTCAGACATGCGCATTGAGGGTGCGTTTGCTACAGGAAGCCATGTATGAGCTGTCCTTTGTGGATTCGGCGACTCTGAACTCTACAGTTGGCAAGACATGGAATGCTGCTGCCACAGCTGAAGCTCAGGCTCTGGAACACAAGTGCTCTGTGGTCTTCCAAGGACATGACTTGGATATTTTGTCACCTGCCGAAGTTGACCGCCTCCTGGCTTCCATTATCCTGGAAACAATTGGCGATGTCAAAAATGACTTTGACTTTTGAAATTTGGTTCCATGTGCTGTGAAATTGTCCTTTCCTATGGCTTGTGTTTCCTGAACTTGTCATAATTAAGACCTTGGTTGATGCTTTAGTTTAGGGTTTTGTATATCTTAATTCCCGATTATCTTTGAACCACCTTTGGCAAGGGGAGGGTGTTGTATAGCTATTTTAGATAGGTTTTAGACATGTTATTTTAGTTAACTAAGCCTGCTGCTATGCACTTTCACCTTTTTACACATCATTGCTTTATTTTTCTAGCAATAGCTTCATTTGCGGTGCTGTTTTATTTCTCTCCATCTTATTGTTCTTTCGCCTAGGAAAAGCATTGTGTTCTTAGTAGGACATGTAGTTCACTTTGTGCTTTCTCCAAGGCTACAGTCAGATAGGGTTGCCGACAAATGTGATATGCTGTGTCTGCAGAATTCACAGAAACACACACACTCGTAATTGGGGACCATTTCTTAGAATGTCAGTTGTTTTATTATAAAAACACCACTTAGTCCCCAACACATTAGAGGGAGATTCCAGCCAGATGACCACAACTGTATGCTGATTGCTACAAGCTTACTTACAGCTACTTGCTTAGACAGCTGAGCCCTGAACTGGATGGGGACAGTGTCCTTTTAGACCTCAGACCTTTTTCATCAGGTATGAGGGATGTTGTTCTCCCAGAGGGAAACCCGAAGGGCAGATTAGGCTTAGTATGCTGTGCTCATATTTAGCATAGGTGAGGGGCTATAGATTCACTCCCCTGTTTGGACAGCATGGTAGGACTGTTCTTGTGTTCTACATTTTTAGTCACATGCCTGCTCCTACGGTCTTTTATTATCCTCCTTATTGCTATGCACCTGCTTTTATATAAGATGCAGCTATTTTAATAAATGCTTACTTAAATATATTCTGCCTCTGTTGTCTTTGCCTGAGTGAGCTCTTGGTAACTGAGAGAACAAGATGCGGTCTGATGTACCATGATTCTCTGCGGAGTCTATCTTACCATGAGCTCGGTTGCCACAACCATCTTGGTCAGAGATGGGGTGCTGCTAGTTAGCCGGAAACCCCAGATTAGGCCGACAGAGCTCACCTGGTGTGGAATTGTACTCAGTACCACAATTCAGGCACTCCTACTGCCCAAATCCAGTCACCTCATTACCCCAATGAAAACCTATGTGACACCTGCTGCTCCAAGGACTCAATAATCATTGCTGCGGTGTCACCTGAAAGCCTAAAGGCCTCTAAATAACCTCAGAGTACCTCCAGTCTTCTAAAATTGCCAAGAACCTAATTCAGAGTAAAGGTATCACTCTCCTGCACCCTGCAGGCAAGGGACCCATGATGCCATGTTTACTGATTTGCTGCTGACCAATGACTCCAGTACAGCAGCCCAGCCAAAAACTGTGCAATAGCTCCAGAGGACCCACACTGCATCCCTGGCAAATTTAGTGGCACTAGGACCTTCCAAGGCTGTGATGTACCAGTAACCTAAGTACCAAACCCCAACGGTGGACACCCAGAAGCAGAGCCCATTCCACTCTCCAAAATGCCCAGAAGCAAGCACCTGTCGAGAGATTTCAGGACACCCAAGATCCATCTTCTTTCTGAGTGGCCCTGCTGACTTACCAACCACCTTCAAAGCTGCCTGTTCCTGGTTGTAAGGACTCCAAGACGCATGACGCCTGGCTGATCTATCTATGCTGCATATGGCCTCCCTGGCACCTGTACTGACCAACCAGCTGTGCCCCCATGGTCCCAAATCCCGTGCAACCTCCTTCCTCCAAGGAGACCCTTTGGACTTTGCTTTAAGTCCCCCTGTGCAATGTGTTTCCAGGTGGCCCCCTTCTTCTTTTCACACCAGCTTCAGGATCTTGAGACGTTGCTCCCGCTCAAACCGGAAACCATTCAAACTTCCCTGGCTTGACCATTGGACCTCTCCATGACCTCAACCTAAAAATAGAAGGTGATGCTTGAGAGAACATTGCCTGATTTTATATGCATTTTTCTATTTTCTCCCATCGATTCCGATGGTGTGTAAATATGCCTTTAAATCGGTGCATTTTTCAAACTTAAAAAATTCATAACTAAAAAAAGTACTTACTATGTAATGAAGTTCTTGATCTTAAAAAAATTATAAAAACCTGCACTATATTTATGAATTGGTCTTCTTCTGAGTGTGGGTCTACATTTATTGATACTGTGAGCACAACAAATACTTAGCAGGACTTCTGGATTAACCTAACTGCTTGTCCACACTACCACAAAAATAGGGCATTAGGTGGTCTATTTTTACCTCTGGATACCAAGGTGGGGTTCCTTGGACTCTGCACAGTGCTGGTGGAGTGGGATCCTTCCCTTTTTTCCTGGCTGGTGGAGTGGGATCCTTCCCTTTCCTAGCTGGTGGAGTGGGACCCTTCCCTTTTCTGGCTGGTGGAGTGGGATTGTTCCCTTTCCTGGCTTTTGGATTGGGTTCCTTCACTGTCTTGCCTCCACGACTAGGCGGAACAACACTGTCCCCGTGGACTGTTTGGCTGAAGTGCTGGGCTGGGTTGTTGGAACCCTGTTCTTATGGGTAGGACTGGGGGGGGGAGGGAAGAAGTCAATTTGGTCAAGAAAAAGCTTCTTAGGAATGTGGGGCGGGATCAGGGAGGAAGGATGGGAGTGGAGGTTGAGGGAGTGGTTGTTGGAGGTGTATGTCTGCTGGACTTGGGTGCAGGTGCATGAGCAGTGTGCTGATGTGAGGTAGATGGCTGTTGTTTGTCTAAGTGCCTGTGTTTGTGTCCTTTAGGAGGGGGGACAGACAGGGTGGGAGAGGACACACGGGACCCATGGATGGATGTTGTGGAGGTGTCTGCTAGTGAGGTGTGTGTGCTGCTTGGTGTAGTGATGCTGGTGGTGGCTGTTGAAGCAGTGCATGCATGTGTGCATGTGGACGTGACTGCGAGGGAGGTGGAGGAGGAGGAGAAGGGGAAGACAGTGGAGGCAGTGGATGTGGATGTGTGTGCAACTGTCTGTTGTTTGTGAGTGCTTGTGGACTGAAGTTTGGTGCCTGTGTTTGACTGTGCCACTCTTGTGTGATGTCTTGTGTGCATGCTCGTCTGTATGTGTGCATGGGATGGGTTGGGGTTGAGGAGACTGGGACTGGGAAGTGGTATTTGGAGGGGGTACAGTAGAACCAGGGACAATAGCTGCCTTCAGAGAGGAGGCCAGAGCTTGAATCAATCTCTGTTCGGCTGCCAATCTACCATAGATGCCCTCCAGGAATACACTGCATTGCTGCATTTGGGATGCCAGCCCCTGGATGGCATTCACAATGGTTGACTGCCCTACAGAGATGGATTTCAGGAGATCAATAGCCTCCTCACTTAGGGCAGCAGGGCTCACTGGGGCAGGCCCTGAGGTGCCTGGGGCAAAAGAGATGCCCACCCTCTTGGGTGAGCGAGCACAGGCAACTCGCTGAGGGGCTACTGGAAGGCAGTGCTGGTATGGGGGTGGCGGCTGTACCTGCAGCTGGGGCGGTCACAGAGGTGTCCGCCACCACCAGGGAGCTTCAATCGGAGGAGGAATCTGAGTCAGTGTTGTCACCTACGTCTCCGCCATGGCGCTCCCCTCGCCCTCCGTCCCTCTGGTTCCCTTGTCATCTGTGGACTCTGCCTCCTGGGTCCTGTGGGATGCAGCTCCCTCTGTCGCCGGTGCCCCTGCTCCTCCGTCAGGTGATACTAATGCACACATGAATAGGATGACAGAGGATTAAGGGGGGAAGGGAGAGTAAGGGAGCACCGGGTCAGTTACAGCACCAAGACCACAGTTGGCATACACAGTACCATCACACACAGTGATCAGGATTGAGCACTATGCATTGCATTGGCATTCAATTGGCTATATGCCACAGCAAGATGAGGGCCAACTACCACCAACTGCACCCCATCTGGGACCCACAAAGACATGACTGACATGGAATGCAACATTTGCTATACACCCAGTACCCTTGAGCTGGATCATGCTGCAATGTCTGGCCTGGCATTAAGGGGGACCCACTAACTCACACCCACGACCCGGATCTCATGCCACCTATCAATTATAGTAACGCTCACTGTACTCACCCCCTTGTGGCTGCTGTGATGCCCTCAAGTGCCCATCCAGCTCTGGGTAGGCCACCAGCAGTATGCCGGCCATCAGGGGGGGGGGTCAGGGTCCGACAGGCACCCCTTCCTCGTTGAGAGGCCATCCCCAGCTGGGCCTCCACGGTCTTCTGTGCCCAGTGTCTCAGGTCCTTCCACCTTTTCCTGCAGTGGGTGCTCCGCCTGCTGTAGACCCCCAGGGTCAGCAAGTCCTTGGCGTTGGCATGCCACAATCCCTTCTTTTGATGGGCGCTGACCAGCAGAGGTACTACAGACAGGAGGACAGAATTACACATATAATCCAGCCTGTCACACATATTGCCCACAAATCCTGTCTCCAGCTCCATTGGCACACACAACGCCTGGCGCCCCCATTTACACTACCACCAGACATCCCCCCAAATTACACGATGCCTGCACACACATCTCCATGCAACCTTCCCACATACATTGTGCCCAAGGTGTACTCACATGTTGGCCTGGAGGTACATACAGCTGTTCATACTGGGGTAGGACCCAATCCACCAAGCACTCCAACTCTATCGAAGTGAAGGTAGGTGCCCTTTCCCCAGTCACATGGGCCATGGTAGGTTCCAGACACAGGTCACAGCAGCACATGCAGTCTAGGTATTGTCCTGTGGAGAATCAGGTATCAAGCTAGGATTCAGATGGAAAATGGCAGTCATGTCCGCGCAATGTACACCGTCACTGCCGCCGCTGATCCCCATTGCCCACTGTACTCCATAGAACCACATATTAGCCAATGAGGAATTGCATGGTGGTGCAAGACCACCTTCCACCACGATGCACAACGTCGGTGGAGTTACCTCACTTCCACCTGTCCCTAGATACAGGACAGGACAGGCAGTCGACATTTCATGGTGGTGGACAACATTTAGATCTCAAATAACTGTGTCATTTCTGAAAATTGCACATACATTGCCATTCCTATTGTCCCATCACATTAATGCTGTATGCACACTGAGGTGGTGGTTCCATTGTTCAAATTGTGACAGCCTACTCACTCTTGTGTCCCTTAGATACCTACCACTTTGGCTGAATAGGAGGAGGAGATAAACCCCGTGTACAGACCCCGTGTGGACTTGGCTACACTGGAGGACAAGCACACAATAGTCACATATAGACTGGACAGGGCCACAATCACAGAGATGTGTGCCCAATTGGAACCTGACCTGATATCAGCTATCCGTCATCCCACAAAGATCCCTCCTATTGTGCAGGTTCTATCAGTGCTCCATTTCCTGGCAACTGGTTCTTTCCAAGAGACAGTGGGCTTGGCAACAGGAATGTCATAGCCAATGTTTTCAATCATGCTGGCAAGGGTATTGTCTACCTTGGTGAAACACATGTGCAGCTACATTGCTGTCCCCCAGGTGGAAGATTTGACCACTGTAAAGGCAGGGTTCTATGCAATTGGATATATAACCAATATTGTTGGGGCGATTGACGGTACACATATTGTGTTTGTCCCCCCCTGCCAGAATGAACAGGTGTTCGGGAATCAGAAGAGCTTTCACTCACTCACTGTGCAAATGGTGTGCCTGGCAGACCAGTACATCTCCCACGTCACTGCCAAGTATCCTGGGTCGGTGCATGATGCCTTTGTTCTGAGGAATAGTAACATCCCAAATGTGATGGCCCAACTACAGAGACACAGGTGTGGCTAATAGGTGAGCCAGAGTCCCCACACACTGTATGTCAATATATGTCTTCAGGTGTTATCCCCATAGCATTGTGTAAGGCTAATGTTTGTCCCTCAATACTTGCAGGTGAGCTCCTGACTCCTGTGAGAAATGTCAGGAAAGGAGCTGAGAGCCGTTATAATGATGCACATGGGCAAACCAGAAGAATAATCAAAAGGACCTTTGGCCTCCTGAAGGTCAGGTTTAGAATCCTGCATCTGACAGGTGGATCCCTGTGCTACTCACCCCAGTAGGTCTGCCAGATAGTAGTGGCATGCTGCATGATGAACAACCTGGCCCTCAGATGATATGTGCCTTTTCTGCAGGAGGAGGTGACTGGAAATGCTGGTGCAGCAGTAGACCCTGATGACAGTGAGGATGAGGATGTGGACAAAAGAACATCAGTTATACATCAATATTTTCAATGACACACAGGTGAGACAATGGAGCTGACCATTCCTCTCACTATTGATTTTATCTGTGTGGCTTTGGCATGAAGGCATTCGCTTCCTTTGCATCTCAATTTACTGTCACCTATGGCTTTTCCTTTTACAGATTTTGGTGATATGACAACAGTGTCCTGATGTGATTACTACAGACAGCTACAGGCCATTATTTGTATGCTATCACAGTGTTCAGATCATTTGCACTAGATGTCACTGTTCCCATAAATGCACATTTTCAACACATAAAACAGTGTCACTCAAGTTGTGTTCAAGGGTGTTTATTGTAGTGCAAATAATTGAGGGAAAGGTGCAATGGAATGGGGGATGATATAGGAAAGTCCAGGGTGTTGTTCCAGTTTGTTTGTAGCACAGGTCCAGTGTCCAAGGGCCATGGTAAGGGGAGCAAAGGCAGTTCAGAGTGGACAAGGTGACAGGTTGGGACACAAGGGGGACAATCAAGAGAGTCTCATTTCCTGGTGGTGGTGCTTCACCATCTGCAGGGGGAGGGGTGCTGGTGGCCTGTGGGTCCTGTGGCGGGGCCTCCTGCTCATTAGCTACAGCAGAAATGGAGGGCTGGTCAATAGACTGGCTAGTGGTAGGGGCCCGCTGGTGTGCTGTTGATTCCCTCATGATGTTTGCCATATCTGCCACCAACCCTGCAATGGAGTCCACAGTGGTGTTGAGGGCCTGCAAATCCTCCCTGATCTCTTGATGGTGTTCCTCCTGCAGCCGCTTGTTCACTTGCATGTTGTTAAGGATCTGTCCCATTGTGTCATCGGATTGATGGTAGGCCCCCAGGATCTTGGTGAGTGCCTTCTGGAGAGTCTGTTCCCTGGGCCTGTCCTCCCCCTGGCGCACAGCGGTCTTCCCAGTGTCCCTGTTGCCCTGTGCCTGTATCCCCTGAACGGTGAACCCACTGCCTCTGACTCCAGGTCCCTGATTGTCTTGGGGGCGAGGTCTGGACTGGGGTCCCTGTACAGGTAGGCACACTGGGGACAGAGGTGTGAGGACGCTGGGTGGGTGCTGTGATGTTGGTTACCAATGGGGGAGGCTCTGTGGTTGACTGGGAGTGGGCTAGGGTGACTGACGGACCAGTGGTCCCTGATGGGCCAGGTATTTCATCCAGATCCATAAATCCAGAGTTACTGTCATCACTGTGGGCATCTTCTGTTGGGGGACTGGTTTGTCGTAGCACTTCCTCTCCGCTGACATTGGCTAGGGCACCTGTGGGGATGTAAGTGATGTATTATGCTTCACGTCTGTGACATATTGTACATCCTTAGCTTCCCCTCTATCGTTGCTGTTGCCCTGCCACCTTTGTATGCGTATGGTGATGTATTGTGGGATTTTTAGTTCCCCTATGCTGTGCATGCTTTTTAGATGGGTGTCCATGCAGGGCTGGGAGGGTTGTCCATGCATTGGTATAGTATGCAGGTTTTGGCATTGGGGTTAGTCATATGTGTAGGTGCAGTGTGTGGGATGGAGTGAAGCAATGGGAGTGAGGTTGAGGGGTGTGATGGCATGCAGGTATGGGGGTGATAAGTAGTAAATGTTGACTCACCCGTGTCCAGCCCTCCGGCAACTCCAGTGAGTCCCTCAGGATGCAGTATTGCCAAGACTTGCTCCTCCCATGCTGTGAGCTGTGGGGGAGGAGGTGGGGGTCCACTGCCAGTCCTCTGGATGGTGAGCTGGTGCCTTGCTGCCACATAAAGTACCTTCCCCTGTAGGTCATTCCACCTCTTTCTGATGTTGTCCCCTGTTCGTGGATGCTGTCCCACGGCGTTCACCCTGTCCACGACTCTCTGCCATTTCTCCATCTTCCTGGCAATTGATATTTGCTGTACCTGTGCTTCAAACAGCTGTGGCTCTACCATGACTATTTCCTCCACCATGACCCTCAACTCCTCATCTGTGAAACATAGGTGCCTTTGTGGGGATAGGGGTGTTGTGTGGTGTGTGTAGATGTGAAGGTGTTGGGTGATGTGGTTGGGGGTGTAAAGTGGGGTGCGTGAAGGGTGTATGGTTGTATGTCGAGTGTGTGTCTAGTTGTCACAGTGGTCTTGGTGTCAGTCTCGTGGCAATAATTTGCATTCGTAAAGGGTTGTGGGTAATGTGGGTGTGTGTTTTATAGTGCTATGGGTGGGTTGGTGTGGTGTGTGTATTGTTGTCAGGTTTTGTTTTTAGTATTGGCCAATGCTGTGTGGTTTTGTATTTGGGTGTCCATTCTGAGCTTGCCGGTGTGTACCGCCAATGGTTTACCACCATTGAATGTCCGCCATGGTGATTCGTGGGTCGTGATGTGGTAGTCGTTGTTTTGTTGGCGTAACGGTAGGGTGTTGGTACCAACACTTTAACACTGACCTTTGGACTGGCGGATTTGTGTATGTGGCAATATTCTGTCGGATTGGTGTGTGTGTGATTATTTCACGTTCGGATGCTCGCCTCCACGGCGGTATGTTAGCTGCCGTCACCGCGGCAGTCAGCAGGATTTACCGCCAATGTCATGATGAGGGCCTTAATGCCTTCTACCTAACTTTTTTGGGCAATTTGGGAATTACAACTCATTTCCTGAGGTTGGCAACCCACCTTATTTTGACATAAGTAAAACAATAGAGTTGTCAAAAATGGAGAAGGGCATTGCAGAGTGCCATCATTGCATAACCTCCCCCTTAGGAAGGGTCGCTGCAACACCTTTAGGTTTACTCAGAGACATTTCTAAGACCGTACAAAAGCTGAGATTATTTGTTCCAATTTAAAAAAAAAAAGAAAGTCTCCAGCTTGCATGAAATTGATTAAAATAGAAAAAGCAATAACAGAAAAACTGACATTTTGATCCGGGCCGACACACCAATATTTGAGAAGTGGAGGCCCAGTCATATTGTGATAGATTAGATATCTTTCTCCTCAAAGGGTTAAAAGTATTACTAATAACTTCTTCTGGTTCGTCAGACTAAAAGCCCCCCAAATACCTATTTAGGCCTGGCTTATAATTATCCCTCAGCAATGTTAGGAGGACCTCTGTGGAGGTATTAAATAAAAAGCATTCAATTGTTGCCTCTTTGATTTTATACCCTTCTGTGTTCATGAAGGTCTCAATTGATAGCAGGGCCCTTTCAATATTACATTTAATTGGATTTAAAAAAAAGGACCATATCATCTGCACATCATTTTAATTTGACTCGTGAGGGCAACGGGTATTAAATATTTTTATTCTGGTGAATGGATTGTGCTAATGGTTTAATCAAAATAGAAAAAAGTTAGGGGGAAAGAAGGCAGTCCTGGCAGGTTTAACAGTTTAAACAATGTGCCCTGCTGAAGAGTTATTTATTATCAACTGAGCTATTGCCCCTCCATAAAAGTGATTGAATTGATCTGGTAAACCAGGCTGGAAATTGATACGTGTTAAAAACATGAAATAAACACCTCCCGTTCAAAAGAACAAAGGCTTTATTTCTCACCATCTACCAAAACAATCACCACTGAAATCACATCTACCGTCGACATATGTATAAATTCAAACTTAAAATGAGTATTGCAAAATACATTTTGGCAGGTAACACAACAATTATGATCCCCCTCTATAAGATATCGAGCTACCTTATCAGTGCAGTTAGCTAATATGATAATATAAACCTCATAATCAGAATTTAAAAAAGAGTAATATGATGTAGGATTTTGAATCCTCATACTCCTTCCTTACCTTCAAAAAATTCACCAGGACTGTTTTTCTGATCAAGATTTGCACCTGTCCGCCCACCAACAGATGATTAAAAATCAAAGATAAAGGACTTTTAATTATGTAACAAAAGTTTCATAAAACTCAGAAGCATTAAAAAATGACACGGTGATGGAGCAGAATGGCACAGTGACATCTTGTAGATTTTACTGCACCATTCCTGCAGGGTATTTTGCGGGGGAATGCCTACCTTACCTACATTATACCTGGTGCAGTTATAATGTGGTGCAAGGCTTTACAAACTGGCAGAATGGTACCATTGTAAATGCAACACTGTGTGAGGGACTGTTTGCACCGCCTCAGCTTCAGAAAAATGATGTTACAGTGGTGCAAACTCTTTGTAAATAGGGCCCACAGTCCCTTTTTCTTACTTTAGCACAGATGCATCCCTCCACTGAGGAGAATGCCCCTAAGGCCTGACAGGCTCCATTCGCTTCAGTCTGCAGGTTGGTCAGTTCTTCCCTCTTTCTCTTCACTCAAAAGGATTGTATGGAAATCAACACCCTCCACTGGTGCTCCAGATGGTTGATATATCCATTGGTGCCTTATTAATTGAAAACAAACTAACAATCGTCAGAGTAATCAGATCTATTAAATTTGTTTCTAAAATTAAGGTCTTATCCATTACTCACCTTTCAAAGGCACTCTATCAAGCTACAAGTACAATGCCTAGTACCCACTTTCAAAAATAAAGGGGATGCCAGAAATATATCAATCTGATAAATATTTTTAAATAAAAAGGAATGGCCTTAAACCCGCAGTGTTTACTCACCATACATTCACTACCACTAACAAAAGGCAGATATCTTTAAAGAGCTTTTCAGTATGTCTCTTCCTTTGCACCCTGCGAGGGTTAGAGGAATCCAAACTAAAATCCAATCAAAACCTCCCCATGCAAGGAGATCAAAGGTTTGGGTTATCCAATACAGGGCCATAACAATAAGCAAAATTAATTCAATAGTTACAGATCAGTTTTGGAAGCAATCCCAATGACCCTCCCCATCTGAGACTGCCAGTTAATAACTCAGTTGCAGCTCTTTTTTTCACAAAATAAAATGCACCCTCCTTTGGGTATGGCAAGCTGTGGAAAAAAATAATCCCAGTGCCTCAAAAACCTTATTTTATTGAACTCCTTTCTCCTCATCCAAATAGTTTCCAGCAAAAGGATTACGTTGGGGTTAAATTGCAAGCAAAACTTGAGTTTCTCTTAGTGTTATTATTATGCGCAATGACATTGAGGCTAAGCATTATCCTCCCTGCTATCCTGAAAAAACACAATATTCTACCTTAATCTGGAGATCCATTCAACCTTATCAGTGGTTTCTTCCCCTAACTTCCATAGATTCAGATACACATTCCTCTCATTATTTCTAGTGAACTTTACTTCCTTTGACTCCTCTTCCCAACCCTTCACCCATCCCTCCCACCCAGCCCTTCTCTTTCCACATGTGCCCCATACCACCCACAAAACCCAGCCCTGAAAGCTAAGTTTTCCCTTTCCCTCCATATTGTGGTGTGATGACTAGACACCTGGGGTGGATATGGCATATAAGCCAAAAAAAGGGGAAAAGAGAAAAAAAGATAATCATAATAAAGCCCCAGTAACTAGCCTGGGCAACCCTCCAGCTGGGAGAGAAACGTTCTCACCTCTTGAGCATCAAAAAAGACATGCAATCTTCTAGCCCATAAAACTTTCAATTTTTCAGGTTGAATCACTCGAGCTTCACCCGTTTTGCCTTACAAGAATTAATCATATGTTTAAATTCCCTATGTCGGTGGGAGATTTCAAACAATACATCAGGGAAGATCTAAAAGGAGAAATCATTCTCAACATTTATACATTTGCATTGAATAGCTTTTCTCTATTTTTCCCAAGTTCAAAAGTCCTGAAAATGTACTATTGTCTAATGTTTCCTCCCCTCTTTTGGCACCATTCCTGAGGGCATAGCTAAATCTCAGAGATTCCTTCAGCACATGCAAAAAAATAAAGATGGAAACCGCCTCAGTCATTTCCAAGCCTCTTTCCCATCTCTCTGGGATTCCAACAAGGTGCAGGTTTGACTTGCATGATCAGGGGTTGGTGAGTGCATACAAAAAATGTGGCACTCTCTGCTTCATTCTGTCTGACAGGTATTCAAACCCTCTATTTTAGTCTCTATTTTCTCTTCCAATTTATCAACCATTATAGCTTGTTTAGTTTTGATCTCTTGAACTTCTTTTAAAAGAGGTTGCAACATGGAGAGAAATGTCTCCTCAAAACTTCCCCAGTCAGCCGTAAATGGTTTTAAAGCCCCTTGATCTACCAGATTTTCCACCAAGACCTCTTCCCCATTGAGCCCATGAGAGTCTCTAATCATGGGGGAGCACACCTCTTCTTATGTCTGGGGGTCAGAGGTCAATAGCCCCCATTATCTGTGTCAGCTGTCTTCTAAAATTGTAGCCCCTTACTCTCCTCTTTATACTCCTTCTTACTGGGTCTCTGGAAACTGGGGTATTGTGTTCCACTAGGTGGATCTTTCTGCAGGTGGACAGAACTAGCTGCATTCAATTGAGATATTTGCGTAAGTTTCCTCTGAGCTATCTCCCCCTAGAATTGGGCTGAATGAGTTTCTTCATACCTTCACCACCATGGGTGACAATCGGGCCAATTGTTCCAGATCTTCCCAATTTTGCCATACCCTCTTGTTTCATTGTCAGGATTGAAGGTAGCCAGGATGGCAAGGTTTTTGTGGACTTTTCATTTGCCTTCAAATAACCACCACTTCTCACCCCTACTTCTGCAGGCTCCCTCTATTTTCCCCTTTTGGTACATGTTCCATGACTAACTGAGTGTTATGATGGCTAATTGTGGGTTTTAGTAGAGACAGGGAGTCCATTTTACCCGATTGACTTAATTTCATGAGGGAACAACTGTGATAGGGTTTCCCTTATCTTGTGGAAGTTTTCCTATTTATACGCCTCCAAATTAGAGTCCTTCCTCTCAATTCTCCAATCCTACAGTAACTCACATATGCATGCTTTAATTGTAATTATATTGCCACCCAAACTCTGTTCCCAAACCTTAAATGCTGCAGCAACCTGAACCTTTTCACATTAAGGGGGTTTGTACTCCAAGAGTGTAGTTTATTATACAAGAGTACATTTGCTGGACAAGCCCACCAGGTCCAAATCATCAATTTGGCTTACTGGCTGATGGAAGGGGTTTTCATCAGATGCACAAACACAACGAGGACAAGGTGGAGGGGCACTATAGCCCAGTCTTATATTTTTATTGATCTACCCAGGGAGGTCTGCACTTTGCGGGAGGATCTCCTTGACTGGCCACTTGTTCTGTAATCAATTGCAACTAACCCATTCTGCAATCCTCGAGTGTCCACTAAGTGAAAGTGCCTCATGTGGGTCTCTTGCCTCCTACTTCCATGTGGATGCAGCCCTTTAAAGAATTACAGAAGGCAAGGTCCTTGCCTTCCTCACTCCATGTCCTTTGAGCCACTGTATAAAATCACAGCTCCAAATGTCCTCATAGCAAGGGCAGACACCGATCTCTCTCCATTTCTCCTCTACGTCCAGCGCTGATGCTGTAGCTGCTGCTATAAGGTCTCAAAGACTGTGTGGTCGTAGTGTGGGAGCTGTCTCTCCCAACATCCCCTGTCGAGAGTCCTCTTGCCCAATATCCCCCAAAATGTACTTCTATGTACCACATTAATTTGTTATGTAAATCTTTAAATGTAAAACGCGTTTTCAAAAATATGTACTATTTTTATATTTTCAGCATTAAATTATATTTATATTTTTATCTATTTTAAAGAATTTAGTTTAACTAAGTAACTTACACTCGTAAATTTAGCTCCATACCTTTTATCAGCACACTTTTGAGCAACTGTACACTTGGAGTTTGTGAACAGCCAAATGTAGTAAAGCTACTCAAAAGTGTAAGAGCAAACTTACACGTGTAAATTATGGCCAAGTGCAACTTACTCTTATGAGAAGCCCAGTAAAATTATTCTGATTAACCTTAAAAAAAGACATTCTCATTTACAGCTTTCTTTATCGAATTCTCCAAAATATGAAAGGAGGTTATTGATAAAGGTTTAGTAAAATATGCTCTATTTCTTCAGGTTTAATGCTCGCTTAAGTCAAGGCACAGTTTATGCACAACCACAATAACATCAAAACTACCACCCTTCTTGACAAGGAGAACATCGGACATCATCCAACTCATCCATAACCCCACGCATGCCACAGGCCACATGCTAGACCCAATTTTCACCTTCAGTAACTGCATCAAGTACAGCCACATCATCTACTTCAACATCACCAGCTCATGAATCTCCATCCTCAGACTGCCCAGCGCCCCCCACTGCAGCTGGAACAAAGGCTCAAAGGACACATGGATCAATGCCCTCAACACCACACATCCTATCTCCTCCAACACCCTAGACCAGAGCATCAGAAATGTCAACAAATGGATCACCAAATTAACTAACAGCATTGCTCCAATCTGCAAAAACACCAAGAAGGCTAGCTGGTACATTGACACCTCCAAACTGCTGAACAACACTGTAAACCACTGGAAAGGAAATGGTACATAAGCAAAGACAGCTCACAACCTCTACCACAGACAGATGAGACAATCAGAGAAAAAGGCCCTGGCCTCATGCATTGAATCAAGCTCCAATAATAGCAAAGAACTCTTCAACATTGTTAAAAAATTCTTCAACCCCTCAGCTGTAACAAACAACATTACCATCCCAGAGGAACTCTGCGTCAATCTTGCAAACGTCTTGCACAACAAGATCATTAACATCAATAGAAACTTCAAACCCCAGCCCAAGGCCACTGACTTCTTCAAGCAACACAATGACCCTGCTGCCACCACAGACATCCGACTAACCGAATGGAGCCAGCTTGCCCCACAGTTCACTGCCTCCATCATTAACTTAGTCCACTCAGGGGCCCCAACTGACCCATGCCCTAATCATGTCTACAACCAAGGCGAAGCCAGAATCATCCACATACTCACCACTTTGTTCCACACCTCAATCACCTCAGCTCAATTCCCAGAGGACAGGAATCATGCAGAAGTCAATCCTCAACTAAAGAAACCATTGGTAGATCTCAGGGAGCTCAACATCTACAGATCATTTTCCCTAATCCTGTTCCTAGCGGAAGTATTAGAAAAATCCATCAAACAACGCTCCTAACATCTGGAATGGAACCTCCTACTTGACTCGTCCCAATCTGGATTCCACAGAAACCACAGCACTGAGACAGCCCTCATCGTGGCTGGGGCGACATCCAAGCCCTGATCAACTGAAGAGTGGCTGTAGCTATGATTCTCCTAGACCTCTCAGTAACCTTCAATACTATCCCCAACCACACATTCATAACACAGCTGCACAACATAGGCATCCAAGCAGCTGCTCTCAGATGGATCATCTCTTTCCTCACCAGAAAAATGCAAACCTTTTGCCTTCCCTCTTCACCTCTGAACCAAAGGAAATAATCTGCGGAGTACCCTACAGATCCTCACTCAGCCCCACCCTGTTCCACACTTATATGACAGCTCTGGCCATCATTGTCAAAACCCACAGGTTCAACATTATATCCTATGCCGACAACACACAACTCATCCTCTCCCTCTCTGACAACACCTTCAAAACCAAACCAACTTTCACAACTGTATGACAGACATTGCGAGCTAGTTAAAGGACAACTGCCTGAAGCTCAACATGGACAAGACAGAGGTACTGACCTTCAGAAATAATAGCTCCTCATGGGACGCATCCTAATGGCCCTCAGAATTCGGACCTACTCCCAGCCACACTGATTATGCTAGGAACCTAGGAATCATTCTGGACAACAAGCTAACCCTGTTGACTCAGGTTAGATCTGTCTCCTTCTGCTTCTCTATCCACTGCATGCATCATAAGACATTCTAATGGCTACCCCAAAGCTCAAGACACACCATCACTGAGGCCTTCATCTCTAGCCAACTGGACTTTTGAGATACTCTCTACGCATGGATTGCAGCTCACCTCCTCCGCCAACTAAGGACCACATAGAACTTCACAGCCAGAATTGTCCTGGATCTCTCTAGATGAACCAACAACATCCTCTACCTCAAGGAACTCCACTGGCTGCCTGTACAGAAAATATGCTAGTTCAAGCTCCTGACCCAAGCATACAAGGCCCTATACAAATGCAGACCTGCCTACTTGAGCCAATACCTGAACGTCCATCAGCCCACCAGATATCTCCAATCCACTTCCCCTTCTCTAACCCTCAACCCTCACATCCGATGTAGCAGATGTGGAGGTCACTCCTTCTCCTATCTAGCAACAAAGACATAGCCTTACCCTTTCATATCCAGAATGTCCCATCTTTTCCAGAGTTCTAAAAGTCTGTAAAGACCTGGCTGTTGAGCTAATCAACTGGACCCTGCAAGGGCTTGGACAGGTGACTGAAGCACTCTACATATCTCCTGATCAATTATTTAGCTGCTAATTAATAAAAAAAATCCTTGGATGACATATGCCATGTACACATGCAGTACATTGTATTCACATGTGGGAAAACTGCTTTGATTGCAAAAGCCCCCTCACTTTTTGCCCCCAATGTTAGCTGATGGTGGTGTTTTCTGACTCTGACTGAGCACTGGGCACTGCTAACCAGTCCCAGGGCCAGTGCTCAGTTTTAAATGGCATATGAAAATTAGACTTACCTATAATTGGCTATGACAACTTACCTTTAAGACCCTAGTATATGGTAGGGCATGTAGGTTTAGGGATCCCAGAGTGGATAGGGCACCCGTGGGTGCACTGCTATGGTCCCTTGTGTCTTTGTAAAGAAATGACTGCTTTGCTGGCTACTTTTAAGTTGCAATTACCCCCAAATTCAACTTTGGAATTAAAAGTACTTCCAAAGTCTGAAACAACCTTATCTATGCATATAGGTCACCCCTAATACCCCTGGGGATGGGTTCAGTGTAACTGTAAGCAGGAACTTTAATGAAGATGTTTTATAAGCCCTAGTGAGGGAAAAACAGCAAAAATCATATTTCCCCATTGTAGGCAATGGGCTCCATAGGCTAACATTCAGAGACTTTATTTAAAAATCATAAAGTCTGATTTTCAATAGAGATGAGCTAAATATAGCATGTTTGGTACCAAATGAAATGTGTTAATACTTCCAACAACCTGCCAATGTTGACTATAATATAATTGGCACAAGGAAAGAGTTTTAGAACTCTTTCTGAAAGTTATTAAATTCAGCCCTGTAGTGCCCTTTCATGATTGGCCAGCCTCTCGCAGCCCGAGCCAGGCTATTTTAATGAAGTGTGAAGTGGCCTAGGCTGAGACAAAGGAAGCATCTGGTGGGATGAGAACTGCCGCAGCAGATGGCAGAGCAGAAGGGGGGAATAGTGTTCAAAGTGGTCTTCAATTGAGGGAAAGACACTTGGGCTAGAAGCTGGACCTCCCCCATTCCCTGCTAATCCAGACAGATGGGAGCCCCAATGATTAGACTAGGAGAGGGGCTGGTAGGGAGACTTAGCCACACCAGTGGGTGGAATCAGCCAGATCTAACCTTTAAGGATACATTTTTGCCCTGTTGGATTTTTAGAGAATGTTGCTTTCTGGGAGTGATTTTTGCCACACTTCACAGGTAGTGGTCACCCCAGAAAGTGGTAGCCTTCACTCCATTGGACAGGTGCACCCACCTGCTTCCCCACCCAGGAGCAAGGATACATATGGCAGAGCTGCTCCACAATTCAGATCCCTGCTGAAAGAAGATACAGGAGAAGAAGGACTGCCCTGTTGGGTCCATGGCCTGCACCTTAAGAACTGCACTCACAAGGACTGCACCAGCTGCACACTTTGGTCTTCACCAAAAAAAGGATTTTGCCTTGCTTCTGCAGCTTTCGGAGTGGACTCAATGTAAGCTTTTGGTACAAAGGAGCTGACCAGAGTCCCCTGCATCAAGTCGTGCAAGAAGAGCCCAGCTGAACAGTGTCCATTTGAGGATTCTGACCAGGTGCATTCTGGGAACTGTAGTCTCAACTTCCAAGGAGCAACTCAGAGCTTCTGGAACCTTAGATCAGCTTGTGAACACTTCAACCCAAAAAGGACTTCTGGAAGAAGATCCAGAAGTTTGGAGACGTTTGAAGCAAGTTTGTAAAAAAGCTTCATAAGTGGACTGACCCGACACTGAGAGTCAAGCCAGCTACCTCTAACTGCAACCCGGCCTGAATTTCAGGTTTGTCCAGCTGAAAGCCCCACACTTTTAAGATTGGACTCTGCGTGAATTTCAGGTTCATCCTGCTAAAAGCTCCAGAGCTCAGACTTTCAGGATTTGACCAGGGGCTCATGGAAAGGCAATCGAATGACATTGTATCGAAATCAGATTGCTGAGGAGGACCGCACAATGGACAGGGAGAAAAGCTCCAGAAAAGTTTCTAAGTGTGAAGATAAAACTTTGACTGAGGCTTACTGTTCAGTGCATCCGAGCAGGGCTCCATCATGGTCAGGCTCAACTTTTTACTTTGCCTCGGTCGAGTGCGACCAGATGTCCCCGGCTGGCACTTTTGGTTTTTAGGCACTAGAAAGCATTTTGTTTATTTAATATTTAAAAATTGATTTCTCCGGCTCCCTCCTTTCGATTTTTTGTCATTTTGGTGTCATTTAAATATATTTCTTATGTTTATAAATTGGTTTTGGATTTTTATTTTGTGCTGTCTTTTACTTATTTACTGTTTTGTTGAGTTTAAATGCTTTACTCACCTGTCTACTAAGTTAAGCCTATCTGCTCATGGTATAAGCTACAGAGGGTTGATCAACGATTAATTTACTGAAACCTTGACTGGACGTAGTGTGGGTTTGTGACCTATTGCTAACTGCAGGTACCTACCTGCCTTTCCCAATAATCCTCTTTTTAACATTAAAAATGTATGTTTTTAACAGAAATATAGGGCGTTTTGGCCACAGACCTCTCCACGAGTCTTAAGAGGGAACGTTAATGAGTTGTTGAAAGCAAGAGTATCTCTTTACGGGAAAATGAGAGAAAGGATGCATAGCTGATTCTTCAGAATTAACTTTATAAAAACGATGACTTATGGAAACAGGAATATTTTAACACAAATAAAAGCATGCTCACATTTGGTTATCCTGTTTAGTGGAACATGAATCCTGCCTAGGAATGTCCTTCTTACCCTCGTATCATTGAAACAAGAGATAAAACCCTCTTAAAGTCTAATAAGTCAACTTTCTCTAAAGCATTAGAAGAGTAGAAGCGCAATTCCTGCTGACATGTCCCCTCAACCCCCAGTTTATGTTACTGAAGAATCATCATCTTTCATAACATGAAAGAGAACACAGAGTGTTTGAAGAACTGTCAAACTATGTCCTGTCATTAATTCTACTTGAGACTGCAAACAGGCACAGGTTTGATGTGGCGTTTGATGTTGACAGAAAGTTATCTACAAGAGAAGCAGATATATTCAATAAAATATGCAGGGCAATCATTAAATACAGGCGATCCTGGCAGTCAAAGAATTCGGCAAAGGGAAATCAGTCTTTTGCAGAGCATTTAACAATGCCACCTTCATTAACTTTTGATTGAATATATAGAGCCCAGGTTGAAAGGAGACATCTAAGGGTAAGGGACGTGCTTCACGTGCACAGAAAATCTCTGTCCCTGGCTTGCGAAAGAGAGATATGGAAATCAATAAAAGCTCGTGAGGTAAATATAAAAAACTGAAAGGAAAAACAATTGAATATTTAGTTAGGGCGTAATTCTGCTCGTTTGCACTTGAATTTCGCATCTCGCATTTTTTTACACATGTATTTCTATAAATGTACATTTTGCCAGGCAACACTTGGTGAAGTTCATGTAACAAAAAATGCCAAATGTCAAGTTTCGAGGTTTAGAATAGAGGAAATATTTAGGCTGTCATTAACAGTTCTAATTGTGCAGTATGTTGGGAACTTGTAACACGCTCAAAAACTATGGTCCCAGTATATGGCACGTGCCAAGTGTAGTAAAACCTCCGATTACGATTTTTAAATAATAATAAAGAATTAGCTCTCAACACACTGACTTTCGCCTGGTTTGCCTTTTTCCTGGTCCTCTTTCGTCGATAAACTTAGGTATGTTTGACCAACCGAGATATATCTGGGGACAATTCAGTCATTGTGATTTTGATCATTGTGCAAATTCGTCACTGCAAAGGGATCAGAATTCAGACTTGAAGTTGTAATGAGCGCCTTTGTATTCCTATATTTCTTGTCCTTCTAAGTGGAGTCCGAGGGTGGATAAATCCTGAGTATTACCATGCCTATGTGTACATGATGTCATTAGTGATGCTCAATTTTATGGTGTCCCCTGTGACCTACTCATGTGAACAACAACGTTATCAGTGTCTCCAGCTGGATTTTTGCAACCCAGAGAAAATATATTTTGTGAGGTTCTTTGAGAAATAATCATTTCAATATATATATATATATATATATATATATATATATATATATATATCTCCTCCTGCCGATTGCCAGTACATAGGTATAGTTAGGACACAGTTTCCAAGTATCCATACAAACAGCATCTTTTGTTTTGCCAATAACTTTAGTGCCACTTGACACATCTTCCCGAAATTTTCCAAACTTCTACTTTGTTCAGTTCAACTGTTATCTTGAAAGTTTTTGGGATGATAGTCAAGCAGGGGCTGAGAAAAAGGGGATGGGGTGTCCTAAAATGCATTTTCCCCATTTACTTTCCCATAGGGTCTTTATACATGTTTACAGCCCAAACTGCTGAACAGAATTACACTAAAATTGGCAGAAAGCTACATCTTTGTATGTAGATTATGTTTTTTGTGATTTGGTGTAAATCTGTTCAGTAGTTTCTGAGGTATTAGAGTTTAAGAAATAAAGATGGATAGGGGTGGGGATCCTCAGCAGATCCAGACCCGCAGATCCAGGTCCAGATTTGCAGGTCCGGGGGCAAAGCAAGGCCCTGATTGGCTGGTCGCACCCTGACAGAAAAGTTGCAGCTGCCATTTTGTCTGTCGCATCAGCTGGGGTAATGAAAAAGTAACTGAGCAAAAAACACATAAGAGGTCAAGATACAGGTATTCTGACCTCATAAGTCACATAAAGGGGTCCCTTAGGGACCCTTTGTGGGCAAACAATTGCCCAATTACTTTTTTTGATAGATCTGCAGAGCTACAAATCATGTGTTGGTCCGTGGATCCGTGGAGCCGTGATCCAGCATCGGATCTGCAGATCCAAAGAAAAAATGAAAAAAAAAAAAATTCCCACTGCATCCAACCTCATGCTGCACATGGCTGAATGCAGGCAGGAGGGTTGGATGGTGGGTCTGGCCATTGGATGATGATAGTTATGTACCTGCGTGCTAAAAAAAAAAATCTAGAAATTCACAGAAAAATCCAAAGGTTACAAGGACGTTATAGTTTGGTTCTGAATTTACTTGCTCAAAAACATTGAAATTCAGCATTTATAGTCATGGTTTATTCTAGTAACTACAACTCACCCCCTAAGGTAACTATAACTCGTGCTTTCGCCATGGACATCTAATTACTTCACATATTACATCATTAATGACACCTTGTGTGACATCTTGATATTATCACTGTAATATTTGTAATAACTTTATTGATGTGCATGGTAGGGGGTGCTATAATTTATTTAGGGTGCAAGTTATAGTTACTTCAGTTATCCATAACTAAAACTGCTGAATTTCAATGGTTTTGTATGATGTCCCTCTAACCTTTGCTTTTTCAGTGAAAAAAAAAATATATATATATATATGTGTGTGTACACCAATTCAAACATCCACAGAAGCACCCTTGTACTCACTGTCATACCCAGAGAGATGCTATCACATCCACTCTCACACCCACACAGACACTCCCATACTCATTCTCACACTCAGAGAGGCACTCTCACATCCAGGCAGACACTGTCACACTCCTTTTCACACACCAACAGAGACTCTCCCACTCACTCTCACACCCAGAGAGATGCCCTCACACATATTCTTACAACCAGAGACACACTGACACTCACTCTCACCCAGACACTCTCACACCCACTCTCACAGCAAGATAGACACTGGCACATCCACTCTCACATCTAGTGAGACACTATCAGATCTACTCACACACACAGACACTCTCACACGTACTCTCACATCCAGGCAGACACTGTCACACTTCCTTTAACATCCAAAGATAGGGTCTCACACTCACTCTCACATCTAGAGATGCTCTCTCACATCTAGTCAACACTCACTCTCACACACAGGCAGACATTCTCACACCCACTCTCACAGCAAGATAGACACTGTCCTATGCACTCTCACACTTGTTACATCCACTCTCACACCCACTCAGACACTCTCCCGCTCACTCTAACACTCAGAGAGACTCTCACATGCAGGCAAACACTGCCACACGCCCTCTGACACCCGTACAGAGACTCTCACACTCACTCTCATACACAGAGATACACTCTCACATGTAGTCTCACACCCAGAAACATACTTTGACACTCACTCTCATGTCCATACAGACCCTCACACACCCACCTGCACAGCTAGATAGACACTGTCACTCCCCTCCCACAGCTATAGAGATGCTGCCACATCCACTCTCACACCCAAACACTCTTATGCTCATTCTCACGCTCAGAGAGACACTCTCACACCCACTCTCACATCCAGGCAGACACTGTCACACTCCCCCTCATACCCAGACATTCTCACACCCACTCTCACAGCAAAATACACACTGGCACACGCACTCTCACACTTAGAGTGACAATGTCAAGTCAACTCTCACACCCACTCAGACACTCTCCCACTCACCCTCACACTCAGAGAGACTCTCACACCAACTCTGACATGCAGGCAAATACTGTCACATGCCCTCTGACAACCATGCAGAGACTCTCACAATCACTCTCACACCCAGAGAGACACTCTAACATGTAGTCTCACACACAGAAACACACTTTGACACTCACTCTCATATCCAGACAGACCCTCACACACCCACTCTCACAGCAAGATATACACTGTCACTCCCCTCCCACAACTAGAGAGATGCTGCCACATCCACTCTCACCCACAAACTCTGATGCTCATACTCAGAGAGACCCTCTCACACCCACTCTCACAGCAAGATAGACAGTGCCACACTTCTCTCAAAGCTAGAGAGACACTGTCACATCCACCCATCACACCCATACATACACTCTCATGCTCATTCTCACACTCAGACACTCTCACACTCACTCTCACATCTAGACAGATACTGTCACACTCCCTCTCACACCCAGAGAGTCATCTCACGCAGAATATCACACCCAGAGACACACTCTGACACTCCCTATCACACACAGAGACTCCCACCCTTTCACATCTAGACTGACACTGTCACAATCACTCTCACACCCAGACACTCTGACACTCACTCTCACAATCAGAGAAACACTCTCACACCTAGTCTCATGCTCAGAGACACACTCTGACACTCACTCTCACACCCCAACGCACATTCTCACTCTCACAGCAAGATAGACACTGGTACACACACTTTCACATCTAGAGAGATGCTGTCACATCCCCTCTGACACCCACACAGACACTCTCATGCTCACTCTCACACTCGAAGAGACACTCTCACACCCAATCTCACAGCACAATAGACACTTTCATACCCACTGTCCCATTTAGAGAGATGGTTTCACATCCATTCTTACACCCACACATATACTGTCATGATCATTCTCACACACAGAAAAACACTCTCACATCTACTCCCACAGCAAGATAGACACAGTCACAGTCACACCCAAAAAGAGACTCATACTCACTCTCACTACCAAAGAGATGCTCTCACACCTAGTCTCATGCCCAGAGACACATTCTGACACTCACTCTCACACCCAGACGGACACTCCCACTCCCACTCACACAGCAAGCTAGACACTGCTACACCCACTGTCACATTGAAGCAGACACTCAGGCACACTCCTACACACAGTCTCACACCTGGATGGACATTCTGATACCCACTCACATACCCAGAGAATTAGCCAGTGGGAAATAGTCCTATGATCAATATGTGGGCTCACATGCATATGAAGGAATCAGGGTATGTAAATATGGCATATTGAAAAAAATGTGTACAGAATGTTAGAATTTTTTTTTTTTTTTTTTTGAGATACGGGGATGGCTTCGCGGACCCGAATGACATTTACAAAATGTGTTATTTAAAAGTAAATAAATATGTGTATGAGTAGTGGATTGGCTCTAAAAATAGCCTTTATGGTTATAATGTATAGGTGATTACTACGGATGAAAGAGGAAGCAGCAGCCTCTCAAGTTATGCAAGAACAGCTTGTTGCCTTTGTCTGTCAGTGAACTCCATAATTTCTGTATGTATCATCAATATCAAATCATAATGTTATGGTCTCTGAGGAATGCAGAAAGAGTTTTATCAACATGTTTAATTGATTTGTCTATTTCTGGGCAGAATTGAGTTGACCAGTTCCACTTTTGCCTTTGGCAAATGTTAGAAAAAACAAAGGCAGTGTGCGGGAAAAGTGTTATTAGTTTTCCAAAGGTATCCTTCATTAGGATTTGTGTAACTGTGCACAGGTCATTGCCACCACAGTACACAATCATAATGTCTGGATGTTGGCAATCCTTAATGCTTTCAACCAAAGAGAGAAATTTATGCCACTTTAACCCTCTCTGGCCTACCCAAGTAATATCCACATTAGATAACCCAGGTCCCCTTCAACACCACTTTTTTGGCCCAAAACACAAAGCTGTGTCCCACAAGCCACACTCTGAGCATCGTGGAGGTAATCTGGAGTAGCACCCTAGGTGAAGGCTGTAGCTCAAATGAGGCATGTTTTTAATGAAATTCAGTTGAAATGGAGGATAGAAGGTAGAATCTGAAAGAACAGATTTAACTGGCTGTTGTAGATATGCTTGTTGGTGGAGGTAGGTAGTGAGGTTATGTGAATTTGTAAGTAAATGTTTGTTCGATATGGGGTATCTAATTGACAGTGGTATACACCCTTGTCCAAGAAGGGGCACAGTCCTAGTCAGGGTAAGTCACACACAATCCAAATTATGCTGTGTCCATTCTCTCGTAACTTGGCACTGAGCAGTCAGGCTTAACTTAGAAGGTAATGTGTAAAGTATTTGTGTAATAAAACATACAGTGACACAGTGAAAATGCGACAAAAATACACCACACAGGTTTCGGAAAATATATAATATTTATCTGAATAAAATAAGGTGAAAACGACAAAGATCCAATAAGCACAAGATGAAATATCACTTGTAGAAGGATTAAATGAGTCTGAATCCTGAAAAATAAACGGTTATCTCTTTGTTATGCACAGTATCTGGTATGCGTCAAAAATAACGATGCACTGAGACCACAGAGGAGGAGATGTGTGGAAAAATAGGGTATGTGTCAAATTTTACTATGCTTCACAGAAAATGCATTGTTTCTTCCCACGCTGGAAGGGGCATGCATCAATTTCCGGCACGCAGTCTCGGTTCCTCACTGCAGTGCAGGGATATTTTGAGGCCTACAAACAATGCAGCAAAAATCCATGATGCGCTGGAAGAAGACACAGGCGCTGCGTCGATCCAGTAGGCGATGCATCACATTTTTCATCGCAATGCAGGAACTGCGTCAAATTTTCAGCTGGGAAGTCGAGGCTGCATCGTTCCAGTCAGCTGTGTGGCTATTTCTCGGTTGCAAGGCAGGCTTCACATCAATTTCAGCAGGTGGTGCGTAGTTTTTCGACGCACAAGGAGTTTCCTGGAGAGATGAAGTCTTTTGAACCCTGAGACTTTGGAAAACAGGAGGCAAGCTCAATTCAAGTCCTTGGAGAGCACTTTTTGGGAAGGCAGAGTCCTTCTCAGCACAGTCAGAGGCCAGCAGGGCAGCAGGGAAACAGCAGGACACCAGTCCTTCTCAGCATAGAAGTCCAGATGAGTCCTTTGGGCAGCCAGGCAATTCCTCTTGACAGGGTGCAGTTGTAGGTCCAGAAGTGTCTAGTTTTGTGGGGTCAGAGAGCCAGATTATATACCCAAAAAATGCCTTTCAATGGGGGGAGACTTCAAAGAGTGGTTTTTAAGTGCACAAGTTCACCTGTCAGTTCAGCCCTGTCTGCCAGGGTCCCAGTAGGGGGTTTGGCAATCCATTGCCTGAGGGCAGGCCACTGGCCTTTGGAAAGTAAGTGACGGGCCCTCCACCGTTCAAGCACAGGAAGACCAATTCAATATGTAGATGAATGCAGGTTTGATTGGTGGGGTCAGAGACCCATTTTAAATACCCAAAAATGCCTTGGAAGTGGGGGAGACTTCAAAGAGTGATTTTGAAGTGCACAAGTTTCCATGTCAGTGCAGTCCTGTCCGCCAGGGTCCCAGTAGGGGGTTTGGCTGTGCATTGTCTGAGGGCAGGCCACTAGCCTTTGAAATGTAAGTGTCAGGCCCTCCACTCTTCCAGCCCAAAAAGACCCATTCAATATGTAGATGAATGCAGGTGTGACTGAGTTTCCTGTGTTTGTGGATGTCTGGATGAAATGCACAAGGGAGCTGTCAATCAACACAGACCAAAAGTTGGTTGGAGACCAAGTGTAAGGCACAGATGGTTTTAAGTGCAGAGAAATGCTCACTTTCTGAAAGTGGCATTTCTAAAATAGTAATATAAAATCTAACCTCACCATTACGCAGGCTTTTCTATTACCATTCTGGCCATACTAAATATGGCCTGGTTACCCCTTTCAGATCAGAATCTATGACTCAAAACGTATATGAGGGCAGTCACAATGCTAGTCTATGAAAGGAGCAGGCCTTACAGTATTGGAAAATGAATTTAGGAGTTTTCCACTTCCAGGACGTACAAAAGCACATATGTACATGTCCTGTCTTTTACCTGCATAGCACCATTCCCTACGGGTTACCTAGGGCCTACCTTAGGGGTGACTTATATGCTGAAAAAAGGGAGTGTAAGGCTTGGCAAATACTTGTAAATGCCAAGATAAAGTGGCAGTGAAACAGCACACACAGGCCTTGCAATGGCAGGCCTAGACATGGTTAAGGGGCTACTTATTTGGGTGGCACAATTAGTGATGCAGGCCCACTAGTAGCATTTAATTTACAGGCCCTCAGCACATGTAGTACACTTTACAGGGATGTACAAGTAAATCGAATATGCAAATTGGGGATGAAGCAATGTTACCATGTTTAAGGGAGAGAGCATCTGCACTTTAGCACAGGTTAGCAGTGTTAAAGTGTGCAGAGTCCTAAAACCAGCAAAAACAGTGTCAGAAACGTTGAGGAAGGTAGTCAAAAAGTTGGTGGGTGACGCCCCAAGGCTGTCAGGTCTAACAATGTTGGATTGGCTTTACGAAAATTGGAAAGCAGTGTTAGTATGTTTACTGGGAAAGGTTCAACCACAGCTGTTCCAGATGGTTTAAAAATAAGCATGCTCCACTCAGAAACTGTTATGAACTTGTGACCTGCTACAGCAGAATGTTGCAGACTTTGTTACCATAGTTACACAGCTACAGGAGCACTACGGAGAAGGAAATACAAAAACACTAGACTGCGACTTTGTTGTAAATGTGGAGGCAAAATTATTTAAAATGAGTATTTGGTGTTGAGATTTGCTTCTGGGTAAAAAAAGGCATACATATGGATGTGTGCTTTTTAATATGTTGAAAAAAGAATTTTCAAACTTCTCCGTGGATTCATGCACACACTGATGCATACACTAACGCACCCTGTCACACACTTATGCACACACTGACACACCCATATACACAATGGTGAATACACTAACACACCATTCACACACTAACACATATCCTGATAGACCTAGGAACACACTTATGCCTTTACTGACACTCCCAAGCACACACTGATCCATACATTAAGACATCCAGGCAGACACTGATGCATACACTGACACATCCAGGCATACTCTCATACATACATTGACACATCCAGGTGCACACTGGTACATACACTAACACATCCAGGTAGCTGCTGATGCACACAGTGATACACCCAGACACACACTAATGCACACACTGACATACCCATGCACACTCTAATGCATACACAATATACCTTGACACACAGTGCCGCATACACTGAGACACCCAAAGACACACTCATGCATACACTAACATACCCAGCTATATGCTTATACATACACTCACACACATGCAGGCACAAACTGATAAATAAACTAACACACTCAGGCACACACTGACAAATACACTGACACAGCCTAGCATACGCTCATGCATACACTGACACACCCAGGCTCATGCTGATACTTACACTAACACACCCAGCCACACACTGACACATACACTGACAAACCCTGGTACGCACTCATGCATACACTGACACACGCAGGCACACGCTGAGTCACACACTGACACACCCCATCACACACTAATGCATACAATGAGACACCCAGGCATACACTGAAGCATATACTGACACACTTAGGGACCCTGATGCATTCACTGACATACCCATTCACACATTGATAAATACAATGACACATCCAGGCACACACAGATGCATACACTAATACACCCTGGCACACACTTACGCATACACTAACACACCCAGACACACAATGATGAATACACTGACATACCCACTCACACACTAATACATACACTGAAAGACCCTGGCACACACTGATACATTCAGTGACACACCCATGCACATACCACTCCACACAACCAAGCACACACTGATGCATATGTTTACACGTTTATCATTTACAAAATAGACACAGCTCTTCTTTGAATAAATGGAGTGGTTCTAACAAGAACCTTTTAGGTTTTTCTTAACTTTTGTGAACTTTTTTTTTTTTTTAAATGAGTACTAAAACCAATGAGCTTTAGAACTAACAAATAAGAAATGTGTTTCAGTGTTGAAATACTAATATGCTCTAAAATATATGGAAAACAAAAAAACTAGCAACAATGGTTGCGAATGGCTGCAAAAAACTGTGCAACATAGTAAACTTTTGCAGAGAGGAGCACATAGCATTTTGCACAGTAAATGACTGTGCCTCCCAGTTTTTGACACACTGATAGACTTGTAACGGTTCCTCCTTCTATCTCTGCTCCTGCACAAGTGGATGTTGAAGCACCTTCTTAAGTTTCCCTCTCCCTCATCCTCCTGGTGTAAACTTGCTTATGGATTGATCTAAAGAGCCTACACACTGAACTAGTACTGTGAGCGTATTTTTTGATGTACCATAAGAAAGTTGATTATTACAAATATTACAAGAAACAAACTTTGCAGTTACTTTCTTCTCACTGGTGGCTATAGTAAAATACTTCCAGATGTCACTCTGCTTTGTTGCACATGATGTCTCCATTTCCTCTTCCGTTGCAGGATCTTGCTGCTCCGTCTGTTGTGAACCACTTGCCATTTTTAAAGAAAAAAATAGGCAACCAAACAAACAATATACCACAAACAGTAGACATGTTTTTCTAAATCTTATCCTGATTCTCACTAGTACTTTCATCCTTTTTGTGTACACCACTCAAGCACTCAATCAATCAGTGATACACTAATGAAGCAGTCAATCATACACCAATTATACACTCAGTCACTGCTTAGGTTAACGCAATTAAAATAACTTTACATTTAAAAAAATTGAAATTTGTCGAAAAAGCCAAATGTTACAGGGACGTTATAGTTAGGTTCTGAACTTAGTCGTACAAAACCATAGAAATTTAGCAGTTATAGTTACCTGAGCTAACTGCAACTTGCACCCCTGTAATGCAGTGCTTATGACCTCACATATTACATCAGTCATGACACGCTCAGTGACATCACTGATGACTGTGCGCTTTCCGAGGGTGATGGTCTTCGTCCTCCGTGCTACAAAATAGCACTCGTCTTCTTTGAGGGAGCCAAGTGCTATTTTGTAGCACTGTTCCTGCCGGTCTGATCAGTGGGAATGCTCTGTTGCAGTGTTTCTGCTGGTCAGACTGGCAGTAACATTGTCACAAGGCAGGGGGGGGGACGCCACTGTCATGTCGTCCTCCCTGTAGATTTGACCGCCCTGTGGTGGGACTGCCAAAGTCAAAATGAGGCCCTTAGTATGATTCATCCAAAGGTCCTGATTTCACACAAACCTGTTAAAGACATCTAAAAGCAATTGGAGACCATTGACTGTTCGCACAATCAATACCTCATCATCTGTGTATAGTATTGAACAGAATAATCGTGATCTCATCTTTGAGATATCATTTTAAGTGTTGCATAAATAATCGTCCGGGCCTTTTATATGCAATAAAAAGAGGAATGAGGCTGATACACATCCTTGTCTAACCCCTAGTACAGAAGGAATTTATTCTGTGATACCCCCTTCCCTAATATACAATATGGTCTGCACATGAAGCCTGTGGGGGAGATCCATAATTGTGTTATCTATCTTGTGAAAAAGTTTTCCTTATTTGCCCTGATCACCCCCAAACAATGTGACTGATACTGGTGGTTACTGACTTTGACTGTGCCCTAGACACTGCTAACCAGTCCCAGGGCCACTGCTCTGTGTTAAATGGCATATGCAAATTAGTCCTAATTATAATTGGCTCTGACAACCTATCTATAAGTCCATAGTATATGGTAGGGCATCTAGGTTTAGGGCGATCAGGGTAGTTAGGGCACCCAGGGGACACTGCTGTGGTGCCTGGTATCATCGTAAAGGCAGGCCTAATTTGGTGATTGCTTTTAAGTTACAATTAACCCCAAATTTGCCTTTAGAATTAAATGTACTTTCAAAGTCTCAAACTACCTTATTTTTGCACACAAGTCACCCCTAAGGTCTTCCCTAGAAGCCCCCAGAGTTGAGTGCAGTGTAAATAGAAGCAAGGACCTCATAAAAGATGTTTTATAAGCCCTGATGAGGAACTAACAGCCAAATCCAAACTCATGTTTCTCTATTGTAGTCAATGGGCTCCATATGCTAACATTGGTAGACTTTATTTCAAAACAATAAAGTCGTATTTCCAATAGAAATGAGCTAAATACAGCACGTTTGCTACCAAGTTAAATGTTATAATAAATTCAACAACTTGCCAATGTTGAAATCAATATAGCAAAGGGAAAGAGTTTTAGAACTCTTTCTGAAAATTACTAAATTCAGCCCAGTAGTGCCCTTTCCTGATTGGTTAGCCTCTGGCAACGTGATCCAGGCTACCTAAATGAGGTGTGAAGTGGCCTGGGCTGATACAAAGGAAGCCTCTAGTGGGAGGAGAACTGCTGAAGCAGATGGCAGAGCAGAGTGGAGGAAATGTGTCAAACTGGTCTTCAAAGGAGGGAAAACAACTTGGGGCAGAAACTGGACCTCTGCAATTTCTGGTTCCCCTGACAGATGGGAGCCCTACTGATTAGATCAGGAGAGGGGCTAGAAGGACTGTGTTAAGGGAGACTTATCCACACCAGTGAAGATCAAACCTTCAAGGATGAATTATTGCTATCTTGGATTTTTGAGATTGTTGCTTTCTGAAATTGATTTTTGCACACTTCACAGGATATGGTCACCCCAGAGGGTGGTGGCCTGCACCCCATTGGGTAGGAGCACCCCCTTGCATCCTACCCCAGGAGCAAGGATAAATATGGCAGAGCTGCCCCACAATTCAGATCCCTGCTGGAAGAAAATACTGGAGAAGAAGGACTGCCCGTCTGAACCCCTGGTCTGCACCTGAAAAACTGCACCCGCAAGGCTATTGATTTTAAATGCTTTAGCAACACAAAAGGATGATGGACAGAGTGCTGAACAAAGCAAAAAATCACCCCCAGTCTCAGAGCTGGGTTTAATCTATCATTCTTTTGCTCACCATGCCACCCAGTTTGGACCCAGCCATATGCAAATCAGTCTTGACCCCGTTCCTCATGTGAACAGTCCAGCCCGAACTGCCAGGCCAGGTCCTCCCTGGATCGGAGAACAAGCATCCTGGGACCGGTTTCAGGTTATCACCCATCATCAGCCAGGCTAGCTTGAATCCAGTGGCACAGTAAGCACGGGACCCACGTCTGGGCATAGCCTTCCCACTAAGGGCAACTTTAGCAACACAAAAGGATGATGATAGAGTGCTGAAACTTTTCAACCACTCACCCCAGTCACAGATATGGGTTTAAACCATTGTTCTTTTGCTCACCATGCTACCCCATGAATGGGTGATACCCTGAAACCAGTCCCAGGATGCTTGTTTCCGGTCCAGGGAAGATCATGTCCTGGCAGCCCGGGCTGGAATGTTCCCGGGGGGAACAGGGTCAAGACTGGTTTGCATATGGCTGGGTCCAACTTGGGGTAGGCTCTCTGCTACTGCTATAATGCTCTTTCCTGTTAAGGTCCATGTTATCTTCAGGTTATGGTCAAACCTTATGTTCCATCCAGAAACCTGAGATCAACCAAAGATAAAGTAATCCTTTCAATCCCAGAAAACACCCTTTTCAAATTCTTATATGTAAAAACTACTGATCAAAATTACACCAAATCGAAAAAGTACAATATCGGAGTAACCTTCAAATTTCATGCCAACTCTGTAAATCATTCAGTAGTTTTGAAACATCAACTCAATTGATATTCCATTGGGTAAGATATTGTATGGGTATGCTTTTACTAAGTGTTTGCAAGTGGTTCGAATGCTTGTATTTTATAGACATGAAGTTTAACTGTGAATTGTTGTGAGAAAGGGCCCCTTTTTGATGTGGTTAGACCCCCACATTTTGCCTGATGTATGATGTAGTGCCTAAGGCCCCTGCTAACCAGGTTCTCTGGGCCAGAGCTCTTTCCCTAAAACTGTTGTGATGCATTGGCACAATTGGATACACTTTTTGCCGCCACAATAAGTTCCTTGTAAAAGGTATTTAGGTGCCCAGGGCACTCTTTGTACCACCCTCTAGGGCCATGCATCCAGATGCACCGAGCACTGCCATTGCAGGCTGAGTGCACTGGGTCAAACCTAAACACACAAACTTGACATGGCACACTGTCTGTGTGCCCTGTCCACCATAAACCACATACACTATGGATAAGACACTCCTTTGGCAGGCCTTCCAGTCCTAAGGCAGGGTGCACCATACTATATATGAGGGCTTAGCTACATGAGCAATATGCCCCCACTGTGTCCTTTCCATACGTGGGATATAGTGAGTGAACAGAGCAGCAATTGTAATACATGGGACATGACACTGGTCAACATGAGTTTCCCAGCTACATAATGGCCACTCTGATCCCTGGGTAGTTTGATATCAAACAACTCAGAATGATAAATCCAAACTGGTACCAGTATTGGATTTATCCCTAAATGTAGCAAAAGCTAACTACCCTGGCATGGTTGCTGACTGGTCATATCCAGCCTACCACCTCCAGACACCCAATCTGCAAACCTTGGGGGAGAGATCCGATTTGTAGAACAATGCCCTCCTTGGTTGGACGTGCTAACACCCACTTCTTCAGGAATGTGCACTGCCCTGGCGGCAAGCTTCAATGGGCTTACTGCCTTTGAAACTCGACCCCCAGGCCTGATGCTATTAGTAGATGGTCAACCCCCTTGCAGACCCCCACTTTAGGTGAGAACAAAGGCATGAAACTAAACAAAGAGTAAGGGGAGTGGCCCCACCTGGTATGCACCACCCCTAAGGTATTGCCTACGAATTGGGTACTTCATTTCAATTTTTTCCATCTTATATGGAAGGAAAATAGCCATTCAGGGATAGAGAAGTGACCCTTCCTGCAGGAAGTGCTCACCACAGTGAGTGTAGCCACCCAAAGCTAGGTGTGCCATTCACACTACCAGGTTCCCCCTAAAATGCCCACTAAATTCAGTATTTAGTGGGCATCTCTAGACCAGAGAATCAGATTCAATGGACAAAAGGAGTCCAGCACCAAGAAAATCCAAGGTACGAGAACTGTGGACCTGTGGACAAAGAATAGGTGCCAAACCCTTCCAGCTGCACCCAGGACCCGACAATCACTGCTGAGGAGCTGCTGGACACTGGAAAACTCGAAAGAACTGCAGAGGACCTTCATGCTTTGAAAATCACACTAGAACTCCCTCCAAAGTGGAGGTACCACTCTGCAACAAGAGGAAACCAGCAAACCAGTGAGGGTCACTTCACTGATCAGCCACTAATTCCCCAACTAGATATTGAAGCTGGACCTGACAAAACACCAATGACTGAGAGGAGAAACCCTGCAGGTGTGCCAGGTTTGGTGGCACTGTGTCCTCCAGTGGTCAAACCAGACCAATACCCTGGGTATTGGTCAGCTTACATCAGACACCTGGAGAACCAGCCCACCTAGTGCTGGAAAAGGACCAGGAGCAAGCCCTAGTCAGGAGACTTTGGGAACAACCTGGACTTCCTATCAGAGTGCCCCCATTGTCCTGCAAACAGCCCTTGAACCAACTTACCTCCTGCTCCAAAGGGAATCCTTGCACACAGCTCCTGGCTCACCAATTCGCTCTGCACCCGGCTGCCCTGTGCCCTACACTGAAGAACCTGCTGCGCCTTAAGGGTCCCCCACCCCTTGTGACCTCGAAACTCCAAGGAGACCCCAAGGTTCCACCTCTAAACTTACCTGTGCAGTGCTTTTCCAAGTGGTCCCTCGCAGTTGCCCTGCATGAGCTCCAGAGACCTTTCATCGCTGCTCCCACTGGAACCAGGAGCCACCCAAACTTCTCCAGCTGGCACTGTGTGCCCACCTATGTCCTCGGCCAACTTGAAAAGAAGAACTTCAGAAACCAACTGTACGATTTTATATGTACTTTTAAAGGTGACTTTCCATTGATTCCTATGGTGCGTAATTACGCACAAAAATACTATTTTTATTAAAATTCTAAAATTCATATCTCAAAAAGTACTTAACCAATTTTAATATTGGTCTTACAAATTGCATACAAATCTGAAGTATTTGTATACATTGGTCTCGAGTTAATCCTTTGAGTTTGTGGGTTGCATGAGTGATACTGTGAGTACAACCAATGCTTTGCACTTCTCCAAGATTGGCCCGACTGCTCGACCAAGCTACCTTAAAAATTTGAGCTTTAGGTGGTCTAGGTTTTACCCCTATAGACCAATGTGTGGTTGCCTGGACCCTGTGCACAGTGTGTCTAGCTTTGCACACTACATAAAGGGCCAGCCTCCTGCAATTGTTACCATAATCCACAGTACTGGATTTATTTGAAGAACATTTAGCATCCGAAACAAATGAAAAAACTTAAACACACCATTTAATCATTCCTTCAGTGAATAAACAAAATGCTTTCACAATGACAGTGCTGTCCTGGACTCATTAATCACAAAGCCTAACTAGATCACTCCCACAAGTCAAATCTTGATGCAAAATTCTACCAATTAATCCCCACAGTGTGTGAAAATAAACATTGCAAACACAGAACCTTGTCAACAAAAGAGTTACACTGTCCTACATTACACTTTATTTTCCTTATTTATATATGTCTTGCTAAAAGTACTATATAGTGACAATGTTCTGTAAAAGAAGAGCCCATTTTTAATGCATGGTTTTAATTTCCTTAAAATGAGCTTTGCATTTAAAAGTTGGTATATAATGAACACAATATTGAATTTAACACATTTTAAATATGAACACATTATCTTCAACAAACCACACATTTCTGAAAACATTGACAGATATATCTGCAGTGTCTTGCACACATTGAACACTAAACGGATAGCACTCAAATGCTCCAAATCTTTCTAAAGAGTATTAAATCAAGTAATTTCAGGATAAAATGATACATAACATTATAATATACAATAAGTAACATGTAATATGGACCTACATTGCCATCTCAGGGTTCGGGTGACATTTTTAAAACAGTCTTCCGTACCTTAGTACTCCCTAAGCGCAATATTGACGCATATTACACAAATACCAACTATGTATGAACTCAAGCTGTTTGACACCATTGAACAAATCAGCATCTAGCTCTTTAAATAATAAATTACATCAGCATTGCATTCTTCATTTGGTCCGATCCACTAGGTGGCGCCAAGAAAATATGATAGGGATTCCAAAAGTGCTATTTTCCTTGTTAAGTCTAACAGGAGTTTTTGCTCTTCAAAATACAAAAGGCGATAGAATCAAATTACACCAATGTTGGCATCAAATTAGAATTTTAATTGAAAAAGTGAGTTTTCCTAGTTTGCTGTAAATCTGTTTAGAGTTTTTGAGAAGTCATTTAAAACATTACTCAGGTTTGCTCTGAAGACTTTACATTTTAGAAATGTTTGGAGGGGGATTCATATTACATCTCCCAAACTTAAAAAAATGACAGATCAGATTAGCTGAGGGAACATTTTCGCCTGGCTGCCATTTCAGGTTCACAGGTCTGTACATTCTATTGATATGTAAGAAGGAACCAGGTACATCCTGATTGTTGACCACTTTCTTATAGACTAGCCAGTCAGTTGACAGCTCGCCTCTCTATGACCTTTAGTGACAAGGAAATGTTATTCTTGTATATTATGTCTACTCCTAACTATGCTGCTATTTTCAGATTGGTTTGGCCAATAAAGCATATTACTACTATCAAGTGGAAACTCAAATCAGTTCTGTTATAATGACTGTTTTTCATCTGACGGTTATTGTTCTCCAAAGGATGAAATCAAGAATGATTCAGTCAAAGTTGCAAGTCTTACATCCACTTCAAGTCATTATCTTGCCTTCTTGGATTTGGGAAGCCTAAAGGTTTGACACTGCCACCTCATTTGATGAATGACTGCAGAATTCTAATTGAACTTGGTTCTATCTTACTTTTTGGATGCATCTGTTCTCTTTCAGAGTCTGAAAAAGAACCATTTTTCTCCAATAAAACCCAGAGAATGGATTGATAACAAAGCCTTAATCCCCTGCTGGCAAATTCTTTGTTTCATTGAAATTTCAGGAACTAAGACCATGTGTGGATTTTAAGGTATCAATTATGAATGCAACTCATTAAAGATAAATAAATCATAGCTGAGAACATATTGGTGCTAATGAACAAGTAAGACAAATTAAAAAGTGGTTTGAAGTCTATAACATAATCCCTAGTACTCCCAAGCACATGGATCTGCACCCACATGAAAGTATGACTAGCCTAAAAATAATTATTTTGTCCAAAGAGGCCAAGCTAGTAGTCTTAAGGAAAAAGATGATTGTTGGAAGGTGGATTATTGGTAAGGGCAGGTAAGTACTTACACTTAGCAATAGACCACTAAACCCCACTGGGGTCAGTTAGGTCTCAATAAATTAATACCAATTCAACCCTTGGTAGCTTGGCAACGAGCAACAAGGCTTAACTTAGGAGACAAAGAGACTCATTATGGCATTGGTGGTCTCAAAGAGAGATCGCCACGGCGCCAGAAGACCGCCAGTGCTGGCGATCTTCCGCCCGCCATAATATGGTTACTATCGGATTTCTGCCACATTTAGGATGGAAATACGGAGGTAGCCGTGCTGGCGGTCGAGGCGCCTGGGCGGAGCTACTGCCTGCATCGCCCTGCCAGTAGGACACCGCCAGCCGTATTTTGAAAATACAGATGGCCTGGCGGTGTTCTGCTGGCGGGGAGCTGTTGGCAGTAGAAGTGCCCCTTCCTGTTCCCTGCGGGACGACCTCTTCCCCAGACAAGGCAAGTTGGGTGTTCGACAGGGGAGGGGGTGGTAGAGTGGGGGGTGTTGTCTGTCAATGTGTGGTGTCTGCGTGTGTGTATGACTGTGTGTGTGTATGTGTGTATGCATCTGTGAGTGTTGTGGTATATGCATGGTTGTATGCATGTGAGTGAATGCGTGTATGAATGTTACAGTGAGTGTGTGTCTGCATGTCAGTGTGTATGCATGTGAGCATGTTAGTGTGGAATGTGTGAATATGTGTGAAAGAATGTGTGTATGTATGAGTGTGAGTGAATGCGTGTATGGATGAGTGTGAGTGAATGCATGTATGGATGAGTGTGAGTGAATGTTTGTATGAATGTGGTGGTGAATGGGTGTATGCGTGGTGCGTGTGGGTGTGTGTACATGATTGTGGGGTGGGGTGTTGTGACTCTGGGGGGTTGGGGCGCTGTGACTCTAGGGGGGTGGGGGTTGGGGGGTTCAGGTGATTACTGGGGTTAGGGGAGCCATTTACCAGTGACAGGGAAGAAATTCCCTGTCACTGACAGACCTACCACTATGATTTTTGTGGGAGTGCTACCACCGTAGAAACAATGGCAGTAGGCCGGCTCATTATATCACTGCCGTACTTGTATGGACCGCTGGGTCAGAGATGCACATCTCCAGCCCGGCAGTTGTTCTGCTTTCCTTCTCTTATCTTATGACCAAGCTTACAGAACCTCTCTGGAATTCACTTCTGAGTTTAAAGAAGACATTTATTGTTATTATTACTTCACCACGAGGTTCCTGAAAGACGAAATTAGTAGATTGGAGGCACACGTTCAAAAGTAGTTGCAGCAATGAAAGCAAAAGATTTCAAAGTACTTCTTAGTTGCAATGTACACAGCAAATACATGTGATTATATTATAACATAACTTCAAAGCAAAGCATAAAAGTCAAAATTGCAACACCGTAGGGCAGGGCTGTAGGGCCTATAACTCAGCTTCATCTTTCTGGGGCTTCAAGTTGATGACTCTGGTTCAACTGCAAGAAAGAGATCTTCTACTAAAACTGGGACAGGCAACTGACGTCCGTTCCTGTCTGAAGTCAAGCAGAATATATCTAACTCTGTTGTCCAGAGCCACCCCTTAAAAGCAAACTCAGTGTGAGAACCGAAGAAACCTGGAGAGTGGCCAATTCTCCAAGCCTCACTCGCTCTGAGACTGGATTGAGATGTAAACACAAAATCTACGCGCTCTTATCAGCTAGGGTCTGGTGTGAAAAACACAACTTGGTCTACTATGTGGAAAAACACAGCTTGGAAAAACACAGCTCATCTGCAATGGTCTGAACTGCAATGTCTAACTCCACGTTAAAGCCAATAGGCAGCTAACCTAAATACCAAATGTAATGTCTAATGCCATGTCAAAATCAATAGGCAGCTAAACTGAATACAGAATGTAATGGCTAATGCCATGTTAAAGCCAATAGGCAGCTAACCCAAATACCAAATGTAATGTCTAATGCCACGTTAAAGCCAATAGGCAGCTAATCTGAACACAACATGTAATGTGCTACTGGTGAACTTTGAGCAACTAATATGCGCAGTGGTGAAAGACAAAGTCATTGGTCAAACACAATTAATAGCATCACAGCAGTTTCTACTGCCATGGCAGTATGAGTAGAGATGTGGCGGGCTGGCAGCAGCCAACCCGCCACACTCATAATGTGGCGGTATACACCGCCAGCCTCTTGGCGGTGATACTGCCCCATTAACCTTGGCAATCAAAAGTCAGCCAGGGTCAAAATGAGGTCTAAAGTATGTAATGCCTCTGAATATCACAAGTAGTAATAAAACAAAACACAGGAAACAGTTTAAAAATCCAAAACAATTTATAAGAATAGAAAAGATGTTTATCTTTAATTTGATACAAAAACGAATAAAATTGGATAAGGGAAACCAGAGATATACATTTTTAAGGAATACAAGTTTTTTAGTGCCTAGAAACTGGAAGCACTGCTTGAGATATGTGGTTGCACCTCAACCATGTCAAAGTCAAAATTTTAGGCCAACCGCAAAGGATCTCTGCTTCGCTATAGCGTGTGGGAGGCCTGGGTAAAAGATTTACCTTTGGACTTAGTCTTTTTTCAGGACAATTTTCTCACAAGGACGAAGCCACAGATTCGATCTGACCTCCATGGAGCCCTTTTCTGATACGCATCGCAGGAAACCTTTGTGAAAAATTATACCTCGGACTTAGTCAATTTTTAAGGATGGAAATCTTTGTCCAGGCTGAGCTTGAAATTGGATCTCACGTCCCTGGAACTCTCCTTGCATCGTTAAACGGGAAGTCCTGGTCAACTTTTTACGTTCAGACTTTGTCACTTTCTTGGAACTTTTTCTCTCCAGCGTCAGATGGCTCACCACAGCAAGCCCATTTCGAGTTGACGTCATTGGATTGCGTTTCCAGGAGCCCCTGGTGAATTCTTGGAAGTCTGAGGCTCCAGATATTTTCAGCGGGATGCAAATATAAGTCAGGCCAGGTCGCAGTCCACGTAGCTTGATTCACAACTTTGAGTTGGTCACTTTATGGAGCTTTTTATCAAAAGATCTCCATTCTTCCCCAAACTTGATGCAATGCTGTCATACATATGTCCCTTAATGTTTGCTCTGCTTTATTCAGCTGCTGGATGCAGAGGATCTTGGTTGGTGGTGAGGATGGCTCAGAATAACCCTAAAATGGCTGCCTGCAACTTTATGTACTGAATTTTCTGTTTTATTCTGACTGTTTGCCATAATAATTTTTTATACTAATTCTTTGTTTTCAGTTTTGAGTGACGAGTCTTCACCCCGAGTCAGAATCTCTACTCCATGTTTGAAGTCTCGGCCTGAGTGCACAAACTCTGCACACTGAGTGGAGACTCCACAGTTGGGCTGGAACTCAGAGATATTATACAGGAAATGACAAACAGGAAATAAACAGCAGAAAGTTCAAAACAGAAAGCTGATGGCAGCCATTTTACATACATTCTGAGCCATTCTCACCCCCAGGCAAGATCCTCTGCCATTCTGTTTCTCTTTGTACCTAGCCTGTCCCCAACAAGGCTGAGGGACTTGAGGAAAAGGCACCCTCTGTCAGCAAAACAGAATTGAAAATCATAGCTAAGGTGCTGTTTGATAAGTACCCTCAGCTTTATGGGGACCCGGAGGAACAGGTGAATATTGTAGCCCTGCAACAGAATCTTGAAAGACATTGTAGCATACAGCAGCATAGTTTACCACTGGTGGGGTGAATGTGTCATAAGTGCTGGGAGGACCTGCAATGCTGTGTCCGGATTAAGGGCCAGATGTAGCAAACTTTTTGCATGGCGCAAACAGCGAATTTCGCTGTTTGCGACATGCAAAAAGCACATCGCAATGCCCATTCCCATTTTGTGAGTCAATATAGGAAGGGGTGTTCGCCTTCCTATTTGCGAGTCGCATCGCAATGCAGAATTGCTTTGTGACCACGAACGCGGTCGCAAAGCAATTTGCAGTTACCACCAGTGTCACACTGGGACCCTTTACCCTTTTTGAATGGCCCTGAAAACATTTTTTCAGACTAGGCAGTGGTCCATAGGACCTGCTCTGAAAAAATGAAACTGACACGTTTCATTTTTTCGTGTGTAATGCAACTCGTTTTCCTTTAAGGAAAACGGGCTGCATCACAAAAAAAAAAAAGCTTTATTGAAAAGCAGTCACAGACATGGTGGTCTGCTGTCTCCAGCAGGCCACCATCCCTGTGAGTGCTGTGACTCGCAAGGGGGTCGCAAATTGCGACCCACCTCATTAATATTAATGAAGTGGGCCTTTGTGACCCCCTTGCGACTCGCAGATGGTGTCAGGGACACCATCCTGCATTAGGCTTTGCGAGCCGCAAATTGCAAGTCGCTCAGACTCGCAATTTGCGAGTCGCAATGCCGGAGTTTGCTACATCTGGCCCTAAGTCCCAGGATTAACAGGCCTTTCCTTCCAGCCACACTTGCAGAGGCCTAGGCCCATCCCATAGTGCAGGAGGGTCCTGAAAACAGCCAGCTAGGTCCCTCAATACCCAGCTGAAGGAGTAAGCAGCAGAGACCTGGTTAGCGCATTAACTGATTTATGTGTTCGGTAGTACGATGAGAGTGGTGAAAGAGATGTTAAATCATGTTTTTTTGTCCGTTTTCACTCCATCTGCCTAATGGCTACAGTACTTATAAAGTCTACACCTCCTTAGAGCAATTGGAATGCTGTTTAATAAGGACATTCTGGGATTTGTAGTGTAGTAAACACAACTGGGATAAATTTCCATTACAGTTGCCTTTGAATGAATAAATGCGCTTATAATATTATGACTATTCAACAAAGAGCCTATAACTGCTGTATTCATTGGTGAAGGAATGGCTTGCATAATGTATAGTGTTAGTAAATGAGGGATTCAGGTGTTGGATGCTGTATCATACATGCTTTTGTCTACACTTCCTTGGGGCAATTGGAATGTTGTTGAGGGCATTCTGGGACTTGTAGTGTACTAAACACAACTAGGATACATTTTCATTACGGTTGCATTTTAATGAATACATGCATTTATATCATGACACAAATTTTCTCAGCAGTGGCACATATGTATTTTCTAATATCTAAGTTGCTGTACTTACTATGTACATGTGGTTACCAGAATACATCATAAACCAAGCTGTCTTGACATGCTCAATGAGGCATTTGCCATTTAGACTGTCTAATATCCTCAAGGGATACTCCAATATTTTGAATTGTATTGTTGCAAAGATCAAATCCAAGGCCTTTTTTGGAGAGGTATACCCAATTTTGCAGGTGTGTGGTATTTCATTATGTTACACAACAGATGACATTTGATAGAGACTGGTGAGACGGCACATTGCTGATAAACCAGGATCCACTTTTAGGTGTGGATATATCCATCCATACTATGTCCCATCTCCACTTGTAAACTTTTACATTGAAAGATAACTATGGGCCTGATTTAGATCTTGACGCTAATACCACTGTCCGGCCAAGGTGGCGGTCCAAAGTGCTCCATCAAGCTGACCGTGTTCCAACCACTGTATTTAGATCTATGGTGGTTCAACTGCAGTCCACATTGACAAAATGTATATGTACAAATGTCAAAGTTTTATGTATTTGTCATTCACCGTTTCATGGTATGTATGAAAATATCATTCTGCTGTGTTGATCCAGTATGTTGTCACCTTCTTGTTACTCCACTTAAATTATCTACTTGCTTGCATAAATCATAGTTTGTTGATTGAAAGATTTACAATCATGTTCTGTGTCATGCTGAGTATAAGTAGCATTGATACACAATTAATTTTGAGGTGTTCGTATGATGAACAATGCCCTTACTGCTAATAGGTTGTATCATAGATTGTAATATAGACTGTTAGGCCTTGAAATGGCTCAGGTCTCAAAACTCCTCTCTACTGCATTGAGTTGCATGTCTGGTACCTGTAATGTACATCTTCCAAAACAACATTTTACATTTCGGCACAGCTCTCCATCATTGTTACTGAAGTTTACATCTGTGTAAATTAACCTGCATGTGAAAAAAGTTAAAAATCACACAAAGGCCTAATTATCTCATTAATTATATTTTTCTTATTTTTAGGTTGCTTCATTTGTAGCTGAAAACACATTTGCGGTACAATACAGACCTTTATTTGAGTTTGTTTGCATCAGGTCCAACACCTAGTGCCAGTGGACCACCTTCAGAAGCAGAAGACAGCTCCACTCCAGACCAGGATCAATCCTTCAGTGAGGACACAACTCCTGCAAGTCCAGAGGATGTGGACATGCCTGGTCCATCTGGCCTGTCTGAATATAGAACTCCGGTGAGTCACACTCTGCCCACACCTGCACCTCCTATCCCAGCTGCTACAGCACCTCAGCCTCAGGATATCTCCTGTGTTCAAAGGAATACAACACCAATCTTGTGCCCCCAGTCCTGGCTACTGTTGAGCAACCACCACAACCACCTCCAGTTGTTCCAGGACCCAGTTGGATGGGCTACGCTGCTTCAAGGGCACAGGGTAGGAAGTCAAATTTTGTGGGAGCAAATCTGTTGGGGAATCCACTGGCATCATAGTCACCCGGACCAACACTGACCGAGTTTTGGGAGCACTAAATCAGTCCCAAGATGTGATGGATTAGGTCCTAACAGAGCTCCAGGACATTAAGCCCGTGCAGAGGGAGCACAATGTTGAGATGCAGACTCACAACTCCAGTTTGTGCTCCTTGACTGGGGTGATGTTTGACATCCATCATCATATGTTCAGAGCTTTTCCTATTCCATCAACCCCTGTCTGTGGTCCTGCCACATTGGGGTAAAATGCAACTAAATCAGCCACGGACAGGGGGGGGGGGACCTGCCACAACAGATGACTGCTCCACCCACACCAGTCCTTGCACCTGTGCTCCCCCTCCAGCAGATGACATTCATCCAGACCACCAAGAGAGGATGGCAAGACCTCCACCACCACCTCCAAGAGATGAGATCCTCATTTCCTCCAGTGTGTCTACCATTCGCTCTGTGTACTATTTCATGAACACATTTACCTTTTTGGGGGACAGTTTTTTGATCAAGAAATATGGGCCCTCATTTTTAAGGAACTGGTGCATCTTCCTTGCGTCGCCCTGCATCCCCTGAACGTCACCATAGTAGCGCTGTATTTATTAGGCCTGGGCTTAAAACTGCCCTCTGCTCATGGAATTTGCGGAATTCAGCACCTCCGTGTTCCATGGAGAATGCAGGGCTACCGATAGACTCTGCACTCTGCAACAGAGCTGTCTTGATGTCATTGCGCATCTGTAGGAAGTGCGACGTGAGAAGTGCAGGACACCTGCAAGCTCAAACAACATTTTCTACCCGCCTGCGAGTTACCCTGAGATTTTGGGGCCATGCTAGTGACTTCTGGTGCTTTTTTTGTGACGTAGGTGAGCAAAAGTGGGCGCGATCGACCACAGCTGCAACCTGGAGAAGATCAAGCAGCTAAATCTTCTCAATAGACAATTTGGAGTTAAAAACCTTCTCTAATGGACCAATCAGTTTGTTTTTTCTGTGCAAGCAGTTCTTTTTTAATTTACATTTTTTTTCAACAAGTGAAAATGCCCCCAGAGACTCCAACTTTCTGCTCCTGTCCAGCAGGCTCCTCCCAGGGCTTTGTCCATCTCCTGGTCAGTTCTCACTTGGATTTTGAACTGGAAGGATCACGCTTTTTGCCTCCTGAATGTATCTTTGGATTTGAGGACTTTGGGCCATGTTTATACTTTTTGACGCACAACTGCGCCAATGCAGTTGTGCGTCAAAACTTTTACTGCTGGCTAACGCCATTCCAACGCACCATGCGGGCGCCTTATTTAAGGAATGACGTTAGCCGGCGCTGCGGACTGGTCTGAGTAAAAAAAAAAGACTCACACCAGGGAGCTCCGGCGTAGGGAACAATGGGGGTTGTGCATCAAAAAATGGTGCAAGTCAGGTCTGAGGCAAAAATCATGCCTCAAACCGGACTTGCGCCATTTTTTGACGCACAATCCCCATTGACATGACTCCTGTCTTAGCAAAGACAGGAGTCATGCCCCCTTGCCCAATGGCCATGCCCAGGGGACTTCTGTCCCCTGGGAATGGTCATTGGGCACAGTGGCATGTAGGGAGGTCAAAATTAGGCCCCCCTATGCCACTTAAAAAAACTTTAAAAAATACTTACCTGAACTTACCTTAACTTACCTGGGATGGGTCCCTCCATCCATGGGTGTCCTCCAGGGGTGGGCGAGGGTGGCAGGGGGTGTCCCTGGGGGCAGGGGAGGGCATCTCTGGACTCCTTCCAAGCCCACAGATACCTTAATGCCTGCCCTGACCCAGCCGTTAAAAAACGGTGCACATCAGGCTATGCGCCATTTTTTAAGGCCCTCCCCCTCCTGTGTGTCAAAATGACACTGGGGTATAAATAAGGCGCACAGGCCTTAAAGTAATTTTTTGGAAGGGAACGCCTACCTTGCATATCATTAACGCACAGCAGTTTCCCGCTTCCCAAAAATTACGCACATGGTGGAATTTTGACGTCCGCGGGGTCTGGCGTCAACGTGTAAATATGGGGCAAGGTTTGTGCTGAATGTGCGTTAAAATATTTGACGGACATTCGGCACAAACAGAGTATAAATATGCCCCTTTGTCTTTGAGATTTCATAAGTAAGTTTGAAAACACTTATGTAAGGGTGTTGTACAATTTATTTGTTTGATAGAAGGCATGCACCAGGATTCATTTGTACTTTTATTCGATTTATAAAATTTATTGTGACGGGTGTCCTGCAGTTTCAGTAGGGGCCCAATTGTTGTTTTATTTGTAATTGTTCTTCTTTAACCCCTTTGCTGCCAGGCGCTTTCCCCTTAGGTGCCAGGCCTTTTTTTGGCTATTTGGGGCGGGCGCGCTTAGGCCTTCATAACTTTTTGTCCACATAAGCTATCCATGCCAAATTTGCGTCCTTTTTTCCCACATCCTATGGATTCTAGAGGTACCCAGACTGTGTGGGTTCCCCTGAAGGAGACCAAGAAATTAGCCAAAATACAGTGAACATTTATTTTTTTTAAATGGGAAAAAAGGGCTGCAGAAGAAGGCTTGTGTTTTTTTCCCTGAAATTGGCACCAACAAAGGGTTTGCAGTGCTGAAATCACCAGCTTACCTGCTTTCAGGAACAGGCAGACTTGAATCAGAAATTTTTCAGCACAATTTTGGCATTTTACTGGGACATACCCCATTTTTACAATTTTGTTTGTGCTTTCAGCCTCCTTCCAGTCAGTGACAGAAATCAGTGTGAAACCAATGCTGGATCCCAGAAACCTAAAGATTTCTGAAAAGTAGACAGAATTCTGAATTCACAATGGGTGATTTGTATAGATCCTACAAAGGTTTCCGACAGAAAATAACAACTGAAATAAGGAGATATTAAAATTGAGGTGAAAAAAAATGCCATTTATCTCTATGTTTTACTCTGTAACTTTTTCCTGCAATTTTAGATTTTTGAAAGCAATATACCGTTACTTCTGCTGGACTCTTCTGGTTGCGGGGATATATAGGGCTTGTAGGTTCATCAAGAACCTCAGGTACCCAGAGCCAATAAATGAGCTGCACCTTGCAGTGGGTTTTCATTCTATACATGGTATACATCAATTCATTTGCTGAAATATAAAGAGTGAGAAATAGATATCAAGAAAACCTTTGTATTTCCAAAATGGGCACAAGATAAGGTGTTGAGGAGCAGTGGTTATTTGCACATCTCTAAATTCTGGGGTGCCCATACTAGCATGTGAATTACATGGCATTTCTCAAATAGACGTCTTTTTTACACACTGTCTTATATTTGGAAGGAAAAAATGTAGAGAAAGACAAGGGGCAATAACACTTGTTTTTCTATTCTATGTTCCACCAAGTCTCCCAATAAAAATGGTACCTCACTTGTGTGGGTAGACCTAGCGCCCGCAACAGGAAATGCCCCAAAACACAACGTGGACACATCACATTTTCCCAAAGAAAACAGAGGTGTTTTTTGCAAAGTGCCTACCTGTGGATTTTGGCCTCTAGCATAGCCGGCACCTAGGGAAACCTACCAAACATGTGCATTTTTTAAAACTAGAGACCTAGGGGAATCCAAGATGGGGTGACTTGTGGGGCTCTCACCAGGGTCTGTTACCCAGAATCCTTTGCATACCTCCAAAATTTGGCTAAAAAAACACTTTTTCCTCACATTTCTTTGACAGAAAGTTGTGGAATCTGAGAGGAGCCACAAATTTCCTTCCACCCAGCCTTTCCCCCAAGTCTCCCAATAAAAGTAGTGCCTCACTTGTGTGGGTAGGCCTAGCCCCATGACAGGAAAAGCCCCAAAACACAAAGTGGACACATCACATTTTCTCAAAGAAAACAAAGATGTTTTTGGCAAATTGCCGACCTGTGGATTTTGGCCTCTAGCTCAGCCGGCACCTAGGGAAACCTACCAAACATGTGCATTTTTGAAAACTAGAGACCTAGGGGAATCCAAAACGGAGTGACTTGTGGGGCTCTCACCAGGTTCTGTTACCCAGAATCATTTGTAAACCTCACAATTTGGCTAAAAAAACACCTTTTCCTCTCATTTTGGTGACAGAAAGTTCTGGAATCTGAGAGCAGCCACAAATTTCCTTCCACCCAGCGTTCCCCCAAGTCTCCCGATAAAAATGGTACCTCATTTGTGTGGGTAGGCCTAGTGCCAGCAACAGGAAATGCCCCAAAGCACAAAGTGGACACATCACATTTTCTCAAAGAAAACAGAGGTGTTTTTTGCAAAGTGCCAACCTGTGGATTTTGGCCTCTAGCTTAGACGGCACCTAGGGAAACCTACCAAACATGTGCATTTTTTAAAACTAGAGACCTAGGGGAATCCAAGACGGGGTGACTTGTGGGGCTCTCACCAGGGTCTGTTACCCAGAATCCTTTGCATACCTCCGAAATTTGGCTAAAAAAACACTTTTTCCTCACATTTCGGTGACAGAAAGTTGTGGAATCTGAGAGGAGCCACAAATCTCCTTCCACCCAGCGTTCCCCCAAGTCTCCCAATAGAAGTAGTGCCTCACTTGTGTGGGTAGGCCTAGCCCCATGACAGGAAATGCACCAAAACACAAAGTGGACACATCACATTTTCTCAAAGAAAACAGAGATGTTTTTTGCAAATTGCCTACCTGTGGATTTTGGCCTCTAGCTCAGCCGGTACCTAGGGAAACCTACCAAACATGTGCATGTTTTAAAACTAGAGACCTAGGGGAATCCAAGATGGAGTGACTTGTGGGGCTCTCACCAGGTTCTGTTACCCAGAATCCTTTGCAAACCTCACAATTTGGCTAAAAAAACACCTTTTCCTCACATTTCGGTGACAGAAAGTTCGGGAATCTGAGAGCAGCCACAAATTTTCTTCCACCCAGCGTTCCCCCAAGTCTCCCGATAAAAATGGTACCTCATTTGTGTGGGTAGGCCTAGTGCCAGCAACAGGAAATGCCCCAAAGCACAAAGTGGACACATCACATTTTCTCAAAGAAAACAGAGGCGTTTTTTACAAAGTGCCTACCTGTGGATTTCGGCCTCTACCTCAGCCGGCACCTAGAGAAAACTACCAAACCTGTGCATTTTTTAAAACTAGAGACCTAGAGGAATCCAATACAGGGTGGCTTGTGGGGCTCTCACGAGGTTCTGTTACCCAGAATCCTGTGCAAACCTCAAAATTTGGCTAAAAAAACACTTTTTCCTCACATTTCGGTGACAGAAAGTTCTGGAATCTGAGAGCAGCCACAAAATTCCTTCCACCCAGCGTTCCCCCAAGTCTCTCGATAAAAATGGTACCTCACTTGTGTGGGTAGGCCTAGTGCTCGCAACAGGAAATGCCCCCAAACACTATCTGGACACATCAAAATGATCAAATAGGAAACTACCTGTTTTTGCGGAGCGGTCACCTGCGTTTTTGGTCTTGGGCTCAGCAGCCATCTAGGGATTCCTACCAAACCCAGACATTTCTGAAAACTAGACACCCGAGGGAGTCAAGGGAGGTGTGACTTGCGTGGATCCCGCAATGTTTTCTTACCCAGAATCCTCAGCAAACCTCAAATTTAGCTAAAACATTTCTGTATGGGATCACTGCACCGGGACAAATTTCATACCACCCAACGTTCCCCTCAGTCTCCCAGAAAAATGATACCTCACTTGTGTAGGTGGGCCAAGTGTTTGTGACAGGGAAGAGCCAAAAACACGTCGAAATTGAGGGGGAACCAAAGTGGGTCCAAAAGGGCAGTTTGAAAAACCATTTTTAGGCTGACAAGTGTAGCAGAAATGTTATCGGTATAGATGAGACGATGCTGGGTGGTAGGAGTTTTGCGGATTCCTGCAGATTCCGGAAAGTTCCATCACAAAAATGTGGGAATTTTTTTTTCTTTCCAGCAATGTTGCAGGTTTGCAGGCATTCTGGGTAAGGCAATGGTGCGGGGTGCATGTGAAGCACACCACCCTGGAATCAACTAGGGGGGTCATTCTGACCCCGGCGGTCTCAGACCGCCGGGGCCAGGGTCGGCGGGAGCACCGTCGACAGACCGGCGGTGCCCCGCAGGGCATTCTGACCGCGGAGGTTTGGCCGCGGTGAGACAAGGAAAACCGGCGGTCTCCCACCGGTTTTCCGCTGCCCTTGGAATCCCCCATGGCGGCGCAGCTTGCTGCGCCGCCATGGGGGATTCTGACACCCCCTACCGCCATCCGAACAGGATGGCGGTAGGGGGTGCCGCGGGGCCCCTGGGGGCCCCTGCAGTGCCCATGCCAATGGCATGGGCACTGCAGGGGCCCCCATAAGAGGGCCCCACTGTGTATTTCAGTGTCTGCAATGCAGACACTGAAATACGTGACGGGTGCAAACTGCACCCGTCGCACATACCCACTCCGCCGGCTCCATTCGGAGCCGTCTTCCTCATGGGGAGGGGTTTCCCGCTGGGCTGGCGGGGGGCCTTCTGGCGGTCGCCCGCCAGCCCAGCGGGAAAGCCTGAATGGTCTCTGCGGTCTTTCGATCGCGGAGCGGCCATATGGCGGTTCCCGCGAGGCGGGCGGCTACCGCCGCCCGCTTCACTCGGAATTAGGCCCTAGATGTTTAGTTTTCAGATGTGTCTAGGTCTTGTGGATTTTTCTACATGGCAGCGTCCCAAGGTAAAAAAAGTGCAGCCCTCACCATTCCAACAACTTTTGCCCCATTTATTCTTTTAAAAGACATTTTTATTTTTTTATTTTTATTTAAGTTTTTAATTTTTTTCCTTTTTGCCCATCAGCCCTATGTCTGCCATAGGCGCACAGCTGCACAACAGTATTCAAGGATTATTCCATTGTCACCAGCACCGCCCTGAGTGCCAGATGCCAACATCATGCACAGAAAGCTAAAAGTTACATCTGTATGTTGTGGTTGTTGCTCTTTCTTATCCTTCCTGAGTGTACATGATGAGGAAAGTTTATGTTGGTGTGGTTTTACAAATGGATACACTGTATTGTTAATTATTTATAATATGAGTAACCACTAAATTATATTGTTTGTACTATTAATTCAACTGCAACAATGCTTTATTTCTTCTTGAATGTTTGCTTTTAGGTGCAAAACCTCACAGTACTGCCAGACAGAAGGTCAGTGCATAGCGTGGTGCGTGACCACACTCATGAGACAGACATCTCTTCAGCTTGTGAAGCGAAGTGCAGCTGCCAACTGACAGTGTCAAGATGGCACCAAAGAAGGGTGCTACCAAGAAAGCGGGCAGTGACCAGAACAGTCTTCCCACCACTGGTATGTCGCCTAGACCTTTTTTGGGCCAAAACATGTGCCTGCTGCACCGGCCTCTGGGGAGCAAGGTGGGAGCAGCATTCCCACATCAGCAGCCCCAATCCAAACTAGGCCCAAGTCCGTGTCTGGCACACAGGCAGCCACTCTAATCATGGTAACTCTGATGAGCAGTGACATTGAATTGGACTTATCTCTTTCTCAAAGTAGTACCCAATCATTGCTGGAAACTCAGCTCAGTGGACAAGAATAGCCGCAGCCAGCAATATTAGTTCCTCCTGAAGTAGGAGCATAACCATATATTGATCTTCCTGCTGAGGAAGTTGAAGAAGCCCTTCTTTCACACGATCCACTGTCTTCCAGATCTCTGCCATTTTCTTCTTCATCTCCCCGTCTGATGATCAAGACTCCACTTGAATGCCACCTCAGTCTGGGACACACCAGGGGAGGCAAGGAGAGGAAAGGAAGGTTCCTGAAAGCCTTAGAGTTATGGATGAAGAAGAGGAGAATGATGATCCTGATGATGAGTCAGTCATCATGGATGTTAGTCCAGCCCTAGTGGAGTCTGACATTACCCCACCTTCTCAACCTGCCCTGAGGCATGTGGCACAGATACCACCACTGCCACTGCCAGCTTCCTCCGGGTGAAGGGTGCGAACACTGAAAAAGGGACATTGAGAGGGACACCAGCAGGGACACCAGCAGCTGGGGCGAATCAATGTGGGTCTCACCCTGGCCCAGCAGATGTTGAATTTGAAGTTGTGCCCCCGTGGCAGGCCACAGCACCATCTGTGCCTGCCACTGACCCCTCCCTAACTACTGAGGCCCATTCGATCTGGGCCTCTAGTTGCACCCCATGCCACTACTCACCCTCAGTGTGCCTGCCAAGAAGAGCTGTGGCAGACATCTGCACCAACACTCCATATCCCTCATGTTCGACCCAAACCCCTTCATGTACTGTCAGTCCTGTGGCAGCATGCCAACAAGTGTTGTTGGAATTTGAGGATTTGAGGTTGAGGAGAATGTGTCCTCTCATAAGTTACAGGAGATCCTAGATAAAGTCTGTAAGTCGAACGATAGCCCACCTAAGTGCCTCTATCACTTCCTTGGGGGTAGGCCATATTGTTGCATTTGCACACCAAGCCCCCCAAGCCACTGTTGTCTTGTCTCTCAATTTGTCTTCCCTCTCTGTTTCTCCTGCTACCCTTCATGTTGTACGCTCTTGTGGGGTGTCTGGTCCTGCACCGACCAGCCAAGAAGAGCAGAAAGGAGCAGAAGGATCAGATATTATTGTCCAGGAGAACCGTGAACATGGCCAGTGACTGGACATTATTTGGACTGTGGACTTTTTTTAACCTCTCAGACACAGATTTCTTCCCCTAATGCTTCCTGATGTGTTATATTTATTTTGCCCACCCTCTCCAAGTCCCATTGCACAATCTGATATAAGATTTTAATTGATTGCCTTTCTCCCTTTCCAAATTGACATTTAGGGGGTCATTATATCCTCAGCGGTGAGTGTTAATGTGGCTGTAGTACCGCCAACAGGCTGGCGGTACATGCTGCCACATTATGAGAATGGCGGGTTGGCTGCAGCCAACCCTCCACTTCTCCACTCATACCGCCATGGCAGTATAATTCTCCAGACCGGAGATGTCAATCTCCAGACCGGTGGCTGGTACACTACAGCCGGTGGCATTATGAACCTGCCTACCACCATGGTTTTCATGACGTTAGCAACGCCACTAAAACCATGGCAGTAGGCCCTACCAATAACAGGGAATTCCTTCCCTGGCCCCGGTAGGTGGATCCCCCACCACACAACACACACCAAACGCCCCCTCCATCCAAACCCCTCACCCCATATGCACAATAACCCCCCACCCCGACATTCAAATACAACCCCACCCTGATCCAAACGCACTCCCCCCACCCCCATACATGCACACACCTGCAGACATGCACCATGCATACACCCAATCACTCACCCTGGCATACACGCATTTATACATGCATACTTCCAGACATGCTCTCACACATTCTTACACACAATCACACTGACATGCAGACACACACTCACTTCACCATTCTTATATGCATTCACTCACATGCATATAACCATGCAAACAACACAACACACACAGACGCATTCACACACTCACTCAGACATTCATGCACACACTCAGACACACATGTAAAACACCTCCCACCCTTCCACCCCATCCCCTGTCAGAATCCCAACTTATCTTTGCCGGGGAGGTCTTCCAGCAGGGAATGGGAATAGGCGCTGCTACTACCAGCTGCGCCCCGGCAGCAGAAAACCGCCAGGCTGTGTTGCTGGTCATAATGTGGCTAGCTGTGTTCTACTGGCGTGGCAGTGCTGGTGGTAGCAGCGCCACCTTAGCACCATCCGCCACCATGAACACTGCCGGATTTCTGCCCTTCTTGTGGCGGAAGTCCGGCAGTGCTCATAATATGGCAGACAGATGGTAGCTGTGGTGGTGGTATTTTGGCAGCCGTCACCGCGGCAGTAGGCATTTTTTTACCACCAATATCAAAATGACCACCTTAATGTATTTATTATATTACATGCATTTTTCAAATTCAACATCTCTGTTCTGTGTGTTTTATTATATTTGGTAGATTCAAAGTATGGAATTCTACATCAGTAGTCAGTAGTTTTAGCTATGCCCTCAACATGATACCTTGGTACACAGGAGGTCCTACAAATGTACATGTCTTACTCACACACATTTATCAACACGTATATGGCCTAAGTAACCAATTGACCTTCATCAACTACTACTCAACTCAATTGCAATGTGGAAGTTATCTTCTTATTTACAAATAATTGTAAGAAATATGTTTTACAGTGATCATGGGGAAATCTCTGCTGCAATGTGGCAATAGTAGTGGTGGGGGTCTCTGTGAGAAAGTGTGTTTACTGTGACGGTGCTGATGAGTGCGTGGGTGTGGTGCATTTGTCTGTACAGGTTTGGAGGCGCCTGTACCAGGGGTGAGAGTGCCTGCACAGGTGGTAGAGGTGCCTATACAGGCAGTGAGGGTCTCTGTGCAGGTGAGGGGGGTGCCTGTACAGGTGGGGGAGAGTTGACAAAGTGAATGATGTAGCAAATAACCTGCGTTCAAAGGAGGAAATTAGGAAGGGGTGGAGCGAACTGTAAGGGGAGGGTGCATTCTCTGGCCTCCAAGTATCACCTGGATGCCCAGAGGACTTGCGGTGGTTCTCTACCCCCTTTCAAAGTTTTCTCTGGGAGGAGAAGGTCTTGCAGATCCTACATCCTAAAGGCTTGACAAGAATCATTGGTGGAGTGGAGTGGAGACACTTTTGAATGTCTCACTATAGATAAATATTGTTTTTGCTCTTAAATTAGCTGTTGGTAATGTGTTTTGCAACATTCCAAAACATATAAACAAAATTTTAAAATGTTCACATCTATTGTTATCATCAAATTAGCAGCATTATGATACTATCTCTCATTTTACTACTGGTCAATATTTGTGTTGTTCTTCATTGCTCTTTTCTTCTTCTTGCTTGTCTGTTTATTTGAATGTATTTTATTGTAGTTAAGATATCGGGTTCAATACTCCATTTATTATACCATGAAGGTATGGAGCTTGTAAGTGGTTTCTCACATATTAACATATTTCACATATGTAAATATTTAGAAAATGTGTGTACATGGTCACTGCATATATTGTACTAGGAATGTCCAACTGACAATTTTGCAAGTATTGTGAATGTTAAATTGAAATGACTCCAACTACTATAATGCCTTGTTTTTGTGTCAGGAAAACAATTTTTAAATTTGATGTTGGTCATTCTCTCTCTTATTCCATATATGTACATATTTTAAAGTGTTATGCGTTTGGCAAGCTCCATTTTATGCAATGTATTAAAATATAATTATTTTATTTAGTACGTTGTCACTTTCTTGCCATTTCATTGAATTGATGTAATTTGTTTCACAAATTGTAGCACATTGACCTAAACATTTTCCTCTATGTTATGTTGTATGCTGAATATAAGTACTAAGTGCACTTTGTAATGTGTACATGGTTACTAATGCTACATCATGCTAAGTTGTATAGTAGTCTGAAATGTAGCCTGCTAGGACTTGGAATGGTTTACTTCTAATTTCTCCTCTCTACTGTGTTACGTTGAATGTGTGGCATATTTTATGTACCCTTTCTAAGTAATATATTTCTTTTCAGGACATCTCTTCACCTGCTTTTTTTTAAGTTTGCATGTGTGTAATTTTAACTGTTTGTGTAATCCACGAAAAGCCACTGAAAGGTCTAATCATACTACGAATTATCTTTTTACTTTTAGGGTGCTTCCTATGTAGCTCAAAACTCATATGCTGTATTATTCAGACTTTTACATTTTGGTTTTCATGTAATCCATATTAGGTCTAACACCCAGAATATATGGTCAACCATCTGCCACTGAGGACACCTCCACTCCGGACCAGGATCAAGCCTTCACTGAGGACTCCACTGGTGCAAGTCGGAATGATGAGGAGCTGCCTAGTCCATCTGTCTGACTGGGCAGACATCTCCAGTGAATCTCACTCAGCCCACACCTACACCTTCTAACATAGCTGTTTCCACACCTCAGCCTATGGATACATCCACTTCCTGTGTCCATGGGAACATAATCCTAATCTTGTGCCACCCAGTCCTCGCTGGGGCAAATATCACCACCACCTCCAGTTCTGCCAGGATCTAGAGGGGTGTGGCACACAGGCTCAAGGGCAATCAATCAATCAGTTCTTCTAAAGCAAAACTACTCACCCATGAGGTCTCAAGGCAAGGCGGTGTGTCTAAGATGGCGACCAGAGCGGTTGTATAATTTGCAGCTCGGCTCCCGGTTACCTGTTCATCCTGACTCCAGGTTCCCCCCAACCCTCCCGGTGGGCCGCCGCTTGCCCCACCACCCGGTGAGACCCCCGCAAGAGTTTCGCCTGGATCTGGGAGAGGCGCGCTCCGATCCGAGTGCATTCTATGTTCACTGCGGGGCGGTGTGCGCTCTGTGGCTCAAGCTCCCTGCTGGGGCCCGGTGCCCGCCCTGTGAAAGAGGCGCGCTCTGCCCCCGAATTTTGAGGGCTCCCTTGGGTGACTCTCGGAGCGGCACCCATTGGACCCCCACGCGGTCTGTGGGGCCGTGACCTGATGCCAGCCTGGAAGTCCGGGGAAACACCCACGCTGAAGCGGAGTGCCTCCTACACGCACTGCGGATGACGCATGCGGCCTGGAGGGCCCGACCAACTCTGCCTCTCCACACGCAGCCCGATGGGAAGCTTCCGAAGACGCAACGCCAGCGGTGACTACCTCCTAGGCAGTGAGTACACGGCTTGCCCCAGGGGCCCTCCCTCCTCCCCTGCAGGCCACCGAGCACATCCACCCAGCCCCCCGTGTCGGGGAACACCGCGATTGTCGCCTGGACACTGGAATCGAAGCCTAGGGCTTGCGCAGCAACGAGGTGGGGAATCAGTGGCACTTAGAGTCCCGGGCAGACCTCCGCCACCGGGAGCCCATCCCCGCCCATTGATCGTCATTTCCTTAACTATCGAGACAGAGACCTAGTGCTTCAGCTTTTCCGCAAAGAGGGACCGCAAAAATACGAGAACGCAACAATCACTGCCTCCCCGGATTTCACTGCCGAAGTCCAAAAACGTCACAACTACTTCTACTCTACAGCGCCTCCACGAGCACAACATTAAATACGCCCTCCTCTTCCCTACGAAACTACGGATACAACATGGCTCCACAGTGCATGTCTTCACATCCTCGGAAGATGTCTGGACCTGGCTACTTGCTAAGGGACTGGCCCAGCCCGCTTGACAGGGGAGCCCGGAAGGCTCCTGGACACCCCCAAAAAGAAAGCAAGATCGCCGAGACCGATCGGGCACCAAGCCTACCAAGGCGCAATCGGTGGAGGAGCGCACGCGTCTATTGCAGGAAGCCACGCAGTTTGCCTCCAACCCCTACTCGGCTCTGAATGCATTGCCGGACACTGCTGTTGAATCCACCCGGGCCGACTCCTCAGATGCTGGGGACTCCCACCAGAGCCCGTCGCTCACTCCACGGTCTGCAGATGACATTTGACCCACAGGTCCCGCACTGCCACTTCCTTCCCGGGAGATAGAAACCCCAAAACACTCCCTCACCTCTCTGTCCTACTTCATTCGCTCTGAGACAATTTGGACCAACGCGCAGCTGCCTAAGAATGCGGATCACATACCTGCAACGACTAGTGCGGAATCCGAGGTGGTGGTGGTCTGAATGGGTGCCTAGGTGGCCGGGGGCCGGTTCTCCGCAATCTGTGACTCACGCACCGTGCCCCGCTCCACATGGACCAGTTTCCCTTCTTGCAAGCCTACAGGCCTCATTTTTTGTTTACACATAGTTATTATATATTGAATTTCGTTTCCTTCCCCACTTTCTGTGGGTTTTCCTATTCAATGTTCTTATTGGTTTTCCCTGTCATTCCGTGTCTGGTGGCTGGGGGGGTACAGTGGGTTCCTTTGCGGCGCCTGTATCGTAAATTATGCTCGGGGGAGGACACCAGAGGGTATCCCACAAGCAATGAGGGTGCAGCACTGGGGAACCACCCCGCATTCAAACATAATACCCTAGCTATGATTACACAACCTCAGACACACACCCCACGCTATAGCGTAATCACATGTCCAATCCTCGCAGATGACAACGCATATACAGCTTTTTAAGGCGACACCTTGTCCACATAGAAACTCACTTGACTGCAACCACGATAGCGAGGGCGCGCACCAGAAGGGACATCTCGTGGGCACTGTCACCTCATCCTTTGATCAAAGAGTGGCAATCTGGATAGCACCAAATGTCCCGTACACGATCTCTCATACCCGACTGGATCCTGATGGCCGCTATGTACTGACAGAGGGTTGCCTAGACGGTAAACCACTAACTCTTGTAGCCCTTTATGCACCCAACACCTCCCAAAAGAGCTTTCTGCAGGCAATGTCCACTGGCTTGCTCAGAGTCCCCACTGCGGAGAGCATCTGGGGTGGAGACTTTAGTAGTGTCCCGGATATTCACCTTGACCGCTCTTATCCTCCCCTACCCTCCGCCCTGAGTAGGCTGGTATCACAGGAGCTTGACACATGGAGTGTAATAAATGGCCTAAATGACGTCTGGCTCCTGCGACACCCGACAGACCGCGAGTACTCATTTTACTCCCCGGTGCATGACTTGCATATCAGGATCGACCTATTCTTTGTCCCTTCTATAATGATATCCAAGATCAGTGCTGACACTTACACGGCACGTACTGTGTCAGATCACTGCCCTCTACAGGTGGCTCTGGACTGGGGCCACCCGAGGACCCGGATACCAACGTGGCGTCTGCAACCGGAGGCCCTGACGGATCCCCCCTTTCAGGCGGAACAGTGGGTTTACCACTTATTTCTTACAAAACCTAAACATGATCACACATAGGGCTACGGAGTGGGATGCACATAAGGGGGTGATACAGGGACACTGCATGAGGCTTCCTACGGGGTCCGCAGGGTGCTAGCCAGGGAACTATCGCAATTAGAGTCCAAACTACGCACTGAAGAGATTGCTGTGGCCAGAGGTGAGAAAGTGGCGGACACACTCATATCCATACGCGCAGTTCGCAGGGAGGCTGACGATAGATTGTGCAAACATGATCACCGTCATTATACTACATGCCAGTACACTGAGGGCAACAGATCAGGCCGACTGCTGGCATGGCTGGCTCACGACAATCCCCAGTCTTCACCTCATCGGAGCGATCTGCATTGGTTCAGGTGAACTAGTAAACACCCAAGGGGCAATCAATGAAGCCGTCTACACCTACTATTGTACACTGTATGCCCCCCTCCCTCCCTCCATGGAACCGCATGACCGGCTTTCTGGACTCCCTACAGTTCTGCCGCCTGCCTCCGGAACAGGCGGACACACTGAACGGGCCTTTCGAGGAGATCCGGCTTGCGATATCTCAGTTGTCCAGAGGCAAGGCCCCTGGCTCCTTCCGTCCAAGTATTTTGCATCGCCAGCTCCCCACCTCTTGCAGCCCCTACTCCAGGTCTACAACGAGGCGCAGTCCCGCGGCACACTGCGTGCATCCATGCGGAAAGCCCTCATAGTGGTACTGCTGAGATCTGGCCGTGACCCCCTTGATGTCCGGTCATATCGTCCCCTCTCATTACTAAACCCTGACTGCAAAATACTAGGGAAAATCTTAGCCAACTGGCTTCTCCCATACATTCCTCACTTAATTCACGAGGATCAATCGGGTTTCATACCGGGTAGGAATACTTCCCATAACATTAGGAGACTCATCCATATACTAAACCGCACCGATCCAACCCCTATTGGCAGCGAAGTAGCCGTGTCACTTGACATAGAAAAGGTGTTCGATACACTGAGCTGGGATTTCCTTTTCCAATCCCTCGCAGCACTAGGGTTCAGAGCTGGATTCATAGCATGGATCAAGATCCTCTACTCCAATCCATCGGCTCGCGTCAAAATGGGACAAATTATCTCAGACCCATTCCCCATTTCCAGGGGCACCAGACAGGGCTGCCCCTTATCCCCCCTACTATTCGCCATGGCCATGGAACCCTTAGCCGTACACCTTAGACAACAGACACAAAGATGGGGCATCCCAGAACTACATACATTTCATATAATTTCCTTGTACGCGGATGGCGCATTAATTTATCTACGTGACCACACATCGTCACTAAGCCAGGTAATGGAGTTATTGGACTCCTACGCAGATATTTCTGGCCTACATGTAAATAAGTCCAAATCTTGCATCTTCCCCTTATCTCCAGTGCCTCCGGAACTCCAATCGGTATTATCGAATTACCAGCTGCCATGGTGTCATACCAACTTTAAATACTTGGGCATACAGATGTACCACTCTCTCGAGGACCTCAGGGAAGGCAATTTGGACAGAGCCTTCCGTCCCATTAAGGGCTCCCTGCCCTTCTGGGGAACACTTCCCCTGTCCGCCATGGGCAGGGTCTCTATCACTAAGATGATCATCCTTACTTGCCTATTTTACTACTTTGCAGCGCTCCCTCTTGTCTTGCCACGCTCATTCTTTAACCCCTTCGCTGCCAGGCCTTTTCCCCCTCCTGTGCCGAGCCTTTTTTTGGCTATTTGGGGCAGTTTGCGCTTAGGCCCTCATAACTTTTTGTCCACATATGCTAGCCTGGCCAAATTTGCATCCTTTTTTTCCAACATCTTAGGGATTCTAGAGGTACCCAAACTTTGTGGGTTCCCCAAGACGGAGGCCAAGAAATTAGCCAAAATACAGTGAAAATTTCGTTTTTTTCAAAAAAATTGGAAAAAGGGGCTGCAGAAGAAGGCTTGTGTTTTTTTCCCTGAAAAGGGCATCAACAAAGGGTTTGCGGTGCTAAAATCACCAGCTTCCCAGCTTTCAGGAACAGGCAGACTTGATTCAGAAAACTCAATTTTTCAACACAATTTTGGCATTTTACTGGGACATACCCCATTTTTACGATTTTTTGTGCTTTCAGCCTCCTTCCAGAAATGGGCATGAAACCAACGCTGGATCCCAGAAACAGCAACATTTCTGAAAAGTAGACAAAATTCTGAATTCAGCAAGGGGTAATTTGTGTAGATCCTACAAGGGTTTCCTACAGAAAATAACAACTGAAAAAGAAAAATATTGAAATTGAGGCGAAAGAAACATCAATTTTTCTCTACGTTTTACTCTGTAACTTTTTCCTGCAATGTCAGATTTTCGAAAGCAATATACTGTTAAGTCTGCTGGTCTCTTTAGGTTGCGGGGATATATAGGGCTTGTAGGTTCATCAAGAACTCTAGGTACCCAGAGCCAATAAATGACCTGCACCCTGCAGTGGGTTTTCATTCTATACCGGGTATACAGCAATTCATTTGCTGAAATATAAAGAGTAAACAATAGCTATCAAGAAAACCTTTGTATTTCCAAAATGGGCACAAGATAAGGTGTTGAGAAGCAGTGGTTATTTGCACATCTCTGAATTCCGGGGTGCCCATACTAGCATGTGAATTACAGGGCATTTCTCAAATAGACGTCTTTTTTACACACTGTCTTACATTTGGAAGGGAAAAATGTAGAGAAAGACAAGGGGCATTAACACTTGTTTTGCTATTCTATGTTCCCCCAAGTCTCCCGATAAAAATGATACCTCACTTGTGTGGGTAGACCTAGCGCCCGCAACAGGATATGCCCCAAAACACAATGTGGACACATCACAGAAAACAGAGCTGTTTTTTGCAAAGTGCCTACCTGTAGATTTCGGCCTCTAGCTCAGCCGGCACCTAGGGAAACCTACCAAACCTGTGTATTTTTGAAAACTAGAGACCTAGGGGAATCCAAGATGGGGTGACTTGTGGGGCTCTGACCAGGTTCTGTTACCCAGAATCCTTTGCAAACCTCAAAATTTGGCTAAAAAAACATATTTTCCTCACATTTCGGTGACAGAAAGTTCTGGAATCTGAGAGGAGCCACAAATGTCCTTCCACCCAGTGTTCCCCTAATTCTCCCGATAAAAAAGGTACCTCACTTGTGTGGGTAGGCCTAGCGCCCGCTCCAGGATATGCCCCAAAACACAACGAGGACACATCAAAGAAAACAGAGCTGTTTTTTGCAAAGTGCCTACCTGTAGATTTTGGCCTCTAGCTCAGCCGGCACCTAGGGAAACCTACCAAACCTGTGCATTTTTTAAAACTAGAGATCTAGGGGAATCCAAGATGGGGTGACTTGTGGGGCTCTAACCAGGTTCTGTTACCCAGAATCCTTTGCAAACCTCACATTTTGGCTAAACAAACACATTTTCCTCATATTTCGGTGACAAAAAGTTCTGGAATCTGAGGGGAGCCACAAATTTCCTTCCACCCAGCATTCCCCCAAGTCTCCTGATAAAAATGATACCTCACTTGTGGGGGTAGGCCTAGCGGCTGCGACACGAGGCGCCCCAAAACACAACATGAACACATCCCATTTTTTGAAAGAAAACAGAGCAGTTTTTTGCAAAGTGCCTACCTGTAGATTTTGGCCTCTAGCTCAGCCGGCACCTAGGGAAACCTACCAAACCTGTGCATTTTTTAAAACTAGAGATCTAGGGGAATCCAAGATGGGGTGACTTGTGGGGCTCTAACCAGGTTCTGTTACCCAGAATCCTTTGCAAACCTCACATTTTGGCTAAACAAACACATTTCCCTCACATTTCGGTGACAGAAAGTTCTGGAATGTGAGAGGAGCAACAAATTTCCTTCCACCCAGCGTTCCCCCAAGTCTCCCAATAAAAATTATACCTCACTTGTGTGGGTAGGCCTAGCGGCCGCAACAGGAGGCGCCTCAAAATACAACGTGGACACATCCCATTTTTTGAAAGAAAACAGAGCTGTTTTTTGCAAAGTGCCTACCTGTCGATTTTGGCCTCTAGCTCAGCCGGCACCTAGGGAAACCTGCCAAAACTGTGCATTTTTGAAAACTAGAGACCTAGGGGAATCCAAGATGGGGTGACTTGTCGGGATCTGGCCTTGTTCTGTTACCCAGAATCCTTTGCAAACCTCAAAATTTGGCTAAAAAAACATATTTTCCTCACATTTCGGTTTCAGAAAGTTCTGGAATCTGAGAGGAGACACAAATTTCCTTCCACCTAGCGTTCCCCCAAGTCTCCCGATAAAAATGATACCTCACTTGTGTGGGTAGGCCTAGCGCCCGCGACAGGAAATGGCCCAAAACACAACGTGGACACATCAAATTTTTTCATAGAAAACAGTGGCTACCTGTGGATTTTGGCCTCTAGCTCAGCCGGCAACGGGGAAACCTAGCAAACCTGTGCATTTTTGAAAACTAGAGACCTAGGGGAATCCAAGATGGGGTGACTTGTGGGGCTCTGACCAGGTTCTGTTACCCAGAATCCTTTGCAAACCTCAAAATTTGACTAAAAAAAATATTTTCCTCACATTTCGGTGACAGAAAGTTCTGGAATCTGAGAGGAGACACAAATTTCCTTCCACCCAGCGTTCCCCCAAGTCTCCCGATGAAAATTATACCTCACTTCTGTGGGTAGGCCTAGCGGCCGCGACAGGGCATGCCCCAAAACACAACGTGGACACATCCCATTTTTTTAAAGAAAACAGAGCTGTTTTTTGCAAAGTGCCTACCTGTAGATTTTGGCCTCTAGCTCAGACGGCACCTAGGGAAACCTACCAAACCTGTGCATTTTTGAAAACTAGAGACCTAGGGGAATCCAAGATGGGGTGACTTGTGGGGCTCTGACCAGGTTCTGTTACCCAGAATCCTTTGCAAACCTCAAAATTTGGCTAAAAAAACACATTTTCCTCACATTTCGGTGACAGAAAGTTCTGGAATGTGAGAGGAGCCACAAATTTCCTTCCACCCAGCGTTCCCCCAAGTCTCCCAATAAAAATTATACCTCACTTGTGTGGGTAGGCCTAGAGGCCGCAACAGGAGGCGCCCCAAAATACAACGTGGACACATCCCATTTTTTTAAAGAAAACAGAGCTGTTTTTTGCAAAGTGCCTACCTGTAGATTTTGGCCTCTAGATCAGCCGGCACCTAGGGAAACCTACCAAACCTGTGCATTTTTGAAAACTAGAGAGCTAGGGGAATCCAAGATAGGGTGACTTGTCGGGCTCTGACCTTGTTCTGTTACCCAGAATCCTTTGCAAACCTCAAAATTTGGCTAAAAAAACATATTTTCCTCACATTTCGGTTACAGAAAGTTCTGGAATCTGACAGGAGACACAAATTTCCTTCCACCCAGCGTTCCCCCAAGTCTCCAGATAAAAATGATACCTCACTTGTGTGGGTAGGCCTAGCGGCCGCGACAGGATGTGCCCCAAAACACAACGGTGACACATCCCATTTTTTGAAAGAAAACAGAGCTGTTTTTTGCAAAGTGCCTACCTGTAGATTTTGGCCTCTAGCTCAGCCAGCACCTAGGGAAACCTACCAAACCTGTGCATTTATGAAAACTAGAGACCTAGGGGAATCCAAGATGGGGTGACTTGTGGGGCTCTGACCAGGTTCTCTTACCCAGAATCCTTTGCAAACCTCACATTATGGCTAAAAAAACACATTTTCCTCACATTTCGGTGACAGAAAGTTCTGGAATCTGAGAGGAGCCACAAATTTCCTTCCCCCTAGCGTTCCACCAAGTCTCCCGATAAAAATGATACCTCACTTGTGTGGGTAGGCCTAGCGCCCGCGACACGAAATGGCCCAAAACACAACGTGGACACATCAAATTTTTTCATAGAAAACAGTGGCTACCTGTGGATTTTAGCCTCTAGCTCAGCCGGAACCTAGGGAAACCTACCAAACCTGTGCATTTTTTAAAACTAGAGACCTAGCGGAATCCAAGATGGGGTGATTTGTGGGGCTCTGACCAGGTTTTGTTACCCAAAATCCTATGCAAACCTCAAAATTTGGCTAAAACAAATATTTTCCTCATATTTTGGTGACAGAAAGTTCTGGAATCTGAGATCAGACACAAATTTCCTTCCACCCAGCGTTCCCCCAAGTCTCCCGATAAAAATGATACCTCACTTGTGTGGGTAGGCCTAGCAGCCGCGACAGGAGGTTCCCCAAAACACAACGTGGACACATCCCATTTTTTTAAAGAAAACAGAGCTGTTTTTTGCAAAGTGCCTACCTGTAGATTTTGGCCTCTAGCTCAGCCGGCACCTAGGGAAACCTACCAAACCTGTGCATTTTTGAAAACTAGAGACCTAGGGGAATCCAAGATGGGGTGACTTGTGGGGCTCTGACCAGGTTCTGTTACCCAGAATCCTTTGCAAACCTCAAAATTTGGCTAAAAAAACATATTTTCCTCACATTTCGGTGACAGAAAGTTCTGGAATGTGAGAGGAGACACAAATTTCCTTCCACCCAGCGTTCCCCCAAGTCTCCCAATAAAAATTATGCCTCACTTGTGTGGGAAGGCCTAGAGGTCGCAACAGGAGGCGCCACAAAATACAACGTGGACACATCCCATTTTTTTAAAGAAAACAGAGCTGTTTTTTGCAAAGTGCCTACCTGTAGATTTTGGCCTCTAGCTCAGCCGGCACCTAGGGAAACCTACCAAACCTGTGCATTTTTGAAAACTAGAGACCTAGGGGAATCCAAGATGGGGTGACTTGTGGGGCTCTGACCAGGTTCTGCTACCCAGAATCCTTCGCAAACCTCAAAATGTGGCTAAAAAAACATATTTTCCTCACATTTCGGTGACAGAAAGTTCTGGAATGTGAGAGGAGCCACAAATTTCCTTCCACCCAGCGTTCCCCCAAGTCTCCCAATAAAAATTATACCTCACTTGTGTGGGTAGGCCTAGCGGCCGCAACAGGAAGCGCCTCAAAATACAACGTGGACACATCCCATTTTTTTAAAGAAAACAGAGCTGTTTTTTGCAAAGTGCCTACCTGTAGATTTTGGCCTCTAGCTCAGCCGGCACCTAGGGAAACCTACCAAACCTGTGCATTTTTGAAAACTAAAGACCTAAGGGAATCCAAGATGGGGTGACTTGTCGGGCTCTGACCTTGTTCTGTTACCCAGAATCCTTTGCAAACCTCAAAATTTGGCTAAAAAAACATATTTTCCTCACATTTCGGTTACAGAAAGTTCTGGAATCTGAGAGGAGACACAAATTTCCTTCCACCTAGCGTTCCCCCAAGTCTCCGGATAAAAATGATACCTCACTTGTGTGGGTAGGCCTAGCGCCCGCGACAGGAAATGGCCCAAAACACAACGTGGACACATCACATTTTTTCATAGAAAACAGTGGCTATCTGTGGATTTTGGCCTCTAGCTCAGCCAGCACCTAGGGAAACCTACCAAACCTGTGCATTTTTGAAAACTAGAGACCTAGGGGAATCCAAGATGGGGTGACTTGTGGGGTTCTGACCAGGTTCTCTTACCCAGAATCCTTTGCAAACCTCACATTTTGGCTAAAAAAACACATTTTCCTCACATTTCGGTGACAGAAAGTTCTGGAATCTGAGAGGAGCCACAAATTTCCTTCCCCCTAGCATTCCCCCAAGTCTCCCGATAAAAATGATACCTCACTTCTGTGGGTAGGCCTAGCGCCCGCGACATGAAATGGCCCAAAACACAACGTGGACACATACAAATTTTTCATAGAAAACAGTGGCTACCTGTGGATTTTAGCCTCTAGCTCAGCCGGCACCTAGGGAAACCTACCAAACCTGTGCATTTTTGAAAACTAGAGACCTAGGGGAATCCAAGATGGGGTGATTTGTGGGGCTCTGACCAGGTTTTGTTACCCAAAATCCTATGCAAACCTCAAAATTTGGCTAAAAAAAATATTTTCCTCATATTTGGGTGACAGAAAGTTCTGGAATCTGAGATCAGACACAAATTTCCTTCCACCCAGCGTTCCCCCAAGTCTCCCGATAAAAATGATACCTCACTTGTGTGGGTAGGCCTAGCAGCCGCGACAGGAGGTGCCCCAAAACACAACTTGGACACATCCCATTTTTTTAAAGAAAACAGAGCTGTTTTTTGCAAAGTGCCTACCTGTAGATTTTGGCCTCTAGCTCAGCCGGCACCTAGGGAAACCTACCAAACCTGTGCATTTTTGAAAACTAGAGACCTAGGGGAATCCAAGATGGGGTGACTTGTGGGGCTCTGACCAGGTTCTGTTACCCAGAATCCTTTGCAAACCTCAAAATTTGGCTAAAAAAACATATTTTCCTCACATTTCGTTGACAGAAAGTTCTGGAATGTGAGAGGAGACACAAATTTCCTTCCACCCAGCGTTCCCCCAAGTCTCCCAATAAAAATTATACCTCACTTGTGTGGGAAGGCCTAGAGGCCGCAACAGGAGGCGCCCCAAAATACAACGTGGACACATCCCATTTTTTGAAAGAAAACAGAGCTGTTTTTTGCAAAGTGCCTACCTGTAGATTTTGGCCTCTAGCTCAGCCGGCACCTAGGGAAACCTACCAAACCTGTGCATTTTTGAAAACTAGAGACCTAGGGGAATCCAAGATGGGGTGACTTGTGGGGCTCTGACCAGGTTCTGCTACCCAGAATCCTTCGCAAACCTCAAAATGTGGCTAAAAAAACATATTTTCCTCACATTTCGGTGACAGAAAGTTCTGGAATGTGAGAGGAGCCACAAATTTCCTTCCACCCAGCATTCCCCCAAGTCTCCCAATAAAAATTATACCTCACTTGTGTGGGTAGGCCTAGCGGCCGCAACACGAAGCGCCTCAAAATACAACGTGGACACATCCCATTTTTTGAAAGAAAACAGAGCTGTTTTTTGCAAAGTGCCTACCTGTAGATTTTGGCCTCTAGCTCAGCCGGCACCTAGGGAAACCTATCAAACCTGTGCATTTTTGAAAACTAGAGACCTAGGGGAATCCAAGATGGGGTGACTTGTGGGGCTCTGACCAGGTTCTGCTACCCAGAATCCTTCGCAAACCTCAAAATGTGGCTAAAAAAACATATTTTCCTCACATTTCGGTGACAGAAAGTTCTGGAATGTGAGAGGAGCCACAAATTTCTTCCACCCAGCGTTCCCCCAAGTCTCCCAATAAAAATTATACCTCACTTGTGTGGGTAGGCCTAGCGGCCGCAACAGTAAGCGCCTCAAAATACAACGTGGACACATCCCATTTTTTGAAAGAAAACAGAGCTGTTTTTTGCAAAGTGCCTACCTGTAGATTTTGGCCTCTAGCTCAGCCGGCACCTAGGGAAACCTACCAAACCTGTGCATTTTTGAAAACTAAAGACCTAATGGAATCCAAGATGGGGTGACTTGTCGGGCTCTGACCTTGTTCTGTTACCCAGAATCCTTGGCAAACCTCAAAATTTGGCTAAAAAAACATATTTTCCTCACATTTCGGTTACAGAAAGTTCTGGAATCTGAGAGGAGACACAAATTTCCTTCCACCTAGCGTTCCCCCAAGTCTCCGGATAAAAATGATACCTCACTTGTGTGGGTAGGCCTAGCGCCCGCGACAGGAAATGGCCCAAAACACAACGTGGACACATCACATTTTTTCATAGAAAACAGTGGCTATCTGTGGATTTTGGCCTCTAGCTCAGCCAGCACCTAGGGAAACCTACCAAACCTGTGCATTTTTGAAAACTAGAGACCTAGGGGAATCCAAGATGGGGTGACTTGTGGGGCTCTGACCAGGTTCTCTTACCCAGAATCCTTTGCAAACCTCACATTTTGGCTAAAAAAACACATTTTCCTCACATTTCGGTGACAGAAAGTTCTGGAATCTGAGAGGAGCCACAAATTTCCTTCCCCCTAGCATTCCCCCAAGTCTCCCGATAAAAATGATACCTCACTTGTGTGGGTAGGCCTAGCGCCCGCGACATGAAATGGCCCAAAACACAACGTGGACACATAAAAAATTTTCATAGAAAACAGTGGCTACCTGTGGATTTTAGCCTCTAGCTCAGCCGGCACCTAGGGAAACCTACCAAACCTGTGCATTTTTTAAAACTAGAGACCTAGGGGAATCCAAGATGGGGTGATTTGTGGGGCTCTGACCAGGTTTTGTTACCCAAAATCCTATGCAAACCTCAAAATTTGGCTAAAAAAAATATTTTCCTCATATTTTGGTGACAGAAAGTTCTGGAATCTGAGATCAGACACAAATTTCCTTCCACCCAGCGTTCCCCCAAGTCTCCCGATAAAAATGATACCTCACTTGTGTGGGTAGGCCTAGCAGCCGCGACAGGAGGTGCCCCAAAACACAACTTGGACACATCCCATTTTTTTAAAGAAAACAGAGCTGTTTTTTGCAAAGTGCCTACCTGTAGATTTTGGCCTCTAGCTCAGCCGGCACCTAGGGAAACCTACCAAACCTGTGCATTTTTGAAAACTAGAGACCTAGGGGAATCCAAGATGGGGTGACTTGTGGGGCTCTGACCAGGTTCTGTTACCCAGAATCCTTTGCAAACCTCAAAATTTGGCTAAAAAAACATATTTTCCTCACATTTCGGTGACAGAAAGTTCTGGAATGTGAGAGGAGACACAAATTTCCTTCCACCCAGCGTTCCCCCAAGTCTCCCAATAAAAATTATACCTCACTTGTGTGGGAAGGCCTAGAGGCCGCAACAGGAGGCTCCCCAAAATACAACGTGGACACATCCCATTTTTTGAAAGAAAACAGAGCTGTTTTTTGCAAAGTGCCTACCTGTAGATTTTGGCCTCTAGCTCAGCCGGCACCTAGGGAAACCTACCAAACCTGTGCATTTTTGAAAACTAGAGACCTAGGGGAATCCAAGATGGGGTGACTTGTGGGGCTCTGACCAGGTTCTGCTACCCAGAATCCTTCGCAAACCTCAAAATGTGGCTAAAAAAACATATTTTCCTCACATTTCGGTGACAGAAAGTTCTGGAATGTGAGAGGAGCCACAAATTTCCTTCCACCCAGCGTTCCCCCAAGTCTCCCAATAAAAATTATACCTCACTTGTGTGGGTAGGCCTAGCGGCCGCAACAGGATGCGCCTCAAAATACAACGTGGACACATCCCATTTTTTGAAAGAAAACAGAGCTGTTTTTTGCAAAGTGCCTACATGTAGATTTTGGCCTCTAGCTCAGCCGGCACCTAGGGAAACCTACCAAACCTGTGCATTTTTGAAAACTAGAGACCTAAGGGAATCCAAGATGGGGTGACTTGTCGGGCTCTGACCTTGTTCTGTTACCCAGAATCCTTTGCAAACCTCAAAATTTGGCTAAAAAAACATATTTTCCTCACATTTCGGTTACAGAAAGTTCTGGAATCTGAGAGGAGACACAAATTTCCTTCCACTTAGCGTTCCCCCAAGTCTCCCGATAAAAATGATACCTCACTTGTGTGGGTAGGCCTAGCGCCCGCGACAGGAAATGGCCCAAAACACAACGTGGACACATCAAATTTTTTCATAGAAAACAGTGGCTACCTGTGGATTTTAGCCTCTAGCTCAGCCGGCACCTAGGGAAACCTACCAAACCTGTGCATTTTTGAAAACTAGAGACCTAGGGGAATCCAAGATGGGGTGATTTGTGGGGCTCTGACCAGGTTTTGTTACCCAAAATCCTTTGCAAACCTCAAAATTTGGCTAAAAAAAATATTTTCCTCATATTTTGGTGACAGAAAGTTCTGGAATCTGAGATCAGACACAAATTTTCTTCCACCCAGCGTTCCCCCAAGTCTCCCGATAAAAATGATACCTCACTTGTGTGGGTAGGCCTAGCAGCTGCGACAGGAGGTGCCCCAAAACACAACTTGGACACATCCCATTTTTTTAAAGAAAACAGAGCTGTTTTTTGCAAAGTGCCTACCTGTAAATTTTGGCCTCTAGCTCAGCCGGCACCTAGGGAAACCTACCAAACCTGTGCATTTTTGAAAACTAGAGACCTAAGGGAATCCTAGATGGGGTGACTTGTCGGGCTCTGACCTTGTTCTGTTACCCAGAATCCTTTGCAAACCTCAAAATTTGGCTAAAAAAACATATTTTCCTCACATTTCGGTTACAGAAAGTTCTGGAATGTGAGAGGAGACACAAATTTCCTTCCACCTAGCGTTCCCCAAGTCTCCCGATAAAAATGATACCTCACTTGTGTGGGTAGGCCTAGCGCCCGCGACAGGAAATGGCCCAAAAAACAACGTGGACACATCAAATTTTTTCATAGAAAACAGTGGCTACCTGTGGATTTTAGCCTCTAGCTCAGCCGGCACCTAGGGAAACCTACCAAACCTGTGCATTTTTGAAAACTAGAGACCTAGGGGAATCCAAGATGGGGTGATTTTTGGGGCTCTGACCAGGTTTTGTTACCCAAAATCCTTTGCAAACCTCAAAATATGGCTAAAAAAAATATTTTCCTCATATTTTGGTGACAGAAAGTTCTGGAATCTGAGATCAGACACAAATTTCCTTCCACCCAGCGTTCCCCCAAGTCTCCCAATAAAAATTATACCTCACTTGTGTGGGAAGGCCTAGAGGCCGCATCAGGAGGCGCCCCAAAATACAACGTGGACACATCCCATTTTTTGAAAGAAAACAGAGCTGTTTTTTGCAAAGTGCCTACCTGTAGATTTTGGCCTCTAGCTCAGCCGGCACCTAGGGAAACCGACCAAACCTGTGCATTTTTGAAAACTAGAGACCTAGGGGAATCCAAGATGGGGTGACTTGTCGGGCTCTGACCTTGTTCTGTTACCCAGAATCCTTTGCAAACCTCAAAATTTGGCTAAAAAAACATATTTTCCTCACATTTCGGTTACAGAAAGTTCTGGAATCTGAGAGGAGACACAAATTTCCTTCCACCCAGCGTTCCCCCAAGTCTCCCAATAAAAATTATACCTCACTTGTGTGGGTAGGCCTAGCGGCCGCAACAGGAAGCGCCTCAAAATACAACGTGGACACATCCCATTTTTTGAAAGAAAACAGAGCTGTTTTTTGCAAAGTGCCTACCTGTAGATTTTGGCCTCTAGCTCAGCCGGCACCTAGGGAAACCTACCAAACCTGTGCATTTTTGAAAACTAGAGACCTAAGGGAATCCAAGATGGGGTGACTTGTCGGGCTCTGACCTTGTTCTGTTACCCAGAATCCTTTGCAAACCTCAAAATTTGGCTTAAAAAATATATTTTCCTCACATTTCGGTTACAGAAAGTTCTTGAATCTGAGAGGAGACACAAATTTCCTTCCACCTAGCGTTCCCCCAAGTCTCCCGATAAAAATGATACCTCACTTGTGTGGGTAGGCCTAGCGCCCGCGACAGGAAATGGCCCAAAACACAACGTGGACACATCACATTTTTTCATAGAAAACAGTGGCTACCTGTGGATTTTAGCCTCTAGCTCAGCCGGCACCTAGGGAAACCTACCAAACCTGTGCATTTTTGAAAACTAGAGACCTAGGGGAATCCAAGATGGGGTGATTTGTGGGGCTCTGACCAGGTTTTGTTACCCAAAATCCTTTGCAAACCTCAAAATTTGGCTAAAAAAAATATTTTCCTCATATTTTGGTGACAGAAAGTTCTGGAATCTGAGATCAGACACAAATTTCCTTCCACCCAGCGTTCCCCAAGTCTCCCGATAAAAATGATACCTCACTTGTGTGGGTAGGCCTAGCAGCTGCGACAGGAGGTGCCCCAAAACACAACTTGGACACATCCCATTTTTTTAAAGAAAACAGAGCTGTTTTTTGCAAAGTGCCTACCTGTAGATTTTGGCCTCTAGCTCAGCCGGCACCTAGGGAAACCTACCAAACCTGTGCATTTTTGAAAACTAGAGACCTAGGGGAATCCAAGATGGGGTGACTTGTGGGGCTCTGACCAGGTTCTGTTACCCAGAATCCTTTGCAAACCTCAAAATTTGGCTAAAAAAACATATTGTCCTCACATTTCGGTGACAGAAAGTTCTGGAATGTGAGAGGAGACACAAATTTCCTTCCACCCAGCGTTCCCCCAAGTCTCCCAATAAAAATTATACCTCACTTGTGTGGGAAGGCCTAGAGGCCGCAACAGGAGGTGCCCCAAAATACAACGTGGACACATCCCATTTTTTGAAAGAAAACAGAGCTGTTTTTTGCAAAGTGCCTACCTGTAGATTTTGGCCTCTAGCTCAGCCGGCACCTAGGGAAACCTACCAAACCTGTGCATTTTTGAAAACTAGAGACCTAGGGGAATCCAAGATGGGGTGACTTGTGGGGCTCTGACCAGGTTCTGCTACCCAGAATCCTTCGCAAACCTCAAAATGTGGCTAAAAAAACATATTTTCCTCACATTTCGGTGACAGAAAGTTCTGGAATGTGAGAGGAGCCACAAATTTCCTTCCACCCAGCGTTCCCCCAAGTCTCCCAATAAAAATTATACCTCACTTGTGTGGGTAGGCCTAGCGGCAGCAACAGGAAGCGCCTCAAAATACAACGTGGACACATCCCATTTTTTGAAAGAAAACAGAGCTGTTTTTTGCAAAGTGCCTCCCTGTAGATTTTGGCCTCTAGCTCAGCCGGCACCTAGGGAAACCTACCAAACCTGTGCATTTTTGAAAACTAGAGACCTAAGGGAATCCAAGATGGGGTGACTTGTCGGGCTCTGACCTTGTTCTGTTACCCAGAATCCTTTGCAAACCTCAAAATTTGGCTAAAAAAACATATTTTCCTCACATTTCGGTTACAGAAAGTTCTGGAATCTGAGAGGAGACACAAATTTCCTTCCACCTAGCGTTCCCCAAGTCTCCCGATAAAAATGATACCTCACTTGTGTGGGTAGGCCTAGCGCCCGCGACAGGAAATGGCCCAAAAAACAACGTGGACACATCAAATTTTTTCATAGAAAACAGTGGCTACCTGTGGATTTTAGCCTCTAGCTCAGCCGGCACCTAGGGAAACCTACCAAACCTGTGCATTTTTGAAAACTAGAGACCTAGGGGAATCCAAGATGGGGTGATTTTTGGGGCTCTGACCAGGTTTTGTTACCCAAAATCCTTTGCAAACCTCAAAATTTGGCTAAAAAAAATATTTTCCTCATATTTTGGTGACAGAAAGTTCTGGAATCTGAGATCAGACACAAATTTCCTTCCACCCAGCTTTCCCCCAAGTCTCCCGATAAAAATGATACCTCACTTGTGTGGGTAGGCCTAGCAGCCGCGACAGGAGGTGCCCCAAAACACAACGTGGACACATCCCATTTTTTTAAAGAAAACAGAGCTGTTTTTTGCAAAGTGCCTACCTGTAGATTTTGGCCTCTAGCTCAGCCGGCACCTAGGGAAACCTACCAAACCTATGCATTTTTGAAAACTAGAGACCTAGGGGAATCCAAGATGGGGTGACTTGTGGGGCTCTGACCAGGTTCTGTTACCCAGAATCCTTTGCAAACCTCAAAATATGGCTAAAAAAACATATTTTCCTCACATTTCGGTGACAGAAAGTTCTGGAATGTGAGAGGAGACACAAATTTCCTTCCACCCAGCGTTCCCCCAAGTCTCCCAATAAAAATTATACCTCACTTGTGTGGGAAGGCCTAGAGGCCGCAACAGGAGGCGCCCCAAAATACAACGTGGACACATCCCATTTTTTTAAAGAAAACAGAGCTGTTTATTGCAAAGTGCCTACCTGTAGATTTTGGCCTCTAGCTCAGCCGGCACCTAGGGAAACCGACCAAACCTGTGCATTTTTGAAAACTAGAGACCTAGGGGAATCCAAGATGGGGTGACTTGTCGGGCTCTGACCTTGTTCTGTTACCCAGAATCCTTTGCAAACCTCAAAATTTGGCTAAAAAAACATATTTTCCTCACATTTCGGTTACAGAAAGTTCTGGAATCTGAGAGGAGACACAAATTTCCTTCCACCCAGCGTTCCCCCAAGTCTCCCAATAAAAATTATACCTCACTTGTGTGGGTAGGCCTAGCGGCCGCAACAGAAAGCGCCTCAAAATACAACGTGGACACATCCCATTTTTTGAAAGAAAACAGAGCTGTTTTTTGCAAAGTGCCTACCTGTAGATTTTGGCCTCTAGCTCAGCCGGCACCTAGGGAAACCTACCAAACCTGTGCATTTTTGAAAACTAGAGACCTAAGGGAATCCAAGATGGGGTGACTTGTCGGGCTCTGACCTTGTTCTGTTACCCAGAATCCTTTGCAAACCTCAAAATTTGGCTAAAAAAATATATTTTCCTCACATTTCGGTTACAGAAAGTTCTGGAATCTGAGAGGAGACACAAATTTCCTTCCACCTAGCGTTCCCCCAAGTCTCCCGATAAAAATGATACCTCACTTGTGTGGGTAGGCCTAGCGCCCGCGACAGGAAATGGCCCAAAACACAACGTGGACACATCACATTTTTTCATAGAAAACAGTGGCTACCTGTGGATTTTAGCCTCTAGCTCAGCCGGCACCTAGGGAAACCTACCAAACCTGTGCATTTTTGAAAACTAGAGACCTAGGGGAATCCAAGATGGGGTGATTTGTGGGGCTCTGACCAGGTTTTGTTACCCAAAATCCTTTGCAAACCTCAAAATTTGGCTAAAAAAAATATTTTCCTTATATTTTGGTGACAGAAAGTTCTGGAATCTGAGATCAGACACAAATTTCCTTCCACCCAGCTTTCCCCAAGTCTCCCGATAAAAATGATACCTCACTTGTGTGGGTAGGCCTAGCAGCTGCGACAGGAGGTGCCCCAAAACACAACTTGGACACATCCCATTTTTTTAAAGAAAACAGAGCTGTTTTTTGCAAAGTGCCTACCTGTAGATTTTGGCCTCTAGCTCAGCCGGCACCTAGGGAAACCTACCAAACCTGTGCATTTTTGAAAACTAGAGACCTAGGGGAATCCAAGATGGGGTGACTTGTGGGGCTCTGACCAGGTTCTGTTACCCAGAATCCTTTGCAAACCTCAAAATTTGGCTAAAAAAACATATTTTCCTCACATTTCGGTGACAGAAAGTTCTGGAATGTGAGAGGAGACACACATTTCCTTCCACCCAGCGTTCCACCAAGTCTCCCAATAAAAATTATACCTCACTTGTGTGGGAAGGCCTAGAGGCCGCAACAGGAGGTGCCCCAAAATACAACGTGGACACATCCCATTTTTTGAAAGAAAACAGAGCTGTTTTTTGCAAAGTGCCTACCTGTAGATTTTGGCCTCTAGCTCAGCCGGCACCTAGGGAAACCTACCAAACCTGTGCATTTTTGAAAACTAGAGACCTAGGGGAATCCAAGATGGGGTGACTTGTGGGGCTCTGACCAGGTTTTGTTACCCAGAATCCTTCGCAAACCTCAAAATGTGGCTAAAAAAACATATTTTCCTCACATTTCGGTGACAGAAAGTTCTGGAATGTGAGAGGAGCCACAAATTTCCTTCCACCCAGCGTTCCCCCAAGTCTCCCAATAAAAATTATACCTCACTTGTGTGGGTAGGCCTAGCGGCAGCAACAGGAAGCACCTCAAAATACAACGTGGACACATCCCATTTTTTGAAAGAAAACAGAGCTGTTTTTTGCAAAGTGCCTCCCTGTAGATTTTGGCCTCTAGCTCAGCCGGCACCTAGGGAAACCTACCAAACCTGTGCATTTTTGAAAACTAGAGACCTAGGGGAATCCAAGATGGGGTGATTTGTGGGGCTCTGACCAGGTTTTGTTACCCAAAATCCTTTGCAAACCTCAAAATTTGGCTAAAAAAAATATTTTCCTCATATTTTGGTGACAGAAAGTTCTGGAATCTGAGATCAGACACAAATTTCCTTCCACCCAGCGTTCCCCCAAGTCTCCCGATAAAAATGATACCTCACTTGTGTGGGTAGGCCTAGCAGCCGCGACAGGAGGTGCCCCAAAACACAACGTGGACACATCCCATGTTTTGAAAGAAAACAGAGTTGTTTTTTGCAAAGTGCCTACCTGCAGATTTTGGCCTCTAGCTCAGCCGGCACCTAGGGAAACCTACCAAACCTGTGCATTTTTGAAAACTAGAGACCTAGGGGAATCCAACATGGGGTGACTTGTGGGGCTCTGACCAGGTTCTGTTACCCAGAATCCTTTGCAAACCTCAACATTTGGCTACAAAAACATATTTTCCTCACATTTCGGTGACAGAAAGTTCTGGAATGTGAGAGGAGCCACAAATTTCCTTCCACTCAGCGTTCCCCCAAGTCTCCCAATAAAAATTATACCTCACTTGTGTGTGGGTAGGCCTAGAGGCCGCAACAGGAGGCGCCCCAAAATACAACGTGGACACATCCCATTTTTTGAAAGAAAACAGAGCTGTTTTTTGCAAAGTGCCTACCTGTAGATTTTGGCCTCTAGCTCAGCCGGCACCTAGGGAAACCTACCAAACCTGTGCATTTATGAAAACTAGAGACCTAAGGGAATCCAAGATGGGGTGACTTGTCGGGCTCTGACCTTGTTCTGTTACCCAGAATCCTTTGCAAACCTCAAAATTTGGCAAATAAAACATATTTTCCTCACATTTCGGTTACAGAAAGTTCTGGAATCTGAGAGGAGACACAAATTTCCTTCCACCCAGCGTTCCCCAAAGTCTCCCGATAAAAATGATACCTCACTTGTGTGGGTAGGCCTAGCGGCCGCGACAGAATGTACCCCAAAACACAACGTGAACACATCCCATTTTTTGAAAGAAAACAGAGCTGTTTTTTGCAAAGTGCCTACCTGTAGATTTTGGCCTCTAGCTCAGCCAGCACCTAGGGAAACCTAGCAAACCTGTGCATTTTTTAAAACTAGAGACCTAGGGGAATCCAAGATGGGGTGACTTGTGGGGCTTTGACCAGGTTCTGTTACCCAGAATCCTTTGCAAACCTAAAAATTTGGCTAAAAAAAAACATTTTCCTCACATTTCGGTGACAGAAAGTTCTGGAATGTGAGAGGAGTCAAAAATTTCCTTCCACCCAGCGTTCCCCCAAGTCTGCCAATAAAAATTATACCTCACTTGTGTGGGTAGGCCTAGCGGCCGCGACAGGACATACCCCAAAACACAACGTGGACACATCCCATTTTTTGAAAGAAAACAGCTGTTATTTGCAAAGTGGCTACCTGTGGATTTTGGCGTCTAGCTCAGCCGGCACCTAGGGAAACCTACCAAACCTGTGCATTTTTGAAAACTAGAGACCTAGGGGAATCCAAGATGGGGTGACTTGTGGGGCTCTGACCTTGTTCTGTTACCCAGAATCCTTTGCAAACCTCAAAATTTGGCTAAAAAAACATATTTTCCTCACATTTCGGTTACAGAAAGTTCTGGAATCTGACAGGAGACACACAGTTCCTTCCACCCAGCGTTCCCCCAAGTCTCCTGATAAAAATGATACCTCACTTGTGTGGGTAGGCCTAGCGGCCGCGACAGAATGTGCCCCAAAGCACAACGGGGACACATCCCATTTTTTTAAAGAAAACAGAGCTGTTTTTTGCAAAGTGCCTACCTGTAGATTTTGGCCTCTAGCTCAGCCAGCACCTAGGGAAACCTACCAAACCTGTGCATTTTTGAAAACTAGAGACCTAGGGGAATCCAAGATGGGGTGACTTGTGGGGCTCTGACCAGGTTCTGTTACCCAGAATCCTTTGCAAACCTCACATTTTGGCTAAAAAAACACATTTTCCTCACATTTCGGTGACAGAAAGTTCTGGAATATGAGAGGAGCCACAAATTTCCTTCCCCCTAGCGTTCCCCCAAGTCTCCCGATAAAAATGATACCTCATTTGTGTGGGTAGGCATAGCGCCCACGACAGGAAATGGCACAAAACACAACGTGGACACATCAACTTTTTTCATAGAAAACAGTGGCTACCTGTAGATTTTGGCCTCTAGCTCAGCCAGCACCTTGGGAAACCTACCAAACCTGTGCATTTTTGAAAACTAGAGACCTAGGGGAATCCAAGATGGGGTGACTTGTGGGGCTCTGACCAGGTTCTGTTACCCAGAATCCTTTGCAAACCTCACATTTTGGCTAAAAAAACACATTTTCCTCACATTTCGGTGACAGAAAGTTCTGGAATGTGAGAGGAGTCACAAATTTCCATCCACCCAGCGTTCCCCCAAGTCTGCCAATAAAAATTATACCTCACTTGTGTGGGTAGGCCTAGCGGCCGCGACAGGACATGCCCCAAAACACAACGTGGACACATCCCATTTTTTGAAAGAAAACAGCTGATTTTTGCAAAGTGCCTACCTGTAGATTTTGGCCTCTAGCTCAACCGGCACCTAGGGAAACCTACCAAACCTGTGCATTTTTGAAAACTAGAGACCTAGGGGAATCCAACATGGGGTGACTTGTGGGGCTCTGATCGGGTTCTGTTACCCAGAATCCTTTGCAAACCTCAACATTTGGCTACAAAAACATATTTTCCTCACATTTCGGTGACAGAAAGTTCTGGAATGTGAGAGGAGCCACAAATTTCCTTCCACTCAGCGTTCCCCCAAGTCTCCCAATAAAAATTATACCTCACTTGTGTGTGGGTAGGCCTAGAGGCCGCAACAGGAGGCGCCCCAAAATACAACGTGGACACATCCCATTTTTTGAAAATAAACAGAGCTGTTTTTTGCAAAGGGCCTACCTGTAGATTTTGGCCTCTAGCTCAGCCGGCACCTAGTTAAACCTACCAAACCTGTGCATTTATGAAAACTAGAGACCTAAGGGAATCCAAGATGGGGTGACTTGTCGGGCTCTGACCTTGTTCTGTTACCCAGAATCCTTTGCAAACCTCAAAATTTGGAAAAAAAAACATATTTTCCTCACATTTCGGTTACAGAAAGTTCTGGAATCTGAGAGGAGACACAAATTTCCTTCCACCCAGCGTTCCCCCAAGTCTCCCGATAAAAATGATACCTCACTTGTGTGGGTAGGCCTAGCGGCCGCGACAGAATATACCCCAAAACACAACGTGAACACATCCCATTTTTTGAAAGAAAACAGAGCTGTTTTTTGCAAAGTGCCTACCTGTAGATTTTGGCCTCTAGCTCAGCCAGCACCTAGGGAAACCTAGCAAACCTGTGCATTTTTTAAAACTAGAGACCTAGGGGAATCCAAGATGGGGTGACTTGTGGGGCTTTGACCAGGTTCTGTTACCCAGAATCCTTTGCAAACCTAAAAATTTGGCAAAAAAAAAACATTTTCCTCACATTTCGGTGACAGAAAGTTCTGGAATGTGAGAGGAGTCACAAATTTCCTTCCACCCAGCGTTCCCCCAAGTCTGCCAATAAAAATGATACCTCACTTGTGTGGGTAGGCCTAGCGGCCGCGACAGGACATACCCCAAAACACAACGTGGACACATCCCATTTTTTTAAAGAAAACAGCTGTTTTTTGCAAAGTGGCTACCTGTGGATTTTGGCGTCTAGCTCAGCCGGCACCTAGGGAAACCTACCAAACCTGTGCATTTATGAAAACTAGAGACCTAAGGGAATCCAAGATGGGGTGACTTGTCGGGCTCTGACCTTGTTCTGTTACCCAGAATCCTTTGCAAACCTCAAAATTTGGCAAATAAAACATATTTTCCTCACATTTCGGTTACAGAAAGTTCTGGAATCTGAGAGGAGACACAAATTTCCTTCCACCCAGCGTTCTCCCAAGTCTCCCGATAAAAATGATACCTCACTTGTGTGGGTAGGCCTAGCGGCCGCGACAGAATGTACCCCAAAACACAACGTGAACACATCCCATTTTTTGAAAGAAAACAGAGCTGTTTTTTGCAAAGTGCCTACCTGTAGATTTTGGCCTCTAGCTCAGCCAGCACCTAGGGAAACCTAGCAAACCTGTGCATTTTTGAAAACTAGAGACCTAGGGAAATCCAAGATGGGGTGACTTGTGGGGCTCTGACCTTGTTCTGTTACCCAGAATCCTTTGCAAACCTCAAAATTTGGCTAAAAAAACATATTTTCCTCACATTTCGGTTACAGAAAGTTCTGGAATCTGACAGGAGACACAAATTTCCTTCCACCCAGCGTTCCCCCAAGTCTCCTGATAAAAATGATACCTCACTTGTGTGGGTAGGCTTAGCGGCCGCGACAGGATATACCCCAAAACTCAACGGGGACACATCCCATTTTTTGAAAGAAAACAGAGCTGTTTTTTGCAAAGTGCCTACCTGTAGATTTTGGCCTCTAGCTCAGCCAGCACCTAGGGAAACCTACCAAACCTGTGCATTTTTGAAAACTAGAGACCTAGGGGAATCCAAGATGGGGTGACTTGTGGGGCTCTGACCAGGTTCTGTTACCCAGAATCCTTTGCAAACCTCACATTTTGGCTAAAAAAACACATTTTCCTCACATTTCGGTGACAGAAAGTTCTGGAATATGAGAGGAGCCACAAATTTCCTTCCCCCTAGCGTTCCCCCAAGTCTCCCGATAAAAATGATACCTCACTTGTGTGGGTAGGCCTAGCGCCCATGACAGGAAATGGCCCAAAACACAACGTGGACACATCAACTTTTTTCATAGAAAACAGTGGCTACCTGTAGATTTTGGCCTCTAGCTCAGCCAGCACCTAGGGAAACCTACCAAACCTGTGCATTTTTGAAAACTAGAGACCTAGGGGAATCCAAGATGGGGTGACTTGTGGGGCTCTGACCAGGTTCTGTTACCCAGAATCCTTTGCAAACCTCAAAATTTGGCTAAAAAACCATATTTTCCTCACATTTCGGTGACAGAAAGTTCTGGAATGTGAGAGGAGACACAAATTTCCTTCCACCCAGCGTTCCCCCAAGTCTCCCAATAAAAATTATACCTCACTTGTGTGGGAAGGCCTAGAGGCCGCAACAGGAGGTGCCCCAAAATACAACGTGGACACATCCCATTTTTTGAAAGAAAACAGAGCTGTTTTTTGCAAAGTGCCTACCTGTAGATTTTGGCCTCTAGCTCAGCCGGCACCTAGGGAAACCTACCAAACCTGTGCATTTTTGAAAACTAAAGACCTAATGGAATCCAAGATGGGGTGACTTGTCGGGCTCTGACCTTGTTCTGTTACCCAGAATCCTTTGCAAACCTCAAAATTTGGCTAAAAAAACATATTTTCCTCACATTTCGGTTACAGAAAGTTCTGGAATCTGAGAGGAGACACAAATTTCCTTCCACCTAGCGTTCCCCCAAGTCTCCGGATAAAAATGATACCTCACTTGTGTGGGTAGGCCTAGCGCCCGCGACAGGAAATGGCCCAAAACACAACGTGGACACATCACATTTTTTCATAGAAAACAGTGGCTATCTGTGGATTTTGGCCTCTAGCTCAGCCAGCACCTAGGGAAACCTACCAAACCTGTGCATTTTTGAAAACTAGAGACCTAGGGGAATCCAAGATGGGGTGACTTGTGGGGCTCTGACCAGGTTCTGTTAGCCAGAATCCTTTGCAAACCTCACATTTTGGCTAAAAAAACACATTTTCCTCACATTTCGGTGACAGAAAGTTCTGGAATGTGAGAGGAGTCACAAATTTCCTTCCACCCAGCGTTCCCCCAAGTCTGCCAATAAAAATTATACCTCACTTGTGTGGGTAGGCCTAGCGGCCGCGACAGGACATGCCCCAAAACACAACGTGGACACATCCCATTTTTTGAAAGAAAACAGCTGTTTTTTGCAAAGTGCCTACCTGTAGATTTTGGCCTCTAGCTCAGCCGGCACCTAGGGAAACCTACGAAACCTGTGCATTTTTGAAAACTAGAGACCTAGGGGAATCCAAGATGGGGTGACTTGTCGGGCTCTGACCTTGTTCTGTTACCCAGAATCCTTTGCAAACCTCAAAATTTGGCTAAAAAAACATATTTTCCTCACATTTCGGTGACAGAAAGTTCTGGAATGTGAGAGGAGCCACAAATTTCCTTCCACCCAGCGTTCCCCCAAGTCTCCCAATAAAAATTATACCTCACTTGTGTGGGTAGGCCTAGCGGCCGCAACAGGGGGCGCCCCAAAATACCACGTGGACACATCCCATATTTTGAAAGAAAACAGAGCTGTTTTTTGCAAAGTGCATACCTGTAGATTTTGGCCTCTAGCTCAGCCGGCACCTAGGGAAACCTACCAAACCTGTGCATTTTTTAAAACTAGAGATCTAGGGGAATCCAAGATGGGGTGACTTGTGGGGCTCTAACCAGGTTCTGTTACCCAGAATCCTTTGCAAACCTCACATTTTTGCTAAACAAACACATTTTCCTCATATTTCGGTGACAAAAAGTTCTGGAATGTGAGAGGAGCCACAAATTTCCTTCCACCCAGCGTTCCCCCAAGTCTCCCAATAAAAATTATACCTCACTTGTGTGGGTAGGCCTAGCGGCCGCAACAGGGGGTGCCCCAAAATACCACGTGGACACATCCCATATTTTGAAGGAAAACAGAGCTGTTTTTTGCAAAGTGCATACCTGTAGATTTTGGCCTCTAGCTCAGCCGGCACCTAGGGAAACCTACCAAACCTGTACATTTTTTAAAACTAGAGTTCTAGGAGAATCCAAGATGGGGTAACTTGTGGGGTTCTGACCAGGTTCTGTTACCCAGAATCCTTTGCAAACCTCAAAATTTGGCTAAAAAAACAAATTTTCCTCACATTTCGGTGACAGAAAGTTCTGGAATGTGAGAGGAGCCACAAATTTCCTTCCACCCAGCGTTCCCCCAAGTCTCCCGATAAAAATGATACCTCACTTGTGTGGGTAGGCCTAGCGGCCGCGACACAAGATACCCCAAGACACAACGTGGACACATCCCATTTTTTGAAAGAAAACAGAACTGTTTTTTGCAAAGTGCCTACCTGTAGATTTTGGCCTCTAGCTCAGCCAGCACCTAGGGAAACCTACCAAACCTGTGCATTTTTGAAAACTAGAGACCTAGGGGAATCCAAGATGGGGTGACTTGTCGGGCTCTGACCTTGTTCTGTTACCCAGAATCCTTTGCAAACCTCAAAATTTGGCTAAAAAAACATATTTTCCTCACATTTCGGTTACAGAAAGTTCTGGAATCTGAGAGGAGACACAAATTTCCTTCCACCCAGCGTTCCCCCAAGTCTCCCAATAAAAATTATACCTCACTTGTGTGGGTAGGCCTAGCGGCAGCAACAGGAAGCGCCTCAAAATACAACGTGGACACATCCCATTTTTTGAAAGAAAACAGAGCTGTTTTTTGCAAAGTGCCTCCCTGTAGATTTTGGCCTCTAGCTCAGCCGGCACCTAGGGAAACCTACCAAACCTGTGCATTTTTGAAAACTAGAGACCTAGGGGAATCCAAGATGGGGTGATTTGTGGGGCTCTGACCAGGTTTTGTTACCCAAAATCCTTTGCAAACCTCAAAATTTGGCTAAAAAAAATATTTTCCTCATATTTTGGTGACAGAAAGTTCTGGAATCTGAGATCAGACACAAATTTCCTTCCACCCAGCGTTCCCCCAAGTCTCCCGATAAAAATGATACCTCACTTGTGTGGGTAGGCCTAGCAGCCGCGACAGGAGGTGCCCCAAAACACAACGTGGACACATCCCATGTTTTGAAAGAAAACAGAGTTGTTTTTTGCAAAGTGCCTACCTGCAGATTTTGGCCTCTAGCTCAGCCGGCACCTAGGGAAACCTACCAAACCTGTGCATTTTTGAAAACTAGAGACCTAGGGGAATCCAACATGGGGTGACTTGTGGGGCTCTGACCAGGTTCTGTTACCCAGAATCCTTTGCAAACCTCAACATTTGGCTACAAAAACATATTTTCCTCACATTTCGGTGACAGAAAGTTCTGGAATGTGAGAGGAGCCACAAATTTCCTTCCACTCAGCGTTCCCCCAAGTCTCCCAATAAAAATTATACCTCACTTGTGTGTGGGTAGGCCTAGAGGCCGCAACAGGAGGCGCCCCAAAATACAACGTGGACACATCCCATTTTTTGAAAGAAAACAGAGCTGTTTTTTGCAAAGTGCCTACCTGTAGATTTTGGCCTCTAGCTCAGCCGGCACCTAGGGAAACCTACCAAACCTGTGCATTTATGAAAACTAGAGACCTAAGGGAATCCAAGATGGGGTGACTTGTCGGGCTCTGACCTTGTTCTGTTACCCAGAATCCTTTGCAAACCTCAAAATTTGGCAAATAAAACATATTTTCCTCACATTTCGGTTACAGAAAGTTCTGGAATCTGAGAGGAGACACAAATTTCCTTCCACCCAGCGTTCCCCAAAGTCTCCCGATAAAAATGATACCTCACTTGTGTGGGTAGGCCTAGCGGCCGCGACAGAATGTACCCCAAAACACAACGTGAACACATCCCATTTTTTGAAAGAAAACAGAGCTGTTTTTTGCAAAGTGCCTACCTGTAGATTTTGGCCTCTAGCTCAGCCAGCACCTAGGGAAACCTAGCAAACCTGTGCATTTTTTAAAACTAGAGACCTAGGGGAATCCAAGATGGGGTGACTTGTGGGGCTTTGACCAGGTTCTGTTACCCAGAATCCTTTGCAAACCTAAAAATTTGGCTAAAAAAAAACATTTTCCTCACATTTCGGTGACAGAAAGTTCTGGAATGTGAGAGGAGTCAAAAATTTCCTTCCACCCAGCGTTCCCCCAAGTCTGCCAATAAAAATTATACCTCACTTGTGTGGGTAGGCCTAGCGGCCGCGACAGGACATACCCCAAAACACAACGTGGACACATCCCATTTTTTGAAAGAAAACAGCTGTTATTTGCAAAGTGGCTACCTGTGGATTTTGGCGTCTAGCTCAGCCGGCACCTAGGGAAACCTACCAAACCTGTGCATTTTTGAAAACTAGAGACCTAGGGGAATCCAAGATGGGGTGACTTGTGGGGCTCTGACCTTGTTCTGTTACCCAGAATCCTTTGCAAACCTCAAAATTTGGCTAAAAAAACATATTTTCCTCACATTTCGGTTACAGAAAGTTCTGGAATCTGACAGGAGACACACAGTTCCTTCCACCCAGCGTTCCCCCAAGTCTCCTGATAAAAATGATACCTCACTTGTGTGGGTAGGCCTAGCGGCCGCGACAGAATGTGCCCCAAAGCACAACGGGGACACATCCCATTTTTTTAAAGAAAACAGAGCTGTTTTTTGCAAAGTGCCTACCTGTAGATTTTGGCCTCTAGCTCAGCCAGCACCTAGGGAAACCTACCAAACCTGTGCATTTTTGAAAACTAGAGACCTAGGGGAATCCAAGATGGGGTGACTTGTGGGGCTCTGACCAGGTTCTGTTACCCAGAATCCTTTGCAAACCTCACATTTTGGCTAAAAAAACACATTTTCCTCACATTTCGGTGACAGAAAGTTCTGGAATATGAGAGGAGCCACAAATTTCCTTCCCCCTAGCGTTCCCCCAAGTCTCCCGATAAAAATGATACCTCATTTGTGTGGGTAGGCATAGCGCCCACGACAGGAAATGGCACAAAACACAACGTGGACACATCAACTTTTTTCATAGAAAACAGTGGCTACCTGTAGATTTTGGCCTCTAGCTCAGCCAGCACCTTGGGAAACCTACCAAACCTGTGCATTTTTGAAAACTAGAGACCTAGGGGAATCCAAGATGGGGTGACTTGTGGGGCTCTGACCAGGTTCTGTTACCCAGAATCCTTTGCAAACCTCACATTTTGGCTAAAAAAACACATTTTCCTCACATTTCGGTGACAGAAAGTTCTGGAATGTGAGAGGAGTCACAAATTTCCATCCACCCAGCGTTCCCCCAAGTCTGCCAATAAAAATTATACCTCACTTGTGTGGGTAGGCCTAGCGGCCGCGACAGGACATGCCCCAAAACACAACGTGGACACATCCCATTTTTTGAAAGAAAACAGCTGATTTTTGCAAAGTGCCTACCTGTAGATTTTGGCCTCTAGCTCAACCGGCACCTAGGGAAACCTACCAAACCTGTGCATTTTTGAAAACTAGAGACCTAGGGGAATCCAACATGGGGTGACTTGTGGGGCTCTGATCGGGTTCTGTTACCCAGAATCCTTTGCAAACCTCAACATTTGGCTACAAAAACATATTTTCCTCACATTTCGGTGACAGAAAGTTCTGGAATGTGAGAGGAGCCACAAATTTCCTTCCACTCAGCGTTCCCCCAAGTCTCCCAATAAAAATTATACCTCACTTGTGTGTGGGTAGGCCTAGAGGCCGCAACAGGAGGCGCCCCAAAATACAACGTGGACACATCCCATTTTTTGAAAATAAACAGAGCTGTTTTTTGCAAAGGGCCTACCTGTAGATTTTGGCCTCTAGCTCAGCCGGCACCTAGTTAAACCTACCAAACCTGTGCATTTATGAAAACTAGAGACCTAAGGGAATCCAAGATGGGGTGACTTGTCGGGCTCTGACCTTGTTCTGTTACCCAGAATCCTTTGCAAACCTCAAAATTTGGAAAAAAAAACATATTTTCCTCACATTTCGGTTACAGAAAGTTCTGGAATCTGAGAGGAGACACAAATTTCCTTCCACCCAGCGTTCCCCCAAGTCTCCCGATAAAAATGATACCTCACTTGTGTGGGTAGGCCTAGCGGCCGCGACAGAATATACCCCAAAACACAACGTGAACACATCCCATTTTTTGAAAGAAAACAGAGCTGTTTTTTGCAAAGTGCCTACCTGTAGATTTTGGCCTCTAGCTCAGCCAGCACCTAGGGAAACCTAGCAAACCTGTGCATTTTTTAAAACTAGAGACCTAGGGGAATCCAAGATGGGGTGACTTGTGGGGCTTTGACCAGGTTCTGTTACCCAGAATCCTTTGCAAACCTAAAAATTTGGCAAAAAAAAAACATTTTCCTCACATTTCGGTGACAGAAAGTTCTGGAATGTGAGAGGAGTCACAAATTTCCTTCCACCCAGCGTTCCCCCAAGTCTGCCAATAAAAATGATACCTCACTTGTGTGGGTAGGCCTAGCGGCCGCGACAGGACATACCCCAAAACACAACGTGGACACATCCCATTTTTTTAAAGAAAACAGCTGTTTTTTGCAAAGTGGCTACCTGTGGATTTTGGCGTCTAGCTCAGCCGGCACCTAGGGAAACCTACCAAACCTGTGCATTTATGAAAACTAGAGACCTAAGGGAATCCAAGATGGGGTGACTTGTCGGGCTCTGACCTTGTTCTGTTACCCAGAATCCTTTGCAAACCTCAAAATTTGGCAAATAAAACATATTTTCCTCACATTTCGGTTACAGAAAGTTCTGGAATCTGAGAGGAGACACAAATTTCCTTCCACCCAGCGTTCTCCCAAGTCTCCCGATAAAAATGATACCTCACTTGTGTGGGTAGGCCTAGCGGCCGCGACAGAATGTACCCCAAAACACAACGTGAACACATCCCATTTTTTGAAAGAAAACAGAGCTGTTTTTTGCAAAGTGCCTACCTGTAGATTTTGGCCTCTAGCTCAGCCAGCACCTAGGGAAACCTAGCAAACCTGTGCATTTTTGAAAACTAGAGACCTAGGGAAATCCAAGATGGGGTGACTTGTGGGGCTCTGACCTTGTTCTGTTACCCAGAATCCTTTGCAAACCTCAAAATTTGGCTAAAAAAACATATTTTCCTCACATTTCGGTTACAGAAAGTTCTGGAATCTGACAGGAGACACAAATTTCCTTCCACCCAGCGTTCCCCCAAGTCTCCTGATAAAAATGATACCTCACTTGTGTGGGTAGGCTTAGCGGCCGCGACAGGATATACCCCAAAACTCAACGGGGACACATCCCATTTTTTGAAAGAAAACAGAGCTGTTTTTTGCAAAGTGCCTACCTGTAGATTTTGGCCTCTAGCTCAGCCAGCACCTAGGGAAACCTACCAAACCTGTGCATTTTTGAAAACTAGAGACCTAGGGGAATCCAAGATGGGGTGACTTGTGGGGCTCTGACCAGGTTCTGTTACCCAGAATCCTTTGCAAACCTCACATTTTGGCTAAAAAAACACATTTTCCTCACATTTCGGTGACAGAAAGTTCTGGAATATGAGAGGAGCCACAAATTTCCTTCCCCCTAGCGTTCCCCCAAGTCTCCCGATAAAAATGATACCTCACTTGTGTGGGTAGGCCTAGCGCCCATGACAGGAAATGGCCCAAAACACAACGTGGACACATCAACTTTTTTCATAGAAAACAGTGGCTACCTGTAGATTTTGGCCTCTAGCTCAGCCAGCACCTAGGGAAACCTACCAAACCTGTGCATTTTTGAAAACTAGAGACCTAGGGGAATCCAAGATGGGGTGACTTGTGGGGCTCTGACCAGGTTCTGTTACCCAGAATCCTTTGCAAACCTCAAAATTTGGCTAAAAAACCATATTTTCCTCACATTTCGGTGACAGAAAGTTCTGGAATGTGAGAGGAGACACAAATTTCCTTCCACCCAGCGTTCCCCCAAGTCTCCCAATAAAAATGATACCTCACTTGTGTGGGAAGGCCTAGAGGCCGCAACAGGAGGTGCCCCAAAATACAACGTGGACACATCCCATTTTTTGAAAGAAAACAGAGCTGTTTTTTGCAAAGTGCCTACCTGTAGATTTTGGCCTCTAGCTCAGCCGGCACCTAGGGAAACCTACCAAACCTGTGCATTTTTGAAAACTAAAGACCTAATGGAATCCAAGATGGGGTGACTTGTCGGGCTCTGACCTTGTTCTGTTACCCAGAATCCTTTGCAAACCTCAAAATTTGGCTAAAAAAACATATTTTCCTCACATTTCGGTTACAGAAAGTTCTGGAATCTGAGAGGAGACACAAATTTCCTTCCACCTAGCGTTCCCCCAAGTCTCCGGATAAAAATGATACCTCACTTGTGTGGGTAGGCCTAGCGCCCGCGACAGGAAATGGCCCAAAACACAACGTGGACACATCACATTTTTTCATAGAAAACAGTGGCTATCTGTGGATTTTGGCCTCTAGCTCAGCCAGCACCTAGGGAAACCTACCAAACCTGTGCATTTTTGAAAACTAGAGACCTAGGGGAATCCAAGATGGGGTGACTTGTGGGGCTCTGACCAGGTTCTGTTAGCCAGAATCCTTTGCAAACCTCACATTTTGGCTAAAAAAACACATTTTCCTCACATTTCGGTGACAGAAAGTTCTGGAATGTGAGAGGAGTCACAAATTTCCTTCCACCCAGCGTTCCCCCAAGTCTGCCAATAAAAATTATACCTCACTTGTGTGGGTAGGCCTAGCGGCCGCGACAGGACATGCCCCAAAACACAACGTGGACACATCCCATTTTTTGAAAGAAAACAGCTGTTTTTTGCAAAGTGCCTACCTGTAGATTTTGGCCTCTAGCTCAGCCGGCACCTAGGGAAACCTACGAAACCTGTGCATTTTTGAAAACTAGAGACCTAGGGGAATCCAAGATGGGGTGACTTGTCGGGCTCTGACCTTGTTCTGTTACCCAGAATCCTTTGCAAACCTCAAAATTTGGCTAAAAAAACATATTTTCCTCACATTTCGGTGACAGAAAGTTCTGGAATGTGAGAGGAGCCACAAATTTCCTTCCACCCAGCGTTCCCCCAAGTCTCCCAATAAAAATTATACCTCACTTGTGTGGGTAGGCCTAGCGGCCGCAACAGGGGGCGCCCCAAAATACCACGTGGACACATCCCATATTTTGAAAGAAAACAGAGCTGTTTTTTGCAAAGTGCATACCTGTAGATTTTGGCCTCTAGCTCAGCCGGCACCTAGGGAAACCTACCAAACCTGTGCATTTTTTAAAACTAGAGATCTAGGGGAATCCAAGATGGGGTGACTTGTGGGGCTCTAACCAGGTTCTGTTACCCAGAATCCTTTGCAAACCTCACATTTTTGCTAAACAAACACATTTTCCTCATATTTCGGTGACAAAAAGTTCTGGAATGTGAGAGGAGCCACAAATTTCCTTCCACCCAGCGTTCCCCCAAGTCTCCCAATAAAAATTATACCTCACTTGTGTGGGTAGGCCTAGCGGCCGCAACAGGGGGTGCCCCAAAATACCACGTGGACACATCCCATATTTTGAAGGAAAACAGAGCTGTTTTTTGCAAAGTGCATACCTGTAGATTTTGGCCTCTAGCTCAGCCGGCACCTAGGGAAACCTACCAAACCTGTACATTTTTTAAAACTAGAGTTCTAGGAGAATCCAAGATGGGGTAACTTGTGGGGTTCTGACCAGGTTCTGTTACCCAGAATCCTTTGCAAACCTCAAAATTTGGCTAAAAAAACAAATTTTCCTCACATTTCGGTGACAGAAAGTTCTGGAATGTGAGAGGAGCCACAAATTTCCTTCCACCCAGCGTTCCCCCAAGTCTCCCGATAAAAATGATACCTCACTTGTGTGGGTAGGCCTAGCGGCCGCGACACAAGATACCCCAAGACACAACGTGGACACATCCCATTTTTTGAAAGAAAACAGAACTGTTTTTTGCAAAGTGCCTACCTGTAGATTTTGGCCTCTAGCTCAGCCAGCACCTAGGGAAACCTACCAAACCTGTGCATTTTTGAAAACTAGAGACCTAGGGGAATCCAAGATGGGGTGACTTGTCGGGCTCTGACCTTGTTCTGTTACCCAGAATCCTTTGCAAACCTCAAAATTTGGCTAAAAAAACATATTTTCCTCACATTTCGGTTACAGAAAGTTCTGGAATCTGAGAGGAGACACAAATTTCCTTCCACCCAGCGTTCCCCCAAGTCTCCCGATAAAAATGGTACCTCACTTGTGTGGGTAGGCCTAGCGGCCGCAACAGGGGACACCCCAAAATACCACGTGGACACATCCAATATTTTGAAAGAAAACAGAGCTGTTTTTTGCAAAGTGCCTACCTGTAGATTTTGGCCTCTAGCTCAGCCGGCACCTAGGGAAACCTACCAAACCTGTGCATTTTTGAAAACTAGAGACCTAGGGGAATCCAAGATGGGGTGAGTTGTCGGGCTCTGACCTTGTTCTGTTACCCAGAATCCTTTGCAAACCTCAAAATTTGGCTAAAAAAACACATTTTCCTCACATTTCGGTTACAGAAAGTTCTGGAATCTGAGAGGAGACACAAATTTCCTTCCACCCAGCGTTCCCCCAAGTCTGCCAATAAAAATTATACCTCACTTGTGTGGGTAGGCCTAGCGGCCGCGACAGGACATGCCCCAAAACACAACGTGGACACATCCCATTTTTTTAAAGAAAACAGCTGTTTTTTGCAAAGTGCCTACCTGTAGATTTTGGCCTCTAGCTCAGCCGGCACCTAGGGAAACCTACGAAACCTGTGCATTTTTGAAAACTAGAGACCTAGGGGAATCCAAGATGGGGTGACTTGTCGGGCTCTGACCTTGTTCTGTTACCCAGAATCCTTTGCAAACCTCAAAATTTGGCTAAAAAAACATATTTTCCTCACATTTCGGTGACAGAAAGTTCTGGAATGTGAGAGGAGCCACAAATTTCCTTCCACCCAGCGTTCCCCCAAGTCTCCCAATAAAAATTATACCTCACTTGTGTGGGTAGGCCTAGCGGCCGCAACAGGGGGCGCCCCAAAATACCACGTGGACACATCCCATATTTTGAAAGAAAACAGAGCTGTTTTTTGCAAAGTGCATACCTGTAGATTTTGGCCTCTAGCTCAGCCGGCACCTAGGGAAACCTACCAAACCTGTGCATTTTTTAAAACTAGAGATCTAGGGGAATCCAAGATGGGGTGACTTGTGGGGCTCTAACCAGGTTCTGTTACCCAGAATCCTTTGCAAACCCACACATTTTTGCTAAACAAACACATTTTCCTCATATTTCGGTGACAAAAAGTTCTGGAATGTGAGAGGAGCCACAAATTTCCTTCCACCCAGCGTTGCCCCAAGTCTCCCAATAAAAATTATACCTCACTTGTGTGGGTAGGCCTAGCGGCCGCAACAGGGGGTGCCCCAAAATACCACGTGGACACATCCCATATTTTGAAGGAAAACAGAGCTGTTTTTTGCAAAGTGCATACCTGTAGATTTTGGCCTCTAGCTCAGCCGGCACCTAGGGAAACCTACCAAACCTGTACATTTTTTAAAACTAGAGTTCTAGGAGAATCCAAGATGGGGTAACTTGTGGGGTTCTGACCAGGTTCTGTTACCCAGAATCCTTTGCAAACCTCAAAATTTGGCTAAAAAAACACATTTTCCTCACATTTCGGTGACAGAAAGTTCTGGAATGTGAGAGGAGCCACAAATTTCCTTCCACCCAGCGTTCCCCCAAGTCTCCCGATAAAAATGATACCTCACTTGCGTGGGTAGGCCTAGCGGCCGCGACACAAGATACCCCAAGACACAACGTGGACACATCCCATTTTTTGAAAGAAAACAGAACTGTTTTTTGCAAAGTGCCTACCTGTAGATTTTGGCCTCTAGCTCAGCCAGCACCTAGGGAAACCTACCAAACCTGTGCATTTTTGAAAACTAGAGACCTAGGGGAATCCAAGATGGGGTGACTTGTCGGGCTCTGACCTTGTTCTGTTACCCAGAATCCTTTGCAAACCTCAAAATTTGGCTAAAAAAACATATTTTCCTCACATTTCGGTTACAGAAAGTTCTGGAATCTGAGAGGAGACACAAATTTCCTTCCACCCAGCGTTTCCCCAAGTCTCCCGATAAAAATGGTACCTCACTTGTGTGGGTAGGCCTAGCGGCCGCAACAGGGGACACCCCAAAATACCACGTGGACACATCCAATATTTTGAAAGAAAACAGAGCTGTTTTTTGCAAAGTGCCTACCTGTAGATTTTGCCTCTAGCTCAGCCGGCACCTAGGGAAACCTACCAAACCTGTGCATTTTTGAAAACTAGAGACCTAGGGGAATCCAAGATGGGGTGAGTTGTCGGGCTCTGACCTTGTTCTGTTACCCAGAATCCTTTGCAAACCTCAAAATTTGGCTAAAAAAACATATTTTCCTCACATTTCGGTTACAGAAAGTTCTGGAATCTGAGAGGAGACACAAATTTCCTTCCACCCAGCGTTCCCCCAAGTCTCCCGATAAAAATGATACCTCACTTGTGTGGGTAGGCCTAGCGGCCGCGACACGAGATACCCCAAGACACAACGTGGACACATCCCATTTTTTGAAAGAAAACAGAGCTGTTTTTTTCAAAGTGCCTACCTGTAGATTTTGGCCTCTAGCTCAGCCGGCTGCTAGGGAAACCTACCAAACCTGTGCATTTTTGAAAACTAGAGACCTAGGGGAATCCAAGATGGGGTGACTTGTGGGGCTCTGACCAGGTTCTCTTACACAGAATCCTTTGCAAACCTCACATTTTGGCTAAAAAAACACATTTTCCTCACATTTCGGTGACAGAAAGTTCCCGAATTTGAGAGGAGCCACAAATTTCCTTCCACCCAGCGTTCCCCCAAGTCTCCCAATAAAAATTATACCTCACTTGTGTGGGTAGGCCTAGAGGCCGCAACAGGAGGCGCCCCAAAATACAACGTGGACACATCCCATTTTTTGAAAGAAAACAGAGCTGTTTTTTGCAAAGTGCCTACCTGTAGATTTTGGCCTCTAGCTCAGCCGGCACCTAGGGAAACCTACCAAACCTGTGCATTTTTGAAAACTAGAGACCTAGGGGAATCCAAGATGGGGTGACTTGTGGGGCTCTGACCAGGTTCTCTTACCCAGAATCCTTTGCAAACCTCACATTTTGGCTAAAAAAACACATTTTCCTCACATTTCGGTGACAGAAAGTTCTGGAGTCTGAGAGGAGCCACAAATTTACTTCCCCCTAGCGTTCCCCCAAGTCTCCCGATAAAAATGATACCTCACTTGTGTGGGTAGGCCTAGCGCCCGCGACAGGAAATGGCCCAAAACACAACGTGGACACATCAAATTTTTTCATAAAAAACAGTGGCTACCTGTGGATTTTAGCCTCTAGCTCAGCCGGCACCTAGGGAAACCTACCAAACCTGTGCATTTTTGAAAACTAGAGACCTAGGGGAATCCAATATGGGGTGATTTGTCGGGCTCTGACCAGGTTCTGTTACCCAAAATCCTTTGCAAACCTCTAAATTTGGCTAAAAAAAATATTTTCCTCACATTTCGGTGACAGAAAGTTCTGGAATCTGAGATCAGACACTAATTTCCTTCCACCCAGCGTTCCCCCAAGTCTCCCGATAAAAATGATACCTCACTTGTGTGGGTAGGCCTAGCAGCCGCTACAGGAGGTGCCCCAAAACACAACGTGGACACATCCCATTTTTTGAAAGAAAACAGAGCTGTTTTTTGCAAAGTGCCTACCTGTAGATTTTGGCCTCTAGCTCAGCCGGCACCTAGGGAAACCTACCAAACCTGTGCATTTTTGAAAACTAGAGACCTAGGGGAATCCAAGATGGGGTGACTTGTGGGGCTCTGACCAGGTTTTGTTACCCAGAATCCTTCGCAAACCTCAAAATGTGGCTAAAAAAACATATTTTCCTCACATTTCGGTGACAGAAAGTTCTGGAATGTGAGAGGAGCCACAAATTTCCTTCCACCCAGCGTTCCCCCAAGTCTCCCAATAAAAATTATACCTCACTTGTGTGGGTAGGCCTAGCGGCAGCAACAGGAAGCGCCTCAAAATACAACGTGGACACATCCCATTTTTTGAAAGAAAACAGAGCTGTTTTTTGCAAAGTGCCTCCCTGTAGATTTTGGCCTCTAGCTCAGCCGGCACCTAGGGAAACCTACCAAACCTGTGCATTTTTGAAAACTAGAGACCTAGGGGAATCCAAGATGGGGTGATTTGTGGGGCTCTGACCAGGTTTTGTTACCCAAAATCCTTTGCAAACCTCAAAATTTGGCTAAAAAAAATATTTTCCTCATATTTTGGTGACAGAAAGTTCTGGAATCTGAGATCAGACACAAATTTCCTTCCACCCAGCGTTCCCCCAAGTCTCCCGATAAAAATGATACCTCACTTGTGTGGGTAGGCCTAGCAGCCGCGACAGGAGGTGCCCCAAAACACAACGTGGACACATCCCATTTTTTGAAAGAAAACAGAGTTGTTTTTTGCAAAGTGCCTACCTGTAGATTTTGGCCTCTAGCTCAGCCGGCACCTAGGGAAACCTACCAAACCTATGCATTTTTGAAAACTAGAGACCTAGGGGAATCCAAGATGGGGTGACTTGTGGGGCTCTGACCAGGTTCTGTTACCCAGAATCCTTTGCAAACCTCAAAATATGGCTAAAAAAACATATTTTCCTCACATTTCGGTGACAGAAAGTTCTGGAATGTGAGAGGAGACACAAATTTCCTTCCACCCAGCGTTCCCCCAAGTCTCCCAATAAAAATTATACCTCACTTGTGTGGGAAGGCCTAGAGGCCGCAACAGGAGGCGCCCCAAAATACAACGTGGACACATCCCATTTTTTGAAAGAAAACAGAGCTGTTTTTTGCAAAGTGCCTACCTGTAGATTTTGGCCTCTAGCTCAGCCGGCACCTAGGGAAACCTACCAAACCTGTGCATTTATGAAAACTAGAGACCTAAGGGAATCCAAGATGGGGTGACTTGTGGGGCTTTGACCAGGTTCTGTTACCCAGAATCCTTTGCAAACCTAAAAATTTGGCTAAAAAAAAACATTTTCCTCACATTTCGGTGACAGAAAGTTCTGGAATGTGAGAGGAGTCACAAATTTCCTTCCACCCAGCGTTCCCCCAAGTCTGCCAATAAAAATTATACCTCACTTGTGTGGGTAGGCCTAGCGGCCGCGACAGGACATGCCCCAAAACACAACGTGGACACATCCCATTTTTTGAAAGAAAACAGCTGTTTTTTGCAAAGTGGCTACCTGTGGATTTTGGCGTCTAGCTCAGCCGGCACCTAGGGAAACCTACCAAACCTGTGCATTTTTGAAAACTAGAGACCTAGGGGAATCCAAGATGGGGTGACTTGTCGGGCTCTGACCTTGTTCTGTTACCCAGAATCCTTTGCAAACCTCAAAATTTGGCTAAAAAAACATATTTTCCTCACATTTCGGTTACAAAAAGTTTTGGAATCTGAGAGGAGACACAAATTTCCTTCCACTCAGTGTTCCCCCAAGACTCCCGATGAAAATGATACCTCACTTGTGTAGGTAGGCCTAGCGGCCGCGACTACAGGTGACCCAAAACACAACGTGGACACATCCCATTTTTTGAAAGAAAACAGAGTTGTTTTTTGCAAAGTGCCTACCTGCAGATTTTGGCCTCTAGCTCAGCCGGCACCTAGGGAAACCTACCAAACCTGTGCATTTTTGAAAACTAGAGACCTAGGGGAATCCAACATGGGGTGACTTGTGGGGCTCTGACCAGGTTCTGTTACCCAGAATCCTTTGCAAACCTCAACATTTGGCTACAAAAACATATTTTCCTCACATTTCGGTGACAGAAAGTTCTGGAATGTGAGAGGAGCCACAAATTTCCTTCCACTCAGCGTTCCCCCAAGTCTCCCAATAAAAATTATACCTCACTTGTGTGTGGGTAGGCCTAGAGGCCGCAACAGGAGGCGCCCCAAAATACAACGTGGACACATCCCATTTTTTGAAAGAAAACAAAGCTGTTTTTTGCAAAGTGCCTACCTGTAGATTTTGGCCTCTAGCTCAGCCGGCACCTAGGGAAACCTACCAAACCTGTGCATTTATGAAAACTAGAGACCTAAGGGAATCCAAGATGGGGTGACTTGTCGGGCTCTGACCTTGTTCTGTTACCCAGAATCCTTTGCAAACCTCAAAATTTGGCAAATAAAACATATTTTCCTCACATTTCGGTTACAGAAAGTTCTGGAATCTGAGAGGAGACACAAATTTCCTTCCACCCAGCGTTCCCCCAAGTCTCCCGATAAAAATGATACCTCACTTGTGTGGGTTGGCCTAGCGGCCGCGACAGAATGTACCCCAAATCACAACGTGAACACATCCCATTTTTTGAAAGAAAACAGAGCTGTTTTTTGCAAAGTGCCTACCTGTAGATTTTGGCCTCTAGCTCAGCCAGCACCTAGGGAAACCTAGCAAACCTGTGCATTTTTTAAAACTAGAGACCTAGGGGAATCCAAGATAGGGTGACTTGTGGGGCTTTGACCAGGTTCTGTTACCCAGAATCCTTTGCAAACCTAAAAATTTGGCTAAACAAAAACATTTTCCTCACATTTCGGTGACAGAAAGTTCTGGAATGTGAGAGGAGTCAAAAATTTCCTTCCACCCAGCGTTCCCCCAAGTCTGCCAATAAAAATTATACCTCACTTGTGTGGGTAGGCCTAGCGGCCGCGACAGAACATACCCCAAAACACAACGTGGACACATCCCATTTTTTGAAAGAAAACAGCTGTTATTTGCAAAGTGGCTACCTGTGGATTTTGGGGTCTAGCTCAGCCGGCACCTAGGGAAACCTACCAAACCTGTGCATTTTTGAAAACTAGAGACCTAGGGGAATCCAAGATGGGGGGACTTGTGGGGCTCTGACCTTGTTCTGTTACCCAGAATCCTTTGCAAACCTCAAAATTTGGCTAAAAAAACATATTTTCCTCACATTTCGGTTACAGAAAGTTCTGGAATCTGACAGGAGACACACAGTTCCTTCCACCCAGCGTTCCCCCAAGTCTCCTGATAAAAATGATACCTCACTTGTGTGGGTAGGCCTAGCGGCCGCGACAGAATATGCCCCAAAGCACAACGGGGACACATCCCATTTTTTAAAGAAAACAGAGCTGTTTTTTGCAAAGTGCCTACCTGTAGATTTTGGCCTCTAGCTCAGCCAGCACCTAGGGAAACCTACCAAACCTGTGCATTTTTGAAAACTAGAGACCTAGGGGAATCCAAGATGGGGTGACTTGTGGGGCTCTGACCAGGTTCTGTTACCCAGAATCCTTTGCAAACCTCACATTTTGGCTAAAAAAACACATTTTCCTCACATTTCGGTGACAGAAAGTTCTGGAATATGAGAGGAGCCACAAATTTCCTTCCACTCAGCGTTCCCCCAAGTCTCCCAATAAAAATTATACCTCACTTGTGTGTGGGTAGGCCTAGAGGCCGCAACAGGAGGCGCCCCAAAATACAACGTGGACACATCCCATTTTTTGAAAGAAAACAGAGCTGTTTTTTGCAAAGTGCCTACCTGTAGATTTTGGCCTCTAGCTCAGCCGGCACCTAGGGAAACCTACCAAACCTGTGCATTTATGAAAACTAGAGACCTAAGGGAATCCAAGATGGGGTGACTTGTCGGGCTCTGACCTTGTTCTGTTACCCAGAATCCTTTGCAAACCTCAAAATTTGGCAAATAAAACATATTTTCCTCACATTTCGGTTACAGAAAGTTCTGGAATCTGAGAGGAGACACAAATTTCCTTCCACCCAGCGTTCCCCCAAGTCTCCCGATAAAAATGATACCTCACTTGTGTGGGTAGGCCTAGCGGCCGCGACAGAATGTACCCCAAAACACAACGTGAACAAATCCCATTTTTTGAAAGAAAACAGAGCTGTTTTTTGCAAAGTGCCTACCTGTAGATTTTGGCCTCTAGCTCAGCCAGCACCTAGGGAAACCTAGAAAACCTGTGCATTTTTTTAAACTAGAGACCTAGGGGAATCCAAGATAGGGTGACTTGTGGGGCTTTGACCAGGTTCTGTTACCCAGAATCCTTTGCAAACCTAAAAATTTGGCTAAACAAAAACATTTTCCTCACATTTCGGTGACAGAAAGTTCTGGAATGTGAGAGGAGTCAAAAATGTCCTTCCACCCAGCGTTCCCCCAAGTCTGCCAATAAAAATTATACCTCACTTGTGTGGGTAGGCCTAGCGGCCGCGACAGAATATGCCCCAAAGCACAACGGGGACACATCCCATTTTTTTAAAGAAAACAGAGCTGTTTTTTGCAAAGTGCCTACCTGTAGATTTTGGCCTCTACCTAGGGAAACCTACCAAACCTGTGCATTTTTGAAAACTAGAGACCTAGGGGAATCCAAGATGGGGTGACTTGTGGGGCTCTGACCAGGTTCTGTTACCCAGAATCCTTTGCAAACCTCACATTTTGGCTAAAAAAACACATTTTCCTCACATTTTCGGTGACAGAAAGTTCTGGAATATGAGAGGAGCCACAAATTTCCTTCCCCCTAGCGTTCCCCCAAGTCTCCCGATAAAAATGATACCTCATTTGTGTGGGTAGGCCTAGCGCCCACGACAGGAAATGGCACAAAACACAACGTGGACACATCAACTTTTTTCATAGAAAACAGTGGCTACCTGTAGATTTTGGCCTCTAGCTCAGCCAGCACCTAGGGAAACCTACCAAACCTGTGCATTTTTGAAAACTAGAGACCTAGGGGAATCCAAGATGGGGTGACTTGTGGGGCTCTGACCAGGTTCTGTTACCCAGAATCCTTTGCAAACCTCACATTTTGGCTAAAAAAACACATTTTCCCTCACATTTCGGTGACAGAAAGTTCTGGAATGTGAGAGGAGTCACAAATTTCCTTCCACCCAGCGTTCCCCCAAGTCTGCCAATAAAAATTATACCTCACTTGTGTGGGTAGGCCTAGCGGCCGCGACAGGACATGCCCCAAAACACAACGTGGACACATCCCATTTTTTGAAAGAAAACAGCTGATTTTTGCAAAGTGCCTACCTGTAGATTTGGGCCTCTAGCTCAACCGGCACCTAGGGAATCCTACCAAACCTGTGCATTTTTGAAAACTAGAGACCTAGGGGAATCCAACATGGGGTGACTTGTGGGGCTCTGATCGGGTTCTGTTACCCAGAATCCTTTGCAAACCTCAACATTTGGCTACAAAAACATATTTTCCTCACATTTCGGTGACAGAAAGTTCTGGAATGTGAGAGGAGCCACAAATTTCCTTCCACTCAGCGTTCCCCCAAGTCTCCCAATAAAAATTATACCTCACTTGTGTGTGGGTAGGCCTAGAGGCCGCAACAGGAGGCGCCCCAAAATACAACGTGGACACATCCCATTTTTTGAAAATAAACAGAGCTGTTTTTTGCAAAGGGCCTACCTGTAGATTTTGGCCTCTAGCTCAGCCGGCACCTAGTTAAACCTACCAAACCTGTGCATTTATGAAAACTAGAGACCTAAGGGAATCCAAGATGGGGTGGACTTGTCGGGCTCTGACCTTGTTCTGTTACCTAGAATCCTTTGCAAACCTCAAAATTTGGAAAAAAAAACATATTTTCCTCACATTTCGGTTACAGAAAGTTCTGGAATCTGAGAGGAGACACAAATTTCCTTCCACCCAGCGTTCCCCCAAGTCTCCCGATAAAAATGATACCTCACTTGTGTGGGTAGGCCTAGCGGGCCGCGCGACAGAATATACCCCAAAACACAACGTGAACACATCCCATTTTTTGAAAGAAAACAGAGCTGTTTTTTGCAAAGTGCCTACCTGTAGATTTTGGCCTCTAGCTCAGCCAGCACCTAGGGAAACCTAGCAAAACCTGTGCATTTTTTAAAACTAGAGACCTAGGGGAATGCAAGATGGGGTGACTTGTGGGGCTTTGACCAGGTTCTGTTACCCAGAATCCTTTGCAAACCTAAAAATTTGGCAAAAAAAAAACATTTTCCTCACATTTCGGTGACAGAAAGTTCTGGAATGTGAGAGGAGTCACAAATTTCCTTCCACCCAGCGTTCCCCCAAGTCTGCCAATAAAAATTATACCTCACTTGTGTGGGTAGGGCCTAGCGGCCGCGACAGGACATACCCCAAAACACAACGTGGGACACATCACATTTTTTTAAAGAAAACAGCTGTTTTTTTGCAAAGTGGCTACCTGTGGATTTTGGCGTCTAGCTCAGCCGGCACCTAGGGAAACCTACCAAACCTGTGCATTTTTGAAAACTAGAGACCTAGGGAAATCCAAGATGGGGTGACTTGTGGGGCTCTGACCTTGTTCTGTTACCCAGAATCCTTTGCAAACCTCAAAATTTGGCTAAAAAAACATATTTTCCTCACATTTCGGTTACAGAAAGTTCTGGAATCTGACAGGAGACACAAATTTCCTTCCACCCAGCGTTCCCCCCAAGTCTCCTGATAAAAATGATACCTCACTTGTGTGGGTAGGCCTAGCGGCCGCGACAGGATATACCCCAAAACACAACGGGGACACATCCCATTTTTTGAAAGAAAACAGAGCTGTTTTTTGCAAAGTGCCTACCTGTAGATTTTGGCCTCTAGCTCAGCCAGCACCAAGGGAAACCTACCAAACCTGTGCATTTTTGAAAACTAGAGACCTAGGGGAATCCAAGATGGGGTGACTTGTGGGGCTCTGACCAGGTTCTGTTACCCAGAATCCTTTGCAAACCTCACATTTTGGCTAAAAAAACACATTTTCCTCACATTTCGGTGACAGAAAGTTCTGGAGAAAGTTCTGGAATATGAGAGGAGCCACAAATTTCCTTCCCCCTAGCGTTCCCCCAAGTCTCCCGATAAAAATGATACCTCACTTGTGTGGGTAGGCCTAGCGCCCATGACAGGAAATGGCCCAAAACACAACGTGGACACATCAACTTTTTTCATAGAAAACAGTGGCTACCTGTAGATTTTGGCCTCTAGCTCAGCCAGCACCTAGGGAAACCTACCAAACCTGTGCATTTTTGAAAACTAGAGACCTAGGGGAATCCAAGATGGGGTGACTTGTGGGGCTCTGACCAGGTTCTGTTACCCAGAATCCTTTGCAAACCTCAAAATTTGGCTAAAAAACCATATTTTCCTCACATTTCGGTGACAGAAAGTTCTGGAATGTGAGAGGAGACACAAATTTCCTTCCACCCAGCGTTCCCCCAAGTCTCCCAATAAAAATTATACCTCACTTGTGTGGGAAGGCCTAGAGGCCGCAACAGGAGGTGCCCCAAAATACAACGTGGACACATCCCATTTTTTGAAAGAAAACAGAGCTGTTTTTTGCAAAGTGCCTACCTGTAGATTTTGGCCTCTAGCTCAGCCGGCACCTAGGGAAACCTACCAAACCTGTGCATTTTTGAAAACTAAAGACCTAATGGAATCCAAGATGGGGTGACTTGTCGGGCTCTGACCTTGTTCTGTTACCCAGAATCCTTTGCAAACCTCAAAATTTGGCTAAAAAAACATATTTTCCTCACATTTCGGTTACAGAAAGTTCTGGAATCTGAGAGGAGACACAAATTTCCTTCCACCTAGCGTTCCCCCAAGTCTCCGGATAAAAATGATACCTCACTTGTGTGGGTAGGCCTAGCGCCCGCGACAGGAAATGGCCCAAAACACAACGTGGACACATCACATTTTTTCATAGAAAACAGTGGCTATCTGTGGATTTTGGCCTCTAGCTCAGCCAGCACCTAGGGAAACCTACCAAACCTGTGCATTTTTGAAAACTAGAGACCTAGGGGAATCCAAGATGGGGTGACTTGTGGGGCTCTGACCAGGTTCTGTTAGCCAGAATCCTTTGCAAACCTCACATTTTGGCTAAAAAAACACATTTTCCTCACATTTCGGTGACAGAAAGTTCTGGAATGTGAGAGGAGTCACAAATTTCCTTCCACCCAGCGTTCCCCCAAGTCTGCCAATAAAAATTATACCTCACTTGTGTGGGTAGGCCTAGCGGCCGCGACAGGACATGCCCCAAAACACAACGTGGACACATCCCATTTTTTGAAAGAAAACAGCTGTTTTTTGCAAAGTGCCTACCTGTAGATTTTGGCCTCTAGCTCAGCCGGCACCTAGGGAAACCTACGAAACCTGTGCATTTTTGAAAACTAGAGACCTAGGGGAATCCAAGATGGGGTGACTTGTCGGGCTCTGACCTTGTTCTGTTACCCAGAATCCTTTGCAAACCTCAAAATTTGGCTAAAAAAACATATTTTCCTCACATTTCGGTGACAGAAAGTTCTGGAATGTGAGAGGAGCCACAAATTTCCTTCCACCCAGCGTTCCCCCAAGTCTCCCAATAAAAATTATACCTCACTTGAGTGGGTAGGCCTAGCGGCCGCAACAGGGGGCGCCCCAAAATACCACGTGGACACATCCCATATTTTGAAAGAAAACAGAGCTGTTTTTTGCAAAGTGCATACCTGTAGATTTTGGCCTCTAGCTCAGCCGGCACCTAGGGAAACCTACCAAACCTGTGCATTTTTTAAAACTAGAGATCTAGGGGAATCCAAGATGGGGTGACTTGTGGGGCTCTAACCAGGTTCTGTTACCCAGAATCCTTTGCAAACCTCACATTTTTGCTAAACAAACACATTTTCCTCATATTTCGGTGACAAAAAGTTCTGGAATGTGAGAGGAGCCACAAATTTCCTTCCACCCAGCGTTCCCCCAAGTCTCCCAATAAAAATTATACCTCACTTGTGTGGGTAGGCCTAGCGGCCGCAACAGGGGGTGCCCCAAAATACCACGTGGACACATCCCATATTTTGAAGGAAAACAGAGCTGTTTTTTGCAAAGTGCATACCTGTAGATTTTGGCCTCTAGCTCAGCCGGCACCTAGGGAAACCTACCAAACCTGTACATTTTTTAAAACTAGAGTTCTAGGAGAATCCAAGATGGGGTAACTTGTGGGTTCTGACCAGGTTCTGTTACCCAGAATCCTTTGCAAACCTCAAAATTTGGCTAAAAAAACACATTTTCCTCACATTTCGGTGACAGAAAGTTCTGGAATGTGAGAGGAGCCACAAATTTCCTTCCACCCAGCGTTCCCCCAAGTCTCCCGATAAAAATGATACCTCACTTGTGTGGGTAGGCCTAGCGGCCGCGACACAAGATACCCCAAGACACAACGTGGACACATCCCATTTTTTGAAAGAAAACAGAACTGTTTTTTGCAAAGTGCCTACCTGTAGATTTTGGCCTCTAGCTCAGCCAGCACCTAGGGAAACCTACCAAACCTGTGCATTTTTGAAAACTAGAGACCTAGGGGAATCCAAGATGGGGTGACTTGTCGGGCTCTGACCTTGTTCTGTTACCCAGAATCCTTTGCAAACCTCAAAATTTGGCTAAAAAAACATATTTTCCTCACATTTCGGTTACAGAAAGTTCTGGAATCTGAGAGGAGACACAAATTTCCTTCCACCCAGCGTTCCCCCAAGTCTCCCGATAAAAATGGTACCTCACTTGTGTGGGTAGGCCTAGCGGCCGCAACAGGGGACACCCCAAAATACCACGTGGACACATCCAATATTTTGAAAGAAAACAGAGCTGTTTTTTGCAAAGTGCCTACCTGTAGATTTTGGCCTCTAGCTCAGCCGGCACCTAGGGAAACCTACCAAACCTGTGCATTTTTGAAAACTAGAGACCTAGGGGAATCCAAGATGGGGTGAGTTGTCGGGCTCTGACCTTGTTCTGTTACCCAGAATCCTTTGCAAACCTCAAAATTTGGCTAAAAAAACACATTTTCCTCACATTTCGGTTACAGAAAGTTCTGGAATCTGAGAGGAGACACAAATTTCCTTCCACCCAGCGTTCCCCCAAGTCTGCCAATAAAAATTATACCTCACTTGTGTGGGTAGGCCTAGCGGCCGCGACAGGACATGCCCCAAAACACAACGTGGACACATCCCATTTTTTTAAAGAAAACAGCTGTTTTTTGCAAAGTGCCTACCTGTAGATTTTGGCCTCTAGCTCAGCCGGCACCTAGGGAAACCTACGAAACCTGTGCATTTTTGAAAACTAGAGACCTAGGGGAATCCAAGATGGGGTGACTTGTCGGGCTCTGACCTTGTTCTGTTACCCAGAATCCTTTGCAAACCTCAAAATTTGGCTAAAAAAACATATTTTCCTCACATTTCGGTGACAGAAAGTTCTGGAATGTGAGAGGAGCCACAAATTTCCTTCCACCCAGCGTTCCCCCAAGTCTCCCAATAAAAATTATACCTCACTTGTGTGGGTAGGCCTAGCGGCCGCAACAGGGGGCGCCCCAAAATACCACGTGGACACATCCCATATTTTGAAAGAAAACAGAGCTGTTTTTTGCAAAGTGCATACCTGTAGATTTTGGCCTCTAGCTCAGCCGGCACCTAGGGAAACCTACCAAACCTGTGCATTTTTTAAAACTAGAGATCTAGGGGAATCCAAGATGGGGTGACTTGTGGGGCTCTAACCAGGTTCTGTTACCCAGAATCCTTTGCAAACCCACACATTTTTGCTAAACAAACACATTTTCCTCATATTTCGGTGACAAAAAGTTCTGGAATGTGAGAGGAGCCACAAATTTCCTTCCACCCAGCGTTGCCCCAAGTCTCCCAATAAAAATTATACCTCACTTGTGTGGGTAGGCCTAGCGGCCGCAACAGGGGGTGCCCCAAAATACCACGTGGACACATCCCATATTTTGAAGGAAAACAGAGCTGTTTTTTGCAAAGTGCATACCTGTAGATTTTGGCCTCTAGCTCAGCCGGCACCTAGGGAAACCTACCAAACCTGTACATTTTTTAAAACTAGAGTTCTAGGAGAATCCAAGATGGGGTAACTTGTGGGGTTCTGACCAGGTTCTGTTACCCAGAATCCTTTGCAAACCTCAAAATTTGGCTAAAAAAACACATTTTCCTCACATTTCGGTGACAGAAAGTTCTGGAATGTGAGAGGAGCCACAAATTTCCTTCCACCCAGCGTTCCCCCAAGTCTCCCGATAAAAATGATACCTCACTTGCGTGGGTAGGCCTAGCGGCCGCGACACAAGATACCCCAAGACACAACGTGGACACATCCCATTTTTTGAAAGAAAACAGAACTGTTTTTTGCAAAGTGCCTACCTGTAGATTTTGGCCTCTAGCTCAGCCAGCACCTAGGGAAACCTACCAAACCTGTGCATTTTTGAAAACTAGAGACCTAGGGGAATCCAAGATGGGGTGACTTGTCGGGCTCTGACCTTGTTCTGTTACCCAGAATCCTTTGCAAACCTCAAAATTTGGCTAAAAAAACATATTTTCCTCACATTTCGGTTACAGAAAGTTCTGGAATCTGAGAGGAGACACAAATTTCCTTCCACCCAGCGTTCCCCCAAGTCTCCCGATAAAAATGGTACCTCACTTGTGTGGGTAGGCCTAGCGGCCGCGACAGAATATACCCCAAAACACAACGTGAACACATCCCATTTTTTGAAAGAAAACAGAGCTGTTTTTTGCAAAGTGCCTACCTGTAGATTTTGGCCTCTAGCTCAGCCAGCACCTAGGGAAACCTAGCAAACCTGTGCATTTTTTAAAACTAGAGACCTAGGGGAATCCAAGATGGGGTGACTTGTGGGGCTTTGACCAGGTTCTGTTACCCAGAATCCTTTGCAAACCTAAAAATTTGGCAAAAAAAAAACATTTTCCTCACATTTCGGTGACAGAAAGTTCTGGAATGTGAGAGGAGTCACAAATTTCCTTCCACCCAGCGTTCCCCCAAGTCTGCCAATAAAAATGATACCTCACTTGTGTGGGTAGGCCTAGCGGCCGCGACAGGACATACCCCAAAACACAACGTGGACACATCCCATTTTTTTAAAGAAAACAGCTGTTTTTTGCAAAGTGGCTACCTGTGGATTTTGGCGTCTAGCTCAGCCGGCACCTAGGGAAACCTACCAAACCTGTGCATTTATGAAAACTAGAGACCTAAGGGAATCCAAGATGGGGTGACTTGTCGGGCTCTGACCTTGTTCTGTTACCCAGAATCCTTTGCAAACCTCAAAATTTGGCAAATAAAACATATTTTCCTCACATTTCGGTTACAGAAAGTTCTGGAATCTGAGAGGAGACACAAATTTCCTTCCACCCAGCGTTCTCCCAAGTCTCCCGATAAAAATGATACCTCACTTGTTTGGGTAGGCCTAGCGGCCGCGACAGAATGTACCCCAAAACACAACGTGAACACATCCCATTTTTTGAAAGAAAACAGAGCTGTTTTTTGCAAAGTGCCTACCTGTAGATTTTGGCCTCTAGCTCAGCCAGCACCTAGGGAAACCTAGCAAACCTGTGCATTTTTGAAAACTAGAGACCTAGGGAAATCCAAGATGGGGTGACTTGTGGGGCTCTGACCTTGTTCTGTTACCCAGAATCCTTTGCAAACCTCAAAATTTGGCTAAAAAAACATATTTTCCTCACATTTCGGTTACAGAAAGTTCTGGAATCTGACAGGAGACACAAATTTCCTTCCACCCAGCGTTCCCCCAAGTCTCCTGATAAAAATGATACCTCACTTGTGTGGGTAGGCTTAGCGGCCGCGACAGGATATACCCCAAAACTCAACGGGGACACATCCCATTTTTTGAAAGAAAACAGAGCTGTTTTTTGCAAAGTGCCTACCTGTAGATTTTGGCCTCTAGCTCAGCCAGCACCTAGGGAAACCTACCAAACCTGTGCATTTTTGAAAACTAGAGACCTAGGGGAATCCAAGATGGGGTGACTTGTGGGGCTCTGACCAGGTTCTGTTACCCAGAATCCTTTGCAAACCTCACATTTTGGCTAAAAAAACACATTTTCCTCACATTTCGGTGACAGAAAGTTCTGGAATATGAGAGGAGCCACAAATTTCCTTCCCCCTAGCGTTCCCCCAAGTCTCCCGATAAAAATGATACCTCACTTGTGTGGGTAGGCCTAGCGCCCATGACAGGAAATGGCCCAAAACACAACGTGGACACATCAACTTTTTTCATAGAAAACAGTGGCTACCTGTAGATTTTGGCCTCTAGCTCAGCCAGCACCTAGGGAAACCTACCAAACCTGTGCATTTTTGAAAACTAGAGACCTAGGGGAATCCAAGATGGGGTGACTTGTGGGGCTCTGACCAGGTTCTGTTACCCAGAATCCTTTGCAAACCTCAAAATTTGGCTAAAAAACCATATTTTCCTCACATTTCGGTGACAGAAAGTTCTGGAATGTGAGAGGAGACACAAATTTCCTTCCACCCAGCGTTCCCCCAAGTCTCCCAATAAAAATTATACCTCACTTGTGTGGGAAGGCCTAGAGGCCGCAACAGGAGGTGCCCCAAAATACAACGTGGACACATCCCATTTTTTGAAAGAAAACAGAGCTGTTTTTTGCAAAGTGCCTACCTGTAGATTTTGGCCTCTAGCTCAGCCGGCACCTAGGGAAACCTACCAAACCTGTGCATTTTTGAAAACTAAAGACCTAATGGAATCCAAGATGGGGTGACTTGTCGGGCTCTGACCTTGTTCTGTTACCCAGAATCCTTTGCAAACCTCAAAATTTGGCTAAAAAAACATATTTTCCTCACATTTCGGTTACAGAAAGTTCTGGAATCTGAGAGGAGACACAAATTTCCTTCCACCTAGCGTTCCCCCAAGTCTCCGGATAAAAATGATACCTCACTTGTGTGGGTAGGCCTAGCGCCCGCGACAGGAAATGGCCCAAAACACAACGTGGACACATCACATTTTTTCATAGAAAACAGTGGCTATCTGTGGATTTTGGCCTCTAGCTCAGCCAGCACCTAGGGAAACCTACCAAACCTGTGCATTTTTGAAAACTAGAGACCTAGGGGAATCCAAGATGGGGTGACTTGTGGGGCTCTGACCAGGTTCTGTTAGCCAGAATCCTTTGCAAACCTCACATTTTGGCTAAAAAAACACATTTTCCTCACATTTCGGTGACAGAAAGTTCTGGAATGTGAGAGGAGTCACAAATTTCCTTCCACCCAGCGTTCCCCCAAGTCTGCCAATAAAAATTATACCTCACTTGTGTGGGTAGGCCTAGCGGCCGCGACAGGACATGCCCCAAAACACAACGTGGACACATCCCATTTTTTGAAAGAAAACAGCTGTTTTTTGCAAAGTGCCTACCTGTAGATTTTGGCCTCTAGCTCAGCCGGCACCTAGGGAAACCTACGAAACCTGTGCATTTTTGAAAACTAGAGACCTAGGGGAATCCAAGATGGGGTGACTTGTCGGGCTCTGACCTTGTTCTGTTACCCAGAATCCTTTGCAAACCTCAAAATTTGGCTAAAAAAACATATTTTCCTCACATTTCGGTGACAGAAAGTTCTGGAATGTGAGAGGAGCCACAAATTTCCTTCCACCCAGCGTTCCCCCAAGTCTCCCAATAAAAATTATACCTCACTTGTGTGGGTAGGCCTAGCGGCCGCAACAGGGGGCGCCCCAAAATACCACGTGGACACATCCCATATTTGAAAGAAAACAGAGCTGTTTTTTGCAAAGTGCATACCTGTAGATTTTGGCCTCTAGCTCAGCCGGCACCTAGGGAAACCTACCAAACCTGTGCATTTTTTAAAACTAGAGATCTAGGGGAATCCAAGATGGGGTGACTTGTGGGGCTCTAACCAGGTTCTGTTACCCAGAATCCTTTGCAAACCTCACATTTTTGCTAAACAAACACATTTTCCTCATATTTCGGTGACAAAAAGTTCTGGAATGTGAGAGGAGCCACAAATTTCCTTCCACCCAGCGTTCCCCCAAGTCTCCCAATAAAAATTATACCTCACTTGTGTGGGTAGGCCTAGCGGCCGCAACAGGGGGTGCCCCAAAATACCACGTGGACACATCCCATATTTTGAAGGAAAACAGAGCTGTTTTTTGCAAAGTGCATACCTGTAGATTTTGGCCTCTAGCTCAGCCGGCACCTAGGGAAACCTACCAAACCTGTACATTTTTTAAAACTAGAGTTCTAGGAGAATCCAAGATGGGGTAACTTGTGGGGTTCTGACCAGGTTCTGTTACCCAGAATCCTTTGCAAACCTCAAAATTTGGCTAAAAAAACACATTTTCCTCACATTTCGGTGACAGAAAGTTCTGGAATGTGAGAGGAGCCACAAATTTCCTTCCACCCAGCGTTCCCCCAAGTCTCCCGATAAAAATGATACCTCACTTGTGTGGGTAGGCCTAGCGGCCGCGACACAAGATACCCCAAGACACAACGTGGACACATCCCATTTTTTGAAGAAAACAGAACTGTTTTTTGCAAAGTGCCTACCTGTAGATTTTGGCCTCTAGCTCAGCCAGCACCTAGGGAAACCTACCAAACCTGTGCATTTTTGAAAACTAGAGACCTAGGGGAATCCAAGATGGGGTGACTTGTCGGGCTCTGACCTTGTTCTGTTACCCAGAATCCTTTGCAAACCTCAAAATTTGGCTAAAAAAACATATTTTCCTCACATTTCGGTTACAGAAAGTTCTGGAATCTGAGAGGAGACACAAATTTCCTTCCACCCAGCGTTCCCCCAAGTCTCCCGATAAAAATGGTACCTCACTTGTGTGGGTAGGCCTAGCGGCCGCAACAGGGGACACCCCAAAATACCACGTGGACACATCCAATATTTTGAAAGAAAACAGAGCTGTTTTTTGCAAAGTGCCTACCTGTAGATTTTGGCCTCTAGCTCAGCCGGCACCTAGGGAAACCTACCAAACCTGTGCATTTTTGAAAACTAGAGACCTAGGGGAATCCAAGATGGGGTGAGTTGTCGGGCTCTGACCTTGTTCTGTTACCCAGAATCCTTTGCAAACCTCAAAATTTGGCTAAAAAAACACATTTTCCTCACATTTCGGTTACAGAAAGTTCTGGAATCTGAGAGGAGACACAAATTTCCTTCCACCCAGCGTTCCCCCAAGTCTGCCAATAAAAATTATACCTCACTTGTGTGGGTAGGCCTAGCGGCCGCGACAGGACATGCCCCAAAACACAACGTGGACACATCCCATTTTTTTAAAGAAAACAGCTGTTTTTTGCAAAGTGCCTACCTGTAGATTTTGGCCTCTAGCTCAGCCGGCACCTAGGGAAACCTACCAAACCTGTGCATTTTTGAAAACTAGAGACCTAGGGGAATCCAAGATGGGGTGACTTGTCGGGCTCTGACCTTGTTCTGTTACCCAGAATCCTTTGCAAACCTCAAAATTTGGCTAAAAAAACATATTTTCCTCACATTTCGGTGACAGAAAGTTCTGGAATGTGAGAGGAGCCACAAATTTCCTTCCACCCAGCGTTCCCCCAAGTCTCCCAATAAAAATTATACCTCACTTGTGTGGGTAGGCCTAGCGGCCGCAACAGGGGGCGCCCCAAAATACCACGTGGACACATCCCATATTTTGAAAGAAAACAGAGCTGTTTTTTGCAAAGTGCATACCTGTAGATTTTGGCCTCTAGCTCAGCCGGCACCTAGGGAAACCTACCAAACCTGTGCATTTTTTAAAACTAGAGATCTAGGGGAATCCAAGATGGGGTGACTTGTGGGGCTCTAACCAGGTTCTGTTACCCAGAATCCTTTGCAAACCCACACATTTTTGCTAAACAAACACATTTTCCTCATATTTCGGTGACAAAAAGTTCTGGAATGTGAGAGGAGCCACAAATTTCCTTCCACCCAGCGTTGCCCCAAGTCTCCCAATAAAAATTATACCTCACTTGTGTGGGTAGGCCTAGCGGCCGCAACAGGGGGTGCCCCAAAATACCACGTGGACACATCCCATATTTTGAAGGAAAACAGAGCTGTTTTTTGCAAAGTGCATACCTGTAGATTTTGGCCTCTAGCTCAGCCGGCACCTAGGGAAACCTACCAAACCTGTACATTTTTTAAAACTAGAGTTCTAGGAGAATCCAAGATGGGGTAACTTGTGGGGTTCTGACCAGGTTCTGTTACCCAGAATCCTTTGCAAACCTCAAAATTTGGCTAAAAAAACACATTTTCCTCACATTTCGGTGACAGAAAGTTCTGGAATGTGAGAGGAGCCACAAATTTCCTTCCACCCAGCGTTCCCCCAAGTCTCCCGATAAAAATGATACCTCACTTGCGTGGGTAGGCCTAGCGGCCGCGACACAAGATACCCCAAGACACAACGTGGACACATCCCATTTTTTGAAAGAAAACAGAACTGTTTTTTGCAAAGTGCCTACCTGTAGATTTTGGCCTCTAGCTCAGCCAGCACCTAGGGAAACCTACCAAACCTGTGCATTTTTGAAAACTAGAGACCTAGGGGAATCCAAGATGGGGTGACTTGTCGGGCTCTGACCTTGTTCTGTTACCCAGAATCCTTTGCAAACCTCAAAATTTGGCTAAAAAAACATATTTTCCTCACATTTCGGTTACAGAAAGTTCTGGAATCTGAGAGGAGACACAAATTTCCTTCCACCCAGCGTTCCCCCAAGTCTCCCGATAAAAATGGTACCTCACTTGTGTGGGTAGGCCTAGCGGCCGCAACAGGGGACACCCCAAAATACCACGTGGACACATCCAATATTTTGAAAGAAAACAGAGCTGTTTTTTGCAAAGTGCCTACCTGTAGATTTTGGCCTCTAGCTCAGCCGGCACCTAGGGAAACCTACCAAACCTGTGCATTTTTGAAAACTAGAGACCTAGGGGAATCCAAGATGGGGTGAGTTGTCGGGCTCTGACCTTGTTCTGTTACCCAGAATCCTTTGCAAACCTCAAAATTTGGCTAAAAAAACATATTTTCCTCACATTTCGGTTACAGAAAGTTCTGGAATCTGAGAGGAGACACAAATTTCCTTCCACCCAGCGTTCCCCCAAGTCTCCCGATAAAAATGATACCTCACTTGTGTGGGTAGGCCTAGCGGCCGCGACACGAGATACCCCAAGACACAACGTGGACACATCCCATTTTTTGAAAGAAAACAGAGCTGTTTTTTTCAAAGTGCCTACCTGTAGATTTTGGCCTCTAGCTCAGCCGGCTGCTAGGGAAACCTACCAAACCTGTGCATTTTTGAAAACTAGAGACCTAGGGGAATCCAAGATGGGGTGACTTGTGGGGCTCTGACCAGGTTCTCTTACACAGAATCCTTTGCAAACCTCACATTTTGGCTAAAAAAACACATTTTCCTCACATTTCGGTGACAGAAAGTTCCCGAATTTGAGAGGAGCCACAAATTTCCTTCCACCCAGCGTTCCCCCAAGTCTCCCAATAAAAATTATACCTCACTTGTGTGGGTAGGCCTAGAGGCCGCAACAGGAGGCGCCCCAAAATACAACGTGGACACATCCCATTTTTTGAAAGAAAACAGAGCTGTTTTTTGCAAAGTGCCTACCTGTAGATTTTGGCCTCTAGCTCAGCCGGCACCTAGGGAAACCTACCAAACCTGTGCATTTTTGAAAACTAGAGACCTAGGGGAATCCAAGATGGGGTGACTTGTGGGGCTCTGACCAGGTTCTCTTACCCAGAATCCTTTGCAAACCTCACATTTTGGCTAAAAAAACACATTTTCCTCACATTTCGGTGACAGAAAGTTCTGGAGTCTGAGAGGAGCCACAAATTTACTTCCCCCTAGCGTTCCCCCAAGTCTCCCGATAAAAATGATACCTCACTTGTGTGGGTAGGCCTAGCGCCCGCGACAGGAAATGGCCCAAAACACAACGTGGACACATCAAATTTTTTCATAAAAAACAGTGGCTACCTGTGGATTTTAGCCTCTAGCTCAGCCGGCACCTAGGGAAACCTACCAAACCTGTGCATTTTTGAAAACTAGAGACCTAGGGGAATCCAATATGGGGTGATTTGTCGGGCTCTGACCAGGTTCTGTTACCCAAAATCCTTTGCAAACCTCTAAATTTGGCTAAAAAAAATATTTTCCTCACATTTCGGTGACAGAAAGTTCTGGAATCTGAGATCAGACACTAATTTCCTTCCACCCAGCGTTCCCCCAAGTCTCCCGATAAAAATGATACCTCACTTGTGTGGGTAGGCCTAGCAGCCGCTACAGGAGGTGCCCCAAAACACAACGTGGACACATCCCATTTTTTGAAAGAAAACAGAGCTGTTTTTTGCAAAGTGCCTACCTGTAGATTTTGGCCTCTAGCTCAGCCGGCACCTAGGGAAACCTACCAAACCTGTGCATTTTTGAAAACTAGAGACCTAGGGGAATCCAAGATGGGGTGACTTGTGGGGCTCTGACCAGGTTTTGTTACCCAGAATCCTTCGCAAACCTCAAAATGTGGCTAAAAAAACATATTTTCCTCACATTTCGGTGACAGAAAGTTCTGGAATGTGAGAGGAGCCACAAATTTCCTTCCACCCAGCGTTCCCCCAAGTCTCCCAATAAAAATTATACCTCACTTGTGTGGGTAGGCCTAGCGGCAGCAACAGGAAGCGCCTCAAAATACAACGTGGACACATCCCATTTTTTGAAAGAAAACAGAGCTGTTTTTTGCAAAGTGCCTCCCTGTAGATTTTGGCCTCTAGCTCAGCCGGCACCTAGGGAAACCTACCAAACCTGTGCATTTTTGAAAACTAGAGACCTAGGGGAATCCAAGATGGGGTGATTTGTGGGGCTCTGACCAGGTTTTGTTACCCAAAATCCTTTGCAAACCTCAAAATTTGGCTAAAAAAAATATTTTCCTCATATTTTGGTGACAGAAAGTTCTGGAATCTGAGATCAGACACAAATTTCCTTCCACCCAGCGTTCCCCCAAGTCTCCCGATAAAAATGATACCTCACTTGTGTGGGTAGGCCTAGCAGCCGCGACAGGAGGTGCCCCAAAACACAACGTGGACACATCCCATTTTTTGAAAGAAAACAGAGTTGTTTTTTGCAAAGTGCCTACCTGTAGATTTTGGCCTCTAGCTCAGCCGGCACCTAGGGAAACCTACCAAACCTATGCATTTTTGAAAACTAGAGACCTAGGGGAATCCAAGATGGGGTGACTTGTGGGGCTCTGACCAGGTTCTCTTACCCAGAATCCTTTGCAAACCTCACATTTTGGCTAAAAAAACACATTTTCCTCACATTTCGGTGACAGAAAGTTCTGGAGTCTGAGAGGAGCCACAAATTTACTTCCCCCTAGCGTTCCCCCAAGTCTCCCGATAAAAATGATACCTCACTTGTGTGGGTAGGCCTAGCGCCCGCGACAGGAAATGGCCCAAAACACAACGTGGACACATCAAATTTTTTCATAAAAAACAGTGGCTACCTGTGGATTTTAGCCTCTAGCTCAGCCGGCACCTAGGGAAACCTACCAAACCTGTGCATTTTTGAAAACTAGAGACCTAGGGGAATCCAATATGGGGTGATTTGTCGGGCTCTGACCAGGTTCTGTTACCCAAAATCCTTTGCAAACCTCTAAATTTGGCTAAAAAAAATATTTTCCTCACATTTCGGTGACAGAAAGTTCTGGAATCTGAGATCAGACACTAATTTCCTTCCACCCAGCGTTCCCCCAAGTCTCCCGATAAAAATGATACCTCACTTGTGTGGGTAGGCCTAGCAGCCGCTACAGGAGGTGCCCCAAAACACAACGTGGACACATCCCATTTTTTGAAAGAAAACAGAGCTGTTTTTTGCAAAGTGCCTACCTGTAGATTTTGGCCTCTAGCTCAGCCGGCACCTAGGGAAACCTACCAAACCTGTGCATTTTTGAAAACTAGAGACCTAGGGGAATCCAAGATGGGGTGACTTGTGGGGCTCTGACCAGGTTTTGTTACCCAGAATCCTTCGCAAACCTCAAAATGTGGCTAAAAAAACATATTTTCCTCACATTTCGGTGACAGAAAGTTCTGGAATGTGAGAGGAGCCACAAATTTCCTTCCACCCAGCGTTCCCCCAAGTCTCCCAATAAAAATTATACCTCACTTGTGTGGGTAGGCCTAGCGGCAGCAACAGGAAGCGCCTCAAAATACAACGTGGACACATCCCATTTTTTGAAAGAAAACAGAGCTGTTTTTTGCAAAGTGCCTCCCTGTAGATTTTGGCCTCTAGCTCAGCCGGCACCTAGGGAAACCTACCAAACCTGTGCATTTTTGAAAACTAGAGACCTAGGGGAATCCAAGATGGGGTGATTTGTGGGGCTCTGACCAGGTTTTGTTACCCAAAATCCTTTGCAAACCTCAAAATTTGGCTAAAAAAAATATTTTCCTCATATTTTGGTGACAGAAAGTTCTGGAATCTGAGATCAGACACAAATTTCCTTCCACCCAGCGTTCCCCCAAGTCTCCCGATAAAAATGATACCTCACTTGTGTGGGTAGGCCTAGCAGCCGCGACAGGAGGTGCCCCAAAACACAACGTGGACACATCCCATTTTTTGAAAGAAAACAGAGTTGTTTTTTGCAAAGTGCCTACCTGTAGATTTTGGCCTCTAGCTCAGCCGGCACCTAGGGAAACCTACCAAACCTATGCATTTTTGAAAACTAGAGACCTAGGGGAATCCAAGATGGGGTGACTTGTGGGGCTCTGACCAGGTTCTGTTACCCAGAATCCTTTGCAAACCTCAAAATATGGCTAAAAAAACATATTTTCCTCACATTTCGGTGACAGAAAGTTCTGGAATGTGAGAGGAGACACAAATTTCCTTCCACCCAGCGTTCCCCCAAGTCTCCCAATAAAAATTATACCTCACTTGTGTGGGAAGGCCTAGAGGCCGCAACAGGAGGCGCCCCAAAATACAACGTGGACACATCCCATTTTTTGAAAGAAAACAGAGCTGTTTTTTGCAAAGTGCCTACCTGTAGATTTTGGCCTCTAGCTCAGCCGGCACCTAGGGAAACCTACCAAACCTGTGCATTTATGAAAACTAGAGACCTAAGGGAATCCAAGATGGGGTGACTTGTGGGGCTTTGACCAGGTTCTGTTACCCAGAATCCTTTGCAAACCTAAAAATTTGGCTAAAAAAAAACATTTTCCTCACATTTCGGTGACAGAAAGTTCTGGAATGTGAGAGGAGTCACAAATTTCCTTCCACCCAGCGTTCCCCCAAGTCTGCCAATAAAAATTATACCTCACTTGTGTGGGTAGGCCTAGCGGCCGCGACAGGACATGCCCCAAAACACAACGTGGACACATCCCATTTTTTGAAAGAAAACAGCTGTTTTTTGCAAAGTGGCTACCTGTGGATTTTGGCGTCTAGCTCAGCCGGCACCTAGGGAAACCTACCAAACCTGTGCATTTTTGAAAACTAGAGACCTAGGGGAATCCAAGATGGGGTGACTTGTCGGGCTCTGACCTTGTTCTGTTACCCAGAATCCTTTGCAAACCTCAAAATTTGGCTAAAAAAACATATTTTCCTCACATTTCGGTTACAAAAAGTTTTGGAATCTGAGAGGAGACACAAATTTCCTTCCACTCAGTGTTCCCCCAAGTCTCCCGATGAAAATGATACCTCACTTGTGTAGGTAGGCCTAGCGGCCGCGACTACAGGTGACCCAAAACACAACGTGGACACATCCCATTTTTTGAAAGAAAACAGAGTTGTTTTTTGCAAAGTGCCTACCTGCAGATTTTGGCCTCTAGCTCAGCCGGCACCTAGGGAAACCTACCAAACCTGTGCATTTTTGAAAACTAGAGACCTAGGGGAATCCAACATGGGGTGACTTGTGGGGCTCTGACCAGGTTCTGTTACCCAGAATCCTTTGCAAACCTCAACATTTGGCTACAAAAACATATTTTCCTCACATTTCGGTGACAGAAAGTTCTGGAATGTGAGAGGAGCCACAAATTTCCTTCCACTCAGCGTTCCCCCAAGTCTCCCAATAAAAATTATACCTCACTTGTGTGTGGGTAGGCCTAGAGGCCGCAACAGGAGGCGCCCCAAAATACAACGTGGACACATCCCATTTTTTGAAAGAAAACAAAGCTGTTTTTTGCAAAGTGCCTACCTGTAGATTTTGGCCTCTAGCTCAGCCGGCACCTAGGGAAACCTACCAAACCTGTGCATTTATGAAAACTAGAGACCTAAGGGAATCCAAGATGGGGTGACTTGTCGGGCTCTGACCTTGTTCTGTTACCCAGAATCCTTTGCAAACCTCAAAATTTGGCAAATAAAACATATTTTCCTCACATTTCGGTTACAGAAAGTTCTGGAATCTGAGAGGAGACACAAATTTCCTTCCACCCAGCGTTCCCCCAAGTCTCCCGATAAAAATGATACCTCACTTGTGTGGGTTGGCCTAGCGGCCGCGACAGAATGTACCCCAAATCACAACGTGAACACATCCCATTTTTTGAAAGAAAACAGAGCTGTTTTTTGCAAAGTGCCTACCTGTAGATTTTGGCCTCTAGCTCAGCCAGCACCTAGGGAAACCTAGCAAACCTGTGCATTTTTTAAAACTAGAGACCTAGGGGAATCCAAGATAGGGTGACTTGTGGGGCTTTGACCAGGTTCTGTTACCCAGAATCCTTTGCAAACCTAAAAATTTGGCTAAACAAAAACATTTTCCTCACATTTCGGTGACAGAAAGTTCTGGAATGTGAGAGGAGTCAAAAATTTCCTTCCACCCAGCGTTCCCCCAAGTCTGCCAATAAAAATTATACCTCACTTGTGTGGGTAGGCCTAGCGGCCGCGACAGAACATACCCCAAAACACAACGTGGACACATCCCATTTTTTGAAAGAAAACAGCTGTTATTTGCAAAGTGGCTACCTGTGGATTTTGGGGTCTAGCTCAGCCGGCACCTAGGGAAACCTACCAAACCTGTGCATTTTTGAAAACTAGAGACCTAGGGGAATCCAAGATGGGGGGACTTGTGGGGCTCTGACCTTGTTCTGTTACCCAGAATCCTTTGCAAACCTCAAAATTTGGCTAAAAAAACATATTTTCCTCACATTTCGGTTACAGAAAGTTCTGGAATCTGACAGGAGACACACAGTTCCTTCCACCCAGCGTTCCCCCAAGTCTCCTGATAAAAATGATTCCTCACTTGTGTGGGTAGGCCTAGCGGCCGCGACAGAATATGCCCCAAAGCACAACGGGGACACATCCCATTTTTTTAAAGAAAACAGAGCTGTTTTTTGCAAAGTGCCTACCTGTAGATTTTGGCCTCTAGCTCAGCCAGCACCTAGGGAAACCTACCAAACCTGTGCATTTTTGAAAACTAGAGACCTAGGGGAATCCAAGATGGGGTGACTTGTGGGGCTCTGACCAGGTTCTGTTACCCAGAATCCTTTGCAAACCTCACATTTTGGCTAAAAAAACACATTTTCCTCACATTTCGGTGACAGAAAGTTCTGGAATATGAGAGGAGCCACAAATTTCCTTCCACTCAGCGTTCCCCCAAGTCTCCCAATAAAAATTATACCTCACTTGTGTGTGGGTAGGCCTAGAGGCCGCAACAGGAGGCGCCCCAAAATACAACGTGGACACATCCCATTTTTTGAAAGAAAACAGAGCTGTTTTTTGCAAAGTGCCTACCTGTAGATTTTGGCCTCTAGCTCAGCCGGCACCTAGGGAAACCTACCAAACCTGTGCATTTATGAAAACTAGAGACCTAAGGGAATCCAAGATGGGGTGACTTGTCGGGCTCTGACCTTGTTCTGTTACCCAGAATCCTTTGCAAACCTCAAAATTTGGCAAATAAAACATATTTTCCTCACATTTCGGTTACAGAAAGTTCTGGAATCTGAGAGGAGACACAAATTTCCTTCCACCCAGCGTTCCCCCAAGTCTCCCGATAAAAATGATACCTCACTTGTGTGGGTAGGCCTAGCGGCCGCGACAGAATGTACCCCAAAACACAACGTGAACAAATCCCATTTTTTGAAAGAAAACAGAGCTGTTTTTTGCAAAGTGCCTACCTGTAGATTTTGGCCTCTAGCTCAGCCAGCACCTAGGGAAACCTAGAAAACCTGTGCATTTTTTTAAACTAGAGACCTAGGGGAATCCAAGATAGGGTGACTTGTGGGGCTTTGACCAGGTTCTGTTACCCAGAATCCTTTGCAAACCTAAAAATTTGGCTAAACAAAAACATTTTCCTCACATTTCGGTGACAGAAAGTTCTGGAATGTGAGAGGAGTCAAAAATTTCCTTCCACCCAGCGTTCCCCCAAGTCTGCCAATAAAAATTATACCTCACTTGTGTGGGTAGGCCTAGCGGCCGCGACAGAATATGCCCCAAAGCACAACGGGGACACATCCCATTTTTTTAAAGAAAACAGAGCTGTTTTTTGCAAAGTGCCTACCTGTAGATTTTGGCCTCTAGCTCAGCCAGCACCTAGGGAAACCTACCAAACCTGTGCATTTTTGAAAACTAGAGACCTAGGGGAATCCAAGATGGGGTGACTTGTGGGGCTCTGACCAGGTTCTGTTACCCAGAATCCTTTGCAAACCTCACATTTTGGCTAAAAAAACACATTTTCCTCACATTTCGGTGACAGAAAGTTCTGGAATATGAGAGGAGCCACAAATTTCCTTCCCCCTAGCGTTCCCCCAAGTCTCCCGATAAAAATGATACCTCATTTGTGTGGGTAGGCCTAGCGCCCACGACAGGAAATGGCACAAAACACAACGTGGACACATCAACTTTTTTCATAGAAAACAGTGGCTACCTGTAGATTTTGGCCTCTAGCTCAGCCAGCACCTAGGGAAACCTACCAAACCTGTGCATTTTTGAAAACTAGAGACCTAGGGGAATCCAAGATGGGGTGACTTGTGGGGATCTGACCAGGTTCTGTTACCCAGAATCCTTTGCAAACCTCACATTTTGGCTAAAAAAACACATTTTCCTCACATTTCGGTGACAGAAAGTTCTGGAATGTGAGAGGAGTCACAAATTTCCTTCCACCCAGCGTTCCCCCAAGTCTGCCAATAAAAATTATACCTCACTTGTGTGGGTAGGCCTAGCGGCCGCGACAGGACTTGCCCCAAAACACAACGTGGACACATCCCATTTTTTGAAAGAAAACAGCTGATTTTTGCAAAGTGCCTACCTGTAGATTTTGGCCTCTAGCTCAACCGGCACCTAGGGAAACCTACCAAACCTGTGCATTTTTGAAAACTAGAGACCTAGGGGAATCCAACATGGGGTGACTTGTGGGGCTCTGATCGGGTTCTGTTACCCAGAATCCTTTGCAAACCTCAACATTTGGCTACAAAAACATATTTTCCTCACATTTCGGTGACAGAAAGTTCTGGAATGTGAGAGGAGCCACAAATTTCCTTCCACTCAGCGTTCCCCCAAGTCTCCCAATAAAAATTATACCTCACTTGTGTGTGGGTAGGCCTAGAGGCCGCAACAGGAGGCGCCCCAAAATACAACGTGGACACATCCCATTTTTTGAAAGAAAACAGCTGTTTTTTGCAAAGTGCCTACCTGTAGATTTTGGCCTCTAGCTCAGCCGGCACCTAGGGAAACCTACGAAACCTGTGCATTTATGAAAACTAGAGACCTAAGGGAATCCAAGATGGGGTGACTTGTCGGGCTCTGACCTTGTTCTGTTACCTAGAATCCTTTGCAAACCTCAAAATTTGGAAAAAAAACATATTTTCCTCACATTTCGGTTACAGAAAGTTCTGGAATCTGAGAGGAGACACAAATTTCCTTCCACCCAGCGTTCCCCCAAGTCTCCCGATAAAAATGATACCTCACTTGTGTGGGTAGGCCTAGCGGCCGCGACAGAATATACCCCAAAACACAACGTGAACACATCCCATTTTTTGAAAGAAAACAGAGCTGTTTTTTGCAAAGTGCCTACCTGTAGATTTTGGCCTCTAGCTCAGCCAGCACCTAGGGAAACCTAGCAAACCTGTGCATTTTTTAAAACTAGAGACCTAGGGGAATGCAAGATGGGGTGACTTGTGGGGCTTTGACCAGGTTCTGTTACCCAGAATCCTTTGCAAACCTAAAAATTTGGCAAAAAAAAAACATTTTCCTCACATTTCGGTGACAGAAAGTTCTGGAATGTGAGAGGAGTCACAAATTTCCTTCCACCCAGCGTTCCCCCAAGTCTGCCAATAAAAATGATACCTCACTTGTGTGGGTAGGCCTAGCGGCCGCGACAGGATATACCCCAAAACACAACGGGGACACATCCCATTTTTTGAAAGAAAACAGAGCTGTTTTTTGCAAAGTGCCTACCTGTAGATTTTGGCCTCTAGCTCAGCCAGCACCAAGGGAAACCTACCAAACCTGTGCATTTTTGAAAACTAGAGACCTAGGGGAATCCAAGATGGGGTGACTTGTGGGGCTCTGACCAGGTTCTGTTACCCAGAATCCTTTGCAAACCTCACATTTTGGCTAAAAAAACACATTTTCCTCACATTTCGGTGACAGAAAGTTCTGGAATATGAGAGGAGCCACAAATTTCCTTCCCCCTAGCGTTCCCCCAAGTCTCCCGATAAAAATGATACCTCACTTGTGTGGGTAGGCCTAGCGCCCATGACAGGAAATGGCCCAAAACACAACGTGGACACATCAACTTTTTTCATAGAAAACAGTGGCTACCTGTAGATTTTGGCCTCTAGCTCAGCCAGCACCTAGGGAAACCTACCAAACCTGTGCATTTTTGAAAACTAGAGACCTAGGGGAATCCAAGATGGGGTGACTTGTGGGGCTCTGACCAGGTTCTGTTACCCAGAATCCTTTGCAAACCTCAAAATTTGGCTAAAAAAACATATTTTCCTCACATTTCGGTGACAGAAAGTTCTGGAATGTGAGAGGAGACACAAATTTCCTTCCACCCAGCGTTCCCCCAAGTCTCCCAATAAAAATTATACCTCACTTGTGTGGGAAGGCCTAGAGGCCGCAACAGGAGGTGCCCCAAAATACAACGTGGACACATCCCATTTTTTGAAAGAAAACAGAGCTGTTTTTTGCAAAGTGTCTACCTGTAGATTTTGGCCTCTAGCTCAGCCGGCACCTAGGGAAACCTACCAAACCTGTGCATTTTTGAAAACTAAAGACCTAATGGAATCCAAGATGGGGTGACTTGTCGGGCTCTGACCTTGTTCTGTTACCCAGAATCCTTTGCAAACCTCAAAATTGGGCTAAAAAAACATATTTTCCTCACATTTCGGTTACAGAAAGTTCTGGAATCTGAGAGGAGACACAAATTTCCTTCCACCTAGCGTTCCCCCAAGTCTCCGGATAAAAATGATACCTCACTTGTGTGGGTAGGCCTAGCGCCCGCGACAGGAAATGGCCCAAAACACAACGTGGACACATCACATTTTTTCATAGAAAACAGTGGCTATCTGTGGATTTTGGCCTCTAGCTCAGCCAGCACCTAGGGAAACCTACCAAACCTGTGCATTTTTGAAAACTAGACACCTAGGGGAATCCAAGATGGGGTGACTTGTGGGGCTCTGACCAGGTTCTGTTAGCCAGAATCCTTTGCAAACCTCACATTTTGGCTAAAAAAACACATTTTCCTCACATTTCGGTGACAGAAAGTTCTGGAATGTGAGAGGAGTCACAAATTTCCTTCCACCCAGCGTTCCCCCAAGTCTGCCAATAAAAATTATACCTCACTTGTGTGGGTAGGCCTAGCGGCCGCGACAGGACATGCCCCAAAACACAACGTGGACACATCCCATTTTTTGAAAGAAAACAGCTGTTTTTTGCAAAGTGCCTACCTGTAGATTTTGGCCTCTAGCTCAGCCGGCACCTAGGGAAACCTACGAAACCTGTGCATTTTTGAAAACTAGAGACCTAGGGGAATCCAAGATGGGGTGACTTGTCGGGCTCTGACCTTGTTCTGTTACCCAGAATCCTTTGCAAACCTCAAAATTTGGCTAAAAAAACATATTTTCCTCACATTTCGGTGACAGAAAGTTCTGGAATGTGAGAGGAGCCACAAATTTCCTTCCACCCAGCGTTCCCCCAAGTCTCCCAATAAAAATTATACCTCACTTGTGTGGGTAGGCCTAGCGGCCGCAACAGGGGGCGCCCCAAAATACCACGTGGACACATCCCATATTTTGAAAGAAAACAGAGCTGTTTTTTGCAAAGTGCATACCTGTAGATTTTGGCCTCTAGCTCAGCCGGCACCTAGGGAAACCTACCAAACCTGTGCATTTTTTAAAACTAGAGATCTAGGGGAATCCAAGATGGGGTGACTTGTGGGGCTCTAACCAGGTTCTGTTACCCAGAATCCTTTGCAAACCTCACATTTTTGCTAAACAAACACATTTTCCTCATATTTCGGTGACAAAAAGTTCTGGAATGTGAGAGGAGCCACAAATTTCCTTCCACCCAGCGTTCCCCCAAGTCTCCCAATAAAAATTATACCTCACTTGTGTGGGTAGGCCTAGCGGCCGCAACAGGGAGTGCCCCAAAATACCACGTGGACACATCCCATATTTTGAAGGAAAACAGAGCTGTTTTTTGCAAAGTGCATACCTGTAGATTTTGGCCTCAAGCTCAGCCGGCACCTAGGGAAACCTACCAAACCTGTACATTTTTTAAAACTAGAGTTCTAGGAGAATCCAAGATGGGGTAACTTGTGGGGTTCTGACCAGGTTCTGTTACCCAGAATCCTTTGCAAACCTCAAAATTTGGCTAAAAAAACACATTTTCCTCACATTTCGGTGACAGAAAGTTCTGGAATGTGAGAGGAGCCACAAATTTCCTTCCACCCAGCGTTCCCCCAAGTCTCCCGATAAAAATGATACCTCACTTGTGTGGGTAGGCCTAGCGGCCGCGACACAAGATACCCCAAGACACAACGTGGACACATCCCATTTTTTGAAAGAAAACAGAACTGTTTTTTGCAAAGTGCCTACCTGTAGATTTTGGCCTCTAGCTCAGCCAGCACCTAGGGAAACCTACCAAACCTGTGCATTTTTGAAAACTAGAGACCTAGGGGAATCCAAGATGGGGTGACTTGTCGGGCTCTGACCTTGTTCTGTTACCCAGAATCCTTTGCAAACCTCAAAATTTGGCTAAAAAAACATATTTTCCTCACATTTCGGTTACAGAAAGTTCTGGAATCTGAGAGGAGACACAAATTTCCTTCCACCCAGCGTTCCCCCAAGTCTCCCGATAAAAATGGTACCTCACTTGTGTGGGTAGGCCTAGCGGCCGCAACAGGGGACACCCCAAAATACCACGTGGACACATCCAATATTTTGAAAGAAAACAGAGCTGTTTTTTGCAAAGTGCCTACCTGTAGATTTTGGCCTCTAGCTCAGCCGGCACCTAGGGAAACCTACCAAACCTGTGCATTTTTGAAAACTAGAGACCTAGGGGAATCCAAGATGGGGTGAGTTGTCGGGCTCTGACCTTGTTCTGTTACCCAGAATCCTTTGCAAACCTCAAAATTTGGCTAAAAAAACACATTTTCCTCACATTTCGGTTACAGAAAGTTCTGGAATCTGAGAGGAGACACAAATTTCCTTCCACCCAGCGTTCCCCCAAGTCTGCCAATAAAAATTATACCTCACTTGTGTGGGTAGGCCTAGCGGCCGCGACAGGACATACCCCAAAACACAACGTGGACACATCCCATTTTTTGAAAGAAAACAGCTGTTTTTTGCAAAGTGCCTACCTGTAGATTTTGGCCTCTAGCTCAGCCGGCACCTAGGGAAACCTACGAAACCTGTGCATTTTTGAAAACTAGAGACCTAGGGGAATCCAAGATGGGGTGACTTGTCGGGCTCTGACCTTGTTCTGTTACCCAGAATCCTTTGCAAACCTCAAAATTTGGCTAAAAAAACATATTTTCCTCACATTTCGGTGACAGAAAGTTCTGGAATGTGAGAGGAGCCACAAATTTCCTTCCACCCAGCGTTCCCCCAAGTCTCCCAATAAAAATTATACCTCACTTGTGTGGGTAGGCCTAGCGGCCGCAACAGGGGGCGCCCCAAAATACCACGTGGACACATCCCATATTTTGAAAGAAAACAGAGCTGTTTTTTGCAAAGTGCATACCTGTAGATTTTGGCCTCTAGCTCAGCCGGCACCTAGGGAAACCTACCAAACCTGTGCATTTTTTAAAACTAGAGATCTAGGGGAATCCAAGATGGGGTGACTTGTGGGGCTCTAACCAGGTTCTGTTACCCAGAATCCTTTGCAAACCTCACATTTTTGCTAAACAAACACATTTTCCTCATATTTCGGTGACAAAAAGTTCTGGAATGTGAGAGGAGCCACAAATTTCCTTCCACCCAGCGTTCCCCCAAGTCTCCCAATAAAAATTATACCTCACTTGTGTGGGTAGGCCTAGCGGCCGCAACATGGGGTGCCCCAAAATACCACGTGGACACATCCCATATTTTGAAAGAAAACAGAGCTGTTTTTTGCAAAGTGCATACCTGTAGCTTTTGGCCTCTAGCTCAGCCGGCACCTAGGGAAACCTACCAAACCTGTACATTTTTTAAAACTAGAGTTCTAGGAGAATCCAAGATGGGGTAACTTGTGGGGTTCTGACCAGGTTCTGTTACCCAGAATCCTTTGCAAACCTCAAAATTTGGCTAAAAAAACACATTTTCCTCACATTTCGGTGACAGAAAGTTCTGGAATGTGAGAGGAGCCACAAATTTCCTTCCACCCAGCGTTCCCCCAAGTCTCCCGTTAAAAATGATACCTCACTTGCGTGGGTAGGCCTAGCGGCCGCGACACAAGATACCCCAAGACACAACGTGGACACATCCCATTTTTTGAAAGAAAACAGAACTGTTTTTTGCAAAGTGCCTACCTGTAGATTTTGGCCTCTAGCTCAGCCAGCACCTAGGGAAACCTACCAAACCTGTGCATTTTTGAAAACTAGAGACCTAGGGGAATCCAAGATGGGGTGACTTGTCGGGCTCTGACCTTGTTCTGTTACCCAGAATCCTTTGCAAACCTCAAAATTTGGCTAAAAAAACATATTTTCCTCACATTTCGGTTACAGAAAGTTCTGGAATCTGAGGAGACACAAATTTCCTTCCACCCAGCGTTCCCCCAAGTCTCCCGATAAAAATGGTACCTCACTTGTGTGGGTAGGCCTAGCGGCCGCAACAGGGGACACCCCAAAATACCACGTGGACACATCCAATATTTTGAAAGAAAACAGAGCTGTTTTTTGCAAAGTGCCTACCTGTAGATTTTGGCCTCTAGCTCAGCCGGCACCTAGGGAAACCTACCAAACCTGTGCATTTTTGAAAACTAGAGACCTAGGGGAATCCAAGATGGGGTGAGTTGTCGGGCTCTGACCTTGTTCTGTTACCCAGAATCCTTTGCAAACCTCAAAATTTGGCTAAAAAAACATATTTTCCTCACATTTCGGTTACAGAAAGTTCTGGAATCTGAGAGGAGACACAAATTTCCTTCCACCCAGCGTTCCCCCAAGTCTCCCGATAAAAATGATACCTCACTTGTGTGGGTAGGCCTAGCGGCCGCGACACGAGATACCCCAAGACACAACGTGGACACATCCCATTTTTTGAAAGAAAACAGAGCTGTTTTTTTCAAAGTGCCTACCTGTAGATTTTGGCCTCTAGCTCAGCCGGCTGCTAGGGAAACCTACCGAACCTGTGCATTTTTGAAAACTAGAGACCTAGGGGAATCCAAGATGGGGTGACTTGTGGGGCTCTGACCAGGTTCTCTTACACAGAATCCTTTGCAAACCTCACATTTTGGCTAAAAAAACACATTTTCCTCACATTTCGGTGACAGAAAGTTCCCGAATTTGAGAGGAGCCACAAATTTCCTTCCACCCAGCGTTCCCCCAAGTCTCCCAATAAAAATTATACCTCACTTGTGTGGGTAGGCCTAGAGGCCGCAACAGGAGGCGCCCCAAAATACAACGTGGACACATCCCATTTTTTGAAAGAAAACAGAGCTGTTTTTTGCAAAGTGCCTACCTGTAGATTTTGGCCTCTAGCTCAGCCGGCACCTAGGGAAACCTATCAAACCTGTGCATTTTTGAAAACTAGAGACCTAGGGGAATCCAAGATGGGGTGACTTGTGGGGCTCTGACCAGGTTCTCTTACCCAGAATCCTTTGCAAACCTCACATTTTGGCTAAAAAAACACATTTTCCTCACATTTCGGTGACAGAAAGTTCTGGAGTCTGAGAGGAGCCACAAATTTACTTCCCCCTAGCGTTCCCCCAAGTCTCCCGATAAAAATGATACCTCACTTGTGTGGGTAGGCCTAGCGCCCGCGACAGGAAATGGCCCAAAACACAACGTGGACACATCAAATTTTTTCATAAAAAACAGTGGCTACCTGTGGATTTTAGCCTCTAGCTCAGCCGGCACCTAGGGAAACCTACCAAACCTGTGCATTTTTGAAAACTAGAGACCTAGGGGAATCCAATATGGGGTGATTTGTCGGGCTCTGACCAGGTTCTGTTACCCAAAATCCTTTGCAAACCTCTAAATTTGGCTAAAAAAAATATTTTCCTCACATTTCGGTGACAGAAAGTTCTGGAATCTGAGATCAGACACTAATTTCCTTCCACCCAGCGTTCCCCCAAGTCTCCCGATAAAAATGATACCTCACTTGTGTGGGTAGGCCTAGCAGCCGCTACAGGAGGTGCCCCAAAACACAACGTGGACACATCCCATTTTTTTAAAGAAAACAGAGCTGTTTTTTGCAAAGTGCCTACCTGTAGATTTTGGCCTCTAGCTCAGCCGGCACCTAGGGAAACCTACCAAACCTGTGCATTTTTGAAAACTAGAGACCTAGGGGAATCCAAGATGGGGTGACTTGTCGGGCTCTGACCTTGTTCTGTTACCCAGAATCCTTTGCAAACCTCAAAATTTGGCTAAAAAAACATATTTTCCTCACATTTCGGTTACAGAAAGTTCTGGAATCTGAGAGGAGACACAAATTTCCTTCCACCCAGCGTTCCCCCAAGTCTCCCGATAGAAATGGTACCTCACTTGTGTGGGTAGGCCTAGCGGCCGCAACAGGGAGCACCCCAAAATACCACGTGGACACATCCAATATTTTGAAAGAAAACAGAGCTGTTTTTTGCAAAGTGCCTACCTGTAGACTTTGGCCTCTAGCTCAGCCGGCACCTAGGGAAACCTACCAAACCTGTGCATTTTTGAAAACTAGAGACCTAGGGGAATTCAAGATGGGGTGGCTTGTCGGGCTCTGACCTTGTTCTGTTACCCAGAATCCTTTGCAAACCTCAAAATGTGGCTAAAAAAACATATTTTCCTCACATTTCGGTTACAGAAAGTTCTGGAATCTGAGAGGAGACACAAATTTCCTTCCACCCAGCGTTCCCCCAAGTCTCCTGATAAAAATGATACCTCACTTGTGTGGGTAGGCCTAGCGGCCGCGACAGGGTTTGCCCCAAAACACATCGGGGACACATCCCATTTTTTTAAAGAAAACAGAGCTGTTTTTTGCAAAGTGCCTACCTGTAGATTTTGGCCTCTAGCTCAGCCAGCACCTAGGGAAACCTACCAAACCTGTGCATTTTTTAAAACTAGAGTTCTAGGGGAATCCAAGATGGGGTAACTTGTGGGGTTCTGACCAGGTACTGTTACCCAGAATCCTTTGCAAACCTCAAAATTTGGCTAAAAAACCACATTTTCCTCACATTTCGGTGACAGAAAGTTCTGGAATGTGAGAGGAGCCACAAATTTCCTTCCACCCAGCGTTCCCCCAAGTCTCCCGATAAAAATGATACCTCACTTGTGTGGGTAGGCCTAGCGGCCGCGACACAAGATACCCCAAGACACAATGTGGACACATCCCATTTTTTGAAAGAAAACAGAACTGTTTTTTGCAAAGTGCCTACCTGTAGATTTTGGCCTCTAGCTCAGCCAGCACCTAGGGAAACCTACCAAACCTGTGCATTTTTGAAAACTAGAGACCTAGGGGAATCCAAGATGGGGTGACTTGTCGGGCTCTGACCTTGTTCTGTTACCCAGAATCCTTTGCAAACCTCAAAATTTGGCTAAAAAAACATATTTTCCTCACATTTCAGTTACAGAAAGTTCTGGAATCTGAGAGGAGACACAAATTTCCTTCCACCCAGCGTTCCCCCAAGTCTCCCGATAAAAATGGTACCTCACTTGTGTGGGTAGGCCTAGCGGCCGCAACAGGGGGCACCCCAAAATACCACGTGGACACATCCAATATTTTGAAAGAAAACAGAGCTGTTTTTTGCAAAGTGCCTACCTGTAGATTTTGGCCTCTAGCTCAGCCGGCACCTATTGAAACCTACCAAACCTGTGCATTTTTGAAAACTAGAGACCTAGGGGAATCCAAGATGGGGTGAGTTGTCGGGCTCTGACCTTGTTCTGTTACCCAGAATCCTTTGCAAACCTCAAAATTTGGCTAAAAAACATATTTTCCTCACATTTCGGTTACAGAAAGTTCTGGAATCTGAGAGGAGACACAAATTTCCTTCCACCCAGCGTTCCCCCAAGTCTCCCGATAAAAATGATACCTCACTTGTGTGGGTAGGCCTAGCGGCCGCGACACGAGATACCCCAAGACACAACGTGGACACATCCCATTTTTTGAAAGAAAACAGAGCTGTTTTTTTCAAAGTGCCTACCTGTAGATTTTGGCCTCTAGCTCAGCCGGCTGCTAGGGAAACCTACCAAACCTGTGCATTTTTGAAAGCTAGAGACCTAGGGGAATCCAAGATGGGGTGACTTGTGGGGCTCTGACCAGGTTCACTTACACAGAATCCTTTGCAAACCTCACATTTTGGCTAAAAAAACACATTTTCCTCACATTTCGGTGACAGAAAGTTCCCGAATTTGAGAGGAGCCACAAATTTCCTTCCACCCAGCGTTCCCCCAAGTCTCCAAATAAAAATTATACCTCACTTGTGTGGGTAGGCCTAGAGGCCGCAACAGGAGGCGCCCCAAAATACAACGTAGACACATCCCATTTTTTGAAAGAAAACAGAGCTGTTTTTTGCAAAGTGCCTACCTGTAGATTTTGGCCTCTAGCTCAGCCGGCACCTAGGGAAACCTACCAAACCTGTGCATTTTTGAAAACTAGAGACCTAGGGGAATTCAAGATGGGGTGACTTGTCGGGCTCTGACCTTGTTCTGTTACCCAGAATCCTTTGCAAACCTCAAAATGTGGCTAAAAAAACATATTTTCCTCACATTTCGGTTACAGAAAGTTCTGGAATCTGAGAGGAGACACAAATTTCCTTCCACCCAGCGTTCCCCCAAGTCTCCTGATAAAAATGATACCTCACTTGTGTGGGTAGGCCTAGCGGCCGCGACAGGTTTTACCCCAAAACACATCGGGGACACATCCCATTTTTTGAAAGAAAACAGAGCTGTTTTTTGCAAAGTGCCTACCTGTAGATTTTGGCCTCTAGCTCAGCCAGCACCTAGGGAAACCTACCAAACCTGTGCATTTTTGAAAACTAGAGACCTAGGGGAATCCAAGATGGGGTGACTTGTGGGGCTCTGACCAGGTTCTCTTACCCAGAATCCTTTGCAAACCTCACATTTTGGCTAAAAAAACACATTTTCCTCACATTTCGGTGACAGAAAGTTCTGGAATCTGAGAGGAGCCACAAATTTACTTCCCCCTATCGTTCCCCCAAGTCTCCCGATAAAAATGATACCTCACTTGTGTGGGTAGGCCTAGCGCCCGCGACAGGAAATGGCCCAAAACACAACGTGGACACATCAAATTTTTTCATAGAAAACAGTGGCTACCTGTGGATTTTAGCCTCTAGCTCAGCCGGCACCTAGGGAAACCTACCAAATCTGTGCATTTTTGAAAACTAGAGACCTAGGGGAATCCAATATGGGGTGATTTGTCGGGCTCTGACCAGGTTCTGTTACCCCAAATCCTTTGCAAACCTCAAAATTTGGCTAAAAAAAATATTTTCCTCACATTTCGGTGACAGAAAGTTCTGGAATCTGAGATCAGACACTAATTTCCTTCCACCCAGCGTTCCCCCAAGTCTCCCGATAAAAATGATAACTCACTTGTGTGGGTAGGCCTAGCAGCCGCTACAGGAGGTGCCCCAAAACACAACGTGGACACATCCCATTTTTTTAAAGAAAACAGAGCTGTTTTTTGCAAAGTGCCTACCTGTAGATTTTGGCCTCTAGCTCAGCCGGCACCTAGGGAAACCTACCAAACCTGTGCATTTTTGAAAACTGAGACCTAGGGGAATCCAAGATGGGGTGACTTGTCGGGCTCTGACCTTGTTCTGTTACCCAGAATCCTTTTCAAACCTCAAAATTTGGCTAAAAAAACATATTTTCCTCACATTTCGGTTACAGAAAGTTCTGGAATCTGAGAGGAGACACAAATTTCCTTCCACCCAGCGTTCCCCCAAGTCTCCCGATAGAAATGGTACCTCACTTGTGTGGGTAGGCCTAGCGGCCGCAACAGTGGGCACCCCAAAATACCACGTGGACACATCCAATATTTTGAAAGAAAACAGAGCTGTTTTTTGCAAAGTGCCTACCTGTAGATTTTGGCCTCTAGCTCAGCCGGCACCTAGGGAAACCTACCAAACCTGTGCATTTTTGAAAACTAGAGACCTAGGGGAATCCAAGATGGGGTGAGTTGTCGGGCTCTGACCTTGTTCTGTTACCCAGAATCCTTTGCAAACCTCACAATTTGGCTAAAAAAACATATTTTCCTCACATTTCGGTTACAGAAAGTTCTGGAATCTGAGAGGAGACACAAATTTCCTTCCACCCAGCGTTCCCCCAAGTCTCCCGATAAAAATGATACCTCACTTGTGTGGGTAGGCCTAGCGGCCGCGACACGAGATACCCCAAGACACAACGTGGACACATCCCATTTTTTTAAAGAAAACAGAGCTGTTTTTTTCAAAGTGCCTACCTGTAGATTTTGGCCTCTAGCTAAGCCGGCACCTAGGGAAACCTACCAAACCTGTGCATTTTTGAAAACTAGAGACCTAGGGGAATCCAAGATGGGGTGACTTGTGGGGCTCTGACCAGGTTCTCTTACACAGAATCCTTTGCAAACCTCACATTTTGGCTAAAAAAACACATTTTCTTCACATTTCGGTGACAGAAAGTTCCCGAATTTGAGAGGAGCCACAAATTTCCTTCCACCCAGCGTTCCCCCAAGTCTCCTAATAAAAATTATTCCTCACTTGTGTGGGTAGGCCTAGAGGCCGCAACAGGAGGCGCCCCAAAATACAACGTGGACACATCCCATTTTTTGAAAGAAAACAGAGCTGTTTTTTGCAAAGTGCCTACCTGTAGATTTTGGCCTCTAGCTCAGCCGGCACCTAGGGAAACCTACCAAACCTGTGCATTTTTGAAAACTAGAGACCTAGGGGAATTCAAGATGGGGTGACTTGTCGGGCTCTGACCTTGTTCTGTTACCCAGAATCCTTTGCAAACCTCAAAATGTGGCTAAAAAAACATATTTTCCTCACATTTCGGTTACAGAAAGTTCTGGAATCTGAGAGGAGACTCAAATTTCCTTCCACCCAGCGTTCCCCCAAGTCTCCTGATAAAAATGATACCTCACTTGTGTGGGTAGGCCTAGCAGCCGCGACAGGCTTTACCCCAAAACACATCGGGGACACATCCCATTTTTTGAAAGAAAACAGAGCTGTTTTTTGCAAAGTGCCTACCTGTAGATTTTGGCCTCTAGCTCAGCCAGCACCTAGGGAAACCTACCAAACCTGTGCATTTTTTAAAACTAGAGTTCTAGGGGAATCCAAGATGGGGTAACTTGTGAGGTTCTGACCAGGTTCTGTTACCCAGAATCCTTTGCAAACCTCAAAATTTGGCTAAAAAAACACATTTTCCTCACATTTCGGTGACAGAAAGTTCTGGAATGTGAGAGGAGCCACAAATTTCCTTCCACCCAGCGTTCCCCCAAGTCTCCCGATAAAAATGATACCTCACTTGTGTGGGTAGGCCTAGCGGCCGCGACACAAAATACCCCAAGACACAACATGGACACATCCCATTTTTTGAAAGAAAACAGAACTGTTTTTTGCAAAGTGCCTACCTGTAGATTTTTGCCTCTAGCTCAGCCAGCACCTAGGGAAACCTACCAAACCTGTGCATTTTTGAAAACTAGAGACCTAGGGGAATCCAAGATGGGGTGACTTGTCGGGCTCTGACCTTGTTCTGTTACCCAGAATCCTTTGCAAACCTCAAAATTTGGCTAAAAAAACATATTTTCCTCACATTTCGGTTACAGAAAGTTCTGGAATCTGAGAGGAGACACAAATTTCCTTCCACCCAGCGTTCCCCCAAGTCTCCCGATAAAAATGGTACCTCACTTGTGTGGGTAGGCCTAGCGGCCGCAACAGGGGACACCCCAAAATACCACGTGGACACATCCAATATTTTGAAAGAAAACAGAGCTGTTTTTTGCAAAGTGCCTACCTGTAGATTTTGGCCTCTAGCTCAGCCGGCACCTAGGGAAACCTACCAAACCTGTGCATTTTTGAAAACTAGAGACCTAGGGGAATCCAAGATGGGGTGAGTTGTCGGGCTCTGACCTTGTTCTGTTACCCAGAATCCTTTGCAAACCTCAAAATTTGGCTAAAAAAACATATTTTCCTCACATTTCGGTTACAGAAAGTTCTGGAATCTGAGAGGAGACACAAATTTCCTTCCACCCAGCGTTCCCCCAAGTCTCCCGATAAAAATGATACCTCACTTGTGTGGGTAGGCCTAGCGGCCGCGACACGAGATACCCCAAGACACAACGTGGACACATCCCATTTTTTGAAAGAAAACAGAGCTGTTTTTTTCAAAGTGCCTACCTGTAGATTTTGGCCTCTAGCTCAGCCGGCTGCTAGGGAAACCTACCGAACCTGTGCATTTTTGAAAACTAGAGACCTAGGGGAATCCAAGATGGGGTGACTTGTGGGGCTCTGACCAGGTTCTCTTACACAGAATCCTTTGCAAACCTCACATTTTGGCTAAAAAAACACATTTTCCTCACATTTCGGTGACAGAAAGTTCCCGAATTTGAGAGGAGCCACAAATTTCCTTCCACCCAGCGTTCCCCCAAGTCTCCCAATAAAAATTATACCTCACTTGTGTGGGTAGGCCTAGAGGCCGCAACAGGAGGCGCCCCAAAATACAACGTGGACACATCCCATTTTTTGAAAGAAAACAGAGCTGTTTTTTGCAAAGTGCCTACCTGTAGATTTTGGCCTCTAGCTCAGCCGGCACCTAGGGAAACCTACCAAACCTGTGCATTTTTGAAAACTAGAGACCTAGGGGAATCCAAGATGGGGTGACTTGTGGGGCTCTGACCAGGTTCTCTTACCCAGAATCCTTTGCAAACCTCACATTTTGGCTAAAAAAACACATTTTCCTCACATTTCGGTGACAGAAAGTTCTGGAGTCTGAGAGGAGCCACAAATTTACTTCCCCCTAGCGTTCCCCCAAGTCTCCCGATAAAAATGATACCTCACTTGTGTGGGTAGGCCTAGCGCCCGCGACAGGAAATGGCCCAAAACACAACGTGGACACATCAAATTTTTTCATAAAAAACAGTGGCTACCTGTGGATTTTAGCCTCTAGCTCAGCCGGCACCTAGGGAAACCTACCAAACCTGTGCATTTTTGAAAACTAGAGACCTAGGGGAATCCAATATGGGGTGATTTGTCGGGCTCTGACCAGGTTCTGTTACCCAAAATCCTTTGCAAACCTCTAAATTTGGCTAAAAAAAATATTTTCCTCACATTTCGGTGACAGAAAGTTCTGGAATCTGAGATCAGACACTAATTTCCTTCCACCCAGCGTTCCCCCAAGTCTCCCGATAAAAATGATACCTCACTTGTGTGGGTAGGCCTAGCAGCCGCTACAGGAGGTGCCCCAAAACACAACGTGGACACATCCCATTTTTTTAAAGAAAACAGAGCTGTTTTTTGCAAAGTGCCTACCTGTAGATTTTGGCCTCTAGCTCAGCCGGCACCTAGGGAAACCTACCAAACCTGTGCATTTTTGAAAACTAGAGACCTAGGGGAATCCAAGATGGGGTGACTTGTCGGGCTCTGACCTTGTTCTGTTACCCAGAATCCTTTGCAAACCTCAAAATTTGGCTAAAAAAACATATTTTCCTCACATTTCGGTTACAGAAAGTTCTGGAATCTGAGAGGAGACACAAATTTCCTTCCACCCAGCGTTCCCCCAAGTCTCCCGATAGAAATGGTACCTCACTTGTGTGGGTAGGCCTAGCGGCCGCAACAGGGAGCACCCCAAAATACCACGTGGACACATCCAATATTTTGAAAGAAAACAGAGCTGTTTTTTGCAAAGTGCCTACCTGTAGACTTTGGCCTCTAGCTCAGCCGGCACCTAGGGAAACCTACCAAACCTGTGCATTTTTGAAAACTAGAGACCTAGGGGAATTCAAGATGGGGTGGCTTGTCGGGCTCTGACCTTGTTCTGTTACCCAGAATCCTTTGCAAACCTCAAAATGTGGCTAAAAAAACATATTTTCCTCACATTTCGGTTACAGAAAGTTCTGGAATCTGAGAGGAGACACAAATTTCCTTCCACCCAGCGTTCCCCCAAGTCTCCTGATAAAAATGATACCTCACTTGTGTGGGTAGGCCTAGCGGCCGCGACAGGGTTTGCCCCAAAACACATCGGGGACACATCCCATTTTTTTAAAGAAAACAGAGCTGTTTTTTGCAAAGTGCCTACCTGTAGATTTTGGCCTCTAGCTCAGCCAGCACCTAGGGAAACCTACCAAACCTGTGCATTTTTTAAAACTAGAGTTCTAGGGGAATCCAAGATGGGGTAACTTGTGGGGTTCTGACCAGGTACTGTTACCCAGAATCCTTTGCAAACCTCAAAATTTGGCTAAAAAACCACATTTTCCTCACATTTCGGTGACAGAAAGTTCTGGAATGTGAGAGGAGCCACAAATTTCCTTCCACCCAGCGTTCCCCCAAGTCTCCCGATAAAAATGATACCTCACTTGTGTGGGTAGGCCTAGCGGCCGCGACACAAGATACCCCAAGACACAACGTGGACACATCCCATTTTTTGAAAGAAAACAGAACTGTTTTTTGCAAAGTGCCTACCTGTAGATTTTGGCCTCTAGCTCAGCCAGCACCTAGGGAAACCTACCAAACCTGTGCATTTTTGAAAACTAGAGACCTAGGGGAATCCAAGATGGGGTGACTTGTCGGGCTCTGACCTTGTTCTGTTACCCAGAATCCTTTGCAAACCTCAAAATTTGGCTAAAAAAACATATTTTCCTCACATTTCAGTTACAGAAAGTTCTGGAATCTGAGAGGAGACACAAATTTCCTTCCACCCAGCGTTCCCCCAAGTCTCCCGATAAAAATGGTACCTCACTTGTGTGGGTAGGCCTAGCGGCCGCAACAGGGGGCACCCCAAAATACCACGTGGACACATCCAATATTTTGAAAGAAAACAGAGCTGTTTTTTGCAAAGTGCCTACCTGTAGATTTTGGCCTCTAGCTCAGCCGGCACCTATTGAAACCTACCAAACCTGTGCATTTTTGAAAACTAGAGACCTAGGGGAATCCAAGATGGGGTGAGTTGTCGGGCTCTGACCTTGTTCTGTTACCCAGAATCCTTTGCAAACCTCAAAATTTGGCTAAAAAACATATTTTCCTCACATTTCGGTTACAGAAAGTTCTGGAATCTGAGAGGAGACACAAATTTCCTTCCACCCAGCGTTCCCCCAAGTCTCCCGATAAAAATGATACCTCACTTGTGTGGGTAGGCCTAGCGGCCGCGACACGAGATACCCCAAGACACAACGTGGACACATCCCATTTTTTGAAAGAAAACAGAGCTGTTTTTTTCAAAGTGCCTACCTGTAGATTTTGGCCTCTAGCTCAGCCGGCTGCTAGGGAAACCTACCAAACCTGTGCATTTTTGAAAGCTAGAGACCTAGGGGAATCCAAGATGGGGTGACTTGTGGGGCTCTGACCAGGTTCACTTACACAGAATCCTTTGCAAACCTCACATTTTGGCTAAAAAAACACATTTTCCTCACATTTCGGTGACAGAAAGTTCCCGAATTTGAGAGGAGCCACAAATTTCCTTCCACCCAGCGTTCCCCCAAGTCTCCAAATAAAAATTATACCTCACTTGTGTGGGTAGGCCTAGAGGCCGCAACAGGAGGCGCCCCAAAATACAACGTAGACACATCCCATTTTTTGAAAGAAAACAGAGCTGTTTTTTGCAAAGTGCCTACCTGTAGATTTTGGCCTCTAGCTCAGCCGGCACCTAGGGAAACCTACCAAACCTGTGCATTTTTGAAAACTAGAGACCTAGGGGAATTCAAGATGGGGTGACTTGTCGGGCTCTGACCTTGTTCTGTTACCCAGAATCCTTTGCAAACCTCAAAATGTGGCTAAAAAAACATATTTTCCTCACATTTCGGTTACAGAAAGTTCTGGAATCTGAGAGGAGACACAAATTTCCTTCCACCCAGCGTTCCCCCAAGTCTCCTGATAAAAATGATACCTCACTTGTGTGGGTAGGCCTAGCGGCCGCGACAGGTTTTACCCCAAAACACATCGGGGACACATCCCATTTTTTGAAAGAAAACAGAGCTGTTTTTTGCAAAGTGCCTACCTGTAGATTTTGGCCTCTAGCTCAGCCAGCACCTAGGGAAACCTACCAAACCTGTGCATTTTTGAAAACTAGAGACCTAGGGGAATCCAAGATGGGGTGACTTGTGGGGCTCTGACCAGGTTCTCTTACCCAGAATCCTTTGCAAACCTCACATTTTGGCTAAAAAAACACATTTTCCTCACATTTCGGTGACAGAAAGTTCTGGAATCTGAGAGGAGCCACAAATTTACTTCCCCCTATCGTTCCCCCAAGTCTCCCGATAAAAATGATACCTCACTTGTGTGGGTAGGCCTAGCGCCCGCGACAGGAAATGGCCCAAAACACAACGTGGACACATCAAATTTTTTCATAGAAAACAGTGGCTACCTGTGGATTTTAGCCTCTAGCTCAGCCGGCACCTAGGGAAACCTACCAAATCTGTGCATTTTTGAAAACTAGAGACCTAGGGGAATCCAATATGGGGTGATTTGTCGGGCTCTGACCAGGTTCTGTTACCCCAAATCCTTTGCAAACCTCAAAATTTGGCTAAAAAAAATATTTTCCTCACATTTCGGTGACAGAAAGTTCTGGAATCTGAGATCAGACACTAATTTCCTTCCACCCAGCGTTCCCCCAAGTCTCCCGATAAAAATGATACCTCACTTGTGTGGGTAGGCCTAGCAGCCGCTACAGGAGGTGCCCCAAAACACAACGTGGACACATCCCATTTTTTTAAAGAAAACAGAGCTGTTTTTTGCAAAGTGCCTACCTGTAGATTTTGGCCTCTAGCTCAGCCGGCACCTAGGGAAACCTACCAAACCTGTGCATTTTTGAAAACTAGAGACCTAGGGGAATCCAAGATGGGGTGACTTGTCGGGCTCTGACCTTGTTCTGTTACCCAGAATCCTTTTCAAACCTCAAAATTTGGCTAAAAAAACATATTTTCCTCACATTTCGGTTACAGAAAGTTCTGGAATCTGAGAGGAGACACAAATTTCCTTCCACCCAGCGTTCCCCCAAGTCTCCCGATAGAAATGGTACCTCACTTGTGTGGGTAGGCCTAGCGGCCGCAACAGTGGGCACCCCAAAATACCACGTGGACACATCCAATATTTTGAAAGAAAACAGAGCTGTTTTTTGCAAAGTGCCTACCTGTAGATTTTGGCCTCTAGCTCAGCCGGCACCTAGGGAAACCTACCAAACCTGTGCATTTTTGAAAACTAGAGACCTAGGGGAATCCAAGATGGGGTGAGTTGTCGGGCTCTGACCTTGTTCTGTTACCCAGAATCCTTTGCAAACCTCAAAATTTGGCTAAAAAAACATATTTTCCTCACATTTCGGTTACAGAAAGTTCTGGAATCTGAGAGGAGACACAAATTTCCTTCCACCCAGCGTTCCCCCAAGTCTCCCGATAAAAATGATACCTCACTTGTGTGGGTAGGCCTAGCGGCCGCGACACGGGATACCCCAAGACACAACGTGGACACATCCCATTTTTTTAAAGAAAACAGAGCTGTTTTTTTCAAAGTGCCTACCTGTAGATTTTGGCCTCTAGCTAAGCCGGCACCTAGGGAAACCTACCAAACCTGTGCATTTTTGAAAACTAGAGACCTAGGGGAATCCAAGATGGGGTGACTTGTGGGGCTCTGACCAGGTTCTCTTACACAGAATCCTTTGCAAACCTCACATTTTGGCTAAAAAAACACATTTTCCTCACATTTCGGTGACAGAAAGTTCCCGAATTTGAGAGGAGCCACAAATTTCCTTCCACCCAGCGTTCCCCCAAGTCTCCCAATAAAAATTATTCCTCACTTGTGTGGGTAGGCCTAGAGGCCGCAACAGGAGGCGCCCCAAAATACAACGTGGACACATCCCATTTTTTGAAAGAAAACAGAGCTGTTTTTTGCAAAGTGCCTACCTGTAGATTTTGGCCTCTAGCTCAGCCGGCACCTAGGGAAACCTACCAAACCTGTGCATTTTTGAAAACTAGAGACCTAGGGGAATTCAAGATGGGGTGACTTGTCAGGCTCTGACCTTGTTCTGTTACCCAGAATCCTTTGCAAACCTCAAAATGTGGCTAAAAAAACATATTTTCCTCACATTTCGGTTACAGAAAGTTCTGGAATCTGAGAGGAGACTCAAATTTCCTTCCACCCAGCGTTCCCCCAAGTCTCCTGATAAAAATGATACCTCACTTGTGTGGGTAGGCCTAGCGGCCGCGACAGGCTTTACCCCAAAACACATCGGGGACACATCCCATTTTTTGAAAGAAAACAGAGCTGTTTTTTGCAAAGTGCCTACCTGTAGATTTTGGCCTCTAGCTCAGCCAGCACCTAGGGAAACCTACCAAACCTGTGCATTTTTTAAAACTAGAGTTCTAGGGGAATCCAAGATGGGGTAACTTGTGAGGTTCTGACCAGGTTCTGTTACCCAGAATCCTTTGCAAACCTCAAAATTTGGCTAAAAAAACACATTTTCCTCACATTTCGGTGACAGAAAGTTCTGGAATGTGAGAGGAGCCACAAATTTCCTTCCACCCAGCGTTCCCCCAAGTCTCCCGATAAAAATTATACCTCACTTGTGTGGGTAGGCCTAGCGGCCGCGACACAAAATACCCCAAGACACAACATGGACACATCCCATTTTTTGAAAGAAAACAGAACTGTTTTTTGCAAAGTGCCTACCTGTAGATTTTTGCCTCTAGCTCAGCCAGCACCTAGGGAAACCTACCAAACCTGTGCATTTTTTAAAACTAGAGACCTAGGGGAATCCAAGATGGGGTGACTTGTCGGGCTCTGACCTTGTTCTGTTACCCAGAATCCTTTGCAAACCTCAAAATTTGGCTAAAAAAACATATTTTCCTACACATTTCTGTTACAGAAAGTTCTGGAATCTGAGAGGAGACACAAATTTCCTTCCACCCAGCGTTCCCCCAAGTCTCCCGATAAAAATGGTACCTCACTTGTGTGGGTAGGCCTAGCGGCCGCAACAGGGGGCACCCCAAAATACCACGTGGACACATCCAATATTTTGAAAGAAAACAGAGCTGTTTTTTGCAAAGTGCCTACCTGTAGATTTTGGCCTCTAGCTCAGCCGGCACCTAGGGAAACCTACCAAACCTGTGCATTTTTGAAAACTAGAGACCTAGGGGAATCCAAGATGTGGTGACTTGTCGGGCTCTGACCTTGTTCTGTTACCCAGAATCCTTTGCAAACCTCAAAATTTGGCTAAAAAAACGTATTCTCCTCATATTTCAGTTACAGAAAGTTCTGGAATCTGAGAGGAGACACAAATTTCCTTCCACCCAGCGTTCCCCCAAGTCTCCCGATAAAAATGATACCTCACTTGTGTGGGTAGGCCTAGCGGCCGCGACACAAGATACCCCAAAACACAACGTGGACACATCCCATTTTTTGAAAGAAAACAGAGCTGTTTTTTGCAAAGTGCCTACCTGTAGATTTTGGCCTCTAGCTCAGCCGGCACCTAGGGAAACCTACCAAACCTGTGCATTTTTGAAAACTAGAGACCTAGGGGAATCCAAGATGGGGTGACTTGTCAGGCTCTGACCTTGTTCTGTTTCCCAGAATCCTTTGCAAACCTCAAAATTTGGCTAAAAAAACATATTTTCCTCACATTTCGGTTACAGAAAGTTCTGGAATCTGAGAGGAGACACAAATTTCCTTCCACCTAGCGTTCCCCCAAGTGTCCCGATAAAAATGATACCTCACTTGTGTGGGTAGGCCTAGCGCCCGCGACAGGAAATGGCCCAAAACACAACGTGGACACATCAAATTTTTTCATAGAAAACAGTGGCTACCTGTGGATTTTGGCCTCTAGCTCAGCCGGCACCGGGGGAAACCTAGCAAACCTGTGCATTTTTTAAAACTAGAGACCTAGGGGAATCCAAGATGGGGGGACTTGTGGGGCTCTCACCAGTTTCTGTTACCCAGAATCCTTTGCAAACCTCAAAATTTGGCTAAAAAAAATATTTTCCTCACATTTCGGTGACAGAAAGTTCTGGAATCTGAGAGAAGACACAAATTTCCTTCCACCCAGCGTTCCCCCAAGTCTCCCGATGAAAATGATACCTCACTTGTGTGGGTAGGCCTAGCGGCCGCGACAAAAGGTCCCCCAAAACACAACGTGGACACATCCCATTTTTTGAAAGAAAACAGAGCTGTTTTTTGCAAAGTGCCTACCTGTAGATTTTGGCCTCTAGCTCAGCCGGCACCTAGGGAAACATACCATAACCTGTGCATTTTTGAAAACTAGAGACCTAGGGGAATCCAAGATGGGGTGACTTGTGGGGCTCTGACCAGGTTCTGTTACCCAGAATCCTTTGCAAACCTCAAAAGTTGGCTACAAAAACATATTTTCCTCACATTTCGGTGACAGAAAGTTCTGGAATGTGAGAGGAGACACAAATTTCCTTCCACCTAGCGTTCCCCCAAGTGTCCCGATAAAAATGATACCTCACTTGTGTGGGTAGGCCTAGCGCCCGCGACAGGAAATGGCCCAAAACACAACGTGGACACATCAAATTTTTTCATAGAAAACAGTGGCTACCTGTGGATTTTGGCCTCTAGCTCAGCCGGCACCGGGGGAAACCTAGCAAACCTGTGCATTTTTTAAAACTAGAGACCTAGGGGAATCCAAGATGGGGGGACTTGTGGGGCTCTCACCAGTTTCTGTTACCCAGAATCCTTTGCAAACCTCAAAATTTGGCTAAAAAAAATATTTTCCTCACATTTCGGTGACAGAAAGTTCTGGAATCTGAGAGAAGACACAAATTTCCTTCCACCCAGCGTTCCCCCAAGTCTCCCGATGAAAATGATACCTCACTTGTGTGGGTAGGCTTAGCGGCCGCGACAAAAGGTCCCCCAAAACACAACGTGGACACATCCCATTTTTTTAAAGAAAACAGAGCTGTTTTTTGCAAAGTGCCTACCTGTAGATTTTGGCCTCTAGCTCAGCCGGCACCTAGGGAAACATACCATAACCTGTGCATTTTTGAAAACTAGAGACCTAGGGGAATCCAAGATGGGGTGACTTGTCAGGCTCTGACCTTGTTCTGTTTCCCAGAATCCTTTGCAAACCTCAAAATTTGGCTAAAAAAACATATTTTCCTCACATTTCGGTTACAGAAAGTTCTGGAATCTGAGAGGAGACACAAATTTCCTTCCACCTAGCGTTCCCCCAAGTGTCCCGATAAAAATGATACCTCACTTGTGTGGGTAGGCCTAGCGCCCGCGACAGGAAATGGCCCAAAACACAACGTGGACACATCAAATTTTTTCATAGAAAACAGTGGCTACCTGTGGATTTTGGCCTCTAGCTCAGCCGGCACCAGGGGAAACCTAGCAAACCTGTGCATTTTTTAAAACTAGAGACCTAGGGGAATCCAAGATGGGGGGACTTGTGGGGCTCTCACCAGTTTCTGTTACCCAGAATCCTTTGCAAACCTCAAAATTTGGCTAAAAAAAATATTTTCCTCACATTTCGGTGACAGAAAGTTCTGGAATCTGAGAGAAGACACAAATTTCCTTCCACCCAGCGTTCCCCCAAGTCTCCCGATGAAAATGATACCTCACTTGTGTGGGTAGGCCTAGCGGCCGCGACAAAAGGTCCCCCAAAACACAACGTGGACACATCCCATTTTTTGAAAGAAAACAGAGCTGTTTTTTGCAAAGTGCCTACCTGTAGATTTTGGCCTCTAGCTCAGCCGGCACCTAGGGAAACATACCATAACCTGTGCATTTTTGAAAACTAGAGACCTAGGGGAATCCAAGATGGGGTGACTTGTCGGGCTCTGACCTTGTTCTGTTACCCAGAATCCTTTGCAAACCTCAAAATTTGGCTAAAAAAACATATTTTCCTCACATTTCGGTTACAGAAAGTTCTGGAATCTGAGAGGAGACACAAATTTCCTTCCACCCAGCGTTCCCCCAAGTCTCCAGATAAAAATGATACCTCACTTGTGTGGGTAGGCCTAGCAGCCGCGACAGGAGGTGCCCCAAAACACAACGTGGACACATCCCATTTTTTTAAAGAAAACAGAGCTGTTTCTTGCAAAGTGCCTACCTGTAGATTTTGGCCTCTAGCTCAGCCGGCACCTAGGGAAACCTACCAAACCTGTGCATTTTTGAAAACTAGAGACCAAGGGGAATCCAAGATGGGGTGACTTGTGGGGCTCTGACCAGGTTCTGTTACCCAGAATCCTTTGCAAACCTCAAAATTTGGCTAAAAAAACATATTTTCCTCACATTTCGGTGACAGAAAGTTCTGGAATGTGAGAGGAGACACAAATTTCCTTCCACCCAGCGTTCCCCCAAGTCTCCCAATAAAAATTATACCTCACTTGTGTGGGTAGGCCTAGAGGCCGCAACAGGAGGCACCCCAAAATACAACGTGGACACATCCCATATTTTGAAAGAAAACAGAGCTGTTTTTTGCAAAGTGCCTACCTGTAGATTTTGGCCTCTAGCTCAGCCAGCACCTAGGGAAACCTACCAAACCTGTGCATTTTTGAAAACTAGAGACCTAGGGGAATCCAAGATGGGGTGACTTGTCGGGCTCTGACCTTGTTCTGTTTCCCAGAATCCTTTGCAAACCTCAAAATTTGGTTAAAAAAAATATTTTCCTCTCATTTCGGTGACAGAAAGTTCTGGAATCTGAGAGGAGACACAAATTTCCTTCCACCCAGCGTTCCCCCAAGTCTCCCGATGAAAATGATACCTCACTTGTGTGGGTGGGCCTAGCGGCCGCGACAGGAGATGCCCCGAAACACAACGTGGACACATCCCATTTTTTTAAAGAAAACAGAGCTGTTTTTTGCAAAGTGCCTACCTGTAGATTTTGGCCTCTAGCTCAGCCGGCACCTAGGGAAACCTACTAAACCTGTGCATTTTTTTAAACTAGAGACCTAGGGGAATCCAAGATGGGGTGACTTGTGGGGCTCTGACCAGGTTCTGTTACCCAGAATCCTTTGCAAACCTCAAAATTTGGCTAAAAAAACATATTTTCCTCACATTTCAGTTACAGAAAGTTCTGGAATCTGAGAGGAGACACAAACTTCCTTCCACCCAGCGTTCCCCCAAGTCTCCCGATAAAAATGATACCTCACTTGTGTGGGTAGGCCTAGCGGCCGCGACAGGATATGCCCCAAAACACAACGTGGACACATCCCATTTTTTGAAAGAAAACAGAGCTGTTTTTTGCAAAGTGCCTACCTGTAGATTTTGGCCTCTAGCTCAGCCGGCACCTAGGGAAACCTACCAAACCTGTGCATTTTTGAAAACTAGAGACCTAGGGGAATCCAAGATGGGGTGACTTGTCGGGCTCTGACCTTGTTCTGTTTCCCAGAATCCTTTGCAAACCTCAAAATTTGGCTAAAAAAACATATTTTCCTCACATTTCGGTTACAGAAAGTTCTGGAATCTGAGAGGAGACACAAATTTCCTTCCACCTAGCGTTCCCCCAAGTCTCCCGATAAAAATGATACCTCACTTGTGTGGGTAGGCCTAGAGGCCGCAACAGGAGGCGCCCCAAAATACAACGTGGACACATCCCATTTTTTGAAAGAAAACAGAGCTGTTTTTTGCAAAGTGCCTACCTGTAGATTTTGGCCTCTAGCTTAGCCGGCACCTAGGGAAACCTACCAAACCTGTGCATTTTTGAAAACTAGAGACCTAGGGGAATCCAAGATGGGGTGACTTGTCGGGCTCTGACCTTGTTCTGTTACCCAGAATCCTTTGCAAACCTCAAGATTTGGATAAAAAAACATATTTTCCTCACATTTCAGTTACAGAAAGTTCTGGAATGTGAGAGGAGACACAAATTTCCTTCCAACTAGCGTTCCCCCAAGTCTCCCGATAAAAATGATACCTCACTTGTGTGGGTAGGCCTAGCAGCCGCGACAGGAGGTGCCCCAAAACACAACGTGGACACATCCCATTTTTTTAAAGAAAACAGAGCTGTTTTTTGCAAAGTGCCTACCTGTAGATTTTGGCCTCTAGCTCAGCCGGCACCTAGGGAAACCTACCAAACCTGTGCATTTTTGAAAACTAGAGACCAAGGGGAATCCAAGATGGGGTGACTTGTGGGGCTCTGACCAGGTTCTGTTACCCAGAATTCTTTGCAAACCTCAAAATTTGGCTAAAAAAACATATTTTCCTCACATTTCGGTGACAGAAAGTTCTGGAATGTGAGAGGAGACACAAATTTCCTTCCACCCAGCGTTCCCCCAAGTCTCCCAATAAAAATTATACTTCACTTGTGTGGGTAGGCCTAGAGGCCGCAACAGGAGGCACCCCAAAATACAACGTGGACACATCCCATTTTTTGAAAGAAAACAGAGCTGTTTTTTGCAAAGTGCCTACCTGTAGATTTTGGCCTCTAGCTCAGCCGGCACCTAGGGAAACCTACCAAACCTGTGCATTTTTGAAAACTAGAGACCTAGGGGAATCCAAGATGGGGTGACTTGTCGGGCTCTGACCTTGTTCTGTTACCCAGAATCCTTTGCAAACCTCAAAATTTGGCTAAAAAAACATATTTTCCTCACATTTCAGTTACAGAAAGTTCTGGAATCTGAGAGGAGACACAAATTTCCTTCCACCCAGCGTTCCCCCAAGTCTCCCGATAAAAATGATACCTCACTTGTGTGGGTGGGCCTAGCGGCCGCGACAGGATATACCCCAAAACACAACGTGGACACATCCCATTTTTTGAAAGAAATCAGAGCTGTTTTTTGCAAAGTGCCTACCTGTAGATTTTGGCCTCTAGCTCAGCCGGCACCTAGGGAAACCTACCAAACCTGTGCATTTTTGAAAACTAGAGACCTAGGGTAATCCAAGATGGGGTGACTTGTCGGGCTCTGACCTTGTTCTGTTTCCCAGAATCCTTTGCAAACCTCAAAATTTGGCTAAAAAAACATATTTTCCACATATTTCGGTTACAGAAAGTTCTGGAATCTGAGAGGAGACACAAATTTCCTTCCACCTAGCGTTCCCCCAAGTCTCCCGATAAAAATGATACCTCACTTGTGTGGGTAGGCCTAGAGGCCGCAACAGGAGGCGCCCCAAAATACAACGTGGACACATCCCATTTTTTTAAAGAAAACAGAGCTGTTTTTTGCAAAGTGCCTACCTGTAGATTTTGGCCTCTAGCTCAGCCGGCACCTAGGGAAACCTACCAAACCTGTGCATTTTTGAAAACTAGAGACCTAGGGGAATCCAAGATGGGGTGACTTGTCGGGCTCTGACCTTGTTCTGTTACCCAGAATCCTTTGCAAACCTCAAAATTTGGCTAAAAAAACATATTTTCCTCACATTTCAGTTACAGAAAGTTCTGGAATGTGAGAGGAGACACAAATTTCCTTCCACCTAGCGTTCCCCCAAGTCTCCCGATAAAAATGATACCTCACTTGTGTGGGTAGGCCTAGCAGCCGCGACAGGATATGCCCCAAAACACAACGTGGACACATCCCATATTTTGAAAGAAAACAGAGCTGTTTTTTGCAAAGTGCCTACCTGTAGATTTTGGCCTCTAGCTCAGCCGCCACCTAGGGAAACCTACCAAACCTGTGCATTTTTGAAAACTAGAGACCTAGGGGAATCCAAGATGGGGTGACTTGTCGGGCTCTGACCTTGTTCTGTTTCCCAGAATCCTTTGCAAACCTCAAAATTTGGCTAAAAAAACATATTTTCCTCACATTTCGGTTACAGAAAGTTTTGGAATCTGAAAGGAGACACAAATTTCCTTCCACCTAGCGTTTCCCCAAGTCTCCCGATAAAAATTATACCTCACTTGTGTGGGTAGGCCTAGAGGCCGCAACAGGAGGCGCCCCAAAATACAACGTGGACACATCCCATTTTTTTAAAGAAAACAGAGCTGTTTTTTGCAAAGTGCCTACCTGTAGATTTTGGCCTCTAGCTCAGCCGGCACCTAGGGAAACCTACCAAACCTGTGCATTTTTGAAAACTAGAGACCTAGGGGAATCCAAGATGGGGTGACTTGTCGGGCTCTGACCTTGTTCTGTAACCCAGAATCCTTTGCAAACCTCAAAATTTGGCTAAAAAAACATATTTTCCTCACATTTCGGTGACAGAAAGTTCTGGAATGTGAGAGGAGACACAAATTTCCTTCCACCCAGCGTTCCCCCAAGTCTCCCAATAAAAATTATACCTCACTTGTGTGGGTAGGCCTAGCGGCCGCGACAGGATATGCCCCAAAACACAACGTGGACACATCCCATTTTTTGAAAGAAAACAGAGCTGTTTTTTGCAAAGTGCCTACCTGTAGATTTTGGCCTCTAGCTCAGCCGGCACCTAGGGAAACCTACCAAATCTGTGCATTTTTGAAAACTAGAGACCTAGGGGAATCCAAGATGGGGTGACTTGTCGGGCTCTGACCTTGTTCTGTTTCCCAGAATCCTTTGCAAACCTCAAAATTTGGCTAAAAAAACATATTTTCCTCACATTTCGGTCACAGAAAGTTCTGGAATCTGAGAGGAGACACAAATTTCCTTCCACCCAGCGTTCCCCCAAGTCTCCCGATAGAAATGGTACCTCACTTGTGTGGGTAGGCCTAGCGGCCGCAACAGGGGGCACCCCAAAATACCACGTGGACACATCCAATATTTTGAAAGAAAACAGAGCTGTTTTTTGCAAAGTGCCTACCTGTAGATTTTGGCCTCTAGCTCAGCCGGCACCTAGGGAAACCTACCAAACCTGTGCATTTTTGAAAACTAGAGACCTAGGGGAATCCAAGATGGGGTGACTTGTCGGGCTCTGACCTTGTTCTGTTTCCCAGAATCCTTTGCAAACCTCAAAATTTGGCTAAAAAAACATATTTTCCTCACATTTCGGTTACAGAAAGTTCTGGAATCTGAGAGGAGACACAAATTTCTTTCCACCCAGCGTTCCCCCAAGTCTCCCAATAAAAATTATACCTCACTTGTGTGGGTAGTCCTAGAGGCCGCAACAGGAGGCGCCCCAAAATCCAACGTGGACACATCCCATTTTTTGAAAGAAAACAGAGCTGTGTTTTGCAAAGTGCCTACCTGTATATTTTGGTCTCTAGCTCAGCCGGCACCTAGGGAAACCTACCAAACCTGTGCATTTTTGAAAACTAGAGACCTAGGGGAATCCAAGATTGGGTGACTTGTCGGGCTCTGACCTTGTTCTGTTACCCAGAATCCTTTGCAAACCTCAAAATTTGGCTAAAAAAACATATTTTCCTCACATTTCAGTTACAGAAAGTTCTGGAATCTGAGAGGAGACACAAATTTCCTTCCACCCAGCGTTCCCCCAAGTCTCCCGATAAAAATGACACCTCACTTGTGTGGGTAGGCCTAGCGGCCGCGACAGGATTTGCCCCAAAACACAACGTGGACACATCCCATTTTTTTAAAGAAAACAGAGCTGTTTTTTGCAAAGTGCCTACCTGTAGATTTTGGCCTCTAGCTCAGCCGGCACCTAGGGAAACCTACCAAACCTGTGCATTTTTGAAAACTAGAGACCTAGGGGAATCCAAATGGGGTGACTTGTCGGGCTCTGACCTTGTTCTGTTTCCCAGAATCCTTTGCAAACCTCAAAATTTGGCTAAAAAAACATATTTTCCTCACATTTCGGTTACAGAAAGTTCTGGAATCTGAGAGGAGACACAAATTTCCTTCCACCTAGCGTTCCCCCAAGTCTCCCGATAAAAATGATACCTCACTTGTGTGGGTAGGCCTAGAGGCCGCAACAGGAGGCGCCCCAAAATACAACGTGGACACATCCCATTTTTTGAAAGAAAACAGAGCTGTTTTTTGCAAAGTGCCTACCTGTAGATTTTGGCCTCTAGCTCAGCCGACACCTAGGGAAACCTACCAAACCTGTGCATTTTTGAAAACTAGAGACCTAGGGGAATCCAAGATGGGGTGACTTGTCGGGCTCTGACCTTGTTCTGTTACCCAGAATCCTTTGCAAACCTCAAGATTTGGCTAAAAAAACATATTTTCCTCACATTTCAGTTACAGAAAGTTCTGGAATGTGAGAGGAGACACAAATTTCCTTCCACCTAGCGTTCCCCCAAGTCTCCCGATAAAAATGATACCTCACTTGTGTGGGTAGGCCTAGCAGCCGCGACAGGAGGTGCCCCAAAACACAACGTGGACACATCCCATTTTTTTAAAGAAAACAGAGCTGTTTTTTGCAAAGTGCCTACCTGTAGATTTTGGCCTCTAGCTCAGCCGGCATCTAGGGAAACCTACCAAACCTGTGCATTTTTGAAAACTAGAGACCAAGGGGAATCCAAGATGGGGTGACTTGGGGGGCTCTGACCAGGTTCTGTTACCCAGAATCCTTTGCAAACCTCAAAATTTGGCTAAAAAAACATATTTTCCTCACATTTCGGTGACAGAAAGTTCTGGAATGTGAGAGGAGACACAAATTTCCTTCCACCCAGCGTTCCCCCAAGTCTCCCAATAAAAATTATACCTCACTTGTGTGGGTAGGCCTAGCGGCCGCGACAGAATATGCCCCAAAACACAACGTGGACACATCCCATTTTTTTAAAGAAAACAGAGCTGTTTTTTGCAAAGTGCCTACATGTAGATTTTGGCCTCTAGCTCAGCCGGCACCTAGGGAAACCTACCAAACCTGTGCATTTTTGAAAACTAGAGACCTAGGGGAATCCAAGATGGGGTGACTTGTCGGGCTCTGACCTTGTTCTGTTTCCCAGAATCCTTTGCAAACCTCAAAATTTGGCTAAAAAAACATATTTTCCTCACATTTCGGTTACAGAAAGTTCTGGAATCTGAGAGGAGACACAAATTTCCTTCCACCTAGCGTTCCCCCAAGTCTCCCGATAAAAATGATACCTCACTTGTGTGGGTAGGCCTAGCGCCCGCGACATGAAATGGCCCAAAACACAACGTGGACACATCACATTTTTTCATAGAAAACAGTGGCTACCTGTGGATTTTGGCCTCTAGCTCAGCCGGCACCGGGGGAAACCTAGCAAACCTGTGCATTTTTGAAAACTAGAGACCTAGGGGAATCCAAGATGGGGTGACTTGTGGGGCTCTGACCAGTTTCTGTTACCCAGAATCCTTTGCAAACCTCAAAATTTGGCTAAAAAAAATATTTTCCTCACATTTCGGTGACAGAAAGTTCTGGAATCTAAGAGGAGACACAAATTTCCTTCCACCCAGCGTTCCCCCAAGTCTCCCGATGAAAATGATACCTCACTTGTGTGGGTAGGCCTAGCGGCCGCGACAGGAGCTGCCCCAAAACACAACGTGGACACATCCCATTTTTTGAAAGAAAACAGAGCTGTTTTTTGCAAAGTGCCTACCTGTAGATTTAGGCCTCTAGCTCAGCCGGCACCTAGGGAAACCTACCAAACCTGTGCATTTTTGAAAACTAGAGACCTAGGGGAATGAAAGATGGGGTGACTTGTGGGGCTCTGACCAGGTTCTGTTACCCAGAATCCTTTGCAAACCTCAAAATTTGGCTACAAAAACATATTTTCCTCACATTTCGGTGACAGAAAGTTCTGGAATGTGAGAGGAGCCACAAATTTCCTTCCACCCAGCGTTCCCCCAAGTCTCCCAATAAAAATTATACCTCACTTGTGTGTGGGTAGCCCTAGAGGCCGCAACAGGAGGCGCCCCAAAATACAACGTGGACACATCCCATTTTTTGAAAGAAAACAGAGCTGTTTTTTGCAAAGTGCCTACCTGTAGATTTTGGCCTCTAGCTCAGCCGGCACCTAGGGAAACCTACCAAATCTGTGCATTTTTGAAAACTAGAGACCTAGGGGAATCCAAGATGGAGTGACTTGTCGGGCTCTGACCTTGTTCTGTTTCCCAGAATCCTTTGCAAACCTCAAAATTTGGCTAAAAAAACATATTTTCCTCACATTTCGGTCACAGAAAGTTCTGGAATCTGAGAGGAGACACAAATTTCCTTCCACCCAGCGTTCCCCCAAGTCTCCCGATAGAAATGGTACCTCACTTGTGTGGGTAGGCCTAGCGGCCGCAACAGGGGGCACCCCAAAATACCACGTGGACACATCCAATATTTTGAAAGAAAACAGAGCTGTTTTTTGCAAAGTGCCTACCTGTAGATTTTGGCCTCTAGCTCAGCCGGCACCTAGGGAAACCTACCAAACCTGTGCATTTTTGAAAACTAGAGACCTAGGGGAATCCAAGATGGGGTGACTTGTCGGGCTCTGACCTTGTTCTGTTTCCCAGAATCCTTTGCAAACCTCAAAATTTGGCTAAAAAAACATATTTTCCTCACATTTCGGTTACAGAAAGTTCTGGAATCTGAGAGGAGACACAAATTTCTTTCCACCCAGCGTTCCCCCAAGTCTCCCAATAAAAATTATACCTCACTTGTGTGGGTAGTCCTAGAGGCCGCAACAGGAGGCGCCCCAAAATCCAACGTGGACTCATCCCATTTTTTGAAAGAAAACAGAGCTGTGTTTTGCAAAGTGCCTACCTGTATATTTTGGTCTCTAGCTCAGCCGGCACCTAGGGAAACCTACCAAACCTGTGCATTTTTTAAAACTAGAGACCTAGGGGAATCCAAGATTGGGTGACTTGTCGGGCTCTGACCTTGTTCTGTTACCCAGAATCCTTTGCAAACCTCAAAATTTGGCTAAAAAAACATATTTTCCTCACATTTCAGTTACAGAAAGTTCTGGAATCTGAGAGGAGACACAAATTTCCTTCCACCCAGCGTTCCCCCAAGTCTCCCGATAAAAATGATACCTCACTTGTGTGGGTAGGCCTAGCGGCCGCGACAGGATTTGCCCCAAAACACAACGTGGACACATCCCATTTTTTGAAAGAAAACAGAGCTGTTTTTTGCAAAGTGCCTACCTGTAGATTTTGGCCTCTAGCTCAGCCGGCACCTAGGGAAACCTACCAAACCTGTGCATTTTTGAAAACTAGAGACCTAGGGGAATCCAAATGGGGTGACTTGTCGGGCTCTGACCTTGTTCTGTTTCCCAGAATCCTTTGCAAACCTCAAAATTTGGCTAAAAAAACATATTTTCCTCACATTTCGGTTACAGAAAGTTCTGGAATCTGAGAGGAGACACAAATTTCCTTCCACCTAGCGTTCCCCCAAGTCTCCCGATAAAAATGATACCTCACTTGTGTGGGTAGGCCTAGAGGCCGCAACAGGAGGCGCCCCAAAATACAACGTGGACACATCCCATTTTTTGAAAGAAAACAGAGCTGTTTTTTGCAAAGTGCCTACCTGTAGATTTTGGCCTCTAGCTCAGCCGACACCTAGGGAAACCTACCAAACCTGTGCATTTTTGAAAACTAGAGACCTAGGGGAATCCAAGATGGGGTGACTTGTCGGGCTCTGACCTTGTTCTGTTACCCAGAATCCTTTGCAAACCTCAAGATTTGGCTAAAAAAACATATTTTCCTCACATTTCAGTTACAGAAAGTTCTGGAATGTGAGAGGAGACACAAATTTCCTTCCACCTAGCGTTCCCCCAAGTCTCCCGATAAAAATGATACCTCACTTGTGTGGGTAGGCCTAGCAGCCGCGACAGGAGGTGCCCCAAAACACAACGTGGACACATCCCATTTTTTTAAAGAAAACAGAGCTGTTTTTTGCAAAGTGCCTACCTGTAGATTTTGGCCTCTAGCTCAGCCGGCATCTAGGGAAACCTACCAAACCTGTGCATTTTTGAAAACTAGAGACCAAGGGGAATCCAAGATGGGGTGACTTGGGGGGCTCTGACCAGGTTCTGTTACCCAGAATCCTTTGCAAACCTCAAAATTTGGCTAAAAAAACATATTTTACTCACATTTCGGTGACAGAAAGTTCTGGAATGTGAGAGGAGACACAAATTTCCTTCCACCCAGCGTTCCCCCAAGTCTCCCAATAAAAATTATACCTCACTTGTGTGGGTAGGCCTAGCGGCCGCGACAGAATATGCCCCAAAACACAACGTGGACACATCCCATTTTTTGAAAGAAAACAGAGCTGTTTTTTGCAAAGTGCCTACCTGTAGATTTTGGCCTCTAGCTCAGCCGGCACCTAGGGAAACCTACCAAACCTGTGCATTTTTGAAAACTAGAGACCTAGGGGAATCTAAGATGGGGTGACTTGTCGGGCTCTGACCTTGTTCTGTTTCCCAGAATCCTTTACAAACCTCAAAATTTGGCTAAAAAAACATATTTTCCTCACATTTCGGTTACAGAAAGTTCTGGAATCTGAGAGGAGACACAAATTTCCTTCCACCTAGCGTTCCCCCAAGTCTCCCGATAAAAATGATACCTCACTTGTGTGGGTAGGCCTAGCACCCGCGACATGAAATGGCCCAAAACACAACGTGGACACATCACATTTTTTCATAGAAAACAGTGGCTACCTGTGGATTTTGGCCTCTAGCTCAGCCGGCACCGGGGGAAACCTAGCAAACCTGTGCATTTTTGAAAACTAGAGACCTAGGGGAATCCAAGATGGGGTGACTTGTGGGGCTCTGACCAGTTTCTGTTACCCAGAATCCTTTGCAAACCTCAAAATTGGTCTAAAAAAAATATTTTCCTCACATTTCGGTGACAGAAAGTTCTGGAATCTGAGAGGAGACACAAATTTCCTTCCACCCAGCGTTCCCCCAAGTCTCCCGATGAAAATGATACCTCACTTGTGTGGGTGGGCCTAGCGGCCGCGACAGGAGCTGCCCCAAAACACAACGTGGACACATCCCATTTTTTGAAAGAAAACAGAGCTGTTTTTTGCAAAGTGCCTACCTGTAGATTTTGGCCTCTAGCTCAGCCGGCACCTAGGGAAACCTACCAAACCTGTGCATTTTTGAAAACTAGAGACCTAGGGGAATGAAAGATGGGGTGACTTGTGGGGCTCTGACCAGGTTCTGTTACCCAGAATCCTTTGCAAACCTCAAAATTTGGCTACAAAAACATATTTTCCTCACATTTCGGTGACAGAAAGTTCTGGAATGTGAGAGGAGCCACAAATTTCCTTCCACCCAGCGTTCCCCCAAGTCTCCCAATAAAAATTATACCTCACTTGTGTGTGGGTAGCCCTAGAGGCCGCAACAGGAGGCGCCCCAAAATACAACGTGGACACATCCCATTTTTTGAAAGAAAACAGAGCTGTTTTTTGCAAAGTGCCTACCTGTAGATTTTGGCCTCTAGCTCAGCCTGCACCTAGGGAAACCTACCAAACCTGTGCATTTTTTAAAACTAGAGACCTAGGGGAATCCAAGATGGGGTGACTTGTCGATCTCTGACCTTGTTCTGTTACCCAGAATCCTTTGCAAACCTCAAAATTTGGCTAAAAAAACATATTTTCCTCACATTTCGGTTACAGAAAGTTCTGGAATCTGAGAGGAGACACAAATTTCCTTCCATCCAGCGTTCCCCCAAGTCTCCCGGTAAAAATGATACCTCACTTGTGTGGGTAGGCCTAGCAGCCGCGACAGGATATGCCCCAGAACACAACGTGGACACATCCCATTTTTTTAAAGAAAACAGAGCTGTTTTTTGCAAAGTGCCTACCTGTAGATTTTGGCCTCTAGCTCAGCCGGCACCTAGGGAAACCTACCAAACCTGTGCATTTTTGAAAACTAGAGACCAAGGGGAATCCAAGATGGGGTGACTTGTGGGGCTCTGACCAGGTTCTGTTACCCAGAATCCTTTGCAAACCTCAAAATTTGGCTAAAAAAACATATTTTCCTCACATTTCGGTGACAGAAAGTTCTGGAATGTGAGAGGAGACACACATTTCCTTCCACCCAGCGTTCCCCCAAGTCTCCCAATAAAAATTATACCTCACTTGTGTGGGTAGGCCTAGCGGCCGCGACAGGATTTGCCCCAAAACACAACGTGGACACATCCCATTTTTTGAAAGAAAACAGAGCTGTTTTTTGCAAAGTGCCTACCTGTAGATTTTGGCCTCTAGCTCAGCCGGCACCTAGGGAAACCTACCAAACCTGTGCATTTTTGAAAACTAGAGACCTAGGGGAATCCAAATGGGGTGACTTGTCGGGCTCTGACCTTGTTCTGTTTCCCAGAATCCTTTGCAAACCTCAAAATTTGGCTAAAAAAACATATTTTCCTCACATTTCGGTTACAGAAAGTTCTGGAATCTGAGAGGAGACACAAATTTCCTTCCACCTAGCGTTCCCCCAAGTCTCCCGATAAAAATGATACCTCACTTGTGTGGGTAGGCCTAGAGGCCGCAACAGGAGGCGCCCCAAAATACAACGTGGACACATCCCATTTTTTGAAAGAAAACAGAGCTGTTTTTTGCAAAGTGCCTACCTGTAGATTTTGGCCTCTAGCTCAGCCGACACCTAGGGAAACCTACCAAACCTGTGCATTTTTGAAAACTAGAGACCTAGGGGAATCCAAGATGGGGTGACTTGTCGGGCTCTGACCTTGTTCTGTTACCCAGAATCCTTTGCAAACCTCAAGATTTGGCTAAAAAAACATATTTTCCTCACATTTCAGTTACAGAAAGTTCTGGAATGTGAGAGGAGACACAAATTTCCTTCCACCTAGCGTTCCCCCAAGTCTCCCGATAAAAATGATACCTCACTTGTGTGGGTAGGCCTAGCAGCCGCGACAGGAGGTGCCCCAAAACACAACGTGGACACATCCCATTTTTTTAAAGAAAACAGAGCTGTTTTTTGCAAAGTGCCTACCTGTAGATTTTGGCCTCTAGCTCAGCCGGCATCTAGGGAAACCTACCAAACCTGTGCATTTTTGAAAACTAGAGACCAAGGGGAATCCAAGATGGGGTGACTTGGGGGGCTCTGACCAGGTTCTGTTACCCAGAATCCTTTGCAAACCTCAAAATTTGGCTAAAAAAACATATTTTCCTCACATTTCAGTTACAGAAAGTTCTGGAATCTGAGAGGAGACACAAATTTCCTTCCACCCAGCGTTCCCCCAAATCTCCCGATAAAAATGATACCTCACTTGTGTGGGTAGGCCTAGCAGCCGCGACAGGATATGCCCCAGAACACAACGTGGACACATCCCATTTTTTTAAAGAAAACAGAGCTGTTTTTTGCAAAGTGCCTACCTGTAGATTTTGGCCTCTAGCTCAGCCGGCACCTAGGGAAACCTACCAAACCTGTGCATTTTTGAAAACTAGAGACCAAGGGGAATCCAAGATGGGGTGACTTGTGGGGCTCTGACCAGGTTCTGATACCCAGAATCCTTTGCAAACCTTAAAATTTGGCTAAAAAAACATATTTTCCTCACATTTCGGTGACAGAAAGTTCTGGAATGTGAGAGGAGACACAAATTTCCTTCCACCCAGCGTTCCCCCAAGTCTCCCAATAAAAATTATACCTCACTTGTGTGGGTAGGCCTAGAGGCCGCAACAGGAGGCGCCCCAAAATACAACGTGGACACATCCCATTTTTTGAAAGAAAACAGAGCTGTTTTTTGCAAAGTGCCTACCTGTAGATTTTGGCCTCTAGCTCAGCCGGCACCTAGGGAAACCTACCAAACCTGTGCATTTTTGAAAACTAGAGACCTAGGGGAATCCAAGATGGGGTGACTTGTCGGGCTCTGACCTTGTTCTGTTACCCAGAATCCTTTGCAAACCTCAAAATTTGGCTAAAAAAACATATTTTCCTCACATTTCAGTTACAGAAAGTTCTGGAATCTGAGAGGAGACACAAATTTCCTTCCACCCAGCGTTCCCCCAAGTCTCCCGATAAAAATGATACCTCACTTGTGTGGGTAGGCCTAGCGGCCGCGACAGGATATGCCCCAGAACACAACGTGGACACATCCCATTTTTTTAAAGAAAACAGAGCTGTTTTTTGCAAAGTGCCTACCTGTAGATTTTGGCCTCTAGCTCAGCCGGCACCTAGGGAAACCTACCAAACCTGTGCATTTTTGAAAACTAGAGACCAAGGGGAATCCAAGATGGGGTGACTTGTGGGGCTCTGACCAGGTTCTGTTACCCAGAATCCTTTGCAAACCTCAAAATTTGGCTAAAAAAACATATTTTCCTCACATTTCGGTGACAGAAAGTTCTGGAATGTGAGAGGAGACACACATTTCCTTCCACCCAGCGTTCCCCCAAGTCTCCCAATAAAAATTATACCTCACTTGTGTGGGTAGGCCTAGAGGCCGCAACAGGAGGCGCCCCAAAATACAACGTGGACACATCCCATTTTTTGAAAGAAAACAGAGCTGTTTTTTGCAAAGTGCCTACCTGTAGATTTTGGCCTCTAGCTCAGCCGGCACCTAGGGAAACCTACCAAACCTGTGCATTTTTGAAAACTAGAGACCTAGGGGAATCCAAGATGTGGTGACTTGTCGGGCTCTGACCTTGTTCTGTTACCCAGAATCCTTTGCAAACCTCAAAATTTGGCTAAAAAAACGTATTTTCCTCACATTTCAGTTACAGAAAGTTCTGGAATCTGAGAGGAGACACAAATTTCCTTCCACCCAGCGTTCCCCCAAGTCTCCCGATAAAAATGATACCTCACTTGTGTGGGTAGGCCTAGCGGCCGCGACACAAGATACCCCAAAACACAACGTGGACACATCCCATTTTTTGAAAGAAAACAGAGCTGTTTTTTGCAAAGTGCCTACCTGTAGATTTTGGCCTCTAGCTCAGCCGGCACCTAGGGAAACCTACCAAACCTGTGCATTTTTGAAAACTAGAGACCTAGGGGAATCCAAGATGGGGTGACTTGTCAGGCTCTGACCTTGTTCTGTTTCCCAGAATCCTTTGCAAACCTCAAAATTTGGCTAAAAAAACATATTTTCCTCACATTTCGGTTACAGAAAGTTCTGGAATCTGAGAGGAGACACAAATTTCCTTCCACCTAGCGTTCCCCCAAGTGTCCCGATAAAAATGATACCTCACTTGTGTGGGTAGGCCTAGCGCCCGCGACAGGAAATGGCCCAAAACACAACGTGGACACATCAAATTTTTTCATAGAAAACAGTGGCTACCTGTGGATTTTGGCCTCTAGCTCAGCCACCACCGGGGGAAACCTAGCAAACCTGTGCATTTTTTAAAACTAGAGACCTAGGGGAATCCAAGATGGGGGGACTTGTGGGGCTCTCACCAGTTTCTGTTACCCAGAATCCTTTGCAAACCTCAAAAGTTGGCTAAAAAAAATATTTTCCTCACATTTCGGTGACAGAAAGTTCTGGAATCTGAGAGGAGACACAAATTTCCTTCCACCCAGCGTTCCCCCAAGTCTCCCGATGAAAATGATACCTCACTTGTGTGGGTAGGCCTAGCGGCCGCGACAAAAGGTCCCCCAAAACACAACGTGGACACATCCCATTTTTTTAAAGAAAACAGAGCTGTTTTTTGCAAAGTGCCTACCTGTAGATTTTGGCCTCTAGCTCAGCCGGCACCTAGGGAAACATACCATAACCTGTGCATTTTTGAAAACTAGAGACCTAGGGGAATCCAAGATGGGGTGACTTGTGGGGCTCTGACCAGGTTCTGTTACCCAGAATCCTTTGCAAACCTCAAAAGTTGGCTACAAAAACATATTTTCCTCACATTTCGGTGACAGAAAGTTCTGGAATGTGAGAGGAGCCACAAATTTCCTTCCACCCAGCGTTCCCCCAAGTCTCCCAATAAAAATTATACCTCACTTGTGTGTGGGTAGGCCTAGAGGCCGCAGCAGGAGGCGCCCCAAAATACAACGTGGACACATCCCATTTTTTGAAAGAAAACAGAGCTGTTTTTTGCAAAGTGCCTACCTGTAGATTTTGGCCTCTAGCTCAGCCTGCACCTAGGGAAACCTACCAAACCTGTGCATTTTTGAAAACTAGAGACCTAGGGGAATCCAAGATGGGGTGACTTGTCGGGCTCTGACCTTGTTCTGTTACCCAGAATCCTTTGCAAACCTCAAAATTTGGCTAAAAAAACATATTTTCCTCACATTTCGGTTACAGAAAGTTCTGGAATCTGAGAGGAGACACAAATTTCCTTCCACCCAGCGTTCCCCCAAGTCTCCAGATAAAAATGATACCTCACTTGTGTGGGTAGGCCTAGCAGCCGCGACAGGAGGTGCCCCAAAACTCAACGTGGACACATCCCATTTTTTTAAAGAAAACAGAGCTGTTTCTTGCAAAGTGCCTACCTGTAGATTTTGGCCTCTAGCTCAGCCGGCACCTAGGGAAACCTACCAAACCTGTGCATTTTTGAAAACTAGAGACCAAGGGGAATCCGAGATGGGGTGACTTGTGAGGCTCTGACCAGGTTCTGTTACCCAGAATCCTTTGCAAACCTCAAAATTTGGCTAAAAAAACGAATTTTCCTCACATTTCGGTGACAGAAAGTTCTGGAATGTGAGAGGAGACACAAATTTCCTTCCACCCAGCGTTCCCCCAAGTCTCCCAATAAAAATTATACCTCACTTGTGTGGGTAGGCCTAGAGGCCGCAACAGGAGGCACCCCAAAATACAACGTGGACACATCCCATATTTTGAAAGAAAACAGAGCTGTTTTTTGCAAAGTGCCTACCTGTAGATTTTGGCCTCTAGCTCAGCCAGCACCTAGGGAAACCTACCAAACCTGTGCATTTTTGAAAACTAGAGACCTAGGGGAATCCAAGATGGGGTGACTTGTCGGGCTCTGACCTTGTTCTGTTTCCCAGAATCCTTTGCAAACCTCAAAATTTGGCTAAAAAAACATATTTTCCTCACATTTCAGTTACAGAAAGTTCTGGAATCTGAGAGGAGACACAAACTTCCTTCCACCCAGCGTTCCCCCAAGTCTCCCGATAAAAATGATACCTCACTTGTGTGGGTAGGCCTAGCGGCCGCGACAGGATATGCCCCAAAACACAACGTGGACACATCCCATTTTTTTAAAGAAAACAGAGCTGTTTTTTGCAAAGTGCCTACCTGTAGATTTTGGCCTCTAGCTCAGCCGGCACCTAGGGAAACCTACCAAACCTGTGCATTTTTGAAAACTAGAGACCTAGGGGAATCCAAGATGGGGTGACTTGTCGGGCTCTGACCTTGTTCTGTTTCCCAGAATCCTTTGCAAACCTCAAAATTTGGCTAAAAAAACATATTTTCCTCACATTTCGGTTACAGAAAGTTCTGGAATCTGAGAGGAGACACAAATTTCCTTCCACCTAGCGTTCCCCCAAGTCTCCTGATAAAAATGATACCTCACTTGTGTGGGTAGGCCTAGAGGCCGCAACAGGAGGCGCCCCAAAATACAACGTGGACACATCCCATTTTTTGAAAGAAAACAGAGCTGTTTTTTGCAAAGTGCCTACCTGTAGATTTTGGCCTCTAGCTTAGCCGGCACCTAGGGAAACCTACCAAACCTGTGCATTTTTGAAAACTAGAGACCTAGGGGAATCCAAGATGGGGTGACTTGTCGGGCTCTGACCTTGTTCTGTTACCCAGAATCCTTTGCAAACCTCAAGATTTGGATAAAAAAACATATTTTCCTCACATTTCAGTTACAGAAAGTTCTGGAATGTGAGAGGAGACACAAATTTCCTTCCAACTAGCGTTCCCCCAAGTCTCCCGATAAAAATGATACCTCACTTGTGTGGGTAGGCCTAGCAGCCGCGACAGGAGGTGCCCCAAAACACAACGTGGACACATCCCATTTTTTTAAAGAAAACAGAGCTGTTTTTTGCAAAGTGCCTACCTGTAGATTTTGGCCTCTAGCTCAGCCGGCACCTAGGGAAACCTACCAAACCTGTGCATTTTTGAAAACTAGAGACCAAGGGGAATCCAAGATGGGGTGACTTGTGGGGCTCTGACCAGGTTCTGTTACCCAGAATTCTTTGCAAACCTCAAAATTTGGCTAAAAAAACATATTTTCCTCACATTTCGGTGACAGAAAGTTCTGGAATGTGAGAGGAGACACAAATTTCCTTCCACCCAGCGTTCCCCCAAGTCTCCCAATAAAAATTATACTTCACTTGTGTGGGTAGGCCTAGAGGCCGCAACAGGAGGCACCCCAAAATACAACGTGGACACATCCCATTTTTTGAAAGAAAACAGAGCTGTTTTTTGCAAAGTGCCTACCTGTAGATTTTGGCCTCTAGCTCAGCCGGCACCTAGGGAAACCTACCAAACCTGTGCATTTTTGAAAACTAGAGACCTAGGGGAATCCAAGATGGGGTGACTTGTCGGGCTCTGACCTTGTTCTGTTACCCAGAATCCTTTGCAAACCTCAAAATTTGGCTAAAAAAACATATTTTCCTCACATTTCAGTTACAGAAGTTCTGGAATCTGAGAGGAGACACAAATTTCCTTCCACCCAGCGTTCCCCCAAGTCTCCCGATAAAAATGATACCTCACTTGTGTGGGTGGGCCTAGCGGCCGCGACAGGATATGCCCCAAAACACAACGTGGACACATCCCATTTTTTGAAAGAAAACAGAGCTGTTTTTTGCAAAGTGCCTACCTGTAGATTTTGGCCTCTAGCTCAGCCGGCATCTAGGGAAACCTACCAAACCTGTGCATTTTTGAAAACTAGAGACCTAGGGTAATCCAAGATGGGGTGACTTGTCGGGCTCTGACCTTGTTCTGTTTCCCAGAATCCTTTGCAAACCTCAAAATTTGGCTAAAAAAACATATTTTCCACACATTTCGGTTACAGAAAGTTCTGGAATCTGAGAGGAGACACAAATTTCCTTCCACCTAGCGTTCCCCCAAGTCTCCCGATCAAAATGATACCTCACTTGTGTGGGTAGGCCTAGAGGCCGCAACAGGAGGCGCCCCAAAATACAACGTGGACACATCCCATTTTTTGAAAGAAAACAGAGCTGTTTTTTGCAAAGTGCCTACCTGTAGATTTTGGCCTCTAGCTCAGCCGGCACCTAGGGAAACCTACCAAACCTGTGCATTTTTGAAAACTAGAGACCTAGGGGAATCCAAGATGGGGTGACTTGTCGGGCTCTGACCTTGTTCTGTTACCCAGAATCCTTTGCAAACCTCAAAATTTGGCTAAAAAAACATATTTTCCTCACATTTCAGTTACAGAAAGTTCTGGAATGTGAGAGGAGACACAAATTTCCTTCCACCTAGCGTTCCCCCAAGTCTCCCGATAAAAATGATACCTCACTTGTGTGGGTAGGCCTAGCAGCCGCGACAGGATATGCCCCAAAACACAACGTGGACACATCCCATATTTTGAAAGAAAACAGAGCTGTTTTTTGCAAAGTGCCTACCTGTAGATTTTGGCCTCTAGCTCAGCCGCCACCTAGGGAAACCTACCAAACCTGTGCATTTTTTAAAACTAGAGACCTAGGGGAATCCAAGATGGGGTGACTTGTCGGGCTCTGACCTTGTTCTGTTTCCCAGAATCCTTTGCAAACCTCAAAATTTGGCTAAAAAAACATATTTTCCTCACATTTCGGTTACAGAAAGTTCTGGAATCTGAAAGGAGACACAAATTTCCTTCCACCTAGCGTTTCCCCAAGTCTCCCGATAAAAATGATACCTCACTTGTGTGGGTAGGCCTAGAGGCCGCAACAGGAGGCGCCCCAAAATACAACGTGGACACATCCCATTTTTTGAAAGAAAACAGAGCTGTTTTTTGCAAAGTGCCTACCTGTAGATTTTGGCCTCTAGCTCAGCCGGCACCTAGGGAAACCTACCAAACCTGTGCATTTTTGAAAACTAGAGACCTAGTGGAATCCAAGATGGGGTGACTTGTCGGGCTCTGACCTTGTTCTGTAACCCAGAATCCTTTGCAAACCTCAAGATTTGGCTAAAAAAACATATTTTCCTCACATTTCAGTTACAGAAAGTTCTGGAATGTGAGAGGAGACACAAATTTCCTTCCACCTAGCGTTCCCCCAAGTCTCCCGATAAAAATGATACCTCACTTGTGTGGGTAGGCCTAGCAGCCGCGACAGGAGGTGCCCCAAAACACAACGTGGACACATCCCATTTTTTTAAAGAAAACAGAGCTGTTTTTTGCAAAGGCCCTACCTGTAGATTTTGGCCTCTAGCTCAGCCGGCATCTAGGGAAACCTACCTAACCTGTGCATTTTTGAAAAATAGAGACCAAGGGGAATCCAAGATGGGGTGACTTGGGGGGCTCTGACCAGGTTCTGTTACCCAGAATCCTTTGCAAACCTCAAAATTTGGCTAAAAAAACATATTTTCCTCACATTTCGGTGACAGAAAGTTCTGGAATGTGAGAGGAGACACAAATTTCCTTCCACCCAGCGTTCCCCCAAGTCTCCCAATAAAAATTATACCTCACTTGTGTGGGTAGGCCTAGCGGCCGCGACAGGATATGCCCCAAAACACAACGTGGACACATCCCATTTTTTGAAAGAAAACAGAGCTGTTTTTTGCAAAGTGCCTACCTGTAGATTTTGGCCTCTAGCTCAGCCGGCACCTAGGGAAACCTACCAAATCTGTGCATTTTTGAAAACTAGAGACCTAGGGGAATCCAAGATGGGGTGACTTGTCGGGCTCTGACCTTGTTCTGTTTCCCAGAATCCTTTGCAAACCTCAAAATTTGGCTAAAAAAACATATTTTCCTCACATTTCGGTCACAGAAAGTTCTGGAATCTGAGAGGAGACACAAATTTCCTTCCACCCAGCGTTCCCCCAAGTCTCCCGATAGAAATGGTACCTCACTTGTGTGGGTAGGCCTAGCGGCCGCAACAGGGGGCACCCCAAAATACCACGTGGACACATCCAATATTTTGAAAGAAAACAGAGCTGTTTTTTGCAAAGTGCCTACCTGTAGATTTTGGCCTCTAGCTCAGCCGGCACCTAGGGAAACCTACCAAACCTGTGCATTTTTGAAAACTAGAGACCTAGGGGAATCCAAGATGGGGTGACTTGTCGGGCTCTGACCTTGTTCTGTTTCCCAGAATCCTTTGCAAACCTCAAAATTTGGCTAAAAAAACATATTTTCCTCACATTTCGGTTACAGAAAGTTCTGGAATCTGAGAGGAGACACAAATTTCTTTCCACCCAGCGTTCCCCCAAGTCTCCCAATAAAAATTATACCTCACTTGTGTGGGTAGTCCTAGAGGCCGCAACAGGAGGCGCCCCAAAATCCAACGTGGACACATCCCATTTTTTGAAAGAAAACAGAGCTGTGTTTTGCAAAGTGCCTACCTGTATATTTTGGTCTCTAGCTCAGCCGGCACCTAGGGAAACCTACCAAACCTGTGCATTTTTGAAAACTAGAGACCTAGGGGAATCCAAGATTGGGTGACTTGTCGGGCTCTGACCTTGTTCTGTTACCCAGAATCCTTTGCAAACCTCAAAATTTGGCTAATAAAACATATTTTCCTCACATTTCAGTTACAGAAAGTTCTGGAATCTGAGAGGAGACACAAATTTCCTTCCACCCAGCGTTCCCCCAAATCTCCCGATAAAAATGATACCTCACTTGTGTGGGTAGGCCTAGCGGCCGCGACAGAATATGCCCCAAAACACAACGTGGACACATCCCATTTTTTGAAAGAAAACAGAGCTGTTTTTTGCAAAGTGCCTACCTGTAGATTTTGGCCTCTAGCTCAGCCGGCACCTAGGGAAACCTACCAAACCTGTGCATTTTTGAAAACTAGAGACCTAGGGGAATCCAAGATGGGATGACTTGTCGGGCTCTGACCTTGTTCTGTTTCCCAGAATCCTTTGCAAACCTCAAAATTTGGCTAAAAAAACATATTTTCCTCACATTTCGGTTACAGAAAGTTCTGGAATCTGAGAGGAGACACAAATTTCCTTCCACCTAGCGTTCCCCCAAGTCTCCCGATAAAAATGATACCTCACTTGTGTGGGTAGGCCTAGCGCCCGCGACATGAAATGGCCCAAAACACAACGTGGACACATCACATTTTTTCATAGAAAACAGTGGCTACCTGTGGATTTTGGCCTCTAGCTCAGCCGGCACCGGGGGAAACCTAGCAAACCTGTGCATTTTTGAAAACTAGAGACCTAGGGGAATCCAAGATGGGGTGACTTGTGGGGCTCTGACCAGTTTCTGTTACCCAGAATCCTTTGCAAACCTCAAAATTTGGCTAAAAAAAATATTTTCCTCACATTTCAGTGACAGAAAGTTCTGGAATCTAAGAGGAGACACAAATTTCCTTCCACCCAGCGTTCCCCCAAGTCTCCCGATGAAAATGATACCTCACTTGTGTGGGTGGGCCTAGCGGCCGCGACAGGAGCTGCCCCAAAACACAACGTGGACACATCCCATTTTTTGAAAGAAAACAGAGCTGTTTTTTGCAAAGTGCCTACCTGTAGATTTTGGCCTCTAGCTCAGCCGGCACCTAGGGAAACCTACCAAACCTGTGCATTTTTGAAAACTAGAGACCTAGGGGAATCAAAGATGGGGTGACTTGTGGGGCTCTGACCAGGTTCTGTTACCCAGAATCCTTTGCAAACCTCAAAATTTGGCTACAAAAACATATTTTCCTCACATTTCGGTGACAGAAAGTTCTGGAATGTGAGAGGAGCCACAAATTTCCTTCCACCCAGCGTTCCCCCAAGTCTCCCAATAAAAATTATACCTCACTTGTGTGTGGGTAGCCCTAGAGTCCGCAACAGGAGGCGCCCCAAAATACAACGTGGACACATCCCATTTTTTGAAAGAAAACAGAGCTGTTTTTTGCAAAGTGCCTACCTGTAGATTTTGGCCTCTAGCTCAGCCTGCACCTAGGGAAACCTACCAAACCTGTGCATTTTTTAAAACTAGAGACCTAGGGGAATCCAAGATGGGGTGACTTGTCGATCTCTGACCTTGTTCTGTTACCCAGAATCCTTTGCAAACCTCAAAATTTGGCTAAAAAAACATATTTTCCTCACATTTCGGTTACAGAAAGTTCTGGAATCTGAGAGGAGACACAAATTTCCTTCCATCCAGCGTTCCCCCAAGTCTCCCGGTAAAAATGATACCTCACTTGTGTGGGTAGGCCTAGCAGCCGCGACAGGAGGTGCCCCAAAACACAACGTGGACACATCCCATTTTTTTAAAGAAAACAGAGCTGTTTTTTGCAAAGTGCCTACCTGTAGATTTTGGCCTCTAGCTCAGCCGGCACCTAGGCAAACCTACCAAACCTGTGCATTTTTGAAAACTAGAGACCAAGGGGAATCCAAGATGGGGTGACTTGTGGGGCTCTGACCAGGTTCTGTTACCCAGAATCCTTTGCAAACCTCAAAATTTGGCTAAAAAAACATATTTTCCTCACATTTCGGTGACAGAAAGTTCTGGAATGTGAGAGGAGACACAAATTTCCTTCCACCCAGCGTTCCCCCAAGTCTCCCAATAAAAATTATACCTCACTTGTGTGGGTAGGCCTAGAGGCCGCAACAGGAGGCGCCCCAAAATACAACGTGGACACATCCCATTTTTTGAAAGAAAACAGAGCTGTTTTTTGCAAAGTGCCTACCTGTAGATTTTGGCCTCTAGCTCAGCCGGCACCTAGGGAAACCTACCAAACCTGTGCATTTTTGAAAACTAGAGACCTAGGGGAATCCAAGATGGGGTGACTTGTCGGGCTCTGACCTTGTTCTGTTACCCAGAATCCTTTGCAAACCTCAAAATTTGGCTAAAAAAACATATTTTCCTCACATTTCAGTTACAGAAAGTTCTGGAATCTGAGAGGAGACACAAATTTCCTTCCACCCAGCGTTCCCCCAAGTCTCCCGATAAAAATGATACCTCACTTGTGTGGGTAGGCCTAGCGGCCGCGACAGGATATGCCCCAAAACACAACGTAGACACATCCCATTTTTTTAAAGAAAACAGAGCTGTTTTTTGCAAAGTGCCTACCTGTAGATTTTGGCCTCTAGCTCAGCCGGCACCTAGGGAAACCTACCAAACATGTGCATTTTTGAAAACTAAAGACCTAGGGGAATCCAAGATGGGGTGACTTGTGGGGCTCTGACCAGGTTCTGTTATCCAGAATCCTTTGCAAACCTCAAAATTTGGCTAAAAAAACATATTTTCCTCACATTTCGGTGACAGAAAGTTCTGGAATGTGAGAGGAGCCACAAATTTCCTTCCACCCAGCGTTCCCCCAAGTCTCCCAATAAAAATTATACCTCACTTGTTTGGGTAGGCCTAGCGGTCGCAACAGGAAGCGCCTCAAAATACAACGTGGACACATCCCATTTTTTTAAAGAAAACAGAGCTGTTTTTTGCAAAGTGCCTACCTGTAGATTTTGGCCTCTAGCTCAGCCGGCACGTAGGGAAACCTACCAAACCTGTGCATTTTTGAAAACTAGAGACCTAGGGGAATCCAAGATGGGGTGACTTGTCGGGCTCTGACCTTGTTCTGTTTCCCAGAATCCTTTGCAAACCTAAAGATTTTGCTAAAAAAACATATTTTCCTCACATTTCGGTTACAGAAAGTTCTGGAATCTGAGAGGAGACACGAATTTCCTTCCACCTAGCGTTCCCCCAAGTCTCCCGATAAAAATGATACCTCACTTGTGTGGGGAGGCCTAGCGCCCGCGACAGGAAATGGCACAAAACACAACGTGGACACATCACATTTTTTCAAAGAAAACAGTGGCTACCTGTGGATTTTGGCCTCTAGCTCAGCCGGCACCGGGGGAAACCTACGAAACCTGTGCATTTTTGAAAACTAGAGACCTAGGGGAATCCAAGATGGGGTGACTTGTGGGGCTCTGACCAGTTTCTGTTACCCAGAATCCTTTGCAAACCTCAAAATGTGGCTAAAAAAAATATTTTCCTCACATTTCGGTGACAGAAAGTTCTGGAATCTGAGAGGAGACACAAATTTCCTTCCACCCAGCGTTCCCCCAAGTCTCCCAATGAAAATTATACCTCACTTGTGTGGGTAGGCCTAGCGGCCGCGACAGGAGTTCCCCAAAACACAACGTGGACACATCCCATTTTTTGAAAGAAAACAGAGCTGTTTTTTGCAAAGTGCCTACCTGTAGATTTTGGCCTCTAGCTCAGCTGGCACCTAGGGAAACCTACCAAACCTGTGCATTTTTGAAAACTAGAGACCTAGGGGAATCAAAGATGGGGTGACTTGTGGGGCTCTGACCAGGTTCTGTTACCCAGAATCCTTTGCAAACCTCAAAATTTGGCTACAAAAAACATATTTTCCTCACATTTCGGTGACAGAAAGTTCTGGAATGTGAGAGGAGCCACAAATTTCCTTCCACCCAGCGTTCCCCCAAGTCTCCCAATAAAAATTATACCTCACTTGTGGGTGGGTAGGCCTAGAGGCCGCAACAGGAGGTGCCCCAAAATACAACGTGGACACATCCCATTTTTTGAAAGAAAACAGAGCTGTTTTTTGCAAAGTGCCTACCTGTAGATTTTGGCCTCTAGCTCAGCCTGCACCTAGGGAAACCTACCAAACCTGTGCATTTTTGAAAACTAAAGACCTAGGGGAATCCAAGATGGGGTGACTTGTGGGGATCTGACCAGGTTCTGTTATCCAGAATCCTTTGCAAACCTCAAAATTTGGCTAAAAAAACATATTTTCCTCACATTTCGGTGACAGAAAGTTCTGGAATGTGAGAGGAGCCACAAATTTCCTTCCCCCTAGCGTTCCCCCAAGTCTCCCGATAAAATGATACCTCACTTGTGTGGGTAGGCCTAGCGCCCGCGACAGGAAATGGCCCAAAACACAACGTGGACACATCAACTTTTTTCATAGAAAACAGTGGCTACCTGTGGATTTTGGCCTCTAGCTCAGCCGGCACCGGGGGAAACCTAGCAAACCTGTGCATTTTTTACAACTAGAGACCTAGGGGAATCCAAGATGGGGTGACTTGTGGGGCTTTGACCAGGTTCTGTTACCCAGAATCCTTTGCAAGCCTAAAAATTTGGCTAAAAAAAAACATTTTCCTCACATTTCGGTGACAGAAAGTTCTGGAATGTGGGAGGAGTCACAAATTTCTTTCCACCCAGCGTTCCCCCAAGTCTGCCAATAAAAATTATACCTCACTTGTGTGGGTAGGCCTAGCAGCCACGACAGGACATGCCCCAAAACACAATGTGGACACATCCCATTTTTTGAAAGAAAACAGCTGTTTTTTGCAAAGTGCCTACCTGTAGATTTTTGCCTCTAGCTCAGCCGGCACCTAGGGAAACCTACCAAACCTGTGCATTTTTGAAAACTAGAGACCTAGGGGAATCCAAGATGGGGTGACTTGTGGGGCTTTGACCAGGTTCTGTTACCCAGAATCCTTTGCAAGCCTAAAAATTTGGCTAAAAAAAAACATTTTCCTCACATTTCGGTGACAGAAAGTTCTGGAATGTGAGAGGAGTCACAAATTTCTTTCCACCCAGCGTTCCCCCAAGTATGCCAATAAAAATTATACCTCACTTGTGTGGGTAGGCCTAGTAGCCACGACAGGACATGCCCCAAAACACAACGTGGACACATCCCATTTTTTGAAAGAAAACAGCTGTTTTTTGCAAAGTGCCTACCTGTAGATTTTGGCCTCTAGCTCAGCCGGCGCCTAGGGAAACCTACCAAACCTGTGCATTTTTGAAAACTAGAGACCTAGGGGAATCCAAGATGGGGTGACTTGTCGGGCTCTGACCTTGTTCTGTTACCCAGAATCCTTTACAAACCTCAAAATTTGGCTAAAAAAACATATTTTCCTCACATTTCGGTTACAGAAAGATCTGGAATCTGAGAGGAGACACAAATTTCCTTCCACGCAGCGTTCCCCCAAGTCTCCCGATAAAAATGATACCTCACTTGTGTGGGTAGGCCTAGCGGCCGCGACAGGATATGCCCCAAAACACAACGTGGACACATCCCATTTTTTGAAAGAAAACAGAGCTGTTTTTTGCAAAGAGCCTACCTGTAGATTTTGGCCTCTAGCTCAGCCAGCACCTAGGGAAACCTACCAAACCTGTGCATTTTTGAAAACTAGAGACTTAGGGGAATCCAAGATGGGGTGACTTGTGGGGCTCTGACCAGGTTCTGTTACCCAGAATCCTTTGCAAACCTCACATTTTGGCTAAAAAAACACATTTTCCTCACATTTCGGTGACAGAAAGTTCTGGAATCTGAGAGGAGCCACAAATTTCCTTCCCCCTAGCGTTCCCCCAAGTCTCCCGATAAAAATGATACCTCACTTGTGTCGGTAGGCCTAGCGCCCGCGACAGGAAATGGCCCAAAACACAACGTGGACACATCAACTTTTTTCATAGAAAACAATGGCTACCTGTGGATTTTGGCCTCTAGCTCAGCCGGCACCGGGGGAAACCTAGCAAACCTGTGCATTTTTTAAAACTAAAGACCTAGGGGAATCCAAGATGGGGTGACTTGTGGGGCTTTGACCAGGTTCTGTTACCCAGAATCCTTTGCAAACCTAAAAATTTGGCTAAAAAAAAACATTTTCCTCACATTTCGGTGACAGAAAGTTCTGGAATGTGAGAGGAGCCACAAATTTCCTTCCACCCAGCGTTCCCCCAAGTCTGCCAATAAAAATTATACCTCACTTGTGTGGTTAGGCCTAGCGGCCGCAACAGGGGGCACCCCAAAATACAACGTGGACACATCCCATATTTTGAAAGAAAACAGAGCTGTTTTTTGCAAAGTGCCTACCTGTAGATTTTGGCCTCTAGCTCAGCCAGCACCTAGGGAAACCTACCAAACCTGTGCCTTTTTGAAAACTAGAGACCTAGGGGAATCCAAGATGGGGTGACTTGTCGGGCTCTGACCTTGTTCTGTTACCCAGAATCCTTTGCAAACCTCAGAATTTGGCTAAAAAAACATATTTTCCTCACATTTCGGTTACAGAAAGTTCTGGAATCTGAGAGGAGAAACAAATTTCCTTCCACCCAGCGTTCCCCCATGTCTCCCGATAAAAATGATACCTCACTTGTGTGGGTAGGCCTAGCGGCCGCGACAGGATGTACCCCAAAGCACAACGTGGACACATCCCATTTTATGAAAGAAAACAGAGCTGTTTTTTGCAAAGTGCCTACCTGTAGATTTTGGCCTCTAGCTCAGCCAGCACCTCGGGAAACCTACCAAACCTGTGCATTTTTGAAAACTAGAGACCTAGGGGAATCCAAGATGGGGTGACTTGTGGGGCTCTGAACAGGTTCTGTTACCCAGAATCCTTTGCAAACCTTACATTTTGGCTAAAAAAACACATTTTCCTCACATTTCGGTGACAGACAGTTCTGGAATATGAGAGGAGCCACAAATTTCCTTCCCCCTAGCGTTCCCCCAAGTCTCCGGATAAAAATGATACCTCACTTGTGTGGGTAGGCCTAGCGCCCGTGACAGGAAATGGCCCAAAACACAACGTGGACACATCAACTTTTTTCATAGAAAACAGTGGCTACCTGTGGATTTTGGCCTCTAGCTCAGCCGCACCGTGGGAAACCTAGCAAACCTGTGCCTTTTTTAAAACTAGAGACCTAGGGGAATCCAAGATGGGGTGACTTGTGGGGCTTTGACCAGGTTCTGTTACCCAGAATCCTTTGCAAATCTAAAAATTTGGCTAAAAAAAAACATTTTCCTCACATTTCGGTGACAGAAAGTTCTGGAATGTGAGAGGAGACACACATTTCCTTCCACCCAGCGTTCCCCCATGTCTGCCAATAACAATTATACCTCACTTGTGTGGGTAGGCCTAGCGGCCGCGACAGGACATGCCCCAAAACACAACGTGGACACATCCCATTTTTTGAAAGAAAACAGCTGTTTTTTGCAAAGTGCCTACCTGTAGATTTTGGCCTCTAGCTCAGCCGGCACCTAGGGAAACCTACCAAACATGTGCATTTTTGAAAACTAGAGACCTAGGGGAATCCAAGATGGGGTGACTTGTCGGGCTCTGACCTTGTTCTGTTACCCAGAATCCTTTGCAAACCTCAAAATGTGGCTAAAAAAACATATTTTCCTCACATTTCGGTTACAGAAAGTTTTGGAATCTGAGAGGAGACACAAATTTCCTTCCACCCAGCTTTCCCTTAAGTCTCCCGATAAAAATGATACCTCACTTGTGTGGGTAGGCCTAGCGGCCGCGACAGGATTTACCCCAAAACACAACGTGGACACATCCCATTTTTTGAAAGAAAACAGAGCTGTTTTTTGCAAAGTGCCTACCTGTAGATTTTGGCCTCTAGCTCAGCCAGCACCTAGGGAAACCTACCAAACCTGTGCATTTTTGAAAACTAGAGACCTAGGGGAATCCAAGATGGGGTGACTTGTGGGGCTCTGACCAGTTTCTGTTACCCAGAATCCTTTGCAAACCTCAAAATGTGGCTAAAAAAAATATTTTCCTCACATTTCGGTGACAGAAAGTTCTGGAATCTGAGAGGAGACACAAATTTCCTTCCACCCAGCGTTCCCCCAAGTCTCCCAATGAAAATGATACCTCACTTGTGTGGGTAGGCCTAGCGGCCGCGACAGGAGTTCCCCCAAAACACAACGTGGACACATCCCATTTTTTGAAAGAAAACAGAGCTGTTTTTTGCAAAGTGCCTACCTGTAGATTTTGGCCTCTAGCTCAGCCGGCACCTAGGGAAACCTACCAAACCTGTGCATTTTTGAAAACTAGAGACCTAGGGGAATCCAAGATGGGGTGACTTGTGGGGCTCTGACCAGGTTCTGTTACCCAGAATCCTTTGCAAACCTCAAAATTTGGCTATAAAAAACATATTTTCCTCACATTTCGGTGACAGAAAGTTCTGGAATGTGAGAGGAGCCACAAATTTCCTTCCACCCAGCGTTCCCCCAAGTCTCCCAATAAAAATTATACCTCACTTGTGTGTGGGTAGGCCTAGAGGCCGCAACAGGAGGTGCCCCAAAATACAACGTGGACACATCCCATTTTTTGAAAGAAAACAGAGCTGTTTTTTGCAAAGTGCCTACCTGTAGATTTTGGACTCTAGCTCAGCCTGCACCTAGGGAAACCTACCAAACCTGTGTATTTTTGAAAACTAAAGACCTAGGGGAATCCAAGATGGGGTGACTTGTGGGGATCTGACCAGGTTCTGTTATCCAGAATCCTTTGCAAACCTCAAAATTTGGCTAAAAAAACATATTTTCCTCACATTTCGGTGACAGAAAGTTCTGAAATGTGAGAGGAGCCACAAATTTCCTTCCCCCTAGCGTTCCCCCAAGTCTCCCGATAAAATGATACCTCACTTGTGTGGGTAGGCCTAGCGCCCGCGACAGGAAATGGCCCAAAACACAACGTGGACACATCAACTTTTTTCATAGAAAACAGTGGCTACCTGTGGATTTTGGCCTCTAGCTCAGCCGGCACCGGGGGAAACCTAGCAAACCTGTGCATTTTTTACAACTAGAGACCTAGGGGAATCCAAGATGGGGTGACTTGTGGGGCTTTGACCAGGTTCTGTTACCCAGAATCCTTTGCAAGCCTAAAAATTTGGCTAAAAAAAAACATTTTCCTCACATTTCGGTGACAGAAAGTTCTGGAATGTGAGAGGAGTCACAAATTTCTTTCCACCCAGCGTTCCCCCAAGTCTGCCAATAAAAATTATACCTCACTTGTGTGGGTAGGCCTAGCAGCCACGACAGGACATGCCCCAAAACACAACGTGGACACATCCCATTTTTTGAAAGAAAACAGCTGTTTTTTGCAAAGTGCCTACCTGTAGATTTTTGCCTCTAGCTCAGCCGGCGCCTAGGGAAACCTACCAAACCTGGGCATTTTTGAAAACTAGAGACCTAGGGGAATCCAAGATGGGGTGACTTGTCGGGCTCTGACCTTGTTCTGTTACCCAGAATCCTTTACAAACCTCAAAATTTGGCTAAAAAAACATATTTTCCTCACATTTCGGTTACAGAAAGTTCTGGAATCTGAGAGGAGACACAAATTTCCTTACACCCAGCGTTCCCCCAAGTCTCCCGATAAAAATGATACCTCACTTGTGTGGGTAGGCCTAGCGGCCGCGACAGGATATGCCCCAAAACACAACGTGGACACATCCCATTTTTTGAAAGAAAACAGAGCTGTTTTTTGCAAAGAGCCTACCTGTAGATTTTGGCCTCTAGCTCAGCCAGCACCTAGGGAAACCTACCAAACCTGTGCATTTTTGAAAACTAGAGACCTAGGGGAATCCAAGATGGGGTGACTTGTGGGGCTCTGACCAGGTTCTGTTACCCAGAATCCTTTGCAAACCTCACATTTTGGCTAAAAAAACACATTTTCCTCAAATTTCGGTGACAGAAAGTTCTGGAATCTGAGAGGAGCCACAAATTTCCTTCCCCCTAGCGTTCCCCCAAGTCTCCCGATAAAAATGATACCTCACTTGTGTCGGTAGGCCTAGCGCCCGCGACAGGAAATGGCCCAAAACACAACGTGGACACATCAACTTTTTTCATAGAAAACAATGGCTACCTGTGGATTTTGGCCTCTAGCGCAGCCGGCACCGGGGGAAACCTAGCAAACCTGTGCATTTTTTAAAACTAAAGACCTAGGGGAATCCAAGATGGGGTGACTTGTGGGGCTTTGACCAGGTTCTGTTACCCAGAATCCTTTGCAAACCTAAAAATTTGGCTAAAAAAAAACATTTTCCTCACATTTCGGTGACAGAAAGTTCTGGAATGTGAGAGGAGCCACAAATTTCCTTCCACCCAGCGTTCCCCCAAGTCTGCCAATAAAAATTATACCTCACTTGTGTGGGTAGGCCTAGCGGCCGCAACAGGGGGCACCCCAAAATACAACGTGGACACATCCCATATTTTGAAAGAAAACAGAGCTGTTTTTTGCAAAGTGCCTACCTGTAGATTTTGGCCTCTAGCTCAGCCAGCACCTAGGGAAACCTACCAAACCTGTGCCTTTTTGAAAACTAGAGACCTAGGGGAATCCAAGATGGGGTGACTTGTCGGGCTCTGACCTTGTTCTGTTACCCAGAATCCTTTGCAAACCTCAGAATTTGGCTAAAAAAACATATTTTCCTCACATTTCGGTTACAGAAAGTTCTGGAATCTGAGAGGAGAAACAAATTTCCTTCCACCCAGCGTTCCCCCATGTCTCCCGATAAAAATGATACCTCACTTGTGTGGGTAGGCCTAGCGGCCGCGACAGGATGTACCCCAAAGCACAACGTGGACACATCCCATTTTATGAAAGAAAACAGAGCTGTTTTTTGCAAAGTGCCTACCTGTAGATTTTGGCCTCTAGCTCAGCCAGCACCTCGGGAAACCTACCAAACCTGTGCATTTTTGAAAACTAGAGACCTAGGGGAATCCAAGATGGGGTGACTTGTGGGGCTCTGAACAGGTTCTGTTACCCAGAATCCTTTGCAAACCTTACATTTTGGCTAAAAAAACACATTTTCCTCACATTTCGGTGACAGACAGTTCTGGAATATGAGAGGAGCCACAAATTTCCTTCCCCCTAGCGTTCCCCCAAGTCTCCGGATAAAAATGATACCTCACTTGTGTGGGTAGGCCTAGCGCCCGTGACAGGAAATGGCCCAAAACACAACGTGGACACATCAACTTTTTTCATAGAAAACAGTGGCCACCTGTGGATTTTGGCCTCTAGCTCAGCCGCACCGTGGGAAACCTAGCAAACCTGTGCCTTTTTTAAAACTAGAGACCTAGGGGAATCCAAGATGGGGTGACTTGTGGGGCTTTGACCAGGTTCTGTTACCCAGAATCCTTTGCAAATCTAAAAATTTGGCTAAAAAAAAACATTTTCCTCACATTTCGGTGACAGAAAGTTCTGGAATGTGAGAGGAGACACACATTTCCTTCCACCCAGCGTTCCCCCATGTCTGCCAATAAAAATTATACCTCACTTGTGTGGGTAGGCCTAGCGGGCGCGACAGGACATGCCCCAAAACACAACGTGGACACATCCCATTTTTTGAAAGAAAACAGCTGTTTTTTGCAAAGTGCCTACCTGTAGATTTTGGCCTCTAGCTCAGCCGGCACCTAGGGAAACCTACCAAACATGTGCATTTTTGAAAACTAGAGACCTAGGGGAATCCAAGATGGGGTGACTTGTCGGGCTCTGACCTTGTTCTGTTACCCAGAATCCTTTGCAAACCTCAAAATGTGGCTAAAAAAACATATTTTCCTCACATTTCGGTTACAGAAAGTTTTGGAATCTGAGAGGAGACACAAATTTCCTTCCACCCAGCTTTCCCCCAAGTCTCCCGATAAAAATGATACCTCACTTGTGTGGGTAGGCCTAGCGGCCGCGACAGGATTTACCCCAAAACACAACGTGGACACATCCCATTTTTTGAAAGAAAACAGAGCTGTTTTTTGCAAAGTGCCTACCTGTAGATTTTGGCCTCTAGCTCAGCCAGCACCTAGGGAAACCTACCAAACCTGTGCATTTTTGAAAACTAGAGACCTAGGGGAATCCAAGATGGGGTGACTTGTGGGGCTCTGACCAGTTTCTGTTACCCAGAATCCTTTGCAAACCTCAAAATGTGGCTAAAAAAAATATTTTCCTCACATTTCGGTGACAGAAAGTTCTGGAATCTGAGAGGAGACACAAATTTCCTTCCACCCAGCGTTCCCCCAAGTCTCCCAATGAAAATGATACCTCACTTGTGTGGGTAGGCCTAGCGGCCGCGACAGGAGTTCCCCCAAAACACAACGTGGACACATCCCATTTTTTGAAAGAAAACAGAGCTGTTTTTTGCAAAGTGCCTACCTGTAGATTTTGGCCTCTAGCTCAGCCGGCACCTAGGGAAACCTACCAAACCTGTGCATTTTTTAAAACTAGAGACCTAGGGGAATCCAAGATGGGGTGACTTGTGGGGCTCTGACCAGGTTCTGTTACCCAGAATCCTTTGCAAACCTCAAAATTTGGCTACAAAAAACATATTTTCCTCACATTTCGGTGACAGAAAGTTCTGGAATGTGAGAGGAGCCACAAATGTCCTTCCACTCAGCGTTCCCCCAAGTCTCCCAATAAAAATAATACCTCACTTGTGTGTGGGTAGGCCTAGAGGCCGCAACAGGAGGTGCCCCAAAATACAACGTGGACACATCCCATTTTTTGAAAGAAAACAGAGCTGTTTTTTGCAAAGTGCCTACCTGTAGATTTTGGCCTCTAGCTCAGCCTGCACCTAGGGAAACCTACCAAACCTGTGTATTTTTGAAAACTAAAGACCTAGGGGAATCCAAGATGGGGTGACTTGTGGGGATCTGACCAGGTTCTGTTATCCAGAATCCTTTGCAAACCTCAAAATTTGGCTAAAAAAACATATTTTCCTCACATTTCGGTGACAGAAAGTTCTGGAATGTGAGAGGAGCCACAAATTTCCTTCCCCCTAGCGTTCCCCCAAGTCTCCCGATAAAATGATACCTCACTTGTGTGGGTAGGCCTAGTGCCCGCGACAGGAAATGGCCCAAAACACAACGTGGACACATCAACTTTTTTCATAGAAAACAGTGGCTACCTGTGGATTTTGGCCTCTAGCTCAGCCGGCACCGGGGGAAACCTAGCAAACCTGTGCATTTTTTACAACTAGAGACCTAGGGGAATCCAAGATGGGGTGACTTGTGGGGCTTTGACCAGGTTCTGTTACCCAGAATCCTTTGCAAGCCTAAAAATTTGGCTAAAAAAAAACATTTTCCTCACATTTCGGTGACAGAAAGTTCTGGAATGTGAGAGGAGTCACAAATTTCTTTCCACCCAGCGTTCCCCCAAGTCTGCCAATAAAAATTATACCTCACTTGTGTGGGTAGGCCTAGCAGCCACGACAGGACATGCCCCAAAACACAACGTGGACACATCCCATTTTTTGAAAGAAAACAGCTGTTTTTTGCAAAGTGCCTACCTGTAGATTTTTGCCTCTAGCTCAGCCGGCACCTAGGGAAACCTACCAAACCTGTGAATTTTTGAAAACTAGAGACCTAGGGGAATCCAAGATGGGGTGACTTGTGGGGCTTTGACCAGGTTCTGTTACCCAGAATCCTTTGCAAGCCTAAAAATTTGGCTAAAAAAAAACATTTTCCTCACATTTCGGTGACAGAAAGTTCTGGAATGTGAGAGGAGTCACAAATTTCTTTCCACCCAGCGTTCCCCCAAGTCTGCCAATAAAAATTATACCTCACTTGTGTGGGTAGGCCTAGTAGCCACGACAGGACATGCCCCAAAACACAACGTGGACACATCCCATTTTTTTAAAGAAAACAGCTGTTTTTTGCAAAGTGCCTACCTGTAGATTTTGGCCTCTAGCTCAGCCGGCACCTAGGGAAACCTACCAAACCTGTGCATTTTTGAAAACTAGAGACCTAGGGGAATCCAAGATGGGGTGACTTGTCGGGCTCTGACCTTGTTCTGTTACCCAGAATCCTTTACAAACCTCAAAATTTGGCTAAAAAAACATATTTTCCTCACATTTCGGTTACAGAAAGTTCTGGAATCTGAGAGGAGACACAAATTTCCTTCCACCCAGCGTTCCCCCAAGTCTCCCGATAAAAATGATACCTCACTTGTGTGGGTAGGCCTAGCGGCCGCAACAGGATATGCCCCAAAACACAACGTGGACACATCCCATTTTTTGAAAGAAAACAGAGCTGTTTTTTGCAAAGAGCCTACCTGTAGATTTTGGCCTCTAGCTCAGCCAGCACCTAGGGAAACCTACCAAACCTGTGCATTTTTGAAAACTAGAGAACAAGGGGAATCCAAGATGGGGTGACTTGTCGGGCTCTGACCAGGTTCTGTTACCCAGAATCCTTTGCAAACCTCAAAATTTGGCTACAAAAAAAACATTTTCCTCACATTTCGGTGACAGAAAGTTCTGGAATGTGAGAGGAGTCACAAATTTCTTTCCACCCAGCGTTCCCCCAAGTCTGCCAATAAAAATTATACCTCACTTGTGTGGGTAGGCCTAGTAGCCACGACAGGACATGCCCCAAAACACAACGTGGACACATCCCATTTTTTTAAAGAAAACAGCTGTTTTTTGCAAAGTGCCTACCTGTAGATTTTGGCCTCTAGCTCAGCCGGCACCTAGGGAAACCTACCAAACCTGTGCATTTTTGAAAACTAGAGACCTAGGGGAATCCAAGATGGGGTGACTTGTCGGGCTCTGACCTTGTTCTGTTACCCAGAATCCTTTACAAACCTCAAAATTTGGCTAAAAAAACATATTTTCCTCACATTTCGGTTACAGAAAGTTCTGGAATCTGAGAGGAGACACAAATTTCCTTCCACCCAGCGTTCCCCCAAGTCTCCCGATAAAAATGATACCTCACTTGTGTGGGTAGGCCTAGCGGCCGCGACAGGATATGCCCCAAAACACAACGTGGACACATCCCATTTTTTGAAAGAAAACAGAGCTGTTTTTTGCAAAGAGCCTACCTGTAGATTTTGGCCTCTAGCTCAGCCAGCACCTAGGGAAACCTACCAAACCTGTGCATTTTTGAAAACTAGAGACCTAGGGGAATCCAAGATGGGGTGACTTGTGGGGCTCTGACCAGGTTCTGTTACCCAGAATCCTTTGCAAACCTCACATTTTGGCTAAAAAAACACATTTTCCTCACATTTCGGTGACAGAAAGTTCTGGAATCTGAGAGGAGCCACAAATTTCCTTCCCCCTAGCGTTCCCCCAAGTCTCCCGATAAAAATGATACCTCACTTGTGTCGGTAGGCCTAGCGCCCGCGACAGGAAATGGCCCAAAACACAACGTGGACACATCAACTTTTTTCATAGAAAACAATGGCTACCTGTGGATTTTGGCCTCTAGCTCAGCCGGCACCGGGGGAAACCTAGCAAACCTGTGCATTTTTTAAAACTAAAGACCTAGGGGAATCCAAGATGGGGTGACTTGTGGGGCTTTGACCAGGTTCTGTTACCCAGAATCCTTTGCAAACCTAAAAATTTGGCTAAAAAAAAACATTTTCCTCACATTTCGGTGACAGAAAGTTCTGGAATGTGAGAGGAGCCACAAATTTCCTTCCACCCAGCGTTCCCCCAAGTCTGCCAATAAAAATTATACCTCACTTGTGTGGGTAGGCCTAGCGGCCGCAACAGGGGGCACCCCAAAATACAACGTGGACACATCCCATATTTTGAAAGAAAACAGAGCTGTTTTTTGCAAAGTGCCTACCTGTAGATTTTGGCCTCTAGCTCAGCCAGCACCTAGGGAAACCTACCAAACCTGTGCCTTTTTGAAAACTAGAGACCTAGGGGAATCCAAGATGGGGTGACTTGTCGGGCTCTGACCTTGTTCTGTTACCCAGAATCCTTTGCAAACCTCAGAATTTGGCTAAAAAAACATATTTTCCTCACATTTCGGTTACAGAAAGTTCTGGAATCTGAGAGGAGAAACAAATTTCCTTCCACCCAGCGTTCCCCCATGTCTCCCGATAAAAATGATACCTCACTTGTGTGGGTAGGCCTAGCGGCCGCGACAGGATGTACCCCAAAGCACAACGTGGACACATCCCATTTTATGAAAGAAAACAGAGCTGTTTTTTGCAAAGTGCCTACCTGTAGATTTTGGCCTCTAGCTCAGCCAGCACCTCGGGAAACCTACCAAACCTGTGCATTTTTGAAAACTAGAGACCTAGGGGAATCCAAGATGGGGTGACTTGTGGGGCTCTGAACAGGTTCTGTTACCCAGAATCCTTTGCAAACCTTACATTTTGGCTAAAAAAACACATTTTCCTCACATTTCGGTGACAGACAGTTCTGGAATATGAGAGGAGCCACAAATTTCCTTCCCCCTAGCGTTCCCCCAAGTCTCCGGATAAAAATGATACCTCACTTGTGTGGGTAGGCCTAGCACCCGTGACAGGAAATGGCCCAAAACACAACGTGGACATATCAACTTTTTTCATAGAAAACAGTGGCTACCTGTGGATTTTGGCCTCTAGCTCAGCCGCACCGTGGGAAACCTAGCAAACCTGTGCCTTTTTTAAAACTAGAGACCTAGGGGAATCCAAGATGGGGTGACTTGTGGGGCTTTGACCAGGTTCTGTTACCCAGAATCCTTTGCAAATCTAAAAATTTGGCTAAAAAAAAACATTTTCCTCACATTTCGGTGACAGAAAGTTCTGGAATGTGAGAGGAGACACACATTTCCTTCCACCCAGCGTTCCCCCATGTCTGCCAATAAAAATTATACCTCACTTGTGTGGGTAGGCCTAGCGGCCGCGACAGGACATGCCCCAAAACACAACGTGGACACATCCCATTTTTTGAAAGAAAACAGCTGTTTTTTGCAAAGTGCCTACCTGTAGATTTTGGCCTCTAGCTCAGCCGGCACCTAGGGAAACCTACCAAACATGTGCATTTTTGAAAACTAGAGACCTAGGGGAATCCAAGATGGGGTGACTTGTCGGGCTCTGACCTTGTTCTGTTACCCAGAATCCTTTGCAAACCTCAAAATGTGGCTAAAAAAACATATTTTCCTCACATTTCGGTTACAGAAAGTTTTGGAATCTGAGAGGAGACACAAATTTCCTTCCACCCAGCTTTCCCCCAAGTCTCCCGATAAAAATGATACCTCACTTGTGTGGGTAGGCCTAGCGGCCGCGACAGGATTTACCCCAAAACACAACGTGGACACATCCCATTTTTTGAAAGAAAACAGAGCTGTTTTTTGCAAAGTGCCTACCTGTAGATTTTGGCCTCTAGCTCAGCCAGCACCTAGGGAAACCTACCAAACCTGTGCATTTTTTAAAACTAGAGACCTAGGGGAATCCAAGATGGGGTGACTTGTGGGGCTCTGACCAGTTTCTGTTACCCAGAATCCTTTGCAAACCTCAAAATGTGGCTAAAAAAAATATTTTCCTCACATTTCGGTGACAGAAAGTTCTGGAATCTGAGAGGAGACACAAATTTCCTTCCACCCAGCGTTCCCCCAAGTCTCCCAATGAAAATGATACCTCACTTGTGTGGGTAGGCCTAGCGGCCGCGACAGGAGATCCCCCAAAACACAACGTGGACACATCCCATTTTTTGAAAGAAAACAGAGCTGTTTTTTGCAAAGTGCCTACCTGTAGATTTTGGCCTCTAGCTCAGCCGGCACCTAGGGAAACCTACCAAACCTGTGCATTTTTTAAAACTAGAGACCTAGGGGAATCCAAGATGGGGTGACTTGTGGGGCTCTGACCAGGTTCTGTTACCCAGAATCCTTTGCAAACCTCAAAATTTGGCTACAAAAAACATATTTTCCTCACATTTCGGTGACAGAAAGTTCTGGAATGTGAGAGGAGCCACAAATTTCCTTCCACCCAGCGTTCCCCCAAGTCTCCCAATAAAAATTATACCTCACTTGTGTGTGGGTAGGCCTAGAGGCCGCAACAGGAGGTGCCCCAAAATACAACGTGGACACATCCCATTTTTTGAAAGAAAACAGAGCTGTTTTTTGCAAAGTGCCTACCTGTAGATTTTGGCCTCTAGCTCAGCCTGCACCTAGGGAAACCTACCAAACCTGTGTATTTTTGAAAACTAAAGACCTAGGGGAATCCAAGATGGGGTGACTTGTGGGGATCTGACCAGGTTCTGTTATCCAGAATCCTTTGCAAACCTCAAAATTTGGCTAAAAAAACATATTTTCCTCACATTTCGGTGACAGAAAGTTCTGGAATATGAGAGGAGCCACAAATTTCCTTCCCCCTAGCGTTCCCCCAAGTCTCCGGATAAAAATGATACCTCACTTGTGTGGGTAGGCCTAGCACCCGTGACAGGAAATGGCCCAAAACACAACGTGGACATATCAACTTTTTTCATAGAAAACAGTGGCTACCTGTGGATTTTGGCCTCTAGCTCAGCCGCACCGTGGGAAACCTAGCAAACCTGTGCCTTTTTTAAAACTAGAGACCTAGGGGAATCCAAGATGGGGTGACTTGTGGGGCTTTGACCAGGTTCTGTTACCCAGAATCCTTTGCAAATCTAAAAATTTGGCTAAAAAAAAACATTTTCCTCACATTTCGGTGACAGAAAGTTCTGGAATGTGAGAGGAGACACACATTTCCTTCCACCCAGCGTTCCCCCATGTCTGCCAATAAAAATTATACCTCACTTGTGTGGGTAGGCCTAGCGGCCGCGACAGGACATGCCCCAAAACACAACGTGGACACATCCCATTTTTTGAAAGAAAACAGCTGTTTTTTGCAAAGTGCCTACCTGTAGATTTTGGCCTCTAGCTCAGCCGGCACCTAGGGAAACCTACCAAACATGTGCATTTTTGAAAACTAGAGACCTAGGGGAATCCAAGATGGGGTGACTTGTCGGGCTCTGACCTTGTTCTGTTACCCAGAATCCTTTGCAAACCTCAAAATGTGGCTAAAAAAACATATTTTCCTCACATTTCGGTTACAGAAAGTTTTGGAATCTGAGAGGAGACACAAATTTCCTTCCACCCAGCTTTCCCCCAAGTCTCCCGATAAAAATGATACCTCACTTGTGTGGGTAGGCCTAGCGGCCGCGACAGGATTTACCCCAAAACACAACGTGGACACATCCCATTTTTTGAAAGAAAACAGAGCTGTTTTTTGCAAAGTGCCTACCTGTAGATTTTGGCCTCTAGCTCAGCCAGCACCTAGGGAAACCTACCAAACCTGTGCATTTTTTAAAACTAGAGACCTAGGGGAATCCAAGATGGGGTGACTTGTGGGGCTCTGACCAGTTTCTGTTACCCAGAATCCTTTGCAAACCTCAAAATGTGGCTAAAAAAAATATTTTCCTCACATTTCGGTGACAGAAAGTTCTGGAATCTGAGAGGAGACACAAATTTCCTTCCACCCAGCGTTCCCCCAAGTCTCCCAATGAAAATGATACCTCACTTGTGTGGGTAGGCCTAGCGGCCGCGACAGGAGATCCCCCAAAACACAACGTGGACACATCCCATTTTTTGAAAGAAAACAGAGCTGTTTTTTGCAAAGTGCCTACCTGTAGATTTTGGCCTCTAGCTCAGCCGGCACCTAGGGAAACCTACCAAACCTGTGCATTTTTTAAAACTAGAGACCTAGGGGAATCCAAGATGGGGTGACTTGTGGGGCTCTGACCAGGTTCTGTTACCCAGAATCCTTTGCAAACCTCAAAATTTGGCTACAAAAAACATATTTTCCTCACATTTCGGTGACAGAAAGTTCTGGAATGTGAGAGGAGCCACAAATTTCCTTCCACCCAGCGTTCCCCCAAGTCTCCCAATAAAAATTATACCTCACTTGTGTGTGGGTAGGCCTAGAGGCCGCAACAGGAGGTGCCCCAAAATACAACGTGGACACATCCCATTTTTTGAAAGAAAACAGAGCTGTTTTTTGCAAAGTGCCTACCTGTAGATTTTGGCCTCTAGCTCAGCCTGCACCTAGGGAAACCTACCAAACCTGTGTATTTTTGAAAACTAAAGACCTAGGGGAATCCAAGATGGGGTGACTTGTGGGGATCTGACCAGGTTCTGTTATCCAGAATCCTTTGCAAACCTCAAAATTTGGCTAAAAAAACATATTTTCCTCACATTTCGGTGACAGAAAGTTCTGGAATGTGAGAGGAGCCACAAATTTCCTTCCCCCTAGCGTTCCCCCAAGTCTCCCGATAAAATGATACCTCACTTGTGTGGGTAGGCCTAGCGCCCGCGACAGGAAATGGCCCAAAACACAACGTGGACACATCAACTTTTTTCATAGAAAACAGTGGCTACCTGTGGATTTTGGCCTCTAGCTCAGCCGGCACCGGGGGAAACCTAGCAAACCTGTGCATTTTTTACAACTAGAGACCTAGGGGAATCCAAGATGGGGTGACTTGTGGGGCTTTGACCAGGTTCTGTTACCCAGAATCCTTTGCAAGCCTAAAAATTTGGCTAAAAAAAAACATTTTCCTCACATTTCGGTGACAGAAAGTTCTGGAATGTGAGAGGAGTCACAAATTTCTTTCCACCCAGCGTTCCCCCAAGTCTGCCAATAAAAATTATACCTCACTTGTGTGGGTAGGCCTAGCAGCCACGACAGGACATGCCCCAAAACACAACGTGGACACATCCCATTTTTTGAAAGAAAACAGCTGTTTTTTGCAAAGTGCCTACCTGTAGATTTTTGCCTCTAGCTCAGCCGGCACCTAGGGAAACCTACCAAACCTGTGCATTTTTGAAAACTAGAGACCTAGGGGAATCCAAGATGGGGTGACTTGTGGGGCTTTGACCAGGTTCTGTTACCCAGAATCCTTTGCAAGCCTAAAAATTTGGCTAAAAAAAAACATTTTCCTCACATTTCGGTGACAGAAAGTTCTGGAATGTGAGAGGAGTCACAAATTTCTTTCCACCCAGCGTTCCCCCAAGTCTGCCAATAAAAATGATACCTCACTTGTGTGGGTAGGCCTAGTAGCCACGACAGGACATGCACCAAAACACAACGTGGACACATCCCATTTTTTTAAAGAAAACAGCTGTTTTTTGCAAAGTGCCTACCTGTAGATTTTGGCCTCTAGCTCAGCCGGCGCCTAGGGAAACCTACCAAACCTGTGCATTTTTGAAAACTAGAGACCTAGGGGAATCCAAGATGGGGTGACTTGTCGGGCTCTGACCTTGTTCTGTTACCCAGAATCCTTTACAAACCTCAAAATTTGGCTAAAAAAACATATTTTCCTCACATTTCGGTTACAGAAAGTTCTCAAATCTGAGAGGAGACACAAATTTCCATCCACCCAGCGTTCCCCCAAGTCTCCCGATAAAAATGATACCTCACTTGTGTGGGTAGGCCTAGCGGCCGCGACAGGATATGCCCCAAAACACAACGTGGACACATCCCATTTTTTGAAAGAAAACAGAGCTGTTTTTTGCAAAGAGCCTACCTGTAGATTTTGGCCTCTAGCTCAGCCAGCACCTAGGGAAACCTACCAAACCTGTGCATTTTTGAAAACTAGAGACCTAGGGGAATCCAAGATGGGGTGACTTGTGGGGCTCTGACCAGGTTCTGTTACCCAGAATCCTTTGCAAACCTCACATTTTGGCTAAAAAAACACATTTTCCTCACATTTCGGTGACAGAAAGTTCTGGAATCTGAGAGGAGCCACAAATTTCCTTCCCCCTAGCGTTCCCCCAAGTCTCCCGATAAAAATGATACCTCACTTGTGTCGGTAGGCCTAGCGCCCGCGACAGGAAATGGCCCAAAACACAACGTGGACACATCAACTTTTTTCATAGAAAACAATGGCTACCTGTGGATTTTGGCCTCTAGCTCAGCCGGCACCGGGGGAAACCTAGCAAACCTGTGCATTTTTTAAAACTAAAGACCTAGGGGAATCCAAGATGGGGTGACTTGTGGGGCTTTGACCAGGTTCTGTTACCCAGAATCCTTTGCAAACCTAAAAATTTGGCTAAAAAAAAACATTTTCCTCACATTTCGGTGACAGAAAGTTCTGGAATGTGAGAGGAGCCACAAATTTCCTTCCACCCAGCGTTCCCCCAAGTCTGCCAATAAAAATTATACCTCACTTGTGTGGGTAGGCCTAGCGGCCGCAACAGGGGGCACCCCAAAATACAACGTGGACACATCCCATATTTTGAAAGAAAACAGAGCTGTTTTTTGCAAAGTGCCTACCTGTAGATTTTGGCCTCTAGCTCAGCCAGCACCTAGGGAAACCTACCAAACCTGTGCCTTTTTGAAAACTAGAGACCTAGGGGAATCCAAGATGGGGTGACTTGTCGGGCTCTGACCTTGTTCTGTTACCCAGAATCCTTTGCAAACCTCAGAATTTGGCTAAAAAAACATATTTTCCTCACATTTCGGTGACAGAAAGTTCTGGAATGTAAGAGGAGCCACAAATTTCCTTCCACCCAGCGTTCCCCCAAGTCTGCCAATAAAAATTATACCTCACTTGTGTGGGTAGGCCTAGCGGCCGCAACAGGGGGCACCCCAAAATACAACGTGGACACATCCCATATTTTGAAAGAAAACAGAGCTGTTTTTTGCAAAGTGCCTACCTGTAGATTTTGGCCTCTAGCTCAGCCAGCACCTAGGGAAACCTACCAAACCTGTGCCTTTTTGAAAACTAGAGACCTAGGGGAATCCAAGATGGGGTGACTTGTCGGGCTCTGACCTTGTTCTGTTACCCAGAATCCTTTGCAAACCTCAGAATTTGGCTAAAAAAACATATTTTCCTCACATTTCGGTTACAGAAAGTTCTGGAATCTGAGAGGAGAAACAAATTTCCTTCCACCCAGCGTTCCCCCATGTCTCCCGATAAAAATGATACCTCACTTGTGTGGGTAGGCCTAGCGGCCGCGACAGCATGTACCCCAAAGCACAACGTGGACACATCCCATTTTATGAAAGAAAACAGAGCTGTTTTTTGCAAAGTGCCTACCTGTAGATTTTGGCCTCTAGCTCAGCCAGCACCTCGGGAAACCTACCAAACCTGTGCATTTTTGAAAACTAGAGACCTAGGGGAATCCAAGATGGGGTGACTTGTGGGGCTCTGAACAGGTTCTGTTACCCAGAATCCTTTGCAAACCTTACATTTTGGCTAAAAAAACACATTTTCCTCACATTTCGGTGACAGACAGTTCTGGAATATGAGAGGAGCCACAAATTTCCTTCCCCCTAGCGTTCCCCCAAGTCTCCGGATAAAAATGATACCTCACTTGTGTGGGTAGGCCTAGCGCCCGTGACAGGAAATGGCCCAAAACACAACGTGGACACATCAACTTTTTTCATAGAAAACAGTGGCTACCTGTGGATTTTGGCCTCTAGCTCAGCCGCACCGTGGGAAACCTAGCAAACCTGTGCCTTTTTTAAAACTAGAGACCTAGGGGAATCCAAGATGGGGTGACTTGTGGGGCTTTGACCAGGTTCTGTTACCCAGAATCCTTTGCAAATCTAAAAATTTGGCTAAAAAAAAACATTTTCCTCACATTTCGGTGACAGAAAGTTCTGGAATGTGAGAGGAGACACACATTTCCTTCCACCCAGCGTTCCCCCATGTCTGCCAATAAAAATTATACCTCACTTGTGTGGGTAGGCCTAGCGGCCGCGACAGGACATGCCCCAAAACACAACGTGGACACATCCCATTTTTTGAAAGAAAACAGCTGTTTTTTGCAAAAAGTCCTACCTGTAGATTTTGGCCTCTAGCTCAGCCGGCACCTAGCGAAACCTACCAAACATGTGCATTTTTGAAAACTAGAGACCTAGGGGAATCCAAGATGGGGTGACTTGTCGGGCTCTGACCTTGTTCTGTTACCCAGAATCCTTTGCAAACCTCAAAATGTGGCTAAAAAAACATATTTTCCTCACATTTCGGTTACAGAAAGTTTTGGAATCTGAGAGGAGACACAAATTTCCTTCCACCCAGCTTTCCCCCAAGTCTCCCGATAAAAATGATACCTCACTTGTGTGGGTAGGCCTAGCGGACGCGACAGGATTTACCCCAAAACACAACGTGGACACATCCCATTTTTTGAAAGAAAACAGAGCTGTTTTTTGCAAAGTGCCTACCTGTAGATTTTGGCCTCTAGCTCAGCCAGCACCTAGGGAAACCTACCAAACCTGTGCATTTCTGAAAACTAGAGACCTAGGGGAATCCAAGATGGGGTGACTTGTGGGGCTCTGACCAGTTTCTGTTACCCAGAATCCTTTGCAAACCTCAAAATGTGGCTAAAAAAAATATTTTCCTCACATTTCGGTGACAGAAAGTTCTGGAATCTGAGAGGAGACACAAATTTCCTTCCACCCAGCGTTCCCCCAAGTCTCCCAATGAAAATGATACCTCACTTGTGTGGGTAGGCCTAGCGGCCGCGACAGGAGGTGCCCCAAAACACAACGTGGACATATCCCATTTTTTGAAAGAAAACAGAGCTGTTTTTTGCAAAGTGCCTACCTGTAGATTTTGGCCTCTAGCTCAGCCGGCACCTAGGGAAACCTACCAAACCTGTGCATTTTTGAAAACTAGAGACCTAGGGGAATCCAAGATGGGGTGACTTGTGGGGCTCTGACCAGGTTCTGATACCCAGAATCCTTTGCAAACCTCAAAATTTGGCTACAAAAAACATATTTTCCTCACATTTCGGGGACAGAAAGTTCTGGAATGTGAGAGGAGCCACAAATTTCCTTCCACCCAGCGTTCCCCCAAGTCTCCCAATAAAAATTATACCTCACTTGTGTGTGGGTAGGCCTAGAGGCCGCAACAGGAGGTGCCCCAAAATACAACGTGGACACATCCCATTTTTTGAAAGAAAACAGAGCTGTTTTTTGCAAAGTGCCTACCTGTAGATTTTGGCCTCTAGCTCAGCCTGCACCTAGGGAAACCTACCAAACCTGTGTATTTTTGAAAACTAAAGACCTAGGGGAATCCAAGATGGGGTGACTTGTGGGGATCTGACCAGGTTCTGTTATCCAGAATCCTTTGCAAACCTCAAAATTTGGCTAAAAAAACATATTTTCCTCACATTTCGGTGACAGAAAGTTCTGGAATGTGAGAGGAGCCACAAATTTCCTTCCCCCTAGCGTTCCCCCAAGTCTCCCGATAAAATGATACCTCACTTGTGTGGGTAGGCCTAGCGCCCGCGACAGGAAATGGCCCAAAACACAACGTGGACACATCAACTTTTTTCATAGAAAACAGTGGCTACCTGTGGATTTTGGCCTCTAGCTCAGCCGGCACCGGGGGAAACCTAGCAAACCTGTGCATTTTTTACAACTAGAGACCTAGGGGAATCCAAGATGGGGTGACTTGTGGGGCTTTGACCAGGTTCTGTTACCCAGAATCCTTTGCAAGCCTAAAAATTTGGCTAAAAAAAAACATTTTCCTCACATTTCGGTGACAGAAAGTTCTGGAATGTGAGAGGAGTCACAAATTTCTTTCCACCCAGCGTTCCCCCAAGTCTGCCAATAAAAATTATACCTCACTTGTGTGGGTAGGCCTAGCAGCCACGACAGGACATGCCCCAAAACACAACGTGGACACATCCCATTTTTTGAAAGAAAACAGCTGTTTTTTGCAAAGTGCCTACCTGTAGATTTTTGCCTCTAGCTCAGCCGGCACCTAGGGAAACCTACCAAACCTGTGCATTTTTGAAAACTAGAGACCTAGGGGAATCCAAGATGGGGTGACTTGTGGGGCTTTGACCAGGTTCTGTTACCCAGAATCCTTTGCAAGCCTAAAAATTTGGCTAAAAAAAAACATTTTCCTCACATTTCGGTGACAGAAAGTTCTGGAATGTGAGAGGAGTCACAAATTTCTTTCCACCCAGCGTTCCCCCAAGTCTGCCAATAAAAATTATACCTCACTTGTGTGGGTAGGCCTAGTAGCCACGACAGGACATGCCCCAAAACACAACGTGGACACATCCCATTTTTTTAAAGAAAACAGCTGTTTTTTGCAAAGTGCCTACCTGTAGATTTTGGCCTCTAGCTCAGCCGGCGCCTAGGGAAACTTACCAAACCTGTGCATTTTTGAAAACTAGAGACCTAGGGGAATCCAAGATGGGGTGACTTGTCGGGCTCTGACCTTGTTCTGTTACCCAGAATCCTTTACAAACCTCAAAATTTGGCTAAAAAAACATATTTTCCTCACATTTCGGTTACAGAAAGTTCTGGAATCTGAGAGGAGACACAAATTTCCTTCCACCCAGCGTTCCCCCAAGTCTCCCGATAAAAATGATACCTCACTTGTGTGGGTAGGCCTAGCGGCCGCGACAGGATATGCCCCAAAACACAACGTGGACACATCCCATTTTTTGAAAGAAAACAGAGCTGTTTTTTGCAAAGAGCCTACCTGTAGATTTTGGCCTCTAGCTCAGCCAGCACCTAGGGAAACCTACCAAACCTGTGCATTTTTGAAAACTAGAGACCTAGGGGAATCCAAGATGGGGTGACTTGTGGGGCTCTGACCAGGTTCTGTTACCCAGAATCCTTTGCAAACCTCACATTTTGGCTAAAAAAACACATTTTCCTCACATTTCGGTGACAGAAAGTTCTGGAATCTGAGAGGAGCCACAAATTTCCTTCCCCCTAGCGTTCCCCCAAGTCTCCGGATAAAAATGATACCTCACTTGTGTGGGTAGGCCTAGCGCCCGTGACAGGAAATGGCCCAAAACACAACGTGGACACATCAACTTTTTTCATAGAAAACAGTGGCTACCTGTGGATTTTGGCCTCTAGCTCAGACGCACCGTGGGAAACCTAGCAAACCTGTGCCTTTTTTAAAACTAGAGACCTAGGGGAATCCAAGATGGGGTGACTTGTGGGGCTTTGACCAGGTTCTGTTACCCAGAATCCTTTGCAAATCTAAAAATTTGGCTAAAAAAAAACATTTTCCTCACATTTCGGTGACAGAAAGTTCTGGAATGTGAGAGGAGACACACATTTCCTTCCACCCAGCGTTCCCCCATGTCTGCCAATAAAAATTATACCTCACTTGTGTGGGTAGGCCTAGCGGCCGCGACAGGACATGCCCCAAAACACAACGTGGACACATCCCATTTTTTGAAAGAAAACAGCTGTTTTTTGCAAAGTGCCTACCTGTAGATTTTGGCCTCTAGCTCAGCCGGCACCTAGGGAAACCTACCAAACATGTGCATTTTTGAAAACTAGAGACCTAGGGGAATCCAAGATGGGGTGACTTGTCGGGCTCTGACCTTGTTCTGTTACCCAGAATCCTTTGCAAACCTCAAAATGTGGCTAAAAAAACATATTTTCCTCACATTTCGGTTACAGAAAGTTTTGGAATCTGAGAGGAGACACAAATTTCCTTCCACCCAGCTTTCCCCCAAGTCTCCCGATAAAAATGATACCTCACTTGTGTGGGTAGGCCTAGCGGCCGCGACAGGATTTACCCCAAAACACAACGTGGACACATCCCATTTTTTGAAAGAAAACAGAGCTGTTTTTTGCAAAGTGCCTACCTGTAGATTTTGGCCTCTAGCTCAGCCAGCACCTAGGGAAACCTACCAAACCTGTGTATTTTTGAAAACTAGAGACCTAGGGGAATCCAAGATGGGGTGACTTGTGGGGCTCTGACCAGGTTCCGTTACCCAGAATCCTTTGCAAACCTCACATTTTGGCTAAAAAAACACATTTTCCTCACATTTCGGTGACAGAAAGTTCTGGAATCTGAGAGGAGCCACAAATTTCCTTCCCCCTAGCGTTCCCCCAAGTCTCCCGATAAAAATGATACCTCACTTGTGTGGTTAGGCCTAGCGCCCGCGACAGGAAATGGCCCAAAACACAACGTGGACACATCAACTTTTTTCATAGAAAACAGTGGCTACCTGTGGATTTTGGCCTCTAGCTCAGCCGGCACCGGGGGAAACCTAGCAAACCTGTGCATTTTTTAAAACTAGAGACCTAGGGGAATCCAAGATGGGGTGACTTGTGGGGCTTTGACCAGGTTCTGTTACCCAGAATCCTTTGCAAACCTCAAAATTTGGCTAAAAAAACATATTTTCCTCACATTTCGGTGACAGAAAGTTCTGGAATGTGAGAGGAGACACAAATTTCCTTCCACCCAGCGTTCCCCCAAGTCTCCCAATAAAAATTATACCTCACTTGTGTGTGGGTAGGCCTAGAGGCCGCAACAGGAGGCGCCCCAAAATACAACGTGGACACATCCCATTTTTTGAAAGAAAACAGAGCTGTTTTTTGCAAAGTGCCTGCCTGTAGATTTTGGCCTCTAGCTCAGCCTGCACCTAGGGAAACCTACCAAACCTGTGCATTTTTGAAAACTAGAGACCTAGGGGAATCCAAGATGGGGTGACTTGTCGGGCTCTGACCTTGTTCTGTTACCCAGAATCCTTTGCAAACCTCAAAATGTGGCTAAAAAAACATATTTTCCTCACATTTCGGTTACAGAATGTTCTGGAATCTGAGAGGAGACACAAATTTCCTTCCACCCAGCGTTCCCCCAAGTCTCCCGATAAAAATGATACCTCACTTGTGTGGGTAGGCCTAGCAGCCGCGACAGGAGGTGCCCCAAAACACAACGTGGACACATCCCATTTTTTTAAAGAAAACAGAGCTGTTTTTTGCAAAGTGCCTACCTGTAGATTTTGGCCTCTAGCTCAGCCTGCACCTAGGGAAACCTACCAAACCTGTGCATTTTTGAAAACTAGAGACCAAGGGGAATCCAAGATGGGGTGACTTGTGGGGCTCTGACCAGGTTCTGTTACCCAGAATCCTTTGCAAACCTCAAAATTTGGCTAAAAAAACATATTTTCCTCACATTTCGGTGACAGAAAGTTCTGGAACGTGAGAGGAGACACAAATTTCCTTCCACCCAGCGTTCCCCCAAGTCTCCCAATAAAAATTATACCTCACTTGTGTGGGTAGGCCTAGAGGCCGCAACAGGAGGCGCCCCAAAATACAACGTGGACACATCCCATTTTTTTAAAGAAAACAGAGCTGTTTTTTGCAAAGTGCCTACCTGTAGATTTTGGCCTCTAGCTCAGCCAGCACCTAGGGAAACCTACCAAACCTGTGTATTTTTGAAAACTAGAGACCTAGGGGAATCCAAGATGGGGTGACTTGTGGGGCTCTGACCAGGTTCCGTTACCCAGAATCCTTTGCAAACCTCAAAATGTGGCTAAAAAAACACATTTTCCTCACATTTCGGTGACAGAAAGTTTTGGAATCTGAGAGGAGACACAAATTTCCTTCCACCCAGCTTTCCCCCAAGTCTCCCGATAAAAATGATACCTCACTTGTGTGGGTAGGCCTAGCGGCCGCGACAGGATTTACCCCAAAACACAACGTGGACACATCCCATTTTTTTAAAGAAAACAGAGCTGTTTTTTGCAAAGTGCCTACCTGTAGATTTTGGCCTCTAGCTCAGCCAGCACCTAGGGAAACCTACCAAACCTGTGCCTTTTTGAAAACTAGAGACCTAGGGGAATCCAAGATGGGGTGACTTGTCGGGCTCTGACCTTGTTCTGTTACCCAGAATCCTTTGCAAACCTCAGAATTTGGCTAAAAAAACATATTTTCCTCACATTTCGGTTACAGAAAGTTCTGGAATCTGAGAGGAGAAACAAATTTCCTTCCACCCAGCGTTCCCCCATGTCTCCCGATAAAAATGATACCTCACTTGTGTGGTAGGCCTAGCGGCCGCGACAGGTTGTACCCCAAAGCACAACGTGGACACATCCCATTTTATGAAAGAAAACAGAGCTGTTTTTTGCAAAGTGCCTACCTGTAGATTTTGGCCTCTAGCTCAGCCAGCACCTCGGGAAACCTACCAAACCTGTGCATTTTTGAAAACTAGAGACCTAGGGGAATCCAAGATGGGGTGACTTGTGGGGCTCTGACCAGGTTCTGTTACCCAGAATCCTTTGCAAACCTTACATTTTGGCTAAAAAAACACATTTTCCTCACATTTCGGTGACAGACAGTTCTGGAATATGAGAGGAGCCACAAATTTCCTTCCACCCAGCTTTCCCCCAAGTCTCCCGATAAAAATGATACCTCACTTGTGTGGGTAGGCCTAGCGCCTGTGACAGGAAATGGCCCAAAACACAACGTGGACACATCAACTTTTTTCATAGAAAACAGTGGCTACCTGTGGATTTTGGCCTCTAGCTCAGCCGCACCGTGGGAAACCTAGCAAACCTGTGCCTTTTTTAAAACTAGAGACCTAGGGGAATCCAAGATGGGGTGACTTGTGGGGCTTTGACCAGGTTCTGTTACCCAGAATCCTTTGCAAATCTAAAAATTTGGCTAAAAAAAAACATTTTCCTCACATTTCGGTGACAGAAAGTTCTGGAATGTGAGAGGAGACACACATTTCCTTCCACCCAGCGTTCCCCCGTGTCTGCCAATAAAAATTATACCTCACTTGTGTGGGTAGGCCTAGCGGCCGCGACAGGACATGCCCCAAAACACAACGTGGACACATCCCATTTTTTGAAAGAAAACAGCTGTTTTTTGCAAAGTGCCTACCTGTAGATTTTGGCCTCTAGCTCAGCCGGCACCTAGGGAAACCTACCAAACATGTGCATTTTTGAAAACTAGAGACCTAGGGGAATCCAAGATGGGGTGACTTGTCGGGCTCTGACCTTGTTCTGTTACCCAGAATCCTTTGCAAACCTCAAAATGTGGCTAAAAAAACATATTTTCCTCACATTTCGGTTACAGAAAGTTTTGGAATCTGAGAGGAGACACAAATTTCCTTCCACCCAGCTTTCCCCCAAGTCTCCCGATAAAAATGATACCTCACTTGTGTGGGTAGGCCTAGCGGCCGCGACAGGATTTACCCCAAAACACAACGTGGACACATCCCATTTTTTGAAAGAAAACAGAGCTGTTTTTTGCAAAGTGCCTACCTGTAGATTTTGGCCTCTAGCTCAGCCAGCACCTAGGGAAACCTACCAAACCTGTGTATTTTTGAAAACTAGAGACCTAGGGGAATCCAAGATGGGGTGACTTGTGGGGCTCTGACCAGGTTCCGTTACCCAGAATCCTTTGCAAACCTCACATTTTGGCTAAAAAAACACATTTTCCTCACATTTCGGTGACAGAAAGTTCTGGAATCTGAGAGGAGCCACAAATTTCCTTCCCCCTAGCGTTCCCCCAAGTCTCCCGATAAAAATGATACCTCACTTGTGTGGTTAGGCCTAGCGCCCGCGACAGGAAATGGCCCAAAACACAACGTGGACACATCAACTTTTTTCATAGAAAACAGTGGCTACCTGTGGATTTTGGCCTCTAGCTCAGCCGGCACCGGGGGAAACCTAGCAAACCTGTGCATTTTTTAAAACTAGAGACCTAGGGGAATCCAAGATGGGGTGACTTGTGGGGCTTTGACCAGGTTCTGTTACCCAGAATCCTTTGCAAACCTCAAAATTTGGCTAAAAAAACATATTTTCCTCACATTTCGGTGACAGAAAGTTCTGGAATGTGAGAGGAGACACAAATTTCCTTCCACCCAGCGTTCCCCCAAGTCTCCCAATAAAAATTATACCTCACTTGTGTGTGGGTAGGCCTAGAGGCCGCAACAGGAGGCGCCCCAAAATACAACGTGGACACATCCCATTTTTTGAAAGAAAACAGAGCTGTTTTTTGCAAAGTGCCTACCTGTAGATTTTGGCCTCTAGCTCAGCCTGCACCTAGGGAAACCTACCAAACCTGTGCATTTTTGAAAACTAGAGACCTAGGGGAATCCAAGATGGGGTGACTTGTCGGGCTCTGACCTTGTTCTGTTACCCAGAATCCTTTGCAAACCTCAAAATGTGGCTAAAAAAACATATTTTCCTCACATTTCGGTTACAGAATGTTCTGGAATCTGAGAGGAGACACAAATTTCCTTCCACCCAGCGTTCCCCCAAGTCTCCCGATAAAAATGATACCTCACTTGTGTGGGTAGGCCTAGCAGCCGCGACAGGAGGTGCCCCAAAACACAACGTGGACACATCCCATTTTTTTAAAGAAAACAGAGCTGTTTTTTGCAAAGTGCCTACCTGTAGATTTTGGCCTCTAGCTCAGCCGGCACCTAGGGAAACCTACCAAACCTGTGCATTTTTGAAAACTAGAGACCAAGGGGAATCCAAGATGGGGTGACTTGTGGGGCTCTGACCAGGTTCTGTTACCCAGAATCCTTTGCAAACCTCAAAATTTGGCTAAAAAAACATATTTTCCTCACATTTCGGTGACAGAAAGTTCTGGAACGTGAGAGGAGACACAAATTTCCTTCCACCCAGCGTTCCCCCAAGTCTCCCAATAAAAATTATACCTCACTTGTGTGGGTAGGCCTAGAGGCCGCAACAGGAGGCGCCCCAAAATACAACGTGGACACATCCCATTTTTTTAAAGAAAACAGAGCTGTTTTTTGCAAAGTGCCTACCTGTAGATTTTGGCCTCTAGCTCAGCCAGCACCTAGGGAAACCTACCAAACCTGTGTATTTTTGAAAACTAGAGACCTAGGGGAATCCAAGATGGGGTGACTTGTGGGGCTCTGACCAGGTTCTGTTACCCAGAATCCTTTGCAAACCTCACATTTTGGAAAAAAAAACACATTTTCCTCACATTTCGGTGACAGAATGTTCTGGAATCTGAGAGGAGCCACAAATTTCCTTCCCCCTAGCGTTCCCCCAAGTCTCCCGATAAAAATGATACCTCACTTGTGTGGTTAGGCCTAGCGCCCGCGACAGGAAATGGCCCAAAACACAACGTGGACACATCAACTTTTTTCTTTGAAAACAGTGGCTACCTGTGGATTTTGGCCTCTAGCTCAGCCGGCACCGGGGGAAACCTAGCAAACCTGTGCATTTTTTAAAACTAGAGACCTAGGGGAATCCAAGATGGGGTGACTTGTGGGGCTTTGACCAGGTTCTGTTACCCAGAATCCTTTGCAAACCTAAAAATTTGGCTAAAAAAAAACATTTTCCTCACATTTCGGAGACAGAAAGTGCTGGAATGTGAGAGGAGCCACAAATTTCCTTCCATCCAGCGTTCCCCCAAGTCTGCCAATAAAAATTATACCTCACTTGTGTGGGTAGGCCTAGCGGCCGCAACAGGGGACACCCCAAAATACAACGTGGACACATCCCATATTTTGAAAGAAAACAGAGCTGTTTTTTGCAAAGTGCCTACCTGTAGATTTTGGCCTCTAGCTCAGCCAGCACCTAGGGAAACCTACCAAACCTGTGCATTTTTTAAAACTAGAGACCTAGGGGAATCCAAGATGGGGTGACTTGTCGGGCTCTGACCACGTTCTGTTACCCAGAATCCTTTGCAAACCTCAAAATTTGGCTAAAAAAACATATTTTCCTCACATTTCGGATACAGAAAGTTCTGGAATCTGAGAGGAGACGAGAATTTCATTCCACCCAGCGTTCCCCCAAGTCTCCCGATAAAAATGATACCTCACTTGTGTGGGTAGGCCTAGCGGCCGCGACACGATATGCCCCAAAACACAACGTGGACACATCCCATTTTATGAAAGAAAACGGAGCTGTTTTTTGCAAAGTGCCTACCTGTAGATTTTGGCCTCTAGCTCAGCCAGCAACTAGGGAAACCTACCAAACCTGTGAATTTTTGAAAACTAGAGACCTAGGGGAATCCAAGATGGGGTGACTTGTGGGGCTCTGACCAGGTTCTGTTACCCAGAATCCTTTGCAAACCTCACATTTTGGCTAAAAAAACACATTTTCCTCACATTTCGGTGACAGACAGCTCTGGAATATGAGAGGAGCCACAAATTTCCTTCCCCCTAGCGTTTCCCCAAGTCTCCCGATAAAAATGATACCTCACTTGTGTGGGTAGGCCTAGCGCCCGCGACAGGAAATGGCCCAAAACACAACGTGGACACATCAACTTTTTTCATAGAAAACAGTGGCTACCTGTGGATTTTGGCCTCTAGCTCAGCCGCACCGGGGGAAACCTAGCAAACCTGTGCCTTTTTTAAAACTAGAGACCTAGGGGAATCCAAGATGGGGTGACTTGTGGGGCTCTGACCAGGTTCTGTTACCCAGAATCCTTTGCAAACCTAAACATTTGGCTAAAAAAAACCATTTTCCTCACATTTCGGTGACAGAAAGTTCTGGAATGTGGGAGGAGTCACAAATTTCCTTCCACCCAGCGTTCCCCCAAGTCTCCCGATAAAAATTATACCTCACTTGTGTGGGTAGGCCTAGTGGCCGCGACAGGACATGCCCCAAAACACAACGTGGACACATCCCATTTTTTGAAAGAAAACAGCTGTTTTTTGCAAAGTGCCTACCTGTAGATTTTGGCCTCTAGCTCAGCCGGCACCTAGGGAAACCTACCAAACCTGTGCATTTTTGAAAACTAGAGACCTAGGGGAATCCAAGATGGGGTGACTTGTCGGGCTCTGACCTTGTTCTGTTACCCAGAATCCTTTGCAAACCTCAAAATTTGGCTAAAAAAACATATTTTCCTCACATATCGGTTACAGAAAGTTCTAGAATCTGAGAGGAGACACAAATTTCCTTCCACCCAGCGTTCCCCCAAGTCTCCCGATAAAAATGATACCTCACTTGTGTGGGTAGGCCTAGCGGCCGCGACAGGATATGCCCCAAAACACAACGTGGACACATCCCATTTTTTGAAAGAAAACAGAGCTGTTTTTTGCAAAGTGCCTACCTGTAGATTTTGGCCTCTAGCTCAGCCAGCACCTAGGGAAACCTACCAAACCTGTATATTTTTGAAAACTAGAGACCTAGGGGAATCCAAGATGGGGTGACTTGTGGGGCTCTGACCAGGTTCTGTTACCCAGAATCCTTTGCAAACCTCACATTTTGGATAAAAAAACACATTTTCCTCACATTTCGGTGACAGAAAGTTCTGGAATCTGAGAGGAGCCACAAATTTCCTTCCCCCTAGTGTTCCCCCAAGTCTCCCGATAAAAATGATACCTCACTTGTGTGGGTAGGCCTAGCGCCCGCGACAGGAAATGGCCCAAAACACAACGTGGACACATCAACTTTTTTCATAGAAAACAGTGGCTACCTGTGGATTTTGGCCTCTAGCTCAGCCGGCACCGGGGGAAACCTAGCAAACCTGTGCATTTTTTAAAAGTAGAGACCTAGGGGAATCCAAGATGGGGTGACTTGTGGGGCTTTGACCAGGTTCTGTTACCCAGAATCCTTTGCAAACCTAAAAATTTGGCTAAAAAAAAACATTTTCCTCACATTTCGGTGACAGAAAGTTCTGGAATGTGAGAGGAGCCACAAATTTCCTTCCACCCAGCGTTCCCCCAAGTCTGCCAATAAAAATTATACCTCACTTGTGTGGGTAGGCCTAGCGGCCGCAACAGGAGGCGCCCCAAAATACAACGTTGACACATCCCATATTTTGAAAGAAAACAGAGCTGTTTTTTGCAATGTGCCTACCTGTAGATTTTGGCCTCTAGCTCAGCCAGCACCTAGGGAAACCTACCAAACCTGTGCATTTTTGAAAACTAGAGACCTAGGGGAATCCAAGATGGGGTGACTTGTCGGGCTCTGACCTTGTTCTGTTACCCAGAATCCTTTGCAAACTTCAAAATTTGGCTAAAAAAACATATTTTCCTCACATTTCGGTTACAGAAAGTTCTGGAATCTGAGAGGAGACACAAATTTCTTTCCACCCAGCGTTCCCCCAAGTCTCCCGATAAAAATGATACCTCACTTGTGTGGGTAGGCCTAGCGGCCGCGACAGAATATGCCCCAAAACACAACGTGGACACATCCCATTTTATGAAAGAAAACAGAGCTGTTTTTTGCAAAGTGCCTACCTGTAGATTTTGGCCTCTAGCTCAGCCAGCACCTAGGGAAACCTACCAAACCTGTGCATTTTTGAAAACTAGAGACCAGGGGAATCCAAGATGGGGTGACTTGTGGGGCTCTGACCAGTTTCTGTTACCCAGAATCCTTTGCAAACCTCACATTTTGGCTAAAAAAACACATTTTCCTCACATTTCGGTGACACACAGTTCTGGAATATGAGAGGAGCCACAAATTTCCTTCCCCCTAGCGTTCCCCCAAGTCTCCCGATAAAAATGATACCTCACTTGTGTGGGTAGGCCTAGCGCCCGCGACAGGAAATGGCCCAAAACACAACGTGGACACATCCCATTTTTTGATAGAAAACAGCTGTTTTTTGCAAAGTGCCTACCTGTAGATTTTGGCCTCTAGCTCAGCCGGCACCTAGGGAAACCTACCAAACCTGTGCATTTTTTGAAACTAGAGACCTAGGGGAATCCAAGATGGGGTGACTTGTCGGGCTCTGACATTGTTCTGTTACCCAGAATCCTTTGCAAACCTCAAAATTTGGCTAAAAAAACATATTTTCCTCACATTTCGGTTACAGAAAGTTCTGGAATGTGAGAGGAGACACAAATTTCCTTCCACCCAGCGTTCCCCCAAGTCACCCGATAAAAATGATACCTCACTTGTGTGGGTAGGCCTTGCGGCCGCGACAGGATATGCCCCAAAACACAACGTGGACACATCCCATTTTTTGAAAGAAAACAGAGCTGTTTTTTGCAAAGTGCCTACCTGTAGATTTTGGCCTCTAGCTCAGCCAGCACCTAGGGAAACCTACCAAACCTGTGTATTTTTGAAAACTAGAGACCTAGGGGAATCCAAGATGGGGTGACTTGTGGGGCTCTGACCAGGTTCTGTTACCCAGAATCCTTTGCAAACCTCACATTTTGGAAAAAAAACCACATTTTCCTCTCATTTCGGTGACAGAATGTTCTGGAATCTGAGAGGAGCCACAAATTTCCTTCCCCCTAGCGTTCCCCCAAGTCTCCCGATAAAAATGATACCTCACTTGTGTGGTTAGGCCTAGCGCCCGCGACAGGAAATGGCCCAAAACACAACGTGGACACATCAACTTTTTTCATAGAAAACAGTGGCTACCTGTGGATTTTGGCCTCTAGCTCAGCCGGCACCGGGGGAAACCTAGCAAACCTGTGCATTTTTTAAAACTAGAGACCTAGGGGAATCCAAGATGGGGTGACTTGTGGGGCTTTGACCAGGTTCTGTTACCCAGAATCCTTTGCAAACCTAAAAATTTGGCTAAAAAAAAACATTTTCCTCACATTTCGGAGACAGAAAGTGCTGGAATGTGAGAGGAGCCACAAATTTCCTTCCATCCAGCGTTCCCCCAAGTCTGCCAATAAAAATTATACCTCACTTGTGTGGGTAGGCCTAGCGGCCGCAACAGGGGACACCCCAAAATACAACGTGGACACATCCCATATTTTGAAAGAAAACAGAGCTGTTTTTTGCAAAGTGCCTACCTGTAGATTTTGGCCTCTAGCTCAGCCAGCACCTAGGGAAACCTACCAAACCTGTGCATTTTTTAAAACTAGAGACCTAGGGGAATCCAAGATGGGGTGACTTGTCGGGCTCTGACCACGTTCTGTTACCCAGAATCCTTTGCAAACCTCAAAATTTGGCTAAAAAAACATATTTTCCTCACATTTCGGTTACAGAAAGTTCTGGAATCTGAGAGGAGACGAGAATTTCCTTCCACCCAGCGTTCCCCCAAGTCTCCCGATAAAAATGATACCTCACTTGTGTGGTTAGGCCTAGCGCCGGCGACAGGAAATGGCCCAAAACACAACGTGGACACATCAACTTTTTTCATAGAAAACAGTGGCTACCTGTGGATTTTGGCCTCTAGCTCAGCCGGCACCGGGGGAAACCTAGCAAACCTGTGCATTTTTTAAAACTAGAGACCTAGGGGAATCCAAGATGGGGTGACTTGTGGGGCTTTGACCAGGTTCTGTTACCCAGAATCCTTTGCAAACCTAAAAATTTGGCTAAAAAAAAACATTTTCCTCACATTTCGGAGACAGAAAGTGCTGGAATGTGAGAGGAGCCACAAATTTCCTTCCATCCAGCGTTCCCCCAAGTCTGCCAATAAAAATTATACCTCACTTGTGTGGGTAGGCCTAGCGGACGCAACAGGGTGCGCCCCAAGATACAACGTGGACACATCCCATATTTTGAAAGAAAACAGAGCTGTTTTTTGCAAAGTGCCTACCTGTAGATTTTGGCCTCTAGCTCAGCCAGCACGTAGGGAAACCTACCAAACCTGTGCATTTTTTAAAACTAGAGACCTAGGGGAATCCAAGATGGGGTGACTTGTCGGGCTCTGACCAGGTGCTGTTACCCAGAATCCTTTGCAAACCTCAAAATTTGGCTAAAAAAAATATTTTCCTCACATTTCGGTGACAGAAAGTTCTGGAATCTGAGAGGAGACACAAATTTCCTTCCACCCAGCGTTCCCCCAAGTCTCCCGATAAAAATGATACCTCACTTGTGTGGGTAGGCCTAGCGCCCGCGACAGGAAATGGCCCAAAACACAACGTGGACACATCAAATTTTTTCATAGAAAATAGTGGCTACCTGTGGATTTTGGCCTCTAGCTCAGCCGGCACCAGGGGAAACCTAGCAAACCTGTGCATTTTTTAAAACTAGAGATCTAGGGGAATCCAAGATGGGGTGACTTGTGGGGCTTTGACTAGGTTCTGTTACCCAGAATCCTTTGCAAACCTAAAAATGTGGCTAAAAAAACAGATTTTCCTCAAATTTCGGTGACAGAAAGTTCTGGAATGTGAGAGGAGCCACAAATTTCCTTCCACCCAGCGCTCCCCCAAGTCTCCCAATAAAAATTATACCTCACTTGTGTGGGTAGGCCTAGCGGCCGCAACAGGGGCGCCCCAAAATACCACGTGGACACATCCCATATTTTGAAAGAAAACAGAGCTGTTTTTTGCCAAGTGCATACCTGTAGATTGTGGCCTCTAGCTCAGCCGGCACCTAGGGAAACCTACCAAACCTGTGCATTTTTTAAAACTAGAGATCTAGGGGAATCCAAGATGGGGTGACTTGTGGGGCTCTAACCAGGTTCTGTTACCCAGAATCCTTTGCAAACCTCACATTTTGGCTAAACAAACACATTTTCCTCATATTTCGGTGACAAAAAGTTCTGGAATCTGAGGGGAGCCACAAATTTCCTTCCACCCAGCATTCCCCCAAGTATCCTGATAAAAATGATACCTCACTTGTGGGGGTAGGCCTAGCGGCCGCGACACGAGACTCCCCAAAACACAACATGAACACATCCCATTTTTTGAAAGAAAACAGAGCAGTTTTTTGCAAAGTGCCTACCTGTAGATTTTGGCCTCTAGCTCAGCCAGCAACTAGGGAAACCTACCAAACCTGTGCATTTTTGAAAACTAGAGACCTAGGGGAATCCAAGATGGGGTGACTTGTGGGGCTCTGACCAGGTTCTGTTACCCAGAATCCTTTGCAAACCTCACATTTTGGCTAAAAAAACACATTTTCCTCACATTTCGGTGACAGACAGCTCTGGAATATGAGAGGAGCCACAAATTTCCTTCCCCCTAGCGTTCCCCCAAGTCTCCCGATAAAAATGATACCTCACTTGTGTGGGTAGGCCTAGCGCCCGCGACAGGAAATGGCCCAAAACACAACGTGGACACATCAACTTTTTTCATAGAAAACAGTGGCTACCTGTGGATTTTGGCCTCTAGCTCAGCCGCACCGGGGGAAACCTAGCAAACCTGTGCCTTTTTTAAAACTAGAGACCTAGGGGAATCCAAGATGGGGTGACTTGTGGGGCTCTGACCAGGTTCTGTTACCCAGAATCCTTTGCAAACCTAAACATTTGGCTAAAAAAAAACATTTTCCTCACATTTCGGTGACAGAAAGTTCTGGAATGTGGGAGGAGTCACAAATTTCCTTCCACCCAGCGTTCCCCCAAGTCTCCCGATAAAAATTATACCTCACTTGTGTGGGTAGGCCTAGTGGCCGCGACAGGACATGCCCCAAAACACAACGTGGACACATCTCATTTTTTGAAAGAAAACAGCTGTTTTTTGCAAAGTGCCTACCTGTAGATTTTGGCCTCTAGCTCAGCCGGCACCTACGGAAACCTACCAAACCTGTGCATTTTTGAAAACTAGAGACCTAGGGGAATCCAAGATGGGGTGACTTGTCGGGCTCTGACCTTGCTCTGTTACCCAGAATCCTTTGCAAACCTCAAAATTTGGCTAAAAAAATATATTTTCCTCACATATCGGTTACAGAAAGTTCTGGAATCTGAGAGGAGACACAAATTTCCTTCCACCCAGCGTTGCCCCAAGTCTCCCGATAAAAATGATACCTCACTTGTGTGGGTAGGCCTAGCGGCCGCGACAGGATATGCCCCAAAACACAACGTGGACACATCCCATTTTTTGAAAGAAAACAGAGCTGTTTTTTGCAAAGTGCCTACCTGTAGATTTTGGCCTCTAGCTCAGCCAGCACCTAGGGAAACCTACCAAACCTGTATATTTTTGAAAACTAGAGACCTAGGGGAATCCAAGATGGGGTGACTTGTGGGGCTCTGACCAGGTTCTGTTACCCAGAATCCTTTGCAAACCTCACATTTTGGCTAAAAAAACACATTTTCCTCACATTTCGGTGACAGAAAGTTCTGGAATCTGAGAGGAGCAACAAATTTCCTTCCCCCTAGCGTTCCCCCAAGTCTCCCGATAAAAATGATACCTCACTTGTGTGGTTAGGCCTAGCGCCCGCGACAGGAAATGGCCCAAAACACAACGTGGACACATCAAATTTTTTCATAGAAAACAGTGGCTACCTGTGGATTTTGGCCTCTAGCTCAGCCGGCACCAGGGGAAACCTAGCAAACCTGTGCATTTTTTAAAACTAGAGATCTAGGGGAATCCAAGATGGGGTGACTTGTGGGGCTTTGACTAGGTTCTGTTACCCAGAATCCTTTGCAAACCTAAAAATGTGGGTAAAAAAACAGATTTTCCTCAAATTTCGGTGACAGAAAGTTCTGGAATGTGAGAGGAGCCACAAATTTCCTTCCACCCAGCGCTCCCCCAAGTCTCCCAATAAAAATTATACCTCACTTGTGTGGGTAGGCCTAGCGGCCGCAACAGGGGCGCCCCAAAATACCACGTGGACACATCCCATATTTTGAAAGAAAACAGAGCTGTTTTTTGCCAAGTGCAAAGCTGTAGATTGTGGCCTCTAGCTCAGCCGGCACCTAGGGAAACCTACCAAACCTGTGCATTTTTTAAAACTAGAGATCTAGGGGAATCCAAGATGGGGTGACTTGTGGGGCTCTAACCAGGTTCTGTTACCCAGAATCCTTTGCAAACCTCACATTTTGGCTAAACAAACACATTTTCCTCATATTTCGGTGACAAAAAGTTCTGGAATCTGAGGGGAGCCACAAATTTCCTTCCACCCAGCATTCCCCCAAGTATCCTGATAAAAATGATACCTCACTTGTGGGGGTAGGCCTAGCGGCCGCGACACGAGACTCCCCAAAACACAACATGAACACATCCCATTTTTTGAAAGAAAACAGAGCAGTTTTTTGCAAAGTGCCTACCTGTAGATTTTGGCCTCTAGCTCAGCCAGCAACTAGGGAAACCTACCAAACCTGTGCATTTTTGAAAACTAGAGACCTTTGGGAATCCAAGATGGGGTGACTTGTGGGGCTCTGACCAGGTTCTGTTACCCAGAATCCTTTGCAAACCTCACATTTTGGCTAAAAAAACACATTTTCCTCACATTTCGGTGACAGACAGCTCTGGAATATGAGAGGAGCCACAAATTTCCTTCCCCCTAGCGTTCCCCCAAGTCTCCCGATAAAAATGATACCTCACTTGTGTGGGTAGGCCTAGCGCCCGCGACAGGAAATGGCCCAAAACACAACGTGGACACATCAACTTTTTTCATAGAAAACAGTGGCTACCTGTGGATTTTGGCCTCTAGCTCAGCCGCACCGGGGGAAACCTAGCAAACCTGTGCCTTTTTTAAAACTAGAGACCTAGGGGAATCCAAGATGGGGTGACTTGTGGGGCTCTGACCAGGTTCTGTTACCCAGAATCCTTTGCAAACCTAAACATTTGGCTAAAAAAAAACATTTTCCTCACATTTCGGTGACAGAAAGTTCTGGAATGTGGGAGGAGTCACAAATTTCCTTCCACCCAGCGTTCCCCCAAGTCTCCCGATAAAAATTATACCTCACTTGTGTGGGTAGGCCTAGTGGCCGCGACAGGACATGCCCCAAAACACAACGTGGACACATCTCATTTTTTGAAAGAAAACAGCTGTTTTTTGCAAAGTGCCTACCTGTAGATTTTGGCCTCTAGCTCAGCCGGCACCTACGGAAACCTACCAAACCTGTGCATTTTTGAAAACTAGAGACCTAGGGGAATCCAAGATGGGGTGACTTGTCGGGCTCTGACCTTGCTCTGTTACCCAGAATCCTTTGCAAACCTCAAAATTTGGCTAAAAAAATATATTTTCCTCACATATCGGTTACAGAAAGTTCTGGAATCTGAGAGGAGACACAAATTTCCTTCCACCCAGCGTTGCCCCAAGTCTCCCGATAAAAATGATACCTCACTTGTGTGGGTAGGCCTAGCGGCCGCGACAGGATATGCCCCAAAACACAACGTGGACACATCCCATTTTTTGAAAGAAAACAGAGCTGTTTTTTGCAAAGTGCCTACCTGTAGATTTTGGCCTCTAGCTCAGCCAGCACCTAGGGAAACCTACCAAACCTGTATATTTTTGAAAACTAGAGACCTAGGGGAATCCAAGATGGGGTGACTTGTGGGGCTCTGACCAGGTTCTGTTACCCAGAATCCTTTGCAAACCTCACATTTTGGCTAAAAAAACACATTTTCCTCACATTTCGGTGACAGAAAGTTCTGGAATCTGAGAGGAGCAACAAATTTCCTTCCCCCTAGCGTTCCCCCAAGTCTCCCGATAAAAATGATACCTCACTTGTGTGGTTAGGCCTAGCGCCCGCGACAGGAAATGGCCCAAAACACAACGTGGACACATCAACTTTTGTCATAGAAAACAGTGGCTACCTGTGGATTTTGGCCTCTAGCTCAGCCGGCACCGGGGGAAACCTAGCAAACCTGTGCATTTTTTAAAACTAGAGACCTAGGGGAATCCAAGATGGGGTGACTTGTGGGGCTTTGACCAGGTTCTGTTACCCAGAATCCTTTGCAAACCTAAAAATTTGGCTAAAAAAAAACATTTTCCTCACATTTCGGTGACAGAAAGTTCTGGAATGTGAGAGGAGCAACAAATTTCCTTCCACCCAGCGTTCCCCCAAGTCTGCCAATAAAAATTATACCTCACTTGTGTGGGTAGGCCTAGCGGCCGCAACAGGGGGCGCCCCAAGATACAACGTGGACACATCCCATATTTTGAAAGAAAACAGAGCTGTTTTTTGCAAAGTGCCTACCTGTAGATTTTGGCCTCTAGCTCAGCCAGCACGTAGGGAAACCTACCAAACCTGTGCATTTTTTAAAACTAGAGACCTAGGGGAATCCAAGATGGGGTGACTTGTCGGGCTCTGACCAGGTTCTGTTACCCAGAATCCTTTGCAAACCTCAAAATATGGCTAAAAAAAATATTTTCCTCACATTTTGGTGACAGAAAGTTCTGGAATCTGAGAGGAGACACACATTTCCTTCCACCCAGCGTTCCCCCAAGTCTCCCGATAAAAATGATACCTCACTTGTGTGGGTAGGCCTAGCGCCCGCGACAGGAAATGGCCCAAAACACAACGTGGACACATCAAATTTTTTCATAGAAAACAGTGGCTACCTGTGGATTTTGGCCTCTAGCTCAGCCGGCACCAGGGGAAACCTAGCAAACCTGTGCATTTTTTAAAACTAGAGATCTAGGGGAATCCAAGATGGGGTGACTTGTGGGGCTTTGACTAGGTTCTGTTACCCAGAATCCTTTGCAAACCTAAAAATGTGGCTAAAAAAACAGATTTTCCTCAAATTTCGGTGACAGAAAGTTCTGGAATGTGAGAGGAGCCATACATTTCCTTCCACCCAGCGCTCCCCCAAGTCTCCCAATAAAAATTATACCTCACTTGTGTGGGTAGGCCTAGCGGCCGCAACAGGGGCGCCCCAAAATACCACGTGGACACATCCCATATTTTGAAAGAAAACAGAGCTGTTTTTTGCCAAGTGCATACCTGTAGATTGTGGCCTCTAGCTCAGCCGGCACCTAGGGAAACCTACCAAACCTGTGCATTTTTTAAAACTAGAGATCTAGGGGAATCCAAGATGGGGTGACTTGTGGGGCTCTAACCAGGTTCTGTTACCCAGAATCCTTTGCAAACCTCACATTTTGGCTAAACAAACACATTTTCCTCATATTTCGGTGATAAAAAGTTCTGGAATCTGAGGGGAGCCACAAATTTCCTTCCACCCAGCATTCCCCCAAGTATCCTGATAAAAATGATACCTCACTTGTGGGGGTAGGCCTAGCGGCCGCGACACGACACTCCCCAAAACACAACATGAACACATCCCATTTTTTGAAAGAAAACAGAGCAGTTTTTTGCAAAGTGCCTACCTGTAGATTTTGGCCTCTAGCTCAGCTGGCACCTAGGGAAACCTACCAAACCTGTGCATTTTTTAAAACTAGAGATCTAGGGGAATCCAAGATGGAGTGACTTGTGGGGCTCTAACCAGGTTCTGTTACCCAGAATCCTTTGCAAACCTCAAAATTTGGCTAAAAAAACACATTTTCCTCACATTTCGGTGACAGAAAGTTCTGGAATGTGAGAGGAGCCACAAATTTCCTTCCACCCAGCGTTCCCCCAAGTCTCCCGATAAAAATGATACCTCACTTGTGTGGGTAGGCCTAGCGGCCGCGACAGGAGATGCCCCAAAACACAACGTGGACACATCTCATTTTTTGAAAGAAAACAGAGCTGTTTTTTTGCAAAGTGCCTACCTGTAGATTTTGGCCTCTAGCTCAGCCAGCACCTAGGGAAACCTACCAAACCTGTGCATTTTTGAAAACTAGAGACCTAGGGGAATCCAGATGGGGTGACTTGTCGGGCTCTGACCTTGTTCTGTTACCCAGAATCCTTTGCAAACCTCAAAATTTGGCTAAAAAAACATATTTTCCTCACATTTCGGTTACAGAAAGTTCTGGAATCTGAGAGGAGACACAAATTTCCTTCCACCCAGCGTTCCCCCAAGTCTCCCGATAAAAATGATACCTCACTTGTGTGGGTAGGCCTAGCGGCCGCAACATGGAACACCCCAAAATACCACGTGGACACATCCAATATTTTGAAAGAAAACAGAGCTGTTTTTTGCAAAGTGCCTACCTGTATATTTTTGGCCTCTAGCTCAGCCGGCACCTAGGGAAACCTACCAAACCTGTGCATTTTTGAAAACTAGAGACCTAGGGGAATCCAAGATGGGGTGTGTTGTCGGGCTCTGACCTTGTTCTGTTACCCAGAATCCTTTGCAAACCTCAAAATTTGGCTAAACAAACATATTTTCCTCACATTTCGGTTACAGAAAGTTCTGGAATCTGAGAGGAGACACAAATTTCCTTCCACCCAGCGTTCCCCTAAGTCTCCCGATAAAAATGATACCTCACTTGTGTGGGTAGGCCTAGCGGCCGCGTCACAAGATACCCCAAAACACAACGTGGACACATCCGATTTTTTGAAAGAAAACAGAGCTGTTTTTTGCAAAGTGCCTACCTGTAGATTTTGGCCTCTAGCTCAGCCGGCACCTAGGGAAACCTACCAAACCTGTGCATTTTTGAAAACTAGAGACCTAGGGGAATCCAAGATGGGGTGACTTGTGGGGCTCTGACCAGGTTCTGTTACCCAGAATCCTTTGCAATCCTCAAAATTTGGCTAAATAAAATATTTTCCTCACATTTCGGTGACAGAAAGTTCTGGAATCTGAGAGGAGACACAAATTTCCTTCCACCCAGCGTTCCCCCAAGTCTCCCGATAAAAATGATACCTCACTTGTGTGGGTAGGCCTAGCGCCCGCGACAGGAAATGGCCCAAAACACAACGTGGACACATCACATTTTTTCATAGAAAACAGTGGCTACCTGTGGATTTTGGCCTCTAGCTCAGCCGGCACCAGGGGAAACCTAGCAAACCTGTGCTTTTTTGAAAACTAGAGATCTAGGGTAATCCAAGATGGGGTGACTTGTGGGGCTTTGACTAGGTTCTGTTACCCAGAATCCTTTGCAAACCTAAAAATTTGGCTAAAAAAACACATTTTCCTCACATTTCGGTGACAGAAAGTTCTGGAATGTGAGAGGAGCCACAAATTTCCTTCCACCCAGCGTTCCCCCAAGTCTCCCAATAAAAATTATACCTCACTTGTGTGGGTAGGCCTAGCGGCCGCAACAGGGGGCGCCCCAAAATACCACGTGGACACATCCCATATCTTGAATGAAAACAGAGCTGTTTTTTGCAAAGTGCATACCTGTAGATTTTGGCCTCTAGCTCAGCCGGCACCTAGGGAAACCTACCAAACCTGTGCATTTTTTAAAACTAGAGATCTAGGGGAATCCAAGATGGGGTGACTTGTGGGGCTCTAACCAGGTTCTGTTACCCAGAATCCTTTGCAAACCTCACATTTTGGCTAAACAAACACATTTTGCTCATATTTTGGTGACAAAAAGTTCTGGAATCTGAGGGGAGCCACAAATTTCCTTCCACCCAGCATTCCCCCAAGTCTCCTGATAAAAATGATACCTCACTTGTGGGGGTAGGCCTAGCGGCCGCGACACGTGTCGCCCCAAAACACAACATGAACACATCCCTTTTTTTTAAAGAAAACAGAGAAGTTTTTTGCAAAGTGCCTACCTGTAGATTTTGGCCTCTAGCTCAGCCGGCACCTAGGGAAACCTACCAAACCTGTGCATTTTTTAAAACTAGAGATCTAGGGGAATCCAAGATGGGGTGACTTGTGGGGCTCTAATCAGGTTCTGTTACCCAGAATCCTTTGCAAACCTCAAAATTTGGCTAAAAAAACACATTTTCCTCACATTTCGGTGACAGAAAGTTCTGGAATGTGAGAGGAGCCACAAATTTCCTTCCACCCAGCGTTCCCCCAAGTCTCCCGATAAAAATGATACCTCACTTGTGTGGGTAGGCCTAGCGGCCGCGACAGGAGATGCCCCAAAACACAACGTGGACACATCTAATTTTTTGAAAGAAAACAGAGCTGTTTTTTGCAAAGTGCCTACCTGTAGATTTTGGCCTCTAGGTCAGCCAGCACCTAGGGAAACCTACCAAACCTGTGCATTTTTGAAAACTAGAGACCTAGGGGAATCCAAGATGGGGTGACTTGTGGGGCTCTGACCAGGTTCTGTTACCCAGAATCCTTTGCAAACCTCACATTTTGGCTAAAAAAACATATTTTCCTCACATTTCGGTTACAGAAAGTTCTGGAATCTGAGAGGAGACACAAATTTCCTTCCACCCAGCGTTCCCCCAAGTCTCCCGATAAAAATGATACCTCACTTGTGTGGGTAGGCCTAACGTCCGCGACAGGATATGCCCCAAAACACAACGGGGACACATCCCATTTTTTTAAAGAAAACAGAGCTGTTTTTTGCAAAGTGCCTACCTGTAGATTTTGGCCTCTAGCTCAGCCAGCACCTAGGAAAACCTACCAAACCTGTGCATTTTTGAAAACTAGAGACCTAGGGGAATCCAAGATGGGGTGACTTGTGGGGCTCTGACCAGGTTCTGTTACCCAGAATCCTTTGCAAACCTCACATTTTGGCTAAAAAAACACATTTTCCTCACATTTCGGTGACAGAAAGTTCTGGAATCTGGGAGGAGACACAAATTTCCTTCCACCTAGCGTTCCCCCAAGTCTCCCGGTAAAAATGATACCTCACTTGTGTGGGTAGGCCTAGCGCCCGCGACAGGAAATAGCCCAAAACACAACGTGGACACATCACATTTTTTCATAGAAAACAGTGCCTACCTGTGGATTTTGGCCTCTAGCTCAGCTGGCCCCAGGGGGGGCAGAAATGGCCTAAAATAAATACCCCCCCCCCCGGATAGCGACCCTTGCCTACAAGGTCGCTCCCCTTGCGTGACGGCGCAAAAAAAAGATCCCTGGTGGCTAGTGGTTTCTGCCCCCTTGGGGGCAGATTGACCTACAATCGGGCAATCTGCCCCCAAGGGGGGCAGAAATGGTCTAAATACAATTTGCCCCCCAGGGGTGCGACCCTTGCCTGATGGGTCGCTCCCCATCTAAAAAAAAAAAAAAACACAAAAAAACTATTTGCCCTGGCGCCTAGAGGTTTCTGCCCCCACTGGGGGCAGATCGGCCTAATACCAATAGGCCGATCTGCCCCCAGGGGGGGCAGAAATGGCCTAAAATAAATTTGCCCCCCTCCCCCCCGGGGAGCCACCCTTGCCTACAAGGTCGCTCCCCTTGCGTGACGGCGCAAAAAAAAGATTCCTGATGCCTAGTGGTTTCTGCCCCCCTTGGGGGCAGATTGACCTACAATCGGCCAATCTGCCCCCAAGGGTGGCAGAAATGGTCTAAATACAATTTGCCCCCCAGGGGAGCGACCCTTGCCTGATGGGTCGCTCCCCATCTCTAAAAATACAAACAAACAAACAAAAAAAAAACACAAAAAAACTATTTGCCCTGGCGCCTAGAGGTTTTTGCCCCCCCTGGGGGCAGATCGGTCTAATACCAATAGGCCGGGCCTAAAATAAATTTGCCCCCCCAACCCTGCCCGGGGAGCGACCCCGCCTACAAGGTCGCTCCCTTTGCGTGACGGCACAAAAAAAAGATCCCTGGTGCCTAGTGGTTTCTGCCCCCCTTGGGGCAGATTGACCTACAATCAGCCAATCTGCCCCCAAGGGAGGCAGAAAGGGTCTAAATACAATTTTCCCCCCAGGGGAGCGACCCTTGCCTAATGGGTCGCTCCCCATCTCTAAAAAAACAAAAAAAAAAAAAAAAAAACACAAAAAAACTATTTGCCCTGGCGCCTAGAGGTTTCTGCCCCCCCTGGGGGCAGATCGGCCTAATACCAATAGGCCGATCTGCCCCGAGGAGGGGCAGAAATGGCCTAAAATAAATTTGCCCCCCATCCCCCCCGGGGAGCGACCCTTGCCTACAAGGTCGCTCCCCTTGCGTGACGGCGCAAAAAAAAGATCCCTGGTGCCTAGTGGTTTCTGCCCCCCTTGGGGGCAGATTGACCTACAATCGGCCAATCTGCCCCCAAGGGGGGCAGAAATGGTCTAAATACAATTTACTTTGACAGCTGTCTTGGTCTACCGCCCTCCGGGTCCCTCTGGAATTTTTCTGCAATCACTAATAGAGAATATTGTAGAGCTAGTTTGCTCTAAACCCAATTTCACCTTATTAGGTGACTTTAATATTCACGTAGAGGAGGTGAACAGTGTAGCAACTGAGGGTCATATTTATACTTTTCGACACACAACTGCACCAAAAATCATTCTGAAGCGCAATGCGGGCGCCGTATTTACTCAATGACGTTAGCCGGCGTTAGCCGGCGGAGCTGCCTGGTGTGCGTGAAAAAAAATGACGTACACCAGGCAGCGCCGGCGTAGGGGAATATGGAGCTTGGGCGCCAAAAAATGGGGCAAGTCAGGCTGAGGCAAAATTTTCGCCTCAACCCTATTTGCGCCATTTTGTTTAACTCCCAACCCCCATTGAAATGACTCCTGTCTTAGCAAAGACAGGAGTCATGCCCCCTTGCCCAATGGCCATGCCCAGGGGACTTCTGTCCCCTGGCCCAGGGAATCCTCCATGGCGTCGCTGCTTGCAGCACCGCCACGGTGATTCCGACCCCCTTCCTGCCAGCCTGTTTCTGGCGGTTGTCACCGCCAGAACCAGGATGGCGGGAACGGGTGTCGTGGGGCCCCTGGGGGCCCCTGCACTGCCCATGCCACTGGCATGGGCAGTGCAGGGGCCCCCTTACAAGGCCCCATACAGATTTTCACTGTCTGCTGAGCAGACAGTGAAAATCGCGACGGGTGCCACTGCACCCGTCGCACCCCTGCAACTCCGCCGGCTCTATTCGGAGCCGGCTTCCTCGTTGCAGGGGCTTTCCCGCTGGGCCGGCGGGCGGCCTTTTGGCGGTCACCCGCCGGCCCAGCGGGAAAGTTGGAATGGCCGCCGCGGTCTTTTGACCGCGGGCGGTCATTTGGTGGTAACCGCATGGCGGGCGGCGACCGCCGCCTGCCGCGGTCAGAATGACCGCCTTAGTCTTCTCGAATGTTAAAGAACTAAAACATCTGCCAACACATCAATTATCACGGTCGGATAACTCTCTGTTAACACTTAAATTAGACATATCTAGGCACAGTAAACTGATCCATAACTCCATTCCACTTACCAGACGTTGGCATAATTTAAAAGCCGATGACTGGATCCACACTCTAGAAAAGTCTGAACCACCCAGCCAGAACAATGTTCTGGACTTATCAGAGTCCTTTAACAAATGGATTACCGGCAGTCTAGATGCTCCCGTACCGTTCTCTTCTAAAGGAAAGGGACGACATAAGCAGTTCTCTCCCTGGCTTACTGCCCATCTTTTATGTTTCAAACGAGATTGTAGAAGATGGGAAAGGAAATGGAGAAAGTCATATGACATTGCAATAAAACATGTATAAAGGAAAGTGATTTGATCATATCACACTGAGATAAAAATAGCTCAAACAATATATTACTCCTCAAGAATTGAGCAGGTGGCAAACTCTCCTAAAGAGATCTTTCGGGTCCTTAAGGAGATTACCCAGGTTCAAGAGGAATCTAGTCCTTTGGAAGCATCACAGGAACATGTTAATAACCTCACCCCCTACTTCCAACAAAAAGTATTGGATATTTATACGTCCTCTCCCCCTGGTATTGATTACACTCAGGAGACACTACAACAGGAATATATAGCCCTCGTGGTTTTATCAGATTTCCATGCAATATTAGAAGAAGAAGTCAGGAGATAGCTTTCTATCATTAAATCAGGATCTCCTATAGATCCAGCCCCCCCTAAAGTGCTTTCATTGGGAGCAACAATGACAGTTCCCATTATCACAGATCTTATTAATCTTTCACTGTCATCTGGAATAGTGCCAGACCAGTGGAAACATGCAATTGTCAAACCCCTCTTAAAGAAACGTAATCTTGATCTGGTACTGCTTAGCAATTGTAGGCCTATTTCACTATTGCCTGTGATGTCCAAAATTGCAGAAAAGCATGTCAATACCCAAATGTCCAATTTCTTGGAGGACAGTAATATTTTACACTCCACTCAAATGAGTTTTAGACCACTACACGGTACTGAGACTGCACTAACTGCAGTCACGGAAGAGGCTAGAAAGCGCCTAGATCAGGGTTTAGAGACAGCTATCATCCTCCTAGATCTGAGCACCGCCTTTGATACAGTTGATCTTGATATTTTAATCGACAGGTTACAGAAAATTTGAATTTCCGGGCTGTCCCTAGACTGGATCACTTCTTTTATCAAGGATAGATTATTTCAAGTTATAAATAGATCCGATTTTTCAGATTGTATTTACAATAGCTACGGAGTCCCACAAGGGTTCTCTCTTAGCCCTATCTTGTTTAACATCTACATGCGACCGCTGGCAGATATAGTCAAACCTTTTGGACTAACCTAAGTGTCTTATGCAGATGACACACAGCTAGTTGTCTCTCTAGCTAATGACTCCTATAGTTCAAGTACATCAATTGTCCCCGGTCTCCAAGCTGTGGCAGCATGGATGACCAGAAGTAAATTGAAACTGAATGATGGAAAAACAGAGGTGATGATACTCAGTCAATACACAAAGACAATCCACAATTTATTAATTGGGGAAAGCCTGGGATCCTTACACCCTCTCAAAGGATTGATCAAAAGTCTGGGTATATGGCTTGACACCCAATTATAAATGGTCCATCAAGCCAACGAAATACCCGGGACCTTCTTTGGTATCCTTAAGCTTTTAAGAAAGGTCTTTCAATCCTACCGTTTATAGTGAAAAGAATTATCATACAGGCACTGATTAGCTCACGACTGGACTATGGAAATGCACTGTTCTTTGGTGCACCAGGATATGTAATTAAAAGACCACAGACAGTTCAGAATGCTTCTGCGCGACTGCTGTTAAAAATTCCCAAACACCAATATATAAGAGCAGGAATTTCCTCACTTCATTGGCTTCCAGTGGAGAAGAGGATACAATTTAAGACATTGTGCCATATACATAGAGTACTACATAATAAAGGCCCAGTAATGCTGAGGACTCTAGCATCCTTCTATGTATTAGACCGCTTAGATCTTTATCTGCCTACCTGGCAGTGATCCCAAAAGTAAGGAAAGCTAGATGGGGAGGAAGATCTTGGGCATATCAGGGTGCAAAGCTGTGGAACTCCCTACCTACCCCGTGGCCTACGAGAAGTCAGCCATGAACTGAATTTTCGCAAGACTCTGAAGACGTGGCTTTTTAAATTGTAACTCCCGCTCTCACTTTTTCTTGCTACTAATTTAGCCATAAGCGCTGGGAGGCCCATGGGTAGCCATGCACTTTATAAATACATACAGCATAACATAACATCTTCTTCATAGACTTGTTCCAAAAGGCATCCCACTCCTCCTATAAAGGTGTATGAAAAAAAAAAATACTATAAACAGAATATCTCCACTTTTTCCTTTGTGGAAGAAAGACTTATGTGACCGTACCCACCAAATAAATCCAAACAAATGAACATGACACATTTCCATGATACATTCATAGATATTTATGCATCATTGCCCTATTTTAATTTGAAATTTAACTGAGTTATGGCCAAGTGGAGCTGTTGTTTTACAACATTGGCGGGTTTCCTGGGACGTGCACCAGCCACGTTTGGTGGATGTGACCAACTTTAACTGGATCTCGTCTTGATATATATATATATAAAACATAAATCATAAATCAAAATCTCCTTATCTCTCTCTCTCTCTCTATATATATATATATATATATATATATACATGTATATATATATATATATATATATTTATATATAGATATATATATTCATCATAATCTCTGAGAATGGGAAGAGAAAAGAGAAATATTTATGACTGATGCTGGTGATGTAGGGATGAATGCAGCAAGAGGGCACTCTGATGTCTCAATTGAACCAGTCTCATCTCTTACATTAGGAAGTGGTGAAGGATGAGGCACATGTCTGAAGTGCAAAGAATCTCATGTAATGTACTTTCCAAGACGGTGAGCTTTCACCATGTGTCCTTTGCTAGTCACAACTATAAAGGGTTCAGGATCAAAGGAGATTTAGATTTATGTTTTCTCTGTTGGTCCAATACCCGATCTCATTTATTGAAGGTAATGCTCTTGCCACATCAACGTTTGTCAGCAAATGCTTTCATCTTTTGTTTACGACCCAAGTCTTTTCAATTAAGTTCACCATCTGTTGTAGATCAACTCTTGGTTCATTGTGATAACTTGGTCCTCATAGCTCTTCCAAATGTCAATGAATAAGGAGTCAACCTCGAAGAGTGGCTTGGAGAGCTGATTCCAAAATATACTTCTTCAATTTACCAGGCTGAACAATGTTTTAGGTGTACCTGTGATTTTCTGATGCTTCACATTGAGATGAGTAAGAAAGTCTCAGAGTTTTCGACTGTTGAAAGAAAGACTGTTGTCAGACTTTAAAATTAAAGTAACATTTCATATTGAAAAAATGCCATTTAATCATTCAGTGACTTTTTTTTCAGTAATAGATGAGAGATTTTATATTATTGGAAACAGGAATATTCACCATTATCACCAATCGGTGATGCCCATTATCAAGAAGACGAAATATATTAACAGCAATTTTCTCCCATACACGTGTTAGTAAATCTGTGATGTTCAAGGTATTTTGAGTGATTTTGGGAGATAAGCATTGCATAAATGACAAGCCTTTAATTATTTTTCAACTCAAGATGAGAAAATCAAAGTTGGGGCCAGATTTATACTTTTTGACGCAAAACTGCACAATCGTGGTTTTGCATCAAAAAGTATAGCGCCGGCTTGCGCCATTCCAGGATGCCAGCCGGGTGCCATATCAATAGAATGGCGCAATCCCGCACAATTGGCTGGCTAGCGTCAAAAGATCTGATGTTAGCCTGGTGGGGGTGGCAGTATCGGAGATGGGTGTTTAGCACCAAAAAAATGATGCTAGGCCGGTTAGAGTAAAAAAAATGAGGACTCTAACCAGATTAATGTAATTTTATGGCGCTAAACCTACCATGCCACATGACTCCTGCCTCAGGAAAGGAGAAGTCATGCCCACCACCCCAAAGGCCAGCACAGGGGATAAGGGTCCCCTGGGCATTGCCATTGCACCCTGTATGGGGACCCAGATGCATTTAAAAAAAAAAGGTAAATACTTACCTTTACTTACCTGTGCTTACCTGGGATGGGGTTCCCCATCCTCTGCTGTTCCTCTGGTGTGGGTGGGGGTGTTCCTGGGGCCTGGGGAGGACACCTGTGAACTCATTCCATCGTGTTCCATCATGGAAATGAGCCCACAGGTCCCCTAACGCCTGCCCTGACCCAGGCGTTAAACAATGGCACCAAGCAAGCTTAGCGCCATCATTTACTCCCAGCTCTTTCCCGTGCACAATTTTTTCATTGGAGGATAAATAAGGCACAAGGGCCTCAGAGGGTAAAGTAGGCTTCAGCTGCATTGGAAGGGGTACCATGACACTGTACTGGCACTTGTGAAAAGTAGTGAACAAGGTTTTGATCTTTCCCTGAGCAGTGCACAATAGTGTAGTCACATTCCTGTAGTTTCAAACCCCAATGTTCAATTCCGGGATGCACCTTGGCTTTTGTATTGACAAAGATGGTAAGCAATTTTTGATGATCAGTTACAAGAGTAAAACTTTTTTCATATAAGAATACATGGAAATGCTCACAAGCCCATACTACTGATAAATGTTCTTTTTCAGAATGTGAAAAGGCATGTTCAGTTTGTAACAAACTTCTGCTTTCATATGCCACAATATGCCTTTGAGCATTTGGGTGTCCATTGTGTTGGGCAAGGATGGCACCCAACCCGACTGGTCTTGCGTCAACAACGTCAATATGTAGCTTTGAATTCAAATAAGACATGTCACTGATGTTCTCAATTGCACGTGCAGTCTTCTTAAAACATTTTTCACATTTGTGTGGCCAGCAAAATTGAACATTTCTTTTTGTTAAGTCTCTTAAGGGAGCACCTATGTGGCAAAGTGACGTATGTATCTAGAACAGTAACTGGTCATGCCAAGGAATGAATATAACATGGTAAAATCTTGTGGGGGATTTGTGGCTGGCAAGGTTTATACTTCAGCTGGATCCGGCATAATACCCACATCAGAAAAGATATTGCCAAAGAAGTTTAGTTTTGTTTTGTGGAACTCACACTTCTCAGAATTCACTGTTAGACATGCATCAGCAAGTAGTCGACAAACTTATATAATGGCTTTATCGTGTTCTTTTTGTGTGGCCCCAAAGACTAATATGTCATCACTGTAGTTGAATTTATTATACTTTGAATGACATCTTGAAAAAGTTCTGCAGCTGGCGACACACACCAAAACTTAGGGCTTCATTTACAAGAAACTGACACATTGCCCTGATGCGTCAGATTTCTTGAGCTACCCAATGATTTCCTAATGATCCCATGGATACACTGTGTTTACTGTATTTGCTTTCCCAGATGCGTCTGAAATTCTGACACATCTGTGGTGCTAAACTGACAAATTGCTAGACTAGCATCAAAAAAATTACACTACTCCAGCAATGCAAGGAAGGCTCCCATTAAGCAAAAGTCCGGCATCATTTTAATGCCTCCTCAGAGCAGACGTTAACATTTTGACGTCGTGAAGTCACAGAATGACACAGTGAAATGTTGTAAATTCCACTGCATCAGTTGTGTGTTGCTTTTTGCACCGGAGCACCTACCTTGCATACATTACACCTGATGCAGGTATATTGTGATGCAAGGCTTTAAATACTGACGCATTGGGCCAGAATAATGTCCTTGTTGATATGCAGTTTCACTTTCATGGTCTTAAGCTTTCCCAATCCATGAAACAATTAAGGGAAATGACTTACTATTTCATGATGAGTATTCATATGTAGTACACAGATATCAGTCCACTTTCTGCAGCAATACTGAAACTGAGTAAATAGGCACTTGATGCAATACCTTGAAGTATGTGAATGGGTGTTTGTACCTTTGTCTTTTTTTGTTTTATGGTTTCTGCGAATGAACCTTGACTTCTTATTAGGATTGGGGCATCCCATGTATACACTTTGGTCTTTGACGGTGTGAAATGGGACAATGGAGAGAGCTAATTGTATTCCTTCTCAGGCATAATGTTTACCAACCCACCACTGTCAATAATAAAAGGTATGGAGGAGCTTTTTATCTTTAGTGTAATTTTTGGTCAATGTTTGAATGAATTTTGTGATTTTTCTCCTCGACTTTACTTCAACTCGTTTTTCTCTTTTGATGCAGCCAGTCCAACACGCGTGCATTTTTCTGAAGTAAACCTCAACATCGCACATCCATCTTCCTCACTGTCACTTGACACTGAAAATGAAGAACTCTTGGATAAAGATGTAGATGACGATCAACTTTGTTTAATTTGCCTCATCTGATGTTGCCCTTGTAGGTGCACCTAGAACACCACTTCTGGAACGTTCGAACATCCATTTCATTTTTTTGTTGTGCTGCACTTAGTTTTCCTTCACCTTGCAAACCATCATAAACTAGTTCTCTTTCCCACAGGCCTTACATATTTGTACAATGACAGGACATTTACCTTCATGTGGAAATTAAAATCTGCACCTGAAGAAGTTTCTTTTTCTTTGGAGACATCACTTTGTGCCCTTCAGCCTTGTGTTTTTGCTTACTTTTCATGTTCATGACTGACTCACTCTGGGAACCACCACTATCCATGTCAGCAGCTCTGTCAATGTGCTTTTTTCTGAACTCCGGCAGCAATGAGTACTTGCTCCAGACTTAATGCCTCTCTCAGCATTCATCATCTGAATGAATCAGACAAGCAACCATCTATAACTCTGAGACATATGGCTTCATTATCTTTGAAGGCATTGAACTTACATTGTTTTTGATGAGCGTATCAAGTCTCTCACCAAATGTGTTCATTTTTTCACCAGTTCTTTGTCTTTCATGGCCCACATCAGGATGTCTGGATGAACAATAACCTGGGCCTTATATAAACACTCTGTGAGACCAAACTACAACATGCTATTCACAAACCTACAAGACGAGTTTACTCCTCCATCTCTTAAATACTTATATGTTCAGAGTTCACAGGGACGTAGCTTGGTCACTAACATTGGTTTGAGGGGTGAGCTTCAGATTTTCCAACAATCATGCTGGCATATAATGTCAAAACAGAGAGAGGGAAAGTGTGTGCTCATTTTTGTTTGTTTGTATGTAAAAATTGTGAAATCTGACATACACCCCAACATAGCCAACTGAAAGTCTCTGCACCCAATTATTTATCAGAAAATACATTAATTAGGAGCTGTAACACTGTTAAAACCCGCCAATACCTATGGCCCTGAAAGTTCCCCACCTTGACTGCGGGGTCTCCGAGCATATAAATTTACGTTTCAGTAATAAATGTGAGCTGGACATAGGAGAGTGGCTGGAAAATTGAAAATACTTGAAGGGGAGTGAATTAGAAATATAAAGGAGGGGTTAAGCTGGTGTCAGAGGGTCAGGTACAGGTTTGGGAGGAACGGCAAACCAACAACAAAAGAGTAAGCTTGTATTTATTCATAAACTACACTTCTATAGTTACTAGCTACAGCCAAACAGGAGCCCAAACCATAGAAACATTACTCCAGCATAGAGATTGAGTATGTTTAGCACTGGGCATGACCAACTGCAGTAATTATGAAGTATGGCAATGTCTGACCCCTGGACTTAAACTTGAGCAGGTCAAACTTGCCTGAATTTACCATCTGAAACATGTCAGTACCGGATCTTGCCAAATTTAGTGCAATTAGTAGAACATTCTGCATGATATTTCGTGCAACTTGTAATAGGTGCTATTTATCACGCAAAATAAAGACGGACCCCTGCTGAGCTGCATTTTTTTCAGGTCTGATAAATATCATACCAAACATGGTGCCACTTTGTAGAAAAGTCCTCCTTTTTGCCATGGTCACCCCCAAACTTTTTGGACAGATACTGGTGGTTACTGACTCTTGGCTGGGCCCTGGGTACCTGCTTACAAGTCCCAGGGCCAGTGCTCTTTGTAAAGTGGATATGCAAATTAGGCTAATTATAATTGGCAATATTAACCTATCTATAAGTCCCTAGTATATGGTAGGGCATGTAGGTTTAGGGACCCCAGCACAGGTAGTGCTACCATAAGTGCACTGCTGAGGTCCCCAGTGTCATTTTAAAGGCAGGCGTGCCTTGCTGGATGCTTTTAAACTAAAGTTATATGCAAATTCGACTTTGGAATTAAAAGTACTTCCAAAGTCTTAATTATTTTTACATATGAGTCACCCCTAAGATGTGCCCTATGTGCACGTAGGGTTGGGTGCCATGTAACTATAAGCAGGCACCTTATAAATATAGTTTTATAACCCCTGGTGAGGTAAACAGCCAAATTCGTTTTCCCTCATTGTAGTGAATGGCCTCCATAGGCTAGAATGAGGAGACTTTATTTTAATTTATAAAGTCCCCCTAAGTTACAGATCCTCAAATTCGGTATCAAATTAATTGTTATACTAAATCCCACAATTTACAATTTTTGGATTTAATATAACTTGTTCAGGTAAAGAGTTTTAAACTCCACCTAAAAAGCTGTCAACTTCAGCCCTGCAGTTCTCTGCTCTGATTGGCCAGCCTCTGGCAGCCTGGTCAGGCTGCCTTGATGAGGTGTGAAGTAGCCTGGGCTGAACACAAAGAGATGTGCCTGGGGGAGGAGAACTTCCCTCACCAGATGGAGAAGAAGGAAGGTGGGAATGTCACGATCCGCACAATGCTTCTCACCTTTGACTGAAGGATTTGAAAGAGCACCTGGTCTTCTGCTGGCTCTGGACTGACCAAGATAAGGGCAACCCTTTCTAGTAGCCACGGTGCTGCTTGACAGGAAATGCCTAAGCAGACCATACCCTCCAGAAGGAGTCCCAGAGGGAAAAAAACACAACTAATGTGGGAAAAACCTCAAAACAGGAACTCCTGAAAGAGGAAAAAAACAAGACTGAAAAAAAGAAAAAATTAGGAAAAAATCTCAATCAGAGCAACAGGAACTGGAGACAACATGACAAACAGGAGCGAGGATCACTACCAGAAGGAAGTGCTTGCAACGCAAAGCAGATCAAGACTGAGTGACATATATTGGAAGACGGGAAGTGACAACACAGGAAAGAGAAAACAACACCATCTTGGATGGATAAAGGCATAAATGAAAAAGGCATGGTGGAAAAAAGGAACAGAAAGAAGACAACGTGGAAACCAGCAAGAAGACAGCATGGAAACCAGGAGAAAGAAAAGACGAAGTGCACAAAAAACAGAAGAAAAGAAGGAAAAAGACAAGAAGAGGAGTCCACCACCGACAAGCAAGAAGAAATGTGATGGAAATAGGTAAGTATGACGTGACCGGGAGCAAGAAATGTGCTTCCCTAAACACGCCATAAATGTGGTGCAAAAATACGGAAGATGGCGCACCGATAAGCAGAGTCGCGGTCCGGCCGCGGACGAAAAAAGAGACGCCGCGGTTAAGTGCAGCATCACAGGGAGGGCTGCCAAATTGGTCTTCAAAGGAAAAAAGGACATTTGGAGCAATCCAGCACCTCCCTCACATCCTGCAAACCCAGACAATTAGGTGCCCAGTTGATTAGATTAGGAGAGGGCAGAAGATGGGTGTGTTTGGGATTATTAGCCACAGCAGTGAGTGGGCTCAGCCAGATGTAACCTCCAAAAATCAGTTTCAGCCATGATGGATTTTTAAGGAGTGTTGCTCCTGGGATTGATTTTTGCCACACTTCCCAGGAAGTGGTCATCACAGGGAGAAGGACCCTGCCCCTGACTGGGGAACCAGGACCCCGCTGTTTTTCACCCAGGAGCAAGGATAAAACTGCAGACCTGCACCCACACCTCAGATCCCTACAAGGAAGAACTACAGGAGAAGAAGGATTGCCCTGCTGGACCCCTGACCTGCACCTGGACACTGCACTCTGGAGGACTGTACCAGCTGCACACTTGGTCTTCACCAAAAGAAGGACTTTGCCTGGTTCATGGAGGGACACCCTGTTTGCTACTGCAGAGTCCCTTGCACCATCTCCTGAAAAAACTGACGGGCAATTTTGAGTTGGTGCCAGGTGCATTCTGGGAGTTGTAGTCTGCACCCTCAAGGAGCATCTCAGAGCTTCTGGAATCTTGGGGTGAGCTCTGGACCTCAAAGGAAACTTAAATGAACATCTGGGCGAAGATCCAGAAGTTTGGCGAAGTTTGGAGAACTTTTTGAAAAAAAGCTCTATAAAGGGGCCGACCCGCCGCAGCAACTCTAGCAGGCTTGCCTCAACCGCGACCCAACCTGACTTGCTGGTTCGTCCCAGTAAAGAACATCTCTGAAAAGTGACCAAGTCGAATGTAAAAAGTTGACCGGGACCTCCCAGGGGCTATAGCTGAGCAGGGCTCTATCGCATTAGGCCTTAAACTTTGAATAAGGGCTAAAAATAATGAATTCTTTAAAAATGTATATCTTCGTTTCCTTTTATCCAATTGTATTCTTCTTGGTGTCTTTTTAAAGCTAAAAATATTTTTTATTTTTATAAATTGATTTTGGATTTTTAAACTGTTTCCAGTGTTTTATTTAATTACTGTTTTCTGATATTAAAATGCTTTACGCTTTGTCTCCTAAGTTAAGCCTTGTCGCTCTTTGCCAAGCTACCAAGGGTTGAGCTAGGTTTAATTTATTGAGACCTAACAGGGCCTATGTGGAGGTTAGCGTCCTATTGGTAAGTGTAGGTACTTACCTGCTTTACCAATAACCCATTTTCCAACACACTTCTAATGAGGGACTTAGTGAGTTAAGCATCCACTGCCTACATTTATATTTTTAATAGGTATATTTAAATTATGAGTAATCCAAAATAAGCTCAGTGATGTGTTGCCTCAAACAGTGAATACCATTATACAGAGGGTCCTGTTTACAGTGGACAGCTGAGAAGCAATGTTATTTATGAACTATGTTTTTATTTGTATAATCATATTACTGTATTTGTCATCATAGTCCTTGTAAATCAAAAAACATTACAGTTATGGCACTTTCTAGGGGCATATTTGAATGCCCTTGAGAACATTACATGTACCATCGCACATTTGAATACCCATGTCAAAACATGTTTTCCAACTACAGTAACTTTATCAAGGCTTTACAAAGGTAATACCTCCGCATCAAAAAAAGAAAAAGAAAATGGAAAACACTATTACTGTTGACAAGGACATATCGCCTTTCTACCAGACCAACCTTGATGTTAAGCCAATATATATAGATAATGAAAGTGAATTGAAAGTGCCACTTAATTGTGCAGTACTAGAGATCCACTGGATTTATCTATTGCCTTATATCAATGTATATTCATCAGTGTGTTCAGAAATAATGCATAGTAATATACTATACATACGATAATGAGCTTGATTACTACCTTAGTGGGAATGTTGTAATTTATTAGCGATTAGATTGAGCATTAGTAGAAGACATCTTGTATTTAGCAACTATTGTGAACATTTCGCGGAATCCATTTTTTATTCATGGCAGCCATTTTCTCTGCCATGTGCTCGCCATGTGCTCTGTCCTACCTTTCTGTTAACTACTCTTTAAAATCTGTCTAGTGACAAGTTATATTTAGCATCTCCCACTTTGCACATGCCCAGTAAAGTCTGCAGCTGTTAGTAATTAGTAACCGACAGTAATGTGCCTACTAGACCTTGAAAAGTGTTAGCCCCTCCTACCTGTTGACTGGGCATTTCTATATGACCTTATATGTATATAAGTCTTGTGTCTATAATTGTACCACCTTCTTTTAGCCCCTGCGTGGGTATAAAAGGACCATGCTCTCTTACTTCAGTGTGCTACTTCAAACATTACCGAAGGGTGCTGTTTGAATTGTAGTACCACCTCATGAGGTTTAATCAACTTTGTCTTTTATTTCAGTTTCTGTGCCAACTTTTTCCTATATGGTCTGAGGACTTTGTGCAGAGAAGGGCGAACCCCTTGCACTAGTAGGCCTTGCTGAGGCTTACTTCAACAGGAACATATGTATTTATTTAGAGTGCAAACATGACCCAAGCGTATCCAAATGCTGTAGGGAGGAACCATAAACCTCCTACAGTGTGTCTGATGATAGCTGTCTCTAAGCAACATATTGTCCCAGCTATTAGGGTGTCTCTAAGTGAAGCTAGACCAGAACATTATGTTAATAATCTCTAGTAAATTCCCTAGTAAAGTTCCCAAATATATGGGCCCTTGTGTCATGTTCAGATAGTGGGCCCAACGCATTGCAATGTATAGACAATAATGTCCCACATTGACATGCACTCAGTAATCTGTCAATAGCAGTAGCTACAGAACATCAGTGACTAGTAATGTGTTGTTTCACTCTGTGTGATTGACTGTAACTGCATCCTCTGCACTGGGCAACGAATCACGATTAAAGCCATGTGATAGGCCAAACAAGCCAATATGAGTACATAGGCAACACAAGATAGAAAAGTGTGAGATAAGTGCCTCCTCAATGTCATACCTAGTCTTTGACTCAGTCAGGACTCAACAATTTCAGGGGAGTGAGAACAGGTATTATGGAAATTAGTAAGTGTGTCACATATGGCAGTATAATTGTACGTTGAAGAATGTGTCAGGAGCAACACAGGAGGACATTTTTTTAAAGGCTGTGTGTGGCATGCTACATTAGTGGAGCCCCCAGACATGTGTAAATGTCAATACTGGATAATAATGTGGCACTACAGTGCAAAACATACATATTTCTCAGTCATGCTGACAGTCTACGTCCAGACATACACTCAGGTTTACAGCCTCATTAGCAGATGTAACCAATGTGATGGATCACCTGTTCTGTGGTGTAAGTTGCCCAGATGAAAAGTATATTAATAAGTCAATGTGAAACTCACGAAGTCTAACACAATGCTAGCAAACATGGCAAGGCCAGGGGCATTGTCTAACATATGTTTAGGGTGTCACCATCGACAACTCAACACCGCTACACTGGACCGACCACTACTGCATCCCTTTTTCCATCTCTATACCTAAGGTGGACACCAACACCACTCGCCCACCCCACAGGAAATGGAGCCAAACCACAGAGGAGTAACTCATCAACACCCTCAGGAACTCGCCACCCCAACACAACAGATGCTAACATCTCAGCATGCAACCTCCGGAAATGGATCAGCGACTGCGCCAACACCCTAGCTTTTGTCCAAATGACTACAGGGAAATACATCACCAAGAAAGCCAGCTCATTCACCCCGCACTCCAGGAATCAGAGCACACATGCAGGAGCCTGGAGAAGAAATGAAGGAACAGCAATTCCCCGGAGGACATTGTAGCCTTCAAATCTACCACAAGATCCCACTATGGCCTAATCAGATCCACCAGGAAAACAATACTGCAAGACCACATTAACATCATCAAGGAATTTTCCAAACTACAAGCTGAGACCACAACATCCCTCCATCCCAGGACCTCTGCAACAGACTAGTCACTTTCTTCCATCACAAAGCCAAGGATATCTATGACAGCTTCAGACTCCAAGACTCTCTGAACTCACAAACAACACCCCAAACAGGATCCACTTAACCCCCACTGATCCTGCACACCTGGACCCCCCTCACGACAGGTGAGACTTGCTTCACCATGAGCAGCATCTACTCCGGAGCCCCCGCCGACCCCTGCCAACACTACATCTTCAACAAGGCCTGTGCCTCGATCGCACCCGAGCTCTGCAAGACCATCAACTGTTTTTTAGAGTCAGGCACCTTCCCCGAGGACTGGAAGCACGCCGAGTTCCGCCGACTATTGAAGAAACCCACAGCGGAACCAACGGATCTTAAGAACTACTGCCCCATCACACTGCTGCCTTTCCCAGCCAAGATCGCCATAAAAATCATCAACATTCAGCTGTGCCAACACATCAAGCAAACCATGTCCTGAACATCTCCCAATCAGGATTCAGACATAATCACAGCACCGAGATCACCCTGGTCACCGCCATAGATGACATCTGCTCTCTCCTCCACTGTGGTCAAACAGCAATCATCGTCCTACTAGACGTATCGATACAGTGTCACATAGCACCCTTCATTCCAGACGTCACACAGCAGGAGTACACAGCAAGGCCCTTCGAGGGATACACTTGTTCCTGAGAGGCAGAACACAGAGAGTCAGGCTTCCGCCACACCTGTCAGAACCTATGGAAATTAGCTGTAGAGACCCCAGGGATCCTCGTTGAGCCCCATGCTGTTCAACATCTACATGAGCCCGCTCACCCCAATTGTCAGAAACTATGGTCTGAACATCGTCTCCCTGACTGAAAACCCCGCAACAGCCAAGACGCACTTCAAAGACTGGATGGAAGCTGTTGCCGCCTGGTTGAAGGAAAGTTGCCTTAAGCTGAACTCTGATAAGACCAAAATCGTCATCCTGGGGCCATCCTCCTCAGCCTGAGATGAGTCCTGGAGGCCCTCAACACATGGCAGCCCCCCCCCACCCACAAACACCACGCACAAACCCCTGGCATCGTCCTCGACTCAGCGCTCACCATGACAAGACAAGTCAATTTCGATGCCTTCACCTGCTTCCACACCCGCAGACTCCTATGAAAGATCTTCAGATGGATACCTAGCGACTGCCGCAAAACTGTGACACATGTCCTGATCACAAGCAGACTTGACTATGCAATGTCCTCTATGCCAGAACCACCAAGAAGAACCTGAACAAGCTGCAAAAAATCCAGAACACCACTGCCAAACTTGTCCTCAATATACCCTGCTGAGAACACATCACAGAACACCTGGGAGACCTCCACTGGCTCACCATCAAGAAGAGGATCAATTTCAAACTCCTCATACACACATACAAAGCCCTCTACAACCTTTGACCCAGCTACCTGAACCACTGCATCACCTGGTACTCCCCTGCCAGACCTCTCCGCTCCTCCCAGCAGTTGCTCGCCACTGTACTCTGCACAAATAAGTCATCTGCTGGAGGAAGATTGTTGACCTATCTCACGGCAAAAAGTTGGAACACCTTACCTCTTCATCTCAGACAGTCGCATTTGCTACTTCAATTCAGGAAGGACCTCAAAACCTGGCTCTGTGGCTGAAGCCTGAGGACATAACCCACAGTGCCTTGAAATTCTATGGATGAGTAGCACACTCTAAAAATAACTGATTGATTGGTCTTTCACAGTGCCTGGTTGTACTGCTGTTCCGCCTCTGTGTGGTGATGTCCATTTGTGGTCATGACCCATGTCTGCAGCCATATCCTTGGTCATCTGAACTTAGGAAAAAAATATTTCTGTAAATGATTATGGTGATTGTTACACTCACATTCCTGTACATGCCTGTTATGGGTACTGAATGACTCATACACATTTCTACCAGTATTTGGCAATACTTATTACATATATGTTTGCTTATTTTATTACACATGTCTCTTCGATTTCTCTGTGTCAGAGCAACAGATGGGCATACCCTGGTACTTTGGACAGTTCCGCATGCAGACATTACCTTTTCATGGCAACAGTTGTTTATCTCTGACCTGAGTGCACAAGTGCATTGTTGAGGGGCTCACAAATCTTGGGTCATCCCAAAGGGAAAATGTAAGTAGAGTGTGTGCCTTTACATATTCCTGTGTGAGAGAATGCAGTATCCTGGGACCAGGAGAACACATATAAAGTCCTGCACTGAAAGTGCATGTACTGCTACTAACGTTGACAGGAGTACAACATAGATTACGTGTGTGTGTATTTGCGTTATTTTATTTGAATATCACCAGTTCATTTGACTATATGACCCTGTCAGTCTGCATGATGCCTAAGGGGTGAAAGCCCTATTCCAAAGGTCTGCTGGTGTGTGACACACTCACCCTTGACCAACATCATGTTTGTTGAAACATGTGTGTATGATTATACTATCTGCAGAACATGTATGCCTGTGGGAGACATATGCAACTTAAATTGTGCAGTGTGTAACAATGTGCACATGCTGACCTTGTGTGGGCGGCTACAGTGTGTTCAGCTTCAGAGCCACTACCACAATTCGAAGAGAGTGCAGTTCCAAACATTTTGTGATGACAAACTGTGTGAGCTTCCCCTCATGATGTTTATTTCCCTCTAACATATGTGGAATACAGTATGGTCCAGATGGCCATGTAATAGGCATCGCCACCCAGTGCTACACAAATTGTCTCCCTCCACCGCAACTACGTCAGCAGGTACATTGCTAAAATTGGTACTGTATCTTGCAAAACACTTTAAAATCTTAAATACTGCCCTGTGTCAGGCCTGCACTGGCTGCCTAGGGCAAATGCAGGTGCACTTGCACCATGAGGTAAGGCTGCAACTATTACATGCAGGAACATCTGTGACCGTGATGGTGCGTCTTTCAGCTTACCAATGTATGCTGTGGGCCATGATGCTCCATCAATGCATGCTGCTGTACACAGGACACACAAATATGTAAAGTAACAAGAAGATATCAAGCTCTAACTCCATGTAATGTCAATCCTGGCAAGGTACTATGGCCCATATTTGTACTTTTTTAGCGCTGCATTTGTGCCGCTTTTTGATGCAAAAACAGAGCAAACTTACAAAATACAATTGTATTTTGTAAGTTTGCGCTGTTTTTGCGTCAAAAAGTGGCACAAATGCGGCGCAAAAAAAGTATAAATATGGGCCTATGTACTTAAGCATTTGCAACTTTGCCTGGTTTTGTCTCTCAGCAATTGCATAGATTTCCTTCTGATGTGATGTATACCCACATGTAAAGCTAAAGGAACCTCTTTCAGATGCACAGTAAGGCTAAACAGTGATTTTCTATATATTGTGTCACGCTGGATCAAACACACTTGTCAGGGCTACTCAAGCTGGACTTGTCATGCTCAAACTATAAGCAAACAGATATGCTGAACACATTTAGCAAGCAGAATATTGCAGGCAGCTGTTAATATTGAAAAAGTCGATGTCGATGCACACAATGATACATCCATATATAGAAACTAAACCGCATCAGTATTAGCTAATTCACCCCTAATTAAATCTCCGTCATCCCCTATCACTCTATCACGCACCCCTCCGACTGGACATCTGTACATGTTACCCACTGGCCCACATTATGTCTATGCAAGGTCGAGGCCCACCTGCATTTGTCATCAGGACCTTACTTATGACTCCAAGACAACCTCCCATATCCTTAGGAAAAAAAGGAGCAGTGAAATAGTTTTATGGCGCTCAGAGAAATGTATAAAACACGGCTCAAATCGATTGTACTTTGAGACAGTCCTCAGTCCCCATTGCTGTCACTGTTTCATTGGCAATAGTGTTTAATTAAACTAACTTCCTGTTTTACCAAACGCCTCTTGTCTTTTGATTTTTCAAGGTAAATTCACATTCAAGGAACACACTACACATAATCTATCACACATATAGTGCAGACTGCATATGTTAAATTCATCATTAACACATTGCATGGCAGGAATCTAGCCAAATGGTCTGTATGTAGATATCGTGTTTAATAGGGAAAAAAAATAATGTTTATCATAGGCAAGGCAACGCTATATTTAAATAAAAAATCTGTGTACAGCTAACTATGTTCATTCAGGCATATTACAATTTGTCAGAAATGCACAAAATTGGTAAAACATATTCACATTTAATGTGTCATCCAAACAATTCATTGATCCATCCAAATGTCAGTGCTAAGTAGGTAAACATTCACACTTAGGCACACTATAACCACTGATAAATCACACATCAGAAACTCAACCTGTCCGGTATAAAAAGAGGGGCAACGTGTTTTTCCTGCATTCCCAAATTCCCCACAGTGTATCCCAGACAATATGCCTCCTGTGTGGGTCACAACCCACGCATCTACCCATTTGTGCCTCCCATTGCCTCTAATGTGCAGGTCATGAGCCTTGCATTAACAGTAATGCTTTGAAAATGAATTGTGGCTAATGTGTTGTGTATTACTCATGCATTGGCTTTTTCTGTACCGATGCATCAGAAAAGCTGCCCATTTGTAAAAAATTAGCGGAATGCACAGGAAGTGAAACATTGAATGTTGCGGTCCGCAAACTAGTCAGTGTGAAGTTACTTTCTCTTTCTCTTACTCTGTTAACCTGTGCTTGGTGTTGGAGGTCTCTGTAAAGTGTGTCAGTGATAAAGGTTTGTTTTAGTCTTTGTCACTGTGCGTTAAGTGAATATCTTGTCTCTATCATATATTTGATGTAGGAAGCTGGCTATCTACGTGGTTTAATTTAAGGGGACACTCGGCAGATAGTCCAGAAAAAATGGCTATTGGCTGTCAGGAGCTTAAATAATAACCCTAAAAGCTTTCTTTTGTAGTAGTGTGGGTGAGCAGCTAGGGTTATTAGAAGACAGTCTTGAGCATTTAATGCACACAAAGAGCCAGTAAGCAAGCCACACACTCAATGAAGAAATCCAACACTAATTTATAAAAATAATGCTTATTTTTATATAAATTCAAATACCAAGATCATCAGAGACAGGTAAGCACTTTTTGAGATATGAATTTTGATACGCTTCAAAAGTTGCCCGTGCATTTTCTAGAGCTGTAATGTTATCCTGGGAGGAAAGACATACTGCATTTAGGCACTTAACAAAGACTTACAGCACCATTCTTCTGCCATTTAGGTAATTATGGGGCAAGGTCGTAAGCAGCACCTACAGGTCACTTCAGGAGGCAATGATGCGACCGGGTGCAGATGAGATTTTCAGCCTCCGGTATCCTACTGTTATCCTATGGGAAAGAAACAGACACTGCATACGGGTACTTGGCAATGACTTATAGGACAGTTCTTCTGGACTTGAGGTGAGTATGGGGCAAAGTCCAAGGCCATACCAACAGATCACTTTGGGGGCTTTGGGGCGCCCAGGTGCAGAGATGTGTTTCAACTTCAACTGTCCCATTCACTTCAATGAAAATCAGTCTGTGTAGAAAATGGCTGCAAGTTGGGACTGAGGGCAATTTTAGCAACACAAAAGGATGATGGACGGAGTGCTGAACAATGCAGACACTCACCCCCAGTCACAGATCTGGGTTTAATCCATCATTCTTTTGCTCACCATGCCACCCCAGTTTGGACCCAGCCATATGCAAATTAGTCTTGACCCTGTTCCTCATGGGAACAGTCCCGCCCGAACTGCCAGGCCAGGTCCTCCCTGGACTGGAAAAAAAGCATCCTGCGACCGGTTTCAGATTTTCACCCTTCATCAGCCAGGGTAGCTTCAATCCAGTGCACAGTGAACAAGGGACCCACGTCTGGACATACCCTTCCCACTTAGGGCAATTTTAGCAATACAAAAGGATGATGGACAGAGTACATTACAATGCAAACACTCACCCCCAGTCACAGATCTGGGTTTAAGGCATCGTTCTTTTGCTCACCATGTCACCCCAGTTTGGACCCAGCCATATGCAAATCAGTCTTGACCCTGTTCCTAATGGGAACAGACCAGACCGAACTGCCAAATCAGGTCCTCCCTGGACTGTAAAAAAGCATCCTGGGACCGGTTTCAGGGTTTCACCCTTCATCAGCCAGGTCAACTTAAATCCAGTGGCACAGTGAGCAAGGGACCCATGTCTGGGCATACCCTTCCCACTGAGGGCAATTTTAGCAACACAAAAGAATGATGGATGGAGTGCTGAACAATGCAAACACTCACCCCCAGTCACAGATCAGGGTTTCATCCATTGTTCTTTTGCTCACCATGCCACCCCAGTTTGGACCCAGCCATATGCAAATCAGTCTTGACCCTGTTCCTCATGGGAACAGTCCAGCCCGAACTGCCATGGCAGGTCCTCCCTGAACCAGAAAAATCATCCTGGGACAGGCTTCAGAGTTTCATCCTTCATGAGCCAGGCTAGCTTGAATCCAGTGGCATAGTGAGCAAGGGACCCACATCTGGGCATACCCTTCCCACTTAGGACAATTTTTAACAACACAAAAGGATGGTGGACGGAGTACATTACAATGCAAACACTCACCCCCAGTCACAGATCTGGGTTTAAGGCATTGTTCTTTTGCTCACCATGTCACCCCAGTTTGGACCCAGCCATATGCAAATCAGTCTTGACCCTGTTCCTAATGGGAACAGACCAGACCGAACTGCCAGATCAGGTCCTCCCTGGACTGTAAAAAAGCATCCTGGGACCGGTTTCAGGGTTTCACCCTTCATCAGCCAGGCCAACTTAAATCCAGTGGCACAGTGAGCAAGGGACCCACGTCTGGGCATACCCTTCCCACTTAGGACATTTTTAACAACACAAAAGGTTGGTGGATGGAGTGCTGCACAATGCAAACACTCACCCCTAGTCACAGATCTGGGTTTAATCCATCGTTCTTTTGCTCACCATGCCACCCCAGTTTGGACCCAGCCATATGCAAATCAGTCTTGACCCTGTTCCTCATGGGAACAGTCCAGCCTGAACTGCTAGACAAGGTCATCACTGGACTGGAAAAAAAGCATCCTAGGACCAATTTCAGGGTTTCACCGTTCATCAGCCAAGCTAGCTTGAATCCAGTGGCACAGTGAGCAAGGGACCCACATCTGGGCATACCCTTCCCACTTATGGCAATTTTAGCAACACAAAAAAAGCTGGGACTGGGGGTCCAGTCTGGGGGAACCCACAAGGGGGCTCGACCGTTGAGATCTTCGGGCATGTAGAGACACCATTGGGCCAACTTATCCTTGCGTTGTGGGACTCAGGTGCAGTAGTGTCTTTTGACATTAGGTTCTAGTGCAGCGGATAGTTGGGGTTCGAGGTGGCCTGCAGAAAGAGACTGCAGGCGGCTTTGTGAAGTCCACTGTTGGCAAACCCAAGGTGGACTTTGCCTCTGAAGGGCCTGGAGACCACTCTGGCATCATTGGCCCCTTTCAACTCGGGATAGGGGGCACAGATGCAGTGGTGCTCTCTGGTGTCGGGTTTTGGTGGTCCGGAGTGCTTGTGAATATTCTTTGATGCCTGTAGGGTACAGGGAAGCAGCTCACCTTCTCCACAGGAGATCCTGGTTACTTCTGAGAGTGTTGACAGTCCTCCCATTCTTTTGGTGGCAATACAGCTGCAGAATGAGTCTTTTTTGGTGTGACTATCGAGGACTGCAGGTAGGCCGGCGGGGTTGGGAGCAAGTCAGCTTCTGCTCCTCAGGTTTTGCCTTCTGGGGCTCTTTGGGTCCTTCTTATTATTTAGTCCAGTGAATCTGAATTCCTGGTCTCAGGGGATCCCCTAAATACTCAATTTAGGGGTGCTAAGGGGAGTAAAGGGTAGTAGCCAATGGGTTAGTTACTCCTGGGGTCACTACACCCCCTAAATGACCACTTAATTTGGGGAGTGGGCATCACCCTGTCCCAGAACTCCTAATTCCACCCCACTCAAGATGGTGGCATCCCGAATTTTGTGTTCACTTCAGTCTGGTCACCCTAGAGGTGTGTGAATTCGGGCAGTGTAAAATGCCCCCTGCATAGCTAATTTTCCCACCTGTCCCGGTGCCAAATGGGCCTCAGGGCAGAGGGTTGCCTCTCCCAGGTGTTGGGAGAGTGGGGATCACATACCATAGGGGGCATGGACTTTGAAGTTGCTGGCCTTGGTATGCAGATTTACTAGCCATCTTGTTGGCGGAGGTGATCACACCTTCGTCCAGAGCAGGTATTGTTTATGACCTCAGAGAGCAGAGGCTCTCACCTCCAGGGGGTCAGAAATCTGTCTGAGGTGGTAGGCTGGTCAAAACCAGTCAGCCAGCAAACTAGAGGACTAGTAGGTTTCACAAAGCACCTGAAAGGTGCCTTCTGGGTGCATGTCATAATAAATCCAATACACGTGTCAGAATGGATTTATTAAGATGAGGTGTTTGAAACCAAACACCACTATTTTCCATGCAGCCATTATGTAGTTGGATCACTCACGCTGACCAGTGTCCAGTATATGAGTTTAGATGACTGCTTGGCCACCTGCCTTGTCTAGGAGTAGAACTAAACATCACAGGGGCATATCTGTTCATGCAGACATGTCCTCACATGCACTATAATGCACCCTGCCTTAGGGCTCCTAAGGAAAGCTGTAGAAGTGACTTACATATAAAGCATGCAGTGATTTTGGCATGTCACACAATGTGTTTTACATGATGTATTTTCACTCAGGGATGCACCCTGACACGCAGTCTGCAATGGCAGGCTGTGTGCAATTTTTGTGTTGGCCGTGTAGGGTGGCATACATGAAGCTGCAGTCCTTAGGGACCCTCTTTAGTACCCATGCCCTTCAGACCAGGGGTACAATTTACTAGAGACTTCCCGAGGTGGTGAAGTCCTGTGCCAATTGTGGAACAGTTAGACATACTTTGTTCTGTGGAAAAAGCACTGCCACTGAGGTCTCTAGCAGGCCTCAGTGCACTGTCAGAGTCGCAAATCAACACCCAGTAGTTCTAAAAGGGGGCAGAAAGTGGGGGGAATTTGGTGCATTGTCAATGTATTTTTGTAAAAATTGTCTTAACATTGTTGGGAGATTATTTTTAGGTGTTTTATTGTTGTGGTAATTAGGCTTTGTTCAGGAGTTACTTTTAGGGGTAGTATTTTAGGAACGGTGTTCACTATGTCAGGTAGGGGTAGGCACTTTAGTGAAGCAGAGTTGGCGGGGTTTGATATGGCTGATCCGTTAACTTCGAAGGATGCTTGCAGCTCGTAGCAGAGTGAGCCAGGCCTACCCTGCCAAGGAAAAGAAAGACAGGTGGGAGCACGTGCTCTGGCACCATCATCAGATCTTCTGTGTGGTACTGTCCAAATGAAGCATAGTTGGGCAGATGTCATCTAAAGGTGAGTATATGTCATAGAATACCTTTGACTGGAGATTGGTGGAACAATTGGTATGTATATCTGTGATGTACCTTTATCAGTAATGCCCAACATAACCATGGAATGCTCCTCATTTGTGTATAATGCAATATGGCAACATGCATGATTTAATTAATGGGAAATACATATAAGGAGATGATGTAAAGGATTGGTATTCAGTTAGCCTCAGAATGTCTGCATTATTGAAACATCAAACAAGCACGGGTTATGTTCCACAATTCCCCTATCCTGTTACAAGTGCCAATTCTCTAGTTAGTGAGTTAAAGTTATAGCAGAAAAGCCATACGTTAGGGGCATGTCCTTACTTAACCTACAAAAATGTCCTGGGGATGCAAAGATTTTTACCAGGCACACAATATTAAAGGCTAAGCTGCAGATCTCTTTTTTCAATGCTTCTATATGCACTCCTCAATATGCATCACATGTATTTAGATTGCTATGTCTCACGAATATGTACATGCTGCAGGCATGTAGTGATGTATACATTTTAACTTCTGCATTCAGCCAGGTCAGGGTTGCAAGCAGACTAGGGCCCTCTTTATGTCTTTGGCGGTAAATCCTGCTTATCGCTGCGGTGACGCCCGCCAATATACCATCGCGGAGGCGAACATCTGTTCACCATATTATGACACACACACACTAAACCGACAGAATACTGCCACACACACATATCCACTAGACCAAAGGTAAGTGTTAAACTGTTGGTAAGAACACCCACACTGTCATGCCAACAAAACAACGCCCTCCAGATTATGACCCACGAATCACCATGGCGGACATTCAATGGCGGTAAGCCGTTGGCGGTACACACCGGCGCGGTCAGAATGGCCACCCAAATACAAAACAACACAACAGTGGCCAATACCAAAAACACACACCTCACATTAATATGCACACCACACCCACCCACCCATAGCACTATAAAACACACACCCACATTACCCACAACCCTTTACGAAAACAAAAATAGCCAGGAGACAGACACGCAAATCACAGACACAACACACACCACTAACACACAGCCATCCGTCACACACCCCACATCCCACCACATTATTCAACACCCACTGCACAACACAACGCCCATGTCCCCACAAAGGCACCCCCATTTCACCGATGAGGAGTTGCGGGTCATGGTGGAGGAAATAGTCAGGGTAGAGCCACAGATGTTTGGAGCACAGGTACAGCAAATATCCATAGCAAGGAAGATGGAGCTCTGGTGGCGAATTGTGCACTGGGTAAATACCATGGTACAGCATCCAGGAACAAGGGATGACATCAGGAAGAGGTAAAACGACCTATGGGGAAGGTACATTCCATGGCAGCAAGGCACCAGCTCGCCATCCATAGAACTGGCGGTGGACCCCCACCTCCTCGCCCACAGTTGACAGCATGGGAAGAGCAAGTCTTGCAATACTGTATCCTGAAGGACTCACTGGAGTAGCTGGAAACTGGACAATGGTGAGTCAACATTTATTACCTATCACCCTCCCATTCCTGCATGCCAATGCCAAGCCCTGCATACCATACCCACCACATGTACAGCCCTCCCAGCCCTGCATGTACACCCACCACCTATGCATGCACAGCATGGAGAACTAACATTCCCACAATCCATCACCGTACACAAACAAAGGTGGCAGAGCAAGAGCAACAATATAGGGGAAGCTAGGGATATAGAATATGTCACAGACATGATGAATAATACATCACTTACATCCCCGCAGGTGCCCCAGCCAATCCCAGCGGCGAGGAGGTGCCACGGCTATACAGTCCGCCAACAGAAGATGCCCCCAGTGATGACATTAACTCTGGACATCTGGATCTGTATGAACCTCCTGGCCCTTGAGGGACCACTGGTCAGTTGGCCACCTCAGCCCACTCCCAGTCCACCACAGAGCCGCCCTCCTCAGTATCCAACACCACAGCACCCACCCAACGTTCTCACACCTCTGTCCCCAGGACACGTCAATCAGCAGTGTGCCCACCTGTACAGGGACCCCAGTCCATCCCTCACAGCCAAGACAGTTAGGGTCCTGGGGTCAGTGGCAGTGGGCACACTTTTCAGGGGACACAGACACAGGGGAACAGGGACACTGGGAGGACAGCTGTGCGCCTGGGGGAGGACAAGTTCAGGGAACCAACTGTCCTGGAGGCACTCACTAATCTCCTGGGGGCTTACCAACAATCCCAGGACAAGATGGGCCAGATTATTGACATCATGAAGCAGAACCAGTGGCTGCAGGAGGTACACCATCAGGAGATAAGGAAAGATTTGCAGGCCCTCAACACCAGCATGGTCTCCATAGCAGGGGTGCTGGCTGACATGGACAACATAATGAGGGAATATACAGCAAACCAGTGAGCCCCTTCCACTAGCCAGCCAACTGAACAGCCCACCATCTCTGCTGGAGCTAGTGGACAGGAGGCCCTTAAACAGGACGCACCGGCCACCAGCACCCCTCGCCCTGCAGAAGGTGAACCACCCCAAAAACGTTCCCTCGACCCAGACAGATGCCAGAGACACTTGCCAAGACCAAGACCACCACCAGGAAATGAGATCCTCCTGAATGTCCCCCTTGTGTCCCACTCTGTCACCTTGTCCACTTTGAACTGCCTTTGCTCCCCTTCCTATGGCCTCTTGGACACTGGACCTGTGCTACAAACACACTGGACCAATACCCTGGACTTACCTCTACCATCACCCCATTCCATTGCACTATTCTGTCTATAAATCTCACTAGAATTAACACCCTTGAACACAACTTGACTTATATGAAGAAAATGTGCAATTATGGTAACAGTTACATCTTGTGCAAATGACCTGAACTCTGTGATAGCATACAAATAATGACTTGTAGCTATCTGTAGTCATCACATCAGTATACAGTTGTAATAACACCTATATCTGCAAAATGAGAAGGCATAGGTGACAGTAGGTTGAGATGCAAAGGAATTGACTGTCATCATGCAACAGCCAGACTGAAAGGATAACAAATCAGAGGAATGGTCAGTTTCACTGTCTCTCCTGTGTGTCATTGGAAGTACTGCCGTATATAACTGATGTTCTGTTGTCCACATCCTCATCCTCTGCCTCCTCATCCCCGCTGTCCTAAGAGTCCACTGCTGCCACAGGGGTATTTCCAATCACCTCCTCATGCAGATAAGGCACATGTTATCTGAGGGCCAGGTTGTGCAACATGCAGCATGCTTCAACCATCTGGCAAACCTTCTCTAGGGAGTCACATAGGGATCCACCTGTTATATGGAGGAATCTGAACCTGGCCTTCAGGAGGCCGAAGGTATGTTCTGTGATCCTCCTAGTTCGCCCATGTACACCATTATACCGATTCTCAGCCCCTGTCCTGGCATTCCTCACAGGGGTCAGGAGCCATGATAGGTTTGAGTAGCCAGAGTCACCTGCAAGTATTGAGGAACAAACACTAGCCTTACATAATGTTATGGGGGATGACTCCAAAAGGCATACACTGACATACATTGGGTGGGGACTCTGGTACCTATTAGCCACACCCTGTGCCTCGGTAATTGTGCCTTCACATTTAGGTTGCTGCTATTTCTCAGGACGAAGGCTTCATGCACCAACCCAGGACACTTGGCAGTGATGTGGGAGATGTACTGGTCCGCCAGGCACACCATTTGCACATTGAGTGTTTGGAAACTCTTCCGATTCCTGAATACCTGTTCATTGAACCGGGGGGACAAATGCGCTATGTGTTCCATCAATCGCCCCAATAATATTTGGTATATGTCCCATTGCACAGAATCAAGACTTCACAGTGGCCAAATATTCCACTTGGGGGGAAAGCGATGTACCTGCACATGTGTTTGACCAAGGCAGACAAAACCCTTGCCAGCACTATGGAGAACATTGGCTGTGACAATCCTGCTGCCAAGCTCACTGTCACTTGGAAAGAACCAGTTGCCAAGAAATGAAGCACTGATAGAACTTGTACAAAAGGGGGGATCCCAGTGGTATGACGGATAGCTGATATCACATAAGGATCTAATTGAGTACACAGCTTTGTGATTGTGGCCCTGTCCATTCTATAGGTCAGCGTTAAGTGCCTGTCCTCCAATGTAGTCAAGTCCACAAGGAGTCTGTACACCGGGTCTTGCCTCCTCCTCCTATTCCTCTGCAGTGGTAGATATCTAAGGGATACAAGAGTGAGTAGGGTGTCAGAAATTGAATAATGGAACCACCACCTCAGTGTACATAGAGCAGGTATGTAATCGTACAATGTGAATGGTAATGTACTGTATGTGCAATTATTAACAATGAAGCAGTTTCCAATTTCTGAATGTTATCCACCACCATAAAATGGTGACCGCCTATCCTGTAATTATGGACAGGTGGAAGTGACGTAACTCTGCTGGCGTTGGGCATGATGGCTGTAGGCAGTCTTGCACCTGTGCTATTCCTCATTGCCTTACATTGGGCTCTGTGGACTACAGTGTCCAATGGGGATCACTGGTGGAAGTGACGGTGTACACCGCCGCGGCCGTAACCGACATTTTCTGTTTAAAGCCTCACTTGATTCCTGACTTTCCGCAGGACACCACCTCCACTGCGCGTGCTGCTGTGACCTGAGTCTGGATCCTGCCATGGCCTGTGTGACAGGGGAATGAGTCCCTGCCTTTACTTCTTAGGAGTTAAAGCGCCTGGTGGATGGGGTCCTACCCCTGTATGAACAGCTGTATGGGCCTCCAGACCAAAAGGTGAGTACACCATGGGCATGATGCATGTGACAAGGTTGCATGGAGATGTGTGTGCTAGCAGTGTGTAATTTGGGTGGGGGGTATGTCTGGTGGTAGTGTACATGCAGTGCTCTGGGTGATGTGTGTGCCAATGGAGATGGAAATGGTATTTGTGGGCCGTATGTGTGACTGTCTGGATTGTATAATTAATGGTGTCCTCCTGTCTGTATTTCCTCTGCAGGTCAGCGGCCATCAGAAGAAGGGATTGTGGCATGCCATTGCCAAAGACATGTGGACCCTGGGGGTCTATAGCAGATCGAGCACCCACTGTAGGAAAAGGTGGGAGGACCTTAGATGCTGGGCCTGGAAGACTGCAGAGGCCCAGCTGGGGATGGCCTCTCAACGAGGGCAGGGTGCCCATTGGAACCTGACCCCAATGATGGCCCGCATACTGGTGGTGGCCTACCCAGAGCTGGATGGGCACTTGAGGACAGAACAGCAGCCACAAGGGGGTGCGTACATTGAGAGTAACAGCAATTTTTTTTGGGTGACATGAGATCCTGGTAGTGGATTTCAGTTAGTGGGTGCCCCTTAATGCCAGCTCAGCCATTGCTGTGTGATCCAGCTCAAGGTAAATGGGTGTACAGCAAAATCTGGTAACCTAGATAGGTAGCATTCCATGTCAGACTGGGCATACTGGGTCCCAGGAGGGATGTGGTTGGCAGTGGTTGGCTCTCATCTTGCTGTGGCACATAGCCAATGTAATACTAGTGTGATGCATAGTGCTCATTCCTGATCCCTGTGTGTGATGATAATGTGTATGCCGACTGTGGTGTTGGTGCTCTAATTGACCCTGTGCTCCCATTCGCTCTCCCCCCTTATTTTCTTCTGGCATCTTGCCCATGTGTGCATTAGCGTCATCAGGTGGAGGAGCAGGAGCACCAGTGACTGAGGGAGCTGCATCCCACAGGACCCAGGAGGCAGAGTCCTCCGACGCCAAGGCGACCAGTGGGACGAAGAGTGAGGGGAGCACCACAGCAGAGACCGAAGGTGACAACACTGACTCTGATTCCTCCTCCAATGGAAGCTCCTTGGTGGTGGTGGACACCCCCTCTACCAGCACGACCCTCCCAGTAGCCCCCCACCGCGTTCGCCGTACCCGCTCACCCATGAGGGTGGGCTTCTCCTTTGCCCCAGGCACCTCAGGCCCTGCCCCAGTAAGCCCTGCTGCCCTCAGTGAGGAGGCTATTGACCTCCTGAGATCCATTTCTGTAGGGCAGTCAACCATTGTGAATGCCATCCAGGGGCTGGCATCCCAGATACAGCAATGCAATGCATACCTGGAGGTCATCCACAGTGGGTTGATGGCCCTACAGAGATTGTTTCAGGCTCTGGCCTCCTCTCTGATGGCAGGCAGTGTCTCTGTTCCTACCGTCCCCCCTCCAGCTACCACTTCCCAGTCCCAGTCTCCTCAACCCCAACCCATCCCAGGCACAGATACAGACAAGCATTCACCCAAAACATCACACTAGAGTAGCACAGCCAAACACAAGCAGCACTATTCAGGCCAAAAACACTCACACAAACAACAGACAGTCACACACAACCACATCCACTGCCTCCACTGTCTTTCCCTCCTCCTCGTCCTCCTCCCTCACAGTCACATCTGCACTCACACCTGCATGCACTACATCAACAGCCACCACCACCATCACCACATCAAACAGCACACACAGCTCACTTGCAGACACCTCCACAACATCCATCTACGCGTCCCCTTTGCCCTCTCCCACCCTGTCTGCCCCTCCAAGAGACACAAACGCATGCACTCAGACACCCAACAACAGCCATCCACCTCACACACGCCCACTGTCCATGCACCTGCACCCAAGTCCTTCAGACATACACCTCAGACAACCACTCCCTCAATCTCCACGCCCATCCCTCCTCCCACATCCTGCTCCAACATCCCTAAGAAGATTTTCCTTGCCCAACTTGACCTCTTCCATCCCCCGTCCTGGCCTTAAGAACAAGGTCCCAACAACCCAGCCCAGCACCTTAGCAAATCAGTCTGCCACTGCTCCCATCAAATCATCAGCTGCTGGCATGAAGGAACCTCAGATGTGATGGCTCCCACTCCTACTGAGGGCACAACTCCGGCTCAGAAACGGAGGACTAGGGTGGTGAAAATCAAGGGCCAGGAGATGGGCACAGTGGATGCATCTCCTACTCCTAGAGGCAAGGACACAAGTGACATGTCAAAGGCCAAGGGGACCCATCACAAGAGGGGACACATGGATCCCCCTCCACTAGCAAAGAAAGTGAAGGTTCCCACTCCACCAGCAAAGAAAGTGAAGGTTCCCATTCAACCACCAATGAAAGGCAAGAGACCCACTCAACCACCAATGAAAGTCACGAGGCCCACTCCACCAGCAGAGAGCAAGGAGCCCCCACCTCCAGCACAGGCACAGCAGCCCTCACCTCCAGCAGAGGGCAAGGAGCCCCCACCTCCACCACAGCCACAGCAGCCCCCACCTCTAGCACAGGAACAGCAGCCCAAACCTCCAGCAGAGGGCATGTAGTCCACCCTCCAGAGACTGTTGTACAAGGATCCCCCTCCTGAACCAATGGGTAAGTTCCCCACATCAGAGACTGTGGTCTTGCACTCCCTAGCAAAGACAAATGGGCATGGAGCCCCCTCCAGAACCTGTGGGCAAGTTCCCCACTTCAGCTGAGGTGCCCCCACCCCTCCCTCCTTCCCCCTGAGGTGCCTGCCCATTTCCAGCATGATGCCCCTGAACAGTGGATTCAGGAAGGTGTCAGGAGTCAAGTTGGGCCTTGGGCTAGCCTTTGGCCCGTTCTGAACATTGTCTCCTGCATTTGGATTGGAATAGACAATATGGTGGCTGTTGGCATCAAAGTACAGTGTTTGCTGATTCTCATAGTGCTCCTTGTTTTATTTTAACGTGTGTCCTGTGACATTGATTTAACTCTGCTGCTAGTTCTGTGTATGGTGTGTGTGTGAATAGTGAGTGGTGTGCATGTGTCTGTCACTCTGCTTTTCCTTCCTCCCTCCCTTGTGTGCTGGGTGTCTGTACTCACCTTCATCTTCTTCATCGGCATTAGTGTTCCATGAGGGCCACAGCGTAGAATAGCATCGGGAAAACTTGAAGTTCCAGTTCCATGGCAGCAACGGAGTCCTCTGTGTACCTGTTGGTGAGTTTTTAGTTTTCTGTGTTGTGTTTCTGCCAGGCTTTTGAAGGCATTGGTACCGCTCTGGAAATCCTAGTGGTTTGCTATGTCATAATATGGTGGGCAGTACCTTGGCTTCCACCTGGCTGTTGATGGCTGCCACTGTGGTCAGTGGTGTTGACGCCCGGGCGGTTGGTGCGGTAAATTGGCTAGCTATCGGAGGTATCACTGCCATGGTCATAATTTGGTGGTACTTACTGCCAGCCTGTTGACGGTATTATCACCACTTTATCACTCACCACCAATGTCACAATGACCACCTAGATGTGTTGAATAACCTATGATTATATAGATTTGTGTGTAGGAGCTGCTATGAACTTCTTAAAAACCGGGATACCATAGTTATTTAATTGAAAAGTAAACATATGTTAAAGCATTTTTACAATGCTATGTCCTCATTCATACCTCCTATGTGAACATCTTCCTTTCACCAGGGGTGAGGTCGATATCTTCAAGGACCCCAATGACACCAGTATGTGTTATAAGTACATGTAAGTTCCATTTTGATGTCCGCGTAATCTCTTTGTGATAGGATATATTGTGATATGTGCTGGGAGCTAACACTCAATTACCACCAATTCCCTGACAGTCTGTGAATCTGAACTGAACCTGCCCACAGATCCTTTAATGTTGATACCTGAGTAATATATCAGATACTGTAATATATATGTAAGCAGGGTCACAGGAACTGAGCGCCTCAATATTTTTTGAATAGTGGCACATTTCTAGTCATGTTGCTTTGGGCACATTACTCATCAAGTGGAAGAAAGTCTTCATGTGTTCCACAGAAACACATGAAATCGTACAACAAATGGCAGATTTCTAGTTATTCTGGAGTCAGCGTATGTGGTAGCACAGTGATTTTGGTTCGGCTAAGCAAGTGTGGGCAAGGGTTATTTGTAGGTGTCAAAAATGATGCATGACACGTGGCCAGCTGATGTGCTAAATTTCTACACAGGCATTGTTCCCAAACATGGACAGGATAGGTACCATGGATTCTGATTCACACATATATGTAGCATCAACAGGCAGCATAATGGCTCCAGAAAAGACATTTTGGTTATACAGAACATAAGTGTAGTCTAACATTTTAGCTGTGTTACACATAACATGCTTTTACTAAACAAAACCCTCCCTGTACTAGTATGAAAAAATATATCATAAATTGAAAATACATATGACAATGGCATCAGTGTTGCCATCATAATCTGAGTAAAAGTTGATATGATGGTTGCAGCATACTTTTTGCTGAAGGAGCAACATGTTCTTAAGTAATGTTTTTGCCCTATCACAGGCAACATGCCTACATGTGTGTCTGTTCATCTGTTTCTTCATTATTGTATGGACATAAAGTCCCTCATTATGACTTTGGCGGTCTTCAGACTGCCATATTATGACTGCTGGCGGCTCTCCTCCATAAATCGGGTGGAGAGCTGCCAGCAGCCATACTGGCGGTTGGTGGAGCAGTGGAAGTTGCTCCGTTGGCACCGCCACATCAACACAACACCGCCACGCCTATTACGACTGGCGGCGGAGCAAGCGCCATGGACCCCATTCCCTCCCGGACGACCACCATGACCAACAGGTAAGGTGATCGACTGACGGGGTGGGGGGGTGTTGAGTGTTCTGTGAGTGAATGGGGTGTTTGTTTGTGTGAATGGAGGGGGGGTGATGTGTGCGTTTGTGTGCGTGTATATGCAAGTGTATGTGTGCTTGTGTGAATGCGGGTATGCGGGAGTGGGAGGGGTGTTGTGGCCATGTGTGCATGTGTATGTGAATGAGTCTGCGTGTATGCATGCATGTATATATGTATGTGTGATGTGTGCCTGCGTGGGTGTGCGGGGTGGAGGGTTTCGGAATGGGGATCGGGGCGGGGGTGTTCAGAAAGGGGATGGGCAGGGGTGTCACTGCTTGGGGGCAAGGGGCTTCTGATGGGGTCAGAGGTAGTGGGAGGGTCCTACATGGGGAGAGGGGTTGTGGAGTCCTACAGTGGCGACAGGAATGAGTATTCCTGTCGCTAGTATCATTACTGCCAGGGATTCCGTTGCGGGGTTACTGCCACGGAATCCCTGGCAGTAAGGATGCTCAAAATACTGCACGTGGTGTTAGGTGGACTGCTGGGTTGAAGGTGGCCAACCTTTGGCCAGGCGGTCCTAACCACCTTGGCGGTACAGTTTGTGAACTGGCTGCAATGCAGCCAGTTCACTACCATTGTCATAATTTGGCGGACCTGCACCACCACGCAGTCGGGGTCTAGCCGGCACCACTGGTGTGGCGGAGCAGGACCCCATAGTTCTTTGGTGTGCTAGACAATTCCAAGGTATTTGTGCTCTAATCTAGTCTCAGTGGAACTTCAGCCTCCCTCAGAGTTATGATTCAAGGGTTGACGCACCATATAAAATCTCTTTTCTATACCAGAGGAGAGCTACGACAAGCATACACACACTACTGAGATGCAATGTAGACTTAATGATGAATGTAAACAAATGCAGACTTGGGATGATGTATGTGCCTAAGCTTGTTTAAGCATGGCACCTAAAGATTTCCCCAACAAGTCAGAAGATACTTGTTATTTTTCTGTTTCCTAGCCCTATCCTCAATGTTAATAAGGTTACACAATCATGGTCTGTGTGTGCTGCATGGCAACCCCCTAACAATGTATTTTTTATCACACACAGAGCAAGGGTAGCAGTAATGTGTGAAGGCTTATGAATCTCCACATAGGGTCCGCATGGCCAGTCCACAGGGGCTGGACTGTCTCTCCTTATCCACTTTTGACTTATGTGGATTATCAATGCTCAGCACATTTGCATTATGCAACTCTAAATCCCATTTGTGGTGATACAGGCCCATATGTCCACATTTAAGTATGGACTCCTACATGAGTGTGAATTTCAGTCCTACATGATAAGGTATTTATGTCACTGTGATTACTGTTACATTTTGTGCACCCACACAGATGGAGTCTGACTAATTTTTCCAGGCTCATGTAGTGGATATCTATGTATTGGCAATATATTATCCTTTTATCCATATCTATAACTGGCATTGGTTTGCTCAGAGACATATGATTCTGTTACAAAGTCAGACTATTTCTCACTCACATCATGTACATGCACAGTATATGCTGACTATTGTTAAATATTTTCACCCTAGACAACATGACAGCTGATGAATGTTCAAGATGAGCTGTAAACGTTTCCATCATGTGCGCAACATACCAAAGATATATCAGAAGATGCATAATTTGCGTGAATCTTCAAGGGCTACAGGGTTCTGGGATGTTGTGAGACAACTCAATGCCCACATCTACTAGTGGCCAGTCAAGACCAGGGCCAAGCCATCAACCTACCCTGAGCCACCATTTCCACTGACTACCCCTGCTGCCATACAGCTGAGACAAACACAAGCCAGGAGACCTCACAAAAGGGACTTGGTGTTCCACTACACCATCATCCATTAACTGAGGAGACTGAACCGTAAAGTTGATGGTATGCTGGAGGAGCTGGACGGCCTGCAAATGCATGTGGGAAACCTAGAGGAGAGAATGGAACAGATTGCCCAACTTATTTGAACATTTTAATGTTTCATGTTTTATCTGGTTTATTGTAGTATTTTAGTTGTTAAGATAGTTAGTTAGTTATTTATTAGACAGTGTAGGTTTAAATAAGGTAGCTTTTAGAGTTGTGTGATATTTTATAGGTTTTTGTATTAATATATTTACATGTTTATAAATTTATATTGGGTGGAAGATAATGTTAAGGAAGGGTTTGTTATAAAAAAAAAAAAACACAAAAATACCAAAAAATATATATTTGTTTAGATTTTAATGTGTAGTTCGCTTATATTTAGGTGTAATTTATGTTTGTTTTGTGTGACCATGTGTGTTAAGGGGGATGAAAGTTGATGTTTTACATGTCTTTTGTACTTATTGGTTAGGCTAGTGTAAGATAAGTTAAGTTTGATTTAGGTAGTGTTTAGGATAGTTAGTTTAGAATACATAGATGTAGTTTGTAAGGATAAGTGTAGTATTTTAGGTAGTGTTTAGGTTAAGTAGTGTAGTTTGGTTAGGTTTAGTTTTTAAACATAAAGTTATACCTAGTAAATCTTTTTCTACTTTCACGACCTCGTTATTATTGCTTCATTGTGAGTTTCCACCATTAATGATTGTGAGTTGAAAACATGACGCTACTATAGGCATGCTGTCTTCATATGTGTATGTGATTTAGTAGGTGCACTATGGTTTACAGGTAGTGTATAGTATGTATGAGTCAGCTAAGGACAATTTGAAAATCAGAAATAATTGTAAGTGATCGTCTTCATGTGATTTGACACACAGGCCAAAACAGATACTTACCCACTGTAGCGCTGTGTATGAAAGAGTTACACCATGTATTTTTAGAATGTTTTTGTGACAACATATTACTGGCTACGGCTAAGCTGGGACACACATTGGTGCACGCCACTGACACACCCAACCTTGAACAAATTAGCACATAGGTACTGGTTGTTAGTTGGTTACATCTCATATCTTTGGCTCACACCTGCCTGGAGAACAACTATAATCCTTGGCATTGTGTACTTACTAAGTGTGGCACTATATGCAAGTGACTTTGTACACCAACTTGCAATGTTTTTAACACATGATTCTCCCATTTCCTCTTGGCTTGGTGAGGTTTTGCTTTCATGTTGGGTCTGTGATGAGGCTCCAAATCAGTCTTATGTGTGTATATTTGTTTAAATTGATGTCATGTGTGGTTACACTCACAAGTAATATATGTGAGACTTCTCAGGGATAGCGGGATATATACATCCTACATATGCCAGTGAACATTTTAACAAGAGTTATCATTACTAAATGGTACAGTATTAATTTAAAGTAGCAGTTCATGCACACTGACATCCAAGGTGTTGCACTGAGGTTCTATTCTCTTGAGTGGCACAGGTATGAAGCTAAATCAGAAGGAGTGTGGGCATCAGTAGCTACATATTGTCAGTGCATGTATAATTTTGGTAAGTTAGTATCTTCTAAGTGTAAGCAATGAGGCTATTATATGGCTTTATCACATTGTCATGATCACAGTGCAAGATATATGTGGATATGTGAAACTATGTTGGTGACTCATATGGCTCATAGGATCCATTTTGTGCAGGTAGGCATTTGTGTGATTATTATGGCATTTTCACTGTGCCAGTCAAGTAACTGAGGTTATTGTCACACTATGATGTTCAACAATTAAATGCAACATAAGACATAATGCCAGGGAAGTGGATGTGCATGATGCTTGAGCATGTCTAACCAGAGCAGCTGACAGTGAATAGTGCTATTTCCGTAGGATGGTAAGAAGTGACTTTTATAGGAACAGAGGCGGTCATTATGAACATGGGGGGAAAGACCGCCGACCGCCGTGTCGGCGGGGAACAGAATCCCGCTGGTGGTAGCGAATGGAAACTCGCCATATAATGATTGAAAAACCCAACCCCGTCAAAAAATCCCAGACCACCACTTCCCGTCATGACACTGTCGGCGGGAATCCCGGCCCACCCCACCCCGCCACCACCAAGCACACCCACATCCCACCCTCCAAATAATGATGCACAAATCACCTCGGTGGACAGTGGAGGCCGGACGATCATTGGCAGCTGCGACCGCCACGGGCGGCAAGTGGACTCAACAGCAACAAGTGCACACATTGGCCAGGCCTATCACCCACACACCTGACACACATCCAAAACCCCATAAAACACCCCCAGACACACCCCACAATCCCTTGCAACGAAACCAGGACCAGAAGACGGAGAGCACCAGAGCCAGACAGCGAACGCCAACATACAGGACACACATATCGACCCACACAGGAGCACCCATACCCCGTCCCCAGTCCTGATGTCATCCACCACCCTCACCATGTCCCCCTCAAAAATCCACGCTACACCAAAAGGGAGCTTTGGACCATGTGGATGAGATCCTGAAGGTGGAGCCACAAATATTCAGGTCCGAGGTGCAGCACACACCCATCACGCGGAAATTGGAGGTATGGCAGACCATTCTCAACAGGGTGAATGCAGTGGGACATCATCCACACACCAGGGACGACATCCGCAAGAGATGGAACGACCTGCGGGGGAAGGTCCGTGGCATGGCATCCAGGCACCACATTGCAGCGCAGAAGACTGGGGGAGGACCGCCACCAACATCACCCGACTACACCAACTGGGAGGAGAAGGTACTCGCCATCCTGCACACAGAGGGACTCACTGGACTCACTGGAGGAATGGACTCGGGTAAGTCATCTTCAATTACCCCATATACAACACATCTGCAATGCAAGCACCACCCCACCCCACCCACACCCACCTCGACCCACACCCCACCCAGCCATTACCCACCACATCCACCACTCTGCATTACCCACAACTCACTACCAGGCCCACATCACTCCCGCTGTGCACAGCCACCCACCCCTGCACGTACCCACAATGGAATAATACCCGCCACCACAATGTAACCCCACCACTGCCACTAAATGCAATGTCCACCTCACAAAGGCACCCTGGAAGGCCACTGAAAGTCACACCAGCACAACACGAAATTGCACAGTTCTGTACACCTCCAACCCTCAGGCATATGTAACAGACATGTTTATGTCCCCCAACAGGCACCACCACCCATGAAACCCTAATGGAGGGGACAAGGAGTGCCACAGCACTACAAGGAGACAGAGGCACAACACAAGACCTTGGCGAAAGACCCCTGGACACTGATGAGCAGGCAGGCCCCTCACACAGCCCTGGATGCTCACCATGCAGCAGCCCCACCCAGGAAACCACTGTCACCCCTAACACTCAGTCAAGACCAGCAGGCCAGGGGAGGCGTACCCACACCAGTGTACCCAGGGCACAGACAGGTGGAACACAGCTACAGAGGCCACAGTCTCCCACTCCCAACATGCAGGAAGGCGAGGTCCCCAGTACAAGTGGCACGTCAAGACCTGCGCAGGGGACACAGGCACATGGGGCTAGGGCAAGTTCAAGTGACCCCAGTGGGTCAGGGGGTAGGGCACCGGATAGGTGCAGCAGCCCAGGACGTCATTGCAGAGGTATTGGGGGCCTACCAACATACCTAAGACAGGTTGGCACAGATTGTGTCCACCTGGAGCAAAGTCAGAGGATGCAGCAGCAACAACACCAACAGGCCATGGAGCAGTTGAAAGAGCACAATGCCACAATGGCCTCCATTGCTGGAGCACTGCTGCAGTTGGTCAACAAACAGTCAGACACCCACACCGGACAAGAGGTCCCCACAACAGCCCTGGACAACCAGCAACAGATGACCCAAGCAGCAGAAACAGCACAGGAAATACCCTCCCAGGAATCACAAGGGCCAACCATGCCACCCCAAGAAGCTCCACAGCTGGCGCCCAAACGTAGTCTCAGGCCAAGATATGGCACTAGAAACCCAGCTAAGAACAAGCCCCACTCCAACAATTGACACTGCTACTACTGCAAAGCAACTATCCCACCCATTCCCCAACAACACTTAGCTGAGGGCAAATTGAAGTACTATACTCCAAATAGGACCCACCTATGACATCCAACAGGGCTTCCCCCAAGTCAGTTTTGAGGACACCCAACCCTTACGACTTCCATCACTGTATATAGCACAATTCATTGTATTCGACCAATAAAACAAATTTCTCACCTGTAACACTGTCGCCTGCTTCAATGTTGAACAAAGTGGAGTATGGATGCAACTGGCAGAAAACAACATTATTGTCAATTTGTGCTTGGTGGTGGTAATGTGTGTTTCAAATTAGGCAAGGAGGGAATGCATATATTGTCTGTCGGTACCATGCAGAAGAGGTCCAGGTCTCGCCTATCATGACCAATCCCCCTACATGAGATGGCACACTGACAATATCAGTCACTAACCACAATTACAGGCTTAAGTCCCAGACAGTTATTGGAAGTAGAGTTGTATCAGTTGGTTCCATGGAATTGACATCTTCCCCTTCCTCATCCTCACTATCACTCTCCCCACCTATCTGAGGTAACTGATCAGGACCTATAGCACCCTTCACCTCCAAAAGGGGGATAGAATGTCTCACAGACACGTTGTGCAGCATGCAGCAGGCCACCACCTTATCAGGCCCATAGGCCAGGGAAGCCCTAGAGATATGTAGATACCAGAATCTAGCCTTTAGGAGACCTATAGTATGCTCTATCACCCTCCTAGTATGTCCATGGGCCTCATTGTATTTCCTCTCTGCATCCGTCCTGGGATTCCTCACTGGTGTCAGGAGCCAACGCAAGTTTGGATAACCAGAATCACCTAGAAAAAGGGTCAATACACAGTTGTCATTGTAATGTCCCTTAGTCAGACAGGCAGGTTTTCTGCAATGTGTCAGTTAGTGACAGGCAAACGTACCTATGATCCACCCTCTGTCCTCTTGTAGTTGTTCCATCTTCTGTGGCACACTACTGTTCCTCAAAATAAAGGAATCATGGACTGAACCTGGAAACATGGCATTCACATGGGAAATGTACTGGTCTGCAGTATATACCAACTGGATGTTCATGGAGTGAAAGTTCTTCCTGTTTCTGTACACGTGTTCACTCACTCTTGGGGGGATGATAGCTATGTGGGTGTCATCAATGGCACCTATGACATGGGGAATGTTTGCAAAGTCAGACTTGATGGCAGGGAGGTCAGCACTTTGGGTGAATCACACAGAGGATTGCAGATGTTGTACAAATGCATTCAGAAATCTTGTCAGTACATGGCTGAACATTGGCTGAGAGAAACCAGCACCCATGCCCATTGTCACTTGAAAAGAGCCTGTGGCCCGGAAATGGAGTGTGGAGAACACCTGCACCTCAGTTGGAATGGCATGCTGATTGCGATTTCCGGGAGTCAGTGCAGGATCCAGTAATGCACACAGGTTCTGAATAGTTGCACGTGTAAGTCTGTAAGTGATAATGATCTGACCCTCCACCATGGTCCCCATATCCACAAGTGGTCTGTACACCGATGGTGCCCTTCCTCGCCACAAGGGTCGGTACCTATGTGGGTTTACAAAAAGGAGTGATGTGCACACATACATTGGTATATTTGCTAAATACATGCAGTGCATTGTTCATAGTAGTGTCTGTACAATAACTGCAACCTGACAGATGTACATGTACATCACTAGGAGGGAACAGAGTAAATCATGTGTGCTACTATATGCAATGGATAGAGGCATAGGTGCTTCATGTGGTTAATAGGCCCTGTATTGTGAGTAGTATGAATTTCAAGATGCGTAGGTGATGGAAAAATGTCTGCCCACTGTAGTTCTGCCCCTTCGTTGTGTAAGTGACCTAATACCGCTAGCGGTTGACGTCACAGCGTATGGTGGTGTTGACCGCTGTTTGCACCCTCATTTGCTAACATGGATGCCAATGGGGAATCCTGGCGTATCATGATCGCCGCCGGCGGTGACGGTGCATACCGCCGCGGAACGTACACGCGTTCATCTTCGTTTGATCACTTGACTCCCTGATCTTGTGCGGACAGGTACTCTGTGTACTGCTTTTGCCTGCCTCTGGCTATGGATGTTCCATGTGATGCAGGGGAAAGGGCCCCGGCCTTCACCCAGGAAGAACTGAAGAAGCTAATGGAAGGGGTCCTACCCCTGTACGACAGACTCTACGGACGGCCAGAGATACAGGTGAGTCCGGGTTTGGGGGGTACTGTGTGAGTAATGGATGGAGTGGATACCACATATGTGTGCTCTTGTGAGCCAGGATGGGCCATGGTGCATGGAATGCTGCGTGCCACTGTCCTGCATGTCTGAGAGTACTGTCAGTCCTATGTTTGACAATCTGTCAGCTGTTCCCATCGTGCAAGTGCATGACCTCTGTGTTCCATTTCTGTGTCAACCTACTAGGTCAGCGCACACCAGAAGAGGGCACATTGGCATGCCATCGCCAAGAAGGTACGGACCCTGGGGTCTACAACCGGCGGAGCCCCCACTGTCGAAAGAGGTGGGAGGACCTGCGGCGCTGGGTGCGAAAGATCACTGAGGCCCAGCTGGGGAAGTCCTCCCACCATGGAAGGGGTGCCTGTCGGTCACTGACCCCCCTCATGCGTCGGATCCTGGCGGTGGCGTACCCAGATCTGGATGGGCGCTAGAAGGTTGCACAGCAGTCACAAGGGGGTGAGAAGGATGAGTGTGTGTGCGATAGGGCTCATGCTGCTTAGAGCAGGGAATTTGACTGGTGTCCATCTACTGTATGTTCCCCAAAGGGTGTAGGGGTGTCCCTGTCAGGTTTCACCTACCTCAGCTGCAATACTATTTCAGAGTATGGGTGTAGGTCAGTATTCTCAGTAGTCAGGGGCATGGTCATGGGCATAGTGCACGGTGCTGCCTGTTGGGTGTGTCTGCTGGGTGGGTGTATGTCTGGCCATTGTGTATCAGCATTCAGCTATTTACAAGTGTATCTCCTGTTTTGTCTACCCATCCCTGTTCTCTTGTGTTGGTTTGGTACAGCATCAACATCAGGCGAGGGAGCTGAGGCATTGGCAAGTGGGGAGGCAGTGGCCCACTGATCCTCTGAGGCAGAGACAACTGACGCCCAGGGAACCAGTGGGTGGGAGGGTGAGGGAACTTCCACGGGGGAGGCTACTACCACATGAGGTAGTGACTCTGAGACCTCTTCTGATGGGGGTCCTCCAGAGGTGGCGAACCCTAGTGGACACACCACTACCGTGAGATCTTCCACCACCCCATACCATCACCGCCCTCCCTTCTGCTCCCTACCGAGTTGCCCGTGCCCACCCACCCAGAAAGGTGGGCGTCTCCTTTGCCCCAGGAACCTCCTCCCCTGCCCAAGTCAGCCCTGCTGCCCTCACAGAGGAGGCTATAGACCTCCTGAGAACCATCTCTGTAGGGCAGACAACCATTGTCAATGCCATCCAGGGTCTGGCACCAGAGATGCAGCAGAACAATGCCTATCTGGATGGCATTCACAGTGCCCCACAATCAGACCCGCTTACAGGCACATCAACACACAAGAAGCACACTTCAAAACACAAGCACCACACCTCCCACCACACGCATTCACACAGCCAACAGACACCTGCACACACAACAAAGTCCACTTCCCCCAGTGTGCCCACCTCTTCCGCCTCCCTGTCTGTCCCCTCTACATCCACACCCTCATGCACTGCACCTTCACTCACTGTTACTGCTCCTCTTCCTGCACTCACCACAATAGCAGACAGCCATACATGCACCCCATACACCACCCCATCACTTACCACCTCTACTGTAGTTGACACATGCAGCACACTCACCAGACTTGCAGACACCCACCCAACATACATCCACACTAGCTGTCTGTCTTCTCACACTGTGTCCACCCCCCACCTCCCAAAACACACAAACGCACCAAGACACCCACCCATCAGACATCCACCACACCACAGCATACCGAGCATTCACCTGCACCCACTACACGCACACCCACACCCCATACATAAACTCCCTCTGCCTCCACTCCCACGCCCTCATCAACGCCCACCCCAATTGCTCCCAAGAAACTTTTCCTCTCCCGTGCAGACCTGTTCCAACCCACTGGCCCACCTCGTCTTGTCCCCAAATGTGCCCACCTCCTTGCCCTTTCCACTCCTTCCACATCACAGCCCACCCCGGTCCAGCCTTCCCATTTCCGTGCCCCTTCCCCAGTGAAGAAGAAGGCCCGCTCAGAGCCTAGGCCATCCAGCTCCACCCGAGCCAAACAGCCCCCACCTGCTTCAAAGGAGAATCCCACCCCCCTCCAACCTCCTCACGCAAGTCAAAGTCTCACCCCCTTCGAAAATCCATACCCCCACCCCCCTTCCCTGAGGTGCCTGGATCCCCATATGGTGCCCCGTTCTGTGGAGTACCCAGCACTTGTGGGAGTCATGTGTGGCCATGTGTGGCCAAGGACAATGTTAAGTTTATGGACTGGCCATTGGCCCTATTGGCATTGTTTAGCTCAGTGAGCTACTAATTAAAGTTTCTGTGTGGCCTATATTTGGGCTGCACTCAGTTCCACACTTGTGTTTGTTTTAAATTTTTATGGGTGTGGGGCTATTGTATGTACTATGGTCAAGTTGCAGTGGCCTTCGGTCGGGTACGTACCTCTTGGTGTAGGGTGTATGACTTGTGCTGCTGTGAAGGGTTGGGGGGGAGTTGCTGAGTGGGTAGAGTGGGTGGGTATGTAACTGTGCCCTTTCCTCCCTTGTGTCGTAGGTTGCAGTACTTACCTTCGTCGTCTTCGTCGGCGGTCTCGGTCATGTAGGTATATGGCAAGGAGCAAGGCTGGCATGATCAGCAGCTCTCTGTCCATGGCTGCTGCTGCACGATTTGTGGAACTCCAGTGAGTCTTTCCTTCTATTTGTTTTATTTCCGCCTTGCTTTGTGTGGTGGGGGTTCCCGCCCTGGAACTGGTGGCGGATGGGCGGGTTGGGCCTTTCCGACGGCCTGTGGGCAGACTCTGCCATCGTCTGCGTGACTCCTTTTCTGGTGGTGGGTGGTGCGCGGGATGCTTGTGTTTCGTTTGGATCATTATTTGACGGTCTGGCCCGCTCCTATGTTAGCGGTTTCTAACGCCACCGTCGGCGGAGCGGAACGGACCTCCATGTTCATAATGAGGGCCATATCCACCATTGTCTAGTTAGTCCTATCTGCAACAGACATACAACATGCTTGTTCAAGTGAGTGAATTATTTACAGGTTTGTACATGGGCATTTGCAAGCCCAATATTGTTGAACACCAAAGGATGTCCAGACAGAGTCCATCCGGCATATATATAATGTGACATGTTGAGATGAGGACAATTGCAGTTAGGGAACTACCATTAGGAAAGATAGGCCTGATCAACAGTCCACACATTGATACGATTAACAGATGGGCATACAGAAAGGAGACAGTACCAGGCGATGTAAAAGGTGGGATGATGATAAACATGGGTCCAATGAGAAAGTGGCCAAGAGGCACAGACAAATGTTAATGGGCAGTTCTCTGCCGGAAATCGGTGAAGTTCACATCTTCCTCCTTTGATGTGTGTTGTGCCTCTCCTGAGAGTAGTGGTGTTTGTGCAGGAGACATCTGAGGTACGCACACATCAGGGCCAGAAGGTGTGCCTCCCCTGTCACCAGCAGCATTTGCCTGTGCCAGTAAGGAAGGCAGCACAGTGCTAACAAAGGCTTGATGGCTTGTCAACACTGCACCATAGTTGCAATAAAGGAATCTTGCTTGCACTCCATAGATTGGAGGATGATGTGTATGGCACTCAGCTTGTGTGGTAACCTCTCTGGTGTCACATTGGCAGGGCTGTTGTTGACTCTGCCTCAGGACACCTGCAATGTCAGCCAGGGACTGTTCTATTCTATTCTATGGAGTGAAAGGTAGGTTCCTTTGATTGTCTCAGAAGTTGTCCTTATTGGGACCGGGGCACAATAAAAGGGATAGCAGGCTCTGTCAAGGGTGAATGCAATGGTCTTTATGCCAGCTGCATCTCATCTACCAGGTGCCACACGACTCCTACCGCTTGCTATTGGGAGACAACTTGGGGTTCCTTGAAGTGCAGAGATGGGCTGGCAGATAGGGCATGCTCTGAGGTGAGCAGTTCCTCTGAAGACCCAGCAACATTGTCACCCCTTGCAGTGACTGGAGAAGGTGTTCCAATGAAGTCCAGGAGTTGCTCAAAGTTGTCATCGTCCATGAGTGGCAGGATGTCATCACCAACAGATTCGTCATCCAGGACAGGCTGCTGGTCAGAAGTTATTGTTTCTTCTTCTGCAACAAAATGGGAAATATGTTAGTGCTGATCTATGCTAGATATTGACATGAATAATCAAGCTAACATTCAGACTTTATTCTGATTCACTTTCTATTTAACATTGATGTGAAGGACATATGCTTCTTGTAGGTAATGCGGCCAAGTTACACTGTAGTTGCCTTTCAGATGACAATATTTTTCTATTGTTAGCACAACCACCAAGTGACCAGGGTGACTTTTTGTGTGTTGCACAACTTGCTGGTCTACCCTTCCTTTGAGGGTAGGTTGAGGTAAGGTGCACATCTGCCTTGGTGATTAGCTTTCCTTTTCATAATGGCTATACTGAATAGAGATTCACTGTATCAATGTATCCCCATTCAGACAGTGCGAGGTCAATGTGTGCAGCCACACCTATATTTCACTACACAACCAGTGGCCCATCAAAGGCTCACAAAACATCTAGGGGCTAATTTAAGGAAAGTGGCACTGCACCCAGTGCAGCACCACTTTCCTTGAGCCCCTTAGCACCCCCTTACTGCCACCATGTGTGCACTGTATTCAAATACGGCACACCAAGGCGCAGGGTAGGGGGCAATAATGTCGTTTGTTTTTTACTCGATTGATGTACTCTGAAGCACCAATGCCATGCCCCCTTTTAACACCTGCTCTGAGCTGTTAGATATCCTTGCACCATTTTTTGGCCCCCCTAATGGGGGACTGCCTCTTTTACATACATTATGCCTGGCACAGGTATAATGTAGTGTAAACGTTTACAAAGTGGTGCAATGCATGCATTGCTCCACTTTGTAAATATGGCACAGTGGTTTTGGCAATCTAACGCCACATTAGCACAATGCGTGGTATGGCGCTAGGGGCTCTTTAACCAGCCCCTTAATCTTCCAGCAAAAACTTGTGGTCCTCTGGTGTGCATCACTTGCATTCACCACCTCCCTCAGTATAAATGTGTACATGACAGGAGGTAGGATGCTCTGTACCTTGGAAGCCAACACCTGTGTCCTCTCACCCCATATCATGACAGCTGCGTGTACTGTTCTTTTAGTTTGCCTTCCACTGTTTATCTTTTCTAGGAGTGGGCAAAGAATTATGCTACGCAAGCAGAGTATGCAGAGTTTTGCCCAGAGCGTAAACCGCAGAGTTCCAAAAAACTTTGCGAAGCAAAGCGGGGCAGAGTTTTTTTCTCTCACGCAGTTCACCAAGGTTAAGATGGTGGGCACAAGCAGGAAAAATTGGTATGCTGGTGAGCACGAGTGAGATTTCTGAACACGGGCAATCACAGCAAGTCGCTTCCACCCGCATTGAGAAAGCTGCCGCTCGCATTGAAAAAGCTGCAGCTCGAATAGAAAATTTACTAGAGTGGCAGAAAGAAGTTAGCATCCTATGGTGCTCCGTGTGATGCCATTCGTGATGATTTAACAGTGCGGGAGAAACTCCTGGCACTGAAAAGCAGCGCAACTTACCCAAGCTTCGGCACTGTTGAAACTCCACGTAGCTCGGTGGAGTTTTTTGGCACTTCGTGGAGTTCCGCATACCAGAACTCTGCAAATTCCACCCAGGCCTAATCTTCTTTACTATGGACTGCCAAAGGCTTGTTTCCTAATGGCAATTTGGAGGTGAAAAAGAATTGATGTTCATGATTTGTCATCTATGTTATTAGAATTTTATTCTATTCTTCACTGAAATTAATCTTCCTCTTCACCTGGGGTTCAGTCTGAACATCATGGATGTTGAGGTTGTTGCCTGACTGATGCTGCCCCCTGCTGCCTGCTCCTTCCCTCCCTTTTGATATGTACGGAATATTTATTTTTCTAATGCTTCAATTTTTAAGGAATTTTGATGCAGGATGCACTACATTGTGATGCTAAAGTGATTTGTGGCACGGAAGCTTTCGTCTATGACCCGCAAAGCAGCTTTGCATCACTTTGCCTGCACACTTCTCAGTTTTCTCTGCAACATCTGTCCCACAGATGGGTCATTCTTTTGACACACCTAGGGACCTTATGACATGGTGCACCACACCGTAATTACAGCACATCCATGGGGTTTGAAAATGTCGAATTACAGCACAACTTTTTCTGACACATCAATTCTCATAAATACGCCTCTGTCTTTCAATTAGGTCCTTTAGTCCAAGATTTCTAAAGATTTGTAATAAAAAACACTTCATCCAGGGTAGTAAAACAATATTTCTGATAGTGATTTATTTTCCTTGCAGGGGTCCATGGCCTGACTATATGTGATGGAGGAGGTGATGAGCTCCATGACATAGAGGCCCATATTTATACTTTTTGACGCAAAACTGCGCTAACGCAGTTTTGCGTCAAAAAAATTAGCGCCGGCTAACGCCATTCTGAAGCGCCATGCGGGTGCTGTATTTATTGAATGACGTTAGCCGGCGTTAGCCGCCGGCGCCGTCTGGTGTGCGTTAAAAAAAACGACGTACACCAGGCAGCGCCGGCGTAGGGGAAAATGGAGCTTGGGCGTCAAGAAATGGGGCAAGTCAGGTTGAGGCAATTTTTTCGCCTCAACCCGATTTGCGCCATTGTTTTTCACTCCCAACCCCCATAGAAATGACTCCTGTCTTAGCAAAGACAGGAGTCATGCCCCCTTGACCAATGGCCATGCCCAGGGGACTTCTGTCCCCTGGGCATGGTCATTGGGCATAGTGGCATGTAGGGGGGCACAAATCAGGCCCCCCTACGCCACAAAAAAAATAAAAATAAAAACACTTACCTGAACTTACCTTAATGTCCCTGGGATGGGTCCCTCCAGCCTTGGGTGTCCTCCTGGGGTGGGCAAGGGTAACAGGGGGTGCCCCTGGGGGCATGGGAGGGCACCTCTGGGCTCCTTCAGAGCCCACAGGTCCCTTAACGCCTGCCTTTTGCAGGTGCTAAAAAACGGCTCAAAAGTGGCCGTACGTCATTTTTTTTGACCCGCCCACTCCCGGGTGTGAATTTTGACCGGGAGTATAAATCCGACGCACATGCCTCGGAGTCGATTTTTTTGACGTGAACGCCTACCTTGCATCTCATTAACGCAAAGTAGGTGTCCACGCTAAAAAATGACGCAAACTCCATGGACTTTGGCGCTAGACGCGTCTAACGCCAAAGTATAAATTCCGGCGCAAACGGAGTATAAATATGCCCCATAGCTCGTATTCTTGTTGTTTGTTAGTTATCTCCTGCCCAAGATTATGTTGAGATAAGGCTTATTGGAAATTGGTCAATAACTTACTAGGTCTTGTGAGTTTACTCTGGGTATTTTAAGAGGTGTAAAGGCTACATATTTCAGATGATCTTGAAAAGTTCAATTTAAGTGGATAGAAAGTTTCATTTTAAAGGGATAGATTTATCATGCTTTTGTCACTCTCAACTTCAGAAATTAATTACTTTAAGCATGCTACAGAAAGCGGGTCATACTGCAAGTAAGATTTGACTTTTTGGGTGGGAATCAATATATTAAGATTTACAATCTTTTCAACAAAGAGAGAAAGGCGTGAATAGAGAAGGGGATGTCTGAAGGGTGTGAAAATAATTTGTGCCTATTGAGCTAGAATACAGGATGTTTAACATTTGGAGTAAAAAACCTCAAAGGGTTATTGCAGTGTTGATCTTTTCCTGATATATTTCTTTCAATTGCATAGGCATTCATATATATTTTTAAAGAAAAAGAAACTGCTAATGCAATGAGAATCTGGCATTGTTCAGATTCTCTTTTCCTGGATACCCTTCTGATAGCCTCCTGCTTATTAGCACTTTATTTCCTTGACCACCTGGTAAAAAAAAAAACCCTGTCAAACCAACTCAAAGGCAGTCATGACCAAATGCACCCACTCTATACAACTCTCAACAGTCTGCTTCAGCCTAACCATGCCAAGACCTGCCTGTGAACACATTTTCACAGTGATAAAGATTGATACTAATAAGGGCAGAGAACCTGCTCTCCCTTTTACTGTGCATTAACAGTTTGAGTAATTGTGTCCCTGTTGCACTGAGCAGAGGGGCTGATAAAAAAGGAGGCAGAAGGGACAGTTAAATTATAGAGATATTAATTAATGTTTCTTCCTTTAATGTAAACAATACTGTCTGTCACAAAGCCAGGAAACCTAATAGACCACATTTCTGCCACTTCCCCAGAATACAGAAATACACTATGCTACCACTGCCACTTTTCAAGACCCCAACACTATGAAAATCAATATTGATTGTCATGCCACCCATGCATGTGGTACATTGACTCCATCCTGATGATTAACCCCTTCGGTGCCCAAGACGAAACTGTTACGTCCTCGTTTGCACCACTCAAGTGCTGAGGACGTAACTGTTACATCCTGCTATGGGGGCTCAGGAGGAGCGCTAGCACTCCCTACGATGGCCTGGCACCCCCCCTCCCCTGGGCAAGGATGGAAGGGAAATCGCTTCCCCTTCCACCCCCAACCCCCTGGCCCCCCAGTGACGTCTGATGACATCAGCGTGCGAGTACTGACCTCATCAGAGGCTGCCCCCACAGCTGAGCTTACAGCATGTATCGGAAGAGAAATGCAAAAGAATTTCTCTTCTTGTCACGTGCTGGGGGTGGGAGAGGCATCAAAGGAAACGAAAGTCCTTTTCTTTCCTTTGATGTCTCTTTGAACATTTCTGCTGACCGATCATGAAGAGATCGGGCAGCAGAAATGGCCACTAGACACCAGGGATTTTATTTATGCATAAGGGCTCCCCCTGGGCAAGGGTGCTCTCCTGGGGGGCAATTTTTAATTAGGCCGTTTCTGTCCCCCCTGGGGGCAGATCGCCTACTGTAATTAGGCCAATCTGCCCCCGAGGGGGGCAAAAACACCTAGACACCAGGGATCATTTTTTTCTTTTCTTTTCTTTTGTTTTATTGTTTACAGGTTGGGAGCGACCCCTTTAGCAAGGGTCGCTCCCATGAGGGGGCAAATTTAATTTTGGTCATTTCTGCACCCCCTTGGGGGCAGATCAACCTACTTTTATCAGGCAAATCTGTCCCCAAGGGGGGCAGAAACCACTAGGCACCAGGAACTTTTTTTTTTCTTTTTACCGATGGGTAACGACCCCTTAGGCAAGGGTCGCTCCCCCGAGAGGCAATTTTATTGTAGGCTATTTCTGCCCCCCCCCCTTGGGGGCAGATTGGCCTATTTTTATTAGGCCTTTCTGCCCCCAAGGGGAGCAGAAACCACTAGGCACTAGGGATTTTTATTTTTTTGTCACAATTTTGTGCAAGGGGAGCAACCCCTTTGGCAATGGTTGAGATCGACCTATTGCTATTAGGCCTATCTGTCCCCAAGAGGGGCAGAAACCACTAGGCACTAGGGATTTTATTTGCACCATTTCAAGGGTTATTCCCCTGGGGGACACATTTATTTTAGGTCATTTCTGCCCCCTTGGGGGCAGATCGGCCTATTTCTATTAGGCTGATTTACTCCCACGGGGGGCAAAAAACACTTAGGCACCAGGCATTTGTGTGTGTGTGTGTTTTGTTTGGGAGGGCAGCCCTTGGGACAGGGTGGCTGCCCATGGGGGCACAATACTTTTGGCATTTCTGCCCCCCCTTGGAGGCAGGTAGGCCCATTTTTTGTAAGGGAAAGCCCACCAAAGAAGATTTTTTTTTTCAAAAAAGGAGGATGGGGGTATGGCCATACCCCCACCCCAAATAAATGGGGACAAAGTTGTTCTGCCCATCTGTATGTAGATGGGGCAATTATCCCCGATCCACTCCCTGGGGGAGGGCAGAAAGCCAACTCGATGGCAGGGAATACAAAAAAAATAGTGGTGTGGTGGCTACCAACCAGTCGGGGCATAGTTATGCCCCCACCCCAACTGAAGGGGCTGAAGGGGGTAACAGACTTTCAGCCCTCCTCCGCACACTAAAACATCTTATACCACAGCAAGCAAGAGGATATTTGATTATTTGGGGTTTTGGTTTCACATTTGGGCCATGAGAGCTTGTCTAACTCTCAAATTCGCTCGCACTTGGAATGGTGAGGGCTGCACTTTTTGGACTTTGGGACGCTACCATGTAGAAAAATCTTCGAGACCTAGACACATCTGAAAACTAAACATCTGGAAGAGTCCAGGGCGGTGTGCTTCAGATGCACCCTGCACCATTTTCTTACCCACAATGCCCTGCAAACTTCCAACTTTGCTGGAAATCACACGTTTTTTCCACATTTTTGTTATGGAACCTTCTGGAATCTGCAGGGATTCACAACATTTCTACCACCCAGCACTGTTGCAGCTCTACCCATAACAATTCTGCCCCACTTGTCAGCCACAATTTTTTTTTTTTAAACTGCCCTTTTGGACCTGCTTTGGTTCCCGCTCATTTTTGACATATTTTTGGCTCTTCCCTGTCACAGGCACTTGGCCCACCTACCCAAGTGAGGTAAAGTTTTTGCCGGGAGACAGAGAGGAATGTTGAGTGGTAGGAAATTTGTGCTGGTGCAGTGATTTGATTTTTTTAGCTAAATTTGAGATTTGCTGAGGATTCTGGGTAAGAAAACACTGGGGGATCAATGCAAGTCACACCTTCCTGGACTGTCTTTGGTGTCTATTTTTCAGAAATGTTTGGGTTTGGTAGGTTTCCCTGTATGGTGGCTGAGCCCAGGACCAAAAATGCAGGTGCCCCCCGCAAAAACAAGCAGTTTTGTATTTGATCATTTTGATGTGTCCATTTTGACAGTGTTTTGGGGCATTTACTGTCAAGGGCAGTAGGCCTACTCACACAAGTGAGGTATCATTTTTATCAGGAGACCCAGGGGAATGCTGGGTGGAAGGATATTTGTGGCTCCTCTCAGATTCCAGAAGTTTCTGTCACCGAAATGTGAGGAAAAGTGTTTTTTGCCATTTTGTTTTTTTTTAAAAGTTATCCTAGGTAACAAAACCTGGTGAGAGCCTCACAAGTCACCCCATTCTGGATTCCCCTAGGTGTTTTAAAAAATGCACAGGATTGGTAGGTTTCCCTAAGTGCCGGCTGAGCTAGAGGCCAAAATCCACAGCTAGGCAATTTGCACAAAACGGGTCAGATTTCAATGTAAAAATGTGAGGTGTCTATTTTGCATTTCCTGTAGCGGGCATTATGCCTACCCACACAAGTGAGGTACCATTTTTATTGAGGGGCTTGGGGAAACACAGAATAGCAGAACAAGTGTTATTGCCCCTTCTCTTTCTCTAAATTTTTTCCTTCCAAATGTAAGACAATGTGTAAAAAAGACATCTATTTGAGAAATGCACTGAAGTACACATGCTAGTATGGGGACCCCGGAATTCAGAGATGTGCAAATAGTCACTGCTTCTCAACACCTTAGCGTACTCCCATTTTTTAAATACAAAGGTTTCCTTGATAACTATTTTTCACTCTTTATATTTCAGCAAATGAATTACTGTATACCCGATATACAATGAAAACCAATTGCAAGGTGCAGCTCATTTATTGGCTTGGGGTACCTAGAGTTCTTGATTAACCTAAAAGCCCTATATATTTCGGCAACCGGAAGAGTCCAGCAAACTTATAACAGTATATTTTTTTGAATATCTAACTTTGCAGGAAAAACTTACAGAGTAAAACCTGGCTTTTTATTTCAGCTGTAATTTTCTGTAGGAAAACCTTGTGGGATCTACACAAATGACTCCTTGCTGAATTCAGACTTTTGTCTACGTTTTAGAAATGTTTAGTTGTGCAGGATCCAGCATTGGTTTCATGCCCATTTCTGTCACTAACTGGAAGGAGGCTAGAAGCACAATTTATTTTTTACAATGGGGTATGTTCCAGGAAAATACCAAAATTGTGTTGAAAATGTGGTTTTCTGATCCAAGTCTGCCTGTTCCTGAAACTGGGAAAATTGTGATTTTAGCACCGCAAACCCTTTGATGCCATTTTCAGGGAAAAATCACAAGCCTTTTTCTGCAGCCCTTTTAATCAATTTTTTTTTTACATGAAATTTTTGCTGTATTTTGGCTAACTTGTTGGTCTCCTCCAGGGAAACCCACAAACTCTGAGTACCTCTAGAATCCCTAGGATGTTGGAAAACAAGATGCAAATTTGGCGGGGGTAGCTTATGTGGACAAAAGTTATGAGGGCCTAAGCGTGAACTGCCACAAATAGCCAAAAAAAAGGCCTGGCACCTGAGTGGGAAAAGGCCAGGCAGCGAAGGGGTTAAAACTTTGCTTTCAGTGATGATGATTTACAGTACTGTTGATTTCACTTGGACTCTATACTCATCCTCAAGCACTTCAGTATATCAAAAACTGCATTTGGGTCTTACTAGGAAATCTTTAACATCATCCTGTGTACAATACGCATTAGTGCCCAGCTTTACATTTGGGGCCAGATGTAGGTACATTCCGAATTGCGACCTGCAAATTGCGAGTCGCAATTCGGAATGTTGAATGGTGTCCCTGACACCATCTGCGACTCGTAAGGGGGTCGCAAAGGCCCACCTCATGAATAATCATGAGGTGGGTCGCAATTTGCGACCCCCTTGCGAGTGGTGGCCCTAACAGGGATGGTGGCCTGCTGTGGACAGCAGACCACCATGTCTGTGACTGCTTTTTGATAAAGCAGTTTTTTTTTTTTTTGTAATGCAGCCTGTTTTCCTTAAAGGAAAACGAGATTCATTACAAAACCGAAAAATGACAAAATTTTTGCAGTGCCATTCACAACGGGGAAGGGCTCCCATGGGGAGCCCTTCCCTTTTGCGAATGGGTTACCACCCAGTACAAATGGGTGCTAACTGCGATTGGTTTGGGACTGCATTCGCGGTCACAAAGCAATCCTGCATTGCACTGCGACTCGCAATTAGGAAGGGAACATCCCTTCCTAATTGCGACTCGCAAACCCGGTTTGCGATTCGGTAACCAGGTTACCAAATCGTAAAACGGGGTTTGTGCATTGCAAAGTGCTTTTTGCACGTCGCAAACAGTGAAATTAGCTGTTTGCGACGTGAAAAAAGCTTTGTACATCTGGCCCTTGGTGCCTTTCAGCATATCTCATATGGCATTCAAATTAACGCTTATCCACAAGCATCAGTTTCCTAAAGCATCTTCTATTTACAAAGATGTATCTGAACTCACCCATGACTAGACCAATCCCTTATCTTAAGGAACAAAGCTTTTTTCAAAGTTTCTTTCTTACGTTTTCATCAAAACAACAGTACACAACAGTGAAGCGGCAAATATCAAGGTGACAGATTGTGTACCATGCTTATGTCCTCTATGCAACGCAATTAAAATCAAGTCTAATATCCCATCATGATGGTTCACTATGGAGAATCGCATTGCCAGAGGAGCTTGTACTTGAAAATAAATAAATAAACTATGTAACCATAAAATGTGTGCTGGTAAATATTGCAGACAGTTTTACAGGAGTCAACGGGGCCTTGGGGAGGGGTTAGGGGGGCACCCTTTGAGTGTCACGTGTTCTTATGTAATGGAGATAGATGCACTTAGCACCGTCTCAGTGAACAGTTCATTGAGGGGCGGGAGTTCATCTGAAATGGGTTCTAAGTTCTTCATGTAGTGATACCATTCACTGTATCTCATGTCACTTATTCCACTATGCCCATTATCCGAGTGAGCTACTGTTTCCGCATGCAACCATTTTACTAAGTCACAGCAACAATTCAATATGATGAATGCAAGGGACATCTTCCATGCCATAGCTATGAGGTGTTTTGCTAATATCAGCCCTAGGGACACAAACAGGCCAAAACGTATTGTTTTTTCTGGATGCAGCTGGAACATCTAACAGACAGTAGAGTGGGTCTTGGGGTGAAGTAAAACCCGTCACCAGTGCCGGATTGGCCCTAGCGGGCATTGGGTGTTTTCCCATTAGGCTGGAAGTATGGGTGGCTTTTTTTTAGTGGTGGGGCCTTTTTTGTTACTGGGAGAGGTTTTGAACCTATGGTGCAATATCGACTCCCCAGTAACAAAGGCTTGCAACCACCCCCACCATGGCCCTTCCCCCACCCTGGAGCTTGTTGGACAAAATTGCCAGGGCTGCTTTGGGTTTCCAGTCCGGCCCTGCCCATCATCTCTTCAAAACATTTCAGCACCTGCCCCGAAAATGTGGGAATTGTGGGACATAACTATACCTTATGATGCAAATCCGCTGCAGGTTCCGAATATCTGGGGCAAGTGTGGGTGGCTGTTCGAGGAGGCAGTGCAATGTGAGGTCTGCATCTTGGACGTAAAGCCCGGACCCAGAAATACGGTGAGGGTGACCGGGCAAGTAAAACATTGGCTAACCTACTGCACACACCTTGGGCGAGCGACCACATGGTACAGCTTGAGGTCCATCAGGCAAATTTACATGAGGATGCGGAGACAGTCAAGCAGGTGATGTTGTCATTCTACTCCATGCTTTACACTTCCACACAGCTCATTTCGTCTGATGTCCTTATGGCCCAGTTTGACACCCTCCAACTACTGTGACTCAATGACAGCCATAAGCAGTTTGTGGATGCACTTCTCACAGTAGAGAATATTATTCAGGCCATCAAAGAAATGCACAGAGATAAGGTGCCTAGATTAGATTAATTTATAGCCACATTTTAGGAGTTTGCACCGCTCCTAGCACCTCATCTGTTAGAAATATATGTTGAATCTTTGGAAACAGGTGTTCTTCCCCATTCGTTATGAGAGGCGCTTATTGTGACTATTCTGAAATCAGACAAAGACCCGCGTAAAATGTGAAGCCTACCAACCACTCTCTATGATAAATATAGACAATAAAATATTGGCCAAATTGATTGACTCTGCTGCCACTCTTGCCGCTCATTGCTCACCCGAACCAATCTGGGTGCCTGGCTGATCTATATCTCACAACCTGCATACGCACTTTTTTGTTGACCAAACAGCATCAGTACAGTGTTTCTTGATGCCACTAAGCCATTCAATTAGCTGAAATGGCCGTATCTTTTTACTCTTCCAAACCAGATGGGCTCAGCATGAAGTTCCTTATTCTCTCTCCATTCCCTATTATGAGGGACACCCACTAGGGTTGCCCCTTATCATCTATTTTGTTAGCTATAGCCATTGAGCCACTTGCAGTGTGGTTAAGACAAAACTGCACTCAGAGACACCTGTCTTTCACCCCTAGATCTGTTCTGGTCCCAGTGCATGCTGATGATGTTACACTTAATATAAATAACCCACAGGACAACCCAGATGTTCAGATCCAGGAATTCATTCAGTTTGGGGGGCTTTCTGGCATTATGATTAACTAGGTGAAATCTATTACCTTTCTATTGATGGATACTACCACTGATTACATGGCTGAATTCCTGCTTTGCTGGGCGAAGGGCCCACTGCAATATTTGCTTGAGCAGAGAACTAGGGGGCATATTTGTAATGCCCTAACGCCACCTTGCGCCACATCAACGTCATTATTTTTTACATTAATATGGCCCAATGAGGCTTAAATCCCCGTGCATATTTAGAAAGTGGTGCAATGCATGCATTGCACCACTCTGTAACCCTTTGCGCTACATTATGCCGGAGCAAGGCATAATGTATGCAAAGGGGGTGTTACCCTGTTGGGGGACCTGAAGAATGGTGTAAGGAAATCTATGAAATTTCCTTGCACCATTTTTTACGGCACTTGTAACACCTGATCAAGAGCAGGCGTTAAAAGGGGGCTTCCATTCTTTAGAACGGAGCCCTATGTACTCTGCAGGAGTAGCGCCAATATTTTCAGTGTACATCAATAGCATCATAAGAAATTACACTATTGCCCCTACCTGCGCCATGGTGCACAGTATTTTAAATATGGCGCTCACATGGTGGTGGTAGGGGGGTGCTAAGGGGCACACGGAAAGTGGCACTGCACCAAGTGATTTTCTATAAATCTGCCCCTAGATGTCTTATGGTGTAAAAATTATGGGCCGGGGATTGATTGGTTGGAGGACCAACTGATGAGATGGCACTCGCTGCTCCCGCTTTCTTTGGCGGGCGGTTAGTTTTTGCCAAATTGGTGTTGCTCCCTAAGTTTCTAATTTGCCAACCCCCCTTTCAAGTGCTTTCCGCAACTGACTGTGCTCCTATCTCATTTAATTGGCCATTGCTGGAAGGCAGTCTAGAGCAGTCTGGGACTTGCTAACTCACTTTTTTGAATGGGGGGGATTGACAGCCCCTCACATGGACCTTTATTATAGCTGTGCTCAAGCACAATTCATGCACTTTTGGGTACACCTTATAGCGTACCAACTGCACACTGCTCCTGAACATGATCACATACTCCCTTTCCCTCTGCCCACACATTTGTACCTCCCCCCCATGCTGACCCAGAGCTTGAATGGATATGGTTACTTGTACAGTGTGGGCATGGGATTTATTCCAGTGCAAGGCTCGAGCTGAGCACCTGTTTGTCCCATCTATCCCGCTCCTCGGCCATCCAGCTCTGCCAGTCACTGAAGAGGTGGGCTCTTGTGTCAGGTGACCAATATGAGTGTGTTATACCCGTGTGACGCCTTCATTGATTCCGAACAAGCACTAGAGAATCATGCCGATTCCCTCCTGCATCGGTTAACTTATTATCAACTACACACTGCTGTCCGCTCCATTCACAGTTCGTTCATGAATTCCCCTGCGACGCTTCAGGCTCTTGAAATGCTCCTGACCACTTCATCTTTGAGTCAAATAATCACAAAACTGTACACCTCAATGCAAGGATTGCTGCAGGCAGATCTCTCTAGATCCTGGGTGACATAGGAAGCCGACCTGGGCTTGACTCCCACAAATGACCACTCGTGGCAGTGCTACACTATGTTAAGGATGTCCCAGACAATGGGTGCAAACTAGTGGAATTTTACGTATCCTAGCAAAAAGATGCATTGGGATTTGTTTGGGAAGACGCAGACCATCACATAAAATTGACTGGCAGTGTGATGCTGCTCATTGTCAAGAACAACTGCAAGTTTGCTGGGACTTGATGCCAGCTGGGTCATGACCCATGGAAAGGGCCTTGGTAGTGCTTTGTCTGAATTTTACCAATGATGACTCTCAGAAGAAACTTCTCAGCTCTTGGGCTGATTTATTGCTGTATGTATGCTGGCAAGCAGTGTATTCCTTATTAATTAGGTGATGCGGCCTGCCCAGTGCCTCCTGGGCATTCTGTCCTAAGTGAAACCAGATCAGAGGTACTAACAATCTCCAGTATACATATGTAATCTTCTTCAGTCATCAGAAGGTCGCTCATCTCCTTCCTGATGCAATAAGACCTTTTAATACAGATACCAGGGATGACCAACTAAACTGCATCCCACTACATCAAAGTGTCAGTTATTGTGCCAGTGTTCTCATCAAAACAAGATTCAATGGCCTCTCCCACTAGAATGTCATGTCCGTCAGTGCTCTGCATAATAACCGCCACATTTGGATCTTTGGTTGAGGTCTACCCCAATAAAGGGTGACCCAAAGAATTGTGGTCAGAGAGAGTGCTGTCAGATTGCCTGTTGCCCAATCTCTTTTATGCAATTGGCCGTATCAATTTTAGTGTGCAAAACTGTAGCAGCAAAGAAATAGGATAGATTTGTATTTTGGGAAAATATCAACTACAATTGTGAATGGATCCCCATCCAATACTCCCTCAAGAGCAACATATCTGCCCACAGGACCAAGCAAAGTTTGTTGCAGCAGAAACAGGACCCTTAAGGTGACCCATATGTGTACTCCCCAAGCACATCTTGAATATACAGTACCATAAATTGAGCCCCACCATCTCTTTCAATGCCTCTGTAGCTCCCCAGCCAACTAATGCGTCCCTAGCAAGCAAGCAAAATTACATGGGGACATGTCAAATATGAATATTTCTTCTATTTTGAGGCTGGAGTACCATACCCTGGACATTCCAAGTCAAACTACAATGGTGCTCTATAACAATGACATTAATGTAATCTTTTATCACATTTGCAAAGGTACATCGTCAACATGAGGTTCCACATAATCACTGCCATTCCCCTCAGGCTTCTGGGGACACATAAGGGCAAAGTGCTGTTGAAGAGTCTGACAAAACTTAAACAAAACACAATCCGTAAGACCCACACCCAGGTTGAATTGTTTGGTTATTCTCAGCCAAATATGTCACTCAACAAACATGTATTGACAAGCAGTTCGACTCAGGAGACTGGGTTCCGTGTGACACCTCACAGTATGTATCCTTGTGAGTTTGCTCCACAAGTGTGCCCCTAAAAAATGATAAACATTAAACATTGAAAGTTAGCTACCCCCCAGGGGTCTCACGTGACAGGTGTCACAGAATTTAACCACACACCTAATTGAACACATTAGTGGCATAGATAAAATATAGAAAAATGATATGTGCTTGTGGTTTCTTCAGTAGGGAGCATGGCAGTCACTGACCTGTGGCATTTCCCCCCACTGAGACCCTTGACAATCAAATCAATTACATTATTCTCAGATGTGTCTTGTGACTTCAAGTCCGAACCGCCAGCATCTTAACACCAAAGCCAGATCTTTCTAGTTTTTCCATATACATTCCTCTTTCACACTCTGCTCATTCCTTTCCCGGGTTACTGCACAGTCTGCGAGAGAAATGAGCAGGGGTAGCTCCTTCGCAATGGTGAAGGAGCTCTGGCCCCCCGGCTAAGAGCCAGGAGCTGTAAAAGAAAACAATATTTAGCAGCATGTGTAGGGAGTGGTGAAGCTGGGCCAGAGGAGGGTGGAGAGGGGAGGAGGAGGAGGAGGAGACAGTGCACCTAAGTGTGTATGTGTGTTTGGCCGGCCATCTTAGGCCAACCAAACACACATTCACACTTAGGTTTCTCCAACTCAGCTGTATTTAACAGCCGGGCTGGAGAAACTGCACAGACCCCAGGGTTGTGTCTGAGCAGCAGTCCAAGCCACTCAGAGCAATCCTGATACTGCTTTCATGCTAGGTTTAGCATGAAAGCAGCACCAGGATAGCTAGGGAGTCTGTGCTGGTGTCCCAATAGATGCTGGGACACCAGAAGAGAATAAGAGCACGAGGCGGCAGGCAGAGGCTGTGAAGATACGTTTTTCTTTTCAATATTTTTTTTAATCCCCTCTGTCCAGATACCCCCACCTCTTGAGATTTACATCAGCCAAAATGAGAGGGGTGCCGCTCATCCCTAACCAGCAACAAGCCTTCCTTGGAGTGGGTGACACCTTGTGGTGACATCTCCCCGATGGTTTCCTGCCACCCCATGCATTTTTCAGCATCAAGAAAACCAGAGCCTTGTTTCCATTAAGTACTTTTAATTTGACTGAAAACATGAAGGCATTTCTGATATTCAGTTTACTGAGACTTTCTTTTACCATCAGAAATGACTCCCTTTGTTTGTTTACATATTTTGTATAGTCAGAAAAGATTAGCATCTTTTTGTTCTCCACTGTCCATGGCCCCTGGCCCTTGATATCTGCAGGATATTGTTTCTATGTTGATAATTGAATAGATGAGCCATGTCTCGGGGGGAGGAAGTACCAGGGTGTGGGGGCCATCCAGACACTATATGTGCATGCTCCACTTAAATGAAATTCAAGATTTTCCCATCCAGCACTGTTTCAGTCAACCAATTTTCCCATATAAATATCCATGGTGGGCCCTTCTATTTGTTCTGGGAATCTGGCATTGTCTTTGAAGGTGCAGAAAATCCTCTGTTAACGCCTGGAAGTGCTTTTGGACATCTGAGAAATTTGGTTGCATCATCGCCAGTATAGATTCAGTATCATTCACTCACTCCCAGAGCTTCACCAGTGATTCAAACTTTGGCTCCAGCGACAACATAATGTCTGAATAGCCTGTAGTATATGATCAAATTTGCAGGAATCCTGAAGGAGTATTGCTCCACTGACTTCAGTGCTATTTTGCCAGCATCAGCTTTGCCAGATGGGGTGTGTGCTCCCCATTTTTAAATTCTTCAAATCCCCTTGTGTGGGCAGGTCTCCTCTCCTCACAAGTCCGGGCACAATGAAGCACATGGCAGCTTGGGTAGGGCAGTCCCTTCCCGCAATGAACAACTCAATGGGTGGTCTCTGGTGTTACCTTTCAGTGTCCAATGCTCCCAGACTTATGTACCGCCATCTGGGGTGTGAGTTCCACCCATTACACCTTCATCCACAGTGGAGCTAAGCAAAGTGATGAAGTCTCAGGTTTATGCACTGGGGAGGGGGCAGCCACATGGGCCTGTAAGGTGCAGTATGCCATCCCATCTGCTTCAAATCACATACTTTCAGGCTGTAGTATGCTGTCAAATGGCTTATAATTGTCCCCTTACCCATGACACTTTCAGCATTCTCTCATGGGGCAAAAGTTCTTGGCAGCAGCCATCCTGAGTAGCAAAAGCTGCCTCGTGGCGTTATGTGCAGTCTAGATAACTCTCTCTCCTGGGCCTGAGCTCTCATAGAGGAGAAGATCTCACCCAGTGCGAGGCCTCCACTGGTCGGAGCCAATGCAGAAAACTACCAGCAGCCCCGGAGCGCTGGAGCACCATCCTTCCTCTGCTCACATCTACTGAGCGCCTTCAAAGCAGCCCCCAGTGCTGCTCAGCTCCCAGGTGCTCCTTGCTGCAAAGCCAGTGTGCTCCTCAGGGAGTTCTTACAAGTGCAGTCTCATTCAGAGGGTCTGCTTCTTACCACTGATCATAGTCAGAGTTTTCTCTGCAGGCCACACTCCATTGGTCAGGAGTCTGACATCCCTGTCTCCAAACTGAAGGTCCCAGGTAGGTCCTAGCATTTCCCCTGCAGTCAGGACCCTTGGGGGTGGATCATGTAAGCAAAGGGCACTGGGAGTGGAGTACATGGGTGTGCGCCTCTTCTGGTTGCCATTTTGGCCATGCCACAGAAAGGCACCTCTACTTAACCTCTCCTTTCTCAACTTTACCTTATATTGTTATTTCTGATGCCATTGGACTGCTATTTCCTATATAAAGTAATGATTACATGGTAATAGCCGGACTCATTTATTGAGAAAAGTATTTGTCTTAGCCAATGGAACTTTAACTGTGGATTGTCGTCACACTGTTTTCCGGGCTGTAGACAGCTATTTTGTTACAGGAACATTACTGTAGTATGAAAGTGTTTAGGTGTTGATCTTTCCTCTGAAAAACTGTAGAGGTGGAGGATTGTCACTCTGATAATCCTTTTTGGGGCTTTTTGAGAGGTTGTTGTATATTGTTTTGCCAACTATAATCTTATGCACATTTGTAACTTTGCTATATATGTAGGCATGATGCTTATCAGCTCATGCTCAGTGTAGTGGGCCTGTATTGCTTATGGAGACAATCCAATGATTCAGACAATAGGAATTAATTGTTCATCGGAAATAGTTATGTCAAACTCCGTAGGTTTGAACTGTTCATTAAGAAAAATTGTGACAAAGCTAGTAGGTCTGATTTACTTATTATACAACGAGTGTATTTTAGGGAGTAGGCTTTTGATTGTGGATTGTTATTACACTGTGCTACACTGTCAGTGGAGTAATGATTTGCACTAGGATAGTCCTTATTACCCATCCCCCTAAGGATGGCTATTCCATTTATTTGGTCAAGTGTAATTTTGTACATATTTGTAATTTCATTATGGTACAACTGATAGCTGCATTGTTGGAAAGCTCATGCTTAGTGCTTTCTTTCGGAGTTGTTTTTGGTGACAATCTAATGAAAAAGGTTGTCTGCCTCATTGGTTCATTGAGAAACATTATTTCAAATACCTTAGGTCTAATTTGGTTCCTATAACAACTGTAGTAGGCCTAATGAATTTATTATGAAACACATATGTTAAAGCCAATCGCCTATAAGGATGGATTTGCCAACTTTTAAGGCCTACAGGCATGTAGTATATTGCTAATGAGATCCCACAGATTACATTTGTAGGGAGTGATTTGGGTGTTTAGTATACCCTTAGATAAAACCTGGGGGTAAAAGATTTGCACTGTACCAATTATTTCTAGAATCCCTTCAGAAGCCTGACTGGCGCAGTTGCCAGCCAAGATCTTTTAGGCAAAAAACTGAATTAACAAAATATGCATACATATATGTGAGAAATTGTATTGTTGGTTTAGGGGGTGAAACCCTAATCAAGCAACAGCCACAAACTTTGTCAGGGTGAACCTGTTGTGGGTTCATTTAAACTCTGCTTGGGCACACATATATGTTCTCATTTTATTTATTCAGTTCAATTAATTTGTAGTTAGCCTTCTTTCTGCAGGACTTTTATTTTGATTCTATGATTTGCAAGGTGTCCTTGCGCTTGTACAGCTGCCATCACAAAATTGCCATGCTTTCTTAAGGGTACTTCTGTCTCCTCGATTCACCCAGTATTTCAGATACTTTCAAACTGAAGTTATGTGATGCTTAATTGTGTTGCAGAATGAAGCCTGGAATTGCCTATGTGATTTTGGTTTTCTCAAATAGTATCTTGTTGTGGCCACGTGTTATAGCCCCCAAACAAGAGATAAAAGAGGCAAAATATTGCCGCACACTGCAACTTCAAATGTAAATTTTGACAAGCTGTGCAAGTTGAGCGGACTGAAGGTACTACTATTTCAAAAACATGTGGCTCTGACATTAGCCAGAGAGACCTATGACCTCCATTTAGCAGAGGTACAGTCCTTATTAAATACCAACTTCCCCAATAATTTTGGAGAGTCAGTGAGCAGAATGTTCAACACATCCAACACTGTGGGAATTGTGCACTTTTTTAAAGCTGTCAGGTCTGGATTTATTAGCACCTTTCCGACTATTATTTGAGTGATACCTCCAGCCATTAATTCACTCTTTTCAAGTGTCTTTAGTGTATTTCCAATAACTTTGGCATTGATTGGCGGCATTCTGCTGTCGTGAAAACGTGATGCAGTTCTTCAGAGCTTCATTGCTGGAGGAGCGTGAGCTGAATTGGTCATTGACATTCCCACCAATACTGACCTATGTGCAGCCGATTTTCCACTGATTGTGGTGCTTCTTCGAGTGTGCATCAAAGGTGTGTCTTGCTGTAAGCCTGTGCCTTCTGTGAACAAAGAGCTGTTAATGGTCTTGTGGAGGGCACATCCACAGACTGGGGTTGATAAGCAATCAATCAATCAATTTGTTGAGTGTGGTACTCACCCGGAGGGGTCTCAAGGCACTGGGTGGGGAGTACTTCCTGAAGGTCAGGAGGTCTTGGGTCTTACATAGGTTGGCTGTGAGGTGAGAGAAGGATCTGCTGCTGGTTGTGGCACGGTGAATGCGAGGGACTGTTGCGAGAGAGAGGTTGGCGGAGCGGTGCTGGCGTGTCGTGTTGTGGAAGTTGTATCGATCGTTGAGGTAGGCCGGTCTGGTGTCATGGAGAGCTTTGTGAGCGTGGATTAGGATTTTTAAGACAATCCTTTTGTCGATGGGTAGCCAGTAGAGGTCCTTGAGGTGGGCAGAGATGTGTTTGTGGCGAGGGAGATTGAGGATGAGACGTGCTGAGGCATTCTGGAAATGCTGGAGTTTTCTCTGGAGCATGGTCGTTGCTCCCGCGTAGAGGGCATTGCCGTAGTCCGGTCTGCTGCTGACGAGGGCGTGGGTGACTGTTCTTCTGGTTTCTACAGGAATCCACCTGAAGGTCTTGCGGAGCATTCGAAAGGTGTTGAAGCATGAGGACGAGATTGCGTTGACTGGCTGGGTCATGGAGAGTGAAGAGTCTAGTATGAAGCTGAGGTTGTGTGCGTGGGTGGTGGGTGTTGGGGCAACCTCAGGGTGGCTGGCCACCAGGAGTCGTCCCATGCTGACTTGTTGGGGCCGAAGATGATGATCTCGTTTTTTTCTGAGTTCAGCTTGAGGTGGCTTGCTGTCATCCAGTTGGCAATAGCGAGGAGTCCGGTGTGGAGGTTGTTCTTGGCGGTTGCGGGGTTCCTCATGAGGGAGAGGATGAGTTGAGTGTCGTCTGCGTAGGAAATGATGTTGAGGCCGTGGGATCGGACGACGCTGGCGAGTGCACCCATGTAGATATTGAAGAGTGTGGGGCTGAGTAAGGATCCCTGGAGGACTCCGCAGATGGTCTTGGTGGCCTTTGACCAGAACGGGTGGAGGCAAACTCTTTGTTTTCTCTCAGAGAGGAAAAAGGTGAGCCAGTCCAGGCCTCTGTGGTAGATTCTGGCGTCGAAGAATCATGTGCGAAGGGTTTGGTGACATAGGGTGTCAAAGGCTGCAGAGAGGTCGAGGAGGATGAGGGCAGCGGTTTCACCTTTGTCGAGCCTGGTCCTGATGTCGTCAATGCAGGCGATGAGGGCATTCTCGGTGCTGTGGTTTTTACGGAATCCAGAATGGGAGACGTCCTCCAGGAAACGGGAAAGCTAGTTGTTGATTATCTTCTCTATGACCTTTGCGGGGAAGGGGAGTAGGGAGATAGGTAGAGGTAGGAAGATAAGCAAGGCATCCTATGAGGCACCACTTGTGGATTTCCTGGCACCATTAACTTTTGCTTCTGCCAGGAATGTGGCACCCTCAGCCGGTTGGTGGTTGACACTTCTGCACACATATACTTTGTTGATCCTTCAGCTAGCGCACTAGTCAACATGTCTCCTGCTGAGGTGGAATCCTTCTTGGCTACCATCTCCACTGAAAGCATTGGAGATTTCCTGAAGGCCCATAATTAATGTTAAATTCAACTGATTGGCATTTTTGTCTCAATTACTAAACTGCCCATTGATTTGGCCTACCAGTTACCCTGCCTTGCTTGTCATTTTTGACATCTTATCTCTTTTATGCATATTTTAAGAAGCTTTTAGTGTTTTAAGTTTTAAGAGTATTTTAGTTTTAGTATTGCACTCTTGTCCCGACAATAGGGTGGGTGTTTGGCTTCATTTTACACTCTGCTTTGGCACACATATTTTAGCTTAGCCTAGGCATGTGACCTGTGCCCTTTTGCCTACATATGTGCTCTGATTTAATTTATCCAGTTTTATTCATTTTTAGTTAGCCTGCTTTTAACGAAAATGGTTTTATTTTCTAATCAGCTGTAACTTTGTGAGTCTGGGAAAGCATTGTTATTATTATTCTGTTCTCGTCATTTCACCATGTACCTCTGTCCAAAGCTGACAAGAACAGTACATGATAATCAAGCTAGCAATTGTTGCCACAAAAGTACACAAACAGTCCGACACTTAGGCACCTGCCCACGTCAGGCCTTTACAAGAAACAGAAATATGTTTTCTTATGAAAACACTGGAGAGTCCAAGGGACAACAGAGAGGTCATTCCAGCCAGGATTCCATCCACACTGCTTGCCATTTCATTGCTGACCTCAGCCCTGTCCCAACAGCCAAACCAGGGGATGATGGGCACACCCCTGGAGGACCTGGCCTGGCAGTTTGAGTTGGACTGTTCCCATGGGGAGCAGGGTCAGGACTGACTTGCATATGCCTGGCACCAGACTGGAATCGTGTGGTGAGCAAATATTTGTATTTGTATTTGCATTTGTATTTGTATTTTGTATTTGTAAAGCGTGATTCCGGCCTAAGCATCGAAGCTCAAACAAAAGAGGAGAAGGCGCAAAGAACACGGCAGAAGGAGATCAAGACAGGGAATTAACATGGATATAACCAAGTTTTAACTAGCTTCCTGAAAGTTATGAGGTTGTGTTCCTTCCTAATTGTCAGGGGAAGAGAATTCCAGCACTTAGCTGCAGCTACCATAAAGGCTTTGTCTCCCCATTTTACTTTGTTGGTGCGAGGAACCTGGACTCGATCGGCTAATGAAGATCGAACAGCCCGCTTGGGTCTGTACCAACAGAGTTTAGAAACTAAGAGCCAGATGTAGCAAGGTCGGTGCGACTCGCAATTTCCGAGTCGCAATCTCAGATGCAAAACGGTGTCTCAGACACCGTCTGCGACTCGCTATGGGGTCGAAAAGACCCAACTCATTAATATTAATGAGGTGGGTCGCATTTTGTGACCCCATAGCGAGTCCGTCACAGGGATGGTGGCCTGCTGGAGACAGCAGACCTCCATGTCTGTGACTGCATTTTTAATAAAGCAGTTTTTTTTTTTATTTTATTGCAGCCCGTTTTCCTTTAAGGAAAACGAGTTGCAATTCAAAAAAATAATGAAACCATTTGGTTTCATTTTTTCAGAGTAGGCAGTTGTCCATTGGACCACTGCCTGCTCTGAAAAAATATTTTCAGCGACATTCACAAAGGGGAAGGGGTCCCATGGGGACCCCTTCCCGTTTGCGAATGAGTTACCACCCACTTCAAGTGGGTGTTAACTGCGAATTGCTTTGCGACCGCTTTCGCGGTCACAAAGCATTTCTGCATCGCGGTGCGAGTCGCAAATATGAAGGGAACACCCCTTCCTATTTGCGAGTCAGATTCACATTTTGCGAGTCGGTACCGACTCGCAAAATGTGAATCAACATCGCGATAGCCGTTTTGCATGTCGCAAACTGCGTTTTTCGCAGTTTGCAACATGCAAAACGGTTCCTACATCTGGCCCCAAATAATTAGAGCAAATTCCATGAACCGCTTTATGCGTTAAGCATAGCGTTTTGAAGAAGATACACTGGGCCACTGGCAGACAGTGGAGTTGATTTAAACTGTCGCTGGCAGAGGCAGCTATATTCTAGATCATTTGTAGCTTAATCTGAGACAGTTTGTCTATATTGAGCAACAAAGCGTTGCCATAGTCCACTTTAGACATTACCAGTGCTAAGGTGACCATCATTTTCCATTTCCTATGAAGATAGGGGAAGACTTTCTTTAACATTTTTAAGGTCCAAAAGCATGTTTTCACCGTGTGATTGACTTGAGATTTGAAAGAGAGGCGGTTGTCAAACATAATCCCTAAATTTCCAATAGCTTTAGAGGAACCTGGAAGAGTGCCACAATCAGTCGGCCACCACCGTGGGTTCTACCGTTCACTACCAGGACCGAAATAAAGTATCTCAGTTTTTTCACAGTTTAGTTTGAGCCAGTTCGCTTTCATCCAGTTGTTGACTGACGGGGAACTGAAATCTCCACAGCTGACTGAGGTCCATCTATTAGACAAAAAAGATTCTAGGAGCTTGAGAGTTTTATCTCTAATGCCTGCTTGATACAGTCGGGTTAGCATAATTTGCAGAGAGATGGTGTCGAAGGCCGCGGACAGATCTAACAAAATGAAAATAGCTTCATGACTTTCGGCCACCATTCTCCGAATAGAATCCGAGGAAGTAATAAGGGATGACTCAGTACTGTGCGCTTTCCTAAATCCATGTTGGGAGGCATCAAAGCCCTCAGATTCTGATAAAAAATTCACTAATTCATAATTAATATGTTTTTCAAATATCTTAGCCAAGAATTGGAGCAAGGCAATAGGCCGTAAATTATTGAGATCCTGGCTGTTGCTGTTTTGCTTTTTTTTCAAAGGGATTACTGTGGCCTCCTTCCATGATGCACGATAAGCTCCCGAGGTGAGGACCTCATGAAAAATAGGAACTCGGGCTGAGGAAATTAAGTCGGGGTCCAAGTGAAGAATGGCAGGGGGGCATGGGGCCAGGGGAGAACCAGATTTCGTTTCCAAGATCAGCTTCTTTATGTGATCCAGGGGAGGAAGTTGAAAGGTGGTTAGAGTGAACACAGGAATTGAAATTGGCATGAATATGTAAAATTTTGTTTTCAAAGCACGTAGCTACTTTGTTGCAGAATTCCTGTGAGTTCTTCAGATCTGATCGTGTAGGGGGGGGAAGACAGCGCTTTAATTACTTTAAAAAGTTCTCTAGGGGCGTTAGAGGCCTCTTTGATTTTAAGAGTAAAAAATTCAGATTTGGCTTTAAAACTAGCTTCTTTATCATTTGTAAGCACTGTGTTCAGTATAGCTTTCTCTCTTGGAGTTGGATTCAGTTTCCAGCATCGCTCTTGTTGGCGATACTTCCTTTGAAGAAGATGAGGTCTTCAGTGAATCAAGGTTGACTCGGCTTCTTAATGATGTGCCATACAAAAACCTTAGGGGGAGCCAGTCAGTCCATGGCAATTGCGATGCCATGATTAAACCTCTCTAGAGGAGAAAAGGATGGCTTGTTTGTCCTATTCCATCCATCTTCCAAAGCGGGCCCTAACTGTTCTTTTTTTACCCGTTTCCAGTGCCTGACCAGAATACTGCTGGATTTAGGTGACTGGAGGGGCTGGCCAGTGATGAAGTTAAAAGTATGTAAAAAATGGTCAGTCCAGCTTAACGGGGCATTCAGCAATGCTAGCTGGTCCTTAGAACAGGAAAAAACCCTGTCAATTAGGTGTCCTGCTACATGAGTAGCAGAAGATACCTTGAGTTCCCAATCCAGGGCCATCAAGAGATTAGTGAATTCTATCATAAATGGATTATGAATCTCATCAAAATTAGTGTTAAACTCCCCAAGAATGATGGCTTTAGAAGACATGGCCAGGGATTTAGGCCCAGAACTGTGACTTGGGGTGAATGTTTGACATTGTTCACCATTCCATCCATCATCTATTATTTTTTAAACTTTCTAAAATTGGCATATTTAGAATTTTGACTTAAAAATCAGACTTTAGCATTACAGAGGATTTTAAATTACAATTCACTGGACACCAAACATTATATTTTATACGCTCAGAAGAAAAAAGTTTTTGGAAGGCAATGTAATCCAATGTTACCCTAAGGGAGATGTAGGCTTCACAGTAGTAAAAAAAAAATTTTGTAAACCTTAAAAGTGAATGCCCAACATTTTTAATACAATGCACCCTGCCACATAGGCTGTTAAGAGCATACCACAGAGTGACTTCCATGTGATAAAAAGAGAGGTTCAGGGTTTGCAAGAGATTTATTTTGACAAGTGGAATTGACAGTTTAAACTGCATACAGGCTGCATTTGGCAAGCCTGAGATATGTTTAAGAGGCTACTTAAGTGGGTGGTACAAGAGGTGTTGCAGGCGTCTAGGCGCATTTAATTTGTGACCCCTGAGTATATGGTATATTACAGTACTACAGACTCATAAGTACATCAAATATGGCAATCAGATGTAAGCCCATTTTGCCATGTTTTAGGGAGTGAGCACAAGCACTTTAGCGTGTCCAAAGCCAACAAAGAACATTCAGAAAAACACGAGTGGAGTGAGCAAAAGAAGTTTGGGGGAAGACCAGTTCTAACAATGTATCTAACTAAATATAGTTAGATAAACATACAAAGTGGGTCTTTGCATCTGCCTTTCCTGTCATTATAGGTTCCCTTTTATTTATTTATTTTTCCTTTTCCTTTTTTTTCATTTTTAGTGTATACTGGAGCTCCACCGAAAGGGCTAATGGGCCTCTTACGTTCTGATCATTTAATCTGCAATGCACATAATTCCACATGGCCAGTGCCTCTAAGCCAGAAACCATCATGGAATGCTATTGTTCACAGTCTATGAATATTTACCATTCCAAGATTCCCATTGCATTGGTGCTAAACATGGCGCCCATGATTGTGCTTTAAAGTAATTATAACACTATGTAAGACACCATTGAAAAATGGGCAAACATTGCTATGTATAATTTTGTCAATGTAAAAATACACTTGTTATTTTTATCCAACAGTGTGTTTTCTTTTTTTTAACTTTTATTCTTTCAAATTATATTGCATATGGTCTTGAGTATATGTGTGTTCTTTATTGTTGTTGTGTAAGTGGGTGAATGCTGGAATGAGTAAATGGGTGTGTGGCTGCATGAGTGCAAGTATGAGTGATAGAGTTCATCTGTCATTATTGCAGGGGCGGTTGCTCCTACGGAGCAGAATAGTGTTGCCCTGTCTGCTGTCTGTGTACAGCGCAAGCGTGAGGGCAGGGGGCAGGGCTGCATCGTGCAATTGCAGGATGACTGCTGCCCATTACAGTGTGCATGGCTATGGCAGCCTGACATGCACACTGTAGACCCAGCAACCCCAGGACTGTCAAACAGCCAAGGTATTGCTGGTGCAGGCCCCCAGCCTCAAAATGAGCACTGGATTAGATTGCTCCCACCTATCCGGGAGCTGCTCTCATGCTAAATATAGCATGAGAGCGGCTCCAAGATTGGGTGGAATCCTGTTCCACTGAGCAGGAAGGAAGTCCTTCTATTGCTGCTTGTGGATGCCAGGGAGCCACAAATATGGTGAGTTTGGAACCATAGCACTCCACCATAGTTAAGACCGGCAGACCCCCACTGGATTATTGTTTCAATAAGGTTATTGTCATTTTGTGAGTAATTACATCAATGCCTAAAGATGCATTATTTATAACCCAGATCTGTTGCCATTAATGATGCTTGTTGTCCACCTAGCTTTGGGGCGTCCCCGCAATACAGGGAACCCATGAGCACTTAGTGCAATTCCATAAGCAGCCAACCACTTATCAATATCATCTCCTTCCACATAACTTGGCACCACATTCTTGGGTATGCGAACCTTCTTGTCCCCAGCAGGTCCTGAATGTATGTTGCTACCTTCACTGCTGGACTCTGACTGCCTAGACATGAGGTCCAGCTCTTTCAGACTCATGAGCCAGAAGAAGTTTCTTCTCAGCCAAGGCTCTCTCAGCTGCAGCCTTAGCTCTCCTCTCCTCTGTCACTCTCTGAGCTTTCCTTTCCTCTGCCTCCACGTTTAACCATGACATTTGCATTTGGAATTCCCACTCCTCCCTCCTTTCCTCTGCAGTCAGGCGATGGCTAGAGACACTGCTCCCTGGTTTAGCAGGGGGCACAATTCCAGGGGTAACATCTCCCACTGCTGGTGGCAAATCCTCTGAGGGGCCATCCTCTGGCTCCTCAATCTCAACATTCTCTTGTGAACGGGCTTCTACCCAGGCCCTCAGCACCTTTTGGTACTCCTCCTTCCTGAAGGCACCTCGGGTAGGTACTCCCATACCCTTGCAGAACTCTTTCAGCTGGCTGACAGTGTATGTCTCTAGCATGGCTAGGTTGAACTCCCCAGCTCCTGCTTGACACCCATCCAGAGACATGTTGGATGAAGGTTTGATTAAACTGGCAAGCAGAAAAACAAAATTGCAGAAAAAAGAGAAAAAATTAAGTTGACCTTCAACGGTGGGTAGGTAGTAAACACGTAGCTATTGTATGTGACTGCACAAAAACAAGTCCTATCCTCACCGCTCTTCACCAATGTGAGAAATGGGGTCTCCAGTTGGCAGAGGTATACACCCCTGCCCAAATAGGGACCACAATTCTAGTCAGGGTAAGTCAAACAAAAACCTAAATTATCCTTTGCCCACCCTCTTGTAGCTTGGCACTGAGCAGTCAGGCTTAACTTAGAAGGCAATGTGTAAAATATGTGTGCAATAAATCATGCAATAACACAGTGAGAACACTACAAAAAAGACACCAGACAAGTTTAGAAAGATATAAGATATTTATCTGATTAAATTAAGGTCAAAACGATCAAGATTTGATAATCACAAGTGGAAATATCACTTTTGTAATGACGAGAAGACTCTTTAGTTCTTAAAAGCAACAATTGCCTCTTGCAAGCACAAAGTACCTGGTTTGCGTCAAAATGACACACACTAAGGCCGCAGAGGAGGAGAGGTGTGGAAAAAGGTAGGTGTGCGTCGGTTTTCCAGGTGCACACAGATGATGCATCGATTCTTTTCCACGCGGCAAGGGCTTTGCATTGAATTCCAGCACGCAGACTTGAATCCTCTTTGTGATGCGGGGTCTTTTGATGCCCATGGACAATGCATGGAGTCCTGAGTTTGCGGGATGAAGTCACAGCTGTTGTGTCGATCCGGTGGGTGATGCAGAAGAATTTCTGCCACATGACTGGTGCTGCACTGATTCCTCTCACAGGAAGTCAGGCTGCGTCATTCCGGATCAGTGATGTGTTGATCCGGTGGGCAGTGTGTTGAAGTTCCAGTCGCAACATTGGCGCTGCGTCGATCTCCATTCAGGGAGTCGGGCTGCGTCGTGCTGGTTCGGTGATGCAGTGATTTTCTCACTGCTGGACAGGCTGTGAGTCAGTTCTGGCAGGCTGTGCATCGATTTTTGCCACACAAGGAGTTTCTTTGCAGAGATGAAGCCTTTTGGGCCTTGAGCCTTTATGAAATATGGGGCAAGCTCAAACCAAGCCCTTGGAGAGCACTTCACAGCAGAGCCAGAGGCCAGCAAGGCAGCAGTCCTTTACAGCAAAGCAGTCCACATGAGTCCTTTGGGCAGCCAGGCACCTTCTCTTGGCATGTTGCAAGTTCTGGTGCAGAGTGTCTGTCCCAAGAAGTGTCTAATTTGGTAGGGTCAGGGACCCAGTTTATAAACCAAAAGTGCCTTTGAAGGGGGGGACTTCAAAGAGTGGTTTTGAAGTGCACTGGGTCCCTTTCAGTACAAAACTGTATGTCAGGGTCCCAATAGGGGGTTTGGCAGTCCTTTGTGTGAGGGCAGACCATTGTCATATGAAATGTAAGTGTCAGGCCTTCCACCCTTTCAGTACAGGATGATAGATTCAGTATGCACATGTGTACAGGTGTGACTGAGCATCCTGTGTTTGTGGTTCTCTGGGTGAAATGTGCAAGGGAGCTGTCAACCAGCCCAGCCTAGACGTGGATTGGAAATGGCTGTAAGGATTTAAGTGCAGAGAAATACTCACTTTCTAAAATTAGCATTTCTAAAATAGTAATATAAAATCCAACCTCACCAGTCAGCAGGATTTTGTATTGCCATTCTGGCCATACTAAATATGACCTGTTTACCCATTTCTAATCAGAATCTACCACTTAAACAGTTTATGAGGGTAGCCCTAATGTTAGCCTATGAAAGGAGCAGGCTTCACAGTAGTGGAAACCGAATTTAGGAGTTTTCCAACCAGGACATTTAAAATACACATATATATGTCCTGCCTTTTACCTACACAGCACCCTACACTCTGGGTTACCTAGGGCCTACCTTAGGGGTGACTTATGTGTAGAAAAAGGGGAGTTAAAGTCTTGGCAAGTACTTTTAAATGCCAAGTCAAAGTGACAGTCAAACTGCACACACAGGCCTTGCAATGGCAGGCCTAAGACATGGTTAAGGGGCTACTTATGTGGGTGGCACAACTAGTGCTGCAGACCCACTAGCAGCATTCACTTTACAGGCCCCGGGCATGCGTAGTGCACTATACTAATGACTTACAAGTAGATCAAATATGCCAATTGGGTATGAACCAATGTTAATATGTTTTAAGGGAGAAAGCATATGCACTTTATTACTGGTTGGCAGTGGTAAAGTGCACAGAGTCCAATAACCAGCAAAAACAGTGTCAAAAAGTGGAGCGGGGGAGGCAGAAAATTGGGGGTAACTGCCCTAAAGCAGTCAGGTCTAACAAGCTTCTTGAAACTTCAATAATGTCAGTGTATTAATACCTTGCATAAATAATTCATCATGCTCAATGAATGTCATCAATAACAATGATCATCGTTATTATTCAGAGTGATAATGCATTATGTATTCAGTAAATACATTTATTTTACAAATCATAACAAAAAGAAGAACATTTAAGTTTAATCAATTATGAATAAAGTGACCAGTTGGAATATCAGGAATTGCCACAACTACCGGAGGAACTGGTCTGTTTGGCCTGTTTCAGTTACACAAAGACCCATATTTATGAGGCCCTTATGCCGCAGTTGTGACGTAATGGCAGCGCAAACCACTAACTCATATTTCTGAGGACACGCAAAGCCACTTCGGGAGACTTTTTAATGGTCTCATAAATATGGAGTAAGACAAGGTGGCCCAAATCACTGTGTTTCCTTACTCTGCGCTGGGTTGGTATTCTATGGGTATTGCTATCACACACAGAAAGAGGAAACCACCTCCTAGGAATGTTTTTATGCAGGAAGGTGCCTCTTCCTATACCAAAACAATTTTGAATGCAACCCAGGCACCCTTGCACCACTGTGCAAGGGTGCCTGCGGTGGAGCTAGGGTGCCAAAATGGTGCCAGTGCTTGGAGAGAGGACAAGAATGCACTGTATTGCAGATAAGACACATTCCTGTCGTTTCCCTGTGACACAGGCCAGCTCAGCAAGGTTACCTGCTTCACTGTCCCTGCACCACAAATTAGTAATTATGCCCCAAATATTTGTAGCCTAGCTCATTATTATTATGTAAAATATGAATACGTTTGTGCAGCTCAAACTCTACCTGTAATGCACTGCACCCAGTTGGGTAGTTGCCTTTCACAAAATGGCAGTGCTTGCTACACTGTGGCCTAACAGACTCACCCAGCCTTGATGTTTCTATTAAGGTCAAGTCCCTTCCATGCCACATTTGCTAGCCACATGTCCTACCTTGTGCCCTGTTGTTCATATTAGGAACAATAAAATGTGCATGCCAAGATAAATAGGCCCTCATTACAACCCTGGTGGTCGGTGTTAAAGTGGCGTTAATACCGCTAACAGGCCGACGGTAAAAATAATGGGATCACGACCACGGCGGAAACCGCCAACACAGATAGCCACTTTAACACTCCGACCGCCACGGCGGTAGCAACCAACACCGCGGCGGTCACCGCCAATAGACGGACGGAAGACAATGTACCGCCCACCCCATTACAACCCGCCAATCCGCCAGCTTTTCAGGGGCGGTACCAATGCCATCAAAGGCACGGTGGAATCAGTGTTTGGAACGGAAACCACTCACCGTTCGACACTCGACGAAGAACCAGGACACCATGGAGGCCAAGCTGCAGGTCCTGCCGATGCTGGTCTACCTCCTCATGTACCAGGAATACCAAAGACGGCGGCGTCGACGACGGTGAGTACTGCACCTAGTACACACGGGAGGGGGGGAGGAAAAAGAGAGTGACACACAAAAGCAACACGCAACACCCCCACCCCCACTCTCACCCACAACACCATACACACAAACAGATCCAACAACATTACAGATACACCCCGTAACCCCATGGAAGAATGCAAGGACAAAAGGAATTGAGTCAAACCAGTGATATTTCAGAAATAGGCAGATATACTTTAGAATTTGAAAAACAGTCCGTATATTGTCCTTCAGAAATGTTTGTGAGCCACGGGGCCAACCCCACACTTGACTCCTTCGCACACTTGACACCTGCCTCAATACGGAAAGAACACTGCAGGGGCATCAGGTCGAAAACACACAGGCACCTCAGGGGGATGGGGAAGGGGGAGCACCTAAGCCAGAAGATGGTACAACGCCACTGCTCCTCAACGGGGCTCCATGCTCACAGCGATGTCCTGGGGAGTGCAAAGCCACAGTCTCTCAAGTCCCTCAAGTGGGTGGTTTGCCCACTGCTTGGTCCTGGGAAGTGCAAAGCCACAGTCTCTCAAGTGGGTGGTTTGCCCACTGCTTGGTCCTGGGGAGTGCAAAGCCACAGTCTCTCTAGTGGGTGGTTTGCCCACTGCTTGGTCCTGGGGAGTGCAAAGTCACAGTCTCTCAAGTGGGTGGTTTGCCCACTGCTAGCTCCTGGGCAGTGCAAAGACAATCTCTCAAGTGGTCGGTTTGCTCACTGCTTGCTACTGGGGAGTGCAAAGCCACAGTCTCTCTAGTGGATGTCTTCTTCCACAGGTTCTGAAGGGGGCCCTGTGCCCGGAGTGTTTCATCCTCCCAAGAATAGGGTGAGTGTATGCCCTTCTCCATTGGTTCTGGAGGGGGCTTGGTGCCCAGAGTCTTCATTCTGCCAAGGATAGGGGGAGTGGATGCCTTTCTCCACTGGTTCTGGAGGGGGCTTGATGCTCAGTGATGCAGTACTTGGGGTGTGCCAGTACACATTCCCCCACCTGGGTATCTGAGGCACGAGATTTGCAGGGAACAGGTAGCATGATAGTTCATGGAAGCAGTCCTAGATTCCATCCTGCGGTGGCTAAGGCTGCTAAGTGGTGGTAGTGCTGGTGCTGGTGCTGCCAGTGGTGGTGGTAGGCTCCAGCTCATCTCCTGCAGCCTCGGGCGGCCGCCCACTGGGGCTGCAGGTGCTAGTATTGGTCCTACTGTCAGCGGTGCAGGTGGCGGTGCTTGCGGCGGGGATGCTGGGGGTGCTGCCCGTGGTGCAGGTGCAGGTGCTGCCAGTGGTGAAGGTAGGCTCCAGCCCTTCTCCTGCAGCCTCAGACGGCTGCCCACTGGGGATGCTGCTGCTGACAGTAGTGGTGGTGGCAGCAGCAGTGCAGGTGGTGGGGCTGGCGCTTCTGCTGGTTGGCACCAGGATTTCACCTGCATCCTCCGTCAGCTGAACTGCCTTGCCTTTGATTTCTTTCCCCTTCATCACCTTGGCAGATGCTGTTGTGCCCTTGGCTCTGTCAGCTGGAGGTTTGGAGGAGGCCTTGCTGGGTGGGTCATGCTCCTTGCCCTTGCTGCATGCTGGCGCCTTCTTCAGCTTGGCAGGTGGCGGAATGGTTTGATCCTTTGCAGGGGTTGGTGGTACACTGGCTTTCCTGACGGGTGCCCCCTTTGAGCCTCTGGGAGTTGCAGGTTCCACATTGGATGGTGACTTGGTGGATGAGGTTCTGGTCTGGGTTCTGGACACCCCAGCCCGAGGGGAAGGACGGGGAAGAGGGGTAGGGAACAGGTCAAAGTTTGCCAGGAAAAGTTTTTTAGACACACTGGGGCGGGAAGATGGAGAGGGTTTGGGAGTGGAGGAAAAGGGAGTGGTTGTAGGAGGTGTCTTTCTGCTGAGTTTGGGTGAGGGTGCATGGGCTGGATGCTGTTGTGAGGTGGATGGCTGTTGAGTGGGTGCTTGCGTTTGTGTACTTTGGGAGGAGGGGTCACAGACACAGTTGGACAGGACACAGGGGACGTGTGCATGGTTCTGGGAGTGGTGACTGCCAGTGAGGGGTGTGTTGTGATGGGTGTGCTGGTGATGGAGGTAGTGGATGAGGATGTAGTGCATGCAGGTGTGAGTGGAGATGATACTGGGAGGGAGGTGGACGAAGAGGAGGAGGGGGACACAGTGGAGGCAGTGGATGTTGGGGCGTCTGCATGGGGATGGTGTTTGTGTGAGTGCCTGTGAGATGAAGTGTGGTGCTTATGTTTGCCTGAGCCACCTTTGTGTGTTGATTTGGGTGAATGTTGGTCTGGATGTGTGCCTGGGATAGGCTGGGGTTGAGGGTATTGGGTCTAGGTAGAGGAAGTTAGAGGGGGAGGCCAGACACAGGGACAAAGGCTGCCATCAGTGTTGAGGCCAGAGCCTGAAATGCTCTCTGTTGGGCCACCAAGCCAGAGTCAATGCTCTCCAGGTATGTATTTGCTTGTTGCAAATGCCTCTCGACACCCTGGATGGCATTCAGAATGGTTGACTGCCCAACAGTGAGGGATCTCAGGAGGTCAATAGCCTCCTCACAGAAGGCAGCAGGGCTGACTGGGGCAGGGCCTGAGGTGCCTGGGGTAAAGGATGGCCTGAGGGTCCTGGGTGAGCAGGCACGGGAAACACGCTGAGGTGCTGCTGGGAGGGCGGTGCTGGTTGGGCTCAGAGGTGTCTGCAACCGCCAGGGAGCTTCCATTGGAGGAGGAGCCACTGTCTGTGGTCTCCCCTCCTATCCCCGTTGTGGTACTCCCCTCGCCCTCCATCCCACTGGTGCCCTCACCCTCAGTGGATTCGGCCTCCAGGCCCATGTGGGATGCAGCTCCCTCTGTTGCTGGCTGCTCCACCAGATGATGCTAATGCACACAAGGACAGGGTGACAAAACAAAAAGGGGGGGAGAGACAGAGGATACACTTGGTCAGTGACAGCAACACCACTAACGTTGGCGTACACAACACACAGGGAGCAGCCCTATGCACTAGGCCATGCACTACCAATTACTAAGACAGTCACCAGCCCATGGGGTTCAATGCCTAATGTCATTAGGTGTACACCTGAAACCCACACGACCCTGCCCAGGAGTAGATGGCCGCCAACACTATTGGGGTAGGAGTGATTCTGAGCCTGCCCAACAAGGGACCTACCATGTCATGTTTGCCCTGGCCTAGAGGCACCCACAGCCCACATCCCCCACCCAGGTACCTCCTAACACACGCAAAGTCAGGTTTCAGATTCTGTACTCACCCCCTCGTGGCTCCTGCGAGGCCTTCAACCGCCCATCCAAATCCGGATAGACCACCGTCAGGATGCGGAACATCAGGGGGGTCATGGTGCGACGGGCACCCCTTCCTCGTTGGGAGGCCAGCCCCAGTTGGGCCTCCGTCATCTTCTTTGCCCTGCGGCGCAGGTCCTCCCACCTGCAGTGGGTGCTCTGCCTGTCAAAGACCCCCAGGGTCGGCACCTCCTTGGCGATGGCACACCAAATACCCTTTTTCTGGTGGGCGCTGACCTGCATGGACAAGACAGCAGAAAAGGGAATTATTCACCCATCGGACCGTCATACTCATTGCCCACCAGATCCCACACATCCCCTCATGCACATACATTGATCAGCTTACATGCTGCACTCTGGCCAGGACCCCTCTGCCCCCCTACATGTGGCTTACACACACAGCAGTCCATACATTCATGGCCCACGCATCATGCTCACAGTGTACTCACCTGTTTGTCTGGACTACTGTAGATTAACGTGTACTATGCTAGGACCCCATCCACCAGTTTCTCCAACTCCTCCACAGTGAAGGCAGGGGCCCTTTCCCCAGACACATGAGCCATTGTCGCTTCCAGACACAGGTCACTGCAGCACTTGCAGTGTAGGTCCTCTCCTGTTGAAGGCCAGGTAGCAAGTGAGTGATTAGATAGAAAATGGCGGTGACGTCCGCGGCGGTGCGTACCATCACCGCCTGCGTACATTGCTATTGGCTCCAGGAACCCATAGGGCCCAATGATAACCAATGTGAATTTGCGTGGCTGTCATCAACCCCCTACCATGACGGTGCACAACGCCAGCGCAATTACCTCATTTCCACTTGTCCCTCTTCACAGGTCAGACAGGCACAGAGCATTGGCACCTAACTGTGTCACAGCAGACATTGGCACGTCAACAGACTCTCAACTTCATATACTGTTTCTGTAAAGTAAACAAATCTTCCTTAGTGCAATATAAGTGTGAATATGACCCACTGCTCACCATTCTCTTCCAAACGCTTCTACCGCTGAGGCAGACTATGAGATGGCGGCATCCTCCAGTGTAGAGACCCCTGGTGGACCTAGCGACAATGAAGGACAGACACATTATCATTACCTACAGACTTGATCATGCCACAATCCAAGAACTGTGTGCCCAATTGGAGCCAGACCTGATGTCTGCTATCCGCCAACCCACAGGTATCCCCCCTCTAGAGAAGGTCCTGTCAGTGCTCCATTTCCTGGCAAGTGGTTCCGTCCAAACAACAGTGGCAATAGTATCAGGGATGTCTCAGTCAATGTTCTCTAACTTGTTGACCAGAGTGTTGTCTGCCCAGCTGAACCACATGCGCAGCTACATTGTGTTCCCCCAGGTGGAGTATTTGGCCACAGTGAAAGCTGACTTTTCTGCCCCGGGACATAACCACAACATCATTGGTCCCATTGTCGGGACACATGTGGCATTTCCCTCCCCCCCCCCCCCCCCCGGAGGACTGCACAAGTTTACAGGAATAGAAATGTTTACTGCTGTCCACCAGAGGTCATCCTAAAGTATATTTCACTGTACTTTTGAGTTGCAATGCTTTGATAATGTTGCACTAATACATATTTGAATCATTTGACAGACTCCAGATTGGTATTTGTTACAAGGGTGTTTATTGAGGTGCTCTTAAGTAAAGGGGGTGGTTCAAGGGGCTGGGCTGATGGTGGAAGGAAGTTCAGTGTAGAGTCCAGTCTATGTGGATCACAGGTGCATTGTCCAAGGGGGCATAGGAAGGGGAGCAATGACAGTTCAAGGTGGACAGGGTGGGACACAAGGGTGACATTCAGGAGAGTCTTATTTCCTGGCGGGGGTCTTGGCAATGTTCTCTGTCTTCTGCCTGGATCGCAGGGACCGTTTGGGGAGTGGTTCTCCTTCTGCAGGAGGTGGGGTGCTGGTGGCCTGTTGGTCCTGTGGCAGGGCCTCCTGTCCACTAGTGCTGGCAGAGGTGGAAGGCTGTTCCTCGGTATGGCTAGTGTCAGGAGCCCGTTGTTGTGCCACTGCCTCCCTCATGGTCTTGCCATGCAATGGTGACCAGGATGGTGTATATTTTTGTTAGATCATCCCTGATCCCCAGGTACTGTCCCTCCTGCAGCCGCTGGGTCTCCTGCAGCTTGGCCAGTATCTGGCCCATCGTCTCCTGGGATTGGTGGTATGCTCCCAGGATGTTGGAGAGTGCCTCATGGAGAATGGATTCCCTGTGCCTGTCCTCCCCCTGTTACACAGCAGTCCTCCCAGCTTCCCTGTTGTCCTGTGCCTCTGTCCCCTGATCCGTGTGCCCACTGCCACTGACCACAGGTCCCTGATCGTCCGGGGTTTGTGGGGTTGCCTGGATTCCCTGTAGTGGTGGACACACTGCTGTTTGATGTGTACTGGGGACAGTGGCATGGGCCCGCTGGGTGGGTGCTGTGGTAGTGTTTCCTGAGGAGGGAGGCTCTGTGGTTGGTTGGGACTGTGGCTGGGTACCCAACTGTCCAGGGGTCCCTAATGGGCCAGGTTGGTCATCCTGATCCAGGCATGCAGAGCTGGTGTCGTTACTGTGGGCCTCTTCTGTGGGGGGACTGGATGTAGCTGGCACCTCCTCTCCGGGGACATTGAGTAGGGGTCTTGTGTAGATTCAAATGCAGTGTTAGTGTATCTGAATGGGCCATATTATGGATGGGTGTGTTTCCCTCTATGATTGTGATTTCTCTGTCAGCTTGGCCTTGTGGGAGTGGTGATTTACTGGGCATGCTGTGGTGATGGGTGTCCATGCAGGTCTGCAATGGGGGTCCCTGCGTTGGTGTTGCATGCAGGGCTTGGTATTGGGGTGTGATGGTGGGGTATATGTGAAGTGATGGAGTGATGTGAGTGTGGGTAAGGGTGGGGGTATGTGATGGCATACAGGTAGGTTGGGGGACATAATAGTAAATATCTGACTTACCAGAATCTAGTCCTCCTGCTACTCGTGCGAGGCCCTCTGGATGTATGATCTCCAAGACTTGCTCCTCCCATGTTGTTAGTTGTGGGAGAGGGAGTGGGTGTCCACCTCCAGTCCTTTGTACTGCTACCTGGTGTCTTGCTACCACAGAATCCACCTTCCCCCATAGGTCATTCCACCTCTTCCTGATGTCATCCCTGGTTCTTGGGTGCTGTCCCACGGCATTGACCCTGTTCACTATTCTCCGCCATAGCTCCATCTTCCTCACGATGGACATCTGCTGCACCTGTGATTCGAAAAGCTGTGGCTCTACACGGATGATTTATCCACCATTACCCTTAGCTCCTCCTCAGAAAACCTGGGGTGTCTTTGGGGTGTCTTTGGGGTGCCACGGATGTGGTGCGAGTGATATGTGTGAGGATGTGTGGGTGATGTGTTTGGTGTATGCTGTGATGTGCATGGATGATGTATGGGTGATGGTCTTCTGTGCCTCTGATTGAGTGGGTGCTCCTGCCTTGTCTCTCTCTGTGTGCTATCAGTTTTTTTTGCTGCAAGGGGTTGGCGGTAATGTGGGTGGGTGTTTTATAGTGGTGTGAGTCTGTGGGTGTGGTGTGGGTAAATGTGTCAGGTGTGTGGTTTGAATTGTCCAATGTGGTGGTGTTTTGTAAATGTGTGTGTATTTTGAGCGCAGCGGTGGGTACAGCCAATGGTTTACCGCGTTTGAAAGACCGCTGCGGTTATTCATGGGTCGTGATACTGTGGGCGTATTCCTGTTGGCGTAACGGTGTGGGTTTGGCTATTGCCAGTTTATCACTGACCTTTGATCTGGGGGACTTGTGTGGGTGTCTGTATAGTGGTCGATTTCTCTGTGTGGCTCATAATACCTATAGCAGAATACCGCCGCGGTCATGGTATGTTGCCGGCCATCAGCACGGCGGTAGGCGGCATTTACCACCAGGGTTGTAATGAGGGCCATAGTCTGATAAAAAAGAATGCAAATGAGGAAGGAAACTGGAGTCATGTAGAGGTGTGGGGCTTGTGCTGAAGATGTAACCAGACAGGGCTGGTTGCTGTGTGTTGAATTGAGTTTGCTTTTGCATGTTTGTTAGCACGTGGATGTGTGTCCATTATGTATTTATGTGCATTTCAGTATGGACCTGTTTGTATCTGTGTATGTTTATCTGTGGGTCTATGTGTGATGTGCCTCTGATTCTGACTTTGCTATTTATGTGTCCATGTTCACCTCAGTATATGTGTATATTACTTTCACATGCATGTCTGTGTGTGTACCTCTAAGTGTGTGTATTTTGTTATCTAATTTGCCTTCTTATGTCTCCAAGCAACTGCCTGTGAACTTGGTTTTGCCTCTGTGTGATCTGCATACTTGGGTGCTTGCCTCTTGGTTTAGGAGCTTCTGCCTGTACCTGCTAATGTTTCTGTGTGTGTGTGTGTGTGTGTGCATACACATGTCACTGCCTGTGTCTGTTGGTGATTGTATGTGTGTGTTGACATTTATGTGTGTCTGTTCCTATGTGTGTGTGTGAGAGAAAGAGAGAGAAGCACTTTCTGCTAAGCGCAATATAGTGCCTACTGCTGCCTCTGCCTACTGGTTTTCTGTCTCCTGATTCTCTGCCCCCTTCCTGGCTTGTTGTTTCTGGCCCCCTGCCTCCCCTGCGCTCTTTCCACTTTACTGCCCCTGCTTAGGCCCTCCGGGTCCTGCAGTTTTTCACGCTCTGCTCCCCCTCCCGCACCTCTCCCACTCCAGGACCTACTTAATGGTGGTTGCTGTGTCACCACATGCCAAAGGTGCACCAAAGGCAAGCCTGTCTGCACCTGTCCATGCCTGGACCACACCCAGCACTAGGACCCCTGGTCCTCGCACCATCCACGGCTATGCTGCAGATGAGCTCCTGGCCCTCAACACCGAATGCCAAGACTTCTGCTGCTGCAAGGCCTCCCTGCGCTCTACCAAACGACCCTTACACCTGCTGCCACTGCTGCCTCACAGGACCACCTACCCACACAGGACCCAAAACCTCTTCCTCCCGGAGGAGCGCCACCAACCTGGAGTCATTACACTACATCCTAAAAAAAACGACACGGAAATCTGGGCCACCATCACCACCCTCACCCCAGATGTCACCTTTATCACCGAAACATGGTTTAACCCTCTCTCAACCCTGACATCGCCACCACCACCCCGACGGATACAACATGATACACTGAGATCGCCACAACAGGTACAGTGGAGTAATCGCCATAATTTTCAAGGAAAACATCCAATGCTTCTCCACAAACTGTGACCCAACACTGGACATGGAGCACCTTAACTTCCTACTAAACACAGACCTCAAGATAACCATAAGGGGTACCCTCCTATACAGACCACCAGGACCCCAACCAGCTTTCTGCAACGTTATCAGCATCATCATCACTCCACTTGCCATCGACTCCCTTCACTACATGCCTCTCAGCGACCTCAACTTTCACATCAAGGACCCCAAGGATACCAACTCCACATCCCTTTTGGTTAATCTCAGCAACATTGCACTCATCCAACTAGTCTCCAAAACCACTCAGAGAGCCAGACACACCCTCAACACCATCTTCTCTTCCAGCGACAGAATAAAATTTACCCGTACAATTGAACTCAACCTGACTAACCACACAATTGTCCACTTCACCATCTCTAAGATCCAGCACACTATCACCAAGCACCAAGTGCCACCCACCCCAGCTAGGGAAATGTAAGTGAGAGCCAATGGATGGAGGCTCTCAACACCACACCACCTGACATACCAGCCTACCTTGACTAGGTTATCCACAACTTCTGGGCTTGGATCAGCAAATGCACTGACAAAGTCACTCCTCTGAAACCAGGCAAAGCCAACAGAACAAGACAAGCGAGCTGGTACACCCAAGAGCTCAGAACCACCAAGAGTAACTGCCTTTGACTCGCAAAACATTGGAGAATCTCCAAGGACCACTCATACAGAGCTGCACACAAATCAGCATGCAACAACTGCCACATCAAGGAGGCCAAATAAAAAGCCATCACAAACTGTATTGAAGCTGCAACCAGAGATACCAAGGAACTATTCAAGATCATCAAGGAATTATCCGACCCGACTGCCACAGAAAACACAGTACACCCCTCCCAACAACTCTGTGACTCACTATCCGACTACTTCTACAGCAAGATTGCCAATATCTACAACAACTTTAACCCTCAAACCACTTTGCCCAGAACCGATGATCTCATCCAACTGGCGAACCCGTGCCGAGCCATAACCACCTGGTTTCCACTTGACATCCCTATCACCGCTACCATAATGTCCTCCTTCCACCCACAACCTCGCCCCCAACATCTCTTCAACCTTGGATCCAACATAATTAGCACTGAACTCACCAACCTCCTCAATGTTTCCATCTCCACAGCATCCTTCCCAGATGGATGGAAGAAAGCTGTGATCAGACCCCTCCTAAAGAAGCCCTCAGCTAACCCCAGTGACCTAAAAAACTACTAGCCAATATCCCTGCTCACGTACCCAGCCAAAGTACTTGAGAAGGCCATCAACCGACAGCTCACTGACTATGGGACCATATACTTGATGCATCACAATCAGGGTTCCAGGCCAACCATAGCACCAGACCGCACTAATCACCGCAACAGACAACATCATATCCCTCCTTGACCAAGTACAAATGGTGGCTATGATTCTCCTCCACCTGTTGGCAGCATTCAACACCATCACCCACCACATCCTCATCAACAGACTCCACAACATCGGCATTCAACAACATACCGCCAAGTAGCTCACCACTTTCCTTGCAGGATGCACCCAGAGTTTGTATCTACCTCTGTTCACCTCTGCTCCCAAGAACATTGTATGCAGCATGCCCCAAGGATCATCGTTCAGCCCCACGCTGTTCAACATCTACATGACCGCCCTTGCGTACATCGTCAGAGCCCAAGGACTCAAGATCATCTCCTACGCCGACGACACCAAGCTCATCCTTTCACTCACCAAAGACCCCTCTAATGCTACAACCAACTTCCACAATGCCATGACCAATGTAGCCAACTGGATGAGAGACAGCTGCCTCAAATTGAACTCCAACAAAACCAAGGTACTGATCTTTAGAAAGAACACCTCCACTTGGGACCACAGCTGGTGGCCAGGAGAAATTTAACCTACTCCCACACTGACTGACCATGCTTGCATCCTCAGCATAATCTTGGGCAACCAACAGACCATGAAACAACAAGTCAACGCAGTCTACTCCTCCTGTTTCCACACCCTCTGCATGCTCCACAAGATCTTTGGATCGATCTCACTAAACACCAGAAAGATCATCGCACAAGCCCTCATGACCGCCTGCTTCGACTATGGCAATGCGCTTTACCCACGCATCCCCTCTCAGCTCCTCAGAAGACTCCAGACAATACAGTATGCAGCAGGCAGACTCATTCTGGACCTCCCCACATCACTCCTCACCTCAGGAAACTCCACTGGGTCCCTGTCCAGAAAAGATGCCAGTTCAAGACACTCACACACTCCTATAAAGCCCTCCACAAACTGGGACTATCCTACATCAACGACCAGCTAAACTTCCGTCTTCCCTCGAGACTTCCCTGAACTGTTCCTCACTCACCCTCGCACAAGTCCCCCACATCCATTGCACCCGCAGCAGGGGCCACACTTTCTTCTTCATCACAGCCAAGCCTGGAATCATCTCTTCCTCCACCTCTGAATGGTACCCTCCCTTGAGGTCTTCAGAAAGCAACTCAATACCTGGCATTTTGATGCAGACACAGCACTCTTAGCACCCAGATACCCCTAGGGGTGATAGTTTTGCTCTTTAAAAATGACTGATTGATTGATTGATTGCCAGTACAGGAGGGATGAACGTGATTGACAGTTATAGGTCTTGTTTAAGTACTGGCAGTCACTAACAATCATTGTGGGGGATACAATGGCTCAATGACTCCGATATCAAATAGTTACTGCTAGAAGTTGTGTTTATGGTTGGCAGAGGTATGCACCATGTCCAAGCAGGAACCACAGTCCTAGTCAGGATAAATCACAAATGCCCTCTAAATTAATCTATGCTCACCCTCTGGCAGCATGGCATAGAACAGTCAGGCTTAAGAGGCAAGTTGAACACTTCAAACAATAAACAGTGAAAATACTAGACAAAAAGATAACACACCTAGTTAGAAAAATATAGCTTAATATAATAAATAAACTAAGACCACAAATTACAAAAGTCCCATAAGTAGAACGAAAGTTATTACTTTTTAAAGAATAAACTGTGAAATAGTGCTTAGAAACAAGAAGCTCCAACTGCGATATCTGGTTGCTCCAGACTGGGTCAAAGCCAAAAGTTCAGGCCAACCAAGATGGAGCGTGGGCCGGCTACAGGGACCCTGTTGAGCCCACTGAACAAAAGTACCTTAATCCTGGTTGAGTCAATGTTGAAGATGCTTGGAACAGGCTGAATTATTGTGTCAGGGTTGATTCCCGCTGTGGAACAGATGTTTCAATCCTTTCCACGCACTAGTGAAGATGCACTGATTTTCTCCAACAGCAGTGGAAATTCATTGGATCTGAGATGCGTCAGTTCTGAAGGAAATGCACCAAGGTCAATCCGCGCTGGGGATGTGATGAGTCGACTTCAATCCAAGCAATGAGTGTGATGCGCCAGCACGGATCCATGCAGTCTGATCCACACAACAGAGGTGATGCATCAGTTTGGATCTGCGCATTGGCATCAATTAATTGGTTTGACTAAAGCAGCACTTTATAGACACTTTTAAAGGGCCCAGGACTGGATTAGCACCACTTGGCAGGGCACGACGCACAGTTGGCAGAGTCCAGGGGCTCTAGCAGGTGGGTTGGAATTCTTATGTGTCCCTGAGACTTCAAAGAACAGGCGGCAAGCCAGCAACATCTTCGAGTCACTTTGGTTCTGGGTTGGAGAGATGCAGGTCAAGTCCTCCTCACTCCTAGGCAAGGAGGGCAGCAAGTCAGCACAGCAGATCAGGAGTCCAATAGAGTCACAGTGCAGCAGAGTGGCAGTCCTTTCAGTCCAGCAGTCCTTCTTCCTGGCAGAGCATCCACAGGTCAACAAGTGTACTGAGTTGATGGTATCTGAGGTCGAGTGCTTATACCCAGTTGTGCCTTTGAAGTGGGGGAGACCTCAAATAGAAGCGCTTAAAGTGCACAGAGTCCATGCCCTTCTGTCTTGGCTCCAGACTCACCACACGGGGTTGGCAGACATTTGTGTGGGGACAGGACACCGACTATGTAGGTGTTAGTGTCAGCTACTACCTCTCATCCTGCCCAGTATGGCCATCCATCAGGATGTGGATGGCCCATCAGTCACATCTACTCTCCCGTTGTGTGTGGTTGTCTAGAAGAAATGCACAAAACCCAGTTGTCACCCACCCCAGACATGCATTCAGAGACGGACAGAAGGCACTAAAGTAAGAAAACTTTCTAAAAGTGGCATTTTAAGAATTGCAATTTAAATCCGACGTCACCAGAAATTGAGATTTTAAATTGTGATCCCAGAGGCACCAAACTTGGGGTCCCATCTCTTCCCAATTGAAAATTACACTTATAAAATGTAATTAGGGAATATAATTGTTTTCCTATGGGAGAGATAAGCCTTGCAGTAGTGAAAAAAAATCTTTTCACTACTAGGACATGTAAAACTTAAAAGTACATATTCTAATTTATAACAACACTGCACTCTGCACTTGGTCTGTCCAGGGCCTACTTTAGGGGTGATAAATGTATTAAAATGGAAGGTTTAGGCCTAATAAGAGGGTTAATTTGTCATGTCGATATGACAGTTTAAACTGCACACACAGGCACATCAATGGCAGGCCTGGGAAATGCTTTATAGTGCTACTAAAGTGGGTGGCACAATCAGTTCTGCAGGCCCAATATTAGCATGTAATTTTCAGGACCTGTGCATAGGTTATAAGTAAATGAAATATGACAATTGGGAATATGCCAATGTTACCATGTTTTAAGCAGAGAGCACATGCATTTTAACACTGGTTAGTAGTCTTAAAGTGCCCAGAGTCCCAAAGCCAGCAAAAATGAGGTCAGCAAAAGATGAGGACTGAAGACAAAAAGCCAAGGGAAACCATACCAAAGATGCCAGGCGTAACAATTACAAACATGATTTGACTTTCATACTCAGTCCCCCTCTAGAATGCTCCTATAAGGATGTCCAGCTCTCCTGGGTGCTCCAAAATGGCACATCTATTGCTATCTCTCTCAAATTGTAAGAGGCAATATAAAAGGTGCATCTGAATTTGCATCACACTTTGTTCTCTCACAATTTTACCCCCCAGCTAAGCTTTAAAATGTGCCGTTTACCATAATGTTTTGTAAAAATCTATTAAGAGCAATGGAACTGAGTGAATTCATTGGACAAGTCAGCTTTATTCCTGACTCAATTGCTTTAACATATTGCATGTAAAAGATAATTCTATTAAAAAATTAACCCGGAAAGGATACCAAAGCATTCTTAAACAACTGTACATTTATATGAAATGTAAAGACCCATTTTTCTTCAAAATGTGGCATTGTCCCGAGAGGTAAACTTTTCTGTAACATTAAATTAAAATCCTTTCCTGTACTAACCAATTATTTCTGCGCCAGTACATTTGAGAAATTACCATTTACCAGAAAGCTCTGAAACATTCAGAGAACCATCTAATAACGTGCGTAGGCTTGTCGTATAGACATATCACGTTTTACACCTTGCTACTCTCGTAGTCCCTCTCTACTTGCGCCCTCCTGATACCGTTTTGTGCGGAAATGTGAGTTTGCAATCAAAAATAATTAACCCAGCAATATTCTCACGTGCAATAATACCATATTGTTTTCTGTCAATGAATCATTCAAGTCAAACTGCATTATCATTTCAGGTTTACATGCAGAAACCGGTACTGTAGCACCAATTTAAGCTATAACTTCAGTTCCAGAAGAACCGACTGGGGGTCAATTCATAATCGCCTTGTCATTCGGAATTACTGATACAGATTGTACCATTCCTACATGTGTACTATTATCACTTGCAATGAAGTATAACATTTACCACCATAATAGGGATGTTTCTGTTGGCCATGGAAGCAAGTAGAGGTGGTGCCAGGTTTGTGAAAAATGGGTTAACCCTTACATTGCAATTAGCAAACTGTTATATGACGACACTGATATAGATATTTGTTGAAGATCCTTGTAAAGCATTATTATTCTTAGGCACAAGAGGAAATATCTTTGCAGAACTGCAGCATTTGTTGAGGTAAAGCAGGAGGGTAAACCAACTATGGATAAACTTGACTGTATTGTCCAATTATATCAAAATGAAATAAAACAAACTTTTCTGATCCTTCGTGGATCACCTTATTGCTAAGGTGACACCTCCTAAAAGTAATAAAGCCCAGCATAGAGATAACAGAAGAAATCTGTAAGTAAATTAAAATCAAAAGAGGAGTTTGCCAAGGTTGTGTGCTTTCAGCCTGCTTATCTGTTATCTACATTAATAATATTGCACTGTGTTTAGTAGATGATGCTGCGTCGGTAGCACACTAAGACATCTATAAGATAACTATATCTAATAGTTGCATTATACAATTTTACAATTAAGGTTAACCAAATAATATAGCTGTGGAAAAGAGAGGGAATTGAATAAATATTAAAAACTGAAACATAAAACGTGCTCCATTCTAACTAGCGTTTGGTGTAAGGCACCTTTGAAACAGGTACCTGGAATTTAAATTTTGAAAAACAAATGATCTTTTAGTGCCCACCATATTAACTCCTTGATAAGGTTTTATTAATACATTACCATCAGTAGCCTATAAGTGGGGCTGTGTGCCCTTAGCTAATACTTTCAATCTAAGGTGAAAATTATGGCAGGCAGGAAGAGACAATTGCCATTGTTCATGGGAGGTTCGATGTAACTTTTACTTAGGATTTTACAAGGATCCTTTCGTTATGCCATGGCTATGACCTTGCACTTGTTCAACACCGAACAACTGAATTATGATGTCATCCTCTTTACTGATATCACATATCGCTAAATAAGTGGTAATGCAATGCACACCTTTATCAATCAAATCTATAAATCATTTCTACTGATATTGCACAGATTGTAAGTAGTTTGGCAAGCTTTTAAAAAATGGATTGTATGCATGCATGATCATAATGACTCAACTGTATTATACAAAACATGCCCAAAACAGGAATCTATGTCAGCCACGTGAGGCCACTCTATGCTGGGAAATTTGGTAGACACCAAGAGTTATTTTCAAAGATAGATGTACAAACCTGTTCTGAGATGCTGCATTTAAAAAATAGTAGGCATGTACCGCTGAGCTAATCACAGATGTTTGCATTGTATTTTAATTGTTTTCCAGTAAACAGGATGGAATGAGAAAACATTAGACTGCTACAATAACCACTAAAAATTAGCTACAGGATTTGGAAGTGGGAAAATGAAAGTATTACTCTTGAATTTTATTACAGAAAGAGTTGAAACTCCATCACAAGTCTGCGTATTAAAGTATTAGATTCCTGTTATGCATCACCAAGGAGTAAATTGTTAATACTCCTCCTTTAAAATTTGATAAGGGACTGTAAGTCTTTTTACTACTAGCTTGAGAAATTTACTATGATAGTGTGATTTATTGATGGGGAATTACGTACTTTTTAAAGTTTAAAAGCTTTTTTTTAATACAGAAAATATCAAACAAAGATATTTAATATAATTCAGTATATCTTATAGTATCATGTATGAGTAATAACCACTTTTTATCAGCCGGGGGGCTGCATACTACTCAGCCCAGCAGTCCAAGTGGCTTCACACTGCCATCTCTTGAACCCGGAGGCACACACAGGGGACTTTACGGTTTGCTGGGCTGGGCACTTGTTATAAGGCCAGGGGGGCACCACTACTCATCCCAGCAGCCCGCACAGCAGGAGGCTGCTCACCTCCATTTCCTGCACTTGGAGGCGCACAAAAGGAACTTCACAGGCCTGTTGCGAGAGTCACATGTTGAAGCCTCGGGCCAGTTTTTTTGTTCTGTCTTCATTATCTTGAATGTTTTTAGGTTTTAGCCCTTAGGCCGGGTTTTTTCAAATGAGTTCAGGAGCAAGTACTTGTGACAAGTACCAGGGAAAAAGAAGTAACTGAAGTTGCAGCCACCAATCCTTCTTCGTAATAACACACTTTGTAACAGGTTGTGGACCCCCTGCTGGGGCCCCGTTATACGGGAGAGGAGATCTCTGTACCTTACATTTGGAGGGTCCTGTGTTTGTGATCATGGGCAAGCGTAAGACTGGGAGTAATAAGCCAGCTTCTGAGGCAACTTGTGCCACCATTGACTCTTTCTTAGCACAGGCTGTGGGTGTAATTTTCAAGGAAATTGATCTGGCAGAACGGTGCCTATCCTTGGGGGTGGCTGGGCTCAATGAATCAGCTGTGCCATCACCAGGAACTGTAGAACTACTGCCATTGGCCTTGAAAAGGAACAGGAGTTGGCACGGACGCACAGGGCATGGGTCTACTATAAAGCAAGCATTAGGCCCTTCGGATATTCACCAATCTTTGGATACTGCAGCCACTGCCTCTTCATCTGTTGTACATTTACCTGCAGCTAAATGAAAGAGGAGATGTAGAAAGGCTACAACTGAAAACTTGGGCCTACTTGCTACCCCAGCTCAGAGGTTGGTTCCCCCCCCCCCCCCCCTTGGAGGTCACTTTTGTGGGCCCAACTTGGAGTAACTTTATAGCAGCAATTAATGACCTGCTGTCACCACTCAAAAGAAAAGTTGGGCAGACTAGAAGGGGAAGTTGGGAAAGTAATAGATTTTTTGCCAGAATCTGTCTAGCCCTATAGTGGATCATAACACTCAAGCGGGGGTCTCCCTACCCGATGGACAACGTAATACTGCTGCTTCTTTAGACGCAGGTAATGCAGTAGGCGATCTGCATAGGTGCCCTCCTCCTGGGCCACTGCTTAAGGGGCCCAGGTCAGGTCAAGTTCAGGAGACAGATTTGAACCATTAGCAACAATTACGCGCTATGACTATTGCCTGCGCAAGCTCACTATCCAATCTAGGCCCTCCGCCCCAGTCCCATACGAGGAACTCAGTCCATACTAATGCTTTATCTTCCCCAGATGAGTCTGTTACAATCAATTTACCTCCAGCCTGTTGTCCATATGTAGCTGTACTGGCTAACATCCCACCTCTGAAACCATGCCATCTCCAGCCCCAGAGAGTGTGAAGAATAAAGTTGTGCAGTGGTCGGGCTCAAAATGTTTCTTTTCACCAAGTACAGCACATCGAAATCTGCTCACAAGGAGAGTGGGGTGGGTTGAACCACTAAGGAAAAATTGTGAAGGAGATTGCATCATCATTACTTTTCAAGGCCTGAGATTTGTATTGGAAATTCAGCATCATGCCCTTTAACTGGCAAGTCTATGATGCTCCTCCCATTGGGCTTCTTCTATCATCATTCACAATCTTCAACCCATACACAAAGTGATACTTTGAGTAAGCAGAGACCATTAGATAATTACTCTATTCACCCCCCATTGTGTCTGTGGTTAATAGGTATAAAGTTCTTAGGCCCATATTTATACTTTTTGACGCAAAACTGCGTTTGTGCAGCGCCCGCTTGCGCCATTCCAGGACACCAGCCGGGCGCCAAATTTATAGAATGGTGTAATCCTGCGCAAAGGGTGGGCTAGCATAAAAAAATGTTTACGCTAGCCAGATTGGGGTGGGGGTTGCGGTATGGGAGAAGTGGGTTTTGAACCACAAAATGACGCTAGGCTGGTTAAAAGCAAAACAAATGCCTCTTACCCGCCTAGCATCATTTTCTGATGCAAAACCATCCATACCACATGAGTCCTGTCTTAGAAAAGATAGGAGTCATGCCTACCACTCAAATGGTCTGCACAGGGGACAAAGGTCCCCTGGGCATGGCCATTGCATCCTGTGCCATGCAGGGCGCCCAAGTTGGTCCCCTGATGGCGCTTTAATTAAACAAAATACTTAACTATACTTACCCTACTTACCTGGGATGGAGTCCCCCATTCTCTGGTGTCCCTTTCGTGTGTGTGTGTGTTTTTTTTGGGGGGGACTTGAGGAGGGACCTGAACATGTGTCCACAGGTCCCTTAACGCCCAGTCTGACCCAGGCTTTAAATAATGGCACAAAGCAAGCTGTGCACCATTATTTAGCCCCTCCTCCCACCTGTGCTTCGGGATAAATATGGGGCTATGGGGTGAACACCATTTTTTGGATGAGAACACCTACCTTACATCTCATTGATGCAAGGTAGGATCACACATCTAAAAAATAGTGCAAACTCCAATATTTTGACGTTAGAGATGTCTAGCGTCAAAATACAAATATGGAGTTAGTTTTGAGACCAATTTGCGTCAAACTAGTTTATGCAAATTGGTCACAAATAGAGTATAAGTATGCCCCTTAGTTCTCTGTCAGGTAACGATTGGCCAAGACAAGGTGGGCAGAAGGCTAAGGGGGGCGGTTGCTGATAATTTAGAGGGATATGAAATGGACTTAATAGTATTCCGTGGGCCCTCCAGTCTCCATTGGGTTGGCAATAGACATATGTATGCCTAGTGTTGATATTATCAATGTGGATCATATAGCTGAGACTATGCATATTTCCAGCCAGTTTAAGAAAGAGTCTGGTCTGGGGGATAGTGAGCAGCACATGGATGAGTGTTATAAATTTGCAACTCAGAATGTTGGAGGGCTATCAAATATGGTAGGGTGGAGAAATGTAATAATATAATTAATGGACTTGAAATTATTTGCATCCAAGAGACTTGGGGCGTCATGATGAGTTTTACAGGAGGCGGAGGTTGCCCGCCAAACTCGTTAGGTTGAAAGACTGCCAGTTCAGTCTTCTGCCCGCTGGCCCTATTATGAGTTTTCCACTGGGCCAGCGGGTAGAAACAGAGTTTCCAGCCACAGGCACAGTGGGAAACTACCCATAATATTGACACCAGCTCGTAATCGAGCCAGTGGCAATGTTGCCTGTAATTCAGGCAGCACTGGCATCGGTCTGCAAAAATGTGGCGGTGCCAGCGATCAGACCGCAATGCTTTCACCACGGTCACGCATTTGGTGGCGGTCCGATTTCCACTGCAAGTCTGACAGTCCTAGGACACCCAGACTTGTAATGAGGGCCTTGGTGTGTAATTCTGATACATGTGCAAGGGTTTCCATTTTAGGGGCATAGTATATCTATCTTTGCACTGGATTAACGTCATTTTTTTAAAAATCTAATCCAGCACAAACTTAACTCCATATTTATACTTTGGCGCTAAACACGTCTAGAGCCAAAGTATTAAAGTTAAAGTCAATTTTGGCCTGCAGAAAACTACCTTGCGTCAATGAGATACAAGGTAGGCGTTCCCGGGCAAAGAATGCCTTTAAGGCCTAAGCGGCTTATTTATCCTCCCGTGCAAAAATTAGGCATGGGAGGGAGGCGGGCCTAAATAATGGCGCTAAGCTTGCTTAGCACCAATATTTAACGCCTAGGTCAGGGCAGGCATTAGGGGACCTGTGGGCCTATTTCCATGGTGGAATACCAGGGGAATAAGCCCACAGGTGCCCTCCCCAGGCCTCAGGGACACCCCCACTCACACCAAAGGGACAGCGGAGATGGGGGACCCCATCCCAGGTATTTACAGGTAAGTAGAGGTAAGTATTTACTTTTTCTTTGTTAAAGTTCCATAGGTGGGGCCTAACTTGGGCCCTCCTACATGGCACTGTGCCCAATGGCCATGCCCAGGAGACTTAAGTCTCCATGGCAGTTGTGCTGTGGGTCATGACTCCTGTCTCTACTTAGACAGGAGTCATGTCATTGGGGGTTGTGCGTCTAACAATGGTTCCGGTCCTTATTTCTAAAAAGCTCCCTGTTACTGTGAAAAAAGACTTTCAGGTTGGGCCCTCATACATAATTGTTGTGGCTAACTATGGGGAAGGGGGTGTATATTGTGTTAATCAATTTCTATAATAATGTTTTCATCTCTACCCGGAGCGGAGTAGCCCATGCACTTGATCTTGGCCTACAAAAATTCTTACATTCTATCCATACTAACTGCATAATATTATGGGCTGGTGATTTTATTATTCAGTCTTGCTCTGCTCTAGCAACACAGGTATGTGGATTTACTTATCAGGGTGGGGTGGGATACACGAACTTTCGCCATAATGATTATGGGAATGTTCTGAATTCAATTATTTTAAAATATGATTTATTGCTGTTGAGCTGTGATGTTAAAGGGGAGCAGATTCCAAACTTCACAGGAAGGAATTCCTAATCCAATATTGACCTTGTCCTGGTGTCTTCTTCTGCAAATGGCTTGTGGGATACCCCTAGCATTGCCCAATCTGTATTAAGTGACCACAATCCTATTATTCTCCCATTTTGTATTTTAGGGCCCAAGGCAGGAAGCCTTCACCACAATTAATAATATTGCCTTGTATAGGCCCAAAGGGATGACAATAAAGTGGACAGACATTAACCCTGACTGCAGTTTGAAGAAAATTGTGAATGGGAATTCCTTGGAAATTAGTTATTGCTTACAGGACGAAATAGCTCCAAATATGTTGTTAAGTTCCTTTGATCACATGATTTGTTTTATCAAGGCCCTTTTGACACACCTAACGAAAGCCACTCGGGTTACAAAAAAGGGGAAGGTTCAACCAGGTATGTGCCAAGGCTCTGGGGGAGCTAAAACTTGCTCTTCGTAGTACCCCCAAAGGACCTCCAGGTAATTGAGTCCCTCCGTGTTAAGTACAGTAAGCTCTGAAGATAAGGAAGAAAGTGCTCCAGGAGTACGCCTGGGCAAAATTGGCTTTGGCTTTAGATATGAATGACAATAAGTTATTTTGGGAGACAGTTAATGTCCCTTTTTGTCTAATTAGGTGCCCCCTTGTGATTGGGACCTTTTTACCCTGTTATTAGTGGGTGGACCATTTCTCCAATGTTTTTAAGAGAAATAGTAGGATTGGTGGCTTAGTTGGGGATGAGGAGTTGGGGAAGGGGGTGTATATTGTGTTAATCAATTTCTATAATAATGTTTTCATCTCTACCCGGAGCGGAGTAGCCCATGCACTTGATCTTGGCCTACAAAAATTCTTACATTCTATCCATACTAACTGCATAATATTATGGGCTGGTGATTTTATTATTCAGTCTTGCTCTGCTCTAGCAACACAGGTATGTGGATTTACTTATCAGGGTGGGGTGGGATACACGAACTTTCGCCATAATGATTATGGGAATGTTCTGAATTCAATTATTTTAAAATATGATTTATTGCTGTTGAGCTGTGATGTTAAAGGGGAGCAGATTCCAAACTTCACAGGAAGGAATTCCTAATCCAATATTGACCTTGTCCTGGTGTCTTCTTCTGCAAATGGCTTGTGGGATACCCCTAGCATTGCCCAATCTGTATTAAGTGACCACAATCCTATTATTCTCCCATTTTGTATTTTAGGGCCCAAGGCAGGAAGCCTTCACCACAATTAATAATATTGCCTTGTATAGGCCCAAAGGGATGACAATAAAGTGGACAGACATTAACCCTGACTGCAGTTTGAAGAAAATTGTGAATGGGAATTCCTTGGAAATTAGTTATTGCTTACAGGACGAAATAGCTCCAAATATGTTGTTAAGTTCCTTTGATCACATGATTTGTTTTATCAAGGCCCTTTTGACACACCTAACGAAAGCCACTCGGGTTACAAAAAAGGGGAAGGTTCAACCAGGTATGTGCCAAGGCTCTGGGGGAGCTAAAACTTGCTCTTCGTAGTACCCCCAAAGGACCTCCAGGTAATTGAGTCCCTCCGTGTTAAGTACAGTAAGCTCTGAAGATAAGGAAGAAAGTGCTCCAGGAGTACGCCTGGGCAAAATTGGCTTTGGCTTTAGATATGAATGACAATAAGTTATTTTGGGAGACAGTTAATGTCCCTTTTTGTCTAATTAGGTGCCCCCTTGTGATTGGGACCTTTTTACCCTGTTATTAGTGGGTGGACCATTTCTCCAATGTTTTTAAGAGAAATAGTAGGATTGGTGGCTTAGTTGGGGATGAGGAGTTGAGAAATAGGGAACCCATTCCCCTGAAAATTTCTATTGATGAGGTACTTATAGCTCTCTATGATAGCACTGGGGTAGGGCCTTGGGCCCTGGTGTGGTGCGGTTATATGTATTTAAGTCAGTTACTACCTTATTGGGACCTATCCTTAAAAGGGTGTTTAATACTGCAGCTGTTTGTGAGATTCCAGCTTCTTGGGGTTCTTCTATAAATATAACTATTTATAAACACGGGGACAACATGGATCCCAAAAACTGCCACCCAATCTAGCTTTTGGACACCTCTGTGAAGGTGCTAAGCAAGATTTTGATGTTAAGACTGAAAGAGTGGTCACAGGAGAATATTATTCTATCCCCTGCCCAATATGGGTTTATAAAGGGATTGGGTACTATTGAGCAGTGTGTAAACCTGGACTTACTGATTGGGAAGTATACCAGAGCAAAGATTGGGGCTTTGTATCTTTGTTTTGAAGATCTAAGCAGTGCTTTTGATCATGTTGAGCATACTATTTTGTGGTCTATGTTATTTAATATGGGTGCCCTGAGGGAAACTATTGGCTTTTTGACTCGACTTTATGAAAATGTATTATGTAAAATTTGTTTTTGCCCGACGGGTGAATCTACCCATTTCTTTAAAGTTGGGAGAGGCATTCATCAAGGTTGTGTCCTAGCCCCCTATTATTTTCTCTATTTATTAACAGGGTGGATACATTTATGAAATCCTTTCAGGCTGATGCACCATGCATGGCATGTTGCCCTATACCTGTGTTTTTATATGATGACGATGCCGTCTTGCTACCTAAGACCCTGATGGACCTACAGAAACTAATGAATGCATTTGAGGAATTATTAGCAACACAAAAGGATGATTAAGGGAGTGCTGAAACCTTTCAACAACTAACTCCCAGTTACAGATCTGTGTTTAATCCATCATTCTTTTGCTCACCATGAAACCCCAGTATGAACCCAGCCATGTACAAATCAGTCTTGACGCTGTTCTCCAAGGGAACAGTCCAGCCCAAACATCCAGGCCAGGTACTCCTCAGATCGGGAAAAAAGCATCCTGGGACCAGTTTCAGAGTATCACCCTTCATCGGACAGGCTAGCTTGAATCCAGTGGCACAGTGAGCAAGGGGCCCACGTCAGAGCATACCCTTCCCACTTAGGGCATCTTTAACAACACAAAAGGATGATGTACAGAGTGATGAAACTTTTGAACCACTCACAAACATTCACAGATCTGTGTATAATCCACCGTTCTTTTGCTCATTATGCCACCCCTAGTTTGGACCCAGCCATTTGCAAATCAGTCTTTACCCTGTTCCTCATGGGAACAGTCCAGCCCAAACTGCCAGGCCAGGTCCTCCCTGGATCAGAAACAAGCATTCTGGGACCGGTTTCAGGGTATTAACCTTCATCAGTCAGGATAGCTTGAATCCAGTGGCCCAGTGAGCAAGGGACCCACGTCTGGGCATACCCTTTTCACTTAGGGCAACTTTAGCAACACCAGAGGGTGGTGGATGAAGTGCTGACATTTTTCAACCACTCACCCCCAGTCACAGATCTGTGTTTAATCCATTGGTCTTTTGCTCACCATGCCACCCCAGTTTGGACCCAGCCATAAGCCAATCAGTCTAGACCTTGTTCCCCATAGGAACAGCCCAGCCCAAACTGTCAGGATAGGTCCTCCCTGGACGGGAAACAATCATCCAGGGACCAGTTTCAGGGTATCACCCTTCATAAGCCAGGCTAGCTTGAATGGAGGGGCACAGTGAGCAAGGGACTTACGTCTGTGACTGGGGGTAAGTGTTTGAAAAGTTCAACCGTCCATCATTTTATTTTGTGATGTGCTTTGTGCACCCTAAGTGGCTAGGATATGCCCATGCATGGGTCCCTTGCTTGCTGTGCTACTGGATTCAAGCTAGCTTGGCTGATGTAAGAGAAATAATTTTAGGTTCAAAATCATGCCAATCTAAGTACTTCAGCATACAATCCCAACCCAACCTATCAACAGCTTTTTCAGCATCAAAAGTAGTTCTGCTAATTGATAAGACAGTTGGTAGCCCATACTCAAGACATTAAAGGCAGCTGAGCACTATCGAACTAAAGCCTACCTTTAATAAATCTAGATTGCTCTTTGCCAATTATTTTTGGGAAAAAAAGAATCTATCCGCAAAGATAAAGGCCCATATTTTTTTTTTTTAGCGCCGCATTTACACCGCTTTCGGATGCCAAAATACTGCAAACTTACAAAATACAATTGTATTTTGCAAGTTTCTGCTGCTTTTGCTTAAAAAATTACGCAAATGCGGCGCTAAAAAAGTATAAATATGGGCCAAAAGGTTTGCAAACATTTTATAGTCAACATTAAGAGGGAACTTGGATGATAATGATGATAATTTTTGCAGGAGGTAGGATCTTTACCTTGTTTGTATGTGGAACATGTTATGGCTTCTTGGAATGTTCTATGTGGTGATGCAGATAAGGGAAACAAGTGGTTTACCTGTAATAGTCGAGGTAATCAAATATTTGAAAATTGTTGAACAGATATGCACAGAGATATCATCCTGACTAGGGGGGTCATTACAACATTGGCGGCAAAAGCCGGTTACCGCCGTGCAGAAGATTGCCAGCACACCGCAGTGGCAGCGGAATTCCGCCACGGTCATTATGACCCACTGCTCAGAATCCGCCAAAATTCAGACACCCACACAAGTCCGCCACACCAAAGGTCAGTGATAAACTGGTGAAAACAAAACCCCCACCATCACGCCAACAGAAATACGCCCACACTATCACGACACACGAACCAACGCGGCGGTCTTTCAACCCCGGTATTCCATTGGCGGTACACACCGCCGCGCTCAAAATACACACACATTTACAAAACACTACCACATTGGACAATTCGAAATACACACACCTGATACACATACACACTCCACTCCCACACACCCATTACAATATAAAACACACACCCACATCACTCACAAACCCCTACGACAAAATTACAGAGAGAAGGCCAGAGAGGGACACTACAAACAACTACCAAGCATCCACAGCCACACAATACCATCAGCCACATAACTTCCACGCACCTCACACAACACAACACTAAATATCACCCCACTTATCACGACACACACCACCCCACACATCACCCACACCACCCCATGGCATGGCAAAGACACCCCAGGTTCTCTGAGGAGGAGCTCAGGGTCATGGTGGAGGAAATCATCCGGGTAGAACCACAGCTATTCGGATCACAGGTGCAGCACACCTCCATAGCTAGGAAGGTGGAGCTATGGCGCAGAATAGTGGACAGGGTCAACGCAGTGGAACAGCACCCAAGACATAGGGATGACATCAAGAAGAGGTGGAACGGCCTACAGGGGAAGGTGCGTTCCATGGTCTCAAGACACCACATTGCGGTACAGAGGACTGGCGGCGGGCCCCCACCTCCTCCCCCACAACTAACAACATGGGAGGACCAAGTCTTGGCGATTCTGCTTCGTGAGGGCCTTGCAGGAGTAGATGGAGGAATGGACTCTGGTCAGTCAAATCTTAACTATTACATCCCCCACCCTACTTGCATGCTATCACATACCACCATCACTCCAACTCCTCATAAATGTCCCAACATCACAAACCACACATCCTAACACCAAGCCCTGCATGCAACAACAAAGCATGGACACCCATCACCAAAGCATGGCCACTGCACATACCCATACACCCCCCTAAACACAATCACACAAGGACCCACACAGGAATGCAAGCACTGGGGTACACGGTCACCCACCCATTGCACACCATGGCACACACAGATGTAATAAACATCCTTTTATACCCCTGCAGGACCCCTACCCAACGTCACCGGACAAGAGGGTCCACACATGTCCACACCACCAACAGAAGAGGCCCACAGTGATGACAGCAGCTCTGTTCAACTGGATCTAGATGACCAGCCCGGCCCATCAAGGACCTCTGGACAGTCGGTTCCCCTGACACAGTCACAAGCCACCACAGAGCTTCCCCCCTCTGGAAACACCAGCACAGCACCCACCCAGCGGGCCCATACCTCTGTCCCCAGGACACGTCAATCAGCAGTGTGTCCACCACTACAGGGAACCCAGGCTAACCCACCACCCCAACAACAGGGACCTGGGGGCAGTGGCAGTGGGCACACAGTCCAGGGGACGGAGGCCCAGGAACACAGGGGAACTGAGAGGGCTGCTGTGCGACAGTGGGAGGACAGGCCAAGGGAACCCACTCTCCACAAGGCCCTCTCCAACATCATGGGAGCCTACCACCATTCGCAGGAGACGATGGCAACAGTACTGGCCAAGTTTCAGGAGACCCAGTGCCTGTAGGAGGAACAGTATTTGGGCTTCAGGGAGGAACTCAGATCCATCAATTCCACCCTGGGCACCATTGTAGGGGTGCTGAAGGAAGTCCTCAACACCAGGAGGGACACTGTGGCACAACAAGGGGCCCCTGACACTAGCCTGGACGATGAACTGCCCACCACCTTCGCCGGCGCTAGTGGACAGGAGGCACCGCCACAGGACCACCACACCAGCACCCCACCCACTGCAGAGGGAGAACCACCCCGCAAGCGGTCCCTGAGATCCAGGACAAAGACAGAGAACGATGCCAAGTCCCCCACCAAGAAATGAGACCACCCTGAATGTCATTCTTCTGTCCCACCTTGTCACCCTGTCCATCCTCAAACTGCCCCAGCTCCACTTCCTATGCCCATTTGGGCAATGCACCTGTGAGACTAAATGACTGGACTCTGCAAAAGGAAATTCCTCCACCATCACCCCTCTCCATTTTACAACCCCCTCCAATATTGAGCACTGAAATAAACACCCTTAAAGCACAAAACAATCTGGAGTCTGTCTGTGATTTCGAAATAGTGTATTAGCAATTACAGTGACAAAATGCTCTTTCAAATGTAATGTCAACATACCTATGTCACAAAGCTCCAGTCCATGAGGAAACAAAGCAGATATCACACCGTGGGACCCACATCTGTGAAATCGTAAGGGAAAGTGACAACTCAGTGACCATACACTGGGTGAAAACGAAAGACAGTAGAGAGGTAGTAGTGTTAAAGTACATGTAGTAGGCAGGTTTATATTCTTACCTGTGTCTCACTGAAAGTATTGCAGGATAACCGAGTTCCTGTTGTCGATGTCCTCTTCTTCTGGTTCCTCGTCTTCACTGTCCACAGGCTCCACAGCTGCCACAACACCGCCATCTGGACCATCCTCCTGCAGAAAAGGCACCTGTCGTCGCAAAGCTAAGTTGTGAAGCATACAGCAAGCCACGATGATCTGGCACACCTTCTTTGGTGAGTAGAATGGGGATCTACCTGTCATATGGAGGCACCTGAACCTCGCCTTCAGGAGGCCGAAGGTCCGCTCTATAATCCTCCGAGTCCATCCATGGGCCTCATTGTAGCGTTCCTCTGCCCTTGTCCTGGGATTCCTCACTGGGGTCAGTAGCCATGACAGGTTGGGGTAACCAGAGTCACCTGCAAATGGTGAGGGCAATTGTTAGACACACACTAACCTGTAGGGATATCCCCAGACCCAGACAACCATTCCCCCTGATTTGCTTCAAGGTGCTCACCTAATAGCCACACACGGTGCCTTCTGGAGTTGACCCATCACATAAGGGATGCTGCTATTCCGCAGGATGTAAGCGTCATGCACTGAGCCAGGGAATTTGGCATTCACATGGGAAATGTACTGGTCTGCCAAACACACCATCTGCACATTCATGGAATGATAGCTCTTCCGGTTTCTGTACACCTGTTCACTCCTGTGGGGGGTACCAAAGCCACATGAGTCCCCTCATTGGCACCTATTATGTTGGGGATATGTCCCAGGGCATAGAAGTCACCTTTCACTGTAGGCAAATCCTCCACCTGAGGGAAAACGATGTAGCTTCGCATGTGTTTAAGCAGGGCAGACAACACTCTGGACAACACGTTGGAAAACATAGGCTGGGACATCCCTGATGTTATGGCCACTGTTGTTTGAAATGACCCACTTGCATGGAAATGGAGTACTGACAGCACCTGCACTAGAGGGGGGATTCATGTGGGATGGCGGATAGCTGATATCAGGTCTGGCTCCAGCTGGGCACACAGTTCCCGGATTGTGGCACGATCAAGCCTGTAGGTGATGATCACATGTCTTTCCTCTATTGTCGACAGGTCCACCAGCGGTCTGTACACTGGAGGATGCCGCCATCTCCTCACATGTCCCAGCGGACAGTGCCTATGAAGGACAACAGCGAGCACAGAGTCAACCAACTCAGAGGTACTTACCCACAGCTTACACAGAACACGAATCATAATCCGAAATTTGGTCTGTATGAGTGTTGAGGCATGTGGGCCCCTGAAATGGCGGCTGCCTGACCTGTAAAGTGGGACAATGGGATGTGAGGTAACTGCGCTGACGTTGTACACAGTTGCGGTAGGCGGTCGAAGACCGTGGCGCAATTCTGCATTGGTTAACATTGGACCCTATGGGTCCCAGGAGCCAATGACGATGTACGCCGGCGGTGACTGTACGCACCGCCGCGGACGTGACCGCCATTTTCTATCTGTTCAATCATTCGATACCTGATCTTCGACAGAAGAGGACCTACACTGCAAGTGCTGCTGTGACCTCGGTCTGGAAGAGACAATGGCTCGTGCGTCTGGGGAAAGGGCCCCTGTCTTCACATCAGAGGAGTTGGAGAAACTCATGGATGGGGTCCTCCCCCAGTACACGCTACTCTACGGTCCTCCAGACAAATAGGTAAGTACACTGGGAGCATGCTGTATGGGCTATGTCTGTGTGGAGTGGGGTGGATGAAAGATGGGGGGGGAGATTGAGGCATGCATGAAACAACAGTGAGTGCATGTGCCACATGGCAAGGGTAGGGATGGGGGCCAATGACTGTGACGGTGCAGTGGGTAATAACTTTTCTTTTTCCCCTGTACAATTCCTGTGGGTCAGCGCCCACCAGAAGAAGGATGTTTGCCGTGCCATCACCAAGGACGTCCGGACCTTGGGGGTCTATCACAGACGGAGCACCCACTGCCATAAGAGATGGGAGGACATTCGCCACTGGAGCAAGAAGACGGCGGAGGCCCAGCTGGTGATGGCCGCCCAACGTGGGAGGGGTGCCTGTCGCACCATGACCCCCCTGATGTTCAGGATCCTGGAGGTGGTATACCCGGAGTTGGCTAGGCGCTTGAGGGCATCACAGCAGCCACAAGGGGGTCAGTACACTCTCATTCAGCTGATTCAGCACGTAATGGAGGTGTCTGGGTGGGGGAGGTGGGCTGTGGGTTTCCCTAGGCTAGGGCGAGTGTGCTAGTTAGGTCCCCTTTTTCTGGCAGACCCTGTGGCACCCTACCCCACCTGTGTACAGTGGCAAGTACATCTAGTCAGGCTCCTGTGACATCCATGTGTGCAGATGTCGGCCATAGCCTTGTAGGCCATGTCCCAGGGATTGATCAGTGGACCCCAAGTGCGTGGCGTAGTGCAGGGGGCTTCTGTGTCTGTAGTGTCCGCCAACAGTAGCGGTAATGCATTCACTCAACATGTCTTTCTTCTGTCGTTCCCCCCCTTTTTGTGGTCTCCCTGTTCTTGTGAGCATTAGCATCACCAGGCGGAGGAGCAGTGGCACCGGAGTAGGAGGGAGCTGCATCCCACATGGCCCTGGAGGGCGAGACTACGGACTCAGAATTCACCAGTGGGACGGAGGACGAGGGGAGCTCTACTGCGGGGACAGGAGCTGACACCAGTGATACGGACTCGTGCTCTGATGGGAGCTCCCTTGTGGTGGCGGCCACATCTAGAGGTAGAGCCGCCACCCCTCCTCCCAGCACCGCCCTCCCAGCAGCCCCTCAGCCTTTGCCCCGTGCCCGCTCACCCAGGAGGGTGGGCATCACCTTCGCCCAGGGCACCTCAGGCCCTGCCCCAGTCACCCCTGCTGCCCTCAGTGAGGAGGCCATTGACCTCCTCAGGTCCCTCACTGTTGGGCAGTCTACCATTTTGAATGGCATCCAGGGTGCAGAAAGGCAGTTGCAACAAGCAAATGCATTCCTGGAGGGCATTTATTCTGGTCAGGCGGACCTTCAGCAAGCTTTTCAGATTCTGGCCTCAGCACTGATGGGAGCTATTGTCCCTGTCTCTAGCCTCCCCCCTCCAACTTCCTCCACCCAGACCCAATCCCCTCTACCTCAGCCTATCCCAAGTACACCTTCAGACCAGCATGCACACACGTCAACACACAAGGGAAGCTCAGGCACACATAAGCACCACACATCCCACAGGCACTCACGCAAGCATCACACACATGCAGACACACCAACATCCACTGCCTCCACTGTGTCCCCCTCCTCCTCGTCTCCCTCCTCCCTCCTAGTCTCGTCTACACTCACACCTGCATGCACTACATCAGCAGCCACTACATCCATCACCAGCACACACACCACCACACTCCGCTCACGTGCCATCACCACCCCCACTACCATTCACACATCCCCTGTGTCCTCTCCCAGTGTGTCTGTGATGCCACCTCCCAAGATACACAAACGCAGCCACACACCCACCCAACAGCCATCCACCTCACAACAGCCTACAGTGCATGCACCTTCACCCAAAGTCACCAAACGAACACCTCCTACAACCACAACCTCTTCCTCCACTCCCAAAACCCCTCCAGCTACCCGTCCCAGTGTTCCCAATAAACTTTTTCTGTCCACCCTTGACCTCTTTCCCTCACCTTCCCCACCACGTCAGTCTCCTAGGGACGACTCTTCAGGTCCCAACCTAGCACCTCAGCCACAACATCTGCAGGACCAGTGGTGCCTGTAGTCACCGGAATCTGGAGTGAACCGGGCAGCAGGGCAGCCAGTGTGGCACAGAGCCACAGCACGGACAGTCCCCCACCTGTCAAGCATCAAAAGTTGGCCAGTGCCCTGCGGGAGAGGGGGAAGACTCCAGCCGCCAAAGCTGCTCCCAGGGGTACAGATGGGAGTGTGGAGTCAGCTGCGACACCTTCCAAGGTAGGGAAGGGGCACAAGAAACTCAGCAAGTCTGGGAAGAGCAGCACAGCGGAGAAGACCGTCATCATCCCCGCTGCCCAGGAGGCCACCGCCAACACCAGCCCAGCTGCCCAGGAAGCCACCGCCATCATCCCCGCCGCCCAGGAGGCCAGCACCAGCCCTGCTGCCAAGGAGGCCACCCCATCATCCCCGCCGCCCAGGAGGCCACCGCCAGCACCAGCCCAGCTGCCCAGGAGGCCACTGCCATCATCCCCGCTGCCCAGCAGGCCACGGCCAGCACCAGCCCGCTGCCCAGGAGGCCACCGCCATCATCCCCGCTGCCCAGGAGGCCACCACCAGCACCAGCCCTGCTGCCCAGGAGGCCACCGCCATCATCCCCGCTGCCCAGGAGGCCACCGCCATCATCCCCGCTGTCCAGGAGGCCACCGCCAGCACCAGCCCAGCTGCCCAGGTAGCCACCGCCAGCACCAGCCCAGCTGCCCAGGACAGGACCGCCAGCACCAGCCCCGCTGGGCCATAAAGGACCACCAGCACTCTGGGCACAAGGCCCCCTCCAGAACCAGTGGAGAGATACATCCACTACCTCAGTCCTTGGCAGGACGAAGCACTCTGGGCACAAGGCCCCCTCCAGAACCAGTGGAGACTGTTATCCACTTGAGAGACTGTGGCTTTGCACTCCCCAGGATTGAACAGTGGGCAAACCACCCACTGTAGAGACTTGTGAGACTGTGGCTTTGCACTCCCCAGGATTGAACAGCGGGCAAACCACCCACTGGAGAGACTTGAGAGACTGTGGCTTTGCACTCCCCAGGATGGAACAGCGGGCAACACACCCACTGTAGAGACTTGAGAGACTGTGGCTTTGCACTCCCCAGGATTGAACAGTGGGCAACCCACCCACTGAAGAGACTTGAGAGACTGTGGCTTTGCACTCCCCAGGATGGAACAGTGGGCAACCCATCCACTGTAGAGACTTGAGAGACTGTGGCTTTGCACTCCCCAGGATTGAACAGTGGCCATGTGGCCCCCTCGTGGATTTGGCATCGTGCACTCAACCGGCTGAGGTGCCCTCCCTTTCCCTTCCCCCTGAGGTGCCTGTTTTATTGTTATCTGATGCCCCTGCAGTGTTCTCTCCGTCATGTTTGGGGATTGAGTGTGGGCCTCGCCCATGCCGTGTGGGCCCAGTGTTCCACGGTCTTCAATGGAGCACTACCTGGACTACTATTCTTGATGTATATATTTGTTTATAGTGTATACATATTTTTGCGTACTGGATTTTAATATATTACAATGGTTACACTCATTTCCTTTTGTCTTTGCATTCTTCCGGGGGGGTTTGGGGGTGTAACTGTAATGTATCATGCTGTGTTAGTGTGTGTGTTGTAGTGGGTGAGGGTGGGGGTGTTGCGTGTGTGTGTCCCTGTTTTTTCCCTCCCCCACCCTGTGTCGTAGGTGCAGTACTCACCGTGGTCTTCGTCGCCGGCGTTCGTGCTCCTGGTAGATGAGCAAGAAGATAAGGGCTAGCAGGATCTGGAGCTCGGGTTCCATGGCATCCGGATTCCTCGTGGGGTGTGTAGAGGTGAGCGCTTTCCCTTCGAAGTCCTGTTTCCACCGTGTTTTTGTTCACGGTGAATCCGCCCTGGAAAAGGTGGCGGATTGGTAGGTTGTGATACTGTGGGCGGGACATATTCCTCCGCCTCTCTGTTGGCGGTGACCGCCATGCTGTTTGTTTGTACCGCTGTGGCGGTCGGAGTGTTAAAGTGGCTGTCTATGTTGGCGGTTTCCGCCACGGTCGTGATTCCAGGGTTGTAATGAGGGCCTAGGTGCTTTAACTTTCTTAAGTGAAGTTGTGAAGAGTATCTCTTGTCGAGGCATATCTTTCTCACGAGTGGAAAAATCCATATTTGTAATCATAGAATTTGTTATATTACTTAAATAAGTGTCAATTTCAGATGGAATAGGATAAATATTTGGGGTGTACAGAGTTTTGAAGAAAGTTTCAAATCCAAGTAGAATATCTGTCTCTCTGAAAATGGTAATTTATAGAGAGGTTTTCAGTTGATCAATGCGAGTTCACTAGCTAATAATGGGCCTACTTTGTTATGACCACTATATTAACAAGCACTGCATTTAAGAAGGATGGTGTATACAGTGTGAGTAGAAATCTCATTAAATTGAATTTTTGCTGCAAGAAAATCCTTAAGAGTATGTGTGGATTTTGATGAACAGTATTGATGCTTTAACTATTTAATAGAAGCAAGCAAAGTCTTAATGCCCTGATTTATACTTTTTAACGCTAAAAAGCGCTAATGCAGTTTAGCGTCAAAAAGTATACCACAGGCTAGCACCATTCCAAGACGCCTGCTGGGCATCTTATTCATGGAATGCCGCAATCTGGCGCAAAGGGTGGGTTAAGGTCATGGAGAATGACGATAGCCGGGTGGGGGTGGCAGTATAGGAGTAGTGGGTTTAGCTTTAAAAATTGACGTTAGGCTGGTTAGAGTAAAAAAAGATTACTCTAACCAGCCTAGCATCATTTATTGACGCTAAACCTACCATACCTTATAAAAGACAGGATTCATGCCCAACCCCCAATGGCCAGCACAGGGGACAAGGGTCCCCTGGGCATGGACATTGCACCAAGTGCCATGTATGGTGGCCCATTTCTGGGCCCCCTTTGGTACTTAAAGAAAAAAAGGTAAATTCTTACCTCTACTTACCTGTACTTACCTGGGATGGGGTCCCCCGTCCTCCACTGTCCCTTTGGTGTGGGTGTCACCTGGGCCTGGGGAGGGTACCTATGGGCTTATTCCATTGTGTTCCACCATGGAAATGGGCCCATAGGTCCCCTAACACCTGCCCTGACCCAGGAGTTAAATAATGTCTCTAAGCAAGCTTAGCGCCATTGTTTAGGCCCGCCTCCCTCCTTGCACTATTTTTGCATGGGAGGATAAATAAGTCATTTTATGCCCAGTAACGCCTACCTTGCATCTCACTGATGCAAGGTAGTTTTCTGCAGACAAAAATGACTTTAACTTCAATATTTTGCCGCTAGACATATCTAGAGCCAAAATAGAAATATGGAGTTAAGTTTGTGCAGCATTAACGTAAAATAAATGACGCTAATTCAGTGCAAACCGAGTATAAATATGCCCCTAAGTTCTTCGGTAAATTTCTGTTTTTTCTTGGAGACATAATTGATTACAAAACCCCATGCAGTAGCCTTAAATGTGTCCTATTCCAGTGACAGTGGGAGAATAGGATCAGCATGTATGTGAAAAACTCTGAAGCAAAGGACCTGAAAGAGGAAGAAAACTCAACATCCTTTAACAAGGAATTATTAAATTTCCATTTCCCAAAAGAGGGTTGAACAGGAAATAGAGCTAGGTTGGCAATAGTTAGAGCATGATCTAAAACCAGAATAGTGCAATCTCAGAGCCTAGGATTTGTTGAGACAAATATATGAGCCAATCGAGAAAGTTTTCCATATGCTGAGAAATAGAAAGCAAATTTTCTGGAATTAGGATGACATAGCCTCTGGGAGTCTGTTAAAGCTCTTGGAAAAAAAGTAGAATGCAATCTGTATGCATTTTATGAGGACGTAATCTTACCAATGATTGGTGATATAGAAATGGGTCCTTAATCTGAATTCAATGACCTCCCAGTACAAAGTAGCTCTTATCATATTGAGCACACCTTTTTCTCTAAATTAGGCCAGAAATTAAAATCATTTTCGGTAGGACTATATATGTATTTAGGACTGTCGTAAAGATTTCATTAAGAAATTTAACAACAGTCCATCTCCCTTCATCATCTATTTCATGTGAAAAAATTGTGCAGTCTAGTTTTTTGTTACACAAAATAACAACATAATTTCTCTTATTTAGTGCAGTGGAGACAAGGACTGTACTAACCCAACCTCGTTTCGATTTCAATGCATCGAGTTCAGTGATAACCAACCAAATCAGGATTAAAATGAATCAGATGTGATATGATCCTCTGTCATTTTATAGGATAACACCTTGTCCCATGAAATAAATCTGAATTATAAGAATAACAAGATATATAAAATATAAATGGTCTTCAAAATGAAAAAAAGAGGTTAAAAAGATCCTAAAGGAAAAAAAGCCATAGCAGGATAGAGGCCTGAGGAGGGAAATAAATAGACTAACTGTAACAAACAGTGCAATCATATACCAATTTTCTAACACAGAATAAATACGGTGGTATTGGTGAGACTCTGTTAACACATTTCTACTTACTGAATCAAATGTTTGAGCCAATGCAAACATGCATATAGATTCTACAAAAACTCAGTCACTGGATAAGGGTGAACCAAGGGTCCTAGAAAGTCCTGGAGATAAGCTGTAGTGAATCCTAGCTAGCTTTAAATTGGAAGCCTGGGTTCGCTTGGCCTTCTGGCTTGCAGACTTGTGCCCCAGTCACCCTGTGACTTTTACCCAACTTATCTGCTTCGCTTTAGCTCAATTATTTAATGATATATTTCCAAGATGGCTGCATTGTTTCTAGTTAGGAAGATGTTTTAGTTTCATGTTAACAGTGCCACTGTGCTAAGGCGTCACTATCAGCACCAAAGGTAAACAAACTGTAGGTATGCATAGAAGGCGCTTTCCCTGTTTGTGCTTTTGAGGGAATTGTTTATGTAATTGCCGCCCCAAGCACGTCTGTTATCTATTATTTGGAAGCAGACCTATGTCAGGAGTCAGATCAGCTCCATGAAGGATGTGCAGAGTTTATTTCTTTAAACAGATCTATGTGTTTTCTATTGCAGAGGGCTCCCTTTTCATCACTCTCTGTTATAATTTCAAGATATCTAGATAGTTTCATGCTTTGTGGCACATAATGCTCCTTTAATCACATAAATTGCCCACAAGGAGAGCCCAGCAGCTGGAATCGTGGACATTTAGACAACTATTACTCCCCCACAAGCCTCCCTCGTGCGTCTGGGGTGTCCATAAGGGGATCTGAATTCTATAGACTAGAGAGGCGGCTGAGAGGGTTTAAAACCCTGCAAGCCCTCCCCCAGTAAAGCACTTTGTGCTGAAAGAGCCCAAGCTTCCCCGCTTCCCTAGTGCCCCTTTCAGGAGAGTTAGTAATGGTGTTGCCCTCCCTCACCCCAGAACTCCACATCTCCACTCCATTTCAATGGCAGGAGCCACAGAGATGGGACAGGAACCAGTCTCTTCAAGATGGCTCAGCGAGTTAAATTCTTACTGCTGACATCTAGTCTTCTTGAGGTTCCCATTGACAATCCTCACAAGGCCACCTCTGCTTTCCATCTTTACGAAGTCGGGTAATTAAATACCCTTAAAGTAGGCTAGGAGAACACTCATTTGTCACAGTGCTTAGAAACAGAGCTGGTCCAGTATGAAGTACTTTCTTGCATGTTGCAGCCTTCAAAGGCTGCCAGGGCTCGGACTCTATCATTTATGTGTCAGACATCTGTCTAGCAGCCTGGAATGCCAGGAAGACAACATTCATGGGAAGCTTCTTATAGGCAACAGTTAGATGGAAAACAATGTGGGCTCTGGTCCTGTGTCTACAGTATTTGGACTTGGGCACAATAAATTACCAAGCAAATACCACCGCAGGCTTATCTGCACTGGATACCTGTGTGTTTGCACCAAATCAGCAGGCATCTTGCTTTCTTCCCACAATACTTAACCCCGGGTAAAGTAGGAGGAAGTGGCAAGTGTGTGCTGCTTGTGGTGTCTGGCGTCGACTTTCAAAGGTTCTCTTACACCAGCCCTGATTCCCCGTGAAAGGACCACGTTTAAAGATGAAGCACAGCATGCCACACTGATCAAGGGAAAGGCAAACCCATAGTATTAATCCATTTGGAAACACACAAAAAAAATGTTCGACAAACACATTCAAAATGCTAACCAGTGGAAGAATGTTGTAGTTGGTCACTATGCTCGGGGAGGCATTATCACAAAAGAAGGCATGCCAAATGCATGCCCTCAACAAAAAGAAAGCATGATTACACGCGTGTCAATGGAACCAGATAATTACAAGCCTATGGGTGGTATTGAAGCACTTGTAGTGAATACAGCATGTCTTGCAGACAGCACATGTACGCTGCATAGGCTTGACCTAAAAAGGAGGCCTGAAGACCCTTTAACTATGGCCTTTATGTTTGGCCCAGCTGGAGGTGAAATTAAAAAAGCCCTTATCGCCACCTGTAGAGTGCTGCTGGGAGTGAAAAGGCAGCAACATGTAGGATCCACTAAAAGTGTCTTGGTGTCTTAAAATAACATCTGGAGGAGTTCAGTACATTTCTGTGGGGCACAACTTCTCTGCAGGGTGGATGGCATCTACCCTATGAAAATAGTGGGTGGACGCCATCACTCCTCATATACCCCTCAGTTGTGACCAGGTGTTTATCCTGGGAAAGCAGAGTATATTGACTCAGGTCCACGCTAGATTGAGGTGGCAAAGAAAATGCATTTTCAAGCTGCTGTGCACATTTGGTTCCAGTGGGACCCCCAGCGGATAAAATGTTTGTCTGATTATCGAAACAAGATATTAAGTCTTCCATTTGCAGCACTGTTTTTACTCATGTGGTACCAGTAGTAGAGAGTCTAGCTGTTGTTTGTTTTTTTTCTTTACTGTCCATGCTTTTGTAGCCTGCATATTTATTCTTACATGTGAAGGGACTGCCTCTCAGATTTGTCATTACCACGCTGAAGCTCAGGTTCCACAAGTATAAACACTAATGATCAATTAAAAGCCATCCAAACTGACACAGTTTTGCTTTTAATTAAGTATGATTTGAACCGTTGGAGTCCTATGTGTAGGAAAGTACCCTCCTTTTGGCATGTTTCCCCCAATTTCTGCCTGATGTCAGTGTGTTTGACTGTGTTCACTGGGATCTTTCTAACCAGGACCCTAGTGATTATGCTCTCTCTCTCTCCTTTAAATGTTGTCCCTGCATACTAGTAACCCTGTTTTTCACCCAATATTGACACAGTTGTCACCCCTTATAAGTCCCTAGTATATGGTACCAGGTACCCAGGGAATTGGGGTTCCAGGGTATCCCTATGGGCTGCAGCATTTTCCTGTTCCCGGGTTTTGCCACCTCTGATTCCAAGTTGGCAGGGCACTCTGGGAGCATCGGAGTGGCCAGTGCCAGCAGGTGATATCAGAGCACTGCCCTGATAGGTGCTTACCTGTTTAGCTGACCAATCCCCCTTTCAGGGCTATTTAGGGTCTCTCTCTTGGGTAGTTCTTCAGATTTGGATTGCAAGAATCCAGCAGGAATCCTCTGCATCTTTTACTTCATCTTCTTACCGAAGAAGCTGCATCTGGACCCTCCAGGAACTCTACAAACTGCAACAAAGAAGCAAAGATGACTTCTGCAACATTGTATTGTCAGCTCCTGCCAGCAACTGCAACTGTTTCCAGGTCGTGCATCCTCGAGGACTGCCTGTCTTCAGCCTGCACCAGATTAACAAAGGAATCTCCCTTGAAGTGAAGGAGACACTTACCTGCTTCAGCAGGCCCCCCTCTGCAGCGACAAATGGTGGCTTGGATCCTCTTTCCTGAAGAAGCGCATGGATCCAGCAACACGGGTGGTAGACTGAAGTGGTCCCAATGGTTGAGACGTCCAACTGTCCAACTTTGGTGGAGGTAAGAGCTTGCTTCCCCTCACATGACAGTACCCTCGTGCACCGTGTGTTTTTGCAGTTGCCAAGACTTGTTGGCATCGTACCACAAAGTTTTTTGTGCATCATGCAGCTCTGGCCCCCAGCACTCATTCCTGCAATGCACAGCTTCCTGCATGGTTTTCCAGTGGTGTGGGATCGCCTTTGGTTGGTGCTGTATGGGCCTCCCTTTGCACCTTCTTGGTCGCTGTGCTGTGGGACTCCTGTGCGTGCTGCCTGGTCTTCTGTGTGCTCTCTGAGTTGCTGAGAGCCCTCTCTACCTCCCCCTCCTGGATAGAGGCCACCAGGTCCCTCCTGGTCCCAGGCAGCTCCATTTTCTGCTAACCATGAGTTTTGTGTGTTCCAAGACCTGTCTAGCAATGCAAACCAGACTGCATTCATCCATCCAGCGTGTGACATCTTCTGCACCAACCAGGAACCCGCATCTCTCTTCTTGAGTGCAATATTGACTGTTGTTCCTCACCAGTGGATCTTCTTTTGCACCTTCATCCAGGTTACCAGGTGCTCTTGTACTCCCTGGACTCTTCAGTGCTTCTTGGACTTGGTCCCCTTCTTCCACAGGTCTTCAGGTCCAGGAATCCATCACTGGTGTCTTGCAGTCTCTTCTGGTTCTTGCATAATCTTCTTTCTTGTGTTCTTGTATGTTCTAGGAAAGTTACTGGGATTTACTCCTGCTTTCCTTGGCTCTGGGGCGGGTTCTATTACTTACCTTTGATATTTTCTAATACTCCCAGTGCCCCTCTACACACTACACTTGCCTAGGTGGGAAACCAACTTTTGCATTTCACTTTCTTAGTATATGGTTTGTGTTGCCCCTAGGCCCATTTATAACTATTGTGATTTTCACTATTTGCACAGTTTTCTAACTGTTTTTATAGCTATTTCTGCAAGCTAGTGTATATATTTTTTGTATTACGTACCTCCTAAGGAACTATAGTCTCTTTGGTATTTTTGCCAATTGTGTTGCCAAAATAAAGTACCTTTATTTTTGTAACACTGAGTATTTTCTTTCATGTGTGTGAGTACTGTGCGACTACAGTGGTAATGCATGAGCTTTGCATGTCTCCTAGTTAGGCCTTGGTTGCTCATTTATGCTACCCCTAGAGAGCCCGGCTTCTAGACTCTGTCTACATTTCACTAATAAGGGATACCTGCACCTGGAATAAGGTGTAAGTACCTTAGGTACCCACTACAAACCAGGCCAGCCTCCTACATTGGTAGTAGCGATGAGATAAGTACTTGCAATTGCCTTATCACTCTGTCACTGGTGCTTTCCACAGGAAAAATACTCTGTACCTAGAGCTATACTGTACACATATACCTAGTTAAAGGGTCTAGTCTCTTACCTTGCTTTCTAAGAGACTAGAAGTTGGGTGGAGTAGGTTTCTCCTTACCGTACACTAACACTCAGACTGCATCATGTCTATTGCTGGGCCTAGCTCTGAGATCATGGGTACTCCCTATGAGGGAATGACCTTCAAAGAACTGAAAGGGCTTTGCTCAGAGAGAAGCTTAGATGTAGGAAAGAAACCTGACAAAAATGTTCTCCTGAGCCTCCTTATTCAGGATGACCAGGAACACACTGGTAACCAGGATGAGGAGGAGGAGGAGGAAGATTCCACACCTTTAGAGTCAGGGAATCATCCTGAAGATTCAGGGGAGGGCTTTTCCAAAGATCTTCCCCCTAACAAACCTTCTAGTGTCGGTGGAAGTGGGAGGGGCAGTCACCCTGGGAAGGCTCCCTTCACACCTAGAGGTCATGTCACTAGGTTAGCAAAGTGAGGGACAGATCTACATTTGCCCATTCCCATATCACCTCAGTTTCTGAGGGATCCCATAGTTCAACTTCAGGTGATGACCCCATAGATAGGGAGCTCAGGAAACTGAGACTGGAGGAGGTCAGGTTGAGGCTGCGGCAGCTAACCCTAGAGAGGGAAGCCTTGGTTGTGGAGAGGGAAAGGCAGGGGTTGGGGTTAGTTCCCCATGGTAGCAGCAACAATTTTAGGAGTTAGGGAGTTAGGGAGGGCACCATTGACTCTAGAAACTTACATAAGATTGTTCTCCCTTACAAGGTGAGGGATGACATTTACAAGTGGTTTGCTGCACTTGAGTGGGCCTGCAAAATTTACAGGGTCTCTCAGAGGCAGTGGGCTGTTATTCTGTGGTTGTCCTTTTCTGACAAGCGAAGGGATAGACTTCTCACTGTCAGAGAAGAAGATTCAGACAATTATGGTATTCTCAAAACTGAACTCTTGACTGGATTTGTCTTAACCACTGAACAATACAGAATTAAGTTCAGAGAAAAAAGAAAAGAGTCTTCACAAGATTGGATAGACTTTGTGGACTGTTTTGTGAAGGCTTTGGAAGGTTGGTTACATGGTAGCAAAGTGTCTGACTATGAAGGTCTATATGATCTAATTTTGAGAGAGCATATGTGTGTCTGATTTTTTATACCAATACTTGGTAGACTTGGAACTGACCTCTCCCTGAGAATTGGGAAAGAAGGCAGATAAACGGGTCAGAACAAGGGTGAGCAGGAAAGCTCATACAGGGGGTGAAAAAGAAAAGAAGAAGGGTGGTAAGTCACATGACACAGGTCGGGTCAGAGATAAAAACAAGGAGTCTTCATCAGGCCAACAGAAATCCTCTGGGGTGGGTCTAAATCCTCTTCTAAACAACAGAATAAAAAAGCCTTGGTTTTATACGTGAAAAAACAAAGGCCATTGGGTAAGTGACAGTACTTGTACAAATAAAAACACCAAAGCTCCCACCACCACAACCCCCACTGCTTCCACTAGTGCCCCTAGTAATAGCAGTTGTGGTGGGAAAAACAGCACTACAAATAGTCAGTCCAAGGGTGTAGCAGGTCTCAATTTAGGTAATGTAGTGGGGGTTGGTTTAGTTAGGGAAACCACTGAGGCTCTTTTAGTCTCTGTTGGTGGCATTGACCTTGCCATCCTTGTTGCTTGTCCCCTTAATATGGATAAGTACAAGTAACAACCCAACATAAATGGCGTTCAGGTTCAGGCCTACAGGGACATAGGTGCCAGTGTAACAATGGTGATGGAAAAATTGGTAGCCCATGAGAAACACCCTATTGGTCATCAGTACCAAGTGACTGACGCGCATAATAACACTATTAGCCACCCCATGGCTGTTGTTGATCTCAACGGGGGTTACTAGTCCAAAGAAAGTTGTGGTATCCAAAAACATACCTGTAGAGTGTCCACTAAGCAATGATCTGGAGACTTCAGCTGAGGTGGAGGCTCATGCAGCAATGCTGGGTATTCCCGGGCATAACTTTGCTTTAACAAGGGCTCAGGCCAAAAAGCAAAGAGGACAGAAAAACTTGTATTCTGGACAATGGACTAAGAGCTTCCCAAAAGCAGGGGTAGAAAAGGGTAAGAAGTTATTCACTATCCCTCCCTCCAATGAAGATTCCCCTGTTGAGGAGGAGGACTCTACTCCCGGTGCAGAACCTACACTAGGGGAGCTTCAGGCTGACACAGCTGAGCTTTTGGATGCAGGGGTGCCTACCAGGGAGGAGTTAATTGTGGCTCAGCAGACCTGTCCCTCACTTGAGGGTTTAAGCCATCAACCTTTGAAACAATCAATCAATCAATCAGGAATTTGTGAAGCGAGCTACTCACCCGTGAGGGTTTCAAGGCCCTGAGGAGAGGGGGGAAAAGGGGGAGAGGTGCTGCTACTGCTTGAACAGCCAGGTCTTGAGATGTTTTGTGAAGGTAAGGAGGTCTTTGGTCTGGCGCAGGTGGGTGGGAAGAGTGTTCAACATTTTGGGTGCGAGGTGCGAGAATGATCTACCACCGGTTGTAAATCTGCGGACGCGTGGGACTGTTGCGAGGGCAAGGTCGGCGGAGTGGAGATGCTGGGTTGGGGTGTAGAAGGAGAGTCCTCTATGGAAGTATTCTGGCCCGGTGTTGTTCAGTGCTTTGTGAGCCTGGGTGAGGAGTTTAAAGGTGATTCTCTTGTTGACTGGGAGGCAGTGCAGGTTTTTCAGGTGGTATGTGATGTGGCAGTGGTGGGGATGTCTAGGATGAGGCATGCGGAGGCGTTCTGGATGCGTTGCAGCATCGCCTGGAGTTTGGCAATGGTTCCTGCGTAGAGGGCATTGCCGTATTCCAGCTTGCTGCTTACGAGAACTTGGGTGACTGTTCTTCTGGTTTCAGTGGGTATCCATTTGTAGATCTTTCGGAGCATGTTGAGGATGTTGAAGCAGGAGGAGGAGATGGTGTTGACTTGCAGGGTCATGGATAGTGAGGGGTCCAAGATTAATATAAGGTTGCATGCCTGGTCGGTGGGAGTTGGAGCGGTTCTGAGAGTGGCAGGCCACCAGGAGTCATCCCATGCGGAGGGGTGGAGCCGAAGATGAAAACTTCCGTCTTGTCGGAATTGAGTTTGAGCAAGCTGCTCTTCATCCATTTGGCAATGGCCTTCATTCCTTTGTGGCGGTAGGTCTTGGCGGAGTCCTTGGTGAGGGAGAGGTTCAGCTTGGTGTCATCAGCGTACGAGATGATGTTGAGGTTGTGGGATTGGGCGATGTTAGCAAGAGGGGCCATGCAGACGTTGAAGAGGGTTGGGCTGAGGGATAAACCCTGGGGTACGCCACAGATGTCTTCGGTGTCCTCCGAGTGGAATGGGAGGAGGCAGACTCTCTGGGTTCTGCCAGTGATGAAGAAGGTGACCCAGTCCAGGGCTCTGTCGCAGATTCCAGCATTGCTGAGGCACGTGCACAGGGTGTGGTGGCAGATGGTGTTGAACACTGCAGAGAGGTCCAGGATAATGAGGTCCGCGGTTTCACCGCTGTCCAGTATGGTTATGATGTTGTCAGTGGTGGCGATGAGGGTGGTTTCTGTGCTGTGGTTGATGCAGAATTTGGATTGAGAAGGGTCCAGGGCGCGGTTCTCCTCGAGGAAGCAGGTTAGTTGTCTGTTGACTTTTGCTGGCAAGGGGAGCAGGGAAATAGGCCAGAAGTTCTTGAGGGCCCTTGGGTCTGCCTTGGATTTTTTGAGGAGGGCTTTGATCTCGGCGTGTTCGTTGGAGGGATTCTTGATTGGGACGAGAGTATTAGCACAGGTGTTGATCCATTGCCTGAAGTTGCGAGTATCTGCATCAGTGTTGATGGTGTCGATGGGTGGGTTCCGGTAAAGGGTTGTGATAAGTTGGTCTTCCGTGACCTTGTTCCAACTGCAGTGGGGGATTTGTTGTGGGTGGCGGTGTGTTGCGGGTTTCTTGAAGGAGAAATGGATGCAGCAGTGGTCTGTCCAGTGGAGTTCGGTCGTGTGGCTAAAAAGAGACTTGATTGCTACCAGAGAAAATAGGGTTGAGTGTATGTCCTACGGAGCGGGTTGGTGTCTTGACGAACTGTTTGAGGCCGAGGTTGGAGAGGTTGTTGAGCAGGGTGGCGGTGTTGTTGTCGTTGGTGTTCTCGAGGTGGAAGTTTAAGTCTCCGAGGAGTATGTAGTCAGTGAATGCGAGAGCGTGCATGCTGATGATGTCGGTAATGGAGTCTCTGAACTGCTGTCATGGGCAAGGGGGCCTCTAGACAAGGGTCCCTCAGAGGGTGTTGTTTGGGTCAGTGTGGATTTGGAAGTGCAGGCATTCTGCTGTGCTGAGGGTGTCTTCGGTGTTGGCCGTGATCATGAGGGTATTCTTGTGGATGATGGCAATGCCTCCTCGTGGTTTGTTGGAGCGGTCTCTGCGAGTGATCTTGTGGCAGTCTGGAATGGCTATGGCGATGTCATGCACTGAGGAGGTGTTCATCCAGATCTCGGTCAGGAAGGCGACGTCTGGGGTGGCTGAGTCCAGTAGATTCCATAGCTCTACTGCGTGCTTGTGGACGGAACGGCTGTTGAGGAGGATACATCTGAGATGGCTGCGTCCTGACTTGGTGGGTGGGTCTTTGGTGTGGAGGCTCGTGAAGGTGCAATTCCGGCAGGAGAAGGGTCCGTGGGTGGTCTGTTGGGAGGCTTGAAGGCAGACGGGGATTGGTGGTGTTTAGGGTGCGGGGGTGGCGTCGTCGTAGTGAAGACTTGAGTGATGGCAATGAGAGGGACAGGAGCCAGGGGTTCTGGCGCTAGGTGCCCATGGAGCAGGTGCCGTTAAGTAGTGAGGTGGGAGGGAGGAGAGGACAGCGGGTAGGCAGGAGGGGGATGAAAAATGGTGTGGAAAAGGGAGGGAAGCCGAAAAAGAGGGCAGGTCTGTGGGGCAGCAGCGGCAGGGGAGAGAGAGAGAGGGAGAGGGAAAGTGAGAGAGAGAGAGCGGAGTGAAAGAGAAACAAGGAAAAGGAGCACTAAGGGGCAGTAGTGAAGCAGAGCAGAGAACAAAGCAAAGGAAAAGGAGGAGAGAGGCAGAAGGTAGCCTAGTAGGAGAGCAGAGCTCTCCCACTAGACACCTGGGATGAGGCGCAGGCAGAAGCCTGCGGGTGGAGGAAGGCCTTGAACTCCTGACAGGGGTCAGGAGTTCAGAGGAGCGAGGGAAAGGGCTCTACTTACAGAGTGGAGCCACGGGAGGCAGAGCAATGCACTGACCAGGTCAGTGGTATTGCTCAGCCTACCATGCAGCGGCTGCCATTAAGTAGGGAGGTGGGGGGGAGGAGAAGACAGTTTGGAGGCATACGAAAAATGGCACAAAAAAGGGGGTGGAGCTGAAGAAGGGGGGTGGGGCCGCGGGAGCATTTGCGGAAGTGGAGGGAGGGGGGGAACGAAAATTAGAGAGATAGAGTGGAGTGAAAGAGAAACGAGGAAAAGGAGCACTAAGGGACAGTAGTGAAGCAGAGCAGAGAGCAAGGCTGTCAACACCAGGGCAGTGCGCGCTCTATTGGCGACTAGAATGCAAAAACCCAGCACTCTCAAAACAACATAATTTATGCATTGTGCTGATATGTTGTTGTTTAACCTTTTGCATTGCAGAGTTTAGTCCTGAAGACTTATTATTAATGTGTTTACAAATACTGTTCATTTGCAATGTATTGCTGCAGGCTTTCAGAGTGTGTTAGGGTGCAGTCCTTTTCCAGGTCCTCCAGAGACTTTCCCTGCAGCATGCCTGGGTGTGGTTGTGGGCTGGTCCAAGACTCTATAAAAGGGAGCCAGCCCAGCTCCAAGTGCTCACTATTCAGAGGTCCTGGTGTAGAGCAGCAGCTACTTCCTGAGCTCCTGTCCCGGTGGCCTATTTGATCTTCCAGGCCTCTGCCCTTCGTTCTTCATTGGCGATCCATGTTCTGGGCGGTAAGACGGTGGTTGGGCTGGCCTCCCAACGCCGTTATCGAGAACTTTCATATTCTTGCCCTAATTCTTTAATGATTAACACATTACTTTGTGCGCTACCATTTCTTGACATTTGCATGGCGGCTTGCGAATCGGCAAGACGCGCGATTCGTTTCTTGCTGATTTGATCTTGTTATTCATTGTGCGCTACCATTTCTTGACATTTGTATGGTGGCTTGCGAATCAGAAAGAAGCGCGATTCGTTTTCATGATGATTTGACTTTGTTATTCATTGCGTGCTACCATTTCTTGACATTTGCATGGTGGCTTAAGAATCAGCAAAATGCGCGATTCGTTTCATGGTGCTTTAACTTTGTTATTCATTGCGCGCCACCGTTTCTTGACATTTGCATGGTGGCTTAAGAATCGGCAAGACGCGAAATTCGTTTCATGGTGCTTTAACCTTGTTGTTCATTGCGCGCTACCATTTCTTGACATTTACATGGTGACTTACAAATCGGCAAGACGCGTGATTCGTTTCATGATGATTTAACTTTGTTATTTATTGCGTGCTACCATTTCTTGACATTTACATGGTGGTTTAAGAATCGGCAAAAGACGCGCAATTCATTTAATGGTGCTTTAATCTTGTTTTTCATTGCGCGCTACCATTTCTTGACATTTCACATGGTGGCACTCGAATCGGCAAGTCGCAGGATTCTCTCCTCAAGCTTAATTCATGTTGTTCATTGTATGCCACTATTCTAAGACATTTATGAGGTAATATTCGAGTTGACAAGTTGTGTGATTTGTTTCCTGAATCCATATTCTGTTATTCATGGTGCACAATCCTTTTATGGTGTTTACTATATATATGAAAATCTGCAATTTGCGCAATTCGTGTTGAAATATTTCAAGAGAACACAGAAGGCCAGAGTTTCTAGATGCAATATTGCATGGTCCTAGTATGCATTCTCAAAGAAAGGATTCATATGACTTATTCAGAATGTTTTCCTGATTCTCATGTAAAGGAAAGTACTTGAATTTGAAAGTTTCATTTAATCCATCTTGATTCCCTTACAGGTATCTTGAAACTTAGTCATTTTAAGCCTAATTCTTAGATTGTTCATGTTTTCAGAATGAGTAGGCTTAGAGTCATAGTCTAGTATTGATTTCATGAGATGTAATTTTCATATTGTGTGTTTTAAACTTTTTCTTACTACAGGTCTCCTTCCCAGCTGGTCCCTTCCTAATCCCCTCTTCCCCTCTTCAACTCTCTTAGCCTCTGTGATTTATCTATCAGAGTCTTGGAGCTGTTCAGTGGTGGACGTGTTGGGAACGTGCGCAGACTCCGAGGATCTGGTGACTCTGACAAAAGCAAAGCAAAAGGAGGAGAGAGGCAGAAGGTAGCCTAGTTGGAGAGCAGAGCTCTCCCACTGGACACCAGGGATGAGGCGCAGGCAGAAGCCTGTGGGTGGAGGAGGGCCTCGAACTCCTGACAGGGGTCAGGCGTTCAGAGGAGCCAGGGAAAGGACTCTACTTACAGGGTGGAGCCACGGGAGGCAGAGGAATGCCCTGACCAGGTCAGTGGTATTGCTCAGCCTACCACGCAGAGGCCACCATGAAGTAGGGTGGTGGGGGAGAGGACAAGACAGCTTGGAGGCACATGAAAAATGGCACAAAAAAGGGGATGAGCTGAAGAAGGGGGGTGGGGCCGAGGGGGCAGCAGCAGCGGGGGAGAGAGAGATGGGGAGAGTGAAAATGAGAAAGATAGAGTGGAGTGAAAGAGAAACGGGGAAAAGGAGCACTAAGGGACAGTAGTGAATCAGAGCAGAGAGCAATGCAAAAGGAGGAGAGAGGCAGAAGGTAGCCTAGTAGGAGAGCAGAGCTCTCCCACTAGGCACCAGGGATGAGGCACAGGGAAGTGGAGGAGGGCCTCGAACTCCTGACAGGGGTCAGGAGTTCAGAGGAGCCAGAGAAAGGGCTCTACTTACAGGGTGGACCCCAGGGAGGCAGAGGAATCCACTGACCAGGTCAGAGGCAGAGGATGTCAGTGACACTCACAAAGTGTACTGGGAAAATAATCTCCTATACTCAGAGGCAAGGGACCCAAAACCTGGTGCTACCAGGAGACTGGTCATTCCCTTGCAGTATAGGTACATCTGGGGCAAAGTAAGACCTGAGATAGACTGGTCCCTCACTTTCACTGGCCTCACATGTCAGAAGACACAAAAGAGCTTTGTTGCTCTTGTGTCACTTGCCAAGCCAGTGGTAAGACTGGTGGCACCCAAAATGCCCCCTTGATCCTACTGCCAGTGGATGGGGTACCCTTTGAAAGGGTAGGGGTTGACATTGTTGTTCCCCTTGACCATCCTACTGCTTCTGGCAATAGGTTTATCTTGGTGGTAGTGGACCATGCCACTAGATTACCAGAATCAATACCTCTGAGGACCACTACAGCTCCTGCAGTGACAAAGTCCCTCCTGCTAATATTTTCCAGGATGGGCTTTCCAAAAGAGCTGGTGTCAGACAGAGGGAGTAACTTTATGTCTTCATACCTTAAAGCAATGTGGAAAGAGTGTGGTGTATCCTACATGTTCACCACACTTTATCATCCCCAGACAAATGGGTTGGCTGAGAGGCTTAATGAAACTCTCAAAGGTATGATTATAGGACTCTCTGAAAAGCTCATATGGCGATGGATGTCCTGTTGCCATGCCTCCCTTTTGCTTGCAGAGAGGTACCCCAGAAGGGAGTTGGCTTCAGCCCATTTGAACTCCTTTTTGATCATCCTGTTAGGGGTCTGTTAGATCTTGTGAAAGAGGGGTGGGATCAACCCTTGAAGCCCCTAAACAAGATTGACTGGAGTATGTGCTTGGCTTAAGATCTAGAATGTCTGAGTACATGAAAAAGGCCACTAAAGCCCTTCAGGCAAGCCAGGAATTACAGAAACAATGGCATGACCAGAAGGCTGCCCTGACAGTGTACCGACCAGGACAGAAGGTATGGATACTGGAGCCTGTGGCACCCAGGGCACTCCAGGACAAATGAAGCGGTCCACACCTGATAGTGGAAAAGAAGGTTGAGGTTACTTATTTAGTAGATGTAGGCACTCCCAGAAGTCCTCTTAGAGTACTTCATGTGAACCACCTGAAACCCTACTATGATAAGGCTGACTGAACCCTACTCATGGCCACTGATGAGGGACAGGAAGATGAGAGGGACCCTCTCCCTGATCTCTTCTCCAACACTGCAGCTGATGGCTCAGTGGAAGGAGTTATTCTTGCAGACTGTCTTTCTGGAGAGCAGAAGTAGGATTGCAGGAACCTCCTAGGTTAATTTTCTGAACTTTTCTCTATGACACCTGGTAAGACTACTTGGTGTGAACACACCTTAGATACTGGAGACAGTTTACCCATCAAAAGTAGGATTTTTTAGACAGCTTGACCATGTCAGGGACTGTATTAAATCTGAGGCTCAGAAGATGCTTGACTTAGGAGTGATTGAGCACTCAGGTAGCCCCTGGGCCAGCCCAGTGGTGCTAGTACACAAGCCTTATTCTAAAAGTGTGAAAAAGGAGATGAGGGTCTGTGTAGATTACAGAAGGCTCAACACAGTCACCAAGACTGATGCTCACCCTATACCCAGGAAAGATGGGCTTATTGACACACTGGCGGTTGCCAGGTATCTTATTACTTTTGACTTGACTGCAGGGTATTTGCAGAACAAGCTATCAGAAGAGGCTAATCCCAAAACAATTTTCTCTACTATTGAAGGGCATTATAAGGTCACTGTTATGCCCTTTGGTTTGAAGAATAAACCTGCGACTGTTCAGAGGCTGGTGAACACAGTCCTCCAAGGTCTGGAAGCTTTTAGTGCAGCATATCTTGATGATATTGCTGTCTTCATCTCCACCTGGGATGTCCACCTAATCCACCTCTGGAAAGTTGTGGAGGCCCTGCAAAAGGCAGGCCTCACTATCAAGGCTTCAAAATGCCAAATAGGGCAGGGGCAAGATCTGGGACACCCGGTAGGTGGAGAGCAGATTGAACCACTACAGGGGAAGATCCATACTATTTTAGACTGGTCTCCCCCTACAACACAGACCCAGTTCAGAGCCTTTCTTGGTCTCACTGGGTATTACAGGAGGTTTATTAAGAATTATGGCTCCATTGTTGCCCCTCTTAATGACCCCACCTCAAAGAAAATGCCTAAAAAGTATTATGGACGGCTAGCTGTCAAAAAGCTTTTAAAGAGCTGAAGCAGGCTATGTGTACTACACCTGTCCTAAAAAGCACAAACTACTCAAAGAAGTTTATTACTCTTCAGAGGTAGGGGTTGGGGCTCTGCTATCACAACTAAATTCGGAGGGCCAGGATCAACCTGTTGCTTTTATCAGTAGAAGGTTGATCACTAGAGAAAAGTGCTGGTCAGCCATAGAGAGGGAGGCCTTTACTGTGGTCTGGGCCTTGAAGAAGTTGAGACTCTACCCCTTTGGGACTCACTTCATAGTTCAGCCAGACCACAAACCTCTCTTAAGGTTAAAACAAATGAAAGGTGAAAACCCTAAATTGTTGAGGTGGTCCATTTCCTATAGAGGATGGACTTTACAGTGGAAGATAGACCTGGGAGTAACCAGTCCAATTCAGATGGACTCTCCAGATATGTCCACTTAGACAATGAAGACTCATCTGGGCATGGTTAGCCTTATTGTCCCTCATTTGGGGGGGTTGTGTAGGAAAGTACCCTCTTTTTGGTGTGTTACCCCCAATTTCTGCCTGATGTTAGTGTTTGACCCCAGTATTTCACCCAAAATTGGCATAGTGGTCACCTGTTATAAGTCCCTAGTATAAGGTACCTAGGTTCCTAGGGCATTGGGTTTCCAGGGGATCCCTAAGGGCTACAGCGTTTCTTTTTCCACCTATAGGGAGCCCATGCAAAGGTTTCTACAGGACTGCCATTGCAGCCTCTGTGAAATGGTGCATGCACCCTTTCACTGCCATTAAAACTGCACTAGGTCACTTATAAGTCACTCATATGTCAGGCCTTCCAACCCTGAAGGCTGGGTACAGATTACCTGTGTGTGAGGGCACCCCTGCACTAACAGAGGTATCCCCACATTGTCCAGGATGATTTTCCTGGACTTCGTGTGTGCGGGGATGCCATTTTATTTGTGCACTGGACATAAGTCACTACCTATGTATAAATTCACAATGGTAATTCCGAATATGGCCATGTTTGGTATCAAACATGTTGGAATCATACCCCAAGGCTTTCGCAAACATTGTTTGTATGATTCCATGCACTCTGAGGGCTCTTTAGAGGACCCCCAGTATTGCCATTACAGCCTTCTGAGGTTTTCCAGGCAGCCCCAGCTCCTGCCGCCTCACAGACATGTATATGTCCTCCTGTTGCTTGAGCATCTCAAGCCCAGGAACAGGAAGGCAGAACAAAGACTTTCCTTTGGGAGAGGGATGTTACACCCTCTCCCCTTGGAAATAGGTGTTACAGGCATGGGAGTTGTAGTCTCCCAGAGCCTCTGGAAATGCTTTGAAGGGCACAGATGGAGTCATCCTTGCATAATCCAGGCTACACGGTTTCAGGGACCTCCAGTCCCTGCTTTGGCATGAAACTGTACAAAGGAAAGGGGAGTGACCACTCCCTTGTCCATCACTGTCACATGGGTTGTGCTCAGAGCTCCTCCAGAGTGTCCCTTGGTTTTGCCATCTTGGATTCCTCCAGGAACTCTACAAACTGCAACAAAGAAGCAAAGCTGAGTTCTGCAACATTGTATCTTCAGCTCCTGCCAACAACTGCAACTGTTTCCAGGTCATGCATCCTCCGAGGACTGTCTGTCTTTAGCCTGCACCAGAAGAACAAAGGAATCTCCCATGAAGTGAAGGAGTCACTTCCCTGCTTCAGTAGACACCCCTCTTCAGCAACAACCAGTGGCTTGGGCCCCTCTCCTGAAGAAGTGTGTGGATCCAGCAACATGGCTGGTGGACTGAAGTGGTCCCGACAGTTCAGAAGTCAAACTGTCCAACTTTGGTGGAGGTAAGAGTTGCCTCCCGACGCAAGACAGCACTCCCTTGCACCATGTGTTTTTGAAGTTGCCAAGGCTAGTAAGCATCCTTCCATGAAGTTCTTCATGCATCATGCAGCTCCAGCCCCCAGCACTCCTTTCTGTGATGCACAGCTTCCTCCGTCATTCTCCGGCGGCGTGGGATCCCTTTGTGTAGTGCTGCAGGAGTCTCCTTTTACACCTTCTTTGTCACTGTGCTGTGGGACTCCTGTGCATGCTGCCTGGTCTTCCAAGGTCTCTTTGAGTTGCTGAGAGTCCCCTCTGTTTCCCACTCCTAGGTAGAGGCCAGGTGGTCCCTCCTGGTTCGGTTCTGGGCAGCTCCATTTTCCACTAACTGCAAGCTTTGGATGTGCCAAGGCTTGTTGGCGGAATCCACTAGGGAAACCGTACTGCATTCATCCATCCGGCATGGGACATCTTCTGCACCAACCAGAAACCCACGTCTGTCTTCTTGGGTGCAATACTGACTGTTGTTTATCACCGGTGGTTCTTCTTTTGCACCTTCATCCAGGTTAGCAAGGGCTCCTGTTCTCCCTGGACTCCTCAGTGCTTCTTGGACTTCAACCCCTTCTTCTACATGTTTTCAGGTCCTGAATCCATCATTGGTGTCTTGCAGTCTCTTCTGGTTTTTGCATAATCTTCTTTCTCGTGTTCTTGTGTGTTCAAGGAAAGTTACTGTGATTTACTCCTGTTTCCAGGGCTCTTGGGTGGGTTCTATTACTCACCTTTGGTGTTTTCTAATACTCCCAGCGTCCCTCTACAGACTATACTTGCCTAGGTGGAAACCGACTTTCGCATTCCACTTTCTTAGTATATGGTTTGTGTTCCCCAGGCCCATTTCTAACTATTGTGATTTTCACTATTTGCACTGTTTTCTAACTGTTTTTACAGCTATTTCTGCATACGAGTGTATATAATTTGTGTGTTACTCACATCCTAAGGGAGTATAGTCTCTCTTTTACTTTTGGCAATTGTGTCACCAAAATAAAGTAACTTGGTTTTTGTAACACTTAGTATTTTCTTTCATGTGTGTGAGTACTGTGTGACTACAGTGGTATTGCATGAGCTTTGCATGTCTCCTAGTTAGGCCTTGGCTGCTCATTCACGCTACCCCTAGAGAGCCTGGTTTCCAGACATTGGCGGTCATTCTGACCTTGGCGGGCGGCGGAGGCCGCCCGCCAAAGTCCCGCCGTCAGGTTACCGTTCCGCGGTCGAAAGACCGCGGCGGTAATTCTGACTTTCCCGCTGGGCTGGCGGGCGGTCGCCTTCAGACCGCCCGCCAGCCCAGCGGGAAAGAGGCTTCCACGATGAAGCCGGCTCGGAATCGAGCCGGCGGAGTGGAAGCTGTGCGACGGGTGCAGTTGCACCCGTCGCGTATTTCACTGTCTGCGCAGCAGACAGTGAAATACATGTAGGGGCCCTCTTACGGGGGCCCCTGCAATGCCCATGCCAGTGGCATGGGCACTGCAGGGGCCCCCAGGGGCCCCGCGACCCCCCCTACCGCCATCCGGATCCCGGCGGTCGGACCGCCGGGATCTGGATGGCGGTAGGGGGGGTCGGAATCCCCGCGGCGGTGCAGCAAGCTGCGCCGCCGTGGAGGATTCAATGGGGCGGCGGTACACTGGCGGGAGCCCGCCAGTGGTGCCGGTCCGACCGCGGCTTTACCGCCGCGGTCGGAATCCCCATTGGAGCACCGCCGGCCTGTCGGCGGTGCTCCCGCGGTCCTCCGCCCTGGCGGTCTTTGACCGCCAGGGTCAGAATGACCCCCAAAGTGTTTTGGTGATCCATAGCAAGTCTGCCCGGACACTATAGATGATTTTGACATGGGCCCCCACTTTGATGTTGCAAGCCCCTGTGCTCCCTGCCACACCAAGCCACATCAGAAGCACCCCTCTCACCAGACTTATTGGAAGACTCTGAAATTGATAAAAGATTAGAGATGAGGCTGGATCTGGGAGAAGCTCCAAGCCGCAGACTGTGAGCAGCCAATGGCAGGTACACAGTAAAGGAGCCCTTGGGCTTGGGGCAGGTGAAACTGGTCCTGCTGCAGAGTCTCCACTGCACTTGTGTTTCAGTGTCCCTCAGCAGTGATAGTGACATTGATTGAGATTAGACCTTGTGGGCTGCAAGAAAATGGTACCCTGTTCAAGCTGTTCCTTGTAGGTAAGGGAAATTAAAAGGTGGTTGAGGGCTTCTGTTTTCACCAACCAACAGACCAGATGTATGAGTTCAAGTGGGTGAGACAGAGGTAAGAAGGAAGAGAAGCTGCTGAGAGCTCAATTTCCATCGATCTCCTGGCTGACCACCTCCCCCTTCTACCGAGTTCTGAGTATCGGTTGCCATGCTACAGATGGAGAAAGAACACTCCACTGTTTGAATGCCAAGTAGGAAAGAGAGAAGCCCCCAAACCGAGACATGGAAATACTGGGAACAACTAGCTGCTTAGCAGAGGTGGGTAGAGGAGGACAAAGGGGAAGGGGAGGAATTAATTTGTACCTCAGAAATATGGGGCCAGAGTTGTTAACCACTTTATAGGCCATGCCATGCCTTGAACATAGGCTGCTTCTTGAAAGGCAGCTGTTTGAAAGTTTTAAGGTTGGAAAACACTAGGGTAGTTGTAGAGAGACCTAAGATCACCCACTCAGCACAGTTCTGAATTACTTTAAGTTGCTGAGTGTTTTAGTCTGGTAGATCCAGATAGACAGAGATTCCAAGATGAAACAAAAGTTAATTATAGAATTGATGATAATATTTTGGGCTTCAAGTGGAGGATTTGGGACGATCTTCCAGACCGTTTTGAAGTGAATGCTGCATGTTCAGAACACTTGGTTGAACAATGATCATGTCGAGGTATTTGGAGAAGGTAAGGAGTGGGTAGTGAACCATGACCGGTGGGCAACTGTGTGGGGAACCAAGCAGGAGATTTGAGACCAGGAGAATTTCTGTTTTGTCCCTGTTGAACTTGAGGCAGATACCCAGCAGCCAGCAGTCAACTGCACTCATGCCCAAACAGAAATTGTACGTTGAAGAGCGGCTATTTCGTCCAGTGCAACTATGATCTATGAGTTAAATGTCTCATTTGCAGTAGTAGTGCTGCAGAAAGAGCATAGGGTGTTTGGCTAGCAATGCACTGGTAAGTGGTGAATCAGTGGTGAATGAGCAACATTAGGCCAAGCTCGAGAGAGCCCTTGATGAGGTTTGTGCTTGGGGTAGTATAGAAATTGCCAAATAGTAGGAAAATCTCACTGCCAGAGGGTAACCAGTACGTTTATGAGGAGGGCCTCATACGAGACTGTGGTATCAAAGTTAACAAAGACTGTGTCAAGCCCATGATCTAATCAGTGAATGGGGGATTTACAGAGGAGGGAGCTGCCCAGAACTTGAAGGGTATCAACTAGAAGTTTGGAATTCTCTATGTGGATGTTGCTAGATCTGACCCTTAACGCATTTGCCGGCGTTTTTTCCCCCCCAGTGGACCACTATGGGTGTAAATACATACGTGGTGGTCGTCTTAGAATAGTTCTCCGTTTATTGAAAAAATCACTCAAAGGTGGGGCTGCATGTGTAAATGTGTGTACGTATACGAGACAGACATTATTTCATGTTTTTTTCTTAAAGCAAATGGAAAACAATTCCAAAATGAAATGTGCATACACGGGCAGTCACCTCGCAATGGCTTCGGTTCTAAAGATGTCAGTCCACTGACACAATGGCTGGAGGCAGTGATACCAACATGCTACTTGCACAGACAAACACAAGAACTGGAATGCGATCAAATCTACAGCAAGGAACTGAGATAAACAAGAAGGCGATTGAATCGTGATGAAGGTGTTAACAGAGACCTCAATCTAAGTCCTTAACGAATCCAGAAGGTCTGTTTGCCAACAGACGTCTTAAGCTCTTTCTTGGCCCGACTAGATACACTAAACAGGCGACATCTCAAACATTCTGACTTGAACTAAATTGACTATGTAACAATGACTGCCTACTTCTCTGATTTTATAGCATGAAACATGCGTAGAGTTTTGTTACAAACTCTACGCGTTTCATGCTATATAAATCTCCACCGAACTCCTGATACTATTTGTTATAGCTGCCCACTGGCAGTGGCCACTCTTATAGTCTGTGTTAATAGTAGGGCTCTAATTTTTTTTTTAATAACCTCATTCTTAAGCAAGTTTACCCCCATTGTTCATCGCAAAAGTCAGAGAGAGAAGACTTTGAAAGTTCAAACTTGGTCACCTTAATTGTCACTGTGACTTTGCACATAGGCCTCAGTGATCATTTTCGAAGCTTTCATCCCAATCCCTCTACTCACCAAAGGATCAGGGCAACAGAGAACAAAATCACATTTAATGCGGCTTTTTTTGTCTGTGATGCATAATCATACAGAGTGCATTCTAATAGTGTGGGAGATCAAAGCTCTGACATGGCGCCTACTTAGGTGATATCTTTATTCCCTCTCTGAAGTCCCCGTCAGAAGATATCCATTAAAGCTGGGCTCTGCCTTCTGTGAAATCAACGCTTCTGTATTTTAAATCTCTAATAAGCGGATATTTTAAAGCTTCAAACCGGTGTAATGTTGTTTCACATAAAATCTTGTCTCAAGCCCGTGTTTGGCATACTTAGCGATCTGCCGCTGCAAGTGGAGAACATTACTGGGCTTTGCATGTACCTACCGGTGTTACTCAATCTGGTAATAGAGGGAGGGTTGGAACTTCTTATGGAGCTTTATCGTGACGACACGTGGTACTAGTAGCTAACCTGCTGATAGGGATGCTGGAGATTTAAGCTCATTCCCCGGCCTCACCTGTTGACTGGGTGTATAATTGGTTAAAGTTAAAAACACTAATATTGAAAAAACGTAACATGTGGGGGTTTTGATTTACAAGCACAAAGGACACAAAGGCAGTGATGTCACAAAGTTGTTCCTTCTAATCCTGACTCTCTCCACTACATCTTACTTCTAGCTGCAGCTGGTCTCCAACCGTGGCGTCCTTATGATGCTCTTTTACAGAATACCTTGCTCTTCTGCCCATAGCATATCCAGTCCTACAGAGAAGAAGTGGTGGAAATTAGAGCACTCACTGAAGTTCATAAAAAAGGGGAGGAACTGTGATCCTAAATTCAATGGAGGGGAGTCAGTAAGTGTTGGGGTATGGTCAAAGCCGTGGCTAACAAAATATATTCTGTAACTACATTGTTGTTTTTCATACTCATATAACTGCCTAATAATAGTGTTATGAGGTCCTATGAATGTATTATGACTATGTAAGTCATAATTTTAAAACTGTATTACACACAGAATAAGGCTGTCAAAATATGCAAAAAGACCTAACGCCAGGTTGATTAAGGTTTTGCACCACCCTTGCACTATGCAAGCGGGCACAAGGGCAACGCAAAACCTAAGTTAGATTTATCCAGCCACGCAAGGCCACCGTGCATGGCTCAATAAATCTAGAGTAACGTGAGGCAGAGCAAATCACTCCCTTGCATTACTCTGCCTAAGGAAAGCATTTCATGGGGGAGCATGGGTGTTCCTGCTCATCCACCCATGGACCTTGGTGCATTTTCAGATTTACAATTAGTCATAGACCTGGGAATGCGTCAAAATACAACGCCACCCCTGGTGAGGTGTAACAAAGAAGCTTTTATAACTTTACAGTGCCTGGGATTTTCAGCACCCTGAAAACCTGCACTGTGCCCAAATATTGGAATAATAACAAGATTTAAATGAACCATTCAACACTTACTAAAATTAAGTCATCATTGTAATTGTGACTGCATTTATATAGCGCTTACTACTCCTGACAAGGTGTCAAAGTGCTTTTTGGCAAGTAGCACACTACTCCGGAACCGAAAAAGGATTAGTGGTGAATTAGTATAGGGAAATGGGAAATTAATTTGACCTGTAAAAGAACGAGACACTGATAAAGATAAAAGATATATAATATGGATGCATGTTTAGATAGATACATACTTGGCTAGATGAACGAACAGGAGGGAGGGACACACAGATGAAGCAGCAGACAGTTACAAGACAAGCAAAATAACAGGTATACTAACCAACAGAAGAAAGCTACATAAGTAGCTAGATCGATGGATACAGAGGTGACAGATAGATTAATAGATGGATTGAAAAACTGAAAGATTATCAGACAGCTGAAACAGATGTTCCTCTAAACCAGTAACTTCGCATACACATTACTATCACTGCCCTCCTATACCTGGCAGCATCTGCACGCTTGCATCTGTTAAGCAATGCCATCCTACAATTGCTAAACCGGCGACTTGCAGGTGAACCCTTCCACAACAATTTCGTTGAATTAACCACCAACACATCTACAGCAAAACAAACGACTTATAATCCTTGCCAGTGCTTAATTTGTAAATAAAAATCTGCTGGTGCCCAAAGCATTCCTCTTAAACACGCAACTGCTGCATTTAAATGTGCAAGCACGGAATATTGAGGCAGCATAACCGCGAAGCCATCTCGTGCCTCTTCAATCCATTTAAAGCAACTCCCTGCCCCGTCAGCTCACTTTTGCAGCTTTCTGCTTCCTCCCATTGGAGGCTTTTTTGTTTTTCTCTTCCTCTGTCTTTTCCATATGTGTCTTTTGCTCGCAGCAAATGCTTGAGACAGAAGAATAAGTGTCGGCCCTCAAAAATAAGTGCCGGTGCTCAGCACTGGAAACAACAAGCACAAATTAAGCACTGATCCTCGCAGAGATAGCGCCTTCTAAATATTGTGCCAGGATCTCTTGGACGGTGCCCCAAGTCCACAGTGATAACAGAGTATCTACCTAGGTATTGTTGCTTCATGCATGCTTATGAAATCTGGCAAGCCTTGGATGACCTAAATATCTCAGGAAGACAATGTCCTGCACAGTATCATCATTGCCAAAGCACAACAGCGTAGCAGAATATTATACTTCATGTGAGTGCATAGAAATGTTATATAATTATTACAGAGTTTAACTCCACAGCTAGCCCGATCCACTGTGTTGAGTGCGGCCAGTCTTCCAAGTGCTGCCTTCAAATAATATTGAGAATGACATCCTTTGGAGCCAGGTCATGTTTGCCTATGTGGGTATCAATAACAAACAAGCAAACAGGAAAACAGCAACATGGAAACGAGCAAAAAATAGGTGAAGAAAGCAGTTTAGTCAAGACCAATACTTAAACATAAAATGCAGATGAACCTTCTGATGTACGCAAATGAATTCAAGGGACATCGGCTTCAGGTAATCAAGGCAGAAAATGCTGTTTCATGAGTGTTTGTCTGTTTTTGTTTTTTAAACCATGTGTGCTGGAAAGTGGATTAATGGTAAGGACAGGTAAGTACCTACACTTAACAATAGGCCACTAAATCCCACGAGGTCCAGTTAGGTCTCAATCAATTAACCCCGGCTCAACCCTTGGTAGCTTGGCAGCGAGCGTCAAGGCTTAACTGAGGAGACAAAGGCCTTCATTACAACCCTGGGTGTAAATCCTGCTTACAGCTGTGCTGACGGCCGCCAACATACCGTGGCCACAGCGGAAATCCACTACAGGTATTATGACCCACATCTAGAAATCCGCCACAATACAGACACCCACACAAGTTCACCACACCAAAGGTCAGTGATAAACTGGCGATAGCAAAACCCACACCATCACGCCAACAGTAATACGCCCACACTATCACGACCCACGAATCAACGTGAACCATTGGTGGTACAAACCGCTGCACTCAAAATACAAACACATTTACAAAACACAACCACATTGGACAATTCAAAATACACACACCTGATATACATACACACACCACACCCACACACCCAATCCAATATATTGGAAGAAGCAGAGAGAGAGAGAATAGCAAAGACAACACCAGCATCCAGAGGCACACAACATCAACACTCATACAACATCCAGACACCTCAAAGAACACACCCCAACACATCACCCCGCACATCACATCAACCATCACCTCACAAATCACTCACACCACATCATGGCACCTCAAAGACACCCCAGGTTTTCTGAGGAGGAGCTCAGGGTCATGGTGGAAGAAATCATCCGGGTAGAGTCACAGCTATTCGGATCACAGGTGCAGCAGACATCGATAGCAAGGAAGAAGGAGCCATGGCGGAGAATTGTCGACAGGGTCAAAGCAGTGGGACAGCACCCAAGAACACGGGATGACATCAGGAAGAGGTGGAACGACCTACGGGAGAAGGTGTGTTCTGTGGTATCCAGACACCAGGTAGCCGTACAGAGGACTGGCGGTGGACCCCCACCTCCTCCCCCACAACTAACAACATGGGAGGAGCAAGTCTTGCCGATCATGCACCCTGAGGGCCTCGCAGGAGTAGCAGGAGGACTGGACTCTGGTAAGTCAAATCTTTCCTACTATATCACCCACGCTACCGGCATGCCATCACAAACACCTACCCCACCCTCACAACCATCATTACATCACCTCACATATTCCCCACTCTCACAACCCACACATCCAAAACTAAGCCCTGCATGTGACAACAATGCATGGACATCCATTACAGACCTCTTTGGACACCCATCACCAAAGCATGTCCAGAAGAGAGACACAGCCAGGGCACACAGTCACCACTCACACAAGGGCCAAGGCAAAAATGCAAGCACAGGATTAGGGTGAAACTCACCCATTGCACAAGATGGCACACACAGATATAATAACTATGCATTTACACCCCAACAGGACCCCTACCCATAGTCACAAGACAGGAGCTGCCAGCCATCTCCAGTCCCCCCCCAGAAGAGGCCCACAGTGACAACAGCAGCTCTGCACGCCTGAATCAAGATGACAAGCCCGGCCTATCAGGCAACCCCGGACAGTCGGTTCCCCTGCCACAGTCACAAACCACCACTGAACCTGCCCCTCAGGAAACACCACCACAGCACCCACTCAGCTGGCTCATGCCACTGACCCCAGGACACATCAATCAGCAGTGTGTGCACCACTACAGGGACCTCAGGCAAACCCACAAACACAGGACAATCAGGGACCTCAGGTCAGTGGCAGTGGGCACACGGTTCAGGGGACAGAGGCACAGGACAACAGGGATGTTGGGAGGACTGCTGTGAGAAAGGGGGAGGCCAGGCCCAGGGAACCCACTTTCCATGAGGCACTCTCCAACATCATGGGAGCATACCACCATTCCCAGGAGACTATGGGCATGGTACTGGCCAAGTTTCAGGAGACCATACGGCTGCAGGTGGAACAGTACCAGGGGATCAGGGAAGACTTGAAGTCCATTAACACCCCTGGTCAACACTGCAGGGGTGCTGGCAGATATGGCCAACACCATGAGGGTGACAGTGGCACACCAATGGGCCCCTGACACTAGCCTGAACGATATACAGCCCTCCACGTCCGTCGGCACCAGTGGACAGGAGGTCCCGCCACAGGACCAACAGGCCACCAGCAGCCCATCCCCTGCAGAAGGAGAACCACCCTGCAAATGGTCCCTGCGATCCAGGCACAAGACAGAGAATATTGCCAAGAGCCCCGCCAGGAAATAGGACTCTCATGAGTCACCTTTCTGTCCCACTATGTCACAGTGAGCACCTTGAACTGCCATTGCTCTACTTTTTATGCCCCCTGGGACAATGCACCTGTGATACCAAGAGACTGAACTCTACCATGGATATTCCTCCACCATCACCCCAGTCCATTGCACATCCCCCTCCACTTATTAGCACTGAAATAAACACCCTTGAATCACAAAACAATCTGGAGTCAGTCTGTACTTTCACAAATGTGTTATTACAACCTCTCTGACAAATATCAATGTTAATGTTCATTTGCACATACCAAAGTATGACAGTTGTTGGGCAGCAGTGAACATAGCAGAAGGTAGAATGTGGTACCCAGATCTGTGAAAAGGAAAGGCAAAGTGAACTGTCAGGGTCCATACACAGAGGTACCAGTCTCTTACCTGTGTCTCACTGGAAGTATTGCATGATGATGTTGTTTTGGTTGTCAATATTTTCTTCTTCTGCCTCCTCTTCTTGACTGTCCACAGGCTCCACAGCTGACACAAGACCAACATCAGGCCCATCCTCCTGCAGAAAAGGCACCTGGTGTTGCAAAGCCAGGTTCTGCAACATACAGCATGCCACGATTATCTGGCACACCTTCTTCAGTGAGTAGTATAGGGAGCCACCTGTGAGATCGAGGCACCGGAATCTGGCCTTCAGGAGCCCGAAAGTCTGCTCTATAATCCGCCTAGTTCGCCCATGTGCCTCATTGTAGCATTCCTCTGCCCTTGTCCTGGGATTCCTCACTGGGGTCAGAAGCCATGACAGGTTGGGGCAACCAGAGTCTCCTGCAAATATCGAGGGGTATCTGTTAGACATACACCAACCCTTAGGGACTCTCCCATACCCATAAGGGATGCTGCTATTCCTCAAAATGTAAGCGTCATGCACAGAGCCAGGATACTTGGCATTCACATGAGAGATGTACTGGTCTGCCAAACACACCATCTGCACATTCATCGAATGATAGCTTTTATGATTTCTGTACACCTGTTCATTCCTGCGGGGAGGGACAAATGCCACATGTGTACCATCAATGGCACCAATGATGTTGAGGATATGTCCCAGGGCATAGAATTCCCCTTTCACTGTGGGCAAATCCTCCACCTGGGGGGAAACGATGTAGATGCGCATGTGTTTCAGCAGGAGAGACAACACTCTGGTCAATACGATAGAGAACATTGGCTGTGACATCCCCGATGCCATGGCCACTGTTGTTTGAAAGGAGCCACTGGCCAGGAAATGGAGCACTGACAGGACCTGCACTAGAAGGGGGATTCCTGTGGGATGGTGGATAGCTGACATCAGGTCAGGCTCCAACTGGGCATCCAGTTCATGGATTGTGGCACGATCAAGTCTGTAGGAGATAATGATGTGTCTGTCTACCATTGTCGACAGGTCCACCAGGGATCTGTACATCGGAGGATGACGCCATCTCATCAGCTGCCCCAGCGGATGGGCCCTATGGAGGAGAATGGTGAGCAGAGGGTCATATACCACATAGGTTGCACAAGGGTGTTCTGCACTATAGTGATTTAATCGGTGTGTGGCGCTGTCTGTCCGTATTCCTGCTCAAATGTGCTATGACACAGAAAGGTGCCCTGCCATGTGCCCCCCTAAAATGGCGGCTGCCTGACCTGTAAGGAGGGACAAGGGGAAATGAGGTAACTGTGCTGACATTGTGCAGCGTCACAGTAGGCAGTCGAAGATCGCTGTGCAATTCAGCATTGGTTATCATTGGGCCCTATGGGTTCTAGGAGCCAATGACAATGTATGCCGGCGGTGACAGTAGGCACTGCCACGGACGTGACCGCCATTTTCTATCTGTTCACCCACCTGATACCTGAACTTCAACAGGAGATGACCTACACTGCAAGTGCTGCTGTGACCTGAGTCTGGAAGCGAAAATGGCTACAGTGTCTGGGAAAAGGGCCCCTGCCTTCACCGCAGAGGAGTTGGACGAACTGGTGGATGGGGTTCTCCCCCAGTACACGCTACTCTATGGTCCTCCAGACAAACAGGTGAGTACACTGTGAGCATGATGGATGGGACGTGAATGTATGGAGTGGTCTGGATGGAAGACACATGGGGGGGCTGTGGCCAGCATGTGAGGATGATCGGTGTATGTGTTTCAGGGCATGGGTGGGAAGTTGTGGCCAATGAGTAAGAAAAACCGGACGGGGGAGTAAGTTCCATTCTTACATTACCTTTCCTGGAGGTCAGCGCCCACCAGAAGAAGAGTATTTGGCATGCCATCGCCAAGGATGTGCGGATCCCGGGGGTCTATTATAGACGGAGAACCCACTGCCGCAAGAGATGGGAGGACTTGCGGCCCTGGAGCAATAAGATGGCGAAGGCCCAGCTGGGGATGGCTTCCCAACGTGGAAGGGGTGCCCGTAGCACCATGACACCCCTGATGTTCCAGATCCTGGCGGTGGCATATCTGGAGTTGGATGGGCGCTTGACGGCATCATAGCAGCCACAAGGGGGTAAGTACAGTCTCATTCAGCTGACTTTGGGTGCTGTACGAGGTGTCTGGGTGGGGGATGTGGGCTGTGGGTACCCCTAGGCCAGGGCGAACTTGCTAGGGTAGGTCCCTTGTTAGGCAGGCTCTGTGGCACTCCAACCCCAATAGTGGTAAAGGCCATCGACAACTAGTCAGGCTCCTGTGGGTTCCAGGTGTGCAGCAAATGTGGTTAGGCATAGTCCCCCATGGGCAGGTGATTTTCCTAACAACTGTTAGTGCATGGCCTAGTGCATAGGGCTGCTCCCTGTGTGTTGTGTCCACCAACGGTAGTGGTGTTGCTGGCATTGACCATGTGTGTCCTCTGTCTTTCCCCCCCTTTTTGTTTTGTCATCCTGTCCTTGTGTGCATTATCATCATCTGGCGGAGGGGCAGGAGCACCGGAGCAGGAGGAAGCTGCAACCCACATGGCCCAGGAGGGTGAATGTACGGAGTCTGAAGGAGCCAGTGGGACGGAGGGCGAGGGGAGCTCCATGACGGGGACAGGAGGGGACACCAGCGACAGCGACTCTTCCTCTGATGGGAGCTCCCTTGCGGTGGTGGGCACATCTATGCCCCCCGCACAACAGGTACAGCCTCCACCCCCCTACCAGCACTGCTCTCCCAGCAGCCTCTCAGCATGTTTCCCATGCCCGCTCACACAGGACGGTGGGCATCTCCTTCGCCCCAGGCACCTCGGGCCCTGACCCAGTCAGCCCTGCTGCCCTCAGTGACGAGGCTATAGATCTCATGAGATGCCTCACTGTTGGGCAGTCAACCATTATGAAAGCCATCCAGGGTGTAGAGAGGCTTTTGCATCAAACAAATGCATACATGGAGGGCATTCATTTTGGCGTGGCGGCCCAACAGAGAGCATTTCAGGATCTGGCCTCAGCACTGATGGCAGCCATTGTCCCTGTGTTCAGCCTCCCCTCTCCAACCTCCACTACCCAGACCCAACCCCCTCTACCTCAGCCTCTCCCAAGCACACCATCAGACCAGCATGCACACACATCAACACACAAAAGTGGCTCAGGCAAACATAAGCACCACACATCCCACAGGCACTCACACAAGCACCATACCCATGCAGACAAAACAGCATCCACCGCCTCCACTGTGTCCCCTTCCTCCACGTCGTCCACCTCCCTCCCAGTCTCGTCTCCACTCACACCTGCATGCACTACATCCTCAGCCACTACCTCCATCACCTGCACGCCCATCACCACACACCGCTCATGTGCAATCGCCACCCCCACTATCATGCACACGTCCCCTGTGTCCTCTCCCAGTGTGTCTGTGAGCCCTCCTCACAAAGTACACAAACGCCCGCACACACCCACTCAACAACCATCCACCTCACAACAGCCTCCAGCCCACGCACCTTCACCCAACTCAGCAGACGTACACCTCCTACAACCACTTCCTCTTCCTCCACTCCCAAACCCCCTTCATCTTCCAGTCCTAGTGTCTAAAAAACTTTTCTTAGCTAACTTTGACCTCTTCCCTACACCTTCCCCCCGTCCTTCCCCTAGGGCCAGGATGTCTAGATCCCAGCCCAGCACCTCAGCCACCAAATCCTCATCCAGTGAGGTCCCTGCAAGTCTGGGAAAATTGAAGGGGGCACCCATCAGGGCTGCCAGATTGCCACCTAGTGTGGCCAAGAACCAACCTATTCTGCCACCAGCCAAGGTAAAGAAGGGGTCAGCATACCGAAGAGAAAAGCTGCACCAACCACCCAGCAAGGCCTCTTCCAGAACCAAAGAGGACAGTGCCAAGGTCCCAGCAGCGACTTCCAAGGTGAGGAAGTGACACAGAAGCAAAGGGAAGTCAGCTCAGGGCATGGATCCTCTGGGTGAGGGACTGGTGTCACCCCTTTTTCAAGACAGGCCAGCAACCTGTACGGCGGTGGGCACCGCCACAACGCCCGCCACCTGCACTGCCATCTGCACCACCACCTGCAACGCCATCTGCACCACCACCTGCACGTCTGCTGCCTCTACTACAGTCACCAGCATTATCCCCAGTGGGCAGCCTTCCGAGGCTGCAGGAGACGGCCTGGTGTCTCCCTCCACAAGTGCAGACACCTGCACCACCGCCAGCATCTCAGCCGCAGACACCGCCGCAGCCCCAGTAACCTGCCCCGCAATGTGCCCAGCCAGTGCCACTACAGCAGACATCAGCAGCATCCCGAGAGGGTAGGCGCCTGAAGCTGCAGGAGACGTCCTGGACCCTGCACACACTACATCGGGCACCCCCACCAGCACTGGCACTACCAGCAGTTTGCAGCCTAAGTCGTCGCAAGGAGGAGTGTGGCTCTGCCTCCATGGAGTATCATGCTACCTGTTACTGGTAAATCTTGTGGCTCAGACTCCCATGTGAGGGAATGGGAACTGCCACACCGCTGGTGCAGCATCACTGGGCAGGAGGCCCCTTCCAGAACCAGTGGAGAACAGCATCCACTCACCCATTCCTTGGCAGGATGAAGCACTCTGGGCACAAAGCCCCCTTCAGGACCAGTGGAGAACAGCATCTACTCACCCAGTCCTTGGCAGGATGAAGCACTCTGGGCACCAGGCCCCCTCCAGAACCAGTGGAGAACAGCATCCAGTCCTTGGCAGGATAAAGCACTCTGGGCACAAAGTCCCCTCCAGATCCAGTGGAGAATAGCATCCACTCACCAGTCCTTGGCAGGATGAAGCACTCTGGGCACAAAGCCCCCTCCAGAACCAGTGGAGAACAGCATCCACTCACCCAGTCCTTGGCAGGATGAAGCACTCTGGGCACCAGGCCCCCTCAAGCATTAATGGAGAACAGCATCCACTCACCCAGTCCTTGTCAGGATGAAGCACTCTGGGCAAAAAGCCCCCTCCAGAACCAGTGGAGAACAGCATCCACTCACCCAATCCTTGGCAGGATGAAGCACTTTGTGCACCAGGCCCACTCCAGAACCAGTGGAGAACAGCATCCAGTCCTTGGCAGGATGAAGCACTCTGGGCACAAAGCCCCCTCCAGAACCAGTGGAGAATAGCATCCACTCACCCAGTCCTTGTCAGGATGAAGCACTTTGGGCACAAAGCCCCCTCCAGAACCAGTGGGGAACAGCATCCACTCACTCGGTCCTTGGCAGGATGAAGCACTCTGGGCACAAACCCCCCCTCCAGAACCAGAGGAGAACAGCATCCATTCACCCGGTCCATGGCGGAATGAAGCACTCTGGGCACCAGTCCCCCTCCAGAACCAGTGGAGAACAGCATCCACTCACCCAGCCCTTGGCAGGATGAAGCACTCTGGGCACAAAGCTCCATCCAGAACCAGTGGAGAACAGCATCCACTCATCGAGTCCATGACAGGATGAAGCACTCTGGGCACAAAGCCCCCTCCAGAACCAGTGAAGAACAGCATCCGCTGAAGAGACTGTGGCTTTGTACTCCCCAGGACCAAGCAGTGGGCAAACCACCAACTTGAGAGACTTGAGAGACTGTGGCTTTGCACTTCCCAGGACCAAGCAGTGGGCAAACCACCCACCTGAGAGACTGTGGCTTTGCACTCCCCAGGACCAAGAAGTGGGCAGTGAACCCATTTGAGAGACTTGAGACACTGTGGCTTTGCACTCCCCAGGATAAAGCAGTGGGCAAACCACCCACTTGATAGACTTGAGAAACTGTGGCTTTGCACTCCCCAGAATACAGCAGTGGGCAAACCACCCACCTGAGAGACTGTGGCTTTGCACTCCCCAGGACCAAGCAGTGAGCAAACCACCCACTTGAGAGACTTGAGAGACTGTGGCTTTGCACTCCCCAGGATAAAGCAGTGAGCAAACCAGCCACTTGAGAGACTTGAGAGACTGTGGCTTTGCACTCCTCAGGATAAAGCAGTGGGCAAACCACCCACTTGAGAGACTTGAGAGACTGTGGCTTTACACTCCCCAGGATAAAGCAGTGGGAAAACCACCCACTTGAGAGAGTGTGGCGTTGCACTCCCCCGGAGCAAGCAGTGGGCAAACCACCCAATTGAGCCCCCTCGAGTAGCAGTGGCATCGTCCCATCATCCGGCTGAGGTGCCCCCCTCCCCTTCCTCCTGAGGTGCCTGCTTTTTTCAACCTGATGCCCCTGCAGTGTTCTCTCCGTTTTGAGGCAGGTGTCATGTGTGGGCTTCGCTCATGCTTTTTAGGACCACTGGTCCAGGAACATTTAATGAGACAGTGTACAGACTTGTATACTTGCTGTAAATATTTGTATATACTGATGATTTAAAGTTATCTTGGGCTACCTGATTGTTCGATTATTACACTTGTTAAACTCATTTCATTTGGTCCTTGCGTTCTTCCAGGGGGTGATGGGGTGTGTCTCTGATGTCATTGGATGTGTGTGTGTGTCTGTTGTTGTGGCGGATGTAGGGGGGTTGCGTGTTGCGTGTGTGTGTCACTCTCTCTTTCCTCCCCCCTCCCCTGTGTGCTAGGTGCAGTACTCACCATCGTCGTCGCCGCCGTCTTTGATGTTCCTGGTTGATGAGGAGGTAAAGCAACATGGGCAGGACCTTTAACTCGGGCTCCATGGCATCCTGGTTCCTCGTTGAGTGTCGAGAGGTGAGTGGTTTCCGTTCCAAAGACTGTTTACGCTGTGCTTTTGATGGCATTGGTACCACCCCGGAAAAGCTGGCGGATTAGTGCCTTGTAGTATTGTGGGCGGTACATTGTCTTCCGCCTGTCTGTTGGCAGTTACCGCAGCAGTGTTTGTTTCTACAGCTGTGGCGTTCGGAGTGTTAAAGTGGCTGTCCGTGTTGGTGGTTTCCGCCATGGTCGTGATTCAATTTTTTTTACCGCCAGCCTGTGGGCGGTATTACCGTCGCTTTATCACCAACTGCCAGGGTTGCAAAAAGGGCTAAAGTGTGTAAAGCATTCAAATATAAAAAACTGTGGTAAAATAAAACACAGGAAACAGTTAAAAAATCCAAAACCTATTTATAAAAATAGGAATCATTTTTATCTTTAATTTTACACCAAAACAAATAAAATCAGTTTAGGGGAATCGGAGATATGAGTTTTTAAAGAATTTATGTTTCTTAGCACCTAGAAACTAAATGCGCTACTGTGGATATCTGGTCGCACCTCAACCAGGTCAAAGCCTAAGTGTAAGGCTGACCTCGATGGGGCCCTGATCGGCTACAGCAAGTGGAAGACCTCAATCAAAAGTTTACCTACGGACTTAGGGACTGATTTATGAAAAGATTGTGCTGTCTTTGCGTCGTTTTTGGACGCAAAAGTGGAGCAAATTGACAAAACACAAAAATATTTTGTAAATTTGCACCGCTTTTACGTAAACAAATGATGCAATGGCAGCGCAAACTTTTCATAAATCAGGCCCTTAGTCTTTTTCTTGAAGATTTTCTCCAGCGGGACAAAGTCACCAATCCGATCCGACCTCCCTGGAGCCCTCTTGAGATACGCGTTGCAGGACATCTTGGTGAAGAATTCTACCTTCAGACTTAAACGATTTTTCATGATGGGAATCTTCATCCAGGCCAAAGCTGAAACATGACATTCCTGAAGCCCTCCTCGGATATGCTACGCAGGAAGTCCCAGTCAAATTTTTACATTCTGACTTTGTCACTTTTTTGGAGCTTTTCCCTTCCAACGGGGGTCGACCCTCCACAGCAAGCTGATTTTGATGCAAGGTTGTCGGATTGCCTTCCCAGGAACCCCAGTGAAATCCTGAAAGTCTGGGGCTCAGGAGCTTTTCAGTGGGACAAACTGGAAGTCAGGCCTGGTCACTATCAAAGAAAGCCGTCTTGATTCACCACGGTAGGTGCGTCCCTTTGTGGAGCTTTTCACCAAAACCTCTCCCATCTTGTCCAAGCTTCTCGATCTTCCAGAAGGTCTTAGAAGGTTCTTTAGGAGTCGACACCTCACCCCAAGGTTCTAGAATCTCTGAGTTGCTCCTTGAGCGGTAGAACTCCACATCCCAGAATGCACCTGCTTCAAATCCAAAAATGACAACTAGCCACTAGTCAGCTGGTCAATTTCTTCAGGTTTTGATGCAGATGACTCTGATTAGCTATTTGTCACCCGTAGCAAACAGAAAGCCCCTTCTTGACCCAATTGAAACCAGGCAAAGTCTATTTAGTGGTGAAGCCCAAGTGTGCAACTGGTGCAGTCCTTCAGAGTGCAGTGTCCAGGTACAGATCAGGGTTTCAGCAGGGTTGACCTTCTTCTTCCTGTCCTGTTCCTGGTAGGGATCGGAGGTGTGGGTGCCAATCTGACAAATCTATCCTTGTTCCTTGGGTGAAAAGCAAGGGGGCAACTGTCCAATCACAGGCAGGGCAGCATCTTCTTGGATGACCACTTCCTGGGAAGTGTGGCAAAAACCTATCCCAGGGAGCAACATTCTTTTATAAATTCTAAATAGTAGAAACTGAATTTTGGAGGTTAGGTCTGGCTGAGTCCGCCAACGGGTGTGGCTAACCATTATTAGCATACCCTTTTCCTGCCCTCTCCTAATCAAATCAAGGGGTCCCTGGTTGTCTATGGTTCAAGGAAATGGGGGAGGTCCTGACCTGCTCTAAATGTCCGTCCCTCCCCAGTTTGGCTGCTCACCCCCATCCTGTTGCACCAGCTGCTCAGGCAGAGCACCTTCCGCAGGCACATTCTTTGTCTTCAGTCCAGGCCACTTCACACCTCATCAAGGCAGAGGGCCAGGCTGCCAGAGGCTAGCCAATCAGAGAAGGGCACCACAGATCTGAAGTTAGCAACTTTCAGGTAGAGTTCTAAAACTCTTTCCCTGAATTAGTTGTTTTCAATCTCAAAATGGCAAGTTGTTAGATGTATTATAACAATATGTTTGATACCAAACTTAACTATTTATCTCCTTTTGGGACTTTATTAATTAAAAGGAATAGCCCCATTCAGCAGTCTGGGACAAAGCCCTCCTCCCATGGATATCTCAGTTTCTCTGTTGCTGCCACCATCTCTTTCCTCTTCCCTTTCCCACTTTTTATTCTCCAGGGCCAACTTCTCTTCTTTCAAAGCTATGTGTGCCAGCTGTGCTCCCAGCTCTCTCTCTCTAAGGGACAGGTTCTCTCGCTCTAAGGGGACCTTCTTCCTCCAACTAGCTGTGGGTACGGCCCTGGTGACTGTGTGAAGTGAGGACCGGTCTTCCTCCTTCTCACTAAGGTTCACATGCCCTTCCTCCCTGAGGGCTTGGAACTGGCATCTTCCCCTACTTCTTCCTCCCCTAAAGCTTCCTCGGTGCCTACTTCTTGGGCCTTAGCCCAGGCTGTCAGGGGTTTAATAAACACATTTTTCCCAAGGTTAGTGGCTACTGGCAACCCCCCTCAGTACACAAACCCCTAAGCTGTATTACTGCCATTGTGGTTAGGCTAGCCAGATCAAGCTCCATCGTTCTCTAGTTTTGTGTCACACAAAAAACTTTAGCAAAAATTGGAATAAACAAATGCAGAGAAATCACAAAGATGCAATAATTTAAATTAGTCTAAAATAAAAATCAAAAACAATTTTTGCACTAGGAGAATTTTAATTTGTTTTACTTAAAACTGTCGTGTGATACTGAACACAAGTACTGGATCCCACCACTGCACACCAAAAATGTTGGAAAGTGGATTATTGGTAATATTAGGTAAGAACCTACATTAGCAACAGGCCACTAACCTCCACTAGGTCAAGTTAGGTCTCAATAAATTAATCCCAGCTCAACCCTTGGTGGCTTGGCAACGAGCGTCAAGACTTAACATAGGAGACAAAGGTGGTCATTATGAGTTTGGTGGTCCCATGGCTGCCACAGTGGTGATGGCAGTCACACCACCATTGGCCCAGGGGAGAAGACCACCATATTATGACCATGGAAGTGTTTCCAACAGAACACAGCCAATATGATGCCAGTACCACCAGTGCAGCCGGGGGCAGGCATCTTTAGACCTGCGGAGACCATGGTGGTCATTATGGACATGGTGGTCTGGACTGCCACGACGACGATGGCGGTCATTACCGCCAACGGCTTGGCGGTCCAGACTGCCATATTCTAAACACAGTAGTGAACTGGCTGCAAAGCAGGCAGTTCACTACCACCCACCGCCAGGCCAGATTCGACCGTCGGGCCGACTGTAGGCATATTTGACCCGGCGGTGGAGGCGGTTTAGGTGATGGGATTATGATCTCATTTCCACCAGGGATTCCCTGGCGAGTTACTCCGCCAGGTAATCCCTGGTGAAAAGCATATGGGTGACCAGAATAATCATTCCTGTCACCTGTATGTGATACGCCAGGACCTACCCCCCTTTCCACTATCCCTACACACACCCCCAAACCCCTAAAACAGCCCCCACTCCCGGATCCCGAAAACGGAACCGCCCCAACCCTCTACCCCCAAAACTTCATGTAGGTCTCCCCACTGGCCCTCACCACACCCGACCCCTACATACAGGTCCCCCCAAACCCACAGATCCACATGCACCCATTCACCCACATGTACACACGCATACATGCACTCAGACACACATCCACCCCCACATACACTCACGCACACCCCCATGCACTCAAACACATACACCCCGCCCTCCTTCCTTCTCGGACAGAACTTACCTCTTCCGTCGCGCTGGTCCGGGTGGGAACGGGCTCCCTGCATGCTGCTCCTCCACCATCTCCGGCTCTCCATATACCGCCATGCCTATAACTGCTTCATTATAAGCGTGGCGATGTCTGGAGTGACGTGGCGGTGAGGGTGGAGCAGCATCCACCCCTGCAACCGACCATCAGTATGGCACATGGCGGCCCTCACCGTCATCAATGGCGGTGAGGCTCCATGCATCATTATTTAGCAGGATGCCGGCTGCCAACACCGCCGGCACAGTTGGCAACAGGGTATCCCGCCAAAAACATAATGACCCCCTATGTTTCCGCTGAACATATTATGAAACTGCACCGCCATGAAAAGCCTGGTGGAAATGTACAACATAAAAGGAGACAGTCACCTTCAGGAACACATACACGTCTGCAGCCGCCTACGAACCCGAACTTGAGTCTTCCCACTGCTCCTGCTAGCCATACTATTCCATAACCAGTGACAGAGACAAAGACAACAACCGTAAGTACACCCGCCAAGCACACACTGGAGGTAAGGCGATCAGTACACACCCTTACACAACACACAAACCTGGCACGGCTAACCATGGCCACACACACATGGAAACATAAACTTGTACCAACACAAAAACATCTATATACACACACCCATACATAAACAACAAACACCACTGCCAACATACATGTTCCAAACACACACCACACTGCACACACACACACACACACACACCACTGCCACTGTCAAACACATCTACACACAACACCACTGAGTCACACAATGACAACTCAATCGTAACCATACAAACGCATTGTCAGAGAGGCACACCGCCCACCTCTACAGGAAAACACATACTGGTAGCAACACGTCACAACAGCACACAACCAATACAAACATTAGCACTGCCAAACATTGGGGGTCATTCTAACTCCGCCGCCCGCCAGAGTTCCCCCCTTCAGAATACCGCACCGCGGTCAGAAGACCGCTGCGGTTATTCTGGGTTTCCCACTGGGCTAGCGGGCGACCGCCAAAAGGCCGCCCGCCAGCCCAGTGGGAAACACCCTTCCCACGAGGAAGCCGGCTCCGAATGGAGCCGGCGGAGTGGGAAGGTGCGACGGGTGCAGTTGCACCCGTCGCGAATTTCAGTGTCTGCAGAGCAGACACTGAAATTCTTTGTGGGGCCCTCTTACGGGGGCCCCTGCAGTGCCCATGCCATTGGCATGGGCACTGCAGGGGCCCCCAGGGGCCCCACAACACCCCATACCGCCATCCTGTTCCTGGCGGGCGAACCGCCAGGAACAGGATAGCGGTATGGGGTGTCTGAATCCCCATGGCGGCGCAGCAAGCTGCGCCGCCATGGCGGATTCATGTGGGCAGCGGAAAACCGGCGGGAGACCGCCGGTTTTCCTCTTCTGACCGCGGTCAGAATGCCCTGCGGGGCACCGCCAGCCTGTTGGCGGTGCTCCCGCCGACCCTGGCCCCGGCGGTCCTCGACCGCCGGGGTCAGAATGACCCCATTGGTGTCTGAGCACACGCCACGTCCATCCAACACTCAAAGTACATCACAGATGCATCACAACACACACACCACTACCACACAAGCCACACAGAATCAACACGACATATCACAACAAGTTCAAAGCCCAACTCACCTGCACAACTCATGCTGCAACACAAATACATCACATGCACAGAAGACACACACCAAATCGTACATATACAACACATACATGTGGAAGGAATGCTAGGATAAGGTTGTAGCCATTGACACCAACGGTTAAGAGGGGCAGATATAATCAAATATATAAATAGATGGGAAAAAACAATATACAAAATGGGCCAACTGGCCAGTACAATTGTTCTCAGTGCTTCTGGCACACTGGGCAATGTCTCTGGGCCCAACTTAACTTCTGACTCCAATGTGGCCTCCACATGGCAGGGGAATCAATGGGGCAGGTAGGCACCTCAGGCGTGATGGGGGGTGAGGTGGGTGCTTGGGTTTGGGAGGGGAGTCCTTTGATTTAGTTTTGGAGGGGAGGCTTGCCCTGAGACTTTGACTTAGGGGGTGGGCTCTTGTTTTTGGGATGGCTCTCCCTCACTTTTGTGGAGGTCGAAGTCTTTGGTGTGGTACGGGCATGGACAGTATCAGGGGTCCATGGGAGGACTGGAAGGTGAAAGGACTGGGTCTGGGGAGGGTAGCAGGGTCCTTGGGGGAAACAGGGACTAGGTCAGTGGGAAAGAATAGGTCAACTCATACAGGAATCTTTTTTGGGCGGTCATGGGAAAAACGTTTGGGAGTGGAGGGAGGGGGGTACTTGAGAGGTGTGTATGTGTATGTGCCTTGGGTGCTGGTGTGTGGGTGGATGCCATGTGTGCACCGGGTGTCTGTTGGGTGGGTGTGTGCGAGCCTTTAGGTGTACAGGGAGGAGAGGGTAGGAGATGCAGAGAGATACCAGGATGGATCTGTGAGTGTCTGTTTGGGTGGTGTCTGCAGGTAAGGTGGATGTACTGCATGTGGGGGTGTTGGTAGTTGTGGTGAGTGCGTATGTGGTGTATGGGTACATTTATGGTATTGTGGTGATGGTGGGCATCAGGGGACTGGTGGCTGGATCTAGGAGTGTTGATGTGGTGATAGCAGGTTTATGTGGTATAGTGTCTGTGAGGGAGGAGGTGGTGGGGAGGTCTGTATAGGGAGTGGATGTTGTGTCTGCATGTGTCTGATGTCTGTGTGCATGGCAGTGGTGTGACTTGTGGTGCCTGTGTTTGTCTTTGCAAACCATGTCTGTTGTGGTGGATAAATGGTGGTCTGACTGTATGCTTTGGATGGGTGTGGGGCGAGGGGTGTGAGATTGGTCACAGGTAGCTGAAGGAGGACGGAAGATGGAGGGACACTGGTTGCCAACAATGAGGGGGCAAGAGCCTGAAAGGATCTCTACAGGCCAGTCAGGGCACTATGAATACCTTCCAGGTAGCTGGATGGCATTCACAATGGTTGACTGTCCCACAGAGATGGACCTCAGGAGGTCAAAAGCCTCCTGAATGAGGGCAGCAGGGCTGAATGAGGCTGGGGCAGAGGTGCCTATGGCGAAGGAGATGCCCATCCTCCTGGGTGAGCCGGGAACGTGTAACTGGTGGGGAGCTACAGGGAGAGTGGTTCTGGTAAGGGGGATGGCATACAAAAGTGGTGCTGAGCTGGTCCCTGATGTGTCTGCCACCGCCATGGACCATCCATCGGAGGAGGATTCCAAGGAGGATGTTTTTGATCTGGTCTCCCCATGGCACTCTCCTCACCCTCTGTCTCAGTGGTCCCCTCGGCTCCACTGATCTCAGCCGCCTGGCTTCTGTGGGCTGCAGCTTCCCCACTCGCCGGTGCCCCTTCTTCTTTGCCTGATGATGCTGATGCACACAAAGACACAGGAGGAGAGGGAGGGAGAGTTGGAGAGAAAGAAACTGTGCAATGGATCAATACGTACCCATCTTTCACACAGAGTAACAACCTCAAAATCTGCTGGTGTGCCATGCCATTGCATGCCTTTTTGCTGAAATGCACATCTGGCTGAAATCATAGGGCAATCAATCAATCATGGTATTTATAAAGCGCGCTATGTACCCGTCAGGGTTTTGAGGCGCTGAGGGGGGGGGAGCGCTGCTGGATTAGCGGTCGAAGAGCCAGGTCTTGAGGAGCCTTCTGAATGTGAGGAGGTCCTGGGTCTGGCGAAGAGATGTGGGGAGAGAGTTCCAGGTCTTGGCGGCGAGGAAGGAGAAGGATCTGCCGCCGGATGTCTTGCGCTGGATTCGGGGTACGATGGCGAGGGCGAGGTTGGCGGATCGGAGTTGACGTGTTAGAGTGTAGAAGTTGAGTCTGGTGTTGAGGTAGGAGGGTCCGGTGTTGTGAAGTGCCTTGTGAGCGTGGGTCACGAGTTTGAAGGTTATCCTCTTGTCTACCGGGAGCCAGTGGAGTTCCTTTAGGTGAGGGGAGATGTGACTTCGGCGAGGTATGTTGAGGATCAGTCGGGCGGAGGCATTTTGGATACGTTGGAGGCGTTTGATGTCTTTGGTTGGTATGCCTGTGTAGAGTGCGTTGCCGTAGTCAAGTCTGCTGCTGACGAGGGCCTGGGTCACCGTCTTTCTGGTTTCTGTTGGAATCCACTTGAAGATTCTGCGGAGCATTCGAAGGGTGTTGAAACAGGAGGAGGAGACGGCGCTGACCTGTTTGGACATGGTGAGGGCGGAGTCCAGGATGAAGCCGAGGTTTCTTGCGTGGCTGGCAGGGGTGGGTGGGAGTCCGAGGACGGAGGGCCACCATGAGTCGTTCCAGGCCGAGGGGGTGCGTCCGAGGATGAGGACTTCCGTCTTGTCGGACCGTCTTGTCGGACCGAAGCTATGCAGTGAAAACCTACTGATGTGAAAACATTTGGCACACTTTGACATGATGAAGGGTCATACAATGCACAGTAGCACAGTACTTGCCACACTACCATGTTCGTTTACATGGACATGCCCTGTACTCCTTACCCATATGATTCCTGCATGGGAAGATAGTATGCCAACAAATCCATTACTAATGTGGACAGTAATAACTTGGCCCCATGCAGCCATCCACACCTATAGTATGAGTTAGCTGATTGAGAACTCACTAATTTCCTCTGTCATAGTGGCAGACAATTACTAATGGCTTTGCCCTGATACCTCAGGTATACTGATGCTGAGGATCTGGTCACTCAACAGATGTGTAATGTGTCCAGACAAACTCAAACAAGGAAGTAAGTCCCCTCATGAGTCACTGTCTGCATAGTATTGGGAGGCATAATCAAAACAAATCCTGCCAGGGTGGCTCATACCCATAGCCATTGTGTCCTACCAATGATCTACACCACATCTTACCACTATTAGGCTACTCAAATCCATACATACCTACCATTAGCGAGTTGTGAGTATGTACTGACCACCTTGTGGCTGATGTGCTGTCCGCAAGCGCCCATCCACCTCAGGGCAGGCCACTGCCAAAATGCGGGCCATTAGGGGGATCAGGGTCTGACAGACACCCCGCCCTCATTGGGAGGACATCCCCAGCTGGGCCTCAGAATTTTTTCGGGCTCGCGACTCAGGTCCTCCCACTGCTTTCTGCAGTGGATGCTCCCCCAGGGATGGACCCCAGGGTCTGCACTTGCTTGGCGATGGCACACCAACTCCCCGTCTTCTGATGGGTGCTGACCTGCATGGGTGATATAGACAGAAGGAGAAAGTCATTTAGAGAGGCATCACAGCAACAGCAGTGGACTCCACTCTTCAGACACATCTCATGACCACACAAACGTGCATGTACGCCACTAACGCACCAACTTCTTTGCCATCTACATGCATCCACTCCGTGTGCATCCTCACAACATGTTTCAGACCCACACACATCAATATCAGACAGGACAGAAACATTTGACTCACCTGCTGCTCTTTGTGCCCCACACAACTGTCCATACAGGGGTAAGGCCCCGTCTACTAGCTTCTCAAGCTCCTCCTGGATGAAGGCAGGGGCCACATCTCCTGCAAGACGTGGTATAATGGCTTCTAAAGACAGAAAATAGCAGTTCACACAGTGAAGGTCTTACTTACACAAGCGTCAGGAGTTAAGTGAGCTATGCAACAAAAAATGGCGGTCACGTCCGTCACGTACATGACTGTTACTGCCGGCGGTGATTATGATTGGTGCCAGTCTCCCATGGGCAACAATGTCAGCCAATGAGGAGTTGCACAGGGGCTGAGACCGCCTACCGCCATGATGACTAACGCAGGTGGAATTAAGACACTTCCATCTGTCCTGTGCTTCCAGGACAGGCGGATGTCATTTTACATGTATGCGGTGTATTGTTGGTGAACGATAAGTGTGTCATGGGTGATTTTAGTGAGATGTGCACAGACTACCTATCTTTAAAACATGGTTTACAAATTTGATATTCATGGATAGTGTTGTTGGATGCCTGTAACTGTGACACAACATGTGCTGTCACTTGCAGGTTCATTGATGGGGTAACCATATCTATATGTTAAAATTTCACACACCTCATTACTTGTGGGAATAGAATATTGATACAGAGAAGTGTCAAATGTATTGAGTCTGCCAAACTGTCTTTCTGGGCCTGGAACTGTCATCAATGATGGCGTGCAGGGTCACTCAACATGGCCATATGGATTGAGTGTACTTCAGCGTTATTTCCACACTACTCTTGTGTGCTATGTGTATTGTGTTCAGTTGTTTGTGAACTGATGACATTAACTTTTGGCTATTCTTCTCTCCCATTCCTAGATTCTGTGCAATGGTGAGAATGAGACAAGCATCTGTGTACATGACCCTTGTCGATCTTGCTACCCTGGAAGAAAGACACATCATACAGACCTATCATCTGACCAGTCAGACCATCATGGAACTGTGTACCCAGCTGGAGCCAGATCTCTTGTCTGCTGTACATAATCCCTATGCCATACCTCCAACAGTGCAGGTGTTGTCTGTGCTACACTTCCTTGCCCCAGGCTTGTTCCAGATCACAGTGGGCTTAGGAGCAGGGATATCACAGCTCATGTTTAGTCATGTGTTAAAGGGTGTACTGTGTGCTTTACTCAAACATTTGGACCGCTACAACAGGTTCCCCCAACGTGCAGATTTGCCCACTGTTAAAGCTGACTTCTATGATATGGAACATATCCCTCCTGTGATAGGGCCCATAGATGGCACCTACATTGCTTTGGTTCCTCCCAGGGCCAATGTTCAAGTGTACAGGAACAGGAAAAACTTTTACTCCATAAATGTCTAGGTGATGTGTCTCGCTGACCAGTATATCTCCCAAATGACAGCCAAGTTTCCTGGTTCTGTGCATGACTCCTACAATCTGAGAAACACCAATGTCCCACACCTGATGGCACAACTGCATAGAGAGAGGGCCTGGCTAATTGGTATGCATCCAATTGCATGTGTGCATCTTTTATCTCACCTTTCTTCACATTCTCTACCAGTATTATGATGTGTCAAATCTTTGTGCACACAGGTGACTCTGGGTATCCTAACTTGCCGTGGCTGTTGACACCAGTGAGATACCCAGCTACAGATGGGGAAGACCATTTCAATGAGGCCCACGGCAGGATGAAGCGTATCATTGAAAAGACCTTTGGGCTATTAAAGGCCAGATTCCGGAGTCTATACATCTCAGGAGGTGCCCTGCTCTACAGACCACTAAAAGTCTGCCAGATAGTTGTTGTCTTCTGCATGCTACACAATCAAGCCCTGAGACATCACATCTCATTGCCGGATGTTGAGGAGGTGGCAGCTGGACCAGTGGCTAATGACGGTGACAAAGATAGTGATGAGGAGGCAGATGATGAGGATGCAGCCGACAGTAGAACAAAGTTGATCCAACAATACTTCCTATGACATACAGGTATGTGTTTATTCTGTTGTATGTGTACTGTACTGCTGTCCACCTTGTGACATTGCTCCTCCTGATGTGTACCATCAGAGGAGGTGTCAAGTGCAGCTGTAGCTGTGTGGGTTTGGGGAACAACATGTTGGCCATGAGGAGAGGTGTTACTGTTCTGATGTCAGAGCTATTTTTACTATGCTGTAGTCTAGCATCACATCTGCAATGACTTGGGCATGTTGTATGTTTCCTGTACTGCTTTTCCAGCTGCAATTGGACTACCATAAATATTGTGGCTATAAGTAGTGCTACCTATCCTCACTGTACACAATGGACATTTATGGAACATAACTTTTACTGATAGTGGGACTTGCCTTTAGTGGAGTAACTTCAGCTCCGAGGGATGTAGCATTGGGAATGCATGTCTGGAACATGTGGGTCTGCCATGGTAATATGTGCTAACATTCCACTTGCCTATTTGCACTAGGGAGCTTGACAATGTACTGCATTTATGTTGAGTGTCCAACATTGACTCCTATTGTGGTGGTTGTCCCTGTCTTGATCTATTTGTACGTCTGTTGGGTGGTGCTACTCTGGTTCCTGGCTTGACTGGTGGCTTCCTTGCCACAAAATTTCAAATATGTTCCTCATTATGAACATGGTGGCAATCACCACTCCGCCGGCGGTGGCGTAACTACCGCCAACAGCCTGGCGGTCTGGACCACCAAATAATGAAGCACATGAGAAACAGCCAGGGGGATATCCACAGACTGCCAGCATTGGTGTACTGACAACAACGGAAGAGGCCACCCACAGGCCGACAGAAAGGCCCCAGTCACCCAACAAATAATGAGGCACAAGACTGCCGTCAGTTCCGGGGCGGGAACCACGGAAACAACCAAATAAAAGGAAACATTCACTTTAGGGCACACAACATGCCGAAGCAGACATGGAGAGAGAGTTGCAAATAATGCCAGTCCTGCTCGTTGCAACATACCTCCATGACCGTGACCGCTGACGAAGACGACAAAGGTAAGTACCGCAACCTAGTAAACATGGAAAGAAAGGGCACAATTACACAACCACCCTGTAACGCACTCCCAACCCCTCACACCATCACAAGTCATACACACCAGAACAAGAGGTACTTACCCGACACAAGGAAAACAAAACCTACCCAAAATACACACATGTGCACACCACACCCCCACAATGAACCACCTCTCCATATTGTGCCAACAGCACCACTGGGCACACACACTTTAATAGAACAGTAAAAAGTAATGTCCAAATAAGGGCATTGGCCAGTCCATGAGAAACAGCCTGAAGGGCCCTAATGGCCTGAATTTGACTCACACATGTGCACATGGTACTCCACCGTAAAGGGACATCAGTGGGGCTGCCAGGTACCTCAGCGAACAGGGGCAGGAAGTAATGCAGGTTGGGACTTACGTCTGGGACGGGGGGCTTGGGCTTACATTTTGGACGTGGAGGAGGTTTGGGTTTGCTCTTGGAAGGTGGGGGAGCGGGCTTGGACGGGGGTGGCAGATGGACCTGGGGCAGCACAGGGCTTCTTCCTCTCTGCAGAAGGGGCATGGTGATGGGAAGAGCGTACTGGGGCGGACTTAGAAGAGGAAGGAGTGGGCAGGGCAAGGAGATGGGCACGTTTAGGGACGAGAAGGGGTGGGCCAGTGGGTTCGAACAGGTCAACACAGGACAGGAAAAGTTTTTTAGGGGCAGTTGGGGTGGACATGGAGGAAGGTGTGAGAGTGGAGGTAGAGAGAGTGCTTGTAACTGGTATATGTGTGCTGGACGTGGATGCAGGTGCCTGTACAGTATGCAGAGGTGTGGTGGATGTGTGTTGAGTGGGTGGCTGGGAAAGTTTGAATGGTCTTGGAAGGAGGGGGGTGGACACAGTGGCACAAGACAGGCTGCCTGTGTAAATGGATGTTGTATGGATGTCTGCAGGTCTGGTGAGTGTGCTGCATGTGCTGCATGTGTCAGTCAATGTTGTTGTGGTGAGTGCAGGTGTGGTGTCTGGGGTACATGACTGGATGTCTAATGTGATGACTGCAAGAACAGGGCCAGCAGCAGTGACTGAAAGTGCAGTGACTGAGGGTGCAGTGCTTGTGGGTGTACATGTTGAGGTGACAGACAGGGAGGTGGGAGAGGTGAACACACTGGGAGAAGTGGATGTTGTCATGTGTGCCTTTGTGTAAGAAGGTAGCCTCTTTCTAGCCTTGTTACCCCCACTTTTGGCCTGTTTATGAGTATATGTCACGGTGTTTTTACTGTCTCACTGGAATCCTGCTAGCCAGGACCCTAGTGCTCATAGTGAAAACCACATTTGTCAGTGCGTTTTATATGTCTCACTGGGATCCTGCTAGCCAGGACCCATGTTCTCATAGTTTGTGGCCTGAATGTGGTCCCTGTGTGGTGCCTAACTGTGTCACTGAGGCTCTGCTAACCAGAACCTCAGTGCTTATGCTCTCTCTGTCTTTAAAATTGTCACTGCAGGCTAGTGACCATTTTTACCAATTCTGATTGGCACACTGGAACACCCTTATAATTCCCTAGTATATGGTACCCAAGACTGCAGCATTTCCTTTGCCACCCATAGGGAGCTCAGACAATTCTTACACAGGACTGCCACTGCAGCCTGAGTGAAATAACATCCACATTATTTCACAGCCATTTTACACTGAAGTCACCTATATGTCTAAACCCTCACTTAGGGAAGGTTAGGTGCAAAGTTACTAAGTGTGATGGCACCCTGGCACTAGCCAAGGTGCCCCCACATTGTTCAGGGCAATTTCCCTGGACTTTGTGAGTGCTGGGACACCATTACACGTGTGCACTACATGTAGGTCAATACCTATATGTAGCTTCACAATGGTAACTCCGAATATGGCCATGTAACATGTCTAAGATCATGTAATTGTCCCCCCATGCAAATCTGATATTGGGGTGCCAACCCCATGCATCCTCGGGGCTCCAGCATGGACCCGGGTACTGCCAAACTAGCTCCCTGACAGCTTTCTTGACTGATTCCTGGTGGTGCATGCTCTGAGGGCTGTCTGCCTTCACCCTACAGTGGAAGCCAAGAAGAAGTCTCCCTTGGGTCGACAGAATCTTCCCCCTGCTAACGAAGGCACCAAACTTCTGCATCACCGGTCCCCTGGTTCCCCTCTCATCTTGACGAGCGTGGTCCCTGGAACACAGGAGCTGGATCCAAGTGACCCCGACAGTCCAGAGGTCCTTCTGTCCAAATTTGGTGGAGGTAAGTCTTTGCCTCCCCATGCCAGACAGTAATCCTGTGTACTGTGTGAACCGCAGCTGCTAGGGCTTCTGTGCACTTTTGCAAGGAATTCTTCATGCACAGCATAGCCCAGGTCCTCAGCACTCCATCCTGCATTGCTCAACTCGCTGAGTTGACCACCGGCTTTGTGAGACCCTCTTTTGTAGTGTTGAGATGACCGCTGTGCTCAGATTTCTTAAACACCTGTTCAAGTGCTTCTGTGGGTGTTGCCTGGTCTCTGTCTTGCTGAGTGCCCCCTCTGTCTCCTCCTCCAAGGGGCAAACTCCTGGTCTTTCCTGGGCCCGGCCAGCACCCATTTTCTTTAACCGTGACCTTTGCAGGTAGCAAGGCTTGTTTGCAGTCTTTCTGCGTGGAAATAACTCTGCATCCTCCAGCACGCTGAGTGACATCTTCTGTGCAAAGGAGAAGTTCCTGTTGCAGAATCTTCAGCTTCTTCCATCCAGAGGCAGCCATTTTGCACCTTCAACCAGGGTTCCTGCCCCCCCCGGACACTTTTGTGACTCTGGGACTTGGTCCCCTTCCTTTACAGGTCCTCAGGTCCAGGAATCTGTCTTCAGTGCTTTGCCGTCAGTTGTTGTCTTTGCAGAATCTCATATCACGACTTTAGTGTGTTTCTGGAGAAGTAGGGTAACTTTACTCCTACTTTTCAGGGTCTTGGGGTGGGGTATCTTGGACACCCTTAGTGCTTTCTTACACTCCAAGCGACCCCCTACACACTACACTAGGCCTGGGGTCCCTGAGTGGTTCACATTCCACTTTCTAAGTATATGGTTTGTGTTGCCCCTAGGCCTATTGCATCCTATTGTATTCTAAAGTGTTTGCACTATTTTTCTAAATGTTTACTTACTTGATTTTGGTTTGTGTGTATATTTTGTGTATTTTACTTACCTCCTAAGGGAGTATAACCTCTGAGATATTTTTGGCACATTGTCACTAAAATAAAGTACCTTTATTTTTAGTAACTCTGAGTATTGTGTTTCTTATGATATAATGGTACATGATATAAGTGGTATAGTAGGAGCTTTGCATGTCTCCTAGTTCAGCCTAAGCTGCTCTGCTATCGCTACTTCTATCAGCCTAAGCTGCTAGAACACTACTAATCTACTAATAAGAGATAACTGGACTTGGCATAAGGTGTTAGTACCATCAGGTACCCACTATAAGCCGGGCCAGCCTCCTAAATTGGTGGTGCAGCAGTGGGATAAGTACTTGTAACTGCTTTAACACTTTGTCAATGGTGCTTTTCATAAGAAAAACATATACCAAATACTTCAGAATATACACAGTTACCCTAAACAGTTTAACTTTCCTCCTACAAACTTTCTAAAATGTTTCAGAAAAGATTTGAAAAGTTTGATAATGTTTTTCTCTTTTCTCTAAAGGTTTCTAAACCTTTTTCTCTCTGTCCTAAACCCTTTCTAACAATCATGTCTGCAGTAGCACTTACTCCCACAGTTGTCCAGGCAACCTATGGTAGTTTAAACTTTAAAAGTTTGAGGGGTCTCTGCATTGAAAGAGGTTTAAGCATTGGTAAGAACCGTACCAAAGATCTTCTCCTTAGCCTTCTCCTAGAAAGTGACCAGAACCAGCCTGGCCCATCCAAGGATGAGGAGGTAGAGGAGGGGGGTACCCAGCAAGACTCAGAGGGGTCCCCTGAGGATACTGGAGAGGGTTCGTCCAAAGACCTGCCAGCTAACAGGCCATCTGGCAACACTGGTAGTGGGAGGGGTTCACACACTAGTAGGGCACTTTTCACTCCAAAAGGCCAGGTTACTAGAGTCCAGCCAGTTAGGGACAGGTCTCACTCTGCCAATTCCCACATTTCTTCTGTGTCTCAGAATTCTCAAGCCTCCCACCCTGAGGATAACACTTTGGAAAGGGAACTCAGAAAGCTGAGGAAGAGGCCAGGCTGAAGCTAAGACAGCAGCAGCAGGCTTTAGACAGGGAATCTCTAGATGTAGAAAGGGAAAGGCAGAGGTTGGGGATAGTTCCCCATGGTGACAGCGGCAGTGTTTTTGATAGCAATCCTGTAAGACCACAAGATTCCAGAAACCTCCATAAGATAGTCCCCCCTTACAAGGAGGGGATGTGATTAACAAGTGGTTTTCTGCACTTGAGAGGGTTTGTATGGCACAGTTAGTCCCTCAAAGGCAGTGGGCTGCTATCTTGTGGCTATCTTTCACTGGTAAGGGTAGGGATAGGCTCCTTACTGTCAGAGAAAGTGATGCTAATAATTACAAAGTTTTGAAGGATGCGCTCTTGGATGGATTTGGCTTAACCACTGAGCAATACAGGATAAAGTTCAGAGATACCAGAAAAGAGTCCTCTCAAGACTGGACAGACTTTGTAGACAGTTCAGTGAAGGCCTTGGAGGGTTGGTTATATGGCAGTAAGGTGACTGACTATGAAAGCCTGTATAGTCTAATCCTGAGAGAGCATATTTTGAACAAATGTGTGTCTGATTTGTTGCACCAGTACTTGGTAGACTCAGATCTGACCTCTCCCCAAGAATTGGGAGAGAAAACAGACAAATGAGTCAGAACAAGAGTGAACAGAAAAGTTCATGCAGGTGGTGACAAAGATGGCAAGAAGAAAGATGGTAAGAAATATCAGGATAAGCATGGGGATAAAAGTAAAAACAAAGATCCTTCTTCACATCCTAAACACTCTAAGGGGTTTGGGGATAAATCATCATCTTCCTCTTCTTCACAACCCACACACACTAAAAAGCCTTAGTGCTATGTGTGTAAAAATAAAGGCCATAGGCCAGGGGATAAGTCCTGCCCAGGTAAATCCCCTGAGCCTACCACCACTAATACATCAAACTCTAGTGCCCCTAGCAGTAGTGGTAATAGTGGTGGGACTGCTGGCAACAGTCAAAATAAGGGTATAGTTGGGTTCATTTATAGGTCCATCATAGAAACTGGGGTAGTCAGTCCCAAGACAGTTTCTGTCACACCTGGTGGCACAAACCTTGCCACACTGGCTGCTTGTCCACTCACAATGGATAAGTACAGGTAGTCAGTTTCAATAAATGGTGTTGAGGCTGAGGCCTACAAGGACACAGGTGCCAGTATCACTTTGGTGACTGAAAACCTAGTGTCTCCTGCACAACACGTCATTGGACAACAGTACAAGATTATTGATGTCCATAACTCCACTCAGTTCTCCCCCTTAGCTATAGTTCAGTTTAGTTGGGGTGGGGTTACTGGCCCTAAGCAGGTGGTAGTGTCACCTAGCTTACCTGTAGACTGTCTCTTAGGTAATGAGCTAGAGACCTCAGGTTGGGCCGAGGTAGAGTTTAATACCCATGCATCCATGCTGGGTATCCCTGAGGAATTGCTTCCTCTCATTTCAGCTGAAATGAAAAAGCAAAGGAGAGAAAAAGGCCTGATAACTCAGGATCCTTCTCCAACAACAGGTAAAAAGGGCATCAAAGTATCCCCTACCCACCCTGCCATTACGGATACCATTCCTGTGGTGGGAGAAACCTCTCCTGGGGTGGCACCTGTACCAAGGGAACCAGCAGCTAGCAAAGTTGTACACCCTGAGGTGAAAGTACCTTTCTGTGGGATAACTAATATTGGTGAGAAAAAGGGCACCATTTTAGTTAACATGGAGCATCCCTCCAACCCTCCCAGAGACACGTTAGTGCAGCAACCCTGCACTGCCTCACAACACTTAGGACAGCAGCCCTGCCCTATTGTGGAGCTTATGGGACAGCAGCCCTGCCCTGCTCTAAATCAAGAGAAACAGCAACCCTGTTCTCTCTTACAGCCATATGGACAAAGTTTTTGCCCAAATATGGCTTTATTGAGACAGCATCCCTGTGTGGCATTCTCATCATTTGACATAGGCCCAGTGGACACTTCTCACTGCTCTAAACTAAAACATACTAATAGTGACTCTGAGAATATAACTTCACAGTGTTGGCTAGCCAAAAAACTCCAAACAGGGTGGTTTACATCCCCACAAGGAAGTAACCATGCAGTGGATGATAAAGGGAGTAACCACTCTATTGCAGAGCTACTCTCCACTTATCACCACTTAGGCAATAAAGACTCAACTGGCCAAGGTTAGCCTTAATGTCCTTCGTTTGGGGGGGTGGTTGTGTAGGAAGGTAGCCTCTTTCTGGTCTTGTTACCCCCACTTTTGGCCTGTTTGTGAGTATATGTCAGGGTGTTTTTACTGTCTCACTGGAATCCTGCTAGCCAGGGCTCTAGTGCTCATTGTGAAAACCCTATTTGTCAGTGTGTTTTATATGTCTCATTGGGATCCTGCTAGCCAGGACCCCAGTGCTCATAGTTTGTGGTCTGAATGTGTTCCCTGTGTGGTGCCTAACTGTGTCACTGAGGCTCTGCTAACCAGAACCTCAGTGCTCATGCTCTCTCTGTCTTTAAAATTGTCACTGCATGCTAGTGACCATTTTTACTAATTCTGATTGGCACACTGGAACACCCTTATAATTTCCTAGTATTTGGTACCTAGGTAACCAGGGTACTGGGGTTCCAGGAGATCCCTATGGGCTGCAGCATTTCGTTTGCGACCCATAGGAAGCTCAGACAATTCTTACACAGGACTGCCACTGCATCCTGAGTGAAATAATGTCCACGTTATTTCACAGCCATTTTACACTGCACTTAAGTAACTTATAAGTCACCTATATGTCTAAACCCTCACTTAGTGAAGGTTAGGTGCAAAGTTACTAAGTGTGGGGGCACCCTGGCACTAGCCAAGGTCCCTCCACATTGTTCAGGGCAATTTCCCCAGACTTTGTGAGTGTGGGGACACCATTACACGCGTGCAATGTAGCTTCACAATGGTAACTCCGAGTATGGCCATGTAACAAGTCTAAGATGGAATTGTCCCCCCATGCCAAATCTGGTATTGCGGAGCCAATCCCATGCATCCCTGGGGCTCCAGCATAGACCCCGGGTACTGCCAAACTAGCTCTCTGGGGTTTTCACTGCAGCTACCGCTGCTGCCTACCCACAGACAGGCTTCTGCCCTCCTGGGGTCTGGGCAGCCCAGTCCCAGGAAGGCAGAACAAAGGATTTCCTCTGGGAGAGGGTGTTACACCCTCACTCTTTGGAAATAGGTGTTAAGGGCCTGAGAGGAGTAGCCTCTCCTGGCCTTTGGGAATGCTTTGAAGGGAACAGATGGTTCCCTCCTTGCATAAACCAGTCTACAACGGTTCAGGGATCCCCCAGCCCCTGCTCTGGCGTGAAACTGGAAAAGGAAAGGGGAGTGACCACTCCCCTGTCCATCACCACCCCAGGGGTGGTGCCCAGAGCTCCTCCAGAGTGTCCCAGACTTCTACCATCTTGAATGCAGAGGTGTGAGGGCACAGTGAAGGGCTCTGAGTGGCCAGTGCCAGCAGGTGACGTCAGAGACCCCTCCTGATAGGTGCTTACCTGGTTAGCTAGCCAATCCTCCTCTGACGGCTATTTAGGGTCTCTCCTGTGGGTTTCTTGTCAGATAACGAATGCAAGAGCTCACCAGAGCTCCTTTGCATCTCTCTCTTCGACTTCTGCCAAGGATCGACCGCTGACTGCTCGAGGACACCTGCAAAACCGCAACAAAGTAGCGAGACGACTACCAGCAACATTGTAGTGCCTAATCCTGATGGCTTTCTCAACTGTTTCCTGGTGATGCATGCTCTGAGGGCTGTCTGCCTTCACCCTGCATTGGAAGCCAAGAACAAATCTCCAGTGGGTCAACGGAATCTTCCTCCTGCTAACGCAGGCACCAAACTTCTGCTTTACCGGTCCTCTGGGTCCCCTCTAATCTTGATGATCATGGTACCTGGAACACAGGAGCTGGATCCAAGTGACTCTGACAGTCCAGAGGTCCTTCTGTCCAAATTTGTTGGAGGTAAGTCCTTGCCTCCCCACGCCAGAGAGCAATCCTTTGTCCTGCGTGAACTGCAGCTCCTAGGGCTTCTGTGCACTTTTGCAAGGAATCCTTCATGCACAGCATAGCCCAGGTCCCCAGCACTCCATCCTGCATTGCTCAACTTGCTGACTTGACCACCGGCTTCATGGGATCCTCCTTTGTAGTGTTGAGACGACTGCTGTGCTCAGATTTCTTGAATCTCTGTTCAAGTACTTCTGTGGGTTTTGCCTGCTTCTGCATGAGCTTTCTGTCTTGCTGAGCACCCCCTCTGTCTCCTCCTCCAAGGGGCGACCTCCTGGTCCTTCCTGGGCCCGGGCAGCACCCATTTTCTTTAAATGCGACCTTTGCAGCTAGCCAGGCTTGTTTGTGGTCTTTCTGAGTGCAAACAACTATGCATCCTCCAGAACGCTGTGGGACATCCTCTGTGCAAAGGAGCAGTTCCTGGCATCTTCCGTTGTTGCAGAATCTTCAGCTTCTCCCACCCAGGGGCAGCCATTTTGCACCTTCATCCTGCCCCCCCCGGACACTTTAGTGACTCTTGGACTTGGTCATCTTCCTTTACAGGTTCTCAGGTTCAGGAATCCATCTTCAGTGCTTCAGTGCTTTGCAGTCAGTTGCTGTCTTTGCAGAATCTCCTATCACGACTTTAGGGTGTTTCTGGGGAAGTAGGGTAACTTTACTCCTACTTTTCAGGGTCTTGGGGTGAGGTATCTTGGACACCATTAGTGTTTTCTTACACTCCCAGCGACCCCCTACACACTACACTAGGCCTGGGGTCCCTGAGTGGTTCGCATTCCACTTTCTTAGTATATGGTTTGTGTTGCCCCTAGGCCTATTGCATCCTATTGTATTCCACAGTGTTTGCACTATTTTTGTAACTGTTTACTTATCTGATTTTAATTTGTGTGTATATTTTGTTTATTTTACTTACCTCCTAAGGGAGTATATCCTCTGAGATATTTTTGGCACATTGTCACTAAAATAAAGTACCTTTATTTTTAGTAACTCTGAGTATTGTGATTCTTATGATATAATGCTGTATGATATAAGTGGTATAGTAGGAGCTTTGCATGTCTCCTATTTCAGCCTAAGCTGCTAGAACACTACTAATCTACTAATAAGGGATAACTGGACCTGGCACAAGGTGTAAGTACCATCAGGTACCCACTTTTAGCCAGGCCAGCCTTCTACACTTAGTATGTTAGCTGTGTGTATGCCTGTGGTGGGAAGTGTGGTGTGTGTGTTTCTCTGTGTGCTTCTTGTGTGTTGAGGTATGTGCATGGCTGTCTGAACGTGTGCTTGGGATGGGTGAAGGGAGTGGGGTGCTGGAATGGGTAGGGGTGGTTGGAGGTGGGACGGAAAGACCAGGGACACTGGCTGCCGTCAAAGAGGAGGCCAGAGCCTGAAAAGACTTCTGTAGGCCAGGCATGGCACTGTGAATGCCTTCCAGGTATGCATTGCATTGCTGCATCTGGGATGCTAGCCCCTGGATGGCATGCACGATGGTTGTCTGCCCTACAGAGATGGTCCTCAGGAGGTCAAAAGCCTCCTCTGTGAGGGCAGCATGACTGACTGGGGCAGGGGATGAGGTGCCTGTGGCGAAGGATACACCCACCTTTCTGGGTGAGTGGGCAGGGGCAAGTGGGTGGGGAGCAACTGGGAAGGCGGTGATGGTATGGGGTGGTGGAAGATGACACAGAATGGGTGGGCCCACTAGGGTCAGCCACCACCAGGGAGCTCCCATCGGAGGAAGTATCAGAGTCACTACCACCAGTGGTAGTTGCCTTCCCCGTGATACTCCCCCCACCCTCCAACTCACTGGTCCCCTTGACGTCGGTCAACTCTGCCTCCTTGGACCCATGGGACGATGCATCCCGACTCGCCGGTGCCACTGCTCACTCGACAGATGATGCTGATGTGCACAAAGAAGACAAGAGCACAGGGGTGGGAAGACAAAACATGAGAGAAATCTGCAAATACCTAAATGGATGTACATACTTGGTGCACACACACTCCCATACAGCCTACACACCTACATGCAGCACCTACAACAATAGTCATGACTATGCCCCTAACTAGAGGCCACTACCCCAAAATATAACAGATTTTGCACATGACACACGGACCTGATGAACTGTTAGACCTGCCCCTAATCATTTCCATGCCCATGGGGGCAGGACTGCTGGAAGACACCTGTCAGAGTGCCTGACACTAAACAGCTTACACACTACAGAACCCAAACACATTCATCAAAGTGGTATGAAACGGTGTTGGTACTCACTCCCGTGTGGCTGATGTGTTGCCTTTGCCCATCCAAATCCGGATATGCCACCGCCAGAATGTGGCACATTAGTGTTGGTAGTTGGAGGGGTGGGGTGGTACATGCATTACAGGTGTGGTGGATATGAAGTAATTGTAGATGACTTACCCAAACCCAGTCCTCCAGTGAGTCCAGTGAGGCCCTCATGGTGTAGGACAGCCAGTACCTTCTCCTCCCAGTCGGTGTATTCAGGGGGGGTAGGTGGGGGTCCTCCACCAGTCTTCTGGACCTCAATGTTGTGCCTCGATGCCATAGACCTCACCTTCCTGCGTAGGTCGTTCCATCTCTTGCGGATGTCGTCCCTTGTGCTTGGATGGTTTCCCCACTGTGTTGACCTTGTTTACTATAGTCTGCCATAACTCCATCTTCCTGGCGATGGGTTTGTGCTTGACCTGTGCCCCGAAGATTTGTGGCTCGACCTTCAGTATTTCATCCACCATTGTTCTTAGCTCCTTATCTGTGAAGCGGGGGTGCTTAGGGGGTGCCATGGTGTGTGTTGTGGGTGGTGTATAGTAGGATTATTGATGAGGGTGCTGTTGTATGGTTGGGTGTGTGACTTGTGTGATGTTGCGTTCAGTGTATGCGTGTTGCGTTGTAAATCTCAGTTGTCCTGTTGGCGATGCAAAGGATTGTGAGGTGTGTATGTGTGTGTTTTATAGTGTTGTGGATGTGTGTCAGGTGTGGGGGTTTCAAACTTGCCAATGTGTGCATTTCTGTCACAGTGTCCTTTCCTCGGGATCTGCACGTTGCTGAACAAAAGGCCCACCTTCCGGCGTCACCAACTCAGAAAGCTATTATAGCACAGAGTTATGTTGAAGCCAGTCGGGGGGAAGGGAATTAGGGTAGGGAACAGCAGGGAGAGAAATCTGAAAAGAAAAGGTTAGAACAAATATGCATTTACTCATTCATAGAAATATAACTCATCAATAGACTCTTGACTAAATGCGTCTCCGATATCAGATGGAAACCCCATTTGAAATGAGGGCAAAGCCCCTTCTTTGAATCTTGGAACAAGAATAAACTGTGACCTCAGAACCAAGAGATGGGAAGAGCTTTGGACTATGATCATCATGGAACAAGAATAAACTACGACCTCAGAACCAAGAGATGGCAAGAGCTTTGGAATATGATTATACTCAGAATATCAATCCTGTAACATCTATGCATTCATAACATAAACCTTTGATAATGACCTAGAAAATCTCAAAGAATTAAATATGATTTTCACATATTATGCTTTCCAAAAAACAATGAAAACTATGATTTGGTTATCTCCAAAAATACTTTCACATTCACAACTATAAAGGCCAAAAAGATTTTACTCATTGAACTTGAAGCGCTTTACTTATAATACCAGGAAGCGCTGTTACTTGTCTTGCCTGAAGCGCTACGCTCGTTATGCTAAGGGGCCGCTTTACTCACGTGGCCTGAATCACTTTGATTGTTGTGCTAAGTGCCTTTTACTACTGTGGATTGAAGCGCTTTGATTGCCGTGTCAAGAGCGCTTTACATCTGTGGACTGAAGTGATTGAATTGCTGTGCCAAGAGCGCTTAACACCTGTGGACTGAAGCGCTTGAATTGTCGTGCCAAGAGCGCTTTACACCTGTGGACTGAAGCGCTTGATTTGCCGTGCCAAGAGCGTTTTACACCTGTGGACTGAAGCGCTTGAATTGCCGTGCCAAGAGCGCTTTACACCTGTGGACTGAAGTGCTTGATTTGCCTTGCCAAGAGCGCTTTACATCTGTGGACTGAAGCGCTTGAATTGCCGTGCCAAGAGCGCTTTACACCTGTGGACTGAAGCACTTGAATTGCCGTGCCTAGAGTGCTTTACATCTGTGAACTGAAACACTTGAATTGTCGTGCAAAGAGTGCTTTACACCTGTGCTCTGAGACGCCTTTGATAGGCGCGCCATGGCCGCTGTACTCTGGAAACTGAAACTGCTTTGCTCGTAGTGCTAAGGGGCGCTTTACTTCTGGAAGTAATGACTTCCTCCAAAATTGAAGCCATCAAGGGCTTACCGCTACGAGTATGACCTACTCGTTTTTGAATTCACCATGGAAACAAGGATACTTCGATTGGATGCCACTCTGCTATGCAGGAACTCCGCTCTTCCTCAGAAAAGCCCCCACAAGGTCTGATTGAATTGAAGTCTTCAAAATAGTGAGCAACGTGCTTGGGTTTGGCTGGGCTTTACAGGCCTGCCACACCCTAAGATGGCTGCTGCCTCTAAAAACATGGGAATTGTTGTCCCTTCATGGAGTAGCACCGATAAGTGCATCTTGTCCACCAATGTCCTGAACCTGCAGCTCTATGAGCTTTGGCACAGGGTAGACGATGCTGATGGCCACCTTTGGAGCAAGAGGGGATGACAAGTGGTGCGCAGATAGTGCTGCAGAGCCACGCAGCAAAGTTTCGGGTGGGACCTGGACCGCGCATGGCCTTATTACTGACATTAAACCACTCTCCCAAGTGTGGTCAAGGGCCCGGTTTACCAGGATGGAGGAGGTGAAATAGTCGCACCAAATATGGTGCATGAACATGTCTTGCAAGTTCCCAAGAGTCATTTTCCAGTCCGTATCCTTTCCAGGACACCAAGTACCAAAGGGAAGACCCCCTATATTTAGAGTCTAAAATAGATCGCACCTCGTACTCCCAATGACCTTGGACTAATAGAGGAGCAGGTTGTGTGACGCTTGAGGGAGAAGCAGGTTTAAAAAGCGAAGTGTGAAACACCGAATGAATTTTCAAAGACAATGGTAATTTTAGCTTATATGTTAGTGGAAGTACTTGTTGTAGTACTTTTGGATGAAACATATTTTTATTTTTGAATACAAAGGGGGTCATTACAACATTGGCGGTAAAAGCCGCTTACCGCTGTGCAGAAAACCGCCAACACACCACCGCGGCCGCGGAATTCCGCCACAGCTATTACGACCCACATCTCGAAATCCGACAAAATCCAGACCCCCACTCAAGTCCACCACACCAAATGTCAGTGATAAACTGGCGAAAAAAAAACCTCCACCGTCATGCCAACAGAAATACGCCCACACTATCACGACCTACGAACCCACGCGGCGGTCTTTCAACCGTGGTATTCCATTGGCGGTACACACCGCCGAGCTCAAAATACACACACATTTACAAAACAAAACCACATTGGACAATCGAAATACACACACCTGATACACATACACACACCACTCCCACGCACCCAATACAATATAAAACACACACCCACATCACCCACAAACCCTGACGACAAAAACACAGAAAGAAAGCCAGAGAGAGACACTACAAACTACTACCAAGCATCCACAGGCACACCAGACCATCACCCACACTACTTCCACGCACAAAACACCACACACCACTACATATCACCCCACTTATCGCCACATACACCACCCCACACATCACCTACACCACCCCATGGCACGGCAAAGACACCCCAGGTTCTCAGAGGATGAGCTCAGGGTCATGGTGGAGGAAATCGTCCGGGTAGAGCCACAGCTATTTGGAGCACAGGTGCAGCACACCTCAATTGCAAGGAAGATGGAGCTATGGCGAAGAATAGTCAACAGGGTCAACGCAGTGGGACAGCACCCAAGAAATCGGGACGACATCAGGAAGAGGTGGAACGACCTACGGGGGAAGGTGCATTCTGTGGTCTCAAGACACCACATCACGGTACAGCGGACTGGCGGCGGACCCCCACCTCCTCCCCCACAACTAACAACATGGGAGGAGCAGATCTTGGAGATTCTGCATCCTGAGGGCCTCGCAAGAGTCGGTGGAGGAATGGACTCTGGTAAGTCAAATCTTAACTATCATATCCCCCACCCTACCTGCATGATATCACAGACCCCCACCCTCGCCCCCTCCCCTATCACTCCAACTCCTCACAAATGTACTAATAACACAAACCACACATCCCAACACCAAGCCCTGCATGACACAACAAAGCATGGACATCCATCACTAAAGCATGCCCACTGCACATACCCATAACACCCCCCTCAACCATCATCACACAAGCCCCCACACAGGCATGCTAGCACTGGGGTACACGGTCACCCACCCATTGCACACCATGACACACACAGATGAAATAATCATGCTTTTACACCCCTGCAGGACCCCTACCCAATGTCACCAGACAGGAGGGTCCAGTCATCTTCACCCCACCCACAGAAGAGGCCCACAGTGATGACAGCAGCTCTGTCCAACTGGATCCAGATGACCAGCCCGGACCATCGTGGGCCTCAGGACAGTCGGTTCCCCACACCCAGTCACAGGCCACCACAGAGCTTCCACCCTCTGGTAACACCAGCACAGCACCCACCCAGCGGGCCCATACCTCCGTCCCCAGGACACATCAATCAGCTGTGTGTCCACCACTACAGGGAACCCAGGATAACCCACCACCCCAACAACAACAGGGACCTGGGGGGAGTGGTAGTGGGGACACGGTCAGGGGACGGAGGCCCAGGAACACAGGGGAACTGGAAGGGCTGCTGTGCGACATGGGGCGGACATGACTAGGGAACCCACTCTCCACGAGGCCCTCTCCTCCATCATGGGAGCATACCACCACTCCCAGGAGACGATGGCAACGGTACTGGCCAAGTTTCTGGAGACCCAGCGCATGCAGGAGGAACAGTATTTGGGGTTCAGGGAGGAACTCAGAACCATCAGCTCCACCCTGGGCACCATCATAGGGGTGCTGAAGGAAATACTCAACACCAGGAGGGACACTGTGGCACTACAAGGGGCCCAACACTAGCCTGGACAATGAACTGCCCACCACCTCCGCCGGCGCTAGTGGACAGGAGGCACCGCCACAGGACTACCACACCAGCACCCCACCCCCTGCAGACCGAGAACCACCCCGCAAGCGGTCCCTGAGATCCAGGAACAAGACAGAGCACGATGCCAAGACCCCGCCAAGAAATGAGACCACCCTGATTGTCATCCCACTGTCCCACTTTGTCACCCTGTCCATATTTAAACTGCCCCAGCTCCACTTCCTATGCCCATATGGGCAATGCACCTGTGAGACTAATAGACTGGACTCTGCCATGGACATTCCTCCACCATCACACCTCACCATGTTACAACCCCCCTCCAATATTTAGCACTTCAATAAACACCCTTGAAGCACAAAACAATTTGGAGTCAGTCTGTGATTTCGAAAATGTGTATTAGCAATGACAGTGAAAAAATTCATTTTCAAATGTAATGTCAACATACCTATGTCACACATCTCAAGTCCATGAGGAATCTAAGCAGATGACACACGTTGAAAACCACACCTGTGAAACCGTAAGGGAAATGTACAACTCAGTGACCATATACTAGTTGAAATGGACAGACAGGATAGAGGTAGAAGTGTGAAAGTACTTGTAGTAGGCAGGAATGTGTTCTCACCTGTGCGTCACTGGAAATATTGCTGGATAACTGAGTACCTGTTGTCAATGTCTTCTTCCTCTGCTTTCTCCTCATCACTGTCCACAGGCTCCACAGCTGCCACAACACCGTCATCTGGACCATCATCCTGCAGAAAAGGCACCTGTCGTCGCAAAGCCAAGTTGTGAAGCATACAGCAGGCCATGATGATCTGGCACACCTTCTTTGGTGAGTAGAATAGGGATACACATGTCATATGCAGGCACCTGAACCTGGCCTTCAGGAGGCCGAAGGTGTGTTCGATCACCCTCCTAGTCCGCCCATGGGCCTCATTGTAGCGTTCCTCTGCCCTGGTCCTGGGATTCTTCACTGGGGTCAGTAGCCATGACAGGTTGGGGTAACCAGAGTCCCCTAATAGCCACACCCGGTGCCTCTGGAGTTGACCCATCACATAAGGGATGCTGCTATTCCGCAGGATGTAGGCGTCATGCACAGAGCCAGGGAACAAAGCATTTACATGGGAGATGTACTGGTCTGCCAAACATACCATATGTACATTCATCGAATGATAACTCTTCCGGTTCCTGTACACCTGTTCACTGCTGTGGGGGGGGACCAGAGCTACATGGGTCCCATCAATGGCACCTATGATGTTGGGGATATGTCGAAGGGCATAGAAGTCACCTTTAACTGTAGGCAAATCCTCCACCTGAGGGAAAACGATGTAGCTCCGCATGTGTTTCAGCAGGGCAGACAACACTCTGGACAACACGTTGGAAAACATAGGCTGGGACACCCCTGATGCCATGGCCACTGTTCTTTGAAATGACCCACTTGCAAGGAAATGGAGCACTGATAGCACCTGCAATTGAGGGGGGATCCCTGTGGGATGGCCGATTGCTGACATCAGGTCAGGCTCCAACTGGGCACACAGTTCCTGGATTATGGCACGGTCAAACCTGTAAGTGATGTTCAAATGTCTTTCCTCCATTGTCGACAGGTCCACCAGCGGTCTGTACAACGGAGGATTCCGCCATCTCCTCACATGTCCCAGCAGACAGTGCCTAGGAATGACAACAGCGACCACAGAGTCAAACAACTCAGAGGTATGTACCCACACTCTACACAGAACACCATTCATACACAAAATGTGGCCTGTATTTGTGTTGTGCGACAAGGCCTAGGTCTGTGTGACGCAGTTGGTAACTAGGCCATGTGGGCCCCAGAAATTGCGGCTGCCTGACCTCTAAAGTGGGACAATGGGATGTGAGGTAACTGCGCTGGCGTTGTACACCGTCGCGGTAGGCGGTCGAAGACCGCAGCGCAATGCTGCATTGTTTAACATTGGACCCTAAGGGTCCCAGGAGCCAATGACGATGTACGCCGGCGGTGATGGTATGCACCGCCGCGGACGTGACCGCCATTTTCTATCTGTTCAATCACTCGATACCTGATCTTCGACAGGAGAGGACCTACACTGCAAGTGCTGCTGTGACCTCGGTCTGGAAGAGACAATGGCTCATGCGTCTGGGGAAAGGGCCCCCTGCCTTCACTGCAGAGGAGTTGGAGGAGCTCGTGGACGGGGTCCTCCCCCAGTACACGCTACTCTACGGTCCTCCAGACCAACAGGTAAGTACACAGGGAGCATGTTGTATGGGCTATGCCTGTGTGGAGAGGGCTGGTTGTAAGAATGAAGGGGGCACACTTCTGCGTGCATGAAGGACTGTGAATGCATGTGCCACATGGCAAGGGTAGGGATGTGGGCCACTCATGTAGACGGTGCAGTTGTTAATGACTTCTCTTCTTCCCCTGTACATGTCATGTAGGTCAGCACCCACCAGAAGAAGGATATTTGGTGTGCCATCGCCAAGGACGTCCAGACCCTGGGGGTCCACCACAGACGAAGCACCCACTGCCGGAAAAGATGGGAGGACATTCGCTGCTGGAGCAAGAAGACGGCGGAGGCTCAGCTGGGGATGGCCTCCTAATGTGGGAGGGGTGCTCGTCGAACCATGACCCCCCTGATGTTCCGTATCCTGACGGTGGCCAACCCTGAGTTGGGTGGGAGCTTGAGGGCATCACAGCATACACAAGGGGGTGAGTACAACATCATTTAGCGGACTTTGCGTGCAGTGAAGATGTCTGGGTGGGGGAGGAGGGCTGTGGGTTTCCCTAGGCCAGGGCGAGTTTTTGTGGTCTCCCTGTTCTTGTGTGCATCAGCATCATCAGGCGGAGGTACAGTGGCACCAGAGCACGAGGGAGCTGCATCCCACATGGCCATGGAGGCCCACACCACGGACTCAGAATACACCAGTGGGACGGAGGGCGAGGGGAGCACCACAGCGGTCACAGGATCTGCAACCAGCGACACGGAGCTCCCTTGTGGTGGCGGCAACATCTGTGCCCCCCACTTCTACAGGTACAGCCGCCACCCCCCCTACCAGCACTGCCCTCCAAGCAGCCCCTCAGCCTTCGCCCTGTGCCCGTTCACCCAGGAGGGTGGGCATCACCTTTGCCCCAGGCACCTCAACCCCTGCCCCTGTCACCTCTGCTGCCCTCAGTGAGGAGGCCATTGACCTTCTCAGGTCCCTCACTGTTGGGCAGTCTACCATTTGTAATGCCATCCAGGGTGTAGAAAAGGAATTGCAACACACTAATGCATTCCTGGAGGACATTCATTCTGGTCAGGCTGCCCTTCATCGAACCCTGCAAACTCTGGCCTCAGCACTGATGGCAGCCATTGTCCCTGTGTCTAGCCTCCTCCCTCCAACTTCCTCCACCCTGACCCAATCCCCTGTACCTCAGCCTATCCCAAGCACACCTACAGACCAGCATGCACACACGTCAACACAGAAGGGAAGCTCAGGCAAACATAAGCACCACACATCCCACAGGCATTCACGCAAGCATCACACACATACAGACACACCAACATCCACTGCCTCCACTGTGTCCCCCTCCTCGTCGTCTCCCTCCTCCCTCCCAGTCTCGTCTATACTCACACCTGCATGCACTACCAGTACAGCCACTACGTCCCGCACCAGCACACCCACCACCACACCCCGCTCACGTGCACTCACCACCCCCACTCCCATTTACACGTCCCCTGTGTCCTCTCCCAGTGTGTCTGTGACGCCTCCTCCGAAGATACACAAACGCAGCCACACACCCACCCAACAGCCATCCACCTCACGACAGCCTCCAGCCCATGCACCTGCACCCAAATACACAAAACGTACACCTCCTACAACCACCACCTCTTCCTCCACTCCCAAAACCCCTCCATCTACCAGCCCCAGTGTCTCCCAAAAACTTTTCCTGGCCCCCCTTAACCTATTTCCCACCACCCCCCCATCCAACTCATAAGTCCCGCACCAGCACCTCTGCCAAAAAATCTCCGGGACCAGTGGTGCCTGTTGTTACAGGTATCTGGAGTACACCGGACACCAGGACAGCCAGTGTGGCACAGATCCACAGCACAGCCAGTCCCCCCGTGAAGCACCAGAAGTTGGACAGTGCAGAGGGGGAGGACACCAGCCAGCAAAGTCGCTCACAAGGGTCCCAGGGGGGAGTGTCGACTCAGCTGTGACTCCTCCCAAGGTGGGGAAGGGTCAGAAGAAATCTCCAAAGTCTGAGAGGAGCTGCACGGCAGAGAGGACCGCCATCATCCCCGCTGCCCAGGAGGCCACCACCAGTCCCATTGTCACTGGCCGGGAGGCCACCGCCAGAGTCACTGCCCAGGAGGCCAGCCCCATCGTCACTGGCCAGGAGGCCACCGCTAGAGTCACTGCCCAGGAGGCCAGCCCCATTGTCACTGGCCAGGAGGCCACCGCCAGAGTCACTGCCCAGGAGGCCAGCCCCATCGTCACTGCCCAGGAGGCCAGCCCCAGAGTCACTGGCCAGGAGGCCACCGCCAGCCCCAGAGTCACTGGCCAGGAGGCCACCGCCAGCCACAGCCCAGCTGGCCAGGAGGGCCCCACAAGCCACAGCCCAGCTGACCCATGAAGGACCGCCAGCCACAGCCCTGCTGGGCAATGAAGGACCGCCTTGGCAAGCACCGCTGAACAGGCCAGGGACCGCTGAACAGGGCAAAGACCGCCGTGGAATGCACCGCTGAACTGGTCTGACACTGGCAACGCAAGCCCCGCTGAACAGGCCAGGGACCGCTGAACAGGGCAAAGACTGCCATGGAATGCACCGCTGAACAGGTCTGACACTGGCAACGCAAGCACCGCTGAACAGGCCAGGGACCGCTGAACAGGGCAAAGACCGCCATGGAATGCACCAGTAGCCCATTTGCGGCAGGGGCAGTGACGCAACTGCGACCGTCACGGGGTGTGTGCTGCACTCTGGGCACCAGTCCCCCTCCAGAACCAGTGGAGACTGTTATCCACTTGAGAGACTGTGGCTTTGCACTCCCCAGGATGGTACAGTGGGCAAACCACCCACTGTAGAGACTTGAGAGACTGTGACTTTGCACTCCCCAGGATGGTACAATGGGCAACCCACCCACTGCAGAGACTTGAGAGACTTTGGCTTTGCACTCCCCAGGATGGTACAGTGGGCAACCCACCCACTGCAGAGACTTGAGAAACTGTGGCTTTGCACTCCCCAGGATTGAACAGTGGGCAAACCACCCACTGTAGACACTTGAGAGACTGTGGCTTTGCACTCCCCAGGATGGTACAGTGGGCAACCCACCCACTGCAGAGACTTGAGAGACTGTGGCTTTGCACTCCCCAGGATGGTACAGTGGGCAAACCACCCACTGTAGAGACTTGAGAGACTGTGGCTCTGCACTCCCCAGGATGGTACAGTAGCAACCCACCCACTGCAGAGACTTGAGAGACTGTGGCTTTGCACTCCCCAGGATGGTACAGTGGGCAAACCACCCACTGCAGAGACTTGAGAGACTGTGGCTTTGCACTCTCCAGGATTGTACAGTGGGCAACCGACCCACTGCAGAGACTTGAGAGACTGTGGCTTTGCACTCCCCAGGATGGTACAGTGGGCAAACCACCCACTGCAGAGACTTGAGAGACTGTAGCTTTGCACTCCCCAGGATGGTACAGTGGGCAACCCACCCACTGCAGAGACTTGAGAGACTGTGGCTTTGCACTCCCCAGGATTGAACAGTGGGCAAACCACCCACTGGAGAGACTTGAGAGACTGTGGCTTTGCACTCCCCAGGATACATCAATGGGCATGGAGCCCCCTCGTGTATCTGGCGTGGTGCACTCATCCAGCTGAGGTGCCCCCCTTCCCTTCCCCCTGAGGTGCCTGTTGTATTTCTATCTGATGCCCCTGCATTGTTCTCTCCGTTTTGATCAGGTATCTTGTGTGGGCCTCGCCCATGCATTTTGGGCCCAGTGGTCCACGGACAATGAATGGTGCATTACCTGCACTACTGATCGTGGGGTATATTTTGTTTAATGTGTATATATATATATATATATATGTATATATTTGCTTACTGTATTTTGATATATTACAATGGTTCAACTCATTTCCTTTTGTCTTTGCATTCTTCTGGGGGGGTTGGGGGTGTTACTGTAATGTATAGATATACATTGGTGTGTGTGTTGTAGTGGGTGAGGGTCGGGGTGGGGGTTGGGATGTTGGTTGTGTGTGTCCCTGTGTTTTTGCCTCCCCCCTCCCCTATGTCGTAGGTGCAGTACTCACTGTGGTCTTCGCCGCCGGCGTTGATGATCCTCGTATAGGAGCAGGAAGATTATCGCTGGCAGAATATGGAGTTCCGGCTCCATGGTATTGTCGTTCCTCGTGGAGTGTGTAGAGGTGAGCGTTTTCCCTTTGAAATGGCTGTTTCAGCCGTGTTTTTATCCACGGTGAATCTGCCATGGAAAAGGTGGCGGATTGGTAGGTTGTGATACTGTGGGCGGTACATTGTCCTCCACCTGTCTGTTGGCGGTGACCGCCGCGCTGTTTGTCTGTACCGCCATGGCGGTCGGAGTGTTAAAGTGGCTGTCTTTGTTGGCGGTTTCCGCCACGGTCATAATTCCAATTTTTTTACCGCCGGCCTGTTGGCGGTTTTACCGTCGCTTTAAAACCGTCCGCCAGGGTTGTAATGACCACCAAAGTTTTTTGTGGATAACCAAACTCTATCTTTGTTTGTAAACTGAGGATCAGGCAGGTGTTTTTTGTCATATTGCATTTTATATTTTTTCTTTGCTTGATGAAGATTTGTTTGCAATTGTGAATGTACCTTTTTCATGTGTGTTAGCATGTCCATGACTGCTGGAGTGGTTTGAGTAGAGGCAGGTAACGTAACTAGCAAAATGTGCAGGTGACGCCCTTATAAACCATAAAAAGGAGTTGAGTTTATTGAAGAGCGGTGAGAGTTATTATAAGCCAATTCTGCAAGCCACAAAAGATCCAGCCAGGTTTTAGGAGACTTTGTTGCGTAACATTGTAAACATTGTTTCAGCATTTGGTTTTGTCTCTCTGTTTGACCATTCATTTGTGGATGATAAGTAGTAGATAAAGTCAAATCAATTCGTAAAGCTTTGCACCATTGTTGCCAAAAACGTGCAGAAAAGCTTGTTCCTCTATCAGAGAGGATAACTCTTGGAAGTCCGTGAAGACAAATTGTATTTTCTAAGATGATAGTTGCTAAAGTGTCGGAAGTTGGGAGCCCTTTACAGGCAATGAAGTGAGCATACTTGGTAAGGCTGTTTACTACCACTAGAATGGTTGTAAATTGTTTTATTTGAGGAAGTCCAGTAATAAAATCCATAGAGATATGTTCCTATGGATGATTGGGAACGGGTAGAGGTATCAGGAGACCTTTGGGGTTTCTATGTACGCTTTTGCATCTTGCATATACTTCACATGAGTGTAGCATTTGCTTAAGGTCATGAACGAATGTAGGCCACCAAAAATACCTTTTAATGAGTTCTATTGTTTTTTGAGGACCTGGGTGACCTGCCAGAGGATGACTGTGTAACCAATGAAAAGCTGTCTCTCTTAACTCCTCAGTAGGCAGGAATACTTGAGATTCATGTAGAGGTAAGCCTTGTTGCATATACCTCTTGGTGTCTTGTTGTAGCCACTCTTGCCACTTAGTAATGTGAAAATGATTACGAAGGAGATCAAAGAATTTCTCGGCAGCTGCTAAACACAATACTTTTGGAGGCGTTATAATAGGCATGGGTTTTTGTTCAGTAGGTGTGATTGAAGAATCTTGTCTAGATAATGCATCAGCCTTACGATTATCTACTCCTGGTCTAATAGTCACTATGACATCAAGGGCCATATGTACAAAAGCCTTTTCCCACAGACACAGAATGGGTAAAATCCTTTGGTACATCTGGCCCCAAATTCTGCAAGAAATAGCATCCATCTTAGTTGTCTAGGCGTTAGTAGTCTGGCAGAACTCATAAATTGTAAATTTCTATGATCAGCATATACAGTTATGGTGTGTTTTGCTCCCAATAGATAATGTCTCCATTCTTTAAAGCATTACGAATTGCTAGTAATTCTTTTTCTGCTATGGTGTAATTCTGTTCTGCTTCATTCAATTTTCTTGATGTATATGCTATCGGGTGTAATTGTCCAGTTTCTCAATGACGTTGAGACAGGATGGCCCAAACAGCAACATCAGATGCATCGGCTTCCACAATGAATGGTTCCTCCACATTAGGGTGAGCTAGAATGGGAGCGGTAGTAAAGGCCTTTTTTAAATCTTGAAATGCTTCCTCTGTCTTTTGAGACCAGTTTAATACGGCCTTTTTCCTTAGCAATTTGGTGATTGATGCCACCTTTTGGGAGAAGTGATGGATGAAGCGTTGATAAAAATTCACAAAACCCAAAAAACATTGAATATCACGTACTGATTTTGGTGTGGGCCATTCGGATACAGCTTGAATTTTTCTTTCAGTCATTTGCATGCCGTCAGGTGTTTAAATGACTCCTAGAAATTCAACTTCTTTGGTATGGAATTCGCATTTACTTAGCTTACAAAACAAATTATGTTTTTGTAGAGTTTCTAATACCTTTTTAACATGCTCTTCATATATATCTTCAAAGTTTGAATAAATTAATATATCATCAATATAAACGATGACAAAGATGTCTAGATATTCTTTCAGGACATCGTTTAGGAAATATTGAAAGGCTGCTGGGGCATTACATAGACCGAACGGGCATCACTAGATACTCAAAGAGGCCATAACGAGTCTTAAAAGCCGGTTTCTACTCATCTCCCTCTCAAATTCGAACTAGGTGATAAGCACCTCGTAAGTCAAGTTTGGTATAGATAACGGCAGATTTTACTTGGTCTAACAAGACTGGTATGAGAGGTAGTGGATATTTATTTTTAACTGTGATCTTATTTATCGCTCTAAAGTCAATACAAGGCCTCAAATCGCCATTAGCTTTAGGTACGAAAAACAGTGGAGAAGCCGCTGGAGAGCGTGATGGCCGAATTAGCTTGTTGGCTAAACATTGATCAAGGTATTCTCGTAGGACTTGATTTTCTTTCTCTGATAGTGCATAGATTCTACAATTTGGTATATTGGCACCAGGTACAAGGTCGATCTGACAATTGTACGGCCTGTGAGGTGGTAATGAGCTCATTTTCTTTTCATTGAAAACATCAGTATATTCTGAATACTGTGATGGCAGATCAATTTCCTTCTTGACTGCAGTAGCAATAGAGTGTTGAAGATTTCCTTCTTTGTTTCGTCTTGATTGAAAACATTTCTTTGCACAAGAAGAAAAACGCAAAACCTGGTTGCGCCAGTCTATGCATGGATTACGTAACATTAACCATGGCATTCCTAAAATAAAACCATATTGAGGTGCTTGGATTATATTAAAGCGAATTATCTCATAGTGGTTCTGATTCTCATCATCTTTGCAAATCATTTGTATTCGTGAGGTTTGTTTAGTAACGGGACCTCCTGCCAACTCACTACCATCAACCGCATACACAACTTCTGGGACCGTTTTTTTGACACTGGGTATATGCAAGTCTAGTGCAGTTTGTTGGTTCACAAAATTTCCTGTTGCCCCTGAATCAATTAGAACTTGTACATGATGGCCCTCATTACAACCCTGGCGTTAAATCCCACTTTCCGCCGTGCTGAAGGCCACCAACATGCCATTGCAGCGGCGGAATTCCGCTACAGGTATTACGATCTACAGCTCGGAATCCTCCACAATACAGACACAAACACAAGTCCGCCACACCAAAGGTCAGTCATAAACTGGCGATACCAAAACCCACACCGTCACGCCAACAAGAATACGCCCACAATATCACAACCCACGAATCAACGCAGCGGTCTTTCAAATGTGGTAATCCATTGGTGGTACACACCACTGCGCTCAAAATACACACACACTTACAGAACACAACCACATTGGACAATTCAAAATACACACACCTGATACATATACACCCACACAACACCCACACACCCACAACACTATAAAACACACACCCACATTACCCACAAACCCTTACAATGTGAAATTTTGTAGAAGGCCAGAGAGAGAGATTAGCAAACACAAAACCAGCATCCACAGACACACAACACCATCACTTATACAACATCCACACACCTCAAACAACACACACCAACACATCCCCCCACACATCACATCAGACAGCACCTCACACATCACCCACACATCATGACACCTCAAAGACACCCCAGGTTTTCAAAGGAGGAGCTCAGGGTCATGGTGGAGCAAATCATCCTGGTAGCGCCACAGCTATTCGGATCACAGGTGCAGCACACCTCCATTGCGAGGAAGATGGAGCTATGGCGGAGAATCGTCGACAGGGTCAACACAGTGGGACAGCATCCAAGAACACAGGATGACATCAGGAAGAGGTGGAATGACCTACGGGAGAAGGTGCGTTCAGTGGAATCCAGACACCAGATTGCTGTACAGAGGACTGGCGGTGGGCCCGACCTCCTCCCCCACAACTAACAACATGGAAGGGGCAAGTCTTGGCAATACTGCATCCTGAGGGCCTTGCAGATGTAGCAGGAGGACTGGACTCTGGTAAGTCATATCTTTATCACCATATTCCCCACTCCCCACCTGCATGCCATCACATACCCCCACCCTAACCCTCACTCCCATCACTCCATCATCTCACATATGTCCCACTATCACAACCCACATATCTCAATACCAAGGCCCTGCATGCAACACCTATGCATGGACCACCATCACCAAAGCATGTCCAGTACAGATACCCACAATGACCCCAAATCAACTATCACAAAAGGGCTAACACAATGATGGAAGCACAGGAGTAGAGGGTACCTCACCCAATGCACAAGACGGCACAAACAGATACTAAAACTATGCATTTACACCCCAACAGGACCCATACCCAACGTCACCAGACAGGAGGTGCCAGACATATGCAGTGCCCCCACAGAAGAGGCCCACAGTGATGACAGCAGCTCTGCATGCCTGGATCAAGATGACCAGCCCGGCCCATCAGGGACCTCGGGACAGCCGGTTCCCATGACACAGTCCCAAACCACCACTGAACCTCCCCCCCTCAGGAAACACCACCACAGCACTCACCCAGCGGGCCCATCCCTCTGTCCCCAGGACACATCAATCAGTAGTGTGTCCACCACTACAGGGAACCCAGGCAAACCCACCAACCCAAGAAAATCAGGGACCTGGGGTCAGTGGCAGTGGGCACACGGTTCAGGGGACAGAGGCACAGGATAACAGGGAAGCTGGGAGGACCACTATGCGACAGGGGGAGGACAGGCCCAGGGAACCGACACTACACTAGGCACTCTCCAACATCATGGGAACTTACCACCATTCCCAGGAGACCATGAGCACGGTACTGGCCAAGTTTCAGGAGACCCAGCGGCTGCAGGAGGAACACTACATGGGGATCAGGGAGGCCTTGAAGTCCATTAACAACACCCTGGTCACCATTGCAGAAGTGCTGGCAGACATTGTCAACACCAGGAGGGACACAGTGGCACACCAACGGGCCCCTGACACTAGCCTGGACGATGAACAGCCCTCCACCTCCACCGGCGCTAGTGGACAGGAGGCACCGCCACAGGACCAACAGGCCACCAGCACCCCACCCCCTGCAGAAGGAGAACCACCCCACTAACTGTCCCTGAGATCCAGGAACAAGACAGAGAACATTGCCAATACCCCGCCAGGAAATAAAACCATCCTGAATGTCACCCTTCTGTCCCACTTTGTCACCCTGTCCACCTTAAACTGCCATTGCTCCCCTTCCTATGCCTCATTGGACAATGCACCTGTGAGACCAAGAGACTGGACTCTGCCATGGACATTCCTCCACCATCACCCAAGCCCATTTCACACACCCCTCCACTTATTTGCACAGAAATAAACACCCTTGAATCACCAAAAAATCTGGAGTCAGTCTGTGCTTTCACAAATGTGTAATTGAAAATCTCTGGCATACAGCAATGTCAATGTACTTGTTCACATACCAATGTTATACAGCTGTAGGCCAGGAGAAAAAACATAGCAGAGGGCACAAATTAGGACCCAGATCTGTGAAATGGAAAGCCAAAGTGACAAGTCAGGGGCCCTACACAGAGTGAAAAAGGCAGACTTATGCTAGGTCCTACAATAGTATGAGATGCGGGAAGCAGTTCCACCTTCTTACCTGTGTCTCACTGGAAGCATTGCATGATGATGTTGTTTTGGTTGTCTATATCTTCTTCTTCTACCACCTCATCTTCACTGTCCACAGGTTCCACAGCTGCCACAAGATCAGCATCAGGCCCATCCTCCTGCTGAAAAGGCACCTGCCGTCGCAAAGCCAGGTTGTGCAACATACACCAGGCCACCATGGTCTGGCACACCTTCTTCGGTGAGTAGTGTAGGGAGCCACCAGTCAGATAGAAGCACGGGAATCTGGCCTTCAGGAGGCCGAAGGTGCGCTCGATTATCCTCCTAGTTCGCCCATGTTTCTCATTGTAGCATTCCTCTGCCCTTGTCCTGGGATTCCTCACTGGGGTCAGTAGCCATGGCAGGTTGGGATAATCAGAGTCACCTGCAAATATCGATGGACAACTGTTAGATATCCTCCAAACATTAGGGAATCTCCCATACCCAGACAGCAAATGAAACTGTGTGGGGACTTTAGGCTCACCTATTAGCCACACACGGTGCCTCTGGAGTTGCCCCATAACATAAGGGATGCTGCTATTCCTCAAAATGTAAGCGTCATGCAGTGAGCCAGGATACTTGGCATTCACATGGGACATGTACTGGTCTGCCAAACACACCATCTACACATTCATCGAATGGTAGCTCTTCCGAATTCTGTACACCTGTTCATTCCTGTGGGGAGGGACAAATGCAACATGTGTACCATCAATGGCCCTAATCATGTTGGGGATATGTCCAGGGCATAAAGTCACCTTTCACTGTGGGCAAATCCTCCACTTGAGGGAAAACGATGTAGCTGTGCATGTGTTTCAGCAGGGCAGACAACACTCTTGACAACACATTAGAGAACATTGGCTGAGACATCCCTGATGCCATGGCTACTGTTGTTTGAAAAGACCCACTGGCCAGGAAATGGAGTACTGACAGGACTTGCACTAGAGGGGGTATTCCTGTGGGATGGCGGATAGCTGCCATCAGGTCAAGCTCCAACTAGGCACCCAGTTCCTGGATTGTTGCACGATCAAGCCTGTAAGGGATGATGACGTGTCTGTTTTCCGTTGTCGACAGGTCCATCAGGGGTCTGTACACTGGAGGATGTTGCCATCTCATCACCTGCCCCAGCGGACTTTCCCTATGGAGGAGAACGGTGAGCAGAGGGTCATGCAACATTTAGGTATCATAAGGCTGTTTTGCAAAAACATTACATTTTCTCTATGTGCCTTTGTCTGTCCTTATTCCTGGCCTAAATAGGTGTGATGCAGTTATTTGGCCTGCCATGTGGCCCCCCGAAATGGCGGCTGCCTGACCTGTAAGGTGAGACAAGGGGAAATGAGGTAACTGCGCTGGCGTTGTACACCGTCAGGGTAGGCGGTTGAAGACGGCGGAGGAATTCACCATTGTTTAACATTGGGCCCTATGGGTTCCAGGAGCCAATGACAATGTACACCGGTGGTGACGGTACGCACCGCCATGGACGTGACTGACATTTTCTATCTGTTCCCTCACTTGGTACCTTACCTGACCTTCAACAGGAAAGGACCTACACTGCAAGTGCTGCTGTGATCTGTGTCTGGAAGCGACAATGGCTCATGTGTCTGGGGAAATGGCCCCTGCCTTCACTTCAGAGGAGTTGGAGAAACTAGTGGATGGGGTCCTCCCCAGTACATGCAACTGTACGGTCCTCCAGACAAACAGGTGAGTACACTGTGAGCATGGTGGATGGCACATGATTGTATGGAGTGTCGTGGATGGAAGAGGGAGTGGGGGACAGGCCAGCATGGGAGGTTTTTAGGCAATGTGTGAGAAGAACTGTACAGGAGAGTAACATCCATTATAACTTCGTTTGTCCTCTAGGTCAGTGCCCACCAGAAGAAGGGTGTTTGGTGTGCCATCGTCAAGGGAGTGCCGACCATGGGGTTCTACCATAGACGGAGCACCCACTGCCGGTAAAGATGGGAGGAGGCCCGGCTGTGGATGGCCTCCCAACATGGATGGGGTGCCCGTCGCACCATGACCCCCCTGATGTACCGGATCCTGGCGGGGGCATATCCTGAGTTGGATGGGCACTTGAGGGCATCACAGCAGCCACAAGGGGTTGAGTACACTCTCATTCATCCGACTCTGCCCGCTTGACGAGGTGTCTGGGTGGGGGTGGTGGGTTGTGGGTTCCCCTAGGCCAGGGCAGACGGACAAAGGTAGATCCATTGATTTGCAGCCTCATTCCCACTCCAACCCCAAAGGTGGTATTTGCCCTCTACACCTAGTCAGACTCCCATGGGTTCCAGCTGTGCATGAAATGGGTCTAGACAGAGTCCCCCTTGGGCATGTGCTTTCCCCCTGCACTGTTAGTGCATGGCTTAGTGCATAGGGATGCTCCCTGTGTGTTGTGTCCGCCAACGGTAGTGGTGTTGCATGCACTGACCATGTGTCTCTTCTGTCTCCCCCCCTTTTTGTTTTGTCACCCTGTCCTTGCGTGCATTAGCATCATCTGGCGGAGGAGCAGTGGCACGGGAGCAGGAGGGAGCTGCATCCCACATGGCCCTGGTGGGTGAAGTAATGGAGTCTGAAGGCACTAAATGTCCCAACACAGATTCCTTTAGCTGCACCAGAGAGATTTTCTGGGGACCCCAATAACTGGAACTGGAACTGGAACTGAGGGCGAGGGGAGATCCACGACAGTGACAGGAGCATACACCAGCGACAGTGACTCCTCCTCTGAGGGGAGCTCCACGGCGGTGGAGGGCAACTCTGTGCCCACCGCATCAACAGGTACAGCCGCTGCACCCCCCACCTGCACCGCCCTCCCTGCAGCCCCTCAGCGTGTTTCCCGTGCCCACTCACCAAGGAGGGTGGGCATCTCCTTCGCCCTAGGCACCTCAGCCCCTGCCCCAGTCAGCCCTGGTGCCCTCAGTGCGGAGGCTATTGGCCTCCTGAGATCCCTCACTGTTGGGCAATCTACCATTTTGAATGCCATCCAGGGTGTTGAGAGGCATTTGCAGCAAACAAATGCATACCTGGAGGGCATTCATTCTGGCCAGGCGGCCCAACAGAGAGCATTTCAGGCTCTGGCCTCAGCACTGATGGCAGCCATTGTTCCTGTGTCCAGCCTCCGCCTTCCAACTTCCTCCACCCAGACCCAACCCCCTGTACCTCAGCCTATCCCAAGCACACCATCAGACCAGCATGCACACTCATCAACACACAAGAGTGGACATGGCAAACATAAACACCACACATCCCACAGGCACTCACACAAGCACCATCCCCATGCAGACACAGCAACATCCACTGCCTCCACTGTGTCCCCCTCCTCCACATCCTCCTCCTCCCTCCCTGTCTCATCTCCACTCACACCTGCATGCATGCACTACATGCTCAGCCACTACTTCCATCACCAGCATGCCCATCACCACCCCCACTACCACTCACACATCCCCTGTGTCCGCTCCCAGTGCGACTGTGAGCCCTCCTCCCAAAGTACACAAACGCAGGCACCCACCCTCCCAACAGCCATCCACCTCACAACAGCCTCTGGCCCATGCACCTTCACCCAAATTCAGCAAATGTACACCTCCTACAACCACTACCTCTTCCTCCACTCCCAAACCCCTTTCATCTTTCTGTCCCAGTGTGTCTAAGAAACTTTTCCTGGCTAACATTGACCTCTTCTCTACACCTCCTCCCCCGTCCTTCCCCTAGGGCCAAGCTATCCAGGTCCCAGCCCAGCACCTCAGCCACCAAATCCGCAAGCACAGTGGTCCCAGCAACTCCAGTCTCATCGTGGGCGCCACTCATCAGGGCTGCCAGTGTGTCACCTAGCGAGGCCAAGGAGCAGGCCATTCCGCCACCTGCCAAGGTGAAGACGATGCCCACATGCCGGAGTGAAAAGCCACACCTACCAGCAAGCAAGGGCTCCTCCAAACCAAAAGGGGACAGTGGCAAGACACCAGCAGTGACGTCAAATGTGGGGAAGGGACACAAGCTGAAGAGCAGGTCATGACAGGGCACAGAGGCTGCAGCTGAGGGACCAGTGTCACCCCTTCTGTCAACCACAACACCATCCTGTACGGCGGTGGACACCGCCACCAGCACCGCCACCTGCACGTCTGCTGCCTCAGCAACAGTCCCCAGCATAATCCCAGTGGGCAGCCATGCGAGGCTGCAGGAGACGTCCTGCTGTGTCCCTCAATTGGTGCAGACACATGTACCACCGCCAGCACCTCCGCCACAGACACCGCTGCAACCACCGCCACCAGCCCCGCAACCTGCTCAGACAGTGCTACCACAGCTGACATGGCAATCATCTCCAGTGGGCAGCCGTCCGAGGCTGCAGGAGATGTCCTGGACCCTTCCCAGCATCCATGAGGCATGACTCCCAGCACTGTTTGTACCTGCAGGTAGCAGGTGCAGTCTCAGCAGGGTGGAGTGTGTCTCTGACTTCATGGCTTATCATGCTACCTGTTCCCAGGCAATCTCGTGGCACACACAGCCAGGCGAGAGAATGGGGCCTGCCACAATGCATGTGAAGCACTCTGGGCACCAAGCCCCCTCCAGGACCAGTGGAGAATCACATCCACTACCTCAGTCCTTGGCAGGATGAAGCACTCTGGGCACAAAGCCCCCTCCAGAACCAGTGGAGAAAGGCATCCACTACCCCAGTACTTGGCAGGATGAAGCACTATGGGCACCAAGCCCCCTCCAGAACCAGTGGAGATTCACATCCACTACCTCAGTCCTTGGCAGGAAGAAGCACTCTGGGCACCAAGCCCTCTCCAGAACCAGTGGAGATTCACATCCACTACATCAGTCCTTGGCAGGATGAAGCACTTTGGGCACAAAGCCCCCTCCAGAACCAGCAAAGACTGTTATCCACTTGAGAGACTGTGGCTTTGCACTCACCAGGATACAGCAGTGGGCAAACCACCCACTGGAGATACTTGAGATACTGTGGCTTTGCACTCCCAAGGATACAGCAGTGGGCAAACCACTTACTGGAGAGACTTGAGAGACTGTGGCTTTGCACTCCCCAGGATACAGCACTGGGCAACCCACCCACTGGAGAGACTTGAGAGACTGTGGCTTTGCACTCCCCAGGATACAGCACTGGGCAACCCACCCACTGGAGAAACTTGAGAGACTGTGGCTTTGCACTCCCCAGGACCAATCAGTGGGCAAGGAGCCCCCTTGTGGAGCAGTGGCATTGTACGTTCATCCGGCTGAGGTGCCCTCCCTCCCCCTGATGTGCCTGTTTATTTTCCATCTGATGCCCCTGCAGTGTTCTCTCCGTTTTGAGTCAGGTATCTTGTGTGGGCTTCCCCCATGCATTTTGAGACACTGAAACACGGACAATGATTTGATTAATATCAGGACTTGTGTAGTTGGTGTACATATTTGTATATACTGATTTTTGAAATTGCCCTATCAGATTTTTATTGATTACACTCATTACAATCATTTAATTTTGTCCTTATGTTCTTCCAGGCGGTGACGGGGTGTATATGTAATGTTGCTGCATGTATTTGTGTGTATTGTGTTGTGGGTGAGGGTGGGGGTGTGGGTGTTGCATGTTGCATGTGTGTGTCACTCTCTTTTCCCTCCCCCCCACCCTGTGTTGTAGGTGCAGTACTCACCGTGGTCGTCAACGATGTCTTTCCTGCTCCTGATACAAGAGGAGGAAGAGCAGCATGAGCAGGTCCTCTAGTTTGGGTTCCATGGTGTTCTGTTTCCTCATTGGGTGTCGAGAGGTGAGTGGTTTCCCTTCCAAGTACTGTTTCCGCCGTGCTTTTGATAGCGTTGGTGCCGCCCCGTAAAAGGTGGCGGATAGGCCTGTAGTAATACAGTGGGCGGAACCTTGTGTTCCACCTGTTTACTGGCAGTTACCACCGCGGTGTTTGTTTCTACGGCCGTGGCGGTCGGAGTGTTAAAGTGGCTGTCTATGTTGGCGGTTTCCGCCATGGTCGTGATTCCATTTTGTTTTCTGCCGGCCTGTTGGCGGTATTACCGCTGCTTTAACATCTACCGCCAGGGTTGTAATGAGGGCCTATGTCTTTTTCCCCACACAGTAATTTGTACTAAAATTCAAAAATGTTTGACATAACAATTTGTGCATGAGCACACTGAAGGGATTGTCAATTTGCCCAAGAGGTCCCCTTTGTTTTTTCTTGGGCACTTTAGTTTTCCTGTGAATTTTCCAAAGCAAACGCTATCTTTTCCTCAAATTTTTTGGATCAATTTTACCTTTGGGTTTCTTTTGACATTCTTTTGTGAAATGACCCTTTTTTCCACAATACAGACACTTAACCTTTTTTCATTGCATGTCTTTCTCCTATTTGGTCAGTGGTGGGCGGACATTTCTGATATCCATCAGTTCTATCATAGGTTCTGAAGACAATTGAAAGTGTCTGGATCTTTCCATTCACCAATTGGGTTTTTCCCATTTTTTCCTTACTCCTTTTCTTTCAGAATGTCTGTGATCTATTTGTAGGGTTAGATTAATTAAATAAGTGCAAGTTTCTGGTTGTGGTTCAGCTTGGGTCAATACATCTTTTAGTTCGTCTTTTAGCCCTTGATAAAATACTGCTGACCTTTTTTCCTCAGGCCAAGCGGTTTCCACTACTAACCGGTTGAAGTGTGACAAAGACGTTATCAGGTCTTTGTTTCCTTGACGTCATTCTAGTAGCTCTTTGTCTGCAGACATAGTTATTGCGTGTCTGTCAAAAACCTTTACAAATTCTTCTACAAAACGACACCAGTGGTATAAAAGAGGACTGTCTAATCCGACTAATGCAACTGCCCAAGGCTACATCACCATTCAGCTATAATATAAGGATTGCAATTCTAGATTGTGCATCCGCAAAGGCACTAGGCGGACACGTAAAATGTAGTTCCACCTGTGTGAGAAAAATGTGAACCTTATTGGGGTCCCCAGAAAATCTCTCCGGTGCAGCTAAAGGAATCTGTGTTGGCACATTCACAGCTATGTTAGTAGGTGCTGAAGGCGTAGGACGAGACTCTGATTCAGAACCATCCACCTTACTCTGTAACTGAGTTACTTTATTAACTAAATCAGCTGCAACATTTTTTGAGTCTGTCAAATCCCTTTGCATCTGAGTGACTACTTGCATAAGGGTATCTAGGGTGGCCATTTTGTGCAGCTCACGTAAAGACCAAGAGGAAAGTATAAAACTTGTGGGCTCACTATTCTGTCACAGTGTCCTTTCCTCGGGATCTGCACGTTGCTGAACAAAAGGCCCACCTTCCGGCATCACCAACTCAGAAAGCTATTATAGCACAGAAGTATGATGAAGCCATTCGGGGGGAAGGGAACAGCAGGGAGAGAGATCTGAAAAGAAAAGGTTAGAACAAATATGCATTTACTCATTCCTGGAAATATAACTCATCAATACACTCTTGACCAAATGCGCCCCGATATCAAATGGAGACCCATTTGAAATGAGGGCAAAGCCCCTTCTTTGAATCATGGAACAAGAATAAACTACGACATCAGAACCAAGAGATTACAAGAGCTTTGAACTATGGTCATCATGGAACAAGAATAAACTACGACCTCAGAACCAAGAGATGGCAAGAGCTTTGGACTATGATTATACTCAGAATATCAATCCTGTAACATCTATGTATTCATAACATAAACCTTTGAGCATGACCTAGAAAATCTCAAAGAATTAAATATGCTTTTCACATATCATGCTTTTGAAAAAACAATGAAAACTATGATTTGCTTACCTCCAAAAATACTTTCGCATTCACAAGTATAAAGGCCGAAAGGTTTTTACTCATTGAACTTGAAGCGCTTTACTTATAATACCAGGAATCGCTTTTACTTGTCTTGCCTGAAGCGCTACGCTCGTTATGCTAAGGGAGCGCTTTACTCATGTGGCCTGAATCACTTTGATTGTTGTGCCAAGAGCCTTTTACTCCTGTGGATTGAAGCGCTTTGATTGCCGTGCCAAGAGCGCTTTACACCTGTGGACTAAAGCGCTTGAGTTGCCGTGCCAAGAGCACTTTACATCTGTGGAATGAAGCGCTTGAATTGCCGTGCCAAGAGCGTTTTACACCTGTGGACTGAAGCGCTTGAATTGCCGTGTCAAGAGCGCTTTACACCTGTGAACTGAAGCGATTGATTTGCCGTGCCAAGAGCGCTTTACATCTGTGGACTGAAGCGCTTGAATTGCCGTGCCAAGAATGCTTTACATCTGTAGACTGAAGCACTTGAATTGCTGTGCCAAGAGCGTTTTACACCTGTGGACTGAAGCGCTTGAATTGCCGTGTCAAGAGCGCTTTACACCTGTGGACTGAAGCGATTGATTTGCCGTGCCAAGAGCGCTTTACATCTGTGGACTGAAGCGCTTGAATTGCCGTGCCAAGAATGCTTTACATCTGTAGACTGAAGCACTTGAATTGCTGTGCCAAGAGCGCTTTACACCTGTGGACTGAAGCAATTGAATTGTCGTGCCAAGAGCACTTTACATCTGTGGACTGAAGCGATTGAATTGCTGTGCTAAGAGTGCTTTACACCTGTGGACTGAAGTGCCTTATTTGCCGTGCCTAGAGCACTTTACATATGTGAACTGAAGCACTTGAATTGTCATGCAAAGAGCGCTTTACACCTGTGCTCTGAAACGCCTTTGATTGTCGCGCCAAGGCCGCTGTACTCTGGAAACTGAAAACGCTTTGCTCATTGTGCTAAGGGGCGCTTTACTTCTGGAAGTAATGACTTCCTCCAAAATTGAAGTCATCAAGCCCTTACTGCTACGAGTACGACCTACTCATTTTTGAATTCACCATGGAAACAAGGATACTTTGATTGGATGCCACTCTGCCATGCAGGAACTCTGCTCTTCTTCAGAGAACCCCCCCACGAGGTCTGATTGAATCGAAGTCTTCAAAACAGTGAGCAACGTGCTTGGGTGTGGCTGGGCTTTGTAGGCCTGGCACACCCTAAGATGGCTGTTGCCTATAAGAACATGGGAATTGTAGTCCCTTTATGGAATAGCACTAATAAGTGCATCTTGACCACCAATGTCCTGAACCTGCAGCTCTATGAGCTTTGCCACAGGGGAGATGACACTGATGGCCACCTTTGGAGCAAGAGGGGATGACAAGTGGTGTGCAGAAAGCGCCACAGAGCCGCACAGTGGAGTTTCAGGCGGGACCTGGACCGCGCATTGCCTTATTCCTGACAATTTCTTGCTGTTGGGTCCACTTGCTGACTGTGGCGGTCCGTACATCCACTATATGCTGTGGTGATTTGTGCATCATTGTTTGGAGGGCGGGGGATTTGTCTGCTTGGTGGTGTGGGGTGTGCAGCCTTTCTGCCATCAATAGCCCTGGCGGTGGCTGGAGGTAGCATATTTTTTGGAGGTTTCAGGTTTTGGCATCATTATATGGCGGTGTGCTGTTCACCGCCACTGGCGGTCTTCTGTTCACCGTCGCCACGATGGTTGTCGGTGTTTCCCACCAAGTTCATAATTACCACCTATGTCTGTTCTACCGTCATACTCCCTGCACACTGCACCCCTTCGATCCAACTTCCAGACTTTTAATGGTAAATGTGTTAACTGTAATGACATTTTGTACAACAGTAGATCTTACTTGTTACAATAAAGACAGGTAAGCAGTAGCTGGGCTCAGTGCTGTTTCTTGTGATACACAAGTGGAATGGGTGATGAGTGGGGTCATGGTGGTTGACATCTTCAGAGTATTGGGACCAGCTGTGATTAGTCCAGGTCCAGTATCCAAGGGGCCATGGGAACATGGAAGCATGACAGTGGACAGTCAACAGGGTGTCTAATGGGCACACAAGGGAGAATGTTTAGAAGAGAGTCACTTCCTGGCAGTGGTTTTGGTCTTGGCATCAGGTCCTGCAGGATGTCTGGTTGGACAACCTCATTCACATGGGGGTTCCTCAGCTACAGAGCGAGGGGTGCTTGTGGTCTGTGGGTCCTCTGGTAGGTCCTCCATTCCACTAGCTGTGGTAGAAGTGGATGGCTCAGTTGGTATGTGACTAGTGGAAGGGGCCTGCTGGTGGGTGGAGAACATATGTAGGATGGTAGTAAGTTCATTGAGCACCCCTACAATGGAGGCCATGGTGGCATTGTGAGCCTGCTACTGCTGCATGGCCTCCTGGTGGTATTCCCTCTGCAGCCTCTGGTTCTCCTGCATGGAAGAGAGGATCTGGCCCATTTTGTCCTGGGAATGCTGGTAGGCTCCCAGGACTTTGGAGATGGCCTCTTGGCCAGTTGTTTCCTTGGGGGCCCCATCCCTTGGCCTACAGGTGCCCTCTAACTGTCCATGGCCCCCTGTGCCCCTGGCACAGTATGCCAAATCCCAGTTACACCAGGACCTTCGCTGTCTTGGGTGTGAGGGGTTGACTCTGGTCCCTTTACTATGGGGCATATTGCTGATTGACCAATCATTGGAACACAGGCTTGGGGACGTGAGGTTGGCTGTGCTGTTGTTGCCACTTGGGTGGGGGACTCAGATGTAGTCAGGGTGAGGCTGGTGGTGGTGGACTGACAAGTTGCCCCAGATGGGCCAGGTAAGTCGTCATAGTCCAGACATCCACTGGGACCTGGGAGGGCCGGCTGTCTCTGGCATCCTCTGCAGGGTGGCAGAGGCAGAGGTACCTGTGGATGGAGAGGGAAAGAGTTACATTGTGGAGGTGTATTTCTTTGTTTCCTAGTATGAGGCATCCAGTGGCTTGACATGCTTCCCAGTGATGGCAGTTACAGATGCAGCACTGTAGATATTGTCTGTGGGACATGGATTGTGACATTGGTTCTGTGTTCCATTGAGGGTTGTGGATAGTGGATAACATTGCTGCCACTGCCATGTAGTAGTACAAAGTTGAAACGTCCATTTGGTGTAGCTGAAGCAATGGTTTTATGTGCAGGTGTTCCACTGTGAAGTGGGTATGGCAGCTTTTCATGTGCAAGGAATAATGCATTGTGGAAGTTTTAGTGCTTGCCATTGTGAGTGCTATCTGTGCACAAGGGAGAAACTGTGTTTGGATAGTGGAGGTGGGGTGGTGTGGCATGCAAGGGAGGTGCATTAGGTGATTGGGGCAGAAGTGTGAGTTTGGGTGAATTGGGGAGTGATAGGGTGGTGGGGACGTATGCTGTACATGAGTTGTTGGTCCCAGGGGAGTGTTGTTGACTTACCAGAGTCCAGTTCTCCGGTTATTCCAGAGAGGCCCTGTGGATGCAAGATGTCCAAACCCTTCTCCTCCCACGATGTGAACTCTGGGGGAAGAGGTCCACTCTCAGTCTTGTTGATGGCAATCTGGTGTCATGAAGCCATTGAATGCACCTCCCCCCTAAGATTATTGCACCTCTTTCTGATGTCCTCCCTTGTGCTGGATGGGTGCCCACTGAGCTGACCCTGTCAACTATCCTTCACCATAACTCCATTTTCCTGCCAGTGGATGTTGCTCGACGTATGCTTCCAACAGTTGTGGCTCTATCCAGATGATTTCATCTACTATGACCCTCAACTCTTCATCTGTGAATTGTGGGTGCTTTTGAGGAGGCATGGTGGTTGTGATGTAGTTTGGGGGGTGTCATGTTCAAGCATGGGGAGCTTGGAGCTTTATGGGGTGTGTTTAGCTTTGTGTGCTGGTGTGTTGTGTTTGTGTGCAGTTGTGATGTGTGTATGGAATTGATGGTCCAGTTGTATGATGTGTCCTGTGTGTAATGTATATGTGCCTATGGAGTATAAGTGGTAGGTGATGGGTTTGCGGCTCCTCGCTGTCTGTCTGTGGTTGCAGGTGCAAAGGATTTAGGGTTGTGTGGGGTGTGTGTGGGTGTGTGCAGTGTGGGTATGTGTGTGTAGTGTGGGATATTCATACTGTCCAATGTGGTGTTGGGTTCTGGTGGAGGTGACAATTTGAGTGCGGTGGTTGGCACCACAAATGTTTTTCCAGCGTGCAATGACCACTGTGCTGATTTGTGGGTCTTAATATAGAGGGCAGGATACTGTCAGTGTGGCAGAGCTGGTGGTCGAACCACCTCTCTCCCTCCCTCAGTCGGCCGGGCAGTCTCAGATTCGTGACTTTTTTTGTGTGGTCTTCAGTATGAGACTGATCATCCAGCGGTCAAGATACTTCCAGCACTGACGGTCTTTTAGCTGCCGTCACCACAGCGGTCTTCCGAAAAGACCACCAAACTCATAATGAGGGCCAAAGTGTGTAAATCATTCAAATATCACAAAACAGTATTAATATAAAACACAGGAACTAGTTTAAAAATCCAAAACCAATTTATAAAAATAGGTAAATGTTATATCTTTAATTTGACACCGAACTGAATGAGATTGGATAAGGGGACCCAGAGATATGAATTTTGAAAGAATTGGGCCTTCATTATGACATTGGCAATGAGTGATAAAGAGGCGGTAATACAGCCAACAGGCTGGTGGTAATTACCGTCAAATTAAGACTATGGCGGTGATAACTCCCATAGACAGTCAATGTACCACACCAACCGCCAGGGCGATAACACCACTGACCACGGAGGTAGCCATCAACAGTCAGGCAGAAGACAAAGTACTGCCCACCATATTATGACCATGAAATCTGCCAGGATTTCCGGGGCGGTACCTACGCCATCAAAAGCTTGGTGAAAACACATCCCAGAAGACCAAAGACTCACCATCGGAGACACAGGGAAGAACAATGCCACCATGGAACTGGAACTGCAAGTCTTCCTGATGTTCATCTATGTCATGCTCCACCTGGAACACCAACGCCGATGAAGGTGACGACGGTGAGTACAGCCGCCTAGCACCCAAGGGAGGGAGGGAGGGAGGAAAATGAGAGTGACACACACACACGCATGACACACACCCGACAAACATACACCATACACACAACCAGCAGAGGAAAAACAATGGCACACGGAACATTGCAGAATAATGCAAGGACAACAAGAATGCAGTAATGATAATGTATTGATTGTAAACAGCTACCAAAAGAACCAATTGTACGAAAAACAGATATGTACAAATGTACACAAAGGGCCAATGCCCAGTCCAAAGAACTAAGGGCCCACATGGCCACAGGACACAGGACACAGTCCAAGGCCCAACTCAAATCCTGACTTCTTCTGGATAGAACTCTGCAGGGCAATCAGTTTGTAAGTGGGCGGGCACCTCAGGGAAGATCCTTAACCATATCTCTCTGCTGGGGAGTGCAAGGCCACAGTCTCTCAGCTGGGTGACTTTCCCACTGGCTCTGGAGGGGGCTCCATGCCTACATCTCTCTGCTGGGTAGTGCAAGGCCACACCCTTTGGAGTAGGTGACTTTCCCACTGGTTCTGGAGGGGGCTCCATGCCCATATCTCCCTCCTGGGGAGTGCAAGGCCACAGTCTGTGGAGTGGGTGACTTGCCCACTGGTTCTGGATCTGGAGGGGGCTCCATGCCAATTTACCTATGATGGGGAGTGCAAGGTCATAGTCTCTCAGGAGGGGAACATGCCCACTGCTTCTGGAGGGGGTCCCTTGTACAGCAGTCCCTGGAGGGTGGCCTGCATGGCTTCCGCTGGTGGTGATGGCTGCACTGTGTCATCTGGAGGTGAAGGTGCCTCCTGGGCAGCCTCTGCTGGAGGGGAGGGCTGTACTGTCTCAGCAGGTGAAGGTGCCTCCTGGGAAGCCTCTGCAGGAGGAGTAGGCTGCACTTCCTCAGCTGGCGGTGAGGGCCCCGTGTCCACTAGTGGTAATGGTGGTTTCACCTTGACAGCCTCTGCTGGAGGTGAGGGCTGCACTGTGTTAGCAGGTGAAGGTGCCTCCTGGGCAGCCTCTGCAGGAAGAGTAGTCTAAACTTTCTCAGCTGGCAGTGAGGGCCCGTGTCACGGGTGGTGGCAGTGGTGGTGTCACCCTGACAGCCTCCGCTGGAGTTGAGGGCTTCTTCCTCTTCTTGGCAAGAGGTGGTGGATCCTCACGCTTCCTGGCAGAGGTTGAGGACTTCTTCCCCTTCATGGCAGGATGTGCGGGCTCCTTAGCCTTCCTGGCAGGAGTCGAGGTCTTCTTCCCCTTCATGGCAGGAGGTGTGGGATCCTTAACCTTCCTGAATGGTGGAGTGGAATCCTTTACTGACTTGCCACATGACTAGGTGGTGCCACCACTGTCCACGTGGACTGTTTGGCTGTGGTGCTGAGCTGGGTTGTTGGGACCCTGCGCTTATGGGCAGGACGATCGAAGGGGAAGAGAAGAGGGAGGAAGGATGGGAGTGGAGGTTTAGGGATTGGTTGTTGGAGGTGTATGTCTGCTGCACTTGAGTGCAGGTGCGTGGGCAGTGTGCTGATGTGAGGTGGATAACTGTTGGGTGGGTGATGTTGTAGAGGTGTCTGGCAGTGAGGTGTGTGAGCTGCTTGGTATGGTGATGCTGGTAGTGGATGATGATGCAGTGCATGCAGATGTGAATGTGGATGTGACTGTGAGGGAGGTGGAGGAGGGAGGGAGACAGTGGAGGCAGTGGATGTGGATGTGTCTGCAATTGTCTGGTGTTTTTTGTGAGTGCTTGTGTGATGAAGTGTGGTGCTTGTGTTTTCCTGTGCCACTCTTGGCTGTTGTCTTGTGTGTGTGCTCGTCTGTATGTTTGCATGGGATGGGTTGGGGTTGAGGAGACAGGGACTGGGAAGTATTAGTTGGAGGGGGGACGGTAAGAACAGGGACAATGACTGCCATCAGAGAGGAGGCCAAAGCCTGAATCAATCTCTGTTGGGCTGCCAGTCCACTGTGAATGCCCTCCAGGAATGCATTGCATTGCTGCATCTGGGATTACAGCCCCTGGATGGCATTCACAATGATTGACTGCCCTACAGAGATAGATCTCAGGAGATCAATAGCCTCCTCACTCAGGGCAGAAAGGCTGACTGGGGTAAGGCCTGAGGTGCCTGGGGTGAAGGAGATGCCCACCCTCATGGGTGAGCGGGTACAGGCAACTCGCTGAGGGGCTACTGGGAGGGCAGTGCTGGTACGGGATGGCAGCTGTAGGTGTCCGCCACCAACAGAGAACTTCCATCGGAGGAGGTATCTGAGTCTGTGTTGTAGCCTCCTATCTCTGCCGTGGTGCTCCCCTCGCCCGAAGTCCCACTGGTTCCCTTGGCGTCAGTGGACTCTGTCTCCAGGGTCCTGTGGGATGTAGCTCCCTATGTTGCCGGTGCCCCTGCTCCTCCACCAGATGATGTTAATGCACACATGGACAGGATGTCAGAAGAAGAATGGGGGAGAGAGAGAAAGGAAACACTGGGTCAATTACTGCACCAACACCACAGTTGGCATACATAGCACCCTTACACACAGGGGTCAGGATTGAGTACTGTGCATTGCACTACCAGTGTGTAGCTAGATGCCACTGCAAGATGAGGACCAAACACCGCCAACTGCAAACCTCCTGGAACCCACAAAGCCCTGAATGACATGGAATGCTAACAAGCTAGGTTACATGCATTTGCGAATCACCCATAAGCCTTGAGCTGGATCACGCTGCAATGTCAGACCTGGCATTAAGGGTACCCCTAACTCACACCCACCACCCGGATCCCATGCCAGTTATTGTAGTAATGTCCACTGTACTCACCCCCTTGTGGCTGCTGTGATCTCTCAATCGCCCATCCAGCTCTGGGTAGACTACCGCCAGTATGTGGGCCATCAGTAGGGTCAGGTTCTGATGGGCACCCCTTCCTCGTTGGGAGGCCATCCCCAGCTGGGCCTCTGCGTTCTTCCATGCCCAGAGACTCAGGTCCTCCCACTCTTTCCGACAGTGGGTGCTCCGCCTGCCATAGACACCCAGGGTCTGCACGACCTTGGTGATGGCACACCATAATCCCTTCTTTTGATGGGCGCTGATCTGCAGAGGTAATACAGACAGGAGGACAGGAGGACACCATTAGACATACAATACAGCCTGTCACACATATGGCCCACCAATCCCTTTTCCGTCACCATTGGCACACATATGAGCCGGCGCGCACCATGTATACCACCACATTACATCACCCCCATGACACAATGCTTGCACACACATCTCCATGCATCGTGCCCAAGGTGTACTCACCTGTTGGTCTGGAGGCCCATACAGCAGTCCATACTGGGGTAGGACCCCATCCACCAATCGCATCCACAACTCCGAAGTGAAGGCAGCTGGCTTTTCCCCAGTCACACAGGCCATGGTAGGTTCCAGACACAGGTCATAGCAGCACATGCAGTGTAGGTGTTCTCCTGTTGAAGGTCATCAAACAAGTGAGGAATCAGATAGAAAATGGCGGTCACGTCCACTGTGGTGTACACCGTCACCACCGGAGCTGATCCACATTGGCCACTATACTCCATAGAACCCCACATTATACAATGAGGAATTGCACGGCAGTGCAAGACCGTTTTCTGCCACGATGCCCAACATCGGCGGAGTTACCTCACTTCCACCTATCCCTTCATACAGGACAGGCGGTCGCCATTTCATGGTGGCAGACAACGGTCATATCAACTTTAACTGCATCAAGCCTAGATTAGCACATACCTTGCCATTCCCATTGTCCCATCACATAAATGCACTATGTACACTGAGGTGGTGATTCCATTGTTCAAATTGTGACAGCCTACTCACTCTAGTGTCCCTTAGATACCTACCTTTGCATATGAATAAGAGGAGGAGACAAACCCACATGAACAGACCCCTTGTGGACTTGGCTACATTGGAGGACAGGCACAACATACTCACCAATGAACTGGTTAGAGCTACAATCACAGAGCTCTGTGCACAATTGGAGCCTGACCTGATGTTAGCCATCCGTCATCCCACTGGAATCCTCCCTCTTGTGCAAGTGCTATCAGTGCTCCATTTCCTGGCAGCTGGTTCTTTCCAAGTGACAGTGGGCTTGGCAGCAGGAATGTCACAGCCAATGTTTTCAATAGTGCTGGCAAGAGTTTTGTCTGCCCTGGTGAAACACATGTGCAGCTGCGTAGCTTTCCCCCAAGTGAAAGATCTGGCCACTGTGAAGGCCGGATTCTATGCAATGGGAAATATACCCAATATTGTTGGGCCAATTGATGGTACACGTATTGAGTTAGTCCCCCTCCTGCCAGAATGAACAGGTCTCCAGGTATCGTAAGAGTTTCCACTCACTGAATGTGCAAATGGTGTGTCTGGTGGACCAGTACATCTCCCACGTCACTGCTAAGTATCCTGGGTCAGTGCATTACGCCTTTGTTCTGAGGAATAGTAGCATCCCAAATGTGATGGCCCAACTACAGAGGCGCAGGGTGTGGCTAATAGGTGAGTCATGGTCACCACCCTCTGTATGTCAGTGTATGCCTTCAGGTTTCATCCACATAGCATGTGGGAGGTTAAATGTTGTCCCTCAATACTTGAAGGTGACTCTGGCTACCCAAACCTATCCTGGCTGCTGACCCCTGTGAGGAATGCCAGAACAGGGGCTGAGGAACGTTATAATGAGGCACATGGGCGAACCAGAAAGATAATCGAGAGGACCTTCAGGCTCCTGAAGGCCAGGTTCCGGTGCCATCATCTAACAGGTGGATCCCTGTGCTACTCACTCAGGAAGGTCTGCCATATAGTAATGGCATACTGCATGTTGCACAACCTGGCCCTCAGACGGCATGTACCTTTTCAGCAGGAGGAGTAGACTGGAGATGCCCCTGTGGCAGCAGTGGAGCCTAAGGACAGTGAGGAGGAGGAGGCATAGAATGAGGACAAAGACAACCGAACATCGGTCATACATCAATACTTCCAATGACACACAGATGAGACAGTGCAACTGACCATACCTCTCACTATTGATGTTTTCTGTGTGGCTGTAGCATGATGACAGTAACTTCAATTGCATCTCAACTTACTGTCACCTATGGCTTGTAATTTTACAGATGTTGGTGAGATAACAACTGTGTACTGATGTGATGACTACAGACAGTTACAGGTTATTATTTCTATGCTCTCACGGTGTTCAGATCATTTGCACTAGATGTGACTGTTTCCATAAATGCACATTTTCAACACATAAAGTACTAGTAGTCAAGTTGTGTTCAAGGGTGTTTATTGTAGTGGTATGAAATTGAGGGAAAAGTGATGATGGGTGATGATGGAGGAAAGTCCAAGGTATTCTTCTAGTCTGTTTGTAGCACAGGTCCAGTGTCCAAGGGGCTATAGGAAGGGGAGCAAAGGCAGTTCAAAGTGGGCAAGGTGACAGTGTCACAAGGGGGACAATCAAGGCTCTCATTTCCTGGTGGTGGTCTTGGCAAGTGTCTCTTGCTTTTGTCTGGGTCGCAGGGAACATTTGCAGGGTGGTTCATCTTCTGCAGGTGGACGGGTGCTGGTGGCCTGTGGGTCCTGTGGCAGTGCCTCCTGCCCACTAGCTGCAGCGGAAGTGGAGGACTGGTCAATGGACTGGCTAGTGGGAGGGGCCCACTGGTATGCTGTTGCTTCCCTCATCATGTTGGCCATGTCTGCCAGTACCCCTGCTATGGATATCAAGGTGGTGTTGACGGGCTGCAAGTCCTTCCTGATCCCCTGATACTGTTTCTCATGCAGCCGCCTGTTCTACTGCATGTTGTCAAGGATCTGCCCCCTTGTGTCCTGGGAATGTTGGTAGGCTCCCAGGATCTCTGTGAGTGCCTCCTGGAGAGTTGGTTCACTGGGCCTGTCCTCCCCCTGGTGCACAATGTTCCTCCCAGTGTCCCTGTTGTCGTGTGCCTCTGTCACTTGAACAGTGTGCCCATTGCCACTGACCACAGGTCCCTGAGTGTCTTGGGGGTGAGGTGTGGACTGGGGTCCCTGTACAGGTGGGCACACTGCTGATTGACGTGTCCTGGGGACAGAGGTGTGGGTATGCTGGGTCGGTGCTGTGGTGTTGGATACTGATGGGGGAGGCTCTATGGTGGACTGTGAGTGGGCTGGGGTTACCGACTGTGCAGTGGTCCCTGATGGGCCAGGTTGTTGGTCCAGATGCTGAGGTCCAGAGTTTCTGTCTTCACTGGGGCATCTTCTGTTGGGGGACTGGATAGTTGTGGCACCTCCTCTCCGCTGACATTGGCTGGGGTGCCTGTGGGGATGTAAGTGATGTATTATGCTTCATGTCTGTGACAAATTGTACACCCCTGGCTTCCCCTCTATCGTTGCCCCGCCACCTTTGTTTGTGTATGGTGATGTATTGTATGATTGTTGGTTTCCCTATGCTGTGCATGCATTAGTGATTGGTGTCCATGCACGGCTGGGAGGGCTGTCCATGCATTGGTATTGCATGCAGGATTTGCCATTAGGTTTAGTCATATGTGTAGGTGCGGTGTGTTGGATGGAGTGGTGTGATGGGAGTGAGGGTGAGGGTGAGGGGTTGTGATGGGATGCAGGAATGGGGGTGATAAGTAGTAAATATTGACTCACCAGTGTCCAGTCCTCAGGCTACTCCAGCAAGTCCCTCAGGATGCAGTAATGCCAAGACTTGCTCCTCCCATGTTGTGAGCTGTGGGAGAGGAGGTGGGGGTCCACCTCCAGTCATCTGTATGGCGAGCTGCTGCCTTTCTGCCATGGAACGTACCTTTCCCTGTAAGTCGTTCCATCTCTTCTTGATGTCGTCCCTTGTCCTGGGTGCTGTCCCACAGCGTTCACCCTCTTCACAATTCACCACCATAGCTCCATCTTCCTGGCAATGGATATTTGCTGTACCTGTGCTCCAAACAGCTGTGACTCTGCCCTGACAATTTCCTCCACCATGACTCTTAACTCCTTATCAGTAAAACTGGGGTGCCTTTGTGGGGACGTGGGTGTTGTGTGTGTAGGTATGAGGGTGCTGGGTAATGTGGTTGGGTGTGTGAAGTGGGGTGTGTGAGGGATGTATGGGTCTATGTGGTGTGTGGGTAGTTGTCTCTGTGCTGTGTGTGTTTGTAAAGGGTTGTGGGTAACGTGGGTGTGTTTTTTATGGTGCTGTGGGTGAGTGGGTGTGGTGTGTGTATGTGTGTCAGGTGTGTGTTTTTAGTATTGGCCAATGTAGTCTTGTTTTGTATGTGGGTGTCCATTCTGAGCGAGGCGGTATGTACCGCCACAGGTTTACAGTCATTGAATGTCCTCATGTGGTGATTTGTGGGTCATAATGCGCTGGGCATTCTTTTGTTGGCGTAACGGTATGGGTGTCGGTACCACCACTTTATCACTGACCTTTGGGCAGGCAGATTTGTGTATGTGGCTGTATTCTCTCAGATTGGTGTGTTTGTGTCATAATATGGGAAACAGATATTCGCCAACGTGCTGGTATGTTGGTGGCCACCACCGTGGCAGTAAGCGGGGTTTACCACCAATGTCGTAATGAGGGCCATATTGTTTTTGAGCACCTAGAGACTAAAAGCGCCACTTGGGATATCTGGATGCACCTCGACCGGGGCAGAGTCAGAGTTTAAGGCTGAATGCAATGGAACCCTGATCGACTACAGAAAGCAGGAGGCCTTGGTCAAAAGTTTACCTTTGGACTTGGGGCCTCAAAATGAGGCAGCCCGCCAAACTCCTAACGCCGCTAGACTGCCATTATGGGTTAACCTCCGCCAGCCCTATTTTGAGTTTCCCGCTTGACTGGTGGGCGGAAACAGTGTTTCCACCCATTAGCCCAGCGGGAAATGGGGCTGTAACATTGCAGCAGGCTTGTAATGGAGCCAGCTGCAATGTGGCCATGCGGCGGGTGCAGTAATTCGGGAGGGGAATGCGCGACGAGGCTGTGCACAAGGGACCCCCAAAACCCCTATTCCGCCAACCTTTCTATGGCGGTGTAAACCACCATGGAAAGGTTGGTGGATGGGGATTCGTAATCCCCAGGGCAATGCTGCCCTGGCGGATTACAACCGCCGGGACTGCTGGGACTTCCAGGCTGGTTGCAGCCTGGAGGTGTGAGCTGTTGGACCGTGGTGGCTCCACCACAGTCATAATGTGGTGGGCGTACTGCCACGACTGTGGCGGTTCGACCACCACCATGAGTCTGGTGGTCTGAAAACTGCTAGGCTCACAATGAGTCTGTTGGTCTTTTTCTTGATGATTTTCTACAGCGGGACAAAGTCACCAATCCAATCCGACCTCCCTGGAACCATCTTCAGATACACATTGTAGGAGACCTCGGTGAAGAATTCTACCTTCGGACTTATATGATTTTTCAGGACGGAAATGTTCATCCAGACTAAAACTGAATCTTGATCCAATATCGCTGGAGCCCTCTTCGAATACGCTGCACGGGATGTCCCGGTCCACATTTTATGTCCGGACCTTGTCTCTTCTTTTGGAGCTTTTTCCTTTCGTCTGGGGCCGACCCTACACAGCAAGCTGATTTTAATGCAAGGTCATTTGATTGCCTTTCTAGGAGCCCCTGATGAAATCCTGGAAGTCTGAAGCATGTGAGCTTTTTATTGGGACAAACCTGCAAGTCAGGCCATGTTGAGGTAAGCCAGCTTGACTCACCACGGTCGGTCTGTCCCTTTATGGAGCTTTGAATCAAAAGCTCTCCAATCTTCTCCAAATTTCTGGATTTTCTTCCAGAAGGTCTTAGGCAGTTCTTTAGGAGTCTACAACTCACCCCAAGTTTCCAGAAGCTCTGAGTTGCTCCTTGAGCGGTAGGACTCCAACTCTCAGAATGCACTTGGTTCAAATCCCAAAATGACCACTAGCCATTCGTCAGCTGTCAGTTCCCTCAGGTTTTGATGTACTTGACTCTGGTTAGCTATTTTTCACCTGTAGCAAACAGGGAGTCCCTTCTTGAACCAATTGAAGCCAGGCAAAGTTCTTTTAGTGGTGAAGCCCAAGTATGCAATAGGTGCAGTCCTTCAGAGTGCAGTGTCAAGGTAAGGTCAGGGTTCCATCAGGGCAGTCCTTCTTCTTCTTGTCTTGTTCCTGGTAGGGATCTGAGGTGTGGGTGCAGCTCTGCCAAACTTATCCTTGTTCCTGGGGTAAAAAGCAAGGGGTCCAACTGTCCAATCACAGGCAGGCCACCACCCTCTTGGATTACCACTTCCTGGGAAGTGTGGTAAGAATCAATCCTAGGAAGCAACATTCTCTAAAAATCCAAAATGGTAAAAACTGAATTTTGGAGGTTAGGACTGGCTGAGTCCACACACTGGTGTGGCTATAAATCCTTAACACACCCTTTACCTGACCTCTCCTAATCTAATCAATGGGGCACTTTGTTGTCTGGGTTTGCAGGAAATGGGAGAGGTCCTGAGCTGCTCCAAATGTCCTTCCCTCCTTTAAAGATCACTTTGGCTGCTCTCCCCCAATCCTGTTTCACCAGCTGCTGAGGCAGATCTCCTCCCCCAGGCACATTCTTTGTCTTCAGCCCAGCCCACTTCACACCTTATCGAGACAGCCTGGCCAGGCTGCCAGATACAGGCCAATCAGAGAAGGACACTATAGAGATGAAGTTGGCAACTTTCACGTAGAGTTCTAAAACCCCTTCCCTGAACTAGTTATATTAACTCTAACAATGAAAAGGTGTTAGATTTCTTATAGCAATACATTTGATACCAAACTTAACATATTTATCTCCTTATGGGACTTTATTAATTAAAATAAAGTCTCTCCATTGTAGCCTATGGAGCCTCTTCACTACAGTGAGGGGAAATGGATTTGGCTATTTTTCCTCATCCTGGTGTATAAAAAATGTTATAAGGTCCCTGCTTATAGTTACATAGCACACAGACCTAGGGGCACTTAGGATACACCTTAGGGGTGACTTATATGTAAACATAAGGTAGTTTAAGACTTTGGAAGTACCTTTAATTCCAAAGTCGAATATGAATGTAACTTTAGTTTAAAAGCAGCCAGGAAGGACAGCCTGCCTTTAAAATTACACAGGGCACTTCAGCAGTTCACCTATGGTTGTAATACTTATGCTGTGGTCCCTAAACCTACATGCCCTAGCATATACTAGGGACTCATTGGTAATTATAATTAGCCTAATTTGCATATCCACTTTACATAGAGCACTGGCCCTTGAACTGGTAAGCAGTACCCAGGGCACAGCCAAGAGTCAGTAACCACCAGTATCTCGTCAAAAAGTTTGGGCGTGACCATCTCAAAAAGGAGGTCTGTCCTACAAGGTGCATAAGACAATTACCGGAAACTGCAGTGTCTGTTACTGGGAGTGAGACACCAGCTGCCTGGTTCACTATCAAAACAGCTTATAATTCCATGTCCTGATGCTATGGCCTCTGGGTACTGACCTTCTCAGAGGAAGCGACTTGGTCAATAGAGAAAATGAGCTGCAGAAAAGTGACAGAAGCATATTATAGTAGGACAATGAACAAATCATTGGTAAATCAATAGGTTGTGACTATGTGATTATTAATACTTTTTTTGTAACTTTTAGTTTGGTGAGCAGGTGTAAAACTGATATGGAAAATTAATATTTGAATGCCAGAAGGTACGGGTGTGACATGCAAAAGGTGTGCATGCTCATTGATAGATGTAATACAAATAATGATACATTACTCTCCGTGGGGCACTGTAGGAGAATAACCAATTAGCGCGTAGACAATAGAGAGAATGCAGAGGTGAGGAGGGGTGGATGGGTAGTAAGTGAGTGTGTGTTAGGAGGAAGGACTGGGCAGAGAGGTAGAGAGGTAGGGCCGAGATAAACAAGTGACAAAAATAGTAAAACAGAGTGTGCATGGTATAAAAGAAATATGGAAAGAAGGCACTATGTTACGAGGCAAGAGGAAGGGATAAATAATGAAAAAATCAACACAGGAAAGCACAAGAGAAGGAAGCAAGAAGATAAATAAGGATTTAAGAAAAAGAAAGGGAGCGTCAGCAATCAAGTAAAAAATAAAAGAAAAAAAGAAATGTGCAGTCGAAACGTAGTTATGAGTTCTATGATCTCAAACAGGTGCTGTGTGTCGTTCAAAAATATTTTTAACAAAAAATTAATGATTTACAGCAATCCTGCATTCCCCATTGTGGTACACGGAAAACATGCAGCCGCACTTATGCGCTTTGTAAAGACTTCAGCTGCATAGCGCCAGCCAGCCTTGCTGCACAACCACATGATTACAAGTAGGTGAGGCGTCAGCAGGCATCAATATAGATAAGCAACAGTGCTGCACTCATGGAGCCGTAATACATTATTTTCAACAGCAGCTCTGCTCATCTGAGGTACAGCCTGGGTGCACAGGCAGCAAGCCTGGGAGGTAAAGCCTGGGCGGTCATTTAGAAACAAGAAGAAATAACAGATACAGAACACCGAAGAGCAAATTATTGCCAGGTACTGGGGCTGATGTAATCTCACAAGATTTCCAGTAAATCACATTACACTTGTTACGCTAAATGTATGTTTTTCAATGATGGTGCAGAGTGCGGAATTTTTAAAGTGACTGAATGTGAGATGGAGAAGTGCACTAAAGAGAAAAATGTGAGCGCTTGTAAAATTATTGGTGAACAAATGATGACTAAATAGCTTCCACATTCATCCTTACTCAGTGCGAGGCACTATACCTCGGCTTATGTTCTTTGTGGAATAAGAATGTTGCTATTAAAGCCATTTGCTCAGAAACAGACCTGGCAATCTGAAAATCAGGCAAACTCGAGTCACCCCTCTAGAAAATAAACATGTTGCAGCTAACCCATTACACAAAATCAATTTGCAAAATTCACTGTAAAATTCGACTGCTGAAGTATATTAGTATTCATGTTACATTAATGCATGTTTACATTAATGCTGTGAAACTTGGATAGCACTGTAATGCAAAGCACTGATGACTCCTATATTATATTTTGTGCAAAAGAAAGTATTTGGAAATCAGAAAACTAAGGGGCCCCTAGAGCCATTCACATGCCACATTAGTGTCATTTTTTACACTAATGTGGTGTTAGAAGGCCAAAACTTCTGTGCTATATTCACAAAGCGGCGCATTGCATGCATGACACCACTTGGTAACCCTTTGCGCTACATCATGCCTGCACCAGGCATAATGTGTGCAAAGAGGGTGTTCCCGCCTTTGGGGGGCCAAAAAAATAGTGCAACATTTTTTTCAGCACTTTTAACGCATGCTCAGAGCAGGCATTAAAAGGAGGCTTCCATTGCTCACAATGGGCCTCTGGGTGCTTTGCAGGACTAGCATCAGTATTTTTTAAGCTAATCCTGCAGAGCGTCGGACTAGCGTAAAAATTTCAGACGCTAGTCCCCTAACTACCGCCATGGTGCGCAGTATTTTAAAGGGTGCTAAGGGGCGCAAAAAAAGTAGTGCTGCACTTGTGTGCAGTGCCACTTTCATTTTTCTTAAATATGCCCCTAAATGTCTTATCACTAATCCACTAATCACTAATTTATAAGTACTCTGTGTAGTAAAAAAGGAGTTAAATATGCAAATGCATATTTACCCATGCATTATACAGCCAATATAATATGCAGATGAAAATCCACGGGAGTGCATTTAGTGCACTAGACATGTTCTTGGACATCTACAACTTTTAACATTCTAAATCTGGCTTCAAAATATTCAGCACACAAAACACTGTTCACTAAAAAGCCAGGACGAAGAAACAGCACCTTTCAAGTTATCAGAAAGTGATTCATTCTAAAATTGAAAATAGTTTTTCTAGAAGAGAGAAACATCTATCCAAAGGAAGATGCAAAGTGAGGAGCATCGGGTTAACATGCTATCAAAGACCACAAAGCAGATTACTATCCTCGCTTGTCAACAGAAAAGACAAAATAGGGCAAGCAAGTGAGTCACCCACAAGTGTTGTTTGGGGCACACACATGCAGGAAGGATTCTGGGCATCTCAACACTTTATACCACCACGTGAAACAGTGTCCAATATCACTATCAGAAGGAAAATTATTCCTTATTTGTGAGAGAGGGAGACTGACGAGTGACAAATTCAGGGTAGATTGTTTGGTTGCTGTTAAGAATGAATAGACAAATACATGGATGAAGTGATAGCATCTAAGTGAACCTTCTCTAGACTCAGATTCAATGTGGCGGTCTAAACCAAAAAAAAGATTTTAACAATACCCACAAAGAACTATGAACAAGGTTATCAGGTATTGACAGTTACTACAGTGTTTTAATTAGCTTTAAAAACGCTAAGACCAAAGAAATAGCAAATTTCCTTAAATATTAAATGAATAAATAAAAAAGTTGCAAAATGTAGGCCATCATTATAACATTTGTGGTATATACCACCGCGGCAATGGCCGCCAAAAGACCGTCACCGAGGCTACTAGCCGTCAGCCGTATTATGACCACACCCCAATTTCCGCCAGAAGGATGGTGGAAATCCGGCTGTGACCATGCTGGCAGATGGCAGGAAGGTGGTGCTGCTGCCAGCAGCAGCGCCACGCCAGTAGACCACCGCAGACCATACATGATACATGACACATGATATGGCCAGGCGTTGTTCTGCTGGCGGACGCTGCTGCTGGCAGCAGCGCCCTGTCCCTTCTCCAGCCGGAGGACCCCCTCACAAAAGGTAAGTCGAGTGCTCCGACAGGGGAGAGAGGTGGGGGTGCTGTGTGTGTGGGTGTGTGTATGTATATCTGTGAGTGTGTGTATGCGGGTGTTGCGTTTTGTGTGTGTATGCCTGTATGGATGTGTGAGTGAGTGTATGTTGTGCTGTGTGTATGCGTGTGTGCCTGTATGCATGTAAGTGTGTGTGGATGTGTGTGTGAATGGATGTCTGCATGCGTGCTTGGATGCGAGAATGAGTGTGTGAATGCGTGTGTGCGTGTGTGAATGAAGGTGCATTCATGAAGGGGGGTCTGGAGAGAGGAGGGGACCAGGGGAGGGGGGGAGGCAGGGAAGACCCCTATCAGTCACAGGGAAGAGATTCCATGTCACTTATAGTGCCTACCGCCATGGTTTTCGTGGTGGTAAGGAAGCCACGATAACCATGGTGGTAGGCGGGGTCATAATCCCGCAGGCGGGCCAGTGACGTCCTCCGGGCTAGAGACTGAAGTCTCCAGCCCGGTGGTCGTTACAGCCGTGGCAGACGGTGTGGGAAATTGGCAGTTTGGCTTGAGCAAAAACCACCAATGTCATAATATGGGGAAAAGTACCGCCAGCCTGTTGGAAGGACTTTTCACCATTTTACCACCGTACGCCGGGGTCATAATGACCGCCTTAGTGTCTACAAGCTGCAACTACCACCACAAATTTAGCAATGTTTATCTGTGTTATTTTCTCCACTCTTAAGACTTACCTTGCACCCAAAAATTAATCACAGGGTGGCAGTCTCCTTTAGTGATACACAGTCTCAAATGGCCCGAAGTTGAGTCAGATACGCAACCCTGTCTGAGCAGCTGTAATCAAAGCCAGCACTGGGTGCTACTTATGACTTACAAGCCATGGAGACATGAGGATAAATAAGAGAAAAGCTAGGAACGCTAACAGTGCCTGAGGAGATGAGCTTTAGTTCTGATTGCTTATACCAGGCCTATCGGGGGCAAGTCTGTCAATCATGATAGATGAGCCCCTGGGCTTCTATTTGTAAGAGGCTGGGATATCTCTCCCCTGCATTGATTTCTCTCTCCAGCATGGCATTTATGCTTGCTCCAATTCTACCAACTTTTTACTTTCGTTGTCTTCTCCTGAGGGCCATTCTGCGGTGTCCAGTGTATACAGTAGGGTGGAGCCTATGCTCTGCAGATATTTCTCTATCCCACAAAACACAGGAAATCAGTGACTTGGTGGGCCCGGCACCATACAATACAGGCTGCAAAGACCAGAGGAAGTTTGACGGGGGTCTCTTTAAATAATAGGCAGTTGGAATGGCCGTGCGCTCGTTCTAATGGTCTCTCTAAATTGCTTTTGACTCAGAGTGTGTGAAGCACCACAGTAAGCCTGTGTTCACACACAGCCGCTTGATGGCAGTAGGTCTCTAGTATTTTCAGCCTTATCTTGCAGTTTTCATATTCTACTTTTACATGATTAACTCTGCGGAAGCGATTGTTGTGAGCAACTTATGGAGTGCCAGCATGAAATGAAAGCAAGCACACTTGAAATGCATGCACCCATGGGGATATTATGTAAAGAAGCACAGCACAAGTGCTATGCAGGCAAAACATTAGAAAAATCTCCCCAAAAGCAGATGAAAACAGTATTTGGGCTTCGGGGCACTGATAAGAGCAGGAGCAACAGGAAATAATATGCTATAGCCATTAGAAGTGGAGGAAAAGTAAATGGCAAGCACAGGGATCAATGAAATACAAGGGGGGGGGATGTAAGCCCTTTTAAGATAGTTATTAACAATAGATTTCACAAGCACAGTGCAAGCACTGTGCCGGTGAAACCTAACAATGAACAGATCAAAATACTTTAGTTAAGAGCCCAACATCTTGGTAGCATTCCAGAACTAGGGTGAATAATGGCTGTTTTAGTATGATCACTGATGGAATAATTTTATTTTTATCATGCCACCACAAGAAAAGCCTCTTTAATTTTGAAATGCATGATTCATGCGACAGAGAGGTAAATTCCATTAGCACAAGAGATCTGTCCTTTCTTTCAGCATTTGGTGTTAGAGGTGGAGGCTAAAACAGAAATGATTAAAGTTGATTTTATCTGGCCGTTTGTCAGAAAGCTCATTATTGGCATACAAACTGTGTTTCGTCCATTGGGTTTGATCGCCTTCTTATGAGCTGTACTGAAAAGGAAAACATTTAAAATGGCTTTACAGAAAAAAGTGGCTGACGGGTGGGTGCTTTGACATTAAAGAAAAAATACAGCAACCGGTCTACAATGCACCCAAATAATTACAAGATGTGTTTAATGTACAAATGCATGCATCCTTAGCACACTGGAGTAAAACAAACAGGAAGGCGCCATCAGGAGTTGTTAGAGGTGATGATAGTTGTAAAGTAGTCTCTCATGCAGTTCAATTCAAACATTCCATTGGAAGCAGGAGGATGTTCTCAAGCTTCCAAAAGCATTAGTGGAGAAATTATTTCCTGATTAGACCCCAAGACATGATGTGACAGAAAAGGACACAAGCTCATGGCTAAATGAGACTGGCTGAAGGAAGCCAATAATTTAAATGGCTTGATACAAAAAACTGATCTGGGTACATTGGCAAAAATAGGTCTGTTTGGCAGCAGCACAGTCAAATTTGTACCTAAAAGAGAAGTATTTCAAGCTGATATGTTTGTTGTGTGGGTTTGAGATGTGAGATCTGAGCAAAATTCTGTGAGAAGCTGGATTACAGGAAGGGATAAGGACCTTTTCTGTTGTGCTGTGTAGCACTGCGATACATACTGCAAGAGTCTGGGAATTCAATTGCCCATTTCTTTTTGCAACAGTCATTTCTGTTTTGGAACAAAAAATAATCTTTCTGTTTTGTTCATGCATTAAATTGGCACCACCCACGCATTTTATATAATCAAGATAAATAATTATCAATCAGACGCAGAGGAAAACCAAAAATCCCAACAGCTGGTTGATTTGCTTAACCTCAAAAGTTGGCCACCATGATTGCTGCAGGGCAGGCAGATAGCTCATCCTTCATGACAGATTAAACAGTGTTATTCTGTCAATAACATTACAGGCTTTATGTAGAAATACATTTCAAAATGTGGCTCAGAAATAAATGGAGATCTGAGGCAGAGAAACTCCCAATGGGAAACACACAGTATGGATCTCAATGTTTTTCTCTTTCTTGAACAGCTAGGGTCTCCCCTTCTAGATAGCTTCCTATTAAATTGCCACACATTCAGCACCCTTATTCACAGTGAGTTGGCCTCTTTCCTCCAGGCAGTTGTAATAGTGGGCATGGCTGGATTCTGGAGAGAATGGCAGCATTGTGCCGAAACTTCTGAGATGCTAGCAGGCCCGAGGCCACAAACAACAAGTTCAGATGGTGAACTCACATGGTCTTGGGTGGAGGAAGACTACTGTTAACCTCAAGGTGCAAAATGTCCCTATTATGGGTGATTACTACTCATGACAACATACTGCTGTGGTGAAAAAGGAGAGAAGGAGCTGGGAAGAGAAGAGTCAGAGATCACCAGAATCCCTGATTTCTACCCAAGTGGCATGGAAGCCCAGGCCCACAATACTCATGGTTGGAGTATCCTTTCACCACCTGCTGTAGACACCCTCATCAGATACCTTCTGAAAAATGGAAGAGAAGGGAGACTGGCATCAGAAAAAGCCTGTAATAGCCAGAAATAGTACATTGAGGGTCAAAAACCACATGCCACCAGGCAAGGAGTGAGGATCTGTTGATGGGATATGCGGGCAGAGGTTTGGTTGAGGGGGGGAAACAAAAGAACTCTGCTGCGTAGGAAGGCCCAAGTCACCAGCGGTAGTATATCCACTGTCAAAGAAAAAGGTCTGTTGAGACCTGCAGTAGCAATCATCTTAGAATAGGTTAATGAAAAGGAATAATACACAGTACCACATTACAGTACAGTCTGCTTTTTCGAATCATAGCCATATAGAGGAGTAGTACGCAAATTACGATACAAGTTCAAATAAATGGCAACCCATTAAAATCACAACATATGGGTAGTTGTACATCAATGTTAATAGAAAAAGGACTGTTGACACCTTCAATTGAGGCGATGTTGGAAAGAGTTCACATAAAAGAAGAATGCCCATTACACCCTGGTTATATTGTCTGCATTATCAAATATTGCTATATAGAAGTGGTGCACAGTTAGACGTGTGAAAATAAATGGTTTTTTTTTTTAATTATGATGTATTGCACAATTAAAAACCCATAATTAAACCAGGTCAGCCTGGAAGTCTGTTGTATTATTCAAGTATTGCCACTAAGGGAAGGAGGTTGATCAACAGAGGCAGACATTTTGAGGCATATGGCCAGTGATCAAGGTGTTAGGTAAGGCTGGCCAGACATCAGTTCCAAGGATGTAAAGGGCACTATGAACAGTACAGAGCACCAACCATGTTGCATATGCCAATATAGAAACACTTTAAACAGACATCATTTACAGAGGCTGTAACGGGTAAAGATAAGGCGGAATTCCAGAAAGAAGTGATGACTGCTACGGTGACAGCAGCGGTATTCGATTCAGCCCTGGCTACTTAGTTAAAATATCCAAAGGCACAGCCAATGACATGGTAACAGCCTCATCCAATTAAGTGCAATCCTACCACAGAGAAATCACATTCCATTCCAAATTGGTCACACTGGAACAAATTGTAATGGATGTGGGAACCAGGAGGGGGAAATCAACCTGACTTGGGCCCGGACATTTGAGAGCTACACTGGAAAACAAATGATTTGGAGAATAGAAGTCAGAGGGATAACAGGTACATATCAGGGGTTCCAGAGAAAGTAGAAAAAGATGATATGATGAAGTCTTTGTACCCTGATTTCAACCCTCATGGTTATTGATCATTCCCTATAAATTCAGAGTGTGACTAGGTCCAGATCACAGTATTAGCCCAATTAAGCCCACCTACGATAGATCCAATCCTGTTGCATGCAGCATGAAAAAGGCCACCCAATTATTGCACCTGTAGAAAGACGTGGACCAAATATGTATGAGAGCAGTCACGTGCTCATCCTACCTGACTTTTCATTTAAAACTCATTTAAAAAGGGATTAGCACTCAGGCTCAGGCTGAGGTTAAAGGACAGATAATGCTGCTTACAGGAACTGGCGACTATGCTTTTTTCAACTCATGGCCAAAGGAATGAACATGAAGAACCAGAGCACCTGGCTTGATTTTGATTTTTGGTCTTTAGAAACCAAACAGCTTGATATGGCTCGAGGCTCTTCCCCAAGCAATCTCACCATGCAGCAGGCAAGAATATGATTTCTTACCTCATGCACATATCCTGCAATTGTTCAGATATCACCATTATAGGGGTTGTGAGGGCAAAGTTAATGCCTGAAGCAGGATGGCAATAGAAAGTGCTTTTATTCTGGAAATGTCCTGCTAATATTATGGTGGCATTATATATAGTGGTCAGGGAGCTAAAATACCTGGGAGCCCCAGCCACGAGGACAAACATTTGTATTTGGTCCGCTGTTAAATGTTATATTATATAGTTATTTATGCAGCTTAGGGCCTGCAGGAACAATTTGACAGTTTGTTTGGAGGTTAATTAAAAGTAGTTCTCAGATACAAATCATAGTAATTGAAGTTACATAATATGACCACATGTTATATGCACATTACTCAGAATAGGAGGACCCACCTGAAGGGAGGGAAGATGAAACAAAACAGTGTTATCAGCATTATGAACATGGTAAAGAGAAGAAATAATCCAACCATGATAAATGATTTCTAGATATTCCTACATACTTCAAAGCCTTTACTAAGAGAATGTTGGGTGTACCCTCGGCCTTTGCCTTATCTAAGAGGTTAGCCTTAGACCCCATACCTGGAGAACACTGTCAGGAGTCAACCTGTAGTATGAATGGCAATCATTTCAGGAAGCTGGTAGATTAGTGCCAGCAGAGCTGCATGTTGAACATAGCATTCTCCCAAGGGCAGTCAGGGCTGGAGAGCCCCTCTGCCCCTTCCAGGTCAGTGTTATATAATCAAAGCAACACTGTGTTAGAGGTACAGCCCTGATTCAATAATATGTTGAGACTTTAGTAGCTGTCTTCAAATGGGCAACGCACACACTAAATATTGTATACTGTGTTCTTGGCCCTAAATAGAATGTACTGATTATATGTTGAGAATTGTCCTGTATGTCCAAAATTAAACAGTGATGCAGTAATTATCCATGGCATGCCCCGCCATGAAATGGTGTCCGCTTGTCCTGTGTGGAGGGACAGGTGGTAATTCCACTGACATTGTGCGCTGTTGTGGGAGGCAGTCGGGAACTGCCATGCAACTCCTCATTGGTTATAATTGTGCCCTATGGGTTACAGTGGTCAATGGTGATGTAGACACCTCTGTGACCACCCCAACTACAGGTACAGCCGCCCACCCCATACCAGCACCACCCTCACAGCAGCCCCTCATCGATTTGCCCATGCCCACTCACCCAGGAGGGTGGGCATCTCCTTCGCCCCAGGCACCTTAGGCTCTGCCCTAGTTAGCCGTGCTGCCCTGAGTGAGGCTATTGAAAACCTGAGATCCATCTCTTTAGTGCAGTCAACCATTGTGAATGCCATCCACGGGCTGGCAGCCAAGATGCAACAGACTAATTAATTCCTGGAGGGCATTCACACTGGCTTTGCAGCCCAACAGAGATCAATCCAGGCTCTGGCCTCCTCACTGATGGCAGCCATTGTCCCTGTTTCTACTCTCCCCCCTCCAACTTCCTCTTCCCTATCCTTATCCCATTCCCCTGAACTCCGACCTATCCCAAGCACACAGGCAGACGAGCATGCACATAAGACAACTCACAATAGTGGCACAGGCAAACACAAGCACCACACATCATCCCACAGACACTCACACAAACACCATCCAGATGCAGACATGCCAACATCCAAAATATCCACTGTCTCACCCTTCCTCTTCCTCTTCCACCTCCCTCCCAGTTCCGTCTACACTCACATCTGCATGCACTACATCCTCATCCACTACCAGCATCACCACCACACCTAGCAGAACACACACCTCACTGGCAGACACCTCCACAACAGCCATGCACACGTCCCCTGTGTCCTCTCTCACTGTGTCTTTCCCACCCCTCCTAAAGTACACAAACGCAATCACTCAGACACCCAACAGCCATCCACCTCACAACAGCATTCAGCTCATGCACCTGCACCTAAAATCAGCAGAAAGAAACCTCCTACAACCACTCCCTCTTCCTCCCCTCCCAAACCTTCTCCCTCTTCCCACCCCAATGTCCCTAAAAAGCTTTTCCCATCCACCATTGACCTATTCCCTGTCCCTCCCCCCTTCCTGCACATCTGGCGAGGGTGGCAAAAACCCAGCCAAGCACCTCAGGCACCCAGTCCATGGGCCCAGTAGTCACCATACCCACTCGTGGTGGGAAAGGATCCAGGACACATGTCCTGGGGGTGAAGGAGCCTGCACCAGGCAGCCTCAGGGGTAAGGAGCATGCCCCTGCTGCTGCCAGGAAGAGCAAGGAGCCTGCCTCAGCTGCTGCCAGGAGAGCAAGGAACCAGCAGGCAGGAAGGGCAAGGGGCCTGGGGCAGGAAATCTGACGGAGCCCCCACCACCAACCATGGTTGTGCACCCATTCGAGGCCACCCCCAATGAGCAGCACCACCACCACCAGTGGGCAGCCACCTGAGGCTGCAGGGGATGAGCTGGAGCCCACTTCCACCACTGAGCAGCCGTCACCGCCGGCGGACGGTATGTAGTCCTGCCTCCATGGGTGCTGTGCGGACTGTCCCCTGCAAATCCTCTGGGTATGACACCCACCTGAGAGACTGTGACCTTGCACTCCCCAGGATCAAGAGCACAGGGCACGATGCCCCCTCCAGAACCAGTGGGTAAGTCACCCACCAACCCCAGGCTCCCCAGATCAAGAGCACAGGGTACGATGCCCCCGCTAGAACCGGTGGGTAAGACACCCACCAACCCCAGCCTCCCCAGGATCAAAAGCACAGGGCACGATGACCCCTTCAAAACCAGTGGGCAAGTCATCCACTCGAGAGACTGTGGCCTTGCACTCCCCAGGACCAAGCACAGGGCATGTTGCCCCCTCCAGAGCATGTAGGCAAGTCACCCACTCAAGAGACTATGGCCTATCACTCCCCAGGACCAAGCACAGGGCATGTTACCCCCTCCAGAGCATGTGGGCAAGTCTCCCACTCAAAAGACTGTGGCCTTGCACTCCTCAGGACTAAGCACAGGGCATGTTGCCCCCTCCAGAGCACAGGGCATGCTGCCTCCTCCAGTACCAGTGGTCTTGTTCCATCTCCCGGCTGAGGTGCACCCCAATCCCCCGTCCCCCTGAGGTGTCTGCCTAATTACCAACTGATGCCCCTGCAGTGTCCTTTCCGTGTTGATGCTGATGACAAGTAGGGCCTTGGACTTTGCCGTCTGGCCATGTGGCCCATGCAAACTGAGGACTGGGCAGTGTCCCTTGAACTGCACAATTGCAAATATCTGTAAATAATTGTAAAATTTAGTTATTTTTATACTGTGTTTATCTTATTACACTCACTTTAGTAAATTCATTTTGTCCTTGCATTATTCAGCTGATTTAGGGGGAATAACTTGTTTTCTTGTGCATCTGGTTGTGTGTATGGTGTTGGGTGTGTGTGTGTGTGAGTGTGTGTTGTGCATGTGTGTGTCAATCTCTTTTTTCTCACCCTCCCTTGGGTGCTAGGAGGCTATACATCTTCGCCGTCGTCGGTGTTCATGGTGGAGCAGCATGTAGAAGAGCATGGGGAAGACATGCAGCTTGGGCTCCATGGCTGTGTGGTTGTTCCCTGTGTCTCCAATGGTGAGTCCTTTCACTTCTGTGCTCTGTTTCCCCCAGGATTTTGATGTCGTTGGTATCACCCCTGAAAAGGTGGCGGTTTCCTAGGTCATAATATGGTGGGCGAAACATTGACTTCTGCCTGGCTATAGGTGGCTACCGCTGTGGTGACTGTTGTTTCCGGCCTGGCGGTCGGTGTGGTACATTGGCTGTCTATCAGAGATAGCACCGCCATGTTCATAATTTGGCAGTAATTACCGTCAGCCTGTTGGCGATATTACCGCCACTTTTTACACCTACCGCCAGGGTTGTAGTGAGGGCCTTAGTCTTTTTCTTCAAGATTTTCTTCAGTGGGACGAACCACCCTGTCATCCGGGCCAAAGCTGAATCTTGATCTGACGTCCCTGGAGCCCTCTTCGGATATGCTGCGAGGGAAGTCCCGGTCAACTTTTTACCTTTAGACTTAGTCATTTTTTTGGAGCTTTTGCTCTTTGACGGCTGACGACCCTTCACAACAAGCCAAGGGGTTGCTTGAAATGGGGGAGGTCCTGGGCTGCTCCAAATGTCCTTCCCTCCTTTGGTGATTAGTTTGTCTGACCTCCCCCATCCTAAGGTCTGTTTCCGCCAGGCTTTTGATGTTGTTGGTATCGCCCCGGAAAAGGTGCCGGTTTGCAGGGTCTTAATATAGTCGGCGAAACATTGACTTCCGCCTGGCTGTAGGCGGCTACCGCCGTGGTGGCTGTTGTTTCCACCCTGGCGGTGTCACGTACTGCGCTGGACTTCTCACCTCTGGATTTCAGATTGACGAATACACCAAGTCTTGTACAGGTCCTGGATACTCCCAGATAAGGATGACCCCTTCTAGTAGCCACAGTGCCGCTTGACAGGCTACGCCAAAGCAGACCGTACCCTCCAGAAGGAGTCCCAGAGGGAAAAAACCCCAACACTGGGGAAAAAACCTCTAACAGGAACTCCTGAAGGAAAACAAGAAAAAACAGGACTTGACAACAGGAAACAAAAATAGGCAATATCCAGGGAAAAAAGGAACAGGCAAAAATATCTCACGGCAAAAGCAGGAACAAAGAACAGGCAAAAATCTCCCGAGTCAAAAGCAGGAACAAAGAACAGGCAAAAATCTCCCAAGGCAAAAAAGCAGGAACAAAGAACAGGAGCGAACAGCACAGCCAGAAGGAAGTGTTTGAAACGCAAGGAGGAACAAGACTGACTGACTTATATACTGAGAAAATGGAAGTGACATCACAGGAAAAGGAAGTAACACCATCTTGGATTGGGAAAAGCCCATAGACCAGTATAGGAAAAAGAAAGTAGTATAAAAGAAAAACAGAGCATGCTGGGACAAAAACATGAAGAAGACAAGATGGACACAACATGGATAGAGAAAGGCAAAAGGACCAACAAAAACCCACCACCAACAACAAAAGAAGGAAAAAGGGCTACAAGTAAGTGTAGCGTGACCGGGAGCGTAATATATGCTTCCCAGAAAGCATCGTCAAAAAACGCGGGGAACGGCGCTCCGAATATAGGTAGCGCATTCCACCAGCGAGGACAGAAAGAGACGCCGCGTCAGAGCGAGGTGTTACAGGCGGTCGGTGTGGTAAAGTGGCTGTCTATCTGAGATCTATCCACCATGGTCATAATTTGGCAGTAATTACCTCCAGCCTGTTGGCGGTATTACCACCACTTTTACACCAACCTTCAGGGTTGTAATCAGGGCCTATGTGTACAGAGAAAAGGTGATTTGTTTAATTATACAAAAACACAGATTTAGTCATAATTCAAGAGTCACACTTGACAAAAGTAGAGTGTGAAAATGTACTTAGAATATGGGTGAGTCATTAATTTTATGTGTGCACTACAAGACTACAGGTACACCATAAGCCACCACACTCAATTATAGTACAAAAAGGAGTTACAATGCTCATACAGAAAAATGTACTGTATTGGCTACATCATAAATGGTCGGACAAGCACAGTTGATAAAAAATGTGTAAACCTGAAATAAGGTTGCATATTTGGGGCATATTTGGATCAGTATAAGCCCCTGTAGGTGATAAATCAGACTTTTTCTCTTAACTAGCCAGATTGTGTTCTCTGGTATGGAAATGGTCAGAATTGAGGGAGATTGGACTATTAACCCTTGTCCGATTATAGACAAGTCAGGTAAACTGAACATAAAAGGCAACAAAGACTTTCATTTTCTTAGAAATGTAATCTCAGACTTTGCCTAGAAGAATCCTGCAGCCCAAAGAAAGATATTACATTTTCACTCCATGTGTACACAGGACACATACTAGGATTGACTATTTTTTTAATAATGCCCAATGCCTTATGACATAGGGGGAAGGCCATGATCATACCTAGTGGAATTACAGATCGTGATATGGTGAAATTTACATTGGACCTAAATATGGTATCCCGGCCCCTTGTGTCTTGGTATATGAACATGCTTAAGTATAAGGACCATGCAGAGAAAAAAAGACTACTTAATCATGCACAATGCTTTTCGGATAACAATGCAAACTTAGTCCAGTCTCCAACCATGTTATAGGAAAAAGTATGGCTAAGGGGCAAGTTAGGAAGAGGCTGTAGCCTAGATGTTGGGAGAAAATATGAGACAATCTATAAAGGCCAGCATCAAACACCACCCATCTACATATATTCACCTACTTAATACAGGTGCTCTTTGGGAGTTGACCAAGGAGAACTATGACATTAACGATGAGAACGCTTTATTTCAATTACATCACAGACATTATGGGAAAGGGGAGAAGGCTGATCAGCAGCCCAACCAAAACAAAGGGAGGCAAGCAGAATGATTCCTGACATTAGGAATAAAAGGCAGACCCTACCGATGAGCCTATGTGAAATAATACAAGAGTCTCATCATTTTTACGAACTGCTATTCAGACACAGTTTTCATACCAAAACTCTGTAGATCAGGCCGAAATTCTAGATGTAGACATAACAAAGGAGGAGGTGGCACAAATGATTGATGACATGAAGGCAGGAAAGGTACCAGTGAAGCTGGCTACCCTGTGAAAAATTCTATAAGATCAATAAGCCCCTGATTCTCCCCTGTTGTTCGCTGCCTTCTAAGAGGTGCTCAACAGTGGCCAAATTCCCCCTGGCTTTAAATAAGACCAAATCCTAAAACTGGTTAAGACTTTCTAGAACATGCAAACTACAGGCCAAACTCGCTCATTGATGTAGATGTCAAGCCCTTGACAAAGATACAAGCAAAATCCCTTACAATATGTATAACTAATTTGATCTACGCTAACCAAGTAGGATTTGTCCCAGGATACTCCTCAACTAACCATTTTAGGCTCCTGTCCCACGTCCTATGGCAAGTTAACAATGATCTGGACAAGAAGGTACTTCTCTCATTAGATGCTGAGAAGACATTTGACAGGGTAGAGTGGTGATAACCTATTGGTACAATGTCCCAGATGGGCTTTGGTCACAGCTTCTTACCGTGAGTCAGGGGAATGTACCATGATCCCTCATCAACAATTAGTTGTGGAGACTTTACATCTCCTTATTTCCTAATTCCCGAACTGTCCTTTATTACTATTTTTTTTATTTAGCACTGGAGTGATAATTGATGACAGTAGCAGGGGAACAAAGGACAAAATAATAATTACATTGCCCCAGCCGACTAAATCAGCAGGAGCACTGATAAACCTGATTAACCTTTTTTTTAGGATTCTCAGGCTCCCGTATCAGCTGGACTAAATGGTAAGCAATGCCAATAAATTTGACAATGTCAGGTATCACTAGGTGACCTGCCCTTCAAGCGCCAATGTATGAAATACTTGGTTTGCTGATTCTTTTTGTTGGCTTTAGGACTCTGAGCACTTTACCATTTCTGATCAGTGCTAAAGTGCACGCGCTTTTCAACTAAACATGGTAACATTGGTGTACACACAATTGGCATATTTAATTTACTTGTAAGCCCCTTGTATTGTGGTGTGCCATATACCTACAGCTTGTAAATTAAATGATACTATTGGGCCTTTAGCACTGCTTGTGCTACCAACACAAGCAGCCCTTTAAGCATGTGTCAGGCCTGCCACTACAGAGACTGTATGTGCAGTTTTACTGCCACATGGACGTGCCATTTAAAACCCTTTGTCAAGCCTTAAACTCTACCTTTATTACACATAGATTACCACTAAGGTGGGCCCTCGGTTGCCCATAGGGCATGGTGCTGTGTAGGTAAATGGTAGGGCATGTACATTTACATTTTGCATGACCTGGTAGAGAAAAACACCTAAATTAATTTTTCACTACTGTGAGGATTATTCCTCTCATAAGTTAATAATGGGAATTACTTATTACACTTTTAATATGTCATTCCTGATTGAGAAGGAGAGCCTCTGTCATGTTTCATATTATTGGAATGGTAATGATAAATCCTCTTTAATGGTAAAGTTGGATTTAACATTGCTATTTCAGAAATGCCACTTTTAGAAAGCGGACATTTCTCTGCTCTTATAGCTCTGTGTGTCTGCAGACTGTCTACATTATACATCTGTGGTGGGTGATAGCTACACTTTGTGCATTCCCTCTAGACAATCACAAACACAGGAAGGTTAGGTGTGTCTGAGCACTCATCTGCATTATGATGGCTATTCCTGGGCAGGAAGGGAGGGAGGGGATGACACAACTGAATAGGCAGTGCCTGTTCCCATACAAAGGGCTGACAGTATGGAGCCAGTGCTGTATAATGTAGGCAGTGCTGGGGAGAAAGAGCATCTGTGCACTTCAAAGACCACCCCTTTAAAGTTGACCCCCACTTCAAAGGCACAACAGGGTATAAGTACTGGGTCTCTGACCCCACCAAATCAAACACTTCTGGACCTACAACTGGACATGTCAGAAGAACTGCTGTGCCGAATCAAGGACTGCTACTCTGCAGGCTGTGCTGCATCAAGGATTGTTACTCCGCTGGACTGCTGAACTAGGAGGACTATTTTTCTGCTGTGCTGCCCTGTTGCCTGCTATTCGCTGAACCCTACTGAGGGAGAGCTAGACTCTGCCTTACACCGCAAGTGACTTCCAAGAGCTTGTTAGCTTGCCTCCTGTTGCTTGAGACTCAGAGATATCAAAGTCTCTACCCCGCTCCTGTCCCTGGTTTAATAGAAATGGACCCAGATACTTGCACAAGAAAAATCAACACATCTCCAGTCTGCTTGGAGTAGAACCAGCACATCAACTGTGTTGCAGGAGTAGAACTGGCGCATTGCCCTTGGAACCAACGCATCGTCTTGAGTGCCTGACGCTCAGAATCACACATCACTGTTGTAACAGCTTAAAGAGATTGATGCATCCCCTGTACTGTGCAGAAAAACCTGGTGCATCGCACTTCGAAACCAACACATCTTAGCACAGTGCTTCTTCTTTGGAACCAGTGCATCACCACCACTGTGTGAAGAAAATACTAAAATCACCTCGACTGGTGGTCCAACATTGATGCATCACTTAATGTATTGCTTGTCTGTACCCTGCTGTTGTCACCAAGATCAAGAGTCTTTGTTCACTGGGCCTGCGTGGCTCTTGTCCACAGCCTGCCCTCTATTGCGGTTGGCCTGAACTGTTCACTTTGCCACAGTCTAGTGAGACCAGATAACCCTTGTTGGCACTTATTGTTTCTAAGTGCTAGAACTCTTAGTATTCCTTAAAAAGTCATGGCTCAACTTCTACTAATTTTGTTTTTAACACTTTTGGGATTGATGTATTTAAAAAAATATTATTATTTTTTTTATTTAACCTTCTGGAGTCTTCAAGTGAGGTTTTCATTGTGTTACTGTGTGGTGTATTACACAAATACACATTGTCTACTTACATTAGCCTGATTGCTCTACACCAAGCTGCAGTTAATCTTTTAGTATGTATCTGACTTAACCTGACCAGGACTGTGGGTCCTGCTTGTTCAAGTTCTATACTCTGACAACCAGAAACCCTATTTCTAACAGTCTTCAGTAGTAACAACACATTCTGAGGTCAGAGGTTAATCTGGTTATCGATCATAATAGATGAGTGATAGATACACAAGAATACAACCCTATTTTGCAGTGATCAATGGTATTGGGCTCATGCACCGTTAGGGGTTGCAGAGCACCTCCTTATAAAAGCACCCTAAGGGCATAATACATTTGATTTGATTTGGTAAGAAAGAGGTTACTTAAGATGAATGGAAGTGTAGTACGATATACTGCATAGGTGACTTGATTAAAGACGAGCTCCTCAAATCCTTTTTGGACCTACAGCATCAATACAATCGTCATCCATCTAAAAGCTGGACATGTACACAGTTGATGCAGGCCCTAAAAGATAAACAAGGGAAGACTCCTTATGTGTTTGTACCCTTCCATGTTCAGAAGTAAATATATACATGGAAAGAGTTTGAGTGTACTACATCAGGCATATACACCCTTCTCTGTGGTAATGCCTTCTTTAAAGATGCCTTGAGTGCATTGAGGTCCTGGTGGGAAACAAGCCTTCAGACATACTTTAAGGATGATGAATGGAAGATGTTATTAGAAGAACATGACAAGGGGCTGAAAGAGGCATGGTTAAAGTACAATTATTTGAGAATTTACACAGACAAACTGTGACACTTTCAGTGCTGGCAATGTGGAAGGCAAAGTGGAGATATAACGCACCTCTAATGGGAATTTGGACAGGTGACTGATGATTGGAAATAGATATGGGATGACCTCAAGGAGAATAAGACACAACACTGGACTTTACTGCTAGAATAGTGATCTTACACTTCTGCATTTCCAGAAATGACTTCCCATGTGAGATGCTGTTTGTCAGTGGCTCTGGTGACAGTGAAAGTGGGAATATGGAGAGCCTGTGAAACTAATAAGGTCTCAGCATATACACAGTGGTTAGAGGATGTTAGACCTGTCAGCCTTAGGGTGGTCTTCCACCCGATCTTTTGCCTACTTTCCTCCACTTTTGCTGAATTCATGTTTGTTGACCTTAGAACTCTGTGCACTTTACCACTGCTAAACAGTGCTAAAGTACTTGTGCTCTCTCTCTAAAACATGGCTGGATTGGCATGTACACAATTGGCATAATTACAGCATCTGTAAGTTAAATGCTACTTGTAGGCTTGCAACACTGTTTGTTCCACCAACTTAGCCCTTAAAACATATCTGAGGCCTGCCAATGCAGAGCCTGTGGGTACAGTTTAATATGCCAATGTTAACCTGGCAAAAAACACACTTTTCCCAGGCCCAAGCCTTCCTTTTGAAATATATGTCACCCCTAGGGTAGGCCCTAGAAAGCCCCAAGGGCAAGGTGAGTGTATTTAAAAAGTTGGACATGTACTTTTAGGTTTTACATGTCCTGGTAGTGAAAAACTCTTAAATGTGTTTTTCACTACCGCACAAACGATCTCTTCCATATTATTAAGATTGGTATTACCATATTACATCTTATAAGTGTAATTCAAAATGTGAAAGAGATAGGTTTTTTGAGTTTGGTGTCTCTGGAATCACAATTTAAAATCACAACTTATGATGAAAAATTGTCGGAGCTCCCGTCATGCTCCGGGACTAGAGCCTCGTAAACCAGCAAAGATGGTGGGCAGAACGGAGCGCCGATGAACGTGCTGCCGCTCCCTGAAAATAAAGGAACCGCCTTGCCTCCCCTCTGAAGGAAACTGTTTCGGCACATCTCGGCTTGCCTCGGCCCATCTTGAAGAGCGGCTCAGCTACCAATTAGCAGCTACCTGCTGGGAAACGGCTTGAGCGTAGAGCCGCGTCCGGCTGGATCTTAGTAAGGCTGATGAAACGGCTGAGTTTAGTTCTTTTCTTTTTCCGGCACACAGATCGGACAGCAGTGATCAAGGCGTGAGGAGCAGCAATCTGGTGGGGGATGCCCAGCGTTGACTACAGCACTACAGGATCAGGGTGTGAGACCCCCCTCTTCTTGAGCCTTCTTGAGCCTGAGCCTTTAATATACACAGCGCAACACCCTACAAGGAGCCCAGATAAGTAATGAGGCGGCAGGGTTGTGAGGGCGGGGTTCTGCAGGCATAGCCCCAGAAATTGACTTATTGCAGAGTATATTATTAATGGGCTGCCTGAATTAGTACACTAAGGAGTGATTTTTATGGACTCTCACTCACTCACGGATTGATTAACTCTCCTTTTTTAAATTTAAATAAGGCATATTTAACACATACTATAGTTGTCATTGGAAATCAGGATCGGTGCTCCATATGGACTTACCGGAATGAGCAAGGGCATGGAGCTACTGTAGAGACAGATGTAAAGGTGGCTTCTTTCCTTCTTTGTCTCATTATTATGGTTCTGTGGGTATCAAGAGATCCTTGGAGGTATAGCTAAAAGGATTTAATCCGTTTTTTTTTAGATTTGGCACCTTGACTCTTTTTGAGTTTTTGTTTTTTTTTAGGATGAAACTGATGATTCGAGGCACAAGCGGCAAAGCACGGACAATGGGCAAATATGTTAAGAGCCCTGAAACCAAGACTCTGATTCCTGATACGGGTAAACAGAGATATAGCTCTCAGCATATGCCTTCGGGGGGGTCGCTGACTACTTTTAATGGGGCACAGGGTTCACCGCAGCATGTACCTCCTCTTTCACCAGCGCTATCTGTGCTATCTGCGCTATCTGCACTATCAACAGCCGGTTCAGTAGAAGATAACGAGCTCTCAGCATCAAAGCCAGCACAACCACCAAGGGAATAACCGCATCCCCCCTGACAGTATCTCTATCAGTCATTGCTTCTTCTAACAACCCATCTCCTGATGTGTCGGCTGCAACATAAGGAGATGTCTACTTATCCCCTGTTCTCAATCTCTTGTAACAACGCCAAGCCGACACTGAAGGCCCCAGAAAGGGAAGAGGATAAAGAAGTAGATCAAGAGAAAGTAATATCGACAGCCAGAGCAGGGGCTACAGATGATGTTACAATCCCTAATACAACGCTAGATCCTGTAGTAGAGAGCTCCTCTCCAGCTATGTTTGACTTGATATTACCAAGCGCCAGCATTAACAAATATGTCACTGCATTTCCTTGTGTCCCTAGCCCTAGCAATCACAGTTCAACATGCAAGGTGCCTGTCACCTTCTCAACAGAGGAATGGATGAGGCAGGTATTAGAGGAGTTGCGAGCAATAAAGATATCCCAAGAGGTGGCTCATAAAGTGACCAAAGGCCAGCTTAGCCAACTAAATACTCATCTAACCCATCTCTCTACAAGATTAACGCAAGTGGAACAGAGAGTCTCGGATTTAGAGGATACAGGACGTCAGGCGTAATCAACGATACCCCAGATCCAATCAAAATTAGAAGCTATCCAACTTAAATTGGACGAGAAGGAAACTAGATCTCATAGCTCAAACCTGAGGTTTGTACGAGTACCAGAAGAGATGGAGGCAGCCTCATCCATAACCAAGGAGATCTCTGATCTCATCAGTGACTGCATTCATCCAGAATGTGCAAAAACTGCAGCAGATCTTTCAATAATGAGAGCACATAGGGTACCAATTACACGCTTTGCAAACTCAAAATATCCTCTTACTATACTAGATAATTTTGGCGACTATAGGATTAAAGAGCAGATTCTTTCACAAGCAATCAAAAAGAACATTTTTTAATTTGGAGATGCCTTCAGCTTTCACGTGTTTTCAGATATGTCTATCACCGCGGCTCATCGACGACAAGAGTTTGTTTGACTTATAGACGACTTTAAAGGGCTGGGAGCTCCAGCTGGTATTGTACAACTATCCAAACTCTAAGTGCTTCATAAAGGATTAGAGCACGACTTTCAGCGTGTACAGGATGCAAAGAACTTTCTAGTAACTTTAAAGCAATGATAATGTGATTAGTGCAGGAGAAGGGGGCGGATGGAGAGTGGAGACAATGTAAGAGGGGGAGAAGATGCAACAAGACAAGGAGCAAGTAGGGAGAGGCGGAAAGTGGGTAAGAACAGGAAAGAAATTGGATGTCTTATGGATATATATATGTCTTTTTTTTAGTTTATGCATTATGTGTTAAACACTTCCCTTCTGTCTTTTGCTCCATGGATTCCTCCGCCCGTCGGTCTTGTTGAGCGCATGAGGTCAGGCTTCAGGAGTGCCATGTCAGTGCTCTCTCTTTTGGGGCACGGGGGACAGGGATATGGTGAATGGGGGGGCACAGGAAGACAAAGGGAGGGGGAGGAAGGGGCCAGGACGGGAGAGCCCCTTGATGAGGATGTGAAGGGGGGCGCAAGGTGGAGGCAGGGCAAAAATGCAGGTGGAGGTGAGGCAGGTATGTCCTCTATTTCAGGCTGAGATTTAAGAGGAAGTACAATTAAGCATAATCAAAAGTATTGTCGGAATACAATCAGCCAGAGAGACAATGGAGTGGCATATGAAGGAGAGATAGACTATAAGTTAAGAGTAGCTTCATGCAATCTAAACGGAGCAAAAAATAAGGTTAAACCTCAAGCGGCCCTTTATTGGCTTGAAACATCCCAAGTGAAAGTCATCCTTCTACAGCAAACCCACTGGAAGGCTAATAGCAAGCCACCTAAACTCCCTGTGTGTATCGTCCATAACTACTTTGCATCTGCTGACACAGCGGTAAAAGATGTTGCGATTTTGTTTTCAAGAAAATTTGTAGGTAGAATAAAGAGAGTTTTTAGAGATCCACAGGCAAGATGGATAGTGGTTACAGCTATGTTGGCCATAAAAGAGATCCATTTTGTAAGTTTTTATGGCCCAATAGAGGATGCCGTGGCGTCAATGCAAGCTTTGTATATATATTTGTCTTCACTGTCAAGCTATTTCATAATCTGAGGGGATTTTAATATAATTCCCAACATCAAATGGGACACAACACGCAGAAATAAATCACAAAATAAACCAAGAGACTCTCAAATGCTTCTCAAACTGATCTCGGATTTAGCCTTAGTAGACGTGTGGCGAGCGGACCATCCCCAGGGAAAGACTTTATTCTACTCAAGAAGGATTAATACGGCATCAAGAATTGATTACATTCTAATCTCATCTGCACTGCAGGGGCATGGGTAAGGAATACTTGCAAATTCCCTTTCAGATCATTCCGTTCCATGGGTTAATATTAGTGAGATAGGAAATATGCAGCGCCGATTGCAGTGACGATTGGATAGATCCCTCTTAGAAGAGGAAGGTTGGGTAGCAAAGATCAATGCGTCATTTACCGAATTTCTAGTGGTTAATGAGAATACCGCCTCTCTTTTTATCATTTGGGGCACCACTAAAGCTTATATATATGCGGAGAGGCAATTTCCTTTAAGGCTCACCTAGGGAAATTAGCGCATGATCAAAGCAATTTGCTTCAGTGGGAACTAGAGTGTGCATTAAAAAGAAATCAATCATTACCCAGTCCAGAGATGGAAATAACATTGAAAAGAGCTCAGGCCAAACTAAGGGACTTCTACCTATCTAACAAGATTCTTAATAGACATACAAGCTTCCAGATGCAATAAGAAGAAGGCGAGCATGCAGGCAGGTTTCTGGCCTGGTCAGTTAAAAGGAGATCCAACTCTAATGTAATAAAAACAATACTTGATGAAGAGCTGGGCAGAAAGGTTAGTAAGCCTAAAGAGACAGAAAGGTACTTCTCTCGCACTATTGCAAACTGTGCACAGAGACAATGCAAGCAAATATTTTACAGATCAAACAGTATTTAGATTCAGTGATACTGCCAAGCTTAGACCCAGGGGCACAAAATATATTAGTGTCCCCCATCACTCTTAATGAAGTAGTAGAGGCAATAAGGGGCGCACCTAATGGAAAAGCGCCAGGAGAAGATGGACTTCCTGTGGAGGTTTATAAAATATTAGAGGATCAAATCGCCAAAATATTAGCTGACCTATTTAACTGAATAAGAGCAGGAGCCGAGGTCCCATCAGTATTTTCCTGGGCTATAGTGGTTAGAGTTGCCAAAAATGATAAACCACCAGAATACCTGGGCTCATATCGTCCGATCAGCCTCCTAAATCAGGATTATAAATTATTTACCAACATACTCGTGGTCCGTACGGCCCAGGTGGTGCAAGGACTGATTCATGAGGATCAATGTGGGTTTCTCGCGGGCAGGCTATTGTCCACCAATACTAATTTTTTGATATAGGCAATGGACTATTTTTCTCATTATCATTATCCGGCGGATATTATAATGCTCGATGCAGAAAAAGCATTTGATCTAGTTCAATGGGAAGCATTGCTTATGGTCCTAGACAAGTTCAGTTTTCCAGGGAAATTTATCCAGACGCTGCGAAGGCTATACGTAGGGGCCCAAGCCAAGGTTTTGGTAAATGCCCAAATAGCAGTACTGGTACAGATATCACGAGGCACGTGACAGGGTTGTCCTCCATCCCCAGTGCTGTTTGTGCTCTTCATAAAGCCTCTGGCCGCTGCAATTTGGCAAAGTCAATATATACAGGCTCCGCTCTCCTTAGCTCCTAAAGGGAAATTATTTGCCAATGATATGATTTTATACACCCGTGCGGATTTACAAACTAATCGATAAAGCTTTTCCAAAGATCAAGGCCTTTTCAGACCTGGGGGTTCTAAAATCAATCAGTCCAAATCAGACGCTCTTTTGTATAATGCAGAAATAGCAGTATTACCAAAAGAGATTTGGATGTTATCTTCATCCGATAGCCCCATCAGGTACCTAGGTGTATATGTGTCTAAACATCCAGCAGACTTATTTCAGTTGAACTTCATGAGGGTTCTGAAAAAGATTCAGGGATTATTATTGAAATGGCAGGAATCCACCATGACGATTATAGGAAGGACAGAACTGGTCAAAATAATGATTCTCCCTTGGTTGTTATTTGTGATTTCCAGCATAGTTTGGAGAATACTGAAAAAGGTTTTTCAAGAGTGCTGGATTCAATAAATAGACAATTCGTATGGAATCATAAGAAGCCTCGGCTATTGTTAGAGAAGTTAACTTCTCCAGTGGAAACAGGGGCATTGGTAGATGCTATAAATTATTTCAGGGAGGGTGCCTAATGAAGGCGATATCCCATCTATTGGTCAGAATAGAAGATATTACATGGAGTAAAATAGGAGTACAACAATGGCGAAAGCACAACGCGCTGTCATAAAAAGCACTTAGAGGGGCGAATATTAAAAGAATTACACTTTATTCTAAATGGATGCTATATTATACCCCCACCAGGATAAAGGAAATGTACCCGGAGGCATCAGGGATGTGCCTGTGTTGTCAAATGATTCAGGGGGATTGGCTTCATATGTGCTTCTCATGACAACACTTGGCAGGGTATTGGGATAAGATCTTCCATAGGATAAGTGTCATGATATCGCACAACCTAGCTCCTAGTCCATTAGCGGCACTATGGGGTATCACACAAAACATAGATCTGCCTACTATCGCTAGACATATAGTATTTGTGGGCACCTTGATAGCTAAATCACTGATTCTTCAGGTGTGGAAATCAACAACACCCCCCATGTATGCGGCTTGGGAGGCAAGGATGGAGGCAATACGTGCGAAAGAAAAGCTGTATGCCCAGTAAATCGGAGCATTACAGAGATACCAGAGTATATGGGGGAAGATGAACAATGTGTAAAACGATTGGGCTAGGGCAGGAGTTAGAGTCTAAAACTAGTAGGCCACGCCTGTAGATACACTTATAAATATATAGGATCAATTATTTTTGGGACAAGGGTACTCGTAAGAATAGTAATATATTAGATTGATTTTTTTTTTTAAATGTATGTTGTCATGATGTAATAGGATCAAGTTCTGAATTATGGAATGTAATTGCATCTGCATTAAAAATAAAATTATATATAAAAAAAAAACTTATGATGAAAATTGTAAATTGTAAATCTGAACATGCCACCTTTAGAAGGTTGGCATTTTCTTACTTATCCATTTTGTGCCTGATTTTTATCTCTGATCACTTTTCTGGTATGGGTGACAACTGTGTTTTATGTATTCTCAATAGGCAGCAACACACAGGCTTGCATGTGTTCTTTGTTCCCCATGCCTTCTTGGTCACTGTTGTTGTTTGAACATGTGGCTGGTAGCTATTTTATGCATCCAACCGGTGTGTTTTACCCATAGGTTTGCATGTGTTCTTTGTTCCCCATGCCTCCTGACTCACTATTGTTTGGTCATGCCTTCTTGATCTCTGTTGTTGTTTGATTATGTGGCTGGTGGCCATTTTGTACTGCCATTTTGTACTGCCAGTCAGTGTGCCTTTGCCATAAGCTTGCAAGTGTTCTTTGTTCCCCATGCTTCCATGCTTGCTGTTGTTGTTTGATCATGTGTCTGACAGATGTTTTGTGCATCCAGCCCTTGTGTTTTTGCCAAAGGCTTGCATGTGTTCTTTATTCCCCATGCCTCCTGGCTCACTATTGTTTGACCATGTGGCTGATGGCCATATTTTGCATCCAGCCAGTGTGTTTTGCAATAGGCTTGCATGTGTTCTTTTTCCCCATGCCTCCTTGCTTTCTGCATTCATTTGACCATGTGGCTAGTGGTCGTTTTGTGTGCAGCCAGCCAATATAACTTTGCCATAGACTTTCATGCACACTTTGTTCCCCATGCCTCCTTGATTGCTGTTGTTGTTTGACTGTGTGGCTTGCAGCTGTTTTGTGCATCCCGACGGAGTGTCTTTCCCATAGGCTTATATGTATTCTTTGTTCCCCATGCCTCCTTGCTCACTGTTGTGTTTGACCACATGGCTGGCAGCCATTTTGTGCATCCAGCCAGTGTTGGAATAGGCTTGTATGTGTTATTTGTTCCCCATGCCTCCTTGATCACTGTTGTTGTTTGACCAGCCATTTGTGCATCCAGACAGTGTGCCTTTATCATAGGCTTGCATGTGTTCCTTGTTTCCCATGCCTCCTTTTTTGCTGTTGTAGCAGGCTAGATTTTGTGTATCCCGCCGTTGTCCCTTTGCAATAGGCTTGCATGTGTTCTTTTTCCTTGCTTGCTGTCGTTGTTTGACCATGTGACTAGCAGCCATCTTCCAATCTCTTCCGCTTGTGTCGCTTAGTGCCACTGCCAACTGAGAGCTTTAAGATGGCCCCAAAGAAAGTTGCTCCCAAGAAAGTGGTCAGTGAGAAGAAGCAGTTTTTTACCAGTGGGGTGCCGACCACAATCTTGTTTGGAGGAACCTGGGAGCAGCACTCACCCATCAACAGCACGACCCCAACCTAAGCCTACGACCATGTCTGTCAGTAAGGCAGTCACTGCTATCATGGCGATGCCAATGAGCAGTAATGTTGAATTGGATTTGTCCCTTTTGTAAAGTAGTACCCAATTGTTTCAGGGAACAGAGCAAAGGGGCAGCAGACGCAGTTAGCAATAGTAGATCTTGCTGAAGTTGGAGAACAGGAGGTCAAGCTTCCTGCTGAGCTAGAACCTCCTCTTTTGGAATCATTGACTTCCAGATTTCCAGCAAGGAAAAGGACGAGTACTACTTCACCATGTTCTCCAAGCGCCAATTCTGATCATGATGATAGGGACATGGAGTGGACCCCGGCAGAGTTTTGGAGATCCAAGGAGAGGCAAGGGAAAATAAAAGTTCCAGAAAGCCGTAGAAATATGGAAGGGGATGATGAGGAGGATGACAACTATGAGCCAGTCATTGTGGAAGCCTGCACAGAGAAGTCTGACATTACTATTCAGCCTGCACTGAGGGAAGTGTTATAGACAGCGCCGCCAGCTCCCATATTTGTAATGCCCCAGCTAGGACCTGAATCAACAACTACCTCAGTAGAAGTAGGCACTGCAGAGAGACAGTTAACAACACACCCACCTACCTCCAGTTTATTTTCAGGCATAGGCAGTGGCCCACTAAGAAAGTACTTCTCCCCAGTTCAGGACTTTTTTAAGATAAGCAAACAGGTGGAGAATTTTTCAATATGCTCTATTTCCCATATCAGTGTTTATCGAGGTAAGCCTGTTTCACATTATGGTACTAGATGCCAAACGACCCGCATGAAAAACATCATGCAATCCGGGGGAGGAGCACCTTAAAAAAAATGCTGAACGTAGTTGTAGTGGTGAAGATGAGGAGAGACGGAAAACATCAGCTACTTGGTGGGAGGTGATGATGAAGAACAAGAAGAGGGAGACATCCTCATGCAAAGCAGTCCTGTCTCCAGAAGAGCACCCTCCTCAGTGACCTCAGTGACCTCACAAGTCAGAGTCAGATGGAGACACCAAGGCATACAGTGACACACATTGAGTCTACCATAACCTACTTCTCGTTTGCATTACTGTCCCCAGAAAAAAAGAATATCCAGGCTGCCATTATACTATTATGGGCATGTTTAGACAGGAGGGACCCTACAACTGCAACCACTTAATGGCACGTTTGTACAATGGGAACCTGGCAAAAATGTTATTGCTGAGCCTCCTCCCTTTTTCTTTTGTGGAATGAGTGAGATTCTTAGACTTTGTTGCAGCCATCTCCAAAATGGAAGGTTCCAGGTTGGACAAAGAATTGCTGTTCCACCGCTGCATCACAATGTGCTGCAATTGGTTGGAATAGCCTTGCAGCAAAGTGTAGTCCACTCTGTCTGCCTTATGACAGACAAGTGCACCAGTTGTCAGGCGACTGATTACATGTGCATGGCTGCACACTGGATCTCTTTTGTGGGGGTAAAGCAAAAGCTATCTGCAGGGCTCAGCCCTAAAGGAAGTTTTAAGACATGATGGCACGTTTGCTGACTGCCATTTTGGTGGGTTGACTGTCTAGCTGATGCCTGATCCATATTAGGCAGCCATAAAAAGCACAATGCTGCGGTCGCGCAGCGGACCTCTCCTTAATTAGGTGGGTGCATTTACAGCCATATTTCTATATCTTTAAGATAATTTTTAATTATATTTATTCATTTTAAAGTTTTAACTTACTTACCCTAAGGCCCATGTTTAGTGGCCCGGGTAGTTGGGTAAGCTCTCATTTAGCCTCATATTTACTGCGGTCGCCCTTACCCCCATCTGTCTTTTTGGGCTTCCCACATCTGACGCCAGGTCTAGGCACCGGCATTGTTGCGGTCGCAATTTTTTATCTTTGGTGGTGGCACGTCTGCCGGCCGGCATTTTGGTGGGTTGGTGGTTTAGCTGACGCCAGCTCCACATTAGGCAGCCATTAAAAGCGTGATGCTGCGATCGTGCAGGAGACGCGCGCAGCGGGTGCACCACAGGCGTGCCTAAGGCAAGCCCGTCTGAACCCATCTGCACCAGGAAAAGCCCAGGGGCCAGACCCCTCAGTCCTGTGAAGATAAAGGGGCCCTTTTACACTTCAGAGGCTCTCCATTTGCTCAGGTCACCACTATCCGATCTATGTCAATCCTGTCCGGACCCTAGCAACTACAAGTGGTCTTGCTCTTCCTGTTTGTGGACCCCTCAACCTGAAGTGATTGCAGGCCCATCATCTAAGGCACATCCAAATAGTGTTTTTTTGTTGGTTAACTGTCGATTACCGGCTCATAAATTAGACATCAATCTTCTAATAAGTGACGTCTCTCCCACAGTCAAGTTTCTTACTGAGACATGGCTGCATGAGGGATCTTTACCAGATGTCAACTTGGCCTTGCCCCAAGGGTATTGAATAACAAGATCAGATAGAACCACTTCAAAAGGGGGTGTAATTGCTATTATGTATAATGTATCCATCAAGCTCATGTCTCGGCCTCTTCAGATAACTGACTACAAAAGTATGTTTTTTTAATGTCTCTATATTCCCAGTTTACGTTCTCCTGGCCCACCAGACAATTTCTTACACTCCTTCTCGGATCAAATGGCCGATTCATCATGTAAAAAAACAAATTTTACGATTTTAGGTGATTTTAATATACATGTAGATAATTTAGATAACCTGGCAGCTAAAGGTTTCCTTGCGGACATGGAGGCATTAGAGCTGGATCAATTAGTGAGAGGCCCTACCCATGATAAAGGACACACCATTGACCTAGTATTTAGTAATTTATTAGGCCTAGATTCCAAACCCCCGGTTCCATTGGCTTTGTCAGATCATTTATTAATCTCATTAAATTTAGTCACATCTACCAGTTGCAGATCTTCGCAAGCAACAGGTCAACCTTTCAGGCGCTGGCACAAACTTAATGCCAGCAACTGGATCTATACCTTGAAAGACCATAAACTCGCCTTTCTTCACATGAATGATATCAGTACAGATTAATTTAATGAATAGATCAAGGACTGTCTAGATCCTCTAATCCCATACCACATGAAAATGGGGAGCTGCCGGAAAGTTGATGCTCCAAGGTTTACTCCCCACTTGCGAACCCTTAAAAGGAAATCCAGATGTTTAGAAAGAAGATGGGGAAAAACCGATGAACCGGTTCTAAAGGAAGAATTTAGGAAGGTGATCAGATTCTACCACGCAGAAATCAAATTAGGCCAAAGCACCTACTGTGCTGCTAGGATTTAACAATCTTCTAATTCTTGTAAAGAGATCTTTCAGTTGTTCAAATAAATCTTACTATCACCCTCTGATGCCGAATTAATTGAAGCCTCTCAAGAACACACCAACAATTTAACATTATTTTTTCAACAAAAAATTGCTGATATTTACTCAAGTTTTTCGAATAACAAGTCTCACCAGGAGGATGTGGCAGATTTTCGTTATAACTGTGCTGCCACTATTTCTCAATTTTCTCCTATTTCACAGGATCAGGTACCCTCTTATCCCTTATCTCTCAGCTCTCAAATCAGGATCCCCTTTCTACCCTGCCCCTCTATTGGTAATGGCCCTTGGGGGTCCAGTCATTGTTCCTGTCTTGACCGAATTTTTAAATCTCTCCATATCAAGAAGCACTCTTCTGAATCAGCGGAAACATGCAATAGTCAAACCTTTGTTGAAAAAACTGAACCTGGATGCATCAGTGCTTAAAAACTATAGACCTATATCGCTACTTCCTTCTTCCTCCAAAATATTAGACAAACATATTAATGCTCAACTATCTACCTACCTAGAGGATAACAACATTCTTCATCCCACCCAAATGGGTTTTAGGCCTTTACACAACACTAAATCTGCTTTGATCGCCGTCATGTAAGAGGCTAGGAAGCGTATGGATCTGGGGCGCCTTACAGCGATTATACTTCTGGATCTTAGCACCGGTCTTCAATACAGTAGATCACCATTTGCTGTGTCAGAGGACGAAAGAGATGGGAATTGAGGGAGGAGCACTTATATGGCTTTCTTAGTTCTTCAAGGGAAGAACTTTCCAGGTCCTTGATCGTTCAGACCTTTCCAGTAGGTTTAAATGCAACTGTGGGGTGCCACAGGGCTCCTCTCTTAGTCCTACATTGTTTAATATATATATGGCTCTCCTGGCCAAGATAGTGGAGCCATCTGGAATCTCCTTAGTTTCTTATGCTAACGACACCCAGTTAGTGGTTTTGTTCTCCTCTAACTCATGTCCTGATGAATGCCCATTGCCTCATTGTCTACAGGCAGTGTCAAGATGGATGAATGAAAGTATGATCCAATTAATTGGATGCAAAACCAAAGTAATGATACTAGGTCAGAGTCCCCTTCTTTGTTGTCCGAGACATGTCATAAGGAAATTACAGGTAGTTCAAAATGCCGGAGCTTGGCTTCTTTTAGAAATACCGAGGTATGTCTTGGTTAAAACCACCCTTGCCCCACTACACCGGCTCCCAGTGGAACAGTACAAAGTGTTTAAAACCCTGTGCTGTATACATAGATCACTATACAATAGAGCTCCTATTCATTTAAAGACCCTCGCATCATTTTATACTCCAACTGGAAAGCTCAGGTCTGCTTCAGCAGCGTTTATCACTGTACCTAGAGTCAAAAAATCCAGATAGGGAGGCACCACTAAGGCTTATCTCGAAGCCAAAATGTGGAATTCCTTCCCCCGAAGCCTTCGGTTAACTAGTCATGAATTGAATTTTCGGAAAGGATTAAAAACTTGGCTGTTCTAATATGTTTTGTTGTGCATCCAGAATTATGGAGATTGGTCCTTTAGCGCTGGGAGGCCTTCGGGTAGGCATGCGCTATACAAGCATCATAACATAACATTCCCCCCCTGTAGTAAGCCTGGAGCCAGGGCAGGAAGGGAAGACCTCTGTGCACTTGAAAGTCTTCTTTAAAGTTTCCTCCACTTCAATGACACCACTGGATATAAGAACTGGACCTCAGACTCTTCTAGTTCCGAACACTTCTGGACCTGTAGATTCCCTGTCATGAAGAAGACAACTGGACTCTGCCAGCTGTGGGCCTGACCTGTCAAGTGGTTTCACCCTAGTCCTTGGCCTTTGGAAGTATATCTTAAGGTTCTGTTCCAGGAGAATCACTGCATCTCCATTGTTGCGTGGACAGAATCTGTGTAGGAGGCTGGCCTGGCTTATAGTGGGTACCGGATGGTACTTACACCTTGTGCCAGGTCCAGTTATCCCTTATTAGTAGATTAGTAGTGTTCTAGCAGCTTAGGCTGATAGAGGTAGCTATAGCAAAGCAGCTTAGTCTGACCTAGGAGACATGCAAAGCTCCTACTATACCACTTATATCATATAGCACTATATCACAAGAATCACAATATTCAGAGTTACTAAAAATAAATTTACTTTATTTTAGTGACAATGTGCCAAAAATATCTCAGAGGATATACTCCGTTAGAAGGTAAGTAAAATACACAAAATATACACACAAACCAAAATCAGGTAAGTAAACAGAAAAGCAGTTCAAACACTGTAGAATACAATAGGATGCAATAGGCCTAGGGGCAACACAAACCATATACTAAGAAAGTGAAATGAGGACCACTTAGGAACCCCAGGCCTAGTGTAGTGTGTAGGGGGTTGCTGGGAGTGTAAGAAAACACTAAGGGTGTCCAAGATACCCCACTCCAAGACCCTGAAAAGTAGGAGTAAAGTTACCCTACTTCCCCAGAAACACACTAAAGTCGTGATAGGAGATTCTGCAAGGACAACAACTGACTGCAAAGGACTAAAGACGGATTCCTGGACCTGAGAACCTGTAAAGGAAAGGGACCAAGTCCAAGAGTCACAAAAGTGTCCAGGGGGGACAGGAGCCCACTAAACCCCGGATGAAGGTGCAAAGTGGCTGTCTATGGGTAGAAGAAGCTGAAGATTCTGCAGCAACGGAAGATGCCAGGAACTTCTTCTTTGTACAGAAGATGTCCCACGGTGTGCTGGAGGATGCAGAGTTATTTCCATATAGAAAGACTGCAAACAAGCCTTGCTAGCTGCAAGGGACACAGTTAAATAAAATGGGTGCTGCCTGGGCCCAGGAGGGGCCAGGAGGTCGCCCCTTGGAGAAGAAGACAGAGGGCGTACTAAGCAGCACAGAGAGCCCATGCGAAAGCAGGCAGCACCCGCAGAAGCACTTGAACAGGGGTTTAAGAAATCAGAGCATGGCAGTCATCTCAACACTACAAAGGAGGGTCCCACAAAGCCAGTGGTCAACTCAGTGAGTTGAGCAATGCAGAACTGAGTGCTGGGGACATGGGCTGTGCTGGGCATGAAGGATTCCTTGCAAAAGTGCACAGAAGCCCTAGCAGCTGCAGATCACGCAGTACACAGGATTACTGTCTGGCGTGGGGAGGAAATGTCTTACCTCAACCACATTTGGACAGAAGGACCACTATACTGTCTGGGTCACTTGGATCCAGTTCCTGTGTTGCAGGGACCAGGCTCGTCAAGATGAGAGGAAACCCATAGGACCAGTGATGAAGAAGTTTGGTGCCTGTGTTAGCAGGGGGAAGAGTCCGTCGACCCACGGGAGATTTCTTCTTGGCTTCCAGTGCAGGGTGAGGGCAGACAGCTCTCAGAGGATGCACCACCAGGAAACAGTCGAGAAAGCCGGCAGGATTAGGCGCTACAATGTTGCTGGTAGTCGTCTTGCTACTTTGTTGTGGTTTTGCAGGCGTCCTGGAGCAGTCAGCGGTCAATCCTTGGCAGAAATCGAAGACGGAGATACAGAAGAACTCTGGTGAGCTCTTGCATTTGTTATCTGACGGGAAACCCACAGGAGAGACCCTAAATAGCCCTCAGAGGAGGATTGGTCACCTAACCAGGTGAGCACCTATTAGGAGGGGTCTCTGATGTCCCCTGCTGGCACTGGCCACTCAGAGGCCTCCATTGTGCCCTCACACCTCTGCATTCAAGATGGCAGAGGTCTGGGACACAGTGGAGGAGCTCTGGCACCACCCCTGGGGTGGTGATGGACAGGGGAGTGGTCACTCCCCTTTCCTTTGTCCAGTTTCATGCCAGAGCAAGGGCTGGGGGATCCCTGAACCGGTGTAGACTGGTTTATGCAAGGAGGGTACCATCTGTGCCCTTCAAAGCATTCCCAGAGAACAGGAGAGGCTACTCCTCTCAGGCCCTTAACACCTATTTCCAAAGGGTGAGGGTGTAACCACCTCTCTCAGAGGAAATCCTTTGTTCTGCCTTCCTGGGACTGGGCTGCCCAGACCCCAGGAGGGCAAAAGCCTGTCTCTGTCTATGGGTTGGCAGCAGCGGTAGCTGCAGTGAAAACCCCAGAGGGCTAGTTTGGCAGTACCCAGGGTCCACGCTAGAGCCCTGGGGATGCATGGGATTGGCACCCCAATACCAGATTTGGCATGGGGGGACAATTCCATGATCTTAGACATGTTACATGGCCATATTCGGAGTTACCGTTGTGAAGCTACATATTGGTATTGACCTATATGTAGTGCACGCTTGTAATGGTGTCGCCTCATTCACAGAGCCCAGAGAAATTGCCCTGAACTATGTGTGGGCACCTTGGCTAGTGCCAGCATGTCCTCACACTTAGTAACTTTGCACCTAACCTTCACTAAGTGAGGGTTAGACATATAGATTGCTTATATGTTACTTAAGTGCAGTGTAAAATGGCTGTGAAATAACGTGGACGTTATTTCACTCAGGCTGCAGGGGCAGTCCTCTGTAAGAATGGTCTGAGCTCCCTATGGGTGGCAAAATAAATGCTGCAGCCCATAGGGATCTCCTGGAACCCCAATACCCTGGGTACCTAGGTACCATATACTAGGAAATTATAAGGGTGTTCCAGTGTCCCAACCAGAATTTGTAAAAATGGTCACTAGCCTGCAGTGACAATTTTGAAGACAGAGAGAGCATAAGTACTGAGGTTCTGATTAGCAGAGCCTCAGTGACACAGTTAGGCACCACACAGGGAACACACATTCAGGCCACAAACTACAAGCACTGAGGTCCTGGCTAGCAGGGTCCCAGTGAGACAGTAAAAAAACCCTGACATATACTCACAAATAGGCCAAAAGTGGGGATAACAAGGCTAGAAAGAGGCTACCTTCCTACAATCTGCACATATCTTTTGCATGGATAAAACTGGCACATTGTTTTCAGACCAGCACTGCAGCACTTTCTTAGGCACAAGTTCCATGCATCGCCAATGACGAGTGCCATGATTATGATGCCCAATTCCGCATCACAGTCACTGCGCTCATCAGAGTCAGCACATCATCTCAATTTCAACACAGCTGACATGGGCACCCGAATTCTATTGCAGCTCGGGTCCGATGCATCGCTGCCACTGTGTGGGGAACTTCAACGCATTTCTTCAGCTCCAAGGGGAAAATCAAGGCATCTCCTCAATGGTGTTGATTGGAACCAATGCAACACTCCTTCACTAGGATTTTAAGGTACTTTGGTTCAGGGGGGCCAGTGAGATCCTTGTAGCTAACCTGCACTCCATTGTATTCAGCCTGAACTTTTGACTTTGCCCTGGTCCGACACAACAAGAGAACCCCAAATTGCGCTTTTTGTTTTTAAAAGCTACTTTGCAGCTTGTTTGTTAAAAATTCATAACTCACATTGTACATATTGGATTTCTGGTGCTTTGGTCTTGTTTTATTTACTTAATTAAGTTATTTTTTTCTAACCAGATGTATCTTTTTGTGTGGTGTTTTCATTGTTTTACTGTTTGAAATGGTGCACAAATACTTTACATCGTGTCTCTTAAGTTAAGCGTGACTGCTCTGTGCCAAGCTACCAGAGCTAGCATAAGGTGAGCACAGATTAATTTAGGTTGAGAAACACAGGGGCATATTTATACTCCGTTTGCGCCGGATTTGCGTCGTTTTTTTTATGCAAATTCGACGCAAAACGAACTCCATATTTATACTCTGGCGTTAGATGCGTCTAGCGCCAAAGTTCATGGAGTTTGCATCATTTTTTAGCGTGGACACCTACTTTGCGTTAATGATATGCAAGGTAGGCGTTCCCGTCTAAAAAATGACTCCGAGGCATGTGCGCCGTATTTACACTCCCGGGCAAAAATGACCCCCGGGAGTGGGCTGGTAAAAAAAAATGACATCCAGCCGCTTTTGCGTCATTTTTTAGCATCTGGTTGTGGCATAGGGGGGCCTGATTTGTGCCCCCCTACATGCCACTGTGCCCAATGACCATGCCCAGGGGACATAAGTCCCCTGGGCATGGCCATTGGGCAAGGGGGCATGACTCCTGTCTTTACTAAGACAGGAGTCATTTTAATGGGGGTTGGGAGTCAAAAAAAATGGCGCAAATCGAGTTGAGGCAAAATTTTTGCCTCAGCCTGACTTACCCCATTTTTTGGTGCCCAAGCTCCATGTTCCCCTACGCCGGCGCTGCCTGGTGTACGTCATTTTTTTTTTACGCACACCAGGCAGCTCCGCCGGCTAACGCCGGCTAACGTCATTGAATAAATACGGCGCCCGAATGGCGCTTCAGAATGGCGTTAGTCGGCGTTAGATATTTTGACGCACAACTGCATTGGCGCAGTTGTGCGTCGAAAAGTATAAATATGGCCCACAATTTCTTACAGAGGATATGTACAAAATAGGAAAATGTGTTGTGGGTACACTAGCACATCAGAGAGCTTTATTTCAGTAAGGTGCTGTTGCTTTCAACATTCAGACTTTTTGGGGTATCTGCATGACATCCTTGAATATCAAGTTTGCAATAACCAATGCTTGTTAAATGTTTCATTTATTCTAACCAAGGTTGTTTATAATGCACATTGTATCCCACCTGCTAAACTCGTGCCAACTGTAACAGCCAAAACATGTGCTCTTCACAATGTGATCTGTATTGAAAATGTGCCACAATCAGGAGGATAATTCCTCATTTCCTTAACATGCAACCAACTGCCTTTCACCTACTCCAACTGTAACTGTCAAACCATGTGCTCTTCACAATGTGATCTGTATTGATCATGTGTCATGATCAGAAGAATAATTGCTAATTTCCTTAATAGGCTATCAACCGACAAAATGCACATGTGCACATTTGATTATTTGAAGATGCTTTTGAGTCTGAGGGCTTGCTTAGATTCGTACCTATTGCTCCACTTACCTGTCTCCAGCCAAGTTCCTTGTCCTCCTGCTTGCCTCAAGTCGAGTTCCAGTGCAAGTCAAGTTCCTTGTCATCCAGCCTGCTCCAGTCGAGTTCCAGTGTTCCTCGTTTTCTGACCAGCTTCCAGTTGAGTTCCAGCAGTTCTCATCCTCCAGACAGCCTCCAGTTGAGTTACAGTGATCTTCACCCTCCGGTCAGCTTCTTGCAGAGTCCTAGCTCTTCTCTTCTGTCTTCTGCCGATGATACTGTATTTCCTGTAAAAAAAAAAAAATAAGATAGGTAAAAAAAAAAGGTTGTGTTCTTCTGAAGTTTTTAAACAAGTAACTTCAGTTCAAGGTAAAGAAATATTAATTGCTTAATGCGCGCTGCACTAAAATCAATTAAACAAAAGAGAGCTCTACCTTTAAAATAATTTATGACAACAACAACTAACATGATTTATCGTTTTACTGGGAATACAAGATAGACAGACATTAAGGAAAGATGTATTTCCTGTAACAAGCCCTCCCCTGAGAATTAGGAGATCGGATATAAAGCAAGTTTATTAAAACTATTCTTGGCAAGAGTTTATGCTAGAACACAAAGAAGCCCTTTAGTCGATTTGAGTTTGGACATTGCTTCCGAGACTCTGTGAAAATATTGTAAAAAGAAGGCACTAGTTCAGCTTTATAGAAATGTATGTAAAGAACACACTATGGGGCTCATTATGACCCTGCCGGTGAGTAGAAATTTGGCGGTAGTGCCGCCAACAGGCTGGCAGTACATACCGCCACATCTTACTAGAATGGTGGGTTGGCTGTAGCCAACCCGCCACTTCTACATTCATACCGCCATGGCGGTATCAGCCGTGGGTGGCTGGCACAGTTCTGCCGGCAGCATTATGAGCCTGCCTACCACCATTGTTTTCGTGGTGTTAGCAACGCCACAAATACCATGGTGGTAGGCCCTTCCGGTGACAGGGAATTCCTTCCCTGTCAGCCGTAGGCAGCTCCCCCACTCCCCCAACACACACCTGACAGCCTCCCCCTCCCCCTCCCCTCCATCGAAACCCCTCCACCCCCTCCGATCATCACACTCCACCTCATACACGCACACACCCCCAGACACGCACCACACATACACCCAATCACTCACACTGGCATACACGCATTCATACACGCATACTTCCAGACATGCTCACACACATTCTTACACACAATCACACTGACATGCAGACACGCACTAACTTCACCATTCTTACATGCACTCACTCACACGCATATAATCACACAAACAACACAACACACACAGACGCACTCACACACACACTCACACATTCATGTACACAACCAGGTGCACACACAACACCCCCACCCCACTCCCCTGTCGGAAGCCCGACTTACCTTTGTCAAGGAGATCTTCCGGCAGGGAATGGGAAGGAGTGCTGCTACCACCAGCACCTCAAGCCCGCAGAACACCACCAGGCAGTATCACAGGTCATGGTACAACTGGCGGAGTTCAACTGGCGTGGCAGTGATGATGGTAGCAGTGCCAGCTTACCATTGTAATGATCGCTGCTGGGTTTCCGCCCTTCTTGTGGCGGAAATGGAGCAGTGATCATAATATGGCAGACGGATGGTAGCCGCGGTGACGGTATTTTGGCGGCCGTCACCACGACGGTAGGCAGTTTTTACCACCAATGTCAAATTGAGGGCCTATCTGTCAACAATAACTGACATTATGTAATGTATAATTCTACAATAGTTTATATAAGTTTAATGTAGAAATGAAGTAATTATTTTGCAGCCCAGAATCCTAAAAACCTAGAACCCATTATTTAGAGACATAAGTCCTGATGTCCAACACGACACGCAGTCCAGGGTTCAGAAGTCAATTTCTGGAGTCCACAGAGCAGAAGGTGGTATTTTCTCTTTTTCTCTTCCAAAAAAACCCCTTCCCCTTGAGGACTAGTGAGAGGGCAAAGTACTCTTCATCGCTGTCACATTAGTCTTCACTGAGATTGGGGAATTGTCACCACCCTGTTGGAATGCCTGGAATTCAGGTGAGTGGCTTATACAGAACAGAAAGCCAAGCCACAACATTAAAGTTCACTTGGGGCAAAGTCCTCATGGATCACCAGTCTGTAACTAATTCAGATCATATACCACCTAATGAGCAGTTGGAAATTGTAGTACAACATTTACAGGAACAAATCCTGAAATTACTAACCAAAAGTCAAGAACTCAGGGAGTTTCCAACACATTCCACATCCTTCACGCAATGGAGGGATCCATCAGGTCCACAGCCCATTATTAATGCCCCAAAATCTAGTACCCAACCCTCCCTTTCCACTCCTGCTAATCCCTCTGACCAGAATCTCCATGTAGCAATGACCACTCTGACATCTGTGCCATTGGGCACCCTTTACAAATTTACTGGGGATAGTTCTTGCTTTGTTGCTTTCATGAGCCAATGCCAATTGCATTTTTGTGTAAACTTCAAATATTTACATATGAGGCTGCTAAGATAGCTTTTGTAGATTCCTATCTTGGCAGTGTTGCCGCCAATTGGTCTATTCCACTTATTGAAACCAATAATCCCATCCTATATACTCTTGCTGCCTTTAAGGTAGCCTGAACACAATTGTTTCCAAACCATGCTTTTATCCAGACTTGCGATAACAAATTATTAAATTTACGGCAAAGGTCCAAGGACCTCCCCAAGTACATTACTACTTTCAACCAGCTAATTACTGAGATGAGATGGCCTGAAGAAAAATGTACCTCACTTTTTCACCTAAGCCTGAGAGAATATTTAAAAGATAGTTTATCCCATATCATTGAATTACCAGAAGATTGTGCTGAATTTATAATTAGTAGTGAGTCTAGATCATCAGTTAGGAGAAAGGAAATCTGAATGTCCTCGTGGTGAAACCAGGGTAGTTGTTATAAAAACAGATAAAAAAGAGATCGAAGAAAAAGCACAGGAGCCAGAACCAATGCATATTGGGGGAGTTAGAGATCCTTTATCTATTGAAGAGAAGGAATGGCATCTTAAGGCCAATCTGTACCTATATTTTGGTAAATCCAGTCACTTTGCATGAGCCTGCAAAACTAAACCTAAAAAGAAAAAAGCTGTCACTAGTTTGAGTGTTCCCGAACTGAAGCAGGAAAACTAATGCTGTCGGAAAGAACTGAGATCGCCACTCCGAGAGGGTCCCTTTACCAGATCTCCCAATACTTGACTAATGTCATAAACTGTGCACCTAGACACCTGACCACTAGCGTAACCCTCATGTTATCCCCTCAACATAGACAATGTCTGTCAGTGATCCTAGACTCAAGTGCTACAGATAACATCCTTGATCTGGCCCTCGCGTCCAACCTGGGAGTGTCAAATGTTACCAAAGCAGTACCCAATCCAATTAGGGCGACTGATGGCTCAGCTTTATCCTCTTGTCTTATTCAGTTACCATTGTATGTGACAATGGTCATACAGGAGATACAACCTTTGACAATTGATACCCTCACCTTTGGTGTTATTTTTGGTATTCCCTGGCTGGAATGCCATAATCCTAAAAATGATTGGGTTTCTTGAACAGTCACCTTGGACTCCCCTTTCTGCATGACCACTTGCTATCAAGGAGCTGTTCTATGACCTCCCTACATTGTGCCGCAAACAATGAACCTTTTCCCACTATTCTATCAGAAAAATATTGGGATTTCCAAGATGTCTTTGACCCAGTCAAAGCAACTCAATTGCCACCCCATAGGGTTCATGATTGTTGGATAGACCTATTTCCTGTGGCAGTCTTTCCTTGCAGTACAATATATGCATTAACGGAACCAAAGAATAAATATTTGTGCAAGTATTTGGATGAGTTGTTGGATTTGGGGTTCATAAGATATTCTAATTCTCCCATTGTGTTACCTCTTTTCTTCATGGCAAAAAAATCAAAATTTGCGAGCTTGTATTGATTACAGAATGGATACTAAAGCAACTATCAAAAATCGTTACTCCTTGCCTCTGATACTGGTCCTGTTGGACCAAGTCTGGGGGTCCACTATTTACACCAAGATAGGCTTCTGCAGCTCATATCACCTGATCTGTGTCAAAGAAGGAGACTAATGGAAGTCCACCTTTTGGACAGTTTGGTTGTTCGAAAATACTGTGATGCCCTTTGGGCTTTGCAATGCCCCAGCGGCATTCCAATACATTATCAATGATGTATTACATGAGTTCCTAGATGTCTGCATTGTTGTCTATATAGATGACATCTTGATAGTTTCGAAGAATAAGCAGCAACACAATCAGCACATTAGAGACATTCTGCAATGTGTATGTGAACACTCCCTGTATGCAAAATTAGAAAAATGTACCTTTAACACTGACGCAGTTATCACCCAGTGGCATAATCATAGACCCCAGAAAAGTAAACACTATTGTTACATGGCCAAACCCCTACATCTGTTAAGGACATCCAAAAGATTCTTGGTTTCATCAACTTTTATATGCGCTACAGCCCACAATTTTCAGACATAGTGGTCCTTATAACCACCCTATTAAAGAATGGACAATCATTTATCTGGTCTCGAGAAGTAGAACAGGCCTTCACAACTTTCAAAAGAAGTTTCACTTCTGCTCCCATTTTACACCACCCAGATCCTGAGCAGCCATTTTATGTTGAACATGATGCTTCTCAATTTGCACTGGGAGGTGTGTTATCGCAAAAAGATACACAAACAAGGCATCTCCATCCTGTAGTATTTTATTCTAAGATACTCCTTCTAGCTGAACAAAATTAATCAATTACTGAAAAGAGAACTATTGGATATTAAACCAGCATTTAATGAGTGGCGACACCATTTGCTAGGGCCAAAAAACACTATCACCATTTGTAATTCTTTAGTTCATTTCAGGCTGTGACCCCAAGACAGATGTGCTGGCTTCACTTCTTCAACAATTTTGATTTTATTAGCACATACAGGCCAGGAACCAAACAACTTCCGTCCGATATCTTGTCACATATAGGTCATCCAGAGGATGCTAGTTCTTTTAATTCTCCCAGTATAATACCTGCAGACAAAGTGCTTGCTCCAACCTCAACTGATACCTTTATGGATAATATCAAGAAGGCATCTCATGACCTTCTCCCTGAACAGGGGCTCAGAAGAACCGTATAATACAATCAAACAAGATTATTACTTACATGCAGGGAAATTGTACATTCAAACGCAGGAATTGCAACACCAAATACTAATCTGAAATCATGATTCCACTCTGGCTGGATACCTATGTATACAGAAGACTTTAGAAAACTGTTCACAAACATTTTGGTGAAAAACCACGAGCCGATTTGTTTATGACCATGTAAATACATGCCCAACCTGTGCTCGGAATAAATCCTCACACCTCACTCCCGCTAGTCTTCTCCAACTCTTGACAATGTCCCCTAACACACACTAAGCATGGATTTTATTACAAACTTACCAGAATCTAACAAACATACTACTGAGTTAGTTGTAGTAGACCTCTTGTCAAAAGTGGCACATTTCATACCACTCAAGAAAGTACCATTGACTGTTGAGCTTAGCACTCTTTTCCTACACCATATAGTCAAACTCCATGGCTTGCTAATGAAAATGATCTCCGTTGGTGGCAGTCAATTCACATCAAGATTCTGGAAAGCCTTTTTTTCTTCACCTGGCATAGAAATAGCCCAATCCACTGCTTATCACCCTCAACTGGATGGTCAAACAGAGATATTTAACCAGACATTAGAAACAACAATCAGGTGCCTCCTGTTCTCAATACCAGGGACTTAGGACCAGGTCCTACCATTGGCAGAATTCACATAGAAAACCTTGATCCACTCAGGGGTAGGGTGCTCACTGCTTTATTTTCTCACTGGCACCCCTCCCCGTAATCTCCCAGTAGCACTTCCAGACTAGAACCCTTCAGTCCCCTCTGTCACTGAACGATTAAAGTTTTTACAGGAAATGTAATGGAAAGTGAAGAACAAGCTAGCTAAACACAAGACCCAAATGAAATTACAAGCTGACAAACACAGAAGCCCTGAATCCAAGTGCCAAACAGGAAATTTAGTATGACTCTCTACTTGTAACATAACCCTAGCACGTCCCAGAAAACTGCAACCACATTATCTATGACCATTCAAGAACACACAAATCTTAGTGCCAGTCCGATGAAGCTGCACATACCTCCAGAATATATGATACACCTAGTATTTCATGTATCTCTGTTAAAACCCTACAATATAAACAGCAGACCTTATTCACCACCCCTCCAATCATTGTCAATGGGCATCAGAAATATGAGGTACATCGCATTTAGACGCTAAGTGAATCCATGGTAAATTGTATTGTCTGATAGATTCGAAAGGATATGATCCTTCTGAATGTTCTTGGGAACCATCATCTTTGATTCATGCCCCTCGTTTGGTGCAGAAATTTCATCTGTTAAATCCTATGCAACCACACGCAGCATTTAGGCCTTTGGGGGGGAGAACTGTTGTGGGTACACTAGTATGTCCAAGAGCTCAATTACAATAAGGTGCTGTTGCTTTCAACATTCAGACGTATTTGGGTATATTCATTACATCCTTGGATATCAAGTTTGCAATAACCAATACTTGTTAAATGTTTTATTTATTATAATAAGGCTTGTTGATTATGCACATTGTATCCCACTGGCTAAGCTTGTGCCAACTGTAACTGCCAAAACATGTGCTCTTCACAATGTGATCTGTATTGAACATGTGCCACAATCAGGAGGACAATTCCTAATTTTACAAGCAACCAACTTCCTTACCACCTGCTTCAACTGTAACTGCCGAACCATCTGCTCTGTACAATATGATCTGTGTTGTACATGTGCCACGATCAGGAGGATAATTGCTCATTTTCTTAACAAGCAATCAAATGCCAAAAGGGACATGTGCATATTTGAATATTTAAGGATGCTTGTGATCTGAGGGATTGCTTAGCTTCGTACCTATTGCTCCACTCACCCGTCTTCAGTCAAGTTCCTTGTCCTTCAGCTTGCCTCCAGTCGAGTTCCAGTGCATGTCAAGTTCCTTGTCCTCTAGCCTGCCACCAGTCGCGTTCCAGTGTTCCTCGTTCATCGACCAGCTTCCAGATGAGTCCCAGCATTACTCATCCTTCTGACAGCCTCCAGTTGAGTTCTGGTGATCCTCAACCTCCGGTCTGCTTTCTACGAAGAACCAGCTCTTCTCTTACGTCTTCTGCTGATGATCCCATATGTCCTGTAAAAGAGAGAAAATAAGAAAGACAAAACAGTTTGGGGTCTTCTGAAGTTTTGAAGCAAGTAACTTCACTTTAAGTTTCTCCCAGTGTGAGGTTTTACATTCATTACATTGTATCTAAAAAAGAGAGGGAAAAGCTTGCATTGTCTCCTTTAATTTCACAATATAGAGCTGCCCACACTATGGTGAATGGACTCCGGAGGTAACAGCAACAGTTCCTTATATAAAGTCTAGAAGGGCAAAGTAGGTGTGGCTCCTTCAGGAGTAACCAAAGTGCATAATGTTGTCATCCAAGTTCTAAATCGCATCTACTCTTTATTTAATATAGTAATGTAGTTGGCTAAAACTCTTGCAATTCAGGACCAAATGGGTTATCCCATCCTCCATCTGTATAGATGTTATTTGATTAGAATGCAGAGTTACTGTTTCCAAAGCGGTGACCACAGGTCACCTACTCATATTATCTGTGTCTGCACAGTAAGGAGCATATTTACATGCCCCTAGCACCACCAGAGCATCACTTTTATTGATGCTCCGAAGGCGCTATGCACTGCACCATATTTCCAATGCAGAGCTAAGTCACTTTATGTGACTTAATGCCACCTTGTAAACATGGACCCCTCTGATGCAGTTTTCAGTGACAGAGGGGTGTGCACTAGGTGTTGATGTGGGCATTCCACCGCAACACCCATTGCTTTTGATGCTGCCTCAGGTTTACAAGAATTTGTAAATCTGACGCAGTGGCAAAAACTAACACCACCCCAACAGCAGTGTTAGCATGGCGCAACAATGAGTAATACTTTTATTTCTCCTTGTTTTTGCATTTTTCTATGTGTGCTGCATTTTGCAGCACACATAGAAATAGCAGAATGCCATGAATGATTGTAAATGTGCAGGAAGGTGTTCCTTCCTGCGCTTAATCATTCAAAAATGACATTTTGCTATTTCTATGTGTGCTGTATTCTTCAGCACCCATAGAAGTAACAGATCACCATTGTAAATTATTTATGTGCAGGAAGGGACACCTTTCTGCCGATAAACAATAATTCCCTTCAATGCAGACACCTTTGCACTGTGGTGCAAGGATGCCTGCACTTGCACATAAATTTAGCACTAGCGCTAGGGTGAAACACAGGGGTGCGCCATATTTGTGTAAATACGGCACATCCCTGCGTTTCAGAAGTGACACAGCGCAGTGCTGCCAATTTTGGCACAGCGCCCGCTTCACCACGTCTGTGTAAATATGCCCCTAAATGTTAAGGTGACATTGATTCTACTTCTTGTAATCATAGAAAATACAGTCATTTATAGATGGCCGATGCCTAGTGTGAGGTATAGTTTCTTAAATTTGGATTCCAAAGACTACCGAAGGCAGGGATCTGTAACTTCTATACAGATAGTAAATTGAAAGATATATGTACTAAGAACTGGAGTCACTTAACATTATTCCCTTAATCAATATTTATCATCTCTTATTGTTATTTTATTTATTTATGATACCATATGTTTACGCTTGGTTTTCACTTGTGATGCGGTTTTCATTCCATAAATACTTCAATTGTTTCCGTAAAAAAATAATAGACACTCAGAATCAAGTTAGGAGGTGGAGGAAAAAATCGAAATTACCTATCAGAACCGCATGATTTTCTGCATGAATAAAAATAGAAATGCTATGAGAAGAGCGAGCATGCCAATGAGTTTATTAATTTATTTAGAGGTTTAAGAATCTTTTCATTAGGCTGCAATGATTGTCACAAAACAGAACCAAGGCCATAGGGTGAGGTGCAAAACCGGAGGTGACATTCACATATCGCATCAAAGTTATAAAAATGAGTGGGCGTCTTATCACCAGGCAAAGGGGAGAAGGGAGGCTCATGGAAGCACAAGAACCCACTGAGAGGCTGGAGCATTATGGATATGGTAAGTGTGTCATTAGCTCCTTGTTTTTTTCCGCTTTAATGATCTCTTTTTTCAGTGTGCCTGTAATTTAGTCAGTAATGGTCAACATTTGCATTTTCACAGAGACTAGTCTATTATGTATTTCCTGTGTTCTGCAATTTAACATTTTAACCATTTTTAAGGAGGTATATTTTCGATTTTAATAAGTTTTATTGACGCGGCTCTGTCCTTTCTGAATATTGTAAATAACTGATGTTGTTTTTACCTGTGGTACAGAGTTTACCGACCTTGGAAGAACTGAAGTCTGAGTCGACCTTGCTGGGATTAAAAGTCACGAATAGCTATCATTGCCTAAGCCTGAACTAAATGGTAGGCATTTTAATGACAGGCAACTTCCATTTGTTAGTTTTTTCGTGACTTTCTCAAGGATGGCAATGCATTTTTATAAAAGTCATTATATACTTCCCACAATAGTGTGTGGTACGCCGACAATCTTATATCTAGCAAGAATGCCTTTACAATGATTCAAAAAAAGAGTCTCCTATTTGTGGCAAACGTTTGTTCAACAAATGCTTATCAAAAGTTCACGGTCATTTCCACAGACACATTTCAGCATTCAGTTGTTAAAATACCGAATACTAATGCACTTAAAATGGACCATCCGTTGAATGATGTCACCGTACCTCTCTGTCCATCTCAATCTACAGGGAGACCTCATAAAACAACCAGTAATGCCTTATGTTGGTGATTATTAGGGATGCAAGATTGGTAAAAAGAAACTTTTTTTATCTTCATTGGATGGCCCCTTTAATTAGTCCATGAAATCAGTCACAAACTTATCTGTGCCCAGATTTACAAATATTCACGCTTCTCAGTGAAGCAAGTAAAGAGCAAATGAGAGAAAACAGAACAGTAACATATCTACAAAGCTGTGGTGCAGTTTTGCTTTATTTCTGAGCTGGTGGACTTTATGCTGTCATGCACCATAGTGCAAGGGTGTCTGTGTTGTGGTCAACATACCTTTTGTGCATAAAGGGGTCCCTTCCTGCATAAAACTATGCTGAAAGGCAATTTTCTGTCAGTATGTTTGTTTCAGAATGCAGCACACATTCAAAGAAGGGAAAAAGTAGAAATAAAAATTCTTCTTTTATGTCAGCCTCAGGAAGGCACTGGATTTTGGGCTCATATCCATGTCTAGGACTCTTTGTCGGTTTGCATTTGCTTAAAAAATCCAAGGCTGGATGCACAGGAATGCCCATGCAGCAACCATGGAACAACCTCTTGATGAAAGTAAAGCAAGGAAGAGCAAAGAATTTATAAATTTGAGTCTTGGGGCCACATGTAAGTAGCATTTTGCACATCGCATCATTGGTACCAAACCATTTTTGCGATTCAGTAAACTATTTACAGAATTTCAAAAAGGGATTGCGACTCGCAATTAGGAAGGGTTGTTCGCTTCTTAATTGCGACTTGTAGTCCCATGTATGATTGTTTTGTGACCACGAATGCGGTCGCAAAACAATTGCAGTTAGTACCAGTGTCACACTGGTGCTAACCCATTCGCAAATGGGAAGGGGTCCCCATGGGACCCGTTCCCCTTTGTGAATTTCAGTAAAAACATCTTTTCAGAGCAGGCAATGGTCCGTAGGACCACTGCTTGCTCTGAAAAAATGAAACAGAAACGTTTCATTTTTTTGTTTTTGAAATGCATCTCGTTTTCCTTTAAGGAAAACGGGCTGCACTTAAAAAATAACAAAAAACTGCTTTACTTCAACACAGTCACAGACATGGTGGTCTGCTGTCTCCAGCAGACCGCCATCCCATTGAGGGCTGCCATTCCCAAGGGGGTCACAAATTGTGACCTACCTCATGAATAATCATGAGGTGGGCATTTGCGACCCCCTTGCGAATCGCTAATAGTGTCATTGACATAAGGTTTTGCGACTCGCAAATTGAGGGTCGCTCTGACTCGCAATTTGTTAGTCGCAAAACCATACGTTGGTACAAGTAGCCCTTAGTTCTTTAACAAAGCAATACTAAATGCTAAACATTTACTGGAAGCAGGATGGGTGAATGTTAACACTTCCTTAAGCTAATATTGGAACTTAGCAGGGTGCTGGTTTGAAAACATACAGTTCACACAAAAGCAATGACGTGTGCTAAGAAGCGTGGGCTCTAAAGATCAAGTCCGTGCTTAAACCAAAGATGGACCTTCTGACAAAGCCCACGCAACAATCCAACAATGCACTATTGATTCCCTTTCATCATGCCGAGTTAAAATCCATATATTTAAATTTCGTCCAAGGAAGCATCCTTTAGGTAATTTAGCAGTAGTTTTTTCTTAACCTTGAGCTCATTTTTCGACCTTGTGGCATGCGTGTGGCACATACACTGATCATTTGGCATTTGGATCATTTAATTAGCCACTTAATGAAAAGAAAAGAGACCGCGCTTAGTTCTGACTCGGCGTGCACCTTTCTGAAAACATCAGTTTACATTTGAGCAGTACCATAAACCATTGCTCTAAGACATGCATTCTCTTTTTAATCAGATTTTTCTCTTTGTTGCTGCTCAATAAAAGAGATGGAGCTTTGATACCTCTAGGCACAGACTCTGAAACAACATTAAACAGCGTGTTCTTTTATCTATAACACAAATTAACTCTTTGATCAGCCGTTCAGAGTTTTTTTTGCTTCAGTCTGCTCCATCCAGTTTCCAATGGCTTGTCTAGAAGTTGCTTTCGGATCAAACATTTCATCGTTTACATTTCACCTCTTAATAATTTCCCTTGGAAACATAATTTAAAAAGTTGGTGAGAGTGTACTGAATTTTGAATTTACTTTTCTATTCATCTGTTCCAAGAAATAGACTGCTGGACTGCGGTATGGCATGTGTGCATTCATTAACTCAAAAGTTATTCTGGGATTTACTAAGAAGTCACGCAAAGCAGGGCAGCAAGACAACTTGCTGCACTGAGTGACAGGGAGGGGGCAGGAATGCACTGTATATACTAAGATATAGCACATTTCTGCTCTCTCCATGCACTGGCATTTTCAGTGCAGCCTAGCAACTATTCAAACACCATTGCGCAAGAGTGCCTGCACTGCAACCAGAATTATTTTTATGCAAGAAGTCATCCCTTCTTACACAAAAAGTAATCCTTGGAGGCGTTTTTCTATGTGTGCTGCAAAATGCAGCACACATATGAAGGGGAGATAAGAGGAAATAACGAGGAGTGAAAACGATTTTTCTCCTCGTTATACCATCATCTGGGAAGCATAGCGATTTCATGCAATCCCAAGTTTACAAGCCTTTGTAAATCTGGGACTGCGTGAAATCCATGGGTGGATGCAGAGAACGCCCATGGTCCCTCCATGCAATGCCTACCAGAGTGAAATGTAAAGCAAGCAAGTCACTGTTTTGTGTTACATTTCTTTACAGTGGCAAGCAAGGTAGCACAAATTGGCCCTTGCGTGGCTTTGTAAAAACAAGAATTTTGCATTGTGGCAGCGCAACAAAAGTGGTGCAACCATGACGCAAAATACTAGTAAAATGTGGCCCGTTGTTTCTTATTTCAGTGTTGAAAACATTTTCATGCAATATTTTGGAGAATATAAACCTGTTTTCTAGTATGCAGGGTTTGTTATAAACAGACAAATTCATTTATCTCCCTAGGTTTTAAATTACAGTAGGTATGTGTTATGTAAATATATAAAAGCGCATTTACAGTGTGCTGTCAAGTACAGAACCAATGAAAAATCACCAATGCTCTGTCAGATTTTATTTGATATTGCCTGATATTTTTAGGTTTTGCCTGCCTGTACAGCACTTGTGCTGTGCTTGTGAAGTCTATTGTGTTTAACATAAATCTTAAAGGGGCTTACATCCCGTCCCTAGCTCTTCCTTGCTTTTCATTGGTTCCTGTGCTTGCCACTTACTTTTCCTCTGTTTCTATTGGCTGAAGCACTATTTCCTGCATTTACCAATGCTTGTTCCTTTTGTGTGTGCTCTTATCAATGTCCGGAGACACATTGCGTTCATCCCTACTGGTTTCAGATCACAACAGCACTCATCAGTCCTCAAGGGGCAACACGCATTCACCAGACCCCCTCCCCCTGCCGGGCCCAAGCAGGCCGCCACTCTAGCTGGGACTTTTGACCTGTTCCATCCTGTCACACCACTTGAATAAATATTTTGATTTAATTTACAATGCTAACCTTTAATGTTGTGGGACGCTTCAGGTACACAGTTACTGCATAGCTCTGTCCTACCGCTGTTGGCACTACTCTCACTAGCGATTATATGGGGGCAGACGATTGAGAGAGAACACACAGCACAGGAACTGTTTATTTACAATACTCGGTGTTTTTGCATCTGCGACCGATCTGTCAGCGAGTCCCTGATTCAAGTTTGACAACATCTAACCAGTGCTTAATTTGTAAATAAAAAGGTGCCAGTGCTCAAAGCCCTCCTTTTAAACACGTGGCTGCTGCAATTAAATGTGCGAGCACAGAAACCTGAGGCGGCGTAATCCTGAAGCCATCTCGGGCCTCTTCAATCCATATAAAGCCACGCCTGCCCCTTCGGCTCACTCTAGCAGCTTTCTGCTTTCTCCCTTTGTGACGCCTTTTCGTTTTTCACTTCCTCCATCTGTCCCATATGTGTCTTTTGCTCGCAGCAAATGCTTGAGGCAGAAGAATAAGCCCCGGCCCTCGAAAATAAGTGCCGGTGCTCAGCACCGGAAACAAGCACAAATTAAGCACTACATCTGACACTTCCCTCTCTCCAGGGGTAGTTTCTTAAATATACTTTCTGGTGTGTAATAATGAAGGCTTAGCAGCGAAGATGTTAAATCTGGCTTTCGCCTTGACTCGTCCCCACCTTCCAATTCATAACCCAGCACACACGCCTTTCTCGACTCCACTGAGCATAAACACTCAAGTTGGTATTTTTCATTAATTAAAAAGCAGGGCAGAATAATCGATGGGAATGTGAGTCCGTAATGAAAGCATTGTGCCTTCTCCTACACTCACTCACTAGTATGCAGACTCAAAGCAGCACTTAGTGAAGAATTAATGCCAAATTGTGCCCCATGTGGGTAGACACGCTATAGGTGTTTCGTGTTGATTAAGAATGCTTACCATAAACTACATAGTTTATCACATATTTCATGTGTTGTTATGCTGGTACATACAGACTGTAAAGCCTATTTTGCGGAAGGTAGAAATATTCCTGCATGAGCTCGGTCACGATCAATAAAACAGTGAAGAATACATTACAACGTGGTCAAGGATGTTTTTTATTGCACGTGGCCAGGCTTTAACCTAAATCATGTCACATACAAGACGCCCAGTCTGGTGGAATCAAGTACTGAAAACACACACAAAAGCCATCAAAAAACTGGAAGCATTAAAGCATTGCTACAAGGTTTTTGAAGCAAAAGGGGACCTCTTCTTTAGGAAGCGGCACATTTCTGCATTGCTAAGACATATACTGAGCCCTTTATCCATCTATGCAGTCAGTGTCACTGAGAAGGGGAATAGTAACTGGTGATATTGCAAGTCTAGGTGACTGGAGTGCTCAAGTGGCCTGCAACAAACAAGGAAGAATTAAGATTGCATTATTACTAGTATCTTATTTATAAAAGGTTAGGAAGGACATTTAACAAATATGTTTTCGCCTTGTTGATTTTTCAAGCTGCAACAAAGGCCCAAATTATGTAACACAGTTTCCATGCTTATGCGAAGAACAACGGAATTTTACGTGGCACGTAAAGTCACATTATGCAGCGCTTCCTGTAGCATTCTTATAACGATACTTTAATAGAGTAGTAGACTTTTAAAACGTGATTCCAAGCTTAACAATATTGTGGTTTCTTAATAAAGCAAACTAACAGTGTCACAATCTGTTGAAAAGAAACCTACTTGCAGGGAACACATATCTATTAAAGATGCGGTTGAATTATATAATGCATTCCAGTTACTTTCTAATACTTGCGTTTTTAGAACAGTGTCTGTAGCATAAATATGATTTTGTGTGATTAGCGAGATTATATTGTCGTTGCACAAGTGCTTTCCTTTGCATAAACTTATTGAAGACCTTGGAGGGTGGCCGACAGCCAACCAATCTTCTTATTTTCTTGTCTTCTCTTTTGACCGTTAAGTCATGGCAAGGAGGTTGTCAGAATCTGGGGTCTTTGATGCCCGCTCTAATCTCGATCGTTTTGTCCTTGAAATAACAGTTATCCAGAGGCAAATAAGTGGTTTCTCAGGGCTTTTCCTGGCAGGTCCACCCTTTCAGAAATGCTAAGAGGTTGTCTGGGTGCACAACTGCTGCACAGCACTTACATACCTTTCACCTACTCTCAGACACTGCTCACCCTGCACACTCACCCTGACAGTCACCCTAACTGGCAATTAGATACTGCTCACTCACACCATGCTGACTCTGCATTCACACATCATTGACCTATCTCTCTCCCAGCACTCACATTCCTCTCACCCTCCACCCACACCTCTCACTGAGAACTCAAACTGGTCATCCTGCACTTATACTATTGATGTACCGCCCACCATATCCTCACATACCTCCTACCTTGTACAGAGAAACATCTTTCACCCTGAATACTCACACAATTCTCCTTGATCACTGAACACACATCAATCGCCATGCATTCAGGCTCTTTCACCCTGCACTCAGAAACTTATCAATCTTCATTCATGCATCATTCACCCTGCATGGAGAACACTCACACCATTCCCCTTGCATTCATACACCAATCCCACACTCTTAACTTATTATGATTTCAATAGGCGAAACCTAATGCATTTACCCATGCTTGTTCAAATTATACCTCATGCAAAAACTGATCAGTGAAGAGCAGTAGAAGGTAAGAATAGCTTTTGTGAAATGCAGAAGTGACAGGTGACCTCATCTCTTTGAACATTAAATCATAAATGTCAATCCCAAAGACTTGACATCTCATCAACCCATATGCCCGACACTTTGGAGAGTACGAAATAATGGCACACATATGAAGGGCCCATTATTCCAGTCTGTTCCTAGATAAGTCTCAGAGTTATTCACCCTGACCCAGTTATTACACTAGAAGTTAAATGTGTCTGAAAGCCCCACCGTACACAGTGCCATGCCAAGAAGTGAACGAGGGTAGTAAACCACATACTTTTACACCTCCCTAGTAACACCCACCTCCAGTTACCTCTGAACGAGACATCATGATCTTGTAATTGACATAATCATTTGCACTGGAGTTCTCACTGTAACATAGGCAGTGCTATGGCAGCAAGTGGGTTAGGTTTCTGATGTGACCCATCGTAATTTTTACCTGATCCTGGTAGTCAAGTAGTATCAGCATTTGCTCAGATCTTCTGCATTAGGATTTGAGTTCAGAAAATGAGGATGACTGTACCCCATATGTTAACACATTCTTCTGATATTAAATTATTTATTTATACATTATCTCTTACATAATACAACTACTAAGAATAATAATAAATCCAGAATGGGTCTCTGCTCACAGAGCATTGCTTGAAGCCCCCCTCTCAGAGGGTTGCAGGTTCAATCACCATTAGGGTTCTGGGGCAGACGGGAATGCCACCAGCCACATCTACCACACCTACCAACAGGTTGCACCTTGTGTTTCTCCCAGCCTGGAAGGCTGATTTGCCTAGGGTCAGGACTCTCAGCTGGGAAATCTTTTTTTCTGGGGGCTCATATAAGGTTTCAAGATACTTCCCTGGGACAGGCAAAGGACATACAGTGGGGTGGCATGGAGTACAATAGCACAGAGTGGATTGCTGTAGAGTTGAGTTGCATATAGTGGAATAGCGTACTGTGAAATAGTGGAGAGTGGAGAAGCATCCAATGGAGTGGTATAAGTTGGAGTGTCATAGAATGGTTGGTGTGGAGTGTAAGAGTGTACAGTGAGTGGAGTAGAGTGGAGTGGAGTAGAGTGGAGTGTGATACAGTGGATTAGCATAGAGCAGAGTGGCATATAGTGGAGTGATGTACAGAGGAAAGGCATAAGCTGGAGTGTCATATATTGTAATACCATGGAGTTTAATAGTGTACAGTGGAGTGGTGTAGAGTGGAGTGTGGTAACTGAAATGGACGTAGCATGAAAGTGTGTGAACAGATATAGTTGTAATGAGCCAGGAATGTACATTATGCGGTGTAAACTGTAACTTTTGGTAGTGTGTGTAAATAGTGTGACCCTAGGGGTGGCAGCGGTCCCCTGGTCTGACTGTCAGGGATGTGATCTGACAGAAGGACTTCCAGGAGTGCGACAATCTGACCACCACTGCAAGTTTTGCAGTTTTAAGACTGCCAAACTTGTAATGAGACCCTTAGTTTCATATTGTACTGCAGTAAATTTAGTAGACATTTGGGTGATGAGTTAGTATGTGATTGGTTAATGGCTTTGTTTCCCAAAGGTGAAAGGCAGCCATGTAGTTTTCAGCACAGTTTAGCTGAACTTTTTCATTGTGCTGAATTCTTGGTAACAGCCTTAAATATAGGTATGTAGTAGTTTTTATTGTTGTTCACTACCTATTACCACTACTTCTCCAACATAATTTCAATTAGCCTCATAGCCTCAACATCTCTGTTAATTAGTATGACTCCAGCCTTATAGATTAACAACAGCAAGGTGATGAAAGAAATGCATAAAATAATCTCAGGCACTGGCAATCTCTTGGCTGCATTGCAGTCTGTCATTTTTTGCCCACCAGGCCACTTCAGTTTGGACTCAATCATATGCAAATCAGTATTGACCCTGCTCTACTGTGGACAGTTGAGCCTGTATCGTCTGTCCAGTTCCTCCCAGAGCCAGACCTCAAACAACTTAAGACCAGTGGTAGAGTGAGCCTAGGTCTGTGTAATTAATATATATAGTCATCAGAACCCCCTTTCAGAGGGCCACGTGGCACGCATGCAGGGTCTACTGGTCCCACCCATGGTTGTTGAGGTCTTTAAATCCTGATGTTCTGGGGCTATACTCAACTCATAAGCTCTAATCAGGTCGAAAGTGGTCTTAGGATGCTTGTGATCTGATTAAGGGAGGACCTGAAATGACAGTATGGGCTGGGCTGGTTGTAATCAAGCAGGGTCAAGACTGATTTGAATATGGGTAGTCCAAACTGAAGACCTAATGTATGAAGTCCTAATGTCAACAGAGACAAACTAAAAAAAATAGGAGGTTAAAGGCAAAACTTTGTGGGAACCACCATAAGGCTGACAGGTCTAACAAAAATTATATCAGATCCAACACACAAGCTCAATAAATAAGACCTGAACTCACCCTCATACTTATGGCACAGAATAGACAGACTTAACTTAAGGAAAATAATGTAAAGGATTTAGCAGTAACAAAACAATTCAGACAACAAAACACAATATAACAAAAATACCACAACTAATTTATAAAATTAGAGAAACAAATTATGGGAACATAACACCAAACATAATTAAAACCCATTAAGGGGAAGAGAAAATATTAATTTTTAAACATTTACAAATCACTAAGACAAAATAAAACATCAATCACTTTTTGTGGTTGATTGGGACCTAGGAATGATTTCAAGCAGACCGCTATAGAGTTAATGTCGGATACATAATGACGTTTGTCCCGGTCAATGATTTTACGTTCACACATAGTGCAACATTAAGGAGTGCCCTGTCCACCAAACTCTCGATTCGCCCACCCTTTTTTTGAGTCAGATGGACAGGCAGGTTCAAGCCACTGAGTATATTTTACTTGCTTGGTGTAACCCTTCCTTCAATGACCCAAACATGTGTGGGACATGGGAGGTACGCCATCCCACCACCCACCCTATGTAGAATAGGAAGTCAGATTTTTTTTTTTTTAAATATATATTTCCAATGGTGTTGGGACAATTATTTTTTTCTTTTACAAAAACAAACTCCTGCTCTAGGACTTTATGCTTGGCCAAAAATGGTTTGTTGTAAGTATTCATCAACAATGCCCTGTTTGCTTCTCATTTCAAGTCACAGTTTTTAGTACAATTGTGATTAGCCCTTACCATCTCACCACATGATATTCTATTTAGCAGACTTGATGGGTGGCAGCTTTACACATGTACAATGAATTTAGTAGAAGTAGGTTTCTACAATAACCATGAATGTAACTTTTGTCCTTCCACAAAAAATATAAGATTTAGGAATTCCACTTGCTCTGAACTTTGTGTATAAGTACATATCATATTATATTTTTTCTCATTCCATGCAAGCATGCATTCCTCTAAAACATACCTTCCTCCTTTGGAAATGGGAAGGAGGTCATCTATGTAACAGATCGAAAGTATAATATTGCTTTGACACCTTTTATTACTGAGTTTCCATGCCTCAGCTTTCCCCTGATAACCCAGTGTCAAAGATGCACATGTGGAGGCAATACAAGAGCCGACAAGTACTCCACATTTTTGTGGAAACAAATTTGCTATGAAGATACAAAAATGCTTCTAAGACTAAACTCCAGTATATCGAAGATCATCTTATTGCGAGACAAGAATAAGTGTGATCTGGCTTGTAAAAAATAAACTACCTCTTCTTAAGTTCTATTTATTTAGATATTAAGAGATGTCAAATTGAAGGTAGATAAATACATGTTCTACTTTACAGTGTATAATTTAAGCATTTTAGGACATTCGTAACGTTGCATGCAAAAAATGTTGGATTTTCGAAACAAGGATACAAAATAAGTTTAAATAAATTGCCATATGTTCTGTGAGACATATTTGAAATGATAGGTCTGCCTGGTGCTTTAGCCAGAGATCCATGAACCTGCAGCAGCAAGTAAAAGGTAGGAGTCATAGTGTGCCTTCTGCACATTTATAATTTATCAAGCACCTTTAAGAAGAATAAGTACTGTGAAAATTGCTGACACCAAATGGTTGAACAAACCCTTGTATCTTAGCTTCATGGGAGCTTATGAATAAGACTCACTGAACCATCTATCTTAAATGGTATACCCATGTTCAGTTTTTGTGCATAAATAGTTTGGGCTTGCCTATCTTTCTGTATATAAAAACCCCAGGACAGGCATTATTAGGTAGAGCGGTAGCCCACACAGGGACACCCAAGTGTGTAATTCACCCACACAATGTGTTATTTTAAAAGGTAAAAATTAAGAGACTGCATTTCATATACTATGGCCAGGCCCAGGGCCGGCCTTCAGCATGGGTAAGCTAGGCCCAGGTCTCCAAACTTCCGAAGGGATGCATGGAGCTTTGGGCATTAAGGTTATGCCAACAGCAGCACCCTTCTCATCTTGTTCCAGCCTTGACTGTGCCCCTGCCTGTTCATTTGTGTCTGATTTGCCAGTTTATCGTGGATTTAACTCTTCATTAATCCTACCTTGGGCGATATTTTTAACACCCCTTCACCCCCCTTCCTTGCCCTCCCTTCATCCTCTGACCCCTGCTGACACACTGAACAAAACCATCATCTGCCTGGGGGAGCTACCCAAGTCAAAAAGGAAGATCATCCTGGAGTCATTCTGCAGTCATCTGATGACTTCAGCTGGCTATTCCTGTAATTATCTGGGAAAGGTATCCCAAACAATCCTGAAGTATGTGAATGGAGTGAAATATTTAAATTAGATGACTCCAGAGTAATCACAGAAAAAGGTATTGCTTCCTGATTACTTGAGTGGAAAACATGTGATGATATTTTACTACTACAGGATGATCCCAGGATGATTATGGGATTAAGATGTATTACTCCAGGATGGCATGCTGATTACTTCGAAAGACCCTTCCCTACTGTTGGATGATCTCATGATGATATCAGGATTAGGTTGTATTACTCCAGGATGATCTTATAAGTATTTCATGATGGATCTGTATTATTACTGAATGATGTTGGGATGACTGCAGAATGAGGCTCTATTACTTAAGGATGATGCCAAGATATCTTTAGAATGGGACTGAACTAGCCAATGATGATTTCATGAATATTATGTATTACCCTATGATTGGTTCTGGCAGCATTACTGCATGGTGATTTCAGTATGGTTATGTATTATTCTAGGATGATCTAGAGTAGTAATGGGTACACCTTGTTTGACATATTCAGGAAGTTAAGAAATCCACAGTGTTACTAGTTGGTTGGCAGAGCACTTTACTGCTACAAAAGGAGGCATTGGCGAACCCAACAGGTCTTGCATTTTTAACTAGATGGCTTGCCGATGTTGCCATGATGATCTCATGATGATATCAGGATTAGGTTGTATTACTCCAGGATGATCTTATAAGTATTTCATGATGGATCTGTATTATTACTGAATGATGTTGGGATGACTGCAGAATGAGGCTCTATTACTTAAGGATGATCCCAAGATATCTTTAGAATGGGACTGAACTAGCCAATGATGATTTCATGATTATTATGTATTACCCTATGATTGGTTCTGGCAGCATTACTGCATGGTGATTTCAGTATGGTTATGTATTATTCTAGGATGATCTAGAGTAGTAATGGGTACACCTTGTTTGACATATTCAGGAAGTTAAGAAATCCACAGTGTTACTAGTTGGTTGGCAGAGCACTTTACTGCTACAAAAGGAGGCATTGGCGAACCCAACAGGTCTTGCATTTTTAACTAGATGGCTTGCCGATGTTGTTTTCTGATGGCCTGTAGTACTTGCAAAACAGAATAAAAATCAGAATACTTGTGCCAGTGCCATGTGTACACATCACAACACTATGGTGGCCATGTAGAATGACACATGTGCTTGCATCATCATGTATGCATGCCCATACTGCATGAAATAGCCACCATTTTAATGATTGTATGATTGACAATTGCAAGATGGGGACTCCACTTGGAAGGCAGGTAAATAAAAATAATTAAGTAAAGATTTTAAATGATGCACAAAAAAGCTCTTGAGAACAGAGAGGGCCTGCCAGCAAATGAGAGTTGCCAGGCCATTCAAAAAATGAAAACATTTTTTAAGGACTGTGACAGGAGAAGAGCAATGGAGGAGAGGGTGGTGGGAGTAGTAAATGCACAGGGTCAGTGGGAAGTGGGAAGGATAGCAGAAGAGGAGCTTGAGGCAGGGGAATAAATAAAAAATAAATGGGTGTGGGAAGCAAGCAATAGACAATCTGTAGGTGGTGGAAGGGAGGAAATTTGCAGCACCTGATTAACAGCTGAACATCAGGTGGAGAACAGTGAGCAAGGATGAGAGCAAGAAACACATGCTTTCAAGTGGAGTGCTTAATAAAAAAAAGCATTGGTAAAGCCAATAGGTCTTGCTCATGCAAAAGCTATTGGTTTTGCCCATATGATTAGCCATGTTGTACTAGCTAGGTAGCTGTTCAACATGGCCGAAAGTTAGTGGTATAAACAAGAGTGGTGTGGAGTGTCGTAACTTAGGGTGTTGTGGAGTAGAGCTGGGTGTACGGAGTGCTTTAGAGAGTTGTGGAGAGGCATGGGGTGGAGTAGAGTAGAGTTGAGTGGATTGTCATGGAATGTCTCAGATTGGAATGGAATAGTGTTGTGAAGTGAATAGTGTGTCATAGAGTGGAAGGGCACAGAGTGGAGTAGAGTGTCACAGACTTTAGTAGAGTGCTGTTCAGTGGAGTGAGATAGAGTGTTGTGGAGTGGTGTAGAGTAGAGTGGAGTGGCATGGACTGGAGTGGCATAGAGTGGAGTGATGGACTGGAGGAGAGTGAAGCATTGGAATGCTGCAGTGTTGGAGTTTAGACTGGAGTAAAGTGGCATGGAGAGGTATAGACAGAGCTGCTTAGAGTGTTGTAGACTGGAATTGTGTTGTAGAGTGAAATAGAGCACAGTGGAGTGTCACAGAGGAGTAGAGTTTAATGGAGTAGAGTGTCATAGAGTGGAGTGTTGCAAAGTGGAGTAGAGTGGCCTAGAGTGAAGTGGCTTAAAGTGCAGTGGTGCAGAGGAGATTAGCCTCAGAGTGCATTGGGTTTGAGTAAAGTGGTGGAGAGTGGAGTGGGGTAGAGTGGTGCAGAGTAGAGTGGAGTGGCACAGTGTAGCCTGCAGTGGTGTAGACTACGATTAAGCAGATTGGCAGAGGGTGGAGTTGAGTGCAGTGGAGTAGAGTAGATTGTTTCAGTAGAGTGAAGTGGTGCAGGGTAAAGTGGAGTGGTGCACAATAGAGTGCGGATGTGTATAGATGACTGGCATAGAGTGCAGTGATAGAGAAGTGTAGAGTACAGTGGCGAAGAGTAGACTAGAGTGGCATAGAGTGTAGCGGCTTAGTGTGCTTTGGCATAGAGATGACTGGTGCACAGTAGAGTGCAGTGGAGGAAAGTGCAACCTGAAGAGTAGAGTCTCTTAGAGTGCAGTGGTGTAGACCGTATAGGCATACAGTTTTGCAGAGTAGAGCGATGTGAGAGCATTAGTCTACAGTATAGTGCTGCAGAGTAGAATAGAGTAGTGTAGAGCAAAATGATGTAGATTGGCATAGCATGCAGTGGTGTAGTGTTGAGTGGGGTGGGGTGGCCTAGATTCTGGAGCGGTGTAGAGTGCAGTGGCAAAGAATGCAGAGTGCATAGTAAATTAGAGTACTTGCTGAGCCTTAAACTCACCTTTTTCTACATATAGGCCACACCTAAGGTAGGCCCTAGGTACCCCATAGGGCAGGGTGCTATGTAGGTAAAAGGTAGGAAATGTACACAACTGTTTTATATTGCCTGGTATTGTAAAACTCCCAAATTTATTTTCCACTACTGTAAGGCCTGCTCCTTTCATAGACTAGCATTAGGTCTGTCCTCATATACTTTTAAGTTGGTAGATTCTGATCTGAAATGGGTAACCAGGACATATTTAGTATGGCCAGAATGGTAATAGAAAATCCTTCTTGTTGGTGAAGTAGCATTTTATATTACCGTTTTAGAGAAGCCACTTTTAGAAAGTGAGCATTTCTCTGCACTTAAAAAACATCTGTGCCTTACAGCCTGTCTCCAATCAATGTCTGGGCTGGGCTGGTTGACCCCTCCCTTGTGCATTTCACATGGCAAACACAAACACAGGACACTCAGTCACACCTGCACTCATCTGCATATTGAATGGGTCTTTTCGGGCTGGAAGGGTGGAGGGCCTGACACTTACATTTCAAAGGCTAGTGGCCTGTCCTCACACAATGCACAGCCAAACCCCCTACTGGGACCCTGGCAGACATGATGGAACTGAAAGCGGACCTTGTGTACTTCTCCACTCTTTGAAGTCTTCCCCACTTCAAAGGCCAATTTGGGTATTTAAACAGGGCCTCTGACCCTGCCAACTCAGACACAACTGGACCTGAACCTGCAACCTGTCAAGAGGAACTGCCTAGCTGCCCAAAAGACTCACCTGACTTCTTTTCTGCAAAGAACTGCTGCCCTGAAGTTGCCCTGCTGCCTTGCTGCCCTCAGGTTCTGCTGAGAAGTGCTCTCGAAGGGCTTAGATTGAGCTTGCCTCCTGTTTTCTGAAGACTCAGGGCAAAAAAAGACTTCACCTCTGCAAAGAACTTCTTGTGCAGTGAAATTTCGATGCTGAGCCTGCCAGAAACAATGCACAGCCTGCATCGCTGTGAGAAAATCACCACACGCCAAACCGGATAGACGCATCCCAGCTCCCCGAGTGGAGATCCACACAGCGCCAGTGTTGCGAACGGACCTTCGATGCACAGTACACTGGATTGATGCACAGCCGAGCCGGAATGACGCAGCCTGACTTCGAGCGAGTAAAATCGATGCAGCACCTGCCATGCAATAGAAATTTCTCCTCATCGCCACAGGATTGACGCAGCTCCTGTGACTTCGTCCTGCATGCCCAGGATTTGTCCGCATCATCCCCCATGGGCAGCAGAAATGGCCACTAAACACCAGGGAGTTTTTTTTATTTATTTTATTTACTTATAAGAGGAACGGCCCCTTGGACAAGGGCCGCTCCCCAGGGGGAATCTACACTTTAATAATATTTAAAGATAGCCCCCATGTTAACCTATGAGAGGGACAGGCCTTGCAACCGTGAAAAATGAATTTAGCAGTATTTCACTGTCAGGACATATAAAACACATTACTATATGTCTACCTTAACCATACACTGAACCCTGTCCTTGAGGCTACCTAGGGCCTACCTTAGGGGTGCCTTACATGTAAGAAAAGGGAAGGTTTAAGCCTGGCAAGTGGGTACACTTGCCAAGTCGAATTAGCAGTTTAAAACTGCACTCACAGACACTGCAGTGGCAGGTCTGAGCCATGTTTATAGGGCTAAGAATGTGGGTGGCCCAACCAGTGCTGCAGACCCACTAGTAGCATTCGATTTACAGGCCCTGGGCACCGCTAGTGTACTGTATGAGGGACTTACTAGTAAATCAAATATGCCAATCATGGATGAACCAATTACATACACATTTTGTATAGGAGCACTTGCACTTTAGCACTGGTTAGCAGTGGTAAAGTGCCCAGAGTAACAAAAACAGAGTCCAGCACACATCAAAAACCTGAGAAACAGAGGCAAAAAGTTAAAGGACACCACGCCAAGGATGAAAAGTCTCACATTGAACCCACAAACCCTATAAATCTCCGCAACCAGAAGAGTCCAGCAGACGTAACAGTATATTACTTTTGAAAATCTGATATGGCAGGAAAAAGTTACAGAGTAAAACGTGGAAAGAAATTGCAGTTTTTTCAGCTCAATTTCAGTATTTTTTATTTTAGCTGTTATTTTCTGGAGGAATGCCTTGTAGGATCTACACAAATGACCCCTTGCTGAATTCAGAATTTTGTCTACTTTACAGAAATGTTTAGCTTTCTGGGATCCAGCATTGATTTCGACCCATTTCTGTCACCAACTGGAAGGAGGCTAAAAGCATAAAAAATAGTAAAAATGGGGTATGTCCCAGTAAAATGCCAAAATTGTGCTGAAAAATTTGGTTTCTGATTCAAGTCTTCCTGTTCCTGAAAGCTGGCAAGTTGGTGATTTCAGCACCACAAACACTTTGTTGGTGCCATTTTCAGGGGAAAAAAGCACATGCTTTCTTCTACAGCCCTTTTTCCCATTTTTTTTAAAACTAAATTGTTGCTGTATTTTGGCTAATTTCTCATTCAGGGGAACCCACAAACTCTAGGTACCTCTAGAATCCCTAAGATTTTGGGAAAAAATATGCAAATTTGGCATGGGTATGTAAAGCTTAGCTGCCTAATGGGCACTGTATCTTGCCAATCAAAGCAAGTTTGCGATAAAGATAAAGGCACCAGTACTGACTTTCATGGGTTCATCAAGGGGCCCAGAAACCTCTATGAAGCCTATCAGTAGATGTAGGATGCGTTGGCCATCACCAGCCGAGTTGGCCAAGTACAGGAGGATGTCGTCTGCATAGAGAACTATGCGGTCTTCATGGTGACTGCTCCATCCCAATTCCTTAAACAAAGGTTCATTCCTGACTCAGTTGCGCCAGTGGTTCCAGTACCAGGGTAAACAAGAGGGGGAGAGGGCACAATCCTGATATGTCCCACGTTGAATGGAAGAGTCTTGTGATAAGGTGCCGCTGATCAGCACCCAGGCTTTGGGACTCATATACAATGCTTGTATCAATCTGCAAATTTTTGAGCCCATACCAGTCTGCTGCAGCACCAATGCAAATTTTTCCAGTCCACCAAATTGAAATTGATAAAAAAATTCCAGGTCGCCAGGAAATCGATGACGTTGGGCCAAATCTATGTGAAGCCTACGGATGCAGTGGCATGTAACACGGTTCACCACAAGCCCACATTGGTCAGGGGGGATAGCACTTGTTAAAGATGGGTTGCCAGTATTGTAGTAAAGATTTTTATATACCCATTTATAAATTAGATAGAATGATGCTCTGCACAGGCCTTGGAGGGCGGGTGGGTTTTGAGGATCACCACTATGGTGGCCATGTCCAACATCGGAGGAAGGCCCCATTGCAGTACAACTCTTCATAGAGGGCTAAAAGCCTAGGTGATAGGAGTTCTTGAACCGTGGCATAATACTCCGCCAGGAAGCCATCAGGCCCGGCATTTTCCCTGTGGCGAAAGCAGAAAACACCAACTGTACTTCAGTGATAGAGATGGGCTCGTTCAGGAGCTCACCTTCAGAGGGAGGTAACGTGGGAAGTGAGACCTCCATAAGGAAATGGGCTGAATAGTTAGGGTCCACTGACAAGGATGCCTTATGGAGCTATTGGTAGTAGCCGGCAAAAGCAAGGATAATTCTGGATAGCTGGTGTTGAGATACCAGCCAGTATAACAGCTTCCCCGTTTTAGCCCTTCAACCATATATTCTGGAAGTAGATGCCCACTACAATTCTTTGTCCCCCCTCCATGGATTGATTATGTATCTCTTCCTGAAGCAATGCAAGCCTATGTGATTCTGCTTTCCCAGGGTGTGTTACTAAATTAGTTTCAAGCTGCAAGGCCTGAGCCTCCAGATGCGTCATTTGTAACAGACACTTCCACTCCTGGGTTTGCATGAATCCTGTGGTTAGACCCCTTATCACCACCTTACTAGCCGCTTATAAGGTTCCTATAGAGTGGACAGTTCCTCGATTAACATTGAAATAGGACTGCAGCTCCGCCTGCAGGTATTTAGTACAGGCTTAGTTCTTAATATGCCAGGCATTAAGGCACCAGAGGGGGCAGATTCCTCCTTCCTCCATCCCCACCTGCACAAGGAGGGGAGCATGGTCGGCATACTTCTTGGGAGGATCTGAATGTGGATTATGGTTTTACAATCACTAGCTGGTGACATAATGAGATCAATTCTCGAGTGCATGTGGCGTGCTGCTGATGTGTGAGTAAACTGCTGGGTCCTAGGATTCCGTACTCTCCAGACATCATTCACTCCTAGGAAAACAAGCCAATCTGTTATGTGTTGTGTGGCAGTACACCAGGAGTTAGAAGGGGACCGTGACGTGTCTAAGTTTGGATCAGGAACTGCGTTAAACATGACACGGATCCATGTTATCCTTGTTGTAGGTCCAGAATTACCTTTGAGAGGTCCCTCAGACAGGTCTTCAGAGCTGCAGGGTCGGCTAATACTCTCACTAAATAAATCATGCAGACCCTCTAATGTGCCTATCATACTTATATATTGCCCATCTTTGTCTCTAGTGACCTTATCCACCTTCATGGGAAAGGAGCAACACAGCAGGATAGCCACTTCTCTGGATCCCTAAGTGAATTTGGCGTGATACATTTGATTGTACCCTCACCGGGCCAAGAAGAGGCAACATTCTCCCATTAAGTTTTTTTTTTGTAGCATTAGAATTTCTGACTTATGGCTTTGGGCAGAGGTCAGGACTGTTGTACGCTTTATTTTGTGCAATAGGTCATTAACGTTCCAGGACAGAATTATAAAGGACCTTACCATATTTGGTGAGGGATTCAATGATACAATTCAGGGGAGTCGGGCCATGAAACCAAGTACCATTATTCAGTGTCAAAACTGAGGAACTGTCAAGTTGTACAGGTACTCTTGGGATTACATCTATCTGATAATGGTGTTTGTCCTATCTGTATAGAGTGTCAGAGAAACAGAACAAACAAACCCCCCCAGCAACCGATAATAAACACTTGTCAAACATTTTGTAGCCCACCAACTCCCTCCCCTCCCCATACTTCCCTCCAGAACCATCTGTCGCCCATATATATTCAACACTTCTACAACCTCAAAATTTCAAAATATCCGCTATTCAATAAGAGGGTTGGGGGTGACGCCTCCGTACCGTAGGATATCAGTTACTTCCAGATCACCTTGAGGTATAAACTTGGCATTGTCCCCCAGTCCTGTCCATTGAAGCAATAAATGATAGGGCTGTGGGACAAGTTGGTGTCACTACTTGAGTTTGCCCCGCCAGGGGAGAGACCTATAGACGGTCCCCTCGCATTTAAGGAGTATGCTTTTTCCTCCATGGTCTTTCTCATCTACGCCACCTCCGCCATGTCTCCACGACATCCCAGCTTCGACGACGTTGATCTGGCTTGTTGGGACAACTTAAACCTTTGAGACCTCGCCCATTTTTGCAGAGTTTTGGGGTGCTCCTCGGTGCTGCGTTGAACATGTAATGACGGTTCAGGAGTGGGGCTGGGGCCAGTACGCAACAGTGACTGTTCCTCAGATGAGCCATGCCGAAGCTGGTGTTTCCAAAAAATATGATTTAATATTGTGCACCACTTGGAGGTGAGTCAAGAAGAGGAGGCGACACGGGAGCCCCACCCCTAAGCTGCTGCTTAACTTCTAGGTATGACCTACGCTGTTGTTGAACTTATTTCGTATACTCCAGAATCAGGAGGATCTTGGTATCACCAGATCTGTTAGAGCCAAGGCCTCCGGTAGAAACCACATCTCTGTGTTTAAGATTTAGAAAATGGGCTATTATTGGCCTGGGGGAGCGCCCAGTGGGGTCTAGCCACCAGTGTGCGTTGCACCCGGTCTATCACAAACCCAGATGAGATGCAAGTTTCTGGTAACCAGGATTTAAGCCAATGTTCAAGGAAGTCTTGGGAGTTCACATTCTCCGGGATGCCAATAATCGGAAAAATGTCACACCATGAGTGATTTTCAGCATTTTCTGCTCGGAGATGTAATTCTGAGGTGCTGGCCAAAAGAGCGTTTACCTGAGTTTTGAGGGTTTTCACTTCTTCTTCCACATCTGAAATTTGCAACTCTGCCTTGGTGATCCTGACTATCACGTTGCAGAGGTCCTGTTGCAGAAGTGCCATGTCTACTCTACCTTCGCCTATTTAGTTTTCAACAGCCTCTTGTGATGAACCCTCAACAGCTGGGCCTTGCACATACTGCTCTATGCGTGTTTGTGCTGTAGAAGAGCGGGCTACTTTGTCCTTGCCCATGATGCATATATTTCCGATCTTACATTCTCCTGACAGTTTCAGTGGTTCAGGTCACCTATTTCCTTTCTCAGCCTTCAGGGGGGCCCACCCAATGCATCAGTCACCGTCTTCACCCAGTCTTGTCCTCCAGCCACTCTCCAAAGTCAGGACGGGCTCTTTTCCTCAGTAATGGTGTTTCACAAGACCCAGACCCGGGCTCAAGTGTTAATCGCTTTTCATATGTCAGATTCAGGGGTTGCTGATAAAAGGGCTATTCCAGTCCACCTCATCGCAGTTCACGTTTAAGACCTACATTCATCTCCGGGGTCTCACCCCATCTCGTGATCTGAGTAGGGAGGTATACTGTTACATTGTATTATTTAACTTCAAAAGACTGCCCCCTAGTCCTGAGTTCATGGCTCAGTCCAGTTTCTTATGTCACAGTACCGTGAAATCAGGGAGGGTGGGGGGCCCTTTAAAGTGCACCAGTATGTTCATTAAATGTGGCTGCTCAGGCCCCCTCCCAGGCCTCTCTAGGCAGCCCAGCACCATGCGGTCCACAGCCTTTGTGTTCAGTGAGACTTGTCAAAGGGGGGCCCAGAGGAGCCATCCATTCCGGTCCTGTAATCCCTTATGATGGATGGCAGGCCTGCTGCACAGGGCACTCAGGCCCTGTCTATATTCCAATTTGCCCAACTCAGGGCTACAGGCATCAGCTGCCCGCCCAATTGATCTGCTCCTTGCTGCCCAGTAGGGATACCACACCATGAGCCACCAGCACCCAGTCCCAAGCTCTCAGGAGCCCACCTCTCCCCTCTCACTCCCCCAGCCATAAGGGTGTGAGTGCCTCAGGGAGTGGATCAGGGAGGGGGGACTCAGCAGGGGCAGAAAAAGAACTCACAGGCAACTTCTATTTGTGTGCGGGGGACATGGGAGGCACTTGACTTGGCTCCGCCCATCCTTCCGTCGTACTTTCCAGTCCTGGCCGACATCCCTTCTTGTCTCAGGCCCCAAATGGGAAGGGGGGACACACCCAACAGTCGGCCTAAGGAGAGGGGGGCCCACTGAGTTCCTCTTTGATCATCGCCGGCAGACAGGAGGCCCCCTGCTCACTGGTCTCGTGTGCATACCCTCCCCTGTCAGTGTGCTCTTAGGTCTGGCCCTCAGGCCACGATCGCTTTTTTGCAACGGCGTTGCATATTGAGAAGGCGGCCTATCTTCTACGCTGGCGCCAGCTCTGTACCTCAGACAGTGTCACAGGAGTCCCAACAGCCTTGGGAGACTTGTCTATTCCATTCAAGCATCTTTCCATTCACCTTTCACCCAATCCAAGCATCTATCATTCATACTTTCATCCTTTCATTCACCTGCTGAAAATCATCATTTCACCATTACAGTTTGTCATCCATTCAGTAATTCATCCAACATTCAGTCTGTCACGATTTCATCCATCCGCACATCCATATCCAATCCTATCCATCTATCTTTGAACCTACTCATCAAACATATCCATCCTTTCACTCAGTCACCCATCCTTACACTTATCCATCCTTTTTTATCAGTTGGTCCATCCTTTCAGTCATCCTTCCATCCATCCATTCTTTTGCTCATCTAGCCACCCTTTCACTCATCCATCCTTTCACTCCATATTTCCATCCACCCTTTCACTCAGCAATCTATCCTTTCACTCATCCATCCACGCTTTCACTCATTTGTCCATCCATTCACACTTGCACTCATCCATCTTTCCACCCTTTCATTCAGCCATCCATCTATCCTCCCTTTCACTCATCCATCCTTTCACTCATCCATTCTTAAATCTATCCTACCGCTCCTCTGTTCATTCATCTATCCACCCTTTCACCATGTCCAATCATCTATCCATCCACTTACCCTTTCTCATCATCCATCCTTCCACCTTCAGTCATCCATCGATCCATTCACCCTGTAATACATCCATTCATTAACCCACCCTTCCTCCCTTTTACTCATCTATCCACGATTCCAATCTTTTCACTCATCCATCTAACCCCCATTTCATCCAGCAATCCATCTATCCTTGCTTTGCTCATTCATCCATTCTTTCACTCATCCTTCCTTATATCCATCCTTTCACTTATTCATACATACATCCACCCTTTAAACACAGCGATCCATCGAGCCTTTCACTCCATCCACCCAGCCATTCATCCACCTTTCATTTACCCATTCACTCATCCATCCTTTTACTCACTCAACGATCCACCCTTTCGCACATCCATCCACTCCTCCATCCATCTTCCCACCCTTTCACTCAACCATCTACCCATTCATTCTTTAACTCATCCATCCTTATGTCGCCTTTTCACTCAGTTATCCATGCATCTATCCATCCCATCCACCTTTTCACTCACCCACACATCATTTCACTCACACATCCATCCATTCATCATTTTACCCTTTGACTCATCGATCCATCATTTCATCCAGCCATCCATCTATCCTCCCTTTCACTCATTCATCAATTCTTTCACTCATCTTTCCTTACATCCATTCTTTCACTCATTCATATATCCATCCATCCACCTTTTCAACCCGGCCATCAAGCCTTTCACTCTATCATCCACTCACCCATTAACCATTTACTCTTTCACTCACCATCCATCATTTCACTCATGCATCCATTATTTATCTCATCATCACCCATCCTTTCACACATGCATCCATTCTTCTTCCCTTTCACTCAACCATATTTGTGTCCATCCTTTCACTCATTCATCCATCCATCCACCCTTTCACTCACCCATCCACCATTTCATTCACACAAACATCCATCCGCCCTTTCACTCACTCACGTCCCCCCCCCAACCCCCCACCATTTTGCGTTAATTGGCGCCCTTTGTTGGCCACGTTGCAGACAGTAGAGGACCATCAAAAACCCCAGCCCTGCTGTTGCTGCTAAAGGGACAAAGTCCCTGCTTGGCCTGTGTGGAGATCAGCAGAATTATCTAAAGCTGGTATTTTTAGCCTTTATCTGTACATACTTTAACAACCAGAAACAAATAGAACACACTTTTAAAAGGGCTGTAATGCTGAATTAAGGATCCTAGACGAATAATTCACGTAGAAAAAGACAACTATCTGGCTACAAATTAATACGTACATTTTTTAAAAGCCCTGTTTAGCATCACGTTGGGGTTTTTGTAGACTCTTACAAGAACAACAAACAGCCGGTATTTTACCGGTGGTCTTGGGAAAGCAGCAATTTTAGCAGTGACCGAAAGAGAGCTCCACATCCATGTGATCTAATTCACAGGTGGCTATTTCCACTTGTCTATGAAGCAAGCCACAATTTTATAAAGCTCACAGAGGAAAGACAGAGTTCCGTGTCCACCTCCCTCGCATAAAGCACTACAATTTGGTGCATCATATCAAAGAATGGTGGCTTCCCCTTTTTAAAAAAAGCGCACATTTATGCATACTCAAGGTGAGGAGGAGGCAATCCCCCCCCCCCCCCCCCCATTTGTGCCTTTTTGCCCTTTCCCACCATCCAAAAAATACCGACAAAATGGAGCAACGCTTTCTTCTCCCCTCGCTAGTACGCTCGGCCTGAACCTAAACAGTGTCCGAGCAGCAGAACTTCTTTTCCCCACTCGGTTACACTCAATATCTGCTTCCATTTCCGAAACAGAAAACAGACTGCAAAAATAAACCTTGTAACTTGTTGGCCATCGAGCACTGGCATTCGCAAACAGTGTCCTTTCACCCCAAAGAATGTAGAGGTGGGCCCGCCAAACAAATTAACATATCCTTGCTAAGTGCCACGCTCTTCAGAATAACACATTTTAGTTCGTTTCCTGCATATCCGCAGAAGCCTGACCTAGCCACACAATGTGTGGCACTTAGCTGGAGGGGGGGTGGGGGGGAAGGATGAGGTGATTCATTTATACATAGCAGGTATTGTGCCTCGCCTCGGAGCAGCATGTCTGGACCTATAGCTTTTAAAAGCGACGCGAGCAAGACTTCGATTTAAATATCTGAATTTCCCTCAACAGTTTATCTTGGTTCGCAGTATAAATGGTTTCATCCTTCTTTGAAAGCATTTAACCTTGAGGCGCGTCTTCTACGTATCATTAAAGAATGCGCATTGTATTGTGCAGTATTGTCCCTCACCTAAATAGAAATAAAAATGGCCATTGCTCTATGATAATAACCAAGTAGCTATCACTGGTGCAACAGGTGCAGTGGCACCTCGGCCAGGGGCAACAGAGGACAATTTCATCCCAAGAATGTCCACCATTTCTCACTTAATCGGTGGGTTTAATTTCAATACATCAAGTCAAAAGGGCTCGGAGAGCATCACTGTATACATGTATGTGCACACATTAAATACTTGGCTCAACACATTTTAGTATTTTGCCATTTCATTTAACTGAGCACTTTATTGCCGAAAGACCGACCCATTCGAATATGGTCCCCACTTTCCTAGCATGTGTACAGTCCTTGTGTAGGTTGGTCAGAAGCATATGGATAAGCTGAAACAGGCTCCTCTTCCAGCAACTTCTTTGAATGAACAGAACAGCCCCTCCCCCGACCTAAACACGTATTTTGGGATCTCTGCACCTAGCTTCTTTCAGTCGAAACTGTAAACTATGTATAAATAATACATACATGTTTCGGGGCGTGGTAGCTGGAATGAAATAAGCGCATTCCCTGACCCCAAGAGTGCTCTGTCGCCATTATGGCCCCCTCAGTAGACAGTCTCCTGTTGCTTCATGAGACGGAAGTACAGCTGGAGTCACTGGGAAACTGTTGTCTCAGGATCTGCCCCTCTTCAGAAGAGTGCTCGGAGCCCGATGTAGAGATAGTGTTGTCTAAAAGGGAAAAAGCTTCTATAAAGATCTGTATGAATGCAGAGACTAAGCCCCAATCATGATTACCACGCTTATTGCCTCATATCGGGACGGGAATATAGGAGGTTTATTACCTGGTCAGGAATAAAATAAAAGCAACTGTTACATCGTGTGATGACCCCTCGTGTGATGGCCGCTCCCCCGTTTTCGGTTTGCCTTTCATCCCAGCCGTGATCCTTTCTAGACATTCACTCAGGGAGCCAATATCTCTCATTGCGGGGTAATACTTTTAATCGGCTTGCTTCTGTCAACTTTTACTTTTCATTTTCAATGTATGTGGCAAGAAAAGTTCAGTTAAGAATTTATAGCGCTAATATCTCTAACTCGAGCAAACGCAAGACCCATTGCATTGCAATTGCTTGTTTTAACATGCTGAACCGCCCCACCTTACTAATTCAGAATACTTGCTATCTTTTAAAAGTATTTAAGCATAAGCCGAGAAACACTCCTGCCCGCTGTGATATTTCTATTTCTAAACTAAGAGGCATGTCAAAGGTCAAGTGTATCCTGTATGTGGCCCAATTCTTATTATGGCTGAAGTAACATTATAGGAAACACGGGGTTTTTGTACAGTGAACACAATGAAGTGACTTTTCGAAGGTATGCAATACTAAATAAACATCACCTGAGAAATAAAGAATTTGCCTAGGATCACATAGATTGGGTGTGAAGGGAAGCTAGCATTGATCCCAGATTTTCAAGTTTCACACTTTGAAATTCATCCACTAAATATGTATCTTTCTTTTTTTATATCTTTTTTACTTTGTTTAATAAATGAGTACTGAAAACTCAAAATGGCAACACACACACACACACACACACATATATATATGAATGCTCAAACTCCCTAACAAAGGCAGGTAAATTTAAGCACAATCATTTATTTTTTTCAAATGCAATAGACCTATAGCCTTCTCCCGTTTATAAAGTACTTCTATAACAAGGCTCAACCAACATAAATTGACCTTGTCTATTCCTTATCTTCATAAGGAAATCCACAAAGGCCCTTCTCACCCTGCTGATTCTGTTATCCCCATCTAGTAAGCTCTATACCGTCTTTACCAGTATTGTTAATTTCTAATAAGTATCCTCTTTTTTGTACTCGAATATCCCCCGATCAGAAAGTGTAAGGCAAAATCAAGGAATAGACCTGGAACAATTATTTCAGTACAACTAGCCAAGTTTTCCAGCTATATGTGTGATGTGCTGCTTTAGTACATGTTTTTTCTTTAACTTCTGTGAGCTGTAGTCATGGTTGTTCCATTATAAAATGGGACTACATGTCCCAGCATAAAAAAAAAAAAAAGAATACCTAGACTTGATTAGCACATCAAGCATGGACCTGGGAACCTTGCAGCTTTGTACATTAGATTCACAACCAATTCCTTCATGGAAGGCACAGGACCCCTGATCCATCAAATGGCTATCCTCCTTTTAGGCAGGTGGTGGCTATAGCTGTAAACCTGTAAATGCTTTTGGGGATACCATAGGCATGACCCAACAGTGCCACCAGCAGTGAGGGGTTCATCTGGCAAACTACCATCTTAGATAGTATTTCAAAAGTTCTGAAACTATTTTGAAAGTAGAATAGAAGATTATAAATAGCATGGCTCAAATTTGCATTAATAAAAAGCAACCTAACTGAAACACACATCTGTTGAATGTGCATAGATTTAGCATATGCATTGTATTTATAGCTGTGTGTGTCAAGATTGGAGAAACTTTACCTTCTGTGAAGGCGGCAAAGAGTTCACAAAGACAAAGTTTAAATCACATGAGGCCTGAACACTGGACTATTGTCCAGCTGTAGGTTATTCCACTCTGTGTCATTTCAAAAATAGTTATTAAATTATCAGTAATGCTTAATGTTTCTAACAACAATAAAACCAAAGCAGAGAAAGGGTCTTGAAGTAATGAGAACGCCCACTTCAATTCATCAGAGCTAGTTTCATTTTGTTAGTGACTGTGAGGTAATCAGTCATCTTTAAATCATAGTCAAGTCATCAGAAGCAGCTCTTCTTGGGAAGTACTCAACTGTTCATCCTCTGGTAATTAGGAACAATGACATTTTATGGAGTCATCAGATACTCATTTTCAAGTCATCAGGCTCATTTTTCGAAACTCTGTTGATGGCTTCAAGAGCTTGATGTCTGATGATGTGAAAATGACTTCTACAGTAGTGTGACGATCATCCAATGACTCTGGGATGACTTCTAAAGTAATCATGTTTGACTTGGGTAAGTTATCAGTGATTTATGTGCGCTGGGGGGGGGAGTCCTGGGTGTTTGTGCTTCGGTTCCAGTGGTTGCTCATCCAAGTACTGACCTGGCAACACAAAAGAGACCCATTAATGCCTGATTTAGATCACTACAATCTGCAAGGGCACCGCATTTCTGTCCGCCCACGGTGTTATCTTATTAAAGGCAGGCTTTGGCCTGCCCACAGGGACAGAAAAAAAACTTGCTACACTTCAATAATTGACCCTTAATGGAAGGGGAGGTAGAAAGCAGTACGAGTAAGTGATCATCACGGCTGTGGGGTAAGTTGGGGATTGATGTGCACAAACAGTTCTCAGTTAAATACCCTTCAGTAACATGTAGATACTTTCAAAGGTTTTCTAGCTGAGACATTTTGGGGCATATTTATACTCCGTTTGCGCCGAATTTGCGTCGTTTTTTTCGACGCAAATTCGACGCAAAACTAACTCCATATTTATACTTTAGCGTTAGACGCTTCTAGCGCCAAAGTTCATGGAGTTAGCGTCATTTTTTGGCGTGAACACCTTCCTTGCGTTAATGAGATGCAAGGTAGGCGTTCCCGTCTTAAAAAATGACTCCCAGGCATGTGCGTGGTATTTATACTCCCGGGCAAAAATGACGCCCGGGAGTGGGCGGGGCAAAAAACCCCGCATTTGCGCCTCTTTTTAACGCCTGGGTCAGGGCAGGTGTTAAGGGACATGTGGGCTCAGAATGAGCCCAGAGGTGCCCTCCCCTGCCCCCAGGGACACCCCCTGCCACCCTTGCCCACCCCAGGAGGACACCCAAGGATGGAGGGACCCATCCCAGGGAAGAAAAGGTAAGTTGTGGTAAGTATTTTTTTAATTTTTTTTTGTGGCATAGTGGGGCCTGATTTGTGCCCCCCTACATGCCACTATGCCCAATGACCATGCCCAGGGGACATAAGTCACCTGGGCATGGCCATTGGGCAAGGGGGCATGACTCCTGTCTTTGCTAAGACAGGAGTCATGTTAATGGCGTCTGGGCGCCCCCAAAAAATGGCGCAAATCGGGTTAAGACGATTTTTTTGCCTCAGCCTGACTTGCCCCATTTTGGGACGCCCAAACGCCATTTTTCCCTACACCGGCGCTGCCTGGTGTACGTCGTTTTTTTTCACGCACACCTGGCAGCACCGGTCGGCTAACGCCGGCTAACGCCATTCAATAAATACGGCGCCCGCATGGCGCTTCAGAATGGCGTTAGCCGGCGCTAATTTTTTTGGCGCAAAACTGCGTTAGCGCAGTTTTGCGTCAAAAAGTATAAATATGGGCCTTTATTCTCCCGTGTACTTGGTTTACACTGTATTCTGTTGGAATTAATCCAGATGGTACAGCATTTAGAAGCAAAATAGTCCCGAATTTATGTTTCTTACAGGAGCAGTTGTGCAAGCAAGCGTGGAGGAATAACGAGAGTCTTCTCACTCCCAAAGCAACATATTAATCGCCATGTCTACATTCCGAGGCAGGCTATGCATTTCTGTCTGTAAATCCGCACTACCGAATCAATTCTCGTTGACTTGATGTATGACATAACGAGCAATATTGCATTACACGGAGTGCAGAGCAATACTGTTGAATTTCAACCTGTGTCTAAAAGTTGTTTTGTTCGGTCTTTGTTTTGCACTTAACACAAAATGCGCTGCATCTAGGACCTAATCAGCAGACTATAGAACGGTATCATTGGGGCCGTGCTCTTTCTTTTCTCCTTTGTTGGTGATTTATAGGGCTACTTCAGTGGTGATTGCTTATTGCTGGAATGAGACTGCTTTTATCAGTTAAACTCCCCAGTCCGTTTGTTTTCGGCAATTTAAAGCATTAAGTACGAAAAGTTTTTTCAGTAACAAATACAATCGAACTTTGTTATGAAGGTGTTCACGTAAAAATCAATAAAAATAATATATCCTAATGAATGTATTTATTTGTGTAGGTTTGTACAGTACCTCATACAGGATTTCCCCTACTTTAGTGTCCTCAGATATATTCAAAGCATGAATTCAAAGGGGATCAAGAGCAACAGAATGGAGTTAAATGTCCAGTCTGACACTCTTTGATTGCTGAGTGTAGGGCATTGCCCTCTGATGAGCCAAAGTGGGACAAGCTCCCATCTACTGAGTCTTGTAAAGTCCTCTAAAAACAGGTCTTTTGCTTTAGTTCTGTTAAAGAGTCCAGACCATTCCAGAGATGGGGTCCATGGCTGTCCCCGTTGTGTCCAGAGCTTCAAGAGTTCGAGTCAATGAACTCCATTTGATCAGTCTTCAAAGCTTTTCCTGCTTCCTAGATGTTCCTTCTTGCTCACAGTAGTTAGTAGGTAAAAAAATAAATAAATAGAAACAAAAGTGATAGAAGCCAGAGCCCAACATTTTTCCCAGGATTGGTGCTGCTACCCCTACCAGGGTCGCGGAGTACCAAGGCTACCTTGTTTTTATTCAATATCATGCCTCTTCCATGCAATAGCAGACCCCTTACGCCACTCTTGCAGGTTATGCTTTTATCCCTGGTTCCCCCCTTCATGTTCTTTGTTCTTGCATCCTCATTTGTCTTTTTTCTCTTGATGAAAGTCTAATTATGAAAAGTCAGTTGCAGTCCCTAAATAGGAGTGCCAGGTTCTGCGGCCTGCAACCTCCCGTTTAAAATCTGCACTCTTCAGGGGTGAAGTGGTAAGTTAAGAATTCTATCTGGATTAGAATGAGGTGCCACCTTCTGCCTATTATCATGGTTCTGCATTTAGTATGCCATAAATATTCAGTACAGTGTTACGAACGTGATCTTTAACTGTTTTTCCAACTTATGGCAGTTTCCAATACACTCCAGCAGCTTGCTTTCATGGTTTTGTAGTCCGCCACTGTGAATTTTACGATGGAACATGCAGAGCTTGATAATATAATATAATGTAATATAATATAATATAATATAATATAATATAATATAATATAATATGATATGATGTGATATAATATAATATAACATAATATAATATATCATAATATAATATAACATAATATAATATATAATCATTAGCTGCACATTTTCCGGCATCTTTGTAGAGGCTGCTTTGTAGAGCGGCAGATAAGCATAAATAGCAACTTTCTTTATCTCTCAGCTTCTCCTTCTGTGCATACTTCTACTAATCTGTCTAAAATCCTTTATACATGCGCCTCTTTTATCTCTGTTGTTTTCCCCTTCCTCACCATTAAAATGACAGCACTTCTCCAGAAGAGCTCACTTCTCTCCAAGACTGGTATCTCCAACTTCAAAATTATTTTTTCACAATCTCTCTGAATATGGCCCTAAAAATGAAAGCATTGCTGGAAAAAAGAATATGCAGACAACCTCATTCTATAGCAATACCCCAGCCTTAAATATGGGTCTTTAAGCACAGATTGACTGTCTTGACTGTCATTTCGAAAACTAACATCTGTGGTGACCCTCTTTCCCCAGGATTCTCCAGAATGGATAAGATTAGAGTACTCAAAGGTTACAAAACGTTCACCTTCCTCCAAAGTAAGTGCAAGTTTCACCATCCACAGAAATGGAAACATAGTGATAGAGGCAAAGATAAATTCTTAGGCAAACTCTAAAGAAACATTCATCCGACCCAGACAAGTCTAATCATTTTAAATCCATCTATGGACTTCTCTTAAAAGACTTTAGGGGCTACAAGGTAACCAATCTATATGAACTTATCCTTTCAAACAAATTGTATGATGACTACCAATCTGGTTTCAGACTGGTACAATGTTCACAATGTTCTCCACTTCCTTCTTAATGAGGAGTCATGGCTACTAACTCTCCTTGAATTGTCAGGTGTACTCAGCACCACTGACCACCACATGATTCATAGCATCCTAAAACAACATGAACAATAACCCACTTGATTCCTCTCTTAGGTAGCAAATGCTCATAGTATTAAACAATACTTGACATCCTCACAGACCCTTCTCCACTGCAGTATAGTGTTTCCAACATTCTGTTCTACCTTCAAATATTGCAACATAAATATACACATTTTTGAAGGTGAACTATTGTGGAATTCCGACATTATCTATCACCAATATGCATTTTTCAAGGTGCCCTCTAAGCCATACTTTCACCTACGGTCCTCTGTTAAAAACTAAGGGGCATATTTACAAGCCCTGTCCTCCACCAGTGCAAAACCTTTTATGATGCACTGGTAGTGCAGACCAATATCTACAAGGCCACATAAAGCCACTTTCTGTGGTTTTTCATGGCCTTGTAGATATGGTGATAGGCAACTCAGCACAAGTCGCTATCTTGTCTTACACTGCATGAGGGAGGCATAGCATGGGTGTTGTGATAGGTGTTCCAATGCAACAGCAAAGGTTTTGACACATTCCCAGTTTAGAAAAAATTGTAAACATGGGTAGTGTGTCAAAACTGTACTCCTGTTCAGGGCAGGTACAACAAGGAGACATATCGTTATTTCTCCTCGTTGTTTCCTCTTGCCATGTGTGTTGGATTCTGCAGCACATGCCTCTCTGGATTGTTTTTGGGCAGGAAGGTGTCTTTTCTTGCACAAAAACAATCCTGCTGACCACGCAGACCCCTGTGCACCATGTGCAAGTGTGCCTGCATTGGAGCTAGGCTGCAAGTCGAAAGGACAAAAATGGTGCACGTCTGCCCTTTTCCTGTGGCACATGGAAGCAGAGCAAGTGTCCACAGGGCTGGTAATTATGCCCCGAAACACAACGTTCCAACACCAACTCTAAATTAACTTAAACAGTATTCTTATCGTTCCTTACATGAACACAGCAGCATCATTCTGTCCAAACACTCATGCTGCTAAATATCAACTCTTTGTTGGTTAAACATACCAGATCTCTTGGATTTTCCCTCAAAAAGTCACTACTCAGAGTCACATTAACATCCCCGAAGAAATGCCTAGTATCGATTAGTTCTACTCAGAAAATATCACACACTGTGCCCAGTAAACAGACCTCAAGATCCTCGTGCAACAACTAGGTCTGATGAAATTAGATTATGGCAAAGCCCTCTTTAAAAGTCAAGATAGTCCCTCTGACAGTCTTTCTTCCGTCACCAATTAGATTGATCACCGAATTCGACCACATTATACCCCTTCTGATCTCAGTTAACTCACTTCATATTGATTCCAAGCACCTTTACATGTCAATCAGTCATCTCTAAAAAGTGCACTTTGCCGATACACCCTCAAATGTTTCAAACAAAGATAGTCTGTCATGATTTGTAAAATATTCTAAGATGCAATATTTCCAAAATGGTTTACATTGGAGAAAACTTCACACATAGAGGGAGAACAGGCCGACGGCTAAATAAACACAATAGCCGCAGTCTTAAGAGCTGTTCTGAAGGTAGTGTACTGAAACGTCTGTCTTAAATGTAGTGGGTACTTTATCCTAAGATTAGAATCCACAAAGCTAAATGAACAACTGTCCCCACACATAGCTTTACTGAGAGTGCTTACTTCTGAACATGGAAATCATGGAGCCAACAAGATGATAGTAAGCTTTCTAGATTTGGTTGAGACATGCAAGTTGAACTTGTTGCTCCGTCTCCAGCAAGTAAAGCTACTGAACTGTTTTACAACAAATCACAAAAAATGCACTTTCCGATCCAACATCTAGCTTCCTGTTAAGTTTGGTGTTTCCCTGCATCACCCCAAAACTTTCCATGAAGATACTTTCCATGAAGAAACTATGCAAAAAATAGAACCGTTTAGGAAAGATTTCTGAAGAGTCATCAAATAGCACTGAATTTATTAACAATAAAAAAAGGCATTTCCTATGTAAGTGCAGACTTAACTTGTGACCACAACGTCATGAGTTATTCTTAGTTAAAAGCACGGGCTATAGTTACTTGAGATAGTTGTAACTGGTGAATTAGCTGTAACTGGTGAATTTCACTGGCTTTGTTAATTTAAAATAGTGTGTTTTAACTGAAACTTTCAACTAACTATAAAGTTGCTACATCCTTTATTTTTTTAATTGAATTTCTAGTTTTTTTTACATGTAAATAAATATATTCTCACAATTCCTAACTATAACGTCATTCATCGCAGGTACCCAATCTCCTCATGGGTGCCCAACCTCCCACCTTGTATCTCTCCTTCATTGAGTGCGTGGCCTAGCGTCCATGTATGGCATGTAATTGGGCACAGAGGTACCCATCACACACTGCCATGGCTGGCTGTCATGTAACCATATAAAAGGTGTCATTTTAAGTCGGGGTGGGTGGAGAAAATCACTCCACTTGCAAAGTTGGTGGAATTCGGGAACTCCGTGCCATGCCTGTAATGTGGATTTCCCAATAACTTCGCCATCCGGCACATGATGGAACTTTATTGTGTTGGCATGTGCAAGACTTGTTTTGGTGCGCGCTGGTGAGTGTCATAATACTTTGAGACAGCTTGCAAGTGGGCATAGAGTTTGTGCCCGCTAGCACATCTTCTGGCCGCGACAACACCTTTTTATTGCCAGGGGCCATTTCTTGTAGTTGGTGTTCATAGGCCTGAATGTGCTCTTTCTTTTCCATCCCTCCTTGCTTGTTGGTTGACGATGTGGCCGGGGTAATTTTGTGTAGCCAGCCAGTGTGCTTTTGAGATAGGCCTGCATGTGGCCTTCTTTTTGACCATGCATCTTTGTTTGCTGTTGTTGTTTGTTGACCATGTGGCTGGTGGCTATTTTATGTTGCCAGCCAGTGTGCTTTTGCCATATGCTTGCATTTGTTCCTTGTTCTCCATGATTCCTTGCTTGCTGTTGTTCGTTAACCATATGACCGGTAGACATTTTGTGCAGCCACCCTTTATTTATTCCAGTTTTGAAAGCCATTTTCTAGGGAGATTTATAGGAAAAGGCTTTAGCTTTTTGTGTTTGTTAATTTTTAAACCTTTCCCTTATATCAGTTTAATAATGTGGTCGGGGATCATTGTAGTATAATTATATTATGAATATGAATATGATGAACAGTGCTTTATGATACATTCATTTTTTGGGTGCATTTTTCACGTGCACCTGCTTGCCTCCCAATGTGCTTCTCATACTCCTGTAGTACATCAGCAATTAACTTTTGTTTTTTATTATTTTTGACTTTATCATTTTAATTTTAATTTACTTATTACAATTTTGTATTTTAGGTATTCAATAAAAAAAATGTCTTTCTTTCTTTTTTTGTGTGCAATCTGCCACCGTCAATCCACCCATTGACTGCCATAGGTGCACAGGCACAAAGAAACAATATTTTTTTAGGTATTGTTGCATTTCCCCCTGGGTCCCCTACCTGTCATAGTAGGTGCACTGTACTCACACTGGGATTATTTCTTATTTAAGGAATACTCCATTTCCCCCTGGACTCCCTTCTGTGGGATTATTCAATTTTCCCAGTCATCTCCTTGACTGCCACAGGTTTCTCCCTTACAATAGATGCACTTAAAGCAAAGCGTTACATCTGTATGTTATTATCTTGATTTGAAATGAAAATTTATGCTGTGATTGGTGTGGCTTGACATTAAAATGGTTGGAAAATAAAGTTGTTAATTATTTAAGATAATAACTGGCTACCTGCAGAACAATCAGCACTCATTTCAGCCTTTCTTTCAAAGCCCAAAAGCAGTTGAGGGTGCAAATAGTATACTAGTTAAAGCTGTCATACACGAGGTGCCAACATGTTGAAACTCAACTTATTACATGGTGCAATGTCTGCTTGAGTAGTACAGACAGATCAATGACTAAGGGTCTGACTTAGATTTTGGCGGACAGGTTACTCTGTCACAAGAGTGATGGATAGCCTGCCTGCCAGAATCTAAATCCCATTAGCTATAATGGGATTTAGATTTTGGCAGACAAAATATGCATCATCGCCTTGACGGACTAACCCATCTGCTGAAATTTAAATCAGGCCATAAGTTTTCAAAGAGGAGGGGAGGCAAGTGGGAAAATCATGGCCAGGAATGTGGACAAATGGTGCCTAGTCAAATGCTTGACACAGATGCTACTTCCTTTTGGGGTTTTCACATGGGAGGTCAGAAAGGAGGACAGTGTGGTGGACCAACCTATCCTGCCGTTGCATCTGCTTTATGACCAGTTAAAAAGGTGTCATAAAGGTTCACCTTAACACATGTGAATGAAAATGCAGAATTGCATGCCTTGGACGAGAGCTTAATCCTTCGCTTGGCTATTAATACAAGGCTGTAAAGAGACATCATATTGTCTAAACAGTTTATCTGTGTCAAACTACTTGATCCACATTACAACATAATTTTGGCCACTTTCATTCTTTTTCTTTTAAGGGGATGTTTCAAGACATGGATTGTTGAACAAGCCAGAGACCTAGAAGAAGAATAACAGCTGGAAATTGCTAGAGTTTCATTCCCAGGCAGAAGTTCAACTTCCATAGAGGGCAGGTTTGTCTCACAGCAGCCCACACCACCAACAAGAAATCCGGCAACAACCATGAAAACAGGAAATGAAGAATCAGCCTCAACATTGGCTTGGTTTCAAGTGCCAGGACTTAAGTCCCGTGCTCAGGTGAAGACAAAAGAGATTGATCAAGTGGCAGCAACAATGACCATTCAGAGGATATTCCAGGAGTATCTGGATGACCCAAAAGAGGTCTATGTGTAATAAAACCCATTGATGTATTGGTAGGCAAAGTTGCGCCAACGGTCAGTGCTCAGAAAGCTGGCTATAAAGTATCTGACTTGTCCGGTAGCCAAAGAATCTGCTGAGTGTGTGTTCAGTGCAGCTGGAGCAAATGTCAGAGTGAGAAGGGCCAGTTTCTTGCCTCAAAACATGGAGGGATTGACCATTTTCAAAATGAACCACACAAATGTACTGTTCCTGAAATACCACAGGAGTAGGAGGAGCATGGTTGGTCGGACTGCAGTGTGTTAGCTGACTAACTTCTGGGCAAGGAAGCTGAGTTTGAGGACAAACTCAACTTCCCTGACTGGGTAGGCTACCATAGGCCTTTTTAATTGTTTGTCATTTAAATTCCTTGTTTGCCAAAAAAAAAGAAATAAAAGGCTATAGCTAGTGGAACATTATGTTTGAGTCTGACTAATGCCACCCCACCATTTGTAGGCACATACATGGCCTGTGTGCAGTGAAGAAGCCTCCTCATTCCCTTCAGGAGATTTGAGGAAATGCCTGCCTCCCATCCCATGCCTAACTTTATTTTTTCATCACCTATCAGAGCTGCACCAGAAGATCATTTATTTACAAGACTGCCACATTCCAATGTATTGCTTGCATCAAAGAGAAGATACTATTGCACCAACGAGTGATAATATATTATTAGTTGAGTGATGACTGATGATTGATGAGTTATGTGGTGGCAGACAGTCAGGGAGGTTGTTCAACTAATTCGTAAACATGATTTTGATGATTTTCAGTGTTTAGTGATAATTTTTCCAGAAGGTGATTGGCCCTTTCAAACTTAGAAAAAATTACCTGCAGGGCCCATTTCTTTTTTCTGGTTCCTCAAAGACAAGACCAGTCACTTTAGGTAACAAACACAAATCTACACAATATACTCCAATTCTGTTTCTCTACTTGTTCTTCGAAAGCAGTACTCTACAGGTCTATCTTGCTCAGGAGTTGGACGGATTTCTCTGAGTCTGGAGGCAGATGGAAGGACTCAGGGTGGGACTACATCAACAGCCAGAAGAAGAAAGTTATTGACTTCAAAGGGAAAACATGATAATGATGACTCTGAGGCCTTGGGCACAGCTCTGTGGTCTGGAGATAGGTGTGTGGATTTGGGAAATGCTGCTGAGTGTGCGTGCTCTATTATTGGCTCAAATGTCAAACTCTTCTTATGTTCCTGCTCTGCCTCTGAGTCTGTTTGGTACACTCCTCATGAAGCTTACCTTCTGCCTTTTCTCTTGACCCTATAAAACTGTTTATTTTTAACAATCTGCAGGCCTTCTACTCTACTTTCATGAAATGTGAAAGTTCAACACTCCTGCTTATCTACTTGACCGGGGAGCTGCCCTCCCGGAATGAAGTCAGCCGGGTCGCGGTCTATTAATAGTATCAGACTGGTTGCGATTTACTCTTTACCGCCTCTGCAGTTTATGCATTTATGCATTTATTGCCTTAAGGCACTGTTTCCATTGTCCTGAGGAGACCGGATTTCTTAAGGCCGAAACGCGTCGACTGTAATTTTGAAGGAGTGACTGTTGGAATTCCTGAATTGTTGGATTTATAATTTGTGGGCTGTATCGGACATCTTTCCAGTGATTGTTTTCTCTCACTGAGGCTAGATACTTTCCTTGGACTACGGTCACTACCTTTTTCTGTGACTGCTTGCCACTGGATGGCTAAGCAGCCTATGCTTTATGTATTACGGTGCCCGAACTGAATTGTTGGTTGTTTTCTTTATGTATAGGATCTGTATATATTTAGTTTTTATTCTGTGTATTCGATTTTTAGGTGCACAGGTAATTTGTTGACACTATGATTAAATAGCTTTAACTGTAATAAAGAAATTATTTCTCAGTGAAAAATTGAGGTTTTTGCTTTGATAGTTGGGTATATATTTTTCCCTTCTGGATATTTTGATTGTCATATTGTTCTTGTCCCTGTTCCAGTGGGGTTATATGGACTTCCCCTCCCTCTGTCTGTTGTTTATCTACTTGACCGGGTCAGTCAGGCACCCAAGAGTGACAAACATTCTGAGAAGAATGCAGATGCATCACCGAATATGGCAATACAGTATCTTTTTTGGTTTAACAATCATAATTTTTGGAACTGAGTGGGTTCACTTCAAACCCCTCTATAATTTGTATTTTTCAAACCTATATGATAGAACATTTAGATAGCTAACAATACCTGGTATCTCTTGGGCTTAAGTACTGTTTGCACTGCTTTTAACAAACTGTGACATGTTTATTCCTTAATTTCCATCAACAACAGATTGATGATGATCTGCTGCATATCCCTCCGATGAATATAGTTGTGGTGTTGTAAGTGTTTATCTTTGTCACACCTTTCTCAAAAATACCTTTCACAACCATTCATCAAACCCCTGGCCCTTTTCCACAGGTCTGTGTGATTTATTGAGGTGTGACTTAATTTACACCATAAATGAATCACTTACTTGGTGGGGTGGATGTGATTAAATGCAACACTAACTCACTGCAGGATCATCTATTATCTGAGAAATAGCCCACACCAGCCTCATTTATCTGACCACACATAAAAGTGATCCATATAGTTTAGATGTAGAAGATTATCATTCTGCAACATCATTCAAGCCTTGTGTTGCATAAACGCATAGCCTTGTTCACTCTAGAATTTGAGTACACATTTCCTTACTCGAGAATTTCATAACTTTAGTTTTAATTACATTTCATGCTCCCATTGCTCAGAATAATTTACTATGCAAGTTTTTATTATACTATCTGCAATTCTTTGTTGTGTGATGGTGGTAGTAGTCTGGTCTCAGTCTTTTAAATAATCCTATAGTTGGAGAAAAAGAAAGAGTTAGCAGCCAGTGCTTCGTCTATTAAGGTAATAGAATTATGGAGTGAAGTGAACTTGTTTAGTTAGAAAGTAAGTTCTTGTTTATCTAGGTTGTTGTAGGCAATATAGGCAATGCAGCAATCCCACTTAATGGTTAATATAGTTCAAGCGGGTAGTAGGTCTAGGGCATCACTAACTATAACTAACTGGTATACACCTTGATAATCAGATTAAAACATGCTGCATAAAAAGGCAGCAGTGCAAAATAAAAGTAAAACACAAAAAACTATCCCAGGATTAAGAAATAAGAATATGTATTCACTGTATCCACTTTTAGTTTCAATGTAAGTAAGAAAATCCACCCTTTCCACCTACAACAGGCCTATCCCTCTCCTCCAAAAAAACACCGCCTCCACAGCCAATGTCCAAGAAAAGTCCAGAATTCAACAAAACCACCAAAGTTCCTTCCCAATTTCTACCTTCTCCATCCACAACAAAAGTCCCTCCCACCAAAAAATAAAACAAAAAAGGGCTCAGAATAGGCTTTGCAGTTTTTGTTGCTTGTGCCTCAAGGCACGCCATTCCTATGGCCCAACTCCGCCAGCTCACGCAGCATTGGAACAGGCAATCTGAGGGGGCAGCAATAGGGTTACGGTGCCTGCCACCTATCAGTGACGCTCACAATGATGTAGGCTGGAGGATGGAGGTGCAGGTACGGCTGACTGGCAAGAAAAACTGGGACCTGATGCAGGGTAAATGCCTTCCCCTTCTCCAGCTGTTGGTACTTCACCTGGGTAGCCGCCAACCTCTGCCACCACAGCTGGGTTGCTATCTCCTGCCATGTTGGTGGTGGTGAAGGACTAGCAGGAGTAGCTACATCAAGAAAAAAGTAATAAAAGACAAATCACAAACAGTGTTTTTACAAACACATATTAAAATTATACAGTGGCACTGTAGCAGTATATTGCTGGTACCCTATGGTCATTGGAATTTTTTAATGTGATTAGGAGAGTCACATGCACATGATGTTACCCCACACATGCCTCACATAAAAGCATCGAGTTGCTGAAGGAATTAAAGAAGCATAACAGCAGATTTAAAAAAAAAAAACAATGATATGTTTCCTGTAAGTGATTCCCTAAAAAATAAAAATAAAAAAAAACAGACACTTTGTGTCAAAAAATAAAAAATACATTAACTTTCATTAATGAGTAAGGCACCATCCACTATGAAGTACAAATATTCTTGTTGTGCTAAATCAATGGAGACATAGCTAACATATTGGGCATTACTATGCTACTCCTTGCAGTTTGCAGCTAGGGCAGCTGCACTGGACAATTATCTTACTTTAATTCCAATGGCTTTGCTCTTCTCTAAATGACTTTCAATGCTACCCTGACTCCAAAGAGATACATGAACAATATATGTCACACACGTCACATATAACATACGGATAAGAGATATCCTGTCTACCGTGATTAGAGGGTGGGGAAAACAATGCAGTGCAGTGGAGGGAAAGGAACGGGATAAATAGATTTTATAGGACATGTTTGTCACAGAACATCCCACCGACAAAACACAAAATCAGGCACTTAATCCTACTTTACTCCCTAGGCTCCCCTCAAACACAAATTAGTTCAAACAAACGCATGCAACTGGCAGTAAGGAAAGAAAACATAATTTACTTTGCTGCAAGGTATGTTAGAGAGATTATGCTGGGTAGTTAGAGGTTTTGCTATAGAATAGTGCAGTGTCACTGATCATCATCATGTGCCTAAGCTTTAGCTTAGTCCGTGTTGGAAAATGGGTTACTGGTAAGGGCAGGTAGGTACCTACACCTAGCAACAAGCCACTAACCTCCACCTAGGTACAGTTAGGTCTCAGTAAATTAATCCCAGCTCAACCCTTGGTAGCTTGGCAACGAGCGTCAAGGCTTAACTTAGGAGACAGTGTGTAAAGCATTCAAATATCACAAAACAGTAATTAAATAAAACACAGGAAACAGTTTAAAAATCCAAAACCAATTTATAAAAATAGTTTATATTTTTATCTTTAAAATGACACAAAAACGATTAAAATCGGTTCAGGGGAACCGGAGATATGATTTTTTAAAGTATTATTATTTTTCAAGCGCTTAGAAACAAAAAGCGCCAATCGGGTCATCTGGTTGCACCAGGACCGGGACAAAGTCAAAGTTTCAGGCCGACCGCGATGGAGCCCTGCTCGGCTACAAGTCGCGGGAGGCCTCGGTTGAAAAGTTACCTTCTGACTTAGTCTTTATTTTGAAGTTTTTCTTCACCGGGACGAACCTGCCAGTTGAATCTGACCTCCTGGAGCCCTTGTCCGGATACGCGATGTGGGTTTCCTCGGTGGTGATTTCTACCTTCGGACTTAGTAGTTTTTTCGAGATGAAAATCCTTCGACCGGGGTAAACCTGGATCTTGATCCGACGTCCGTGGAGCCCTTCTCGGATACGATGGCTGGGAGGTCCCGGTCAACTTTTTACGTTCGGACTTAGTCTCTTTTTCGGATGTTTTTCTTTACCGGGACGAACCACGAAGTCAGGCCGGGTCGCGGTTGAGGCAAGCCGGCTAGAATTTCCGCGGCGGGTCGGTCCCTCTCTGGAGCTTTTTTACAAAATTTGTCAAATCTTCTCCAAACTTCTGGGGCTTCACCCAGATGTTCTTTTAAGGTTCTTTTGGGGTACACAGCTCACCCCAAGGGTCCAGAAGTTCTGTGATGGTCCGTGGGGGGTGCGGACTTCAACTCCCAGAATGCACCTGGCGCAAACTCCTTTTTGGCCACTGGGCAGTGGTCAACTGGTCTCTTTTTTAGGAGTTGGTGCAGGGGACTCTGGATAGCAATTTTTCACCTGTAGCAAACAGGGAGTCCCTCCTTGAACCAGTTGAAGCCAGGCAAAGTCCTTCTTGTGGTGAAGCCCAAGTGTGCAGCTGGTGCAGTCCTTCTGAGTGCAGGGTCCAGGTGCAGGCCAGGGGTCCAGCAGGGCAGTCCTTCTTCTCCTTAAGTTCCTTCTTCTTGAAAGTTGGCGGGGATCTGAGGTGTGGGGGAAGGTCTGCCAGTTTTATTCTTGCTCCTGGGTGAAAAGCAGGGGGGCCCTGGTTCTCCAATCAGGTACAGGGTCGTCCCCCTGTGATGACCACTTCCTGGGAAGTGTGGCAAAAATCCATCCCAAAAGGCAACAGTCTCTAAAAATCCAACATGGCTGAATCTGATTTTTGGAGGTTACATCTGGCTGAGCCCACCCACTGGTGTGGCTAAAAATCATAAACACACCCCTCTCCTGCCCTCTCCTAATCTAATCAAGGGGGCACCTAGCTGTCTGGGGTTGCAGGATGTGGGGGTGTTGCTGGGTGCTCCAGATGTCCTTCTCTGCCTTTGAAGACCAGTTTGGCAGCCCTCCCCCTTCCTGCCTCACCATCTGCTGAGGGGAGATTCTCTCCCCCAAGCACATTCCTTTGTGTGAAGCCAGGCCACTTCACACCTCATCAAAGTAGCCTGGCAGAAGCTGCTGCAGGCTGGCCATTCAGAGCACAGCAGCAAAAACAATGCAGAGCTGAAATTGGCAACTTTTTAGGTAAAGTCTAAACTTTTTACCTGAACAAGTTATATTAAATCCAACAACTGGAAGTTGTGGGATTTATTACAGAAATTAATTTGATACCAAATTCTTGGTATGTAACATTTAAGGAGACTTTAAAATTTAAAATAAAGTCTGCCCATTCTAGCCTATGAAGGCCATTTACTTCAATGAGGGAAAAACGAATTTGGCTGTTTTTACCTCACCAGGGCTTATAAATCTATTTTTATAAAGTCCCTGCTTATAGTTACATGGCACCCAGCCCTAGGGGCACATAGGGCACACCTTAAGGGTGACTTATATGTAAAAATAAGGTAGTTTAAGACTTTGGAAGTACCTTTAATTCCAAAGTCGAATTTGCATATAACTTTAATTTAAAAGCAGCCAGCAAGGCAGGCTTGCTTTTAAAATGACACTGGGCACCTCAGCAGTGCACCTAGGTGTGCACCACCTATGCTGTGGTCCCTAAACCTACATGCCCTACCATATACTAGGGACGTATAGGTAGGTTAACTTAGCCAATTATAATTAGCCTAATTTGCATATCCATTTTACACAGAGCACAGGCCCTGGGACTGGTTAGCAGTACCCAGGGCACAGCCAAGAGTCAGTAACCACCAGTACCTATCCAAAAAGAGTGGGGGTGATCAGGCAAAAAAGGAGGACTTTCCTACAGTCAGTCACTCTAGTTCACGACTGACAAAAGTGAAAACATTGTATAGGCGTATATCCACTATGGAAACATTAAAAATATGAAACCCTTGGCCAGAAAAATGTGGCACACGCCAAATATTGATTTTTGATTTTTTTCGGTAGGCTGGGACAGAATTTAGGAAAGAATAAAGGAGTGAAGTACTAGGAGGGACTGAGTGGACACTGGGAGGGAAGGGAAGCATACCTTGTTTTTGCTTTGCTTTGCAATGCATTGAAAACTTTGTAAATGCCATATTAACTGAAGCAGATACACATTGCATTGCTAGCACTGCAGTGCAGAATCAAACCATGCTGTAGTTAGTTCATCAGTTGTGAAATGCCTTGGGCAGGGAGGTCATGAATGATGATGAGTGAGATCTGTCTTGGTTAATAAATACAGTGAATATAATAATCATTTTCAACAATCAAGCAATTTGACTTATCACTACCCATCATTCCACTGCTGGGAGTCCTCCTCCAACCACATCTCCATCTTGTGCACTAGCGCTGGCCCTGACACTGGTGGTCTGTGCAGCTAGAAAATACATTACACAGATGCCAGATAGGCCTCCCCTTATTTTTTTTTGTTTTACCAAAATACAACCGCATTACATCACTACAGTTCAGTTAGCAGTATCTTTACACATATCAAAAATATCACTTTGGGCATTTTGTTGGTTAAGAATGTTAGAAAAGCCAAGTCATCAAGCCAACCAAAAACATTTTGTAATGAAGGGGCAGAGCTATGATGACTGTGAGTCAACTGAAGCTCAATAAAGGGGTATAATAGATTGGTCAATGAAGGACATATGATTTTAGTTTGCAAAAAATGCAATAGGACCGCCCTCATACTACTTTCCTGCCATGCTGCACTGTCATTTAAACTGCTGGTATACTGAATAATATATACAACACAACAATGGGCGGTCACCATGGCCACACTCTCTCTAGTTTTACTCTGTGAGCATGAGCAAAAAAAAAGCTAAACTTCTCAACAAATACACATAGATTAGCTTGCTTGGGTCTGCAATCTTCACAGTAGAGTACCTAAAATCTATTATCTTAGTCATACAGTACCAGTCCACAGGCTATATATAAGGTAGGGGAAAGGAAAATCTTATTAACAAAGCAGAAGAAAGCTACAGACTTTTACAGACGGGGAAAATCAGCTACAGGAACATGACATATAGGAAAAAGGATAATGCAGGTACAAGAATTAACAAACATTAGCTAGAACAAAGAGGATTTGAAAATAAATAAAACAACAGTCCTGGTATGAACAAAAGGAAAACATATTCCAAATGAGGAGAGGTAAATGTTAGGGAGATGATATGAACAGGAGGACATACTGGAGCCAGCAGAGCCATCAGCTGCAGCACTGGTGATGGATGTGGGACTTCCACCTGACACTGCACTGGAGGTGGTAGCCCCAGGTTCAGTCTGACCCTCCTCTGATGCCCTCTTCTTGCCTTTGGGTGCTGATGTAAGAAATAAAAAAGATAACAAAAATAGATTAGAGGTAGAGTTAATCTCCTAGAAAATATTTTGACAGGCAAAGGCAAACACAGTACCATAGTGTGCTTTTCTAAATGAGATTGCCTATATTACCAGTATCAAGTTGACCTATTCCTAATTTCCTAAAACAATGCCCTATTCCAAATTTTCTAAACTATATTTGGACCTCCTAATGCATTGCAATGAATAATCGTACGTAACAACTAATGACCATCAGACATAATACATATTTCACAATTAGCAGAAAACAGACCAAAATCAGGAGAGGAGCAATACTACAGATGATGAGGCAGCAGAGAAAACCCTGCTATGAGGTGCTAATACAGATCTCGATATCCTTTTGAAAAAAAAAGCCATATAATTAACATAAAGTGCAAACAACCACAATGATTGGGAATGCTGCTGACACACAAAGTTCTGATTAAAGTGCAATAGAATAACATGCTGTGTGCCATGTGCAAAAAAGACAACATATGACCAATTACGATAAAATGCAACAATGCAGCTAGCAATGCAAGTTCTGATTATAATATGGTAGAATAAAGTGCCAGGTGCCACATGATCTCCCCAGATTCATCAGAGTAAAGTTTACATGCATCTAAACTGAATTGTCAAAAAACAACATGGCTAAAGTTCAGAGATGATGTACTGGATGCTACTAAGGACAAATGAAATTTCATACCTGACTACTTAGCAGGAGCTCCTAATTTGGCAGTCCGAACCCAATCTATAAAAGGTCAAAAGAAGTAAGGTGGACACAGCACTTAACAAGAATTGCTAATGGAACCGCACACACTCGAAATAGATTAAAGGGCCTCGAAATGGGACAAGATTGCTACAAACCTGTTATGACCTCCAACACGTTTTGCATAAGCTTCTTCAAATGTTTTTGTTCTTGACATTTTCTCTGCAATGTAGGGCCCTGGTTAGTTCTCCAGTTTTGGAGAATGAAGGACTGGGCTACTATTAAGGCAACTGAAATAACAACTGACCCACCTTATTGATTGTCTGACTCCCTGTGGACACCCCAAATAGTGCTAGGCTGGCATATGTGACCATAGTAATCTTTACTCCTTTAATAATAGTGGACAATGCCTGATGGGCCCATGGAGGATGGTCAAGGAGGGCAGCTCACTAGTAATGCACTGCAACAGACCTTATTCCTGCAGCATAGTACGATCCTCTGTCTAGCTGTAAGGGGTCCTAATACAACTTTATGGGGTTGCAGTTCATTGGCATTCTCTACCGCAACAGGAATAGTTGCCATAACATGATTAGATTAAGTATTAACAATCACACACAACTTGCTTCCCAATCAGGTTTAGGTTAGGTGTCACACTTGGTCCTGATGAATTGCCTAAGATCTGATTGGACCACACAAGGCAAGAAATAGGTTGACACTGATTCACCTTTTGTGAGCTGTGAGGTTGATTGCCTCCTGGCACTGACATTATCTGTTTTTAATCATGTCAAGTAAACATCATATTAAATTACTGAGCATTAACATTTTTAACACACATACTCTACCACCTTACACAACTTACTCCCTCACTTGCATTCATCAGCAGATCAATTTGTCACTGAAGTTCTTCAGCAAAAAGTTCCCTGAGGAGCCTGACAAGGAGCAGCCGGATGATGAAGCATGATACCCACTTGGCTGTGTGAGGGCCTTTGCTTCTCATCTATGGGATCCTCCAATGCTATTGATTAATCTCCCTTCTGACTGACAGCCTCTTCTGATTTCTCCCTCCTTCATCTTTCAAGACTAGCACACTCATTTGTTATTTGGCCACGAATTAGAAGCATATATGCTGGAACCTAAATTACCTCCATATCCATCTCTTTTTGCTTGGGCTTATTTTAAGTAAGACTGGCTTAGTGGCTTTGTCAAAGGCTCAAAAAGCCAAAATAAAACTGACTGGGTTTATTGATTTTATCAAGGGATCAGCACATCAAGACATATAAAGCAGACCTACTAGCTTTGTCAAAAGTCATCATTAGCTATAATCAAATGTATATTTAATAAATTACACATTTCAATGTTTAATAAAAGTAATTGTCATATTTTGTTAATGAAGCTCTATTGAATAAACAAATGTCTTTAAGTCTTTCTTTTGACATTTCTTGGACCACAAAGTATAGCCATACAACCCACCAAATGGTGTCCATGCACTCCAGCTGAAGAGCATCCATCTACATCTCTGAATGATTTAAAAATATGGTAAGCTCTCTTGGTGTCATGGAATTAATGCCCCAAAATACATCCTGTTTCTTTAATGTTGCTGGGGTGCTGCTGTGCACCCCGCATCCCTGCAAAACATTTTAAAAATGCTTGGTGGTGCACCTGCCATTTCTAGGGACACTGCCAGACTCCAAAAAAAGTTATATAAAAAGCCCTTGCAGGGCATTCTAGAACTGTCCTTGCAAGGAGCAGTGCATAATAAAGTGCCCCCAGTAATTCATAGTTTCTTTAGTTTTTTTTTGCATTTGTTTTTATTTCTTGGTTGTCCGAGCGTCCAACTGGGCACCCGCACATAGTTGCACTGTTGGGGACTGTGGGGGGAACCCCAAACTCCCATATCCCTACCATCTCCCTACCAGCAACCATACCAATGGGAGACAGAAATTGTTTTCAACAGTCAGTGCCATGGTGCCTGGGACACACATAACGTCTTAATGTTGGGGGCTGTGGGTGGAGTCCCACGGAACCACAGTGACTCCGGGATGGGTTCTGCAGGAAAAAACAATCAAGTACCAGGGGATAGGGTCATGGGACGTGATCATGGTGGAGGAGGACCCCATACATCTCAGTCTCCCCAAAAAAAGAAACTGGCCCCGGGTATGAAGTTCCTAGGTTCTTCCACAGACTAGGGAGGAAGATCACATCTCCTCCTCCTATTATATTAAAATGGCCTCAGGGAATAGGGTCCCTGGGGTCTCCTCCAGGCTCAGCTAAGGGAGATACATGCCCCACTCTCCCCTCAATAATAATTTATCAGCCCCACAGATAGAATCAGTAGGACCTCTTTTAGGTTCTGAGAAGGGGTCTGTGTTCACCCTCCCCAAAAAATGCGTTTGTGCTGCCCTGGGGTATTGGCCCACAGAGGAGGTTTCAGATCAGTGGATCCTTTGTGAACCCATGGCCCCAACAAATGAAAAAAAAAATTTTTTGCCTCCATGTGGAACCATGCCTACGTGGTAGAGTGTCTGTGCCCTGCCCCCTCATAATTTTTAAATATTTTTTTCTATGACTGGAGACAGAGAGTGGCTGTCATCACATATTTATTTATGTGATGGCTCATAATCAGATATTGTGTTAGGATTTATTGGTGCTCCAGATCCTCCGTAACATGAAATATTTATACTTTTTTTAGACTTTTTTTAGTCTTAATTTCTCTAAAACTACTGAATGGAATTATCACATAAGGTACTCTATATGGACTAAGATATTTATTTTCTGAAAAATTTGGCATAACGCCTTTCAGCCACTTTGGCTGTCGCTGTGTCTAAATTTCCTGGGAAAAAGTGAATTGGAAAAACATGTTTGGGACCTCCTCATTTTCTCTGGCCCTGGTGATAGATCACCACGAAATTTTCCAGGAAAGAACTGAGCTGGAATAGCATTTTTTTAGAAATTTTTGTGATGATTTGTCTAACCGTGCAAAATTTATAAGTTGTGAATTGTGATTAGACGAATGCTGCTTTCAGTATCCTCTGCATTGCCTTTCTGGACAAATAGTAAGTCCTCTCTTCAATGTGTATCAGCTTCTCAGTGGTCCATGCACTAGCCTCTATGTCTAAATATAGATATTGAGTTAAGTTTTTCCATTTCACAGAGATTGTTTGTGCCACAGTTTTGGTTTGACTGCAGCAATTCCTTCTACAAAATGCTGTTTATCAGGTTTCTGGTTTGTGGCTATTGAAGTGTAGAACACTGTTTAAAGTTGTGCATTTCCAATGTAATTTGGTAGTCAGAATCCTGTCCACCACTTAAATACAAAATAAAAAATTCAATACAGTTCTTCCTGATTTTAGCAGAGAACTTAAAGCAAAACTGTCATCAAGGGCTCTGACAAATTGTTTCACACTTTATTTGCTGCCTCTCCATAATATGAAAACGTCATCAAGAAATTTCAACCACAAAACTAAATGAATTTATAGTGACAAGTTGTTACTCTATAGTACCTGCTTCTTCCACCAACCCATTTACAGATTTACATGGATAGGGGTGAAGTAGGTATCCATGGCAGTGCCAACAAGTTGTCCGTAAAACATCTTGAATATTATTCTTCAGACAAAACGTGATCATCTGCATTGCTAGTTTGGTATGCACATAATATATAGCAGGTCTCTTTTTCAAGAAAGATGCTATTGTATAGTGTGGACAATTGAGAGTTATTATTACATAATCCTTTTTTAAGAAGTCATTAGTGTCTGGCAAGTATGATTCAGCCTTAAAACACAAGACAAGTTATTTATATAGACTCTATTTTGTACAGTAATATTGATCCTACCGGGGTTTTTCATAAGGCTTTTGTATATTAGATTTCAGGTAAAGGCAGGAAACCTATGGATGACCATTTCTTATCAATAAGTACGTACACATCATTACTTAGGATGCAGTTATCGCTCTAATTCATCCATATAAGGTCAAATATAACTTTCATAATTGTCCAGTCATGTGTGCTTAAAGCAGAGCATGCTGAATCATGCTTATAATAATGCATCTTCACTATACATTTCCTTATTGAAGAAACATTATTACAACTACTGGATGTAAAGAATTTTTTCACTTTTTCGACACATGCCTAAAGAAATTTTGTAGCAGCTGCATGTTGTTTGACCTGCCAGCCTTAAGATGGGCTTCCCTCAAACATTTTGCCTTTACCCCTCTTGTTGCTGCTGAAATAGATGTCGTTCATCTTAGGAATGCCAACCAGTGCTAAAGTTCTTGTGCTCCCTCCCTTAAACATGGTAAAATTGGCTTACACCTGATTGGCATATTTAATGTATTTATAAGTCCCTTGTGGAGTGGTATACAATATACCCAGGGCCTGTAAAGTACATTCTACTACTGGGCCTGCAGCAGTGTTTGTGCCACCCTCCTAATTAGCCCCTAAAATGTCCCAGGTCTGCCATTTCAGCCTGAATGCAGATTTGAACTGCCAATTTGACTTGGCAATTTAACACCTTTGCCAAGCCGTAAGCACTTCTTCTATGATTTCATAGTCATCCCTAAGGTGGTCTAAAGGTAGCCTATAAGGCTGTGTGCATGGTAATCAAAAGGATAGGCATGTTCTTTTACGTTTTACATGTCCAGGTAGTGAGACATTTAAATTCATTTTTTTACTACAGAGAGATCTACCTGTCCCATAGGATAACATTGGTTATTCTTATTTCACTTAGAAAGTGCAAACTTTGATTAAGTAACCCTTTCAATACAAAATCATCTTTAATGGTAAAGTCAGATTTCCAGTTACATTTTTGAAAATGCCATATTTACAAAATCTGCACTTTCCTGCCCTAAACCATCTGGGTCTTGCAGCTTCTCCTAGATCACATGACAGGGGGTACTTGACAGTTGAACTTTATTTATTCTTCCCATCCAATAAATGGATTGTGGCTATTGCTTGATTTAGGATCACTCCCCTCGCTTTTCAACCAACAACCCAATTTCTCACATTGGTGTTCAGCGGAGTGGATCAAAACTTGTGTTTGGGCAGTACTACTCAGTGATTTGTGTAACACAAAATCTCATATAGATAATTTGACACAAGAGTTGACCTCTTTTTAAATTCTTCTCTGTTTTCTTTTTTCTGTTTTCTCCCTTTTCTGAAGATAAGTAGCTTACCTTACTTTTTTGTATGCTGGTGATGGAACCAATCAACTACCTCAACAGGACTGATCTGCTGAAGCGTTGCAAATAGAAGGGGTTGAAACCAGGCAGGAAGGCTATCAAAGTGGATCTCCATGTAACTTTCAGAGCCTTTGAATAAGTACAGAGTTGTCAGGCCATCCCAGAGCAAGATGAGACAGAGGAGGAAGGGGACAAACTTGAGTGATGAGGAGATTCAGAACACACAGGCCTGCTTTCTAAGTAGCAGAGTCAGCACAACTTATCTCTAGAGGATAACTAGGATAATCAGTATGGGACAGAGAGTAGTGTGTCCATCAGGGGGCTATGCCTAAAGGAGCTGGAGGAAAGGAAGGCACAGAGGGAGCTCAAGCTACAGCTAGCCAAGATGAAGCTGGAAGCAAGAGAAAGGAGAGCTTAGGCACAGGGAGCCTTGACAAGAGAGAAAGCTGAGGCAGAAAGAACCTTGGCTGAGAATACACTTTTGGTGCCACCTGAGATGGGTCTGAAGGAGTTGGGGCTCAGAACCAGGCAGTCCCCATAGTCAACTAGCAAAGGTGGCAGCATTACACCATTGCCAACTAAAGATGGGAAGGTCCCTATCCCAAATGATCTGGTGTCTAACATTGCTTTAGGAGACGACATAGACAACTCATTTGAAGCCTATTAGTTTGCGGAGGAGATGAATAGGGTTCCCATTGAAGATTGGGGGAACAGTCTCTGGAGACATAGGGCCTGATTACAACTTTGGAGGAGGTGTTAATCCGTCCCAAAAGTGACGGTAAAGTGACGGATATACCACCAGACGTATTACGAGTCCATTATATCCTATGGAACTCATAATACGGCTGGTAGTATATCCGTCACTTTACCGTCACTTTTGGGACGGATTAACACCTCCTCCAAAGTTGTAATCAGGCCCATAATCTCAATCAAGGGAAGGATGCCTTGTCAACCCCAGAGAAAGGGGAGAGGATGAAGTATCCTCTCTTTATAGAGACCCTGACAATGAATTATACGCTCATCCCAGAGAGGTTTAGACAAAGGTTTAGGGACAGCCAGAAACTGCCCTAACAGAGTAGGCTGGATTGTGTGGATCACTTTCACAAGGCACTGAATGGTTGGGTGAAGGACAGTAAAGTGAGTGGTTACAAAGGACTGTGTAACTTGATTGATGGAGTTCACATGCTCAGTCTTTGTTTTACAGAACTGCACCAATACCTATGGATAGTAAGCTCACTGGCACCAGTGAGCTTGCTCAAGAGATGTATGTCTCGCTACACCCCAGGGTACACAAGAAGGTGTCTAGGGAACAGGCGGATGCCACAAAAGGGTGGTTACGGTTCCCACCAGAAGAAAGAGGGAAGAGATAAACACAAGGAGGAGCTCATAGAAGGCCTCTATAGTGGTTCTTAGAGGAAAAGGTCTCATTTTCAATCTGGCCACCATAGATGGTGCCCGAAGTCCACATGCTTTTTGATACTTCCAAGTATGGGCAGTGGGAGAAGACTCTGAGGGACCCAGGAGCCAGTATGACTACTGTCAATGTGTCATCTGGTATTTTCAGAGCAAGTGATACCTAATACATTAGAGTAGGTTGTGGTAGCAAACAAGTGGGACAACCTGTGTTTCTGATTCCCTTTGAGTGGGGGGTCTCAGTTCTTTTTAAAGTAGCTGTGAAACATGCCATGACCATGGACTAGGGAATGACCCAGAGCACACTGCCTAGAAGGAAGTAGATCTGAGGCCACACCTGGAAAGGTTGGGATTGCCTGTGTGGGTCTGTGTGTCCAGAGCATTCAGGGGTGCCACTAGGGGAGTCAAGGAAGTCTGGAGCTTGGAACAAAGGCCTAGATGGCTCCAAAGAAAGGGAAGAGCGAGGGTCATGGTAAACAGGTGTCTGAATGTCCCACTGTACAGGTGGATAGGCCTCTAGAGGAGTCCTCCTCAGAGCCTACCTGGGAGGAGATTTCTTCCCTGGTGACCTACCTGAACTTTCTGGGGTGGGCCCATTACGGAGGGGTTATGTCAGGCACAGAAAGAGCGCTAAACCCTTGAGGGCATGAGGTGTCAGGCTAAAGCCCAGGCATAAGGTGGGGGAGGAGGAACCCATACATCCCAGTTTCCCCAAAAAAGAAACTGGCCCGGGTACGAAGTGCCTAGGTTCCCCACAAATACTGGGAAAATGACTCCCTGTATGGTGAGTCATGTCCACATGTGATGCAAAGATGGTTTACCAGGAAGCAGTGTTTATTTGAAAAAAAAAAAATCTAAAATATTCATTACAAGTTTGAGGATATATAAGGTAGGTTTGGCCTTTTTAGGGTAAAGGGAGTTAATCTGTGTGGTTCTACTTTGTGTTATGCATAGATATAAGGTAGGTACAATTAAGTCTCATTTAGGAAACACCCTGACCACCGGCATAATGCAGATGGAGATACTGTCTGAATGTCATCCATATTTACTATGATCCTTTCAGTTGCACATCCACTATCTTTTCCTGCCAGGGCAACCATGCACAGCACAGAAGGAAAAACACTGTTCAAGTTTGCGCAGAGACGGGGCAGCCAAAACATTTTATTGTTGTGGAATAAACCCACCCCTACAAAAAATGGTTCCTAGTCACTAAAGTCGGACCTCAAACAAAACTGCACTGAATAGATAATATGTGCAGTCTCCATTTGGAAAAAGAGCTGCTATCGCTAAAATGTGTAAATATTCCTAGATGTAATGCAGTTTCATTGTGTAGTACAGTGGCACACAGTTGTTCAAAGAATAACAATTTGGGCCTGACTATGTCACCAGGGCGCTGTTGGACCTGCTATGTGGCCTGTCACCTTCTGGGCCTATATGTACAGCTGGAACCCAGCATAGTGGGTAACATGGGGTGCACTCACTGTAAATCTCCGTAGCATAATGGCTTCCCCCCTCCCACTCCACTTCTGTTTCTGAAAGACCGCAGTTTGGGCATTAGGGCTTGCTTCCATAACAACACAGCTGCCACTTACATCTATCCATTATGATGAGGCTGCACAGTCAGGTGGCAGATTAATTTAACAGAAGGATGGGGGACCTTCATTGAAAGGGATGTAGGGGCCTGTTACACCTGTTTGTCTAGATAGGTGTGTCAGCTTGTTCTGGAATGGACAAAGGTAGTAAAGTCAAGTGTTATCTACAGTTATACCTCAGTTATGAAAGATGGCTATTTATTGCATTTATTGAGCAAATATGCAATCTCTTTTCAATATGCTTTACTCGTTCAGATCCAGTAGTGACAATACAGCATCACGCCGTCAGAAAAGAGCACAGCTACTGCTGAGTCCTTCCCAGACAAAATAACAAATTAATAACTCGTGGAAAGATTAAAAGCGTGTGGTGGGGAAAACTGTAGCTTGTTCAGCAACTGTGAATGGAATTTCCACTACATTAGCACAACTGTGACCCTAACTACACTTGACTTCACCTTGTTTCAAGTCATCAGTTCACTCCTGAGAGACACACCTTTTTTGTTTTGCCTATAACTTTGGTGCCGTTTGACGAATCTTCAAGAAATTGCAAAAAACGTATACTTTGCTCAGTTCAGCTTCTGTCTTGAAAGTTCTGGGGTGATCTGCCAAGTGGGGGCCAAGAAAATGGGGGGGTCCCAAAATGCATTTTCAATATTCATTTTTCCATAGGACCTTTAGAAACGTTTACCACTAAACGGAAGTACACCAAATTTGTCATGAAGCTAGATTCTATTCCACAGAGTACACTTTTTGTAGTTTGCTGCAAATCCATTCAGTAACTTGGGACTAATTTAAGGTCAACAAAAAAAAAATATATATATATAGGGATGCGGATCCTCTGTGGATCCACAGGGGATTGATCTGCAGATCCACGCACCACAAGAAGAATCTGATTGGCTGCCCGCAACCTGAGAGAAATGTTGCAGCCACCATTTTCTTTTGTCTGTAAATTGTCCCCGGGGGCTGAAATGTGGGGGTCAACGGAGCTGATGCGGTCAGGGTACAGGTTCCCTGACCCCGTGGTGGTGATATCGTTGTTGTGATGGAGCAAACAATGGGTTTCAAATGCCAGAAAGTCTTTTTTTATCTGATTTGCAGATCTACGGATGGATCCACGGATCTCGGATTCAAAAATTCACTTGAGGATTTGCAAATCCAGAGAAAAATTGAGAAAACAAGGCTGTGCACAGCTTGGGTTTGGGTGCATGTAGAAGGGTTGGCCACCGGGCCTGGTCATAAGGCGCTCATTATATTCACGTTTGTGTATGCTAAATCAAACATAAAAATTCACTAAAAAAACAAAAGTTACAGGGTTGTTATAATTAAGTTCTGAATTTATGCGCACAAAACCTTGAACAGAAAACTCTGCATAGCGAGGGTTCAAGTTACAGTTATCTTAGGGGAGAGTTATAGTTACTTGAAATAACTATATATATATATATATATATATATATATATATATATATATATATAGTCCAGAAAGAGGTATTTTAGTTATTTGGTGTAAATTGGGTTCAGTAGTTTTTGAAAAATTAAAAGAAAAGCAAATTTGTATATCTGGAGGCAAGAACCATCCACAAATCCATTTGTGTCATACTTGCGAAAACGTGAGCCACAAGAACGCTCACATTGGCTGCCTGCAACCAGAACTGAAAGTTGTGGCCCCCATTTTCTAAGCTGTGCTCGCTATGCCACCAGATTCAAGCTTCCTGGCTGATGAGAGGGTGATACCTGAAACCTGTCCCAGGATGCTTGGTTCTGGTCCATGAAGGTCAATGGCTGGCAGTTTGTACTGAACTGTTCCCATGGGGAGCAGGGTCAAGACTGATTTGCACATAGCTAGGTCCAAACTGGGATGGCATGGGAAGCATTAAAAAAATGATGGATTAAAACCAGATCTGTGACTAGGGGTGAATGTTTGATTTGTTCCACATTCCGTCCATCATCTGTTCTTTTTGCCCATGAATGAAATAACAAAGTGTTATTGTAACATGTTATGCATTTTAAAAAACAGGACAATATTTTTTTCACAACATGAGTGTTGCGATGCCCAACATGGCCCCCCCAAGTAGCATTGCAACAAATTTGTGGATATTGGAAAAAAAGAGATATTGGTGCACTCAACAACCTACTCAGATACTCATGCATCCACTCACAAACCGACTCAGACACTCATGCCTCTACTCATAGACTCACTCATGCATCCACTCACTGGTCAACTGAGACTCATGCACCAACTCACAGACCCACTCTGACCCTCACACACCTACTCACAGGCCCACTCTCACATACATGCACCCACTCACAGACTCACTGAGACACTCATGAGCCTTCTCACAGGCCCATTCAGATAGTCATCCATTCACTCACACACCCACTCAGAGTCACGCATTCACCACACAAAGCAGAAGGCTGTGAGTGGCTGTGGTTGGATTAACGTATAGTAATTCAAATTTCTTTGCTTAAAAAAAACATAGAAATTAAATGAAAAAACAAAGGTTACATGGACATTATATTTAGGCTCACATTTTAAATGGACAAAACCATAGAAATTCACCTGTCATAGTTAGAGTTATCTCAAGCAACTATAACTCGTGCCCTAAGGTAACTATAGCTCTCACCTTCGCCACGCACTGCTAACTGCCCCACATATTACCTCAGCTATGGCATCTTTATGACCTCATTGATAATATCACCACAACTTTTGGAATAAAACTATTGATGAGAAAACTGTGCATGGCAAATGCACACATTATAGTTACCTTAGGGCACAAGTTATAGTTACTTGAGTTAACCATAACTATACCTGTTAAATTCTATGTGTTAGAAATGGGGTCTTTGGTTGTCAGTCAGGTTACCCCCTGTCCAAGCAAGGACCCTCACTCTAGTCAGGGTAAGTCACACACAATCCAAATTATCCTGTGCCCACCCTCTGGTAGCTTGGCACTGAGCAGTCAGGCTTAACTTAGAAGGCAATTTGTAAAGTATTTGCACAATAAATCATGCAATAACACAGTAGAACACCACAAAAATACACCACACAGTGTTTGGAAAAAGATATAATATTTATCTGATAAGATACAGGTCAAAACGATTAAAATGCAATATGTATATTTTGAAATATCACTGTAAAATGATGTAAAGTGTCTTTAGTCTTTTAAAAGCAATACATGTCTCTTTCAAGCACAATGTACCTGGTTTGCATTCAAAATCTCCGCAGAGAACCGCATAGGAGGAGATTCATGGAAAAAGGGAGGTTTGCGTCAATTATTCGGGCTGCACACTGTGATGCTTCGTTTAGTTTTTATGCAGGGAAGGCTTTGCGTTGATTTCCGGCACTCGGTCTTGAGTCCTCTTCGTGTTGTGGGGTTTTCGGACACCCCAGGGACGATGCATGGATTTCCGGCTCTGACAGGACGAAGTCACAGGGGCTGCGTCGATCAGGTGGGCATTGCATGGAAATTTCTACCCCACGGCAGGCCCTGCCTCGATTCCTCTCTGGAAGTCGGGCTGCGTTGTTCCAGCTAAGCTGTGCGTCGATCCACTGTGCCTTGTGTCAAATTTCCCATCGCTATGCTGGCACTGCATCAATCTTCTTGTTGCGAAGTCAGGCTGCGTCGTTCCGGTTTGACGTGCGGTGAACTTTTCACCGCAATGCAGGTTGTGCAATGTTTCTGGCAGACTGTGCTTCGATTTCTTTTTGGTCTTTTTGGTCTGAGACTTCAGGGAACAGGAGGCAAGCTCTATCCAAACCCTTGGGCAGCACTTCTCAGGTACATGTCCTGTCTTTTGCCTACAAAGCACCCTGCCTTATGGGTTACCTAGGGCATACCTTAGGGGTGACTTATATGTAGAAAAAGGGAGTTTTAGGCTTGGCAAGTAACTTTAAATGCCAAGTCGAATTGGCAGTGAAACTGCACACACAGGCCTTGCAATGGCAGGCTTGAGACATGGTTAAGGAGCCACCTAAGTGGGTGGCACAATCAGTGCTGCAGGCCCACTGGTAGCATGGGGACATATAATGCACTTTACTAGGGACTTATAAGTAAATTAAATAATCCAATTGGGTATGATCCCATGTTATCATGTTTAAAGGGACTTTAGCACTGGTTAGCAGTGGTAAAGTGCGCAGAGTCTTAAAACCAGCAAAAACAATATTAAAAAAGTGGAGGGAGGCAGGCAAAAAGTTAGGGGATGACCACCCTAAGGCTGGCAAGTCTAACACTATGGTTTTCAGCAAGCAAGTAAATTCAGATCCTAACTATAACGTCCATGTAACCTTTGTTTTTATGTGAATGTATATATATATATATATATATAGATATATATATATATATATATAGATATATATGTATATATATTTATATAGATAGATAGATAGATGGATAGATAGATAGATAGATAGATAGACAGATAGGTAGATAGATAGATGGCATTAAATCCAGCATTCCCGGTCACTTCCACCATAATGAGGTCGGTGCGATTTGCGAACGCCACAATTTGCCATAAATATTCATGAACGGTGTTGTACCATGAATTACGGACACCAAAAGCTTGCACTCCATGGCTAGTTGTTTGCAGAAATAATGTATTCAATGGCAACGTGTTTCGATCTCAGAGAAATCTTCTTCCCAGACAATATACTGTATATTGATCGAAATGCGTTGCCATTGAATAACTTATTCCTGAAAATAACTATCCGTGGAGTGCAAGATCTTTGGTGTCCATAGTTCATGGTACGGCACTGTTCCTGAATATATATATATATATATATATATATATATATATATATATATATATATATATATTCCTGTAAAAAAAAAACAAAGATTACAGGGCCGATATAGTTAGGGTCTGATTTTCCCCTGCACAAAACCAGAGAAATCCAGCAGTTATCTTTAGAGATTTTTCAAGTACCTATAACTCGTGGCCTAAGGTAACTATAACTCACACCCTCAGCATACATTGCTAATTACCCCAGATATTACATCACTCATGAGAATTTTTATAATTGTCAATAAAAATATCAATTAAACTATTCTGTTTCCTCACTATAATGTCCCTGTAACCATTGTTTTTTACAGTGAATTTCTATAGTTTATTCAACATAAAGTAATTTTCATTAGCCTTCGTTAATCCAACCTCTTCCGTGCACTGCCTTTGGCAGTGCAAGGCAAGGGTTGGCCACAGGGCCTGGCCTGTGGTCAGTCTCTGGAGTAAACCTCCCCTAACCACCCAAGCCCCTGCTGCACATGGCCTTTGGCCATCCACAGTGGGAGTTTTCTGTAGGGTCCGTCTCTCTGGGTGTGAGAATAGGTGTGAGAGGGTGTCTTTGGCTGTGAGAGTGGCTGTGAGAGTATCTGTCTGGTTGTGAGTGTGGATATGAGAGGGACTATGTGGGTGTGAGAGTGTCTGATTGAGCACAAATATATAAAAGGATTTCAGATAGTTTTTCAACATGGAATCGTGGATCAAGCACACTTGCTTTTGCCGGGCTTCATTCGGGCCCCTGCTACATTTATATTTGTAAGTGTTTCCTGTTGCGGTTTAATTTCTGTGAAATGAGCCAGGGCCGAACAGAAGCTCATCTGCTCATTTAGTCCACAGTTTGTGCAAAATGTCTATCCAACTGGAGCACTTTCTACTGGTTAGGTAGTAAGCTCTACCTCCTTGGGTAAATGTCCAGAGTGGGTGTGGGGGGTCATGTGACCCCCCTCCCTGGCTCATTTTGGCCCAGAGGCCCTTGGAGGTGTAGCTACCATGGGGCTACAAGCCTGTGGAAAACTGATTTGTGATCAGGTTTTCCCTCTTCTGTCCCTGGCTCTACTCTGTCTCCCATAAACAAAAGGCATCCTGCCCAATAATGTTGCCACAAAGACCATTCACAGGCGGCTTCACCTTTGAAGCTCGCCTTTTGGGCTAACACCTCAGGCAAGCATCCTGTGGGAGGAGGTCACATCTTCCAGTACAGCAGCACCCTTTGTTCCTAGCCTGGGAGTCTTCACACATCTTTCCAGGTGGGCAGAAAGCTGTCTGTGTGTCCGTGCCTTTGTGTGGCCACTGGAATAGCTGGGGCACAGTGTGGAAACTTGATGGCAGTTGCTTACCTTTAAAAGTGATATTAATTTTGACTTGGCTATCAAGTCTCATTTAATGCCACAATTAATTTGATACCATGCATGACCCACTTTGATAGTCCCACTCAAACGTTACTGGATTGGAATGCCACCCGGTAACTCTGAATTAGCCAATGGGGCTACCAACTTTACCCACAGCAAAATGATTATTTGGAAGTGTTTCTGCTAAAACATACTATAAACATGTCTTACTTAATAAAATGCAGCTCTCTGCCAAAGGACTCCATATGTCTTCCTAAGGGTAGACATATATGATGGTAAGGGATAGGGTGGCTTTTCCATAGGTTTAAATAGTAAAGTCGAACTGACAGTGCAACAACTGTCCTTCCAGTCTGCGGCGGCATGCTAGGTATCATTTTGTGTCTTGTCACATGAAAAGTGGCAGGTACTGTGCTGCAGCTCTCAGTGGGCACATGGTCTTACATGCCCTGGGTACCATATACTAGGGACTTATAAGTAAGCCAGGCCTTGCCAATTGGGTGGATCCAATTAAACATATACTTTGCATGGGGTCAGAACACTGGCACTGAGGTCTAGTTAGCAGGCCTCAGTGTACTCTTGAAGTCAAAAACCCACAGCTAATAGTCCAAATGGGGCAGATAATAGAGGGCAGGCTGAAAAACCCTGTTTCCTTACACACTACTACACTCAACTCCATTCAATTCCAATCTACAATACTCCTGTCCATGACAATAGGCTTTACAACACTCTTCTCCAATGTACTGTACGACCCTCTACATAACAACTCTCCACTCGCAACACTGAATTGTACGATTTGAAACACATTTTCATGAAACATTTTAAAAACATGAGAATTAAATGAAAAAATCAAAGGTTAAAGCTTATTTATGATCAGGAAACGTATTTTCCATATGCAACCCAAGTTTAAACTACACAAACTTTAAAAATTTATAATTTATCCACCTCCTACAAACTATTTCAAGAAGCAGACCTCATTAGACACTCTTTTCAGATCGCTAACCAGACAACAATAACTATAACTCACCACTCTACCATGCACTGGGTTCTGACAAATAATGTCATTTGAGAAGGTATAAGTGTTGCTATGAATCGTGTGACTTCACTTACTGTAAGTGATGTAGTATGCAAGGTTATAAACAGTACATGGAAAAGGCATGAGTTATAGTTAATTTATTGTCCCAAGTGAAGTGACAAGAATGTGTTCGGAGGTGTGCAACTTATAGTATTTTGAAGGTGGTGAATAAATTATATATTGAAGTTATTATTATAACTTTACAATGTTTAATGTTTGTGTGTTTTAAGTTAGGCTTGTATGGAAAGAGTACATAAGGTATTTCTAACTTTAACTTTTCCCCAACTGTTGTTTATTTTCATTGTTTTTTATCTTGTAATAAATATGAGTTACAGATCGCAGTGTGGAGTGTCATTGATTGGAGTGCCATGAAGTGGATTGTAGTACAATACAGAGAAGGAAAGTGTCGTAGAGTCTACCCCTGTAGAGTCTAGTGTCATAGAGTGGAATAGAGTAGAGTGGAGTCAATTAGTGATGCTCAGGTCACACCCCAATCCATCATTGTTGTTTCTCAGTATGCCACCTTAGACAAAGGCCCACCTTATACTAAAAAGCAGTACTGACCCCACAACTATCCATCACAAACTGCCAAGTGAAGCCTCCTCAGGAAGGGAGCACAAGCAACCAAAGACTAGTTTTGACCTATCTGGGCCTCTTCACTAGGATACATTTGAGTCCTATAGCACAGTGAGCAAGAGACCCTGCATCTGGGCATACCGATTGTACTTAGGGTGTCAAATACAAGAAACAACAGGGTTAAATGGAGGGCTTGAACTATTCTCAGCTACTGACGATTGCCTGCAACCACCCTCTTCGAGCCGTTTGAGTGGGATTTCCGTGTGCGGATTTCTCTGCACTCATGGCAGAGAAATCTGCATTAATTAAACCATTTACTCAGGCCAGGAATCCCTTTGTGAATTCTGGCAGGCTTAAAAAGGGGACATTTGTACACTTACAACCAAATTTATGTTTGTGATTTAGCCCCGTAGAACTAGGTAGCAACATTATATAATCTGCAAAAGTGTTTCTTTAATTTGTCTGTCATTAAAGCACTTCATGAAAAAAGGCTAGATAGCCTCATGGAAGAAAGGTACAACAGGCTGAAAAATAGAGGGATAGAAACGCTGCTTTCCAGACGATCGAATCACAAAACCAACATGCCACAAGCAGTAAAATATTAATAATAAAAAAGAGAAATGTTCCCAATAATTTGAAAATCTCAAATTTTGAAGCTTCTTTCGATTGCCATTAGGTGGCAGCTACGCTCCATATTCAGAACATACTTTGGCAATGAATGGATACAATAATATATATGACAGATGTGATTTTTAATTGGAAGTGCTTTTTCATATCAGGGTTGTAAATGAACATAATTATTACAATACAACATCTGTGTAGTGTATGTGTGCCTGTATTTGTATGTCCTGGTTATGTAGGACATCACATTGTTCTAAATGTTTGATCACATGCAAGGCTATGAAGCACCACCTCACTTTAGAAATGCAGGGATGCACTATATTTAAAACAATACACCGCTGTGTTTGCCCTAGTGCTGGTGCTAGAACTAGCTGCCTAGGGCCAAAGCAGGCACTCTCGCATCTCTGCACAAGGGTGCCCGCGTTGCAGGGCCTGATTGTTTATGTGCAGGAAGTTGTACCTTCCTGCACATAAACAATCGTTAATGGCGTTTTGCTTTTCCTATGTGTGCTTCAGTAGGCATCACACATAGGAAAAGCAAAAACGAGGAGAAATAAAAATAATTCTCCTCGTAGTTCCAGTTGCGTGGAGTTACATTTTGGTGCTGCCTCAAGTTTACGAATCCTCGTAAATCTGGGGCAGCTTCAAAATACAATGGGTGTTGCAGTGGAACACCCACTGCAACACCCATTGCACACCCCTCTACCTCATAAAACTGTGTCGGGGTCCATATTTACAAGGAAGCGTTAAGCCGCATCAAGCGGCTTAACACCACCTTGTAAATATGGAAAATGGCACAGCGTCATCAGAGCGTCTCTAAAAGTGACATTCCAGTGGCGCTAGGGGCTTATTAATAAGCCCCTATGTATTGAATAATAGTGATGGGCTCTTTTTGTTACAATGTATGCCCTTAAATCTTCATTGAAATTTGGCCCAAAATGCTAATTAATATATTTATAGAATTATATAGACCAGCATCAACATTTAGAAAAACAAACTTATTTATTGAACAATAACATAGTAGAACAGGTGATATGGTCTTCACTGGATGACTGTGCATAGTTAACTTTTAATTGAATTGCTTTTGTCAGCGAATTTGAACTGTTGGGATATTTTTCGTCTTAAACATGGACTGCAGCTGTCCTTCAGTTTTATTAAAATATCTAAAGTTTTCTCATTCAGCACTATCTCATTTAGTCATTCTGTTCATAAGCCAACAGCATGATATTCTTCAGCCCCTTTTAGCTTTTATAATTTAATGGGCTCAATGACACTAAAATATAAACAGACAGAAATGTCACTGATTGGCAGCATTGCTTATTGCCAAAGGATAACTGGAGGTCACCAAGATGCTTATGAAAAAAACAGTGCTTTGCTTGAGCTGGGGATTTTTCCTAGATTATTGATTTACTTTATTTCTTGCAGCCACTGTGCAGGGCCCCTGGCCTGAGAGCGCCTGACTGGGTCGGAGCATGGGTGCAAGACCGGCTTTAAGGCAGGGCGACTGGTGCACTGACCTTGGTGCGGGCTCTTAACTTATGAGTTTAGAAGCACTAAACCTGCTTGTGCATCCAACAGTTTTCAGACAAAAATAAAAATGTCAATATAACTGCTGGTGAGCGATCCAAATTTTGTCTAGTGGCAGATTTATTCATCGTAAAGAAGCGCAGAGGGATAATGTGCCTGCAACAAAGATCGTGTGCAATGCAGATCACAAAACTATGAGTAAACTATGAGTAGCATTTAAAAAAAGAAAAAGAAAAAGAAATGTGTGTCGGAGAGGGGGTATGGAGAGGTGAGGGGTACTGTTGAAGAGTGGTGGAGAGGGAATTCATGGAGAAGGAGGTAATGGTGGGGTGCTAAAAAGACTGTTGCACCCAGCGGCACCAGCGCTAAAGCCGTAACCTGCGTGTGGGGCCCCCTTCATGTATTTTGCAGGGGGTCCCCAAAAGTTTGGTTCACCTATGGGATGCCTATCTGTAAACAACCAGATTTGTGGTGTGGTTGGAGTTGCAGATGCCAGACATAGAGGAAATCTATTAATTGGGAAAGTTTCTGCGAGAGGGGTGCACCTTTGCTTCTTTTTGCAAATACAGTTGTAAAATCCCAGAACACACCTCTTGCTTAGTAATAAGTTTCATATGAAAACTGCCATGCAAGAAAGATTTTCTCAAGACATTCAAAATAATTCTCTTACCTGTAGAAGAAGCATATCATGTATATTGGGTGTGAAGTCAAGGCATGGATTTGACACATGAGAGGCCGTATGTGGTAAAGATATCTAATAATGACAGAGAGTAAGGCCCCTTATAAGCTCAGAAACTGAACTTAACAAAAAATAGCTTGTTGAGGACACAAGTAAACGTGCACCAAATGATGAAACACAGATGACAAGGTCTATCCAAAGTAATTGCAAATACCCCCAAAATACTCATAAGCACACCTCTCAGGATGCATTACCAAATAGTATGCTGCTGCTCCTTGCAAAATATGATTGTGTCAGAGCATAGACATAACAACTTCATTCCTCGATAGACACAACTGACAACATTAATCTAAATACAGTAATTCAATGTCCACATGAAAACATAGAACAGAGTCCTCTCTAAAAGCAATTGTGGAATTGAAGACCGCATATTTATGATACAATGTAAGGACAGACACAGACAGTCAGACATAAAAAATACACACACACTCAGTGGCTACACAAAATGGTCACCACCACATGGACTATCGACTGCAAAGAAGAGGCATGGAGACCAAAGAATACATGGTAGCCAATGGCAAACACACACATACTACACAAAATGGCCACCACTCCATGGCCAGCAAAGAAAGAACCATGAAGAAAAAAGAGGACAGCTGCCCTGACCTTTCTTGAGCATAGTCTCCCACTGCCCTCCCCACCGGCAAAAGACATTTTGTAGCATTTCAGAGAAACAATTGCAAAGATATTTTTACCCAATATGTTTGGGTCCAACATGCAACTGCTCTTCGCCCACCAATAAGAAATCAGCAATGCCAAAAATAAAAATTAAATGAAGTTAAAAAAATTCCGCAACAGCATTATCAACCATGTGACTCATACACCAACTCACAAAAATGAGGGGCAAGAAAAAGGTTGCTGAGAACATAGAAAGATGTCTGCCTTCATGGCCCAGAATTCAGCAGTCAACCTAGCACAAGCCAGAAGAGGCACATCGAGACAAAAAACATAAAAGACTTTACTTTTTACTTTTATTCAAAATTCATCCACAACCCCCTAAATTCTTTTAAAAAGGACATAGCACATTAGCAGTAAGAATGTGAAAAATGCATCAAAAATAAAGGGCAGGGCGGACTAGGCCCCAAAAAGTAAAATAGCATCACAGGTAAAAGGTTAACAAATCAATATAAAAGGAACATAAAATACAGGGGCATGCCCTGCACCAAACAACAAAGGTTTTCCAAAGTGCTGAATTAAACTTACTTGATTCCTCCCACAAATTTCAGATCCCAGTTGTGTGAGCACATCAAAGATTACAGACAAAGAGAGGGAGTGATGCTTGACCTCCAAAATCCAAAGCCAAATATGTACATTAACCTCTCGCTCTCTATAGCACTTTGTTCCTGCTAAACAAAACAAATAAAATAAAAAGTGCATTTTGCGCAAAAAAAATACCACATGAACAGTCCGTTCAGGTAAAATATCAATTTGAAAATGCATCTTCTAGTTAAGTTTCTGGCCACTTAAGTAAAAAGCTACTCGAAATGCTGAAAGTTGACCACCCATGCTAATTTACTACTACTTGTGTTGAAAAAGACAGCTGAATATTCTGATTGTGTTTGCCAGAAGCCAAATGCAAGCATTCACACTCTGGTAGTGTTTCAGTGCTTCTCGTTGCTTGATTTTCCCCAACCGGGTGTCACGGTGTTGAAATTGATATCTCTCCATCATAAGAGTAACACAGAATTAGGGGGGGGGCATAACTTGCCTAATTATGTGTAGCACAATCATGTGGAATTACCTGAGATTCAGCAGGATTAAGAAGAATTATGCAAGAAGAGTAATTCAGTGTTTAGCACTATTTCTTAGCATACAAATACCTTTGCACATCCATTTAGGATGCAAGGGGGTATTTCTGTGTTAAGAAATTGCACTAAAATGCCACAGAACACACTGAATATTCTTTTTGGTTGGGATTTTTTCCCCAACTTACTTCTTATGTTCCAGGAAGGCATGGGCATGCTTAGGTGAAGAAATAGAATATTTATTCTATAATCACCATTGAACAGCACAGAGCATTCCCTCTTGACAACCACAGACCACAGCAACTGCCTGAACCTGGACCCTCGCTCGGAAATGAACAAGCCAAGGTTCCATTGTTAAAGTGACAAACAACTAATCAAAAAATAACATATCTTTTCCCTTAACAAACATATTAAAACTCATAACAATAGTAACATAATTTACAAATGAATAGGACTGACCAAACCCTTAAAGCACAACCAAAAATATCAAGAACCAAATAAAATAAAGCAGATTTTAAGCCACTGTAACTGGGCATAAGTAGTGGACCTCTGACGTCACTAACTCAGTACACTTCTGGACCCGTGGATACTCTACCAAGAAGAAGGACTGCTGTGCTATTAGAGCTGCCACTCTGCTGAACTGCTACGCTGCTGGACTCCTGCTTTGCTGAGCTGACCTGCTGTCTGCTGCCCTCCTCACTGGGAGTGAGAATGACTGGACCTGTACTTCTCAGTCTGAGAACCAAAGTGACTCCAAGGGCTTGCTGGCTCACCTCCTTTTTTTTTTTAAGTCTCAGGGGCACAAACGACTTCTAACACTCCTGCTACAGCTCTTGGACCCATTTTTGAACAACTCCCAACCTCCACAAGTCACCCCTCCAGTCCTGGGACTTTAAAAGTGTTTTTGTGGTTCTTGAGTTCAATCTTTTGGGCTCTTTCTAACCACGAACGGGCCCCATTGCACTGGTACCACGCTGCTCACACTAAGAATCATCCCAAGTTGCTGCTGCTAGTTCATCTCTTCACACAGTGAGCATCTCGAAACTCCAGTCTGCTCATCTGTGACACCCAGCCAACTCCTCATGCCCATGGACCAGCGACGCTGTCCATCACTTCATTCTTTAAAAAATCATAGCACAACTTCTACTTCTTGGATTTTTGTTGCTTGGGTATTATTTTACTCATATCATTAAGCTCTATGTTTCTAGCCAGGTGTGGTGTCTTTTGTGTGGTGTTTTCACTTTTTTACTGTTTGAAATGTTGCATAAATACTTTGCACATTGCCTCTTAAGTTAAGCCTAATTGCTTTGTGCCAAGCTACCAGAGGGTGAGCACAACTTAACTTTTAGTCTGTATCTGACTTACCCTGACTAGGATTGTGATTCTTGCTTGTATATGCTGCATAGCTCTGCCAATCAGAAACCCAATTTCTAAGAGGTTTGGAAAGTAAAATTGTCTATAAATCACAATTAATAGTTGCACATACCAAAAAAAGATCCTAACTAGTCTGTATCTGCAGGCTTAAGATTACTTTCAAAAGTATCCTTCGGCTTCATTCCATCACCTGAAAGGGCATGCCCCAAAAGCTCCACTGCCTTTACAAGAAACCAACCTTTTTCGTTTTTAAAATATAAAATCATGATCTTCCAATGTGCTCAACCCTCTGCCCAGCACTTCCAAGTGACTCTCAAAATCATCAGTGAACACCAGAATATTATCCTGATAAACAATTACATTCTTACTCTCCTCAAACATATTAAACATCAACTTTTAAAAAGCTGAAAGGCTGCAGAGGCCAAACCACATAGCATTCATAAAAATAAGAATGCCACAAAAAGTGTTGAAAACGGTCAAGATTCAAGACTCCTCAAAAAGCTCCATCTGGTGATATTTTGCCCTCATACTCATGTCTGAGCATCTGCAATCTAACACAACTATACCTGGGGGAAATTATTGCCTAAGAGGATTGTAAGATGGAGCCCTCTGTCACATTCTCACCAGAGGGTTGGTCACTTGAGGGGGAGTGCTAGAAAAAAGACAGCACTCTGCTGCTCCATGCACTAGCAGAGTAAGCAGATTTTGAGCTTGAGCTACAAACTTGTAGGGCTGAATTTGAAAAGCAATTCTAATAAAAATGTTCACTAATGACCATACTCTGGGTTAATAATATCCTTCACAAATCAGAGACAGGAATCCTCCCACGGTTCTCTATAAATTCCAGAATGATGTACTGAAAATATGTTATCCAGAAGTTATGATAGGTGTCCAGCAGCTTGTCCCTAAATTATGTTCCAGAGGGCACAGACATATGTGCATAAAGAAATTGAAGATTTATTCTATAAACAGCAATGGATAGCACACGGCATTCCCTGGTGATCACTCCAGACTTCCACAACAATTAACAGAATCTGGAACCCTCACCAAGAGATGCTCAAGTCAAGTTTGTTGAAGTGACAAACAATAAATCAACTATAACATTGCTGCCAGCATTTAGTGCTATTGTCTTAGCACAAAATGCATGCTCGTATCCAAAATGGATGTTAGGAAGGATTTTTGAACTATGAAATAGAGCTAATTAAGGCAGAAAATGAATAGCGAAGTGGAAACGACCGGTAATGCTCACTAAATGTGCTCTAGAGGTAGGGTTTTTTTGCCCCTAATTACGAGAGGAGGAGTAATTGCTTAATTGTCAGCGATTTCATGTCAAAGACTAACAGAACATTAAACAACATAGACAAGCCAGAATGATCTCTGAGCAATAATTGCATACTTGTATTGAGAGTGATACCTCTGAAGGGAGTTCCACCCATATACCTAATGAGAATGACAAGAAATATTTTTTTTAAACAAATTCACCTCATCAACTGAAATAGAGTTCCACAACAACTCAATAGATATCTCACAAAAGGAAGAGGCATAAGAGGAAGATGTGGCACCAAATGAGAAGAGAAGGGAAGACGGGGCAGAGCAAATAAAACCTTTGATGCCGTAGAGACAAGGGGTCAAATACAAGGAAAATGAAGGATAGGCAGAACCAAAGAGTGACATTTTTGTTTCAAAGATAACTATGTGATACTGAATACAGTACATTATTTAGAGTTTGGCCTTCTGTTCCACAGCTAAGTTTGCTACACTCAAACGTGTATACATTTTTTGAAGCTGAAAAAATGGTACAACTCTAAGGTGAAACAGAGACATATTGTTGATATGTAATTGAACATTGTTAACATTGATATGTTATTCTCCTTGTTTAAACTTGATAGTGATACTTCCAACAATGGGATTCCTATTGTGAATGTAGCTAAAATGACTATAACTGGGATGCTAATTACCTCAGTGACTTCAAACCAAACTCCACTTTATTACCATATGTACTCTTTGGTGCCATAGATACTTTTCAGGAGGTAGTCATTCGAGCCTTAAAGATATTTAGAGTGTATAGACAGCCAACCAGTGGCAATATTTATTGGAGTCAACAGAGGAGGGCACTAAGAACACACTGGAGAATGAGCATGATATAGGTATTAGGCCCTCAGATAAGACAGGGAACTTTGTGATTGTTTCCAAAGAAATATAGCTAGTGAAAGGAATATGACAACTGGAGAATACAAATTGTAATTTGTTTATGGTGAGTTATTGGTGGAATGGTAAGACTTAGCACTGATATAATGGAAAGAATATGTAAACCTTAGCTGTGATTTTCCCAAAGTCCCTACATCTATACTTTTTACCTAAAATTATTTTAAAAGCCTTAAACGCCCAGGAAGACCTATTGTATCAACATGGGGTAGCTTACTAGAGAATACTTCTAAGTATGTTGATGATATTCCAAAACCCTTTGTATTGGCTCTCCAATCCTATAACAAGGACAGCTGTTATTTTCTAATATAGCCTTAGAACCCGCCATAGCGGGCTCTGCCGGCTATTAAAGGCCCGCTCCTGCGTTAAAGGACCGAGCCGAAGGTTCTAAGGCTATGGCGGGTTCTAAGGCTATTAGAACATTCTGCCATTAGGGGGAAGAATGTTCTCCTAAATAAAACAAAGGCTTCCCAGAACCAGAGGGGATTAAAATCCCCTCAGGCTCCGTGAGGCTTTGTTCACAGCTGCTGCTGTGAACAAAGAAGATTGGAATGTTGCCGCTGCGGGCTTTTACCAGCCTGTAAAAGCCCGAAGCACTCCATTGTGTACAATGGAGCTGCCAACGTTCCAATGTTCTAATTCTCATTAAAGGCATCACTTGGGAGGACAAAGTATAGTTAGCTCACTGAATTATAACTGAAGAATTTCATTGGTTTTCCTTTTTGTCCAAGTTATCTGTTTTATAACTTCTAAACCTAACAAGAACATCACTTTAACCTTAGTTGTAATCACTGAGTTTCTAGATTTTGCTCATGTAAGACAAAATTGTACTTATAAATCTAGCAATAATGCCACTTTAACCTTTGATTTTTTTCAGTGGGACTTTTTAATCATATTTTAATTTTCACATGAATAAAAACATTGTAGAGTGGGCAATTACCATGGTGTGAAACCTACAAGAAACCTTAATTTGTATGCACTTAGCTTAGAGCCTAATACTTTTTAAGCAGTCAGCTCTACCCCTTCTGCACAACATCACTAGATGTGTGAAGAGGTTGTTTTAAACAAGCCTTTGCAAGTTTATCTGTTGACATAATTTTTAGGGGTTTATTGTTTTTGTTTTTTTTAACTTTTTGTAATTTCTTTCTTGTTTTGAAATCTTTTTAACAATGTTCAACTTTTTTCTTTTATCATTTTCTTTTTTATCTTTTGATTGAACTATTTTTTTACTTCAAATTTTTATGCAAATTTTAGTGATGGCCTTTTACATGTATGTACCTTCTCTTGGTCTCCAATTCATATAATCACATAAAAAGTACTCCTTGCTGCTGTGGAAAAAGTCTGATAATTTATCAAGTGCATCAAAAAATGTATTCTCATTTTTGGGGCAGAAAGCCCTCACCCCCCTCCAAAAAAATGGCATGCCTTACCATTGTGCCTCTCTTTACACTGGTCTAGGATGATCTAGTTGCATTCTACGTCTTGATATAAAGAAGCGTCTGAGGTGTTTTTGAGGTTGGTAACACAATGAGCATCAATCAGTTTTAAGGTAAAGGGTCTAATTGAGAAGGGAAATAAGTAGAAGGATCAAGGTGAAAATACCTATTACTTGAAAAGGCAACTTGAAAGCAATTTATATTAGGGCCACAGCACCTGTTGTAGAAGACAGTGGAGATTAATTCAAGGGATGGGTGGAACTCACGGAGTTTCATTCCAGGGAATTCTGCAGAGTTATACAAAAACTCTGTGAGGTTCTGCAGAATTCCATCAATGGGCAGAAAGTATGCTGCTCAGCTGCAATTTAACAACAGTAGCATGAGTAGCACTCAACAATCAGTGTGAAAGGCACCATGTGTTGAGCTAGAGTGCACAGCAATTTAAGTTTATGTTGCTGCCGCTCAAATTGAAAATCTACTCAAGCTGCAGCAAATCTATATGAGAAACAGCCCTCTGACCGTGACTGCTAGTGACCGCCCATGTTAGAGAATTGCAATAGGGGACTCCAATTCATGCTTGCCAGCTCACATTTTCTAGAGCCTCTTGGGAGAAAAATTCCACCATCAGTGAATGAGACAATAACAAACATTACGGAGACAGAGACACAAATGAAGGGAAGCAGTGAATGAGGCAGCAAAGGACTGTGTACGAGATAAAAGAGCTTGCCTTCCCTTGCCATTTTTCATTTTCCTATTTTTGTAATTTTAATTTGAAATTTGATTTAGAAAATACAACATGTGCTCAAAACAGAGCTTCAAGTTGCTAAAATAACAAGAAAGCAAGAACAGGGAGGCTGCAATAGTATATAGGAAGATGGAAGAGGTCACGGTTCCACCAAAAACATGTTTCCAGGTTTTTTGTCAACCTGTTAGGTTCAGAACAGGAGATAAAGGAAGAGAATTCCAAATTGTGCCTCCTGCAACCTCTACAGTGCCAAATTAGACAATCAGTAGAAGATTTAAGTAATCCTAGTGAGTGGCCATTTGAAACGGCCCTACGTATGAGTACCAAGATCTGAAATTTAACCCTCTTTTCAATAGGAAGCCAAGGAAGGTTCTTTAATTTAGAAGACCTCGAACAATATCTGGGAAGAAGGAGAAGCCTGAGTGATGAGTTTTGCACCTGCTGATGTTTACCTGTGAGTTTTCTAGGAAGGCCAATGTTTGAGGCATTAAAATAATTGGAATAATTAAGCTGAGATGTTATTAATTTACAGATAGCTGGCTTTCTGTTGTGAAGAGGAAGCAAATTGAATAACTTACATAGAACCTTAAGTAGTCTACAGCAAGTCGAAGAGACTGACAAAATCTGTTGTTTAAAGAAAAGATAACTATTGAATTTCACACCTAAGTTCTTAAAAACATCAGCTGGGGAAAGTGATAGGGTAAATTCCAAAGGCCACCTTAGGTCTCTCCAAAGATGTTCATGTTTTCAGCTATCATCTATTCAGTGTTATCTGTATTAGGTTATAGGTGATTTGGATTAACCTATGCAGCAACAGAGAGAAGGGATTACATGAACCTGAGTCACTCATTATTAATGATACGGACAACTATGTGTCATCTCAACAGGAGAATAGCTCAAATCCTAAGCCTCTGATAAGAACAGCCAGGGAAGTCTTTTAAATATTAAAGAGGGTTGGACTCAATAAGGATCTGTGATGGGGCGCCCGGGCTTACTTACACGGACGGAGCAGCAGCTGACGGGTCGGAGCACGCCGAGACGTCAGTTCCGCGTCTTCCCGTTTCCCGGGAAATGATCGCGGCGTCATGGAGGCGTTTCCCTGTTGCCAGGGAAACGGACAAAGCTTTCCGGACCCGGGAGGAAGAGAAAAGGAGCGGCGTGAAGGAGAACCAGGAGAGCGGCGTGAAGGAGAACCAGGAGAGCGGCGTGGAGGAGAGCCAGGAGAGCGGCATGAAGGAGAACCCGAAGAGCGGCGTAAAGGAGAACCAGGAGAGCGGCGAGAAGGAGAGGACTGCCCAGGAGACCCTGACGAGGAGCCCTCAAGCCAGCCACGACCCCGGAGGGTCGTGGCTTAGCAAGGTACGGTTCCTTTTTAAAGGAACAGAGGCAATAAGGGGAGAAAATACGGGGAAGGGTGCTGGGAGAGAGGAGTGGCAGCAGGAGGAGGGGAGGAAACAGAAACAGCCCGGTTTGGGGAGAGGGCAGATCTAATTCCTCAAGTTTGGGAGCACTATAGCAGAATAGTTCCACAGTTGGTTAGTGCACGGTACACGGGTGTTGCGCACACTTTCCTATACCTTCACCTTCCCCCTCTGTTTGGGTGACACAGGAAAACCCCTCAGAGTCCAAGGACGTAACCTAGGGTTTTGTTTATTTTTCCGGTATTCCCCGAGAGCCAACCAGACACGGAGAGACTGAACGCCTGATAAGAGAAGGTCCGGAGAACGACCAGACGTGAAGAACCATATCTAGAAACACGTACCCTTGTGAAAGACTTTGCAATAAAGAGACCAGAGACCTTGAGATAAAAATAAATATTCTATATACTCACCACGATTACGTCGTGTCAGTCTGGTTTATACCGTATAGCCTGTCACAGTGGTGTCAGAAGTGGGATTTTGGTCCCCGGGAAGGCTATAAAACGGTATACACCATGAGCGAGACCCCGTCTCTGGAAAACATGATCCAACAGTTGGCTGAAGGCCAGCGGCATTTACAGTTGGTGTGGGAAGCCCATCTACGAGAAGCCAAAGAGGATAGGGAGGCCCTACAGTCGGCATTGAAAAGCCAAGCCACTATCCTTGCAAGCAATCAACTAGTACATGAAACCGCGATGAAGCGGTTGACTGAGACAATCGCTTCCAGCAAAGTCCACCCGAATGTTCCCAGTTCAGTCCTCCAAAAATATCAGGACGGTGAAGACCCGGATCCCTTTTTTACTAACTTCGAACGAGTAGCATCTTCAGCTCAATGGCCGGAAGAGAGATGGGGACAATATATTGCTCCCCTACTTACCGGGTTCATGCAAACCGCATATCAGGCAGCCAATCCTGGGGGTACCACCTCGTACCAGGACATTAAAAAAAGCATTCTGGAACGAGTGGGCCACGACACGGAATACTACCGAGTTAAATTCCGCAAAGTAAAGTGGGGACTACATGAGGACCCTCGTACCTTCTATTTTAGGGTACAAGATCTGGCAATGAAATGGTTAGGTCCGATAGGATCTAACAGAGACGATGTCATAAAAACAGTCATCCTTGAGCAGTATTTAGACTCCCTTCCCCCCAGTACGAAAAACTGGATAAGACAACACCCTAAGGTAGACACGGAACTGGCTATCGACTTAGCATGTGCATTTCACAGGTCCACCGAGGGGAGAGCCTTGCAACCGCGTCTTCCGGTAAAAACCCTCCCTCCAGTCCCAAAACCCGGTCCGAGACTTCCGGTAGATGACTCTTTCCAACGCAGACGGGCGGAAACACCTCCCCTGCAAGGCCCTCAATGTTTTAACTGTGGGGAATGGGGGCATATAGCCCGGATCTGTCCCAGGAAAACCGAGGGAGTAGAACCGATGGAGATAGGAATAACGCGACACCGAGTTCTATGTACAGGAGGGGGCGACACTAAATTCAAACACTCTTTAACAGTCAATGGCCGTTCCCTTTCTGCCCTGATAGACTCGGGGTGTAGTCAATCTGTTATACGACGGGACTTGGTAGATCCAATTGATCCGAATACCCATCGATGGGTAACCATCTGCTGTATACACGGCGACAAGGAACAGTACCCCCTGGTTACCGTAACCGTAGAGTGGGAGAAGCATCGAGACTGGCTTCCGATGGGTATAATGAACCACCTGATTGAAGAATGTATTATAGGCACTGACTATATCCATTTTCAACAACTGTTACAGGAGGTCCAGATTCAGAAAGAAAGGTCTAAATGGCTAAACGAGGCTCCCTTTTCCAATAGTAGTATTGAGTGTCCTCCATACCGAAAAAAACTCTCCCGACGCGAGAAAAGAGATGGAAGAACCAAATACAGGGCAGAGCAAGTTACTGACCCACCCATCAGGGTTATAGCAGAAACCGAAGTTGTCCCTATCAGTTTCCGTCACAGTCAGAGGGAAGACCCGTCCCTAGTGAATGCCTGGAGAGACGCAAAGGTTGAGGAGACCAATGAGGTGGGTCCCTACTTTTTGATACACAATAACCTATTATATAGAGTCAGCACTACAAGGGCAGGAGAACGTAAACGACAGTTGGTAGTCCCCGAGAGCTATCGGGATCAGGTTCTCTTCCTCGCACATAGTCAGCCAGGGGGAGGACATTTCGGTAGGGAGAAAACAGAAGAATACCTCCTCAGGAAATTCTATTGGCCGGGTGTTTTTGCCCATATTAGAAAGTATTGTATACAGTGCCCTAGATGTCAGCTTACAGATCCTAGCCGACCCAGAAAAGCCCCTCTCATGCCCCTTCCTATCATTGAGGTTCCATTTAGCCGGGTGGGAATGGACCTAGTAGGACCCCTGCTTCCATCCTCAAAAGGCCATACCTACATCCTGGTAATCGTAGATTATGCTACCCGTTACCCCGAGGCCCTGCCTCTGACCAGCATAACCACCAAATCCGTAGCGCAAGCTATGATAACGGTATTCAGCCGCACTGGATTTCCCCGTGAAATACTTACTGACCAGGGTACCCCCTTTATGTCCTCTTTGATGAAACAAATCTGTAAGGTACTGGGAATTACTCAGATCAAAACGGCAGTCTATCATCCCCAAACAGATGGGCTAGTGGAGCGCTATAACAAAACTATTAAGTCACTGTTAAAAAAAATAGTCGATGAGACTGGGAGGGATTGGGACATCAAATTGCCCCTAGCTCTCTATGCCATTAGAACCCACGAACAAGCGTCCACCGGTCACAGCCCGTTCGAATTAGTATTTGGCAGACAACCTCAGTCACTTTTGGATATGGCTATCGAGACCTGGGAGAACGAAGAAGTAGAAGGGCGACCCCTGTTAGAATACGTAAATAAACTGAAAACCCATTTACAGGGCCTTTGGGAAGATGTACGCCAACATTTAGAGAAGGCCCAAGACATACAAAAACACTACTATGATAAGGGGAGTAAATTGCGTACATTTCTTCCAAACGACCAAGTCTTAATTATGAGGCCTACCTCCGAACAGAAACTACTGGCTAGGTGGCAAGGACCGTTTAAAGTGATTAGAGCTGTCTCCCCTGTCACCTACCTCCTAGAAATCAGTAGTAATCCAAGGAAAACCCAGATTTATCATGTGAACCTTCTAAAAAAATGGGAACCCATAGATGAGGACCAGGAGACCGTTAAGATGGGGCGTTTCCTGTCTCCCTACAAGACATTAGATATCGCTTTATGTCCAGGCGAGGATTCCCCACAAGAGATAAGACCTAATATTAACCCTTCCCTATCTATATCCGAAAAACAACAATTACACACTCTGCTAAACCAAAACGTCCGACTCTTCTCCGATGTCCCGGGTAAAACATCCCTAGTCCATCACCGAATAAGAACACCTCCAGGACAAACTATCCGCCTAAGACCTTATCGGGTCCCTGAGGCGAGAAGGCATATTATAGAGGAGGAAATACGGAAAATGATAGAATTAGGAGTAATTGAACCTTCCGTTAGCCCCTGGTGTTCCCCGGTGGTCTTGGTTCCCAAGCCGGATGGATCAATCCGCTTCTGTATTGATTTTCGAAAACTTAACTCCATATCCCTGTTTGACACCTACCCGATTCCCCGAGTGGATGATGTTCTGGAGAAGATAGGGAGAGCTAAGTACATGTCCACCCTAGATCTCACAAAAGGTTATTGGCAGATTCCTCTTTTCCCTGAAGATAAGGAGAAAACAGCCTTTTCCACTCAATCTGGCCTTTACCAGTTCACGGTATTGCCGTTTGGCCTACATGGAGCCCCGGCCACCTTCCAAAGGTTGATGGATCACTTGCTCAAACCTTTTTCTAAATTTGCAGCTGCGTATCTGGACGATGTCGTTATTTTTAGCAACACCTGGATAGAACATCTTGAGCATCTAAGTCAGGTTTTTGACACCCTGGCAACAGCAGGACTGACCGCTAATCCTAAGAAATGCATGTTAGGGAAAACTGACATTTCCTATTTAGGCTATATCATTGGTGATGGGAAACTACGACCACAAATGTCAAAAATTGAAGCCATTAGTAACGCGCCAAACCCCAAAACAAAGAAAGACCTTCGTTCCTTTCTGGGTTTAGTGGGGTACTACCGTCGATTCATACCTGCCTACTCCACTCTCGCAGCCCCTCTTACAGACCTCTTGGCAAAATCGCTTCCCAATATATTGGCCCCCTTCTCGGAGATTCAGAGGGCTAGTCTTGATACATTGCGGTCCATTCTTACCACGGAACCGGTGTTACAATGTCCTGACTTCTCCAAACCCTTTCACCTCTATACTGATGCCTCCAATGTGGGTCTGGGAGGGGTCCTTGCCCAGCCAGATCAGGACGGGAGGGATCATCCGATTGTTTTTATCAGTAGGAAATTACTTCCCCGAGAATGTCACTACCCCATCATTGAGAAAGAGTGTTTGGCCATTAAGTGGGCAATAGAAAATCTGCAATATTATCTTTTAGGTAGACCTTTTGTTCTCTATACGGATCATGCTCCTCTTACCTGGCTGGCCTCTCATAAAGATTCCAATGCTAGAATCCTTCGCTGGTTCCTTGAACTCCAGCCTTTCTCCTTCCAGGTTCGGCATATACCAGGCTCCTGCCAAGGCCCTGCGGACTATCTTTCACGGTTTCCCCTCTCCTCCTCAATCCTCGACCAGGATCGGTCTTGGGAGGGGGGGTGTGATGGGGCGCCCGGGCTTACTTACACGGACGGAGCAGCAGCTGACGGGTCGGAGCACGCCGAGACGTCAGTTCCGCGTCTTCCCGTTTCCCGGGAAACGATCGCGGCGTCATGGAGGCGTTTCCCTGTTGCCAGGGAAACGGACAAAGCTTTCCGGACCCGGGAGGAAGAGAAAAGGAGCGGCGTGAAGGAGAACCAGGAGAGCGGCGTGAAGGAGAACCAGGAGAGCGGCGTGGAGGAGAGCCAGGAGAGCGGCGTGAAGGAGAACCCGAAGAGCGGCGTAAAGGAGAACCAGGAGAGCGGCGAGAAGGAGAGGACTGCCCAGGAGACCCTGACGAGGAGCCCTCAAGCCAGCCACGACCCCGGAGGGTCGTGGCTTAGCAAGGTACGGTTCCTTTTTAAAGGAACAGAGGCAATAAGGGGAGAAAATACGGGGAAGGGTGCTGGGAGAGAGGAGTGGCAGCAGGAGGAGGGGAGGAAACAGAAACAGCCCGGTTTGGGGAGAGGGCAGATCTAATTCCTCAAGTTTGGGAGCACTATAGCAGAATAGTTCCACAGTTGGTTAGTGCACGGTACACGGGTGTTGCGCACACTTTCCTATACCTTCACCTTCCCCCTCTGTTTGGGTGACACGGGAAAACCCCTCAGAGTCCAAGGACGTAACCTAGGGTTTTGTTTATTTTTCCGGTATTCCCCGAGAGCCAACCAGACACGGAGAGACTGAACGCCTGATAAGAGAAGGTCCGGAGAACGACCAGACGTGAAGAACCATATCTAGAAACACGTACCCTTGTGAAAGACTTTGCAATAAAGAGACCAGAGACCTTGAGATAAAAATAAATATTCTATATACTCACCACGATTACGTCGTGTCAGTCTGGTTTATACCGTATAGCCTGTCACAGGATCCTAGTGGTACACAGCAATCCAATGAAGTAGGATTGGAGGAAATAGGAGGGAGTAGCACTGATTGTGCTCTATTAGTCAGAACATTAGAGATCCAATTTAGAGCAAGACCTTGAACTGCTATTTCCTTTAACCTTTGAATGAGCTTGGTATGTGAAATTGTGTTGAAGGCTACAGATAAATCTAATAAGATATGAGCTGCAGTTTCTCCTGTCAATTGATTGAGATCCAATAAGTTGTTAGCTTCCAAATAAAAAAGCTGTCAGCTAATATGCATTTCTAGCATTTTTATAGGGGCTGGGAGCAAATAAATGGGCCTATAATTTGTCAGTGTAAATGGGATACCCTTTTTGAAAATCGGGGTAACATAGGCCAGTTTTCATGTGACAGACACGGAGGCAGACTAAATTGATGAATTAAGAACAGTGTAATGTATTGGCAAAAGTAAACAGGATTTTAGTTTTAAAACAGAAGGAGGGCATAGATCACTGGGAGAACCAGATTTGCATTTAAGCAAAAGTTTCTGCATATTCAATTGTGAAATTGATGGGAATTCCTTAACCGTTAATAAGTTCTTATGAGGTTCAGGTTTTTTAGCACAATGTTCACCTGTCATAAAAAGATCCTTGTATATTGTGGATCTTGTTTTTGAAAAAAACTGTTTTTGAGTCACAAACAAGGTGAGTAATTTATTTGACTAAGGATCTCATGGCTAGACAATGTCTGATTTAGTCTGCCTCATCCAACGTGTTACGCCATTTCCTCTATAATTTACAGCATTTTCTTTTAAGAGATATAAGCTTCTGATTAAACCAGCGATATACCTCTTGTCTCTGCACATCTTTTTTTCTGCTTTAGAGGTGCTATCTTATTTAACACAATTGTTAACCAATCCTGATCAAATTTAAAATCGACTGCATTATCACCTGTCAGTTTTAGATGATTGGCTATTAAGAAATCATTAAAGTCTGCTTCCGTAACCTGCTTCATTGAGCTATACAATTCAGACAGTGTGGTATCATGACTTTTTAAAAGAGGAATTCTTAAGAAGAAAGGAACAGCACAATGGTCACTTCAAATGAGCGGTCAAAAAGTAATACAATCAAGATGAATGAGCAGTATCAGAATAGCACAATTAAGATGAATGAGCGGTATCAGAGTAGTACAATCAAGATTAGCAGAGATGGTAAAATAGGATCTAGAGTATGACCTGCAGAATTGATAACGCCAGAAACAACTTGAGAAAGATTTAAAGCTGAAAAGAGTAGGTTAGCTGGTCCATCAGAATTATTATTAATATGATAATTTACAACACCAAAAATGGTTATATTAGATGTGTAAATTAAATATGGTGACAGAGAATCAGCAGTGTTTTTGGCAAAAGAACGATCATAACTCAGAGGCTGATAGATTAAGGCTCGAGATAATGTATAGTTAGGGTGAGCTGTAGTGAGACGGTTAAGGTTTCTGTGCCAGGGATGTTGTGAAGAGGAGTGATTGATTATATAAAAATATGTTTTAGATCCTGACAACAGAATATGCCTAGAATCACAAATATTGCTGGACCATAATAAATCCTGTATCTCAAATCTATCTATCTATCTATCTATCTATCTATCTATCTATCTATCTATCTATCTATCTATCTATCTATCTATCTATCTATCTACACATGCATGCACACATGCACCTGAACACACACACACACACATGTGGGGGTAAGCCTTCCTAATGAATGTTTTACACTGGTGTAATACATGTATTTAACAGAAAATAGTTCTTACTGGCAATTATTTCCTATAAATCACTGAATTCACTTGCAGGATTATGAGAAATTGTGTTGTTGGTTGACTGTGGTGTGAGCCCTGATGAAGCCACAATCCGTTGCAGGATGAACCAAAAAAATCACTAAATTAAGCTGTGCTCAGTCCTAGGTAGCTTGGCATAAAAAGGAGTCAGGCTTAACCTAGAGGCAATGTTTAAGGTATTTTTGTAGCACACAAACAGCAATAAAGTGGAAGCACAACAAAAGAAAAATCCCAAACCAATTTAGAAGTATAGAGTAACCTTTGTAACAACAAAACAACAAAAATTCATTTTGTAGAACTGGAGTTCTGAATTTTTTATCTATTTAGTATAAACTAGGGCCTAAAAGATCTGTGGACATCTAGTCATGCAAGACTGGGTTAAAGCTGAAAAATGGGGCAACCGTGATGGAGCACAGTACTAATACTAGAAGTAGATTGGGCCCAATCAGCATCTACCTTTGAACTCTGAGAAGTTAAAGTTCAGTGGGACAAGGCTGCAGGAGGTGTTCAAGGTGGGGGTGTCATCATCAGATAGCCGTGGTTCGAAGCCACTATGAAGAATTCTATGTTATCCAGCAGGATAAGGCAGAGGCTGTAGCTGAAGAAAGTTTCACAAGGCCTTATATCCCTTTGGTGAAGGACCGCTAAAAAGGATTTGCTGCTGCAGAGAAGAATATAACGGGAGAACCAAAAAGTAAATCCAGCTGGTGATGAACCTCAGGCAGATAGGCGATAAGGTCTGGCCTACTCCTGGTACTCAGAGCAGTTTTTGTGATTTCTTTTGTTTTTGGTGAAAAAAAGTCCTTTGTTTTTGTCATTTGGCAATCTGGTTAGCTTTAACATCACAACCAGGAGTCAAAGACTGGTGGGACACCTGTTGGGGGTTCTGGACTCACTCAGACTGGGTCCAGGGGTGGCTTCAAGATGGTGGGAGCCTGTGGCTCTGTAAAGGAGCCCAGCAAACTAGCTCCTGCAGTTACTCTGCTAGTTCTAGGCTCAAGTGCAGATGCAGGCTTCAACAGCAGGGCTGGCCTCTGAAGGTTCAAGGCAGGCAACAAATCAGATCCTCTAACTACAGCAAAGCAGTCTTGCAGACTGCACAAATCAGGTCACAACAGCAGGCAGTCCTCTGAGAGTCCTTCTGCAGATGCAGGAGTGAACTGAAGAGTGGGTCTGAAGGTTCTATATTTATACTCCGATGCCCTTCTTTTGGAAGGTGGGAGAAGCTTCTAGAAAGGTTCTTTGAAGTGCATTGAATTTCCTGTCTCCTCTGCCCTGGTTCCAAGCTGGCTGAAGTTACAATGGGAAGGTGTTAGGTCCTTGGCATTCTTGTTAGGACCATATGCATCCAACCCCGCGCCACGCATGCATGCATGATGGGTGTTGGCCTTAGGTGCATCCAACCCCCCATGCACTCTGGCGGGGTGGGGCTGACATTTAATTTCATTGAAATGAGCATTAGGGCCAGAATGCAGCCTGGCCTGCTTATTTATCCAAGAAGAGCTCACAGTTTTGAGAAAAAATGACTATCCAACTGTAGTACTTTCTACTGGCTAATTAGTGAATACTTCCTTGTTGGGTAAATGTATAGTGCATATTTCACACTACAAAATGTACAGTGCATATATCACACTACAGCTGCATAAAGGTCCCTGAGGTAATGTCTCTAGTGACCTTGTGTGTCTGTAATTTTGGCAATGTGATTGAACATCTTCAGAAATCGGCAATATCATGATTCATCATGTAGAGATGAGGACATGTCTACAAATAGTTCAATCTCCTTCAAACAAGGGTACTTCCTTTTACTTTTTGATGGAGATGTGCTCATATTCCTCTTCATCAACAACCCATTTCCCAAATCTGCAGAGAACGTGCTCGAAAAATGCAGGAAGCTGTTGTGTTCCACTTTTTTGGGGACCGCGGGGGAGTTTCAAGGCCCCCGCGGTCTCTGCTGGCTCTCCACCTCCAGCATTAATCAGCACTGCTCCTGCACTGCTCCTGCACACAAGAAGCAGCCTAAATTGCTGCTCCCGGCACGTGGGGGCAATACTTTTATTAGAAGAGAAGTCTGCTCACAGGGAGCGGGAGCAGTTTTCCTACTCCCATCCACTGGGGGGAGACTTACAGTTTGTTCGCTTCTTGGTGGGAACTGTTAGGGATCTTGCCAAGTGGCAGCAAACTGCTATCTGCTGAAGGTGGGCCATCAGGAGATAGGGAGCAGGCCCTGAGGGGTGGTGGTCCCCAGGGAAATTAATGGCTCCAGGTGGGGGGCTGCATAGCGCCTCTCCTTTGGCTTACATGGGCCCTCGGGCTGTATAAAGCCCAGGAAGGGCCCCCGCGCCTCCCCTCCCCTCCCTCTTCTATTTTAATTTGAGGCTAAGGGGAGGTGGTGGTCTCCGGGGCCCGGGGACTCCACATGCCCCTCCTCAAAACACTGAAATTAAGCCCTGGAGAGGTGGTGGTCCCTGGGGCTCTAAAGAGCCAAAGGGGCGTCTATGCATATTAGAAATCCACAGAGGTTGGGGTCCCTAGGGTTCAAATGAGCCCATGGAAATGGGGTCCATGCAGCCTCCTTTGATTATGTTTAAATGGTCCTGGGGAGGTGGCAGTCACTGGGGCTCATACGAGCCTTAGGAGGTAAGCCTCATGTGCTCCTCTCTATGTTTGGTTATTCCTGCATGCCCCTGAAACCTAGCCCACCCAGGGACTAAGCTGTAAACAAGCACAGGAGAGCACACTTGTTTTTTTTCCCTTGGGGGACCCAAGAATATTCCTACCCTGCCCCCTTTTCTTTCTTTTAACATGTTTTTGGGAGTGGGCTGAGTTTGGGTTCTAAAATGTCTGTGAAGACTTTCTGGTTGAAGTATTGACAGACAGTCATATCTCAGCATGGGATCTCTGGGGTTGCAGAGGCTCTACAATCCTAGATATACAAATTTGCTTTTCCGTTATTTACTCTTAAACTACTGAATGGATTTATACCAATTTACAAAAAGGTATCTTTGTGGACCAAGAGCTCCCTTTCTGCCAAATTTATTATAATTATGTGCAGTGGTTTGGGCTGTAGTCATGTTCAAAATTCTTATAGGAAATTGCTTGAGGAAAATGCACTCCAAAACTTTCCAAACAGCAGCAGAAGTGATTGGCAAACTAATTTGGAAAACTTTGGGAAGATGCGTCAAATGGCACCAAAGTTATTGGCAAAAGACAAAATTCTTTTTCCATGGAAACTAGGGGCTAGATATAGGAAAATCCGATTTTGTGACTCTCAAATTGTGAGTCTGAGCGACTCGCAATTTGAGAGTCGCAAAATCGGATGCTGGATGGTGTCCCTGACACCATCTGCGAATCGGAAGGGGTTCTCAAAGACCCACCTCATTAATATTAATGAGGTGGGTCGCAATTTGCAGCACTCATAGGGATGGTGGCCTGCTGGAGACAGCAGACCACCATGTCTGTGACTGCTTTCCAATAAAGCAGTTTTTTTTTTTTTGTATTGCAGCCCGTTTTCCTTAAAAGAAAACGAGTTGCAACACAAACGAAAAAATTAAGGCCCGTATTTATACTTTTTTTAGCGCCGCATTTGTGCCGCTTTTTGGCGCAAAACGGCGCAAACCTACAAAATACAATGGTATTTTGCAAGTTTGCGCCGTTTTTGCGTCAAAAAGCGACGCAAATGCGGCGCAAAAAAAGTATAAATACGGGCCTAAAGGTTTGTGTTTCATTTTTTCAGGGCCATTCACAAAGGGGAAAGGACCCATGGGGACCCCTTCCCTTTTGCGAATGGGTTAGCACCCATTTGAAATGGGTGCTAACTGCGAATTGCTTTGCGACCGTGTTCGCGGTCACAAAGCAATTCCACATCGCAATGTGAATCGCAAATAGGAAGGGGAACACCCCTTCCTATTTGCGAGTCGCATTCCCATTTTGCAAGTCGGTAACCAGGTTACCGACCCTCAAAATGGGAATGAGCATCGCGATGTGCGTTTTGCATGGCGCAGGCAGCGAAATTAGCTGTTTGCACCATGCAAAACGCTTGCTACATCTGGCCCTAGATCCTAACTACAACTACCTATGGGTGACCACCAGTAGGTAATGTATAAATGTGCATGTGTAGATATGTATATTGTAGCAAAAGCACTCTGTGTCGCGAGAGAAGACAGCACATGTGGCAATGTGGATGTGAAAAAAGATTATTAATTATTTGTACAGGTGCAAAAAAATGTGTAAAAAACTAAGGCCCTCATTACAACCCTGGCGGTGAATGCCGCCGACCGCCGTGCTGACGGCCGCCAACATACCGTGACCATGGCAGTATACCGTTACTGGTATTATGACCCACACAGAGAAATCCGCCACTATACAGATACCCACACAAGTCCACCAGCCCAAAGGTTAGTGATAAACTGGCGGGAGCAAAACCCACACCGTTACGCCACCAGAACAACTCCCACAGCATCATGACCCACAAATCATTGCAACGGACATTCAACCGCGGTAAACCATTGGCGGTTCACACTACCGTGCTCAAAATATACACAGATTAACAAAACTACACCACATTGGACAATTCAAACTATACATACCTGACACACATACACACACCACACCCACACACCCAATCCAATATAAAACACACACCCACAATACCCACAACCCCTTACAACGAACAAAAATATTGCCAACTGAGAGAAAGAGACAAGCCAGGAGCACCCACTTAATCAGAGCCACATAACACCATCCACGCATCTCACAGCACACACCCCAACACATCACCCCACACACCCTCCAACATATCACTCACACTACACCCCTGGCACCACAAAGACACCTCAGGTTCTCTGAGGAGGAGCTAATGGTCATGGTGGAGGAAATCATCCGGGTAGAGCCACAGCTATTCGGATTACAGGTGCAGCAGACGTCCATTACAAGGAAGATGGAGCTATGGCGGAGAGTCGTGGACAGGGTCAACACCGTGGGACAGCACCCCAGAACAAGGGATGACATCAGGAAGAGGTGGAACGACCTACGGGGAAAGGTGCGTTCCGTGGTTGCAAGATACCTGGTAGCCGTACAGAGGACTGGCGGTGGACTCCCACCCCCTTCCCCACAACTAACAACATGGGAGGAACAAGTCTTGGCTATCATGCATCCTGAGGGCCTCGCTGGAGTAGCAGGAGGACTGGACTCTGGTAAGTCAAATCTTTACTACTATATCTCATACCCTACCTGCATGCCATCCCAAACTCGTACCCCTACCCTCACCCCCATCACTCCACCACCTCACATATACCCCACTATCACAACCCACCCATCCCAATACCAAGCCCTGCATGCAACACCAATGCATGGACACCCATCACAGACCTGCATGGACACCCATCACCACAGTGTGCAGACTAGTGACAATCACTTAGCCAAACTAAAAACATCTCACACAACCCAAACATGCCTTGCTAAGAACGACCACAGAGAGAAACATATCCATGCAGAAGATGGCACACGCAGATACAATAACACTGCATTTACATCCCCACAGGACCCCCACTCAATGCCACCAGAGAGGAGGTGCCACCAACATCCAGTCCCCCCACAGAAGAGGCCCACGGTGATGACAGCAGCTATGCACGCCTGGATCACAATGACCAACCTGGCCCATCAGGGACCTCTGGACAGTCAGTTACCCTGCCACAGTCCCAACCCACCACAGAGCCTCCCCCCTCAGGAAACACCACCACAGCACCCACCCAGCGGGCCCACACCTCTGTCCCCAGGACACGTCAATCAGTAGTGTGTCCACCACTACAGGGACCCCAGGCAACCCCACGAACCCAAGATAATCAGAGACCTGGTGTCAGTGGTAGTGGGCACACAGTTCAGGGGACAAAGGCACAGGACAACAAGGAAGCTGGGAGGACGGCTTTGCAACAGGGGGAGGACAGGCCCAGAGAACCCACTCTCCACAATGTACTTGCAGGGATCCTGGGAGCATACCACCAATCCCAGGAGACCATGGGCCAGATACTGTACAAGTTGCAGGAGACCCAGCGGCTGCAGGAGGGTCAGTACCTGGGGATCAGAGAGGACCTGTAAGACATCCACACCACCCTTGTCACCATTGCAGGGCTCTGGCAGACATGGCTATGAGGGAGGCAGTGGCACAACAACGGGCCCCTGACACTAGCCACACTGAAGAACAGCCCTCCACCTCCGTCGGAGCTAGTGGACAGGAGGCCCCACCACAGGACGAACTGGCCACCAGCACCCCACCCCCTGCAGAAGGAGAACCACCCCACAAACGGTCCCTGCGTTCCAGGCAGAAGCCAGAGAACATTGCCAAGACCCCCCACCAGGGTATAAGACTCCCCTGAATGTCAGCCTTGTGTCCCACTCTGTCATCCTGTCCACCTTATATGCCCCCTTGGACAATACACCTGTGAAACAAATCGACTGGACTCTACCCTGGACTTTCCTCCATCAGAAACCCAGCCCATTGCAATACCCCCTCCACTTATTAGCACATAAATAAACACCCATGGAACAAATACAAGTATGGAGTCTGTCAAATGATTCAAATATGTATTAGTTTAACAAGCTGTAAACATTGCAATTCAAATGTACAGTTATATATACATAGGTATGACCTGAAGTGAGCAGCAGTAAACACACCAGGAGCCAGAATGGGGCACAGAGATCTGAAAATAGAGATGCCAATGGGTACAGTAAGTGGCCATAGACATAGGGAAATCAGGCTGCCATGTTCAATGTCTAACACAAAACTGCAATGGAAAGTGAAATTACAGTGTCTTACCACTGTGTCACTGGAAGTAATGTTGAATGAGCGAACTTTCTATTGTCCAAATTTTTTTCCTCTGCTTCCTCTTCCTCACTGTCCACAGGCTCCACTGCTGCCACAAGACCATCTCCAGGCTCATCCTCCTGCAGAAAAGGGATCTGGCGTTTCAAGGCCAGGTTGTGCAACGTGCAACATACAACGATGATCTGGCACACCTTTTTGGGTGAGTAGTACAGGGATCCACCTGTCAGATGGAGGCACCGGAATCTGGCCTTCAGGAGTCCAAAGGTTCTCTCAATTATCCTCCTTGTTCGCTCATGTGCCTCATTGTAACGTTCCTCTGCCCTTGTCCTGGCATTCCTCACTGGGGTCAGTGGCCATGAGAGGTTGGGGTAATCAGAGTCACCTTCAAATATCGAGGGATACCTGTTAGACACACACTCACCCTTAGGGACAACCCCACACCCATATATCTACATTAACTGGGTGGGGACCATGGGCTCACCTATTAGCCACACCTGGTGCATCTGGAGTTGAGACATCACATATGGAATGCTGCTATTCCTCAAGATAAGGGCATCATACACAGAGCCAGGTTACTTGGCATTCACATGGGAGATGCACTGGTCTGCCAAAGCCACCATCTGCACATTCAGAGAGTAAAAGCTTTTTCTATTCCTGAACACTGGTTCATTTCTCCAGGGGGGACAAATGCTATGTGTGTACTATCAATGGCACCAATGATTTTGGGGATATGTCCCAGGGCATAAAAGTCAGCCTTCACTGTGGCCAAATCCTCCACCTGGGGGAATACGATGTAGCTGAGCACGTGTTTCAGCAGGGCAGACAACACTCTAGTCAACAAGTGGGAGAACATTGGCTAAGACATCCCTGATGCCATGGCCACTGTTGCTTAAAGGAACCACTTGCCAGGAAATGGAGCACTGACAGGACCTGCACTAGAGGGCTGGCCGATAGCTGAAATCAGGTCTGGCTCCAACTGGGCACACAGCTCTTGGATTGCGGCCCTATCAGATTCACATATATGTGAAATTAAAAATGCATTTTTCCATTTACAGAAACAGTATATGACTATGAAAGTCAGTTAATGTGCCAATGTCTGCTGTGACACATTTAGGTGCCATGGCCTGTGCCCCCCTGAAATGGCAGCTGCCTGATCTGTGAGGAGAGATAAGTGGAAATTAGGTAATTCCGCTGGTGTTGTGCGCCATTGCGGTTGACGACCGCCACGCACCTTCGCATTGGTTATCATTGGGCCCTATGGGTTCCAGGAGCCAATGGCGATGTACACCGGCGGTGAGGGTACGCACCGCCGCTGACTTGACCGCCATTTTCTATCTGTTCACTCAGGAGAGGACCTACACTGCAAGTGCTGCTGTGACCTGTGTCTGGAAGCGACAATGGCTCAAGTGTCTGGGGAAAGGGCCCCCGCTTTCACTTCGGACGAGTTGGAGCGACTGGTGGATTGGGTCCTACCCCAGTACACTTTACTCTATGGTCCTCCAGACAAACAGGTGAGTACACTGTGAGCATGATGCGTGGGCCATGAATGTATGGATTGCTGTGTGTATAAGCCTCGTGTGGGGGGGCTGAGTGGTCCTGGACAGAGTACTGCATGTCTGGTGGTCGATGTCTGTGCGTAAGGGGATGGGAGGGATATTGTGGCCATGAGTGTAACAGTCCAGACGGTATGACTAATCCCTTTTTTCTATGCATTTTTTCCTGCAGGTCAGCGCCCCTCAGAAAGAAGGTATTTAGTGTGCCATCACCACGGAGGTGCAGACCGTGGGGGTCTTTGACAGGCGGAGCACCCACTGCCGCAAACGGTGGGAGGACCTGCGCCACTTGGTAAAGGAAGGAAGGAATGAAGTGCAAGGAAGACGGCGGAGGCCCAGCTGGGGCAGGCCTCCCAACAAGAAAGGGGTGCCCATCGTACCCTTACCCCCCTGATGTTCCACATCCTGGTAGTGGCCTATCCGGAGTTAGATGGGCATTTGAAGGCATCACAGCAGCCACAAGGGGGTGAGTACAGATTCTGAATCATGACTTTGCACGTGTTAAGGTTGTACCTGCGTGGGGTACGTGGGTGACCGTAGGCCAGGGTGAACTGGCAGGGTAGGTCCCTTGTTGGGCAGGCACTGAAGCACTCCAACCCCAATAGTGTTAGTGGGCATCTACTACTGGGCAGGGTCCTGTTGATTTCAGGTGTGCAGCCAATGGCGTTAGGCAATGCACCCCATGGGCTGGTGACTAGCTTTGTAACTGGTAATGCATGGCCTAGTGCATAGGGCTGATCCCCGTGTGTTGTGTACGCCAAATGTAGTGTTGTTGCTGGCATTGACCAAGTGTATCCTCTGTCTCTCCCCCCCTTCTTGTTTTGTCTCCCTGTCCTTGTGTGCATTAGCATCATCTGGCAGAAGAGCAGAGGCACCGGCGACAGAGGGAGCTGCATCCCACATGGGCCTGGAGGCCGAATCCACCGACAGTGCGGGCACCAGTGGGACAGAGGGCGAAGGGAGCACCACAACGGAGACAGGAGGGGACACTACACACAGTGACTCCTCCTCCGATGGAAGCTCCCTGGCAGTGCCGGACACCTCTGTGCCCACCCCAACAACAGGTACAGCCGTCACTCTCTGTACCAGCACCGCCCTCCCAGCAGCACCTCAACGTGTTTCCCATGCCTGCTCACTCAGGAGGGTGGGCATCTTCTTCGCCCCAGGCACCTTAGGCCCTGCCCCAGTCAGCCCTGCCACCCTCAATGAGGAGGCTATTGACCTCCTGAGAACCCTCACTGTTGGGCAGTCAACCATACTGAATGCCATCCAGGGTGTCGAAAGGCATTTGCAACAAACAAATACATACCTGGAGGGCATTCACTCTGGCGTGGTGGCCCAAAAGAGAGCATATCAGGGTCTGGCCTCTGCACTGTTGGAAGACATTGACTTTGTCTCCAGCCTCCCCCCTCCAACTTCCTCTACCCGGTCCCAATCCCCTCAACCCCAACCTATCCCAAGCGCACCTTCAGACCACCATTCACCCAAATCAACACACAGAAGTGGCTCAGGCAAACACAAGCACCACACTTCATCTCACAGGCACTCACACAAGCACCATCCCCATGCAGACACACCAACATCCACTACCTCCACTGTGTCCCCCTCCTCCTCCTCGTCCACCTCCCTCCCAGTTGCATCTCCACTCACACCTGCACGCACTACATCCTCACCCACTACCTCCATCACCAGCACGCCTATCACTACATGCCACTCACTGGCAGTCACCACCCCCACATCCATGCACACATCCCCTGTGTCCACTCCCACTGTGTTTGTGATCCCTCCTCCCAAAGTACACAAACACAAGCATCCACCCACCCAACAGCCATCCACCTTACAACAGCATGCAGCTCATGCACCAGCACCCAAACACAGCAGACTGACACCTCCTACAACCACTCCCTCTTCCTCCACTGCCAAATCTTCACCCTCTTCCCGCCCAATGTCCCAAGAAGCTTTTCCTAGCCAACATTGACCTCTCCCTACCCCTCCCCCCATCCTACACCTCGGGCCAGGGTGGCCAGAACCCAGCCCAGCACCTCAGGCACCGAATCCACATCTGCTGTGGTTTCTGCAGCTGTGAGAGGCTCTAAGGAGGCACCCGTCAGCCCAGCCAGTGTGCCACCAACGCCTGCCAAGGCCAAGAAGGTTTTGCCACCTGGCAAGGGCAAGAAGGGGACATCATCCAGCAAGGAGAAGGAGGCACAACCAGCCAGCAAGGCCAAGTCCAAGACTTGCCAGAAGCAAGGAGGCACCACCATGTGCCAAGGGCAGGAAGGGGCACAGAACACCAGCCAGGGCACTTCAGCCATCCGAGGCTGCAGGTGAAGGCCTGGAGGCTACCACCACAACCGCCAGCACCGCCACCTGCAGCGCTGCCAGCACCGCCACCTGCACCGCCGCAAGCACCACCGCGAGCAACGCTGCAAGCACCGCCATAAGCACCGTCGCAAGCACCGCCACCTGCACCGGGGCAAGCAGCGCCACTGCCAGCAGCTTCCCCAGTGGGCAGCAGTCCAAGGCTGCAGGGGAAGGGCTGGAGCCTCCCCCCACCACTGGCAGCACCGACACTTGCACGGCGGCCAGCACTGCCACCTGCACTGCTACAAGCACCACCACCTGCATCGCTGAAAGCAGCACCACTGGCAGCAGCAGCAGCCCCAGTGGGCAGCCGTCCGAGGCTGCAGGGGAAGGTCTGGAGCCTCCCCCCACCACTGGCAGCACCGAAACCAGCACTGGCACTGCTACCACTGTAATGCCATCCCCGCCGGCGGATGGACTGTAGTCCTGCCTCCATGCAATGTCATGCATCCTGCCCACACATAAGGTGGACAGGGGGACAGAGTGTGGGTCTGACACCCAGGTGAGTGACTGTGACCTTGCACTCCCCATGTGCTGCATCACAAGGCACAAAGCCCCCTCCAGAACCAATGGAAGAAGGCATCCACTCACCCTCTCCTTGCCAGAGTGAAGCACACTGGGCACAAAGCCCCCTCCAGAACCAGTGGAAGAAGGCATCCACTCACCCTCTCCTTGCCAGGATGAAGCACACTGGACACAAAGCCCCCTCCAGAACCAGTGGAAGAAAGCATCCAATAGAGAGACTTTGGCCTTGCGCTCCCCAGGACCAAGCAGTGGGCAAACCACCCACTTGTGAGACTGGCTTTGCACTCCCCAGGACCAAGCAGTGGGCATGGAGCCCTCTCCAGAAGCAGTGGCATTGTCCATTCTTCCGGCTGAGGTGCGCCCCCTTCCCCATCCCCCTGAGGCACCTGTGTGTTTTTGACCTGATGTCCCTGCATTGTTCTCTCTGTATTGAGGCAGGAGTCAAGTGTGGGCTTGGCCTATGTGTTTCCACGGACATTTTGAGTGGGCAGTGTCCCGCCTTTTGTATGTATTGTATATATTGTAAATACTGTTTTTGATATCTGAACGTATTTCTAAGTATTTGTAATGTTACACTCATTTGACTCCATTCCTTTTGTCCTTGCATTATTCCAGAGGGTTACGGGGTGTATATGTAATGTTGTTGCATGTGTTTGTGTGTATGGTGTTGCGTGTGTGTGTCACTCTCTTTTTCCTCCCCCCTCCCTTGTGTGCTAGGTGCAGTACTCACTGTGGTCATCGTCGCCGGCGTTGGTGCTCCTTTTGTATGAGCAGATACACCAGCATGGGGAAGACCTGCAGCTTGGGCTCCATGGCGTCCTGGTTCTTCCTTGAGTGTCAAGAGGTGAGTCGTTTCCCTTCAGAGCACTCTTTCCACCGTGCTTTTGATGGCTTTGGTTCCACCCTGGAAAAGGTGGCAGATAGGCCTCTGGTAATACAGTGGGCGGAACCTTGTCTTCCGTCTCGCTGTTGGCGGTTACTGCTGTGGTGTTTATTACTACCGCCATGGCTGTCTGAGTGTTAAAGTGACTGTCTGTGTTGGCAGTTTCCGCCGTGGTCATGATTCCATTTTTTTTACCGCCGGCCTAATGGCGGTGTTACCTCCGCTTTAACACCGACCGCCAGGGTTGTAATGAGGGCCTATGTCTTTCAGCAGCGACATCCTTCTATATGTATGTTCACTGAAAAAAAACAAAGGTTAATTGATGTCATAATTAGGTAAGGTACTAATATTTTAGTTTACATGAAAAGAAACCCTAGAAATTCACTGAAAAAATAAAGGTTGGGCCGAAGTTGTACTCAGACCTTGTAATATCATTAAAAAAACTATTGTTTTAAAACAGAATGTAACCAGTTATAGATTACTGAAGTGACTCAACTTGTGACCATAGCATTCACTGCTTATGACTTTACATAGTACATCACTTATGACATGTTAAATGATGCCTGTATGCACTCATATAGGATTACTTTACCTTCAGAGAGTATGTAGTAGCAGAGGGCAAATGAATTAAATGCCTAGCTCAAGTACTGAACACACCCACCAAGTGTGTAACTGATCAGGTCACTTGTTAGTGCTGCATTAAATACGGGTTACTGGTGCAGAATTAATTTCCATATTTTTATTTAATAATTGTATGTGGACCATGAAAGTAAGTGAAATTTAAAGAAATAAAGCTTGCATTTTAGAAAAAAGATAATCAGAAATAAAAAAGTCAGATATCATGTACTTCCGAACATGAGTCCAATTCTCAGCAATTTTTAGAAATTAATGTGTTCTTCTTCTTCCAATATTTTGCTGTCATTGAAAAAACAAGGGGTTCAATTCACAAAGGTAAATATACACATGTATAGAGGTAGGTGCAGACTTACATGTCTTCACCCCATCAAAGATATAGAAGAGACAATTCTTTGACAGCTAATTACAACTGTAACATTACTACAAGTACATTTACAATGTTATTTTAAATTGTGTTTCCTAAACTGGCATGTCTGTCACCTGGAAGAAGACCATGAAGAGAGAGACCTCTTCCACAGAGATAGAGACCTATACCTATGAATTTAAGAAAATAGGTAAATACCAAGTACATGATTTAAATCACAAACACCTTAAATACCATATACATAACCCAAATCCCAAACACCTGACACCCCTTTCACTCCAGAAGGCATAAATGCAACTGACAGTGTCCACAAATACCCAGGGAAAAAACTGACTTCCTGGAAAATATTTACAGTGGAAGAAAAAGACAACATTATGAAGACCATTCCACTCAAGGTCCCTTACGGACCCCAGTCTGAACTACATCCACAATATATGCACCTCCCCTATCAGTGAAGTCCTCACCAGCATCCTAAAGAACGTCATCCCTTCTGAGGAGTTTCTAGTTGCCTGGAAACATGTGACCCCATTCAACAAGCAAACTACCATCCAATCTTCCTTCTACCCTACCTAGCCAAGATCACGGAGAAAGGCATCAACAAGCAAATTGTTGACTGCCTCAATGCACATCAACTCCTAGACATCACACAATCAGATTTCCGGTCCATCCACAGCAACAAAACTTCCCTTTTCGCAGCCACAGATAACATGAGGCTGTTCTTTAATTGTGAGGATGCAGTGGCCCTCAGACTGCTAGACTTCTCAGCAGCCTTCACTCCACACGGTGGAGTCTCCCTCCCACTCCACCCTGATCAGTTGACTACATAAAAACAGGCATTCAAGGAGACACCCTCAACTGGTTCTGCTCCTTTATCACAAGAAGAACACAAAATGTTAACCTGCCACCCTACACCTCAGAGGCCAAGAACATCATATGTGGTATCCCCCAGGGGTCTTCCCTCGTTCTGATGCTATTCGACATCTACGTGACCCCGCTGGCAGACCTCATCAGATCACATAACATTAACATACTCTCCTACACAGATGACACACAATTGATACTCTCTCTGTCGGACAAGACCAACACAATGAAAACCAACTTTGTCTCCTGCAGGACCGCAGTAGCAACTTGTTTTAAATCCAGTTGCCTCAAATGCAAAACAGACAAAATTGAAGTGGAAATCTTTGGAATGAAAACAATGGCTTGAGGAACCACCTGGTGGCCAACGGATTGCTGCCCCACACCCACCACCACCACCCAAGACAGAAATCTGGGAATCATCCTGGATGACAGGCTCGACATGGAAACCCAAGTAAGTGATGGGACCTGCACTTCCTTCCGCATCCCTAGAGTTCTGAAAAAGACCTTCAAATAGCTACCCGAGAACACCACGAAAATGGTCACCAACAGGCTTGATTACAGTAACGCACTCTACACAGGAATTACTAAGAAGGTCCTGAAGAAGCACCAAACCATTCAAACCAGTGCAACAAGAGTCATCCTAAACCTGCCTCACTGCACCCATAGCAGCCCACATCTCAGAGAACTTCACTGGCTCCCTATACACAAATTCCCCCACTTCAAACTACTTGCACACACATACAAAGCACCACACAACACAAGCCCTGCCTACTTCAGCAAACACAGACATTTCCACCTACCCCAATGCACATTTTCTCTGTCAGACTCTCATTTACAGACATACCCCACATCCACAAAGTAACAGCCAGAGGCCATACCTTCTCCTACACCTCCCCAAGGACCTCCTCTTCACTTCTCAAGTTCTTCAAGCAGTTCAAGATCTTGCTTTTTTAAAGAGCCTGGTTTTTGTTTAATCACAGAAAGGAGGCAACTGCCAATCCACCTGCAAAGCACCGGGACATCCTCACAAGTGATTAGCTCACCATACAAATGCAAATATAATAACATAACAACCTTGGTTATAACGTTTTCCCTTTGGTTTTCACTACGCTACTCTCCAAAAACACATTCAACTCACTGAGAAGGAGACAACCCTTGTGATTACATTTGATGTCAAGCACTACAAACTATGACTCAGTTGTGGAGAGAAGACAGCTTCATGGAAGGACATAAGAAACTCTGTTTATGACTTGGGGGAGCAGAACAAATGTTACAGGGAGTGGAAAGTTACATGATGTGCACGCAATTTAACGTTTTAGGTTATATGCATAAAAACATGTGTATGACTTTTCTTCAATGTCCAAAGGTAAAAAAAAGTTAGAACGAGTGTTCAAGGGAACTGTAAGTGTATTATTAAATAGAGCACATCATGTTTGCTTAAGACTCAGGCCTTATGGTACTGAAAAAAATATTGTTTCAGGAATGAATTATGGGTGGTGTAATAATCCACAATTCATTATGGACTAGTCATTGTTCACCTTGCTGTAACTTAAGCTGCTACTTTGAGGGACATACCCACTGTGTGCCCAAGTGAACTCTGAGTGCAACAACTAGAGGTTCTGATCAGAAGTCTACCTTATCAGACTATGAAGCTACAACTGAGTGTGTAAAGCACCTAGAAACTGCCAAATTGTGCTTCAACCTCAGACCCAAAGTGTACTGAATCTGCACCCTGGGAGATCTTTCCAGTTGATCTTCTGATACACTACACAACACAAGTGGAAGATGTATGCTGCCTGTGGGCTCCAACTTCCTGCTGACAACATGTGTCCAAAAGTGGGTAAACACTCTGTGCTCCTGGTTGCAGCTGCCCCCTGATTTTTCTGAAAGGCCCAGTATCTCCTGCAAAGATCAAAAGAGAGTGTTAACGCGTCCCTTTATGACTAATTTACTCACTTTGGGACTCGTTTTAGGCCAATGAATCTTTTGACCCTGATTGAAGACACCTTAGGACGAGATAACTAATCAGCATGTCAATTAATATGTCAATAATGTCATCAAAGTTCACAGTAATACGACAATTCAAACTAGTCAAAGACATTTAATAAAACTCAGAAACCACCATGACCTTGCAGTCATGAATAACCACACCAGTTTAGTACTATTATATGAAGTTTATTCCCTATTGATTACAATTTTATTAGCATGTTTATTAATCTCAAAACCAAGAAGCACAATAGCATAGTCACAATATGACAACTCTGATAGGATTTCATCAAAGCAAGAATCACGAACATTAGAATATAACACGGCATCAGCATAGGTTATCCTTAGCAGAGTATCATCATCCTGTTATTCAACAAAGCATAGATTTGGGCATTTGTCTATTTGCGTCAGTTTAGTGAACCCCTCATCTAACCTCAAATCAGCATTGGCATGTTGGGCTTCATGCAAAACAATTTAGTAACACCAATTTAGAAAACATCTAGCTATGGTCTCCGTCAAAAGAAGCAGTCGGTACCTAGAAAGGAAAAGCAAACAGACAATCACAATATCATTGTCATATAGTTACCCTCAGTATTGGGTCAGCACTCAGGTTCAGTCTTAGTCCTCAGGACATCAGTTGCCAGGAACTCAGCTCAAGCAAGAAGGGCAAAGGGTACTTTCCTCATAAGAAGGTAAAGTATGTACGGGCAATCTAAGGACAAGGATGGTTCTAAGTAAATTAGCAAGTCACTAAGCAAAGTGACTAAGGGGGTCATTCCAACCCTGGCGGTCATCGACCGCCAGGGTGGATGACCACGGAAGCACCGCCAACAGGCTGGCGGTGCTTCCCTGCCCATTCTGACCGCGGCGGTAAAGCCGCGGTCAGAAAAGGGGATCCGGCGGTTTCCCGACGGGTTTCCCCTGTCTGGGCTGAATCTCCATGGCGGTGCTGCAAGCAGCGCCGCCATGGAGATTCCGACCCCCTTCCCGCCACCCTGTTTCTGGCGGTTTTTACCGCCAGGAACAGGATGGCAGGAACGGGTGTCGTGGGGCCCCTGGGGGCCCCTGCACTGCCCATGCCACTGGCATGGGCAGTGCAGGGCCCCCCTAACAGGGCCCAAGCATGATTTTCACTGTCTGCTTAGCAGACAGTGAAAATCGCGACGGATGCAACTGCACCCGTCGCACCCCTGCAACACCACCGGCTCCATTCGGAGCCGGCTTCTGGGTTGCAGGGCCTTTCCCGCTGGGCCGGCGGACAATCCCTTGGCAGGCGCCCGCCAGCCCAGCGGGAAAGCCAGAATGGCCTCCGCGGTCTTTTGACCACGGAGCGGCCAATTGGCGGTTTCCGCTTGGCGGGCGGCGCCCGCCGCCCGCCAATCTCAGAATGACCCTCTAAGTATCTGGATCATAGCAAATCGCATCAGCATCTCCCCTCACTCTATCTCCTAGTCTCTCTGTTCTCTCCTGTTCTTCCTTGTTCGCCTGTCTCCTTTACTTCCTTGTGTGAAGGGGTTTTTATTCCTTTTTCGTTGTACATTCCCCTAAAATTTGGTTGGACAAAGGGTTGCACCCCACTATCTTTATCCAATTGTCTTCAAATTAGCTAATCGAATTTGTCACCCCATAACAGTTCTCACGTATTTTATTGGTCCTTATGATTGACGTCTTCAACGGGTGGAATGTCCGGTATGATTTCATACTCTCGTGGTCCTTTGCACATCTTCAGTCAGTGGCTCCATTGTCTGTACCAGTTCAGGCGACCTTGTAGCAGGTACAAATCTACACTGTTGCATTCAGCTAAAATGTTTCTACAAGCACGCTGAACTTCATGAGAACGGGTCTACTACAGTTACATTCAGCTTCTAACTTTTAGAAAAACAAGAGTTCATGTCCTTCAGCAAGTCAGCATACTGCACGTTAGAAAAACACATTAAAATGAGAGCCAGGCAGCTAGGCCTGACTCATGCTTATTAAGGCCTAATGATTTATTAACAAAGCTTTAGCATATAGGTTTTCAATATTAATGCAAAATCATATTTTAATAAAACATCTCATAATTATTAGTCAGTTTCATTAGTCCCCTTGTATATTGGCGGCCACTCCCGTGGTCGCGCATTTTAGCAAAACATATTAATACATTTTCTGTGTGGCATCATTACATATTAGTTCATAATCATTTCATGTTAATATCGATTATATAAGCTACGCTCTCTCAAGAGAACCAGCATCCCACGGCCAGGTGAAGGCATAACATATGCTGACAAGTTCTGAGGCCTAGCTGGGGCCAGCGAAGACCACTTAAAATTGGTGAGAAGCCTAGGATTGAGAGACTGAATGCAAAACTCTGCCAGAGAGGGGAGGGGGAATATTACACCCGAGTGTAAAACCCACAGCAGATTTGAAATGTGTCCTTTCATAAAGAGAAAGTGGAAAAGAAGGCGGATGGTCAGTCCTGGAGGAAGATATGCCCATGGTCCAGTGGCCCTGCAACCAGGCCTGTACGAAAACGTTTTTTAAGAGCAGGAAGAGGTCCCACGGACCACTGCCAACTCTTAAAAAATTAAAAGAAAACTTTTCATTTTTCATTCTTAAACGCATCCTCTTTTCATTTAAGAAAACCGGGCTGCATTTAAAAAAAAAAAAAATTATTAAAAAGCAATGACAGACATGGTGGTCTGCTGAGCCCAGCAGGCCACCATACCTGTGATTGTAGCCATTCAAAATGGCTCGCAAATTGCGACCTTCCTCATGAAAATTGATGAGGTAGGTCCATTTGTGAGCCCTTGCGAATTGCAGTATAAAACTCCTGGAGTTTCATACATTCCAATAGTGATTACTTAATTGCGATTTGCAAAAAAATCACAATTAGGTAATCGCTATTGGATAAAATGATCATCTGGCCCAAAGTGTATTAAAGTATTTTACCATTCTTAAGATCAGAACTGGACTGGACTATCAGTCGTAGGGCTTTTGAGTGTTTGCTGAGTGAAGAGCATATTTTACCCGCACACTAATCTCCTTGTGAAGCCTCAGACTGCCTTCAATAATTACCACTGAAATCCAATTGCTGAAGTGGCTGTATTAGGCCTAGTTTGCATAGCAAGTGAAGGATGAGCACTTGAACATCAGAGGCAAACAACCAAGCCTCCATGGCTGAAGCCCAGGAGCTCCTGCAAGCTCAATGGCTCCCCCAGCGGGGTCTGATACCTGTGTTTAAGGACTTCTATGTAGACACTGCAGAGACCATTGCACAGAAAAGACAGGTGAAATAGGAGGTCACAGGCCGCGGGTTTGTGAACAGCATTTTGTGGTGTGTGGGAAGTACTACTTTACCGACTGAAAATTCAGTTTGTGAATCAGTCCCGAAATATGTAATTGCCTTTTAGTATTGCAAAAAAAAACAAAAAACTAATTTGGCTTCTTTTAGATGTTACACATCTGGAATCTCTTGTTCATGAATGAAAATGTCACAAAAATGCAACGAATGTAATGTAAATTTTTCTGAATAGTTGCATTTGTTTTTACTTGTGCTTGCGCGAATGTCCTCTACTTAGTACGTTCCGTTAGAAAGTCGAAAATGTTTTTGAATCTTTAGATGAGACACGAGTCCTTCGAACTGGAGGCACTGGAAACTGTTTTAATCCTGGCGGATTCATGCGTCCCTAAAATATACATTAAAATGGCGTTGAAGAAAGCAAGTGTACAGGTCTAGAATTCATGATGTTCAGTGCCATTATAGCAATAAATGAAACATGAAATCAGAAAAAGCACATTTACATTTTGATCGCCTAGATAGAAGCCAGCACATGAAATACCTAGAGCAAATCAGCCATTTAGGCATGCCGTTACAGCAAATAAAAATATGTTTGAAAAAATACCGAGGTAAAAATCCTTCCTCAATTATATGTTTTAGTTTGTAGAGTAAATTGTGTCCTGGTTAGATCTTGTACTGCGTGTTTAAATGGATTTCACTTCCTAAGGTTTACAAAACATCCTTAGCGATAACTGATCTCAATATACACCATTGCTTCCAGTCTCGACTTTACGCATCTTGAGCATTTCACTATTGGTAACATATGCCTATAGCTTTGTATATTCATTATTAATAGATCATTTCATAAAAGAGATTCGTGAAAGTTAACAAAATCCCACATTAAATGTGCAATTAGAATGTTATAGATTAAAATTCGTACCATCGTGCGTTGTTTTCTAATCACTGCTGAGGCAGGACATGACGGTGTATTCCTGATGCAGAATCTGGAAGGGAATTTTGTATTTTGCTTATTGCCTAAAATAAGTTATAGTTTTCCAATGAGCTTCCAGTTTTGTAAACTAGCAGAAAAAGCCTTTATTGAGAACTCGTAACTTGTAGTCTAGTAAACGTTTAAACGTAATTCTAAGAGTCTTTTTTAGTTCAAACATGCATCAGCTCTTTCAAAATGAATGCTAGATAGTAAAGTAGTGTTACTATTTCTTAATGGCATTTCTTTCAATATGGGATGTTATAAAGTGCATCAACTTATTAACAAACATTTGCCCACCCCTCACCAACACACACTATCAGCCAAAGGTGGGCGGGACAGGTAAGCGTCACTGAACAGGGTAACCTGAATCATTTACCCTTTAGTTTATGCATCTTTTGGCTGGGATCAGCGACTTTGGTCTCCAAGAAGCTTAAAAAAACGATTCCCTACATTTAGAGGGAGGGTGGTTTGTAGAGAAGGAGGATGGAGAGAGGATGGATGGCTGAATGGACGAAAGCACAGAAAAAGGGTCAATGTCCCAACTTCCAGACTATTATGCTGAGAGGCTTGTGAAGAAGATTGTTTGACATCTTCAAAGGAGATGGCAGATGGGGTCGAATCCAAGGTGGAAGCAGTGGCAACTGAGTGAGAAGTAGGAAGAAAGTTCTGCAAGACCAAATGGGACCACCAGAATCTCAAGTGCTTTCTTGTGGTGGATTTACAATAAAGGCTTCCGAAACTCCGAATCACAGGAAACAGGGGAAAGAGATAAAACAAGTGCATTTGCCTTTTCATTAAAAAAAAATCACATCCCTTGCATGGCGTTTGATCATTTCTCTAGGATGTAAGGAGATCTATACAAGGAGTGCCAAAAGTTGAGCATATATGAACAAATGTCTCCTGGTTAATTTCAGATTCTGGGAGGAAGCAGACACTCTGCACAGATTATCTTCCTCCATATTGTCGAAAATATCTAATGTGAACTGCCATAATTGAAAGAAAATATTCAGCTGCCGAAAGACCCAGGGAATTTCAAGACTGGATTGCCTTGAGGATTATGGTACACCACAAACACTGAATTCGCTGTCATTTTAAACACATTGGAGAGGAGTGGGCAACCCTTGAAAAGGAGCACATTTCTGTAAGTATTCTCCAATTCAAGGATCTCAATGACTCCACCAACGACCATCTTGCATGTGATATCATGTTACCCACTATCACACCCCAGTCTAAAGCTCTTGTGTCCGTGGTAAGAATCGATGGAGGCTCCTGATGCCTAGGGAAGTACAAACCTCCCTTTTGAAATATCAGTAAGTCACCTCTATGTGGGCCTTGCAACCCACAAGACAGGAATCAATGACAGAATATGGAAACCAACAGTACAAATATTGTGTGAAAAATATTGTTTACAAAAATATTGTGTCCCTATCTTTATAATGGTAAGTACAAAAATATTGGTAACAAAATATATTGTTGACATTAACATTGTAAAAACAATAGACACACATATAGATTTTAAAGTAGTAAATGATGAATATTTCAATATATAATTTTAATGTAATGTAAATTAAAGAAATTCCACTAATATTTAATACTATAATACTTTATTAATGAATCCTTTGCACATCCAGATACACAGATTTAGATTTAATATCTCAAACACTACTGAACAGCTTCACACCAATCAACAAAAAGGCTTCTTCCTGTAACAAAAGCTGCTTTTCTTCTAAATTTGGTGTAATTCCGTCCAGCAGTTCAGGCTATAGCCTTGTTCAAATTCACAATAGGAACTATACCAGCCTATGCACCAATAGGGAAAGCTTTGGATTTTGGAAGAGTGGAATTTACTGTTCCCACACCCGTCTGTGCAATAGTATCAAAACAGTTGGAGTTTGGAAGGGGGAAATATGCTATTCCCTCACCAAACATCACAATAGTAAGAAAAGTATTGGACTTCGTTGGCATTATATGTACTATTCCTGCTCCAGTCTGTGGAACAGTAAGAAAACGTTGGATTTTAGAGGATTAAGATTTACTATTCCCTCTCCAAACAGTGCAAGAGTAGGGAAAGTGTCAAATTGCAAAGAGGTTAATTTTACTTTTTCTATTGCAGTCTAAACAAGAGTAAGGAAAGTTCTTGCCTTAATTCATTTACCTAATTACTATTGATTAAAATAACTAATCAACAATTAATGCTTCTTTGTTGTTCAATTGTTAATTGATTAACTTACCACCCTACACACCTACCAACCAAGTAGCCTGCACCTAAAGTATAGCTAAGTATGATATAGGTATCGCATAATTTACATATTTGAAATCAATTAAATAATTAATGAACAATTAAAAAATAATTGTTAATTAAGTATTACTTAATTAACTTCTCAGCCTAAACCCTTACAAACCTAGCAGGCCACAACTAATATATAATTAAAATAAATAAATATTCCATTGTTTAAATATTGAACATGCAATTAAATACATTATTTACAAAGGTGAATTAACATTAAAGTAACTAGAAATTACATAACTTCCCACCCTATACCCTTAAAATCTAGCAACCTGTAACTAAAATATTAGTCCAATAATCATTATTCTCTATTTTATATAATTGGAAATTAATTATATGATTCATTAAAACATATTATTAAATTATTAATTATTACTTAACTTCCCAGCCAGGCCACTGCAAACTAACTAAACTTAAATTTACATAACTAAGTATTCCATAAATTACATAACTAAAATCAGTTAAGCAATTTTATAACTATTAATATTTAATTGTCAATTAAATATTACCTACTTTACTTCCCACTCTATGCCCCCAACAAAACTAACACCCACAAAAAACCTGTAATGAAAATAAATCAATGTTACAAAGTGTACATAATAAATAGCCATCATATAATTGAATAAAATGTAATAAATAATTCATAATTGTTATTAATTTAACTTCCCACCGTATCCCCCTATAAACCCAACAACCCGCTACAACACTATCAATTTCAAATAAAAATGTAATTCTAATTCACATAAAATTACCAGCTATATTTTTTTTAAATAAACTTTATATAAAAAATAGTAACACATGAAATTAAGATATGACACATTCAAATCATTAGAAATTTATATCTTTACCATATATTATTCAAAACAATACATAAAACATTGATATTATTCAAAATGATATTAGTTTCCTATGAAGAACTATATATGTGTCAACATTGTTTGTGCATTATACTATTTATTTTTTATATTTAGTTTCTGATATTTCTGCCAAAACATCCAAGACAGGGCGTATGGTATTTAAAAAAAGAGAAAGGTAGAAAATCAATATTACCTTGTCCCTTGAGAGACAAGTCCCTAAAACTTATTTTGAGCATGGCAGATCTGTCTCTCTTTATTTAGAACAAGTACGAATTAAAATACTAATACTGTGTCATGGGAATGGCACAAGCTAAAAAATATTTCAACAGCTATTTTTTGTTATTAAATATCCATTTTAATGGGGAAGTCAAATACTTAATACATACTTAAATACTTAAATCGTAAGGCAAAATACCCTTTAAAAAGTTACCTTTTCCCTGCCTGAAGTTCTAGGAGGTTAATTTACATTGACACTTCAGCAGCTTTCAGACTGTGCTCAGCAGGGGAAGACAAAATTCCTCCCAGTATCTAGACTGACTTGAATGGACAGAGTTGTCTCTTCTGAGCTCGATATTAGATACAGAGAAGGGCTCTGGGCATGATGTTGACATCACAGTTTCAAATCCTGCCCAACAGGTCTGCTCACCCACATGTAAGTCTTTAGCACACTTGAAAGAGAGAGACCAGAAATCCAAGACAATTAATGTGTCTCCACAGTGTTGGTGCTGAAAGACCCAGTTTTTGTCCTTCTAGACCTCTGGTTTGTTTTGGATACTGTGCCTGCTTCAAACTCAATTTTAGTGTTAGATATGGGAAGACATTAGTATTTATCATAGTGCACTCCTCTACACACCCACAACATTCAAAAACCAAGTTTAGTGTGACTGAAGACTTTTGCCATCATGAAAATGTCACGCAGTAAGGAAAACAGGAATTACTGGCAAAATGGTAAGGTTGCCGGTAGGAACTCTTATGCTATTGGTTAAATGGTTTATTCAAATGAGGCTTGTTATAATTGGCTGTGTCAACCTACCTGTAAGTCCCGAGTTTATGGTAGGGAATGTAGGTTTAGGGACCCCAGCATCGGTAGTGCACTGCTGAGTTGCCCTGGGTAATTTTAAAGACAGGCCTGCTTTGCTGGCTTTTTTTAAATCAAAGTTATATGCACATTCAACGTTGGAATTAAAAATACTTCCAAAGTCTTAAACTACCTTATTTTTACATATAAGTCACCCCTAGGGTGACTCCTATGTGCCCCTAGGGTTTGGTGCCATTTAACTATAAGCAGGGACCTTATAAAAATTGTTTTATAAGCCCTAGTAAGATAATATAGCCACATTAGTAATGTCCCCCATAGACTAACATGAGGAGACTTTATTTCAATTAACAACGCCCCCTTAAGTGCCAGATACCTTGAGCTTGGTATCAAATGAATTGTTATAATAAATCCCACAACTTACAATTGCTGGATTTAATACAACTAGTTCAGGTAAAGAGATTTAAAACTCTACCTGAAAGTTACCAACTTCAGCTCTGTAGTGCCCTTCTCTGATTGGCCAGCCTCTGGCAGCCTGACCAGTCTACCTCGATGAGGCCTGGGCTGAGCACAAAAGATCTACGTGGGGAGGTGATCTACCTCAGCAGATGGGGAAACTGGATGGGGGAAGAACACCCAAACTGGCCATCAAAGGCAGGGAAGGACATTTGTGGCAGCTCAGAACCTCACTCGCATCCTGCAACCCCAGACAATTTGGTGCCCTCTTGATTAGATTAGAAGATGGTGGGAAGGGGTGTGTTTAGGATTTTTAGCCACACCAGTGGGGGCTCAGCCAGATTTAACCTCCAAAGATTTGTGAGGAATGTTGCTCCCTGGGATTGATTTTTGCCACTCTTTCCTGGAAGTGGTCATCAAAGGGGTAAGGAGCCTGTCTGTGATTGGATACCAAGGACCTCCCTGCTTTCCACTCAGGAGCAAGGATACATATGGCAGAGCTGCAACCACACCTCTGATCCCTACAAGGAAGAACATCAGAAGAAGAAGGACTGCCCTGCTGGACCCTTGATCTGCACCTGGACACAGCACTCTGAAGGACTGCACCAGCTGCACTCTTGGGCTTCACCACAAGAAGGACTTTGCCTGGATTTAACTGGTTCAAGAAGGCACTCCCTGTTTGCTACAGGTGACAAATAGCTAACCGGATTCCCCTGCATCAAATCCTGAGGAAACTGACCAGCTGACCACTGACCAGTGGCCACTTTGGAATTTGAGCCAGGTGCATGCTGGGAGTTGGTGTCTGCACCATCAACAGCAATTCAGAGCTTGTGGAACCTTGGGGTGAGTAGTGGACTCTTAAAGGACCTTCAAAGACCCTCTGGAAGAAGATCCAGAAGTTTGGAGAAGATTGGTGAACTTTTTGGAAAAAGCTCCATAGAGGGACTGACCCGCTGCAGTGAGTCTAGCTGGCATGCCTCAGCCGCGACCAGGCCTGACTTGCAGGTTCGTACAGCTGAAGAAAATCTCCGAAAAAGTCAGAACGTAGAAAGTTGACAAGGACCTTGCACACAGTGTATCCGAAGAGAGCTCCAGGGACATCGGATCACAATTCAGGTTTGGCCCAGTCAAAGGGTTTTCATCTAAAAAAATCATCTAAGTCCAAACGTAAAAATCTTTACAGAGCTCTCCTGCAACGCATATCCAAGGAAGGACTCCAAGGAGGTCGGATTGGACTGGTGACTTCGTCCTGCTGGAGAAAACCTTTGAGAAAACAACTAAGTCCGAAGGTAAACTTTCGACCGAGGCCTCCCACTTGCTGTAGCCGAGCAGGGTTCCATCGCAATAGGCCTTAAATTTTGACTTTGCCCCAGGCAGATGTGACCAGATTGGTGCTATTTGTTTCTGTGTGCTAAAAAAACACGAATTGTTAAAAATTCATATCTCCGGTTTCCCTTATCCGATTTTATTTGTTTTGGTGTCATTGTAAAGTTAAAAATATAATCTATTTTTATAAATTGGTGTTGGATTTTAATCGTGTTTTGACTTTTACTTATTTACTGTTTTGTGATTTTTAAATGCTTTATGCATTTATCCTTGTCGCTCGTTGCCAAGCTAGCAAGGGCTGAGCTGGGCCTAACTGGACCTCAGTGGAGGTTAGTGGCCTATTGCTAAGTGCAAGTACTTTCCTGCCCTTACCGATAATGCACTTTCCAACAACTAAAAATGCTCTTTGTGACTTGACAGGAGCCCTGATAGACTGGACCTGCTCCCCCTCGAACCGAAGAGAAAGACGTGGACTTCAAGAGTCACTTGGCTGACCTGCAGTATGGCTACATGGACACAATAAGCTGCAAGAGGAATTTTCCTTGGAGTGCCTAGCTGACCAGTCACAACTGGAGCTGCACTGAACCTTCCTGGTTGCTTCTGATGGAGTGAGTCCACCACCTCTAAGTGCCTCAGTTGAAGTCCTGGAAGTCTTAGAGCCTTGTTACGAATGTGGTGGTCCAAAGACCGCCACACTCGAGTTGACGATCAGACCAACACACTCTGAGTGATCCAACTTCCCAACTATAACAGGCAGGCAGGCAAGCCAGCCTAAAAACCCCCGTCCCCGTCAGGATCACAGATCCGATGGGTGACAGTGGTCTTGCTTGTAACCAGCCATGACGGCGCTAAACTCAGCACCGCCTGGCTGATTACAGCCCCACATTCTGCAAGCCTTTTTTATGGTGGGGACCCTGTCATGAAAAGGCTGGCAGAAAGCCAGTTCTAGGGCCCCCCTTACCTAGCACCATCAGAATGAGCACTGTCTGCTTTGCAGACAGTGCACATTCCAAGGGTTTCGGAGTGCTGGGATATTAGCCCAGGCTCCCTTAAAGGAGCTGAGGCCAATATCCTTCCACTGTTCCTACCGTTCAGCCCAGCAGGAATGCATATTGCAATGTTCCCGCCAATTGTAATATGCACAGGAGGGACACCACTGCCATGCTGGTCTCATCCTCTCCGCAGCTTTGGCGGTTCTGTGATGGGACCGACAAAGTCATAATCAGGCTCTTAGAAGTGATCTTGGGAAGCTCCAGAAAGTTTGAAAAGTTGGGACGTAAAATACTAAGGGGCTGATGTAGATGTCGGTGGACGGGGAACTCCATTGCAATGGTGATGGAGTTCCCTCCCTGCCAACACACTGGTCCTCCCGCCCGATTTAAAAACAAGCAAACAATACATTTGGATACAGCAAATACTACTCCATCATCGCTGCAGCCAATCTTCTCCAATGGCCAGATGGAGTAAGGGCCATACGAGAATTGGCTATACATCCATTCACCCAGTTAGGGTGGGTGGACACACAGCTATTTTGTTTACTGTCCATCACAGCCCAGCAATCCCTGCCCCCATGGAAAATGACTGCCAGTTTCAGGGGGCATTATCTTTTTTATTTTAAAATATTAAAAGAAAACAATTTGAGGGAAGTCTCCCTTCTGATGACAGAGCCCTACACAAAACTGCAAAAAGCATTAGCAGGAACTTCTGTGATGGCTGTTCCTGCTAATGCTTTAGAAATGACCACCAGCTTAGTGATCAACTTCACAGTCACTGGTTCTGATAAGAGTTGTGATTATTCCTTTAGATGGGTAGTCACCCCCAAATAAAGATCCAATTTATTACAATATCTGAACATCAGTGGCACATCAAAGTGGCCTTACAGAGTATATCTGACTAGTGCTTAACACTGCATTGACAAACGTTTGAATTCCTGAAGATTGAAGCCATCTCTATAGCTATGTGTTCTCCAGAACCAGCATCAGAATGGACCTATAAAGGTTGTGAGTATGAGAGAGGAGAAATGTATTGCTTTAGCTAGCCATGTCCTGTTTGAGACAAAACATAGGTAGTCTCAAATTAAGAGAGAAACCATAGGGATCAAGTGGAGCTACACACCCTCCGACCTGTATCTGTACAGACATCATTCCATAGTTATTACTGACAAGAAACCCCTCATGTTTCTTTTCCTCATGCATGGCACTATATCCACCCCCACAGACCGAGAAGTGAAAACTTCTCCTACAAAAGTACGGGCTCACTTGTCATACATACTATAGAACAATGACCTTACTACGTGACTATCAAAGGCACCCATCACAAAACCTGTCTATGCACTCTTCATAAGCAGATGAGATGAAATGCAACATCAATTCGTTTGTTGATGCAGTCTGTCCAAAGGCCCTGTCACTGGTGGACATAGACCAGGTGACATCTATTGATAAATGTCTTCAGGAAAACAAAGAGGCAGGGACCAACAACCAATAGAAATCTTTTCTTTCAAACACCAATCGTCTGACACTTCGGTGAGTGAGCAATGATATCAGTATCACAAAAGAGGCATCCTTCTGCATCATTCTCTAGGTCCTAAAACACCAGGCAGCCAGTCTTGCCGATAAGAAGCACTATGAAGCAATGAAAACAACTAAGGCTAGAATCAAGGAGAAAGTAAGGATTCAAATGATGAGACTCTGAGACGATCCTCGTGGAGACTACATTGATGAAGGGGGATAAGTGGTAAAGTAAGGATCTGAAGGCTATTCTGTCAGTCCCCCTGCCCACCTAGGTTGGAGGCCACCCCAATCTTCTAAAATAGGCCAAAATGTCCCTGAGAGTAGGAGTCAAAGTTTATAGGGTCTAAGACCCATTATTATCAAGCAGCTGTACGTGTATACTACCATTATCATACTTTAATGAAATGAATCAATTGAAACTAACATGTTATCTGATAAACAACGTCATAGTAAATAAATGGCACATTTTATCCATAAAAGAGGATGCTAGAAAGTATTAATGCAAGGTCGACGTGTGTAGAAACATGAACAGGCCATTTTTAGGACAAGCAGCAGAGTCTGTGAATTAGGGGCAAGTATTACACGATTTACAAACGTATGGGTGGCATAATGTACCTTAGGGATAAGTATAAGAGAAGCATGTTCAGCTGAGGAGAAATTATTTCACATGCCCTATTATCTGAGGGTAAACTCCATACCTGCACAGTATTTGAAGTAAGATTATAAACATTACATTTTGGATAGCCCACAATGTGCATAATCTCCAGAAAATAACATTAGCAGAGAGAGCTCTATTTAGTTATTTTTATGCTGATTACTTCAAAATTATACATAGACGGTAATTTGACACATGTTTAAGGTTTTATAAACACGCCATGCACAGATAATAACTGATTACTCTTTAAACTGTAAGAATGCCCTTCCCCAACCCAAAAAACAAATGAGCCACACAGTTAAGGCACAGATTTTGTATGTTTCTTTTCAGAAGCGGACCCAAGTATTTCCAGATATTACATGAAAGTCCTTTGCAATAAATCCATTCTCAGCTCGGGATGTAATGTTGGCATTGAAGTCTTGGTAAAATCCCAATGAGAGCCAGGAGACTTGTGAGGGAAACAGGAGGATCTGGGGGCACTCAGAAACAGAAACTGACTGTTCCGATAATCCCAGCCTGCACTCAGGCTAAGAGGTTGCCATGAAATGTGGTAGAGTAGATTTCAAATAGTGGTGAAGGAGTACCTATTTCCAACACTCAAACTGCATATGTCTCCATTGTTTTAGTCAAGGAATAATGAATGTGAGGTAGAACTGTGGGACAAGGGGATTGTATGGTCACTTATGAGAGACTGATGCTACAGAAGAAGCTGAGCACTGTTTGCTCCCAGTAAAGTTCGCAGGTATTTTTCATCCCCTCCTTAATTTCCCATTTTGTTATTATGGGGTGACCTTGCAGAGCAACTATTATCTCCTAGTCCCCTTCCCCGTTCAAGTCCAAACAAATTTGGCCTCTTCCCCCTCCCAAAAAATGAAGAAACATTAACATTCCTTTGAACAAATTACTCTTCTACATAACTCCTCAGAAAAGGGCAGAAGCTTTACCCAACACTCCTTACATTTGAACATTGGTGAGTCCTTCTTTAGCAGTCAATGTTTTCCACCTAGCAGTTCATTTTTTTAAAGTTTTAAAAATATAGGGCTCATTTACAAGCCCTGTGCTTCAGGGCAGCTCAACAAGTCACCTTTCTGCACTGCCCTGCATCGCAGGGAAAGGGCAGAAATCCAAACTTTCTACAAGATATGGCACATTTCTTTCCTCTCCCCCTGTGCTGGCTCATGATGGGTTGCCTATTGCTGACACATTGTTTAACAAAATGAGGCAAAACCCAATAACCCTTCGGCCTGGGTAGGTAAAATACAAACAGAAACTGGCCCCAAGGGGGAAGTGTATGCCTTGACTTCCATAGCAAATCTAGATTACTTTTTCTTTAAAAGAACCCTTTTATCTCTATATGGTATATTTAAATGTATTCCTATTTTGTTTTATCTTTTTAACATTTACAACATATTTATCAATTAGGATGTATTTCCAATTTTTAGGTGCTCCTATAGTGACGGCGCAGTAAAAGTGATTATTGCGATATTTAAAGTGCCAAAGTGTTCTATACAATATATATGAAATGTGGTTAAAAAAGAAAAAAAGCAGTGATCTTCAAGAAAACTCACCTTGTATTTTTACATTAATCCACATCAAATGTCGACGTTTCGACCCTATATAAAGACATGAATCAATAATGGGTCATCATCAGGACTGAAAATTTCTTTATGACGGTAGCACCTACTGATTCAAAGATTTTGGCATTGATCTCCAAAAACTGTTTCCTAATGGCAGATAAAAATGCCTGTAGTCGTTTTTCGTGCGTCCCAAAACAGCTTTATAAACAAGCAGTTTGTCTTGGTTCAAAATACGGCCTTCAGGGCATTAAATAACGCCATGATTTTGCTTCGTACAACCTGCAGTTACTTTGTTACGACACGCAGGAGGCCTCCAACTTGCATCTTGGTCCAAGGATGCCTGTGTCACAGACAGAATTGTTTTTGTGCAGGAAGAGACACCTTCCTGGACAAACAAACGACCCATGGGTACTTTTTCCTCTTTCTACGTGTGTTACAGAATGCAGCACACATAGAAAGAGGAAAGAATGAGGTGAAATAAAAATATTTTTCCTTGTTGCACCGTCCCTGAGGAGGCATAACATTTTGATGCATTCCCAGGTTTACAGATTCTTGTAAATCTGGGAATACATCAAAACCCATAGCTGTTTCATGGGAAAACCCACCACAACACCCATGAAAAGCCTCCCTGATGCAGTCTACGGCAATGTAGGCACTTGCCCTGTGTTACCTTACATCAGTTCAACAAGGCCATGAAAATCCAAGCAAAATGGCTTTGTGTGGTCTTGTAGGTATGGGCCTGCTCTATTTGCCACTGGTGCCTCACAAGAAGTGACACACCGACGGTGCACGTGGCTTGTAAATAATCCCCTAAATTTAATGCAAGTGATGCAGTCAAAGGATATTTAGGGAGTAGCCCATTAGAATAGCAAAAAGCAATTAAGTAGTGGGGAGGAGAAAATTTAAAAAGGAGAGGACGTATGCACATGAGTCATATAAACAAGTTTCGGATTATAAGGAGAGGATAAACAATGAAAGATATAAAAAATGCTACACAATATAAATATAGGAAGTTAGGGAGGTTGTAGAACTTCTTGAGCACGGTGTAGAGGTATAAATGATGATTTTGCAGAGTTATCAAGGATCTGTGTAATTGGTGTCCAAAGGTCTTTTAGTTTTAAAACAAATGATAAAGGATGTATATAGGAAGTGTCCAGTTGATGATTGTACCAAACTGCGTACCATCAAGCTTTAGATGATGATTGCATAAAGTCTTTCCAAAGTCAAGTTATTTGCTGAAAGTCAACTGCTAATAACAAGTCCAGGATTTTTACATTAAATGAAACATTTGCCCATGGATCTGATGTACTTCCTAAAAACACATTAGAAAGAGAATAAGTTATGTTGGAATGGAATATGGAGTTGATTTGGTCCCAAACTGGTGTCCAAGTAGTAGAGATAGAAGGGCTTGTGAGTAACAAGGGTTTCAAATCAGCTGGATGTTTAAAACATGTCCAACAAGTATCCAGGATACCTGGGTTAATCTTATGTAGGGATATAGGTGTTAGAAAAAGTCTATTTTATAGGAAAAAAGTGTTTGCATTGTGTTTGGTGCTCGAGAGGATTTCCTAATTTTGATCCAAATCTGTTTCCAAATTGAAATGGGTAAAGTGATGGATAAATCACTTTCCTATGTTAATTCACTACTGAATTTAGGTCTATTAATACAGATGCTTTGCAAGAGAGAACAGATGTGAGAAGCCTTTGGATTATTGGGTGGTGATGGAGTAGGTGAAGAGAAAGATTTGAAGTGAGCGTACTCTTGAGAAATTATGTTCTTTAGAGTAATAAATCTGTTTTGAAAAGGGGATGGCATACAAAAGAGTATCTGGACTTGTGAGAAAGAAATAAGGACGTCTTGATTATATAATTGGTTGACACAAAGTAGCACTCTGGTCCTCTCAGTTTGCCAATAAATGGGTTTCTTGTTAATTTGTCTATAGTGATTATGCCAGATGGTAGAGTGCAGAAAGGAACACAAGTCTGTGGGATAGTATGAACTGACAGAAACAAATAACTTACAGATCTTCTTAAAGATTGGATTATAGAGTTTTTGGTACTTTTGCATAAAAGCTAAGCATTCGCAGAATGAAAAAACGGGATAGGAAAGCGTGTTCCAGGTCCACTCATAATGAAGTGCACGGTAAGGATGGTGTAATCTAGTGCACAGATTATTTTAATAAAAATGCTTTATGATATTTGGCAAAATCAGGAAAATTCACACCACCTTCAGCCTTGGGATGCTTTAGTTTAGGTAAGGACATGCTGGGCTTTTTATTATTTAAAAGAAAAGGGGATAAGACTGAGTAAATTGTGTGTATGATTTAAGAGGAATATTCAAAGGAATGCCAGAGATTGTGAAAAGAATAATGGGAACCATCATCATCATGATGATGTAAAATAATCCCCCCAGGATAAGTATAGATGATGTCATCTGCTAGTCAATGAGGCGATTTTATGGGTACAGGTATCAATATTGTCCACCCACCAGTTCATGTACCAGTAAGCGGATGTTCGTTCACTTATATCCTTGTGTGTGTGGGGAAGTTTTACCAGCAGTATTCCTAGCTGCTCCCACCACCTTAGATTGTACTTTCTGGGATGGGAATATTGTGAGGAAAGGGGCATGCATGTACTCTGGAAACTGACGAAAGCAGGATGCCTTGGTCAGTTTTGATGACGCAGAAACGAAGGTTTTACATTTATTAGCGCAGAAACGTAGTGCCGCAATAATCAAGTGTGACTTTAACCGAACTAATAAAGATTGTACGGGGACAAATGTGCCCTCAGAGTAGTTCGCCAACATTTATAAGCGTGCTTTATATAACGTGATGTATTAGAATTGTACTAATCTGACATAACCGTAAACGTGTGCCATGATTTGCTTGTTTGAAATGTTTTAACTTAGCATAACTTTAGTGGAGGCTTCGGCCTAGTTGCCTTGTCTCACGGTTTAGATGCTCGTGTTTTTCTAATGTGCTAATAAAACGTGTATTCCTGCTTGAAGCTGTACTTTTCCAGTGAGATCGGTTCACATGCTTATCTTTAAGGGTTCGTGCCAGCCTGGCATCTTCTTCTTTGCTCCAAGGTCAATCTGCAGGTGCAGGCAATGGAAGCTCTGAAAGTGAGTTAATTGGTAAAATATGTTGCAACTTACGTTCCCGACTCCAAGGATAATGTATGCCTAGGTAGAAGCTTGTAAATTGTTGTTTTTGATTGGACAATTTGAAGCCAACCTATGAACCCTCCAATGGAAGACCCTACTGGATTTGAACTGTTGTTTATTTAAACCTGGTGCACAAGAAGAAAGCAGCCATTAGCCATTGCCCATTACCCACTGCACCCATGGAGGACATTATTGCCCATTGCAGACATTATGGCCATCTTGCCGACCTCGTCATTTTGCCATCTTCTACGATGCCAATTGATGTTCGACGCCATTTTGAATGAGACTTTGATGCTTTCTCTAATCGAGAGAAAGAGACTTTAAGTAATTCTCGCTCTAGAGACTTTAACTTTGATCTGTCCCTTTGCATAAAGTAGTAGTTTTGTCCTTTTATCTTGCCGCTGTGAGGCAATTGCCCCGTCCACCCTGCCCCCTTTGCCCCGTCCCATGCTGATCGAAACCGGTACCTGTGAGACGAAGACTTCCTTGAATGCTGATTGAATTTGGTAAATATGAAAGGAAAATGTACAATTGCATTGTGTTTCTTTTTAGGTAACCAACTGCTGATTTTTGATAAGAGCCCTAGTTAGGAGTTTTCCAAATCAATGTTGCTAAATTGTTTTTGCATGAAGTCCCACATGCAGATGCTAATTTGAGGTTAGATGAGGATTCATTTGTTGCACGATGCAATTTGAGACCTTGTTATGCTGACTAATGTATGCAATTAGCCCATCACAGATTATAGTTTTAGTGGTTTGCGTTGCTATTATCGAATGCATTGTTATTCAAATGCTGCATAGATTGCATCTTTTTCGCCGTTATGGACAGCTATTAATGTTCATTTACATATATCATTTGGTGTTGAGACACATTTATATCGTGCTAGCTTTGTTAATATAGGGAAATAAATTCATTAACTTTGAATGAACTGGTGTGGTTATTCATGGCCGAAAGGTCATGGTTCGCCGAAATGTTTTCTGGATTAATTGTGAAGTGTTATGTTGATCAGGGCATTGCTTATGTTCGTTATTGATTATTGATTAGATTAAATTGACTAATCTCGGGTGAAGAGAGCCCCACTTGGTCAAAAGATTCATCGACCCAAGAGCGTCCAAATACAGGTAATTTATTAGGACGGAAACGCTCTATCAGTAGATGGTAGCAGAGGACGGTTTCGCCCTTTGGGACCCCACTCGAGAGGTAACGGTTTCGCCCTTTGGGACCCCACTCGAGAGGTGACGGTTTCGCCCTTTGGGACCCCACTCGAGAGGTAACAGTTTCGCCCTTTGGGACCCCACTCGAGAGGAAACGGTTGCGCTCTTTGAGACCCCACTCGAGAGGTATATGGTGTTGAATTAGATTTTTCTTGGGTAAAACAGATTGAGAGAATGATGATGCCCTAAGTCCCCCGCGACTTTCCCGGGATCTCGAAGCTTGCGAATGGAGAAAATGGAGGTGTGAAATCGGCGTTGGCGGTACTAGTGACGGTATGAGTGAAGTCAGGGTTTTGCGCTTGCACAGCTTATTGCCGCAGATTGTTTGAAAAGGTTGCGAGGATTTTAGAGAATAGCGGAGGTGCGACTCCGAGTGTGAGAGTAGGGAAGTCGTCGAACTTCATGTGCATGTGGCGCTTTGTGCGGAAAAAGGTCCACGTGGTTGTTGTTGTTGAGACGGGCCCTGCGAGGTCAAGAGACTCCGGAGTATGTTGAAAAGTGTATGAGACACTTGTTTTATGTTGTGGTCTGGTCGGTTTAATAGGTTGACCGGGCGTGGTCAACGAGTCGGTACGTGTGTTAAGGGAGTGAAAGAAAACTTCGACTTCGGGCTTTGACAAATTCTAAGTGCACTAGAATAGATCATTGACAAGTTGAGAGCAGAGTCTGCGGGTCAGGATTTGCTTGCGAAAGTGGGGACCGAGAAAGATGGAATAACTGCCGAGGCTAGTGAAAAATCCCTAAGGTCCTGAAGCGATTGTGTTACCCTTCCTGTAGTAAACCGACAGATCTGTTTTATTATTATTTGGTTGCTCGCGATACATGCCAGAAGTTGTTACGAGAGGAGCGGAGTGAAGGAGGACAAGCCGCGAGGCTTTGTCAGCCGCAGTGTGTGTGAGTGTGACGTCACTAGGAGCCGCGCTGGGATAGGTTGGTTGCAAAGAAGGGCCGCGCACGGATTGGACGCAGTCCGTGGGGCTCGATTGGAAGGACAAAGGCAAGCGAAGAGTATTCCGGGAATTAAAGTCACTTATTGATTACAAACTTTGTGAAATAAAAGACGAGAAAATGAAATTTTTTAAAGCATTAAAGAGTGCGATGAAGGGGGAGTCTTACATTAAAGCGAGCGTAGGAGAGGAGACGCCACCCGAAGGTACACCAGCTTACATTGTAATGGAGGAAAGGGGGGTAGCTCCGTGCCTTTGGCTAAAGCAATGGCACAAGCTGACAGAGAGACATGGGAGCGTAGCGTTCCCGATCCATGGGACATTCAATATAAGGATCCTAGAGAATTTGAGATTCGCGATGTACGACATGAAGGTACCTCCAAGGCCAGCACAGTTTGAGGCTCTAGCGATTTGGGAACTAATGGCTAGACAGCAACAGCAAAAGAAGTTCGAGGCCAGGATAAGAAAGGTAGAAAAGACACTAGCGGACGCTAGGTGGGATAATGCACAGAAGGTGTGGAGGTCAGATATATTGCAGGGGATAAAATTGTTTCCCGCAATTGCTAAGGAAGAAGAGGCGACAGGCAAGAAAGCTACCTGTAAGACAAACAGGAGGTGCTCCAAAGATAGAGAGGACGAGGAAAAGTTAAGGAGAGAAGACGAGTCAGAGGATGAGGAGTTCATCATGCAATTGCTGAACGACCGTCCACCACCTTATGCAGAGAGTGAACAAGGTCCAAGTACCAGTTCTGCCCCTCCGGCACCGGTACAGAATAATGAAACTCCGAGTTCAGAAACGCCATCGGGATCTAAGGACCGAGTTTACTGTTCACCCCGCAGATACCGCAGGTTAGGAGAATATATCCAGATGTGCCTATATTGAAAACAGCAGAAAATTATCAGCCGCAGGTCCCAAGGTACTACAGCAGTGACAACAGTACGGGAATGATTCTAGATCCAACCGTAATGGGAGTACAGAATGGTCGCAACCCAACATTGGCACAAGCTGAATCAACCCAGTTTTTGATGCCTCAAAAGCAGATGCAGGGGGGAACCGCACATGCTCAGATGACGGGGAGTCAGACGGGCATGCCGGCAATGATGACCCATAGTGTGGGAATGAACATGCCTCAGAACCTGGGGAATGGACAGAACCCAGATGCGATATCCCTACCCATTACTGTAGGTCCACCGGTACCTTTGTACATTCAGCCTAACTCAGGTATGAGCGGTCAAGGATCAATGGTGCAGAGTGGGACGGAAAGGAGGTGCATAGAAAACACTCCAGAGACAACTCCGATAGCGGCTCTGCCAACTGGATCTGGGTCCTTGATGGAGTTTAGTCCCATATGTGCTCAGTCAACAGTGGTGAGGTCGAGTCCCCCACTGATGATACCGCTATCATCGAACACTGAAAAGTTGCCGCAACCATCAATGGCAGTCAATGTGAATGCTACACTGATGGGGTTGAATGCACAACAGCTGACACAGTGGTTCAACAGTCTGAATTCCACACAAAGCTCAGCCAGTGGGAAGGGAGAAGACTATCTGAATAAGGTCAGGTTGAACATGGAAGCAGAAGAATTGGTGGAAGGGACTATGGGTTTGAATAGGTTAGAGTCCTACTCGGAAGAAGAGCTGAGGTATCTATGTCCTAGGATTACGAGAGAAGTGAACAAGGTACATAGAAGGTTGCAAGAAATACCTGACAAAAACGGGGTTGAGATAGACAAGACAAAACACTTGAGCAGGAGCTATAGATTGGATTTCGGGACCACAGACTTTAAACACATTAGGTCAGCAGGCATGAAAACGCACCTTAGAGAATTGGTGCAGAGTGCACAAGTGTGGAGGTGCTTAGACAAATGGGAGAGCAGATGGGCAAGGAGAAAGGAAAAGAAGAAAGACAGTGACCCAGAGCACAAGGAGAAAAGACCACAGAGTAGTGATGCAATAAACATGTTACCAATGAGGGAGACAGCAGGGGGAAAATTAATACATGTACCGTGGCACAGAAGCGACATTCAGTCTTTTACGGATGATTTTCCCAAACTGAGAGAGAAACCGATTGAATGGTATCAACAGACTGATAGGTTTGTGAAGCTTGCAAAATGTCTTTGGGAAGACCTGAACACCCTCTTTGAGATTGTGGTTCCGGCAGATTTGTGGGAAGACTGCAAAAGGGCTGTAGGTTGGCCGACAAGTGAACCAGAGAGAGACAGGGATACGGGTGCACCATCACCTATGGTAATGAGCTTGTACTATAAGGTGATTGAGCACTTGAAGACGAAGGTTGCCGCGAAAAATGTGGATTGGCAGAAGATTGATCGAACTGCCCAAGAGGCTAAAGAGTCGATTCATGGTTACTATGAGAGGTTGTTGAAGGCGTTCAAGAACTACAGTGGCACGGAAACAATAGAGGCGAAGGACATGCTTCATTTTGTGTTTAGATTTGTGGAAGGGCTGAGACCAGAGATAAGTCAGATGATAAAGACGCATTTGATTTGTTGGCAGTCGAAACCTATTGATGAGGTGTTGAATTATGCTAAATACTGTAGCGACGAAATTGAAGTGAAACAGAAAAGGTTGAAAGAGAAAGTGATGGTGATGCAACTTAAAGCAGCTCAGACAGGTCTGCAAGGGTTGCAAGGGTTCCAACAGCAGATACCGCAGCCGCAGCCGCAGCCGCAGGGAAATATGGTGTTTCAGCCACAGGCGAGAGGCAGAGGCAGAGGAGGCTTTGGGAGTAATGGTCCGGATTTGAACACTGTTGCAATTCCGAATGGTGTGCAGGCAATGAAAAGGGTGATGCCGTGTCACGTGTGCGGAATCGTCGGGCATTGGAAACGCGAGTGCCCGATGGTGATGCAGGAAGGTGCAGGTGTTGGTCAGCAAAACAATGATGTCAATGCATTCCAGACAATGAGGGGACCGAAAAAGAGAGGTCCAAACCCAAATTTTCAGACCATAAATCAGCTGCAGGGATTACAGCCCATGCAGCCGCAGCAGATGCAGATGCCCCGTATGCAGATGACGCAAATGCAGCCAATGCAACAGCAGTTTCCCATGGTACCTAATCAGCAAATGCAAATACCTTTGGCACCAGTGAGTCAGCAGCAAGTGATGGTTCCTCCACAGGTCTCGGGTCAGGTGATGAATACAAATGGCACCGTACAACAGTTCCCATTACACAGTGAGAATGGAATAAACAATGTATGGGAGAGTGAAAGTTCAGATGAGGAGGGAAATTGTGTGCTTGCAGCATCCTTGGAAGTTGATCAAAAGGGTCCATATGTGGAGGGAAGAGTTATGGGTCATCGTGTTTCATTCTTGGTTGACACAGGAGCCACACGTTCAACTGTTAGGAGCATTGAAGCACCAAATTTGCCACTCTCAGGGAGAACAGTTCAAGTAGTGGGAGTAGCAAACAGGCACCTGACGAACCCAATCACAGATCCAGTACCAGTCAGAATTGGTAACTATCAAGGGTCACATAATTTTGTGGTATGTGACTCAAGCCTGATAGCACTGTTAGGGAGAGACCTATTGTGCAAATTGGGATGTTCGATTATGTGTTCGAACGATGGAATTAGAATTCAGACGAGCAGTGATGGGGAAGAAGAGGACAGTGTAGAAGGGGATGAGATGGAAACTGTCGATGAAGAATATCCTCTGATTAACCTTTTTCCGATGATAACTGAAGAAGATATTCCAGCTGAATTACGGGAAACAGTCGGAAAGGAAGTGTGGGATATGACAGGAAAAGAGGTGGGATTGGTGAAAGGAGTGGAACCAGTGAAAGTGACCGTAAAACCCAATGTAACCTTTCCCCAGACCCCACAATACCATATGGCACAAGACACCCTCATGAAAATCGCCCAACTCATTGACAAGTTTGTAAAACAGGGAGTACTGAAAGAAGTGTTAAGCAGTCCATGTAATTCACCAATCATGGGACTAATAAAGCCGAGTGGAAAGGTCCGAATCGTGCAGGACTTGAGGAAAATAAATGACATCATAATTAAATGCTGCCCTGTAGTACCGAATCCAGCTGTGATAATGTTTCAAGTCCCTTGCGATGCCGAGTGGTTCTCAGTCATCGACTTGTCACAAGCATTCTTTTCGGTGCCTCTTCATGAGGACAGCCAATTTCTCTTTTGTTTCAAATTCTTAGACAGAGTTTACAGTTGGTGTCGAATTCCTCAAGGGTTTTCGGAGTCACCGTCAATTTTCAATCAGATTCTAAAGAAAGACTTGGAAGCGTTAGAATTGCCATTCGAGTCAACCCTAGTACAGTACATCGATGACTTACTGATTGCATCTAAGACAGAAAGTGGCTGCACAGCCGACACCATTGCTCTACTGAACCATTTGGGAAGGAATGGACACAAGGTGTCTCCTTCAAAGTTGCAGTTCTGTCAGAAGAAAGTAAAATACTTGGGTCATCAAATAGAGAAAGGGTCACGGAGAATTATGAAGGAAAGAATAACGAGTGTACTTCAAATGAGTCCACCAAAGACGAGGAGGGAGGTGAGGAAGTTTTTGGGGATGGTGAGCTACTGTCGCCAGTGGATTCCCAACTTTTCAACTCTAGCAAAGCCTTTACTGAAACTGACCCAGAAGGATGCCTTGGATGAAATTGAGCTGAAAGGAGATGAGATGGATGCTTTTATTGAATTGAAAGAATGCATGTGCAGGGCTCCAGCTTTAGGTATGCCTGATTACACAAAGCCTTTCACATTGTTTTGTCATGAACGTGATGCATGTTCTTTGTCTGTCTTGACCCAAGCCCATGGTGGCATAAACAGACCAGTAGTGTATTTTTCAGCTACTTTGGATCCGGTCGCAGCAGCACTGCCAGGGTGTTTGCGCGCCGTAGCAGCAGTTGGTATCAGCCTCACTCAGAGTGAAGGAATAGTGATGGGACACCCATTAACAGTCATGGTCCCTCACTCAGTTGAGATACTTTTGACCCGCTCCCGAACGCAACACATGACTGGAGCAAGACTCACAAGGTATGAAACAATAATTCTGGGCTCACCGAATGTGCAGCTGAAAAGGTGCACTACGTTGAATCCAGCAACCTTGCTTCCCGGTGAAAATGCTGAAATTGAGAACGCTGAAGACGTCGAGCACGACTGCCTTCAGGTGACTGAATTTTGCACAAAACCCCGACCTGATATTAGGGATACTAAGCTTGATGAAAATGACCATATTATTTTTGTTGATGGTTCATGTCTAAGAGATGGGTTGGGAATTTTGAAAGCAGGATATGCTGTATGTACTGTAACAGGTGTCTTGGAAGCGTCCTGGCTTCAAGGAGTCTATTCCGCACAAGTAGCAGAGCTTGTAGCCCTTACAAGAGCATGCCAACTGTCTACATTGATGAAGGTTACCATTTACACTGACAGTCAGTACGGGTTTGGAATTGTGCACGACTTTGGGCAACTATGGTCACAGAGAGGTTTCCTGACCTCTTCAGGGTCCCCAGTGAAAAACGGGGAGAGAATAAGGGAATTGTTACACGCCATTCAGATGCCAGCCGAAATTGCAGTGGTAAAGTGTAGTGCTCATACAAAAGGACAGGACTATGTTTCCCTGGGAAATGCATATGCGGATCAAGTCGCAAGATTTTGTGCCTTGAACTGTATATTGCTCAGGGATGAATGGAATTTGATAAGTGAACCAGAACTCGAACCAGCTGAAGCATTTGCCTTGAAGGTCGTGGATACAATGGATGAACTAAAAGCATTACAGAATAGCGTCAGGGAGGATGAAAGAGTTTCCTGGATTAAGTCACAATGTACAAGGAGACCAGATGAGTTATGGGTTTCAAATGAGGAAAAATTTATTTTACCAAATGGTCTCTTATCGCAACTAGCGCGGTTCTATCATGGGCAGGCTCACCTAGGGAGAGATGCCATGATAAGATTGTTCAAAACTGATTGGTTTAACCCCAGATTCCGTCAAGTTGCAGAAGCAGTTTGCCATCGTTGTGTCATTTGTCAGCAGATGAACCCAGGAAAGGGAACGGTTGTGAACGTGAGCCACATTGGCAGGGCGGGTGGCCCGTTCAGCAGAATGCAGATGGACTTTATTGAGATGCCTGTGCATGGAGGTCTGAAGTATGTGTTGGTGATTGTGTGCATTTTTAGTCACTGGATTGAAGCATACCCCACACATAGAAATGACAGCCTTACAGTTGCAAAACTATTGTTGAGGGAGTTGATACCACGTTTCGGATTCCCGATCTCTTTAGAATCAGATAGAGGAAGTCACTTCAATAACGAGGTGATAAAGTTACTTTGCGCAGCGCTGAACATTGAGCAAAAACTGCATTGTAGCTATCGCCCTGAAGCCTCAGGACTGGTGGAACAGATGAATGGTACACTGAAATCAAGAATGGCGAAAATATGTGCATCCACAAATTTGAAATGGCCTGACGCATTGCCTTTGGTGTTAATGTCAATGAGAAACACCCCGGACAGAAAGACTGGATTGTCCCCGCACGAAATTCTCATGGGCAGGGCCATGAGACTTCCTGCAGTTCCCGCAAACGCGCTTTTGAATATTACAGATGATATGGTGTTAGACTACTGCAAAGGTCTGGCTGACGTGGTTCGCTCTTTCTCTCACCAGGTGGAAGCAACCACCTTGTCACCGATCCAAGGTCCAGGACACACACTGAAAGCAGGTGACTGGGTCGTGATAAAGAAGCACGTGAGGAAGTCGTGTCTGGAACCCCGTTGGAAAGGCCCTTTCCAAGTGATCCTGACGACCACTACCGCAGTGAAGTGTGCGGGAGTTCCCAATTGGATTCACGCCAGTCATACGAAGAAGGTGTTGTGTCCCACAGATGAGGAAGTTGAAGCGCTGAAACTGCCAGTACCTGATAAAAAAGTGCTGAGCGCTGAGACAGAGCAAAACAGAACTAGGAGCGAACAGGCAGAAATAGAGGAGAGAGAAATATTCTCTGAGGACGAAACAACCGATTCACTTGGGGAAGACCAAGGAGAAACCTCAGACAGCGACGAAGCAGCTGAAGGTAACAAAGAGCCTGAAGCAGCTGAAAGTGACAAAGAGCCTGAAGAAAGTAACGGTGACAAAGGGCTCGAAAGAGGTGAAGAAACAGGAGAGCCTGATCAGAGGAGGGCTTTCCCAGAAGCAGACGGTACAGAAAAAGAAAAGGAAAACCTGATTGACTCCCCAGAAGGAGGGGACAAGGCAGAACAGAACGAAACTGTTCAAACTTCCTCAGAAGAGATCGCAGGTCCATCAAGTGGACACAGTGCAAAGAGAAGACCAAGTATATCACCAGTAAAACTAAGAACTAGAGAAACGTTGAACAACAGTGAAGGGCCAAGAGTGAAAGAGAAAAGAAAGGAAGTGTCTGTCGTGGTACCAACATCAAGTGAAGAAAAAGACTTGGCCAAAGAGGAAAGTACCAGTGAGGCAGAATCGAAGAGAGATGCAAAATTGAAAAGGAAAAGGATACCAAACAGGAGATATTCCGGTCCAGAATGGGCATATGTAGTCAATGACGATTGGACCGACGAATTTGTATCTCTTAGCCTCGAGAACGAAGAAGAAGAGATACCAATAGAAAAGAAAAGTTTTATGGACACTATTGATTGAAAGGGTGATAAATGACATTGCTTGCTATAATCTAACGTGATACAACCAGCTGAGACATTGCTAAACCGGATAAGACATTTGCTAACTTGATAAGACTTTGATAACCTGATTGACTCTTAAACCCGATTTGAGACAACGTTGCTAACTGATAAAAGACTGAGTTATTGCTGAATTGAGACAAATGCTGCTAACCGATAAGTGACTGGGCTCCTGAAGAAAACTGTGTGAACATTGCGCTCGTTCAGCTTTGTAATTAATTGCTAAATCGTTTCTTTATAAGTGCTTCTAGCTCTCTGATTCTATACAGATCATGACTAAGTACGCTACACAAAACAGTAGAGTGAAATATTGTAAATATGCGTGTATAGGCTTGATAACTGCATGTGTACTAATAATAATGGCAATAGTGCTTGCAACGCGTGGTAAGGGTGAGAATGAAAAAATTGATGCTTCTACTTTTGCTCCTGTTACTGTCACTGAACTAACCGTATTGAAAAGACTAGAATTAGATGAGAGACACTTGCATGATAAGAAGGAACTTTCGTATAATGTTTTCTATCGCCTACTAACAGAATATGTTGAGACTATGGATGCGAAAGATTGTTATGTGTGTACACAGATACCGACATCGGTAACGGAAGGGGTGACTTATCACCACATGCCTCTTACATATGGGATTACATGTAGTTTAGTAACTTCTAGATTTTATGGTCAAACTAACATACAGTATTTTTATTCAAATTATGATGTTACCTTTGCATATGTTCCTATAATAACGCAACTAAGCCAGATTGCTAAAGATTGGGATGCTAAAATAATGAGGGAATTTTTCGAGCCAATGCAACCTTTTGAAACAGCTCACGCTCATAGGGAAAACCTTACCTGCTCGCTCTCTGCAGTAGAAATAAGCTTTTTAGATCGCACAGATGATAGAAGGGCACAAATGAATGCGAAATTAGAAAAAGAGCTATGTAAGAGGACTTCAGTAGATAATTATGCTTTTGCCGCAATAAAAACACAAGGAAAAATAGCTTTAGACGCTTGGCATGTAGGGAAATTTTGTATATATCGTGGTGAATCTTATTATGATAACATTTTCGTGGGAGCGAGTGAATGTAAACATACGTTTATCTTTAAGGCCAAATGGACATTCATGCTGAACGAACTTGACCCTGTCATACCTGGTGTATATTACATTTGTGGGCATAATGCCTATTATCGTCTTCCAAAGGGATGGTGGGGGAGATGTTATTTGGGTATAGTGTTCCCAAAGGTTTATCAACTGGATGACCTATCGGTGATTCCAAAGACGTCTGGATCTCATCGTATCCAGAAAAGAGAGACTGCAGCTGCTGTGGTAGGAGATATATTTGGAGCCATGATTCCTTCATTGGGAGTTGTGTTGAATTCCATCAAAATAAGAAAGTTGTCTACTATAGTGGATAACATGTTGACAAAGTTTTCAGGTGCTATAATCCTGATGGATGCTGAACTTGCAGCAGAAAGAGCTATGACTCTTCAAAACAGGCTTGCCCTAGACATTCTTTTAGCAAAGGAGGCGGCGTTTGCAAAATGCTTGGTGCACGTCACTGTTGCACGTATATACCAGACAACAGTGTGAAGATTAAAACAATGCTTGCAAATCTAACAAAAGAGAGTGCAGACTTGAAGGAATTGAAAGAACCAGGAGTTTGGGAGAAGGTTGGAAAGGGAGTTGCTTTAGTGGGAAATTGGCTTGGTGGCATTTGGAATGGAATATTACTAAAAATAATACAGGGAATACTAATAGTACTAATTTGCATCTTTGGGATTTGGGGAATAAAGAGGGGAATACTAATGATCATGGCAAGAATTAAGAGAAGGAAGGAAGAGAAAATGATGAAAAGAATGGCAGAAGAATACAAGGCAAGAACAAGGGGAACTAAAAGGCAAAGAGAACTGACAGAATTTTAATGGAATAAAATTTGTGGGAATAGTTTTGTGTGATGACAAATAGTCATCAGAGGAGGGATTGATGACGCAGAAACAAAGGTTTTACATTGATTAGCGCATAAACGTAGTGCCGCAATAATCAAGTGTGACTTTAACCGAACTAATAAAGATTGTACGGGGACAAATGTGCCCTCAGAGTAGTTCGCCAACATTTATAAGCGTGCTTTATATAACGTGATGTATTAGAATTGTACTAATCTGACATAACCGTAAACGTGTGCCATGATTTGCTTGTTTGAAATGTTTTAACTTAGCATAACTTTAGTGGAGGCTTCGGCCTAGTTGCCTTGTCTCACGGTTTAGATGCTCGTGTTTTTCTAATGTGCTAATAAAACGTGTATTCCTGCTTGAAGCTGTACTTTTCCAGTGAGATCGGTTCACATGCTTATCTTTAAGGTTTCGTGCCAGCCTGGCATCTTCTTCTTTGCTCCAAGGTCAATCTGCAGGTGCAGACAATGGAAGCTCTGAAAGTGAGTTAATTGGTAAAATATGTTGCAACTTACGTTCCCGACTCCAAGGATAATGTATGCCTAGGTAGAAGCTTGTAAATTGTTGTTTTTGATTGGACAATTTGAAGCCAACCTATGAACCCTCCAATGGAAGACCCTACTGGATTTGAACTGTTGTTTATTTAAACCTGGTGCACAAGAAGAAAGCAGCCATTAGCCATTGCCCATTACCCACTGCACCCATGGAGGACATTATTGCCCATTGCAGACATTATTGCCATCTTGCCGACCTCGTCATTTTGCCATCTTCTACGATGCCAATTGATGTTCGACGCCATTTTGAATGAGACTTTGATGCTTTCTCTAATCGAGAGAAAGAGACTTTAAGTAATTCTCGCTCTAGAGACTTTAACTTTGATCTGTCCCTTTGCATAAAGTAGTAGTTTTGTCCTTTTATCTTGCCGCTGTGAGGCAATTGCCCCGTCCACCCTGCCCCCTTTGCCCCGTCCCATGCTGATCGAAACCGGTACCTGTGAGACGAAGACTTCCTTGAATGCTGATTGAATTTGGTAAATATGAAAGGAAAATATACAATTGCATTGTGTTTCTTTTTAGGTAACCAACTGCTGATTTTTGATAAGAGCCCTAGTTAGGAGTTTTCCAAATCAATGTTGCTAAATTGTTTTTGCATGAAGTCCCACATGCAGATGCTAATTTGAGGTTAGATGAGGATTCATTTGTTGCACGATGCAATTTGAGACCTTGTTATGCTGACTAATGTATGCAATTAGCCCATCACAGATTATAGTTTTAGTGGTTTGCGTTGCTATTATCGAATGCATTGTTATTCAAATGCTGCATAGATTGCATCTTTTTCGCCGTTATGGACAGCTATTAATGTTCATTTACATATATCATTTGGTGTTGAGACACATTTATATCGTGCTAGCTTTGTTAATATAGGGAAATAAATTCATTAACTTTAAATGAACTGGTGTGGTTATTCATGGCCGAATGGTCATGGTTCGCCGAAATGTTTTCTGGATTAATTGTGAAGTGTTATGTTGATCAGGGCATTGCTTATGTTCGTTATTGATTATTGATTAGATTAAATTGACTAATCTCGGGTAAAGAGAGCCCCACTTGGTCAAAAGATTCATCGACCCAAGAGCGTCCAAATACAGGTAATTTATTAGGACGGAAACGCTCTATCAGTTTCGCAAAAGAAATTGTCCTCGGAAGCACAACTGTGATTTGCATTTGATGAGGAGACAAGCTTACTTTTGATATCTAAAATAATTCTGCAGTTTCTGGTACCATAGAAGCTCCAGATGGGCCCCCAACAGCAAAGCAGCCCAGAAGGGAAGCCTAAACACAATTTGGAGAACACAGTAGAAGCAAAACCTCAAAGGGTGCTATCTTTAGAGTCTCATTATGGCTGAAGACCTTCATCACTTAAAAAACAGCTTGGTATCCATCGCACCTTCATCAGATGAGGGGGGGACAATTTCTTGACAATATTATTGGGGAGAGCTTGACAGTCTTCTTCTTCATAATATTGTAGAGAAGGTTTTATTCAGAGACTGGAAAGAAGTCTAAGGGCCAGATGTAGCAAGCGTTTTGCATGGTGCAAACAGCGAATTTCGCAGTTTGCGCCATGCAAAACGCACATCGCGATGCTCATTCCCATTTTGCGAGTCGGTAACCTGGTTACCGACTCGCAAAATGGGAATGTGACTCACAAATAGGAAGGGGTGTTCCCCTTCCTATTTGCGATTCGCATCGCGATGTAGAATTGCTTTGTGACCGCGAACGAAGTCGCAAAGCAATTCGCAGTTAGCACCCATTTCAAATGGGTGCTAACCCATTCCAAAAGGGAAGGGGTCCCCACGGGACCCCTTCCCCTTTGTGAATGGCTCTGAAAACACTTTTTCAGAGCAGGCGGTGGTCCTATGGACCACTGCCTGCTCTGAAAAAATGAAACAAAAACGTTTCATTTTTTCGAGTGTATTACAACCCTTTATCCTTTAAGGAAAATGGGCTGCAATACAAAACAAAAACTGCTTTATTAAAAAAGCAGTCACAGACATGGTGGTCTGCTGTCTCCAGCAGACCGCCATCCCTGTGAGTGCTGCGAATCGCAAGGGGTTCGCAAATTGCGACCCACCTCATTAATATTAATGAGGTGGGTCTTTGCGACCCCCTTGCGATTCGCAGATGGTGCCAGGGACACCATCCTGCATCTGATTTTGCGACTTGCAAATTGCGAGTCAGTCAGACTCGCAATTTGCAAGTCGCAAAATTGGATTTTCCTACATCTAGCCCTAATTTCCTGAGGGAACTCGGGGGGGTCGCAAAAATGCTGCGGGCGTTGTCCAGGGAGTTGACTGGAGAAAACTAATGGCTGGACAGGTGAGAAGAAAGCCCACTGGATGTTGCTGGACTGTCTGTTGAGTTCCCCAAGGCCAGGGGGCTGCGGGTGCAGGGGTACCTTTAGGCTTGGGTAACTCTTCACTGGATCTGGTCGCGGTCAGGGGGTCCTCTGGATTTAGGCTGCATGAGTTGTTGTGCTAATCAGGAGGGGTCAACCTAGGGTGTTCTGCAGGTTAGAATCACCTGGGGACATTCTCTGGACTGGTGAGCCACCTGGACAGGGACGTGGGCTCTGGGTGCAGAGTGGGCAGGACTCGTGGATATGGGGATGTTCTGGAATCCTTCTTGGAGGTTTTGTTGTGGCCAGGGCTGCTATCTTTGGAATATCGTGGTCCTTGGGTAGGCAGGCAGTCCTCTATGGGTTTAGAGACATTGCTGGTCCTGCAGGCAAGTTATCTTCTTGTATATTCAGAGACAGCCAGTAGTTTGTTCCCCTGTGCCTTCATGGGATCTTGTTTGTTTTGTAGTTTTGCAAGGGTTTTAGTCTTCTTCTTTGGAATTGCTTCTGAGAGTTGAAATAAAGGACCTTTCTTCCAAAGTTGTATTTTTGGTGCCAATTCGTTCAGGGTGTAGAGGAAGTGACTTAGGCGTGACCTGTCTGCTGAACTTCCGACGGGGAAGCTGCTGCCAGACAGCCAACCTTCTCTCCAGGCCCATTACGTCTTTTTCCGCTGGGCTGACAGATGGAAACACAGGTTTCCACCAGTCAGCTCAGCAGGAAAGAGGTGCCGCACCCTCACAATTCTCACTGTCTGCACAGCAGGCAGTGAGCATTGCAAGAGTACTGGGCGGGGGGTCTGATGCACTGCCCATCCCTTGTGGCCCCAGCACCTGTTTACCACAGCAAAACCACCATGAAAAGGCTGTCAGTGAACCAGGTTGTATTCAGCAGGGCGGCGCTGACTTCAGCGCAGTCCTGGGTGAATCTGACCGCTGCCACCAGCCGATTGGGATTGAAGATCCCAGCAGAGACGGTGGTAGGTTAGCGGACTGAGCGACCAGCCTCATAGTGTGGCAGTTGGACCACCACAACTGCAGCGGTCAGACAGCCACCATGATTGTGGTGGTCTGAGATCTGCCACACTCGTATTCAGTCCCTTAAAATCTTTGTTGGGTGAGGAACCGTTTTCTAAATTTTGTGAGAACAAAGTGATTTTGTGACCTTCTTTAGTAATCTCCCTGAAGATTCCTTGTGCTTTTCATTGCTTGAAGGATTTAGTGTTGCCTTTTTTCCCTCTTTCTCAATAGTGCATGAGAAGCATTTATATACTCTTGATATACATCAAGGTTTGTCCATTTATTTAAGCAGGAATACTGATATTCATTCAACTATTCTCTGTCTTACTTTTGCATGGTTAGGTCAGGGCAAATGGCCTACCTCATGCCTAAGTCAGTCAGTAGATTTGCTGTGTTTTCATCCTCAAGCTTGATGGGGGCTACCTTGCCTGCATCAATTCAGGGTCCTTTTACCAGAAGGATTGTAACATTGTGGGGAGCATTCAAGAAAAGCTCATTAAAGGTCAGCTGTAAAGCAGTAACCTGGTATAAGAAACTGCTTTACAATTTGAGATGGATTAGTGTCCAGCACAAATAATAATGCCATTATAATGTTAGGTCGAGTCAGAGGTTTCAATATTTAAACCTGAGCTCAATCTCATGTAGCTACGGAACAGAACAGACAGGCCTAGCAATGAAAATGTGTAAAGCATTTAGAAGTACCAAAGTAAATAAAAGTCAAAAACACAACACAAAAAAACAACACTTGAATCAGATCTGAATTTTAAGAGAATAAAGTGATAATAGCACTAAAAGCACAAAGTGGTGATGGTAGTCAACAGTGTACATCAACCGGTATCTAGGAGTGATTTGAGGCTGACCGTGATGGTGCGCTGGTTGGATACACCAAGTAAATTGGCCCTGCTAGGGCCGGATGTAGAGAAGTTTGAAAAGGTTGGTCATTCCCAATGTGAAAAGACACTTTGGCCCATATTTATACTTTTTGACGCAAACCAGCGTCGGAGCTGGTTTGCATAAAAAGAAATTCCGCTGGCGCTGCGGGCTGGTCAGAGAAAAAAAATTACTCTAACCAGGCAGCGTAGGGAAGAATGGGGGTTTTGCGTTAAAAAATGGTGCAGGTTAGGTTACAGTCAAAATCCATGGCTCTAACCGGACTTGCGCCATTTTTTGACTCACAACCCCCATTGAAATTACTCCTGTCTTAGCAAAGACAGGAGTCATTCCCCCTTCCCCAATGGCCATGCCCAGGGAACTTCTGTCCTCTGGGCATGGCCATTGGGCACAGTGGCATATAGGGGGGCCCAAGTTAGGCCCCCCATGCCACTTTAAAAATACTGAAAAATTATACTTACCTCCACTTACCTGTACTTTCCTGGGATGGGTCCCCCATCCATGGGTGTCCCCCAGGGGTGGGCGAGGGTGGCAGGGGGTGTCCCTTGGGGCAGGGAAGGGCACCTGTGCACTGCTTCCATGTCCAGAGACCATGGAAATGAGCTCACAGGTCCCTTAACACCAGCCCTGACCTAGGCATTAAAAAAAGGCACACATCAGGCTGGGTACCATTTTTTAAGGCCCGCCGGCTCCTCTGCGTCAAAATGACGCGGGAGTATAAATAAGGCCCACAGGCCTTAAAGTCATTTTTTGGACGGGAACGCCTACCTTGCATGTTATTAACGCAAGGCGGTTTCCCGCAATAAGAGAAAATGACGCTCACAGAGGAATTTTGACATTCGCGAGGTCGGGCGTCATAGTATAAATATGATGTAAGGTTTGCGCCAAATTTGCGTCAAAAGCTTTGACGCACATTCGGCACAAAGAGAGTATAAATATGCCCCTTTGTCATTTTTCTGAGAAAAGACTCAAATAAAAAGTTCCCAAAATATTCCCACACCTCTTTTGGTGATCAAACAACTATCGGAGTACACTTCAGTAGCCTCTAGGACACCGAGGGCTCTCAAGGTGCCTGGCAAAGGTAACAGCAGGGTCCAATCCAGGTCCAAGTACCACTGGTCAGCTGAAATACTTTATTTGAAAGTACTTGAATATTGGTCTGTCCCAGGATTTCAAGTGGAGGGGGGCCCAACCTTCTCAGGTCCTTTTCAAATATCACATATGTTAAGAGCAGCAGTTTCATTCTGCATGGTATCCTTTTGCAAGTCCATCAGTGTTCTGAGGAAGGCTGGGTGAGGGTCCAGCCTTTAGGATTCAACAGATTGTGGGTGGAGGATTCCTTAAAACATTTTTATTTCCTTTCTCACCAATAGAGCAATGTTCCTAGGGCCTGCCCCTTCTACTTTTGCAATAGTTTCTGTTTGTTTTACTGCAAACAGCCCAACATGCAATGTGTCAGGATGAATCCAAGATGGCATAGGTCTTGGGCCACACTAAACTTGGGCTTTGAGGCTGGGGATGTGAGTGTGGACTGCACACACAAGGAACCCAGAGACAGACGTCTGATAGGACAAAATCAGGGTCCTAATACAGCCAAACAGAGGATACACCACAATTGTCCTGGAATCCTGCCTGCTCCCTTTCAAAAGCACACGACTTTTACATGTACTTGAAACAGTCATGGCATGCAGGATATGACACTGTGGTGTGAATAAGAGGGGCACAGCCTTAATTTTGTATACACAGTCGAGCGCACATGGGTTAATATTTTACTACCTGGTACCATTCCTGTGATACAGTATTAATATTTTAACCTCCACGCTGGTTTTCTACATAGGACAGTAAAGCCTGCCAGTGACAACACGTTTTAGGCACATGTCACTGTAGAAAAATGATAAAACAAATTTTCTACATGCCCCACTTTGAAATACCATGCACCCTACTTGTGGCTTACAAGGCCTACTTAAGGGTGACTTCTAATATTTCAAAGGAAGGTTGTCCCTGTTAAAAATTGGTTATTTTAAGAGGTCACACTGCAGGGTTGACATCACAAGAGTCAGGCTACAATGGTAGGCCCAAAGCCATTTTTCTGTATTCTAGTGAATGGGTCAATAAGTGCTGAAATCTAGTGGTGACATTTTAACTTTCTCTGCCATTGGTGTATTTTCTTCAACAAATCCTATTGCTGTGTAAGAAAGTTAAATAAGCCATTCAGGGATTAGCCAACTTTTACATGTTTTAGGGGTCACAGCACACACACTAGGCACTGGACAGCAGTGCCCCACTATGCAGAGTCTAAAACCCATCAACACAATTCAGCAAAAAGAATGTCACCCTGCAAATAGGTACATTTTCTCACACGTCCCCTCCGACCTTTATATTGCATTGCAATAGCAGGTGGGCATGCTTTTTAGTACTTTATGCTTCCTATGGTTTGAGGTTTGTTAATAGTTTATTTATTTTAATTTATTAAAAGATTGCATTACTGATGCAATTGCCTAGAGTGTGACAGTTTTCTATTGGTTAAGGTCTAGTGGTTAGTAGACTTGCACGTTGCCCCGGTTTGTTAGTACTGTGGCAAGGGAAACAGATGAGGAGGTAATAGAATTACTACTTACGATAATCTTCGTTAATTTGAGTCCTAAACTTTCTCATCACAAGATTGCTTCACACCAATATTACGATGTCCACAGGGCCTTACGTTTTGCTTTCTTTGCCTGGTATGAAGGAAAGTAGTGTATAGCTTCCTTTTGTGATGCGTTATAGCAGCATGGCATTTTTTAGGCACTTTTTTACAATTGCTCACATTTAGGGCCTATTTATGACCTTGGCAGATGAGATACTCGGTCACAAACGTGATGGATATTTTGTCTGCCATATTAAAAATTCCTTTATGTCCTATGGAACTTATGAAACGGCAGGCGAGATATCTGTCAAGTTTGTGACGAGATTCCCACCCACCAACGTCGTAATCAGACCCTTAGTGTATTCTACCTTTATCCAGGATCCGTAAACAATGTATGATTGGCAAAATAGGGCCCAATTTATTAGAACTATGATGAGGAACACTGAGGCTGAGATGAATAATTATTACCAGTAAGTAACAGGGCCTCTGACCCAATCGTACAGATATTATTCAGTTTATAACTAGTGCAATTTTGCACATGCTTGTTATTTTATATGTTTTTTGGTTGGTCTGTTTTTTTAATGTTGATGTTTTGGTATATTATGTTTGCACTTTAATTTTTCTTTGTTTTCTTCTTCCACTTCTCAATGATACTTGGTAAGTAACATGAACAAAAATGGCTTCTCATGCTGGAAGGCAAGAATAGTCTCATCTATAGAAGTTTATCTGAAAGGTTTACAAGGGGTGGTGGATCTTTTTAGTATCACCTGATGCTCGTTTTTGGAAGAGCATACTAACTCTTTGCTTATGGTCAAACCTCATCCGTTCCAGCTGTGAGGAAAAATCGCTAGCATCATCATTATTTTTTGTATCAATTTACTGAAAACATTTTAGAAATTGAAGATTTGAGCTGATGGTTTAGTGAAGTAATCATACACTGTTCCAGAACTCTAATTAACCTTTGTACTTATGATCAAGCATCATTTGAAATATGGGATCATTTAATGATACTTTGATTATTGGTTTGATTAGTAGCTACAACAAACGTTACTGGCTTCAATAGAAGAATTTGTATTTGTCAGTATGGGTCAGACTAAAAATACTCAAGAAATGTCCATGGCTCTACTATATTTATGGAAACATTGACAGGAATGTGTGTAATAGTAGCAAAAAGCCACTTGGAATGTAAAGTACTATGTGCAACAAAGTACATGGGATCCTCTATATGTAATACAGCAATTTTCCATAGTTAGAGATTCATTATGTCATGGTATTTAACAAATGAATACATAATTTTTGCTACACCAAATCTTAGTTAAATGAGCATTTATGAGCTTGGAGAGTGCATGACTCATTTAGAGTTTGGCAGATGAGATACTCCATCACGTGATGGATGTCCCATCCACCATATTACAAATGCATTGTAGTACTTGCCACTTAAAATAGGGCAGATGAGCTATCCATTTGATAAGACTATCTCATCCACAAACTCTAAGTATGGCTTAAGTATCTGTTATTGTCCATAATGACCAGTGAATGTCTTCTTCGCCTTTGCCAGCAATTCTTGAATCTTTATTGACTGACAAAGTGAGGCTAATTGTAAAAAAAAGGCTTCACAGTAAATGAGCCATTGAACCTAACCTTCTTGTTGACTCTGTAGCAAGGTAAGTTTCTATTGCAGTTAAAATAATTCTCCATCAACCCAATATTTCAACTTTAAAAGAAACATCATTTCTGAGTTTGGGAGAAGTCATAAAATAGATAATACGAATAATGATGAAAATATAACATGCCTGACAATGAGGTAATGACAATGAAGAGAATTGTTTCCCTCCTCCCCCCTCCCCCCGTGATCAGATTGTAAAGGTTAACCTTGTAAACAATTAATTTATAATCAAGTGAAAAATGCTCCAAGTGCATGAGGGTCTACAAGAAACTGGGAACAAAGTTTAGTTGCATTAAACAAATAACAATTGATCAATACACATTTGCATATGATTTTTTAACTATCTTTACTGAAATCAATAAAACATGTGTGTAGACACATTAAGTGGTAGGGCAAAGGAAACAACTCAAATGACCCTGAATGTTCCCCATATTAATTTATGGTTATGTAAGTGGTTTTAAGCAACTCCAATTAGAAATTTAAAGTTGGAATAATTCTAGCAGTTCATGATAATCGTTTGAAGAAAATCGGATGAAAAAAGAAAAAAGGTGAAGGAGCTAGTAATTGAATGTAATAATGAAACAGTTTTGAAGATCCTTTTGCAAGAAACTAAACCTGATAATTCTATGAATATGAATGTATTTCTTTTTTCTCACATTATGCATAATGTAGTTTAGTAACATCGAATTCCTACAATAAAATTAAAATAGCAGCTATATTACTTTACTAAGATACATTTTCGATTGAAAATATCAGAAAATTAGGCTAAAGGTATAGTTCAAGAATATAACAAATGTAATTTTAAACATAATGCGGAGCGGTGATATAAAAAAAAATATTAATGATTTGTAAAGCCTGTCCTCATCTTGGCAAACTTGTGACATGGCACATGGTTTTTAATCCATGAGGAAACTTTCCTTCTCAAGGTGAAAATCCTTCTCCTGCAGCTATAGAAGTTATGAGAGCGTGCCTTTTCCGTTCCCATGCAGAATAGGGGTTTATGCCTGTCATTGTCTTGTATAAATAGTTAGGGGCATATTTATACTCTGTTTGCGCCGGAATGGCGTCGTTTTTTTTGGACGCAATTCCGACGCAAAACTAACTCCATATTTATACTTTGGCGTTAGACGCGTCTAGCACCAAAGTCCATGGAGTTTGCGTCATTTTTTTGCGTGGACACCTACTTTGCGTTAATGAGATGCAAGGTAGGCGTTCCCGTCTAAAAAATTGACTCCGAGGCATGTGTGCCGTATTTACACTCCCGGGCGTGGGCGGGTCAAAAAAAATGACGTACGGCCGCTTTTGTGCCGTTTTTTAGCACCTGGACAAGGCAGGCGTTAAGGGACCTGTGGGCTCGGAAGGAGCCCAGAGGTGCCCTCCCATGCCCCCAGCGAAAAATTTGCCTCATCCTGACTTGCCCCATTTTTTGGCGCCCAAGCTCCATATCCCCCTACGCCGGCGCTGCCTGGTGTACGTTGTTTTTTTTCACGCACACCAGGCAGCGCCGGCGGCTAGCGCCGGCTAACGCCGGCTAACGTCATTGATTAAATACGGCGCCCGCATGGCGCTTCAGAATGGCGTTAGCCGGCGCTAATTTTTTTGCCGCTGCTCAGAGGCTGCCCTACTGCCACCTATCATCCCAACTACTCCCGCAGCTGTTTCTGCTTTGCACCCTGCCATTGGCCCTTTGTACCCCATACGCTCTGTTAAGGGAAGCCATGATGGGGCATTTGGTGGGCTTTCTGGGTGCCCACATCCTGCAGCCCACTGGTGTAATCAGGTATGTTCACCAGCTGGAGCCTAACTTCGGATGGCCTCAGGCTGCAGTTGGTGGTATAAGTAGCATTTGGAGGCAGCTGAGGAGTTGAGGAACAGCCCCTGGGGGCCCTAAGTTGTTCAGTGGTTTCAGAATGGCCACCAGACAGCAAGTGGTGTGCTGGGAGTGAGGGAGTGAGGTGGAGGGAGTAAGGAGAGGAAATAGCCAAGACCCCTGACTCCAGCATCAGGTTAAAACTCCCAAGGGCTACAGCAATCAGTGATGAGCCAAGCAAGACTAGACTAGATAAGGCTGACTGCCCTTTTCACATCTACCTTGCAGTCACTGGTTGTTGGTTGTCTGCAGTAGCCGGACTGAGGGTAGGGGTATGTCAAGGGTAGAGAGGTGCGTACTACCTTAGGTGCTGTTACCACAGCAGGTTGATCCCAGTGGCCTGACCAGGTTCAGGTGAGGCTTGTGGCCCTGGTGTGCTACCTCCCTCCCTACTCACATCCCGTTTCTGCATACAGCTCAGTGGTGACATCCTGTGGGTAGGCCCTGCTTTTTTTGGGAGAGTGTCTTGAGACGGAGCCGAATGAGCCTCGCAAGGATTTGAAGACCCTTGGCACTCCTGCTGTAAGAGACACAGGGGGTCATTCTGACCCCGGCGGTCATGGACCGCCGGGGTCAGGGTTGGAGGGAGCACCGCCAACAGGCTGGCGGTGCTCCACAGGGTATTCTGACCGCGGCGGTTCAGCCGCGGCTAGAAAGGGAAAACCGGCGGTCTCCCGCCGGTTTTCCGCTGCCCTGTAGTCCTGCATGGCGGCGCAGCTCGCTGCGCCGCCATGGGGATTCTGACACCCCATACCGCCATCCTGTTCCTGGCGGCTTAACAGGATGGCGGTATGGGGTGTCGTGGGGCCCCCGTAAGAGTGCCCCACTTTGTATTTCAGTGTCTGCTTTGCAGACACAGAAATTCGCGACGGGTGCCACTGCACCCGTCGCACCTTCCCACTCCGCCGGCTCAATTCTGAGCCGGCGTCGTCGTGGGAAGGCCGTTTTGCACTGGGCTGGCGGGCGGCCTTTTGGCGGTCGCCCGCCAGCCCAGTGCAAAACCCAAAATACCCTCAGCGGTCTTTCGACCGCGGAGCGGTATTTTGGAGGGGGGAACTCTGGCGGGCGGCCTCCGCCACCCGCCAGGGTGAGAATCACCCCCACAGATAACTGAAAATATATACTGGACCTCTGTACCAGGTTGAAGGTTCACCAGAAGCTGCTGCAGTACTCAGCCTTGTGTGTGTGCCCCCCTTGACGCCAGGCTTCACATGGTCACTTCAAGCTAGGTGGTTGGTAGCCCCTGGTCATGCTGCAGGATGTGTTGTTCACTGCCCTAGGACTAGTCCTTGAGGATAATCAGGGAGAAGTGGGGAGAAGGTGGTGACTGGAATGGCATTGTAGCCTTCAATTTGAAGAGGGAAGAAACACAAAAGTAGCTTAATTGAGACATCTACTATTGGTTTTTGGCTCATGAAGCTCTGCAAGAAAATGCAAGGAATTTTTCAGTGGAATCTGGGGATTTAACACTCTCCTTGAGAGCCTTGATGGACACTATTAAGTTGGGTGAGGTTGTGGCATTAGAGGCTGCAGCCCAAGGGTTGAACCAGCAGGTGAGGAAGTGGCCAGGTCAGGTCTTAGTACAACCTGCTGCCCATGGAAGCTCCACCACCTAAACAGGCTCTCAGTCATGTATCCCTAATCAAAATACAGATTTTCACCCCCAGCGCAGCATCCTACTGAGTCATCTGGTAAAATGAGATCAGCGAAGACCAGTCTTCAAATCTCAGAAACGCCAAACAACAAAAATAATCAGTCATGGAAAAACAGTAAACAAGTCACCTACACCCGGTTTATTTAAGAGAAGCAGCCCCCTGACATCACCAATCATGTTTTCTGTTCTGGCAAACCACATTTAAATCACAAATTAACTTTCCTCACAGATCCAAAATCAGTAATATATTCATCCTCAGAGAATTTACCAGGTATGCCAAATCCATTAATTTCACAAAAGATGGAACCCAGAGACAAAGCAGGCCTGCTTGGCATTCTTGCTCTGCAGTATCAGAGGTTGCTCCTCTTTTCAGCTCCACACAAATGACCTCTAACACTAGTGGACCTCCTCCCATGTTGGCATGGTGGGGGTAGTAGAAGTTCATTGTAGAAGCTCTGGTTCTTGAAACTAATCAATCTCACTCCACCCCTGAAAGAGCCAGTCAAAGCATCTCAAACCAAGGTAATCAATATCATACCGGTATGGACAGTATTGATGAGTAGGACAGTTTCTGGCTGTACTTAATCTCAATTACAAATAACCAGGACCTAGTGCAGGCAATGGAAGTGAGGACAATCAACTTGGTCAACAATACTAATAATTTAGCACATATCGGAGCAAATAAGACTCACACAGCAACTCAAGCATCCTGTCTAGGAAATCTGCATACACCCGGTATAAATCTTGGGACACCTACGCATTTACTGTTGGAACTCTCGGAAGGCAATGGAAAAACTTCTTTGGGTGGTGGCACAAGTTGTAACAGCAGGCCAACCACCATTATGTCAGCAGCAGTAAAGAATCAGCCGAACAAGAATATAACAACACAAGCCGACAAGGTCTCTATTCCATGGGGACCACTTTCAGCAACTTATTAAGGCTCTCTTGATGCTCTCAGCTTTCAGTCCGACAAGTTGGACATCCAGATTGATCTCATGAATTTCATGGCTTTTTATCGCTTGAGCATCAATACAAAATTGGAAAACTTAACCAGTCCAACCACCAGGGTTTACACTACTTAGTCGCTATCCAGAGCTAAATGTTCCTGCTGCCCAATAATAGACAAGCTAAGCAGTCTCCCAGTGATCTTGACAAATCTTTTGGAAATGAAACAACCACCCTTGATTGAAGAACCAGCAACTGATGCTCAAAAGGTGGAGCCAAATAAACATATACAAGACACAATACCAGAACCACGGGAACAATGACAAATACCCTCCAGGACAAGCCTTCTAAAGTCATAGTAGGCTCAACCTCAGGCCCTGCAACAATCACAACCAAGCTCTGTAAGTGTGCAAATGGTCCTTGCTGATAAACAAACTAAAAGGCAAAGGAAACGTGCAAGGAAAGCAAGTAACAAACTACACTTTTAAGTACATAAAGCAAATAGTTCTCTACCCCATATTCTTCTCAAACTGGGCTAATGGGAATACCTAAAAAGCTCAACAGTTTTTCAAGAAGAGGAGGCTTGATCCTCACAGTAGAACGTACGTCACTTTTGAATGAACAAGAAAATAATTCTCAGAAAGAGCAATGAAAAGCCACAAGTGAAAATCAAGAAAAAAGACATGTGCCTCCTCTAGTCTAGCAACTTTCCATCATGGAACAGCATCACAGCATAAAGGCAGCATAAGCAGAATGAGCCAGCAATGTGACACAAGAGCTAGACTAGGTCCATTGGCCCTCAAATTAATTACTGGTAAACCACCAAACCTTAGCCTCTCACCAAATAAATGCGAGCAACTGGTCATTACAGAACAACAAATAATGTCCAGTAATGGTCATAGTCATGATACAAAGATTAAAATAATTCATGTTGAAAAGGTAAGGGAAGCACTAACAGCCCCTGTGGGGAGTCGACAGACAGAATTCCCCTCTGACAATGTGAAACCACAAAAAATAAGTCAAGCTCAAAAACCATGGTAACCCTTTATAATTGTAAGAAATAGATTGGCCATTGAGCATGCCCTCACTACACCAACAAAGGAGCTCTTTAAAATCTCTTCATACTGTGAAGTCTCCCAAGAGCTAGGAGAAAGAATGCTGTCCCTTTAAAAACCGGAATACACCACACTAAGTCCACGGGACATCCTCAACAGAGGCAACACCCTGAGGCTTCTTGCAGAGCTCACTAAAATGAAAAACATAACCTCATCAGACTTGGTCCCGTGGAATTTTTATGAAATTAAAACCCAAAATAATCTGTGGGGCATTTAGCTGGCACATCAATGGGGAGGGTTTGGGGGAGGTGGTCCTTGGGTTTGAGAGGAGTGGTTTTGGGTTTGGTAGGGGTGATTTAGATGTGGGAGGGGTGGTTTTGGTTTTGAGAGGGGTGGTTTTCTATTTGGAACGGGTGAGTATGTATTTGGAACGGGTGGGTTGGGATTTGGAAGGGGTAGGTTGGGGTGTGGAAGGGGTACAAAGACATTTGGGTGGGGTGTTCTGAGGTTTGAGAGGGGTGGTCTGGGATGAGGAAAGGATTAGGGACAGGGCAAACATAAGGTCCTCCTTGGGGAAAAAAGTAGGGTGACCGGGAGGGACTTGGGGTTGGGTGGTAAAAGAAGTTTCAGTGGCTGATGTGCATATGCCTATTGGTGTGTGTGTGGGGTCTGGTGTATGTGGTATATGCTTTGCTTTCTGTTTTTTACTGGGTGTCTGTTGTGTGGGTGAGTGTGGGCATTTGTGTTCAGTATGTGTGCATGTGGATGTGTCTGTTGTAGAGGAGGTGTGTGTGGTTGTGGTATCTGTAGGTGTGCTGGTGCATGTGTGTGTTGTGGTGGGAGTGCTGAGTGTGGGTGTGCTGCTGGAGTGTGTTGGTGTATGTGTAGTTGTGGGAGTGGTGTCTACAGATCTGCCGGTGGTGAGTGTGGGTGTTTCTGTCATGGTGGGTGTGTGGTCTGTGGGTATGCTTGTGGTTGTGGTTGTCGTGGGCTCTGTGGTGCCTGAATGTGTGTGTCTGTGCTCCATGGCATGTCAGTGTGAGGATGTGCTTCTTGTGTATGTTAGAGTGGGTGTATTTAAAGGTGTGTGTGCTATGGATAGGTCTTGGAAAAGGGGATTTGAGATAGGGAAGGGGTCAGAGTTGGGTCTCCAGGTTGGGATGGGTCTGTGGCTGCAGTCAATGAGGAGGCCAGACACTGGAATGACGGCTGTAGGCATGACAGGGCACTGTGATTGCTATCCAGGTAAGATATCATCTAAGTATTCTGACCAGCAAGCCTCTGGAAGGCATTCAATGGTGTGGTCCAGCCTAAAGTGATAGTTCTCAAAAGAGCAACAGCCTCCTGATTGAGCACAGCCTGGGAGATCCGGACAGGTGTAGGTGCCTGCAGCAAAGTTGACACCACTTTTTTTAGACAGTGATTACGACCAACTGTGGGGGAGCTAACGGTAGAGATTGGAACGTTGGTGGCGGACCACGATGAAATAGTCAAACGAGGGTCCACCACCACTAGGGACTGGTCATCTATGGGGGGCTCTGAATAAGATGACAAGTCACTTGTTGCCTCTGCGTCAGTCCCCTCAGCCTCCATGGCACTGGGTCCCTCTTTGTTGGTGGTGTCTGCAACAGGACCACAGTTCCCAGCTTTTTTTCCACCAATGTGTTCCCTATCACCTTCGCTTTGCCCAGGTGATGCTATAAAGACAGATACAACAGTTTGAGGATATCGGGATAAATATATTTGAACATGAACTTTCTTCACAAAACATTGCCAAGTCTACATATTAAACTAGCTTCAAGGTACTCAAACTTGGCTTCTCATGCTTGTATGGAAGAATTCCACACAGCGTTTGTTCACTGTCTAGAAATTCCCCATGCTAGCTTTGATTACCATGCATGTCTTCTGTCGCTCATCCACTTTTATTTCTACGCATGAGAAATGGCTCTGACACCATTAATAAATACATAGGCCTGGATACATTCCCAAACTGCTGCAGTACAGGCCAACAACTTTTCAACATATCCAAAGGAGACATGTTTTAGGTCAGATATTGGCTCATCAAGACGGGGTACTCCAAAAATGTATGTGATAGAGCCTTCTTTTTCAAGCATCGCTATGCTCACCATTATTGTTTTCCCATTCGGACATAGCTAAGGACACTTACATGTCATGTGGGGTACATTTAACTCTGTCACCAATGTGCACATATTCCTGTTTATTTCATTCGATATGCTCTGGCATGAAACATCATGTTGGTTGACACAGATTGGCTCACATGCACATTTGGGAAGGGCTAAGACTTCATGACAACCTGCTACTGTCTACATGAAATTAACTGATTATTGGAATTGAAACATTTCTCAAACATATTTCGAATAAGGAATTACGCCATTGTACACATTTCCATTCTTCTTTGTGCAGATGCTCATGTTCATATTTTCATTGTACCAACTTACCCATGTAAAATCTGAAAAAGCAACTGTCTCACATGTCATTACTATGCCATGTTACCATTAATAGGGCCTACATTACCTACTCACATCAGTGATGGAACATTACACCTGACCCAATCCTCAAACGGTGAATATTTGTTACTAATGTCCCACATTAAATGGAGAAAATACAGGTACCCCTGTTTTGCATGCTTCCATGTGTCTTCTCTAAACAGTACCTGGCTGGTGACAAACATAAGCACACAAATACATTCCAAACAGCATCAGACACCGTCTGAATAACTTACACCTCCAGAAATCATCATCAGTGTTGGATGTGTGTCAACCATCATGTTTATGCCAAACAACATTGCCGTTCTTTAAAAAGGTTAAACAACAAAATTAGCTACATACTATATCTTACCCCCTTGATGTTGCTGTTGGGCCTTCAACTGCTCATCAAGATCTGGGCAGGCCACCACAATGATGTGGGCCATTGGGGTGGGTTAGGCTGCAGCACACACATTTGCCTCATTGGGGCAGAGCTGGACTTCTGCTGAATTCCTGGTCCAATGTCAGAGATCCTTCCACTTCTTCCTGCAATGCAGCCTGCACTGCTTAAGGATCCCCATGGTCCACATCTTCTTCACGTTGGCCTTCCACAAATCATGCTTCTAATGGGTATTGACCTGTATGGATGAAAACAATAACAAAAGAGATTTTGAGTGATTTTGGTTGTCTATAGTGCAGTCACACAAGTTAGTAGCAGCTCCCAGACCAGACAATAAGGAGTATCTATAAACATTTCAAAGTTTCAAAGAAACTCTTATTTGCAGTGATCTGTGGAGTATCTTCAACGTTATTTTCCTCATGTTACCAACACAGGACAAAAACACCAGCTGAGCAAGAGATAGGGATCTTGTCATGCAGTGAGACCCACTTCAGATTAGTCCAACTCATTATGAGCTACTAAAGGCTAAACAGCCTGTAAATTATTTGCACATAACCACAAACACATCTACATTTTCTTCATGTCTAACCTTTGAAGAGTCAGATACTATGGTTTGCACCACATACCGTGACTAAGGGCAATATGGCAGGGCTGCCATGTGTAGTGAGAGCATGGTTTTGGGTGATGTACGAACAAGTTTGTGTAGTAATGGGACGTACATATATGGATGATTGAGGGTCTGTGTTATTTAGATTAGCAGTACAGGAAATACCTTTCCCCATATGTGGCACCATGACATGTATAAAACAAAAAGATTCTCCATTTCCCAAATATGGCCTGAACATTCCCTAGACAGAACAGCATCAGACAACTCCATAACTTTAAAGATTCTACTTGAAATTTAGGGTTCTACCATTTCGACCTGGGCTGAATGTTTCCACTTAATCCAGTGGCACAGTGCCTATTAGTGACTGGAAGTAAGGGGGCTGCATTTTATCTTATTAAACCTGGAATTGTGAGCAACATACATTGAAAACTCATCTAACGCTTTCAGGTGAATTTTCATTCAATGCACAGCCATTTCTAACATCCTCAAACAATCCAGCTAAATAATTCAGTTCACTGCCCTCCAATCGCAACAATTCAGTCATGAACAAAAAGGGACCACATTGCCTGTGGACAAAGAGAGAGCAAATAACGTTGGCACACATTTCCCACTGCTCTAGTTCCTGATCTAGGGTCTTCTCTGGCACCTGTTTGTCTTTTCCATACTAAGATTAATTCTTACTCTGTTTTTATGGAACTGTGCATTCATTGTTGTGTGTACAGGGCAGTACCTCATTGGTGAAGAGCTGCAGCTCCTCAGGAGAGAAGGTAGGAGCCTTGTCTCCTACTGTGCCCAGCATCCTGTCTCTCAGAGATCCCTAACAGCAGCAAAAGACATGGAGGTCCTGTTGGATGCACAACAGGATAATTGAGCTTTTTTTCAATATGTCACCTACAGGTCCACAGAGGACCCGATCTGAGATGGAGATGGACACAGCCATTGGCATTTGTATTTAACCATCACACGTTAGCCAATGGCAGGGTCAATCACCGACTGTTCTATCTACTATACTGACAGCGTCCCCTGAAGGCCATCAGGTAGCCAATGTCCTATGGCAAGGTAAGGTAGGGGGTGAAGCTTTGTATTTTTAAATTGCTAGTATATCACCAGCACTCAAAATAAATGGAGACTACTGTCTATGCAAATATCAAATATGACACATTAAAAGGTAAAGCGTGACTATGTTTGACATCGATAGTGCCGCAGGTAAGTACTACCTCTGTTGACGGTATTTTGAAAAAAATAATTAATTTTGTGCAAATATTACCTTTCAAATGACAAATAAAAAAGTGATTCTCAAATTAAAAAATATTTTGATAACATTGTTTGTACATATATGAAACAATGCGATTCTTAATGTTACCAAGACATAAGAAGTGTATTGATTATCAAAGTATTATGTGACTGATATTTTCTTTTCCACATATGCAGACATTTGAACCCAGGCATGAGTAGGAGATGACGGCCTCGGCTCTTCAGGCCATTTCCAGACCTTGCACCATGGAGGAAAGGGATGTTATTAGGAAGCTTTGGTTAAGTAGAAAAATTATCCTGTATTTGTGTCACCAGATGGAGCCTGATCTCCTGACTCACAATATGAATACAACAGGAATAATACCAATAATGAAACTCATGGCAGTATTTCGTTTTGTGGCTTTTGCAGTATCTGGAGCCATGTCCCAAACAACATGCATTGGTTTGCTGCTTGAAGTCCTTCCTTCAATGCTGAGACACATCAACAGCTACATCTTGTTCCCACAACAACAGGATTTGGCCATGTGAAGGGGGAATTTCATGCTTTGGGTGGCCTACCACATATGGATGAAGTAATAGATGGCATGCCTATTGCCTTGGTGATACCACAAAGAAGAGAGCAGGTCTACCAGAATTGAAAGAACTTCCATTTCATCAATTTCCAAGTTGTCTGCTTACCAGATTATACATTTCAAGTGAGTGTGCCCACTTTCCTAAATCAAAACATGATTCCTTTGTACTATAGAACAGCACCATACCCCTGCAACTGTCACAACTTGGACCTGAAAGGGCCTGGTTTGTTAGTAAGTACAATATGACTTGAGGATCATTGCTTGAATCCTAGTTTAGGAAGGTGCAATGGCTTGTTATGATATTGATCAATTGATCTATTGCTTCAGTGTAGGAGACTCAGCTTATCCTAACAGACCATGGTGTTTAGCACCACTGAGGAATCCAGCAATGCCAGGGGAAGTCCAGTTCATTGAGGCCAATGGAAGAACATGGAGGCCAGTGGAGTGGGCTTTTGGGCTCCTCAAGGCCAGGCTTAGGTGCCTGGACAAGACCAGTGTGGCCTTCCTCTACTTGCCCAGTAAGGTATGCCAAATCACAGTTGCCTGCTGTATGTTGCACACCATCGCCCTGGGATGGGATATTCCAATCATAGCTGAGGATGGGGACTGTGAAGAGCCACTGGGTGATGATGTTGAAATGCACAATGAAGGTGACAGTGGTGAAGAAGAAGAAATGGACCTATGTCAAGATGTTACTGGCCACTTCTTCACCTGAGTGTAAGTATAACTTTAGTTATTGTAATTTCTAATGTCAAAACAACTTGTGACATAGTGAACATATCAGTCTGCAATGGTACTTTAGTAGGAATCGCAAGTTTAGGAAAGTCAATGGTAAGATGTTTGTGGAGCAGAGTTTCCTTACATTGCTTACTGTGTTGTTGACATAGATCAACTTTACTTGTGCTACCTATATGTGTCCTCCTAACTTATCATATGAGTCAAATTATACATGAGAAATCAATAATTTCACCTTGTTATTCTGTTTTAGGGTCCTTCACCATGTCATTTTTATTTAGACATCTCAAAATTCTGACATTTGCAGTGATATGTTGCTGTTGGAAAATACAATGTGTACATGTGTTGATACTGGGACAAACATCCACTTGGGATGTACAGATCGTGTAGAGAGACAACTTGCACTGTGTTTAATGAAAGTTCTTGAGATGTATCAGACCTGTTTTCTGTGGGATGTTGCGTCAAGGAAATATGTGCTACTTAATTTGCTCAGGCCACATGTGTATGTCAAGCCATAGCATACTGTTCTTCCTTCACATTGGACAAATCCTCAATTTGTGTTTAGTGTAGGTAGCTATTGATGTGTCATAGCTGATAGAACCGTTTTAGAACACTGAATGCTGATTGTCACTTTTAACCAGATACCGCCACAGTGTCCTGTAATGGTCTTGTGGCCTCAAATGGCTTTACTGTCATGATGTAGAGTTCCTATTGTGAGGGCTGGATGTGTGGCTCCAGCAGAGGCCATGCATCAATGATTGTCTACCTATTTAATTAGTATTATTAGTGTTATATATGGTTTGTGAAACTTAGCTCTGATTTTGCCAAAGACTTGTTAGCTACATACATATAGCACCAATGCATTGGGGTTTGTATATGTTTTATTTGAATGAAATGGGTATCACATTACATCTTTGTCATATCAAATTTTTCTTTGAAACTAATTGTTCAACAGATTTGACAAAATGATGGTAGAAGACAGACATGAAAAGTGACATGCCACAATAAATGCAACAACACTCTTCAAGTTTGTGCCCTTATCATGTATGCACGGGACACAAGGGAATTAAAAAGTGTTTAAAAGAATAAAACAATGAAGAAATAAATAGTCTATCATGGTGGATGAAAGTACAGTAGTAGAGGCAAATATCTTTAGAGTCCAATGTAGAAAATACAACTGTCCTCAAAAAAGGTAAATGTGTTCCTGAAAGAGTCCACAGAGAGAATGTTAGACACTCCCTGGAGGAAATTAGGATCTGTGTCTCTTGGATGTGGTGGTGGAGGTCTTGTCATCCTCTCCTGGTGGCCCGGATGACCGTCCCCTCTGGGGAGGAGGGGGACACAGGTGCAGGGGTTGGGGTGAGGGAGCAGGTTCCTCATGTGTCAAGGCTTCCCTGTCCTTGGCTGGCAGTGGTGTACTTGGTCAGATGTAAAAGGACCACAGATGGGGGAAGATGGTATGGGAAAAGTCCTGCACATTTGGTGATAGATATCAATAAGCACCCAAGTCAGGGAGCTCATACAGTCATCATGGCTGCAGATTTCCAACATAAACTCCCTCTGCACCTTCTTGATCTCCAGGAGCTCACTTACAACCAGGTCCATCACATCTTGCGACTCTTCTACTGCTCCCAAGACTTGGTCAATGGTTGTCTGGCTGACAATGAAATCAGTGGCCTCGCTTTGCTGGCCCACAGATTCTCTCCCATGACTCATACTCCCACTATCCTGTGCCCTGGCGGAAGTGTGTCCCATCCCACTGGGTCTTGGCAGAACCTGCAGTGCTATTGGTGGTGTCTCAAGAGCAGCCGGGACAGGGGGACAAAAGACTGGGGTGAATTTTCAGTGTACACAGGAAGTGGTATCCATAGGCTGAGATGTGGTTGCAGCTGGGGTGGGAGGTGTAGATGTGAGGCGACTGTGACTGCCCAGATGGACCAGGCTGCTCCTGATCATCCAGAGTTGCAGGAGTCGAGTCTTCACTGAAGGCTTGATCCTGGTCTGCAGTGGAGGTGTCTTGAGTGGCAGGTGATGTCCCATTGGCCTAGGATGTTGAACTTGAGAAGAATGCAGGCAAGATGATATTAAAATCTGGTTTGTACCTCATATGAGTTTTAGCTAGAAATGGAGTGACCTAAAAATGGAAAATCAGACTAATAGAATGATTAGGCCTTTGTGTGATTTTCATTGTTTAACACATGTAGACTGATTTACACAGATGCAAACTCCAGTGATGTTTTAGAGATGTCCTGACATGCAAAATATTATTTCAGAAGTGTACATTACATGTACCAGATATTCAACCAAACACAGTGGTGAGTAGATTAGAGTGCTAATCCATTCCAAGGCCTAGCAGGCTAAAACACATTAGATGAACTGTGGTTCAACTTAACAGAAAAACTAGCACTGGTCATCACTTAGACCATGAACATTAAATTAATAATATTATTATACATGTTTTATGAAAATGCATGGCTACCTAGACAAGGTGTCCCCTTGCTGTGCAGGCCTGGTCAGTAAAAGCTAAGGTGATGCAAACAGCCAGGGTTTAAGCTATTTACAAAAACCCGTCAAAGAGTGACACACCTGAGGAATGGTTTTCAAGAGCAGGGCCCAAGTACGCAAACAGAACATTTTCATGGCTCTGATAACCACCGCTAACTCAAAATTACGAGAGCAAAGTGGACACTTGGGGATGTACCAAGCCACAAAGGAGATCAGATAGAGAGGTCCATTGTTGGAAAGAAATTTATTCATATAACAAAGAGCTTTAAACTGAACACAACGGGCCACAGATAGCCAATGCAGTTTATGAAGCAGAGTGGCTGAGGAAGCGTATTTGGGAGGGTGAAGTAACAAGTAAGCAGCTGCATTTTGCACCATCTGAAGGCATCCAATTAATAATTTTGAGGCTCCCAAATATAGGACATTACCATAGCCCAATCTGTAGGTTATTAGAGCATGGACTACAGTCCTCATAGCTGAGGCTGGAAGACAGTCAGGACACTTTTAAGCTATTTAAGAATACCAGAACAAGTGATTTTAACTTTATTGATCTGATGGCTCAACCTCACATTCTTTACAGCGTACGTGTGGATATTACTTCTATTCAGCATGCCACATCACATGATAGGAAATTTAGATTCAACAGACAAGGAAATTTGTGTACATTTACATCAGTTCAGTGTAGCTATCAGAAGGTGTCAACATGCTTGATTTTTTTTAGGGAATCAAAGACTTTAGTCAGTGTTCTCATCAATGCTTGAGTGAGTCTTGGGTCGGCGTCAATGCAAGGTGTCTTTTCTGTGAGTCTATAAGGGTTATAAATTTGACAATGTTGTCAGTGGGGCATTTGCCTTTCAGGAATTTAAACTGGGTAGAACTGGGTGAGGGTGGGATTTTGTGGCTGCGGAATGTGTCCTTGGCTTATCACACTGGAATAAATGGAGTGATGTATGTTGAGTAAAGAGTATGAAAGTAAAAGGCACCCAGTCAAGGGGTATTTCACTGTAAGAACAGTGGGGGCAGGGGGGTAAATGGGTCACCTGTATAGGTGGATTTTTTGAGTCCCTAATTGTGGTAGAAGGCAGCTGCGCCTGAGCGCACTGGAGGGTGCAGCGGCTATTTAGATGCAATGGGTGCCATGTCTCAGAGTAGCAAGGTGTCATTACAGGTGGGCTGCTGAAAATGGGTGAGGATCACCACCCAGTGGTTGGAAATGGGGAGGTGGCAGAGGTCATGCTTTTCTTCACTGCACAGCGCCTCCTCCTCTGCTGCCCCCCGTTTATTCAGGGCCCCTCTCCAAGCCTTCACAGGGGGTGGCGAAGCTGCTCACCAGTACAAGGTAATTATACAGACTACCAACAGAAGTGCTAGCACTGTGAAACAGGAACACATCTTGTGCATTTTTATTCACGTTTGAAGATACCTAGGATGCAGGCTTGCCATGTTTGGAGGTCAGGTATTCCTATCACTTCCCTTAATGTGTCATGGATTGTGGTCCAGCATTGATGCAGCATCAGACAGGCCCATAGCATGTCATGAGATCTGCGTCAAGTTGGGGAAAATGCAGGCATGTGAGCTGTGCTGTGGGAAGGTACCTAGTCGGGCTGGAGTGAGGTACTCCCTGGAGAGAAGGTAGAATTGAATTTTCTTAAAGTGTGAGTTATGGGAGACTCTCTTGGGGGTAAGACAGTGCTATTTCCCATTCCCGGTCCCTCAATTCCCTGCCTAGGTCCACCTCCCATTTGGCGTCACAGTGGGGTCAGTGGGGTGTCCAAAATGTCTCTTATTGCTTTATAGAGCCAAATTACAGGATGTCACCCTGCACCCATGGTGTATATCATCTGTATAAAAGGGGGTGGTAGTGGTTCAGTGTCCTCATGGAATTATGAAGTTGTTGTTAGTTGAGGAATTGCCCGGGTGGCAGGGTGTTGTTCATGGTGAGCTGATCAAATATGGCCATCAGTATAAAGGTCCCCTGTGTTGCAAAGGGCTTTTGATGTCTTTGTCGTTAGTGTGCATGATGTGTAATAACCCAGGAAGTGGAGAAGACCCACCAGTGGAATGTTAGGTGTATAGCATGGTCTGCCTCTGGATAGTCGTTAGATATGAAACCTGCAGGTTTGTGCTATTGCCACGTGTAGGGGCCTGGGGGAGGCAGGTGTTAGGCTGGAGAAGAGCAGACTGCGCAACTTGGTAATGTCAAGGGTGCCAAGTGGGCCTGTGGCCTCATGCATGTATTGGCTGGCTGTCCAGCATGACAGCCATTCTATTTGCACTCCTATAAAGTAGTCCTCAAAAGAGGGGGCTCGTAGTCCTCCCCGGTCCACTGGGTATTGCAGTTTCAAAAGGTCTACTCAGTGTTGTCACTTGGCCCAGATCAGAGAACCCAACGGTGTGTCTAGCTCTCTCTGAAGAAGGTGCGTGGGGGGACAAGTGAGAGATTTGCAAATAAATATAACAGCCTTGGGAGGATAAGGTCGATTTCCAAGTAGTAAAGAAAGATTCTCAGGTATTAGACTGCCTCTGGGCTCCATTGAAGATGTGTGTGGCCCAATGCAATGTCGTGGTGCAGACTTCCTGGGTGTAAAGGGAAGACTGTTAATTTGGCCCAGCTGATTCAGAGGCCAGAGACAATTGCAAATTCCGCCAGAATGTTGTGCAGTGGGATGAGGGGCACTTGTGTATCTTTAAGGTATACAAGCATGTCATCCATATATAGGGAGACCATGTGTACCCTATCTAACAATGAGATGCCCAGTGGTGACCCTCCTCTCAGAGACAGATTTTGACCGGTTCTATTGCCAGGGCAAGCAGCAGGGGAGACAATGGGGAGACCTGCCATGTACCCCATTGGACTGGGAACAAGTCAGAGACCAAGGGGCCTAAACATACTAAGGAAGAAGGATCGCTGTACAGAAGGTAGGTGTATCCCCAGAGATGCTTCCACACTCCCATGTAGGCCAGGACCTGGAACGGACAGTCCCAAGAAAGCATGTGGAATGCTTTTTTCACATCCGGGATGAGTGCTGCAGGTCGGGGGAAGGAGTCGTTTACTTGGTCTTGGATGTGGAGATTTTGTGAGGTGTTCCTCCCAGAGACAAAACCATTGTGGGAAAAGCGCCCCACCAAGATTTTGCCCAGTATTTCATAATCCACTCCTAATATGACTATTGATCAATAGGAACTCAACAAGGCCGGGTCTAGGTTTAGGGATCAAGATCAGCATTGACTTCTTGAGGCATCCAGCCAGGGTTCCCAGCTGCAGAGCCTCCTCTTACACTGCTGCTAGGCGTAGTACCAGCTTGCATGTAAAAATGGAATAGTGCTGGAAATTTGTTGTGTGCCAAGTCTTTAATGGCCTGATGAGCCTGTTGGACCTTGATTGGGATACCTAGTTCTGTCCTGATTGCTGCAGTGAAGCACAGGAGGTCGATCTGTTAGAGAAAGCCAGTGAGGTCCATTAGGAGGACTGCGGTCGTGGCTTTGTATATGTGCATAATATTGGGTGAATTTTTGGAGTCTCACTTCCTGACAGTGGAGTTACTCTCCCGGCTGGGAGTGTATTTCCATGATTGGGGGAATGGTTGATTCCTGCCGCACCAGCTACGCCAACAGTCATCCAGCCTTGTCACCCTCCTGGTGGGTCCTAGCCATGTATACTGTAAAGTTTAAATCCTGCAGGCATTCCAGCAGAGATGCGAGGGCCTCTTTCACGTGAATGTGTTGTGCAGGTTTGTCTGCTTGGCCGTCGGGGTGTCTGTTCAGGTTGGCCATCCATGTCTCAATTTCCCCTGTATCTCGCTCCAGTTTCCTATGGAAACCTGCTATTTATTTGATACAAATGCCCTGCATGACGACTTTCAATCAATCCCACTGTAATGCTCAGCTGCCATTGAAGTTATGATTGTTTGTGAAGTTTTGCTGTATGTGGGAGTCTTGTTCATCGCAAAATGCGAGGTTGTCCAGTGTGTCGCGTTGGAGGCACCAGAGGGGAGCCAGGGGTCATGGAAGCAACCAGTTCATGTCCACTATATGTGCTGCATATTCTGCCACAACTTTGCCTAAATAGTCAGAGTGCCTCACATTGGGGAGTAGAGTGCTAGAGCACAGAGAACAGTCCAGGGGAATAACTAGTTGGTGTGGTTCAGAGTAAAAAGAGTAAAGTTTGTCTATAGGAAATAGTGTACGCCATATGTCCATAAGGACCAGTGTTCAGCCCATGTGCAAAGATATGTCACTTGGTGGAACAGGAGTATGTGGGGTACGAGGGATGGGATGTGTCTAGAGTCGCAGCTAAAACACTATTATATTTGCCCTCTAGAAGCCAGGGGAGATGTGTCTTATGAACCAGAAGTTCTGAAAGCGTTTCCCAAAGGAGGTGTTGGAAGCATAGATGCTGCCGATCGGTAATGGTTTGCCATCTAGTCTACCTTCTAGTAGCAGAAATCGATCATTCTGTCAATGGTGACCCACTGTTTCTCGAAAGGGTAGGATAAACCTCACCCAGATCAGTGCCCCATGTGGGCATTTTGAATAGGTGGTGGCATGTATGGTCTCTCGCCAACAGCAGCACAGTCTTTGCAGTTCTTCTGTAGAGGTATGTGTCTCTTGTAAGAGTATTATGTTAGCGTTTTGGCGCTGTACATATGAATAGACTGTAATTCATTTCCCCTCTGAGTGCATACCTCTCACATTATGTGTAAGGAACTGGATGTTCAAGGGTGTTTGCATCTGTATTCCGAGTGTCGGGGAAGGGATGGGGCATGAGTGCCAATCTGTCCTAGGACTCACCTCTGGATATGTCAGTGATGTCATTCTGTGAGGGGTTCTCAGTCCGTAGCCACCATAAGGTGGGAGTCATGTATTGAGGAAGTGGAGTTGTGCAGGGGATGCAAACAATGTGTAGAGCACTTAACAATAGTCAGAGTGCCCAAACTGTAGGCGTACAGTGCCATCTGCCCTTGTAGGGGGTTGAAGTGGCTTAGGAGGAAGACCAGGTCAGCTCATAGGCCACATATGTGTCTGAGTGCATTCATACAGATGGTGGAGTGGTAGCTAGTGTGTCGGAGGAGTGGGTGCTCTGTCTGCACGGAGATCTGGACTACTTGCATGTGTAGTGAAATGTACTAGTTGCGTTGCCAGCAGTCTATTGGGTGCTAGAAAAATAGCATAGCATTCATTATACTCATCAATTACTAAGCATTAGTTGTGTGCCATTCCCTCTATCTGCTGAATGTCAGTTCATTTACGCCATCGTGAGGAAGTGATAGAGATCACTAGTGATGAGGTAGAGTCGTTAAATTAGACCATCTTGTGGTGTGACAGCAGGAAGTGTTTGTGAATTTTGAGGTGTAACCATTGGGTCCATTGAGTCCTCGTCCGACAAGAAGAAGTGGGGTCCTGTGTCTCTGTCTTTGGAAGCGGTCATATTGCCCTGTATGGCTGCCTTATTCCGTGCTACCTTCTGTTCTTTGATAATTTGTTCCAGGTCAAGGGAGGTGGTTGCTGCCTTGTGAGGGGTCATCCTCTTCCATGATCAGGTTGTTCAAAGCCATTCAGGATGGGTTGGTGTTGAGGAGATCCTGGTGTTATGCACGCTAGTGCCGCCCATCCAGTTTATATAGCCATTTCCAGGCCTCTGTGGGGCTGGTGAAGTGAAGACTGCTCATTAGCGATTCTTGCCCCCCTTAGCGGCCCCCTAACACCACCATGTGTGCGCTGTATTTAATATATGGTGCACCATGTGGGTAGTTAGGGAACTAGCGTCAGAATTTTTGATGCTAGTGTGGCACTTTACAGGATTAGCATAAATAATTCTGACCCGGAACCTGTAAAGCCCCCAGAGGCCCACTGAAACCAATGGGAGCCTCCTCTTAATGCCTGCCATGAGCAGGCATTAAAAATACAGAAAAAAATGACGCAAAGAAATCTCGTAGATTTCTTTGTGCCATTTTTTGCCCCCCATAATGGGGGAACGCCCCATTTGCATACATTATGCCTGGCGCAGACATAATGAGGCTCAGAGGGTTACAAAGTGGCACAATGCATGCATTGTTAATTTGGCGCTGCGATTTTGGCCTCATTGGGCCACATTTGCATACACAAAATGACACCAATGTGGTGCAAAGAGGTGCTAGGGACTCCTATCTGACCCTGCATCTTGACTTAATAGACTTTAAAGCAGCATCAACTGTGTCAATCGAGGGATCTTCTAAAATAAGCTGAGAAAATAGGGAGTGCCTCAAACGCTACTACAAGCTAATGAAGAGCTACACACCGAAACATGGATTCAAGTCAAAATCAGGGATGGTACAAGAGTGTCAAGAAGAATACCAACCAAGGCCTCATGCAGGGATGTGTGTTGGCACCCCACCTCTTCAACCTATTCATGGCAGACGTATTGTCATATTTAGACCAGGTCAACTTGTATCCATCTCAACTGGGCACTTTCTGTTTGTCTCACCTGTCTTAGGTTGACAACTTATTGTACAGCTTGACAAAAGAAGGGCTCCAAAGCTAATTAACACATTAAAATCCTATGTCAAAAATAATAAACTCGAGAGAAACTCAACAAAAATAAAAACCATGACATCACTAACCATCCTGGGCGACAATTTAAGATCTTTATTAAAAATGCAATTCTGGAGGAGGTCAGCAGCTACAAATAACAGAGGCTATATCTGGACAGTGGAGACAATTTTACCCAACAAAAGCAGTACATGAAGTAACACTTTAATCAATGTCTTTTGTTATGACTCTGTCGTCTCATCTCTGGGGGGGTGCTGTAAACGGACTATCTGCTGGCTAGGAATCACCATTAACACTCGTCCAGAGTCCCTTTCTGACACCTGCTTGCTTCCCATGTCAATATGCTCCAGGACCCAACAAACTACAACAAGGAAGCAAGACTCTGCCTGCAACATTGTATCCAAGGCTCTAATCAGCAACTGCAACATTTTCCCAGTTGTGTATCCTCTGAGGCCCGCCCGTCTTCAGCCTGCACAAGAAAGAAGAAAGATTCTCCTTTGGGGTGAAGGAGTCACTCCCCTGCATCTGCAGGCACCAACTGCAACGACAACTGGTTGCGTGGATCCCTTATCCTGCTGAGCTGCATGGATAATGCAACATGGGTGATAGACTGAAGTGGTCCTGACTGTCCTCTCTTCCAGCTGTCCAACTTGGGTGGAGGTAACCCCTTGCCTTCCCATGCAGGGCAGTACCCCCATGTACCTTGTCATCTGCAGCTGCAAAGGTTTGTTGGCATCCTCTTAAAGGGATCTTCAGGCATCTTGAAACTCCAGCCCCCAGCACTCTGTCCTGAGACGCACAGCTCCCTGAGTGTTTCTCGCTCAGCGTGGGACTCCTTACTGCAGTGCTGTATGGGCTCCTTCTTTGACATCTGTGCACCCATCCTGTGGGAATCCTGTGGGTGTTGCCTGTGCTTCTGTGGGCTCCCTGGGTTGCCCAGGACCCCCGCTGACTCCCCCTCCTGGAAAGAGTTCATCTGGTCCTTCCTGGTCCCCGGCAGCACCACTTTCCTCCAACCACGAGTTTTGCATGCTGGAAAATGGATTATTGGTAAGGGCAGTTAAGCACCTACACTTAGCAAGAAGCCACTAATCTCCACTTAGGTCCAGTTAGGTCTCAATAAATTAAACCCAACTCAACCCTTGGTAGCTTGGCAACTAGTGACAAGGCTTAACTGAGGAGACATATGTGTAAAGCATTTAAACATCACAAAACAGCACATAAGTAAAACACAAAAGAGAATAAAAATCCAGCACCAGTTCATAAAAATCTATTATATGTTTATCTTCAAAATCACACATAAGGGCAACCGGAGATATACATTTTTAAAGAATTACTATTTTCAAGCGCAAAGAAATGAAAAAATCTGGTCATCTGGTCGCACCATGACCGGGCCAAACTCAAAGTTTAATGTCGACTGCGATGGAGCCCTGTTCGGCTACAGCAAGTTGGAGGCCTCCGTCAAAAGTTTACTTTGGGGCTTAGTCATTTTCTTGAAGATTTTCTTCAGCAGGAGGAATCTGACCTCCTGGAGTCCTTCCTCGGATATGCATTGAGGGATCCCTTGGTGAAGATTTCTACATTCGGACTTAGATGATTTTTTAAAATAAAAATCCTTCAACCGGGCCGTACCTGAATCTTGATCCGACGTGCCTGGAGCCCTCTTCAGACACACTGCCTAGAGGTCCCGATCAACTTTCTACATTCGGATGTAGTCACTTTTTTGGAGATTTTCTTCAGCAGGATGAACCTGCAAGTCAGGCCAGGTCATAGTTGAGGCTAGAGTTGTCACAGTGGGTCGGCCCCTTTCTGGAGATTTTTCCAAACTTCTCCAAACTTCTGAATCTTCTTCCAGAAGATCTTTTAAGGTTCTTTTGGAGTCCACAGCGCACCCCAAGGTTCCAGAAGCTATAAGTTGCTGTTTGAGGGTGCTGACTACAACTTCCAGAATGCACCTGGCTCAAACTCTAAAACGGCCACTGGACAGGGGTCAGCTGGTCAGTTTCTTCAGGAACAGAGGAACTCTGGTTGGCAATTCTTCCCCTGTAGCAAACTGGGAGTCCCTCCTTGAACCAGTTGAAGCCAGGTAAAGTCCTTATTGTGTTGGAGCCCAAGTGTGCAGCTGGTGCAGTCCTTCGGAGTGCAGTGTCCAGGTGCAGGTCAGGGGTCCAGCGGGGTACTCTGTTTTCTTCTGATATTCTTCCTTGTTGGGATCTGGTAGGGAACTGAGGTGTGGGTGCAGCTCTGCCATATTTATCATTGCTCCTGGGTGAAAAACAGGGGGGGTCCTTGCTCTCCAATCAAATGCAGGGTTCTTCAACCTGTGATGACCACTTCCTGGGAAGTGTGGCAAAAATCAATCCCACGGAGCAACATTCTTCAAACATCCATCATGGCTGAAACTGATTTTTGGCGGTTACATCAGGCTGAGCTCACCCACTGGTGTGGCTAAAAATCCCTAACACACCCTCTCCTGCCCTCTCCTAATCTAATCAATAGGGCACCTAATTGTCCATGGTTGCAGGATGTGAGGGAGGTGCTGGGCTACTCCAAATGTACCTCCTAGCCTCTGAGACCAGCTTGGCAGCCCTCCACCCTTCCTGCTTCCCCATCTGCTGAGATAGTTCTCCTCCTACAGGCACATTGCTTTGTGCTCAGTCCAGGCCACTTCACACCTCATCAAGGCAGCCTGGCCAGGTGCCAGAGGCTGGCCAATCAGAGAAGGGCACTACAGAGCTTAAGTTGGCAACTTTTCAGGTAGAGTTTAAAATTCTTTACCTGAGCTAGGTATATTAAATCCAACAATTGGAAGTTGTGGGATTTATTATAACAATTAATTTGAAACCAAATTTGAGGTATCTGACACTTAAGGGGACTTCGTTAACTAAAATAAAGTCTCCCCATTTTAGCCTATGGAGGCCATTCACTACAGTGAGGGAAAAACACATTTGTCTATTTTACTTCACCAGGGATTATAAAACTATTTTTATAAGGTTCCTGATTATAGTAACATTGTACTCAACCCTAGGGGCACCTTAGGGGTTACTTATATCTAACAATAAGGTAGTTTAAGACTTTGGAAGTACTTTTAATTACAAAGTCGAATTTGCATATAACTTTAGTTTAAAAGCAGCCAGCAAGGCAGGCCTGCCTTTAAAATGACCCTGGGCACCTCAGCAATACACCTATGGGTGCACTACCCATTCTCACGTCCCTAAAACTACATGCCCTACCATTTCTTAGGGAATTATAGGTAGGTTGACGTAGCCAGTTATAATTAGCCTAATTTGCATACTCATTTTACACAGAGCACAAGCCCAGGGCCCCATCAGAGTCAGGAATACACCAGCAAAAAGTGAAAATTGGGGGCAAAAAGATAGAGGGCCTCTGAAATCATCCCTCTTTTCTCACATTGCGTGTGCCAAGGCTTGTTGGTGGAATCCGAAGACGCAAACCTGACTGCAATCCTCCTTCCGGCGTGAGACATCACCTGAATCCTCCAGGGACTCAACTCCATCTTCTGGGTTGCAGTGCTGGCTCTCCTTCATCTCCGTCGACTCATGTCTTGCACCTTCAGTCTGGTGGGTCGGGGCTCCTGCTCTTCCTGGACTGCTGTGCTTCTTGGACTTGGTCCTCTTCTTCCACAGGTCCTCTTGTCCAGGAATCCACTGTTAGTGTCTTGCAGTGCCTTCTGGGTTTTGCATTCTTCTTCTCTCCGAAGTGGGTATTCTGGGGAATTTACAGTGATTTACTCCTGCTTTCCTGATCACTGGGGAGGGGGTTCTGGTACTTACCTTTGGGCTTTCCTAGTACTTCCAGCTCCCCTCTACACACTCCACTTACCTACTCTTGCATTCCATTTCTAGGGGCGAGCGGAAAGTGCTCCGTCCCCTGTTGTAATCTCTCTTTGGGCTTCTAACCACACCCATGTCACATCAGTCACATTCATTAGTTCATGGGCCTGCCTTTTAAAATCCGCTTGCCTTCATTTGTGAAAGGCATGCATACGTTGTGCCTTTTCTGGTGTTTAGCCCTCCTCAGTGCACCGGCCATCTACTGAAAACATACGAGACTCAATGTTTTCAGCATGGTTTCCGGACTACTTTATCTTTTTATTTTTTACGCAGTGCGATCATGCAGGGGTTTACATAGCGCAATCGCGCTGCATTTTTTTTCTTTTAATTTGTGTGGCAAGAAAAGTCTGTTAAGGAGTTTACAATGCTAATAGCTCTAACTCTAGCAAATGCGAAACCTGTTGCATTGCCAATGATTGTTTAGTATATGGTTTGTGCTCCTCCTAGGGCCATTATTCACTATTGTGATTTCACTATATTGTACTTTTTTCTCACTATTTCTGCATACTAGTGTATATAATTTGTGTATTACTTACCTACTAAGGGAGCATAGCCTCTATGGTATTTTTTGTATTTGTGTCACCAAAATGAAGTACCTTTATTTTTGTAACACTGAGGGGGTCATTCTGACCCTGGCGGTCATCGACCGGAATGACCCCCTGAGTGTTTTCTGTGACTATAGTGGTATTGCATGAGGTTTGCATGTCTCCTAGATAGGCCTTGGCTGCTCATTTACAGCTACCTCTAGAGAGCCTGGCTTCTAGACACTGCCTACACTATACTAATAAGGGATAACTGGACCTTGTAGAAGGTGTAAGTACCAGAGGTACACACCAGGCCAGCCTCCTACAAGGACTGTAAATGTTTCAACCAAGTTTTGTGTTGGATTTTCTTGATGTGGCTTTTCCTCTTCAACTTTCTTCAGCCAGAGGATTGCCTTCTCTTCTGGAGCCAGATGGTGGTGGTGATGGTTGCAGGGGGCTGGGGGGGCATGGATTTTGGGGGTATACTGTTACAACTCTTTCATTCCATCTATGGGGGGCAATGTAGACAGACTATCTGCAGCTTGGGAATCACCATTAACACTCATCCAGAGTCTCTCTCTGACCCCTGTTTGCTTGCTTCCCATTTCAAGATGGTATGCTATTGAAGAACTACATTTGCTTTCATGGGCTTCCTGTCTCATAATGCACTGTCTGGTAGTCAATAAGACCTGTAATCTACTGCCCATTGCTTCCTATGGGAATAGTTCTGTTGTTCCTTTGTACTGGATTCTCTCTTTCAGGACTTGTGAGAGACTGGAACTGCACACACCTGTGACCACTTTTGAGCAGCCCAGCCATGTGACTCCGCTCTGGGCTTGCTGCTGCCTGGAACTGCTTATACGCTGCCATTTCCTGAAGGTCCCTGCCGTGCATTGGAGTTTGTTTCCTTTGTGTACCAGACCTCTTGTTGGTTTGTTTTTCAGTCCTGTTCCTGCTTGCTTCAGCTAGAGCCTACTCCGTTTCCCAGGCCTGTTCCTGCTTGTTTCAACCAGAGCCTGCTACCTGTTTCCCAGCCCTGTTCCAGCCAAAGCCTGCTCTTTGTTTCCCAGCCGTGTTCCTGCTTGCTTCAGTCATAGCCTGCTCTCTGTTTTCCAGTCCTGTTCCTGCTTTGCTTCAGCCTGAGTCTGTTCCCTGTTTTCCTCCTGATTTGCTTCCTTGTTAGTTGCTTCAGTTCCTGGTATTATTTTCCCTTTACTTATTCCTTCACCGCTTCCTTAAGCACCTGTAACCTCTCTTCTGTTTCTCAGACTTGGCCTTTAGTTTCTGTTCCCTTACTCTGTAATTTCCTCTTGGGCTATTGTGCCTGGTAAGTGTACTATTAGGACCTGTGTATAAGTGTGTTCCTTTGTACAGAGGTTGGCTCCTTGTTTCCAGGAGGCAATTCCTCCTTTGTCTAGTGTTGTATGTAGTCTTAAGTGCCTAACTGTGACAGTGTGCCACTGCTGTTTACCAGGAATTGCCACTGTGACTCCAGTTGGACCAAGAGGGGCTTGTCATGTGTATGTAAGTACCATCCTTGCTTGTGCCCTGAGGGTCCAGAGACAGAATCACTTCTGCTGCCTCCTTTCTATGGGCCTTGCTGGGTGACTATCTGTAAGAAAAATCTGCACAGAGGCATTGATTTTCCCTATTGCTGTGGGAAGTACTGAGCCTTACCTGTGTACAACCTTAGTGGTAACCCCAGTGTGGTTGTCCATTACTGATCCATTCCCTGTTTGTTCACACTAACGTTGCTCTGCCTTCACTATCATGTTTCTGGCCTTTACTAAAGCTGTTTATTCCCAGTGCATGCCTTTATCTGCTCTTTTGCTTTGGTACGCTACCTCCATAGGACAATGTTCTGTGACCTCAAGGGGTGCCCCACCCAGAGTCCTGATAGAACTGCCCAGAACCATGAATCTTCAGTACCCTTGCAAATAAGCTGGATGTAGCCTTTTTTCAGCCATTATTAGCAGTAATCTCAGCCAAATTACTTCCGACAGCTTGGCTATGAGAGGTCTGGATGCAGCTTCCTGGACAGGTTGCAGGCCGGTGTCTTTAGGCTGGTCTTCTCCCTCCTCCATAAATCTACCTGGCTCAAATACGGATGGAGTCTAGGCTTATAAAGCAATACATTGGCAGAATGGCTGTTTCGATAAAATCCTGGTACAAAATTTGGAAGGGTCAAGAAAATCTATTAAATAGATCATCATGGTCCGCCCTGAATAATGATTCACAATCCACTGACCACAAACATCTGTTCAGTTCTATAAAACTGCTGCACGTAACTGCTCTTTGGGACAAGAACTTACCCTTTGCAGCCTTCAAGTGTGTGGTGAACAAGGTGGTAAAGGTGCAGTAAGATTTGAATGACAAAAACAGCTTTAGATCTCAATCTCACTCTTAAATGGTGACCAAATACTTCAATGGCTTGAAACCCTTTCCATACTTAAATATTGCCTTCTCTGCTTACATCAATTGAAGACTGATCTGACTGGTCTGACTGGTTGACTGTCTGGTCAACTGCCCTGGAAACAGAGCAGTCCAACTATGTGTAGGTTCTGCAATGCCAAAAAGGAGGATGTTACACATCTGGTTTGCATATGCCCCAACCTTTACAAGCTTCCAACTAAACGACTAAAAAGTAGTTTTAACATGAAAGCTGTTTGAACATGCAGAGAAGCAATAATAGTGCGCCTCAACACAGTAGACCTAAAGTTGAACTGCAAATTAACTAAATTTATGATGGCACTCCATTTTGCCCATCAAACTCCCACAATTTCTTTAGTGCTGGACACGAGCTGAGGTCAGTCGGCCTTGGTGGCCCATTAGTGGTGAAAGGCTGACCCGCTTCAGGCTTGAGACAACATGCCTTTTATAAAGAACATTATACATGGCTGGGTAGTGTTTTAACATATTGATAAGGTTGTATTTTTAACTGGGTATTGATTTTAATAGGTATGATTTTAGCTTAGTTGAACCAACCGATCTTCTAATTGATCTTAATAGAAATGTTTTAAGATTAGGTGAACCAATTGGCCCTCTAATTGCTAAAGCATCTTTCTTGAGTTGATCTTCCATCATATGCTACAGCATAAGGTTAATTATCACAATCAAGTTTTACTAACCGCAGATGCACTTTAATTACACTTCCGTTAACAGATTGTGTTATTTTTTAAGAAAACATTGTTATGGTGATATTTTTAATGGTAGCATTGTTTTGGTTTAATTAAATGAAAACAAGAAACTTAATTTGATTGATAGTGTGTGTTAATGCAAATTACTTAATTAGAAAATATCAATGTGTGTTGATGTATTTTGAATATACGAAATGAGTAGAAAATGATTAACTTAGAAAATAATGTGCACATTTGAAATTGTGACCTCCGAGAATGGCCACCAATGTTCACGAAATGTACTAAATGAGTGATTAACATACATGAAATATGGAAAAAGTATTAAAATTATGTAGTAATATGTCATATTGAGAGTTAGAACCTATGTCTTGCAATAATTGTAGGCCTTAATTTAGCGAGTGTCTTCACCTAGTCTTGCCAGTACCTCATGCAGAAAAGCTAAATTTCTTAGCGTCTAATACAAAAATGCTGACGGAATGAACTGACCGTGAACTGCTCATTGTTTTAATAAAATGCTTAACAAGACCATTTGTGAGAACTGACGGACAGGAGAGGATGTCCTAGTAAAAGTACCAATTCACTGGGAAGTTTTCATAGGGTAATGTAGTACTTCCTGCCTAGATTCGCAGATCACTACTCTGAATGGCGCACTGACCAGGGTGAATACCTCCAAAAAGATCCTGTTGCTCAGCAACCAAATTGCTGAAAATCTGCAGACATTTACCTTCAGGCACTCATCCAGTAGTAATTTCAAACCATCATGTATATTATACTTTTACTCTTTTTGTTTTACACCATATCACAATTTCAACCTCTCTCTCTAACAATGTATATTGTTAAATCACTAATTTAACATTGATTTGCCTAAAGTTCATTTCTGAACAATTTTATTTTCTATTTCAAATTCCTATAGTCCATACACATGTCCATGTAGAAAGTGCCTTGATACTTGTAGTAAGTGCTTTACAATCCAGTAACAGTTCTTACAGTGTCCACTATAATAAAGTCTCCTCGTTACATCATCCTTATATTCCTCAAAACAGCCAACAAGTGTTATGTCACGGAAATCTCCCACTAGACTTCATCAGGGCTGTGACAACATATAACTCAAAGTTCAGTTAATAATACCAAGTATTCATGTTGCTAATTACAATAGCCATGCAATGTTTTGTGGGTGACATACATATTCTCGTCAGTGAATATATATATCTGTGAGTTGTTATCTACTAAGTGGAGTCTCTACAGAAACAGTGGAATAGTAAGTGCCATACCAATTATGTGTCTGAAAATCAGATTATGATTGTAAATCTAGTAATCTCCATATATTAAAATAAAATAATATCATAACATGTGCTCAACATAAATCTACACGCACGCACCCGTGAGTATAGTAATGTTTCAAACATACACTAACCTTCAAGGTTTATACGAACCTTTGTTTCCAAATTAGTTGCATCACTGTTCAAAGTTCAAAATTGGTCTCCATATCTAGCCAAAAAGTTCTGTTCACTGTATCTAAAAACACTGATAAACAATACGATGAACGTACAAAATGTATTATGTCATGGTCCATCTCAATTCCTGACTACTGATGTAAAACCTAAAAGTATACACATGTCAGCCAGCTTTATTTGTCCGCGTTAGTTATCTTATCCATATACGATGTAACTTATCTTCTCGAGCCCCTGATTGTAATGCCAGCATTTAAATGAGTTTTGCTTAGTAATAACACTACACATCTTCTCATGACTCCTCATAGTACCATAAATATAAACAAAGCCACTCAATCTGAGATCTATAGTCAATTGAATGATGAGAACTGTTATGAAATTTTCCCCTGCAACCCGATACATAGACTTACGGGTTTAATTGATAAGCTATTGGGTACATGGCATCAGTAAGGCCTATTGGATGAGGAAGAATACATGTCTCTCAAAGTGGATAGACCTAGATATCCATGCTTTTATACCCTACCGAAGGTACATACGAATCTCCCATTCCCCCCAGGAAGACCAATTATCTCAGGAATTGGTGGACCCACAGAGAAAATGTCAGAATTCGTAGATATTTTCTTACAACCGTTGGTGGTTAATCTTCCATCATATATAAAAGATACCAAACATATACTAGGACTGTTGAGTGATATCCAGTGGCAATCAGGAATGATATGAGTAACTCTAGATGTGGTGGCTCTATATACTAGTATTAGACACAAAACAGGTCTTGAAGCATTGCCATATATGTTAAGTCGTAGATCAGCTAGTCTATTTAAACACACGGAGATGATTTTGGAAATGGTGGATTTGATTTTAAATCACAATGTATTTCTGTTCAATGATCAATGGTATAGACAAAGACAGGGATTAGCGATGGGAGCCAGATTCTCTCCTTCTTATGCCAATCTCTTCATGGGGTGGTTTGAGGACAAGTGGGTTTGGGGACCTGATGCCAAAGATTGGCAGGATTATATATTATATTGGGGAAGATTCATTGACAATTGTTTCATGATTTGGACGGAAAATACAGCACAACTCATTTCATTCTGTGAATTTATTAACACTAATGATGTGAATATCAGATTTACATATAAATTCATTGACCACAAAATAGAATTCCTTGATGTAGAATTATTTATTTATGAGAATCAGATTCATAGTAGATTATTTAGAAAACCCACATCATGCAATATTATATGCATCTAGCGCACACTCAAGGCACCAAATACAAGCAATCCCCTTTGGGGAGCTACTGAGATCAAGACTAAATTGTAGCAGGGAGGAGGATTTTGTAAAATGTACTCAAGATATGAGATTACGTTTTGAACAAAGAGGCTACCACCGACTTATCATTACAGCTGCACAAGAAAGGATTAAGCAGATCAACAGAACAAAGACTTTACCCACAAAGAACAAACACCGCACCCCAAACAAAGATAGGAGGATACTAATAAGATACGTCTGATTACGGACTTTAATGACAGTGCATATATTATGGAGAAGGTGATGAAAAGACAATGGAATATTCTTAAACAGGAGAGTATTGTGAACAACTTCTTAACAGGAGGTCCACAAATTACTTATCGTAGAGGGAGATCTTTGAAGAAATTACTGTGTCGGTCCTATTCAAAACCTAAGATGAAAGAGAATTGGCTCACAGAAAGGAATATAGGCTTTTTTAAGTGTGGTCATTGTGGTGTATGTAAATGGGCATATCATGGGACAAGAGAATTTGTTGACTGCTATGGGAATACACATTGATTAAGATCACACATGACATGTGTCACTAAGTATATAATGTATGTTATAAAATGTCAATGCACACGTATATATATGTGGGTAGTACAATCAAACCACTGAGAGTAAGAATTCGTGAACACATAAGGGCATTGAAACAAAGTGATGAGAGATACCCTATTGTACAACATGTTCTGTCTTGTATTGATCACGATATCCATACGAATATTAAATTGTTTGGTTTAGAACATGTTCCCCTGGACGCCAGGGGAGAAAACAGGGAATTACAGTTAAGGCGCAAGGAGGCATTTTGGATTATGAAACTACAAGCGGTGGAGAAGGGTTTAAATACAGATCATGAATTAGAGAATTTTTTGGGAACTTAGATAGTCAAGCACTACAAGGAATATTAAATTGGATCATATGAATTACAAGTACACGTATTGTGTAAATTAAGAGGGAAAGATTGACTATTGAGTACTAATTTGAACTGACTACTGGAAGCTCCAATAACTTTGAACTATATAGGATACATTTACAAGCATTGAGTAAATTAAGAGGGAAAGAATGATAAACTTTACTGTTAACTTACTCTGAATACCAAATGTTTCGTAGTGAATATATAATCACTATAAATGGTGTTGTTGGCATTAACCATTAGATTTACTTGATACACATAGTGAAATTAGTTAAAACTATTACTGCATTTTTACTTTTGAGTAAGGGACCTATGTACTATTCCCATTGGCCTGTTTTGAATCTGGGAGTCAATAAGTACTCTTTTCTGAATACGGAACACATAAAGTGCTCTTGACTCATAACGGACTACATAGGATTAGTGATTCCAATAATTACTTTTATTCCTTTTAGGTGGTGCTAATATTTGATACAATAGATTTCTGCACAACACATCTGGGCAGCTAATTAGTCTGAATGGGAAATTGGTACATTTGGAGTAGAATCAAGAGTTGTAATACATATCAGGAAGACATGGCATTTTAATCTTCTTTATACCTTTATAGTGGATAGTACAGACAGAGAAACTGACGTAGGACTAGGTGAGAGGAACGATGTCTCGCAGCGTAACGAACGCGGAAGAGGTAGATTTAAAAAAAGAATGTTTACCGCGTCCGTCTAACAGAGCATACTGGCATCAAGAAAATTACAAGATAATGGTTGGAAGCAGGTAAGGGGCTGGTATGAACCGTAAGATACGGTCTTGCAACTGAAAAGGGAGACTGACATAGCATGCTACTACAGGGTTTAGTTGTGTGTATCCTTTGGATTGGGGCAGATTGAGTGGCTTCATATATATATGGTACTATGAGGAGTCACGAGAAGATGAGTAGTGTTATTACTAAGTAAAACTCATTTAAATGTTGGCGTTACAATCAGGGGCTCGAGAAGATAATGTACAACGTATATGGATAGGATAACTAACGCAGATATATAAAGCTGGCTGACATGTATATACTTCTAGGTTTTACATCAGTAGTCAGGAATTGAGATGGACGGTGACATAATAAATGTTGTATGTTTATCGTATTGTTTATCGGTATTTTTAGATACAGGGAACAGAACTTTTTGGCTAGATATGGAGGACAATTTTGAACTTTGAACATTAATGCAACTAGTTTTGAAACAAAGGTTCGTATAAACATTGAAGGTTAGTGTATGTTTGAAACATTACTATACTCACAGGTGCGTGTATGTAGATTTAGGGTGAGCACGTTATGATATTATTTTATTTTAATATATGGAGATTGCTAAATTTACAATCATAATCAGATTTACAGACACATAATTGGTATGGAATTTACTAGTCCACTGTTTCTGGAGAGACTCCACTTAGTAGATAACAACTCACAGATGTATATATTCACTTCGATATATAACAACGTGACAGAGAGACAAGAGATTAGATGCTAGATGGGAGATGTTAGATGCTAAGAGAGTGAGACTGTGAGATTGCAGAGGTGATTCAAGAGTCTGTCATTGGACTTATACTCTTGAGATCCTGATGTGATGCTGATCGGCTGATGACATGAAGACGAAGACTGATTCTGTTGCTGATCCATACAGAGGATAGTTAGATATGACAATGTGACTGAATTATATTTTTGTGCCTTTCCTTTCTAGGTGCCAACTGCGCTGTCTAAATAGTACTCTTAGATAGATGTTTTCTAAATTCCTGTTTCTAAATTGTTTTCGCATGAAGTCCCACATGCTGATGCTAATCTGGGTTAGATGAGGTTTTACTTATATGACGATTGACAGATTCAGAGACAAAAGGTTGCCAAACTGTTTTGCTGAACTCTATGATTAGAAAAGATCTATTGCCTTTGTTTCTTCTGTTGAGCTATGTTAATGCCTTAGAATATGCTTTGATGCAAGTTTTGATTAGATTATGTTTTTGGCGTCTTCTAATAAATTAATACGGATTTTGATTAAATTGAATTGCGTTTGAATTAATCTCATGACTTAGTACTGTAACTAATAGGGAAATAAAATCACTAAAGCGTATAACGAGTTGTGGTTATTCATGACTGGAAGGTCATGGTTTGACGTTTATTGATTCTTATTAATGATGACTAATGTTTATTGAGTTTTGTGTATTGGCAATTGAGACATACTGACCATACCCTAGCAAGGATATTCCATGCGACTCAAAAGGGTCATCAACCTATGCGCGTCCCCTTGTAAGTTTACTTTTTAAGGAGCATGCGCGCTAGCATGTGCATTTTGCTCTACTAGCCTCACAGATACCCCTGGTCCACAGGCTTTGACAGTTACAAAACAGTAGACTAGTTTGTGTTGCTTTCTTTATCCACATCAAAACTACTTATTTCACCTCAATTCAATAATGAACAAAACCAAAGTGCAATGCTTTTTAATACATTCACTACAGATCATTGCAAAAAGACATGGTAATCCCAGAATTTAACAGGAAACTAAAGAAGTGACATCGTCAGGGAGAGAGACTTTCTTATATGTTTTAATTGCTAATTACATTTCGCATGAGCGTGTGCCGTTTGTATTGCCAACATTTTGAGGCTTGTTATAGAATGAGTAAGATGAGCTTAATGAAACACCTCCACAAAATATGTCGGTGTTTTCCTCAATCCAGCTGTTTGAGTGCTTTACCATAGATCTAAAAGGGCAGTATTCGTCGAAATACAATTATTGAAAGATAGAAAATGTTTAAAACTTTACATACAAACATATGTCGTACAATACTAATTCAGTTAAGAATAGTTCTACGTGTATTACCTTCCCCTGAGATGTAGAGCAATGTTAGTAGCTTTTCTCATTGTTGCGCATAAGATAGGATTCTGGCAATGAAAACACATGAAGAAAGCACTATAATGTGAAATGATCTACAGTTTAACACGCCTTACGTGTTACCTCCCGTTAGTCACCAGTGTTTCTTTCTGCATTGACACATTTTACTACACTTCCTATGCAAGGAAGACATACTTGAAATTCCAAATGTAATTAACTTAATACTGAGCTAACGAATGAAATCAATCTAAATTAATTTTCGTTGTTTGACTCATGCTACAGCCGTTGGCATTTTCAAGGCAAAATAAATATGTATGGCTCACAGGTTCTTCATAAAAGCACTATCGCATTTTAGTTTCAGTTATCAAAGGCCTATGTTGTAACTCTTATATAATGCCAGATACCGTGCAAACCAAAGGAGAGGTGACGAATTCAATATCCTCTGAATCATTAAAGCCATTCACCCTAGCGACGAGCTACAGAACGCCTCATCGTAAACAGAGAACATCCATCACACCGCGCACCATGAACAATTGCTACAGTGTTGCAAATGCCTCAGCTAATGGCGAGCTAATCATAATCCACAGTGTGCTATTTCTCAATTCCCCGTAGCTCATTGTGAACCATGAAGAACAGAGCGCTACACATATCAGTGAGAGTGCACATTTCAGGATTCTGTAGTGAGTCGAGGGAGCTCTTATAGGCCCTTATCCGTAATTCCTTGGCGTTATGTGTAGAAATACTGGTGGTCAGAATATTCAGTCCTGGACAGTGTAACCTATCCTATGTGGGAGGATTACAAGTTATTTTCCCTGAACAGTGAATCACACACAGACCTGGGAATGCCTGATCCATATCTGTGTCCTACTCAGCATATATTTACCACCTAATTAACCACTTAACTGGACCGCCAAGCAGTGCTGAACCCTTTTTTGGCTATTTGGGGTAATTCACATTTAGGGCTCCATAGTATGTTTTGCAGATAAGGTATCCACCCCAAATTTGCATCCTTTTTTTCCAACATCCTGAAGATTGTAAAGGTACCCGGTGTTTGTGGATTGCCCCGGTGGGCACAGAGACAATGGGCAAAGTATAGCAGAATTTTGAGTTTTTTGAGGAAAATAGGGAAAAAGTGCTCCAGATAAAAGTGTGTATTATTTTTCCCTGAGAATGTCATCAACAGTTTGCTGTGCTAAACTGACCATCTTCCTGGCTTTCAGAAACCAGCAGAGCTGAGTCCAAAAATCTAATTTTGTACCACAGTTTTGGCATTTTTCTAAGAGCCAGATTATTTTCCCTATTTTTTGAGCTCTCAACCTATGTACGGTTCTCAAAACCAGTACACAACTGATAGGTGAACCAAGAAAAGCCATAGATGTCTGAAAAGTGGACAACATTTTGAATTCAGCAAGAGGTCATACGTGTAGATCCCTCAAGGTTTGGCCAAAGAAAAGAACTGCTGAAATAGCGAAATATTAAAAATAAGTAGGTCAAAATGGGCATTTTTGACAACATTTTTATATGTAACTTTTTGTCACAATAGCTGATTGACAAAAGCAATATACCATTACGTCCCTCTAGATCCTTCTGGTTGTGGAGATATATAGGGCTTTGTAAATTCTCCAAGAACCCAAGGTACCCAGAGCCAACAACATAGCTGCACTATACACGAGTATAGACCAATTCTACACAACCTCCACACCGGACTCCTCGCTATCGCCAACTGGATGACAGCAAGCCACGTCAAGCTGTACTAAGGAAAAACCGAGATCATCATCTTCGGCCCCACGTCAGCATGGGACGGCTCCTAGTGGCCGGCCTCCCTGCGGTCGCCCCAACTCCCACCACCTACGCACGCAACCTCAGCTTCATACTAGACTCTTCACTCTTCATGACCCAGCAAGTCAACGCCATCTCATCCTTATGCTTCAACACCCTTTGAATTCTCCGCAAGACCTTCAGGTGGATTCCTGTGGAAACCAGAAGAACGGTCACCCATGCCCTCGTTAGCAGCAGACTGGACTACGGCAATGCCCTCTATGTGGGAACAATGGCCAAGCTCCAGAAAAAACTCCAGCGCATCCAGAACGCATCAGCATGTCTCATCCTCAACTTACCTCGCCACAAACACATCTCTGCCCACCTCAGGGACCTCCACTGGCTACTCGTCAACAAAAGGATTGTCTTCAAAATCCTAATCCATGCTCACAAAGCTCTCCACGACACCGGACCGGCCTACCTCAACGATCAACTCAACTTCCACAACCCGACAAGCAAGTTCCACTCCGCCAACCTCGCCCTCGCAACAGTTCCTCGCATTCACCGTACCACAACCAGCGGCAGAGCCTTCTCCCACCTCGCCGCCAAAACCTGGAACTCCCTCCCCGCCAGCCAACTTAAGACGCAGGACCTCCTGACCTTCAGGAGGCACCTCAAGACCTGGCTCTTTGAGCAGTAGTATCCCCCCCAGTGCCTTGAGACCCTCCCAGGTGAGTAGCACGCTCAACAAATTGATTGATTGATTGATTATAGCACAATGGGCAGAAAGAAAAAAGGGTATCAAGGTAACTTATGTCTGTCTAAAATTGGTTTAGAATTTAGAAGCAGTGTTTGATTCTACATCTCAGAATTTGTGGGCACTCATACTAGTAAATGATTTTGATGATATTTTTTCAAATGTCATCTTTCTTGTACACTGGCTTACATTTGAAAGGCACAAATGCAATGAAATCCAATATGCAACAACAAATGTTCTACTGTTCGGTGCTTCCACAAGGTTCCCGATAAAAATGGTAACTCACCTGTGTGGGTAGGCCAAGTGCCCATGACAGGGAATGGCGCAATGCGCAACATGGACGCAGCACATTTTTCTACTGAAATTTTTTCCTTTTTCCAATGTAGGTAGTTCAAGATTTTTGACCATAGCTCAGCTGGTACCTAGGGAGATCTAGCCAACCTGTAATTTTTTTCAAATTAGACACCAAAGGTTATTGAAGGTGAGCTGACTTGTATGGCTCACACTACATCTTTCTACTGAGAAACCCTTACAAACCTCAAACGTTCACTAAAAAACACAATTTCCTTATATTTCTGTGATGGAAAGTTCTGAAATCTTCCGGGAGTCACAAAATCCCTTCCACCCGGCATTTCCTCAGGTCGCTTGATAAAAATGGTACCTCACTTGTGTGGGTAGGCCTAGTACGCATGTGAAGAAACTGCCCAGAATGCAACATGGAGGAATCACTGAAAATGGACTTTTTTTCCCACTTTGGGTAGCTCAAGATTTTGGACCCTTGCTCATCTGGCACCTAGGGAACCCCAGCAAACCTGTATATTTTTTAAAACTAGACTTTGACAAAAAAAAACATTTTCCTCACATTTATGTGATGGAAAGTTCTGGAATCTGCAGAGATCCACAAACTTCCTTCTACCCGGCATCCCTCCAGGTCTCCCAATAAAAATGGTTCCTCACTTTTGTGGGTAGACCTAGTGCCTGCAACAAAAAACAGCATAAAATGCAACATGGATGCAGCACATTTGTTCATCCAAACAGACCCTCTTTTTCCAACATGGGTAGCTTTAGATTTTGGACTCTAACTCAGCCAGCACCTAGGGAAGCCTACACATTATTTAAAACTAGAGAACCAGGGGAGCCTGGGAAGCATGACCTGCATGGCACTCACTAGTTGTTTTTACCTAGATTCCCCAGCAAAGCTCAAACGTTGCCTAAAAATAACACATTTTCCTTATATTTCTGTGAGGAAAAAGTCCTGGAACCTGCAGACATCCACAAATGTCCTACCACCCAACATTCCCCCAATGATCATGTGAAAAATGTTGCCTCACTTGTGTGGGTGGGCCAAGAAAAGAAGTTCTTGGAAAGGGCGATCTTACCACCACAGATATAAGTCTGGTACTAATTTGTTAGTTAATCTATCACTTATACTGGTTGGTTTTATCACCTTCAGCAATTCTGATTTCAATGCATTAATACTTATCAAAGTATCAAATACTGAAACCAAGCATTCTGAAGGTGAGCCTTAAAGCGTTGTCATGGCTTCAACCACTGTATGGTCCATTCACACGCCAGTCACGCACCACACACAAGACTTTTATACAGCCGGCCATGGGCCCAATCCAACCAGTAAGTGCACTCACATCAACTTACTGCTGCCAGACTAGGGCCTATTACATTCATGCACCACAGGACAGAATCAGATTGACTACATCTTACCACATGTCAAGTGACCACCTCCTTCTTCCTGAACATTTCCGAATGCATTTGTAGTAAACGTTTACTAATGGCTCTCATGACAGTCACATGGGGCTCGGGAAGACATCTTCCATGCACATTTACCATACTCACTCTGCGAAATCCAACTCCTTCCAGTTTGTGAATGCAAGTCGGAGGTGTCCGAGGATGCCTTGTGAGGCCCATTCCTTGAATGGAGCGAGCATATCTACTGTTGAAAGTAGGGCAGACATGCTGGGGAAAGCTTCCTAAGGCAAACATAATAATCTATGAAGAACGGTAAGTCTTTGACACATAGGCCCTCATTCCAACATTGACGGGCGGCGGAGGCCGCCCGTCAATGTTGCGCGTCAGGAATACCGCTCCGCGGTCCAGAGACCGCGGAGGGTATTCCAAGTTTTCCCCTGGGCTGGCGGGCGGCCGCCGAAAGGCCGCCCGCCAGCCCAGGGGAAAACGACCTTCCCACCATGAAGCCGGCTCGTAATCGAGCCGGCGGAGTGGGAAGGTGCGACGGGTGCTGTTGCACCCGTCACGTATTTCACTGTCTGCAAGGCAGACAGTGAAATACATTTTGGGGCCCTCTTACGTTGGCATGGGCACTGCAGGGGCCCCCAGGGGACCCGCGACTCCCCCTCCCGCCATCCGGTTCCCGGCGGGAGAACCGCCAGGAACTGGATGGCGGGAGGGGGAGTCGGAATCCCCAAGCCGGCGCAGCAAGCTGCGCCGGCTTGGAGGATTCCTTGGGGGCAGCGGGAAACCGGCGGGAGACCGCCGGTTTCCCTTCTCTGACCGCGGCTAAGCCGCCGCGGTCAGAATGCCCCGCGGGGCACCGCCGGCCTGTCGGCGGTGCCACCGCGTCCCACGGCCCTGGCGGAAGTAATCCGTCAGGGTCGTAATGACCACCATAGGGTTGTCCATGAGAAAGTATTATATGTCATACCCACCGTTATGTGCAGTGCTGTGACTGTAAAGCACTTATCATACAGTGAACTCAACATCTATTAAGTTCTGACAGAGGATGAATATGGCAAGCAGGTCAAGTATTAACCCATACGTGTGTTAGTAATTCAGAGCAAGTGCAGCACCAATGGGTTTAAATTCATAGGTGAAGATGAAGTCATGGCATGTACTAGCTTTACTATCTGCTTTCTACCTGTGCAATATTCCTGGGAAAGCACACCTACCATTAGCTTTTCTTACCCATTGGTGTATATGTCCTCATCAGATTCCTGACCGATCCTGTATAATTGCCAAGTGAACCTGTACTAATGCCTTCAGTCCCTATCTTCTTGAAGCTCAAGAAAACATGTTGCTCTTGCGCAATCAACACACGTACTGTGCTAAATCCAACTCCTTCAATTTTGTGGCTGCAAGTTGGGGTTGTCTGAGGAGACCCTGAAAAGCCTATACCTCAAACTAAGCCAGCATATCTACTGTTGAAACTAAGGCAAAAATGCTGGGGAATACTGCGTAAGTTCCCTAAAGTAATAAGCCAAACAAATGTCCTCTGAAAATCATTCACCAACGCTTCTACTTTTGTTTTGACAGTGTGCAAACTCAATTAGTAACTTGTATCATACCCAATACTATTGAAAAGGGTACAGGTCACAATATCTTGTATGATGATTGTTTTCACATCTTATACTAAAAATCATCATACAAGATATTGTGCCTGATTCCGACCCTGGCGGTAAAAACCACCAGGGCCGTGGTCCGCGGGAGCACCGTCAACAGGCTGGCGGTGCTCCTTTGGGCATTCTGACCGCGGCTGTAACGGAAAGTCGGCGGTGTACCGCCGACTTTCCGCTGCCCAGGGGATTCTGACCCCCATACCGCCATCCTGTTCCTGGCGGTTTCTGCCGCCAGGAACAGGATGGTGGTATGGGGTGTCGTGGGGCCCCTGGGGGCCCCTGCAGTGCCCATGCCAATGGCATGGGCACTGCAGGGGCCCCCGTAAGAGAGCCCCACTTTGAATTTCAGTGTCTGCTTAGCAGACACTGAAATTCGCGACGGGTGCTACTGCACCCGTCGCACCCCTTCCACTCCGCCGGCTCCATTCGGAGCCGGCTTCCTCGTGGAAGGGTGTTTCCCGCTGGGCTGGCGGGCGGCCTTTTGGCGGTCGCCCGCCAGCCCAGCGGGAAACCCAGAATAACCGCGGCGGTCTTTTGACCGCGCAGCGGTATTCTGGTGGTCCCAGCCAGGCCGGCGGCGTCTGCCGCTGGCCGGGGTCAGAATGACCCCCATTGTGTCCTGTACCTCTTTTCAATAACATTGGTTATTATATAAGTTACTATTGAGTTTGCACACTTTCAAAGCAAGTAGACATGTTGGTGAATAAGTCCCACTGGACATTTTTTTGAATTATTACACTTACTCTGGTTCTCATGGACAATCAGGGTGGCCCTTGTTAGCATACAAGAGTGCCCCAACAAGCATTTCAAAATCCAGTCACACCTTTAGCATTTTGCCACACATGGTACTCTGTGACAATTTGGCATACTTTCTGTCCACCAGTATGTGCAGTGTGGAGACTATAATGCACTGGTCAATTGGCGAACAGAACACCTACCACATTCTGATGGTGGATAAAGGTGTCGAGCAGGCCATAAGGAAGTCCATGATTTCGTGAATTAGAGGAACTAAAATGCTGTGGCAGCTTGCCTAATGAAGTAAAGGCCCATGGACAATATGTATCTATATACAGCCATTAAAAGAGTTACCTAATGGCAGCTCCACTTCATTCAGGTGCATATTTATACTTGGCTTGCGCTATTTTAGTGTGAAAAATGTTGACGCTAAAATGGCAAATAGCTAACTCCATAATTATATTTTGATGCTAGACCCATCTAGCGTCAAAATATAGGGGTTAGCCTCATTTTGTGGATGCGGCAAACTACCTTGCGCAAATTTGATGCAAGGTAGGAGTTCTTATCTACAATATCATGCTAACCCCCACAACCTTATTTACACTCTGGTGCAAAAACTATGCACACGGAGTAGGCGGACAAAATAATGGTGCTAAGCCTGCTTAGTGACATTATTTGATGCCTGGGTCTGGCCCGGTGTTAGGGGACCCGTGAACCCATTTCCATGGCTAAAAACCATGGAATGGGCCCACAGATGCCCAATCCAAGCCCCAGCAACACCCCCACCCACACCAGAGGGGCGCCATAAGATGGGGGACTCCATCCTGGGTGAGTATAGGTAAGTGTGATTTGTTTTTCTGTGCCAATATTTAAGGCTGCTAACAAGCCTAGCGTTATTTGAGGGCCACAAGTGCTTTTTCCTCTTCGCCATCCCCCCAACTAGCCTCTTTTCTTTAGACGCTAGCCTGTCCTTTGCACCACCATGTGCCATTCCATCAATATGGCGCCCGGCTGTCGCTAGCAGGCGCTATGGATTTTGACGCAAAACTGCATTAGCACAGGTTTGCGTTAAAATCCATAAATATTGGTTTCAATTGTTCCAGATCTTCGCTTTAGTATGATACAACAAAAAGCAAGTTGGAAAATACAGGCCTGGCTGAGAATGGCACTGGGGACAGTAAAAAAGACTCTCCTGCCTCTTTCCCTGCTTCGAGCGCACTTTACAACAACAACATTTCTATCCTTTTTGGGTGTTTTAGGAATGTGATCAGCAAAGTGGCACTCCTGAAGCCTTGCCACAACCACCAGAACATATGAAGTGGAGGTGCTGCTTCTGTAGCAGCAGTGAGCCTTTCAATCACAAACAACTGAAAGTCAAAGAAATATATGAGTCTTCCTGTGGTTGTCTGACGATAAACAACATATGCATTGTATGTTGTCACCTGGATCAGGTGGGTAAACAATTTCTTGTACCAATTGCGTGTTTTATGACTCACATTGTATGGATGAAGAACCCAGTCGTTTTTGTCCACTCCACCCATGTTCTTGTTGTAATCAAGTTTACAGGTGGGCTTGTGGACTTTGGTCATCTATCTCAAAGCCCTGATGGGGGAAGTGCTCTCATCATGAATTGTACACATCACACCTACCTGAGAACTTGACTGTGGGCAATTTGTTGGAACACAACACAGTGCTCTGGGATTTCTGAGCTTCTTGCAAATAAGCTCCTGTGGAAATCCTTTGCTGTGACAATGAACTGAACTGCAGGCCACAGTGCCAGCTTTGTAGAGCTCACTGAACAGCTCTACATCAGTATAGAAATTGTTGACATAAAGGTTATAACCTTTGCGAAGGAGTGGTTGGACAAGCTCCCATACAATCTTTCCTGGGACCCCTAGTATGGCAGGGCAACCTACAGGATTTACAGTGGAGTTGTGCCCTGTATACACTCTCAAGCTGTACACATAGCAAGAAGAGCTCTCAAACAGCATGTGCAGCTTGATGCCATAACACGCTCTTTTGCTCACAAGGTACTGGCTGAACAGCAGCCATTCTTTGTACAGGATCAAGAATCGATGGCTATATTCTTTCCAGCAATATAAATCTCTGGAAACCTGGCAGACAAATGTTCCATAATAAGTCACATTTTTAACAACCTGTCATGGTCTGGATGGTCCCAGGGCAATGCAGCAGGGCTGCAATATCAAAAATGTTCTCTGCTCATATACTGTGCGAAGATGGGGGTTACCCAAACCGTGCAAGTAGACCAGTAGGACTGCAAGGTGAGTTTCTGCACTAACCCCATTTTGAGCATAAGGCCAAAAATATCTTCCACTTTTCCAGCGAAGTGGAAGTCCACTGGTATGTCCTAGAATGGAGCCCTAGAGTGCTGCCGTGCTCATTCAGAAATGGTTCAGCAAGCATGTTTGTTTGCTGCACATTTTGCTCAAAGAAGTCAACATCCAAAACAGATGGACATAGTAAATTGGCAAAAGTTGGCCTTATCTACTTTACATCCAGCGTCGCCACTGAAAGGTGGAATTTGGGGCTGAACTAAAATGGGGGGCTGCCAAGAGAGCTCTCTCTTTCTTTCTCTCTCTCTCTATATATATATATATATATATATATATATATATATATATATATATAAACATATACACACACACACATATTACCTACTGGTGGTTGGTGGTCGCCTGTGGGTAGTTAGAGTTAGGATCATGGTTCCATAGAAACAGTGTTTTTGGACTTGCCAATATCTTTGGCACCATTTCAGAAATCTTCATGAAATTTTCCCAAAAAAGTGTTGCGGTTATTCTTGTTGCACATGGAACGGTTCGTCGGCATCTGTCAAGCAGGGGCAGAGAAAAAGGTGGCTCAAAAAACATTGTGTTTCGCATGTTAATTTCTATAGAATTCTTTAGACATGACTACAGGCCGAACAAGTGGATGGAACTACACCAAATTTGGCAGAAAGCTAGCTGTTGGTTTGCAGATTACGCTTTCGCTTATTTGGAGTAAATCCGTTCAGGTGTTTTTGAGAAATTTAAGGAAATTGAAATTTGGATATCCCTGGCCGCGAAGTATTCACGAACAAAGACGAGCTTGTGCAGGGAAAGGCACAGCTCTGATTGGCTGCCAACACAACAAACCAGAAAGTGTTTGCAGCCATCTCAAGCCGAGTCTCACAAAAAAAGTAAAAATAAAATAAAAGGGGCCAGAGTAGGGACACCCTGACAACTTAGCACTGATGACGGGTCCCAGAGGGATAAACAAAATAGTTTTAAATTTTATTTTTGTTGAAAGTTTACTATATGCGCAAATTTGCGGCAAAAAAAGAAAACAACAAGCTCGGGATCCGGTGATTGTATTTTTATAGGCCCCCGGATGGGCCTGGGGCATTAAAAATGTAGTGTCAGGGAGCCTTCTGCCCCCCCCACAGATCTTGGGACCACCACCTCCCCAGAGCTTTTCTTTTTTTATATGCAGGGGGCCCATGGCCCCCCAGCTGCCCTGGGGACTTCCACCTCCCCAGGGCATTTGTTTATGAACATGCAGGGGGAGAACCTGCCCCCTGCTTCCCTTGGGACCACCACCCCACAGGGCCTGGTCATGCTATGTTCCAGGGGTGCCAACCCCCGGGACACAGCTGTTTGCTGTGGCTTGGCTGCAGCACTGCAGCCAATCCACAGCAAACACTCTGCTGGTCCCGCTCAGCAGGTCCCACTGTCAAACAGCAGAGCTTTAATCTCGGTCTCTCATGCAGGCATGCAGGGGACAGAGATGAAATGCTTCAGCAAGCACGGAGCTGCTGTCAAAGCCTTAAGGCTTCCCCTGCAGCGTCGGTTAGCCAGCAAAGGGCTTTTTGGTATATAAAATTAAAAAACAAAAAAACTATTTAACAAAAATATGTAGGTCCCTGAAAGCCCATAAAGAAGAGCAGAAAATAAATAAATCCCCAGAGCTCAGTGTGAAGGTCTCAGAACTTCACACTGAGCTTTGGGGGTTCGAGTCCAGCTTAATTTTTTTAAATTAAGAAACTGATATTTAAAAAAAAAAAAAATACATTTTTTATTTTAAATTGGAGATACATAATTCATTCTAAGTATATCAGACATCATAACCTAAACAACTCTACCTGTCTCCATCTCTCGTTCTTTCTCTCTCTCTTTGTCTTTTAATCAATTCTCACACACCCACTCAGACACTTCCGCACCCACTCACACACCCACTCAGTCACTGATCCACCTACTCAGAACCCCACTCAGGCATTAACACACCCACTCTCATACCCACTCAGACCCTCATGAACTCACTCAGAGCCCCAGTGAGACCCTCACACACCCATTCAGACAGTTGCACACTCACTCACACACCCACTAAGACGATCACACTCACAGACCCACTGATACCCTGATGCACCCACTCACAGACCCACACACATACTGATACACCCACTAAAACACTGTTGTATGCACTCTCACACCCGGACAGACTCTCTAACAGCCACTCTTACCCCCAGATACAGACTCTCACACCTATTCTCAACCTCCGCCGTGCATGGACAAAGGGCCATGCACAACATCTGGGTTGGTGATAAGGCTGTTTGGCCACAGGGACTAGCTGCTGGCCAGCCCTAGCGGGCAACCCCTACTGCACACAGGAGAAGGCCGTACATGATGCAAGGTTGGGTGCTTATAGGAGTTTGGCCCATGGCCAACTGACGCCTTGCATGGCCAAAAGCCATGCTTGGTTGTGGTTGGATTCACATATAGCAAATAGAATTACCATACATTAAAAAAAAAAAGAGAAACACTGAAAAAAACAAGGGTTACAGGAACGTCATAGTTTGGTTCAGAATCTATTTGTACAAAACCATAGAAATTCAGCAGTTATAGTTAGAGTTCTTTCAAGTAACGAAAACTCGCACCCTAAGGTAACTATAACTCACGCCTTCACCATGCCCAGCTAATTACTCCACATATTATATCATTGATGACAGATTCTATTCCTTCTTTCATACTTTCAATGTAACACTTGCAATAAACTTATTGATGAGACAACTGTGCATGGCAAGTGTACGAGTTATAGATACCTTAGGGTGCAAGTTTTTGTTACTTGAATATAACTGCTGAATTCCTGTGGTTTTGTAGGAGTAAAGTCTGAACCTAACTATAACGTCCCTGTAACCTTTGTTTTTTTCAGTGTGTGTGTATATACATATATATATATTATACGTAGGGAGAGAGATCTCTTTTATGTATACACATATAATTGTTTTCATTTTTTTGAAATAGATTTATGGTTTCCCTGGGGAAGATTGCAGCTCCCAGTGAAAGCACACATCTATAAAATAAAAATTACCCCACATGGGGTGCTGACCGCCTCACAATAGGAGGGATATAGGAGGACTGATCCCCTTGACAATTTCAACTTTTTTTTTAAATTCAATATAGTTCCCTAGGGGGCTCAATCGCACCCTCAGGGGAAAAAAAACAAAACGTTCAAGTAATCTACTCCAATGGGAGTTAGAGCAGGCTTTACAAAGAAATCAAACATTACCCAATCCAGAGAAGAAATCTATATTAGAAAGAGCTGAGGCTAATTTAAGGGGCTTTTATGTGTCTTGAGAGATACTTAATAGACACACAACTTTTCAGAGGCAATACAAAGTAAGCAAACATGTAGGTCCACTTTTAGCCTGGCCAGTTAAAAGAAAATCGAATTCTAATTTGATAAAAACCATCTTAGATGAAGGGCATGGTATTATGGTTAGTCAACCCAAAGAGATAGAAAGAACATTCCTCTCGCATTATAGAAAGCTCTACACGGAAACGATGCAAGCAAACTCATTACAAATCAAACAGTATTTAGATTTACTCGCATTGCCAGGCTTAGATCAAGAAGCACAGAATTATTTATTAACGTCCCCTATCACTCTCGCTGAAGTAGTAGAGGCGATACGGGGAGCATCTAATGGAAAAGCCCCCGGAGAAGATGGCCTTCCGGTGGAAGTCTATAAAGTTCTAGAGGGCCAAGTAGCTAAAATACTAGTCGAGTTATTTAATGAAATTTTAGAAGGAGCCGAGGTCCCTTCTTCTTTCACTAGGGCTGTAGTGGTTAGTTTTGTTAAAAAAGATAAACCATCCGAAAATTCATGCTCATATCACCAGATTAGCCTTCTGAATCAGGTCTATAACTTATTTACTAAGATTCTTGTAGTCCGTATGGCTCAGGTGGCACAAGGACTGATACATGAGGATCAATGAGGATTTCTACCGGGTAGCCTGCTGTCCACTAATACCAACTTCCTGGTCCAGGCAATTGATTACATTTCTCATAACCATCATCCAGCGGAAATCATAATGCTTGATGCTGAGAAGGCATTTGATCTAGTTCAGTGGGAAGCATTGCTTATGATTTTAGGTAAGTTCAGCTTTCCAGGGAAGTTTATTCAGACCTTACAAAGATTATATGCGGAGGGCTAAGCCAGGAAGGTAATAAACACTCAAATAGCAGGGTTAGTACATGTATGACGGGGCACAAAGCAGTGTTGTTTGCTGTCTCTGGTGCTGTTTGCACGGTTTATTGAGCCATTGGCAGCAGCAATTCAACAGGATCAATATATACATTCGCCGTTTCCTCAAGCACCCAAGCCCAAACTATTCGCTGATGATATGATTCTGTATCTTCGTGTGGATTTAAACAGCATCGATAGAGCTTTCTCTAAGATTAAGGATTTTTCAGACTTGAGAGGGTGTAAAATCAATCAGTCCAAGTCTGAAGCTCCCTTATATAATGCAGATACATCAGTTTTACCAAAGGACATTCGGATGATATCTTCATCTTCTACTCCTATTAAGTGTCTAGGCAAATACGTGTCCAATAATCTGGCTGATCTTTTTAACCTGAACTACGTAAAGGTTTTTAAAAAGATCCAAGGCTTATTTCTGCCATGGCAGGAATCCATTATAACGAATATAGGGAGGACAGCACTGGTGAAAATGATGAACCTTTCCTTATTATTATTTGTTTTTTTCTAGTATAGTCTTAGGAGTTCCTAAAAATTACTTTTGAGAGCTGGATTCACTGATCAGACAATTCATATGGAACCATAAGAAACCTTGCTTACAGTTAGAAAAGCTAACTCTTACAGTGGAAGATGGGGGGCTGGCACTTCCTAATTTTCAAACCTACTATGAAGCTTCTGTAGTAGATTGGGCATCAAGAGCTGCTTCAACACCAAATGCCAACTTCTATTTAGATCAGATGCTGATCGATATTGGTACACAGCTCCAGCGATTTATTAAACACCCTCACCTCCCGAAACGGGAAAGGTATAAACTAGCGGCAATGATCCAGACTAGTAAACAGTTGATACAAGTTAAATATCAAATTAGTAAGATCCATCCGTCAGTTAGACTTCGAGATGCCTGGATGGTAGGGCTACAACATTATCAAGGATAAGTTCAGAAGTGGAAAGAAGCAGGATTCAAGAGCAGTGAAGGAAATTTCATTCCAGAAAGTCTTAAGTTTTCCTATTACCAAATTCAACATTTTTTGCAAACAACGAAAAAGGTAACGGATGGCCCTAATCGAGCTATCTTTCAGGCTTTCTTTGGAAATCGATTGTGCATCGGCAGTTGGTACAAGATGCTCCAAGATGGGAATTCAACTAAGACAATTTCCCAATTTTTGTTTGAGGCAGAAAACCTTTCAGGGTGTAAAATAGGACTACAGCAATGGAGAAGGCACAACGAATTGTCACAAAAAGCACTTAGGGAGGCAATTTTTTTAAAAAAACGCATTCTATTCCAAATGGCTATTTTACCGTATCCCAGCTAGATTAAAGGAAATGTACCCATAGATATCAGGCGTTTGTCCGCACTGCCAAATGATTCAGGGGTATTGGCTCCACATGAGCTTTTTGTGTAATCATTTGACGGAGTAATGGGAGAAGATTTTTCAAAGGATTAGTGTTATGATATCGTACATTGGGGGTTGAGTCTCGGAGTTCACTGGCTACCAGAGTGGTGTGCGGTGCTCGGTTTTCCCGAGTGAGGGGGCCTTCTACATTCACATTAGCTGGGGGTCTTGGCTGACTCCCGGCCCCTGCATCCTCGGGTCTCCCCTGCCCCACCCCCGTTGAAGTAGCCACGTCAACACAGCAGACGAGGTTGTACAGCAGCCGTACAGCAGCATTGACAGGGCGAGTGTTGGGGACGCTGAATGTGGGAGGCTGGCACAGCTTATAGTGGGTACCTGATGGTACTTACACCTTGTGCCAGGACCAATTATCCCTTATTAGTAGATTAGTAGTGTTCTAGCAGCTTAGGCCGATAGAGGTAGCTATAGCAGAGCAGCTTAGGCTGAACTAGGAGACATGCAAAGCTCCTACTATACCACTTATATCATATAGCACTATATCATAAGAAACACAATAATCAGAGTTACTAAAGATAAAGGTACTTTATTTTAGTGACAATGTGCCAAAAATATCTCAGAGGTTATACTCCCTTAGGAGGTAAGTAAAATACCCAAAATATACACACAAACCAAAATCAGGTAGGTAAACAGTTAGAAAAGTAGTACAAACTCTGTAGAATACAATAGGATGCAATAGTCCTAGGGGCAACACAAACCATATACTCCAAAAGTGGAATGCGAACCACGAATGGACCCCAGGCCTAGTGTAGTGTGTAGAGAGTTACTGGGAGTGTAAGAAAACATGAAGGGTTTCCAAGATACCCCACCCCAAGACCCTGAAAAGTAGGAGTAAAGTTACCCTACTATCCCAGAAACACACTAAAGTCGTGATAGGGTATTCTGCAAAGGCAACAACTGACTGCAAAGCACTGAAGACGGATTCCTGGACCTGAGGACCTGTAAAGGAAGGGGACCAAGTCCAAGAGTCACGCAAGTGTCCAGGGGGGACAGGAGCCCACTAAACCCAGGATGAAGGTGCAAAAGGGCTGACTCTGGGTGGAAGAAGCTGAAGATTCTGCAGCAACGGAAGATGCCAGGAACTTCTCCTTTGCACAGAAGATGTCCCAATGCATGCTGTAGGATGCAGAGGTGTTTCCACGCAGAAAGACCACAAACAAGCCTTGCTAGCTGCAAGAGTCACGTTGAAGATAATGGGTGCTGCCCGAGCCCAGGATGGACCAGGAGGTTGCCCCTTGGAGGAGGAGACAGAGGGGGCATGGCGATCATCTCAGCACTACAAAAGAGGGTCCCATGAAGTCAGTGGTCAACTCAGCGAGTTGAGCAATGCAGGGCGGAGTGCTGGGGACCTGGGCTATGCTGTGCACAAAGGATTCCTTGCAAAAGTGCACAGAAGCCCTAGCAGCTGCAGTTCACGCAGTACACAGGGTTACTGTCTGGCATGGGAAGGCAAGGACTTAGCTCCACCAAATTTGGACAGAAGGACCACTGGACTGTCGGGGTCACTTGGATCAAGCTCCTGTGTTTCAGGGACCACGCTCGTCGAGATAAGAGGGGACCCAGAGGACCGGTGTTGCAGAAGTTTGGTGCCTGCATTAGCAAGGGGAAGATTCCGTCGACCCACAGGAGATTTCTTATTGGCTTCCATTGCAAGGTGAAGGCAATCAGCCCTCAGAGCATGCATCACCAGGAAACCGTTGAGAAAGCCGGCAGGATTAGGCACTATAATGTTGCTGGTAGTCGTCTTGCTACTTTTTTGCGGTTTTGCAGGTGTCCTGGAGCAGTGAGCGGTCGATCCTTGGCAGAAGTCGAAGAGGGAGATGCAGAGGAACTCTGGTGAGCTCTTGCATTTGTTATCTGAAGAGAAACCCACAGGAGAGACCCTAAATAGCCCTCAGAGGAGGATTGGCCACCTAACCAGGTAAACACCTATCAGGACGGGTCTCTGACGTCACCTGCTGGCACTGGCCACCCAGAGGCCTCCATTGTGCCCTCACACCTCTGCATTCAAGATGGCAGAGGTCCGGGACACACTAGAAGAGCTCTGGCACCACCCCTGAGGTGGTGATGGACAGGGAAGTGGTCACTCCCCTTTCCTTTGACCAGTTTTGCGCCAGAGCAGGGGCTGGGGGATCCCTGAACCGGTGTAGACTGGCTTATGCAAGGAGGACACCATCTGTGCTCTTCAAAGCATTTCCAGAGGCTGGGGGAGGCTACTCCTCCCCAGCTCCTAACACTTATTTCCAAAGGGAGAGGGTTTAACACCCTCTCTCAGAGGAAATCCTTTGTTCTACCTTCCTGGGACTGGCCTGCCCAGACCCCAGGAGGGCAGAGGCCTGTCTGTGGGTTGGCAGCAGCGGTAGCTGCAGGGAAAACCCCAGAGAACTAATTTGGCAGTATCCGGGGTCCATGCTGGAGCCCCGGGGATGCATGAGATTGGCACCCCAATACCATATTTGGCATGGGGGACAATTCCATGATCTTAGACATGTTACATGGCCATATTCAGAGTTACCATTGTGAAGCTACATATAGGTATTGACCTATAAGTGCACATGTGTAATGGTGTTCCCGCACTCACAAAGTCCGGGGAAATTGCCCTGAACAATGTGGAGGGCACCTTGGCTAGTGCCAGGGTGCCCTCACACTTAGTAACTTTGCACCTAACCTTCACTAAGTGAGGGTTAGACATATAGGTGACTAATAAGTTACTTAAGTGCAATGTAAAATGGCTGTGGAATAACGTGGACGTTATTTCACCCAGGCTGCAGTGGCAGTCCTGTGTAAGAATTGTCTGAGCTCCCTATGGGTGGCAAAATAAATGCTGCAGCCCATAGGGATCTCATGGAACCCCAATACCCTGGGTACCTAGGTACCATATACTAGTGAATTATAAGGGTGTTCCAGTGTGCCAATCCGAATTGATGAAAATGGTCACTAGCCTGCAGTGACAATTTTAAAAGCAGAGAGAGCATAAGCACTGAGGTTCTGGTTAGCAGAGCCTCAGTGACACAGTTAGGCACCACACAGGGAACACATATAGGCCACAAACTATGAGCACTGGGGTCCTGGCTAGCAGGATCCCAGTGACACAGGCAAAAATAAACTGACACACAAGTAAAAATGCGTGTAACATGCCAGGCAAGATAGTACTTTCCTACACTGAACATCTCGCCTGCCCTCCTGCCGCTTTTGGACTTTTGGACTCCCGGCTCTTCGGCCCATGGGAGCCAGGGGACCCAGCTCCTATGTTGGTCTTGGCCCCTGGTGGCCCCAGCATTTGGCAGCCCTTGGTGGGGCCAATGAGGACCCTGCGCCTGGTTATTTATTCTGTAACGGACGACCTCGGGTGGAATTGCTTAGAGAATCCCTGGTCCTGATTCTGGTCCTGCAATTTACCTCCACCCTCCTAGGCCATCCAGGACTTCCAGGACTGCCCAGGATTGGAGTTCACAGGGGATGGCGGCCTAAGGCAAGTGCTCACCACTCTGTAAGCTGGGTCAAAGGTGTTGAGGCATAATTAAACCGAAGCTAGGCTGCATGCAACTGATTTTTGACGGAAGCTGCCGGCATTAGGCTAGTGCGGCTTGTCTGGACCATATTACCCTGCTTCTTCCTGACCCCGCTGTCTCCCCTGCTTGATCTAATGCAACGGGTCTTCACCATTCCTTCTTCTTCCCCACAAGCCTGCAAACCTTTCAAGTGGAGTACTGATACCTCTCAAAAAGGGCTATAAGCGCTTCTAAGAACATATTATGCTGAGTTATATCGCCTTTCGACCTGAGCCTCTCCTGATGAGGAAGGACTTCTAGAGTTCGTCTCAATATAAGGTCTGGTAATGTAAGGAATGAGCACCCAAACCTTCATAAGCATAAAAAATGCTGCTAAGGCAATGTTATTTTGCATTTGCCATCGACCCCCTAAAAGTAGATTCATCCTCCTTCACCCACCGCAATCACACGGCCACCCCTCCACTGGCTGCTGATCCACTCAATCCAGCTACTTTGAAGTCTCAACTCTCCGTTGATCATATGCCACATTCATGCATTTCAAAATTTTGTGAGCCTTCTCTTCTGGATTATTTTAAGAAAAAAATCTAAGCAGGATCCTTTGGCAAATGGTGGGGAGATTGAGCCGGTGTCAGGCTGGGGTGTCTGTTCAGAATCTGCAGCCACTGATTTTCTACCAATGGCTTGTGGTTATTCAACAACAGAGGCAATAGTTAATTGTCCCGCTTTATCTGCCTTCTTACAGCTAGCATTTCAGGGTGAAGCATGCCATTCACCATCCTATGAGGGCCAGATGGCTGCGCCCTTGTCAAAACACAAACTTTCACCAATTATTATATCCAGCGATCATTCTTTCAATGTTGGAGAGTGGGAGACCTCTTTAGTAGCTTCTCACGCTGTCCTCGTTCGGCAGGACGGGCTAGCTGTTAGTTGCCACAATCCCCTGCAGGATTGCAGCGTTTCCATGCTATCCATCCCACCGGCAGCCCAATGGATTGGGCAGTATTCACCCAATGTTACCAACAAATTCCTCTAGTGGGGCAGGAGACCCTAGGTCTCAAACGGAGCCCATCAAGGGAGAGTTCATGGGCCAATTGCTCTTGAACTTTCCTGTCTTCAACTCGATTCCTCAGGAGGTGCTCGTAGGGTACCCAACCCTGTGCCTTCCTCTTTGATCATGGCAACCGGCTCCGTCTGGCCACAGCTCTTGCAAACCCTTCAATCCACTGTGCTGGCTTTGAACTATCATTTCGATAAGCTGGACGTTCAAGTCGATTTGCTGAATACACTGGCCTCTTATGTAGCTGGTGTTGATAAAAAAATAGAAAATCTTAACCAGCTAATCTTCAGAGGCCAGGTAAACTCTAATCTTGCGCAACCAAAAGGCTGCTGCTCTCCAATTATCAGAAGCCTTTCATCTTTGCCCACCTTTTTAAGTTTGGTTTTATGTGAAATCAAGAGGCTATCTCCAGTTTCTGCACCTGTGGTACCACAGTCGAATTCAAGTTCTCATTCTGACTTGGCTCAGGATCTTCTCAAACAAAAAACATTGGATGATTACCTCTTTCCAGTCAAAAGTGCAACTTCTATCAACCCTTCTCTGCTAGCTGCCACTGGAGCTTCAGAGCATGTTATTTCGGCCAATTGTATCCCTAAGATCTCTCCTTTACTTGAACTTGAGCCCATGGTGCCCATCACCACCCAATCCCCCTGCATTTTTGTTCAACCAACATTATTACATTCAAAGCCCCTAGGAGTAGATCTTGGGGCCCAACATTCTCTGAGTAATAGGGAGAAAAAAAAACTCCACAAACAACGGAACAAAAGGTGGAGCCAACCCCCTCAAGGATCTCTATCTAATGCTCAACCGTTGGTCCGTCTTGAGGCACTGCAGCTCTCGCAGTCGCTGGTGGTCCCCTGGGTGTCATCACTGTCCAACTATCCATTGACCCCACTGGTTGACCTTCCTCCCCCGATTGAGTTTGCTAAGGACCCTTTGGTTGGTACTACTGCACTGGGAACGGAACTCCCCTTCAAGGATCCTTTGACTATGGTTGAGGAAGGTAACATAGGCAGTGCATTGGAGACAGTAGCCTCACACTGGGGAGGTGGAGTGTCTGCTTGCTCCACGGCCACATTGTTTGATTCTAAAAACTGTCTACGGAAACACCGGTGGTGAGGTTCTGCTTCCTTGTTCTTCTAACTCTTTTAAGCTGCCTTCTGACAACATGAGATGCTTTCTGCAATTTTTTCCATCAAGCCTTCGGTCTGTTCCTGCTGATAATCTGGCCCAGGGTGGTCCTGTGGGCTCACACAATGCAACAGATCAGTTACAGCCTTTATACCCGCATCCCCCAATGGCCTTATTGGAGGGTATAAGTTCTAAACTTGTGTACATTACCGACTATCGATCCAGGGGCCCACATGACATTTTGAATAGGGGGAACATTTTAAGGCTCTTCAATGCTATTTTGGATCACAATAACATCAGCTCTAAGGATATTGGGGTTAATTACAACATTGGCGGTAAATGCCGCTTACCGCCGTGCAGAAGACCGCCAACACACGGCTGTGGCAGCGGAATTCCGCCACGGTCATTATGACCCACTGCTCGGAATCCGCCAAAATGTAGACACCCACACAAGTCCGCCACACCAAAGGTCAGTGATAAACTGGCGAAAACAAAACCTCCACCGTCACGCCAACAGAAATATGCCCACACTATCACGACCCACAAATCCAAGTGGTGGTCTTTCAACAGCGGAATTCCATTGGCGGTACACACTGCTGCGATCAAAATACACACACTCTTACAAAACACAGCCACATTGGACAATTCCAAATACACACACCTGATACACATACACACACCACTCCCCCACACCCAATACAAACTCACACCCACATCACCCACAAACCCCTATGACCAAAATACCGAAAGAAGGCCAGAGAGAGACACTACAAACTACTATCAAGCATCCATAGGCACACAATACCATCACCCACATAACTTCCACGCACCTCACACAACACAACACTAAATATCACCCCACTTATCACTACACACACCACCCCAAACATCACCCACACCACCCCACACCACCCCATGGCACGGCAAAGGCACCCCAGGTTCTCTGAGGAGGAGCTCAGGGTCATGGTGGAGGAAATCGTCCGGGTAGAGCCACAGCTATTCGGATCAAAGGTGCAGAACACCTCCATAGCTAGGAAGATGGAGCTATGGCGAAGAATAATGGACAGGGTCAACGCAGTTGGGCAGCACCCAAGAAATCGGGAAGACATCAGGAAGAGGTGGAACGACCCACGGGGGAAGGTGCGTTCCGTGGTCTCAAGACACCACATCGTGGTTCAGCGGACTGGCGGCGGACCCCCACCTCCTACCCCACAACTAATAACATGGGAGGAGCAAGTCTTGGCGATTCTGCATCCGGATGGCCTCGCAGGAGTAGATGGAGGAATGGACTCTGGTAAGTCAACTCTTAACTATTACATCCCCCACCCTATCTGCATGCCATCACATACCCCCACCCTCACCCCCATCACTCCAACTCCTCACAAATGTCCCAATATCACAAACCACACATCCCAAAACCACGCCCTGCATGCAACAACAAAGGATGGATACCCATCACCAATGCATGGCCACTGCACATACCCTTACACCCCCCTAAACCACCATCACACAAGGTCCCACACAGGAATGCAAGCACTGGGGTACACGGTCACCCACCCATTGCACACCATGGCACACACAGATGCAATAAACATCCTTTTACACCCCTGCAGGACTCCTACCCAACGTCACTGGACAGCAGGGTCCACACATGTCCACACCACCAACAGAAGAGGCCCACACTGATGATAGCAGCTCTGTCCAACTGGATCTAGATGACCAGCCCGGCCCATCTGGGACCTCGGGACAGTCGGTTCCCCTGACACAGTCACATGCTACCACAGAGCTCCCCCCCCCTGGAAACACCAGCACAGCACCCACCCAGCGGGCCCATACCTCTGTCCCCAGGACACGTCAATCAGCAGTGTGTCCACCACTACAGGGAACCCAGGCTAACCCACCACCCCAACAACAACAGGGACCTGGGGGCAGTGGCAGTGGCAGTGGGCACACGGTCCAGGGGACAGATGCCCAGGAACACAGGGGAACTGGGAGGGCTGCTGTGCAACAGGGGGAGGACAGGCCCAGGGAACCCACTCTCCATGAGGCCCTCTCCAACATCATGGGAGCCTACCATCATTCCCAGGAGACAATGACACCGGTACTGGCCAAGTTTCAGGAAACCCAGCTGGAGGAACAGTATTTGGGCTTCAGGGAGGAATTCAGATCTATCAATTCCACCCTGGGCACCATCGTGCTGAAGGAAGTCCTCAACACCAAGAGGGACACTGTGGCACTACAAGGAGCCCCTGACACTAGCCTGGACGATGAACAGCCCTCCACCTCTGCCGGCGCTAGTGGACAGGAGGCACCGCCACAGGACCACCACACCAGCACCCCAACCACTGCAGAGGGAGAACCATCCCGCAAATGGTCCCTGAGATCCAGGACAAAGACAGAGAACGATGCCAAGACCCCGCCAAGAAATGAGACCACCCTAATTGTCATCCTTTTGTCCCACCTTGTCACCCTGTCCATCCTCAAACTGCCCCAGCTCCACTTCCTATGCCCATTTTGGCAATGCACCTGTGAGACTAATAGACTGGACTCTGCCATGGACATTCCTCCACCATCACCCCTCACCATTTTACAGCACCCTCCAATATTGAGCACTTAAATAAACACCCTTAAAGCACAAAACAATATGGAGTCTGTGATTTCGAAATAGTGTATTAGCAATTACAGTGTCAAAATGCTCTTTCAATTGTAATGCCAACATACCTATGTCACACAGCTCTAGTCCATGAGGAAACAAAGCAGATGTCACACAGTGGGACCCACATCTGTGAAATCGTAAGGGAAAGTGACAACTCAGTGACCATACACTGGGTGAAAACGACAGACAGTAGAGAGGTAGTAGTGTTAAAGTACATGTAGTAGGCAGGTTTGTATTCTTACCTGTGTCTCATTGGAAGTATTGCAGGATCACGGAGTTCCTGTTGTCAATGTCCTCTTCTTCTACTTCCTCATCTTCACTTTCGACAGGCTCCACAGCTGCCACAACACCTCCATCTGGACCATCCTCCTGCAGAAAAGGCACCTGTCATCGCAAAGCTAAGTTGTGAAGCATACAGCATCCACGATGATCTGGCACACCTTCTTTTGGTGAGTAGAATAGGGATCCACCTGTCATATGGAGGCACCTGAACCTGGCCTTCAGGAGGCCGAAGATCCAGTCTATAATCCTCTGAGTTCGCCCATGGGCCTCATTGTAGCATTCCTCTGCCCTTGTCCTGGCATTCCTCACTGGGGTCAGTAGCCATGACAGGTTGGGGTAACCAGAGTCACCTGCAAATGGCAAGGGACAACTGTAAGACACACACTAACTCTTAGGGATATCCCCAGACCCAGACAACCATTCCCACTGACTAGCTTCCAGGTGCTCACCTAATAGCCACGCAGTGCCTCTGGAGTTGACCCATCACTTAAGGGATGCTGCTATTCCTCAGGATGTAAGCATCATGCACTGAGCCAGGGAATTTGTCATTCACATGGGAGATGTACTGGTCTGCCAAACACACCAACTGCACATTCATCGAATGAAAACTCTTCCGGTTTCTGTACACCTGTTCACTCCTGCAGGGGGTTCCAAAGCCACGTGTCCCATCAATGGCACCTATGATGTTTTTCACTGTAGGCAAATCCTCCACCTGAGGGAAAACTATGTAGCTCCGCATGTGTTTCAGCAGGGCAGACAACACTCTGGACAACACGTTGGAAAACATAGGCTGGGACATCTCTGATGCTATGGCCACTGTTGCTTGAAATGACCCACTTGCAAGGAAATGGAGTACTGACAGCACCTCCACTAGAGGGGGGATTCCTGTGGGATGGCGGATAGCTGACATCAGGTCTGGCTCCAACTGGGCACACAGTTCCAGGATTGTGGCAAGATCAAGCCTGTGGGTGATGATCACATGTCTTTCCTCCATTGTCGACAGGTCCACCAGCGGTAGGTACACCGGAGGATGCCGCCATCTCCTCACATGTCCCAGCGGACGGTGCCTATGAAGGACAACAGTGAGCACAGAGTCAACCAACACGATTCATAATCCGAAATTTGCATGTATGAGTGTTGAGGTAAGGCCTAGGTATGTGTGACACAGTTAAAAATTAAGCCAAGTTGGCCCGTGAAGTGGCAGCTGCCTGACCTGTAAAGTGGGACAATGGGATGTGAGGTAACTGCACTGGCGTTGCACACCGTCGCGGTATGCGGTCGAAGACCGCGGCGCAATTCTGCATTGGTTAACATTGGACCCTACGGGTCCCAGGAGCCAATGACGATGTACGCCGGTGGTGACGGTACGCACCGCCCCGGACATGACCGCCATTTTCTATCTGTTCAATCACTCGATACCTCATCTTCGACAGGAGAGGACCTACACTGCAAGTGCTGCTGTGACCTCAGTCTGGAAGAGACAATGGCTCGTGCTTCTGGGGAAAGGGCTCCTGCCTTCACCACGGAGGAGTTGGAGAAACTTGTGGATGGGGTCCTTACCCAGTACACGCTACTCTACGGTCCTCCAGACAAACAGGTAAGTACACTGGGAGCATGCTGTATGGGCTATGCTTGTGTGGAGTGGGGTGGATGAAAGATGGGGGGGAGATTGTGGCATGCATGAAACAACGGTGAGTGCTTGTGCCACATGGCAAGGGTAGGGATGGGGGCCAATGACTGTGCGGTGCAGTTGGTAATAACTTTTCTTTTTCCCCTGTACAATTCATGTAGGTCAGCGCCCACCAGAAGAAGGACATCTGGCGTGCCATCGCCAAGGAAGTCCGGACCCTGAGGGTGTACCATCCACTGCCGTAAAAGATGGGAGGACATTCGCCGCTGGAGCAAGAAGATGGCGGAGGCCCAGCTGGGGATGGCCTCCCAACGTGGGAGGGGTGCCCGTCGCACCATGACCCCCCTGATGTTCAGGATCGTGGCGGTGGCGTACCCAGAGTTGGATGGGCGCTTGAGGGTATCACAGCAGCCACAAGGGGGTGAGTACACTCTCATTCAGCTGATTCAGCACGCAGTCGAGGTGTCTGGGTGGGGGAGGTGGGCTGTGGGTTTCCCTAAGCCAGGGCGAGTGTGCTAGTTAGGTCCCCTTCTTCTGGCAGACCCTGTGGCAACCCACCCCACCTGTGTACAGTGCCAACTACACCTAGTCAGGCTCCTGTGACATCCATGTGTGCAGATGTCGGCCATAGCCTTGTAGGCCATGTCCCAGGGATTGAACAGAGAACCCCAAATGCGCAGCGTACTGCAGGGGGCTTCTGTGTCTGTTGTGTCTGCCAACGGTAGCGGTAATGCATGCACTCAACATGTCTTTCTTCTGTCACCACCCCCTTTTTGTGGTCTCCCTGTTCTTGTGTGCATTAGCATCATCAGGCGGAGGAGCAGTGGCTCCGGAGCAGGAGGGAGCTGCATCCCACATGGCCCTGGAGGGCGAAACTACGGATTCGGAATTCACCAGTGGGACGGAGGGCGAGGGGAGTTCCACGGCAGGGACAGGAGCTGACACCAGTGATACGGACTCGTTCTCTGATAGGAGCTCCCTTGTGGTGGTGGCCACATCTGAGCCCCCACATCTACAGGTACAGCTGCCACCCCCCTCCCAGCACCGCCCTCCCAGCAGCCCCTAAGCCTTTGCCCCGTGCCCGCTCACCCAGGAGGGTGGGCATCACCTTCGCCCCAGGCACCTCAGGCCCTCCCCAGTCACCCCTGCTGCCCTCAGTGAGGTGGCCATTGACCTCCTGAGGTCCCTCACTTTTGGGCAGTCTACCATTTTGAATGCCATCCAGGGTGTAGAGAGGCAGTTGCAACAAACAAATGCATTCCTGGAGGGCATTCATTCTGGTCAGGCAGCCCTTCAGCGAGCTTTTCAGACTGTGGCCTCAGCACTGAAGGCAGCTATTGTCCCTGTCTCTAGCCTCCCCCCTCCAAATTCCTCCACCCAGACCCACACCCCTGTACCTCAGCCTACCCCAAGCACACCATCAGACCAGCATGCACACACCTCAACACACAAGGGAAGCTCTGGCAAACATGAGCACCACACATCCCACAGGCACTCATGCAAGCATCACACACTTGCAAACACACCAACATCCACTGCCTCCACTGTGTCCCCCTCCTCCTCGTCTCCCTCCTCCCTCCCAGTCTCGTCTCCACTCACACCTGCATGCACTACATCTACAGCCACTACTTCCATCACCAGCACACACACCACCATACCCCACTCACGTGCAGTCACCACCCCACACTACCATTAACACGTCCCCTGTGTCCTCTCCCAGTGTGTCTATGACGCCACCTCCCAAGATACACAAACGCAGGCACACACCCACCCAACAGCCATCCACCTCACGACAGCCTCCAGCGCATGCACCTTCAACCAAAGTCACCAAACGTACACCTCCTACAGCCACAACATCTTCCTCCACTCCCAAACCCCCTCCAGCTACCCGTCCCAGTGTTCCCAAGAAACTTTTCCTGTCCACCCTTGACCTCTTTCCCTCACCTCCCCCACCCGTCAGTCTCTTAGGGCTCGACTCTCCAGGTCCCAACCTAGCACCTCAGCCACAACATCGGCTGGACCAGTGGTGCCAGTAGTCACCGGATTCTGGAGTGCACCAGGCAGCAGTGCAGCCAGTGTGGCAAGGAGCCACAGCACGGACAGTCCCCCACCTGTCAAGCATCAAAAGTAGGCTAGTGCCGGATGGGAGAGGGGGAAGACTCCAGCCACCAAAGCCGCTCCCAGGGGTACAGGTGGGAGTGTGGATTCAGCTGCAACACCTTCCAAGGTAGGGAACTGCCCAGGAGGTCACCGCCATCAGCCCCGCTGGGCCAGACAGGACCGCCAGCACCAGCCCCGCTGGCCAGGAGGCCACTGCCATCAGCCCCCCTGCCCAGGAGGCGACCACCATCATCCCCTCTGCCCAGGAGGCCACCGCCATCATCCCCGCTGCCCAGGAGGCCACCGCCATCAGCCCCGCTGGGCCAGACAGGACCGCCAGCACCAGCCCCGCGGGCCAGGAGGCCACCGCCATCAGTCCTGCTGGGCCAGACAGGACCGCCAGCACCAGCCCCGCTGGGCCAGACAGGACCGCCAGCAGCTGAGTCGCTCCAGAACCAGTGGAATATCACATCCACTCACACAGTCCTTGGCAGGATGAAGCACTCTGGGCACAAAGCCCCCTTCAGAATCAGAGGAGACTGTTATCCACTTGTGAGACTGTGGCTTTGCACTCCCCAGGATTGAACAGTGGGAAACCCACCCACTGTTATCGACTTGAGAGACTGTGGCTTTGCACTCACCAGGATTGAACAGTGGGCAACCCACCCACTGTAGAGACTTGAGAGACTGTGGCTTTGCACTCCCCAGGATTGAACAGTGGGCATGTGGCCCCCTCGTGGATTTGGCGTTGTGCACTCAACCGGCTGAGGTGCCCCCCCTTTCCCTTCCCAGAGGTGCCTGTTTTATTGCTCTCTGATGCCCCTGCAGTGTTCTCTCAGTCATGTTCGGGTATTGAGTGTGGGCCTCACCCATGCAGTGTGGGCCCAGTGTTCCACGGACTTCAATGGAGCAATACCTGGACTACTATTCTTGGCGTATATATTTGTTAATGTTGTGAATATATTTTAGCGTACTGGATTTTAATACATTACAATGGTTACACTCATTTCCTTTTGTCTTTGCATTCTTCCGGGGTGTTTGTGGGGTGTAACTGTAATGTATCATGCTGTCTTAGTGTGTGTGTTGTCGTGGGTGAGGGTGGGGGTGGGGGTGTTGCGTGTTGCGTGTGTGTGTCACAGTTTTTTCCCTCCCCCCTCTCCTGTGTCGTAGGTGCAGTACTCACCGTGGTCTTCGCCGCCTGCGTTCGTGCTCCTGGTAGAGGAGCAAGAAGATAAGGGCAGGGAAAATGTGATGCTCTGGTTCCATGGCATCCTGGTTCCTCATGGGGTATGTAGAGGTGAGCGTTTTCCCTTCAAAGTCCTGTTTCCGCCATGTTTTTGTTCACGGTGAATCCGCCCCGGAATAGGTGGCGGATGGGTAGGTTGTAATAGTGTGGGTGGTACATTGTCTTCCGCCTGTCTGTTGGCGGTGACCGCCGCGCTGTTTGTTTGTACCGCCTTGGCAGTCGGAGTATTAAAGAGGCTGTCTTTCTTGGTGGTTTCCGCCACAGTCGTGATTCTATTTTTTCCGCCGCCCTGGTGGCGGTCTTACCGCCGCTTTAACACCGACCTCCAGGGTTGTAATGACCACCATTGTGTCTATTGAATTTCTGGACTCAAGCGGATCTAGCTCAAGGGAACCTACCCTGGTTTCCTTATTCTCTGCCTCAATAGCTCAGTCTATTTTTTCCAAGAGAGACCTATTTCACACGTGGGGTATTACAATTATTGCTCATAAGGAGCTTGATTATCCTGCGCTACTATCAGAACTTTAATGTCCAGCGGCTCCTGTAGTATACAAACCTTTTTCAATTCTGAAAGGTGCTTTAGGTGGAACCTCTACCTTCAATGGTACCCCTCACACTGGTTCTGGTTCCCAAGGGGGCATTGAACTGGAACTGGCTGCCCTCTACCCTTTTCCAAGGGCATCCTCATTGACCATCATAGGTGGGTGGTCTTGGGTCAACACATGGATGTCTGTCCCTGTGCTATTGGAACATTAACAGGATTGTGCACAAGTTTACTTCTGCTGATCTCCTAACATTCTTGAGCTATGGCGTAATCGTCCTCCAGGAAACTTGGGCTGAGTACAGCTGTCCGCTGTCTGGGTATTTAGAAATATGGAAACCTGCTCACAGAACGAGTAAGAATGGCCGTGCCAAGGGAGGACTGGCCACCTATGTAAATGTTAAACTAAATGGGAGTATTCTGCCACTGGTCTGGGATGATAACTGGATTCAGGGGACAGTCATCAGGAACAGGACTGCACAGCAAACCCTTATAGTAACTAATGTTTACATTGCACCTGGTACAAAGGACAAAAGGGACAGGTTGTGGCCGATTTAGTCGGGAAGTACCCTTGTGTTAACTATCTCATAACTGGTGATTTCAATACAAACTTGTTTCAAGACACAATGGAAGCTCTTGACGCCCCTGATTTCTGTAACTGTCAGACAATTCCTGATCAACTGAGACCTCAGGGCTGTTTGTATTGCCCGTTGGGAAAGTACACAGTAATGCACCTCAATAGTATGGAATTTAAAGTCTTGAATGGGTGTTTATGTGACGATGTTCCTCCTCGGTGTACAAGATCTGATGGTCAATCCTATTCCTATTTAGATTACACCATTTGCAATAGTGAATTGTTTCCCTTCATTGAAAAGTTTTCGATTTTGCCTCGAAGTAAGAGCGATCATCGTCCTCAAAGTGTATCCATCTAATCAATATCTCCTTTGCATGATGTTATGTGGGGGGGTGTCGTCTACTCTGAGTCTTTAAAGCCCATACATTTGAATTATTCTATTGGTGGCATAGTATTGTCTTAATGTATTAACTTTTTTTACTTTGAGGAATCGTGTTGTGAGTCCCCATTTATCTCATGGGTTAAACTTTCCCGCCTTTTATTGCTAAGGTTTCACCAACCTATGCGAAACCACGCTCCACCCCGGTCCTTTGTCATTTCTAGGGAATCCAGGAAGCTAAATAAAGCATCCCACAGACTAGCAAGGGCACTTCCTGATTCCAAGTGTTTACTCATTAAATACAAACAGCTAAGGAAAGACTACAGGAAGGCTGTTTATGATGATCACCAGTCCCATCTTAATCAGTTTTGGGCCAAACTTTTAAGTGCAAGTAAAGATTCAAATTCTATGAAATGTTGGTCCCTTATTAATGATCTAAATAGCAATCAAAGGGGCATTGGCATTGTCAATATTTTCAGAAGGAGTCTGGACGTCTTATCTGACTACCCACTTTTCTGCAAGTAAGGTGGATGGGAAATTGTTGAATAAAGGGACTTATAGCCCTTTTTCTGCTCTGTCTAAGACATGTCCCACGTTTATGGGGCTTCAACTCCTACATTGGGAGTGAAGAAGTCCCTTCCATTGCGACTCCCTCATATTATCTCGAGGGCTAAGCAATTTGGAGCTCCTGGCCTCAAAGGCACTGTTCAAACAGGATCCCCTCTTTTGGCCTAATCATCTTGCCCATCTGTTTGAGCACTGCCTTTTGAACTTAACAATTCCTGAGTCTTTTCGTGGTACCGTTTTTCATCCCTCACATAAAAGTGGTTCAAGGTCAGACCCCGCAAAGTTTAGGATGATAGCCCTGCTAGACAAGGAGGCCAAGTTCCTTCCTTTAATGGAAGTTATGAGAGTAAAGATTATCCCTTCACTGGCCTACAGTCAAGAGATTATGTTGGTTAAAGGGTCCTGCCTATCAAATAGACTCATATAAAAGTGGTTCAAGGTCAGACCCCCACTAATTTTCGGTTGATATCCCTGCTGGACAAGGAGGCCAAGTTGTCAGCCAGCCTTTTGTTACAAGAACTTTGTGCCTGGGCTTATTCAAAGGCCCTAACTCCCACTGTTCAAACATGGTTTTCTGCTGGCTCAGGCACTTTGACAAATCTGTTAGCACTTTCTATTTTGATCGACAGGTCGATTCTATCAGGCCTAATGCTGAATTGTTGTTTTGTTGATTTTAAGGCGGCCTTTGATTGGGTCCCCCGGAGCGCTGTATGGCCTAAACTACAGAATTGGGGTATCCCTCTCAGTGCTTATACTTCTGAGAATCAACTGGAAGTTAATCTGCTTAAAACCAAAGTGGTTTCCCTTGGAAGGAAAAAAAAGATCAGGTTTCAATTGGTATTATAAAAGCTGTAAACTCGTTTCTGACCACTCTTACAAATTTTAGGGGTGCACTTCGATTCCAGGGGCAGCTTTGTTAAATATAAGAAGGAGATGGAACTCAAAGCTGTGGCATTGCAGGTGGACTTCTTCAAATTATCTAAAGTTTTAAAGGGGCTGACCTTCCTTCCTTTAATGGAAGTTATGAGAGTAAAGATTATCCCTTCACTGGCATATGGTCAAGACATTCTGTTGGGTAAAGGGTCCTGCCTATCAAATAGGCTGGTTAATAAAATCTATAAGAGTGTCTTTCATGTTCCGCACCTTGCCTCACCTGCAAAGGTGCGGTTGGAATTTGGGCTTCCGCACTTGGTGGCAGTTGGTGCCGGTGCATTTTTGAAGCTCTGTCATAAGCTGCGTCGAGTCACAGATGGCCATTTAGAGGCAGTCCTGTGGCAAGAAATCAGTGAGTGTAAATTGAGAGGGATCATACTTCCATTTTCTGCTGAATGCAAATGTCAACTGGGCGTTGATGATCTTTGGGAAAGTAATCCCTCCCATTCTTAGTTTAAATTAGGTGTAAAAGGCTTATTCAACTGTATTCGTATCACTCAGATCATTCCCTCCTTGCTCAAAGGAAGCATGCCTGGTCAGTAATTAAATCTTTTAGGCCAAGTACGCCTTCTAGCTTTTTTTTCCCCTGTTCTTATGGGTCTCGATTGAAAAAGGCCTTTATGGCCTTAAGGATGGGCGATTGGGGTTTCTTGAAACATCTACCTCAATGGAGGCTACCCTCTGGGAAGGGGTGACATACAGAGGCTGTAATAATGCAGACAAAACCCTTGATCATGTGGTCTGTCTGTGCCCAGCTCTACTTAAGGAGCATAGATTTTTGCTTTGATACAAATTGAATGAACTGGGAATTCACTCCTGTCGCAGGCTATTATTCAGTCTCTAGACCCAGCTAATTCAATGCTAAGTGTGTTATTGATAAAATGTATTACATACATACATGTTACATACATGTGTTCCTGTATTATTACCTCCCGGGGTGCTGTTTTTTTTCTCCTTCATTGTGAACCATTAGGTTAAATGTAAAGCAGTGAGTAAGTCAACTCAAGTACACATTCCTTGAACAACGTTTAGTCTTGAGTATTTTATTTTTGTGTCTTTCATCCAACAAGCCAAGATAAAGTATGTGTGTTGATATGCGAGGAGGGTGATGAGGTCCCAAACTACCCCCTTTTGCATGCTGTCTAAGGTGGACACTGGTGGTTAGTATTCTCAGCCATTTTCACAGAAATTGGCATGAGTAAGACTCAGGTAATGAGTTCATTGTAAAAGTCTAAACAGTGCATAGTCAAAAGGGAAATATCCATGGGAATTAAATGGGAAAAACCCATTTGCTACAAGATCCCCGCCTGCCAAAAATGAAGGGATAAGTGGGGTGAGACAGTACTTTGGTGCAGATTTTGCCTATAGGGTGCAATTCAGCTAATCACCACAGACTTTCAGCAAATGCTACAGACCTACACTATGCAATTCAACTGACATTATGAGGCCCACACCAGGTCAACACCAATCCTAGAAGAGTCCTTCTGAGACAGGCTAAGTATGTGCAGATACCAGGCTGTGGAAAATGGTCGTTTCACATGAACAGTCCCAGCCATGAATGTGTCACCAGTTCATGCATAACCAGCCAAGAGCCTCTTATCTTACCTGCAGAGCAGCGGCATTATCAAAGGTGGACCCTGGTGGTTAGCACTCTCAGCTATTTTCACAGAATTTACCATGAGTGAGAGGCAGGTAGTGGGTCTCCTCACAGTAAACAACAAAGAATAGGCGGCATTTCGGATTGTCATCTTGTCATCTTTAAAATGCTGCAGTCAATTCTGCCAATGTATTCCAACTGGAGTAGAGGTCACATGTCAATATGCATTTCAAGCAAAAAGATACAGAACGTTTCGTTTTGGATTTCAAAATGCATTATCAAGCTACAAGGTGAACTCGCCTCTACACAGACTGAGTAAGATCAGCATTCCTTCTCCCACCCTCTACAAGTGTCTGACACTGATTTAGACGCTGCATAGACACAGACACAAACATGCATGCATGCCGACATTCACACACACATGCAAATACACACACGCAACTTTGATGGTTGGTGATCATTGGATACAAAAGTTAACCTTTGAAGATTATATTCATTCATGAGTGTGGCTGGATAAAAGGATGTCAGCATTGATAGTACTGGAGTACACATGGGCTCTCATTTTGACCTCGGCGGTCTTTTTTAAAGACCGCTGAGGTACCGCTGAGCTGAGGACCACCAGTGCAGGTGGTTTTCCCCGCAGCGAATTATGACTGCTGGCAGCTTTTTCGGATGGAGAGCTGTCAGCAGCCATTCTGGTGGTCGGTGGGGAAGTGGAGGCTGCTCCACATCCACTGCCCCGTCATCAGAACACCGCCCACCAAATCACATCCCATGATTCGGTGTGGCGGTGTTCTGGTGATGGGGAGCTGGCGGCGGAGCAGCCCATGTATCCCGTCCCCTCCCTGAGGATCAATTGACGAGGTAAGTTGATCGTCCGTTAGGGGAGGGGGGTGGGGGGATGTTGTGTGTTGTGTGCGTGAATGGGGGTGTGTGCATGAGTATGTAGAGGAGGTGTGTGAGCGCGTGTATGCATGCAGGGTGTGTGTTGTATGTATGGGAAATATGTGCAGGTCGGTCTGTGTGCATGTCTGTTTGTATGTGTGCGGTATGTGTTGTAGTGTATGTGTGCGTGTAGGGGTGTGTGTATGTGCTTGTTGGGGAGTGGTTCGGGGAGGGGGTGTGTGTATGTGCATGTTGGGGGTGGGGAGGGGGGTCTTGCCTCCTTTGTGGGGTGGCAGGGGGTGGGTGGTGTGGAGGAGGACTTGCAGGTGGTGGGAGGGGGGTGGGGGAGACCCCTATCAGTGCCAGGGCAGGAATTCCCTGGTACTTATAGTGCGTACTGTCATGGATTTCGTGGCAGTTCCAAACCACCCAAAATCCATGGCTGTATGCAGGGTCCTGATACCGCCGGCGGTCTGGTGACGGCCGCCGGGCTGGGGACCGAAGTCTCCAGCCCAGTGTTTGTCACCGCCCTGGCGGTCGGAGTGGAGAAGTGGCGGATGACCATGGCGGTTAAACTTCTCCCCTGTGCGCCAGGGTCGTAATGAGGGCCATGGATGAAATGATGGACCAAGAAGTGTGTGAAATATTTATGAGTTGGTATATAAATATTTACAGCTTGATTGGGGTACAATGGCATAAATGGGACTGGATGGATTTGTCCATTGATCTAGTCACCCAGACATCACTTTACCCTTTCTTCTGTGCAATTACTCATTAATTCATGGGCATACTCACCCACTCATATAGTTTCACTCATCCCTTTATCAAGCATTCATCCATTCACTTATTTGCCTGTTTATCTCTCCATGCACTCAATTAATTATGGACTCAGTCACTTTTTCATTCAACCTCAAGTCCATTTTCACATTCGTACTTTTACTCACCCACACCACCACATAGGTATAGAAGAACATGTTCTCCAATCCAAGCACTTTACTCGCTTTGAAAGGCAGACTAACTGGCTTTATCAGTGCTCCTTGAGACACGGAAATGAGATTGCTCAACTTGTGGCAATATAAGATTCTAGATTGTAAACACATCGGGCCGTATTTATAGGCCCCTAGTGCCACAGGAACATCACTTTAAGTGACACTCCTGTGGCACTATGCACAGTACCATATTTAGAAGGTGGTGTTAAGCCACTTTTTGTGACTTAATGCCACCTTGTATATGCAGCCCCTTCCCACACAGCAGTGTGCGTCGAAGGGTCGTGCAATGGGTGTTGCTATGGATGTGCCACAGCAACACCCATTGCATTATGACAATACCTCAGATTTATTAAATCTCCTAAACCTGTGGCAGCGCCAAATTCTAAAGCCACCCCCTTGATGTGGCGTTAGCAGGGCGCAACTAGGAGGAATACTTTTATTCCTCCTCATTGTTTGCTTTTTCTATGCGTGCTGTATAGAAAAAGCAAAATGGCAGAAATGTTTGTTTATGTGCGGGAAGGTGTCCCTTCCAGCACATAATAAAACATTAGAAAATGACGCTTTGGCACTTCTGTGTGTGCTGCATTGTGCAGCACACACAGAAGTTCCAAAGCACCATTAGTGATTGTTTATGTGCAGGAAGGGACACCTTCCCGCACATAAACAATCACACCCCTCTAAACAGACATCCTTGCATGATGGTGCAAGGATGCCTGCGTTGGCAGCTACATTTAGCACCAACGCAGTGGGAAACGCAGGGGTGCGCCGTATTTCCTTAAATACAGAGCATCCCTGTGTTTCTAAAGTGACGCAGCGTGGCGCTGACAATTTTGGCAGAGCACCACGCTGCACCACTTTTCTGTAAATCTGGCCCATGGTTTTTTCTAGGTCAATAGTAGTTTGCATGGTTGTTACCATGCACCTACTTGATGATAAGCGCCAAAAAATAGTTTGAGTGTGTTTTCACATAAGTGATATGACCTCGTGCCTACTTTGGCAGATAATGTCCCATTGAATAGAAGTCAGCCTTCACTGTGGCCAAATCCTATATCTGGGGGAAAACAATGTAGCTGCGCATATGTTTAATCAGGTCAGCACTACTGAGAATATTGGCTGTGACATTCCTGCTGCCAAGCCCACTGTCACTTGGAAAGAACCTGTTGCCAGAAAATTGAGCATAGATAGCACTTGCACAAGAAGGAGGATCCCAGTGGGATGACGGATAGCTGATATCAGGTCGGGCTCCAATTGGGCACACAGCTCTGTGATTGTGGCCCTGTCCAGTCTATAGGTGAGGATAATGTGCCTGTCCTCCATTGTTGCCAAGTCCACCAGGGGTCTGTACACGGGGGGATGTCTCCATCTCCTATTTTTCCACAGCAGTTGCAATCTATGGGGTAAAATAGTGAGCAACTGGTCATTATCTGTACTTTGTAACCACTTCAGTCCAATGCATATTGTGATTGTTACAATATTTAGGTGAAATATGTCCAGAATGTGAAAATATGAACTGTTACCCAGTTAGAATCTATGCCTTCCCCCCATCGAAATGTCATCCGCCTGTCCAGTTTGGAGGGACAGGTGGAAATTAGGTAATTCTGCTGACATTGTGCGCCGTTGCAGGAGGCGGTCGGGAACCGCTGTGCAAATCCTGATTGGTTATCATTGGGCCCTATGGGGTACAGTGGCCAATGATGATCTATGACGGTGGTTCAACTTGCTACCTGACATTAAACAGAAGAGGACCTACACTGCATGTGCTGCTGTGACCTGTGTCTGGAACCTACTATGGTGTGTGTGACTGGGGAAAGGGCCCCTGCCTTCACCACGGCAGAGTTGGAGCGATTAGTGGATGGGGTCCTACCACAGTACCGACTGCTGTATGGGCCTCTAGACCAACAGGTGAGTACACTGTGAGCACGATGCATGGGGCATGATTGCATGGAGTGCTGTGTGTGAAGGCCTCATGTGTGTGGGTTTGGTCGATAGACCCTGGGCAACATGCAGCATGTATGCTGGGTCATGTCTGTGCTAATGGGGATGGGAAGGGCTATGGTGGGCCATGAGTATAATAGGCAGGACGGTCTGACTAATACCTTTCCCTGTGTGTATTTCTGTGCAGGTCCGCGCCCATCAAAAGAAGGGAATATGGCGTGCCATCGCCAAGGACGTGCGGACCCTATGGGTCTATAGCAGGCAGAGCACCCACTGTTGGAAACGGTGGGAGGACCTGAGACGCTGGGCACGGAAGATGGCAGAGGCCCAGCTGGGGATGGTCTCCCAACGAGGAAGGAGTGCCCGTCGAACCACGACCCTCCCGATGGCCAGCATACTGGCGGTGGCCCATCCGGAGCTGGATGGGCGCTTGGGGGCATCACAGCAGCAACAAGGGGTGAGTACAATGCCCTTCATTTCTACTTACGCCTGGTGGGGTGGTATCCAGGTGGGAGATGTGTGTCTGTGGGTGCCCTTAGGCCAGGCCTGACATAGCAGAGTGGGTCCCATGGTGGCCTGGGTTCTGATGTGAAATTTCTCCAACCTAGCTAGTAGGCATCCAATATTGAGCAGGGGTGTGTGGGTCACAGGTATGCTGCAGTTGGTGGAATGTGTCCCAACCCATGGCCTGGTGACTAGCATTGTAACTAGTAGTGCATTTCCTAGTGTGTAGGGCTGTTCCCTGTGTGTTAGTGTGTTGTGTACACCAACAGTGGTGTTTGTGTCACCATTGACCAAGTGTATCCTTTGTCTCTTCCCCCCCTTTTTGTTTTGTCACCCTGTCCTTATATCCATTAGCATCATCTGGCAGAGGAGCAGTGGCACCTGCGACAGAGGGAGCTGCATCCCACAGGACCCAGTAGACAGAATCCACCGATGCTGAAGACACCAGTGTGGCGGAGGGTGAGGGGAGCACGACGGCGGAGACTGGAGGGGACAGTTCGGACACAGATACCTCCTCTGATGAAAGCTCCCTGGTGGTGTTGAACACCTCTGTGCCCACCCCAGATACAAGTAGAGCCGCCACCCCCTGTACCAGAACTGCCCTCCCAGCAGCCCCTCAGCGAGTTGCCCGTGCCCACTCACCCAGGAGGGTGGGCATCTCCTTCGCCCCAGGCACCTCAGGCCCTGCCCCAGTTAATCCTTTTGCTCTGAGTGAGGAGGCTATTGACCTCCTGCAATCCATCTCTGTTGGGCAGTCAACCATTGTGAATGCCATCCAGGGGCTGGCAGCCCAAATGCAACAGTCCAATGCGTTTCTGGAGGGCATTCACACAGGCTTGGCTGCCCAAGAGAGATCAATCCAGGCTCTGGCCTCCTCTCTGATGGCAGCCATTGTCCGTGTTTCCAACCTCCCCTTCTCCAACTTCCTTTACCCAATCCCTTTACCCAATCCCATTCCCCTCAAACCCAACCTATCCCAAGCACAAAGGCAGATGAACATGCACACAGTACACACACAAGAGAGGCACAGGCAAACACAAGCACCACACTTCATCCCACAGGCACTCACACAAACACCATCCAGATGCAGTCATACCAACATCCACTGCCTCCACTGTGTCCCCCTCCTCCTCGTACTCCACCTCCCTCCCAGTTGAGTCTCCACTTACACCTGCATGCACTACATCCTCATCCACTACACCCATCACCTATCAGAACACACACCTCACTGGCAGTCACCCCCCCCACATCCGTGCACACGTCCCTTGTGTCCTCTCCCACTGTGTCTGTGCCCCCTCCTCCCAAAGTACACAAGCACTCAGACACGCAACAGCCATCCACCTCACACCAGCATCCAGCCCATGCACCTGCACCAAAACACAGCAGACTGACACCTCATACAACCACTTCCTCTTCCTCCACTCTCAATGTCCCTAAGAAGCTTTTCCTCTCCATCATTGACCTCTTCCCTACTTCTCCCCCATCCTTCTCGTCAGGCCAGGGTGGTGAAAAGCCAGGCAAGCACCTCAGCCACCCAGTCCACGGGCCCACTAGTGTCCTCACCAACTCCAGGTAGGAAAGGATAGAGTGCCTACCCCAAGTGTTGCAGGAAGGAAGGGCAAGAAGCCAGCACCAGGTGCTGCAGGAAGGAAGAGCAAGGAGCCAGCCCCAGGTGCTGCAGGAAGGATGGGCAAGGAGCCAGCCCCAGGTGCTGTAGGAAGGAAGGGCAATGAGCCATCCCCAGGTGCTGCAGGAAGGAAGGGCAAGGGGCCTGCACCAGCAGGCAGTAAGGAGAAGGGGCCTGTTGCTGGGACTCAGTCAGAGACCCCACCATTAACCATGGTGATGCAGCCATCCGAGGCTACAGGGGATGGGCAGGAGCTTCCCCCCACAACCACCACCACCATCTCCGCCAGCAGCACCCTCACCACCAGCAGTGGGCAGCTGTCTGAGGCTGCAGGGGATGGGTAGGAGCTTCCCCCCGCAACCACCTCCACCAGCTCCACCAGCAGCACCACCACCAGCAGTAGGCAGCAGTCTAAGGCTGCAGGGGATGGGCAGGAGCTTCCCCCCACAACCACCACCACCAGCTCCACGAGCAGCACTGCCACCACCAGCAGTGGGCAGCTTTCTGAGGCTGCAGGAGATGGGCTGATGCCTCCTTCCACCACCAGCTCCACCAGCAGCACCGCCACCACCAGCAGTGGCAGCAATCCGAGGCTGCAGGGGATGAGCTGGAGCCTCCCCCCACAACCACCAGCAGCACTGCCACCAGCACTACCTCCAGCTGCAGCAGCACCAGTGGGCAGCTGTCCAAGGCGGCAGGGGATAGGCTGGAGCCTCCTCCCACCACCACCAGCAGCACCACTGCACCCACTGAGCAGCCGTCACCGCCAGCGGACATTCTGTAGACCAGCGTCCATGGGCTGTTGTGCGGCCTGCCCCCTGCAAATCTAGTGGGTATGACACCCAGCTGAGAGACTGTGACCTTGCACTCCCCAAGATCTGCATCACAAGGCACGATGCTCCCTCCAGAACCAGTGCCATCCACTCAATCCATCCTCCCCAGGATGATGATGACAAGGCACCATGCCCCCTCCAGAACCAGTGGAGAAGCCATCCACTCACCCCATCCTCCCCAGGATGATGATCACAGGGCAGGATGCCCCCTCCAGAACCAGTGGAGATGCCATCCACTCACCCCATCCTCCCCTGAATGAAGATCACAGGGCACGATGTCCCCTCCAATGCCAGTGGGCAAGTCACCCACTTGAGAGACTGTGGCCTTTCACTCCCTAGGACACTGAGCAGTGGGCATGTTGCCCCTCCAGGACCAGTGGTGTTGTTCCATCTGCCAACTGAGGTGCCCCCCCGTTCCCCGTCCCCCTGAGGTGCCTGCCTATTTTGCAAATGATGCCCCAGCAGGGTTCTGTTCGTGTTAGTGCAGGAGTGAGGTGGGGCCTTGGACTTTGTAATGTGGCCCTGTGGCCCAAAGACATTGAGGACTGGGCAATGTCCCTACATTTGTAAACATGTATATACTTTTTTATTTGGATGCACGTATTGCTACAATTTCATCTTAATCCATAGTAGTTGTCCTTGCATTATTCCTGAGGGGTACGGGGTGTATATGTTATGTTACTGCACAGGGCGCGATGCCCCCTCCAGAACCAGTGGGTAAGACACCCACAAACCCCAGCCTTCCCAGGATGAAGAGCACATGGCACGATGTCCCCTCCAGAACCAGTGGTAAGACACCCACCAACCCCAGCCTCCCCAGGATGAAGAGCACAGGGCAAAATGCCCCCTCCAGAACCAGTGGGTAAGACACCCACCAACCCCAGTCTCCTAAGGATCAGAAGCACAGGGCACAATGCCCCCTCCAGAACCAGAGTGTAAGACACCCACCAAACTCAGCCTCCCCAGTATGAAGAGCACAGGGCATGATGCCCCCTCCAGAACCAGTGAGGAAGACACCCACCTGAGAGACTGTGGCATTGCACTCCCTAGGACAGGGCACAGGGCATGTTGCCCCCTCCAGAGCATGTGGGCAAGTCACCCACTTGAGAGAGTGTGGCCTTGCACTCCCCAGGGCCAAGCACAGGGCATGTTGTTCCCTCCAGAGCATGTGGGCAAGTCACCCACTTGAGAGACTGTGGCCTTGCACTCTCCAGGACTAAGCACAGGGCATGTTGCTCCCTCCAGAACCAGTGGTGTTGTTCCATCTGCTGGCTGAGGTGCCCCCATTCGCCTGAGGTGCCTGTCTATTTTCCAACTTATGGCCCTGCAGTGTTTTCTCCGTGTTAGTGCAGGTGACAAGTGGGGCCTTGAAATTAGGCCTGTGGCCCACACACAATATGGACTGGGCAGTGCTCCCTGAAGTGTGCATATGTATATACCATTACATTGCATTTTCGTATTTCTACTGTGTTGTTATTATTACACTCACTTTTGCACAATCCTGTTGTCCTTGCATTAATCCTCAGGGGTAAGGGGTAAATATATTTTATTACTGCAGCTGATTGTGTGTATGGTGTTGGGGGGGGGGGGTGTTGCGTGAGTGTGCCACTCTCTTTTTCCTCCCACCCTCCCCTGTGTGCTAGGCCGCTGTACTCACCATGGTCATCTTCGCCGTCGTTGGTATTCGTAGTGGAGCAGCACGTAGAAGATAATTGGGAAGATTTGCAGCTCTGGCTCCATGGCAGCGTGGTTCTTCCCTGAGTCTCCACAGGTGAGTCCTTTCCCTTCTGTGCAGTGTTTCCGCCAGCCTTTGGATGTCATTGGTACCGCCCCGGAAAAGGTGGCGGATTGGACTGTCTTAATACAGTGGGCAGAAAATTGTCTTCTTCCTGGCTGCAGGTGGTTACCACTGTTTTGCCTGTTGCGTCCGCCCTGGCGGTCAGTGTGTTAAAGTGGCTGTCTGTCTGAGCTGTTTCCGTCATGGTCATAATTTTGCAATATTTACCGCCAGCCTCTTTATCACCAACCCCCAGGGTTGTAATGAGGGCATATGTTAGCATTCTGAATATCACGCACTCCTACCAAATACACACGAATCTAAATGAAGAATTTGAATACATCTTTTTGCTTCACTCTGTATTTGCATGATATTATTGGTTTGATGGTTGAATATAACCGAGTAAAGCTATGTGTGAATTGAATTGAATACTGATAAATGGAAATTTATATAGACCATGATTATACTTTACTTTGAGGGTCACTTACAGCTTGGCTGATGGCCCATTAACCAGCTAGGCTAGAGGAGTTATGAATAGGCTAGGCTAGCTATGGGCTCCGCTCCACTGGCAGATGACTATCTGTCATAGGTAAGCAACACCACCTGCTAGGTTGGGAACAATCTCTAAAGCATTTATTGCAACGGCTGGTGACGCGGTAAGGGTGATAACTGTGAATTTAGCTGAACCGGTCTTATGACTTCTGGCTCATTTCTTCAATGTATTTTTTTTCCAGCAGCAAACCCAGAGGACAGGACATTTTCAGAAAAATAAATAAAGCAATAATGAGTGGCATTCTTCTTCCAAAGGGAATCTAGTGATGGCCAGCACACCCTAAATAGAACTGGGTCACCCTCACTACGACAGGAGTCCCTGACAATAGGGATGCCAAGTAAAATGTTTGCCCTGGTCAAGCCAACATAGCTCTGCAAATGCAAAGTTGGCCCTCCCCGTCTCTAGATGAAGCAGGAGAACTTTGTGTATACGGGGAAGGAAAGCCATTGACTTACAGCTGTTGTTCCATCTGCCACGTCCTAAATGAACCCTCTTTGTTCATCTTGGTATTACCTCCTTCTACCCACCGAACCCATATAATTTATTGTATCAAACGACGTTTTTATGTTCACTTTACATTTCTGCAGGTACGGGTCTTTTCACTAAAACAGATCCAGAAATGTTCATGAAAAATACGTATGAGATGAAATGAACGGACATCTTCCATTATTAATACATTGCACCTAGACATAACATGCATTTATTTTAGCGTTTGAGTTTGGGTGCAAAATGGTGTAAAGTATGTGATTCACCCACTGCCTCTGGCATGCAACTACTTCTAAATCATAAAACGGCATAATTTATTAGGCACTATATTTGATCTTGCTAAAGAAATGCTGCAAGAAAAATAAATCTGCAGCACTTTAACTGTAGAAAAATGTGTAAAAAATGGAGTGAACCGCTAACTGTCACATCTCATTAGAACAAATGAAGCCTGGCATTTAGAACACTAAAGTGCACTTAATTTGATTTTGAATGATGAATTGAAATAGAAGCCAAGCAGAAGAGAAGTCAAAATCTCACTGAAACGACATAAAGGTTTCCATGGTAATTATTAACATTTTCGCCTGTGCTGTACATGAAAGTGGATCACATTTTGAATGATGTGTTCATGTTCGATTTTAAAATCAGCTTGGAATATCTGGATATAATTTCAGTATGATAACGTTCTTATTTGTTTGATGATAGGAGATAATTTAACATTGACTTTTGACTTTTTCACTCTGAGACGTCATTCACTATTAAAATAATGAAAGTTGAAGTTGTTTGGGAGAAAATTATAGAAGGTCAAAAGAATGCCTCCCTGTGTAAACTAGAAAAAAACAAGGGTCTCTGAGGCCTAAGCAGTTTGTCTGTACATATCCTTGACATATTAGTTTCAATGGAATTTCTAAAGCCAAGTCTTCCCAAGCCATGTGTGATACATTCATCCAGTTGTGCCTTTGTAGCCAACAACACGTGTATTCTTGAAATGCGATCTAATTTTTCCACTTTATATACAGGTCCAAATGGATCACCCCTATGAGTTGTTGATAAACATGCAAGAAGTTCCATGGTGTCACACATGACAAATCAAATCAGATCAAATCATTAGCATTTATAAAGCGCGCTACTCACCCGTGCGGGTCTCAAGGCGCTAGGGACAAAGGGGGTGGTTATCGCTGCTCGAACAGCCAGGTCTTTAGGAGTCTCCGGAAAGCGGAGTGGTCCTGGGTGGTCCTGAGGCTGCTGGGGAGGGAGTTCCAGGTCTTGGCCGCCAGGAAGGAGAAAGATCTCCCACCCGCCGTGGAGCGTCGGATGCGAGGGACGGCGGCGAGTGCGAGGCCAGATGAGCGGAGGGGGCGGGTGGGGACGTAGAAGTTGAGGCGTCTGTTGAGGTATTCCGGTCCCTTGTCGTGGAGGGCTTTGTGTGCGTGGGTGAGAAGTCGGAAGGTGATCCTTTTGCTGACTGGGAGCCAATGCAGGTGTCTCAGGTGTGCGGAGATGTGGCTGCTGCGGGGTACGTCGAGGATGAGGCGGGCCGAGGCGTTTTGAATGCGTTGTAGGCGATTTTGGAGTTTGACTGTGGTCCCGGCGTAGAGGGTGTTGCCGTAGTCCAGGCGGCTCGTGACGAGGGCGTGGGTCACGGTTTTTCTGGTGTCGGCGGGGATCCAGCGGAAGATCTTGCGGAGCATGCGGAGGGTGAGGAAGCAGGCGGAGGACACGGCGTTGACTTGCTTGGTCATGGTGAGAAGAGGGTCCAAGATGAAGCCGAGGTTGCGGGCGTGGTCTGCGGGGGTCGGTGTGGTGCCGAGGGCCGTGGGCCACCAGGAGTCGTCCCAGGCGGACGGGGTGTTGCCGAGGATGAGGACTTCAGTTTTTTCAGAGTTCAGCTTTAGGCGGCTGAGCCTCATCCAATCTGCGACGTCCTTCATACCCTCTTGTAGGTTGGTCTTGGCGCTGGCGGGGTCCTTGGTGAGGGAGAGTATAAGTTGGGTGTCGTCGGCGTAGGAGGTGATGATGATGTCGTGCTTGCGTACGATGTTGGCGAGGGGGCTCATGTAGACATTGAAGAGTGTCGGGCTGAGTGATGAGCCTTGAGGTACGCCGCAGATGATCTCAGTGGGTTCTGAGCGAAACGGAGGGAGGTAGACTCTTTGGGAGCGGTTTGCGAGGAAGGAGGCGATCCAGTCCAGGGCCTGGTCTTGGATCCCAGTGGAGCAGAGGCGGGTGATTAGGGTGCGGTGACAGACGGTGTCAAAGGCAGCCGAGAGGTCGAGAAGAATGAGGGCGACTGTTTCACCGTTGTCCATCAGGGTTCTGATGTCGTCTGTGACTGAGATGAGGGCGGTTTCAGTGCTGTGGTTGGTTCGGAATCCGGTCTGTGAGGGGTCGAGCAGGTTGTTGTGTTCCAGGAAGGTGGTCAGCTGTTTGTTGACGGTCTTCTCTATTACTTTGGCTGGGAAAGGCAGAAGGGAGATGGGGCGGAAGTTTTTCAGGTCGCTCGGGTCAGCCGTAGGTTTCTTTAATAGGGCGTTGACTTCGGCGTGTTTCCAGCATTCAGGGGAGGTAGCAGAAGAAAAAGAAGAGTTGATGATGGTCTGGAGGTGCGGGGCGATGATGTCGTCGGCTTTGTTAAAGATGAATTGCGGGCAGGGGTACGAAGGGGCGCCGGAGTGGATAGAGTTCATGATGGATTTGGTTTCTTCCGTGCTGATGTGGGTCCAGTTGTTGAGGGTGATGGTCGGGGATGTGGGTTCTGTGGTGTTTGGTTGGGTCTGGTGTCCGAAGCTGTCGTGGAGGTCGCTGATCTTGCGATGGAAGAAAGTGGCGAGGGATTCGCATAGATCCTGTGAGGGCGTGACGGCATTGGCGTTGGTGCTGGGATTGGAGAACTCCTTGACGATGCTGAAGAGTTCTCTGCTGTTGTGGCTGTTTTTGTCCAGTCTGTCGGTGATAAAATTCCTTTTGGCAGCACGGATCAGGTGGTGGTGTTCGCGGGTAGCGTTCTTGAGGGCGGTCATGTGGTTAGCGGGGCGGTCCTTGCGCCAGGCTTTCTCAAGTGCGCGACAAATTTTATTTGATTCTTTGAGGGTGTCAGAGAACCAGAGGGGTTTCTTGGTGTTGTTCTGTCGCTGCAAGCGTTTGAGGGGAGCAAGGTTGTCTGCGCAGTTGGAGATCCAGTTTGTGAGGTTGAGGGCTGCGTCGTTGGGGTCAGGTAGTGAGGGTGGGTTGGTTGGCGGCGAGTGCACCATGACATGGTGTCACCTAAGGACCTTTTAATTGCTATCTGTTGGTGGGTTTTGTAAACTGAATAGATCGCAACTGTCTTATTTGTTTGACCCTGTATGCTAGTTTGATTGTTGGTAATGGTACAGCCACAACTAATGCTGATCATGCTCCTAATTTTAAAAACTATATATATATATATATATATATATATATATATATATATATATATGTGTGTGTGTGTGTTGAACTTTTTTCCTTATGCAGGGTCATCCCCAGTCTTTTTGCCTCCTTCCTCCTAGTTTTTCTGACCTCTCGCTGTTTCGCTGTTGGCTCTAGGACTCTGAGCACTTTATCACTGCTGACCAGCGCTAAAGTGCAGGTGCTCTCCCATCTAAAGTTGGTATGATTGGCTTATACCTAATTAGCATATTTAATGTACCTATAAGTCCCTTGTACAATGGTATCTCTATACCCAGGGCCTGTAAATTAAATACTACTAGTGGGCCAGCAGCGCTGCTTGCGCCAACCACTGAAGTAGACTTTCAAACCTGTCTCAGGCCTGCTAGCGCAGGGCCTGTGTGTGCAGTTTTCTGCCAAAGGGACCTGGCATCTAAATTTACTTGCCAGGCCCAAAACTCCCCTTTTACTACATGTAAGTCACCCTAAGGTACTCCCTAGCTAGCCCTATGGGCAGCGTGCCATGTATGTAGAAGGCAGGACATGAGCCAGGTTGCGTGGCCTGTCCTGGTAGTGACAAACAGTCTAACTTGGTGTCTCACTGATGTGAGTGCTGCCTTCTCATAGGGTTGCATTAGAAATGCCCTGCCTTATGTGTAAGGGGTATTGTCTGATTCATGAAGGGTAGCGTAGGCATGTTTAGTATGGTTGTGATGGTGATAATAAATGTTGCTTACTGGTATGGGTGTATTTGTTATTACTATCACAGAAATGCCACATCTAGAAAGTGCGCATTTATCTGTGCTCATGACTCTGGTGGTTTGCAGCTTGATTCCAATCCATGTCTGGGCAGAGTGACAGTTGGGGCTTTGTGCATACTTTTCAGACAGCCTGGACACATGGAGGGAGAAGGTGTCACAGAGGTGCATCTGGATACTGAATAGTCTTCCTGGGCTGAGAGAAGGGAGAGGCAGGGCACACCTACATTTGTAAAGGCTGTGCCCTGGCCTCACACAATAGGGTTGTTAACCCACCATTGATTTTTGGAGCCTGTGCTGAAGGAGAGAGGGGGCACTCCCAGAACCAGTTGTAACTGGCTGGTACCTCCTCTCCCTGCCATTCCAAAACATTATAAGGACTGAGTATAAGTACAGGGGAATTTTCCCCACAATTTGGAGACTCTTTGAACTTTTCTGGAACTGGACACAGACTGGAACTGGACAAGAACTCCCCAGGAACCGCCATGGATCACTGCTGCTGTGCTGACCTGTGACCTGCTTGGTCACTAAAGAGGACTTGCCACTTGCTTCCTACTCCTTGTGCTGGCCTGTTGTTGGGCCCTCCACCTGTGGGCCTTTCCATGCAAGCTTTTGCTCCCCGGGGGCAGGGTGCTGTGGCCCCTGACCCCTGCATGTCACTCTGGAGCATGAGGGGTGCTTCACCTTTTTGGGCTGAGATTCAGTACTTGGGAAAGCGCTCTGCGGGGAATTTCGTAAGCGATTGGGAGCGCTTTCCCCTTGCTGGTGTGCTATGAAAAGTGTTTTATGGCCGAGGAAATCACTGCTGCAGCCGGGCCAAAGTGGAGAGCTCGAGCGCCTTTCAAAGCGCACCTCACGTTGCCCAGAAACCTCACAGCCGCAGCCGGGCCTTTAATTCACTCAAGCATGTTGGAGCGTGCTGTGTTTTAACCCCCGGGGCACTCCAGGAGAAGGAGAGGAGCCGGCACGCTTCTCTCAATGCCCCTGGGGTCCAGACGATTCCAGTAGTGTCCCCGGGGTACAGGCCAGCTCTCCTGTTGCCAAGTGGATCACCGTGAACCAGGAGGCACAGGAATGGCTCCAGAGAGGAGCTATGGGTGTTTATATGATATTCTTATGACAAGTGTTGTGGTATAAAAACGTGTTTCCTGACCACTGCTTATGTTGCAGAATACTGAGCAACCTGTGTGTTATATGTGACTACTGCTAGTTTGCAGAGTAACTAATGTGTAACGTTCTGACAACTGCTAAGGTGGCAGGATAGCACTAATATGTGATGTTTGGTCTGATAATTGTGTTATGTGCAATACAGTATATTTTCATATAATCTGGTGTTGTGTTTCCTTTATGGTGGGGATATTGCGTCACGTGTGTTCTGTGTGTTGTGCAAACGCTTTACACATTGCTTGCCTCTAGGATAGGCCTGACTGCTCGTGCCAAGCTAACAAGGAGGTGAGCAGGGGTTATCTTGGACGTGTAACTCCCTTGCCCTGACTAGAGTGGGTAGGTTCTGCCCGGCTGAGTTCCATTCTAGCCAACCAGAAACCCCATTTCTAACAATAAATATATATATACATGCTTTGGTTTCAACTAATGGATTGTGTTCTGTGGGTAAAAAACCGTAGCGGCACACTGAGTTGAGATTGAAGGTATGAGATGTGGCTAGGATTATTCACTACCCACCTTGCTAGTGTTTTATGAACATTTTTGAAATACTAACAATGATGTTGTACTAATGAAAACAGAATATGTAAGAGTTTGTGCCTGCATGTTGCTCTTGTGCTTATAATGACATCTTAATGCCAACCAAATTGTCTACCATGTTGTCCAGCTGATTATAATGTTTACGCCAACTTTAAAACATTGTCAAAGAATACCAGGGCACACCGTAAGCAGTCCGAGAATTAGTTCCAAAGTGGAAAGAAGAGTCCAAAGTCCAAACAATGTGTATAGGTTGATAAGGATTTTATTCCTTGTAGTTAAAGTATAGTCTTAAAACAGCCGACACGTATTTCATCACATGGACATTTTCAAGGCTGTAGGTAAAAAATGTATGAATGATAACAGGAGATAAACAACCTCAAATGAGAGTTAAAAAAGAAAAATGAATATAGAGATAGGTAAAGATAGGTGAACTAGAAGAAACTAATAGAGGAATTACTATGAGAAGTCAAAAATGTTGTCCTAGAAGTAAAGCTTCTCAAAATGGAGGGAGAGATGAATGAGCGAGCAAGGGTAAGAGATGAGCCAATTGCCGTGAGTCATGGATACCAGTGTCGAAAACAGTACAACTTTATGAAACGTGAAAGTGGAGAGGAAATAAAGGCGAGTGGGATCCCAAATATAAGAGGTGAAACACCAATATATTAATAGTGTTGGTCTACTTGTTTGTGTTTTAAACAGGCTGAATTGTGAACCAGGCAATGATAACCCAGTGAAGAAATGGTATGAATCATGCCACTGAGATGAAAAAGAAACAGACCAGAATTTTTAATGTGGGTAGTTCTTACAAAGAGATACAGTATGTTTCCGTGAAACCAAATTAATTCATGTGGTCAATCTGGGAAAATATGTACCATGAACTGAAGGAAGTCGTGGCAAATGGATCCCGAACAGAGGAGACTCTGATATCATTAAATGAGATATCCAATAGAGAACAGGGCCATGATAAGCCTGAGATGAACTGAAACAAAACACAACATTGCAAACAAACGTTATTTTAGTGACAAAAATGGGTCTGGAAAAATTATTTTACTATTGACGAAAAGATGATGTGGGACACTAGAGATGTTAATGAGAAATATCGAAGTCTAAAAAAAAGTTGTGGTTGTAAAAATGTTGGTACACTATGGTTGGGGAAAAAAGAATAAAATGTGGGCGAAAAAAATGGAGGTTATCAGGTAGGTTATCACGTAGCAAAAGTGAAGGAGAGCACAAATAAGGTATGTGGCTGGTGTAAATGAGAAAGGGCGCCCGAGGATATAAAAGTGTATGAATCCGTAGGATCATTGGTTATTAGTGACGAAGATAGCAGTACATGAACAAAAATAAAGGGGAGAAGAACTTGAAAAATGCTGAAATATCGTGAGCGAGCGCATCAAAAGAACCGGGCAAGTAGAGGAATAGGCAAGAATGTTTTGCCATTACCGGTGTTCACTGAATAAGAAAAGGTTACGGGAAGCAAACCTGTATTTAAACTAGCATATATAAGAGGGACGCCAAATAAGCGCGGCACCCAGGAGTTGTGAGAATTAAGCACACCAAGTAAGGTGAGGAAAAAGGGGGTTAAAAAACTGAAAGTGCTGGCGGTCGACAGAGGGAGGGTAGATTACGGTAAATAAAATATACAATTACATTTATGAAAGCGTGAAAAAGGCACGCTAGGGCCCATGCGGGACACAGAAAGTTATGAGTTAAATGTAGAAATTGCAGAAAAAACAAACAAACAACCCGCGGTGACCACGTATTGAAAAAGACATATCCCAAACGCGATCTCGTATCCAGGACACTTACCTTCAAAAGTCTGTCCATGAGACAGGAAAGTTAGAATGAAGGTTGTGCATCGATGTTTGGAAACTGTCTTATTAGTAGTCTCAGAGACATAGAAAAGGGACAGTAAGGAAAGGAGAGCAAGTAGAAGGAGAAACTATGGGCGCCATATTGGAAAGGCTAAGTTTCGGTTTATACCAGTGAGTAATGCGGCCATAAGACATGAAGTGTTCATAATCAGTGCTAGAAGCAAGCACTATAATGATTGTGTAAGGAAGCCTGATGCATGAGGCATTGAAAGGTGCCCAACAGAATGGCAGGAACAGAAAGTAATCAAAATACTATTGGTGCAGTTCTGATATGTTACACAGAGACCACATTTTTAGACAACTACATCGACATCAGAGTACATTGACATTTTTTTACAACCATTTGTACAAAACGTACCCTCAGACATTAAAGACACAAAGGATCTTCTTTGTAAGATGAATGATTTTGAATGGACAGAGGGACACCTGCTAGTGACTTTGGATGTCACCTCACTCTATACTTGTATTCCCAGGACAGAAGGACTGACTGCTATTCAACACTATCTAGACACATGGGAGGCCACCCTACTAGAACATTCCAACATGCTGATGGACTTCATTGGCACTGTCCTAGACAATAACATCTTCTTACACAATGGTAATTGGTATCGTCAGATACAAGGGGTAGCCATGGGGGGCAAATTTTCACAGTCTTTTGACAATCTGTACATGGGTTACTTTAAGAAGATGCATCTCTGGAAAAATTGACCATCAGAACTGACACAACACATTTTGTATTGGGGCAGATACATTGACATTGACGATATCCTTCTTTTCTGGTCTGGGGACACACATTCCCTAGAGCTTTTCTTTCAACATCTCAATTCAAACACATACAATATCAATTTCTCTCATGAATATAGCACATCAGCAGTCAATTTCCTAGACTTAATACTGTATATCAAACATAACAGAGTCTGCTCCAAGCTTTTTAAAAAACCCACGGCCTGTAATGCATTACTACATGCCACTAGCTCCCATCCAAGCTTACAGATCAGAGCCATTCCTTTTGTTGAAAGCACCAGAATTAGACGGAATTGCAGTGAGAATTCTATCTTTTTAAAAGAACTCCATCATATGGAACATTTCACACAGAGTGGCTACCACCCTAACACTCTCCAACAGGCTAGTAATAGGATCAAGAAAAAGAAACGAGCGGACCTTCTAACCACACCACAAAAAGACAAGACTCATACAAACTGTCACTAATCATGACGCACAATGCCTTTAGCACTCAGATACATAGAATTGGGCAGAAACATTGGTCTTTCCTCCTAGCTGACAATACTCTGCACAAAGGCCTTACTGAAAAACCCAGTATCACATATAGCAGAGGCCGCACATTACGAGATCATCTCTGCCATAGTTTAATACCACCAGAAGTTAGCAACACATGGCTACCCAAACCCCCACACGGTTCTTACAAATGTGGCCATTGCAATATTTGCTGTTACATTAAAGACAAATTACTTAACTTTCAGTACAATACACCGGTCATGCATAGAATCTGTAAAGTTATCAACTGCAATACTAACTTTGGGGTGTACTGTCTAATATGCATATGTGGACGCATCTATGTAGGGAGTACGGTCAGACCATTAACGACAAGAGAACTCAAGAACATGTTAGGGCCATTCATTCCAACAACACGAACTACCCCTTTGCGACACACTTCAACAGTGCATATGGAGAATGAGAAATCTTGGACATCACTGCCCATGGAATAGATGTGGTGAACAAACCATCTAGGGGTGGCAATAAGACCACGATTCTGAGGTGTCTCGAAAGTAGCTGGATCATCAAACTTAGGGCTGTGGAGGAGGGCTTTGAGAAAGACTTACATGTCTTTTTATAATTTACCACACATGTTAACAACACAGAGTCTCTCTTCCTATGAGGACGCTTTGACAACCAACCCATACTGCATATTTCCTGTGAGGATTATTCTAATGTGTCTTTGTTTTTCATGATATTAGATAACATTCATACACTTCGCATACATTCTAAAAATTTGGTCTCTGTGTAACATATCAGAACTGCACCAATAGTATTTTGATTACTTTCTGTTCCTGCCATTCTGTTGGGCACCTTTCCATGTCTCCTGCATCAGGCTTCCTTACACAACCATTATAGTGTCTGCTTCTAGCACTGATTATGAACACTTCATATCTCATGGCTTTATTACTCACTGGTATAAACCGAGATATTTTCCCAGATTGACCACAAGAATTAATTTGGTTTCTCTGAAACATTACGGATCTCTCAGCAATAACCATCCACATTAAAAATTCTGGTATGTTTCTTTTTCATCTCAGTGGCATGATTCATACCATTGCTTCACTGGGTTATCATTGCCTGGTTCACATTTCAGCCTGTTTAAAACACAAACAGGTAGACCAGCACTTTTAATATATTGGTGTTTCACCTCTTATATTTGGGATCCCACTCACCTTTATTTCCTCTCCCCTTTCACGTTTCATAAAGTTGTACTGTTTTCCCCACTGTTATCCACGACTCATGGCAATTGCCTCATCTCTTACCCTTGCTCGCTCATTCATCTCTCCCTCCATTTTGAGAAACTTTACTTCTAGGACAACATTTTTGTCTTCTCATAGTATTTTCTCTACTCGTTTCTTCTAGTTCACCTTTCTTTCCCTATCTCTATATTCATATTTCTTTTTTAACTCTCATTTGAAGTTGTTTATCTCCTGTTATCATTCATTACCATATGTTGATTGTATTGTTCTGTGGCCATGATTTTTGACCTACAGCCCAGTGCTTAATTTGTAAATAAAAAGGTGCCGGTGCCCAAAGCCCTCTTCTTAAACACGTGGCTGCTGCAATTAAATGTGTAAACACGGAATCCTGAGGCGGCGTCATCCTGAAGCCATCTTGGGCCTCTTCAATCCATATAAAGCCACTCCCTGCACCTTCAGCTCACTCTTGGAGCTTTCTATTTTCTTCCTTTGTAACGCTTTTTCATTTCTCCCTTCCTCCGTCCGTCCCATATGTGTCTTTTGCTCGCAGCAAATGCTTGAGGCAGGAGAATAAGCGCCGGCCCTCAAAAATAAGTGCTGTTGCTCAGCATCGGAAACAACAAGCACAAATTAAGCACAGCTACAGCCTTGAAAAAGTCCATGTGACTAAACACGTGTCGGCTGTTTTCAGACTATACTTTAACTACAAGGAATGAAATCCTCATCAACTTCTACACATTGTTTGGACTTTGGACTCTTCTTTCCACTTTGGAACTAATTCTCGGACTGCTTACGGTGTGCCCTGGTATTCTTTGATTTTGTTCGAGCACAGATTTATTTATTTTGATCAATGCACTAACACCTGTGGTGGTTGGGTGTCTTACCAGGTTGACACCCACAACAACTATATTGAACTTGAATCTACTTGTCAGACATCTGAACGCGGATGTGCGAACATGGAGCATCGACCACCATGTTTTGTTTTGTCTGATAACTTTAAAATATTGGTTCTACCAGTTAAGATTTAGGGGTTCATTTACAAGGCCTTTTCCTCACCAAAGCATCACTTTTAGTGATGCACCATGGTGCAATGTGCCTTGTAACGATGGCCCCCTCACATGCTTCACTTAGAGTGGAAGGGGCATGCAATCGGTGTTGCTGTAGGCGTTCCACCGCAGAACACCCATTGCATTTTGATGCTGCCCCAGATTTGCAAGGAATCGTAAACCCGAGGCAGTGCCAAAAACTAACATCACCCCAGGGGTGGCCTTAGCATGGTGCAACAATGAGAAATACTTTTTTTCTCCTTATTTTTGCTTTTCTATGTGTGCTGCTTTCTGCAGCACACATAGAATGAGCAAAAAGTCATTAATGATTATGTGCAGGAAGGGACACCTTCCTGCACATACACAAACTTTCTCTGCAACGCAGGCACCCTTGAACTATGGCACACATGTGCCTGCATTGGGGCTAGGCAGCTAATTTTAGTTCTAGCACTAGGGGAAACATGGGGGTGCTCTGTATTTTCATAAATATGGCACATCCCTGCATTTCTAAAGTGACGCAGCAAGGAGCTGCCAATTTTGGTGCTAAGCTCTGCAACTTTCTCATAAATGAGTCCCAAAGTTCTGGTGTAATTGTTTAAATTAGCAAAATTTCTTGTTACCCCCAAATAAATAATTTTCTGTTTTTTCACTAATGTAATTTTGCTACTATAGTCAATAGACGAGGGGTTCACACAGAAAACGCCTCATAAGAGTTGTGAAATCAAATGTCCCCCACATGATCTAAGATCAACAACCCAAATTACCAGACTTTCCTGAGTCATTGATGTACTGGCATGAGATAATGGAATAGTGGCAGAACTCCACAGACTGGCAACAAAATATATATATTTTTAAAATATTGTATTTATTGAATGTAATTGTGACATTACAGTGTGGATGCAGCCAATACCACATTCTGCATCCCATGCCATCTGTCCACTCATTATAAACATGCAACAACCTTACTAGCATAAATACATTTAGGATCGGAGATTGTCATCCCCACCCTTGTATGACTTTATACAAGTAATATAAAGTAAGTTTAAGATCATACATCAGTGCATTACTTTCAAAGCAAAATGACCATACAGAGTAACTCTACTCAATATTAAAATTACATGCATGGAGGTATGGGTGCTTACTTGAAAAATCAAACCAGGGATCCATGTTAAGTTTCATGTGTCATCTCATGTACCTGCAGTAACAGAGAATCATTCAGCGGGTCCCAAAAGTCTCTGAGTCTACACAAATGGGGCAACAATTCAGCATTTTTTTTTTTACAGGACAAGTAGACTTATGTAGCGACCTCTCCCATAGACAAATACATATTGTATTAAATTCCATACCCCTGAAATGTGTGTTGAAATCATCCAGCATGGTGAAGTTGGCATAAGAAGTACCTTTTGGGGCCAATGCTTAATCAAGGGATGATAAAAAATCACCCGCATAACCTGGAGGATGATAGACCAATGCCACAGAAAAGGAACATTGTCCGCCAATGGAGTTGCTAAAGCCCAAAGGTTCTGCTCCTATCAACCCATTTTATAAACAATAGCAATCCCACCCCCTCTTTTTCCCACCCTCACTAGATGAACATAGATGTACATCTCATGAAAGGGTTAATGCAAATCAGGATAAATGTCCTCATTCTGCTAGTTTTTTGTCAAAAAAACACATCCAGACTATCCATCCTTTAGCAGATCATAAATGTTCAGAGTGTGTTTATGCATAGAATAGACATCATGCAATGGTGCTTTCAATTCCCTTGGACGACTCCTAGAGCCTGCCCTCCTGTTGACATGAAGTAGGATCCACACATTCTAACAAAAAAGGACAACACTCCTTTGTCTGCCCTCTCATACCTTTCTAATCTTGCCACCGTATAGGTCCTACTTGAGAATCCCTTGGTCACCATCTGCCACAACAGCTGGTGCTAGCTGCGGTCGAATGCAGGCTTGTGCAGACGGGCTTGCCTTCAGCGCGCCAGTGGCGCACCCGCTGTACACGTCCGCACTGCAGCCATGTGTATATATAGGAGAGATACTTCTCCTGATTATTTTTGAAGCACTAGAATGCATCAGCCAAAAAATAGCGTTGGTTTGTGTCCCAACCAAGCATGTCTCCCAGAAAACACAGTCTGTAGAATCAAATCCCTTGTTTTGCTTATATTTTATCTGGTTCTTGGCACATTATGCTTCAGGGTGACTTTTTTGTATGGTAGATCAGTTTTGAGGATTGATTTTTGAATTATTGAGAATTCGTGAAAGCTGTAAATCTGCACTAATGCATGAACATATTCCATTGTTGTATGTTGGTCTTTCTTTAAGAATTTGCCCCCTAATTAGGTCTGGTGTTAACCAAGACCTCTTATTTTTATTAAAATTCTGTCTCTATCCATCTATTGTGTGGCTTCACTGTCCTACTTGCATAACCTGCTCCTACTCATCACCTGGATACACTTGCACATGACAAGTTCCACTCTCTACAGATCCAAGTTACATTACATTATAATGATTGCAATCTGGTCTTTCACAAGGAGCATATCAGCGTACACAGTAGTTTAGTTTAGTGCCAGGAAGTACTGTGGCAATATGTGCTTTTTGCGACCGAAAAATGTTTCCTTCTGCTAATATTTGTAAATTGGCCGGGTGCCATGCAGCTCTCACAACAGTTATGTTTTTTTTTTTTTATTTATAAAAAAGACATGTCAGAACACATTGACAAGGTGAAGGAGCCTGACCACCGGTGTTGGACCTGTTGGCTTTTCCAGTGCTTGTTTACATTCATGTTTCCCATGGTCTTGTTGAGGCTGGTTGGGCTGACTTTCTATTGTGAGTATTTTTTGGCAATGCTAGCATGTATGGACACGTTTTACTAGGTGATGCTTCGATGAAATGGTACTTGGGATTTCGGAGTAGTTTGGCAAAACATTTGTTTTCTTTAGTGAACATTTTGTTTTGAATGCAGAGGGATCATCGGTCTTGCATTGAGGCTTCCGCAAATATTTGCATTTACACAGGGCTATTTTGGGAGCATTGTGCGTGGCCTCGTGTTTTGGGCTTTGCGGACGTGGGTACATGTTTTTCTGCTGGGGCTACTGTTAGTAGCGCAGTCCGAGCTTACAGCATTTATTTAGAATGCTCATGTAAAACTATGCTGGACACAGACGTACATGAGGGGGGCGGAGTCAGAACAGTAGTACAGACATGGTGCGGACTTCGCGTTTGGAGCCTCTGGAGTTTCTGCCACTTGAATCTGTGGTGGTTTGAGTTTGAGGATGCGGAGCATGGGATTTCAGGTTGGTGGGGTTGAGGGGCTAGGGGTTAGAAGAGGTCTGTGTGCCTTTTCACTGACCTGGCCTGATTCCTGCCTTAGCCCTGCTATTGTCATCGTCCTGGCACGCCATTACACTGACCTGCCCGGCTTTGATCAGTCCTACTCGGTCATGCTCCTACCCTTGCTCCCACAACTTTTTTTTTTTTAAAAACACTTTGAAAGTAATTTGAAAACACCTGAAAGTGCACAAGAGCTCTGTGTGGTGTGCCAATAAGGGTACAGGTTCATAAGGTTATAAGGCTGTGCAGAGTATTGTGTAACCTGTGTGAACTCATGATCTGTGATGACTTACGATCAATGAGGAGGTGTGAGGTGATGCAAAGGTGACACACAGGATTCTATCTGATGGTGCATCCTTTGGTGCATTGTCATCTCATCACAGCTCACACGAGGAAAGGAACAAGGGGCGACTATAAAGAGGGTGAGGCGTTACCTCTGGCGTGCTTGTACTTCCCTGTCACCTGAGCCACACCACACACAAAGGAACAAGGGGTTACCGCAGGAATGGTGAGTCTGCACCACCATTGTGCTTGTTGCCCCCATGAGCCTGAGCCTTGAGCCTCAGAACAAGGTGCAGCATAATCAGAAGGGCAACCAGCGGGTGAAGTGGCGCTAAGAGAGCCCCGGTGAGCCAGAATTTAGCATCCAGCAACTGGGATCTGCTAGGATCTGCCACCTGTAGTGGCACAAGAGGTTGAGGCGCCGCCTCTAATGGGCTTGTGCCCCCGTTCCTCCTGAGTCCTTGTACCACCTGAGTAAGGTGGTGCAACCAGCATTACCGACGAGGGAGCTCAGTGAGGCGAGGCGGTACAAAGTAATATTCTCTGAACCAGTAAACGGGTCTGGTTGCTTCCCCAGCTTTCTGTTTCTCTCCACCACTTGTGTTAACAGGACTACAGGACGGTAGGACTGCTGGTGTGAGGAAGGAAAAGTAGTACAGCATTAGTGTCAACTGTTAACATCCTAAATATCACCCAAGCACCCGAGAATGAGATCAGGTAGACCAAGAGGCAAAGCTCCATCTTCCAACAAGAGAAAACGAGAGCCAGTTCCAAGTGAAGCAGCATCAAAAAGGACAAACGGTGTAACCAGGGAAAATAGTACAATAACTAGGTGCTCATCTCCAGACTATTGCAAAATGTATGCACATATGTGTGTATGTATGTACATATGCTTGTGCATATGTGTGTATTCCTGTGTGTGTGTATGTATGTGTGTGTGTGTGTGTGTATATATATATATATATATGTATATATATATATATATACATACTATATATATATATATATATATATGTGTGTGTTATTCTATGCTTAACATGTTCATAGGTCATTGCATAACTCCTATATAAGTTGTTATACTAGATACTTATGAATCCCTGCTCTCATCTTATATCGCACTTATTTACCCATCACCATATGTCATGTCTCTATCAATCTATTCTCCATTCCCACTCAGACTCATCCCAAATCCATTCTACTTTCGTCTCCTAAATAACTCTGCCTAAGCTCTTTCCTCTGCTTCCTTATCTAACTCACCAAACCTCACTTTACTACCATGATCTCCCAAACAAACCTAGTAAATTCTCCCTAATTTATCTCACCCTGCTACTATGATCTCCCTAACCCCTTCCAGAGACTCTTCCCTCTTCCATCCTCCTTTATTCATCCCAAGCCTAAATCCTGTTACCATATACTGCCAATTAACACTTCTAGATTCTTTCCTCCTCCACCACTCCATTACTCCAGTCAATCTAACTAACAATCTCTCATATCCGTGGCTCAAATTAACTCACAATAATACTAAAACTGTACTCATATTTCCCTATACTAATCCATGACTAATTCTTGTTGGGTTCTGGAGTGGCGTGCTACTCGCCGAAAAGCGCTTCAATCCCTCGTGAGGGGTAGTAAGCGCTATATAAATACTATTACAATACAATACAATACAATATACGGACAATTGAACTTCACAGTAGATAACCATTCCTTAAATTTCAGTGCTCTCTCTCTCTACGCCATCTGCAGGCAACCCTACATTTGGCCAGGAACAGATCCAATGCAACATATCTTTTGAAGCCGGCTTTAACTTCCTCTGTGTGACCGTGAAGAGCTACGAGGTGAGTAAGTGTCACAGGCTGAACCATCCTTGTCCCAAGTGCATTTGAGATGTCGCACCAGTATGCCTGTATTGGGCCACAGGACCATGTGAGGTGAAGGAAATCTGCCCCAGCCACTCCACATCTATCGCAGTTATCATTGGGGTGGAGTCGAAAGTGATGGGTGTAATATACTCAGTGTAGACGTTTGCAGCGGAAAATGCGAAACATACTACTAGAAGCAATCCTCCTAGTATGAACACAGCAGTAGCGCCATTGGTTATCTTTAATAGTGATTCCTATGTCCACATGCCTATGGGCACATGTTCATCACTCAGTACAGGGTGCCTTTAATTTAGCTACATGATATAGGCGGGAGACTAAGGCCCTCATTACAACATTGGCGGTAAGTGCTGCTTACTGCCATGCTGTCTGCCGCCAATATACTGTGACTGCGGTGGTATACCTCTATGGGTATTATGACCCACACATAGTAATCCGCCACTATACAGACACCCACACAAGTCCGCCAGCCCAAAGGTCAGGAATAAAATGGATGTACCAAAACCCACACCGTTACACCAACAGAACTACGCCCTCAGCATCATGACCCACAAATCACCGCGGCAGACATTCAACCGCACTAAACCATTGGCGGTACAGACTGCCGCGCTCACAATACACACACACATACAAAACAACAACACATTGGACAATTCAAACTACACACACCTGACACACATACACACCCACACCCACAACACTATAAAACACACACCCATATTACCCACAACCCTTTATGACCTAAAGATTTTGGCAAGTGAGAGACAAGCCAGAAGCACCCACTGAATCTGAGCCACAATACACCATCACCAATATACCATCCACGCACCTCACAGCACACACCCCAACACATCACCCCACACACCCTCACACATACCACTCACACTACACCCACGGCACCACAAAACACGGCAGGTTCTCAGAGGAGGAGCTAAGGGTCATGGTGGAGGAAATCATCCGGGTGGAGCCACAGCTATTCGGATCACAGGTGCAGCAGCCATCTATTGCAAGGAAGATGGAGCTATGGCGGAGAGACGTGGACAGGGTCAACACCGTGGGACAGCACCCAGGAACAAGGGATGACATCAGGAAGAGATGGAACGACCTACGAGGGAAGGTACGTTCCGTGGTAGCAAGACACCAGATAGCAGTACAGAGGACCGGCAGTGGACCCCCCCACCTCCTCCCCCACAACTAACAACATGAGAGGAGCAAGTCTTGGCGTTCATGCATCCCAAGGGTCTGGCAGGAGTAGCAGGAGGACTGGACTCTGGCAAGTCAAATATTTACCACTTTATTCCCCACCCTACCTGGTTGCCATCACAAACAACAACCCCTACCCTCACCACATCACCCCACCACCTCACAGATACCCCATCATCACAACCCACCCATCCCAAAACCAAGCCCTGCATGCAACACTAATGCATGGACCCCATCACAGACCTGCATGGACACCCACCACCACAGCATGCACAGTAGTGACATTCACTCAGCCAAACCAAGCACAATTCACACAACCCAAAGCGGCCTTACTAATAACAGCCATAGAGGGAAACATATCCATGCCCAAGATGACACACGCAGATACAATAACACTGTATTTACATCCCCACAGGACCCACACTCAACGTCACCGGAGAGGAGGTGCCGGCCACATCCAGTTCACCCCCCTGAAGAGGCCCACAGTGATGACAGCAGCTCTGCACGCCTGGATCACGATGACCAACCTGGCCCATCAGGGACCTTTGGACAGTCGGTGACCCAGCCACAGTCCCAACCCACCACAGAGCCTCCACCCTCGGGAAACACCACCACAGCACCCACCCAGCGGGCCCATCCTTCTGTCCCCAGCACACGTCAATTAGAAGTGTGTCCACCACTACAGGGACCCGAGGCAACCCCACAAACACAGGACGATCAGGGACCTGGGGTCAGTGGCAGTGGACACACGGTTCAGGGGACAGAGGCACAGGACAACAGGGAATCTGGGAGGACTGCTATGCGACAGGGGGAGGACAGGCCCAGGGAACCGACTCTCCACAAGGCACTTACCAACATCCTGGTAGCATACCACCATTCCCAGGAGACGATGGGCCAGATACTGGCCAAGTTGCAGGAGACCCAGCGGCTGCAGGAGGGACAATACCTGGGGATCAGAGAGGACCTGAGGGACATCCACACCCCCCTGGTCACCATTGCAGGGGTGCTGGTAGACATGGCCAAAACCATGAGGGAGGCAGTGGCACACCAACGGGCACCCGACACTAGCCAAACTGAAGAACAGCCCTCCTCCTCCGCCAACGCTAGTGGACAGGAGGCCCACCACAGAAACAACAGGCTACCAGCACCCCACCCCCTACAGAAGGAGAACCACCCCTCAAACAGTCCCTGCGATCCAGGCAGAAGCCAGAGAACATTGCCAAGACCCTCACCAGGAAATAAAACTCTCCTGATTGTCACCCTTCTCTCCCACTCTGTCACCCTGTCCACCTTCAGCTGACATTGCTCCCCTTCCTACGCCCCCTTGGACAATGCACCTGTGATACAAAGAGAATGGATCTACCCTGGACTTTTCCCCATCAGCAACCCATCCCATTTCAATACCCCCTACACTTATTATCACAGAAAGAAACACCCTTGGAACAAAATCAAATATGGAGTCTGTCAATTCTTTTACAGATGTATTAGTTTCACAAACTGTAAACATTACAATTCAAATGTACTGTAATATTTACCTAGGTATGACCTGTAGTGGGCAGCAGTAAACACACTAGGAGCCAGAGTGGGGGACAAAGTTCTGAAAATAGAGATGCCAAAGGGTACAGTGAGTGGCCATAGAAAAAGGGAAATCAGGCTGACATGTTCAATGTCAAACACAAAACTGCAATGGAAGGTGAAGTTACAGTGTCTCACCTGTGTGCCACTGGAAGTACTGTTGAATTAGTGTACTTCTGTTGTCCACATCTTCTTCCTCTGCCTCCTCTTCGTCAATGGCCACAGGCTCCACCACTGCCACACGACCATCCCCAGGCTCATCCTGCTGCAGAAATGGCACCTGGGTCTCAAGGCCAGGTTGTGCAACATGCAACATGCAACGATGATCAGGCACACTTTCTTGGGTGAGCAGTACAGGGATCCACCTGTCAGATGGAGGCACTGTAATCTAGCCTTCAGGAGGCCAAAGGTTCTCTCAATGATCCTCCTTGTTCGCCCATGTGCCTCATTGTAACGTTCTTCTGCCCTTGTCCTGGTATTCCTCACTGGGGTCAGTAGCCATGAGAGGTTGGGGTAACCAGAGTCACCTGCAAATATTCGAGGAATGTCTGTTAGCCAGACACTCACCCCCGCGCAACATTGCATTGGTTGTCATTGGGCCCTATGGGTTCCAGGAGCCAATGGCGATGTGCGCCGGCGGTGACAGTACGCACCGCCCCAGACGTGACTGCCATTTTCTATCTGTGCACTCACTTGCTACCTGACCTTCAACAGGAGAGAACCTACACTGCAAGTGCTGCTGTGACCTGTGCCTGGAAGCGACAATAGCTCAAGTGTCTGGGGAAAGGGCCCCTGCCTTCACTTCTGAGGAGTTGGAGAGACTAGTGGATGGGCTCCTACCCCAGTACACTTTACTCTATGGTCCTTCAGACAAACAGGTGAGTACACTGTGAGCATGATGCGTGGGCCATGAATGTATGGATTGCTGGGTGTGTAAGCCCTGTGTGGGGGGTCTGAGGGGTCCTGGGCAGAGTGCTGCATATATGGTGGGCAATGTATGTGCGCAAGTGGATGGGGGGATATGGTGGGCATTGAGTCCGGACGGTATGACTAATACCTTTTCTGCTGTATTTTTTCTGCAGGTCAGCGCCCATCAGAATAAAGGTATTTGGCGTGCCATCTCCAAGGAGGTGCGGACCAGAGGTCTTCGACAGGCGGAGCACCCACTGCCTCTAACGGTGGGAGGACCTGCGCCGCTGGGCAAGGAAGATGGCAGATGCCCAGCTGGGGCCGGCCTCCCAATGAGGAAGGGGTGCCCATCGTACCCTGACCCCCCTGATGTTCCTCATCCTGGCAGTGGCCTCTCCAGAGTTGGATGGGCGCTTAAAGGTATCACAGCAGGCACAAGGGGGTGAGTAGAGATTCTGAATCATGACTTTGCACGCGTTAAGGTATTACCTAGGTGGGGGATGTGGGCTGTGGGTGCCTGTAGGCCAGGGCAAACATGGCAGGGTATGTTCAATGATGGGCAAGATCGATGCACACCAACCCCAATATTGTTAGTGGGCAGGGTCCTGTGGGTTTCAAGTGTGCAGCTAATGGCATTAGGCATTGTACCCCATGGGCTGGTTACTACCAGTGTAACTGGTAGGGCATGGACTAGTGCATAGGGCTGTTCCCTGTGTGTTGTGTACGCCAACGGTCGTGTTGTTGCTGGCATTGACCAAGTGTATCCTGTGTCTCTCCCCCCCTTTTTGTTTTGTCATCCCGTCCTTTTATGCCATAGCATCATTTGGCGGAATAGCAGAGGCACCGGCGATGGAGGGAGCTGCATCCAACATGGCCCTGGAGGCCAAATCCACCGATGGTGAGGGCACCAGAGGGACGGAGGCAAGGGGAGCACCACGACAGAGACAGGAGGGGACACTACCGACAGTGACTCCTCCTCCGATGGAAGCTCCCTGGCGGTGGCGGAGACCTCTGTGGCCACCCCAACTACAGGTACAGCCGCTACCCCCGTATCAGCACCGCCCTCCCAGCAGCCCCTCAGTGTGTTTCCCATGCCCGCTTACCCCGGAGGGTGGGTATCTCCTTCGCCCCAGGCACCTCAGGCCCTGCCCCAGTCAGCTCTGCTGCCCTCAGTGAGGAGGCTATTGACCTGCTGAGATCCCTCTCTGTTGCGCAGCCAACCATACTGAATGCCATTGAGGGTTTAGCAGGGCATTTGCAACAAAAAAATGCATACCTGGAGGGCATTCACTCTGGCTTGGCGGCCCAACAGAGAGCATTCGAGGCTCTGGCCAATGCACTGATGGCAGCGTTGTCCCTGTTTCCAGCATCCCCCCTCCAAGGTCCACTCCCAGTCCCAATCTCCTCCGCCCCAGCCTATCCCAAGCACACCTTCAGACCAGCAATCACCCAAATCAACACACAGAAGTGGCTCAGGCAAACACAAGCACCACACTTCATCTCACAGGCACTCACAAAAGCACCATCCACATGCAGACACACCAACATCCACTGCTTCCACTGTGTCCCCCTCCTCCTCCTCGTCCACCTCCCTCCCAGTAGCGTCCCCACTCACACCTGCATGCACTACATCCTCATCCACTACCTCCATCACCATCATGCCTATCACTACATGCCCCTCAATGGCAGTAACCACCCCAACATCCATGCACACGTCCCCTGTGTCCTCCCCCACTGTGTCTGTGACCCCTCCTCCTAAAGTACAAAAATGCAAGCACACACACACCCAACAGCCATCCACATCACAACAGCATCCAGCCCATGCGCTTGCACCCAAACACAGTGGACTGACACCTTCTACAACCACTCCCTCTTCCTCCACTCCCAAACCTTCACCCTCTCCCCACTGCAGTGTCCCTAAGAAGCTTTTCCTCGCCAACACTGACCTATTCCCTCCCCCTCCCCGGTCCTTCACTTCAGGCCAGGGTGGCCAGAACCCAGCCCAGCATCTCAGCCACCCAGTCCACGCCCACCGTGGTTTCAACAGCTACTGCAGTTGTGAGAGGCTCCAAAGAGGCAACCGTCGGCCCAGCCAGTGTGCCAGCACCACCTGCCAAGGCCATAAAGGGTCTGCCACCAAGCAAGGGCAAGAAGGGGACACCAGCAAGCAAGGGAAAGGAGGCACAACCAGCCAGCAAGGGCAAGACAAAGTCACCAGCTTGCAGAAGCAAGGAGGTACCACCATCTGCCAAGGGCAGGAAGGAGCACACAACACCAGCCATGGCACTTCAGCCATCCGAGGCTGCAGGTGAAGGCCTGGATGCTACCACTACCACTGACAACACTGCCACCTGCAGTACAGCCAACACCACCACCTGCAGCGCGGTCAGCACCGCCACATGCACCGCCGCCAGCAGCACCACTGCCAGCAGCAGGAGCCTCAGTTGGCAGCCATCCTAGGCTGCAGATGAGGGCCTGGAGGCTACCACCACCACTGCCAGCACAGTCACCTGCAGCGCGGTCAGCACCGCCACCTGCTCCAGGTTCAGCACCGCCACCTGCTCCACGGCCAGCACCGCCACATGCCCCGCCACCAGTAGGACCACTGCCAGCAGCCCCAGTGGGCAGGCGTCCAAGGCTGCAGTTGAAGGCCTGAAGGCTCCCACCACCACTGCAAGCCTGCCAGCACTGCCTCCTGCAGCGCAGCCAACACCGCCACCTGCAGCATGGCTGGCACCGCCACCTGCTCTGCAGCCAGCAACGCCACATGCCCTGCCGCCAGGAGCACCACTGCCAGCAGCAGCCCCAGTAGTCAGCCCTCCGAGGCTGTAGGTGAAGGCCTGGAGGCTACCACCACCACTGCCAACACCTCCACCTGCAGTGCAACTGGCATCCACTGAGCAGCCGTCACCACAGGCATGCAGTGCGACCTGGCACCTGCAACACCTGTCACTGTGACACACAGGTGAGAGACTGTGACCTTGTGCCATCCAGGATGAAGCACACTGGGCACAAGGCCCCCTCCAGAACCAGTGAAAGAAGCCATCATCTCACCATATCTTTGGCAGGATGAAGGACACTGAGCACAAGGCCCCCTCCAGAACCAGTGGAAGAAGCCATCCACTCACCCACTCCTTGCCAGGATGAAGCACACTGGGCACAAGGCCCTCTCCAGAACCAGTGGAAGAAGCCATCCACACCCCCCCTCCTTGCCAGGATGAAGCACACTGGGCACAAGGCCCCTCCAGAACCAGTAGAAGAAGGCATCCACTAGAGAGACTGTGGCCTTGCACTCCCCAGGACCAAGCAGTGGGCAAACCACCCACTTGAGAGACTATGGCTTTGCACTCCACAAGACCAAGCAGTAGGCTAACCACCCACTTGAGAGACTGTGGCTTTGTGCAGAGTATCCACTGTGGGGGGCTCAAGTGGAAAGTCAGGGATTACAGCCCATATATTATGCCGTAACCGGAGGTGCAATAAAATATCCAGAGGGGAGAACCACGACACCACGGAACCCGAGCTGCACTTCTTCCCAATGCTGGTGTACATTGTGAATGTGGGGCAATTGTCATTAGCAGAAGGAGCAGTATGTCCCCTCAAAATGCAGTGAGAATAACTGTGAGAAAAATAATGACAAATTTTTGTTTGAAGGATTATGGGGCTTGACCAGAAACACCAGAAAAGGAGGAGGATACTTCTCATGGCAACATCATGACTGAACCACCCCCTGATTAAGTCAAAACCAAAACCAATACCAGGCACTAATCCAAAGGCTGCTGTAAAATTGACAACTAAACTGGACTCTGTATGTTCTAAGGCATGGGAGCATTTCCTCCTTAAAATTGATGAAATGGGCTACTGTGCTCAGTGTGTAAGACACAAAGATTAATAGTGCCAGAGCTATTTTGGCTTGGGATCAAGAAGATATAGACACAGCTAATTAAAATCTCAGGTCAGCAACATACATTACTGTGAACAATAGTCTCTGCAATGGATGCTGTAGCTATCCGAGAAAATGTAATCCAAAATGTCGCACCTTAGCTTTGATTTCTGCTCAGATGCCATCATTGGAGTTTAGGAGGGCAGTGCTGCTTGTTTGGTTTCTACAGAAAAAGAGAGATACTCAACTCTGGATTTGGATAGTGGATGTAGTGCCAATGCAAAATGATTATTATGGCATGCAGGCTTACTAAATCTATGGGCAGGATTATTACATATTTTTGTTATCTGTGGTCCTGCTGAATGCTTGTGAGTGGTACTTGAGCAACCACAAATTTGCACCAGGGCATGGTACATTTTACGTGCTCAATCTGCCATCTGCTCAGTTCTTTGGAAATATATCTGTTTGTCAGGCAGTAAACATGTGGTTGAATGACAATCTTGTCTCTCTTGACCTTTTGCCTAATCCCCTCTTTCCATCCATGTAAATTTCTCCTAACGTCATTCATTCTACTTGTGAGATTTATTTGCAACAGATTTCATTACAAGACCAGAGGCCATCAATATGCATAAATACCTTTAATGCCATTCCAAAGCAGCACATTTCAAAGTAAAAGTTACATCACAATCATAACATTCTATTATATAGTTTTAAATCGTATAGATAGTCTCTGAACAGCAGCTGCTTCCTCCTTTAACCCCTTGGCTGCTGGATCTTCCACCGCCACCCAGTGGCGGAGCCCTTTTTTGGCTATTTGGGGTGGCTTGTATTTAAGCCCCCACAATGTTTTGTCCATGTGTCCGTGTGAGTCATCCAGCAGGACTGCAAGGTGGGTTTCTGTACTAACCCCATTTTGAGCGTAAGGCCGAAAACTATTTTTAACTCTGCCAGGGAAATGGGAGTCCACTGGTGTGTCCTAAACCAGGGCCCTAGAGGGCCTCCATGCTCCCTCAGAAATTGTTCTGTACACAAATTTGTCTGCTGCTCAATTTGCTGAAGGAAGTCAACATCCAAAAAGAGATGGATGTAGTCAGCTGGCAAAAAGTTGGCAATATCGACTTTAAATCCAGGGTCACCAGTCAAAGGTGGAATTTGGGACTGAACTAAATTGGGGGGCTGCCAAGAGAGAACTCTGTGCTTGCTGTAGCATGCACCTGCTCTCTGGTTTGGGCTAACCTGCTGTTGTCCCGCTGCACAGACTGTGCTTGCGAAGGGACAGCACAACTGTCCTCGTCATCTCCCTCAGAATAACTGAAAAAGGTGTTGTTGGTTGGAACACTGCTGATTGAAAAATCACTCCCAGATTCTGTTCCATTGTCATCTCCCTCAGATGCTTTCTCAGTATCTGCTGTCTCAGTACTCAGTCTCTGATCCTGCCTTGGAGCTGTCCACCCTTATCCTGAGTTAAGGCTTCAGCAGCAGCCATCCAATGATATGCCACCTCTTCTACTGGCTAAACTGTCATTCTAAAACAATAGCCTACATAGGTGGCAGATATAGTGACAAAACTGCTAGAGTGTGTGTGTGGGTGGGTGTCATGTGTGCAACGGTAAATGTCAGTCACCTTACATTCGCTTTTTCCCTCAATCACCAGGCTCTCTGAAGACACTGAAAAAAACAAAAAAGACACACTATTACTTCACCTTGCCACATACCCATAATCACAGCTTTTAGCGCTGGCGGCACCCTGTGCGAAAATCTTTTTGCCACTCCCCCTCCCATGACCTCCTTCTTGGGTTTCCTCACTACCCAGCAAAATTTCCCTTCATCTCTCCATAGCCCCCTTGCACACACATTTAATTTGTTTAAAAGAGCAGGTAACGGCTGGCTTTACTAATTTATTCAACAATTCACATAAAAGACAGATTTGTTCTTTACAGCAGGCATATAATCCTGCATTACTTTATGGCATCAAAACTGCCACTAGACAAAAATCTAATCTCTTTCTCTAGCAGGAACATAATTACAAGAGTTATTTTTATTGCTACCTAAAAGCAATATATATATATATATATATATATATATATATATATATATATATATATATACACACACACATACATATGTATATCTATACCTATATATATATATATATATATATATATATATATGAGAAACACAAAGGTAATGCCTTTGCTACAGCCACTTACTCACGTGTCACAGCAGGGCGGCAACCCCTTCACACATTAATTCAATGTTGTTTCCACTTCAAAGGAAAAGAGAATCCCTCGACGAAGAACAAACAGCCGTGACAGCAATAACGTTGTTTATTGACTAAAGATTCCTAACGAGTTTCGGAGCACCCGCTCCTTGATCACAGGTTCAAAAGCCATACTCACTCGTGTATGTATTTATATTAACAACACAAAAGAAGGACTAACAACCATGCTTATACTGATGTCAACCATTTTGGAGTGGAGCAGATATAATACATTACTTCCATCCATACGTTGATATCATGTCTGTTCCAATGTATTCAATATACTTAACTTTATTATAACTTAGTCAAAAACAAATCCCTGCTACATCTAAATGAAAACAATGAAGAAAATGAAAAAAAAGAAAAAAGAATACACATCTGTCAATCTATATACTTATATACCTTAACAAAACATCATAATTAACTAATTTTATTTTAGGATACCTAATCCTCTATAGCATCCATAATAATAAAAAAGTGTATATAATGTTATGTCTCGACACTAATAAAACAGTATGATACTCATCTCATATGTAGAGTATACTGGTCAAGATATAATAGCTCCTTGCGTTTCTTGCTGCTCCATCTCCTTACAACCTTAAACAAACAATCACATAATGAATATTCAAACAATATATCAAAGATCAGAAATAGCATTTACACAGTATAATTCATTAACTCTAATCCCTCTTACAAATATATAGATGACATCTCTACTACTGTACACTACACCGTCTTCAGTTGAACAAAAAGTTCCTCATCTTGATTAAATCCATCAGGTGTATTAGTGGAATACTTAATTATATACGTAGATTCCAGTTGTCTCAATTCCTGTTCCCTATTCCCATCTCTTATACCTGGTGGAATATTATCCAGTACACAGAATCTTAACAAATCTCTATTTTTCCCATGAACCTCAGCAAAGTGTCTTGCCATTGGGTAACTTTTATCAACATTTGTAATAGCTCTCATATGTTCCAGAACTCTTTTCTTTGCCCTATGTATCGTACTGCCGATGTAATACTTATTGCATGGGCAGCAAAGGGCATAAACACAATAATCTGTGTTGCAATTAAGATACTTTTTGATAATGAAAGGGTGTGAATTTCTAGATAACTTGATCTTACAACAATTACTACTGCCTTTACATGCTTTACATTTCCCACATATAAAGAAACCCTGAACACGAGTATCTTTACTTGCCTGAGGTGATTGTATTAAGCTCTTACATAACCGATTTTTAAAAGATGCACACCTCCTAAAGGTCACCTGTGGTTGTTGACCAATGAACTCAGCTACCACTTCATCACTTCTGAGGATATCCCAACTCTTCAATAAGACACGTTTAACTTCCCAAGCCTGTTTGCTGTACGTAGTGATAAACCTCATTGTCTGGCTATCTAACAAATCTGTACTTTTCTGGTATACCAAAAGTTTCTCTCGATCTAGCGAGAGTACTTTATTACAAGTACTATCAATCAATTTCCTCGAGTATCCTCTCTCAAGGAACCTCTTTTTGATCACTCGCATTTCCTTCGCAAAATCACTCTCTTCACTACAATTCCTTCTAGCTCTTAAAAGTTCACCATAAGGGATACTATAAATCAAATTTTTCGAATGACAACTACTAGCATGTAAGGGACTATTTCCAGCTGTCTTCTTATGAAATAAGATACTAGTTAATTTTTTATTCTTAACACATAGTTTCAAATCCAAAAATTCAATTTCTGAGCGATGTACATGTGATGTTAATTTCACATTTATCTCATTAATATTGAGTTGTTTGACAAATTCTCCCACCTGTTCTTCACTGCCTTTCCAAATGCAAAAAATGTCATCAATGTACCGAACCCATAACACTACATGTTCATCAAACATAGGCATATTGTACACCACTTGCTCCTCCCACCAGCCTAAATAACAATAAGTCTATATATGAGAGAGAGACTACTCGCCCTTTATAGAAAGTCTCTCTCTCTCTCTCTCTATATATATATATATATATAAATGTATATGTATGTGCAAATATATATATATATATATTTATATATATATATATATATATATATTTGTTTTTTTAATCTCTTTATTGTTATTGGATGCACAATATCACATACATAATACCAATTTACAACTCTGCAACAGTTAAAAGAAAATAATATAATAAACTTGTGAAAAAAAAATGAAATTAAAAAAATAAACAAAATAAGGATGTTGAGGCGGGGAGTTTTATAACCACTTAAGGGTAATCTCTGTTGGGGATGTGAGTGGATCGGGAAAGCTGGAAGGTGGAGAGGGGCGCCCCCTGGCACCAACTTGTCCCGGTCAGCCAGGTACTTTGTTCATTAATATTATGGCAATTGGCAGTTGGTAATGAACGGTCATACTTCAGATGGTAGTATAGGTTCTTCCAGTCGTGTTGTGCACTTTGGTGCCTCATATGTAGTGTGTGCCCAGGTATATCGTGAAGGACTATGATTGATGCACGATGCCCTCTTATTCCTTTGCTTATGTACTGCGTAGGGCAGTTGCCGCCGACGGCTGTGTTATGTTAGGCTTCAGATGAGTTCCTTGTGGTGTTCTGGTTAACTCTGTGAGCACTTGGCATGTGGAGTATAGTGCTTCATGTCATGGCCACTCCCCATATGTGTGTCACGTTGTCATATCCTCTATGCAATGTATCTGAAGCACAAGGTGTATGCTTTGACCTATGCTGCTTGTGGCTTCGTGAGGGTTGAGTATCATCTTTAGCCTCAATTGAAGTGACAAAGGTGTCCCATATATCCAACCATTTAATTATCAGCCCCTTATCCCGGGGTGAGAGCAATATCTGTGCTTCCACTCTTACCCAATTCAGCAGGTTGCGCAACCAGTGTTATAAGTCTGGAGTGGACGGTGCTTTCCACTGCATCACCAGACGGTGTTTAAACAGCACAAATGCTAAATCAATGCACTTATGCACCTGTTTATTCTTCTTAGTCTTTTGGCGGATCCCCAACAGACAAGTTTCTGGTGTGGGAGAAAGTGGGAATTCCAGCAGCTCCGCGGTTAGTGCAGTTATGGTGTGCCAGGCCCGTAGAACTGGTGGACATTCCCACGTCATGTGGTAGAATGTGGCATCAGAATCACCACATCTGGGGCATTCCCTGGTAGTTTGGGGATACATGCTCTGGAGCCGATGCAGGGTTAGGTAAGTTTGATGAAGATAGTTGAATTGCGTGTAACGGAATCTAGGGTTACGTGATACTACTCGAGTCATGTTAAGTGCTGTGCACCAAGTCTGCGGAGTCAACGGTGCGGGAAGAACCCTATCCCATCTTGCCTTTGCCTTTCTTGACCTATGTCCGGATTGCCAAGTAAAAGGGCATATATCTGGGATGTACCACAGTAGTCGCCTAGGTCAGATAATAAGGAAGGGGGAGGTCGGGGTTCCCCATCTCCGCAGCGCCATGTGCAGCGCACAAGTTGCTGTAGCGCCCTATACGTTATAAACCATCAACATTCTACGTCATGTGTGGTCATGAGTTCGGCATAAATCATGATGCGTCCTTCTGTGAATATGTCCCCAATTGTCTGTATGCACGTTTTTGTGGGCCACAATGACAGCCTGTGTTGTCCAGCTACCTTCCAGATCCCAGGGGTGGCCAGTAGTGGGAGCCTTGGCGAGTATGGTGGGTTCTGGGTTCTTCCCAGTATGTAACGACCCCAGCACCAATGAGCCACTTCCATTAACACATTTTGTTGGCATGAAGGGCTGCTGCGATCTATCAGCCTTCGTAGCACATTATTGTGGCCTAAATTGTAATGTATCACCTTAGTTTCAGCATTCGGGGGGTCCTGTAGCCAACGCCAGGTCCAATGCATCTGTGCGGCTGCGTAGTATAACTAGTAGTGTGGAGTGCCCAAGCCACCTTGCGCTAGCGGTAAGTGTATGTCGGTGAGTGCTACTCGCCGACGTCCGTTTCCCCACACCAAGTCAGTCAATAGGCTGTTTAATGAAGTGGAGAAGTGTCAGGGGATTATCAGTGGCAAAGCAGAAAAATGTTAAAGCAATCGCGGAAGTATAATCATCTTTGCAATTGCCACCCTCCACATTGGTGACAGCGGAAGTGAGCGCCAGAATGGCAAGGAACCTCTAGTGACTCTGAGCACCCGTCCCAAGTTTCCCTCCCTGCGCCATGGTATATTTGTATGCCCAGGTATTTAAAAGTACTATACGACCACAGTAACCCGTGTGTCGAGGTGCTAAAGTGGCGACCCAATGGGGTCAGCATCAGTGGGAACAGGCAGGATAATGACCAGTTGACATGTAAGCTAGAGAGGGCTTCGAATGTATCGAACAATTGTAATAGGCCTGGGAGTGAGGCTGTATGATTGTGCAGATATACTAGAGCAGCGACGCGTATAGGGAAATGATCTGGTGTCTGTTACCATCTGGTATTCCCCATTCCTGAGCCCTACATCGTAGCTGTGCTGCCAGTGGTTAGATTGCCAAAGCAAATAATAGCGGAGAATGCAGCACCAACAACGACAACAGGCCTCTATTCTATATCCATGTCCTGTTGGTGTTGTTGCTGCTGCATCCTCTGACTTTGCTCCAGGGTGGACACAATCTGTGCCAACCTGTCTTGGGTATGTTGGTAGGTCCCCCAATACCTCTGCAATGACGTGATGGGCTACTGCATCCATCCGGTGCCCTACCCCCTGACCCACCGGGGCACTTGAACTTGCCCTAGCCCCCTGTGCATGTGTCCCCTGCGCAGGTCTTGACGTGCCACTTGTACTGGGGCCCTCGCCTTCCTGCATGTTGGGAGTGGGAGACTGTGGCCCCTGTAGCAGTGTGGGTACACCTCCCCTGGCCTGCTGGTCTTGACTGGGTGTTAGGGGTGACAGTGGTTTCCTGGATGGGGCTGCTACGTGGTGAGCATCCAGGGCTGTGTGAGGGGCCTGCCTGCTCATAAGTGTCCAGGGGTCCTTCGCCAAGGTCTTGTGATGTGCCTCTGTCTCCCTGGAGTGCTGTGACACTCCTTGTCCCCTCCATTATGGTTGTATGGGTGATGGTGCCTGTTGAGGGACATAGACATGTCTGTTACATATGCCTGGGGGTTTGAGGTGTACAGAACTGTGCAATTTTGTGCTAGTCTGACTTTCAGTGGCCTTCCAGGGTGCCTTTGCGAGGTGGACATTGCATTTATTGGCAGTGGTGGGGATACGTTGTGGTGGGGGGTATTATTCCATTGTGGGTACGTGAAAAGGTGGGTTTCTGTGCACAGCGGGAGTGATGTGGTTCTGGTAATGAGTTGTGGGTAATGCAGGGTAGTGGATGTGGTGGGTAATGGCTGGGTGTGGGTGGGGTGGGTTGGTGCATGCATTGCAGATGTGTTGTATATGGGGTAATTGTAGATGACTTACCCGAGTCCATTCCTCCAGTGAGTCCCTCTGGGTGCAGGTTGTCAAGTACCTTCTCCTCCCAATCGGTGTAGTCGGCTGGTGTTGGTGGCGGTCCTCCTCCAGTCTTCTGCACTGCGATGTGGTGCCTGGATGCCATGCCACGGACCTTCCCCGCAGTTCGTTCAATCTCTTGTGGATGTCGTCCCTGGTGCGTGGATGGTGTCCTGTATTCACCCTGTTGACAATGGTCTGCCACAGCTCCAATTTCCGCACGATGGGTGTGTGCTGCACCTCAGACCCGAATATTTGTGGCTCCACCTTCAGGATCTTGTCCACCATGGCCTTAGCTCCCTTTCAGTGAAGCGTGGATTTTTGGAGGGGGACATGGTGAGGGTGGTGGATGGTGTTGGGACTGGGAATGGGGTATGGGTGCTCCTCTGTGGGTTGATATGCGTGTCCTGTGTGCTGGCGTTCGCTGTCTGGCTCTGGTGCTCTCCGTCTTCTGGTCCTGGTTTCATTGCAAGGGATTGTGGGGTGTGTCTGGGGGTGTTTTATGGGGTTCTGGATAAGTGTAAGGTGTGTGGCCGAGAGCCCTGTTCAATGTGTGCACTTGTTGCTGTTGAGTCCACTTGCCGTCCATGGCGGTCGCAGCCGCCAATGCTCGTCCGGCCTCCACTGTCTGCCGAGGTGATTTGTGCATCATTATTTGGAGGGTGGGATGTGGGTGTGCTTGGTGGTGGCGGGTGGGGTGGGCCAGGATTCCCGCTGACAGGGTCCTGGCAGGGAGTGGTGGTCTGGGATTTTTTAGCGGGGTTGGGTTTTACAATCATTATATAGTGGGTTTCCATTCGCCGCCACCGGCGGGATTCTGTTCACCACTGACACAGCGGTTGCCGGTCTTTCCCGCCATGTTCATAATGACCGCCTAAATTTCTAACTTTGACTTTAAAGCTTAATTGTTAATGTTGGATGCTGACCCCTTAGGGATTGCTTCTTAAATGGTTCAGATTGCCAAGACTCCCCTATGTCTGAGCCATTCCCTTTCAATGCCTTTTTGCTGAAGATGAGCAGACGAATGTCCAACTGATGAAGAAAATCATAGCATGCCGATCCATATTGAGGAGAGGTATAACAAAATGCTATTGTCTTGGTTGTAGATATTTGTTCTTTGTTTCTAAGTACCAACTGCTATTTTGATAGAGCAATAGATAGATATTTTTCCAAATTAACTTTGACTTCATTGTTTTTCATGAAGTCCAAACATGCTATTCTAATTACAAGGTGAATTAAGGAGACTGAGAAAATGTTAACAAATCATTATTAAAGAAGAGTTGATATTGTTCATACGCTTAATCTAGATAAATGTAATTTCTATTGCACAGTTGTTCTTATTATTAATTTGTACAGTGATTCTTGAATGCTTAACAGTGAATGCTTTAGCTTAATTTAGATTCTTTAGAAAATTTGGTCAACCAGTGTTATTCATGCATGTTTATCATTTGATTTTGAGAATAATTTATGTGATAGTGGCATTGTTAATTTAGGGAAAAAACATTTTAACTTACTAAAAGGTGTGGTTATTCATGGCCAAATGGGTCATGGTGTGTAAAGAATTTTGATTCCAAAAGTATTTAGTGATGTTTTATTGAATAAGGTGTTGAATTTTCACTGAGTTTATGTCTTATGGTGGACTCACACTAAGCATTGTCAAAAGGTCTATTGAACCTATAACGCTTACCCTTATGAATTAAAATATAAAAGGCCAAATAAGGACAGATGTGCTAACAGAAATGGTAGTCTCTTTAAGAGGCCACCATAAGATCCTTTCTCCCAAGAAATAGGTAAAGGAGATGCTCGGTTGGTCTTTTTAGGAAGCCACCATAAGGTCCCTTTGTTCCTTGAAAGTGGTAAAAGAGTTGGATTGTTTGTCTCCTTAAGAGATCAATATACTTCACAGATTTGGTAGAGAAGTTGGTAAAGGTTACAATTCCAGATTATTTTGTACAAAGGGGAAAGAAGATGTCTCCCTAAGGATCTTCCATGACTTTACCAAAACCTTGGAATTTGCCAATGCTGGTTTGAAGAAGTTCTTGGTGTTCTAATGACAGTGTGAATGAAATAGGTTTGATGCTTGCACAGATTAAGCAAATCGCAGGTGAATTGTAAGGTTTATGAGATGACAGGGAGTTTGCATACTCCAAATGAAGTTGTTTAAGGGGTTTGTGTACTCCAAAGTCTGAGAGTAGGGATGTCGTTAAACTTCACATGTGTGTGTGTGGCGCTTTGTGCTTAAAAATTGCCCACATGGTTGTTGGCATAGAAAACCATTGTGGTCTAAGACTATGGAATATTGAATAAGTGTATGAGGCACTTGGTTTATGTTGTAATTTGTTTAATAGGTTAACCAAGTGTGGTTGACTAACGAAAGCGTGAGTGTTAAAGCGAGTGATTGGTTTTTGACGGAGATTTGGTGAGTGCACCAGGAGGATCCAATGATCAGCTGAGAGTGAGATTTGCTGGTTGAATTTTGCTTGCGAGTCAGGGAAACTGAAGTAGAAGGAGTATCTGTCAGAGAGAAATGCTGCAGTGAAAAACCAGTAAGGAGTCAGAAGCGATTGTGTTACCTACTTGTAGTAAAAAGACAAATTTGTGTATTGGGTTTTATCTGGTGCTTGCAATATTTACACTTAGTTTTGTGTGGATCTGAGTGTAAGAGGGCAAGCCGAAAGGCTTTCTCAGCCATTGTACGTGTGAGTGTGATGTGATTAGAGTTGAACTGGGAGAGGTTGGTTAGTGAGAAGGGTTGCGAACAGACTGGTGGACAACTGTGAAGCGTAATTGGTTGAGAAGGTAGGTGAAAAGGATTTTGGGATTGAAATTGACTTCTTGATTTGATTGAAAGCAGCGTAAATTACAGAAAATAATTATTTGTAAAGCTTTAAAGAGTGCCAGAAGGGGAGATACTTTTATTCCAACTTGAATAGGAGAAATTACACCACCAGAAGGCACATCTATATTGTATTCGAAGAACAAGTTGCTGCCCCATGTCTTGGTTAAAACAGTGGCGCAAAGAAACAGAGAGAGACAGGAGCTTAGCATTCCCTGCCCATGGAACATTTAATTTGAGAATTTTGGAGAATTTGAGGAGAGTACTGTATGATATGAAACCTCCTCCGAGACCTGCACAGTTTGAAACATTAGCTATTTGGGAACTAGTTGCTAGACAGAAATAGCAACTAGAGTTTGAGAGGAGAATGCAGAAAGCTGAAAAAGCTCTAGCTGAGGTGTGGTGAGATGGGATGGTGAGCAGAAATTTTGGAGAACTAAGACTTTACAGGGATGTAAGTTGTTTCCTGCAATTACCCAAGAGAGCATGACCGAGGCTAGAAAAAGTGCTAAGAAGAGGGACTCCTATTCTTCTGATGGCAGAGAGCAGAAATCCACAGTCTAGAAATTCTTTGACTCACAATGAATGCTCAGATGATGATGAGTTTATTTACAGTTACTGAGAAATCATCCCCCAACATATGCAGCAAATGTGAAAGGTTCAAATACTAGTGTAGACCCTACAGCCCCGATACCAATTGAATCCACACCGAGCCAGATACAGGTTAGCCATAGTGTTCTGAATACTTCTGTGATTCAAAGGCCAATGCCGCAGATTCACAAACCTAGAATTTACCCAGATGTACCTATTGTATTGTCGACAAACTTAGTAGTGCCGACAGGACAAGTTTATCAGAAGCCGACTTTGACCCAGATAGAGTCTACACCAAATTTGATGTTCCCAATGCACACAAAGGCAATCTGAGATACACCCCAATAACAGGATCACAGACAGAGGTGTCTGCATTGATAAGTCAGAACACAGGAATGATGTACTCAAGAGATCCAAATGCCTGATCAAGTCCAGATGCAGTATCAGTACCGGTTACCATAGTTCCAGTCATACCATTGTTCGCCCAGGGAAATGACAGGAGCAGTGAGCAGAATTGTGGTACCTTAAAAAACAACAGCAGAAGATGGTTTGGGCCAAGCTACACTATGCTTCTAAAACATCTGATTAAAAAAGATTCTGGAAACTTATCAACTCTATTGATAGGAGTCCAAAGGCAGCTAACACCAATATAATGGGTGTGCTATTTAAAGTCACATTTATAGGAGCCGCCTGTTAGAGAGGGGTGCTGATTCAGGGGATCCCCAATATTTGTGAAACCGATGTCCTGAATACTCTGAAGATCATGGCATCAGAATTAATAAAAATCATCGGGAAGTCGTGAATTGACTGTGCACCCGACCCAAATGGTTTACCGCAAGCATTGTTTCATCAAGCAACAGAAAGATGGGCTGACTTCCTGGTTGGAATGGTTAACTATGTGCTGTTAACAGGAATTGTTCCGGCAACATGGAGAGGCTCAATAATCCACCCATTTATCAGGGAAAGAATGCTGCTTTGCCCAGCAATTACAGATGAATCACCCTTTTAGATGTTGATCTTAAGTACTTTTCGTCCTCCCTATTACAACATTTAGAGACATGGATCGCAGACAATAATATATTGCCCTTAAACCAAAGTAGTTTTTCAAAGTATCAGGGGATGCAAATAAACATCCTGGTATTGGGACTGATCATCAACGGAGCAAAAGCAACTGGGACTTCCACACATCTATTCTTTGTTGATTTTAAAGCTGCTTTTGATTGCATCCCCCTTTGCAAGTTATGGGCCAAATTACAGCAATGGGGGTTACCAGCAAGCATTCTAAATGCCATCAAACTGATTTACTCCGACACATGGGTAAAGGTTAAACTCTGGGGAGGCTCATATCTATCTAGGCTAGTTAAATCAACAGTTGGTGTTAAACAAGGTTGTGTATTGGCGCCAACTCTTTTCAATCTGTACATAGCAGATCTTTCAGTTTAATTAAATTATCAATCAGCCCACTTCCCCTCTCTTGGTGGCCAACAATAATCTAACATGCTATATGCAGACAATCTACTATTGCTTAGCAACACCAAAACAGGCATGCAAAAATTGCTAAACAACTTAGAAAAATACGCAAGAACAAATGAACTAGAAATTAATCATAGTAAATCTAAAATGATTGCTCTTAACCGTAGACCCAGTAGTCAACGTAAATGGTATCTGAATGGGATGACCTTAGAGGAAGTATACTCATATAAATACCTAGGAGTTATGATGAATGCTAGAGGCAATTATGCGCCTCAAAAAGAAGCGATAAAAAATAAGGCACATGCACTTGTTTCTGCTTTTGGCACTCTTGCAAATTCCATCCGTGGCCATGCATTGAATCCACTGACAGCTATAATTCGAGCAAAAGTATTCCCAACCCTTGCATATGGGACTGAAATAATGATAGGGAAGGAAGAAGCTCTCTTGGATAAACATTCAGTACATGTGTATAAGCGTGTTTTTCGGCTACCAGGTAATGCTTCCCCAGCCCAGATCAGATTTGAATTTATGTTGGTTAAGCAGACATTGGCTCGATCTGCGACATGTATTAAGTGTTGTTACAAACTGCCCTCCGCCCCAAAAGGAACATTGGCTAATCTAGCTTGGCAGGAAATTAATCTAGAAAGAGGTAATAGTAACTACAAAAAGTATTTGGAAAAAATACTAGCCCTTTTGAATTTAGGAGATGTATGTGATCAGTTGCGTCCTAATCTGGCTTTTAATAAAGTAGTAAATAAGTCAAGTAAAATTTTGTAGTTGGCTAGAAGACAGGGAAGTATTGACTAAAAGGTTGCATGGTTGGCTGATTCTTAATTCATATAAAGTTCTCAAAGAATCACCACTGCTGGCTGCCACCTACTCATTGAAAATCAAATATTGTTTCCTAAAGCTAAGGCTGGGTGAAATGCCAACGTTAGACCTCATGCCAAAATGGAAGAAGGGGTCTTTAGTAGACACCCATGAGTGCCGCTTATGTCATCTGGCAATTGAAAACCTAGTACATGTGGTCTGCATTTGTCCAGTTTTGGCATCTGAAAGAAAACATCTATTGAAAAAAGAACTAAGGGCCAGATGTATCAAAAAAACTATTTGCATTTCTTAAATAGCGAATTTTAAGAAATCGCTATTTAAGAAATGCAAAATGGTATGTATGATTTTTGCAATTCGGTAATAGCGATTTCTTAAAATTCGCAAATGCTATTACCGAATCGCAAATAGAGAATCCAACCCCATTTGCACCTATGTGCCTGTAGCGAATGGTTTTGCATTTCCTAAATTGGGAATTCCAGTTAGGAATTTGCAATTTAGGAAATGCAAATCCCTGGGTGCTGGGGGCCTAAGGCCCCCTCTGCTGCACCCCAAAAATATTTTTACAGACATGTGAAGCACACACATGCCTTAGGGGCATGTGTGCGCTACATGTCAATTTTAAAAATGCATTTAAAATGCATTTTTAAAATTTGCACATGGTTACCACCAAACTTTTGTTGGTGGTAATTGCATTTCCTAAATGCCCAATTCGCATTAGGAAATGCTTGATACATGTGCTTAAGAAATTGCAAATAAGGATTCCTAATTTGCGATTTCCTATTTAGAGAATCGCAATTTGCGATTCTCTAAATGGGGTCGCAATTTTCGGGAATCGCTATTTTTGCGATTCCTTGCACTGCGAATGCCTTTCATACATTCTGAAAGGCATTTTTGCATTCGCAAACGGCCAAATTTTGCGAATCGCACCGTTTGCGAATGCAAAATCGCTTGATACATCTGGCCCTAAATGAATTAGGGGTCAGAACATGCAGATAGGCCTTAATCGAAGCACTAAAAACAAGAAACACCATACTGAATATTAGGCTTATCCAATTTTTGGAAATTGTTACCTCTAAAATTTTCCACACAAAAAAAGACAGCAGGTTGGAATGGTCCCAGCGGAAACAATAGGTACATACTATGAATAAAAAAGGGCGAAAGCAGGAAGTTTTGTACTAGTAATTGAAGAAAACTCACAGAATGTATTAAATTTTCTTTTTAGACTTATTGGTAATATTGTATCACTAATGTTTTATTATATCACTTTTATTTTTTGCTTACTTGTATGTTTATGGTTTTAATTAACTAATTATCTATCTATCTATCTATCTATCTATCTATCTATCTATCTATCTATCTATCTATCTATCTATCAGTAGAGGGAGTGTCCTGACTCTTACCAGGTTTAGACTAGAAGCAGAAGACTTGATTGAAGGAAAAATGGGGTTAGACAGAATTTACTCATGCAGAGAAGATGTGTTGCATTACCCGTGCAAATTGATTATCAACAAAGTAGGAATAGTACATCACGAAGTAGCAGATCTGGCAGGAAAATATGATATAGAAATTGAGAAAACAAAGTACTTAAAGAGGAATTTCCAATTAAAATTTGGCTCAAAAGACTTTGAGAACATGAGAGTAACAAGAAGGCAGATTCACATTAGAGAACTAATTCAGACATTCAAACCTGGTGAGCCTTAAATAAGTTGGAAGGCAGATGGGTGAAGAAAAGAGACAAGGGTTTCTGCAAATCTTACTGCGAATGTGCAGCGGGTTGAGGATCCAGTGAAAATATTACAGATGAGAGAGAATCCAGAGAAAATATTGTCCATTTCACTTGGAAAAGGAGTGACATATTGTTCTTTGCAAATGATTATTGCAGGTTGAGAGAGAAGCCAGTGGAATGGTACCAACAACATGCCTGTGGGAGGACTTGAACACCCTGTTAGAAATAGTAGTTCCAGCAGGCTTATGGGTCGAATGCAAGAGAAGCCTAAATTGGCCAACAAGTGAACATCAGAAAGATCCAGCAACAGGTGCACCATCTCCTAACGTAATGAAATAATACTATAAAGTGACTGAGTTTTTAAAAATGAGAATTTCACCCTAGAATATCGATTGGCAGAGAATAGACAGGACAGCTCCGGAAGGAAAGGAGTCAATACATGCATATTATGAGAGATTGTTGCAGGCATTCAAACATTACAGTAGTACAAAAACAATTGAGCTGAAAGACATGATTCATTTTGTATTCAGATTTGTTGAAGGATTGAGACCTTAGCCTTAGCCAGATGATTAAGAGTCATTTGGTTTGCTGGCAAGCGAAGCTGACTGATAAAATATTTAGGCATGCAAAGTACTGTAGTGATAAAATTGAGTTGAAACAGATAAAGTTGAAAATAAAGACAATGGTGATGCAGATTAAAGTGGCATTATCAGGAATGCAGGTAAGTTTTCCACAGCAGCAGCAAGGAAATGTGGTTGCAGAATCAGGCAAAAGGTAGAGGTCGTGGTGGATTTGGAAATGTGAACCGTGGTCCTGATTTGAATGTAGTTGTATTTCAAAATGATTTGCAAGGAATGAAAAGAATGTTACCATGTCACGCTTGCCTCGGACATTGGAAATAGGAGTGTCCGATGTTAGGTCAGGAAGGTGTTGTTCAGCATTCAAACAAAATCAATTCTTTCCCAAATATGAGAGGAACAGGAATGAGAGGTCAAGATCCCAAATTCCAAAGTAATGTGAACCCAATGCAAAGTTGTCAACCCATGCCCAAGTGCAATGTCACGTTTGCAGATGCCCCAGAAGCGGCAAATGCAGCCTCAAGTGCAAATGGTACCTAGACAACACAATCAAATACCCAATGGAGCAGCAGCAGGTGATGCTTCCTCAGCAGGTCACAAGTCAAAGGTTTAACTAGAGTAATAACACAATACACCAACACCAACCACAGAGTAAGGATGAAGCAACTAATGATTGCGTGAGTGAGAGTTCAGATGAGGAGGAATGCGTGTTAGCAGCTTCATTAGAAGTAGATCAGAAAGGTCCATATGTGAAGGGAAAGGTGATGGGTCTCAAAGTCTTTTTTTTAGTCGACACAGGAGCTGCACACTCTACAGTGAGGACTGCAGCAGTTGCAAACTTATCACTTTCAGGGAACACAGTGCAGATCGTAGGAGTTGCCAATCAGTATTTGACAATTCTGATCACAGAACCGGTTCACGTTAAATTTGGCAATTTTAAAGGATTTCACAAATTTGTGGTTTGTAATTCAAGTCCAGTATCCTTACTAGGGAGAGATTTGCTACACAAAACAAAATGTTAGATTACTTGTTCAAATGATGGAATTGCCATTCAGACAAACACTGATGATGAAGATGACTTGACTGCCAATCAGATTGTGATACAGTGAATAAGGAGTACACTTTGATCAGTTTCTTTCCAGTCTTTACTATACAAGATCTTCCTTCTGATTTACAGGGAACAGTAAAGATGAAAGTGTGGGATTTTACAGGAAAATAAATTTGTCTAATCAAAAGGATTGAGACATTTAAGGTCCCATTCAAGCTAAATGCAATTTTTCCCCAGATACCTCAATACCACATGACACAGGACACAATTGAGGGGATTGCTCCCATAACTGCAGAATTTGTAAACCAAGATGTTTTACAAGAAGTTCTGAGCAGCTCATATAACTCACCAATAATGGGATTGCAAAAGCCATTTGGGAAATTTCGGATAGTTCAGGATTTGAGGAAAGTAAATTATATTGTGATTAAATGTTGTCCAGTAGTGCCAAATCCAGCAGTGATATTGTTTCAGATCCGATGGGATGATGAATGGTTCACCATAGTGAATCTGTCACAAGCATTCTTTTCTGTACCTCTTCATGAGGATAGCCTATTATTTTCTGTTTGAAATTTTTGGATTGAGTCTATTGATGGTGCAGAATTCCTCAGGGTTTTTCAGAGTCACAATCCATTTTCAACCAGATCCTGAAAAAAAATCTGGAGTCATAGGAAATGCCTTTCCAATCAACCCAAGTCAAGTAAATTGGTGATTTATTGGTGTGTCTAAGACAAAAGAAGCATGCAGGTATGATACTATTGCCTTGTTAAATCACTTAGTTAAGAATGGACATAAAGGGGGTGATTATAAGTCTGGCGGGTGGCGGAGGCCGCCCGCCAGACTTCCCCCTCCAAAATACCGCTCCGCGGTCAGAAGACCGCTGAGGGTATTCTGGGTTTTGCACTGGGCTGGCGGGCGACCGCCAAAAGGCCGCCCGCCAGCCCAGTGCAAAAATACCTTCCCACGAGGACGCCGGCTCCGAATGGAGCCGGCGGAGTGGGAAGGTGCGACGGGTGCAGTGGCACCCGTCGCGAATTTCACTGTCTGCAATGCAGACAGTGAAATTCTTTGTGGGGCCCTCTTACGGGGGCCCCTGCAGTGCCCATGCCATTGGCATGGGCACTGCAGGGGCCCCCAGGGGCCCCACGACAACCCATACCGCCATCCTGTTCCTGGCGGGCGAACCGCCAGGAACAGGATGGCGGTATGGGCTGTCAGAATCCCCCATGGCGGCGCAGCGAGCTGCGCCGCCATGGGGGATTCAAATGGGCAGCGGAAAACCGGCGGGAGACCGACGGTTTTCCACTTCTGACCGCGGTCAAACCGCCGTGGTCAGAATGCCCAGCGGGGCACCGCCAGCCTGTTGGCGGTGCCCCCGTCATTTTAGCCCTGGCGGTCTTGGACCGCCAGGGTTAGAATGACCCCCAAAGTGTCAGAAAGAAGTGAAATACTTGTGACACCAAATTGAAAAGGGAGCTAGGAAGATTTCCAAGGAGAGGGTTACAGCCATATTACAGATGAAGCCTCCTGTCACACAGAGAGATGTCAGAATGTTTTTGGAAATGGTGAGCTTTTGTCGCCAGTGGATTCCCAACTTTTTACTCATTTCAAAGCCATTGCAGAGGCTGACTCATAAAGACGTTACTGACCCCTTAGTGTTAGATCAAGTCTGTATGAAAGCCTTCATTGAATTGAGAGAGAGTTTGTGCAAAGCCCCGGCTTTGGGAATGCCTGACTACACAAAACCCTTCATGTTGTTTTGTCATGCGCATGATGATGTTCTTTGTCCATTTTTGACACAAGTACATGGTGGTGTAAACCACCCAGTAGTATATTCTTCAGCTACTTTGGACCCAGTCACAGCAGCTTTACCTGGCTGTCTGTTTACAGTAGCTGTGATTGGATTGAGCCTCACTCAGAGTGAGAGCATTGTGATGGGACATCCTTTAACTTTTATGGTTCCTCACTCCACTGACGTTTTGCTTACCCAAGCCAAGGATAAAAACCTGACGAATGCTAGGTTGACGTGATATGAAACTGTCATCCTAGGTTCTCCGAATGTAACACTGAAAAGGTGTACAGTGCTTAACCCAGCAACTTTGTTTCCAAAAGACAATATTGAGGTTGACAAATTAAAAGAAGTTGAATATGACTGACTATCTGGAGGTTACTGATTTATGCACAAAACTGAGACCTGATATTCAAGATATCCAATTGGAAGAAAATTACCAAATTACCTTTGTTGAAGGTTCCTGTTTAAGAGAGTACTTGGGAACACTGAGAGCAGGATTTGCTGTGTGCACAATTTCTGGTATACTCGAAGATTCAGGGCTTTGGTGATTGTATTCTGTTGAGTTGGTAGCCCTTACAAGAGCATGCCATGTTGCTGCACAGCTTAAAATCACCATATATACTAACAGCCAGTATGAATTTGGAATAATTTACGATTTTGGTCAGCTATGGTCACAGAAAGGTTTCCTGGGACCTCTTCTGGTTCACCAGTTAGAAATCATGAAAGAATCCATGATTTGTTACAATCTTTACAAATGCCTGAGAAGCTGTGGTGAAATGCAGTGCACACCTAAATTCACAAGACTCTGTGTCAATGGGAAATGGATATGCGGATCAAGTTACAAAGTTTTGTGCTCTGAATTGTTACCTGAGGAAGAAACTTGTAAACTTGTACCAGTTATGCTTTACATGTGATTGACACTTGGGAATAATTGAAAGGGCTTCAGGATAATGTTGACAGGGAAGAGAAGACAAATTGGCTAAAGTTGAAATATGATCAGCCTGAGGATGACATATGGGTGTCCGGGGAGGGACAAGTGGTTTTACCAAACAATTTCTTGACTCAAATGGCTAGATATTATCATGGTCAAGCACATGTTGGGAGGGATGCCATGATTCACACATTCAAGCAATTTTGGTTTAATCCAAAATTTAGACATGTTGCAATTTGACATTCTTGCGTCATCTGTCAACCAATGAATGTGAGTAAAGGGACTGTGACCAATATGAACCACATGGAAGAGTGGGAGGTCCATTTAGCAGAATGCAGATGGATTTTATTGAGATGCCCCCATGTGTAGAATTGAAGTATGTGTTGGTGATTGTTTGTATTTTCAGTCACTGGATTGAAGTTTACCCCACACATAGAAATGACAGCCTTACAGTAACAAAGATGTCGCTTTGAGAATTGATACCTCATTTAGGCTTTGCGGTCTCTTTAGAATCAGAAAAGGGAAGTGACTTCAACAATAAGTAATTAAGGGCCATATGTACGAACACATTTTCCCATAGGCACAGAATGGGCAAAACTGCTTGCTACATCTGGCCCTAAATTGCTATGTTCAGCTTTGAACATTGAGTAGAATTTGCATTGTAGCTACAGCCCTGAAATCTCAGGACTTGTTGAGCAAATGAATGGTACCTTGAAGTCAAGAACTGCGAAAATGTGTGCGTCTATGAATCTAAAATGGCCAGACTCACTACTGTTAGATCTAATGAGTATGAGAAACACATCCAACAGAAAAACTAGACTGTTGCTGCATTGAATCCTCATGGGCAGAGCAATGAGAGTGCCAGCGGTTCCTGCAAATGCTCTTGTGAATATTACAGATGATATGGTGTTGGATTACTGCAAGGGTCTGGCTGATGCGGTTTGCTCTTTCTTTCATCAGGCGGAGGCCATCACACTGCAACCGTCTCAAAATCAAAGCCACAACCTGAGAGATGGAGATTGGGTTATGATCAGAAAACATGTGAGGAAAACTTGCTTGGAGCCTCGGTGGAAAGGCTCATACCAAATAGCACTGGTTACTACTACAGTTGTGAAGTCCACTGAGGTTTCGAACTGGATTCGAACCAGCCATACTCGGAAAGTACCCTGTCCTTTGTACAATGAAGAAGAGTTGTTGTGGTTCAAACACTCCTATGAGAGACAAAGGGGAAGATATACAGGAAAGTGACAGTGAACCAACCTCAACTGAGGTAGCAGGAGAGTCTAGCCAGAGGGGGGCTCTCCCAGAAGCAGACGGGCTTGAAAGACAAAAAGAGCAAACTACAGACCCAAGGTGGAAGGAGATGAGGTGGATCAAAGCCAAAATGATCTGACTCCTGAACCAGTCACAGGTCCATCAAGAGAAAAACCTGCAGAATGAAGAGAAGTTACAAGTCCAACACTGAAAAGATCATTAACAAAGGGTCCACTGAAAATAAAGCCAAGCAGAAAGAGGCAATTACAGTGACAAATATTGTTGAAGAAATAGACACAACAAGAAGAGAAGACTTGAGTGATGGAGAATTAAATGGAGATCGAAGATTGAAAAGAAAGCGAATTGCAAATCAAAGGTACGCAGGTCCTGAATGGGTGTATGCATCGACAAGTGAATGGCAGAATGAATTTTAGTCTTTTTGTTTTGGTCGAGAAATTCCAGGTCAATATTTTGGCATGTGAAGAAGATCAATGGACTGAACTTTGAAAAAATGTTAACCTAAGAAAAGTGAAAAGGAAACAATTGAAAGTAACCATAAGAGACATTTAGATAACCTTAATTGACAAGCTTGTAAATTGATTTTGACCAATTGCTGATTTTGACAAGCTATCTATTTTTGACAAGGTCCTGGAAGAAAGACTGAAAACTGTAAATAACTGCTAAAGAAGATTGGCAATTTTAGTTTTGTTTGCTGCATAGCTATAATTTTCTCTTCTACTTTCTGATTCTTTACAGGTCATGAGTAATAACAACCAACAGGTTAGGAACAATAGGTGCTGTAAATACATGGGCATTGGTTTGGTGATTGTGTGCATGATACTGTGTTAGGTGTTGATTGTGAGTATGACTCTTCTTGACAATATTGCAGCCAACCATAACTCTGCTTTAGAGACATCTACTGCAGTCACCGAATTAGATAAGTTTAGAATAGATGAGAAATATTTCCACATGGACAGCTCCTAAGGAGAACTTTCTTCTAATGTTTTATATTGCTTATTGCGTGAGTATTTTGAGATGATGAATTTGAGGGTTTGTTATGTTTCTATGCAAATTCCTTTATCAGTGGATGAAGGTATTATTCACCATAGTTTGCCCCTTACTTAAGGAATATGTTGTAGTCTTTTACAAACAAGATTCTATAACCAAGAATACATTCAGTATTTCTATTCAAATCATGACTTAGGGCCTTATTACAACTTTGGAGGAGGTGTTAATCCGTCCCAAAAGTGACGGTAAAGTGATGGATATACCACCAGCCGTATTACGAGTTCCATAGGATATAATGGACTCGTAATACAGCTGGTGGTATATCCCTCACTTTACCGTCACTTTTGGGATGGATTAACACCTCCTCCAAAGTTGTAATAAGGCCCTTAGGCGGTCATTCCAAGTCTGGCGGGCGGCGGTATGCCGCTATGCGGCCAAAAGACCGCTGCCGGCATTACAACCTTCCTGCTGGGCCGGAGGGCGCTAACCATGTTAGCGCCCGCCGGCCCAGCGGGAAGGAGGCCTGCAACACAGAAACCGGTCCGAATGGAGCCGGCGGTGTTGCGGCCGTGCGACAGGTGCAGTTGCACCTGTCGCGCTTTTCACTGTCTGCTAGGCAGACAGTAAAAAGCCGGCCGGGGCCCTGTCCAGGGGCCCCTGCACTGCCCATGCCAGTGGCATGGGCGGTGCAGGGGCCCCCAGGGGCCCCAAGACACCCGTTACTGCCAGCCTCTTCCTGGCAGTGACAACCGCCAGAAACAGGCTGGCGGTAAGGGGGTCAGAATCCCCATGGCAGCGCTGCTTGCAGCGCTGCCATGGCGGATTCTCCCAGCCGGGGCAAAAACCGCGGGAAACCGCCGGCCCCGGTTTTCTGACCGCGGCTTTACCGCCGCGGTCAGAATGGGCAATGAAGCACCACCAGCCTGTTGGCGGTGCTTCCGTCATCTGCGACCCTGGCGGTCATAGACCGCCAGGGTCAGAATGACCGCCTAAGTGTTCTCGATTGTTCCAATTATTAGGTATTTCAGTGGAGTAGCTAAGGAAAATAATATAGAATTAGTGAGAGGATTCCTTGAACCTACGTTGACATTAGGCACAGCCTTTACTCACAGGAACAACCTCACATGCTTACTTACACCTATGGAAAAGAGTTTCTTAGATCAGATTAATGACAGAAGAATGGCATTAAAGGAGAAGTTAGGGAGAAGGGCTTACAGAAAAGGACATTTAGGAATGATTATGCATTTAGCGAATTAAAGACACAAGGGAAATTATCTTCAGATGCACAACACATAGGGAAACTTTGTGCATATGGGCATAAATTTAGATCTGACACGTTGTTTGTGGGAACGAGTGAATGTAAACAAGTGTTTTTGTTTAAGAGTAAATGGACTTTCATGTTAAATGCACAAGACCCAGCAATTCCAGGAGTTTATTATGTCTTTGGACCAAATGTGTATTACCGTCTTCCAAGAGGATGGTATGGCACATGTTACTCGGGGATATTTTTCCTAAAGATTTTTCAACTTGAGAACCCTAAGAAAGAACCTAAAATGACTGAATTACATCATGATAAACAAAAGCGAGAATCTTATTCTGGCACAGTTTGAGATATATTTGGAGCAATGATTCCTTTAGTGGGAGTTATTCTGAATTCAGTGAAAATTTGGAAATTGTCTACTATTGTGGAAGACATGCTGACTAAATTTTCAGGAGCCATGATCCTAATGGATACAGAAATGGCTGCGGTAAGATCTATAACTCTTCCGAACCGCCTTGCTTTAGACATCCTTTTAGCAAAGGAGTACTGAGTTTGTAAAATGCTGAACTAGGGACATGGTTGCATGTTTATACCTAACAATAGTGAAGAAACTAAAGGCCTTGTTTACAATCTGACTAATGATAGCGCTGATTTGAAAGAGCTGAAAGAACCTGGAGTTTTGGAAGAGGTTGGCACAGGTTTAGCTTCTGTGGGAAATTGGCTGGGAAACCTGGGGAAAGGGATACTTTTGAAAATAATACAGATAATATTGATTATTTTTATTTATGTAATGGGAACATGGTAAATTTATAAATTGTATCATGTGATTAAAATGAAGAAGTTCAAAAATGATCATAGGAGGGAAGAAATTAAAATGGAAAAGTTCTTTAGGGACAATTCCAAAAAGGATAGAAAAAAAAAAAATTATGGGGAAAGCAAATTTTAGATGAACAAAAATTTGTATGGAATGATGTAAATTGTGATGAACTATTTAGTCATCAGAGGAGGGATTGTGAACACTGAATTTATTACTAATGAATTGTATTTATTATGAGTTAAGAATTTGCATAGAATTAGGCTAATATAGAAAATAATGTGCGACTTGGAAAATGTGCCCACTTGAGTGGCCAGCATTAAATTTGTAATGCTTTTAGTAAATGCATATTATTATTAGTTGAAGTGCATGTAGAAGACAACCTTTTTGTAGTATGTTACATTAATGAATTCATGCTATGTATTTGCTTTTTAACCTTAAGCCTTAAATTAGTGAGGTTTGGGCCTAATCTGCACAATCTCATATTAAGCTGCAATGTCTGAAAAAAATTGTGGGAAATTGTGTATGTCCATATAAATAATGATTTATGGTTCACACTGTGTTAACCAAAGCGTTTAGCAAAATGTCTTTAATTTTCTCATGAGAACTGCTTGCTAAAATGTCTTGTACTAGAAATTGCAACTTTGCGAAGTTTAATGCGTGAGACAGCGATGTTCCCAGGAACCAAAAATGGATGCACTGACTGGAGTACGGATTGTCACAGTTACCTGACGAGTCTGATGATGGGAACAGGAAAAGAGGAGCCAATCATTGATGTGTGAAAAACAGTTTAGTTATATCTTAGATTTGGAGTTTAATTTCTATTGGATTAAATTTGTGATTTTCTGACCAATGGCAACTTGGGAATTTCTTTAGGAGATTCTAACAGAGCTTGACTGCACAGAGAAGAAGACATCCTTTTCCTATCTTGATTTTCCCAGTAGAGGTTCTGTTTCAGGAGCTGTGCAATTCCTGACGACTTTATTTCTAACTTTGACATTAAAGCTTAATTGTTAATGTTGAATGCTGACCCCTTAGAGATTGCTTCTTAAATGGTTCAGATTGCTTAGAGTCTCCTATGTCTGAGCCATTCCCTTTCATTGCCTTTTTACTGAAGATGACCAGACGGATGTCCAACTGACAAAGAAAATCGTAGCTTGCCGATCCATATTGAGGAGAGGTATAACAAAATGCATTGTCTTGGTTGTAGAATTTTGGGCCATATGTATGAAAACTGGGGTTTGCGAATCGCAAATAGCGATTTTTAAAAAATCGTTATTTCTGAGTCGCAAGTGGCCATGTAACAAACTTGCGATTCGGAATTAGCGATTTCTTAAAAATCGCTATTTGTGGTTTGCAAGGTCCATTTACCGAATCGCAAATTGCATTTTCGCAATTTGCGATTTTTTTGCGATTCAGTAAAAAATCGCAACTTGCGAGAAAGTTCGAGAATGCACACCTGGAGGAGCCTGATGACATCACTAGCAGGAAATGAGTAATTCCAGGCAGTTTCAGGTGCCACACCCAAACCAGCATCCTGAGAGAGAGAGAGCAGCCCAGCCACATAGAGCAGCACTCAGCAGGAGCAGAAACACCTGAGCCAGGGTGGAGACCCCAGGAACATCACAGGAGAAGCAGGAGAGGAAGCGCAAGCTCAAGTTTAGTGAACAGGAGATGGAGGTACTGACTGAAGAGGTTGTGAGGAGCCATGACCGCCTGTTTGGGAAATCTTCACTCCAGGTTCCTGAGAGCGAAAAAAGAAGGTTATGGCTGGACATCCAGGGAAAAATCTGCGCCATTGGAGTGGCACAGCGCTCCATAGAGGAGATTAAGAAAAGGTGGTACGACCTGCGCCCCATGGCAAAGGAGAGGGTGGCAGGGAGACATGCGGAGGCCAGGGGTACAGGTGGTGGACCACCAACAGAAACAGTATCCACACCACTGGAGGACCTGGTGGAATCAACACTCCTCCCTGAAGCTGTGACAGGGGTCACAGATATCGACACCTCCGGTCAACCGAGTACCAGCAAAGGTAAGTGCAATGTTGTTTGTGAACCCAATATGTGTATGCACAAAAGCCCCTTAGGAATTAGCATGTAATGTGAAGTAGTGTGTGAAGTAGTCCAGTTCACATCTTAGAAGCAGCACAACAATGCATTATGGGAGTTGCGGTCCACAAACTAGTACAGACAGTAGCATAATAATGTAATGAAGCATAGTGACACCCAAGGTAACACAACACAAACAACACCATGTAGAGCAGTACCTATACCTTTATTGCCATTTTCAGACAGATGATGTAACATACAGAACTGACATGCTGCATATTGCTATTGCAGGTGGGCCAGGCCCAGCAGCCACACACAGTCCATGTGTAGGGGAGACGGACACCCAGCAGCCCTCTGACAGCAACGCCAGTGGGTCCCTCCACATCTCCACTGTGCGCTGCAGGCCCAGGGCACTACCACTGCCAGACTTCAGCGGCGACTCGGATGTGCAGCAGGAGGGGCCAAGCACACCCTCTGCACCAGACAGGCACAGCCAGATACTGGAGGGCAGGGGCTAGCCAGCACAACGCAGGAGTGCCACAGTGTCCCAGCAGCAACCTCATGAGGCAGGTGAGGGTCCGTCCTTGTTCGGGGGCCTTCAGGCTACTATGTTGCAGCAACAGCGTCTGCAAAACAAGCGCATACTTAGTTTGGACCGGAACCTGCGAGTTCACAATAGACACAATAGACACAATAGACACATGATGGGCCTGCATCGGCAACTGGACACACTGAACAGCAACATCACACAGCTGCGTGAGGGACAGGTGCAGGCTTCTGAGGACACTAGGGACCTTACTAGTGCAGTGCGTGACCTCTGCCAGGAGCTGCGCCATGATAGGGTTAGCCGGCGCAGACAGGAACACCGATTCAGGACAATGTTTGGCAGCTACTGCAGGTCCTCCAACAGGATGGTGAACTCCACAGCGCTCAACGCCCGTCGCGCTGTGGCAGCACGAGTGGAGGCTGCACACACCAGCAGGGATGTGGTCCAGGGCCTTGTGCACATCACTAATGTGATTGAACATGACATGGGACAGAGAGCTGCCACTCCCAGTGAGGTATCCTTGGGGGACACTGAGGACATTCTTAGCCTCAGTACTGTGGCCATACCTGCAGCAGACACCAGACGGCGCAGTGCCAGGTGCAGCACTGCCACTGAAGGAGACATTCAAGGTGCCAGTGAGTTAACTGGGCACCCGAGTGATGTGCGTGGGAGGAGAAAGTGACTTTTGCCACAATTACACTGGTGTTGCCACTATGACATAATAGTGTGTGACTCAGTTCTTTTGTTAATTTTAGTTTTTTACATCACCTGTTTACTTTATTTATCACTCATTCAAAGGTAATACATTTCTATCACTACAGGTACAGTTGTCAGTGGATTTTTGTAATTCATACTCACGTTTGAAATGGTTGTGTGTGATGTCGGCACGCCTTTGCCTTCCCTCTGCTGCACTGGTCCTGTCTGCTGGCTGTAGAGGTGTTATGGGATCATCATCCTCATCTGATTCAGTGTCACTGATTTCTATAGGTATGCCCCTGGTTGTAGCTATATTGTGAAAGATTGCACAAGTAGCCACTATTCTACATGTGGTTTCTGGACTGTACTGTAGTGCCCTTCCACTTTTGTGGAGGCAACGGAAACGACTCTTCAGCAGGCCAAATGTGCGTTCCACAACGTTGCGGGTTGCCCTGTGTGCTGCATTGTATCTCCGTTCTGCTGGTGTTGCGGGATTGAGGTAGGGCGTCATCATGTAGGTGCGCACTGCGTAGGCACTGTCTCCTGGAAGGGACAGAAGGTGTGATGAGTAACTCAGCCATCTGACATGGGTTTGTCATCTATGCGCCAGTGTACAGAGTGACATTACCTAGTAGATATCTTTCACCAAACTCCCCAGCTAGCAGTCTTGTGTAAATGCCGCTGTGGCGAAAGATGTAAGAATCATGTGTGCTCCCTGGGTACCTGGCCACGAGATCAGTTATGATATAGGAGGCATTGCATATCACCTGTATATTCATGGAATGTTGGTATTTACGGTTGCGGTACACATACTCTGTGACTGCTGGTGGACATATTGCCACATGTGTGCCATCTATGGCACCTAGGACGTGGGGGAACTGTGCTATCTGGTAGAAATCAATTTTTTCTGCTGTATTTCCTGTAGGGTGTGGGGGAATCTGATGTACTGTTGGAGTTTGCTTAGCATGGCGTTGATAAATGCATTGAAAAATCTGGAGAGGGTACTCTGTGACACCCCCCCAGCTGCTGCTATGACCCCTTGATAGCTCCCAGAGGCGAGTAGGTGTAGGGAGCATAATACCTGCACATGGGTGGGTATGCTATGAGTCCGTAGTGTTCTGCGCTGCAGTATGGGTTGTAGCTCAGCTATCAGATCAAGTATCATGGCTGAGTTCAACCTATACCTCTCAAATATTTCCTCCTCTGTCAGGTCATATAGTGTAATGCGCAGTCTGAAAATGCGCTCTTGTCTCCTCCTCCCTCTCCTCAAACCTGCCAAGATCCTCATCCTCCTCACCATGACGTAGAGTGCAGCCATTGTGGAAAAGAGTCTGAGGCATTCTGGGCCTCTTTATATAGGTTGCACCTGGTTACCACCTGGTTTCACTTAGTGGTATTTTGCATGTGCAAAATGCCATTCGGCGAAAAATCGCTAATTGCAATTTTTTGATGCATCTATTTGCGATTTGGACTTTGCGAATCGCATTTTGCGCCTCGCAGTTTCCTACTGGAAATACTGAATCACAAAATGCGACTCGCAAAACCAGGTCGCACCGCAAAAAATTGCAAACTTTGTGATTTCTTATTTTTGGTCTGCGAATGCCTTTCATGCATCGCAGACCACGTTTTTGCACTCGCAAATGGCCGATTTTTGCGATTCGCACCGTTTGCGAGTGAAAAAACTCCTCATACATCTGGCCCTTTGTTCTTAGTTTCTAAGTACCAATTGCTATTTTGATAGAGCCATAGTTAGATGTTTTTCTAAATTAACTTAGACTAAATTGTTTTGCATCTATTCTAATTAGGTTAGTTAGGGAGACCCAGAAAATGTTAACAAATCATTATTAAAGAAGAGTTGATATTGTTCATTTGCTGACTCTAGATGAATGTTGTTAGAAATGGGGTCTTCGGTTGGCAGTCATGTTACCCCCTGTCCAAGCAAGGACCCTCACTCTAGTCAGGGCAAGTCACACACAATCCAAATTACCCTGTGCCCACCCTCTGGTAGCTTGGCACTGAGCAGTCAGGCTTAACTTAGAAGGCAATGTGTAAAGTATTTGTACAATAAATCATACAATAACACAATATAGCATCACAAAAATACACCACACAGTGTTTAGAAAAATAAATAATATTTATGTGGTTAAATGCAGGTCAAAACGATTAAAGATGCAATAAGTAAATGTAGAGATATCACTGAAAAGTGATATAAAGTGTCTTAAATCTTTTTAAAGCAAACAAAGTCTCTTTCAAGCACAGAGTACCTGGTTTGCGTGAAAAATCTCCACAAACAACCGCAGAGGAGGAGATGCGTGGAAACAAAGGGGTGTGCTTCGATTTCTCGGGCCGCACATGACGATGAGTCATTTAGTTTTCACACAGGGACGGCTGTGCGTTAATTTCCAGCGCTCGGTTGTGGATCCTCTTCGGGTTGCTGGGTTTTCAGACGCCCCGGGGACAATGCATGGATTTCCTGTGCTGGCAGGATGAAGTCACAGGAGCTATGTCGATCCGGTGGGCATTGTGTCACATTTTCTCCCGCAAGGCAGGCACTGCATTGGTTCCTCTCTGGAAATCGGGCTGTGTCGTTCCGGGTCGGCTGTGCATCGATCCAGTGGGCCGTGCGTCAAATTTCCGATCACTACGCTGGCGCTGCATCGATCTACTCATCGCGAAGTTGGGCTATGTCATTCCAATTGGGCATGTGGTGAAAGTTTCACCACAGGCCAGGCTGTGTGTCGTTTCTGGCAGGCTGTGCATCGAATTTCGCCACACAAGGAGTCCTTCTTGAAGAGATGAAGGCCCTCATTACAACATTGGTGGTAAATCCCGCTTACCGCCGTGAAGAAGACACACCGCGGCTGCGGAATTCCACCACAGCCATTACGACCCACAGCTCGGAATCCGCCAAAGCTAGACACCCACACAAGTCCGCCACACTAAAGGTCAGTGATAAACTGGCGATAACAAAACCTCAACCGTCACGCCAACAGGAATACGCCCACACTATCACGACCCACGAATCCACATGGCGGTCTTTCAATTGCGGTATTCCATTGGCGGTACACACCGCCGCGCTCAAAATACACACACATTTACAAAACACAACCACATAGGACAAATAGAAATACACACACCTGATACACATACACACACCACTCCCACACACCCAATACAATATAAAACACACACCCACATTACTCACAAACCCTTCCAACCAAAAATTTGGAAGAAGCAGAGAGACAGAAAAACAAAGACCGCACCAGCATACAGAGGCACACAACACTATTACTCATACACAACCACGCACAAAACACCACACACCCCTAAACATCACCCCACACATCACAACACACACCACCTCACATATCACCCACACCACCCCATGGCACCGAAAAGGCACTCGAGGTTTTCTGAGGAGGAGCTCAGGGTCATGGTGGAGGAAATCATCCGGGTAGAGCCACAGCTATTCAGATCACAGGTGCAGCACACCTTCATAGCTAGGAATATGGAGCTATGGCGCAGAATCGTGGACAGGGTAAACGCAGTGGGACAGCACCCAAGAACATAGGATGACATCAGGAAGAGGTGAAACGACCTACGCAGGAAGGTGCTTTCTGTGGTCTCAAGACACCACATTGCGGTTCAGAGGACTGGCGGCGGACCCCCACCTCCTCCCCCACAACTAACAACATGGGAGGAGCAGGTCTTGGCTATACTGCATCCTGAGGGCCTCGCAGGAGTAGCTGGAGGAATGGACTCTGGTAAGTCAAATCTTTAACACCATACCCTCCACCCTACCTGCATGCTATCACATACCCCCACCCTCACTCTCACCCCATCACTCCAACTCCTCACATATGTCCCACTATCACAATCCACACATCCCAACACCAAGCCCTACATGCAACAACAGGGCACGGACACCTATCACCAATGCATGTCCACTACTCATACCCACACAGATCCCCAAACCAAATATCACACAATGTCCTACACAAGAATGTAAGCACTAGGGTACAGGGTCACCCATCCATTGCACACCATGGCACACACAGATGCAATAATCATGCCTTTACACCCCTGCAGGACCCCTACCCAACATCACCGGACAGGAGGTTCCAGACATGTCCACTCCCGCCACAGAAGAGGCCCACAATGAAGACAGCAGCTCTGTCCAACTGGATCTAGATGACCAGCCCGGGCCATCCGGGACCTCGGGACAGTCGGCTCCCCTGACACAGTCACAGGCCACAACAGAGCCTCCCCCCTCAGGAAACACCAGCACAGCACCCACCCAGCGGGCCCATACCTCTGTCCCCAGGACTTGTCACGCAGCAGTGTGTCCACCACTACAGGGAACCCAGGCAAACCCACCACGCCAAGAACAGCAGGGACCTGGGGGCAGTGGGCAAACGGTTAAGGGGACAGAGGCCCAGGAAAACCGGGGAACTGGGAGGTCTGCTGTGCGACAGGGGGAGGACAGGCCCAGGGAACCCACTCTCCACTAATCCCTGTCCAACATCATGGGAGCATACCATCATTCCCAAGAGACGATGGCAACAGTACTGGCCAAATTTCAGGAGACTCTGAGGCTGCAGAAAGAACAGTATTTGGGGATCAGAGAGGAACTCAAATCTACCAATACTACCCTGGGCACCATTGTAGGGGTGCTGAAGGACCTTGGGAACACCAGGAGGGACACTGTGGCACAACAAGGGGCCCCTGACACTAGCCTTGATGATGAACTGCTCACCACCTCCGCAGGCGCTAGTGGACAGGAGGCACCGCCACAGGACCTCAACACCAGCACCTCACCCCCTGAAGATGGAGAACCACCCCGCAAGTGGTCCCTGAGATCCAGGACAAAGACAGAGAACAATGCCAAGACTCCCGCCAAGAAATGAGACCACCCTGTTTGTCATCCTTCTGTCCCACTTTGTCACCATGTCCATCCTTAAACTGCCCTAGCTCCACTCCCTATGCCCCTTTGGACAATGCACCTGTGAGACAAATAGATTGGACTCTGCCATGGACATTCCTCCACCATCACCCCTGACCACTTTAATACCACCTCCACCATATTGCACTTAAATAAACACCCTTGAATCACAAAACAATCTGGAGTCAGTATGTGTATTTGCAATAACTGAGGAAAATACCAATGTCCATTCAATTTGTCAACATACCTATGTCACACAGCTCTAGTCCATGGGATAACATACCAGAGGTCACACAGTGGGACCCACATCTGTGAAATGGAAAAGCAAAGTGACAAGTCAGGGCCCATACACTAGGTGAAAGTGACAGACAGATGACAGGTCTTACAACTTTATCAGATGTAGGAGGCGGTGATGTCTTCTTACCTGTGTCTCACTGGAAGTATTGCTGGATCACGTTGTTTCTGTTGTCTATGTCCTCCTCTTCTGCCTCCTCTTCTTCACTGTCCACAGGCTCCACAGCTGCCACAAGACCCCCTTCTGGACCATCCTCCTGCAGAAAAGGCACCTGTCGTCGCAAAGCCAAGTTGTGCAGCATACATTCAGGCCACGATGATCTGGCACACCTTCTTTGGTGAGTAGTAGAGGGAACCACCTGCTATATGGAGGCACCAGAACCTGGCCTTCAGGAGGTCGAAGGTCCTCTCTATGACTCTCCTAGTTCGCCCATGTGCCTCATTGTAGCGTTCCTCTGCCCTTGTCCTGGGATTTCTCACTGGGGTCAGTAGCCATGACAGGTTGTGGTACCCAGAGTCACCTGCAAATGTCGAGGGTCAACTGTTAGACACACACTAACCCTTAGGGACAAACCCAGACAACTATTCACACGGTGTAGGGTCTGTGTCCTCACCTATTAGCCACACACAGTGCCTCTGGAGTTGACCCATCACATAAGGGATGCGGCTATTCCTCAGAATGTAAGCGTTAGGCCCTGAGCCAGGAAACTCGGCGTTCACATGGGAGATGTACTGCTCTGCCAAACACACCATCTGCACATTCATAAAATGGTAGCTCTTCCGGTTTCTGTACACCTGTTCACTCTTGCGTGGGGGGAGCAAGGCCACATGTGTCCTATCAATGGCACCTATGATGTTTGGGATATGTCCCAGGGCATAGAAGTCACCTTTCACTGAAGCAAATCCTCCACCTGAGGGAACAGGATGTAGCTGCGCATGTGTTTCAGCATGGGCAGACAACATTCCGGACAACACGTTTGAGAACGTTGGCTGAGACATCCCTGATGCTATGGCCACTGTAATTTGAAACTACCCACTTGCCAGGCAACCTGTACTGACAGGACCTGCACTAGAGGGGGGATTCCTGTGGGATGCGGATAGCTGACATCAGGTCTGTCTCCAACTGGGCACAGAGTTCATGGATTGTGGCACGATCAAGTCTGTAGGTGACTATTACATGTCTCTCTTCCATTATCGACAGGTCCACCAGAGGTCTGTACACCAGAGAATGCTGCCATCTCATCACCTGCCCCAGCGGGCGTGCCCAATGGACGAGAACAGTGAGCACAGAGTCAGCCAACACTGAGGTAGGAAAAATAAAATTTTATTGCACACATTTTTCAATACGCTATGTGCCTGTCTCTGTGTGTATGCAAGGACTAGATATGTGTAACACATTTAAAATTAATGCCATGTGGTCCCTTGAAATGGTGGCTGCCTGACCTGTAATGTGGGACAAGGAGATATGAGGTGACTGCGCTGGCGTTGTACACCGTCACGGAAGGCGGTGGAAGACCTCAGCGCAATCCTGCATTGGTTAACATTGGACCCTATGGGTCCCAGGAGCCAATGATGATCTACGCCAGAGGTGACGGTGCGCACCCCGCGGACAGGACCGCCATTTTCTGTCTGTTCAATCACTTGATACCTGATCTTCGACAAGAGAGGACCTACACTGCAAGTGCTGCTGTGACCTCAGTCTGGAAGCAACAATGGCTCATGTGTCTGGGGAAAGGGCCCCTGCCTTCACATCGGAGGAGTTGGACAAACTAGTGGATGGGGTCCTCCCCCAGTACATGCTACTCTACGGTCCTCCAGACAAACAGGTGAGTAAACTGTGAGCATGCTGTATGGGCAATGGCTTTTTGGAGTGGTGTGGATGGAAGATACAAGGGTGGGAAGGGAATGAGGCCTGCATGATCGGATGGTGAGAGTATCTGCGTCTGGTCAAGGGTGGGAATGTGGGTCAATGACTCTGATGGTCCAGATGGTTGCAGTTTTTCCTTTTGCCCTGTACTATTCTCTAGGTCAGCGCCCACCAGAAGAAGGATATTTGGCGTGCCATCTCCAAAGACGTCGGGATCCTGGGGGTCCACCACAGACGGAGCACCCACTACCGGAAAAGATGGGTGGACATTCGCCTCTGGAGCACGAAGACGGCTGAGCCACAGCTGGGGATGGCCTCCCAACGTGGGAGGGGTGCCCATTGCACCATGACCCCCCTGATGTTCTGAATCCTGGCGGTGGCGTATCCGGAGTTGGATGGGCGCTTGAGGGCATCACAGCAGTCGCAAGGGGGTGAGTACCATCACATCCATCTGACTCTGCACGCATTGGAGGTGTCTCGGTGGGGGAGCTGGGCAGTGGGTTCCCCTAGACTAGGGTGAGCTTTGTAGGCAAGGACCCTTTGTGAGGCAGGCTAAGTGGCACCCCAACCCCACCAGTGGTAAGAGCCATCAACACCTAGTCACGCTCCTGTGACTTCAAGGTGTGCAGCAATCGGGCATAGGCCATGTACCCCATGTCCCTGTGATTAATTAGGGAACTCTAAGTGCATGGAGTAGTGCAGAGGGCTGCTGTGTCTGTAGTGTCCGCTAACTGTAGTGGTATTGCATGCACTAAACATGTCTTTCTTCTTTCTCCCCCCCGTTTTTGTGATCTCCCTGTTCTTGTGTTTATTAGCATCATCAGGTGGAGGAGCTGTGCCACCAGAGCAGGAGGGAGCTGCATCCCACATGGCCCTAGAGGCCGAGACAACAGAGTCAGAAGTCACCAGTGTAACGGAGGGCGAGGGGAGCTCCATGGCAGGGACAGGAGCAGAGACCAGCTACACCGACTCCTCCACTGATGGGAGCTCCCTTGCTGTGGCGGGCCCCTCTGTGCCCCCCACATCAACAGGTACAGCCCCCACCCCCCCTACCAGCACCACCCTCCCAGCAGCCCCTCAGCATGTGTCCCGTGGCCGCTCACCCAGGAGGGTGGGCATCTCCTTCGCCCCAGGCACCTCAGGCCCTGTCCCAGTCAGCCCTGCTGCCCTCAGTGAGGAGGCTATTGACCTCCTGAGATCCCTCACTGTTGGGCAGTCTACTGTTCTGAATGCCATCCAGGGTGTAGAGAGGCAGTTGCAACAGACCAATGCATACCTGGAGGGCATTCATTCTGGCCAGGCAGCCCAACAGAGAGCATCTCAGGCTCTGGCCTCTGCACTGATGGCAGCCATTGTCCCTGTGTCCAGCCTCCCCCCTCCAACTTCCTCCACCCAGACCCAATACCCAGTACCTCAGCCTATCCCAAGCATACCATCAGACCAGCATGCACACACCTCAACACACACGGGTGGCTCAGGCAAACATAAGCATCACACATCCCACAGGCACTCACACAACCATCATCCCCATGCAGACATGCCAAAATCCACTGCCTCCACTGTGTCCCCCTCCTCCACATCTCCCTCCTCCCTCCCAGTCACGTCTCCACTCACACCTGCATGCACTAAATCTTCAGCCACTACCTCCATCACCAGCACACCCATCACCACACACCGCTCAAGTGCAGTCACCGCCCCACTACCATTCACACATCCTGTGTCCTTTCCCAGTGTGTCTGTGAGCCCTCCTCCAAAACTACACAAACGCAGCCACACACCCACCCAACAGCCATCCACCTCACGACAGCCTCCAGCCCATGCACTTTCACCCAAAGTCAGCATACGAACACCTCCTACAACCACTACCTCTTCCTCCACTCCCAAGCCCCCTCCATCTACCCGTCCCAGTGTGTCTAAAAATCTTTTCCTGTCAAACCTTGACCTCTTCCCTTCACCTCCCCCACCCCTTCCGTCCCTTAGGGCCCGCCTCTCCAGGTCCCAACCCAGCACCTCAGCCACCACATCACCGGGAACAGTGGTGGAAGAAATATCCGGAATCTGGAGTGCGCCAAGCAACAGGGCTGCCAGTGTCCCAAGGAGTGAGTCCAAGGACATTCCCCCACCTCCAAAACAGAAGAAGTTGCCCACATCCCAGAGAGAGAAGGCCAAAACACCTGCCACCAAGGGCTCAGCCAAGACAACAGTTGGGAGTGGCAAGACAGCTGCGCCCCCATCCAAGGTGGGGAAGGGCCTGAAAAAGAAAGGCAAGTCAACGTTGCCGCCAACCTGTACGGCGGACAAGACCGGCACCGCCACATGCACCGCGGCCACGGGCACTGCTGCCAGGACCCAAGATACTGAGCCCTTCACCAGCACCGCAGACACTGTGCCCTTCAGCAGCACCACGGTCAGTGAGCCTGCCACCTGCACTGCTGCTCATGACACCACCGCCAGGACCGAGCTCAATGAGCCCGTGTCAACACCAGAGCAGTACACGCTCTATTGGCAACAAAAATGCAAAAACCCAGCACTCTCAAAACAACGTAATTTATGCATTGTGCTGATATGTTGTGGTTTAACCTTTTGCATTGCAGAGTTCAATCCTGAAAACTTATTTTTTATATGCTTACAAATACTGTTCCTTTGCAGTGTATTGCTGCAGGTTTTCAGAGTGTGTTAGGGTGTAGCCCCTTTCCAGGGCCTTCCAGAGATTTTCCCTGCAACATGCCTGGGCATGGTTCTGGGCTGGGCCAAGACTCTATAAAAGAGAGCCAGCCCAACTCCCAGTGCTCACTATTCAGAGGTCCCGGTGCAGAGCAGCAGCTTCTTCCTGAGCTTCTGTGCCGGCGGCCTATTTGAATCTTCCAGTCTTCTGCCCTTCATCCTTCATTGGTGATCATTGTTCCAGGCGGTAAGACGGTGGTTGGACTGTTCCGACACCGTTATTGAGAATTTTCTTATTCTTGGTTTAATTCTTAAATGAGTAACAGATTACTTGCGCGCTACCATTTCTTGACATTTATATGGTAGTTTACAAATAGGCAAGACGCGCGATTTGTTTCATAAAGGTTTGACTTTGTTATTCATTGCGTGCTACCATTTCTTGACATTGGCATGGTGGCTTAAGAATCGGCAAGACGCGTGATTCGTTTTATGGTGTTTTGAACATTGTTGTCCATTGCGCGCTACTATTTCTTGACATTTACATGATGTTTAACGAATTGGCAAGAAAAGCAACTTGTTTCATGAGGATTTAACTTTGTTGTTCATTGCGTGCTACCATTTCTTGACATTGGCATGGTGGCTTAAGAATCGGCAAGACGCACGATTCGTTTTATGGTGTTTTGAAGATTGTTGTCCATTGCGCGCTACTATTTCTTGACATTTACATGATGTTTTACGAATTGGCAAGAAACGCAACCCGTTTCATAAGAATTTAACTTTGTTGTTCATTGCACGCTACCATTTCTTGACATTTACATGGTGGCTTAAGAATCGGCAAAAGAAGCGCGATTCATTTCATTGTACTGTGATCTTGTTATTAATTGTGAGCTGTTATTTCTTGGCATTTACATTGTGTTTTACGAATCGGCAAGACGCACGATTCGATTAATGATGATTTGACTTTGATATTCATTGCGTGCTACCATTTCTTGGTATTTTACATGGTGACACTCGAATCGGCAAGACGCACGATTCTCTCCTCGAGTTTATTTCATGTTGTTTATTGTATGCCACTATTCTAAGATATTTATTATGTAATATTCGAGTTGACAAGTTATGTGATTTGTTTCATGAATCCATATTGTGTTATTCATGGTGCACAATCATTTTATGGTGTTTACTATATATATATATATATATATATCTGCAATATGCGCAATTTGTGTTGAAACATTTTAAGAGTACACAGAAGGCCAGAGTTTCTAGATGCAATATTGTATGGTCCTAGTATACATTCTCTAAACAGGATTTATATGACTGGTTTAAAATGTAGTCAGAATGTTTTTTCTGATTCTCATGTAAAGGAAAGTACTGGAATAAGAAAGTTTTCATTTAATTCATTTTGATTCCCTTACAGGTATCCGGCCATCTTGAAACTTAGTCATTTTAAACTTAACTCTTAGATTGTTCATGTTTTCAGAGTGACTAGGCTTAGAATCATAGTCTAGTATTGATTTCAGGAGATATAGGGGGTCATTCCAACCCTGGCGGTCGGTGATAAAGCGGCGGCCAACCCGCCAACAGGCAGGCGGTCCAAAAAATGGAATTCTGACCCTGCCGTGAACCGCCAACACAGCCCGCCACTTTAACACTCCGACCGCCACGGCGGAACAGACAAACAGCACGGCGGTCACCGCCAACATGCAGGCGGCAGACAATGTACCGCCCACCCTATCACAACTCACCAATCCGCCACCTTTTCCGGGGCGGGAGCCCCGCCGATAAAAACACGGTGGAAACAGACTACGAACGGGAAAACGCTCACCTCTACACACTCCACGAGGAAGGAGGACAGCATGGAACCCGAATTAAACATCCTACCAGCTATTGTCTACCTGCTCATCTACCACGAGTACGAACGCCGGCGCAGACGACAACAGTGAGTACTGCACCCACGACACAGGGGAGGGGGGAGGAGGAAAGCTCACGGGCACACACATACACCATACACCCACCCCCCCACCCCAAATACCTACACCCAAATGCAGAGCAACAAGTCAGAGTGACACTCTCCAAACCCACCGGAATAATGCAAAGACACAATTAAAATGATCTATCAAATATATGTATAAATAGCTCCATTGAAGTTATGGGAAATATGCAATATGAATGATACAAAATAAGGAATGAACATAGTTAAAAATATATACATAGGCAATAAGTCCTGCCCATTCTGTCAAAGTTCCATAGTCCGTGGACCAATGAGCACAAACACATGGGCAAAGCCCACACAGGAGACCAGATACCATTGCAGAGAACACTGCTGGGGCATCAGATGATAAAACTGCAGGCACCTCAGGGGGAAGGGAAGGGGGGGCACCTCAGCCACATGAGTCCACGACGCCAGATCCACGAGGGGCCTCCATGCCCACTGTCCCATCCTGGGGAGTGCAAAGCCACAGTCTCACAAGTCTCTACAGTGGGTGGCTTGCCCACTGTGCCATCCTGGGGAGTGCAAAGCGACAGTCTCTCAAGTCTCTACAGTGTGTGGCTTGCCCACTGTTCCATCGTGGGAAGTGCCAAGCCACAGTCCATCAGATGGATTACCGACTCCACTGTTAATGGAGGAGGCATGGTGCCCAGAGTGCTTCGTGAAGCCCTGCTCGACACAGAACCGGCACTGTCAATGGGCCAGCGGTGCTTGAGACAGCATTGCCCAGCGGAGCGGTGCTTGACAGGAAAGGCCCATCGGAGCGGTGCTTGACAGGAAGGGCCCAGCGGAGCGGTGCTTGAGATGAAGGGCCCAGCGGAGCGGGCCTTGACAGGAAGGGCCCAGCGGAGCGGTGCTTGAGATGAAGGGCCCAGCGGAGCGGTGCTTGACAGGAAGGGCCCAGCGGAGCGGTGCTTGACAGGAAGGGCCCAGCGGAGCGGGCCTTGACTGGAAGGGCCCAGCGGAGTGGTGCTTGACAGGAAGGGCCCAGCGGAACGGGCCTTGACAGGAAGGGCCCAGCGGAGCGGTGCTTGAGATGAAGGGCCCAGCGGAGCCGTTCTTGTCACGGCGGGCCCCTGTTCAGCGGTGCTTCTCGCGGCGGGGCCCTGTTCAGCGGTTCTTCTCACGGCGGGGCCCTGTTCAGCGGTGCTTCTCACGGAGTGGCCCTGTTCAGCGGTTCTTGTCACGGCGGGCCCCTGTTCAGCGGTGCTTCTCATGGCGGGGCCCTGTTCAGCGGTTCTTTGGCACGGCGGGCCCCTGTTCAGCGGTGCTTCTCACGGAGGGGCCCTGTTCAGCGGTTCTTGTCACGGCGGGGCCCTGTTCAGCGGTGCTTCTCACGGCGGGACCCTGTTCAGCGGTGCTTCTCCTGTGTTTCTAGGGAGCCAGACCTGGCCAAGACTTCCCGCTCAGTCGCCATCCGACCTTGCGGTCGCGGGGCCCTCCTGTGATGGAGTCCTGGTGGGGCCCTCCTGGGCAGCTCGCCTGCTGCCTGACTTCTCCGCCCTGCTGCCCTTGCCCTCCTTCGCTGAAGCTCTGTGGCCCTTGCCTCCCTTTGATGATGTGGCAGGTGACGGGGCAAGGCTACTGTCCTTGGTGGCAGCTGTCTCAGGCTTGTCGCGCCGGCCCTTAGTTTATTTTGTCCTCTTCCCAGGGGTTGGGCTGGCTGTCCCCTTGCTGCTGGCCGATGTTCCTGCCCTAGGAGCTGGTGGACTCCAAAAGCCCTGCACTATGGTCATAGTAGATGCAGGGCTGGTGGTGGCTGAGGTGCTTTTTTGACTCTTACCAGATGGAGGGGGTGGGTCAGTGATTGGAACGAGCTCAAGGTTGGAAAGGAAAAGCACTTGGGAAGGACAGGGACGGGTAGGTGTAGTGGGTATGGGAGTGGAGGAAGAGGATGTGGTTGTAGGAGAGTCAAGTGTGCTGTCTTTGGGTGCAGGTGCTTGTGACGGAGGCTGTCGTGAGGTGGATGGCTGTTGGGTGGGTGGCTGCCTGCGTTTGTGTGGTTTGGAAGAAGGGGTGACAGACACACTGGGAGAGGACACAGGGGACGTGTAAATGGCAGTGGGGGTGGTGACTGCACGTGTGCGGACTGTAATGGAGGGTGTGCTGGTGATGGAAGTACTGGCTGATGGTGGTGTGCATGCAGGTGTGAGTGGAGACGTCACAGGGAGGGAGGAGGGAGATGAGGAGGTGGGGGACACAGAGGTGGTAGTGACTGTTGGAATGTCTGCATCTGGATGTTGCTTGGGTGAATGCTTGTGGGATCTGTGGTGCTTATGTCTGGATGAGCTGCCCTTGGGTGTAGAGGTGTGTGCAGTCTGGTCTGATGGTGTGGATGGGATAGGCAGAGGAAAAGGAGACTGGGACTGGGTGGAGGGAGTCAGAAGAGGGAGGCTGGTAACAGGGACAATGGCTGCCGTCAGTGCTGAGGCCAGAGCGTTGAACGATCGCTGATGGGCAGCCTGACCCGAATGAATGCCCTCCAGGTATGCATTGCTCCGATGCACCTCCCTTTCTACACCCTGGATGGCATTCAAAAGGGTAGACTGCCCAACAATGAGCCTCCGCAGGAGGTCAATGACCTCCTCACTGAGGGCAGCAGGGGTAACTGGGGCAGGGCCTGAGGTGCCTGGGGCGAAGGAGATGCCCGCCTTCCTGGCCGAGCGGGCACGTGGCGAACGCTGAGGGGCTGCTTGGAGGGCGGGCTGGTGCGCTGGGTGGCGGCTATAACTGTTGTGGCGGTGGGCACGGATGTTGCCGCCACCGCAAGGGAGCTCCCTTCCGAGGACGTGTCGGTGTCGCTGATGTCTCCACGGGTCCCCGTTGTGGAGCTCCACTCGCCCTCCGTCTCACTGGTGTACTCGGAGTCTGTTGCATGGCCCTCCGGGGCCATGTGAGATGCAGCTCCCTCGTGCGCCGATGCCACTTCTCCTCCGCCTGATGATGCTATTGCACACATGAACAGGAAGACAAAGAAAATGGGGGGGGGGAGAAATGAAGACAGGTTGAGTGCATGCATTGGCAACACCGTTGTCGGAGAGGACAGACACAGAAGCCCCCTGCACTAGGCCGCGCAATCGGGGTACACTACTCAGTTATTGTGACTAGGCCTACAGGTCTATGGACGACAAATGCACACATGGGTGAGGCCGGACCATGGATAGCTGTACTTGGCACCCTACAGAGGTGGGGGGCGGGGGCACAGGGCCATGGCTAACGGAGGGGCCTAGCCTACAGAGTGCGCCCTGGCCTAGAGATAGCCACAGCCCTCCTCCCCCACCCAGACACCTTCACTGCGCGCAAAGATAGCAGAATGTGCTGATACTCACCCCCTTGTGTCTGCTGTGATGTCCTCACAAGCCCATCCAAATCGGGGTAGGCCGACGCCAGGATCCGGGACATCAGGGGGGTCAATTGGCGGCTGGCACCCCTCCTACGTTGGGAGGCCATCCCCAGCAGAGACTCGGCGGTCTTTCTGGTCCCGCGGCGGATGTCCTCCCACATCTTTCGGCAGTGGGTGCCCCGTCTGTTGTGGACCCCCAGGGCCCGGACGTCCTTGGTGATGGCACGCCAAATGTTGATCTTCTGATGGGCGCTGACCTATGTGACATGTACAGGGTGGTAAAGGAAATCTCATCACTTTTCTGCCTGGTCAATGTGAGTGGCCCCCCCTCCCCAACCTTGCCATGTGGCACATGCTCTCATCTTTCGTGCGTTGCACTCCTCATTCGCTCCCCTCCCCACCATCTTCCATACACCCCACTCAACACAGGCATAGCCCATTCAATGTGCACCCTGTGTACTAACCTGTTGGTCTGGAGGACCGTAGTGTAGCGCATACTGGGGGAGGACCCCATCAGCAAGTTTCTCCAATTCTTCAGAAGTGAAGGCAGGGGCCCTTTCCCCAGTCGCAGCAGCCATTGTATCTCCCAGACCGAGGTCACAGCAGCACTTGCAGTATCGGTCCTCTCCTGTGGATGATCAGGTCTCGAGTGATTAATCAGATAGAAAATGGCGGTCACGCCCGGGGCGGTGCGAACCGCCGCGGTGCGTACCGCGACCGCAAGCGCACATCCTCATTGGCTACTGAAAACCATAGGGTGCAATGTTAACCAATGCGGCTTAGCACCGCGGTCTTCGACCGCCTACCGCCACGGTGTGCCACGCCAGCGCATTGACCTCACATCCCACTGTCACACTTCACAGGTCAGGCAGCCGCCATTTCAAGGGCCCACATGGCTGAATTTCCACTGCGTCACACAGGCCTAGGCCTTGCATTGCCACTCATACAAGCCTTTCAATGCATAGCGATTTGTGTACTGTGCAAGCTGTGTGAACGAACTTGTGGGTTGCTTGACTCTGTGCTCCATGTTGTCCTTCCTAGGCACCGTCCGCTGGGACTTGCGAGCAGAAGGATGAATCCTACCGTGTACCGACCGCTGGTGGACCTGTCGACAATGGAAGAACGACATATCATACTTACATACAGGCTTGACAGAGCAACCATACATGAACTATGTGCCCAGCTGGAGCCAGACCTGATGTCCCCCATCCGCCAACCCACAGGGATTCCACTCTGGTGCAGGTTCTGTCAGTACCCAATTTTTTGGCAAGTTAGTCTTTTCAGATAACAGTGGCCATATCATCTGGGATGTCTCAGCCTATGTTTTCTAAGGTTTTGTCCAGAGTGTTGTCTGCCCTGATTAAATACATGCGGAGCTACATTATTTTCCCTGAGGTGGGCGATTTGGCTACAGTGAAGGGTGATTTCTATGCCCTTGGACATATCCCCAACATCATTGGTGCCATTGATGGGACCCATGTGGCTCTGGTTCCCCCCAAAGAAAGTGAGCAGGTGTACAGAAACAGAAAAAGTTATAATTCGATGAATGTCCAGGTGGTCTGCTTGGCTGACCAGTACATCTCCCATGTAAATGCCAAGTTCCCTGGGTCAGTGCATGATGCGTATGTCATGCGAAATAGCAGCATCCCTTATGTGATGGAACAGCTACAGAGACACCGTGTGTGGCTAATTGGTGACTCTGGTTACCCCGACCTGTCGTGGCTACTGACCCCAGTGAGGAATCCCCGGACCAGGGCAGAGGAACGGTACAATGAGGCCCATGGGCGAACTAGGAGGATCATAGAAAGGACCTTCGGGGTCCTGAAGGCCAGGTTTAGGTGCCTGCATATGACAGGGGGATCCCTAATGTACTCACCAAAGAAGGTGTGCCATATCATCATGGCCTGCTGTATGCTTCACAATCTTGCTTTGCGACGCAAGGTGCATTTTCTGCAGGAGGATGGTCCAGATGGTGGTGTTGTAGCAGCTGTGGAGCCTGTGGAGAGTGAAGAGGAGGAAGACGACGGGGACGACACGGACAACAGGGATACAGTCATACAACAATATTTTCAGTAGCACACAGGTAAGAATCACCCCGCCATTTTACATTTACTTAAGGCCTCATGCGTCTCCACTGTCTGTGTTTCCCCCCAGTTCCTGTTAACTGATTTGTGACTTTCCCTTCCCTTTTCAGAGCTGTATGACCCACTGCGTGACTTCTGCTTTGTTTGCCCATGGACTAAAGCTTATTGAAATTGGTATGTTGTCCTCACAAAGTAACTGGACATTTTTGCACCGTTATGTGTAATACATTTGTTAAGAATACAAGCAGACTCCTGTTATTTTAAGTGCAATAAGTGATTTATTTTAAGTGCTACATATAGGTACATGATTGTAGAACGGTGATGGGTGGGGGTGGAGTAATGTCCATGACAGAGTCCAGTTCTCAGTCGCACAGGTGCATTGTCCATATGCCTGTGGAAGGATGGAGCAGGGGCAGTTAAAGGTTGGACAGGGTGACAATGTGGGACAGTGGGATGACATCAGGGGGTATCTTAGGCTGGCAGGGGTCTTGCAATCCTACTCTGTCTTCTTGTGAGATCTCAGGTTCCGCTTGCGGGGTGGTTCTTCTTCTGCAGGAGGTGGGGTTCTGGTGGCCTGTTGTTGTGTGGGGGCCTCCTGTCCACTAGCGCCGGCGGAGGTGGTAGACTGTTCCTGGCCTGGGCTAGTGACAGGGGCCCTTTGTGGTGCCACATGGTCCCGCAATGTGGTGACTATCTGGTTAAGGGCCACGACGATGGTCCCCATTGTGGAACCGATGTTCCTCAGTTCCTCTCTGAACCCCATGTACCGTTCCTCCTGCAGTGCCTGGATCTCCTGGAACCTGGCATGTACCGTCGCCATCGTCTCCTGGGAGTGGTGGTAAGCTACCATGATGGAGGAGAGGGCCTCTTGGAGAGTCGGTTCCCTGGGCCTGTCCCCCCCCTGTCGCACAGCAGCCCTCCCAGTTCCCCTGTGTTCCTGGGCCTCTGTCCCCTGGACGGTGTGCCCACTACCACTGCCCCCCGGTCCCTGTTGTTGTTGGGATGGTGGGTCAACCTGGGTGCCCTGTAGTGATGGACACACCGCTGATCGACGTGTCCTGGAGACAGAGGCATGGGCCCGCTAGGTGGGAGCTGTGCTGGTGTTCTCAGAGGGGGTTGGGTCTAGTGTAGCCTGTGGCTGTCTGTGGGGAACCGACTGTCCAGAGGTCCCCGATGGGCCGGGCTGGTCATCTGGGTCCAGGGAGACAGAGCTGCTGTCATCGCTGGGGGCCTCTTCTGGGGGTGGGATGGACATCTCTGGACCCTCCGTGGCGGTGTGGTGGAGTTCGGGTCCTGCAGGGGTATAAAGGTATGGTTATTGCTTCTGTGTGTGGCATTTCGTGTGATGTGTGGGTGTCCGTGTACCCAAGTGTAGGCATTCCCTTGTGGGGGCTTTTGTGAGGGTGGCTTGTGGGGGTGATGTGTGTGTGCAGTGGGCATGCTTTGGTGATGGGTGTCCATGCTTTGTGGTCGCATGCAGGGCTTGGTGTTGGGATGGGTGGGTTGTGATGGTGAGCCATTTGCAAGGAGTTGGTGTGATGGGGGTGGGGGTGAGGGTGGGGGTATGATATGGCATGCAAGTGGGGTGGGAAGCAGTAGTGAAGATTTGACTTACCAGAGTCCATTCCTCCGTCTACTCCTGCGAGGCCCTCAGGATGCAGGATGTGCAAGACTTCCTCCTCCCATGCTGTAAGTTCTGGGGGAGTAGGTGGGGGTCCGCCGCCAGTCTTCTGCACCGCAATGTTGTGCCTTGATACCATGGAACGCACCTTCCCCCGTAGGTCGTTCCAGCGCTTCCTTATGTCATCCCGATTGCGTGGATGCTGTCCCACCGCGTTGACCCTGTCCACTATCCTTTGCCATAGCTCCATCTTCCTGGCAATTGTGGTGTGCTGCACCTGTGCCCCGAAGAGCTGGGGCTCTACATGGACTATTTCCTCCACCATGACCCTGAGTTCTGCGTCAGTGAACCTGGGGTGTTTTTGGGGTGCCATGGGGTGGTGTGGATGAGGTGTGGGGTGGCGTTTGTGGTGATGAGTGTGGTGCGTGTGGTGGTGTGTGGTGTTTGGTGCGTGGAAGTAGTGTGGGTGATGGTGTTGTGTGCCTCTGTGTTGTGGGATTGTCTATTCTGTGCTCCCTCTCTAGCCTTCGTCAATAATTTCGGGTCGTAGGGGTTTGTGGGTGATGTGGGTGTGTGTTTTATATTGTGTTGGATGTGTGGGAGTGGTGTTAGTATGTGTATCAGGTGTGTGTGTTTCAAACTGACCAATGTGGCTGAGTTTTCTATGTGTGTGTGTATTTTGACCGCGGCGGTGTGTACCGTCAATGGAATACCACGTTTGAAAGAGCGCCGCATGGATTTGTGGGTCGTAATGGTATGGGCGTATTTCTGTTGGCGTGACGGTGGAGGTTTGGTCATCGCCATTTTTTCGCTGACCTTTGGTGTGGCGGACTTTTGTGGATGTCGGGTTTTTGGCGGTTTGCAAGTTGCAGGTCAGAATGACAATGGCGGTTCACCGCGGCCGCGGCGGTGTTCTGGCGGTCTTGTGACCGGCGGTAAGTGCCTTCCCAGCTGTTCCCTTCCTAATCCCCTCTTCCCCTCTTGAACTCTCTCAGTCTCTGTGATTTATCTATCAGAGCCTTGGAGCTGTTCATATGTGGGCGTGTTGGGAACGTGCATAGACCCTGAGGATCTGGTGACTCTGACAGAATAGTGAGCCCACAAATTATTATCCTCCTGGCTTGTGTATGTTCTCAGCATGGCCATGCTAGACAAGTTAGTCAAGGCTATCAACCAGCTCCAAGCAGAGGTGGTATCATCCAAAGAATTGACAACTAACTTAGCAGAGAGAGTGAGTCAGTTGCAAGATAAGGTAGAGAAGAAGGAACAAAGTCCCACAGGTGTGTCTTGGCCAGGGACTTCTTCTCAGGCTTCTGGAAGTAATCCGATTTCCCTAAATGTTCCTTCTGCAATTCCTTTAACTCCCCCAGAACGTTTCTCAGGAGACGATTTGAAAGCGCAATCTTTCCTGGTTCAAGTGGAACTACACTTCACCTGCAGACCAAATACTTTCCCCGATGCCCAGTCCAAAGTAGCTTTCTTGTTATCATATCTGTCTGGGGATGCAGCTACTTGGGCAATTCCTCTTGTGCGTAAAAATAGTCCCTTGTTGTACAACTGGAGACATTTTGTTTGTGAATTTCAGAGAGTTTTTGATCGTAAAACTGTAACACAGTCAGTAGATCGTGAATTATTAGATTTACGCCAAGGGAATCAAGACCTAGTGTTGTATTTAGCCAACTTTAACCGGCTTGTTGCCGAGACATCCTGGCCTGAAGAAAAACAAGCGGTCTTGTTTTACAAGGGACTCAAAGAGGAAGTAAAAGATATCTTAGTGCAAATCGACCCACAACCTACAGACTGTCAAGAATTAATAAATCTTGTCTTGAGACTTGATCATAGTTTAGCAGAACGTAAATGAACACGCAAAAAGATTGAAAAATATTCATGGCGTGTTCATGATGACAGAGACGCAAGAACTCTGAAAGAAAGAACGCCAGAACCAATGGAAATTGGAACCATCAGAAGACCTTTGACCAAAGACGAAAAGGACCTACGCAGAAAAAATGGACAATGTCTTTATTGTGGGCGAAAAGGTAATTTTGCCAAAGATTGTCCAATCAAACCAAAGAACAAGCAAGGTCCAGTTCAGAAGGTCGCAGCCAATGCACCAGTCGAGTTGGAAAACTAAAACACCGAAGATACAGAGAAGGGTTGCTCTTGGGTGTCACCGTGGACCCTTCACAATATAGACATCTTAAACTGTAAATAAGAGTTCAGGTCAAGAAAAAGATCTATTTAAAAAAAGCTCTAGTCGATTCTGGAGCTACTGGGAACTTTGTTGATGTCCAATTGGTTCGTGCATGGGGGATCCCAAGTATTGAAAAGAAGACCCCAGAAATCATCCAGGCAGTCGATGGAAAACTCTTGACTGGAGGTCCGGTAACTCTTCAGACTATCCCCTTGTCGATGATTTGTGAAGATAAGAATCAAAGAAAGAAACATGAAGAGAAAATAATCCTTGACGTGATCCATGCTCCCCAATATGGGATTATCCTTGGCTTGCTATGGTTAACTCATCACAATCCGGAGATCAATTGGGCAGATTGAAAAATCGTGTTCTCATCTGCGCTATGTAACGAACAATGTTTCCAAAAGATTCAAGTATCAAAAGCTTGCAACTCTTATATAGCTACTGCTGCGGAGAAAGAAATTCAGCTGCCCAAACAGTATTCATTTTACAAAGATGTATTTGATGAGAAAGGAGCAGAGACTCTAGCTCCTCATAGATCTTATGACTGTCAAATTGATCTAGCCCCAGGTGCGATACTTCCCAACTGTCATGTATATGCCCTATCAGAACATGAAAATCAACATTTACGAAAATACCTAGATCAATTTTTGGAGAATGGCTTCTTTCACCCCTCTAAGGGCCAGATGTAGGAAACTGTTTGCGACTCGCAAACGGCAAAATTTGCCGTTTGCGAGTCGCAAAACGCAGTTTCCTATGCAGAAATGCATTTTGCGAGTCGGAACCGACTCGTAAAATGCATTTCCGACTCGCAAATAGGAAGGGGTGTTCCCTTCCTATTTGCGAGTCGCAGTGGGATGCAATACCATTTGCGACCGCGTACGCGGTCGCAAATGGCATCGCAGTTACCATCCACTTCAAGTGGATGGTAACCCACTCGCAAATTGGAAGGGGTCCCCATGAGACCCCTTCCAGTTTGTGACTGGACCCAAAAATATTTTTTCAGGGCAGGGAGTGGTCCAAGGGACCACTCCCTGCCCTGAAAAAATACCGAAACAAAAGGTTTCGTTTTTTTTTAAGTGCAGCTCGTTTTCCTGTAAAGAAAACGGGCTACACTTAAAAAAAAAAAAAACTGCTTTATTTAAAGGCAGGTCACGAACATGGAGGTCTGCTGACGTCAGCAGGCCTCCATGTTAGCGAGTGCCTATACTCGCTATGGGGCCGCAATTTGCGACCCACCTCATGAATATTCATGAGGTGGGTCATTGCGACCCCATAGCGAGTCATAGTCGGTGTCTGAGACACCGTACTGCATAGCAATTTGCGACTTGCAAATTGCGAGTCGCAGGGACTCGCAATTTGCAAGTCGCAAATTGCCGATTTGCTACATCTGGCCCTAAGTCTCCTGCAGCTTCGCCTTTGTTTTTTTGTTCCAAAAGCTAATGGAGAACTTCGAACTTGCATCGACTATAGGGGTTTGAACAAAGTCACCATCAAGAATAAATATCCTTTACCCCTAATTCCGGTCTTATTGGAACAAGTAAAGAGAGCAAAAATCTACACGAAGCATGACCTTCGAGGTGCTTATCATTTGGTCAGAATGAGAGAGGGTGACGAAAGGAAAACAGCGTTCAAGACAAGATATGGCCTTTTTGAATACACCGTCATACCTTTTGGTCTGTGTAATGCTCCAGCAGCATTTCAATTTTTCTTGAATGACGTTCTTAGAGAGTACCTCGACATATTTGCCATAGTCTACATCGATGACATTTTGATCTACTTAGACAATGAAAACGAACATGTCCAACATGTCAAGAAAATGTTTGCAGCCCTTCGAAAACACCATTTATATTGCAAACTAACCAAGTGTGAGTTTCATGTTACCACAGTTAAGTTTTTAGGGGTTATTCTTACCCCTCAAGGTCTGGTGATGGCAGAAAAGAAAGTAAAAGCCGTATCTGATTGGCCCACCCCAAAGACTGTTCGTAATGTACAATGTTTCCTGGGGTTTGCAAATTTTTACCAGAGGTTCATAAATCATTTCTCTCAGACAGTGGCTCCAATCAGTAAGCTACTAAGAAAGAAAGAAAAGTTTGTATGGTCGCCAGAAGCTGATCAAGCCTTCTCGAATTTGAAGGAAGCTTTCTCCACTGCCCCAGTCTTGACTCATCCTGATGCGAATCAACCTTTCATAGTGGAAGCTGATGCTTCAGATGTAGCAATAGGAGCCATCTTATCACAACGAAATAAAGACACTGGTCAACTTCATCCTGTAGCTTATATGTCTCAGAAGTTGAACGAAGCTGAACAGAACTATGTCATTGCTGAAAAAGACCTTCTGGCGATTCATGACACCTTTAAAGAATGGAGACATCATTTGTTGGGTGCCAAATACACTGTCACAGTATATACTGATCATCGTAATCTTCAATTCATGTGTTCCGCCAGACTTTTGACACCTCGGCTATTACGGTGGATGTTTTTTTTTTTGCCGAATTTGATTTTGTAGTAACCTTCCGGCCTGGTAAAGATAATCGCAAGGCTGACGCCTTGTCCCGTCAAGAGTCTACCACGTTGCCTGCATTTCAAGCCTCCAGAGCTATCATTGCTCCTGACAAGGTTCTATGTATCATAAAAACTGAAGATTTCTTTGAAGAAATTTGCAACTCTTTCACTGTTGAAAAATGGCAAACATGGGCCCAAGCAGATCCCAAAAGGACAATCAAGCAAGGTTTACCCTTTCATGACGCTCGTTTGTTCATACCCACTACCAAACTTCGCAAGATAGTGTTTCATTGGTTGCATGTTATACCTACGGCAGGTCACCCAGGTACTCCTAAAACTCTTGAACTGATCCAACGCTATTTTTGGTGGCCTATCCTAACAAAAGATATAAAAGCAATGGTAAACAACTGTGAAGTTTGTGCTCGCATTAAAACAAGTCATTGAAAACCAAAAGGGTTGTTACTTCCACTTCCAACCCCAAGTCGTCCATGGGAGCACATTTCTTTAGACTTTATTACCAGTCTGCCAGAGGTTCAACAGCATTCAGTAATTCTGGTGGTAGTAGATAGTCTCACAAAATATGGACATTTCATCGCCTGTAAATAATTGCCCACTTCTAGTGAATTGGCAACTATTTTACTGAACAGAGTGGTTCGTTATCATGGACTGCTAAAGGTTATCCTCTCCGATCGGGAGTCACAATTTTCCTCCAATTTCTGGAAGACATGGTGTATAACACTCGAAGTGACATCTACGCTATCTACTAGTCACCATCCTCAAACAGATGGTCAAATGGAGAGACTAAATCAGACTTTGAAACAATACCTACGTGCTAACGCTGAAAAGGCACTTCATTCTTGGACATCTATGCTCTGGTTAGCTGAGGTAGCTTACAATAACTCATTCCACACTTCTATTGGTGTTACACCCTTTTTTGGTTTATTTGGCTATCATCCTGACACCTTGCCCATCACAATTCCTCAAGAAAGTTCTCTTACTCCCGCTGTGTCAGAAACCATTCAGCATTTACATCAAACCCAGAAACGGATTCAACAGCATTTAGAAAAAGCCAAACAAAAATATAAAAGGCATTATGACAAGAAATATTGTGAGGGACCGCAATATCAACCAGGTGACAAAGTGTGGCTTTTCACAAAACATATAGACTTCAAGAAGAAGCACATGTTCAACCCCAAATTCATAGGTCCTTATACTGTCCTTCAGCAAATCAATCCGGTGACCTATAAACTACTGTCGCGTGGGCTCTCATTATCCTAAATGAGACTACTGGATTTCTAGGCAGCAGGATCGATAACGGTGTGGGGGACTGAGTCTGACCCACGTGTAAGGAACTCTGTCACCCTAAATCCGGTTTTTGCTCCGGCTAACTAGCAGTGCCTCATTTCTCCCACGGGGAAGAAATGATTAGGCAGCCGAGCGCATGACATCTTTGGAACTTCTCAGGGAAGTCGTGGTCACTCAGATCCAAACCAACTCTCTCATTTACAATATGGTCTCATATACAAATGACAAAGACAGTATAGGTTTTATATAATGTTTTAGTAAAACAACTGTATTTTAGATAATAAGGCGTGAGCCGCAATAACCAGAACAATACAACACAGTAGGATTGAAATAGTCACCAGGAGAGTAAAACATAAGAACAAAGCTATCATATTTCCTAACAGTTTCTACTCTCCCTCTGCTTGTTCTATTTAGAGCACAGCATGTTAAGCTTCTAGCTTGCCTTTCCGAATCACCGGGGAGACATAAGCCCTCATACCTGAGCAAAGGCCTGTGATCTGGTTCAGCATCTGCAACGAGGCAGTCAGCGTCTAGCTGTGGGTCTCTGGTCGGAATCTCCCTCTTGCATGTATTGGGACAAGGAAGTGATTTTATAACTAACATGTCATCGTGATCACAAAATGTCCCTACGCAGGAATTCCAAATCTAAACTCCTACCACGTCTATCGAAAATGTACCAGACTGTATCCTTGACTGAAGAACAGAGTGAATATGTTATGAAGAACTCCAGTGCTGAAGTAGGCAAAACAGTGTGATATGAATAAAAAACAATACCGTAGAACTGGCTATTTGAAAAATAACAGTACGAAGCTTAATAAAAAGCATGTAGAGCAAAGTGCACAGAGGCTCTAAGCTGTCAGCAAATGAATAAAATATATTCAGGGCAAAGTGCACAAAGGCCTAAAGCCTGAAGCTAATGCGTAAAGTATACGTAAAACTAACCATACTACACTACAATTGCCCAGATCCTTACGGATTCATCCAGTGTTCCACACTTCCCTCTTGAAAAAGGCAGTCCAAAAGGTCTACCCTCTTCCAGCTCCTGTTCTAGTACAAGCGGAAGAAGAATACGAAGTCAAGAAAGTGTTGGATTCTAAACTGAGAGGGCGTAATCTATGGTACTTAATCTCATAGAAAGGTTATGGTCCTGAAAGTAACTCATGGGTTTCCACATCTGATGTTCATGCTCCAGTACTTGTGAGAGGCTTTCATCGTCTTAATCCAAGCAAACCAGGCCCTAGAACGCGTCTGGGAGAGGGGAGTACTGTCAACACCAGAGCAGTACTCGCTCTATTGGCGACAAAAATGCAGAAACCCAGCACTGTCAAAACAAAGTAATTTAGGCATTGTGCTGATATGTTGTGGTTTAACCTTTTGCATTGCAGAGTTCAATCCTGAAAACTTATTTTCAATATGCTTACAAATACTGTTCCTTTGCAATGTATTGCTGCAGGTTTTCAGAGTGTGTTAGGGTGTGGCCCCTTTCCACGGCCTTCCAGAGACTTTCCCTGCAACATACCTGGGCATGGTTCTGGGCTGGGCCAAGACTGTATAAAAGAGAGCCAGCCCAACTCCCAGTGCTCACTATTCAGAGGTCCCGGTGCAGAGCAGCAGCTTCTTCCTGAGCTCCTGACCCGGCAGCATATTTGGATCTTCCAGTCTTCTGCCCTTCATCCTTCATTGGAGATCATTGTTCCAGGCGGTAAGACGGTGGTTGGACTGTTCTGACACCGTTATTGAGAATTTTAATATTCTTGGTTTAATTCTTAAATGTGTAAAAGATTACTTGCGCACTACAATTTCTTGACATTTATATGGTAGTTTACAAATAGACAATACGTGTGATTTGTTTCATAAAGGTTTGACTTTGTTATTCATTGCGTGCTACCATTTCTTGACACTGGCATGGTGGCTTAAGAATCGGCAAGACGCGTGATTCGTTTTATGGTGTTTAAACATTGTTGTCCATTGCGCGCTACTATTTCTTGACATTAACATGATGTTTTACGAATTGGCAAGACGCGCAACTCGTTTCATGAGGATTTAACTTTGTTGTTCATTGCACGCTACTATTTCTTGACATTTACATGGTGGCTGAAGAATCGGCAAAAGAAGCAAGATTCATTTCATTGTACTTTGATCTTGTTATTTATTGTGAGCTGTTATTTCTTGACATTTACATCGTGTTTTACGAATCGGCAAGACGCATGATTCGATTAATGATGATTTGACTTTGATATTCATTGCATGCTACCATTTCTTGGTATTTTGCATGGTGACACTCAAATTGGTAAGACGCACGATTCTCTCCTCGAGTTTATTTCATATTGTTTATTGTATGCCACTATTCTAAGATATTTATTATGTAATATTCAAGTTGACAAGTTATGTGATTTTTTTCCTGAATGCATATTGTGTTATTCATGGTGCACAATCCTTTTATGGTGTTTACTATATATATATATATATATATATATATATATATATATATATCTGCAATATGCGCAATTTGTGTTGAAACATTTTAAGAGTACACAGAAGGCCAGAGTTTCTAGATGCAATATTGTGTGGTCCTAGTATACATTCTCAAAACAGGATTTATATGACTGGTTTAAAATTTAGTCAGAATGTTTTTTCTGATTCTCATGTAAAGGAAAGTACTTGAATAAGAAAGTTTTCATTTAATTCATCTTGATTCCCTTACAGGTATCCGGCCATCTTGAAACTTAGTCATTTTAAGCTTAACTCTTAGATTGTTCATGTTTTCAGAGTGACTAGGCTTAGAATCATAGTCTAGTATTGATTTCAGGAGATATAGGGGGTCATTCCGACCCCGGCGGGCGGCGGAAGCCGCCCGCCTGTCGGGAACCGCCAAAAGACCGTGCCGCGGTCAAATGACCGCAGCAGTCATTCTGACTTTCCCGCTGGGCAGGCGGGCGACCGACAGAAGGCCGCCCGCCGGCCCAGCGGGAAAGCCCCTTCAACAATGAAGCCGGCTCCGAATGGAGCCGGCGGAGTTGAAGGGGTGCGACGGGTGCAGTGGCACCCGTCGCGATTTTCAGTGTCTGCACAGCAGACACTGAAAATCTTTATGGGGCCCTGTTAGGGGGCCCCTGGACACCCGTTCCCGCCATCCTGTTCCTGGCGGTATTTACCGCCAGGACCAGGATGGCGGGAAGGGGGTCGGAATCCCCATGGCGGTGCTGCAAGCAACGCCGCCATGGCGGATTCCTTGGGCCAGGGGTATACCGGCGGTTTCTTGCCCTTTTCTGACCGCTGCTTTACCGCCGTGGTCAGAATGGGCCAGGAAGCACCGCCAGCCTGTTGGCGGTGCTTCCGCGGTCCCCGGCCCTGGCGTCGGAATGACCCCCATAATTTTCATATCGTGTTTTCTAACATTTTTCTTACTACAGGTCTCCTTCCCAGCTGTTCCCTTTCTAATCCCCTCTTCCCCTCTTGAACTCTCTCAGTCTCTGTGATTTATCTATCAGAGTCTTGGAGCTGTTCAGTGGTCGACGTGTTGGGAACGTGCACAGACCCCTAGGATCTGGTGACTCTGACAGCCCGCCACCAGCACCGCCGCTCATGACACCGCCGCCAGCACCGAGGACAGTGAGACCCTCACCAGCACCGCTGCTCATGACACCGTCGCCAGCAGCGAGGTCAGTGAGCCCGCCACCAGCACCGCTGCCCAATGACCGCCGCAAGCACCGCAGCTACTGAGCCCGCCACCAGCACCGCCAGCGGCCACGCCACATCCTGAGCCAGTGGCACCACTTCAGACGTGGCTGCCATCCCCAGTGGTCATTCGTACGATGCTGGTGGTCAGTTCCAGGGGCCTGGGCAGCTTCCATGTTGCCCCACTGTCAGTGGACTGTCACATCCACTACTTCAGTCCTTGGCAGGATGAAGCACTCTGGGCACTAAGCCCCCTCCAGAGCCAGTGGAGAAAGCATCCACTACCTCAGTCCTTGGCAGGATGAAGCACTCTGGGCAAAAAGCCCCCTCCAGAACCAGTGGAGAAAGCATCCACTACCTCAGTCCTTGGCAGGATGAAGCACTCTGGGCAAAAAGCCCCCTCCAGAACCAGTGGAGAAAGGCATCCACTACCTCTGTCCTTGGCAGGATGAAGCACTCTGGGCACAAAGCCCCCTCCAGACCCAGTGGAGAAAGGCATCCACTACCTCTGTCCTTGGCAGGATGAAGCACTCTGGGCACTAAGCCCCCTCCAGAACCAGTGGAGAAAGCATCCAGTACCTCAGTCCTTGGCAGGATGAAGCACTCTGGGCAAAAAGCCCCCTCCAGAACCAGTGGAGAAAGCATCCACTACCTCAGTCCTTGGCAGGATGAAGCACTCAGGGCAAAAAGCCCCCTCCAGAACCAGTGGAGAAAGGCATCCACTACCTCTGTCCTTGGCAGGATGAAGCACTCTGGGCACAAAGCCCCCTCCAGACCCAGTGGAGAAAGGCATCCACTACCTCTGTCCTTGGCAGGATGAAGCATTCTGGGCACAAAGCCCCCACCAGAACCAGTGGAGACTGTTATCCACTTGAGGGACTGTGGCTTTGCACTCCCCAGGATAAAGCAGTGGGCAAACCACCCACTGGAGAGACTTGAGAGACTATGGCTTTGCACTCCCCATGATAAAGCAGTGGGCAAACCACCCACTGGAGGGACTTGAGAGACTGTGGCTTTGCACTCCACAGGATAAATCAGTGGGCAAAACACCCACTGGAGAGACTTGGAAGACTGTAGCTTTGCACTCCTCAGGATACATCAATGGGCATGGAGCCCCCTCATGGAGTTGGCGTCGTGCCCTCATCCGGCTGAGGTGCCCCCACTTCCCTTCCCCATGAGGTGCCTGTTTTTTTCTCCATCTGATGCCCCTGCAGTGTTCTCTCCGTTTCGATCTTGTGTGGGCCTCGCCCATGCATTTTGGGCCCAGTGGTCTACGGACTATATTGGTGCAGTACGTGGACTTGAATTCTTGGTGTACATATTTGTTTATAGTGTATGTAATATTTTGACTAATGGATTTTACATGATTGCAATCGTTCAACTCATTTCATTTTGTCATTGCGTTCTTCCAGGGGGGATTGGGGGTATGAATGTAATGTTTCAGCATGTATTAGTGTGTGTGTTGTTGTGGGTGAGGGTGGGGGTGGGGGTGTTGGGTGTTGCGGGTGTGTGTGTGTCACTCTCTTTTCCCTCCCCTGTGTTGTAAGTGCAGTAGTCACTCAGGAAGACAATCGTAGGGAGTATTTGGAGTTCAGGCTCCATGGCGTCCTGGTTCCTCATGGGTTGTGTAGAGATGAGTGTTTCCCCTTCCAAGTCCTGTTTCTGCCATGTTTTTGTTCGCGTTGAATCCGCCCCCGAAAAGGTGGCGGATTGGCCTGTCATAATAGTGTGGGCGGTACATTGTCTTCCACCTGACTGTTGGCGGTGACCGCCATGCTGTTTGTCTGTACCGCCATGGCGGTCGGAGTGTTAAAGTGGCTGTCTATGTTGGCGATTTCCGCCGTCGTCGTAATCCCATTTTTTTACGGCGGCCTTTTGGCGGTTTTACCACCACTTTAACACCGACCACTAGGGTTGTAATGAGGGCCGAAGTCTTTTTGGTCCTGAGACTTCAGGGAACAGGAGGCAAGCTCCATCCACGCCCTGGGAGAGCACTTCTTCACCACAGCCAGAGAGCAGCAAGGCAGCAGGGCAACAGCAAGGCAGCAGTCCTTCACAGAAAGCAGCCAGGTGAGTCATTTGGGCAGCCAGGCAGTTCTTCTTGGCAGTATGCAGGTTCTGGTTACAGTTTTCTTCTCCACGAAGTGTCTGAGTTGGTAGGAGCAGAGGCCCTGTTTATATACCAAAATGTGCCTTTGAAGTGGGGGAGACTTCAAAGAGTGGCTTAGAAGTACACCAGGTCCCCTTTCAGTTCAATCCTGTCTGCCAGGGTCCCGTTAGGGGTGTGGCAGTCCTTTGTGTGAGAGCAGGTCCTCCACCCTCCCAGCCCAGGAAGACCCATTCAAAATGCAGATGTATGCAAGTGAGGCTGAGTATCCTGTGTTTGGGGCATGTCTAAGTGAATGCACAAGGAGCTGTCAACTAAACCCAGCCGGACGTGGATTGTAAGGCGCAAAAAGATTCAAGTGCAGAGAAATGTTCACTTTATAAAAGTGGCATTTCTAAAATAGTAATATTAAATCCAACTTCACCAGTCAGCAGGATTTTATATCACCATTCTGGCCATACTAAATATGACCTTCCTACTCCTTTCAGATCAGCAGCTACCACTCAAACAATGTATGAGGGCAGCCCCAATGTTAGCCTATGAAGGGAGCAGGCCTCACAGCAGTGTAAAAACAAATTTAGGAGTTTTACACTACCATGACAGGTAAACTACATAGGTAAATGCCCTGCCTTTTGTCAAACACAGCACCCTGCCCTATGGGTTACGTGGGGCATACCTTAGGGGTGTCTTGTATGTAGAAAAAGGGGAGTTTTAGGCTTGGCAAGTACTTTTAAATGCCAAGTCGAATTGGCAGTGAAACTGCACACACAGGCCTTGCAATGGCAGGCCTGAGACAAGGTTAAGGGGCTACTTAAGTGGGTGGCACAATCAGTGCTGCAGGCCCACTAGTAGCATTTAATCTACAGGCCCTGGGCACACATAGTGCACTCTACTGGGGACCTATAAATAAATTAAATAGTCCAATTGGGTGAGATCCAATGTTACCATGTTTAAAGGGAGAGAGCATATGCACTTTAGCACTGGTTAGCAGTGGTAAAGTGCGCAGAGCCGAAAAACCAGCAAAAACAGTATCTAAAAAGTGGAGGGAGGCAGGGAAAAAGTTAGGGGTGACCACCCTAAGACTGTCATGTCTAACAATTGTCATTTCTATCACACAGCTTTTTTTAATATTAATTTGTACTGTGATTCTTGAATGCTTAACAATGAATGTTTTAGCTAATTTGAGATTCTTTAGCAGATTTGGTCAACTGGTGTTATTCATGTATGTTTATCATTTGATTTGAGACTAATTTACGTGATGTTAGCATTGTTAATTTAGCAAAATAATCAAGTTACCTTTAATAAAAGGTATGTTAATTCACGGCTAAGTGGGTCATGGTGTGTAAATATTATTGATTCCAAATGTATTTGATGATATTTTATTGATTAAGGTGTTGTATTTTCAGTGAGTTTATGACTAATGGTGGAATCACTGTAAGCGTAGTCAAAAGGTATGTTTAACCTCTAATGCGTCCCCTTATGAATTAAAATATAAAAGACCAAATAAGGACAGAGGCGCTAAATTAGTCAACCTGTATCAAACTATTTGTCAAATTATCCAGAAACACAACTCAAAATACTTTGTAGTAGGATCTTCATACAGGAAAGCAAATGTATCAATTGTTTGTCCCTGGAAAGTATTCAGGAGTAGTAATAGACCCCTTGTGGATTGCATGTTATTTCTTATAACAATAGCAATTTACAGGTACTTAAATGTAGTAAATGTCCTTTTATATATGATGCCACAACTTAGAGTCTGATTTAGATTTTGGCAGAGGGCAATAGTCTATTAGAAACGTGATGGATAGCCTGTCCACCATCTTATAATCCTATTATATCCAATGTAGATTGTAAAATTGTGGACGGGATAACCTTCACAATTGTGACAGAGTATTCCAAACGCCAAGATCTAAATTAGGCCCTAAATTATTTCTATGCTAAAGTGTTTATTATAAGAGTAAAGGTTTTTCCTGGAGAGAAATCGCATCCTATACACCACAAGCAGCATCAGGTTTAGTAGACTTTCCCCCATAGCCCCATTAATCTCTGATTTTGTCTTAAATATATATATTTTTTTGCGTTTTTGACATCCCTCCAGCGAAACCATTAATCTATCGAGCCACCTTACAAGTGACGTTATGGATAAGGTTGAGGTGCCTATTCTCTTCAAATGTAAATGCTCCCTGTGCCTGTATTTTGAGCAACCAGCCATTGTTAATCAACACGGCATCCTCCTTACAGAAAATACATTTGATGTTTGCTGCTCCTGCATATATCTTCTTGTGTCTGTGACTGAACAAGCAAGCCATGTTCAAAATATAGCAATTTAAATTGGCATCAAGAATTACACATTATAAAGGCATTCCCTATTTCAGAAATTTGTCTTTGTACAAAAGAAATGTTGAAAATAATGTAAAAAGTGGGACATGGTTTTGTTTCACAAAACACATGATCCGTCTCAATCATTTCTGAAAATAAAACTGTGAACTATTTGTTACCCGTTACAAGGCAGCTATGTAATGGCTAAAGTAACACATAGGCTAAGATGGCTTATTTTGTCTTTCTAAACTAGTCACATTCTGATTTGTTATGAGTTCTTATTATCAGAAGCCTTTAACCCCTTCCCCGCCACGGACGTAATGGTTACGTCCATGGCAGCGCCCGTGTGGCGCCATGGACGTAACCATTACGTCCTGAATGCTGCCCTCGGGAGAAGCGCTAGCGCTCACCCCGAGGGCCGCCCCCCCACCCCCCCAGGTCAGGGCTGAAAGGGGAATCCCTTCCCCTTCAACCTCTAACCCCTCCCCACCCCCACTGTGACGTCAGCGCGCTCGCGCGCGCTGACAATCACACAACCTCCCCCATCGCGCTGGAAGCAGAGCTTCCAGCGCATTCGAAAGAGAAATGCTCACCATTTCTCGTTTGATCACGTGGGGGAGGCAAGGAGATGCTTCAAAGGGAAGGAAATGTATTTCCTTCCCTTTGAAGTCTCTCCAAGCATTTCAAAAGCCGGATTGCTTGCAATCCGGCTTTTGAAACACCCACTAGACTCCAGGGATATTTTTTAGGGGGGAAGTGACAAAAAGGGAGCGACCCCTTAGGCAAGGGTCGCTCCCAGGGGGGCATTTTTTTTTAAGGCCTTTTCTGCCCCCCCTGGGGGCAGATCGGCCTATTATTAGGCCGATCTGACCCCAGGGGGGGCAGAAACCTCTAGACACCAGGGATACTTTTTTTAAATTTTTATTTTAATTTTATTTTTTTAGTGTTTTAGGTGTGGGGAGCGACCCCTTAGGCAAGGGTCGCTCCCATAGGAGGGAAATTATATTTAGGCCATTTCTGCCCCCCTTGGGGGCAGATTGGCCTATTTTTATGAGGCCAGTCTGCCCCCAAGGGGGGCAGAAACCACTAGACACCGGGGAGTTTTTTTAGTTTGTTTGTTTTTCACGTAAGGGGAGCGACCCCTTAGGCAAGGGTCGTTCCTCTGGGGGGCAAATTTATTTTAGGCCATTTCTGCCCCCCATGGGGGCCTATTTTTATTAGGCTGATCTGCCCCCAAGGGGGGCAGAAACCACTAGGCACCAGGGATTTTTGTTGTTGTTGTGTTTTACAGATGGGGAGCGTCCCCTTAGGCAAGGGTCGCTCCCCTGGAGGAGCAAATTGTATTTAGGCCATTTCTACCCACTTTGGGGGCAGATCGGCCGATTGTAGGTCAATCTGCCCCCAAGGGGGGCAGAAACCACTAGGCACCAGGGCAAATATTTTTTTTGTGGATTATTTTTTGTTTGTTTGTTTTTTTAGAGATGGGGAGGGAACCATTAGGCAAGGGTCGCTCCCCTGGGGGGCAAATTGTATTTAGACCATTTCTGCCCCCCTTGGGGGCAGATTGGCCGATTGTAGGTCAATCTTCCCCCAAGGGGGGCAGAAACCACTAGACACCAGGGATCTTTTTTTTTGCGCCGTCACGCAAAGGGAGCGACCTTGTAGGCAAGGGTCGCTCCCCAGGGGGTGGGGGGGCAAATTTATTTTAGAGCATTTCTGCCCCCCCTGGGGGCAGATCGGCCTATTGGTATTAGGCCGATCTGCCCTCGGGGGGGCAGAAACCTCTAGGCGCCAGGGCAAATTGTTTTTTGTGTTTTTTTTTTGTTTGTTTGTTTTTTTAGAGATTGGGAGCGACCCATTAGGCAAGGGTCACTCCCCTGAGGGGCAAATTGTATTTAGACCATTTCTCCCACCCTTAGGGACAGATTGGCCGATTGTAGGTCAATCTGCCCCAAAGGGGGGCCGAAACCACTAGGCACCAGGGAGCTTTTTTTTGCGCTGTCACGCAAGGGGAGCGACCTTGTAGGCAAGGGTCGCTCCCCGGGGGGGGGTGGCGGGCAAATTTATCTTAGGCCATTTCTGCCCCCCCTTGGGGCAGATCGGCCTATTGGTATTAGGGGGGGCAGAAACCTCTAGGCGCCAGGGCAAATTGTTTTTTTGTGTTTTTTTGTTTGTTTGTTTGTTTTTTTAGAGATTGGGAGCGACCCATTAGGCAAGGGTCGTTCCCCTGAAGGGCAAATTGTATTTAGACCATTTATGCCCCCCTTGGGGGCAGATTGGCTGATTTTAGGTCAATCTGCCCCCAAGGGGGTAGAAACCAATAGGCACCGGGGATTTTTTATTGGCGCCAATGTCACGCAGGGGGAGCAACCCGATAGGCAAGGGTGGCTCCTGGGGGGGCGGCGGGGTTGGGGGTTGGGGGACACATTTATTTTAGGCCATTTCTGCCACCCCTTGGGCCGGCTGAGCTAGAGGCCAAAATCCACAGGTAGGCACTGTTTTCTATGAAAAAATTTGATGTGTCCACGTTGTGTTTTGGGCCATTTCCTGTCGCTGGCACTTGGCCTACCCACACAACTGAGGTATCATTTTTATCGGGAGACTTGGGAGAACGCTGGGTGGAAGGAAATTTGTGGCTCCTCTCAGATTCCCGGACTTTCTGTCACCAAAATGTGAGGAAAATGTGTTTGTTTAGCCAAAATTTGAGGCTTGCAAAGGATTCTGGGTAACAGAACCTGGTCAGAGCCCCACAAGTCATCCCATCTTGGATTCTCCTAGGTCTCTAGTTTTCAAAAATGCACAGGTTTGGTAGGTTTCCCTATGTGCCGGCTGAGCTAGAGGCCAAAATCTACAGGTAGGCACTTTGCAAAAAACACCTCTGTTTTCTGTGAAGTGTCCACGTTGTGTTTTGGGGCATATTCTGTCGTGGGCGCTAGGCCTACCCACACAAGTGAGGTACCATTTTTATCGGGAGACTTGGGGGAACGCTGGGTGGAAGGAAATTTGTGGCTCCTCTCAGATTCTAGAACTTTCTGCCACAGAAAAGTGAGGAACATGTGTTTTTTTAGCCAAAGTTTGAGGTTTGCAAAGGATTCTGGGTAACAGAACCTGGTCCGAGCCCCACAAGTCACCCCATCTTGGATTCCCCTAGGTCTCTAGTTTTCAGAAATGCACAGGTTTGGTAGGTTTCCCTAGGTGCCGGCTGAGCTAGTGGCCAAAATCTACAGGTAGGCACTTTGCAAAAAACACCTCTGTTTTCTTTCAAAAAATTGGATGTGTCCACGTTGCGCTTTCGGGTGTTTCCTGTCGCGGGCGCTAGGCCTACCCACACAAGTGAGGTATAATTTTTATCGGGAGACTTGGGGGAACGCTGGGTGGAAGGAAATTTGTGGCTCCTCTCAGATTCCAGAACTTTCTGCCACAGAAATGTGAGGAACATGTGTTTTTTTAGCCAAATATTGAGGTTTGCAAAGGATTCTGGGTAACAGAACCTGGTCCGAGCCCCACAAGTCAACCCATCTTGGATTCCCCTAGGTCTCTAGTTTTCATAAATGCACAGGTTTGGTAGGTTTCCCTAGGTTCTGGCTGAGCTAGAGGCCAAAATCTACAGGTAGGCACTTCGCAAAAAACACCTCTGTTTTCTTAAAAATAATTGGATGTGTCCGCGTTGCGCTTTGGGGCGTTTCCTGTCGCGGGCGCTAGGCGTACCCACACAAGTGAGGTATCATTTTTATCGGGAGACTTGGGGGAACGCTGGGTGGAAGGAAATTTGTGGCTCATCTCAGATTCCAGACCTTTCTGCCATAGAAATGTGAGGAACATGTGTTTTTTTAGCCAAATTTTGAGGTTTGCAAAGGATTCTGGGAAACAGAACCTGGTCCGAGCCCCACAAGTCACCCCATCTTGGATTCCCCTAGGTCTCTAGTTTTCAGAAATGCACAGGTTTGGTAGGTTTCCCTAAGTGCCGGCTGAGCTAGAGGCCAAAATCTACAGGTAGGCACTTCGCAAAAAACACCTCTGTTTTCTTTCAAAAAATTGGATGTGTCCACGTTGCACTTTGGGGCATTTCCTGTTGCGGGCGCTAGGCCTACCCACACAAGTGAGGTATCATTTTTATCGGGAGACTTGGGGGAACGCTGGGTGGAAGGAAATTTGTGGCTCCTCCCAGATTCCAGAACTTTCTGCCACAGAAATGTGAGGAACATGTGTTTTTTTAGCCAAATTTTGAGGTTTGCAAAGGATTCTGGGTAACGGAACCTGGTCCGAGCCCCACAAGTCACCCCATCTTGGATTCCCCTAGGTCTCTAGTTTTCAGAAATGCACAGATTTGGTATGTTTCCCTAGGTGCCGGCTGAGCTAGAGGCCAAAATCTACAGGTAGGCACTTCGCAAAAAACACCTCTGTTTTCTTTCAAAAAATTGGATGTGTCCACGTTGCGCTTTAGGGTGTTTCCTGTCGCGGGCGCTAGGCCTACCCACACAAGTGAGGTATAATTTTTATCGGGAGACTTGGGGGAACGCTGGGTGGAAGGAAATTTGTGGCTCCTCTCAGATTCCAGAACTTTCTGCCACAGAAATGTGAGGAACATGTGTTTTTTTAGCCAAATATTGAGGTTTGCAAAGGATTCTGGGTAACAGAACCTGGTCCGAGCCCCACAAGTCAACCCATCTTGGATTCCCCTTGGTCTCTAGTTTTCATAAATGCACAGGTTTGGTAGGTTTCCCTAGGTTCTGGCTGAGCTAGAGGCCAAAATCTACAGGTAGGCACTTCGCAAAAAACACCTCTGTTTTCTTAAAAATAATTGGATGTGTCCGCGTTGCGCTTTGGGGCGTTTCCTGTCGCGGGCGCTAGGCGTACCCACACAAGTGAGGTATCATTTTTATCGGGAGACTTGGGGGAACGCTGGGTGGAAGGAAATTTGTGGCTCATCTCAGATTCCAGACCTTTCTGCCATAGAAATGTGAGGAACATGTGTTTTTTTAGCCAAATTTTGAGGTTTGCAAAGGATTCTGGGAAACAGAACCTGGTCCGAGCCCCACAAGTCACCCCATCTTGGATTCCCCTAGGTCTCTAGTTTTCAGAAATGCACAGGTTTGGTAGGTTTCCCTAAGTGCCGGCTGAGCTAGAGGCCAAAATCTACAGGTAGGCACTTCGCAAAAAACACCTCTGTTTTCTTTAAAAAAATTGGATGTGTCCATATTGCGCTTTGGGGCGTTTCCTGTTGCGGGCGCTAGGCCTACCCACACAAGTGAGGTATCATTTTTATTGGGAGACTTGGGGGAACGCTGGGTGGAAGGAAATTTGTGGCTCCTCTCAGATTCCAGAACTTTCTGCCACAGAAATGTGAGGAACATGTGTTTTTTTAGCCAAATTTTGAGGTTTGCAAAGGATTCTGGGTAACAGAACCTGGTCCGAGCCCCACAAGTCACCCCATCTTGGATTCACCTAGGTCTCTAGTTTTCAGAAATGCACAGGTTTGGTAGGTTTCCCTAGGTGCCGGATGAGCTAGAGGCCAAAATCTACAGGTAGGCACTTTGCAAAAAACACCTCTGTTTTCTTTCCAAAAATTGGATGTGTCCACGTTGCACTTTGGGGCATTTCCTGTTGCGGGCGCTAGGCCTACCCACACAAGTGAGGTATCATTTTTATCGGGAGACTTGGGGGAACGCTGGGTGGAAGGAAATTTGTGGCTCCTCCCAGATTCCAGAACTTTCTGCCACAGAAATGTGAGGAACATGTGTTTTTTTAGCCAAATTTTGAGGTTTGCAAAGGATTCTGGGTAACGGAACCTGGTCCGAGCCCCACAAGTCACCCCATCTTGGATTCCCCTAGGTCTCTAGTTTTCAGAAATGCACAGATTTGGTATGTTTCCCTAGGTGCCGGCTGAGCTAGAGGCCAAAATCTACAGGTAGGCACTTCGCAAAAAACACCTCTGTTTTCTTTAAAAAAAATTGGATGTGTCCACGTTGCGTTTTGGGGCGTTTCCTGTCGCGGGCGCTAGGCCTACCCACACAAGTGAGGTATCATTTTTATCGGGAGACTTGGGGGAACGCTGGCTGGAAGGAAATTTGTGGCTCCTCTCAGATTCCAGACCTTTCTGCCACAGAAATTTGAGGAACATGTGTTTTTTTAGCCAAATTTTGAGGTTTGCAAAGGATTATGGGTAACAGAACCTGGTCCGAGCCCCACAAGTCACCCCATCTTGGATTCCCCTAGGTCTCTAGTTTTCAGAAATGCACAGGTTTGGTAGGTTTTCCTAGGTGCCGGCTGAGCTAGAGGCCAAAATCTACAGGTAGGCACTTTGTAAAAAACACCTCTGTTTTCTTTCAAAAAATTGGATGTGTCCACGTTGCGCTTTCGGGTGTTTCCTGTCGCAGGCTCTAGGCCTACCCACACAAGTGAGGTATCATTTTTATCGGGAGACTTGGGGGAACGCTGGGTGGAAGGACATTTGTGGCTCCTCTCAGATTCCAGACCTTTCTGCCGCAGAAATGTGAGGAACATGTGTTTTTTTAGCCAAATTTGAGGTTTGCAAAGGATTCTGGGTAACAGAACCTGGTCCGAGCCCCACAAGTCACCCCATCTTGGATTCCCCTAGGTCTCTAGTTTTCAGAAATGCACAGGTTTGGTAGGTTTCCCTATGGGCCGGCTGAGCTGGAGGCCAAAATCTGCAGGTAGGCACTTTGCAAAAAACACCTCTGTTTTCTGTGAAGTGTCCACGTTGTGTTTTGGGGCATATCCTGTCGCGGGCGCTAGGCCTACCCACACAAGTGAGGAACCATTTTTATCGGGAGACTTGGGGGAACGCTGGGTGGAAGGAAATTTGTGGCTCCTCTCAGATACTAGAACTTTCTGCCACAGGAAAGTGAGGAACATGTGGTTTTTTTGCCAAAGTTTGAGGTTTGCAAAGGATTCTGGGTAACAGAACCTGGTCCGAACCCCACAAGTCACCACATCTTGGATTCCCCTAGGTCTCTAGTTTTCAGAAATGCACAGGTTTGGTAGGTTTCCCTAGGTGCCGGCTGAGCTAGAGGCCAAAATCTACAGGTAGGCACTTCGCAAAAAACACCTCTGTTTTCTTTCAAAAAATTGGATGTGTCCACATTGCGCTTTGGGGCGTTTCCTGTCGCGGGCTCTAGGCCTACCCACACAAGTTAGGTATAATTTTTATCGGGAGACTTGGGGGAACGCTGGGTGGAAGGAAATTTGAGGCTCCTCTCAGATTCCAGAACTTTCTGCCACAGAAATGTGAGGAACATGTGTTTTTTTAGCCAAATATTGAGGTTTGCAAAGGATTCTGGGTAACAGAACCTGGTCCGAGCCCCACAAGTCACCCCATCTTGGATTCCCCTAGGTCTCTAGTTTTCAGAAATGCACAGGTTTGGTAGGTTTCGCTAGGTGCCGGCTGAGCTAGAGGCCAAAATCTACAGGTAGGCACTTTGCAAAAAACACCTCTGTTTTCTTTCAAAAAATTGGATGTGTCCACGTTGTGCTTTGGGGCATTTCCTGTCGCGGGCGCTAGGCCTACCCACACAAGTGAGGTATCATTTTTATCGGGAGACTTGGGGGAACGCTGGGTGGAAGGAAATTTGTGGCTCCTCCCAGATTCCAGAACTTTCTGCCACAGAAATGTGAGGAACATGTGTTTTTTTAGCCAAATTTTGAGGTTTGCAAAGGATTCTGGGTAACGGAACCTGGTCCGAGCCCCACAAGTCACCCCATCTTGGATTCCCCTAGGTCTCTATCTTTCAGAAATGCACAGGTTTGGTAGGTTTCCCTAGGTGCTGGCTGAGCTAGAGGCCAAAATCTACAGGTAGGCACTTCGCAAAAAACACCTCTGTTTTCTTTCAAAAAATTGGATGTGTCCACGTTGCGCTTTGGGGCGTTTCCTGTCGCGGGCGCTAGGCCTACCCACACAAGTGAGGTATCATTTTTATCGGGAGACTTGGGGGAACGCTGGGTGGAAGGAAATTTGTGGCTCCTCCCAGATTCCAGAACTTTCTGCCACAGAAATGTGAGGAACATGTGTTTTTTAGCCTAATTTTGAGGTTTGCAAAGGATTCTGGTTAACAGATCCTGGTCCGAGCCCCACAAGTCACCCCATCTTGGATTCCCCTAGGTCTCTATTTTTCAGAAATGCACAGGTTTGTTAGGTTTCCCTATGTGCCGGCTGAGCTAGAGGCCAAAATCTACAGGTAGGCACTTTGCAAAAAATACCTCTGTTTTCTGTGAAGTGTCCACGTTGTGTTTTGGGGCATATCCTGTCGCGGGCGCTAGGCATACCCACACAAGTGAGGTACCATTTTTATCGGGAGACTTGGGGGAACGCTGGGTGGAAGGAAATTTGTGGCTCCTCTCAGATTCTAGAACTTTCTGCCACAGAAAAGTGAGGAACATGTGTTTTTTTTTGCCAAAGTTTGAGGTTTGCAAAGGATTCTGGGTAACAGAACCTGGTCCGAGCCCCACAAGTCACCCCATCTTGGATTCCCCTAGGTCTCTAGTTTTTCAGAAATGCACAGGTTTGGTAGGTTTCCCTAGGTGCCGGCTGAGCTAGAGGCCAAAATCTACAGGTAGGCACTTTGCAAAAAAAACCTCTGTTTTCTTTCAAAAAATTGGATGTGTCCACGTTGCGCTTTCGGGTGTTTCCTGTCGCGGGCGCTAGGCCTACCCACACAAGTGAGGTATCATTTTTATCGGGAGACTTGGGGGAACACTGGGTGGAAGGAAATTTGTGGCTCCTCTCAGATTCCTGAACTTTCTCCCACAGAAATGTGAGGAACATGTGTTTTTTTAGCCAAATATTGAGGTTTGCAAAGGATTCTGGGTAACAGAACCTGGTCCGAGCCCCACAAGTCAACCCATCTTGGATTCCCCTAGGTCTCTAGTTTTCATAAATGCACAGGTTTGGTAGGTTTCCCTAGGTGCTGGCTGAGCTAGAGGCCAAAATCTACAGGTAGGCACTTCGCAAAAAACACCTCTGTTTTCTTTCAAAAAATTGGATGTGTCCACGTTGCGCTTTGGGGCGTTACCTGTCGCGGGCACTAGGCGTACCCACACAAGTGAGGTATAATTTTTATCAAGAGACTTGGGGGAACGCTGGGTGGAAGGAAATTTGTGGCTCCTCTCAGATTCCAGACCTTTCTGCCACAGAAATGTGAGGAACATGTGTTTTTTTAGCCAAATTTTGAGGTTTGCAAAGGATTCTGGGTAACAGAACCTGGTCCGAACCCCACAAGTCACCCCATCTTGGATTCCCCTAGGTCTCTAGTTTTCAGAAATGCACAGGTTTGGTAGGTTTCCCTAGGTGCCGGCTGAGCTAGAGGCCAAAATCTACAGGTAGGCACTTCGCAAAAAACACCTCTGTTTTCTTTCAAAAAATTGGATGTGTCCACATTGCGCTTTGGGGCGTTTCCTGTCGCGGGCTCTAGGCCTACCCACACAAGTGAGGTATCATTTTTATCGGGAGACTTGGGGGAACGCTGGGTGGAAGGAAATTTGAGGCTCCTCTCAGATTCCAGAACTTTCTGCCACAGAAATGTGAGGAACATGTGTTTTTTTAGCCAAATATTGAGGTTTGCAAAGGATTCTGGGTAACAGAACCTGGTCCGAGCCCCACAAGTCACCCCATCTTGGATTCCCCTAGGTCTCTAGTTTTCAGAAATGCACAGGTTTGGTAGGTTTCGCTAGGTGCCGGCTGAGCTAGAGGCCAAAATCTACAGGTAGGCACTTTGCAAAAAACACCTCTGTTTTCTTTCAAAAAATTGGATGTGTCCACGTTGTGCTTTGGGGCATTTCCTGTCGCGGGCGCTAGGCCTACCCACACAAGTGAGGTATCATTTTTATAGGGAGACTTGGGGGAACGCTGGGTGGAAGGAAATTTGTGGCTCCTCCCAGATTCCAGAACTTTCTGCCACAGAAATGTGAGGAACATGTGTTTTTTTAGCCAAATTTTGAGGTTTGCAAAGGATTCTGGGTAACGGAACCTGGTCCGAGCCCCACAAGTCACCCCATCTTGGATTCCCCTAGGTCTCTATCTTTCAGAAATGCACAGGTTTGGTAGGTTTCCCTAGGTGCTGGCTGAGCTAGAGGCCAAAATCTACAGGTAGGCACTTCGCAAAAAACACCTCTGTTTTCTTTCAAAAAATTGGATGTGTCCACGTTGCGCTTTGGGGCGTTTCCTGTCGCGGGCGCTAGGCCTACCCACACAAGTGAGGTATCATTTTTATCGGGAGACTTGGGGGAACGCTGGGTGGAAGGAAATTTGTGGCTCCTCCCAAATTCCAGAACTTTCTGCCACAGAAAAGTGAGGAACATGTGTTTTTTTAGTCAAATTTTGAGGTTTGCAAAGGATTCTGGGTAACAGATCCTGGTCCGAGCCCCATAAGTCACCCCATCTTGGATTCCCCTAGGTCTCTAGTTTTCAGAAATGCACAGGTTTGGTAGGTTTCCCTAGGTGCTGGCTGAGCTAGAGGCCAAAATCTACAGGTAGGCACTTCGCAAAAAACACCTCTGTTTTCTTTCAAAAAATTGGATGTGTCCGCGTTGCGCTTTGGGGCGTTTCCTGTCGCGGGCGCTAGGCGTACCCACACAAGTGAGGTATAATTTTTATCAGGAGACTTGGGGGAACGCTGGGTGGAAGGAAGTTTGTGGCTCCTCTCAGATTCCAGACCTTTCTGCCACAGAAATGTGAGGAACATGTGTTTTTTTAGCCAAATTTTGAGGTTTGCAAAGGATTCTGGGTAACAGAACCTGGTCCGAACCCCACAAGTCACCCCATCTTGGATTCCCCTAGGTCTCTAGTTTTCAGAAATGCACAGGTTTGGTAGGTTTCCCTAGGTGCCGGCTGAGCTAGAGGCCAAAATCTACAGGTAGGCACTTCGCAAAAAACACCTCTGTTTTCTTTCAAAAAATTGGATGTGTCCACATTGCGCTTTGGGGCGTTTCCTGTCGCGGGCTCTAGGCCTACCCACACAAGTGAGGTATGATTTTTATCGGGAGACTTGGGGGAACGCTGGGTGGAAGGAAATTTGAGGCTCCTCTCAGATTCCAGAACTTTCTGCCACAGAAATGTGAGGAACATGTGTTTTTTTAGCCAAATATTGAGGTTTGCAAAGGATTCTGGGTAACAGAACCTGGTCCGAGCCCCACAAGTCACCCCATCTTGGATTCCCCTAGGTCTCTAGTTTTCAGAAATGCACAGGTTTGGTAGGTTTCCCTAGGTGCTGGCTGAGCTAGAGGCCAAAATCTACAGGTAGGCACTTTGCAAAAAACACCTCTGTTTTCTTTCAAAAAATTGGATGTGTCCGCGTTGCGCTTTGGGGCGTTTCCTGTCGCGGGCGCTAGGCGTACCCACACAAGTGAGGTATAATTTTTATCAGGAGACTTGGGGGAACGCTGGGTGGAAGGAAATTTGTGGCTCCTCCCAGATTCCAGAAGTTTCTGCCACAGAAATGTGAGGAACATGTGTTTTTTTAGCCAAATTTTGAGGTTTGCAAAGGATTCTGGGTAACGGAACCTGGTCCGAGCCCCACAAGTCACCCCATCTTGGATTCCCCTAGGTCTCTATCTTTCAGAAATGCACAGGTTTGGTAGGCTTCCCTAGGTGCTGGCTGAGCTAGAGGCCAAAATCTACAGGTAGGCACTTCGCAAAAAACACCTCTGTTTTCTTTAAAAAAATTGGATGTGTTCGCGTTGCGCTTTGGGGCGTTTCCTGTCGCGGGCGCTAGGCGTACCCACACAAGTGAGGTATCATTTTTATCGGGAGACTTGGGGGAACGCTGGGTGGAAGGAAATTTGTGGCTCCTCCCAGATTCCAGAACTTTCTGCCACAGAAAAGTGAGGAACATGTGTTTTTTTAGTCAAATTTTGAGGTTTGCAAAGGATTCTGGGTAACAGAACCTGGTCCGAACCCCACAAGTCACCCCATCTTGGATTCCCCTTTTTCTCTAGTTTTCAGAAATGCACAGGTTTGGTAGGTTTCCCTAGGTGCCGGCTGAGCTAGAGGCCAAAATCTACAGGTAGGCACTTCGCAAAAAACACCTCTGTTTTCTTTCAAAAAATTGGATGTGTCCACATTGCGCTTTGGGGCGTTTCCTGTCGCGGGCGCTAGGCCTACCCACACAAGTGAGGTATCATTTTTATCGGTAGACTTGGGGGAACGCTGGGTGGAAGGAAATTTGTGGCTCCTCTCAGATTCCAGAACTTTCTGCCACAGAAATGTGAGGAACATGTGTTTTTTTAGCCAAATATTGAGGTTTGCAAAGGATTCTGGGTAACAGAACCTGGTCCGAGCCCCACAAGTCACCTCATCTTGGATTCCCCTAGGTCTCTAGTTTTCAGAAATGCACAGGTTTGGTAGGTTTCCCTAGGTGCCGGCTGAGCTAGAGGCCAAAATCTACAGGTAGGCACTTTGCAAAAAACACCTCTGTTTTCTTTCAAAAAATTGGATGTGTCCACGTTGTGCTTTGGGGCATTTCCTGTCACGGGCGCTAGGCCTACCCACACAAGTGAGGTATCATTTTTATCGGGAGACTTGGGGGAACGCTGGGTGGAAGGAAATTTGTGGCTCCTCCCAGATTCCAGAACTTTCTGCCACAGAAATGTGAGGAACATGTGTTTTTTTAGCCAAATTTTGAGGTTTGCAAAGGATTCTGGGTAACAGAACCTGGTCCGAGCCTCACAAGTCACCCCATCTTGGATTCCCCTAGGTCTCTAGTTTTCAGAAATGCACAGGTTTGGTAGGTTTCCCTAAGTGCCGGCTGAGCTAGAGGCCAAAATCTACAGGTAGGCACTTCGCAAAAAACACCTCTGTTTTCTTTCAAAAAATTGGATGTGTCCATATTGCGCTTTGGGGCATTTCCTGTCGCGGGCGCTAGGCCTACCCACACAAGTGAGGTATCATTTTTATTGGGAGACTTGGGGGAACGCTGGGTGGAAGGAAATTTGTGGCTCCTCTCAGATTCCAGAACTTTCTGCCACAGAAATGTGAGGAACATGTGTTTTTTTAGCCAAATTTTGAGGTTTGCAAAGGATTCTGGGTAACAGAACCTGGTCCGAGCCCCACAAGTCACCCCATCTTGGATTCACCTAGGTCTCTAGTTTTCAGAAATGCACAGGTTTGGTAGGTTTCCCTAGGTGCCGGCTGAGCTAGTGGCCAAAATCTACAGGTAGGCACTTTGCAAAAAACACCTCTGTTTTCTTTCAAAAAATTGGATGTGTCCACGTTGCACTTTGGGGCATTTCCTGTCGCGGGCGCTAGGCCTACCCACACAAGTGAGGTATCATTTTTATCGGGAGACTTGGGGGAACGCTGGGTGGAAGGAAATTTGTGGCTCCTCCCAGATTCCAGAACTTTCTGCCACAGAAATGTGAGGAACATGTGTTTTTTTAGCCAAATTTTGAGGTTTGCAAAGGATTCTGGGTAACGGAACCTGGTCCGAGCCCCACAAGTCACCCCATCTTGGATTCCCCTAGGTCTCTAGTTTTCAGAAATGCACAGATTTGGTATGTTTCCCTAGGTGTCGGCTGAGCTAGAGGCCAAAATCTACAGGTAGGCACTTCGCAAAAAACACCTCTGTTTTCTTTAAAAAAATTGGATGTGTCCACGTTGCGTTTTGGGGCGTTTCCTGTCGCGGGCGCTAGGCCTACCCACACAAGTGAGGTATCATTTTTATCGGGAGACTTGGGGGAACGCTGGCTGGAAGGAAATTTGTGGCTCCTCTCAGATTCCAGACCTTTCTGCTACAGAAATGTGAGGAACATGTGTTTTTTTAGCCAAATTTTGAGGTTTGCAAAGGATTCTGGGTAACAGAACCTGGTCCGAGCCCCACAAGTCACCCATCTTGGATTCCCCTAGGTCTCTAGTTTTCAGAAATGCACAGGTTTGGTAGGTTTTCCTAGGTGCCAGCTGAGCTAGAGGCCAAAATCTACAGGTAGGCACTTTGTAAAAAACACCTCTGTTTTCTTTCAAAAAATTGGATGTGTCCACATTGCGCTTTCGGGTGTTTCCTGTCGCAGGCGCTAGGCCTACCCACACAAGTGAGGTATCATTTTTATTGGGAGACTTGGGGGAACGCTGGGTGGAAGGAAATTTGTGGCTCCTCTCAGATTCCAGACCTTTCTGCCGCAGAAATGTGAGGAACATGTGTTTTTTTAGCGAAATTTGAGGTTTGCAAAGAATTCTGCGTAACAGAACCTGCTCCGAGCCCCACAAGTCACCCCATCTTGGATTCCCCTAGGTCTCTAGTTTTCAGAAATGCACAGGTTTGGTAGTTTTCCGTAGGTGCCGGCTGAGCTAGAGGCCAAAATCTACAGGTAGGCACTTCGCAAAAAACACCTCTATTTTCTTTCAAAAAATTGGATGTGTCCACATTGCGCTTTGGGGTGTTTCCTGTCGCGGGCGCTAGGCCTACCCACACAAGTCAGGTATCATTTTTATCGGGAGACTTGGGGGAACGCTGGGTGGAAGGAAATTTGTGGCTCCTCCTAGATTCCAGACCTTTCTGCCACAGAAATGTGAGGAACATGTGTTTTTTTAGCCAAATTTTGAGGTTTGCAAAGGATTCTGGTTAACAGAACCTGGTCCGAGCCCCACAAGTCACCCCATCTTGGATTCCCCTAGGTCTCTATTTTTCAGAAATGCACAGGTTTGTTAGGTTTCCCTATGTGCCGGCTGAGCTAGAGGCCAAAATCTGCAGGTAGGCACTTTGCAAAAAACACCTCTGTTTTCTGTGAAGTATCCACGTTGTGTTTTGGGGCATATCCTGTCGCGGGCGCTAGGCCTACCCACACAAGTGAGGTACCATTTTTATCGGGAGACTTGGGGGAACGCTGGGTGGAAGGAAATTTGTGGCTCCTCTCAGATACTAGAACTTTCTGCCACAGAAAAGTGAGGAACATGTGGTTTTTTTTGCCAAAGTTTGAGGTTTGCAAAGGATTCTGGGTAACAGAACCTGGTCCGAACCCCACAAGTCACCCCATCTTGGATTCCCCTAGGTCTCTAGTTTTCAGAAATTCACAGGTTTGGTAGTTTTCCCTAGGTGCCGGCTGAGCTAGAGGCCAAAATCTACAGTTAGGCACTTCGCAAAAAACACCTCTATTTTCTTTCAAAAAATTGGATGTGTCCACATTGCGCTTTGGGGTGTTTCCTGTCGCGGGCGCTAGGCCTACCCACACAAGTCAGGTATCATTTTTATCGGGAGACTTGGGGGAACGCTGGGTGGAAGGAAATTTGTGGCTCCTCTCAGATTCCAGAACTTTCTCCCACAGAAATGTGAGGAACATGTGTTTTTTTAGCCAAATTTTGAGGTTTGCAAAGGATTCTGGGTAACAGAACCTGGTCCGAGCCCCACAAGTCACCCCATCTTGGATTCCCCTAGGTCTCTAGTTTTCAGAAATGCACAGATTTGGTATGTTTCCCTAGGTGCCGGCTGAGCTAGAGGCCAAAATCTACAGGTAGGCACTTCGCAAAAAACACCTCTGTTTTCTTTAAAACAATTGGATGTGTCCACGTTGCGTTTTGGGGCGTTTCCTGTCGCGGGAGCTAGGCCTACCCACACAAGTGAGGTATCATTTTTATCGGGAGACTTGGGGGAACGCTGGGTGGAAGAAAATTTGTGGCTCCTCTCAGATTCCAGACCTTTCTGCCACAGAAATGTGAGGAACATGTGTTTTTTTAGCCAAATTTTGAGGTTTGCAAAGGATTCTGGTTAACAGAACCTGGTCCGAGCCCCACAAGTCACCCCATCTTGGATTCCCCTAGGTCTCTATTTTTCAGAAATGCACAGGTTTGTTAGGTTTCCCTATGTGCCGGCTTAGCTAGAGGCCAAAATCTGCAGGTAGGCACTTTGCAAAAAACACCTCTGTTTTCTGTGAAGTATCCACGTTGTGTTTTGGGGCATATCCTGTCGCGGGCGCTATGCCTACCCACACAAGTGAGGTACCATTTTTATCGGGAGACTTGGGGGAACGCTGGGGGAAGGAAATTTGTGGCTCCTCTCAGATACTAGAACTTTCTGCCACAGAAATGTGAGGAACATGTGTTTTTTTAGCCAAATTTTGAGGTTTGCAAAGGATTCTGGTTAACAGAACCTGGTCCGAGCCCCACAAGTCACCCCATCTTGGATTCCCCTAGGTCTCTATTTTTCAGAAATGCACAGGTTTGTTAGGTTTCCCTATGTGCCGGCTGAGCTAGAGGCCAAAATCTGCAGGTAGGCACTTTGCAAAAAACACCTCTGTTTTCTGTGAAGTATCCACGTTGTGTTTTGGGGCATATCCTGTCGCGGGCGCTAGGCCTACCCACACAAGTGAGGTACCATTTTTATCGGGAGACTTGGGGGAACGCTGGGTGGAAGGAAATTTGTGGCTCCTCTCAGATACTAGAACTTTCTGCCACAGAAAAGTGAGGAACATGTGGTTTTTTTTGCCAAAGTTTGAGGTTTGCAAAGGATTCTGGGTAACAGAACCTGGTCCGAACCCCACAAGTCACCCCATCTTGGATTCCCCTAGGTCTCTAGTTTTCAGAAATGCACAGGTTTGGTAGTTTTCCCTAGGTGCCGGCTGAGCTAGAGGCCAAAATCTACAGTTAGGCACTTCGCAAAAAACACCTCTATTTTCTTTCAAAAAATTGGATGTGTCCACATTGCGCTTTGGGGTGTTTCCTGTCGCGGGCGCTAGGCCTACCCACACAAGTCAGGTATCATTTTTATCGGGAGACTTGGGGGAACGCTGGGTGGAAGGAAATTTGTGGCTCCTCTCAGATTCCAGAACTTTCTCCCACAGAAATGTGAGGAACATGTGTTTTTTTAGCCAAATTTTGAGGTTTGCAAAGGATTCTGGGTAACAGAACCTGGTCCGAGCCCCACAAGTCACCCCATCTTGGATTCCCCTAGGTCTCTAGTTTTCAGAAATGCACAGGTTTGGTAGGTTTCCCTAGGTGCCGGCTGAGCTAGAGGCCAAAATCTACAGGTAGGCACTTCGCAAAAAACACCTCTGTTTTCTTTCAAAAAATTGGATGTGTCCACATTGCGCTTTGGGGTGTTTCCTGTCGCGGGCGCTAGGCCTACCCACACAAGTGAGGTATCATTTTTATCGGGAGACTTGGGGGAACGCTGGGTGGAAGGAAATTTGTGGCTCCTCTCAGATTCCAGAACTTTCTCCCACAGAAATGTGAGGAACATGTGTTTTTTTAGCCAAATTTTGAGGTTTGCAAAGGATTCTGGGTAACAGAACCTGGTCCGAACCCCACACGTCACCCCATCTTGGATTCCCCTAGGTCTCTAGTTTTCAGAAATGCACAGGTTTGGTAGGTTTCCCTAGGTGCCGGCTGAGCTAGAGGCCAAAATCTACAGGTAAGCACTTCGCAAAAAACACCTCTGTTTTCTTTCAAAAAATTGGATGTGTCCACGTTGCGCTTTGGGGCATTTCCTGTTGCGGGCGCTAGGCCTACCCACACAAGTGAGGTATCATTTTTATCGGGAGACTTGGGGGAACGCTGGGTGGAAGGATATTTGTGGCTCCTCCCAGATTCCAGAACTTTCTGCCACAGAAATGTGAGGAACATGTGTTTTTTTAGCCAAATTTTGAGGTTTGCAAAGGATTCTGAGTAACGGAACCTGGTCCGAGCCCCACAAGTCACCCCATCTTGGATTCCCCTAGGTCTCTAGTTTTCAGAAATGCACAGATTTGGTATGTTTCCCTAGGTGCCGGCTGAGCTAGAGGCCAAAATCTACATGTAGGCACTTCGCAAAAAACACCTCTGTTTTCTTTAAAACAATTGGATGTGTCCACGTTGCGTTTTGGGGCGTTTCCTGTCACGGGAGCTAGGCCTACCCACACAAGTGAGGTATCATTTTTATCGGGAGACTTGGGGGAACGCTGGGTGGAAGAAAATTTGTGGATCCTCTCAGATTCCAGACCTTTCTGCCACAGAAATGTGAGGAACATGTGTTTTTTAGCCAAATTTTGAGGTTTGCAAAGGATTCTGGTTAACAGATCCTGGTCCGAGCCCCACAAGTCACCCCATCTTGGATTCCCCTAGGTCTCTATTTTTTAGAAATGCACAGGTTTGTTAGGTTTCCCTATGTGCCGGCTGAGCTAGAGGCCAAAATCTACAGGTAGGCACTTTGCAAAAAATACCTCTGTTTTCTGTGAAGTGTCCACGTTGTGTTTTGGGGCATATCCTGTCGCGGGCGCTAGGCATACCCACACAAGTGAGGTACCATGTTTATCGGGAGACTTGGGGGAACGCTGGGTGGAAGGAAATTTGTGGCTCCTCTCAGATTCTAGAACTTTCTGCCACAGAAAAGTGAGGAACATGTGTTTTTTTTTGCCAAAGTTTGAGGTTTGCAAAGGATTCTGGGTAACAGAACCTGGTCCGAGCCCCACAAGTCACCCCATCTTGGATTCCCCTAGGTCTCTAGTTTTTCAGAAATGCACAGGTTTGGTAGGTTTCCCTAGGTGCCGGCTGAGCTAGAGGCCAAAATCTACAGGTAGGCACTTTGCAAAAAAAACCTCTGTTTTCTTTCAAAAAATTGGATGTGTCCACGTTGCGCTTTCGGGTGTTTCCTGTCGCGGGCGCTAGGCCTACCCACACAAGTGAGGTATCATTTTTATCGGGAGACTTGGGGGAACACTGGGTGGAAGGAAATTTGTGGCTCCTCTCAGATTCCTGAACTTTCTCCCACAGAAATGTGAGGAACATGTGTTTTTTTAGCCAAATATTGAGGTTTGCAAAGGATTCTGGGTAACAGAACCTGGTCCGAGCCCCACAAGTCAACCCATCTTGGATTCCCCTAGGTCTCTAGTTTTCATAAATGCACAGGTTTGGTAGGTTTCCCTAGGTGCTGGCTGAGCTAGAGGCCAAAATCTACAGGTAGGCACTTCGCAAAAAACACCTCTGTTTTCTTGAAAAAAATTGGATGTGTCCGCGTTGCGCTTTGGGGCGTTTCCTGTCGCGGGCGCTAGGCGTACCCACACAAGTGAGGTATAATTTTTATCAGGAGACTTGGGGGAAAGCTGGGTGGAAGGAAATTTGTGGCTCCTCTCAGATTCCAGACCTTTCTGCCACAGAAATGTGAGGAACATGTGTTTTCTTAGCCAAATTTTGAGGTTTGCAAAGGATTCTGGGTAACAGAACCTGGTCCGAACCCCACAAGTCACCCCATCTTGGATTCCCCTAGGTCTCTAGTTTTCAGAAATGCACAGGTTTGGTAGGTTTCCCTAGGTGCCGGCTGAGCTAGAGGCCAAAATCTACAGGTAGGCACTTCGCAAAAAACACCTCTGTTTTCTTTCAAAAAATTGGATGTGTCCACATTGCGCTTTGGGGCGTTTCCTGTCGCAGGCTCTAGGCCTACCCACACAAGTGAGGTATCATTTTTATCGGGAGACTTGGGGGAACGCTGGGTGGAAGGAAATTTGAGGCTCCTCTCAGATTCCAGAACTTTCTGCCACAGAAAGGTGAGGAATATGTGTTTTTTTAGCCAAATATTGAGGTTTGCAAAGGATTCTGGGTAACAGAACCTGGTCCGAGCCCCACAAGTCACCCCATCTTGGATTCCCCTAGGTCTCTAGTTTTCAGAAATGCACAGGTTTGGTAGGTTTCGCTAGGTGCCGGCTGAGCTAGAGGCCAACATCTACAGGTAGGCACTTTGCAAAAAACACCTCTGTTTTCTTTCAAAAAATTGGATGTGTCCACGTTGTGCTTTGGGGCATTTCCTGTCGCGGGCGCTAGGCCTACCCACACAAGTGAGGTATCATTTTTATCGGGAGACTTGGGGGAACGCTGGGTGGAAGGAAATTTGTGGCTCCTCCCAGATTCCAGAACTTTCTGCCACAGAAATGTGAGGAACATGTGTTTTTTTAGCCAAATTTTGAGGTTTGCAAAGGATTCTGGGTAACGGAACATGGTCCGAGCCCCACAAGTCACCCCATCTTGGATTCCCCTAGGTCTCTATCTTTCAGAAATGCACAGGTTTGGTAGGTTTCCCTAGGTGCTGGCTGAGCTAGAGGCCAAAATCTACAGGTAGGCACTTCGCAAAAAACACCTCTGTTTTCTTTCAAAAAATTGGATGTGTCCACGTTGCGCTTTGGGGCGTTTCCTGTCGCGGGCGCTAGGCCTACCCACACAAGTGAGGTATCATTTTTATCGGGAGACTTGGGGGAACGCTGGGTGGAAGGAAATTTGTGGCTCCTCTCAGATTCCAGACCTTTCTGCCACAGAAATGTGAGGAACATGTGTTTTTTAGCCAAATTTTGAGGTTTGCAAAGGATTCTGGTTAACAGATCCTGGTCCGAGCCCCACAAGTCACCCCATCTTGGATTCCCCTAGGTCTCTATTTTTTAGAAATGCACAGGTTTGTTAGGTTTCCCTATGTGCCGGCTGAGCTAGAGGCCAAAATCTACAGGTAGGCACTTTGCAAAAAATACCTCTGTTTTCTGTGAAGTGTCCACGTTGTGTTTTGGGGCATATCCTGTCGCGGGCGCTAGGCATACCCACACAAGTGAGGTACCATTTTTATCGGGAGACTTGGGGGAACGCTGGGTGGAAGGAAATTTGTGGCTCCTCTCAGATTCTAGAACTTTCTGCCACAGAAAAGTGAGGAACATGTGTTTTTTTTTGCCAAAGTTTGAGGTTTGCAAAGGATTCTGGGTAACAGAACCTGGTCCGAGCCCCACAAGTCACCCCATCTTGGATTCCCCTAGGTCTCTAGTTTTTCAGAAATGCACAGGTTTGGTAGGTTTCCCTAGGTGCCGGCTGAGCTAGAGGCCAAAATCTACAGGTAGGCACTTTGCAAAAAAAACCTCTGTTTTCTTTCAAAAAATTGGATGTGTCAGCGTTGCGCTTTCGGGTGTTTCCTGTCGCGGGCGCTAGGCCTTCCCACACAAGTGAGGTATCATTTTTATCGGGAGACTTGGGGGAACACTGGGTGGAAGGAAATTTGTGGCTCCTCTCAGATTCCTGAACTTTCTCCCACAGAAATGTGAGGAACATGTGTTTTTTTAGCCAAATATTGAGGTTTGCAAAGGATTCTGGGTAACAGAACCTGGTCCGAGCCCCACAAGTCAACCCATCTTGGATTCCCCTAGGTCTCTAGTTTTCATAAATGCACAGGTTTGGTAGGTTTCCCTAGGTGCTGGCTGAGCTAGAGGCCAAAATCTACAGGTAGGCACTTCACAAAAAACACCTCTGTTTTCTTTAAAAAAATTGGATGTGTCCGCGTTGCGCTTTGGGGCGTTTCCTGTCGCGGGTGCTAGGCGTACCCACACAAGTGAGGTATCATTTTTATCAGGAGACTTGGGGGAACGCTGGGTGGAAGGAAATTTGTGGCTCCTCTCAGATTCCAGACCTTTCTGCCACAGAAATGTGAGGAACATGTGTTTTTTTAGCCAAATTTTGAGGTTTGCAAAGGATTCTGGGTAACAGAACCTGGTCCGAACCCCACAAGTCACCCCATCTTGGATTCCCCTAGGTCTCTAGTTTTCAGAAATGCACAGGTTTGGTAGGTTTCCCTAGGTGCCGGCTGAGCTAGAGGCCAAAATCTACAGGTAGGCACTTCGCAAAAAACACCTCTGTTTTCTTTCAAAAAATTGGATGTGTCCACGTTGCGCTTTGGGGCGTTTCCTGTCGCGGGCGCTAGGCCTACCCACACAAGTGAGGTATCATTTTTATCGGTAGACTTGTGGGAACGCTGGGTGGAAGGAAATTTGTGGCTCCTCTCAGATTCCAGAACTTTCTGCCACAGAAATGTGAGGAACATGTGTTTTTTTAGCCAAATTTTGAGGTTTGCAAAGGATTCTGGGTAACAGAACCTGGTCCGAGCCCCACAAGTCACCCCATCTTGGATTCCCCTAGGTCTCTAGTTTTCAGAAATGCACAGGTTTGGTAGGTTTCCCTAGGTGCCGGCTGAGCTAGAGGCCAAAATCTACAGGTAGGCACTTTGCAAAAAACACCTCTGTTTTCTTTCAAAAAATTGGATGTGTCCACGTTGTGCTTTGGGGCATTTCCTGTCGCGGGCGCTAGGCCTACCCACACAAGTGAGGTATCATTTTTATCGGGAGACTTGGGGGAACGCTGGGTGGAAGGAAATTTGTGGCTCCTCCCAGATTCCAGAACTTTCTGCCACAGAAATGTGAGGAACATGTGTTTTTTTAGCCAAATTTTGAGGTTTGCAAAGGATTCTGGGTAACAGAACCTGGTCCGAGCCTCACAAGTCACCCCATCTTGGATTCCCCTAGGTCTCTAGTTTTCAGAAATGCACAGGTTTGGTAGGTTTCCCTAAGTGCCGGCTGAGCTAGAGGCCAAAATCTACAGGTAGGCACTTCGCAAAAAACACCTCTGTTTTCTTTCAAAAAATTGGATGTGTCCATATTGCGCTTTGGGGCGTTTCCTGTCGCGGGCGCTAGGCCTACCCACACAAGTGAGGTATCATTTTTATTGGGAGACTTGGGGGAACGCTGGGTGGAAGGAAATTTGTGGCTCCTCTCAGATTCCAGAACTTTCTGCCACAGAAATGTGAGGAACATGTGTTTTTTTAGCCAAATTTTGAGGTTTGCAAAGGATTCTGGGTAACAGAACCTGGTCCGAGCCCCACAAGTCACCCCATCTTGGATTCACCTAGGTCTCTAGTTTTCAGAAATGCACAGGTTTGGTAGGATTCCCTAGGTGCCGGCTGAGCTAGAGGCCAAAATCTACAGGTAGGCACTTTGCAAAAAACACCTCTGTTTTCTTTCAAAAAATTGGATGTGTCCACGTTGCACTTTGGGGCATTTCCTGTCGCGGGCGCTAGGCCTACCCACACAAGTGAGGTATCATTTTTATCGGGAGACTTGGGGGAACGCTGGGTGGAAGGAAATTTGTGGCTCCTCCCAGATTCCAGAACTTTCTGCGACAGAAATGTGAGGAACATGTGTTTTTTTAGCCAAATTTTGAGGTTTGCAAAGGATTCTGGGTAACGGAACCTGGTCCGAGCCCCACAAGTCACCCCATCTTGGATTCCCCTAGGTCTCTAGTTTTCAGAAATGCACAGATTTGGTATGTTTCCCTAGGTGCCGGCTGAGCTAGAGGCCAAAATCTACAGGTAGGCACTTCGCAAAAAACACCTCTGTTTTCTTTAAAAAAATTGGATGTGTCCACGTTGCGTTTTGGGGCGTTTCCTGTCGCGGGCGCTAGGCCTACCCACACAAGTGAGGTATCATTTTTATCGGGAGACTTGGGGGAACGCTGGCTGGAAGGAAATTTGTGGCTCCTCTCAGATTCCAGACCTTTCTGCCACAGAAATGTGAGGAACATGTGTTTTTTTAGCCACATTTTGAGGTTTGCAAAGGATTCTGGGTAACAGAACCTGGTCCGAGCCCCACAAGTCACCCCATCTTGGATTCCCCTAGGTCTCTAGTTTTCAGAAATGCACAGGTTTGGTAGGTTTTCCTAGGTGCCGGCTGAGCTAGAGGCCAAAATCTACAGGTAGGCACTTTGTAAAAAACACCTCTGTTTTCTTTCAAAAAATTGGATGTGTCCACATTGCGCTTTCGGGTGTTTCCTGTCGCAGGCGCTAGGCCTACCCACACAAGTGAGGTATCATTTTTATCGGGAGACTTGGGGGAACGCTGGGTGGAAGGAAATTTGTGGCTCCTCTCAGATTCCAGACCTTTCTGCCGCAGAAATGTGAGGAACATGTGTTTTTTTAGCGAAATTTGAGGTTTGCAAAGAATTCTGCGTAACAGAACCTGGTCCGAGCCCCACAAGTCACCCCATCTTGGATTCCCCTAGGTCTCTAGTTTTCAGAAATGCACAGGTTTGGTAGTTTTCCCTAGGTGCCGGCTGAGCTAGAGGCCAAAATCTACAGGTAGGCACTTCGCAAAAAACACCTCTATTTTCTTTCAAAAAATTGGATGTGTCCACATTGCGCTTTGGGGTGTTTCCTGTCGTGGGCGCTAGGCCTACCCACACAAGTCAGGTATCATTTTTATCGGGAGACTTGGGGGAACGCTGGGTGGAAGGAAATTTGTGGCTCCTCCCAGATTCCAGAACTTTCTGCGACAGAAATGTGAGGAACATGTGTTTTTTTAGCCAAATTTTGAGGTTTGCAAAGGATTCTGGGTAACGGAACCTGGTCTGAGCCCCACAAGTCACCCCATCTTGGATTCCCCTAGGTCTCTAGTTTTCAGAAATGCACAGATTTGGTATGTTTCCCTAGGTGCCGGCTGAGCTAGAGGCCAAAATCTACAGGTAGGCACTTCGCAAAAAACACCTCTGTTTTCTTTAAAAAAATTGGATCTGTCCACGTTGCGTTTTGGGGCGTTTCCTGTCGCGGGCGCTAGGCCTACCCACACAAGTGAGGTATCATTTTTATCGGGAGACTTGGGGGAACGCTGGCTGGAAGGAAATTTGTGGCTCCTCTCAGATTCCAGACCTTTCTGCCACAGAAATGTGAGGAACATGTGTTTTTTTAGCCACATTTTGAGGTTTGCAAAGGATTCTGGGTAACAGAACCTGGTCCGAGCCCCACAAGTCACCCCATCTTGGATTCCCCTAGGTCTCTATCTTTCAGAAATGCACAGGTTTGGTAGGTTTCCCTAGGTGCTGGCTGAGCTAGAGGCCAAAATCTACAGGTAGGCACTTCGCAAAAAACACCTCTGTTTTCTTTCAAAAAATTGGATGTGTCCACGTTGCGCTTTGGGGCGTTTCCTGTCGCGGGCGCTAGGCCTACCCACACAAGTGAGGTATCATTTTTATCGGGAGACTTGGGGGAACGCTGGGTGGAAGGAAATTTGTGGCTCCTCCCAGATTCCAGAACTTTCTGCCACAGAAAAGTGAGGAACATGTGTTTTTTTAGTCAAATTTTGAGGTTTGCAAAGGATTCTGGGTAACAGAACCTGGTCCGAACCCCACAAGTCACCCCATCTTGGATTCTCCTAGGTCTCTAGTTTTCAGAAATGCACAGGTTTGGTAGGTTTCCCTAGGTGCCGGCTGAGCTAGAGGCCAAAATCTACAGGTAGGCACTTCTCAAAAAACACCTCTGTTTTCTTTCAAAAAATTGGATGTGTCCACATTGCGCTTTGGGGCGTTTCCTGTCGCGGGCGCTAGGCCTACCCACACAAGTGAGGTATCATTTTTATCGGTAGACTTGGGGGAACGCTGGGTGGAAGGAAATTTGTGGCTCCTCTCAGATTCCAGAACTTTCTGCCACAGAAATGTGAGGAACATGTGTTTTTTTAGCCAAATATTGAGGTTTGCAAAGGATTCTGGGTAACAGAACCTGGTCCGAGCCCCACAAGTCACCCCATCTTGGATTCCCCTAGGTCTCTAGTTTTCAGAAATGCACAGGTTTGGTAGGTTTCCCTAGGTGCCGGCTGAGCTAGAGGCGAAAATCTACAGGTAGGCACTTTGCAAAAAACACCTCTGTTTTCTCTCAAAAAATTGGATGTGTCCACGTTGTGCTTTGGGGCATTTCCTGTCGCGGGCGCTAGGCCTACCCACACAAGTGAGGTATCATTTTTATCGGGAGACTTGGGGGAACGCTGGGTGGAAGGAAATTTGTGGCTCCTCCCAGATTCCAGAACTTTCTGCCACAGAAATGTGAGGAACATGTGTTTTTTTAGCCAAATTTTGAGGTTTGCAAAGGATTCTGGGTAACAGAACCTGGTCCGAGCCTCACAAGTCACCCCATCTTGGATTCCCCTAGGTCTCTAGTTTTCAGAAATGCACAGGTTTGGTAGGTTTCCCTAAGTGCCGGCTGAGCTAGGGGCCAAAATCTACAGGTAGGCACTTCGCAAAAAACACCTCTGTTTTCTTTCAAAAAATTGGATGTGTCCATATTGCGCTTTGGGGCGTTTCCTGTCGCGGGCGCTAGGCCTACCCACACAAGTGAGGTATCATTTTTATTGGGAGACTTGGGGGAACGCTGGGTGGAAGGAAATTTGTGGCTCCTCTCAGATTCCAGAACTTTCTGCCACAGAAATGTGAGGAACATGTGTTTTTTTAGCCAAATTTTGAGGTTTGCAAAGGATTCTGGGTAACAGAACCTGGTCCGAGCCCCACAAGTCACCCCATCTTGGATTCACCTAGGTCTCTAGTTTTCAGAAATGCACAGGTTTGGTAGGTTTCCCTAGGTGCCGGCTGAGCTAGAGGCCAAAATCTACAGGTAGGCACTTTGCAAAAAACACCTCTGTTTTCTTTCAAAAAATTGGATGTGTCCACGTTGCACTTTGGGGCATTTCCTGTCGCGGGCGCTAGGCCTACCCACACAAGTGAGGTATCATTTTTATCGGGAGACTTGGGGGAACGCTGGGTGGAAGGAAATTTGTGGCTCCTCCCAGATTCCAGAACTTTCTGCGACAGAAATGTGAGGAACATGTGTTTTTTTAGCCAAATTTTGAGGTTTGCAAAGGATTCTGGGTAACAGAACCTGGTCCGAGCCCCACAAGTCACCCCATCTTGGATTCCCCTAGGTCTCTAGTTTTCAGAAATGCACAGATTTGGTATGTTTCCCTAGGTGCCGGCTGAGCTAGAGGCCAAAATCTACAGGTAGGCACTTCGCAAAAAACACCTCTGTTTTCTTTAAAAAAATTGGATGTGTCCACGTTGCGTTTTGGGGCGTTTCCTGTCGCGGGCGCTAGGCCTACCCACACAAGTGAGGTATCATTTTTATCGGGAGACTTGGGGGAACGCTGGCTGGAAGGAAATTTGTGGCTCCTCTCAGATTCCAGACCTTTCTGCCACAGAAATGTGAGGAACATGTGTTTTTTTTTGCCAAAGTTTGAGGTTTGCAAAGGATTCTGGGTAACAGAACCTGGTCCGAGCCCCACAAGTCACCCCATCTTGGATTCCCCTAGGTCTCTAGTTTTCAGAAATGCACAGGTTTGGTAGGTTTCCCTAGGTGCCGGCTGAGCTAGAGGCCAAAATCTACAGGTAGGCACTTCGCAAAAAACACCTCTGTTTTCTTTCAAAAAATTGGATGTGTCCACATTGCGCTTTGGGGCGTTTCCTGTTGCGGGCGCTAGGCCTACCCACACAAGTGAGGTATCATTTTTATCGGGAGACTTGGGGGAACGCTGGGTGGAAGGAAATTTGTGGCTCCTCTCAGATTCCAGACCTTTCTGCCACAGAAATGTGAGGAACATGTGTTTTTTTAGCCAAATTTTGAGGTTTGCAAAGGATTCTGGGTAACAGAACCTGGTCCGAGCCCCACAAGTCACCCCATCTTGGATTCCCGTAGGTCTCTATCTTTCAGAAATGCACAGGTTTGGTAGGTTTCCCTAGGTGCCGGCTGAGCTAGAGGCCAAAATCTACAGGTAGGCACTTCGCAAAAAACACCTCTGTTTTCTTTCAAAAAATTGGATGTGTCCACGTTGCGCTTTGGGGCGTTTCCTGTCGCGGGCGCTAGGCCTACCCACACAAGTGAGGTATCATTTTTATCGGGAGACTTGGGGGAACGCTGGGTGGAAGGAAATTTGTGGCTCCTCCCAGATTCCAGAACTTTCTGCCACAGAAAAGTGAGGTACATGTGTTTTTTTAGCCAAATTTTGAGGTTTGCAAAGGATTCTGGGTAACAGAACCTGGTCCGAACCCCACAAGTCACCCCATCTTGGATTCTCCTAGGTCTCTAGTTTTCAGAAATGCACAGGTTTGGTAGGTTTCCCTAGGTGCCGGCTGAGCTAGAGGCCAAAATCTACAGGTAGGCACTTCTCAAAAAACACCTCTGTTTTCTTTCAAAAAATTGGATGTGTCCACATTGCGCTTTGGGGCGTTTCCTGTCGCGGGCGCTAGGCCTACCCACACAAGTGAGGTATCATTTTTATCGGTAGACTTGGGGGAACGCTGGGTGGAAGGAAATTTGTGGCTCCTCTCAGATTCCAGAACTTTCTGCCACAGAAATGTGAGGAACATGTGTTTTTTTAGCCAAATATTGAGGTTTGCAAAGGATTCTGGGTAACAGAACCTGGTCCGAGCCCCACAAGTCACCCCATCTTGGATTCCCCTAGGTCTCTAGTTTTCAGAAATGCACAGGTTTGGTAGGTTTCCCTAGGTGCCGGCTGAGCTAGAGGCGAAAATCTACAGGTAGGCACTTTGCAAAAAACACCTCTGTTTTCTTTCAAAAAATTGGATGTGTCCACGTTGTGCTTTGGGGCATTTCCTGTCGCGGGCGCTAGGCCTACCCACACAAGTGAGGTATCATTTTTATCGGGAGACTTGGGGGAACGCTGGGTGGAAGGAAATTTGTGGCTCCTCCCAGATTCCAGAACTTTCTGCCACAGAAATGTGAGGAACATGTGTTTTTTTAGCCAAATTTTGAGGTTTGCAAAGGATTCTGGGTAACAGAACCTGGTCCGAGCCTCACAAGTCACCCCATCTTGGATTCCCCTAGGTCTCTAGTTTTCAGAAATGCACAGGTTTGGTAGGTTTCCCTAAGTGCCGGCTGAGCTAGGGGCCAAAATCTACAGGTAGGCACTTCGCAAAAAACACCTCTGTTTTCTTTCCAAAAATTGGATGTGTCCATATTGCGCTTTGGGGCGTTTCCTGTCGCGGGCGCTAGGCCTACCCACACAAGTGAGGTATCATTTTTATTGGGAGACTTGGGGGAACGCTGGGTGGAAGGAAATTTGTGGCTCCTCTCAGATTCCAGAACTTTCTGCCACAGAAATGTGAGGAACATGTGTTTTTTTAGACAAATTTTGAGGTTTGCAAAGGATTCTGGGTAACAGAACCTGGTCCGAGCCCCACAAGTCACCCCATCTTGGATTCACCTAGGTCTCTAGTTTTCAGAAATGCACAGGTTTGGTAGGTTTCCCTAGGTGCCGGCTGAGCTAGAGGCCAAAATCTACAGGTAGGCACTTTGCAAAAAACACCTCTGTTTTCTTTCAAAAAATTGGATGTGTCCACGTTGCACTTTGGGGCATTTCCTGTCGCGGGCGCTAGGCCTACCCACACAAGTGAGGTATCATTTTTATCGGGAGACTTGGGGGAACGCTGGGTGGAAGGAAATTTGTGGCTCCTCCCAGATTCCAGAACTTTCTGCGACAGAAATGTGAGGAACATGTGTTTTTTTAGCCAAATTTTGAGGTTTGCAAAGGATTCTGGGTAACAGAACCTGGTCCGAGCCCCACAAGTCACCCCATCTTGGATTCCCCTAGGTCTCTAGTTTTCAGAAATGCACAGATTTGGTATGTTTCCCTAGGTGCCGGCTGAGCTAGAGGCCAAAATCTACAGGTAGGCACTTCGCAAAAAACACCTCTGTTTTCTTTAAAAAAATTGGATGTGTCCACGTTGCGTTTTGGGGCGTTTCCTGTCGCGGGCGCAAGGCCTACCCACACAAGTGAGGTATCATTTTTATCGGGAGACTTGGGGAACGCTGGCTGGAAGGAAATTTGTGGCTCCTCTCAGATTCCAGACCTTTCTGCCACAGAAATGTGAGGAACATGTGTTTTTTTTGCCAAAGTTTGAGGTTTGCAAAGGATTCTGGGTAACAGAACCTGGTCCGAGCCCCACAAGTCACCCCATCTTGGATTCCCCTAGGTCTCTAGTTTTCAGAAATGCACAGGTTTGGTAGGTTTCCCTAGGTGCCGGCTGAGCTAGAGGCCAAAATCTACAGGTAGGCACTTCGCAAAAAACACCTCTGTTTTCTTTCAAAAAATTGGATGTGTCCACATTGCGCTTTGGGGCGTTTCCTGTCGCGGGCGCTAGGCCTACCCACACAAGTGAGGTATCATTTTTATCTGGAGACTTGGGGGAACGCTGGGTGGAAGGAAATTTGTGGCTCCTCTCAGATTCCAGACCTTTCTGCCACAGAAATGTGAGGAACATGTGTTTTTTTAGCCAAATTTTGAGGTTTGCAAAGGATTCTGGGTAACAGAACCTGGTCCGAGCCCCACAAGTCACCCCATCTTGGATTCCCGTAGGTCTCTATCTTTCAGAAATGCACAGGTTTGGTAGGTTTCCCTAGGTGCCGGCTGAGCTAGAGGCCAAAATCTACAGGTAGGCACTTCGCAAAAAACACCTCTGTTTTCTTTCAAAAAATTGGATGTGTCCACGTTGCGCTTTGGGGCGTTTCCTGTCGCGGGCGCTAGGCCTACCCACACAAGTGAGGTATCATTTTTATCGGGAGACTTGGGGGAACGCTGGGTGGAAGGAAATTTGTGGCTCCTCCCAGATTCCAGAACTTTCTGCCACAGAAAAGTGAGGTACATGTGTTTTTTTAGCCAAATTTTGAGGTTTGCAAAGGATTCTGGGTAACAGAACCTGGTCTGAGCCCCACAAGTCACCCCATCTTGGATTCCCCTAGGTCTCTAGTTTTCAGAAATGCACAGGTTTGGTAGGTTTTCCTAGGTGCCCGGCTGAGCTAGAGGCCAAAATCTACAGGTAGGCACTTTGTAAAAAACACCTCTGTTTTCTTTCAAAAAATTGGATGTGTCCACATTGCGCTTTCGGGTGTTTCCTGTCGCAGGCGCTAGGCCTACCCACACAAGTGAGGTATCATTTTTATCGGGAGACTTGGGGGAACGCTGGGTGGAAGGAAATTTGTGGCTCCTTCCAGATTCCAGACCTTTCTGCCGCAGAAATGTGAGGAACATGTGTTTTTTTTAGCGAAATTTGAGGTTTGCAAAGAATTCTGCGTAACAGAACCTGGTCCGAGCCCCACAAGTCACCCCATCTTGGATTCCCCTAGGTCTCTAGTTTTCAGAAATGCACAGGTTTGGTAGTTTTCCCTAGGTGCCGGCTGAGCTAGAGGCCAAAATCTACAGTTAGGCACTTCGCAAAAAACACCTCTATTTTCTTTCAAAAAATTGGATGTGTCCACATTGCGCTTTGGGGTGTTTCCTGTCGCGGGCGCTAGGCCTACCCACACAAGTCAGGTATCATTTTTATCGGGAGACTTGGGGGAACGCTGGGTGGAAGGAAATTTGTGGCTCCTCTCAGATTCCAGAACTTTCTCCCACAGAAATGTGAGGAACATGTGTTTTTTTAGCCAAATTTTGAGGTTTGCAAAGGATTCTGGGTAACAGAACCTGGTCCGAGCCCCACAAGTCACCCCATCTTGGATTCCCCTAGGTCTCTAGTTTTCAGAAATGCACAGGTTTGGTAGTTTTCCCTAGGTGCCGGCTGAGCTAGAGGCCAAAATCTACAGGTAGGCACTTCGCAAAAAACACCTCTATTTTCTTTCAAAAAATTGGATGTGTCCACATTGCGCTTTGGGGTGTTTCCTGTCGCGGGCGCTAGGCCTACCCACACAAGTCAGGTATCATTTTTATCGGGAGACTTGGGGGAACGCTGGGTGGAAGGAAATTTGTGGCTCCTCCCAGATTCCAGAACTTTCTGCGACAGAAATGTGAGGAACATGTGTTTTTTTAGCCAAATTTTGAGGTTTGCAAAGGATTCTGGGTAACGGAACCTGGTCTGAGCCCCACAAGTCACCCCATCTTGGATTCCCGTAGGTCTCTATCTTTCAGAAATGCACAGGTTTGGTAGGTTTCCCTAGGTGCCGGCTGAGCTAGAGGCCAAAATCTACAGGTAGGCACTTCGCAAAAAACACCTCTGTTTTCTTTCAAAAAATTGGATGTGTCCACGTTGCGCTTTGGGGCGTTTCCTGTCGCGGGCGCTAGGCCTACCCACACAAGTGAGGTATCATTTTTATCGGGAGACTTGGGGGAACGCTGGGTGGAAGGAAATTTGTGGCTCCTCCCAGATTCCAGAACTTTCTGCCACAGAAAAGTGAGGTACATGTGTTTTTTTAGCCAAATTTTGAGGTTTGCAAAGGATTCTGGGTAACAGAACCTGGTCTGAGCCCCACAAGTCACCCCATCTTGGATTCCCCTAGGTCTCTAGTTTTCAGAAATGCACAGGTTTGGTAGGTTTTCCTAGGTGCCGGCTGAGCTAGAGGCCAAAATCTACAGGTAGGCACTTTGTAAAAAACACCTCTGTTTTCTTTCAAAAAATTGGATGTGTCCACATTGCGCTTTCGGGTGTTTCCTGTCGCAGGCGCTAGGCCTACCCACACAAGTGAGGTATCATTTTTATCGGGAGACTTGGGGGAACGCTGGGTGGAAGGAAATTTGTGGCTCCTTCCAGATTCCAGACCTTTCTGCCGCAGAAATGTGAGGAACATGTGTTTTTTTAGCGAAATTTGAGGTTTGCAAAGAATTCTGCGTAACAGAACCTGGTCCGAGCCCCACAAGTCACCCCATCTTGGATTCCCCTAGGTCTCTAGTTTTCAGAAATGCACAGGTTTGGTAGTTTTCCCTAGGTGCCGGCTGAGCTAGAGGCCAAAATCTACAGTTAGGCACTTCGCAAAAAACACCTCTATTTTCTTTCAAAAAATTGGATGTGTCCACATTGCGCTTTGGGGTGTTTCCTGTCGCGGGCGCTAGGCCTACCCACACAAGTCAGGTATCATTTTTATCGGGAGACTTGGGGGAACGCTGGGTGGAAGGAAATTTGTGGCTCCTCTCAGATTCCAGAACTTTCTCCCACAGAAATGTGAGGAACATGTGTTTTTTTAGCCAAATTTTGAGGTTTGCAAAGGATTCTGGGTAACAGAACCTGGTCCGAGCCCCACAAGTCACCCCATCTTGGATTCCCCTAGGTCTCTAGTTTTCAGAAATGCACAGGTTTGGTAGTTTTCCCTAGGTGCCGGCTGAGCTAGAGGCCAAAATCTACAGGTAGGCACTTCGCAAAAAACACCTCTATTTTCTTTCAAAAAATTGGATGTGTCCACATTGCGCTTTGGGGTGTTTCCTGTCGCGGGCGCTAGGCCTACCCACACAAGTCAGGTATCATTTTTATCGGGAGACTTGGGGGAACGCTGGGTGGAAGGAAATTTGTGGCTCCTCCCAGATTCCAGAACTTTCTGCGACAGAAATGTGAGGAACATGTGTTTTTTTAGCCAAATTTTGAGGTTTGCAAAGGATTCTGGGTAACGGAACCTGGTCTGAGCCCCACAAGTCACCCCATCTTGGATTCCCCTAGGTCTCTAGTTTTCAGAAATGCACAGATTTGGTATGTTTCCCTAGGTGCCGGCTGAGCTAGAGGCCAAAATCTACAGGTAGGCACTTCGCAAAAAACACCTCTGTTTTCTTTAAAAAAATTGGATGTGTCCACGTTGCGTTTTGGGGCGTTTCCTGTCGCGGGCGCTAGGCCTACCCACACAAGTGAGGTATCATTTTTATCGGGAGACTTGGGGGAACGCTGGCTGGAAGGAAATTTGTGGCTCCTCTCAGATTCCAGACCTTTCTGCCACAGAAATGTGAGGAACATGTGTTTTTTTAGCCAAATTTTGAGGTTTGCAAAGGATTCTGGGTAACAGAACCTGGTCCGAGCCCCACAAGTCACCCCATCTTGGATTCCCCTAGGTCTCTAGTTTTCAGAAATGCACAGGTTTGGTAGGTTTTCCTAGGTGCCGGCTGAGCTAGAGGCCAAAATCTACAGGTAGGCACTTTGTAAAAAACACCTCTGTTTTCTTTCAAAAAATTGGATGTGTCCACATTGCGCTTTCGGGTGTTTCCTGTCGCAGGCGCTAGGCCTACCCACACAAGTGAGGTATCATTTTTATCGGGAGACTTGGGGGAACGCTGGGTGGAAGGAAATTTGTGGCTCCTCTCAGATTCCAGACCTTTCTGCCGCAGAAATGTGAGGAACATGTGTTTTTTTAGCGAAATTTGAGGTTTGCAAAGAATTCTGCGTAACAGAACCTGGTCCGAGCCCCACAAGTCACCCCATCTTGGATTCCCCTAGGTCTCTAGTTTTCAGAAATGCACAGGTTTGGTAGTTTTCCCTAGGTGCCGGCTGAGCTAGAGGCCAAAATCTACAGTTAGGCACTTCGCAAAAAACACCTCTATTTTCTTTCAAAAAATTGGATGTGTCCACATTGCGCTTTGGGGTGTTTCCTGTCGCGGGCGCTAGGCCTACCCACACAAGTCAGGTATCATTTTTATCGGGAGACTTGGGGGAACGCTGGGTGGAAGGAAATTTGTGGCTCCTCTCAGATTCCAGAACTTTCTCCCACAGAAATGTGAGGAACATGTGTTTTTTTAGCCAAATTTTGAGGTTTGCAAAGGATTCTGGGTAACAGAACCTGGTCCGAGCCCCACAAGTCACCCCATCTTGGATTCCCCTAGGTCTCTAGTTTTCAGAAATGCACAGGTTTGGTAGTTTTCCCTAGGTGCCGGCTGAGCTAGAGGCCAAAATCTACAGGTAGGCACTTCGCAAAAAACACCTCTATTTTCTTTCAAAAAATTGGATGTGTCCACATTGCGCTTTGGGGTGTTTCCTGTCGCGGGCGCTAGGCCTACCCACACAAGTCAGGTATCATTTTTATCGGGAGACTTGGGGGAACGCTGGGTGGAAGGAAATTTGTGGCTCCTCCCAGATTCCAGAACTTTCTGCGACAGAAATGTGAGGAACATGTGTTTTTTTTGCCAAATTTTGAGGTTTGCAAAGGATTCTGGGTAACGGAACCTGGTCTGAGCCCCACAAGTCACCCCATCTTGGATTCCCCTAGGTCTCTAGTTTTCAGAAATGCACAGATTTGGTATGTTTCCCTAGGTGCCGGCTGAGCTAGAGGCCAAAATCTACAGGTAGGCACTTCGCAAAAAACACCTCTGTTTTCTTTAAAAAAATTGGATGTGTCCACGTTGCGTTTTGGGGCGTTTCCTGTCGCGGGCGCTAGGCCTACCCACACAAGTGAGGTATCATTTTTATCGGGAGACTTGGGGGAACGCTGGCTGGAAGGAAATTTGTGGCTCCTCTCAGATTCCAGACCTTTCTGCAACAGAAATGTGAGGAACATGTGTTTTTTTAGCCACATTTTGAGGTTTGCAAAGGATTCTGGGTAACAGAACCTGGTCCGAGCCCCACAAGTCACCCCATCTTGGATTCCCCTAGGTCTCTAGTTTTCAGAAATGCACAGGTTTGGTAGGTTTTCCTAGGTGCCGGCTGAGCTAGAGGCCAAAATCTACAGGTAGGCACTTTGTAAAAAACACCTCTGTTTTCTTTCAAAAAATTGGATGTGTCCACATTGCGCTTTCGGGTGTTTCCTGTCGCAGGTGCTAGGCCTACCCACACAAGTGAGGTATCATTTTTATCGGGAGACTTGGGGGAACGCTGGGTGGAAGGAAATTTGTGGCTCCTCTCAGATTCCAGACCTTTGTGCCGCAGAAATGTGAGGAACATGTGTTTTTTTTAGCGAAATTTGAGGTTTGCAAAGAATTCTGCGTAACAGAACCTGGTCCGAGCCCCACAAGTCACCCCATCTTGGATTCCCCTAGGTCTCTAGTTTTCAGAAATGCACAGGTTTGGTAGTTTTCCCTAGGTGCCGGCTGAGCTAGAGGCCAAAATCTACAGGTAGGCACTTCGCAAAAAACACCTCTATTTTCTTTCAAAAAATTGGATGTGTCCACATTGCGCTTTGGGGTGTTTCCTGTCGCGGGCCCTAGGCCTACCCACACAAGTCAGGTATCATTTTTATCGGGAGACTTGGGGGAACGCTGGGTGGAAGGAAATTTGTGGCTCCTCTCAGATTCCAGAACTTTCTCCCACAGAAATGTGAGGAACATGTGTTTTTTTAGCCAAATTTTGAGGTTTGCAAAGGATTCTGGGTAACAGAACCTGGTCCGAGCCCCACAAGTCACCCCATCTTGGATTCCCCTAGGTCTCTAGTTTTCAGAAATGCACAGGTTTGGTAGGTTTTCCTAGGTGCCGGCTGAGCTAGAGGCCAAAATCTACAGGTAGGCACTTTGTAAAAAACACCTCTGTTTTCTTTCAAAAAATTGGATGTGTCCACATTGCGCTTTCGGGTGTTTCCTGTCGCAGGCGCTAGGCCTACCCACACAAGTGAGGTATCATTTTTATCGGGAGACTTGGGGGAACGCTGGGTGGAAGGAAATTTGTGGCTCCTCTCAGATTCCAGACCTTTCTGCCGCAGAAATGTGAGGAACATGTGTTTTTTTAGCGAAATTTGAGGTTTGCAAAGAATTCTGCGTAACACAACCTGGTCCGAGCCCCACAAGTCACCCCATCTTGGATTCCCCTAGGTCTCTAGTTTTCAGAAATGCACAGGTTTGGTAGTTTTCCCTAGGTGCCGGCTGAGCTAGAGGCCAAAATCTACAGTTAGGCACTTCGCAAAAAACACCTCTATTTTCTTTCAAAAAATTGGATGTGTCCACATTGCGCTTTGGGGTGTTTCCTGTCGCGGGCGCTAGGCCTACCCACACAAGTCAGGTATCATTTTTATCGGGAGACTTGGGGGAACGCTGGGTGGAAGGAAATTTGTGGCTCCTCTCAGATTCCAGAACTTTCTCCCACAGAAATGTGAGGAACATGTGTTTTTTTTAGCCAAATTTTGAGGTTTGCAAAGGATTCTGGGTAACAGAACCTGGTCCGAGCCCCACAAGTCACCCCATCTTGGATTCCCCTAGGTCTCTAGTTTTCAGAAATGCACAGATTTGGTATGTTTCCCTAGGTGCCGGCTGAGCTAGAGGCCAAAATCTACAGGTAGGCACTTCGCAAAAAACACCTCTGTTTTCTTTAAAACAATTGGATGTGTCCACGTTGCGTTTTGGGGCGTTTCCTGTCGCGGGAGCTAGGCCTACCCACACAAGTGAGGTATCATTTTTATCGGGAGACTTGGGGGAACGCTGGGTGGAAGAAAATTTGTGGCTCCTCTCAGATTCCAGACCTTTCTGCCACAGAAATGTGAGGAACATGTGTTTTTTTAGCCAAATTTTGAGGTTTGCAAAGGATTCTGGTTAACAGAACCTGGTCCGAGCCCCACAAGTCACCCCATCTTGGATTCCCCTAGGTCTCTATTTTTCAGAAATGCACAGGTTTGTTAGGTTTCCCTATGTGCCGGCTGAGCTAGAGGCCAAAATCTGCAGGTAGGCACTTTGCAAAAAACACCTCTGTTTTCTGTGAAGTATCCACGTTGTGTTTTGGGGCATATCCTGTCGCGGGCGCTAGGCCTACCCACACAAGTGAGGTACCATTTTTATCGGGAGACTTGGGGGAACGCTGGGTGGAAGGAAATTTGTGGCTCCTCTCAGATACTAGAACTTTCTGCCACAGAAAAGTGAGGAACATGTGGTTTTTTTTGCCAAAGTTTGAGGTTTGCAAAGGATTCTGGGTAACAGAACCTGGTCCGAACCCCACAAGTCACCCCATCTTGGATTCCCCTAGGTCTCTAGTTTTCAGAAATGCACAGGTTTGGTAGTTTTCCCTAGGTGCCGGCTGAGCTAGAGGCCAAAATCTACAGTTAGGCACTTCGCAAAAAACACCTCTATTTTCTTTCAAAAAATTGGATGTGTCCACATTGCGCTTTGGGGTGTTTCCTGTCGCGGGCGCTAGGCCTACCCACACAAGTCAGGTATCATTTTTATCGGGAGACTTGGGGGAACGCTGGGTGGAAGGAAATTTGTGGCTCCTCTCAGATTCCAGAACTTTCTCCCACAGAAATGTGAGGAACATGTGTTTTTTTAGCCAAATTTTGAGGTTTGCAAAGGATTCTGGGTAACAGAACCTGGTCCGAGCCCCACAAGTCACCCCATCTTGGATTCCCCTAGGTCTCTAGTTTTCAGAAATGCACAGATTTGGTATGTTTCCCTAGGTGCCGGCTGAGCTAGAGGCCAAAATCTACAGGTAGGCACTTCGCAAAAAACACCTCTGTTTTCTTTAAAACAATTGGATGTGTCCACGTTGCGTTTTGGGGCGTTTCCTGTCGCGGGAGCTAGGCCTACCCACACAAGTGAGGTATCATTTTTATCGGGAGACTTGGGGAACGCTGGGTGGAAGAAAATTTGTGGCTCCTCTCAGATTCCAGACCTTTCTGCCACAGAAATGTGAGGAACATGTGTTTTTTTAGCCAAATGTTGAGGTTTGCAAAGGATTCTGGTTAACAGAACCTGGTCCGAGCCCCACAAGTCACCCCATCTTGGATTCCCCTAGGTCTCTATTTTTCAGAAATGCACAGGTTTGTTAGGTTTCCCTATGTGCCGGCTGAGCTAGAGGCCAAAATCTGCAGGTAGGCACTTTGCAAAAAACACCTCTGTTTTCTGTGAAGTATCCACGTTGTGTTTTGGGGCATATCCTGTCGCGGGCGCTAGGCCTACCCACACAAGTGAGGTACCATTTTTATCGGGAGACTTGGGGGAACGCTGGGTGGAAGGAAATTTGTGGCTCCTCTCAGATACTAGAACTTTCTGCCACAGAAAAGTGAGGAACATGTGGTTTTTTTTGCCAAAGTTTGAGGTTTGCAAAGGATTCTGGGTAACAGAACCTGGTCCGAACCCCACAAGTCACCCCATCTTGGATTCCCCTAGGTCTCTAGTTTTCAGAAATGCACAGGTTTGGTAGGTTTCCCTAGGTGCCGGCTGAGCTAGAGGCCAAAATCTACAGGTAGGCACTTCGCAAAAAACACCTCTGTTTTCTTTCAAAAAATTGGATGTGTCCACATTGCGCTTTGGGGTGTTTCCTGTCACGGGCGCTAGGCCTACCCACACAAGTGAGGTATCCTTTTTATCGGGAGACTTGGGGGAACGCTGGGTGGAAGGAAATTTGTGGCTCCTCTCAGATTCCAGAACTTTCTCCCACAGAAATGTGAGGAACATGTGTTTTTTTAGCCAAATTTTGAGGTTTGCAAAGGATTCTGGGTAACAGAACCTGGTCCGAACCCCACACGTCACCCCATCTTGGATTCCCCTAGGTCTCTAGTTTTCAGAAATGCACAGGTTTGGTAGGTTTCCCTAGGTGCCGGCTGAGCTAGAGGCCAAAATCTACAGGTAGGCACTTCGCAAAAAACACCTCTGTTTTCTTTAAAACAATTGGATTTGTCCACGTTGCGTTTTGGGGCGTTTCCCGTCGCAGGAGCTAGGCCTACCCACACAAGTGAGGTATCATTTTTATCGGGAGACTTGGGGGAACGCTGGGTGGAAGAAAATTTGTGGATCCTCTCAGATTCCAGACCTTTCTGCCACAGAAATGTGGGGAACATGTGTTTTTTAGCCAAATTTTGAGGTTTGCAAAGGATTCTGGTTAACAGAACCTGGTCCGAGCCCCACAAGTCACCCCATCTTGGATTCCCCTAGGTCTCTATTTTTCAGAAATGCACAGGTTTGTTAGGTTTCCCTATGTGCCGGCTGAGCTAGAGGCCAAAATCTACAGGTAGGCACTTTGCAAAAAATACCTCTGTTTTCTGTGAAGTGTCCACGTTGTATTTTGGGGCATATCCTGTCGCGGGCGCTAGGCATACCCACACAAGTGAGGTACCATTTTTATCGGGAGACTTTGGGGAACGCTGGGTGGAAGGAAATTTGTGGCTCCTCTCAGATTCTAGAACTTTCTGCCACAGAAAAGTGAGGAACATGTGTTTTTTTTTGCCAAAGTTTGAGGTTTGCAAAGGATTCTGGGTAACAGAACCTGGTCCGAGCCCCACAAGTCACCCCATCTTGGATTCCCCTAGGACTCTAGTTTTTCAGAAATGCACAGGTTTGGTAGGTTTCCCTAGGTGCCGGCTGAGCTAGAGGCCAAAATCTACAGGTAGGCACTGTGCAAAAAAAACCTCTGTTTTCTTTCAAAAAATTGGATGTGTCCACGTTGCGCTTTCGGGTGTTTCCTGTCGCGGGCGCTAGGCCTACCCACACAAGTGAGGTATCATTTTTATCGGGAGACTTGGGGGAACACTGGGTAGAAGGAAATTTGTGGCTCCTCTCAGATTCCTGAACTTTCTCCCACAGAAATGTGAGGAACATGTGTTTTTTTAGCCAAATATTGAGGTTTGCAAAGGATTCTGGGTAACAGAACCTGGTCCGAGCCCCACAAGTCAACCCATCTTGGATTCCCCTAGGTCTCTAGTTTTCATAAATGCACAGGTTTGGTAGGTTTCCCTAGGTGCCGGCTGAGCTAGAGGCCAAAATCTACAGGTAGGCACTTCGCAAAAAACACCTCTGTTTTCTTTCAAAAAATTGGATGTGTCCGCGTTGCGCTTTGGGGCGTTTCCTGTCGCGGGCGCTAGGCGTACCCACACAAGTGAGGTATCATTTTTATCAGGAGACTTGGGGGAACGCTGGGTGGAAGGAAATTTGTGGCTCCTCTCAGATTCCAGACCTTTCTGCCACAGAAATGTGAGGAACATGTGTTTTTTTAGCCAAATTTTGAGGTTTGCAAAGGATTCTGGGTAACAGAACCTGGTCCGAACCCCACAAGTCACCCCATCTTGGATTCCCCTAGGTCTCTAGTTTTCAGAAATGCACAGGTTTGGTAGGTTTCCCTAGGTGCCGGCTGAGCTAGAGGCCAAAATCTACAGGTAGGCACTTCGCAAAAAACACCTCTGTTTTCTTTCAAAAAATTGGATGTGTCCACATTGCGCTTTGGGGCGATTCCTGTCGCGGGCGCTAGGCCTACCCACACAAGTGAGGTATCATTTTTATCGGGAGACTTGGGGGAACGCTGGGTGGAAGGAAATTTGAGGCTCCTCTCAGATTCCAGAACTTTCTGCCACAGGAATGTGAGGAACATGTGTTTTTTTAGCCAAATATTGAGGTTTGCAAAGGATTCTGGGTAACAGAACCTGGTCCGAGCCCCACAAGTCACCCCATCTTGGATTCCCCTAGGTCTCTAGTTTTCAGAAATGCACAGGTTTGGTAGGTTTCCCTAGGTGCCGGCTGAGCTAGAGGCCAAAATCTACAGGTAGGCACTTTGCAAAAAACACCTCTGTTTTCTTTCAAAAAATTGGATGTGTCCACGTTGTGCTTTGGGGCATTTCCTGTCACGGGCGCTAGGCCTACCCACACAAGTGAGGTATCATTTTTATCGGGAGACTTGGGGGAACGCTGGGTGGAAGGAAATTTGTGGCTCCTTCCAGATTCCAGAACTTTCTGCCACAGAAATGTGAGGAACATGTGTTTTTTTAGCCAAATTTTGAGGTTTGCAAAGGATTCTGGGTAACGGAACCTGGTCCGAGCCCCACAAGTCACCCCATCTTGGATTCCCCTAGGTCTCTATCTTTCAGAAATGCACAGGTTTGGTAGGTTTCCCTAGGTGCTGGCTGAGCTAGAGGCCAAAATCTACAGGTAGGCACTTCGCAAAAAACACCTCTGTTTTCTTTCAAAAAATTGGATGTGTCCACGTTGCGCTTTGGGGCGTTTCCTGTCACGGGCGCTAGGCCTACCCACACAATTGAGGTATCATTTTTATCGGGAGACTTGGGGGAACGCTGGGTGGAAGGAAATTTGTGGCTCCTCTCAGATTCTAGAACTTTCTGCCACAGAAAAGTGAGGAACATGTGTTTTTTTTTGCCAAAGTTTGAGGTTTGCAAAGGATTCTGGGTAACAGAACCTGGTCCGAGCCCCACAAGTCACCCCATCTTGGATTCCCCTAGGTCTCTATTTTTCAGAAATGCACAGGTTTGTTAGGTTTCCCTATGTGCCGGCTGAGCTAGAGGCCAAAATCTGCAGGTAGGCACTTTGCAAAAAACACCTCTGTTTTCTGTGAAGTGTCCACGTTGTGTTTTGGGGTATATCCTGTCGCGGGCGCTAGGCCTACCCACACAAGTGAGGTACCATTTTTATCGGGAGACTTGGGGGAACGCTGGGTGGAAGGAAATTTGTGGCTCCTCTCAGATTCTAGAACTTTCTGCCACAGAAAAGTGAGGAACATGTGTTTTTTTTTGCCAAAGTTTGAGGTTTGCAAAGGATTCTGGGTAACAGAACCTGGTCCGAACCCCACAAGTCACCCCATCTTGGATTCCCCTAGGTCTCTAGTTTTCAGAAATGCACAGGTTTGGTAGGTTTCCCTAGGTGCCGGCTGAGCTAGAGGCCAAAATCTACAGGTAGGCACTTCGCAAAAAACACCTCTGTTTTCTTTCAAAAAATTGGATGTGTCCACATTGCGCTTTGGGGCGTTTCCTGTCGCGGACGCTAGGCCTACCCACACAAGTGAGGTATCATTTTTATCGGGAGACTTGGGGGAACGCTGGGTGGAAGGAAATTTGTGGCTCCTCTCAGATTCCAGACCTTTCTGCCACAGAAATGTGAGGAACATGTGTTTTTTTAGCCAAATTTTGAGGTTTGCAAAGGATTCTGGGTAACAGAACCTGGTCCGAGCCCCACAAGTCACCCCATCTTGGATTCCCGTAGGTCTCTATCTTTCAGAAATGCACAGGTTTGGTAGGTTTCCCTAGGTGCCGGCTGAGCTAGAGGCCAAAATCTACAGGTAGGCACTTCGCAAAAAACACCTCTGTTTTCTTTCAAAAAATTGGATGTGTCCACGTTGCGCTTTGGGGCGTTTCCTGTCGCGGGCGCTATGCCTACCCACACAAGTGAGGTATCATTTTTATCGGGAGACTTGGGGGAACGCTGGGTGGAAGGAAATTTGTGGCTCCTCCCAGATTCCAGAACTTTCTGCCACAGAAAAGTGAGGTACATGTGTTTTTTTAGCCAAATTTTGAGGTTTGCAAAGGATTCTGGGTAACGGAACCTGGTCCGAGCCCCACAAGTGACCCCATCTTGGATTCCCCTAGGTCTCTAGTTTTCAGAAATGCACAGATTTGGTATGTTTCCCTAGGTGCCGGCTGAGCTAGAGGCCAAAATCTACAGGTAGGCACTTCGCAAAAAACTCCTCTGTTTTCTTTAAAAAAATTGGATGTGTCCACGTTGCGTTTTGGGGCGTTTCCTGTCGCGGGCGCTAGGCCTACCCACACAAGTGAGGTATCATTTTTATCGGGAGACTTGGGGGAACGCTGGGTGGAATTAAATTTGTGGCTCCTCTCAGATTCCAGACCTTTCTGCCACAGAAATGTGAGGAACATGTGTTTTTTTAGCCAAATTTTGAGGTTTGCAAAGGATTCTGGGTAACAGAACCTGGTCCGAGCCCCACAAGTCACCCCATCTTGGATTCCCCTAGGTCTCTATTTTTCAGAAATGCACAGGTTTGGTAGGTTTCCCTAGGTGCCGGCTGAGCTAGAGGCCAAAATCTATAGGTAGGCACTTCTCAAAAAACACCTCTGTTTTCTTTAAAAAAATTGGATGTGTCCACGTTGCGCTTTGGGGCGTTTCCTGTCGCGGGCTCTAGGCCTACCCACACAAGTGAGGTATCATTTTTATCGGGAGACTTGGGGGAATGCTGGATGGAAGGAAATTTGTGGCTCCTCTCAGATCCCAGAACTTTCTGCCAGAGAAATGTGAGGAACATGTGTTTTTTAGCCAGATTTTGAGGTTTGCAAAGGATTCTGGGTAACAGAACCTGGTCTGAGCCCCACAAGTCACCCCATCTTGGATTCCCCTAGGTCTCTAGTTTTCAGAAATGCACAGGTTTGGTAGGTTTCCCTAGGTGCCAGCTTAGCTATAGGCCAAAATCTACAGGTAGGCACTTTGCAAAAAACAGCTCTGTTTTCTGTGATGTGTCCACGTTGTGTTTTGGGGCATATCCTGTCGCGGGCGCTAGGTCTACCCACACAAGTGAGGTATCATTTTTATCGGGAGACTTGGGGGAACATAGAATAGCAAAACAAGTGTTATTGCCCCTTGTCTTTCTCTACGTTTTTCCCTTCCAAATGTAAGACAGTGTGTAAAAAAGACGTCTATTTGAGAAATGCCCTGTAATTCACATGCTGGTATGGGCACCCCGGAATTCATAGATGTGCAAATAACCACTGCTTCTCAACACCTTATCTCGTGCCCATTTTGTAAATACAAAGGTTTTCTTGATAGCTATTTTTTACTCTTTATATTTCAGCAAATGAATTGCTGAATACCCGGTATGGAATGAAAACCCACTGCAGGGTGCAGGTCATTTATTGGCTCTCTGTACCTAGAGTTCTTTATGAACCTACAAGCCCTATATATCCCCGCAACCAGAAGAATCCAGCAGACGTAACGGTATATTGCTTTCGAAAATCTGACATTGCAGGAAAAAGTTACAGAGTAAAACGTAGAGAAAAATTGATGTCTTTTTCACCTCAATTTCAATATTTTTCTTTTTCAGTTGTTATTTTCTGTAGGAAACCCTTGTAGGATCTACACAAATTACCCCTTGCTGAATTCAGATTTTTGTCTACTTTTCAGAAATGATACGGTTTCTAGGATCCAGCGTTGGTTTCATGCCCATTTCTGTCACTGACTGGAAGAGGCTGAAAGCACAAAAAATCGTAAAAATGGGGTATGTCCCAGTAAAATGCCAAAATTGTGTTGAAAAATTGGGTTTTCTGATTCAAGTCTGCCTGTTCCTGAGAGCTGGGAAGCTGGTGATTTTAGCACCGTAAACCCTATGTTGATGCCCTTTTCAGGGAAAAAACCACAAGCCTTCTTCTGCAGCCCCTTTTTCCCATTTAAAAAAAAAAAAAGAAATTTTCACTGTATTTTGGGTAATTTCTTGGCCTCCTTCTGGGGAACCCACAAAGTCTGGGTACCTCTAGAATCCCTAGGATGTTGGAAAAAAAGGACGCAAATTTGGCTTGGCTAGCTTATGTGGACAAAAAGTTATGAGGGCCTAAGCGCGAACTGCCCCAAATAGCCAAAAAAAGGCTTGGCACCTGAGGGGGAAAAGGCCTGGCAGCGAAGGGGTTAAAGGACGCTTGGCATTAGGCTGTCAAAAGAAGGACAGGCGGGCAGGTAGATAGATAGTATTTTTCACATGTGTCCCTTGATACAAAGTGTATAATAAAATATGAGCAAATGGCATACTTGACCTCATATGACTAGACGAGGAGCATTCACCCACAAGGGTGGCTTTAAGGAAGTCATGTGCACTAATGGATCAACAAAGCCATATCACAGCCACAGCAGAGTCACATTATCTCCCTGTAGCCTAATGCTATTCAAATCAGCTCTATTTCTAGTGTGGCAAATTACTTTGTTTCTGTCACAGCATTTGATAAACTAAAATGAGTTTTGTGACTTCTCTGCTTCAATGATATGATTTAATATGCAGATTCCACTATTTAGGAATATAACTCATGCGAAAAAAGTGAGCAAATGATAAATGAATCATATAATTACTGAGATAGTTGAAAGCACATGCCTTGGGCAAAGTATCTGACGCATCTTTTTTATGCGTGGCTTTAAAGACAGAAATTAATCTCAGTAAAAATTACATTTCGGCTGTTGCAATGTCTTGAGACTGAACATGATTAATAGTTTTCTCAGAATTCATGCATGCAATGGGTCTAAAGCAGAAATAAAAGAAAACTGTTTTATCATATAGCATGGTCGTTCGATATTCCAGGAATACCTTTTATCAGGTGTTGACAGTAGTGATCTCAGTTCACGAACCAAACAGGGGTGATCAATGCTTTCACACTAAGTCACATGATTTTATTAAGGGTATTATATTCCTTCCTATGTGCCTGACCTTAAAATTAGTAATCATTGTTTCAAATGGTTTGAGCAAAAAAACGAATGTACAAGAAATAATCATTCCAAATGTCGGAGAATTTCCGCATTAACGTAAAGTTTTGTTTAATTGGTCTAAAACTGTATAAACATTCAAATGTTACCATAGAACTCATGTACTTTGTCCCATACTTAGTCAGACGTAAGGATGTATCCCAATAAACAACCTTATACATCTGCAGGGTTGATTAAGGGAACGCAGGTAAAGTTCTGTGTAATACATCAAGTAGGGGCTGAAAAAGAGGCAGGTGGGGATGGGAACACGTTTCCCACATGCACTGCATAGGAATTTTAGACAGCTTTTTAGAAAAAATTGTTAAATGCAGTCAGACCATATTTGGCAACAAGTAGAACTTTTCTGAGAAATTGTGCTTTTTGTGATTTGGTGCAAATCCATTCAGTGTTTTTTTTTTTTTTAAATGAAGGCTCAAATGTTATAGCTATATGGACAGTTTATCCCACAGGACTCCTGTGGGACTCCAGTTGCACTGCAAATTAAAAAAAAAAACATCCTGATTGGCAGGGAGGACTGTTTTCACCAGCATATGTCCCAGTGGACCGGTTCGGTGATAAGTAGAATCTGATTTGCAGGTACCAACACAAGATGTTGCAGTCAGCATTACAGGACTTTGAGACTTCGTCAGAGTCAAGGGTCCATGGTAGAGGTAATCTGACTAACTGACCTTTGCAACAAGGTCCTAGTGGGACCACTCAGGGCCAAATTAAAAAATCAAATGTGCAGTGGGTCCCATGGTCTTCTTGCAGGAACCAGTGATCGGCCCTTAAGTTACTACAAGAATTTTGGGGGACACAGAGCGTCCCTCTCATGTGGTCCCGCAGCAGATTCTTGGAGTAGTAAAGAAAAAAAATAGTTAGGGGTAGGCATCTATAGGCGTTGTGAAACTGAGGGGAGTTGACGAGAAATGGGGCTTTGCCACCTGAAAGGGTTTTGGCTTCTGTCGGGAGCTTCGGAACAGGGCCTAATCGTAGGCAATGACCTCTGGCCAATTCCATGCCACATATGCTCCAAGTCCGTGCATGGTGTTGGCTGCATACAAAGGGTCGGGTGCAGGACCTGACCACAGGATGTGTTTGACTGGGGGTTTGGTGCATATGGGTGCTTGGGCACAGCCCCTGCATCCAACTGTCTATTTCACACAGTCAAAAGGTATGCTCAGTGAGATATTTGGTTGAATATGATCAGAAAACTGTAGAGATTCAGTGAAAAACCAAGGTCAAAGTGATAGTATAGGCATGGTAATAACATGTTACTTTAAGTTCAAAACAACTTAGAAATAAAAAAAAGGTGAAAGTTATGTTTTAGTTAGGTTTGGTAATGATGTGTCTTTATAATAAAAACCTTAGAAATTCTTTGAATAAGTAAAGGTAAGAGTAACTTTATAGTTAGGTCTTGTAATTATGTAAAAACTATTTTAAAACAAAAAACACTAACACTTACCAGTTATGATTCACTGAGCTAACTATAACTTTCAAACATTGCTCTGCATCCCATATTAGGAGTGCTGAGCCTTTATCTTCTTTAACAGGAAATAATACTTGCACCCCAAATTTTTGTAAAGTGTAAATGGTGCAGCACATAACTTTTAACATGCCCAAACATGCTTGCGTTCAGGGCCATTCAATACGATTGATCCACACATGTACTCAAAGTAACTCTGCTGTATATGACAACAATTTTTCTGTCTATCTATCTATCTATCTATCTATCTATCTATCTATCTATCTATCTATCTATCTATCTATCTATCTATCTGTATGCATGTGTATTTATCTAGGTAGTTCCCAAGAAGTTTAGGTGGAGGTTAGCTCCCATTTAGAGTACCCTACAACACCAGTGGCACTTTGAATTAGCTCACCTCAAATGTTTGTTTTTCTAGCAAAGTTTCTAAGGACCGGATTGCCACAGGACCAGCCATGCTGAGCTAGAGAGTGACAAAGCCTTTTACCATTCTTACAGAAAAGTGTTTAAGCATATGATTAGCTAGTGCCACCCATGTGGTACTGTAAAATAACAAAAGGCTTTTTCTACTCCAGGCACAGTATTACAAGTTTAGATTGGTAAAATATTATCTAAGTCAATCTAGAATGCATAAAAAACCAGCCCTGATACATGTTACACTCTTATTAGAGTTCTGAGAGGTATAGACACATGAATTACAAAAAAAGGAAGCAGGAAACTCTAGATAATTCCTAAGTTTGCGTAGAGAGCAGCTCCCAATATAGAGCACCCTACAACACCAGCGGTCTTTGACCTCGGGCCAGTCTTTGCTCAGGGAGGAGGGCCGTGTGCATTTCTCAAGAAATAGAGTCTGTGGGGCCCTCAGTGGGTGAGGGAGGGAGGGTCGGAGCACTCCTCTACAAATCAAAAAAAATAAAATACTTCCCAAGGGGATGGTGTACCCGGGGCCCAAGGAGGCCTGGGGAAGTGTCACAGTTAAAGTACAGATATGGTTATTAATATAAAATGAAAATCATGCTGTATGTACCTTTAGCTCTGTGGAGTACAGGTTAGTTACAGGGCCTCACAATTAGCAAGTTTCTGCACCTACCAGACTGTAGGCATCAAACCCCTGCTTTGCATTCCTTTTACCTGTGCACTGCAGCGGTTCACCAGAGCCTTGTACTTAACCTTTCATGGGCACCAAAATCCTGCTACTCACAGCATTTACTCATGCTTAAGAGGTGCTGGCCACAGGGTTGCCCTATTCCCAGGCTCTATGCACAGCCCCAGCAGCCGCATTTGGCAAGAATAGTGGTATGTGCATGTTTAAAAAAATATATATATCAGAGTTCATGAATCTTGTGACGGATTTGCAAACCTTGCTACACTCGGAGAGAGTCAGGAGTCACAAATCGGAGACAAGATATGCAAAAAGCACAATATAATAATTTTAAAATAATTATTTTTATACTAAAAGGCTGGGGGCCATGGTAGGTCCACTCTGACCCTTTATTCCCATTTGTTTTAGAATGACAGCATGGTAAATTCACAAATGTGAAGTCATATGTGAAGGGGTGACAAAAGAAAAAGCTCATTTATATAATTATGTGTGTTTTTAGTTTTTTGGAGGATTCCAGAATCCCCTGAGAATAAGCAAAGTTACAGTCCAGCTATCTCTAACTTAGTAACGATTTTATGCAAGTCCCAACTGAGACGTTTGTTCCGAGAACTGTACAAACAGCCTACCAGGAGTATGCATGCTAAGTAGGGGAAGACGTTTCTTGTCAGCAGATTGGTTGCTCCACCTTGCCCTTTTTTTGACTTGAGGCACCGATATCGACGGAGCAACTCAAGAGCTGCAATGCCATTGTGGAACCATAAGGGTTTTATGCATCTTTTCAGTACGGCCGAATGCAGGAGGCAACGCTGGGGCCCCAGACACTGAATGGCATATAAAATGTCAATCGTGGACTTCCTCTTCTGCGTAGAGAGAATGTCCCGACCATCCAAATGAGGGAGAAGCACAGCTTTATAAAATGCCCTCTCAAAGATAGTGTAGTAATCTGATTACTCTAATCCAAAATGTAGCAAAGTGTGATCCTGTGAGGTAGGTTCTGTTGCAAGCATTTATAGAAGGCAGCACTCGGAAAAGCATGCAATTCATTATCTGATTTTTCTTTACACTCAGCAAAAGCTTCAATATTCATTTTTGTTCCTGTTTTTTTTCTGAACAGTTTATATTTGTCCATCATGAATTACCCTTCTTTGTTCTTTCATGTTCTGTTTGGTGGTTCAGTTCTTTGGCTGTACACTGCAGCAACCAAGCTATATTGGTAAACCTGAAGCCAATTTTTCCTTGTCACATTAATGGATGGCACAATAAATGCTGCAGTTCACAGGTAACATTCACAGGTAACAATTAACTTTCCATGTCATGGATGCAGTTTTGACACCATATTCTATGGACTTAGAGGAAAGTTAATTACGCCATTCAGGAATTAACCAATTTGTATGCTTTATGTGTCAGAATACATACACTAGACATTGGACAGAAGTACTCCAGTTTGCAAGGTCAGGAAACAAGCAGAACAATGAAATACAGAATAGAGAAGACTGCACAAAAAAACAACATTTTCCCACACTAAGGGCCTCATTTACAATAATCTGATGCATCAGCTCTGATGCATCAGATTTATTGTGCTGTCCTGCACCCCCCCTAATGACTCCATGGTGTCACTGTATTTACTATACAGAGCTCCATGGTGTAGATTTTCCACAGATGTGTCAGACATTCTGACACTTCCATGCTGCTAAAGTCATGCATTGCTGGACTACTGTCCAAAAAATGATGCTACTCCACTAATGCATGGAAGGCTCCCGTTATAAGAAGCTTTGTATGAGTGTAATGCCTGCTCTGAGCAGGCATTACATTTTTGAAGAGGTGAAGGCGCAGAACGACGCAGTGAAATCTTATAGATTTCACTGTGCCATTTCAGCATGGCTTCTAACGGGGGAATGTCTACCTTGCATACATGATACCTGATACAGGTATAGTGTGGTACAAGGCTTGAAAAACTGGTGCAATGGTTCCATTGCACCAATTTGTAAATATGGTGCACTGTAAGGGACTGTTTAGCATCACTTTGCCATCACAAAAATGATGCTAGGTGGTACAAGGGGCTTGTAAATAAGCACCATATTCTTTAAAGAATCTGCCAAAGTGCAAAATGAACATTATTAGCGTAAATTAATTTGTGCGCACACATCTCCCTTAGCACAACATTTGTACTCACATACTTGCTGTTAGACATTGGGCCTGTATTCTAATTAGGGACTACTATCCTAATCAGTGTAAGTCACAACACAATCTAAATTATCCTGTGCTCACCCTCTGTCAGCTTGGCAGACTTAATTTACAAAGAAATGTGTAAAGTATTTGTTCGTTAATTCATACAGTAACAGTAAAAATACCACAAAAAGTACTCCACACCAGTTTAGGAAAGTAGATAATATTTTTCCGAATAAAATAAGACCAAAACAACAAAAATCCAATATGCACAAGTCAAGATATCACTTTTTAAAAGTTTAAAAGTCCTAATCCTTAATAAGTGGCTGTATACTTGTAACACACACCACCTGTAATGCATCAAAAATAATGACGCACGTGCGTCGCAGAGGAGGAGATGCATTGAAAAATATGGCTCTGAGACAAATTTAGTGGCACACCACAGAAAATGCGTTGTTTCTTTCCACGCTGCAAGGGGATGCGTCGATTTCCAGGAGAGCAGCCTTGATTCCTCACTGCATTGCGGGGATATTTTGACACCCAGGGATAATGCACTGAAAATCCATGAGGCACTGGTAAGACGGAGAAGGTGCTGCATCATTCCAGAAGGCAGTGCAGCAATTTTTCAGCCACGAGGTAGATGCTGCCTCGATTTCTGCAGGCAGTGTGTCGTTTTTTCAGGAGCACCAGAATTTTCTTCTCTTTAGGTGATGTATTTTTGGCCCTGAGACTTCAGAACAGCAGGGAACCTCAAGCCAAGCCCTTGGAGAGCAATTGTGGGGAAGGCAGAACCTGGGGCTAGCAGGCAGCAAGGCAGCAGTCCTTCTCAACTAAGCAGTCTAGATAACTCTTTTGGGCAGCCAGGCAGTCCCTCTGACAGAGTACAGATGTAGGTCCAGAAGTGTCTGATTTGGTGGGGTCACAGACCCAGTACATAGACCCCAAAATGCCCTTGAGGTGGGGGAAACTTCAAAGAGTGGTTTTGAAGTGCATAATGTCCCCTTTTAACCCAGCCCTGTCTGCCAGGATCCTTGTGGGGGATTATCAGACCTTTGTGTGAGGGCAGGCCACTGGCCTTTGTAGTGTAGGAGAAAGCCCGTCCCCCCTTCCTGCCCAGGGAGACCTATTCAGTATGCAGATGAATGCAGATGTGACTGAGGCCCTAATTCTGAGTCTGACGGGCGGCGGAGGCCGCCCGCCAGACTTCCCCCCTCCGAAATACCGCTCCGCGGTCGAAAGACCGCGGAGGGTATTCCGAGTTTTCCCCTGGGCTGGCGGGCGGTCTTCGCAAGACCGCCCGCCAGCCCAGGGGAAAACTCCCTTCCCACGATGACGCCGGCTCGTAATAGAGCCGGCGGAGTGGGAAGGTGCGACGGGTGCAGTTGCACCCGTCGCGTATTTCAGTGTCTGCTTTGCAGACACTGAAATACTTTTAGGGGCCCTCTTACGGGGGCCCCTGCCGTGCCCATGCCATAGGCATGGGCACGGCAGGGGCCCCCAGGGGCCCCGCGACTCCCCCTCCCGCCATCCGGTTCCCGGCGGGAGAACCGCCAGGAACTGGATGGCGGGAGGGGGAGTCGGAATCCTCCATGGCTGCGGAGCGCGCTCCGCAGCCATGGAGGATTCCTACGAGCGGCGGAAAGTCAGCGGGAGACCGCTGGCTTTCCGCGTCTGACCGTGGCTAAACCGCCGCGGTCAGAATGCTCGTAGGAGCACCGCCAGCCTGTTGGCGGTGCTCCCGTGGTCGGTGGCCCTGGCGGCCACCGACCGCCAGGGTCGGAATGACCCGCTGAGTGTCCTGTATTTGTGGCTGTCTAGATGGAATACACAAGGAAAGCTCTCAACTGGGACAGCCCAGATGTGGATTGGAAACAGGCTGTAATGCACAGAAGGCAGCAAGTGCAGAGAAATGCCCACTTTCTAAAAGTGGCATTTTTGAAATAGTAATATTAAATCCAACTTCACCAGTAAGCAGGATTTTCTATTACCATTCTAGCCGTACTAGAAATGACAGGGCTACTCCTTTCTAATCAGAATCTACCATTTAGCAGTTTATAATGACAGTTCTATTGCTAGCTTATGAGGAGAGGAGCAGCCCGCACAGTATTGAAAAATGAATTTGTGAGTTTTTCACCACCAGGACATGTAAAACACATAAGTACATGTTGTGCGTTTTACTTACATAGCATCATGCCCTATGGGTTGGTCTAGGTCCTCCTCATTCAGCTGTGCTAAGACTGCCCCTATGCCATGCTCTGAAGCATCCATCTGCATTATGAATTCCTTGGAGTAATCAGGAGCCCTGAGTACAGGTGCTATGCATATGTATTCCTTGAGGGGATTAAAGGCTTTCTGGCAAGCCTCTGTCCAGTTCACCAATCTGGGCTGCTTCTTAGAAGTCAGCTCAGTTAAGGGGTCAACAATGGTTCCATATCCCTTAACAAATTTTCTGTAGTAACCAGTGAGGCCTAGGAAGGCTCTCACTTCTGTTTGGGTTTTAGGTGGTTGCCAAGCCATGATTGTTTCAATCTTGGTCTGGAGGGATGAACCTTGCCACCACCAACCAGGTGTCTCAAATACACCATGGAACCCTGCCCAATCTGGCACTTTCTGGCCTTGATTGTCAGTCCTTCCTGCTGCAGGCCCAGAGCCTCTCTTGGATGTTAAGCAGGTGTTCCTCCCAGCTGCCACTGTATACAACAATGTCCTCTAAGTAGGTGGCACAGAATGCCTCTTGGCCAGCCAGGGCCCTTTTAACCCACCACCTGGAAGGTAGTAGGGGCATTCTTCAAACCAAAGGGCATCACCCAGAATTGGTATTTTCCCTCAGTGGTTGAGAACTCTGACCTCTTTTTTGCCCCCTCAGTCAAGGCGATCTGCCAGTACCCTTATGTTAAATCAAAGGTGCTAAGGAATTTGGCAGTGCCTAGCCTGTCAAGAGCTCATTGGCTCAAGAGATGGGGTGTGTGTCAGTCTTGGTGACAGAATTGAGGCCTCTGTAGACCACACAGAACCAAAGTTCTGATTTGACGACTGGTGGGGCTGCCTTTGGTACCAATACTACTGGGCTGAACCAGGGACTATTAGTGGTTCCAGTCACCCCTAAAGCAAGCATGTTGGCAAGAATGTTGGCAGCCTCCTCTTTGATGCTGGCTCTCTCCCTATCCGACAATTTGTAAATGTTGTTCTTTACAGAGAGACTGTCTTCCGTGTCAATGTCATGGACACACCGATGTGTGAGTCTGGGGTGAGGAAGAACAGTGAGACAAACTGTCCCAGCAACTCGTAGCAGTCACCCCGCTGCTCTGGGGTCAGGGAGTCAGAGAGATTGACATCCTCCACTGCCTCAAAACTTTCCTGTGCAGAGAGGAGGCTAAGGAGAGGTTTACTCTCCTCCTCCACCCCCTAATCTGTCACCAGGAGCATGCTCACTTCAGACCTCTCAAAGTGAGATTTGAGTCTGTTTACGTGGAGCACCCTTAAGGGGTTCGTAGGGGTCTGTAGGTCCACTAAGTAAGTGGCCTCCCGCTTATGCTCCTTTATTTCGTATGGGCCAGTCCAGCTGTCCTGGGGAGCTCTGGGCTCTACTGGCTCCATGACCCATACCTTGTCGGCAGGTTGAAACTCATCCAAAGTGGCCTTCTGGTCATACCAGAGTTTAATTACCTCTTGACTGGCCTCAGGTTGCTTTTGGCCTTTTTCCAGAGGCGACGCATCTGGTTGCGGAGGGTCAACATGTAGCTGACCACATCTTGGGTGGGTTTTTAGGAAGCTTTCTCCCACCTCTCCTTGACAATGCTTAGAGTTCCCCTAACAGGAGAGCCATAGAGAAGTTCAAAGGGGCTGAACATTATTCTCAATTATGCCTCATGGCCTCACTTAGGCCTGCAGTCATGCCCTTCAAGGTCTTGTTGAATCTCTCAAATAGCGCGTTAAATTGAGGGTGATAGGCTGTGGTGAACTTGTCAGTTACACCCCATGGATTCATGTATAAAAACATGAAGTTAGTGCCTCTGTCAGACACTATCTCTGTGGGAAACCACACACGGGTAAAGATCCCCATCAAAGTTCTGGCCACTACAGGTGCAGCCAACATCCACAGAGGGATTGCCTGTGGGTAGCGTATGGTATGGTCCACCAAAACCAGGATGAACCGATTGACTAGGGCTACCTTGGGGTCCAATGGACCAATGACTTCAATGCCCATCCTTTTAAAGAGGGTGCCAATGATGGAAAGTGGGATCTGGGGAGCCTTCAGCTTTTTTCCTGACTTCCCACTGGCCTTGCAGGTGAGACAGAACCTGCAGAATGTATCTGAGGCTGTCTTCATTCAGGGCCAATAGAAATGGGTGTCAAGCCTGGCAAAAGTCTTGCCTTGCCCCAAATGTCTGCCAGGGGTATGTCATGAGCCAAACCCAGTAGGAAGGCCCAGTAACATGGGTGACCATCAGCACACGTGCTGTCCCAGTACCTGTAGCCTTAGGCTCACTAAATAGGAGATAATTTTCCCAGTAAATCAGGAGATCCCCAGAGGCTTCACCTGCTGCATGGGCTGAGGGTCGTCACCTAATGCCCTCAAGATTGGGACACTCTTTCTGCACTTTGCTGAATTCCTCCCTGATCTGCCCACCCTCAACTTGCCAGCCAGCATGCCCAGGTAGGTCACCTAGGATGTCAATGTCCTCCCCATTTGGCTCAGAGGCCTCCTTCTCAGGGGCTCCTCCATTCTCCACCATGGGAATTTCTGCAACTGGCTTCCCGAGCCCCTTGCCCCTCTTCTTGACAGCTGTCAGGGCCATTCTTCCAGGCTCCAGACACCCTTGACTCTCCTCCCCGGAGCCATGGACCATGTGGTAATGCAGACCCACTTAAGCAATCCCATCCTCTGCAAGTGAGAACTGGGCTCTTCCTTCCTCCAGGTAGTGTGCTCCATGTCATTGCCCAACACACAATCTAGAGGCCTGGCAGGACTCACAGCTATTTTCTGAGTGCCAGAGACCCTCCTCCCCACTCAAAGGGAACTAGAGCCATCGGTAGCCACCGCGACTGTGACTTGGTGGAATGTGTTTGGTAGGACCTGCTCTGCTGACACCAACTGAAACTTGGCAGTTGTCATGCAGGCTCCTACGTCACACAGAACCTCCACCAGTTGACCATTAATGGTGACCCACTGCCTATTCTTAGAAGTATTGGCAGGCAGGTGGGCTTTTGGTGCCCTATCCGCATCCCCCTCAGATGCTAGGCTTACCTCTGCCTCCTCCCCAAACCTATCTGGGACTATATCCTCCAGGAGCACGACCCTAGCCAACCTAGGTGTCTGCCCACCAGTGGACAGTGGATCTTTGAACATTTGGAGTCGCCCTTAGTGACCATACTTGGAATGCTCTATATATTGGGGTACAAACCTTCTTGTCTTTTGATCATAGAACCCCTTCTTCTTAGTATTAGACTAGGACTGAGTACCATTACCCCCTTGGGAATTACATTGGGGGGGCTTTAGAGAACTCCTTATTTTTTAAGTTTTTCTCCCCCTCTTTGTTCTGAAGGGAACCTTGACCACCTTTGTGGGTGTCCCCCCAGATACCTTTTTGGACACTCTGGAGCTAGACCAGAGGTCCGCCTCCTCAGCAAGCTTCCTGGGATCATTCAGCAACTAAGTGCTGGCGCAACTCCCTAAAACAACCACTGAGCATATGCTCTCTCAGGATTAAATTGTTCAACCCAACATAATCACTGACTTTGCTGCCCGCATCCACTCATTCAGTGCCTTACTGGAATAATCAATGAAGTCTTCCCAGGATTGGTAGAGGAGCTTGTTACTGTCCCTGATCCTTTGGTGATACTTCTCAGGGGTCAGTACCAATTTGGTAATCAAAATGGTTCTCATGGGAGTGTAGTTGGTCTGGTCCCCAACCCCTAATGTCAGAAGTGTATACCAAGAGTTGGTACGTGATTCCACAGACCCTACCCCCAGTGCTCTTCAGGAACCCCATGTGCCCTCAGTGCAACTTCATAACCAGAAAACCAATTGTCAATGTCATATCCCACCACATAACTGGGCACAACATCCTTCAGTATAGAAACCTTCCTGTCCCCATCAGGTACTGTATGTGTGTTTCCACCATCACTGCTGGATTCATACTGCCTAGCTTTGAGCTCCATCTCTTTCAGACTCAGTTCATGAGCCAGTAGAAGTTTCTTATCAGCTAAGGTTCTTTCAGCCTCAGACTGCCTTTCAGATCTCTTCTCCTCTGCCTCTAGTTTTAATCTTGGCAACTGCAGCTGGAATTCTCTCTCCTCCCTCCTTTCCTTTGCAGTCAGGCCATGACTGGAGACACTGCTTCCTGATCTCACAGGAGGCCCAGATCCAGGGGTCTCATTCCATACTGCTGTTGGCAGCTCCTTGAAAGAGCCCTTCTCAGGGGCCCCCAACTCTACATTCTGTTGAGGTGGGACTCTTGCCAGGCCCTCAGAACCTTTTGAAACTCTCCCTTTTTGGAAGCTCCATGGACAGGTATCCCCATGTCTTTGCAAAAGCCCTTCAGCTGGGAGACTATGTAATACTCCAGATTAGCCAGGTCAAACTCCTAAACTCCTCTTGTGGACCCAGCCAGAAACATGATGTATAGGGTGGCTACAAATGTCAAGCAGGGAAAACTTGCAGAAAACTAAAAAGATCAAAAAGGTCTTAACTGTGGGTAGATAGTGTACACGTAGCTATTGTATCGCACTGCACAAACACAAGTCCTATCTTCACTGTTGAACACCAGTGTTAGAAATTGGGTCTCTATTTGGCAGCGGTATACACCCTAGTCTAAGTAGCAACCACAATTCTAGTCAGAGTAAATCACAACACAAACCAAAATATCCTTCGTTCACCCTCTGGCAGCTCGGCACAGAGCAGGCAAGCTTAACTTAGAAGGCAATGTATAAAGTACTTTACTAGGGGATTACAGGTAAAATAAATATGTCAATTGGGCAGGAGCCAATGTTGCCATATTTAGGCAAGGGAGCACATGTACTTTAGCACTGGTCAACAGTGGTAAAGTGTGCAAAATCCTAAAATCAGCAAAAAGAGGGTCAGTAAAATGGAGGGAGGCAGGCAAAAAGTTAGTGGATGACCACACAAAGGCTGTCAGGTTTAACACTTGCCAAGTGGTCTGACTGGTACAATTTTTTCTGGATCCCTGTTTGATACTGTGGAATTATCATATCTGATCTGGCACAACTTCCGATCTCCTTTCCCAGTCGTGACGGAGCCCAGAGCTATTACAGAGGAATGCACAAACTAGTCACTGAACAGAAATGTCTCCTGTCTGCATCACCGATTTTTTCACTGTCATTGATGAAATGTACTTGCAAACATTGACAAATAAACTCCCTTTAATGACGGTTAGAACTGGGGTTGTTGCAAGCACAGCATTTTCACTCACAGTATCATCATTCTTCTGGCCTTATGGTCCAATGGTGAATCTGGACCTGTTACCAAGAAATTGGGTCTCACATTTGCAAGGGGCCTTTAGCTCCTCATAATCTGTAGGCTCACGTTCATTGTGCCCATAGATGGTATAGGTTCCCATGAGTCATTTGGATCCTCTCCTTCCTCAAACACTGTACAAAAACTACCATAATTTACTGATACGCACAAACTTGCATCATGGCAGAGATATGTATGTTTAGGCACACATTTTGTGAATAAATAACTTAAGGGGCATAGATACTATGGGGCATTTTTACAAGAAAGTGGTGCATCATGAATGATGCGCCACTATTCTTGAGCCCCTCTACCGGCACCTAACAACATCATGGTTGTGCTGTATTTGCAATACAGTGCACCATGACGGTTGTTAGCGCAATAGTGTCAACATTTTTTACACTAATGTGTTTCTTTGCCACCCTAGCATCAAAAATATTGATGGTAGTACAGCAAAACACAGGGAACTCTATTGACTATAATAATGGGTGCATCATTTTAACGCCTGCTCTGGGCAGGCGCTAAAACTGACAGAAAAAATGATGCAGTAAAATGTAAATTTTACTGCACCACTTTTTCGTGCCTCCATGCACCAGAACGCCCCCATTGTAAACATTATGCCTGACGCAGGCGTGATGTGGTGCAAGGGTTTACAAAGTGGCACAATGCAAGCATTGCACCACTTTGTAAATATGATGCAGCAGAAGCAGAAGAGCTACGCTTCCATTTCCAGATGGGGAACCTCATGTCCACGCAGGTTCACTGTGGTTTGGATGCCCAGTGATGATGTGTGTGAAATTGTGTCACACCGTGGTGAAGAGCCCTACTACGTGGGTGATGCAGTGATTATGGCAGTCGTAATGTGCATTACATCGATTTACCAGCCACAATGCAGGTGGTGGGTTGATTTTTCAGCTGCAAAGCAGGTGCTGCATCATATTGTCTCCTGCACTGCTCTTATGCTTGGATTTCAGTTGGTTCCACCAGCTTCTCCTTTCAAGGGCCAAGGACTGGATGGGGAACCACTTGGCAGTGTAGGAGTCACAGCAAGAGAGTCCAAGTGCTGTCAGAGGAAGTCTTTGATGTCACTAATAATTCAGAACAGGGTGCAAACTCAGTCCAAGCCCTTGGAAACACTTCAGAAGCAGGAAAACATAGCAAATCCCAGTCTTTGTCCCCTCTCAGGTGGAAGCAACAATTGCAGGCCAACCAAGCAAAGCACACTCTCAGGCAAAGGGGCAGTACTCTTCCACCATTTCTTAAGGTATTCTCCTTGGCAGAGTTTCCTCTTGATGCAGAAGTAATCTAAAAAGCTGTGGTTTTGGATCCACTACTTATACCCATTTCTGCCTTTGAATTAGGAAAACTTCAAAGGAAAGTCTCCCTTGTTCACAAGATCCTGCCTTTACCAGACCTGGCCCTAGCCACACACTAGGGGGTTGGAAACTGCATTGTGTGAGGACAGGAACATTCCTTTCAGGTGCAGGTGTTAGCTCCTCCCTTCCCACTCTAGCCCTGAAGACTCATCAGGGTATGCAGGCTACACCCCAGCTCCCTTTGTGTCACTGTCTAGAGGAAATTCCCAAATAACCCAATTCTCGGTGGGCGCAGCTCCACTATTCCTAAATTTGGCCCTTTATTCTACAGGCATTTAACAGACTTTTACAACTGCTTTATATAAGTTTCAAAAGTAACAAGGTTCTGCTTTTCCAATTGCAAGAGTCTCAAAAGCATGAAAAGGCTTAATGTCATTCACCAATCCAGAAGGGGCACAATGACACTGTTAGCACATTTCCTCATTGTATCACCAGGTTCTTCCGCATAGTAGTCAACAAAAAACGCATCTTTTAGTCATGTATAATTATCTTCAGAAGGCCACTGCTAAAAGTGAAAGTCTTAGCGTGCAGATGCTTTTACGGACTCTGATGTTCTTGTGGATTCTCATAGGTGAAGCCACATTCGGTGGAAAAATCCATCAATGATGTTGTGATGAATGTCATTGGTCTAAAAATATGTTCTTACTAAATGCCTTAATTGTTGCAACACACTCACTCCACTATGAGCCTAAAAAGTGAATTGAAACCATTCGTGCTACTTTCATACATTCACAGAGTACAACGATGTTCCTGGTGCTTATTGGGCTAATTCAGATGCTTCGATTAAGATAAAATAACGAATTTGCTCCTAAATTCTTTAATTGAGATGAGATGTTTACATTGAGAAATCGAAAAAAAATGTTTCTAAAAACAATGATCTTTGTAAAAAAGATATTTTTTTCATGATTCCAGTTCAAACATTTGACACCAAAATAAATTCATAGACTAAGACAATTAGCTTATTTGTCTACTATCTCATATTAGTAAGAAAGGACAAATGAAGGTCATGTATAATCAAATTTCGTAGACGTAGGATCTAACTTGGGGACTCCCGTTTCTAATGAAGAGTTCTATTTTTATTTCCCGTTACTTAATATATGCTAAATATGTATCTCAAGTGAAAGGTAAATATTCTCTGTTGTGAATGATGTGAATTCCTAGATGCCGCAAAAGATGACTGAATCTTTGACTGTCTTGATGTATGCCATGTTTCCTTTCGGTGGCAAGGAGAATATCCTGGGAGCAATCAATTTTGCTTCTGCACCACAATTTCTTACATATGATGATCTGTGTGAGAATCATGCAGTTTTCGAAAAAGCTGATTGGCAGTTTTTTTCACTGGTATGCAGCATGCCCCAGGATTACATGCAAGCTTTAATTAAAAAAATTAATTCATTTATTGCCCACGGTAATAATATTGTCATTCTATTTCAACCCGAGTGAGTAGGAATGTTCCCAACATGTGCTGACTCCCACTTGTCAATCTACAAGGAACGGTATTGACAGGGAGAATCAGTTTAGAGTTAGGTGGGCACTAAAGCGCAAGTATCATTGATGTAATATGGGTACAGTGTTGGGGCCAAATTTTCCAGTGAATGTTGGCATAAACGAATTAGAGAAATGTGATATTTTGTTCTTAGCACTAGTAACATACCTATAGTTGTTGTACACCTGGGAGCCCAAAACATCGATAAAAGGTACTGTGGCACAGATTTGGTAAGTCTCTGCTTTGTTCTTGCATCACAAAAGGTGATGCAAGGCAGTACAAAGGGTAAATTAAATTTACAATGCCAGGCAAGGGACGGTTTGCACCACCTTGCATGACTTTTCAAAGAAATTTACCCAACACAGTTGTATGCGCTGCTTTGCGTTACATTTGGAGGTGGTAGGCATTCCATCAGCGGAGCATGGGCATTTCTATGCATTCACAAATGGAATTCTATACAGTACCGGATTTACTGAAATCAGTAAACCTCGTATTGTGCCAAATTGGTACACCATCAAACAATGGTAATGAGGAGAAATATTTTTTTTTGTCCTCATTATCTTCTCTTTCAATGTGTGATGCATTCTGCATCATGCATAGAAGATGAATGTGCCTCTTAGGATGATTTTTGTGCAGGAACATAGGGCCAGATGTAGGAAACACATTGCGACTCGCAAACGGCAAAATTTGCCGTTTGCGACTCGCAAATGCGTGTTTCCTATGCAGAAATGCATTTTGCGAGTCGGGACCGACTCGCAAAATGCATTTCCGAATCGCAAATAGGAAGGGGTGTTCCCTTCCTATTTGCGATTCGCAGTGGTATGCAATACCATTTGCGACCGCATATGCGGTCGCAAATGGTGTCGCAGTTACCATCCACTTGAAGTGGATGGTAACCCACTCGCAAATTGGAAGGGGTCCCCATGGGACCCCTTCCCCTTTGTGAATGGACCACAAATAATTTTTTCAGGGCAGGTAGTGGCCCAAGGGACCACTACCTGCCCTGAAAAAATACCGAAACTAAAGGTTTCGGATTTTTTTTTAAGTGCAGCTCGTTTTCCTTTAAGGAAAACGGGCTACACTTAAAAAAAAAAAAACTGCTTTATTTAAAAGCAGTCACGAACATGGAGGTCTGCTGACTACAGCAGGCCTCCATGTTTGCGAGTGCCCATAGTCGCTATGGGGCCGCAATTTGCGAACCCACCTCATTAATATTGATGAGGTGGGTCTTTGCGACCCCATACCGACTCGCAGACGGTGTCTGAGACACCGTTCTGCATACCAATTTGCGAGTTGCAAATTGCGAGTCGGAAGGACTCGCAATTTGCAACTCGCAAATTGGATTTTTGCTACATCTGGCCCATAGTCCTTCCAGCACAAACATAATCCTGCCCATAAGGTAAGCATCCTTGCACCACAGTTCAAGGGTTCCAGGGTTGGCGCTAGGCAGCCTGAAGAGCGTCACCAGAGGTAGAGAGCTCAGAGGGGCACATTTAAGAGCCCCATGCACCACCTTAGCACTGCCATAGTGTCTTTTTTTTTCCGCTAAAGTGGTATTTTCCCTGCACCATATTTACAAAGTGCTGCAAGGCATGCATTGTACCACTTTGTAAACACTTGCACCACCTTATGCCTGCGCCAGGCATAATGTATGCAAGGGGGGCATTCCCCTGTTAGAGGGGCCAAAACAATCTGAGAGATTTCCTTGCACCCTTTGTTTGCACTTTTAACACTTGCTGAGAGCAGGTGTTAAAGGGGGCATACCATTATCTATAATGGGCCCCTATGTACTCTGTAGAAGTAGAGCCAAAATGTTGGCACCACTCCTGCTGAGTACATCAAAAGGCTAAAAAAAAACATGCTATTGCCCCCTACCCTGCACCATGGTGCACTGTATTTTAGGTACGGCGCTTTGGTGGCAGTAGGGAGGCGCTTAGGAGCGCAAGGAAAGTGCTGCTGTAGTAGGTCCAGAGCCACTTTTTTAAAATCTGCCCAATGATTTCTTAATAGATATGGGCCCGTATTTATACTTTTTTGCGCCTCATTTGCTTCGTTTTTTGACGCAAAAACGGCGCAAACTTGCAAAATGCCATTGTATTTTGTAGGTTTGCGCCGTTTTGCGCCAAAAAGCGGCGCAAATGCGGCACTAAAAAAAGTATAAATACGGGCCATGGTGTTTTGCAGCTGCCTGCCATTCACACAATGTAGTGCAGTGAGATTTTTTGCTGCCCTGTATTCAGTGAATTTTTTGTAAATATGCCCTTTGTACTTAATCATGACATTTTAGATGAAAAAATACTACAGATTTATCTCACTGCATGTTCTGCTGGGATACCTCTAGGCAGAGCAGCTGCAGAAGTGGGATCAGAAAACCTTAGGTTTGAGACCCAATAGTTCACTGGTGGCCGGAGTAGACACACTCCCTGTGGATGTGGGCATTGACCACTTTTTTGCACTGTCAACATTCCGATATCCCTAAGCATCAAAGATCAATATGTGGTAGCAGGCTCTCTGAGCAGGAAAATCATATCTTCTAGGTCAATACTGCGCCCTCCAATTTTCAACATGAAGAAATTGTGACACCAGGATGTTGACACTGGTTAATGTTAAAATGTATTTAAAATTGATTACCAAAATATCGACATTGGTTAAGTTTTTCCACTGTAACTCCAAACCCAACATCATTTGGGGTAAAAGCTTTATCAAGTTGTTGGTATTTGATATTAAATGCATGCAGAGCTTAGTGGAGTTGCAAGATTTTGGTTTTAACAGTTCTAATTGTTGATTTTGTGGTGTCCAGAATGAGTTTCCCGTTCATAAATTGTCTTCAGCATATATTGAGACACTTTAATAATGGAGATATCACACATGACGTATTTTGCCCACAATGAGACACTCTTCTTTATGATGTGCTGGCTTTGACGCCTTAGACAATGTTTCGTTTAAGTGCGGTATTGGTTTAAAGCATACAACTTTCCTCAAGGAACGATGTAACATTTTTTCACTAGACATGTAATATTCTTTAAAAATGATAAAGAAAGAAGCCTACTTGGTGACTAACCTTTTTCAATATGAGTCATCGCTGTTAGCTTAAAGCCATAATAATTATTTGTTGTAAACTCTATTTTGCAGGAAAATTTTAGGAAAGATTTCAAGGCAACAGTACTCGCTACAAAATAATAACAGATACGAATTAAAGTGAAATACAAATCAAGTAGTCACAAACCAGGAGCACTAGCCGACTAATGCACAAAGAAATTAGGAAAATAAATTACTAACTATTTCTTGGTGCATTTTTTACTATGGTTAATGTGAATAGCGTCTACTTCAATGTCTCTAGCCGAAAAATTACGATTTGTGTTTTTCATGGTAAATTATGCAGAGCAACGAATCTGCCAGTATAGCTGTATCAAGGAGCTCAGAATAATGTACTCTGCTGAGCTATTTTTCTTGTAAGACATTTTACAGGCTTTGGGAAGTGCGTAGGTGATAGTTAATATACCACAGTGCACTGAGTTGATATATATCAAAGATAAAATACCAAAAACAATACTACGATGAACAAAGTAAGCATCTGAATGACACTGGATATTATGCAACAATAATATTTTTTAAACGTATGACTATTTGTAAACTCTCCTGCTCTTAATGTAAAAGTTCAGAATATTATGAAGCTTATATTTTTACTAAGTCTCTTGTGTAACGCATGCATGGTACATAGCTAGAAGAGACAAACATATCTCTATTTTAAAATACATAACATGGAAAAGTGCAGCATTCTTAGCACTTGGATATTTTGCAACGCCCTTTCCTACAGTCGTCTCTTAATTTCGAGGTGCTTTAGCCCTATACAGTACTGCTAAATCAGGTGCAAAGGTGCTCAGTAGTCGAACTCTAATCAGTCCTATCATTGACAAACAGTTGCTAACAGATCCTACCTTTGGATCAGAGCCAGTGGCTTGCACAAAGCATGTATCTGTGCATGTTTTTCTGCTATTATTTGCAAATACCCTCTATACAAAGCAAAGAGGTTTACCCTATTGACCCTAGTAGACATGGGTGACAAGGGAATGCCACGGCCGCGTAGAGAACCGAGAATCAACACTCGAGCAGGTGGTAATGAGTCAGTACGTACGCTGCAGAAACAACGCTAGCTGAGCGGAACTGCGAGACTCGGAGATTCCTGAAAAAAGCCCATAAAGACGAGCAGGTATGCAGCATAAACTGAATTATGGGCAAAATAAGGCATTGTTATCTCCATTGGTCCTGATGAGGCCCAAAACATGGGAGGGCCAAAACGCGTCGACATTCTTTGTTAAAGTGCGGGGTTGTAGGAAAGAACTACTAAACCTTTAAGGGATTAATAACGCCTCTAATGATGATCTGAAAAGAAATAGTCTGTAAACCTTCAGATGTGTAGTATAGAGTGGACAACCATTGCATACATGTAGATTTTGGTTTTAGGGGATGACATAACCACTTATGTATACTAATACAGGAGAACAATGTGGTATATTACAAGTTTGTAATATAAATATGTTAACACTTTTTGATTTTTGAACATTTACGTATGTATTTGTATGTTATGTGTTTTATGTAAAAAGATTTGTTTGTTGTGATTTCTCATCCTAATTTGATAATAATAAATAAACACTGAAATTTAGTTTGATTACCAAGGGAGTAATAATAACCCCCTTTTGTTTGATGGTTTTATTTATAGATTTTTTTCTACTATATGACCACATTCAATTCATATTATTTGTAAATACAGCTACCCGTGTTCTGAAACAGTCCTGGCGTAAATGCACGAAAACCTCACAGGTCTTACTGGCACAGGTAGTGTGCAAATGCAAGAGAAAATTAATAGGATCATCACATCGGCCTCACTTACCAGTGAGTAATTCTTCTACATCACCACTAAGGGCCAGATATATGAAGCATTTTCTGGGCCATTTGCGACTGGAAAATTGCTTTTTTCTATGTACCAAAGCAGAATGCGACTCAGAAACTTGTTTACCAAATCACATTTTGCTTTTACGATTTGGTATTTTAGCAAGGGGTGTGTTTAGGGCGTCCCTTCCTAATACTGAATCACACTGGCATGTAGGAATGTTTTGCAACCATGAATGCGATCACAAAAAATTCACAGTTACAGCGAACTTCAAGTTGGTGGTAACCCATTCGCAAATGGGAATGAGTCCCCAGGGACCACTTCTCCTTTGTGAATGGAAGCATAAATATTTTTTCAGAGCACTACCTGCTCTGAAAAAATTGAAAAGACAACTTTTTCTTTTTTTGTTTGAAATGCATCTCGTTTTCCTTTAAGGAAAATGGGCAGCATAAAAAAAAATATATATACTTTATTTAAAAGCAGTGACAGACATGGTGGTTTGCTGTCCCCAGCAGGCTACCATCCCTGTGAGTGCGGCCATTTCCAATGGGGTAGGTAATTGTGAGCTACCTCATAAATATTAATGAAGTAGGTCTTTGAGACCAACCTGGGAAGCACTAAATGTATTTGAGAGACATTTGTACACTTCATTTTGCAAGTCTCTTATCGAAACTCACAAAAAGTCGCAATTAGCGACTCGCAAAATGAAATGGGCATACATCTGGCCCTAAATGAGGTATTCTTTTTCTTGAGATAAACTTCCGTCCCCCTATTTGCCAATGGAAAATTTTTGAATCTCTTCTACTCTGCTATGATTAATATGGACCAGTTGCTGCAGGTGGGAACCAGGCACTTATTGTTGGGTTCGGGCACCTATTTTGCCTCACCCGACTTTCAACCGAAGCAAGAGAGAAACAAACACACAAAGAGGAAATAATTAAGAAGACAAAGACAGAAACAAGTGATAAAGGGAGAAAAAAGGGATGAAAACTTACATGAGTGAGGGAAAGGAGGAAAGTGTGTCTGGAAGTGCATGAAGGAGGTATGCAGCCTTGGCATTCTGCACCCCGATATTCGTGGTATTGGCCATGTGCTTCTCAGTACAAATTACAAATGGCACACTACTCCTCCCAGATACTCTCCCACCTCCATCAAATACCTCTTTGCTTGTCTCCCATGGAAATGGAGTGTCCATCTCATTCTGTCTCTGATAAAGTATTTTTCTTTGCTTTTAGCAAAACCTCTTGCTCACCTTTAGCTTGTAATTGGCTTGTTTTTGCCGTTCTTTCACTTATATAGTGTGTGATACAATTGTGGTCAATGGTACGCATGACCATATTGAACATGTGATAGAAATCGGGTCTCTAGTTTACAGGGGTATGCACCCTGTCCAAGTAGGCACCACCACTCTAGCCAGGGTAAGTCAGTTACACACTATAAGATAACCTGTGCTCACTCACTGGTAGCATGATACAGAGCAGTAAGGCTTATTTAGAAAGGCAATGTGTAAAGTATTTGCACAACACACACACACACCCATTAATACAATGAAAAACTGCAAAAAGACTCCACAAAGGTTCCAAAAAACAGTCTATAATTTTATAAATAAATCAAGACCAAGATGAAAAAATCCTATAAGTATAAGTCGAGATATGTATTTTAGAAGAATGAAAGAGTTCTAGTGCTCAGAAGCAATTGGCACTTAAGGGATTACTTGAGGTCACACTGGACTGGGGCAAAGTCAACAGTTCAAGCCAACCAGCCTGGAGTGTGGGCCAGGTACAGGAAACACACAGGCCTGGGGACAAAGTAGTGGTGCTGCGATGCGTTGGTTCTGAAGCTGATGTGCCGAAATTCTCCATGCAGCGAAGGGATGCATCAATCTTCCTTCAGAAGTGAAGTCAATGAGGTGGTTCTGATATGGTGTCAATTTGTTGGTCCAGAAGCCCATGCACTCAGTTTCTCCATGCAGTGAAGGGATGTGATGGGATGCGCCAATCTTCCTTCAGTAGTTGTAGTGATGTAGTGGTTCTGATGCAGTGGCGATGCAATGGCAAAGCACTAGTTCTGAATGTGATGCGCCTGTTCTGCTCCCGCAACAGGGTTGATGCATCAGTTGCTGCTTCCAGCAGGCAGTAGATGCGTCCATTTTGCTATTGCAAGTATCAGGGTCCACTGCCATTGAACCAATCACGGGAGAAAAGGTATAGACTTTGATATCCCTAAGTCTTAGGCAACAGGAAGCAAGCCAACAAGCCCTTGGAGATCACTTGGGGTGCAAGGCAGAGTCCAGCTCTCCCTCAGCAAGGTCAGAGATCACAGGCAGCACATCCGAAAAGCAGTCCTTTCAGGTCAGCAGTCCAGCAGATTGACAGTCCTTGATGCAGACAGCAGTTCTTCTGACAGAGTCCAGATATAGGTCCAGAGCGGTCTTGGTAGGGTCAGAGACTCATTACTTGTGCCCAGTTGTGGGGGTGACTTCAAAGAAGGGTCTTTGAAGTATACAGAGGTCCTTTCCTCCTAGCCCTCGCTCCAGACTATCAGTAGGGGGTAACCAGCCCTTTGTTTGGGGATAGGTGCTCCCTATTCAGTTGTGTCAGGTCCCTCCCCGTTGCTGCACAGGAAGAACTATCCAAATGCAGATGAATGCAGAAGAGTTCCCTGTCACACCAACTCTACCTATGTTTATGAATGTGTAGAGAGAATGCACAGAGTTTGGCTGCCACCCACCCCACACATGTATTGAAGACAGGCTGCAAGGCACTCAGAGCAGTCTGAGCAGAGAAATGGCCACTTTCTAAAAGTGGCATTTCCAAAATAGTAATGTTAAATCCAACTTTAACACTAAAGAGGATTTATCAACCCCATTCCAAAGACATGAAACATGATGCAGATACTCCTTTCTAATCAGGAATTATGGCTTAAAAGAGTATTTAGGAATTCCTAATCCTAGCCAATGAGAGGAGTATGCCTCACAGTAGTGAAAAACAAATTTGGTTGATTGACATTACCAGGACATGTAAAACTTAAAAGTACATGTCCTACTTTTTAATTACATAGCCCTGTGCCCTTAGGGCTGCCCAGGGCGAACCTTATGTATAAGTAAAGCACACACACAGTCCCTGTGATGGCAGGCCTTAGACAGGTTTGAAAGGCTACTTGTGTGGGTGGCACAACCAGTGCTTCAGGCCCACTAGTAGCATTTAATTTACAGGCCCTGGGTATATGGTATACAACTTTAAAAGGGACGTCCAAGTAAATGAAATATGCCAATTGTGTATACACCAATGTTACCACGTTTTAAGGAGAAAGCAAATTCGCTTTAGTACTAGTCAGCAGAGGCAAAGTGCTCAGATTCCTAATGCCAAAATAAGCAAGGTCAAAAGAAGAGGAGAAGGAAGTCAAAAGTTTATTGTGACGCTTCAGATAAGGCCAGTTTCCAGCAACATGTAACCCAAAGGGATCTTTTAGTTCTTACCAGACCACGTGATGACTAGTAGCACTGCTACTCTCAAGGCTCAGAAGTACTTTGTATTCTGCAGTTACAAGATTGTGTGAATCCTGATTATTTGGCAGTCCTTAGCACACATAGGCCCATATTTACAGAGGTGTCACAAAGCGCAGCACTGCAACCATGGCTTCTACACTCATTTTGTGAAAGGGAGAGACTAATTTTACTAAGATTTGACACTAATCAGCTTGCTCCATAGTGCTAGGGCACAATTCAGCTGCCTTGCGCCACTCACTTTACTAAAGGTGAAGGCAGTTTGGTGAAAGGTGAAGGATAGGGCAAAATAAAGAGTGCAGTTCTTTTGAACGAAATGCAGTGCTTGGCTACAAAGATGGACATGCTAATGGGGTTCACATAGGAAGTTTGGGAAACAGAAATTATGTGATTAAAGAACAAGGCCACAAAGTATATGTGCATGTTCAGAGACAAGGGTGGACATACAAAATTGGGCTATTAGTTGTACAGGATATGAGGCCTGTCCAAGCAATATGTCCACAATTTCTCCATACTGGGAACCAAGCACCCCATTGTAGCAATTGACTCATTGAGGGTAGCAAAGCAGAACAGACAAAGGCCTATTCAGAGAAGAAGCTGTGTGCTAGTAATCAACATTCGATGGCATGCAGCAATAACACTCAACAAATGATTGCCCAGTGAGTACATTTTCTTTGAAAAAAAAACATACATTTATTACATACACTCTACTAAATACTATGCATTCATTTACAAATACATACATCAGGCAGATTGAAATACCTTAGGTGACATTCTGAAATCCCATTGGACAGCTGCCAGGTCATGACCCTCACAATGACAGTTAACCCCTCTCCCCCACAAACACACTCACAAACACACCTATTCCAGAAAAAGCATCACCATGGGGGTTCTCACTTTAAATAAAGCAAGCCTATTGGCTTTATCAATAGGTCATCCCAATATTAATATAAGGCAAGCCTACAGGCTGTGTCAGGTCATCACATAAATTGGCCAGTAACCATATGTTTTAAGAATTACCATTATTAAATAATCTTAGTCAATAACCATGTTTACATGCAATAATTTTTACCCACAAAGCATTTCAATGTTTGTCTAACACCACTGGTAAATATATATTGCTAGTGAAGCATTTGCAGTCAATCTAACACATATTTAAGCCTTTTAATACACCTTTAGACTACATAAAATGTAATCACTGCACTCCCACCCGAAGAACAAAAGCTCCAGTTGTCTGAGGGCTTTAAATAGTTGAGAAAACATTTGTTGGCCATTTACTTTATGATCTCAGTAACATAGGGCAAGTTTAAAAAAGTTAATTATGCGGGCTGCTGCATTTCTGCATCCCTCAGAGCAATGTATCTGCAATGTTGATGGTACCTCTGCCTATTTTGCAGCAAACACACAATTTTAAAAGGAGCTTGGACGCTTTCCACTACCATTACAATGTATCCTGCTTGTTCCTTTTTTGCCTTTTTGAAGGGGGCACTTGGTCTCAACCAGACACTGCTGTCCTTTATTTTGTTGGGGACGAGCTTATGAACATTGTCTTTGCCTGCTCGGGAATCTGCAGCCTTCTTCTCCATGCAGGCAGGGTGCTTGGTTTGCAGTGGCCACCTCACTTCACCCAGAAATGGGCATGGGGAGTGGGATGATCCCACCGCTATTCGGGATCATCCATCTTGCATCGGGGGCCCATAGTGGAGTCCCTGACCCCTTTACTCTTTTGTAGGGAGGCACAATAGTGTTCTTCATCCAACCTGTGTCGGGCCTGGGGGTGAAGTCCTGTGCCCCTTTTCAATGTAAACCGGCCTGGAAATGGGGTCCCGCGGACCTCTCAGAGCTCTGGGGAGGGAGCCCAACACACACACCACCTGCACTATTATTAATGAGGCTTTGCTAACCCCTAGGCACTGGTCCAACCCAGGAATAGAATTCAGGCAGACAGCAGGCCCTCATGTGTTCATTTGCTTACAAAGGGTCAATGCTTGCCAACCTTTAGAAGGCTATAACTCAGGCAGCATTGGACCTTTCACGTCTGGTGGTAAGCTCTAGCCACCAGGAGCACTTCAGCATGCCTTCTGGCCTCAGAAACAGCACAATTCGCAGGGAGTTGGTATACTGGCTCCCTCAACAAGATCCTCTCTTGGTCTCTAGTTCTTCAATCCTCCTGCTGGACATAGAAGTCAAGACCTTCCCTCAACTGCTTCTTATGGGGTGTAAGGGTACCCGTCTCACTGGTCCACGAGAGACCCATGGGTTCAGCTGTGGTCAGAGTCCTTCGTCCATCAAGGGTCTTATACTTCCAGCTTTCCATAATTTTGCTGCTGTCACAGTTCAGTTCTAGAATCCAGCTCTCTTTCTCTCCGTCGTTCAAGAGTTTGTAAATTGGGACAGGAATAAAGGGACAATCCTAGTGTGCTACATCACCCCTCCATCCCTGTCCTAACCCTCCTGGACAGCATGCTGGGAGGGCAATTCAAGATGTTGCCATCAAGAGGTCTCTGTTTACATCTCGTAGAGGGCCTCAGCTCCACCGCTAGCTTACATCACTGCCAGGGACTCTCCCACCAAAGGCCTCTTGTGTTGACTTGAGAGGCCAGGGTTTCCTCCTTTGTTATGTAGGCCTGGGTTGTCCCAATTCTGGTACAATGTGACATTTAATAAACAGAAGCAGATTTTTCACCAAACCCCTTCCTCCTCAGGAGCTGAGTGAAGCACTGGTAATTACTTGGGGAAGCTTTCATTCAAGCTTCTGGGAAGCAGAGTAATTAACTTGGCCCAGTAGGGTGACAAAAGATCTAAATCATATCTTGAGCTCATCCAGAGAAATATGAAAATTCTTGACAACCCATAAGGTGTACATGTAGGTTATTGGGACCTGCATGTTCAAACAGAGCACCCATGTTTCACTTCAGTTTCTTGCCTTATAGTACTTTGTAGGCATAAGGTGAGTGAAACCACACTTTAAGGCAGATTGCCCTTGTGTGTAAAATATTTTGACACTACAAATAAACCAGTAAACCTCAAAGACCTTACCTAGTAGTGCCCCATTTCCCAGGTCAATATACAACCTTGTGTCAGGCTACCTGTGTATAATTACTGAGCTGCAAACAATGGTAGTCTCAGTTGCACAGCCTGCACATGTGTGTACATGCATGTGCACACATCTTTACATGTAACCATCCTAGTGCCCTTCACTCTAGCTGCATTGCAGTGGCCTTAGGTCAAAAAGTGGGTATAAACATGGGCAGTGTATTTACCACATGATTACCATGAGTGAGACAAAAGTAGTGAGAATCAACGTCTGTAAAAAGTCTAAAACTGAGTAATCAAAAAGCAAAATGTCCAGGCATACCAAATGAGTGGAACCTACTTGCAAAAGTGGCAAAAGCAAGCTTAAATAGGAGAATAAAGAGTAATGTTAACATGAGTACAAGAGTGGGGCTTATGATGTGGAATGACAGATTACGACACTGCATCCACACGCTTTGAAACATCTGGTAAATTAATTGAATGAGAAACTTCCAATGAAAAAGGGAGGTAACCTATCTCATACATACCATGATTCCCAATTTAGAGAGGTATTAATATAGATAGCAACAATAATGCCCATACATGTATATTTGGATCTTGAACGCAGATACATGTTACTGGGAGACAAACTGAATGACATCGATGATTGTATTTATAAATGCGTACCCACATAACGCATATGATGCTCACTTTTCCCAGACAACAGGTCTAGGTGCACATTATGAAGGAACATGATCATTTGGACAGGCAGGACTCTTCCATACTTAATTCCACAGAGGTAGATTGAAAACACTGAAATGGGAAGTATTTGACTTGGATCGGACATATATATTGAACCAGCTCTGGGAAAATAAATGTCTACTCATACTACTCAAAATTTCACAATACACATACATGTCTGAATGTAATCTGTGCAGCAACTGCACTTATCAATAGACTTATGCACATGAGTAACCTGGAAAGATTGTTGTCTGACCATTGCCTATGTATAGCAGATTACACATGAAGGACAAACAGACCCAAGGAGACAACATGGCATTTGCCATGATATGCCTTACAGAACACCCCTTTCGGCTCGGCCTTAGGTAGAAATTTACAACTTTCTTTTAAGTAAATTAGCTTACAAGAAACAGTAGAGGTAATGAATAGGACACCATTAAGTCAGCGGTGCAGAGGTATGTCATGGGACTGATGGTAGGATTGACTACACAAAATTAAAATGAATAAAATTGGGGGTTTCATTTAGCATAATTTGACCACAGAATTCATTTATTGTGCCTCAACTGATTGCACTAAAAAATGGGTTTTAAAAGTTCCACTATGCACTGTGATCATGGTTTGTTTTGTGGTGATGTTTATGTTAACATTTCACTTGCTCCTGCTTGCTGCAAGAGAAATACACCTATAGGCACATGACGGAGGCCAGTGCAGCAGGTCACTTGCTACGCTGCCCTGCATCAAAGCAAATGGGCACATATGCAATGTATTTAAGTAATACGTCTCATTCCTGTCTTTTCCCACGGCGTTGGTGCTATTTGGGCAGCTTAGGACCAACACAGGCACCCTTGCACCATGGTGCAAGGGTGTCTGCATTGTAGGCAGGATTGCTTTTGTAAAGGAAGGGACAACTTCCTGCATAAAAACAATCTTGGGAGGCTTTTTCCTCTTTTTATGTGTGCTGCAGAATGCAGCACATGTAGAAAGTGGAAAAATGAGGGGAGGTATAAGATTTTGGCACATCTCCAGGTTTACAAGCTCTTGTAAATCTGGAAATGCATCACAAGCATTGGTTGTTGTAAGGGAACACCCACCACAATGCCCATACAACGCCTTCCTTGCACTGAGTAAGGCATCACATCGATTTGCACTGCCTTGCCTCACTCCACATCAATGAGGCCATTCAAATCCACTCAAAAGGGCTTTGCATGGCCTCATAGATATGAGTGCAAGGTTTGCACTGCCATTGCCTCACAAAAAGTGAGGCAACTGCAGTGCAAGGGGCTCATTAATACGCCTCATAATATTTCAATGTTCAAGACTGATGTCTTGGCTAGCAGAACTATTTTGTATCCATATTTTCAAGTGTTTTTTGTTTAGTGATACAATCTCTCTTCCACTTCTTTGGAGGCTAAAAGTTCTACTTGTTGATTAATTCTCGGAGGGTTTCAAGAGTGATTTTATTTTACATAATGAAGTATTTGAATGATGATTGGTTCTTATTAATGCAACATCAGGAGTACAATCCATGGTGCCATTTCATACCACGCTTGGTGCCTGGTTTCTCTGTCACTGGAATGCTACAAGAATTGTTGTTTTTAAATGCAGGCCAGTGCTTTCTCATGTCAGACTGTTTGACTTTTGAACATAAAATATTTTTCATGATTCTCTCCTGCCATTAATTTTGAACAGTCCCTATGCCAATTTGCTCCTTGATTTATTAGTTATCTTGCTTTTAACTAAAATAGAGCTGAGCTTTCATTGTCTATAGTGATTCACATTTATTTGCATTTTTGAGTATTTTGAATTGAAATGATTACTTACCTTTTGGTCTGTAAAGATATGCATTTTTGGTTTGTACCTGAATTTTGTCCTATGTGGATTTTCCATTGTGGATTTCCTGTGTGAGTTATCTGGATTTTTTTTACATTTATGTTTAGGGTCCTCATCCAGTGGGAGACATACACAGCCTCATCCATCCCAGCAGCCCTTTTAATTACAAAAAGCTCCAACACACACTAAGCTTACATTTGAAAATCAACTGAAACAGAAAGAGTGAAAACATATGAGATCTGGGTAATAAACACAATGGGGTGAGGGATATGTGACAGAGGAACTAATGGTAAAGGACATTTAAACTAATGCCTAAATGGCAAACAGCAACTGACCTAATTTAAGCAGTCACTGCACACAGAGGGTGATAGGTCTTTGGAAATATTGATGGTGCTAAGAAATAGAGAACATGCAAATTCTCATATTATGGTATTAGTAGATATGGGGGTTGATTAATAAATGCACAGACGGGAGTTAACAAGATATTTTATGACTAACTGAAAGAGTTATAGAAGATGGCATCACCACAATGTCTTGAAGACCCAGATGAATTAGTAAATTATTGTGAGAAATCAGAAGGCTCCACACAAGCAATAACTACAATCCTTGTCAGGATGAAACACAAAGGTCACTAGATTAACCTTTGCTTTACTCTGTGATAGCTAGGGACAAGAACAATCAGACTTTACTTAGAGTCAATGTGTAAAGTATGAATGCAGCACACAAACAGTAATAAAGACAAATACCAAGCCAATTTAGAAATCAAGAGCATATTTTAATGTGCATAATGATCCTAGATAGGCAAATTATATTTTTAGTGATAATAGCAGCAAGTAAAAGAAAGAGCCACTTGTGGTTATCCAGTCCCGCTAGCCTGGGGGAAATTCACAAGTTTAGGCCAATCGTGATAGAGTGCAGAGCAGGCGCTAGCATGTGGTTAGTCCCACTGCAGAATTACCTTCTCAAGTCCAGAGCAAAGTGTTCAGTTTGTGTTGGGGGAGGACGCATGGTTAAAGCTTTCGGTGTGAAGGGCAGGTCGAGCATCGGAGATGGTCATTGCTGTAATGTAAAGAGAAGGTAATTGCTGGAGCCTTGCGTCGGTTGATCATTGTGGACTGTCATTGTGAGGTGCAAGGTTTGCATTGCCAAAGATCAAGGACGGATGCTGTAATCACAAAGAGCTTGCCTCACTAGAGCTTTGGGTTCACAGCTGTCAAAGGAAGCAGAGTTTTGGCACAAACATGCAAGTTCATTGTGTTGAAGGGCCCAGACTTCAGGATTTATACCTTTTACTTCAGGGAGAAGACCACTGATTCCAGCCAGGGGTCAAAGACCTGGTGGGGCACTGCTTGGGGCTCAAGACTCATGCCAGCAGAGCTCAGGAATGTCCAGGCAGGTCCAGTTAGATCTGGTCTGCTGTGCATTTGCAGTGAAGCCTCCGGAAGCTTGTTGTATCCATCTAGCTCACACAGAAGGTAAGTGCTGACCTTTGTAATCCTTCTGGGTAACCTGGGATTAAGGCAAACAGGTGCCATCTTCCTTCTTTAGACAGAAAGGTGGTCCTTCTGGGAGAAAAGCATTCCTCCTTTCAGATCCTCCTCAAGTCCAAGAGTGTTCAGAAGAAGGGTTCTGGTGGTCTCATCTTTTAACTGGTGGAGGATTTTGTGTAGGCATTCGCTGGCTAACACCCTGGCCTACACCCTAAACTAGTTCCGCTCAGTTCTCCTCCTTCCTCTGGTTGTGGCTCCAAGCTGGCTGGGATGACAAAGGCTAGGGAAGGTCTGGTATCAGGTTCCCTTGTGTGTGCAATGGGCAAAATATTTTGAAATGTAATCAGGGCATGGTTCAGCTGCTCCTCAGCCATCCTGCAAGGAAGAATTTCTTCCAGCTACATCCAGTCCCATTGTTCGCCGTCTGGCCCAATACACATTCTTAATGGGGGAACACTTAGGTCCTACCTTCAGAATGGCTTGTCAGTATTCACCCCTTAATTGCAGGTGTCAGCTTATGGTCAATGTCCACAGTACCTCCCTTGTGCATTTGCTGGCTATTGGCCAACAATGAGGAGGCATTAAAAAGATCCTGAGGTGCTTACACTGGAGGATTCCTTTATTGAAAAAAAAAAAGATTAGGACATAGTGGAATTGCTTCTATTTCAGTTTCCACTCCTCATGTCCATCTGTGATGGTCTATATTCCCTAACAGAGCTGCCAGGAGAAAGTGGGAAGAGTGCTCCACCATTCCCGGATTTTGGTCCTGAGAAGATCCTCCCTAGTTTTGAGGGTTGCATCGCTGGAAGGGGAGCGTCCCCCTTCCAGAGATGCCTTGCTCCAAATATTTCCTGCTCATGGATCGCAAATGGACAGTGATCTATGAGCTTAAGCCTCTAAAAACCAGGGAAATGGTAACATTTTGGGGGTACCCCCCTGGGTTCTCCCCTGCAGGGTGCGATTGCACCCATATGATGGGTGTGATTGAGCCCCCCAAGCTAAACAAAATGGCAGCCACTAATTGATTTACTTTGGAGTGTCAACCTCTGTGAGACATAAATATACATAGAAATATGTGTATTTTTCCCCTGAGGTCTTCGTTGAACCCCATTTGAGGGAAAACGTGGCACACTTATGAACAGATGCTGATTTCCCAGGTTCATGTGTGATGTGTTGCTCCAGTCCAAGTTTTTTCCTTTGAATCCTAGGACTTGTACTCATGTTTTATAATGCAAAAAACAAGGCTATAAGAATTCACAGAAGTCAAAGAAAAAATGTGACTGGAGCAGGACATCAGTCATGGACCAGAGAAACTTGGCAGAGCTGATCATGCATTAATCCTCTAGGGGGAAAAAAAGTCACAATGTTTGCTCTTCTCTGGATGGGCGATTGAGCACCTTGAAGGGTGCGATAGGGTCCCCCCAAGGAAAAATAATGCATACTAAAGAAAATGTGGCCCCCATTATATATGTACAAAGACAGCAACATCTACACATCAGTGCAGTTTTGAACTAGTAAATGGAAAATGTATTAGTGTTTTGCAAGGTATGTTGGACTGTATGTATTTGTGCTTGCATGTGGTAACATCAGAGAAATCCAAAGTAAAAACCAGCTCACAAACAGAAAAAGCCAGCCCACCTACTGATGTGTTAGTCCACTTTTTTGTACATTTCCAGATTGCCCTATAGGACAGTCTGACCATCCCACGCACATATTCTGGCGGGGCCCTTTCCAAGACACACACCAACCCCTCTGGGGGCAAGTATATTCTTTAAAAAATGTTGTATCATCTGGGAGGCCCACCCATAATATTTCAATTCCTCCCTCGGAGAAAGCAAAATGGACCTTTATCCACTAGACCAGTAAGGAGTTTGCAAGCCCATGTAATGTGCATGTTATTAGTGCCCCCTGATACTTTATGACAGCTATTGCCTGCAGCAAATACAAATACATAAAGTCTCCTACAACTTGAACCAGATATACAAAGAGTTTCCCTGATGTTTGTGTGACTTTTTTCATGAGTACTGAATGCAAAATCCTTGTTGGGATTTTACAGAGCAAAATAAATGGCTATTTGTGTTGCTTTAGGAAAAAAAGGAACAGCGTATTGTGCTACCTTGTGGTACTTTGCATCAGGAAGGTGTTCTGTGGGTGGCCATGGGCATTCCCCTGCATCCACCCTTGATGTTTGCTGCAATTCTGCATTTGCAAAGACTTGTAAACATAGGCCAAATCTGGAGCATGTCTTAGGCAGACGTAACAAGGAAAAATATCTTTTTATTTCAGGAGGAAGCTACAAAGGCATATTTTAATGCAGGAAGAGGCCACTTCCTGCACAAGCACTATCCTGACTATAATGTAAACACCCTTGTACTATAGCACAAAGTTCCCTGCATTGGAGCAAGGCAGCCCTTGCACTACAGAACAAGTATACTTGCATAGGCGCAAGGCAGTACATAGTTGACCAATGCAGAGTAGGAGCATAACATTGCCATTTCTTTGATGATATGGTGCAGTTTTGCTCTCTCCAGGTGACAGTGTGTAGCAACTTTCCTCACTTCTTTGCATCAGTTGTCCAATGGAGTATGTTGAAGTGCTATATATGTTAAACTTTGACGTAATTTTTTTTCTTAATTTTTTAGCATCTTTGGCAATGTTGCAGCGGCATAAAAAAGCTAAGTGTTTATTCGATCTTAATATTTTACACTTTGTCACACACATCTCACAGACACTCCCACCTATCAATTTAGAACCATATTTCTGAAGTAATGGTTTAGACAGGTTTTAGACAGTGGGAAGAGATGACATCTCAGAGGATGACTGCTGCCTAGCCCTAACTCAAGTCATGGAGGACAGCTCTGAGGCATGATCAGATACTAAGAGCCTGATTTAGATCTTGGTGGAGGGGAACAAGCCATCACAAATGTGATGGATATCCTGTCCGCCATATTATGATCCCATTATATCCTATGGAGATTGTAAAACGGCGGACGGGGTATCAGCCATGTTTGTGACAGAGTATTCCATCACCCAAGACAGCATTTGAGGGAGAAGAAAATAACTCTGGAAGTGATTTTTCAGTCGGTGGGGATCCATCTGATGACTCATCTTAAAGAAAATCTGAGGAAAATGGTCATGGCAGTCTCAGGAGAACTCCTATTGACCTTGGTTTTATCCATTCCAGTCCTGTGATGTGAGATAGCCCAGGTATACAAGTGAGGCAGCATTTTTATTGACACAAAAGGCTTAATGCAGGGTGGAAGGAAATTTGCGGATTCTTCCTGATTCTAGAAGTTTCCATCACAGAAATGTAAGAAAGATGCATGATGTTAGGCAAAGCTGGAGGTTTGCATGGGCTTTGTGAGTTAGAAAACCTTGTGGGATCCACACAAGGCCCAGCACCCTCAAATCCCCTAGTTGCCTATCTTTCAAAAATGTCTATTGATAGTAAGTTTGCATGGATGGTACCAGAGCAAAGATATTTTTTCTCGTTATGCCTCACCTGGGGAGGCATAGCTTTTTAACACATTCCCAGGTCTACCACTAAATCTGAAAATGTGCCAAGATCCATGGGTGGATGTGTGGGAACACCCACACTCCACACATGGATTGCCTCCCTGCCACAGAGTAACACAGACCAGTAATTTGCACTGCCTTGGGTTACTCTAGATTTATCAAGCCATGAAAGGCCATGCAAGGTGGGCTTACGTGGTTACATTAACCTTACTTAGATTTTACATCACTCTTGCACCCCGTGCATGGCACAACGGTGACACAAACTTTGCTAAACCTGGTGTTAGACCTGACAGCCTTAGGGTGGTCATCCCTCAACTTTTTGCCTGCCTCCCTCCACTTTTCTGACACTGCTTTTGCTGGTTTTAGGACTCTACACACTTTAACTCTGCTATCCCATGCTAAAGCGCATATGCTCTCGCCTTTAAACATGGTAACATTGGTTTATCCCCAATTGTCATGTTTGATTTTCCTATAAGTCCCTAGTAAACTGCACATCATGTACCCAGGGACTGTAAATTAAATGTTACTGGTGGGCCTGCAGCCTTGATTGTGCCACCCACCCCTTACCCATGTCTCAGGACATCCATTGCAAGGCCTGTGTGTGAAGTTTCACTGCCACTTCAACTTGGCATTTAAAAGTACTTCCCAAACCTTAAAGCCCCCTTTTTCTACATATAAGTCACCCATAATGTAGGCCGTAGGTAACCCACAGGATAGGGTGCTATAAAGGTAAAAGGCAGGACATGTAGATATGTGTTTTTATATGTCCTGGTAGTGAAAAACTCCTAGTATTTTCCACTACTGTGAGGCCTGCTCCCTTCGTAGACTAGCATTGGGTCTGTCCTCACATACTTTGTGAGTGGAATATTTTGATCTGAAAGGGGAAACTAGGTCATATTTAGTTTGGCCAAAATGGTAATGGAAAATCTTGCCTATTGGTGAGGTTGGATTTTATATTAGTATTTTAGAAATGCCACTTTTAGAAAGTGAGCATTTCTCTGCACTTAGAACCATCTGTATCTTACAGCCTATCTCCAATCAACATCTGGTCTATGCTGATTGACAGCTCCCTTGTGCATTTCACCCAGACAACCACAAATACAGGACACTAAACCACACCTGCATTCATCTGCATATTGGATGGTCTTCCTGGGCTGGAATGGTGGAGGACCTGACACTTACATTTCAAAGGCCAGTGTCCTGCCCTCACACAATGGACTGCTAAACCCCCTACTGTGACCTTGGCAGACAGTACTAAACTGAAAGGGAAGCTTGGCAATTTCCTCCACTTCAAAGGCATTTTTTGGTATATAAACTGGGTCCCTGACCCCAACGGACCAGACACTTCTGGATCTACACCTGCACCCTGTCAGAAGAGCTGCCTGGCTGCCTCAAATGGGCTGCTTTGCTGAGAAGGACTGCTGCCCTGCTGGACTTTGTCTCCCCCAAAAGTGCTCTCCAGGGGCTTGGATTGAGCTTGCCTCCTGTTTTCTGAAGTCTTAGGGCCAAAAAGACTATGGCCCTCATTCTGACCTTGGCGGGCGGCGGAGGCCGCCCGCCAAAGTCCCGCCGTCAGGTTACCGTTCCGCGGTCGAAAGACCGCGGCGGTAATTCTGACTTTCCCGCTGGGCTGGCGGGCGGTCGCCTTCAGACCGCCAGCCAGCCCAGCGGGAAAGAGGCTTCCACGATGAAGCCGGCTCGGAATCGAGCCGGCGGAGTGGAAGCTGTGCGACGGGTGCAGTTGCACCCGTCGCGTATTTCACTGTCTGCGCAGCAGACAGTGAAATACATGTAGGGGCCCTCTTACGGGGGCCCCTGCAATGCCCATGCCAGTGGCATGGGCACTGCAGGGGCCCCCAGGGGCCCCGCGACCCCCCCTACCGCCATCCGGATCTCGGCGGTCCGACCGCCGGGATCTGGATGGCGGTAGGGGGGGTCGGAATCCCCGCGGCGGTGCAGCAAGCTGCGCCGCCGCGGAGGATTCAATGGGGCCGCGGTACACTGGCGGGACCCCGCCAGTGGTGCCGGTCCGACCGCGGCTTTACCGCCGCGGTCGGAATCCCCATTGGAGCACCGCCGGCCTGTCGGCGGTGCTCCCGCGGTTCTCCGCCCTGCCGGTCAAAGACCGCCAGGGTCAGAATGACCACCTATATCACTGCAGGAAACTTCTTGTGCTGCTGAAATCGACGCAAACCTTGCATTGCAATCGAGAAATCGGCGCAAAGTTGACTGGAATGACACAGCCCCAAATTCCCGACTGTTAATTCAAAGCAGTGCCTGCCTTGCGATGGAAAATTTAATGCATCGCCTACCAGATCAATACAGCACCCATGCCTTCTTCCAGCATGACAGGTACTTTCCCCACATCGTCCCTGGGTGTCAAATATCCCCGAATCACAGTGAGGAACCAGGACTGCATGTCGAAAAACTATGCAAACCCTTGCAGTATGAGAAGAAACAACACATCATCTGTGTCATGTCAGAAAATCCGATGCAACACCCTATTTCTCAACCCATCTCCCCCTCTGCAGTCTCTGTGCATCGTTATTTTTGATGCATACCAGGCACTGTGTGTAAAAAAGAGACAACTGCCTATTTCGAAGGATTGAGACTATTGTAAACCTTTTAAAAGTGATATTTCAACTTTTGCTTATTGAATCTTTGTTGTTTTGACTTTATTGTGTTGAGATAAATATTATCTATCTTTCTAAACTTGTGAGGTGCATTTTTGTGGTGTTTTCACTGTCTTATTGTATGATTTATTGCACAAATACTTTGCACATTGCCTTCTAAGTTAAGCCTGACTGCTCAGTGCCAAGCTCCAGAGGGTGGGCACAGGACAATTTGGATTGTGCGTGACTTACCATGACTAGGATTGTGGTCCCTTCTTGGACAAGGGTGTGTACCTCTGCCAACTAATGATCTCATTTCTAACACCTGACACTCAGTGTATTTGGGAAAAACATCAGGGATTTATTCATCTCACACCCTGCTTAATACAGAATGTTGTCTACGTTTTAAAAATGTATAGCTTTGGTTCTTGGTTTTATGGTATTTATGTTTTTTGATGTTTCTATTTGTATTTTCCATATTTATTTTTTGCTCATTTCTTCTGCATTTAACCATATTTATTTTTGGTTTTGTGAAACAATGAAGCTGAAATGTCCATATTTATTTAACTGATAAATGTACCCTTGTACTTAAATGCCTGACATGTTTTAATGATGTGAACAACCACAGATCATAAATTAATTCATCTAAATGAAAATATGCACATTTTAACATCATCCGTATGCACATTGACTATTGTTTAAGCCTCATTGCTAAAATGTCTTTCTTTTTTAACCCCCTTACCTGCCAATCTATGCACTATTGGCCTGTCAGTCATATATGACAGCATTTAGTGTCACTGAAATAAAAACCTAATCTCTGTTTTTACCCACATATAAAAATAAACACAGACAGGAAAATAAATGCTTTTCTGTCTGCATTTATCAGCCATAATTAGTAAAAATTGAAAACAGGGAGCCTTATCTATAGCTTTCTATGATCATTCATGGGTTTTACACTGGTTTCTATCACAAACTGGAAGTAGGTTGAAAAGCACAAACATAGGGAAATACGATACCTATTTGAAAAATGCCAATCTGACTGTGGTAAAAAATAGTTTTTTTTTAATTTTTTGATTCAACTCTGCATGTTTCTGACAGCTTTGCAGATGGTGAGTTTAGCACAACATATCTTTCATTGATGCATTTTTTTCAAAAAAAGATACTTTTATGCAGAGCAGTTTTTTTCATATTGTTTATTCTAGCTATTTCTTCATTATTCTCTCAGTCCCCTCCAGGGGAATCCACAAACACTGGGTTCCATTAGAATCCTCTGTTGTTGAAAAAAAAAGGATGCAGATTTGTCATGGATACATTACATGGAAAACAGTTATTAAGGCCTAAGCATAAAGTACCTCAAATAGCCAAAAAAAGGCTCAACACAGGGGTGAAAAAGCACCAACAGTTAAGGGGTTAATAAGAAATTTTTAGGCTGGCAAAGGATTTTTTTTGCCAACTCAAAATGGCAGTTTAAATGCAGTGATAGGCCTTAGACCTGTTGCACAGTGTTACTTTAGTGCATGGCACAACGAGTGATGTTGCCCACTAGGAGCATTTATTTTACATGCCCTAGGTATATGTAGTACCATATACTAGGGATTTACAAGTACAATAAATGTGCATATTAGGTGCACACCAATGTTATAATGTTTTAAGGAGAGAGCACAAGCACTTGAGCAGTGCAAGATAGCAAGGGGAAAGTGAACTCTTTCCTAATGCCAACAAAAATGGGTTCAGTAAAGGAAGACAGAGGAAGGCAAAATCCTGGGGCGACTCTGGAGATAGGGCCAACTCCAACAGTGCAACTGAACTAGAATGACTCATAAATGAAGAATGAGACACCCAGGATGACGAGGTAAAAAAAAAAAAAAGAAATATGTCTTGCACCTTTCTGCCACAGAAGTCCATAACAATGGTTAGCCACTGGGTGGAAATGCCTTACTGGGAAGATAAATATAAAGAATACATGGATATGCTAGCAGAAATCCTCCTGGTAATATACATAGAGACAAAGGAAACTGGGATATCTTGGATACTATACCAGAAGCTACGATAGCAATGGTATGACACTCAAGGGTCTAGCTACCTATTGTATGGCACACAGACCATTATCAATACTAAGCAAAGATACAAAAATTTTCTGAAAGGTGGTGGCAAACATTCTGCAATGTGTGATAGTAACCATAATAAATCAGGATTAAGTTGTACTATAATGGATGGAAATACTGGGCAAAATGTATGAAGACTGACCCAGTTTGTAAAATAAATCAGGAAACACACACACATCAATTAATCAATCACTCAGTCAGTTGACTTGTAGAGAGTGACTTGTAACCTGTGAGGGTATCCGGCTCCTTGGATGACCATTGTCGTGAAGTCTGGTGATGAGCGTGAGGTGGGAGACAGTGTTGAAGGCTACTGAGAGATTGAAGGGAGAGTAAGGGTAGCTGTCTCTCGTTTGTCCAGGAGGGAACAAATGTCATCTGTGGCCGGGTTCAGGGCTGTCACTGTGCTGTGGTTGCTGTAGAATCTGTATTGAGAGTCATTCAGGAGATGATTGTGCTCCAGGTAGATGGTCAGTTGTTGGTTGATGGCTTTTTCAATGACTTTGGCTGGGAAAGGGAGCAGGGAGATGGTTCTGTATTTGCTGAGTTTTCTGGGGTCAGCAGAAGGTTTCTTCGACAGTGGTTTGATTTCTGCATGCTTCCAATCACTTCCAGGCATAATGACTGTAGTAGCACTCTTGGCATGGAGGGAAGACTGCTGATTTTGGGCGGCAGCACCACCGCGTGTAGGGGACTGTGTTGTTTCCACACCGTCTGGTAGCTATTGGCCTAACTCTTTACAACTAGCTAGCAGCACATCACCCAAACCTAGAAGTTAGGCTGATTTGTGGCAGCCTGAAGCATGACACTTTGACTCCTCAGGGAAGTCAAGTTTGGCAGATCCAGCCCTTTTCTCTCATTAGAACAACTCTCACACAAGCCCAGGCAGACAAAGAGAAGCAGGACAGTTTTCGATGTATTTGTTGAAAAGACTGCATTCTAGGATAAAATGCAAGAGCTGTGATTATTAGGATGATCAGACATAGCACAGTACAAATTGTTGCCATAAGTGGGCAGTGGATAAACCAGCATAATGGAACAAGCAAACAAACCCCTATGATTCCCTACCTACATGTCTATCAAAAGCAAAGCAGTAATAGCCCATCCCTGCCTGAACTAGTCCCTTGAAGGAACACCCACCCCAATACCTGAAAAACAAGGGTCTGCCGCCATCTCCTCAGTTGGTTATAGAAACAGGGCTGAGGTCAGCAAAGTGGGAAAGAAATGACACAGCATAGGATGGCTCCTCTGACTGGAATGACCTCTTTTACCTTCTTTGGCTTGCATGGCTTTTTATAACAAAATGTGCTGTGTTCAGTGAAACAGGCCAGACATGATAATATTCCAAAGCCCGAAGCATCGCAGTTGGTTGTGTACTCTTGGGGTGGCAATACTACATAGGTTACCATATACAGCCTTGGGCAAATGTACAGCATGGAAATGTCATGCAAATAACTAAGAACAATACTTTTTCATAATAGCAACTGATTAAAAAAATATAACATCCCTGCTAGAAGCAAGTTATGCTATAATTAATTAAAATGAATACATGAATGCAACAAGGTAAAAGATCACAGGATGAAGGCTCAAGCTAAAACAAGTATGCCCAAGCAAGGCTCTAAAATGGACCCACAGCAACGTCCCAGCTGTCGGAGCTAGAGTGCAGGGCCCAAGATATAAAACAATTACACTGCAAAGCAATAATATTAAAAGCTCACTAAAATATAGATAAAGAGATGAAACTGTTGAAGTTGACAAGCAAAGCAGGCTCATAGGCAGGCCAAATGAAAGGACAATTTAGAATTTAAATAAAAAATGCCAAAGTTCTAATTCAGCAATGATCAAGGTCCTGTAGGAAATCTCTGATATCATCAATGGAGACAGAAGCCAGGAAAGACCCCACTTTGTCAGGCGACAAGGTGATCAGATTGTCAGATGTAAAAGTCACGGAGCACACATGTGCAGATTCCTCAGCCATGGATCATGCTGAGGGGGGCAGCATTCTGTGCAGGGCCAGATGTAGAATGACCCACAGTGGAGGGCTCATTTGATGCATCGCGTAACAACCTCAGTCTCAATGGTATGTCCTTGAATGAACCCTCATTGAGGACATTGACAGATCCGTGTCCAAAGATGGTGCAAGGTGCACAGCAAGGGACACTTTGGGTGCACATTCGAAAAGGCACCACAAGCAATGAAAAACAGGCTGCACACAAGTGAGATTCAGTCTGAATGACAGAATCCAATTTGATTACAATTCTTCCAACAGTGTAGCTCCGAAATACTGCATCATGTGCCCATGACATAGGTGGGCTGGTAGGAACTCCATCACTCTCTTTGTTAATATGGGACAGCCATTGCAAATCAAAAATAGCAGTTTACCACCAATTAAAGTCAAAGTTATCGGGAATCCACCAAATACACTCAGTGAGAGGTACTGAGACCTGAGAGGACTGTGGCACCATTCTCAGCAACCCCTGATGAATTTTTTTTTTTTATCACTACTGATGAAGCATAAAATCCAGAAACACATGTATGCAGATTCAGCACTAATTGTACCAACTCAACAGCTAAAATTCAAGTAAGTGCAAACTTTGTACTGCATTCACCACAAAGCAAAGGGCAAAATGTGCTGTGATGTGAGGCAGTGTGTTTCCATCCCCTTTCTTGTCAAAAAGGCTCCTTTGGGCCAATAAGCAGACAAGCTTTGAAGATGGACCTTGTGTGCCAAAGAGAAGTACTGAGACATGAGATGACTGTAGCAGCATTCTCAGCAACCCCTGATGAAATTCATTTTTTGATCTCTACTAATGAATGATTAAGTCCAGATACACATGTTTCTGGAGATGTACAGCAATATCTGCAACAACTCTGGTGAAAAATTATAGCCAATATATTCAAGTAAGCACAAACTTTGTTCTGCATTTACCATCATGCAAAGGGGCGAACTGTGCTGTGATGTGAGACAGTGGGCACAGTGCCAGCAATACTTGAAGCACTCAAAATCCTGCTCTCCAATTCTCCAAAACGTTTGGAGAAGTTGGTATTTAATAGGGAATATATCTCTGATGATGACCTTGCTACTTGGAGGTCATAGGTTTCTCTGGTTGATGTCAGAGCCACATGTTTGTGAGACAGAAGAGCATTCAGTCTGCTCTGCTCATCAAAATTTACAATTAAAGTAACAATGTGATGACACAATTCTGCTACTTTTATCTCATGCATGGGGGGAAATAACACATTGCCGCAACATGTTACAATTTGGGAAATTGAAATCATGTAGGCAATTCCAGGTTTCATACTACAACAGTCTTTATCACATGGCATTAAATAACTTCAGTTCGAAAGTATTCGAAACAATGGGTGAATCAAAGAATTAGGAGTACCTTTCAGACAACACACCATGTTTGCCTTGGCCACACTGCATGTGCTGTGCAAAGACACCTGTTTACAAATCATAGATTAACTAACCAAAGTCTTGCCATTTAGACATTTGTAATCAAAAGGCAACCCCCACACCTCATGGATGTAACTGTCTTCTAATTGCTTGAATCTGCCTACAGGAAAATGTGTTAAACACAAAGTGAATTGAAATGTTGAAATGGGCAGATTAATCACTTCATGTATTAACAATACTGACGATGGAATTTCCGCCACAGTAAAAGACAACTTTTCTAACTTTTCAGTGTTAAACATAACATAACCTGCCTCTTTCATAGCCATTATCTGTTGTTGTTTTGTAGCAAATAACTCCTTGGAGTTAATGTACTGCCAGGGCACCCATCCACTTTTGAGGACTTGCAATGTCAAACCCAGCTACATGATGGCTTGAAGCTGACTCTGTCCATGATTTAAAAGTGACATCATTCTGGATGATGTCTAGTGCAGAGGAGGCAATGTTATTTAGTGTGTTAATCTGATTGGACAATCTATTCATACCATTATCGACAACGGCTAGAGCCTCTCTTATGTTTTTCTTATGTTTTCCTTATCTATCTGCCTCAAACATGTGACTGCTTTCATTTGCAAAAGCTTCCATATTTCATTACATATTGCATATAACAAATGTTTTGAGCGTAGCTTTCTAGGACCAAACAAGAAATCTTGTTAGTTAACATCTTCTGAAAGGAGACTAAGGTGTTCTTTTAAAGCCAGTAATGTGGATGATAGTAAGCATTGTTGGCACAGTTTGCCCATGCTGTATGTAGTGACAATACCAAAGTGTCCAGTCGGCTCGCTCTAAAACCCTGTGTGGAGTTTACAAAACGTGCATGACAGCCATTTGGGTCCACTGGCCACAATACCTACCTGTTGGGACATGAAAGTGATGAATTAAAGGTACCATTCTGAACCTAATTATTGAGCTGTTCTTCAGTGACATTTAAAAGTTTTTGCCAATTGTCAAATTTTGCAAAAGTTGGAATACTGGCCGCATTAAGGTATTGCTTTCGCTTAAGGTATTGCTTTCGCTAACCCAAGACAAGTTGTCTGCTGAACAATGTCATTCAAAAAATATCATTTGTAAAGGAATAGGCATGCTCTAAATAAAGCTTCACTTACATTTGCCATTCTTGTGTTCCCCACACACTCTTTAAATCATTCAATATTTCTAAAATTGGTAGCCTACAATGGCCAGCTGGGGAACAAAGAACTCTGAATAAATCAATTTGGTGTTGGTTAGCAATGTTTTCATCGCTGTAGTGGGAGATAACTTTAAATAATCTAACTCATAATTTTTTGCATCATGGCCAGTAACAGATGCAAACTTGTCTATGCATCTTTTGGAACTTCCCTCAGTGGAGTTGGACATATCCCTATTGTGTGTAATTATAAACTAATCTCAGGGTACTAGCTTGGTGCTGAAACTAATGCCAGTAATGATGATAACAGAACATTTCCCCATAATTTGCAGTTGTCAAATAAACATCTTCACTTTCAAATACAGTATAGTATTCAAGCTCAGAAAGCATGAGATCAACAATTGTCTAGCAGTCATCAGAAACAACCCCCAAGGTAATGACTTCCTTCATAGACACTTTGAAACATATGGAATTTGAATTACGTCTGTAGGACCAAATATATCAGACCGTACTTTATCCCAAACAATCCCATTGGAAATTGGAACAGCTGAAATGTTCACAACGGACACGTCTCATCAGACCTTATGTGATTATAGGTAAGGGGTTAGAACCTCTTCCATCAGTTCAACAGCAGAGCATTCAGTTAAAGAGTGACCATGTATCAAAAGAAAAATACAATAACAAAACCAATCCAAAGTAGAAAGGCAAGCAGTGTCAACAGTATCCATAGATATAGATCATGGATGAAACAAATAGTTGCTTTTAAGCCAGTTGAAAAGTTTATGTGCTATTGATACAGGTGCAGAATTTAAAGAAAAGTCGGCAAATGAACTAGAGGTACTTTGTGCAAAATTGGAGCCGGTGCAGAATTGGTAGATGTACAGAATATTAGTGGTTCATAATAAATAATGTCATCCACTTGTGCTGCATTGGAATAGTAGAGATCGACATCTTGGACATTTCTTATCAGTAAAGTGTTGACAGGAATTAGCAAAAGTTTGTTTTCCGCCCTCTTGAAGCTCGGGGAGATAATTGTAGCATTATTGAGTATTGAAGCATTGTTGAGTGCTGGAAGAGGTCTATCTTGTAGAGTTGTGAGGGAGGCAAGGAACCTACCCAGGATTCCTCTTGGTCTACCATGGAGGATCGACCCTATGATGCCATTTAATGTTGTCAATTGAAACAATGGTTTTCTCTAGAACCAGGCAGCAGTGGTACAATGATAGTTCTAGTACCATGTATTCCCAAAACTGGAACTAGTGCTCGATATGATGTGCCATCCTCCTTCTTTACGGGAACTTGTTCGCTCACTAGATTCCTAAATATAAGAATCCAGCTTGAAAATGTAATTGGGAAATCCCTCATTCATAAGGTGTCTGCATCCGCAGATTAATTTTCATCAAAGCATTGTTCTGTTTCCTGTAAAACAGCAACAAGTTAATTTATGTCAAAAAGTGTTTCTTTCACCACTGCACCAGGCCATCAAGTTCTGGGACCCACATAGGTACCCCAAACAAGACCTCATAAGGGGTACATCCTCCCAAGGTCCTTCTGGGCAGATTGTTTAGTGCTCTCTGCACCCCATATAGATGATCAAATCAACTATAACCGGAACCCCGTACTCTTGTTGCTAAGGATTTCTTTAAGTCTCTGTTTCTCCACTCCACGACTGAATTTCAGTAAGAATGGCAGGGAGACAAGAAATGGAGTTGAACAACCATTGTTGTCATGGTGTCCCTATATGCCTTGTTTGAAAGAAAGGGCCTTGGTGTGAGTGGAATGCTGCTTCAGCATATGTTCCGAAGAAGATTTGCAAATCTTTAATAACAGTTTGGGCACCAGCTGAACATTGTGGCCATACCCACAGAAATATGGAGCATGAATCTACAGCGACCAAGATGATTTGTATACACCATCAGGTTGTGAGGGATCGCAATGGTCCAGGTACACACATTGTAGTGGTTTGCTTGAAATTAAGAGGGGTGTCTGTGGTGGGTGTTTGACAGCGGACCCTTTAATTTGTTGGCAAATGTCACAGCAAAGACCATAGTGGTTGGTCTGTTTGTATAGACCTGGCCACCAGTAGCATTTTTACAATAGACAGATTGTAGCTGCCACACCAGCATGAGAAGAAGCAACTCCCTCTTGTGCTGCTTTGATGATATCTAATCTCTGATCTTCATTGAAGATCACACTATCACCCACCCCAGGAACTGTTGCAAATACAATATTTTGGACACTCAAGTGGTAGGAATATTTACTAGGGTATGAATTTGGTAAGTGGTTGCCGTCAGCCAAAGCTTTCACAGCAGCCAGTATTTCATCATTCAGTCTCATGTGAGAATGAGTACTTATAGCAACAGAAGCCATAGGTGTTACAGACTTGGCAGCTTCATCAGCCAAAGTGTTTCCTAGAACATATATTCCAACAGGTTGATAGCCCAATGTATGAACTACATGAGCCTTTGGTAACTTGTGATTAAGATCTGCTACCCTCCCTCACAAGAATCTGTGTTTGATGGTGTTCCCTTTTGAATCTCTCAACACGTTCAGGAACCAGTAATGTAAATATTAATTTAGGAATGGACACAGTAGTACGAATCACAAACAACCAAACTAGGAAGTTCCTGGTATGTGGGTTCCAGTGCCATAATAAGAGCCTTAAGCTCTGCAAGTCATGAGGTGCAGTGTCCTAGGGTCTGCGTGTAGGTATGTTGAGGGTAGAATTTACAGTCCCTCATTACTCCGCTAACAGCTGCGCAAGGAGCAGAGCATTGGTATTTGGAACCTAAAGCTGGTTGTGCTGAACCAACAGTGTGAATGATGATTCTGTATTGATCAAGAGGCAAGAAGTTAGTGGATATGGGGTACTCAAGTTCATCTTTAATGAATTCTTGGGTCTGACGTTTTGGATTGAAAACATAATCAACATCAGTGTCTGTCAAAGACGTTGCCCATTGAATCCAAGCTGGATGTAATGCTTTTCCATTCAGGACACTAGCACTGATGACAGCCTCAAGGGCTGGTATGGGAGTGACAACAATAATATATTTCCCCTAGGCAAGAGGTCTCTCATTGATGACAGCCATCTGAAAATCAGTCGGTATTTTTTCTGTAGGTGCGAAGCTCTGTTCTGCATTGAAGTACAAATGTGATTTATACTTAATGGGTACCATGTTACACTCAATAGATGTGACATAGGTGATCCCAATGGCAACAGGAGTTACTCTTTTGACTAAGTTTGTTTTGCTGTCACATGTGTATAAATATTTCACTTCAAGCATGTCTAAATGTAATGCTTTGAGAATGCGTGTTTGTTTGTGTTTCCAATGTTTGACTGAAAAATATGGATGAATTAAGTCATAAAGAGGTCTTATGCATTGGCCAAACTCAGGAACAGATGTTCTGACAACTGTCTTAAAAAACATTAATGACTGTAGCTTTCTAATGGTAGTTGGATGGTAACTGTGCAAATTTTTCTTGAAAGTGCAGGGCTAGGCTCTCACCCTCATCTGATAATTTGTATCATAAAAATAGGGCACTAAGAAAAGCAATTTTTGTTTTCTTGAAATTTAAATTATAGCCAATGGTTGGCATATAGCAAAACTATGCAATCTACCCTGGCTAACTGTGTGTTAGGAAGAGAACAATCCTGGGCTCTTCCTATACCACTGGGACAAAATGGCAAAATTTCCTTTGTGAGCCAAGTGTTGTAAAGGCACTTACGTCCCAGCTTTCAGGTGCTAGATTTTGGCAGAAAACAAATTTGGGAATATCCAAGGTTGTTTTGTATTTGTTTAGCACTATGTTGTTAATAAGTGCTGTGCTGTGTACATTTTGTATTGCAAAGGTGCGTGGGAGACTGTTTAAGTGTCTGTAATCCAACACTATTGTATTTGAATTGGCAAGTTTTGCTAAGGGAAATAAAGTGTTATTCATTGCAGAGGCGCAGGATTCCATCACTCCCTGGTACTCAAGTTGTGAGAGTATTTCTCACACTGGTGCTTTAGCCTCATGTTTAATGGAGTATTGAGGCTGGATCTGTGGTGTGGATCTCATTGCAATAATCTAGTAGGGTTTTTACCATACACGGTTGTGCTACAGCACTGGCGCTTGCACCAGTGCCCAAACTACGGCATAAACTTCTTTTACTGTGTCAGGAACTAGGACTAAGAAAGAAGACAAAATGATATTTTCCCCTTGTGGGAGAATGTGCTCAAATTAAGGTAGCCAATCTTTTTCTGCCAATAATATATCATCATTTAGTGTTACTCATCTCCAGAAGATTACTTTAATCATGCATTCTATGTCTCCTTCAATCTCAATATTTAGTTTGTAAACACTGTTGGGTGGAAAAGACACGCCTGTCCACTATTTCGACTTCAAGGAAGTTTTTAGTCACTGCCAAATCCAGAAGATCTATAAGATTCTGGTGACAATATTGTGACTTCTGTTGTGCTGTCTAGCAGAGTCACTGACTATGCCCTGTTCTGCAGTAGTATTCTCAATATTTTTGGCATGTTTGGCTGAGATAGCGGCAACCTTTTCATTTTTGAATAGGGGTTTTCATTGTGGAAGTTTCTCTTGATTTTTCATAAAAAGTTTCTGAAGAACATTGTGAGTCCTTTTTTGTCTTCATGTACTCACTTCTGTGCCCGGACTGCCATCCTGTCTCACTCCATTTATCCGGTTGGTTCTGGAAGGAAGAAGATGGGCTACTATCAGTATATTGGTCTCTATCAGGGGTTTTTAACGTTTCCCTATTTGTAAGAAAGTATATTTTTTCTGAGGTCTTCGGTTGCGGAGATTCTCCTCTTTGGCTTCTTCTGTCTTTATTAGGTTTTTGTTTATCCCAGCATTTTTTAGATCTCTGTAATTCCTGCTTAGTATCTTCCTTACCCAAAGTACTCTTTAAATGTGGTTTATATGCTCTATCCTGACCTACACTAGTATATGTTCCAGTAATAACCTTTGGTAGCTTGTGTTCCTGATCCTGCTGAGGAATCTCCCAGAGCCGCAAGGCAAATTACCAATGCTGCTGCTTCCCCTTTAATGTTGCCTAAAATAGTTGAGACTGTTTTGATATTACGCATCAATTTCATCCCCAAGTCCAGGGCTTCAAACTTCTGGATCATTTTCCGGAGGTCTTTTTGTGTCCTTCAAGGGTCTACAACTTGATCCACGGATAAAGAAGCTCTGGGGAGCTGGGACTGCAAGGCCCATAATGTACCTTGTATAAATCCTCAAATGGCTACTGGGTGTTGTTCAGCTGGACTCTTCTTGTGGGACTTGATGGAGTTGACTCTGGTCAGTTCCTTTGTACCTGTAGCTTACAGGGAGTCCACTCCTGGAGTTGCATAAGCAAGGTAAAGTCATTTTCTTGGTGAAGTCCAAAGTGCACAGCTGGTGCTGTCTTTGTGAGTGCAGTTATTCAGTTGCAGACCAGGGGTTTAGCAGGGTAGTCCTTCTTCCCCAGTATCTTTTTCCTGCAGGGATCTGAACTGTGGGGCAGCTCTGCCATATTTATCCTTGCTCTTGTTTTGGGAAGTAGGGGGTACTCCTGTCCAATGGGATGCAGGTCTCCACCCTCTGGGTTTACCACTTCCTGTGAACTGTAGCAAAAATCAATCCCAGAAGGCAATATTTTCAAAAAATCTATTATGGAGGAACTTCTTCCTTTAGGTTAGATCTGGCTGATGCAACCCACTGGTATGATTATGTATACCTTAACACACCCCTTCTATCCCCCGCCTAAGCTAATCATTGGGTTTTCCATCTGTCTTGCGAAACAGGAAATGGGGTGGTCCAGTTTCTGTCCCACATGACTTGCCATCCTTTGAAGATGGGTTTGGCTACTCTACCCCCATCATGCTCTGCCATCTGCTGCAGCAGTTCTCCTCCCACCAGATGCTTCCTTTGTCTCAGCCTAGGCTACTCCACACCTCATTAAGGAAGCCTGGTCCTGTGTGCCAGAGGCTGAGCAATCAGGAAAGGGCACTACAGTGCTGAATTTGGTAGCTTTCAGAAAGAGTTCTGAAACTTTTCCCTGTGTTAGTTATATTAACTTCAACATTGGCAACTTGTTGGATTTATTATAGCATTTCACTTGATACCAACCTTGATATATTTAGCTCGTCTCTATTGGAAGTGAGACTACCTTATTTTAAAATAAAGTCTTCTAATGTTAGCCTATGGAGCGCTAGCTACCCTGGGGTCCCTAAACCTACACGCCCTTCCATATACTAGGGATTTATAGGTAGGTTGTTAGAGCCAATTATAAGTGTGCCTAATTTGCATATACCACTTTAAATAGATCACTGGCCCTGGGAGTGGTCAGCAGTGCCCAGAGCACAGGCAGAGTCAGAAAACATCAGTATCAGCTAAAAATGGTAGCAAAAATGAGGCAGCTTCTGCAACCAGCCTAGTTGTCTTACACTGATGGAAAATTGTACACTGAATAGAATATTTCTGTTCTGTATGAGTCATGTTCCTCAACCAGGAATGTAACATCCTCACCCTCATTAGTTAATCTGTTAGCTTACAGAAACTGCGTGACGGGTCTTCTAAAGTTTTCTGGGACATTTGCTAGTTGTTCATTAGCCAAATTAAAAAGATAGGGATCAGAGTTTGGAACACCAATGGGGGGAATCCTTTAGAGATTCAAGGTTGAGAAACGTGCTGCCTAAGATAAGTACTCCCTATTTAGCTAAGGAGGATTTTCCCTAACACCATGGACGTCTCCATATAATGGTACTTAGGGTACCTTTAGTATGCATGAGAAAGCGATCTCTAAAACTAGTGCCTTACCAACATTGATGGTGCCATGTCGTAGGACTCTTGTCATGGAGGGAAGACTGTTAGCTTTGGGTGGCAGCGCTACCACGTGTAGATGACTGAGTCAATTTCACACTGTCTGGTAGCTGTCAGCTTAACCCTTTATGGCTAGCTAGCAGTACTCCACTCAAACCTAGAAGTAAAGGTGATTTGTGGCAGCCTGACACATGACACTCTGACTCCTCAGAAAAGTTGCGGTTGGCAGATCCAGCCCTTTTCTCTCATTAGAACAAGTCTCACACAAGCACAGGCAGACTAAGAGATGCAGGACAGTTTTCAATATATTTATTAAAAAACTTGAAATCTATGATAAACCTCAGTGGCTGCGATATTAGGATGATAAGACATAGTGCACTAAAAATGGTTACCATAAGTGAGAAGCAGAAAAACAATCCTAGCATAATTGAACAAGCATATGTCTACAAAACTCTATGATTCCCTACCTACACGTCTAGCGAGAGCATAGCAGTAATAGCCCATCCCTGCCCATACTATTCTGTGGAAGGAACACCGCCCGATACCTGAAAAGCAGAGGTCTGCCCACAGTCTCCTCAGTTGGTTGTAGAGACAGTGCTGAGGTCAGCAAAGTGGCACAGCATAGGATGGCTCGTCTGGATGGAAAGACCTCTCTAACCTTCTTTGGTCTCTATGTTGTGTTCTGAGAAACAAGCCTGACATGATTATGTGCCTAAGTGTCGAGGCTGGCTACATACTCTTGTGGTGGTTATACTAAATAGGTTATCATGTACAGCCTTAGGTAAAGGTACAGCGTGAAAATGACATGCAAAGAACTAATAATAACACTTTCAGAAAATAGCAGCTGATTAAAAAAATAAAACATCCCTGCTAGAAGCACTTTATGGTAAATTGAATTTAAATGGATAAATGAAATGAAGCATGTAACTAGGTAAAAGGGCACAGGCCGTAGGCCTATGCAAATTTAAGTGTGCGTAAGCAAGACTCTAAAATGGACCCTAGAAATGACTATGGCCCTCATTACAACCCTGGCGGTCAAAGACCACCAGGGCTGTTCTGACGATTGCACTGCCAACAGGCTGGCGGTGCAATCCTGCTAATTACGACTGCGGCATAAGTGCCCCGGTCGCACTGCTGGGACCGGCGCTTTACCGCCACGTTAGTCCCGGCGCTTTACCGCCACGTTGGTCCCGGCGGTTGTAATCCCAGCGCTGCCCAGGGGATTACGAGTCCCCCTCCCGCCAGCCTTTTCATGGCGGTAGGAACCCCCATGACAAGGCTGGCGGAAAGGGGAGTGGTGGGTCCCTAGGGGGCCCCATGGAGCTTTTCACTGTCAGCGTAGCAGACAGTGAAAAGTGTTACGGGTGCAACTGCACCCGTCGCACCACTGCAACACCGCTGGCTCAATTTGGAGCCGGCTCCCGTGTTGCAGCCGACATCCCCGCTGTCCCAGTGGGGATCTCGTAATGGCCACCGCAGGAGTGCGCCCACATTGGCGGCTGCACAGTGGTTACAACTTGGCGGGCGGCGGTTGCCACCCACCAATGTTGTTATGAGGTCCTATGTCTTGCAATCAGTATTTAAGAAAAAATATTTCAATATGATTTGTTGGGAATATTTACTCACAATAGTAGAATATTTACAATTTGGAAAGAATGTTCCCAATAGCCAAGGTAAACAATAAAATGATGTTATGAAGAAGTGGGAACTTGGTAGGGCACAAGGCAGGATTGCTACTTATTCGCCCTTGTTGTTACAATAGCAGAAGAATCACTGGCATGCTAATGAAGAGCCAAATTGGGATAATATGTTAACAGAATATGGTTGACAAGCATGTGTGTCAGTATACTCTGAAGAGGTGCTCTTAAATTTGAACAAGCCAAAACTGTGGGCAACACATTTACCTCTCCCATAGGATAACATTGAATTAACTCAATACATGTTATAGTGATAACATTTGATTGGGAGCAGGTGGGAATATCAAGTTTGATGTCTAAAGAATTGTAATTTTAAACCCTTTTTAATTGTAATGTCAGACTTAAGTCACAGTTCTGAAAATGCTACTCTTAGAAGTTGGAATTTTCTACTCCCAACTATATAGTACCTGCAGCCTGTACCCTGGGTCACATGACTAGGTGTAAATGGCAGTTGGTCTTTTTGCATTGTTCCCACATAGTGAAAAAAAAGAGTATAGGTGTTGGCAGGGTGGGCCATCTTTGACTTGATGAGGGGGAGAATCTATCACCTGCCACACTTGCACATCACAAAGGCTCTCTCTCACCACACTCACAAAGGGTTTGACACCAGCATATATTGACCCCCAGAATCTTCTGCTACTTCAAAGTGGGCACCAGGTGTAACCAATAGACCGTGAGACCCAACTATTCAGTAGACCTCTGGACTAGTGGAGAACTCAGAAGGACTACTGGGCTGCTCTGCTGCAAGAATGCCCGCTACTCAGCTATCCTGCTACTCTGCTGCCCTCTCCCCGAGTGAAAGGACTGGACCTGAATCCTGAACCCAGGGCCACCAATGTGTCCCAAGGGCTAGCTGGATGGCTTCATGATCAGAGCCTCAGGGACAGAAACGCTCTAACCATCTTGAACCTAGTGCCTGGATTCAGTCTGCTGTAAGTGTCCCACCCCCCACCAAATGGTGCCACACCAGTCCTGGATCCTTTTAAGTGGGCCTGAAGTGCTCTGCCAGCCCAGCTGTGGTCCTGTGTGCAGAATTAACACAGCACAATGCATCTCCTCGCATCTCCGCAATGCATTTTCAACACAGGAACTATAGTCTCCTTATACCCGCCACTGTGCAATGTATCAATTCAGGCCTTTGCATCGCAAGCCTCTTGCTGATGACATCCTCAACAATGATGCATGACTGCATCACAAGTAACCCCTGACTAAGGATAAACGTTTCATCATGTTTAAGTATGTGTTGAATGTAGGAGATGTCACGTTATCTTTCTATTACCCTACCAGCTGTAGTACTGGGTGCAAGTTTGTTTCTCCCCAAGCTGATATTGACCTCTCTGCCATCCCTGCTCCCTCCTTCTTTCTCTCCGTGTCATTTCCCCTCTCCTCTGTAAACTGTAATCTAAGTAATGGAATGCCAAATTCAGGTGGTTTAAAAGAAGGAATGCCAATGCTTGGAACAGCTGTCTCTTAGTCATCAGAGCTGACTGATAATTAAGAAAATGTTACTTTTTTCATGAGCTGCTGTCATTTTCTACTGATGGATTCAACTGAAAGTACTCAGTCCTCAGACAGGGGCAGACAACGTCCTTGTTATAACAAGATTTGTCTTTATGAATTTAATCAATTTTCTTGTCAAGCTTTATTGAATGAAAGTCATCAATTATTTTTTAGAGGTTGTCTAATTCTTCTTTGATGTTCTCTAAACTATTACCTTAGTGATTGGTGAACGACTTTTGATAATGCTCAGCATTTATGTAAGGATCTTCAGTATCTAATTTTGCAAATGGGGATGAATCAGAAATTCATTATTTAACAGCTTTGATATCTAATGTATTTGTCGAGGGGGCATGGATTTTAACATCATCTTGAGAGAATTTTAAAAACATCCAGAATTTGAGTCATTTCAGCCTAACCCAGAATTTGAAACGGACCTTTTTACTAAACAAAACTGTCCAGTATATGACATGCTATTATGTTCACACACAAAATGCTCTAGAAGAATAATAATGTGGATTCAATTCCTGAACCATAAGAAAAGGCACAGTCTTATCAGGAATATAGTTCCTGTGTTTTAGAAGTAAACTTATATTCAACATTATAATTCACATTAGACAGAAATGAACGTCTCAAAGCAGATATAAAAGCAGGATAGAAGAAGGTGGTTGTCACAAAACCAAATACATGCACAAAGCCATCCGTAGTGTAGATTAACTGGAAGTGGTTTTCCTTTGAAACTAACATCTGAATCATTTTCAAACAATTCAAATCATTTCAATGTAATTACTTTGTGTGTGGTAAGCTTTGTTAGTGATTGCTAGTAAACCACTGCAATAGTATCCAAAGTTGGGATTGCTGAAATCAACACATCAGATTCGTCCAGGCACATTGGTCCATGGTGTAAAGCCGGGGACACAAGAGGCTTCTGAGTCCCCAGAATGGGGCACAAGACCTCATGGTTGTTCTCTCCCTGGAACAGCACTCATAGAGTAGGGATAGGATGTGCTGATCTACTCCAGAGGCACCGTGGTGTCAGCTGGGGATGCACAACAGAATAAACTACAGGGTGCTTTTTAATGTGATCTATAGACACCATCCTAATTTCTTTGAGCTGGTCATTAGCAGCAAGAATGCTGTTTGAGTGTCTTCTACGCAAGAGCTGGAATGGGTGGTTTGCAAGCTGGCTTGAAAACGTAATTGTCAAGGATGTTTTCTTGCACTAACTCTCTGATTTAAAGAAGAAACCCATCAGCAGCTTGATAAATCTTATCTTCATGAGTGGCAGAGTTGCAGGGCTTCTTATTATGTATGCAATGTTGTTTTACTTTTTAATTGTTCTATAACAAATTCCAGTGGAGTAATGGATAAGGTTATTTTGACTCTACAAACTTTCCAGGACATCAAGACCAGGCACATAAAATGATATTCCAAAGAGCATTTCATTGGGCGGGTGACTACCTAATGCTCCTCTAAAGAATGTAATGAATTGCTCCTACTGCTGCTATGTACTGTAAGTCTTTTATAACTGCTCGAGCAGTGGCATTCCTTTGTGGAAAACCTTAAAGCAGTGTAGAGCAGGAGCTGCAGAAACTGGTATATATTTATTTTGGTTTAGGCTCAGAATTAGCCGTACATGGTTAAGGAAAATTACCCCAAAGGGTTTATCAAAGATAGTAAAGTGGGGGAGCAGTGCTGGTCTTGCAGTAGTAGAATGTTTTATCTGTGGGAAAATAGTGGATTGTTGCACATATTTGTTTGTGAGTTTTGACAAATATTGCCATCTGTGTTGATGATGCAGCATTGATACAGTAAAGTTTATAACAGCATGTGCAGATACTTGTAGATGCTATCATTCCTGAGCTGCCTTAATTAAATATAATCTAACTCATTAAGAATATATCTGACTCCAGGCATAAAAACATAAGTACATTTCTGTCATTGAGGTTCTGCAAGTGTTTAGAAAGAAAAACATCAGGAGGTTTTTAACCTTTTAATATTGCTTATATTCCTACCAACATGTCTGGATCGATCTTAGTTTGAGATCAGGTTACAACAGCAGAAGAGTTGAAGGCTCACACTGTTGTTCTTACAGCCATGTCCTCTACACTGGTCCATTTAGCATGACCCTTTCACTTTTATGGCCCATGGTTGTATGCTTGTAAGACAGCTACTTTTCCCAAGAGTTGTTTACTTTTTATTGACTTTCCTGCTGAAACTCTCAATCTGTTTATATGCCAATGTGATAAATCTATGTTATATCCTAGGACACAAAAAACATAATTCAACGCAACGGGTGTGGGAACTGACAAATCATCTTTATGTTGGGAAATAACAGGGCACATATTTCTGCAAGTTGTACATTGGAATCACCTGAAACTTTAGTATGTGAAGCAAGTTGAAGTCTCTTCAGAAATTCTCTGAACTACAGCACATGCCCAGAAACACATTTGTTTACATCCAACCTCAGGCTGTGCAAAGTTATCCATATAGAACACTCTTATACTCATGTAACATTACAATTGTGTTGAATTTTATGTGTATAGTGTAGCATTGCGTATATGCAAAGTGTAGAGTCATACTCAAAATTTCTGTCAGCAGTATTGCTGTTTTTGCTGCTTTTAATGTAGGTATGAGATATACTATAATAACCTGCTTTCTTTGCACCAAAGGACACTCTTTCACTATGGCTGTCTGCACTGCTGTGAGAATTTTTTCTGGTGAAATAAAGAGTTCTTCAGCAGAAGAGTAAAGATGTGATATGTATGCAAGGAAGTTTTTTCTGTCCCTTATTGTAAACTATGACTGTGTAGCCTGAGGTACTAAAAATGACTCTTGCAACTACATTTGTTTCATTATTTCTAGTCTCTAAATATTTATGGGCCTACTTACAACCTGTATTTTGCAGTACTTTAGTGGTACTACAATAGTGCTTCAAAAGTACTTCAAAATACTATCAACACCTACAAGCACAAATCCTCATCTTCACATCTCCTATCTTTTCTATAGGAAGAGCCTCACACATAGGTTTTTTACTTAGTAATAAATGGTGGCAGGAACAGAGGGAGTGAGTGGAAGAAGCAGCAAACCTACTACTACTTGGGAGGGGTTTAGGGAGAAGTAAGAACGGGTTTAGGGAGGGATTTAGGGAAGGACATGCATCCACCAACAAAAGAGTAAGTCCATTGCTTGTCACAAATCACACTTCCAAAGCTATTGTAGCCAAAAAGGGACCCAAACAGTATTAAATCACTCCAGCTCAGACCTGAAGTAATTACAGCGCCACACAAAAATAGAAAATATTGACAACAGGAACTTCAAATAAAGTCCCAGTAAAATATATAATTTAATGTTTAAAATAATCTAAAAAAATATATTTAGTAATATTACAATTGTTATTTAAAAATGTATGTAACATTAACATTTACTAATATGTAATTAAGTTTTTTAGTTAATCATATATATATTTATATATATATATATATATATATATATATATATATATATATATATATATATATATCACATGTTATCATTTTAATAAAACATTTTTTTATCTTACTTTAAGGTCGAATTTATTTGTTTAATTTAAACACCAGCAAAACAATTTCTATTTAATTTAATTTAATATTTTTACTGTAATTCAATATTTAAATCAAAACTAAGTTATTGGAGTTGTAGCATTTTTATATTTTGTTCTATATTCAAAATGAATACACACACACATATATATATATATATATATATATATATATATATATATATATATATATATATATATATATACACTTATATATATACTTATGTATATACTTAATAATATCCATTGTTGATAAATAATATACAAACATGCTTTCTATTGCTTTTTTCACAACAAATTTGATTGGTATTTTGTCAGCAAAAATGACCCAGTGGGACAAATACATAAAGAGGATTCTGTAGGATAAAACCTCAAACAAATGCACTAAAATCTTCTGTCCACCATCTCCACCACCCCAAGCAACACATGCATTCTCATACAGATGCATTGTATAATCATAGCATATGTCCCCTCATATCTCAGCCATGAAGTCTGATTTCGGCCTCCAATTGCAACTCTGCCGTAGAGGCCAGCTCCAAGACCAGGCCACGGTAATCCACCCATCTCTGTCAAATCTTTTGATGTTTCTGGGGGCGCCCACTAGCCCAAAAACATGCTATCTCCAGCATCATATAGAAGTTCATCTCCCGCTTCCACGCCACAAGGGATGACAACACACTAGCTTTCCATAGTCGAGCAATGTCCCTATTCACCAGAGTGAGTCCAAGAAATACTAAATGGTGTTTACAACTGTTCCCACCCGCTTCCAAAAGCGTTACAATGTGCTGCAACTCCATAAAGTGGGGAAAATGTGCTTTCCTCAGTCTCACAGCGCAGACACCTGGGGGAACCTATGAGACCCATAAGCCATAGGCAACATCTCGTGTAGTATGCCCGATGTAGGCATTTTAATTGGATCAGCTGCAGTTGGGATAGAATTGCTGCTCCTCAAGGGGCCGCCAGTGCCTCAGTCCAGTCATCTTCATCTATGTCATAAAGGTCAGACTCCACACTGCACCGAGGGCAGGAAGTGTAGTGTAACTATTAGTGACAAGAGATTGATATATTTTAGACATTTTGTGGCTGGCTAAATCACCCATCAGTAACTTGCTCTCTAGAGGACTAAAGTATGGAAGGTCCGATAAGGTATGTAAATAAGATGAGATGGCGTGGCATGAATGCAGATACTTATAAAATTAGCTGCAATGCATCATATATTTGGATTGGAGCTCTTCAAGTGATTTGGGTATACTGCCATGCATGACATCACCCAGTGTGGAGATGCCAATTCGGTCCCATCCCGAAAGCCCGTCAGGCGAGCCACCTGCTGGAGGAGAGTGCCCTGCCACAGCGGCATCTCCTGCATCAGTCACCCCCATTAGCCTATATTTATGAATAGATTACTTCCATACCATCACTACGGTTCTAGTCATCAGAGGGCTCGCACTCGCAACACCCCACCATATGGCAGGTTGTCAACCGAATAGTCACCCTTTGCCCACCATTTGGTGGCATAGACCAGATTGTCATGTGGACAATACCACCAATCATTGAGAATCTGTTAATGAGATGTGGTGTAATATGATTGCATGTCTGCGGTGTAATAGATTGAAAGCAGGTACAAAAGGCTATGATTGATACAACCCCATCCCATAGGAACTGACCCAGAAGTTTATTGACCTGTCTAACCCAAGAGAGATGCACAGTGTATGGATAATTCTGAAGTTGGAATAGGAGGCGTGGTAGTGAAACCATCTTAAAAAAGATGGCTGATCTACCGAGTAGAGATAAGGACAACGGGGACCAGGACTTAACCCTGACACATGTGAGCAAGAGGGCCAAGTTATGATTCCACGAGATGTTGGGAGTGAGCGGGAGGAACACCCCAGGATATTTAAACCCCTCCACCGCCAATGTAAGTTCCGAAGCCCCCGCCATGTCGTCTGGTGAGCCACCCAATGGGAGCAGCACGGACTTACTGATGTTCATGTATAGCAAAGAGGTCTAACAAGACTCGCATAATTTGTAGGATACGGGGCCTTTGGTCTCAGGGTCCATTATGAAGAACAACACAAAATCAGCTTATAGGGTGATTCTGTTGGCCAATCCCGCTGACCTCTCAAATCCCCACACCTGTGTATCTATCCTAACCCAAGTGGTTAAAGCATCCATGGCCAGGGCAAACAATAACAGGGACATTTGGAAGCCCTGTCTTGTGCCACGTCGGTTAGGAAATGGGTCAGAGACAGCACCCGCAACCCGGACCGATGCAGTCAGATCAGTATATCATAAACATAAATAAGAGAGGAATCAGGGCCTGAAATTTAGACATTGGAGAAGTGCAAATAGGTACTCCTAACTCACTGAATCGAAGGCTCTGTCATTGTCTTCTTATAGTAACGTTGATGGTCAACCGGTCGACCAAGGCCATGGCATTGTAGGCACATCAGATATTATGACGACTGGCCCAGTGGGGGATGAAGCCAGCCTGATTCGGTTGGACCGGGACAGGCATGTGCACCATCAACCTAATAAACAGGGCCTTAGCTAGGAGTTTGATCTCGATGTTAAGGAGCAAGATTGGACGGTAGGAGGAATGGGTCTCGGGGGGGGCGCTCCACAGCTTATGAAACATGATTTCAGCGTGATGGCAATCTGGGGGAAGCTGCCTTTCTTTTAGTGTCACATGTATCAGCCCCAGCAAATCACCCCTGGTTGTGACATATATGCTCTGAGGAATTTGCTAGAGAAACTATTGGGTCCCAGGGCTTTCTGGGGCTGTAATGCCATCAAGGTGGCTGCTGGTTCCTCCGCTGAAAGCGGCTCATCTGGCTGTGTGCTGACAGACTGCAGTGAGGACTGATTGGGCAGGGCTTCTATAAACTCTGCTATCTGGTTTGCGGTTGCTTCCTCCTGCTGAGTATATAATGCCTCATAATATTCTGCAAAACTCTGGGCGACCTCCCATGGGCCCACTATCAGTGCTCCCTGCTCGTCTTCAATCACCGGCACTGGGGTAGCTGCGCAGGATACCTGGCACAGCCCATGGAACATTGAGCCGAATTTGTCAGCCCCTTGTTATATGTGGCTCTGAGATGCCTCTCAAGCACGCTTGGCCTCATCAAGAAGTATTTATTAGTATTTTTCCTGGGTCAGGCAAAGTTGTCTCAGTCCGCCAACCTCCCTGCACCGCCCTTTATATTTCTTTTAGTTAAATAAACATTTTACTTGTCCCTATTCTTTACAACAGGGAGACTCTACAGTCGAGTAGAGATCACCCTATGGCAAAATATAGGTAACATTTATTGTATTATATTTTATAATATATCAATCCAAATATTTTATGTTATACCTAATTGTTTAATATTTAATATATTTATGTTAAATGTAGAACAACATTTTAAAAAATTCTACACCATATGAACTTGATTTGGGACTGAATTTTGAATTAAGTTACTTATTTTATATTCAATATAAAATAGTTTTCTGAAGTTCAAATTAAAAAATACATAAATACTACCTTATGTGAAAATTTAATTTTTGTTATGCATTAATAATTATTTAAAGTGGTGTATAGAATAATTGTAAGTAGTTTAAATAATACTTAATAAAACTGTTGTATTCATCTAAGGATGAAAACAAGTTTGCTAATATATTTGATAAATAAACAATAAATATGTATGCACCTTTATTTTTTATTGCTACATTATTTTTGTTTATATTTATACATATTCGAAATAGTTTAATTCAATTTAACATCATTTCCTATGTGGTTTTATTTTAAGCTCCTACTTCCATTATATTTTATGGGAGGGTGTTGCAATGGCGTTGGTTGCTCATCTCTAGTGAGTCTTTGAGTTTGAAACTTTCTCCTCCTTTTTTACAGTAACGTAAGCTTAATGTATTGATTTACGTTTCTGCTTGATGTACTCATCCTACTGCGATGTTCAGTCCATGGTGGAAAGTGGGTTATTAGTAGTGATTGGTAGATACTCACGACTAGTAATAAGGCCACAATGACGTATAGGGTTCAGTCAAGGTCTCAGTAAATTAATCCCGTGTTCAACCCTTGGTAGCTGTCAACGAGCATGCAGGCTTATCTTAGGAGACAGGTGTGTAAAGCATGACACCAAAACTACAAAAATCCAATACAGGGAACCAGAGATATGATTTTTTAAAGATTAAAAGTAAAACTAGCGTTTAGAAGCAAATAACGCTCAAAGGGTTGAAAAAGGTTGCACTGGACCGGGACACAGTCAAGAGTTCCAGCTGCTCCAGTGTATCACTTTTACACTTACTTCCATAAGTGTTTCTGGATGCAGGACAGTGGCCCACAATCCCAATCCAAGGTTACAGAATCTGTGAGTTGATCCTAATGATGCTGAGACTACAATTCCCACAATGCACTTGGCTACATTTTTAAAAGTCCACTGAATGCTGTCCAGATCGGCTCTTCTGGCAGGAGTTGATGCAGGTTACTCTTGGTAGCTCCTTCATACCTGTTGATTAAAGGGAGTCCACTCCTTCACTTTCAAAGTAAGGCAAAGTATTTTTTTGGGCTGAAGACCAAAGTGTGTAGCTGGTGCAGTCCTTAAGAGTGCAGTCCTCTCTTATGCATTCCAAGGGTCCAGCAGGCCAGTCCTTCTTCTTGTTGTAGTTTCAGGCAGGGGTCTCTTGTAGCTCTTTTGTACCTGCTGCTTTCAGGAAGACAATCCTTAATCCTTTTGAATCAAGGCAAAGTCCTTAGGGCTCCAACTCCAAAGTGTACAGAAGGTGCAGTCCTTCTGAGTACAGTCTTTTTGGGGTGTCAACCAAGGATTCCAGCAGGGCAATCCTTCTTCTCTTGATTTTTCCAGGCAGGGATCTTTGGGCATCCACAAGACCAATCCAAGGGTCTAGAATATCTAGGATGGTTCTTGGGATGTTGGGAATACTTTTACCAAAAGCACCTGGTCAGTTCCTACAAAGGCCCTGGAGGCTGTCCAGCTGTGGTCTTTTTGAAGAGATGGTACAGGCGAAGCTCTGTTAACCTGTTGCTGTTAAAGTGTCAACTCCTTCAATGCTTGAAGCAAGACAAAGTACTTAGAGCAGTAAGTCCTCGTTGTACAGCAGGTGCAGTCATGCAGAGTGCAGTCCTTTGGGGTGCAGACCAGGATTCAAGCAGATCAGTCCTTCTTCTCCTTGTAGTTGCAAGCAGTGCTCTGAGTTGCTGGGCAATTTTCCTATATTTATCCTGTGTTTCTGAGCTGGCAAGCAGGGGAGTGCCCCCCTAACCAATGGGGTGCAGGGTGCCACCCTCTAGGGTAGCCAATTTCTGTGAAGTGTGGCAAAAATCATTCCAATGAAGCACAGGTCTTCCAAAGTCCAAGGTGGAGATTTTTTTTTCTTGAGGTTAGGAACTGGCTAAGCCATCCCACTGGCATGGCCTAATCTCGCTATCACTCCCCCTCCAGCCCCCTCACTAATCTAATCCCTAGTGCTCCCATCTGGCTGTTTTGGCTGGAAGTGGGAGTTACTCTGTCCCAACTGCCATTTTCCCTTTGAAGACCAGTTTGACTACATAGCCCCCTTCCTGCCTTTGTCTTTGCAACTCTACCCACCAGATGTCCCATTGTCTCAATAAAGGCCATTTCACCTCAGTAAGAGAGATATGCTCAGCCTGGCAGAGGCTGGCCAATCAGAGAAGAGCTGCTGGAAGGATAGATTTTGCCTTACAGAAAAGAAAGTTCTATAACATATTTTATGGTTTAGTTATAATAGGTCTAACAGTGGAAAGTTGGTGGATGTATCTGTCTATCATTTGGAGACCAAGAAGGACATTTATAGCTCTTTTATATTAATAGTTATATTTTAATAACGTATTTCCATGTTAGCCTATGGAGGTAATGTACAACAATGGGGAAACAAAATTCTAGGTTTATAGTTACAAGGCACCCTACCCTTGGGGTATTTAGGGGAGATATTAGGTTGACCTATAAGTAAACATAAGGTAGTTTGAGACTTTGGAAGTACCTTTAATTCCAAAATCAAATTTGCACATAATTCTACTTTTAAGAACAGCCTACAAATCAGGACTGCCTTTACAATGACAACAGGCACAACCTCAGTGCACACTTAAGTGCATTAAATCCACTGGGCCTGCAAACCTCATGCCCTACTATAAACTTGGGCCTTATAGGTAGGTTGTAATGACAATTGCAATTGTGCCTCATTTGCATATGCTTTTAACGCTCTTAATAAGAGCACAGGTCCTGGGTCTGGTTAGCGGAGAACAAGGCTCTCTAAGAGTGAGAAAACCGGTATCTAGGGATCAGCAAATGGGGCAAAAAGTGGAGGGACACTGCAAAAAGACCTGTTTTCTCACAGTCAATAATTATATTAATTGTGTCCATTTTAGTGTGTGCTTTCCCCATAATAGAGTTATTAGTCTGTGGATTAATTGCCTGAATGGCATGTTTATGTGGTGATAGTCCAATAGATGCTCCTCACATTCTCATATTTTGGACCTCTGGAATTCACCTATATAAAATGATTACATGAGTCAGTAACTCTTACTTCTGCAACTTTCAGATTTTCTCATTTAGGATGTGGTGTAGCCAACCGATACAGGCCAGTTGGTGCCTTCATTAGTTAATAGTACCATTCTAACATTCTGTACTACACGTGGTATTTGTACATTAAAGCATGCCTGGTGTTCTTGATATCCTAAAGGAATCTCCAGATAACAATAGTACAGAATGTGCTGGTGTAAAGGTTTGTTTATTTATATGAAACTACCTAGCTTTGGCATCTGCAGGATAAAACTCCATCCATGAGTAACACATTTCAAAAGGACATGATGCATGTGCATTAACAACAAATGTTAATTCACCATCCATGTTAGGGGCACCTCTAGCAAGGAGATGTTGTACAAATGGTTTCCTGTAATTTTGATTGATAAAAATAGGAGTTTGTGCCATTTCCAACAGAACAGGTTAAAACAATGAGATTCGAATAACAGAAATCTAAAATGGATGTTGTACCTGGCACTTTCGAAAAGATCACCCCAATTTGTTTGCCTTCACTCAGTTCCTTTGCTGAACCTGTTTCTGTTGGCTTTTAGGACTCTGTGCACTTTACCATTGCTAACCTGTGCTGAAGTGCTTGCGCTCTCCCCCTAAATCATGGTCCAATTGTCCTACACATGATTGGGACATTTAATTTACTTGTATGCCAGAGTACATGGTACACAGGTACACAGCGTCTATCAAGTAAATACTAATAGTGGGCCTGCAGCTCTCATTCTGCCACACCTTCAAGTAGCACTTTAAAACATGTCTGAGGTCTTCCAGTGCAGCCTGTAGTCGAGTTTTGAGCTGCCATTTTGTCCAGTTAAAATAAACCTTTTGCCAGACTTAACCCACATTTTTTATAATTATAACACACCCTTAAAGTAGGCCTGGATGTTATTTGAAAAGTAGAATATGTGGGTTTACGTTTTGTATGTCCTAGTAGTGAAAATCTCTTAAAGTCATGTTTCACTACTGTAAGGGCTATCTCTCCAATTGGCTAACCAGGTTTACCTTATTACACTTACAAAGTGCTAACTTTGGATTGGGAGCCGTTAGTGCTATGCTGTTTAGACTCAAATGAATTGTAATTGCAAATCCTCTTTAATGTTAAAGTCAGATTTTAAGTCTAAGGCCCATATTTATTCTTTTTGACGCAAACCAGTGCTGGAGCTGGTTTGCGTCAAACATTTTACCGCCGAATAATGCCATTCCTACGAACCATGTGGGCGCCTTATTTAAGGATTGACGTTAGCCGGCGCTGCGGGCCGGTCAGAGTAAAAAAAATGGCTCAAACCAGGCAGCGCCGGCATAGGGGAAATGGGGGTTGTGCATCAAAAAATGTTGCAAGTCAGGTTTGAGTAAAAAATCATGGCTCAAACTGGACTTGCGCCCTTTTTTAACGCACAATCCCCATTGAAATGACTCCTGTTTTAGCAAAGACAGGAGTTATGGCAATTGGGAACAGTGGCATGTAGGGGGGCCCAAGTTAGGCCCCCCTATATCACTTAAAAAAAAATATTATACTTATACAGGTACTTACCTCAACTTACCTGTACTTACCTGGGGTGGGTGGGAGTGGCAGGGGGTGTCTCTGGGGGCATGGGAGGGCACCTGTGGACTGCTTCCATGGTCAGAGACCATTGAAGTGAGCCCACAGGTCCCTTAATGCCTGCCTTCACCCAGGCGCACATCAGGCTGGGCGCCATTTTTTAAGACCCGCCCCCTCCTCTGCGTCAAAATGATGCACAAGTATAAATAAGGGGCACAGGCCTTAACGTCATTTTTGGGACGGGAACGCCTACCTTGCATGTCATTAACGCAAGGCGGTTTCCCGCATCCCAAAAATTACGCACACAGAGGATTTTTTACATTCGCGGGTTCTGGCGTCAAAGTAGAAATATGGAGCAAGGTTTGCGCTGAATGTGCGTCAAAAATTGTGACTCGCATTCGGTGCAAACTGAGTATAAATATGCCCCAAAGTGCTGAAAATGCCACTTTTAGAAAGTCGGCATCTTCTGATCCTACCTATTAATGCCTTCCATCAGTTTCCTGGATCTCATGAGGTGTTCTGCTGCTGGAGTTTCTGTGTTCCTTCCAAACAGTAACACAAAGAGTAGGAGTGAGCAGGATGCCCTACCGTGCTGGGATGGATGAGGGTGGAGGTTTGCCCTTTCCCACTTACACTTCAAAGGGCTTGCCTCCAACATTCACAAAGGACCCTGACACCAGCCTATTGTCACCCTAGACAGTTTGAAACCTTGACAGATGAAGGGGGAACTGTCCAGAGCAGATGTGAGGGTAGGAGAATGTGTCCCCACCCACACAAAGGCTGGAACCTGGTATAAATATAAGACCTGCAGAGCCACTCTTCAGAATACTCCTAGACCTGTGGGCATTACAGAAGTAGGACTGCCCTGCTGCCAGAGGACTGTCCTGTTGCTTGAGAACTGCCTTGCTGTCTTAGAGGGAAGACTGGGCCTGCTTTCCTTCATCCTAGGCTAACCTAATTGACACCAAGAGACAGTTGGCTGACACAGAACAAGTCCCAGAGGCCTCACTACAACTGCCTTGCTAACCTGCTGCAACTGGATCTGACTGGACCTGCAACAGGACCTGCATGAGCCCTTCTGGCCTCTGCTGGAGTGATCTTCTAATCCCCAAGAGGTGTGCCCCATGTCCTGGATGCTTGTCTGGCATCAGTCTGAACTCCTACCAAAGGAAAAGGTGAAATCCTGAAGTTTGGGCTCTTCACAACAGCGAAGGGACTCCTTTATGCTAAGACTCTGCCACCTGCAACAACCACCAATGTAAAGTTTCAATGAATACCTTCTCTTTGTGCTACAGTGACTGCAAGAGATGATGGGCAATGTGAAATCTCTGCTTCGCGCTACAGCAATGGCACCTCACAGTGACTGGCAGCAAAAAGCTCCAGCAACAACCATCAGTGATGCCCGACTAGCTCTTCACTCTACAGGGCTACAGGGATGACAGTCAGTGCTGCCCGTTGTGCTCTTTGTGCTACAGTGACTACAATCATGACTCTGTCCCTTTAACACCGCAAACTGAACTCTTTGCACCAGACTTTGAGAAGGTATCTCTTCCAGTGGGACTAACCTAGACGCGATATCTGACCAACGCTCCATTGTGGCCAGTTTGAACTTGTGACTTTTGCCCCATCTAGCATGACCAGATCAGCATAAGTGAGGTTTTTTTTTGTCCTCATACACCTCTATCTCCTAGTCGACTCCATATTGCCTGATCAAAAACCTCTCATATATGGAGATTACTAATGCCAGGGAACCCGGATCTCTCTCACTTGAACCTTAACGCAGGAGTCTGCATCCAAGGATAGAGACTGATCTGGCCCCTAATCATAGGACACAACTTAATAGTGCAACCCCATCAAATATTACTCTCCTGGGACCCTCCATTCCAGCACCCATGACCATATTTTTACTTTCTTTTCCTTATTTAATTTATTCACCGCCATGTCCCACTTTGATATACTAATAAGAGCATCAAGCCAGTCTGTACATGAAGGGGGGGAAACAAATGCCCATTTCCGACAAATTTCCCTCCTGGCCAGGAGTATCGCATAAAACAATACTGTCTTCGGCACTCTGCTACTTACTTCCCCCTCTTCTGGTATACTGAAAATGACTAAACGGAGTCTCAAGAAGATATGTTGCTTCACAGATCGTTTTGCATTCCTTTTCCCAAAAACTATATACAGCTGGACGTTCCAAAAACATGAAAATCGGATGCACTCAGTAAGCCACATTTTGCACAGTTGACTGCCTCTCCCCATCTCATCTTAGAGAGCTTACAAGGGGAGAAGAAAGTCATATGCAGGGTAAAAAGATGATTCCTCCTTAATGATGCAGGTTTGACTACCTTAAATGTATGCCTTGATGTTTCCCACAATACTTTTACTTGATCCGGGGGCATCACTTCCCCTCAAAGGGAGTCGGACAACTTAAAATCACCATCCAACATATCCAACAAACCCCAATACCAACTCAAAACCTTCTTTAACTGTCAGTAATTTTTAATTAAGTCATCCTCTAGCTGATTTGCAGACTCCAACCTAAACTGTAGCCCTGTAGTCTAATTCCTTAATTGAATGTATTTCAGCCTAGAGATATTTGCTCTTGGTCGCATCGTTAACTTCTTCCCAAGATAGTAGAGAACCATCCCTAACTAGGTCCCCCTAAAATTCAATCCCCGCTCTCTTAAGGGGCAAATCCAATACATCTGTTAAGCACGCGGGAGTTCCAGAGGAGTCCCAAACCGGAGCCCAATGACTATAATACTATTTTTGCCACTTGCCGCAACGTGGACCAGGCTTTAGCTGCATCCTGTAGCATTTTCAATCTCACTTTCTTGAAGAATTTAAGGTCACTGAATTTATATAAAAAGTATTTTAGTGCGCCTTTTTCAGTGGCTATCATTCGATTAAACATCTCTACAACCGCTGAACGATCCGAGGAGGAGAATAGCATTCTAACATTCTTAAGATGAAATGCCCACGCATAGTAATCTATGTCAGGAAGTGTAAGGCCCCCTTTCTCTATTCTTCTGCGCAGTTTCTTCCATGCAATCTTGAGGCCTTTTTGCCCCAAATAAAGGAGTTTATTTTCTGTTGAAGCATAATCAAAAGTTTTTTATCCATTTGTAAGGGAATAGAATTAGAAAGGAAATTCAACTTAGGTAAAATTATAATTTTAACCAAATTAACCCATCCAATAATTGTAAGAGAAAGATGTAGCCATTCTAACATCAGCTTACTACACTCTATTGCCACATACTTAATATTGACCGCCACAATTCGTTCCACATCCTGCACAATTGATAGCCCTAAATACCTAATTGAATTTGTAATATGCCAACTATCAGTCCTCAGGTTCCAGGCCATTATCTCATTTTTTTTCGGGATTGATATGATAACCCAAGATCTTCCCAAATTCCTCTGCAATATTCAATAAAGCAGGTAAGGCTGCAGATAGGTTGGAGGTGTAAACTAAGAGGTCATCGGCGAATAAATCAACTTTCTTCACCCACCCCTTGCTACTAAAGGGGGAAACTCTAGGATCCTGCCTAATCCCTCTAGCTAAAGGCTCTATATACAAGTCAAACAACAGGGGAGAAAGGGGACAACCCTGTCTAGTACCCTTGGTAATCCTAAAGGAGTCAGTTAACTTCCCATTCACCAGAACGGTAGCCTCTGGTGCCTGATAAATTAATCGAATTGCCCTTCAAAATGTAATACCCAAATTTTTTAGTTCAAGGACTATATTTAAATAATTCCAATTGACTCTGTCAAAAGCTTTCATCGCATCAAGAGCTATAACAGCCAGGGGTTCTTGGTACGCAGTAGCTAAATCAATAGGACCAATTAAATTAAACGTTTGTTCATGCAGGAATCTATTCTGAATAAAACCTTTCTGATCTGGGTGAATCAATTCGCTTATCACCCCACTTTTTGCCAATATCTCAGCACAGAGTTGATAATCACTGTTCAAAAAGGATATTGGTCTGTAGGATTCACATCTCACTGGGGATTTCCCTGGTTTTAAAATAAGGGAGATGGTTGCTTCACGCCAAGAAGCAGGCAATGGGACTCCTTCTTCAAAAATCTCTGAGAACAATTGAGAAATTAACGGAACTATGGACTCATCCAAAGCCTTATAATATTCAACAGGAATGCCATCTGGTCCCGGCCACTTCCCCCTCTTACTCCCTTTTGAAACTGCTTTTATTTCCCCCTCAGTAAGAGCTCTGCTCGAATAAGTCTGCTTGCCTGTGTAAGACGAGGAAGCAAATCTATATCTAACCAATCACCAGCTGCGTCATTCCGTACTTCCCCCTCCTCCATATAGAGTAATGAGAAGAACTTTTGGAAAGCCTCTACTATACCATCAGGGGATGTCAGGCTAGCTCCTACCTGGCTGTCCACTAACTCCTTTACACTATTCCGTGACTGATCTCTCTTGATCTTCCAAACTAGCAATCTTCCCATACTTTCTCCGTATTCAAATTGAGCTTGCTTACTTGCCTCCCATTTTTTTGCGATCCTCGCTTGCAAAACAGATTCCATTGCTTCTTCAGCTGTCTTATCTTATTATTCAATTGCTCCTCGTCCCCCCCTCGCATTTTGAGTGTTACATAACCGGAATGCTCTATACCATTCAGTTACTCCCTACACAGCTTTCTTCTATAGCTAGCAAGACTTATGATCTTTCCCCTTATCACAGCCTTAAAGGTGTCCCAAACTACACTTCTGGAAGCTGATCCCTGATTAATTCTGAAAAAATCCTCAGCCTCCTTACGAAGGTAACCGATGACCACCTCCTCCAGTAACAAAGTCCGATCCAAAGTCCATCTTAACCAACCTACCTCCTGGGGGCAGCTCATCCTTAACATCACTGCTGCATGATCTGATTGATGAGCAGGTGAATAGGTAATGTCTTCTACCAAACTGCACACTAAACGATCAACTAAAAAATAATAAATTCGGGAGGCATGGCCATTCTTTCTATTATGAAATGAAAATCCCTGCTTCTCACCTACTCTCCCTCCACAAATCACACAATCGAAAAATTTTCATCATTAACTTGAGATATTGTTGAGATTTTGGAGTATCCATTGACCTGCATTTTGCTGACCTATCTAGTTTATCTTCTCGAACCACATTGAAGTCCGCAGTCATAATAATTAGATCTGAAAACTCCAGGAGGTGGGAGAATACCCTTCGAAGGGGTTCTATGTCATCACAATTCAGGCTGTAAAAACCTACCAAAGTGAATTTCCTACCACCCAACTGCAGTCTAGCTATAATCCATCTAACTAATCTATCTGCTATTACATCTGACAGTGTTGCATTAACCTGCTGTTTAACTAGGATCGCAACCCCCTTAATATTAAAATTGTGCTCTGTACTAACACAATATCATACTCATTTCTGAGTTTTGAACTGAGTTATACTTTCCTCTTTAGTTAAATGCATTTCCTGCAGTATTATTATATGAACTGGGTAATTCCTAAGAAACTGCTCAAATTTTCTAGCCCTCGCTTTAATCCGCAGGCCATTGAAGTTCCAGGGCATTAATTGAATTAATCTTTTCCCGGCTCTCTGGTTCCCTATAGCCTTCTCCAGGTATACCTAAGTAAACTGAGGTGTATGAGATTATTTTCCCCATTTCTCCCACATGCTTCCCACTCAGTGCCTCCCTGATATCCCCTATTGTGACCCCAACTGTGACCTGTACCCTATCCTCCCCCCCAGACCTACTGGTCCCATTTAGAGCACCCATGAGCTCCCAGGCGTTCCTTACACAGTATTTCCCTTTCCTCTGAAACGGATCTCTACGAATCCTCTGAATATTATTCATAATCTCAACCTCACTTTCCTCCAGGACAATTACCTTTTTAATCAGAGAAACTACATACGTTTTCAAATCCGCTCCCTCCACTCCTTCTGGCACATTCAAAAATCTTAAGTTGTTCCTCCTAGAGCTGTTTTCGAAATGTTCTAATTTCTCCTGCAAGTTACGCTCATTTCCTTTTAGTAGTTGAATTTCTGCTTTATTCCTCCACAACTCCCCCTTAATAATCTCAACCGATTCCTCAAGGACTTGAGGTCTAAGAGCCAGGAGACTGAGGGCCTGATTATGACCCTGGCGGACGGCGGAGGCCGTCCGCCAAGGTACCGCCGCTGAATGACCGCACCGCGGTCAAAAGACCGCAGCGGCCATTTAGACATTTCCTCTGGGCCGGCGGGCGCTCTCCAAAAGAGCGCCCGCCGGCCCAGAGGAAATGCCCCTGCAACGAGGACGCCGGCTCAGAATTGAGCCGGCGGAGTTGCAGGGGTGCGACGGGTGCAGTTGCACCCGTCGCGTATTTCAGTATCTGCTTAGCAGACACTGAAATACTTTGCGGGGCCCTCTTACGGGGGCCCCTGCCGTGCCCATGTCATTGGCATGGGCACGGCAGGGGCCCCCAGGGGCCCCGCGGCACCCCCTACCGCCATCCTGTTCCTGGCGGGCGAACCGCCAGGAACAGGATGGCGGTAGGGGGTGTCAGAATCCCCCATGGCGGCGCAGCAAGCTGCGCCGCCATGGGGGATCCTAAGGGCAGCGGTAAACCGGCGGGAGACCGCCGGTTTGCCTCTTCTGACCGCGGCCGAACCGCCGCGGTCAGAATGCCCTGCGGGGCACCGCCGGCCTGTCGGCGGTGCTCCCGCCGACCCTGGCCCCGGCGGTCTCAGAATGACCCCCTGAATTTTTTTTTTTGCAACATTAACTGGAAGGTAGGGGAACATGGTGGGCGGCAGGATGTCCATGTGCAGATCGCCTTACCTGAGCTCCCGTGGTGAATGTCGGAAAGACTGTCTTCCCTGCGGCTATTTTCTTTTTTCCTTTGGTCCACGGAGTAGCAGGTACGTGTGTGTCGGGGACCACGGCTGGAGCATGGTCAGTCCCGGTGGGGCTGCAGGCTGGGCCTGGCGCTCTGAAAGAGCCGGCGAGCAGCATTGCACGTTCCCCTCCGGATAGTGCAGGCAGAGTCAGCACTAGTCGTGCTGCAGCTTCCCCATCATTGCTGAGTACAGCCCTGGAGTCTCTGGGGCCTGCAAAGTCAGCTGGAGGGAGAGGAAGAACTTTTGTGGCTGTAGAGGTGGGGGACAAGTGTCTAACTGTAAGAGGCCCTACTCTGGTTGCAGGCAACCAAAGGGGGCGCTGGAAGAAATACAAAACGCCCACCATAAATAGGACAAGCTCAGCCTCAGGCTGGGGAGGTGGTGAAGAGGGCGGAAAACTTCAGGATAGGTTGAGAAGCTCCTTGAGGGAAGAGGAAGTGTGTAATCCTAAGAAATCTAAAATTAAGCAGAGAACAAGTATTGTTAAAACTAAAGTTACCCCATCCTTAAGGGCTTATTTTAAGGCTCTTCCGTTAGTAACACCAAACATCCGTAGCGCTCAGATGGAGCAGGAGCTGAGAGAGGATCCCCCACCTCTGCAAGATTCAGAGCTGGAGAAGGGGGGTCTATTCCCTCCCCACTGGTAGAGATACCCCTTGATGAAAGTAATCGGGTAAATCAAGGCAAGAATAGGGAAAGTGTGGACGTTTTGGAGATGCTTGAAACTCTTGACCCTCCTGTGTCCTCAGGGACTATGGAATCTTCCCCCTCTTTAGGTAATCAAATGCAGGCAATGTGACTGGAGTCTAACAAGTTGGAAAATATGTTTTTGCCACTCACAAATAATATCAAAAAGTGTTTTGCAATTTCAGAAGTAAATCAAGGAGAGATATGGCTGGCTTGTGAATCACTGGAAAAAATGAGTGAGGTTTTGTTCTTACCGAAATCTTTGAAACTGAATATCTCTGGTTCTACTGATTGGATTTTTGTTATTCTGGTATGTTTTATTTATTCAAATGTATTCTATGTTTCTAGGTTGGTTTAGGACTTATATGTTGTGTTTTCACCTTATTAATGCTTGTGCACTGCATACATACTTTACATATTCCCTCTAAAGTAAGCCTGTCTACTTTGTGCCAAGCTAGCAGAGAATTAGGTAAAGGTTACTTTAGTGATGTTTGTGGTTCGCTCTGTCAAGAATTCTGGTTGTTGCCTGAATGGGGCTTCCACCCCTGTCAACTAGTAACTGAATTTCTTACAATTGGAAACAATCCTTTAACGGTAAAGTGCCTGACAAACCTACAGCAGGATAGGGCGTACTACCTATCTGAGCAGAAGGAGGTACCCAATATTACTGCAAATGTGTCTGCTAACAGTAATACTTGGTCTCTTGAGTGGGTAATACAAAACTGCTGAAAGACCTAGAAAATGTGTCCCCCGCAACTGGGCACCAAATGATAAATTTTCTACATAGTTCTGAAAATGTAGGTGTGGATGTTCTTGAGCCACTGGCACTAAGGACTTAGGGCCTGATTTAGGTCTTGGTGGAAGGAAATACTCCATCACAAACATAAGGGACATCCCACCTGCCGTATTACAATCCCATTATGTCCTATGGGGATCGTAATACAGCTGACAAGATATCTGTCACATTGGTGTTAGAGAGCACTCCCTCCCAAGACCTAAATCAGGGCCTTAGTCTATGTGTCAACCTAAATCATTTTTACTACAACCAGGAAACAAGACCGTGAGCATTATCTGAACAAGATGTATTCTAGGTAATCATTAATCTCATAAAATGTTAGACAGTCAATTAAACTCCTAACCTTGGGTTAAAACACTCAAAACGCACTAGAACATGCAGAAAATTAAACTTATCATAAGCTTCAGAGAGGGTTCACACTTTCATTCCTTTATGATCAATGAAGCTCTATGTTCAAGAAAATAGAAAGGCCTACAATTCTGGTCGCATGAGGTCAGGTGCACTGATAACTCAGAGTGAAGGCTTCTATTCATGTAGCCTTCAGTAGGAAACAGAGATGTTCTGTATGTACCATCCTAGTGTCGCCTGGAGTGAAGACTCCCCTCTTCCCTTCAGTTTCTCTGCTAGATATTTATAACATATTATCATGGTTGTTGAAACTGTTCTTTTGAAAATAAACAAATAATTAGATGTATAGTTATCAACCTCCTGGAAACTTGTAGAAATTAATAATAAGCTAAAGTAAGAATTAAGCAGAAGACGTTAGAAGAAATATTGCAAATATGTTCACAGAGGCTTGTCACACACATTATAAACCAAAAGTGTGATATGTGAAACAAATTTGTTCATCATTTTTATTAATTATTTAATAGATGCAGTTCAAGTACGAGAATACTGACATCAGAAAAACAATATTGACAAAAAACAATGCTGGCATTTCGCCGGTAGGCTAATGGTGGAATATCTTACTGAAAGAAGATGATATCTGCTTTGAATTTTTGATGTCAAATTTACAATATTTTGAATACTAGCATAGTACAGTCATGCTACCTACCCTTGCCATTCATAATCCCCATGTGTACACAAGGGAGCAGAACAAAACTAAGACTTGTAGGCCTAAACACATTTATTTTCTAAAAGCGTTTTACACTGGAAAGGTTCGGCCACCCTACTGCATCAACAAAGTCAAAAATGCTGATGTTGGTAATGAGATAGCTAGCAGTCTAAAATCTGTGAGTTCATGTGCAGACACAAAGTTGTGGAAGGAAATCAGGAAACATTATTATAAAGGAGCACTGATGGGTGTGCGAGCTCTGGGAAGTTATTTTCAAACAATGAACTATGTTTGAATGTTGTGCATATCTTTTTTTAAACTATCCTAGCAAAAACTCTTTCAACTAGAACATCCTTTTACAGGTATGACTTTGTGGGACAATATGAGTTTTTCTCACTCCTATTAAGAGAGCCTTTTTTTAAGCGGAAGCTTTTCCTGAACCTCACATGCACATGTATCACACTCCTTCTTTCTCCATGGCCCGATTCAAAAGATATTTGTTGTTAGCAGTCATAAACTCAAGACAATTGATACCTGCATGAATATTTCCAGAACTAGACAAACCAGCTGCAGAATTCAAAGTACAAGTCACAGTTGCCCAGTTCCAAACGTATCCTTACTTGACTTCAGCAAAAGAATAGTAAATACTAGATTACAAGATTCTATTGAAAGAGATTAGCTGCTTCTCAATGAGGTTTCTGACCAACAAGAGGGTTGGAATGTGCTATGGCTGACCACGAGGAGAAGCTCCTGAACACATCCCAGAAAGGCTAGAAGCAATTCATGATTGCCCTTTATCTTTCTGCTAGTTCCGATGTCAGTAGTCTTGACATACTGTTGTCCCAAATGAGAGAGCTGATTGAAATAGTCGGTATTTTTCTAAATGAATAAACAAATCCTCTGTGGTTAAAGTCTGTAAATGTACATAGCCTATTTGAAATCTTCATCATGCAGCTCTAATTTGATTACCCCCACAGTTCTGTCTTTCATCCAATGTTGTATGTGTGACATGTTTGGCACTTGCGTCAGCTAAGAGGTCAGTACAGACTTGCTTTCCAGAGGATTAAGATACTCTCAGACAATATTGAAACGCCAATAATGCTCCACAGTAATAACTCTGACCCTAAAACATATTCTTCAAATCAATGAGTCAAAGCCCATTTATCATGCAGGCAGTTGCTAGTATGCAAAAAATGAAACACAAAATAACAAAGTTAAAGGGCAAGAAGGAGAGAATACCTCAAAAATGGAAAACAAAAGGTGTAGTTGAAAGCCATGTTTGTAATTTCAGAACCTCCCTCGGTTTATCCACCATGACCTAGATGCATATATAAAGGAGTATTATAATTACAATAACTTAAATGTCCATACTCCATGTGTGAATATAAGAATATAAGTGCAAAGTTGAAATTTCTTTAGTGAAAAAGTGCGAGCACTCCAAATCAACATGTCACTTATGGGTTGGGTGGGTGCACACGCACTCAAGCATTTTGTACTCACCCTAATTAGGTGTTAGTAGTGATATACTTTCAGAGTCTATCTGTCCCTGAGATGCTTTGCATTAGGTGCATGCTAGGCTTGTTGTACGAATTTACTGGTACAGTTGGTTTATTTTAAGAATTTGTGTCTATAATCTACTAATAAGAATACCCAACATACATCTTAAAGGTGTACTATGCAAACATGCCACAGTTATACCAGAATACTGGAAAATGAGTGCCAAACATTAGAGCATGACCCAGTTTCTAATCCTGTACACCCATTCATGGTTATCCTTGGATTAAAGTAAATTACAGTTGAGGTTTTCACTCAGTCTCATGCATCCAGTTCACACATGCATCTTTTGTGGTACATCATGCAATATGCTGTGGTCCTACCAAACTGCCAGCAAATTGAAAGGCGAATATTAAACCATGACTCAAATTCTAGTCATGTTCTTTTAGTCACAGTTATTCTTTGGTTTTATAGGTTAACATCCAGGGTCTCATTCAGATTCTCATGCATCAAATTGACACATGACTTACTTTATCCAGAGGTTGTGGCCACATTTTTCCCCTAGTTAGTCCACCATTCGCCATAATTGTGGGTAATATGGAGGACCAGCTTGGCATGTAATGCATCTCTCAGCGTTCAGGATGCCAGCACGTGCATGTGAGTTGTGTCACATTGGGTGTAATCATGTAACCTTCAATATAAGGCATCATGGGAGCAATGTTTCCTCTAATTATTGTTCTTTGTGTGCAGCATTGAAGGGCCTATGTGCACTGGCACTGCAACCAAGACTTGAAACACCTAGCTGTGCAAGCAAACTCAGTGCATGAGAAAACAAGATCAAAGATTTTTTTTAAAAGCACTGGCTGACTAATATGGTAAGATAGCTCTGCTCCATCTCTTCAGATGTGGAAGAGCACCAGCCAGCCAAAGCCGTGGCAGAGACTGAGGGCCTTATTACGAGACAGGCAGTCCAAGGACTGCCACACTCGTGGTGGCACTTGGACCACCGCCGACAGGGGCGGTCCGACTGCCATTTTATGACCGTAGTGGAGCCGCTACGGCCTGACCACTGGCATTGCCAGCCAACGACCAGGAGGTGCCATCAGTCTCAACCTCCCAGGGCAGCTCTGCAAGCAGCACTGCCCTCTGGATTATGACCGGCCTTTCCACCAGCCTTTGCATGGTGGTCCCACCAACATGCAAAGGCTGGCAGAAAAAGGGTACCGGGGGCCAAATGGGGGCCCCTGCACTGCCCATGAACTTGGCATGGGCAGTGCAGGAACCCCCATGGACAGCCCGTTGCGCTTTTCACTGCCTGAATTACGGGCAGTGAGGACGCATCGCATTATTTCCGCCGGGTCTATTACAAGCCGGTGTCAATGTTGTATTGTGTTTCATGCAGGGCCAGCAGGTGGGAGCATTGTTACCGCCCGTTGGCCCAGCAGGAAACTTTTAATAGGTACTGCGGAGGGTCGGCCACATATGCAGTCATCCCGAAGCAGGACTTTGGCAGACGGCCTCCACCACCCGCCAAAGTCATAATGAAGGCCTGAGTCTAAGCATTCACAGACAGAGGTGGGTGAGTCACTGAAGTTGTCTCTGGCTCAGCTCGAGGTCCTCTTGGACACTCAAAAAAATGAACCAAAGCTTCATGTGTCAACCGACTGTCTTCCATACTATTACCCCATTTTCCCAGATAGCGCCTCCTTCTCTCCAACTGCAGCAGAAGTGCTTCCCTTCGCTGTGCTGTGCCTAGGGACAGTAGTGAACACCTGTGAAAGCCCTATGAAAGTGCTTGGAGAGGGACATTATCTTAATGATTTTTCAAACAGTCCCCCACTGTACATGTTCATAGTACTCTACAGGATTATTGCACTCAGCTCATCTGTACTTCTGTCCTTAGTCCCTAATTGGTAAAAACTATGCAAAAGGTCTGTTTTGGGATCTCGTCATCAAAGTGTGCTTCAGCCCCATCTCTGCACTTGACTTGTGTGGATGTGAAAACATGTAACCGTTGGATGATTGGGATCTACAGATCTTTGATAATAGGTGTGATTGCCCTCTCTCTTCTGCTGAGTCTCTATTAAAATTGGTGGCTTGTGTTTACACCTTCTGGCATGTGGGCATAGTCATGAGGGCCATGTCTGTGCTTAATCAGTGCTAGGTCTGCGCAAGTGTGATTAGTGCACATGTAGTATGTTAGTACGTGTATTGGTGTCCCACCCTGTATGTGCACAGTTCATCTGGAAGTTGTATGCAGAGGCAACTCCATAGAGGAAGTGTGTGCCTGCAACTGTTTGGTTGTTGTGATCTTCAGGCAACCCTAGAAATCACACTACAAAGGATGCTGGCGGCGCATGCCTTTCTTTAGGATGATGCAACAATAAGGCACTTCAAGTTTCCTTCAGTCTTTGCCCGTCCTGTGCTGCTGGTTTCAATGTCATGGGTTCAGTACACAAGCAATGTAGTACAGGTGCTAGTGTTTGTGTATGTGCTCCTAGCCCGTGTGTTTCGTTTTAAAAAAATGTGCAGGTCTCTTAACTTTGTTAGTTTTTCAAAAAAGTTTTTCTGTTTAAACTTGACTTGTCGTATATGTAACTGAACAAAATGAACTGGTAAAAAATAAACTCAAAGTTTTACTTCTGAGGTAAACTGGGGGACAGAAATAATTACTCTCTAGTTGCTGAATTGCATAATGTGAAACCCAGAACCCTGTGATCCACCCAGCTTCCCCGCTTGACCGAGCTATGTGATCCTAGGCAATTACTTTCTCATTGTACCTCATTTTCCTTTAGCACATTGAGGAGAACCTAAAAATGTGGATGTGCGCTATAAAAATTACCAGTTTGGTGGTATTTTAAATTGTCCTCAGGGTGACACCATTGTATGACTGAGTGCATGTTTGTCACCATGGAGGTCAGAGTTCATGTTTTTCACTCTTTACTTTTGGCATGGTGTTAGGATTCTTACTGCTTGACACGGATTCTGGTGTCATCTGTGAGGTTCACCTCACTTTATTCCTTTAGTGGGGCAGTGAGTTGCAATACATTGGGACCTGATATACTGGTTACAAAATACGAGTTAGAAAATCATTCCACTGAGATTAAATGTTTTTGACCAACTAAAAATAATGACTTTATGTATTACTTTAATAGCCTTATGGTTCGTATTTTGGAATGTCCACTTAAGTTGATAAATTCAGTATGAAATCAATGAGTCTGAATTTTGCTACACACTATCACTGAAGGTTGTAGTGAATGGGTTCAATTTAGCTGGGTGCCAGTACACTGAGAGGGACATACAGATTCCCTAGTGAAGGGTATTAACATACACACGCGTAACAGGTGTTGAGAGATCCCTGGTTGAGCAGGGCTGCTTTGGGCTTTCCCTGAGATGTTCCATGCGGGGCTCTGAGAGTTTGAGAGCCACTACGCTCACATGAGCTTTCTGAAGTGGTGTCTGGTCCTGGACATGTGCTGGGAGGCAGCAGCAGCAAAGAGACGCTAGGACCAACTACACAAATTGAGTTCCATGTGCCTGCACAGACCAGATATTGAACCAACAAAAGTAGCACCAGCATCTTCAGGAGCAGCGGGGAGAGCCCGGGAGTGGGCCTCATCACCTGCTGGGGGACACAGGAGACGAAGTACAGAGAGACAGTTGCCATGTCCACAGTGACCTGAACTAGGTGTCCTACGAGGGCAATTACTGGGGAACCGAAGGTAAACTCGCTGCAGACCATCGGGGACCCCCAGTGAGACTGCCAGCTCTGCAGACGCTTCCAATGCAGAAATAGACCATCAGGTGGCGGGCGGAAGAAGCGGGAAGCTCTGGTTGTGCAAGGGCCAGGCAGGGCGAGGTGAGTTGGGCGTGATGGGCCTCTGCTGCCTTCCAAAGCCTTCCCCCCACCTCTACTTCCTGTTTCCAGGTGTCTGAGAGTCATTGGCCACTTAGGAGCCTTTGGAGTCATTAGAGGGTGGAGCCCAGGACACAGCAGAAGCAGCCCTGTTAGACCTGGGTGTGGCTTGCGGGAGGCTGGCAACCCTCACTCTTGCCTCTTCTTTTCACTACTCAACCAATGAAGGGCTTCTCCTTCTGCAGTCGTTTGAACCCTGCATCGCTCTAAGCTCCCCATGAAGGCAACAATGACTTTACTTCAAGCCCCCTTAAAGCTCATACTAGGAATCCACCAGTAAAACCCATCTTCATGGGGCCCAAGAGAAAACCAGCCTCCCGCCTAAACTCCACTACAGAGGGGAAAGCCACCTCACCCACAGCCACCACAAGGAACACCAGTACTACTGCTCAGGTGCACTCACCTTCTAAATCCTTAACTAAGGCTCCTTCTAAGGGAGCCATCATGCAGTTCTTTTAACCTCTTCCTGGCCCTGGGGCTATAGCAGCCATTTCCACTGCTGCCCCTCCTGAAGGTGCTGAATCTGAAGATGACAGGATGACCCACCTGCCTCAAACCTCCTTCGTCCAATGCAAAGCGAAGTCATGGTCATGCCCAGGGATAGGGGGTAAGTCTAAGCATGACACCACCAACTTATGGCAGGCTCTTAACTCCTCTTTTAACTCTCAAGCACCACAGCACCTGACACTAGTCACCACAAATCCTCAAAACTTGGCAGGTATGGGGAAGGCTGGGAAAAAAGTGAGAAGAGAGCAAGTAATTGCAGCGCAAATTCATCATCATAGCACAGTAGGGCCCAAGGGGTTGAAGCCTGATCATCCACTAATTTCTTTTGGTTCCATCTTGCCCAAAACTGGCCAAGCTGCCACATTCACAGACATGGGGTAATTGAAAGGCTCTTTCCTACCAAGCCTTGAGACTAAAATAGAGAGAACAGTTGAACTCACTTCTTAGTTGTTAGAAGGGTCCTCCAGCTTTAGAACACAAGCCTCTAATAGTGTTGAGGAACTACATTCATCAGCTGCAAACACAGTACAAAATACAAGAGTCAGATCAATGATATGGCATTCTATGAAAATGGAGCTTCAAGTAGATTAACTGCAGTCGATTGCGCAGTGCGTAGGCTCTAAGATTGACTCCATAGAAGAGAAAATACAAAGCAAACTGGTCAATAATTTGTGGCACTGGTCCTGTGGAGCTATAATAGACAAATGGGCAACACTTCCTGAGATGCTTGGCAAGATTGTTACCACACTCAGAGGCAAAGACTGCTCTTGGGTAACCTCCAGCGTAAGTGCCCACCACAAACACACTCCCGGTTCTGCAAGTGAAAAGGGTATTCTCCCCAGCTCAAGCTCAAACAAATTGGACAGTCCTCTGTTCTATCAGCATTCATTGGTTTCTGCAGTATGGTCTAATGCACCAGATTGTCAATCATGCTCAACCCGAGCTCTGAGGTTGAGTGCAAGGGGCCAATAAAGTTGAGACTCCACCAACCCTGGAACCCAAAGATACCGATATCTAGATGGGCCAAGAAAAAGTTGGGGAAGCAGCATAAAAAAGCAAAATAAAAAAAAGCAGCATAGCAGCAACTTCTCACAACCTGCACCACACCGGGGTATTCCAAATTTTCACCTCCAAACAGGGTGCCAATAAATTCCCAACTAGTGTAGGCATCACACAGCACTCTAAGTCTCCTTCCTTCAGAAGGAACATACAGTGCTAGCTTCCCTTCTGAGCCCACAAATGAACTAGTGACAAAAAGATGAAGATGATGTCCGTATCCAGGTCCTCCTGGTAAATGAATCGTTTGGCGCTCCAAGAGGCAAGCCTTGCCTTCTAGTCCAAATGCTCAAGCTTACAACAAGTCAAACATAGAGGCAAGTAATCTGATAATCCAGGCATACAACTCAAGCGCTACAGTTTTGCACCCCCAGCAGAGGACCCTTCATGCCAGCCTTCACCTTCCTCTTCATTCAACAGGCAGCCCATTGACTCGGTAGCGCTGGCCTCTAGCCATAACGAAATCTTAATGACTGACCCACTGGGCTTGGGCCGTCTAATTCCAACTCAAAGAGCAGATCTAACCTCAAAGCGTTTCCTGCAGCAGAGAAAGTTTACAATGTTTATGAGGCAGTGCTCACCCCAAGATACCACGTCCGAGGTTCATACGACATCTTGAAGAGGTCCAACATTTTACAATTATTCAAACACATAACATCATTGGCTCATATTCACTCAGATTACCTGGAGTGGGTAGGATTTCAGAGCCTTCCCAGGGAAACCCACTGTGAATCAACTTTGGTGGGCCTTCGCCATCAGCGCCTCCAACTCACAGTAATCAAGGAAGCACCTCAACTCGCAGAATGGGGGATAGACAGCAAGTCCCCTCATACAGAGAAATACCTGCATGTCTTTGGACCACTCTCAAGAGGACAGGGTGTTGTGTAAGCAAAGACAGGAGTAACAACAGTATCAGAGCTTTCCACGCATGTCCCAAGACTCCATTTGTCCTTAGGATATCAAGAACTGATAATCCATGGGCCGTGTCATTCTGGACACTGTTGGCAGATCCTATTACAGGAGATGGTTTCAACAGGAATTACTCCAAACATCAATCTCATACAGCCAGACAGGGATACCACAGAGTACAGAGTGAAAGGCAGCCGTCAACAGCTGACAATTATTTCTTGGAATGTGGCAGGTCTCAAGAAACCTTTAGAGGTCAGGTCAGATCCCTCCTATTTACTTAATGCTGACATACTATGCCTCCAGGAGACATGGACTATTGAATCTGTGTTGCTTGCTGGTTACTATAGTTTTCACACCATGGTCAGAAAATGTAATATATTCGGTCGTGAATCGGGTGGCCCTTCGATATTATTGAACACGCCCAAAAGATAGTGGTCTTCCAGCCATTCAGAAACTCTTCAAGCTCTGCACTAATCCCACTTTTAAGAACATATCTACAATCAATTACATTTTCATCAGTGAAGAGCTGGCACCCATGTCCCAAGACTTTGAAGTCAATCATAGGAGCAAAAGTGACCACAGACCCGTGCGGGCAATCCTGCAACTGGCCTTCTTAGACTCTCGCTCACTACCAGTGCCACACTCTTCTCCAAAGAACCAAATGGTCTACCAGACTAGGTTACAACTTTCAGTCTGGGTTGAGAGATAAAAGGCTGTATTTGGGCATTGGGAGGAACCTGTAGCAGATTTACATCAGGCGTTGGTGAACAGGCAACAGTTGCCCCCATATACAATTCTCCTTCATTTCAACTCATATCCCTAGGTGCACCAAGGAGCTAGCAGTCAGCAAATGCTCCCTTTGTAGAGCACTGGCAGTTTGAAGAAGCTGCAGCAAAGTGACAGACAGCCCAGCCACCTCCGCACTCAGGCCAGCTTACAAGCTGAAAGTTTTGCTGCTCAATAGAGAGTACAACGAAGCAGAATGGCTCAGACACTTTACCTTATTATAAGCCAAAAAACACTCCTGTTTGTGGATGCACTTAACTCACTTGAGCAAACAGGACAGACTAAGGAAAATGGTGTGGCAGAAATGGCCTGGATCAGCCATGTTGAAAAGTTCCACACGATCAGGAGCTCTACCTGTTTCGGATTTCTGGACCCACCAGAGGACATCTATTTCAGAAGACAGCGTGAGAGAAGCTGTTAGGAAAATGAGGACTGACGGGACAACTGGCCCCAATGGAACTCCAGCGACCGTGTTTAAAACAGCTGAAGTTTTTTGGGTTCTACCCTCACTCCACTTCTCAATCACACTTACAGCTCAGCAATGATTCCTTTCTCTTGGATGGGATCTATTCTCTTCCTCATTCATGAAAAGGATGCCTTTCTCAAAGTTGAAACCAAAGCCTACCTGCATATCCTTTTGAAGTAATTAGTAAATTGGGTAATGGAACAAAGTATTCTTCCACTTTTTCAATCAGGTTTTAGACCCAAATGTTCAACATCATGGCACTGGCGTACTTACCCTATCATGCAGTTAGGAAGAAGTGCCCTCCTTGTTTTGCTGCTTTGTGGATTACAGCTCTGCCATCAATAGAGTGAAATAGGGCAAGCTTTGGGGAAAGTAAACCATGTGAGGAATCCCACTTCTGCTCCTCAGGGCAATTACATCATTACATCAGGGGACATGGGTCTGGGTATAATCAAGCCCCAACACAGTTACTGCCAGTGTGTTGACCTACAACAGGCTCAAACAGTACTATGCTTTGGCCCCTCTCCTTATAAATCTTTATACTGCTGTCCTGGGTGCTGTCCTGGAAGAAGTCAGCCTAGTTGCTCCGAAGCTGGCAGACAACACCCTAATCATGGACCATACAAAAGCCAATTTACAGATAGCCATGAACGAACTGCAGAGCTAAAACCAGGTAAATAATTTGCAGGTGAACCAAAGTAAAACCAATATCATTGTTTTTGGCAAGTACCCCCCCCACAAAAAACACCTGTAGGGTCTCAAGGCACTGTGGTGGGCATGCTAATCTTTCGAAGAGCTAGGTCTTGAGATCCTTCCTGCATTTCTTCCATGACGGTGCCTGTCTGAGGTTTGAAGGGAGTGTGTTCCATGTCCGGGCTATGAGGTAGGAGATGGATCTGCCTCCAGCTGTGCTTTTCTTAATTCTAGGAATGGCGGTGAGGTGGGAGGATCGAAGTTCCCTGGTGGGGATGTAGAAAGTCAGGTGGTGGTTGACGTAGTCTGGTCCGATGTTGTGAAGTGCCTCAAGGTGTGAGTCAGAAGCTTGAGGGTGATGCTTTTGTTGAACCGGGAGCCAGTGGAGGTCTCAGAGGTGGGAGAAAATGTGGTTGTGGTGGGTGATGTCCAGGATGAGTCTGGCTGCTGTGTTATGGATACTCTGTAGTCTTGCTTGTAACTTCTTTGTGATGCCGGCATAGAGTGTGTTGCCGTAGTCCAATTTGCTGCTAATCAGGGAGTGGGTGACTGTCCTTCTAATCTCAGCGGGGATCCATTTGAAAATCTTTCAAAGGAGCCACAAGGTGTGGAAGCAGGTTTAAGAGACGGAGTTCACTTGGTGGGTCATAGAAATCGTTGAGCCCAGGATGATGCCCAGGTTTTGTGGGTGGCCGGTGGGGGTGTTTTCCAGGTCTAATGGCCACCTGGAGTCAACCCAGGGATAGCGAGTATGAGGATGTCTGTCTTGTCCAAGTTGAGCCTGAGACAGCTGGCTTCCATCCATGTGGTGGCTGCTCTCAGGCCCTTGTGGAAATTTCTCTTGGCTGTTGATGGACCGCTGATCAGGAAGAGGATTAGCTGGGTGTCATCGGCATAGCAGATGATGACGTTCTTAGTGAGCGGGGCCATATAGGCAGTGAAGAGAGTCGGGCTTATTGAGGATCCCTGTGGGTACTCCACAGCATGCTTCTCTGGGCATCAAAGTGTACAGTGGAAGTCTGGCACTCTGGGTTCTTCCTGTGAAGAAGGATTGGGTCAATTCCAGTGCTTTGCCGCTGATGCCAGCGTTGTGGAGTCTTGTGCAGACAGTTGAGTGGGAAACTTTGTCGAACGAGGTGGAGAGGTCAAGGAGGATGAGGGCAGCCATGTCTCTGTGGTCCAGTATGGCATGGATGTCGTCTGTGGCTGAGAGGAGGGCTGCCTTGGTGTTGTGGTTGCTCCTGAATCCGGACTGTGAGGGGTCCAGAATGTGGTTTGATTAGGGAAACTGGCAGTATTAAGAACAAAACTGATTCTGGCTCTCTATTACTGCCATTTGGCCATCCCAGGTGCCCTCAACAAGTTTCTAATGGGTGCCCAGATCAAGGCATACAAAAAAGTCTTGCTCGCTCGTCGGCACACCAGAAGAACCAGGCTGAGACTGGAGCTGTGTCTGGAGACTCCAGAACTTGTATGCCAGGGGGACATAATAAAGTATTACCCTAGGGTCCGACGAGCCCCCTCTTTGAGGAAGTGGGCTCTCAATGCTAAACATGGCCAGCAGAAGCAATCAGCAGTTTGAAGAACAAGGCCAGCATGCTGCATGCTCATGAAATCACATACTATGTTTGGAAAAGCTTTGTGAACAGGCAGGTGAAAAGTTCCTCCTTTGAGCGGAATATTGAAAGTCTTTGTGCCAGCACCATGACTAAGGCCCTGTATGCATCCTATTCCCTGGAGAAAGCCCAGCCTGATTTTTGCCATGTACTTTCAGTCCAGGCCCATAGTAAAATCCTTTGCACAAGGCTAATCACTCTATCAGTCTTGGACTTTAACCCTGCCTGGGCCGGTCAAGGGGAGACAATTTCATGTAGACTTTGTAACTATTGCAGAGAATATTGGTATCATCTGCTGTGCTTCTGTCCTAAACTTGCAAGAGGTCATCTGCTTCTTTCATTGTTTTGCTCCAAATGTGTTAGGCATTGCTGGGAGGCCTCGGACTTGTGTTTTACGGGAAACTCCCCAAGTCCCCTAGCTAGACCAGGGAAATGTACGTACATCATCCACCAATCGCTCACCAAAGCCGCCATTGGTAGTCTTTAACCATATCACTTCATGATTGGAGACCATTTTGAGTTTTGTTAACCTCAAAAGTTGCATGCTGTGTGCAACTAGTTTAGATGCCATCTTTGCCTTGTGGGTAGCTATCCTCTTAACAGCCAGTCTCATTGATTTAGGAGGCAATTCTTTCTTCTTTTAGCCTTAAAAATGCTTTGTCCTTGTCAAGATGCCAAAGTGATTTTTTTTACTAACGTGGTTTTACTAATTATGTTCTGGTCAAATTAACTATTTCTTTTGTGTGCTAATGCTATGTACAGTTTTATACATGAAATTATTTTAATTAATCAAACATGAATTAAGAAAGTAAGTAAGCAATCTACATCTATATGTATACATGTTATTGTTTGTCTTTAATTGTAGTAGCAATGGGCAACACTTATTTTTTTATTGGTCTATGGGAATCAATACGACCGCCATTCGCAACACAGCACAGGGAACTGTTAACCAGGACTGCAGAGGAGCTTCCGGGGTAGAATTCGGGGCCAGGGCGAGAGCAGAGGCACTAGAGCAGGAGCAGCCTAGAGAAACAAGCCGGGGCAGGAGAGTGATACACAGGCCTTCGAGCGGCTGGCACAGAGAGGTCTCATTGAAGAAGGGCACAGATCATTGAGATGAGTGTGTCTCAAACCGGGGCGGAGATCCGAGCCAGGTTGCGGGTGTCACTTACCCAGTGACACTTGTGTAGCACCGCCGAGACAGACGGAGCATTGCGGAAGTCGTGACATTATGCGATCTGCAAACTTTGTGGGGAGGCAGTAATCGGATTCTTTGGCCCTGTACTCATGACGAGTAGGCGCCTTTTACAGGTTTCGGCTTTCTGTGCGTAACTCGACATACTTTTCAGCGCTGACTGCAAACGTGCCATTTTTCCTACTTCTCTGCCGTGCGCCATAGTGACTGTAGCCGTGGAGACTGTTACTTGCCAACGGGAGCAACGCGCAGGAGAGCGGCGGCCCAGGCCCAGAGCGGAGGTGGCTCCTGCCCGGCAGTGGGGCCCAGCGTGGCACGGCCAGATGCTTAGCTGCTACATTAGCGCCTAGTTGCCTTATCGGTGCTTAGCGCTTTGTACATTATAGTGAATCTCACCCGCCGTGCTTAGAAGCAGTGTAAGCACTATACAAGCTACTCAGCATTCAACAAGTGGTGTCTGGCGCTTATTAACATTGTTTACCTGTGCAGTTTGTGGACTTGAATCGCTACTAATCACACCGGTGTAGTTGTGTCTGCTGTGGAAGACTGGGAATGTGCTTTCAGGCACCTGTGCGAACAGAGATGGAGAAGGTGTTCTGAGAGAGGAAAGACATTCGGAATTACGACGGAGTCTCCCATGTTCATTGTGAGGTTCCAGTGCCTGTGCTGTCTCTGACACCGGTCACCCGGAAGTAAAACAGTTCTTCACAGGCCATTGCTGTTGCCATGTAGGCTACTGGGAGAGGCAGGGTGAGCGCAGCTGTGTCAGTCACAGCAGCGGAGTGAGTGCACCAGGGCCACACGGAAGCGGCCCAGCCAGGTCTGGGTGCAGCTTGTGGGCCCTGTGTGCCCCGCTTACCCATCGCACCTCCCAACTGCACCTCGCTCTTCACCTACCTCCTCACTTACGAAACCTACGAACATTCAGCCTGTGGACACTCAGCCCACTGCTGTACGTCATCGCGTGTACAACTTCACCTGCTATTACCTAAGCAGAAGGTGTAGTGCTCAGGGCCTACCAGGGCCCACCATTCTCTACAGGTCGCAGTGAGCGCAGCAGTTTTTGTAAACTGCTGCAGAGAGAGTGCACCGGGGTTACACGGAGGCGGCCCGCTAGGTTGGGTGCGGCTTGTGAATCCCCCGGGTGCCCCGCTCACCTGCCACTGTAAGCCACTGTAATCCTGCAATCCTAAACATCAGGAAAAAGCAAATTGCGCTTCTCTTTCACCAATCCGGGCCAAGATGTAGCCACCATGAGATCGGGGCGACTCAGGACTCTAGCAGAGGGCAAAGTCAAACCTTTAAAACCCCAAAGGAGGGCGCAAGGGAAGGGAAAGTGCTCAGCGAAGCACTCAGTGCCAATTCCGCAAAGTAGCAGACAGGATCAGCTGGTAACGCTCCTCACTCCTTTTCAGCTCTACTTCAAACAAACAGGACTCACTAACAAGGCAGACTTTTTGAAAGATCCAGCGGCGGCTTTCTTCTCAAATCCCGACACCAACGTGGGCCTTCCAACCCCACTGATTCCACAACCTCTGATCAGGGGGCAGTTGGGGCCCGAGCTGTTAACAAACCCGACACAACAATTAGGGGTAGCCCTCCCCTGTCAGGAAACATCAAAGGACCAAGCTCCTGAAGAGCTTAGTGATCCCCTGCTCCAAGGGCAACAAATCAACTTCTGTTACTTAAGTAGCCCAATAGCGCACAAAAATTCACAAGCAGGTAGAATCGTGACTATGGCTCAGGTACATGCCCAGGAGCGGGAAACTTCTCCAGGTGCTCATCTACAGGTTTTAACGGGCAACCCAAGTAAGTCCGAGCTTCCAATCTCTACGGGTAATGCAACAGAGGTACATAATGACACTGGGTATGTGAAAACCCACCAACAATCGACCCCAATCCCGCGGTCAAATTTCAACACCCAGGGGATCAATGAGAGACTGGACATTGGTTTTGAAGTAATTACAGGGTTGGAAGATTCCTGGTTACAGTCGCTCTCTATAACAAATAACAACTGGACTTAAAAACTTTTGATCTAGTGAATCCTAAGGACCAGCAGTCGAGCTATCCTATGTTGGTAGGAAGGATTAAAAACAGTATTACTACGCACCAACAAGAAAGAACTTTTAACTCAATTACTGAAATTTCTAGCGAGATGTCCAAAACACAATCACTTGAGGAATTAATGGTAAAAAACAACTCAACTGCTTCACCTTCCAATAATATCCCCTCAGAGTCCATTAACAGGGAAATTATATTAAAAAATCCCACTCACGCAGGCCACCCTACTTGTGAAATGGGAGATCTAACGCGACTACACACCTCATTGCTGAATGCTTTACATACTTCAACAGCGGTTCTTAACATGCAATCAGATAAATTAGACTTGCAAATGGATCTAATGAAGGTAATGGCCACATGCATAGCTGTCATAAATCACAAACTGGACTCGCTGGCCATTCATCCAACTGAACAAAATTGCAACCACCAGCACTTTCCTTGTAATTGTGGCCCAATATTAGACAAACTGTGTACATTACCACAAGTCTTAGTAGAGATTCTGCAGGAAGTTAAAGCAAGGAAAACCAATGAGGCCATCTCCAGGAACCAAGATACATCTCAAAAGACATCAGTCTTTGGGGTAAGCAGCCCAGCAAAAAAAGATGCAAGCATTCAGTGCATTAACCCAGTGGTCACAGACGGATCAGATAGATCTTCACAGTCTGAACAAACAGCATCTACCAATTTGGAGAGTATAATTGAACAGCCAGCTCCAGCACTGAAACCCCTAACAAAGAGACAAAAAAAGCGAGCAAGAAAGGCAAGGAAACAAACACGTGCCAAAGCTATTAATGACAATCTATCTCCCATATTTTCAACGATTCGGCAACCGCAAAATCGAGCTTTAGGAACCGCAAGCAGCATGCACATCTCAAATAGCTTCAAAGCCATAAGGGAGGGGCGTAGTCACCAGTCCAGAACTGCAACTCACTGGAGAACATCTACCTACTGACTCGCCAATGTTGCTCAAATATAACATGCCACACCCAACATCCCAAGACCAATTGAACGGGCATGCATTGGCCACGAGGTTGGCAGCTCCTTGTCAGGGAGACCTAAGGGCAGGAAATTGCATCTACAAGGATAAATCTGATATCCCTTTAGATGCCCAATTACCAGTGAAGATTCCACCAGAACCACCCTCCCATGCAGCTGTCGCACAAGCCACTTCCTCACTATCTACAATAACCCTTCCGGACAAGACCCAGGGCATCTTGTCGAGTCTCAAAACATCTTCCAGGCAAAGATAGTCCCCCCAGGTCAATGCGGGGAAGGTTATAGTAATCCCCGCAGGCACAAAGAACAATAAATTCACTCCTTTAGCAGACGACTCGCAGTTCAGACTCAATCCTCGCACCAGAGAAACACACCTGTCACCGACCCTAAATCTCAAATATCCTTCTAGGGAGGTCGCAACTACTCATCATGATGGATGAATAAAGACAAAAGTAACGATTCAAAATAATCAAATAGCCGCAACAGACCTTGAAAACAAAGCCTTTTTAAGCAAACAATCATGCATGCACTAAAGGGCCCCAAGTAGAAACAAGTCGGAAGATGGTCAATGGAACAGGCCTATGCCACACAGAATTATAGAGTATTCCCAATTTAGTCATGTTATTAAAAATGATAGGGAATCAAGGCAGGTCATTCTAACCCCAGTTTATGACTCACGCGGCCAACAAGATAGCCTGAACAGGGACAACATTCTGAGGCTTTTGGCAGAGCTTCCTTCAACTAAGAAAATGATGTCCCCAGATTTAATATCACTGGAATTCCTCTCCAACAGCACTCAGAATGACCGGGAACAAACTCTGACTATGTGGAGAACAAGCAAAATCGCTGCTTTAATTATGGCAGTTAATCAACAGTTTGACAACCAACTAGCCCACATTATCCTTTTCCCCTATTGTTAAATCTGAAAAGTGATCCAATTAAAAAAACTGAATCACAGGCCCGCAAGCGCGGATGGGGCCCGGACGTCGGGGAAGCGGAACAGCGTCAATCCAAATGGGGGGAAAAAGATTCAAATGCCTCTATTGACCCCCTAGTTGTAGGGAATGGAGTACAAGATGAATGGAGATGGATGGCACGTATCCTAAATTCAAGGAGAAGTAATTGACCCACCATACGTAATGCACCAGATACAGATCAAAGGACGACCGTTACTATTATGTCCTGGAACATTGGGGGAGCAAAAGCAATTATTACAGAAGGATTTACAGTAATGTCCAGTTGCAACTACTCGATAATAGTGCTGCAAGAAACATCGCTGGTAGACCCGATAGAACTAGGAGGCTATTCTCTACACCACATTGGAGCTGAAAAATCAAACAAATCAGGCAGGGCAAGCGGTGGTCTAGCCACATACAGCTCTACGGCACTTCAGGTCACAACAGAATAGCTGGCCTTCTCATCAACGGCCAGGCAATAAAAATCAATTTTAGTTTCAACCGTCACGCTCCACTAATTATCTTTAATGTCTACGCCCATCCGCAGAAACATCGCAAAGTACTTCTCTTCGAGAAGTTACTACAAAAGGTAGAAGAGATACGTTGCGCTAATCCAGCATGGGACATCTTAGTAGCAGGCGACTTTAATAGCAACCTGATATATACTCCAGAACCGGACGAGCAATTGGCAGCAGAAAACGCAATTTGGTCACTCCTACCACAGTTACCATCAATACAGATGAAACTGGATATAAGGGGCAAGCAATTGGTCGAGGCCTTAGAACATCTGAGTATGAGGGTGCTAAACGGCAGGGTGAAAGGTGATGTCTCACCCAGCTTTACTCATCATAGCGCAAAATCTGCAATTACAATTGACTATACTGCTGTCGCTATTCCCCTACTGGCACATGTTAAAAAATTCAAAATCATACCTACTCTTCACAGTGACCATTCGCTTCAGCACATAGAATTGGCTTGGAACGCTCTGTGTTTTCTTTCAGCCATAAATTAATTAGGTACAGTAACCTCTGTCAATCTAAACCGCTTGTTTTGGATGGAGTCCTCTTTACCACAGCTGTGCAAAAATATAAAAACCCTGCTTCAATCAACAGCATGCCAAGATCCCTCAGCTGTGGAAGTGTGGGCCAGCTTTCTACAGTTAGTATCATCACTTGGCTCGGCTAGGCGTCAAGCACCAAATCATAACCGGAGGCCACTAACTATGCCACCAAATATCTTAGAATTAAGAAAGGATATGAGACGTAAACTCAGATCCACAAAAGATAAACCTCCTACAGAATCTTTCTGTGCCCAAATAAAAACCCTTTGGAAAAATTATAAGAAACAGCAATGGCAAATATGAACCCAAAAGGAGGATGATTTCTGGATCAAATTACTTTTCAACTTAAGAAAGGCTAATACTAGAGAATTCTGGATGTCAGTGAATGAAATAGACCGAAAAGCTAGAGTAATAAACTGTACTTCAATTTCAGAAGCTAAGTGGGTGGATTACCTGTTAGACATCTTTTTTAAGCCAACTCCTCCTGTAGAAAATCAGCAACTGAAGGCTTTGCTAAAACATCAGAGTGATATGAGATTCAGTGCCAATAAAGTAGCCCAGGTGATCAGCAGGAGCCGTGGGGACGGGGCTCCCGGCCCTAATGGTCTCCCCCAAGCCATATTTAAGGCGGATCTCGATTATTGGTCAGCTACTCTGTCAATATTATATGCTGAAGTCGAACGTAACAGTACCATTCCTGATAGTTGGAAATGATCCATCATTAATCCTATATACAAAGGAGGCAGCAGGGCAAACCCAGCTAGCTATAGGCTGATAGCTCTAATTGACAGTGAGGCCAAATACTTTGCCTGTTTAATCCTAGCAGACCTACTCACCTGGTCTAATTTAAATAACTTGGTCCCTATGAATCAAACTGGTTTCCGGACAGGCTACGGCACAGTGACTAACATTCTTGCACTAGGAGATATAGCCAATCGAGCAAAGTGCTTAAAGAAAAATTTACACATATGTTTTGTGGATTTCAAAAGTGCTTTTGATTGTGTGGACAGAGCAATTCTCTGGAACAAACTACGGAGTTGGGGTTTGCAAGAACGCATTTTGAGGTGTATAGAATTGCTGTATGACAAAACTTGGGTACGAATCAAGGTAGCAGACGGTTCAAAAGTTTCCAGGAGAATACCAACAATTATAGGATTAAAGCAAGGCTGCGTGTTGGCCCCGCACCTCTTTAACCTCTTCATGGCAGATCTCTCTGCAAAACTAGATGCAACCAACTCACATACTCCAAGGATGGGAAGTCTGGCTATAACACATCTATTGTATGCTGATGACATTGTTCTGTTAAGCCACACAAAAATAGGGTTGCAACGACTGGTTACTGCCTTGGGCGAATTTGCAAAGACAAAGAGGTTAACACTTCAAAGACAAAAACAATGTCAATAGGTGGCTCTTTGAATCCTGCAAACAAAATCAAATTGAATGGTTTCACTCTCGATATGATCTGCAGCTACAAATATCTTAGACTTACAGTAGACAATAAGATCAATTTTGTGCCGCAAAATCAGTATATCCTACAGAAGTCCAAAGCCTTGGCGTTCGCTTTCTGCACTCTTGCTAAAAGATTAAAGGGTCCATCATATAAACCACTAATGTCGGTTATGTCTGCTAAATTTCTTCCAGCAATTACATACGGAAGCGCAGCCCAATACGGGAAGGATGCTAGCCTTCTGAAAAGGCAGCAAATAAAAATCAATAAGCAAGTCCTCAATCTTCCTCGCTCTGCTTCCCCTGCACAGATAAGGCTGGAATTTGGTCTAACACAACAGCAGCTCGACAGGAAGGCCCACACAATAAAGATCTGGTACTAAATAAGTAAAAACACTGTCAGCCTGCTAGTAGCGGCACTATGGAGTTCAGTAAATGGCAATCCTAATTCAGTATACAACAGATACCTGAACAACTCCTTGCAAGAGACGAAAACAAAGTACCTATGGGACTCCAACATGCGTATTCCCTTTTGTGTCGAGCGATAAAAAAGGAAATAAGTATCCAATCTTTTCTAGATGATAAAGCTAAACTTGAGCAATTCTCACACGCCTGGCTGGTAATGCACACTTATACCACCATGGCCCCATCACAATACCTGGCCGAAACCTTCGCACTTCACATCAAGCATCGCGTCTTGACTCTGCGTTTGGGAGCATCTCCTGCTAGAGCGGATCAACCATCGTGGAAGAATAGAGGAGAGACTTCCTGCAGGCTATGCAAAGGCCCCAAAAAAGATATGGTTCACCTGATTTGTATTGGTCCAGCCTTAAAAGAAGCTCGCAGACGACTATTAAAACCGCTTTTTATGAGAAATGGGACTCGTTCCTGTCGGTCAGCGGTGATGTCAATGTTTGATCCTAATGATGCACAATCAATATGCAAATTTATCAAATTCTTGACTGCACACACCAAAGTCGTAAACCTGCTATCCGGGATGCATACTTAATCACGCACTTTTTTGCATCTTAGAATTAAGAAACTGATTTTAGATCCTCGCATGGTTTCATGGCCAAGGAATTTACGGAATTTTATAGAATTTTAGGGATGTTTTATCTTTAAACATGTTGTATTATGAGATGATTGTTATGTTTTTTATTAACTAAACAATAAAGATTATTATTATTATTATTGGTCTATGGTGGGCAACAATTCCTCAGATGTAACATGATGTGAGGAAATCAAAACGAATATATAAGCAATATGTTTGTTGAAGCCGTCATAATGTCTTCATTCAGTATTTGCATGTGATTTTAAGACATTTTTAACTTTGTTTTTTGAGAAAATTATGATTTTGGATGGGCACAAATACTATCATTTATGTTTTTGTCATATGGGTGTATATGTATGTTATTTTCTTACAGCTCTGAAGAACTTCATGAAGTGAGCGAAACGCACTGGCTGTGTATCTGTTGTGTGGCATATTGGACCATTAAGTTGTAACCACTTTTTTTAATAAAGAAGGAAAAGAACAATTGAAAAAAAAAACATTTTGAATCCTACCTCACAGAAGATTAAGAACAGTCTTCAGCGACATGCTTTGCAAAATGGAGAGCCCTAGGGGAATATTTAAGAAAAGTCAGGCTGCACACAGTGCTGCCACACTTTTCTTGCACCACTTTGCATTCATTTGCTTTCAAAGTTTTAAACTGAGTTGAATTATACAATAAAAAAAAAAACAGAATTTGTAAACACAAATGATAAATAAAAAGATGCTTATTCAACTCACTGGTAGGACGAAAAAAGTGATAGTACGTATTCCATCTGAGCCAGTGATAGTATGTATTCCATCTGCGCCAATATGTAGGTTGCAAACGAGTTTCTTATCATAACTTGGAACAGAGGATATCGTTGTTCCGACCCTGCACACGTATGCCCACATGATAGATACAGCATTGTTCATACTTGATAAAGAAGGAACAGAACAATTGAAAAAAAAAACATTTTGAATCCTACCTCACAGAAGATTAAGAACAGTCTTCAGCGACATGCTTTGCAAAATGGAGAGCCCTAGGGGAATATTTAAGAAAAGTCAGGCTGCACACAGTGCTGCCACACTTTTCTTGCACCACTTTGCACCCCCTTAACCCCACCATGTGTGCACTGTATTTAAAATACGGTGCTCCATGCCTATAGTTAGGGGACTAGTGTCTGAATTTTTGACGCTAGTCCAGCGCTTTGCAGCAAAAATTCTGACGCTAATCCTGGAAAGCACTCAGAGGCCCATTGAAAGCAATGGAAGCCCTTTTTTAATGGCTGCTCTGAGCAGGCGTTAAAAGTGCCAAAAAAATGGTGCAACGAAATCTCTTTTTTGGCCCCCCCTAACGGGAAAACACCTCCTTTGCATACATTATGCCTGGCGCAGGCATAATGTAGTGCAATGGGTTACAAACTGGCACAATGCATGTCTTGCGCCACTTTGTAAATATGGTGCAGCGTTTTTGGCCTTCTAACGCCACATTAGCAGAAACAAAGGCCCCAAATTGCTTAAACGAAGGGAAAGCTTTTCCTTTCATTCAGAGGCTGCGCAAAGAGGAAAATAAAGCACTCTGCTGAAGAGCAGTGCCTTTTTAAACGAGAGCATTTAACAAGACCGCTGTTCAATAGAGTGAGGTGGGTGAATCCCTTGTTCTGTGGAAACCTGTGCGCTTCGAAAGGGGCCAGTGGCGGTCAGGAAAGGTAACTTAGAATAGGACTAGTGCCCCATCCCCATCCTGTGTGCATGATACTAATCGGACCAATCATACTGTTTATGAAATATACTTATGGTGTGTGAGTGTGTGTGTGTTTTAAACTGAGTTGAATTATACAATAAAAATAAAAAAAGAATTTGTAAACACAAATGATAAATAAAAAGATGCTTATTCACCTCACTGGTAGGACGAAAAAAGTGATAGTACGTATTCCATCTGAGCCAGTGATAGTATGTATTCCATCTGCGCCAATATGTAGGTTGCAAACGAGTTTCTTATCATAACTTGGAACAGAGGATATCGTTGTTCCGACCCTGCACACGTATGCCCACATGATAGATACAGCATTGTTCATACTTGAGTAATGCCTCATTTATGCCTGTCGAGTGTGACTATAGTTCTAGTACGTGCGATTTGAGATTATTCTCAGTATTTTTTTTTCAGAGAAGTGGTGGTGAACTTTATACGGGTTCAATGCATCTAATTGTGCTGCGGTGTCAATGTTTGTTTTGAGCTTCCGAGAGATCTGTATTTTAGCTTACAAAGACATTTCACTGTAACTTGGGTGTTTTTCAGAGTCCATAGAGTTTTGAACCCTAAGTCAATTTTAGTTATCCTTTTCGTTAGAGGACATAGATGACATTTTAGTCATACAAAGTGTCTGAATACCGGGGACAAATGCATAATGTTTTTCATTTTTGTGCTGGCCATTTTTTGATTTTTTGTTCACAAGCTTATCTTGTATGCTCATTGCTTTTTTGAAGAACCGATTTTTTTTCCAATTTAGAGTCTCCTGAAGCTAGCATTCTCGTGTTTTTTACTTTCACACAAGTGTTGCACTATTTTTATCGGTACAAGTGGGGTAGCTCTGAGTGCCATGAATTTTGTGAATTCCTGCAGATTGCAGTACTTTCTATTCCAGACATGTAATGAAAATGTACGATTCAGAGAAAAAGTTTGAGGTTTTCAGGCAATGTGGGTAAGAACACTTGGTGGGACCCATGCAAGGAACACCCCTGCCTACTTCTTATTAATTTCTGTGGTTTATAGGTTTCCTTGGGTGGCAGCCATGTCTGCCTGTGAGAAATTCAGTTGATGGTTGGCTCCAATGTGAGCCCACATCTAGCAACAACCACAATCCCTTGCAGGGTGAACCACAAAAAGTCACTACATTAACCAATCAGGCTTAATTTAGAGGCAATAAGAAAAGTTTCCACGCATTACACAAACAGTAATAAAGTGATAACACAACTCAAGAAAATCCCAACTCAATTTAGAAAAATAGAGGACTTTTTAATACATTATTGACACCAAAATGGCAAAATACAATTACCAGAACTGGAGTAATAAATGATTAAGGTTTATAGTGAAATCTAGTGCCAAAAAGATCAAAACACCAACCACGGACATCTAGTCGCACAAGATCTGGTCGAAGTCGAAGTTAAGGCCAACCGTGATGGAGCGCAGTCATGATAAAAGAAGTGGATTAGGCCCAATCAGAACTTACCTAAGCACTTGGAAAAAAATTCTGAAAGAAAAATGCCGGAAAAGGTACAATTTCTGTAAGGCAAGGCTGCAGGAATGTCCAAGGAGGGGCACGTAATCTTCGGACGGCAGCAGAGCGAAGCCACAGTGGAGATTTTTACCTTCTACCTAAACTGGAAGCTGAAAATTTCCAGTGGGATGAAACAGAGAGCTGTAGCCAAAGCTAGTTTCATGAGGCTGAATACCCCTTTACTGAAGGATTGCTGAAACAGATTTGCTCCTGTGGAGAAGAACATAGCTGGAGAAGGTGCAAAATCAATCTGACTGGTAACGCACCTTGGGGGGGATTCATGAGCAGGTTGAGCCCGATCTCAGTCTCCACCTGGTTCTCAAAGCACTTTTTGGCCAAATTGTGTCCCCATTGTTGGGAAATGGCAATCTGGGCACCTTTTGTACCACAACCAAGGGTCCAGGAGTGGATGGAGACCTCTTGGTGTTCAGGACTCACTCAGGCTGGGATAAGGTGCAGGTTCAAGATGGTGGGAGCCTGTTATATCCCTGTGGTTCTGAATAGGAAGCCAGAAAAATAGCTCTTGGAGTCACCTCTGGTAGTCTTGGGTGCAGATAGAGATGCAGGGCTCAACAACAAGGCTGGCCACTGAGGGTTCAAGGCAGGATCCAGTCCACAAAGTTGTCCTTCCAGGTACATCAGCCGCCTGGCAGAGTGCACAGCAGGACACAGCATCAGGCAGTCCTCTGAGAGTCATTCTAAAGCTGAACTGAAGTTTGGGTCTGAAGGTCCTATTTTTATACCCAGTGGCCTTTCTCCTGGAAGGTTGGGGAAGTTTCTCTAAAGGTTCTTTGTAGTTCTTGTTATTTCCTGGAGGTTCCTGATGGCCCATTGTGACTCATCTAATCACACTACTGTGTGACTGTCTGGGAGGAAATCACAAAGTCTAACTGTCAGCTACACCCTGTCATGTGACCTACGACAGGCTGCAGGCACAATGGGCTAATGGGTAGAAAAGTGGCAACTTTCTAAAAGTGGCTTTTTTAAAATTGTAATGAAAAATCTAACTTTACCATTAATGAGAGGTTATCATTGGAGTTCTATAGCTACCAATCATGAGATATCTACCTCCTCTCAACTAGGAAATATGCCTCACAGTAGCAAAAAACAAAGGTTGGGGATTTTCACTACCAGGACATTTAAAAATTAAAGTTACATGTCCAACCCTTTCACTACACAGCACCCTGCTTATGGCCTACCTGGGGCCTACGTTATATGTAATAAAAGGGGAGCGTAAGGCTTGGCAAGGGTGTTTAAATGTCAAGTCAACATGGCACTGTGATACTGCATTTAATTTGCAATGGCAGGTCTGGCTCATGTTTTGAAGGGCTTCTTAAGTGGGTGGCACAATCAGTGTTGCAGGCCCACAAGTAGATTTTAATTTACACCCCTGGGTATATTGTATACCACTCTACAAGGGGCTTACACATAAATTATATATGACAATTAGGTATATGCCACTCAAACCATATTTAGAAGAGTGAGCACAAGCACCTTAGTACTGGTTAACAGTAGTAGAGTTCACAGAGTCCTAAGGCCAACAGTTGAAAAAGTCCAGCAAAAATTGGAGGCAAGCAGGTAAAAAGTTTGGAGAAAAACCATTGTAAGGCTGACAGGTCTACAACTGCCCAATACCACATCTACATCCATAGCTGATGTCTCTTTATACATTGTAGGACCTTTTGTGACATGAATCCTAGGCATAGCCACACAAGTCGAGTAGCATTGTTTTTATGGAGAAATGTGGCAACAACGGGTAGTATGAATTCTATGAATACCCACAGATGCTGGAAGTTTTGGACACAGAAATATGAGGAAAATTAAATATTCTAGCAATTTTACTAAAGTTGAAAGTTTGCTGGGCATTGTAGGAAAGTGAGTGGGTTCAAACTAAGTTATACCGCAGTGGACACCACTCGGAATTTAGTCCTCACAAATGTTAGGAGTTTCTATTGATCTTTCAGAGTCTCTCAATTTCTGAATGACATACTTACACCACTTGGTATTAGCACCTCCAGAGGTGCTAGGTTTAAACAGCATATTCTAACAACATTATGAGAATGTTGACCCCATGACTACTGGAGTTGAGCCTTAAACGTGTGTCACTGCATAAACCACTTTATAGGCTATTCACATGCCTTTCACGCACAACACAATGTCAACCAGCCATCAACCAACTTGCATACAGACATATCACCAGCAAACTGCCACATATACAGCTTGACATGTTTTGGTTGATGCTTCAACAAGCTTCACCACATCCCAAATGGAAATAAATCTAACCTACGTTTTTTTCTATCAGTCAAATATCAGCCTCCTTCGACAGCTTGAGTGATAGTGTGTGTGTGGCAGATACAATTTATCTTTAATGCACTTGTCTTTTGGTAAGCAGAACTGGAATCATGTTCTGGTGGAGGATAACAGTGGTAACAAATCAAAAAACACAGCTACTCCTGATAGTTTTAGTTAATTATAAGTAAAACTTTCATGGATATTCATTCAAAAGAGAAATGGAGCCAAAAATCAAAATTATTATTTAAGAAAATTTTCAAAGCTTTATTGCATCACTCTTATTACTTTCTTTATCATCAATATATAATGATAATATTACAATACACAATCCCCTAATATTGCAAGTCCAGTACACATAATTCAGGACCCATACGATGAGGAAAACGTAGCAGAATGCAAGGAGATGTGACTACAGTAGATTAGTATTATGACTCCAACGCGATTCTATGTGACTAAAGAAGACCTTGCATGATGAGTAGATCTACCCCATCAGTAGCCATATCTTACAGAAAGTGAAGAGATACATGTTCCTTATGGGTCCCGAAGAGGCAAGAAATAAAGAGGCTGAAACTCGTCGGCTATTTAATATCAAGAGTCCTTATTGATCACAGATTGATGTATGGTGGCGAAGCCCATCAATTGTTCTACAGCATAAAAAATTACTGTGGGCTGCATTAAATGATGCTTATTTAATAGACTACCTGTGCAGATGGACCAGGATTTTGCAAGACATTTATGGATAAGAGCAATCAAGAAACTAAAACATAAGGATTATGCATAGACTGTGTCTTGTTTTTAGAGAATATAGGCAGTGTTAAGGAATGGCTCTTAAGATGAATTGAGAGTGGTGATTGGTGAATACTGCATAGAGTGTGATATTAAAATTGATGAAAATAAAAGAAATTATAAAATGAAGGCAATAATAATTGATGTTTTATTGGTCCAGATGATGTGCGTTTATCGATAACTTGGGGGTCACCATTGTTTTCTCACGATTCAATACAGTATACCTTTGCAAAAGCTGCCCTTGTATTCACCAAAGACTCAGGAAAATGTGCCTCACAGGTGCCTTTAGCTCACTCGCTATGGCAAATCCAAACCCTAGTTTGTGGATGTAAATGGGGAGTGCTCGACGATGGCTTCTGGACATGGACTACATTTTTCTAACTGTGTGGGTACATATAGACCCTCATTGCAATCCTGGCGGACGGTGCAAATAGGGTGGTAAGACCGCAAACAGGACGGCGGTCATTACCCCCCCATTATGACATTGGAGGTTTGGCATATGCCAAACTGCCAATGTCCCACACCGTCCTCCACGGCGGTAATGACCGCCAGGCTGGAGACAATGGAATTCATTCCCTGGCACTGATTGAGGTCTCTCCCTCTCCTCTCCCCCTCCCCTGAGTCCACCCCAAAACACCCACAACCCCCCTACCACTCCCAAAGGTAATAGGACCCTCTCCCCACCCCCACCCGACCCCCATTGAACCACCCAAACATACCCCCATGCCCCCTACATGCACTCTCACACCACTCACACACAGACACGTGCACATACATGCACACGTGCACACATACATACATGTTACATTTCCCCTACACACATTACACCCCCACATACATACACACACTCACACAACCCCTCTACACACGCACACCCTCATGCACGCACCTGTTATGGTGATCCTCCGAGAGGGAACGGGATCCATGGGGGCTGCTCCGTCGCCAGCACCCCATCACCAGAACACCTCCATGCCGAATACTGAGTAGTATTACAGTGGGCGGTGTTCTGATGATGTGGCGGTGACGGAGGAGCAGCCTTCACTACACCGTCAATTGCCAGAATGGCTGCTGGCGGCTCTCCATCAAAAAAAGGGCGGAAGGTCACCAGCAGTCATAATATGGTTGGCGGAAGACCGCCAACACTGGCGGTCTTCGGCCCGGCGGAACCTCTGCGTTCTCTGGAGGAGACCACAGAGGTTGAAATGAGGGCCATCATTTTGAAACAAACACACAAATGCTGGAGAAGGCAGTCCTAAATTCCGTAAAGCGCACTTTCTCAAACTAGTAAGGGCTTTAGATTTTTGCACAGGGAGTATTTTGTGATAATGTGGCGTATGCCCTGTCCACCAATATGTGAAGTGCTGTGACTGTAATGCACTTGTCATATCTGCCTTTTACTTTTGTGACATCCCTATAGAAGCATAATTAGGCTGAGGTTTTCCTACCTTTCCATATCTCTGTTTCCTTCGAATTCCTGATAAATACTGTATATGTGCAAAGTGATCTAGCGCCTCCTATGTCAGACACCTTAAGCTCGGGAAGACATGCCTTTCAAGTGCCTCTCTTGCTGTACCTAATCCAACAATTTCCAGTTTGAAGATGTAAGTTAGAGAGTGACTAAGGATGCCTTTGGGATGTACTCCAAATTCCTTGATCTGTGTTGGCATAGCTACTTTTGAAATGTAAAAACTAGTGAGGGCTGTAGGTTTTGGAGCACAAGTTGTGAGAAGGTCGTGTTCTATTCACCAATATGTGCAGAGCTGTGCCTGTAATGCATTTGTTACTTGGTGAGCAGTACCTGAGTCATGTTGTGATTGAGGATGAAGGTGGCAAGCAAGTCATAAGCAAAAGCAAGATTTTCTCAACTACAGGAAAGGCAGTTTGCCTTGTCAAGTAGTGGCCCAGGGAAGGTATGTATTGATACACAGCCATTGAAAGGTACATAACATCAGTACAACAACTTTACTTTTCAATTTCCCAGTACTTCAGTTTTGTGTGTGGTACAAAGTGAAGCAATTTGAAAACATATGTCTTGTTTTTTGTTGAGATGGGCACTGGAGACAGTAATGCTGACTCTTCAACCTCTTTCCTTGCTTAAAGCAAACTTAAAGCAAACTCTGCAACAACAACATCAACAACTCTTTCTTCTGCTATGGGAACGCAGTTGGAAAAGTGTCCATCCTGAAGCCTTTTGACATTCTTGACAGAAGATGAAGTAGAAGCTACTGCTTCTGAAGCAGTAAGACTTTTAATTAAGGCCACCTAGCTATAAAGGAAAGATATACACCTTGCTGTGGTGGACTGATGGTAAACTATATATGCATTGTCTGCTAGGTTTACAAATACTTTGCTCTGGATCTGGATTACTTTTTTAACGCAAACCCTGACACAAAGTCTACTGGTGGGATTTTTAATACAACACAAATCATGATTTGCTTTGGATTGTAAACTAAATTTATGCTATGCAGGGATTGTGTGGCATCAGTTACTTTGCATCTAGGGGTCTTTCCAAGGGTGATGCATGGGGATTCTCATGCAACCAGCAATGAGCTTCCATGCAATTTGCTAAAAAGTGTAGACAGGCATTTGTGCCAAATTCCTGCAACTTCCTGAGGCATCTGTAGCAAGCAAACGTATTAATTTCTATTTGTATGTGTGCAACATTGTACTGCACAAAGAGGAAAATGCCTTGGAGTGTAGCTTCTGTATAAGAAGGGGTCACCTTCTGTACAAAAACTATGCTAGCCACAACACAGACAGTGTTGTTCTAGGGCTCAAGGGTACCTGTATTGATGCATGGCTTCCAAAAGTGGACCAGCACAGAGAGAGAGCGAGAGCAGGCCTATACTACTTAGTGGTTACTGCCCAGTTCAACTCTCTCCCATTCATTCATCAAAACACATCAGTTTTAGTTGCTGTGCTGTGTTGTTTAAACTACTTTTAAATCTGGCCCAACATGTTGCCAAGTTAGTAGAGAACTTCATATACCATGTGCAAGTTTTACACCTCACTGTAGGAAGCTGGCCTGGTGTAGTGGGTTCCTAAGGTGCTTACATCTTATGTCCAGGTATCACCTATTAGTGAAGTGTAGGCAGTGTCTAGAAGCCAGGCTCTCAAGAGGTAGCTATAAATGAGCATCCAAGACTTATCTACGAGACATGCAAAGCTCATGCAATACCACTGTAGTCAGACAGCACTTACACACATGAAAGAATACACACAGTGTTACAAAATTAAAGGTACTTTATTATGGTAATACAACACTAAAATTACTAAGGGCAATACCCCATTAGGAGGTAAGTAATACACAATTTATATACACTAGTTTTCAGAAATAGGCATAAGAATAGTTAGAAAACAGTGCAGATAGTGAAAAACAAAATAGAGAATAATCTACTAGGGGGAGCACACCCATATACCAAAAAAATGAAATGCGAGAGTGTCACCCCCACCCAAGTAAGTGGAGTGTGTAGAGGGTCACTGGAGGCACCAGGAAAGCACAAGTTAGGTACCACAACACCCCCCAGCAACCAGAAAAGCAGGAGTACATCTCTAGAATTTTCCCAGAATACCCATTTGAAGAAAATAAGAGAATTGCAAAACCCAGAGATGACTGCAAGAAACCAACAGTGGATTCCAGAAGAGGAAGACCTGTGAAAAATAGGGAACAATTCCAGAAGACACAGCACAGTCCAGTGTGGGCAGGAGCCCCTACCCACCAGGCTGAGGATCGCAGGAGTTGGTGGTTGGTGAAGAAGGAACGTCAGCACTGCAGCCCAGGAGTCGGAGTCGAGTTCCTGGAGGATGCAGGTAATGTCCCACGCCAGAAGGAAGAGTGCAATTGGGTTTATGTGTCTGGATTCCACCAACAAGCCTTGGCACAGGGAAAACCTGCGGTTGGCAGAAAGTGGTGTTGCCGGGGACCATTAAGGCCCAGGAGAACTCAACAGAGGAAGGGGAGACAGAGGGGCTCCTCGGTATTGCAGAGAGCACACAGAGGCACAGGGAGCACACGCAGGAGTCCCACAGGATGGGGACACATAAGGTGCAAATGGAGCCCACACATCACTACGAAAAGGAGTCCCACGCTGCGGGAGAGTCACTCAGGGAGCTGTACATCACAGGAAGGAGTGCTGGGGGCTGGAGCTATAGGAAGACTGGAGACACCTAGGAAGAAGTGGCAACAAACTTTGGCAGCTGCAAAGGATATGGTGCACAGGGTTACTGTCCTGCGTGGGGAGGCAAGGGTTTACCTCCACCCAAGTCAGACAGCTGGTAGAGAGCACTGTCTGGACTACTTCTGACCATGACCCATGTTGCAGGATCAATGCAGCTCATCCGGAGAGGGGACCCATACAGCTGGTTGTTGTTGCTGTTGGTGCAAGCAGATGCAGGGGAGTGACTCCAAGGGAAATTCCTTCATCTTTCCTGTGCACACTGAAGATGGGCTATCCTCAGAGAATGCACGACAAGGGAAATGTTTCAAAAGCTGGAAGTAGCTGGAGAAAAAATGTTGCAGGTGAATTCCTCATCTTTGTTATAGATTTTCAGGTACCAGAGAGAGTCCAGATGAAGTTTATTTGGTCAGAAGTTGAAGTAAGGGATGCAGAGGAGTCCTGCTGAAATCTTGCAATTTGAATCTGAGGAACCACCCAAAGGAGAAACCCCAAATAACTCTGAAAGCAGAACCCAGGGACCCTCAGGAGGAGCTCTGAGCACTACCCCTGGGGTGGTGATGGACAGGGGAATGGCCACTCCCCTTTTCATTTTCCAGTTTCATGCCAGAGCAGGGACTGGAGGTCCCTGAACCCGTGTAGGCTGGTTTATGCATTGCGGGCATGAAATGTGCCCTTCAGAGCATACCAGAGGCTTGGGAAGGCTACCTCTCCCAAGCAATGTAACACCTATTTCCAAAGGGAGAGGGTGTAAAACCCTCTCCCAAAGGAAATCCTTTGCTCTGCCTTCCTAGACTTGAGCTGCTAAAGCAACAGGAGGGCAGACACCTGTCTGTGATGTGGCAGCAGCTGGGGCTCAGAAGGCTGTAGGAGCAATGATGAGGGTCCTCTAAGGAGCCCCCAGAGTGCATAAAATTATGCAACCAATACTTGCAAATGTTTTGGGGTATGATTCCAACATGTTTGATACCAATCATGCCTAGATTCAGAGTTATAATTATGTAGCTATACATAGGAAGTAACCTATGTCCAGAACATGCGTAAAATGGCATCCCTTCACTCACAAAGTCCAGGAAAAGTGGGCCTGGAGTTTGTAGGGGTACAGCTGCTAGTGCAGGGGTGCTCTCACACAGAGGTATCTACACCCTGCCATCTGAGCTGAGAGGGCCTACCATAGGGGTGACTTATTGTGACATGGTGCAGTGACCTGTAGGGAAAACAGGTGCATGCACCTCGTTCATGCAGTCTGCAATGGCAGCCCTGCAGAACCCTTTGCATGGGCCCCCTATGGATGGCAGAATAACAGCTACAGCCCATAGGTATCCCCTGGAACCCCATTGCCCTGGGTTCCTAGGTACCATATACTAGGGACGTTCATGGGGGAACTAGTATGCTAATTGTGGGATGAAATGCAGAGTTTTGGGAGAGGGAGCATAATCACTAGGGTCCTGGTTAGCAGGATCCCAGTGAACATAGTCAAACACACTGACATCAGGCTGAAAAGGGGGTAACCATGCCAAGAAAGAAGGTATGTTTCTACACTCACTACGTGGTTGAAGTGCCTGGTCATTCTTATCTTCTTAACCTTGTTGTAATCAAGTATACAGTTGGGCTTGTAGACTTCTGCCAACTGACACCAAACCATGACTGTGGAAGTGCTCTCATCATGGATTGTAGTGATATACCTTCCACACATCTGAGAATTGGACTTTGAGCAGTTTGTTGGAACACTATGCAGTGCTCTGAGCTTTTTCAGGTTCCTTATAAACATGCCACTGTGCCATCTTGGTACACCTTTCTGAACAGCTTCACACCTGTATAAAGGTTGTACATGTAAAGGTTATAACCTTTATCTAGGAGTTATTGAACAAGCTCCAATACAATCTGTGCAGTCATTCCGAGTGTGAAAGGGCAACCTGCAGAATTTATAGCAGAGTCATGCCCTGTATAAACTCTCAGGCTGTATACATAGCCAGTAGAGCTCTCACACAACATGTACATCTTGATTCCATAACTAGCTCTTTTGTTTGTTATGCACTGCTAGAACAGCAGTTGACATTTTTATAGGACTCATCAACTGCTAGATTCTTTCTAGGTGTACCAATCTCTGAAAGCCTGGAAAACAAATGCTCCATGACAGGTTTCATTTTCAACAACCTGTCATGGTCTGGTTGGTCCCAGGGCAATGCTGCATAGTTATCATTAACATGCAGTATAAACTGCAAGATCAAAAAGTCTTTCTTTCTTTGGCCAAAGTAGTAAAAGCAACATATTAGAGTGGAATACAAGATAAATAGAGACCATATGTAAAAATCATCACATCAGGGGGCTAACAGATATACACAGGGTGTTGGCATCATAGGCATAAGAATTTGTGGCACTTCCTGACATTAAAAGCCACTTTTATAACTTTTAAAAGTGAAAGGCAGGTCTCTTTAGAGTCAAGAGACTGTAGAAACATGAGGTCCTCCTTATGTTGTCTCAAGTTAGTGTTGCGTAAAATGTGGATCAGAAAAGATGAATGAAGTGCCGAGTAGAAAGTGTAAAACGGGGTTAAGTGGCATGTGCTTTACTTGGGGACATTATTACAATGGCATGGGGGTAGATTGTACTGCCAAGGACCTTGCAGGGGAAAAGCTGCCTTAAAGTGCAAAGTTCCTATTCTAAAGTCAGTAATTTAAAAACGATCATTGGGGTTTGTAAACCAAGCTAAATAGAGATCCAAACTCCTAGTTGTAGATACTGATGCATGTCTTACTACTGACTGCTTTTTCTGGGCCTTCTCCAGATGCTTGTTCATACAATAATCTAGGTATCGCTGCTTCTTTGTGTTTAGGTATGATCTTGAGTGGATCACTGTATAGATCTGCCAACCCTAAGGTCTAAAATGATGTCCTCGTATATGTAATCCACTGGCTTTTGTCTGCCTTATCAAGGGACAGGCAGTTCAAGATACAGGTTCTAATAAGGCCCACCTCAGGGGATTTCCAACTCCTGATCCAGAGTTATAAGAGGGCAAGCCTGATTTGATCCTTAAAGTATGGAATTCCTAACTCCTCAGGACACATAAAGGTGGCAGTTCCACCAGCAGCTGACAACAGTCTATGAGAGAAATGGTTTTCTGCACACTGGAGGATTCCCACATTGCAATATCCCTGTAACCGTGTGCCATAGACCCCTGTCAAGATACATTTGATTTTATATGGGGACAACATCTCTTTGATTGGTTTATGCCATAGTTTGTGAGCATTTATTCCTATTAAATTGTTGGCATGTTAGGATTAAAAATGAAGTCCAACTGAAAAATGAGCTGAAAGTAATTCCCAAATAGTTAAAAGATGTCATCTTTGCTAGGTGTTGAATTGGTGCTTGGACGTCCACAGGTCATAATATAAGATTTTAACATATTAAATGGGGACACATTCCTCAATTGCTGGGGCCTTCCCAGGGACACATTCCTCAACTGAGGGATACTGATTGGATTCATTACACTTTGATGGTTTTGGGACATTAAATTAAAGCTAATTCCTTAAACAGTAGGGTTGTTTATGGGTTGAAAAGTTCAACTCACCCATATAAGTGCAAAATGCATCTAATAGGACCTGCAAGCCGTTGGCTGTGTGGGAAAGAGCCACTGCGTCAGCGGTTTATAATAAGATGAGTATTGATTGTTTTCCAATGTGTTGCATATCTTTCCCTTTTCCACTAGATGATTATTTATCTCATTTATGTAGAGCAGAAAAAGGGAGCCAAAATGCACTCTTGTCTAACGTCCAGAGTGGAGCTAATATGTGGGGAGCATTTTCCAGAGGGACCATAATGGACTGTGTTATGTCTAGGCCATCTTGAGATTGTTATTATGGAATGCAGGGGAATTGGAAGGTGGGGAGGATTCTTGAAGGTTGAGGGCATTCTGCCCTGGGAGACCAAAGCAAGCGGAAGGCTTAAGAGATACCTGGAATAAACTACGTATATTTCATTGGTGCTCCACTGTATAGTTGTATTTCTTACAGTGGCGACGAGACTTTGGAGAGACTTTTGTTACAGTATCTGCATTTCGGACCTGAACGCGTCATTGAAGTTTTGTTTTCTCTCTTCGTTTGTTTTCCGTTATGGAGACCTCATAAGTTTGGCTCTTTATAATATATGGACGAGGAGGACACTGAAATGAAGACGGACTGGGTGTGGTAACTATAATTTTAGTTACTTTACAATTCACTTTACTGGCAGTGTACTTAGCCATTCATGAAGCAGAATTCAAAACACGCTGCACGCGCACCATGGTTCATTGCGCGGCAGCATTCTGGTTCCGTGGCGGTGTAGCACACTTAATCTAACATGGACTGCAGTGTTGGAGATACGCGCTGCTGTACTAACACGCGCTGCGGTGTTGGAGACACGCGCTGCTGTACTAGAACTGTACTTTGATTTGTAAGCAACTCGCGCTGTTGTGCGCGTATTTTCAGACACATTAGCCGCATGTTCTGTTTAACTTAATGGCAGCGGCTTACCTGATCTGGTGTTGAACAGTTTGTGGAGCTTTTGATTTTCTGGTATTGAGTTTCTGGTATCCTGTCTTAAATGTTTTCCTGGCTGAAATGTAAATAGAAAGAGGACTATTTGCACTACAATAAAAGTCGAAGAAAGACTCTCAATTGGAACAACAGTTAACAACTTGTGATTGAATTTAAGTTTACATATAATTATTATTATTATTTTTTTTTTTTAAAGAATAAAAAATAAAAAATGGCCACTTAAATAAAAATTGTTTTTAGAATTGCTCTTAATTTTCTTTTAAAAGATGCCATTTGAACTGCCGGCTAAATTTTTACAAACAAAAGGTGATCCTCCTATGCCTTGGTCCAGATGGAAGGAAGAATTATTGACCTATATGAAGGCAATGGATGATGTAAACATGTCCCAAGAAGGAAAAAAAAATATCTTGCTGCATTGTTTAGGTTCGGAGGGACAAATGGTATTCAGTACTTTACCACCTGTTGCTGTGTTGGGACAAGGCGATGGAGATGTGGATGTGTTTAAAGAATCGTTATTGAGATTGGAGAATAGATTCAAGCGACACCAAGCATTTCTTTGAATAGATTTAAATTCTACACATCATCCTAAAGAATCTTTTGATGACTTTTTGACGGCACTGCGTGGGTTATCGGTACATTGTAATTTTGAAGAAATGACTGATGAAATGATCAGAGACCAAATTATTGTTCACGTAAAAAGTAGGAAGATTCAGGAACATTTGTGGGTTATGGGGGATCCTAAATTACAAAATGTTATTACAACGGCTAAGACGTTAGAGCAGTCAGAAAAATGTATTAAAACTGTGCAAGAGTCGGACAAAGCTGGTAATATGGAATTGGATGTTGTAGGTGCTGTGAAAGGGAATTCCAATGGTAATTTAAGTACCAGCAGCAGTGTGATAGGAAAAAAAGAAAGATATGACAGAGTGTAAAAATGTGCTTGTTTTCAGTGTGGTAGTTTGAGTCACTTAGCGTCGTCATCTCAGTGTCCTGCTATAGGAAAAGAGTGTAGGAATTGTGGTAGAGTAGGACATTTTGCCAGGATATGTAGAGATGTTAAAAAACATAATAATATGTCGAGAGGGAAAATGGCATGTGTGAAAGATGGAAAATGTGAAATGGAGTGATGAGGCAGTGTGGTGGTGAAAAGTGATGAACATAGTGGCACTGTGTTGTCACTGAAGAGTGGTGATGGTGAAAATGGAAATGAGTTAAAACGACCTATTTGTGAGGTGCTTGTGGCAGGAAGAAAGTTAGTACTTATGGCAGATTCGGGGACGCCATGGATGATTGTTGTGCAGGATTATTTTGAACGTATGTTTGAAGGAATTTGGGACATGACTGTTTTAAATGAACCTGACATTGTGGCTGAGAGTTTTGATGGCACGACGATTGATGTTATGGGGTTTGTTGAGACGGAGATCGTGTTTAAGGAAAGGAAAGCAGATATTAAGTTGTATGTGGCAACAAAATGTGTGAATGTTCTGGGTTGGAAGGATCAAAGAAAATTTAACATAATATTGAATGCCAGGAGCAAGGAACCAGTCTTGGCACTAGGAAGTTGGGGAAACAAGGAGTGGATCATCTCCAAATTTCCACTTGTTTTCACTGAAAAGTTCTGTAAAATGGTGAATTACAGCCATAAGATAAAGGTTAAGTCTAATGCTAAACCTGTTGTGCAAAAACTCCGAAATGTGCCTATAAGTGTTAGAGAAGAACTCAAATGTATATTGGCAGAGATGATAGAGGATAATGTGATTGAAGAAATTGAATCCTCTGAATGGGTTTCTCCAATTGTGTTGACCCGTAAACTCGACAAATCTTTGAGGTTATGCGTGGATTTGAGGGCGGTGAATGCGAACATTATTGTTAATTGTCACCCTTTACCTAAAATCAACGAGGTGATCAGTCTGTTAGAAGGAGCCAACATTTTCACCACTCTAGATTTAAGATAAGCCTACCATCAGATAGAGTTGACAGAGGAATTAAGACACCATACAGCTTTTATTACCCCACAGGGCTTGTTCCAGTTCAAGAGGATGCCTTTTGGTTTAGCATCTGCGGCATCAGTCTTTCAAAGGGCAATATTTCACTTGTTCAAAGACATGGACAAATATGTTAAACGCTTGCAAGATGACATATTGATATTTTCCAGGGATGGAAAAGAGCACAAAGAACATGTGGTATATGTGTGTAAGGTATTGAGGGAGAATGGGTTGACTCTTAAGTAAAAAAAGTGTAAGTTCTTTGCTGAATCTGTGGAATATTTGGGTTATACCATATCTGGTAATGGTGTGGTTCCTAAACAATCTTTGGTGGATGCTATTGTGAATGCTCCTGCTCCTCATAATCGGGAGAAATTACTGTCATTTAATTGGTTATGTGAGTACTACAGTAAGTTTATAGACAATTTGGTCACTAAAATGGAACCTTTGAGAGAACTCACGCAGAAAGGGGCCCAGTACATATGGGCGGAAAAACAAAGTGAAGCCTTTGAGAGAATTAAAAGGGAAATTGTGGGGGTGCCAACTTTGAGACCTTTCAGTGTGGGGGCGCAATGTGTGGTAACGGTGGATGCGAGTATGTATAGGATTGGAGGCTTGTTATCTCAAAGATGGGGTAGGGACAGGTGGAATGTCTTGTTTGCCTCACGCACACTCAATGACACAGAGAGAAAATATGCAGTGATTAAGAAGGATTTATTAGCATGTATTTGGGCTGTTGAACACTTCAGGGACTATATTTGGGGTACAAAGTTTATTCTTCAAACTGACCATAAACCCTTGGTGGGTATTCTTTCTCCAGGCGGGGGTTGGAATGCCACAGCTCGTATTGCCAGACTTGTGTCAAGGTTGCAAGAATATTGTTTTGAGGTTGAATATGTGCCGGGGAGGAGTAATGTGGTGGCAGTTTGTCTGTCAAGACTTCCACAGAATGAAACAAAGGAGGAGAATGCATTTCGTGAGCTGTTGGAGAATGAACTAATTTCCACTGTGTCAGGGTACATGACTGTAGGGTTTGGGAGCATTAAGGAGGAAGAATGGATGGATTGCGTGAAGAATGATCATATATTGCATGAGGTAAAAAGGTATGTGAGAGATGTTTGGCCTAGAAGAGGTTTGGTTGCTGTGGAGTTAGAACCATTTGCTAAGGTTAGGGATGAGCTGGAAGTGGAAAACGAGATGTTGTTCAAGAAAGGACAGTGCATTCCTCCCAGAGATTTGATGCAGACCATCTTGAGTATAGCTCATGAGGGGCATCCGGGTATGTCATCTATGAAACGGTTGGTACGCACATGTTTCTGGTGGCCGGGATTAGACAAAATAGTTGACAGAGTTGTCAGAGAATGTGATGTTTGTGTAAACGCAGAAAAAATGTTAAGAACTGTGCCTGCACCTCTGACACCTGTCTCCTGGCCGACCTCTCCCTGGCAGAAATTGGGATTTGACATTACAGGTCCATTTTATTATCCTCCAGCTGATGCCGGATATGCTTTAGTGCTTATAGACTATTTTTCCAAGTGGACAGAGGTCAAAATGGTTCCATGTGTATCAGCGGGTATCATCATAGAATTTTTCAAGGAGATTTTTGCCAGGGAAGGTTATCCAGAAGTCTTGATTTCAGATAATGGGGTCCAATTGATTGCTGGTGAAACACAGAGTTTCTTTAGGTACATTAAAGATGTTACTACTCCGTTGTATGAACCACAAGGCAACGGACAGGTGGAGAGATTTAACTGAGTTCTTAAAGGCAGCATTATTTGGGCACGAAGTTTTGGAGGTTTGTGGAAGGAAAAGTTAAGAGAAAAATTATGGAATTATCGGATTACTCCACAATCCACGACAGCTGTAAATCCTTTCAGGTTGTTGAGCGGAAGACATCCTGTGTCAAAATTATGTCCATGGTGGTTCAAGAAGAAGCAGGGCAAAGAATGAGAAAATGTATTTTTGGAAGAAGTCAGGGAAAGGGTCAAGGGCAAACAGGAAAAGATTAAGGACATTTTTGACAGAAAGTGGAATGTGAAGGAACCTAACTTTGTGGTTGGAGATTGGGTTAAAATACGTAAGCTGGAGTTTGTAAGAAAGACTGAAAGCAAGTTTGGGGAGGCTGTCAAGGTGGTCAAGGTGTTAAGGAATAGTGTGGTTACGCAGGATGCCAAAGTGTGGAATGTGAGAAGGGTGGCGAAATGCTGTGGTAACCGTCAGGACGTTAAGGAAGGGAAGTGTTTTGATCACCTTGTAGCAGGTTGGAGTGGGTTTGGTGAGGAAATTGCACAACCTGTTGAGAGTGTGGGGAGTCAGAGTGATTGTGGACAGCCTGTCTCTGATGAGGCATTTGAAGAAACCTATGAAGGGGTAGGGGTGGCTGGAGATCAAAGGAATTATGGGGATAATGTACCGAACAGGGATTCTGTTGCTTCTAGAGTGAAATTTAATGCGAGGAAAAATGCTCTACCATTCAAACTTAGAGACTTTGGCGGTCATTCCGACCCTGGCGGTCATGGACCGCGAGGGCCTGGGACCGCGGGAGTACCGCCAACAGGCTGGCGGTGCTCCCAAGGGCATTCTGACTGCGGCGGTACAGCCGCGGTCAGAAACGGAAAACCGGTGGTGTACCGCCGGTTTTCCGCTGCCATGGGGATTCCGAACCCCATACCGCCATCCTGTTTCTGGCAGTTTTGGCCGCCAGGAACAGGATGGCGGTATGGGGTGCGTGGGGCCCCTGGGGGCCCCTGCAGTGCCCATGCCAAAGGCATGGGCACTGCATGGGCCCCCGTAACAGGGCCCCACCATGATTTTCAGTGTCTGCCATGCAGACACTGAAAATCGCGATGGGTGCAACTGCACCCGTCGCACCCCTTCCACTCCGCCGGCTCCATTCGGAGCCGGCATCCTTGTGGAAGGGTGTGTCCCGCTGGGCTGGCGGGTGGCCTTCTGGCGGTCGCCCGCCAGCCCCGCGGGAAACCCAGAATACCCGCGGCGGTCTTGTGACCGCGCAGCGGTATCCTGGCGGCTCCCGCCGGCCCTGCGGATACCGCGGCCGGCGGGAGTCAGAATGACCCTCTTTGTGTAGTAGAGACTTTGTGTAATTGAAAATGTATTCAAACTTAGAGACTTTGTGTAATTGGAAATGTAATGCTATAGCTGTTTAAAAGTTGTTTTGCAAACTCTGAAATTATTTTAATTATTCATTGTCGTTTTGTATTTCTTCTGTATATTTGTGTTTATGTAATTTTTATTGTTTTTTTTATTTTATTTTATTTTTCTATTTTAGTAAGGGAAATGTGTTATGTCTAGGCTATCTTGAGAATGTTATTATGGAATGTGGGGGAATTGGAAGGTGGGGAGGATTCTTGACGGTTGAGGGCATTCTGCCCTGGGAGACCGAAGCAAGCGGAAGGCTTAGGAGATACCTGGAATAAACTACGTATATTTCATTGCTGCCCCACTGTATAGTTGTATTTCTTACAGACTGTTACTGAAAGGTCCTGATGTAAGAAGTTCTTTTTTAACACCCAGCAGCTTTCCTATTGCGTCCCATAACTTTAAGCAGCTCACTAAATCTAACACACTTGATAAGTCAATAAAGGTCAATTAGAAAGATCATCCTTTTGCCCGAACATATTTTCTTGCAATGAGCTAAAGGCAGTGCTTAATTTGTGCTTGTTGTTTCCGGTGCTGAGCAGAATGCCCTCGGGAGCACCGCCAGCCTGTTGGCGGTGCTCCCGTGGTCGGTGGCCCTGGCGGCCACCGGCCGCCAGGGTCAGAATGACCCCCTCTGTCTTTGGTTGCCACTGTACGTGCCTGTTCTACTTGTCAAATGTTATCTCAGTATTAAATCCAGTCTCAGAACTTTCCTCTTTTACTTGAGGAAAAGTCATCCACCAAGAAACCATCTCTGTTGACGGTCTAAAACTTGTATAAAACCAGCTTTCTGATATACTCTGTCTTACAAATCAATAGATGTGTATGTACAGGTGTACAATATGTCAAAGAAGTGGAAAATATAATTAGAGATCTCATCAACGATGTAATTTAACATGCCATGAGAGATATAATATGTGAGGTTATAAGTTGGGGTTTGCAAGTTATAGTTAGCTCACTAAAATATGTCTTGAATTTCATTGTTTTTTGGGGTTTTGAAACCAGCTTGTGTCTCATTACAATACCTATGTATAATGTCACTTTAACCATTACCACTTCTGTGAATTTCTGAGTTCTGACAGGGATATAACCTAAGGATGTTGGTGGCCCAGGGCCTTATGTACTATGGGGCCAATGTTCAAACAGCTTTGAATAAATGCTCCAATATAAGCTCTTTCATGACCTTTTTGGTCAGGTCCCTCACAGTACGCAGACACACTCATCAAAATTCTAAAGTTGTTTAATCTAATATTCAGGGATAGTGACATGTGTAACACATCAGCAGCTTACTAGCATTACTGCATCTGTGACCCTTTCCCATTTCACATAGGTGAGGTCCTATTTTGATCTGAAAGAAAAATTTTTGATGGTTGTTGTATGAAACATAAACACAGCGTTTCACTGCGGAACAGAGCTGGCTCTATCAGGGGGCCCCTGGCTGGGACCCTGGGTCAGCGCCTACTTTGTCCATGTTTTAAAAAGTCTCTGGGTTCTGAGTATTTTGGTTTTAACATAGGAACTGTACTATTCGATAGAGACCACCAAAATATTGTGATTGAGGGACAGCATATCAAAAGGTTAGTATGTATAGGTAAATATAGATTTACTATTCATAGCTCCATTTGATATTCTGACTTTGATTATCTGGGAGCATACCACATAAGCTAAGGTCTGGGAACCTAACTTAACTGTACCATCACTTTAACCTTTGTTTTTTCAGGTGAATATATGTACATTTACATTTGTCTACTAAATGTTACTATTTCAAAATTACAAAGCATCTTAAGGACAGAAAAAATGGGTAGGCTGAGTAATCAGATGTCAAAAGGAAATGCCGTACTTATGCAGATGTCTCTCTCTTCAATTATTTTTAGGCCCTTTAAAAATACATTATGCTTAAAACTACAATACCCATAACTCCTCTCTCAGTTTAACCCACTGGTTACATGCCTGCACTAACATCTCAAATTTAATGTACTTCATACTTCTTCTCAGAAAAGGCTTTAAATTCAAAAGTTCTACTCCAACTAAACGTTGTTCAGAAGTGCCTCTTTTTGCCTTAAATACAAAAAACTAGCATGTCGTAGGTTAACCGATATCACGCACTAGACTGATTGTGTTGTACAGTAAGTATGGTTTATTGTAGTTTTACAGGATGCTTTCTGATGAGCCAATCTGAGATAGTTGCTTGTAGATGTCTCCTCTCGTCTGGGTGTGTTAATCTCGTCTTCTTCCTTCTTTTCTCTCCATAGGCCCCTCGGGAAGCAAGTGAGGACAGAAGAAAAATAGGCACAATAAGTCTTTTCATCAACGCACTCTTCTCCTTTTCTCTCTCTCTTATTGTCACTATCAGTATTTTTATTCTTTACTTTCTCTGTCCTTTCTTCTTCCTATGTTCAGCTCTTGTCTCTTCCTTTCTCACTGGCTCTCCCTTAGCCCTAATTCTGGTCTTTCCTTCCTCCTCCTGTATTCTGGTTTTTCTTTTAGACCTGTCTGTATCTTCTGCCCGTTGTCTTTGCTCTCCTATACCTCTCTTCTCTTTCCCTTCTTCTTTGGCGCTTGACGTTTTCCTTTTCTTTATTTTCTTTATACTTTTTCAAATCTGATCCTTCCTGTCGCGATTGACACGTTTTCTTTCCTATCCCACCTCTTAGTTTGTGCTCACAGTGATTTCTCTGCCCCTACCACCCCTTTCAATGTTCCTCCCGCCCCGTGCCCGTGCTCGTTTTACGTTTCTCCCGTATCCCACCTCCTCCTCCCGCTTCCCGCCCTCCCTACCTGTCCCTAGCTCCGTACCTGGCTTGGCCACGCTTCTCCTGAAGCGTGGCGGGTCCTAGGAGTCTGCTTCCCGGGGCCGGTGATCTCCGTCCCGGATTGGGACTGTGAGGGCTCGTGGTTCCGGTCGGGTTCCTCTCTCCAGAAACTCCTGCTGTTCGTCGATTCTTCTCCTCTCTGATCCGCTTCGCTAACTTCTTCCTTTCAGGGTCTGCTCCGGACGGCTTCCCTTTGACGCTCCAGGACCTCCCCTTTTACGGCCCTCTAGTCCCGCATATCCCACGCGTGACCAATAGGAAGAGCGGCCCTCTGGGTTGCTTCCGGGGCAACCCAGGCAGAGACAGCACTAGGCGCCATTGAGTGCGGGTCGGAACGGTCTGACCCATCACAGACACTCCCCCTAGAGAGGGGCTGTCGATGACGCTCAGGAGTAGGGTGACGGGACAGGTAATCTGCATTCAACATGTGGCGTCCCGGAGAATGTAGCACCTGGAAAGAAAAGGGTTGCAAAGAGAGAAACCATCTTAGAACCCAAATGTTCGAGTCTTTGTTGCGAGCGAGCCAGGTGAGAGGTGCATGGGCCGTAAGTAGGGTGAAGGTTCGCCCACTGAGATAATAGCGCAATGCTTCAACAGCCCATTTAATAGCCAGACATTCCTTCTCAATGGTGGGGTAGTGTGTTTCTCTCGGGAGCAGCTTCCTAAAGGGTGGATGGACCCATCCGTCTGAGTTTGTGACAACACAGCCCCAAGTCCCACATCAGCTGCATCGGTCTGCAAAAAAAAAGGTTTTTGGAAGTCCGGACAGCATAATACCGGTTTTGTGGGTAGAGAGTGTTTTAAATGGACAAAACTGCGATGGGCAGCTTCGGGAAGTGAGGAGAAGGTTTTAGGAGTAGTATTTTTCAGTAAATTGGTGAGGGGTTCGGCCACTGATGAGAATTGTGAAATAAACCTCCTGTAATATCCTAGAAGGCCGAGGAAAGCACGTACGTCTTTTTTTGACTTTGGTACGGGAATCTGTTGGATTGTGTCTACTTTTTCTATTTGGGGACGGACCATTCCCTCCCCCAAGATATACCCTAGATACCTGATGGTTGTAAACCCAAGTCTGCATTTCTCGGGGTTAGCTGTTAAATGGGCTTCCCTCAATGCCTGTAAGACCGCCCTCAAGTGTACCAGATGATCAGTCCATGTCTGGCTGTATATCACTATGTCATCGAGATATGCGGCTGTAGAAGACTGATGAGGACGTAATACCTTATCCATTAGTCTTTGAAATGTGGCGGGGGCCCCATGCATCCCGAAGGGAAGAAGAGTAAATTGGTATAAGCCGGATGGTGCAGCGAAGGCAGTCTTTTCCTTGTCACCTGCTCTCAAGGTGATCTGCCAATACCCCTTTGTTAAATCCAGGATGGACATGAACCCAAATTTTCCTACAGCTCATCAATGTGGGGCATTGGATAGGCATCAAAATAAGTCAATTCATTGACCTTCCTGTAACCTACACAAAACCGAGTGTTCCCATTCGGTTTTGGAACCAATACTGCAGGAGAACACCATGGGCTGTTGGAGGGTTCGATGATTCCCGCTTCCAACATAGTTTGGACCTCTTGTTCTATTACGGCTTTTTTGCCTCTGGGATACGATAAGGTCTTTGTCTTGATATTGACTCATTCTTAGTGCGAATGATGTGTTCAGGCAACTGGGTATGCCTTGGCTGTTTAGAAAAAACATCCCTATATGCATTCATAACTTGTAAGAGAGAGACCAACTGCATATCTGGGAGGGATGGATTAGTTTGGGGTCTAGAATCCTCCTGACCAGGTGGGAGGGAAAAGGCTGGGTATGGGATATCATCTGTATTGTTATTAGTGATATATCGGACTAGTTGGACACTACCGGGTTCCTGCCATTTTTTAAAGATATTTATCTGATATATTTGTTCCCTACCGTGGCAGTGGGGAAGAGCCAGATTATTGGTGGTAGGGTTGACCTGTTCAAGCACCTCGTAGGGTCCCTGCCATCGTGCCAATAATTTATTCTCACTACTGGGAAGGAGGACCAGTGCCATGTCCCCTATTTTTAAACTACGGCGTACACTCCTGGTGTCATACCCCCTCTTCTGTTTTTCTTGTGCTTCGCGTAGAGTGCTTTGGGCCTTTTTCCACACTGCCTGTAGGTTTCCCCGTAATTCCTTGGTATAAGTAAGGAGGTCTTTTGTCTCCTCATCAGTCTCTTCCGTATCTTTGCGTATCGCATCAATACTAGGGGTAGTTTCTTTTCCCAATCCCTTCCATCCTCAGTAATGCTTTTTTTAAGTAAGGACATAATAGTCCTGTTGTATCTCTCCACGAGACCGTCAGTTTGTGGATGATACACTAATGTTCTGATCTGTTTTACTCCCAAGGTCTTGCTTACTTCCCCCATGAGTCTGGACATAAAAGGTGTACCTTGATCGGTTAGGATCTCCTTCGGAAAACCCACCCTTGAAAAAAACTCAATCATGGCTTGGGCTGTTACTTTCGTGTGCATGCTGGGAGGGGAATTGCTTCTGGATATCTGGTGGCATAATCAACCAATACCAGGACATACTGTCTACCTCTACTGGATGGAGTGAGAGGGCCGATAATATCCATGCCTACACAGGAAAAAGGGGTCTGTATAATAGGGAGGGGCTGTAATGGAGCAGGTGGGTGTGTGCTAGGGTTATATAATTGGCATTTCGGACAATTTGCACAATACCTCCGGATATCCCAGAAAACCCCACGCCAGTAGAACCGTCGAAGTATGGCCTCCTCGGTCTTCTCCCTCCCGAAATGCCCTTCCCTCGTATCCCCATGAGCCAATTGTAGGACTTGTTGTTTGTGAATACTGGGGATTATCAATTGTTTCTGCCTGTCATCATTAGACTGGGGAATCCGATACAAGAGGTGGTTCTGGATGAGGAATTTTGGACCTACCACAGGCTCCTCGTGACGTAAGGCCTGTTGCCATGCATTCTTTAAGGAAGGATCGTCCCTCTGCCTCTTTCCAAAGTCTCCTGCCACTGTATATACCTTGCCCGTGGCTCCTGGATCCTTCTTGCTCACTTCATAGTCCTTTACTGAGTATTGTTGTCGTTGTATTCTTTTCTGTCGTTTACTTAGCTGAGTTTTAGGTCATTGACTAACTATCTCCCCAGAGTCATATGGGACCTCTTTCCACCACATTTTCAAGGTATGCTCTTGTCCTGCTTTTGTCAATAAAAGGGAAAAGGCTGTAAAGTCAGTCCCAATGATAATATCCTCTTCCAGGTGAGGTAACACACCCACCCTGAGAGTTTCTTTATCGTCTCTCTACTGGATAGTACCGCTGGTCCCTGTGGACACAGGCGATCAATACCTGCACCTGAGGTAACTCTTGACCAGGCTCGACCAATTCCTGACGGATAACACTCTGGCTGCATCCTGAGTCCACCAGAGTTACCCTTTCCATGCCATTGAGAAGGATAGGGAGGGTATATGTAGGTTTGGGTTCCCCAGCCCAGAAGATCCTTCCCTTTGCCACTCCATTTTCCATTGGTTCTTCCATGTCCTTTTTCTGGGGACAATATCTCGCTATGTGACCCCACTCCGAGCCGTGGTAACACTGAGGTCCATTTTAACTTTGTAGACCTCATTTTGTTCATGTGCTGCAGTGTCCTCTGTAGGAAATTCCTTTCAGCTTTTCACCCGTGGTTACATCAAGATTGTCCTCAAATGGACCACACATTTCTCAGAAATAAAGGACTTTAGCTCTCTAGTTGTTCTTTAGAAGACTTCGTGCATTTATGTTTTCTCGGTGTTTGTCCGTCCCCCTCCCTTCTCCCCGTGTTACCTTTTCCCCCCAATTCCCCTCCCTTCTCACTCCACTCCTTTATCTCTTTTGTACTTGCACTCATTCAGGGACGTAGTCCCACGCACCTGAATGGCCACGCTTCTCCTGAAGCGTGGCGGGATGCTGCGTTTTGTCCTCCCGGTCATCTGGAACAGGGTTGTCTGGCAATCGTCTTCCGGTTTCTCCTCCGATACCCGTACAGTACCGCCGGTGCTGGTTCACAGGTGGGCTCCGCTCCTCGTCTTCCTCCGCTGGCTGGTTCTCGGCAGTTGTTTTGTCACCCGCTTCCTCCTTCCAACCTCTGAACGCCGCAAGTGCTGACAGCAGCACATTTGACCTGCTGGCGTCCCGCACTGCGGATCTACCGACCAATCACGGGCAGTGGGACCAGGAAGCTTATGAGTAACAGGGGCAGAGTCAGCACAAGTGAGAGCCATGTGCGTACGAACTGGTTCCAGCCCGTCACATACACTCCCCCTAGAGAGCAGCCTATCGAGGCGCTCCAAAGCCGGATAACGGGAAAGGAAATCCGCAGCCACCATATGTTTCCCCGGCAGATGCTGGATCCGAAAGGAGAACAGCTGTAAGGAAAGGAACCAGCGGAGAACACAGGAGTTAGTGTCCTTATGATGGGCAAGCTAGGTCAGAGGAGCGTGATCAGTAATCAGGGTAAAAGTCCTGCCCGACAGGTAATATCTGAGAGATTCAATCGCCCATTTAATCGCCAAACACTCCTTCTATATAGCTGGATAATGACATTCCCGCGGTAGAAGTTTCCTGCTGATGTACAATACTGGGTGGAGGGAATCATCATCCTGCAGTTGGGATAACACCGCCCCAAGCCCTACGTCGGAGGCATCAGTCAATAATGCAAAAGGTTTACCAAAATCAGGACAACATAGCACAGGTTCAGACGTGAGAGCGGATGTTAACTGATCAAAACTACGTACTGCAGTCATAGAGGGGGGTCCAAGGGTGTTGGGACAGGAGTTTTTCAGCATATTAGTAAGAGGTTCCGCAATTGTGGAGAAATTAGGAATAAAGCGCCGATAATAGCCAATCAAACCCAGGGAAGCCCTAATGTCTTTTTTTCTTTTTAGAAATTCCATTTTAGAGATGGCCTCTACTTTTTCTACTTGTGGGCTAATCCTACCGTTCCCCACAATATAGCCCAGATATTTGATACTAGTCTGTCCGAGTTTACATTTGTCAGGATTGGTGGTTAAGTGGGCATTTCGTAGAGCATGCAATATAGTACCTAGATGTGTCATGTGCTCCTCCCAGGTCTTGCTAAATATAACAATGTCATTGAGATAGGCAGCAGCATATTGCTGTAAAGGTTGTAGGATTTCGTCCATGAGCCTTTGGAAGGTGGCGGGGGCCCCATGGAGCCCAAAAGGGAGGACAGTAAAGTGATATAATCCCAAAGGGGTAGCAAATGCTGTTTTTTCTTTGTCTTCCCTTCTTAGGGGTATCTGCCAATAACCCTTCGTGATATCTAGGGTGGATAGGTATTTGGCTTGGCCTAATCTCTCAATCAGTTTGTCGATTCTAGGCATGGGATAGGCATCTAAATAGGTTAAGTTGTTGACACCCCTATGATCTACACAAAACCGAGTACTGCCATCTGGCTTGGGTACCAATACGACTGGCGAGCACCAAGGGCTGGTTGATGGCTCTATGATACCCGCTGCCAACATGGTTTGGACTTCTTCTTCAATTATCTTTTGCTTTGCTTCAGGGATGCGGTATGGCCGCTGTCGTGAGACAGTATTCGTTTTCAGGCGGATGGGATGTTGGACTAGGTGGTTCTACCCGGATATTTAGAGAAGACATCTTGATTGTGCTGTGCTAAACGGGTTAGTTGGTTGTGATACCCTTTAGTAAGATCGGGATTGATCCATGGTTGTACCTGGTTGGACCGATCCTGGGGAGTTATCTTGGGATACGGGATGTCGTCAGTAATCTCGGAGTTGATAAAGTGAACACAATTGTCTCCTGTGGGTTCTAGCCATTTTGTAAGTAGATTGATGTGATATATTTGCTCCCTACCACTTCCTTGGGGAACGGCTAGCTTATAGGTGGTGGGGTTGATCTGTGCTATCACTTCAAATGGTCCCTGCCATTTGGCCAATAACTTATTGTCCGTGCTAGGGAGTAAGACTAGAGCTTTGTCTCCTTCTGATAAGGTGCGAACAGTACTTCGGGTATCATATCTTTGTTTCTGTTTATCCTGTGCTTCCTGTAGGGCCGTAGGGGCTTCTTCCCATGCTGTATGAAGATTTTCTCTTAAATCCCTGGTGTAGGTTAAGAGGTCTTTTACTTCCTCTTCTGTGTCCTCCCACTGTTCTGCTAACATATCTAACAGTGTGTGTGGCTGTCGACCGAACAACATCTCAAAAGGACTATGGCCTAGGGACGCTTGTACATGGGTACGGATAGCATATAAAACCAATGGTAGTTTCTTTTCCCAGTCCTTCCCAGCCTCAGATATACTTTTTCTGAGTAAGGATTTAATGGTTTTGTTGTATCTTTCTACTAGCCCATCTGTTTGCGGATGATATACTGAGGTACGGATCTGTTTCACCCCCAGTAGTCGACATACTTCCGCCATTAATTTGGACATAAAAGGAGTCCCTTGGTCAGTCAATATCTCTTTCGGGAAACCCACCCTGGAAAATAACTCTATCATAGCCTGAGAGATAGCTTTAGTGTGTATACTGGGAAGGGGTATGGCCTCGGGATATCATGTGGCATAGTCCACCAAGACTAGCACATACTGTCTACCCCGAGTGGAAGGGGTAAGGGGACCGGTAAGGTCCATTCCAACCCGGGTAAAAGGAATATCAATAATGGGAAGAGGTTGAAGGGGAACAGGTTTTTGTGGAGAGGGGTTGTACAACTGGCATTTGGGACACTCGGAACAATGCTTACATATCTCGCCATAAACCCCTGGCCAATAAAATCGCCTAAGGACCGCTTCTTCCGTTTTCTCCCTTCCCAAGTGCCCTTCCCCTTTATCCCCATGTGCTAATTGCAACACTTATTGACAGTGACTTCTAGGTACTACTAATTGTAGGTCATTTCCTCTTGTGGGCGTGGGATTTCTATATAAGAGATTATTCTGAATCAAGAATTGGGGACCTACCCCTTGTGCTGCCCCAGACTCGGCCTGCTGCCATGCGTGTTTTAAGGTAGGATCCTCATTTTGATTCTGTCGGAAATCTCCGGTGATTGTGCAAACTTTCCCAATTCCAATAGAACCGTCTTGGGATGGGCAGTTCTGTGTATAGGAACGTCGTTGCTCTCTTTTTTGTCTCCTGCTGAGGGCAATTCGTTCCCGTTTGGGTTCCTCTGAGACCATTCCACTAGGTGTTTCCATCCACCACTCTCTCAGAAGGTGCTCTTGTCCGGCTTTCTCTAACAAGGAGGAAAAATCCTCATAATCTGTCCCGAGGATTATATCCTCATCGAGGCTGGAGAGCACCCCTACCCGGAGGGTCTCACTCTGTTCTCTCCATTTCAACTTTATTGTCGCCATGGGGTAAAACCGTTGATCACCATGTACATAGGTAATGAGGACCTGAGTCTCTGTATCTTCCTGCCCTGGCAATACTAAATCGTCCCTGATCACGCTCTGGCTACATCCAGAATCGATTAGAGCCATCCTTTCTACTTCATTGACTATGAGAGGGAGGGTATATTTAGGTTTCTCCCCTCCAGTCCAGAATACTCTTCCCTTGGTCAGGCCTATCTCCATGGGCTCCTCTGTGTCTTTTTTTTTAGGGCAATGCCGGGCAATATGGCCCCACTCTGAACAGTGATAACACTGGGGACCATGGCTTGTGTATCCAGAGGGACCCGGACCAGCTGGTTGTGAACGGTCAGTTCCGGGATTCCCTACAGGCCGCGGTAGATGCATTCTAGGTATGGCCGGTCGGGCCGGAGGTGGAGGGGCCCGACTAACGGTAGCCCGAAAGTCCGAGCTTCTATGATAAGCACAGGCAAGCTCCATTGCCGTTTCATTCGTGAGTCCAGGATGTTGTCGTACCCAGTTCCGGGTGGTAGGTGGTAAAGCATCTAAGTACTGTTCAAAGACTATGATGTCAAACATGTCTTCTCTTGTGTTCTCTGTGGGATGTAACCACCCCCGGCTGCATGTTGGACTCTATAATATAAGGTACGGGGGTTCTCCTGAAGCTGCCATTTCATTTGTCTAAACCTGGTGCGATAACTCTCACCATCCAAACCTACTCTTTCTAAAATGGTTTTCTTAAGGTCTTTGTATGGAAGATTACAACTAGGGTTAATTGATTGATATGTTGTTTGTAAATGGCCAGTGAGTAGGGGGGGGGCAATATACTGACCCCATTAATCCTCTGGCCAGTTCTGTGCTGGCCACCCTTTCAAAGTTTGTGAAGGAAGAGTCGGGGTCTTTCTGCTCCTGATATCGTTGCAACACACTACTCAGTACCGTGGGGTGTACTTTTGTATGAGCAATGGTATCGGTAAGTTTACCCAATGCTGTCTCATGTACAAGTTGGTTATTGGCCATAATCGTTGCCTGGCTCTTAAGGGCTGTTTGTAGCGTCTCTCGTTCCTCTTTGGCTTCTTTCATTTGTTGTTCCCACATTAACTGGAGATGCTGTTGCCCTTCTGCCAACTGAGCGATTACGTCTGCCATTGTTGCCTTTTCTTCCATGGTGGCGGTGTTTCCACAAATCCCACTTCTGACACCACTTGTAACCGTGTGGGTGTGGAGGAACCACTTCAGCCTGCGTTATAGTCTTAAAAACAAAGACATTTTATTGAAGATATTGAATGTGGCGTAAAGCAGGTAAGTTTGTTTCGGTCTTGCTTTGCTGGGTTTTAGGTGGTGGGATGTTCTTGAGGTTTGGTCTTTACTCGTCTCTTTCTGTCTCTCTTGTTCACAGGTCGTTCCCCGGGAAGAGCATGTGGAGAGAAGAGAATAACAGCTGTAAGTGACCGTGATACCAGTATCTCTTTTGTTTCTTTATACTGTCTTTGTGGTCCCTGTCTTACTGTTCTTGACAAGGTTACATTTCTCACATTAGCTCAGGTTAGTACGTGCTTTTTCCTTCTGTTTCTTACTGGTCTAATTCCTATTCTTTCTGTCTTTGTATTTTCCTTCCAGCGCTCAACCGTTCCTGTGCTCGGGTTTCTGGCTGGCCCCTTAAAGGTGACGGTGGTCTATGGTGCCCGAAGGTAAGGGTTTTTTATCTCTCCCTTATCCTTGTTCGTTTCTCTCTCTCACCCCTTCCCGTTCCCCCAGTGCTCGTGCATTTATGTTTTCTCGGTGTTTGTCCGTCCCCCTCCCTTCTCCCTGTGTTACCTTTTCCCCCCTTTCCCCTCCCTTCTCACTCCACTCCTTTATCTCTTTTGTACTTGCACTCATTCAGGGACGTAGTCCCACGCACCTGAATGGCCACGCTTCTACTGAAGCATGGCGGGATGCTGCGTTTCGTCCTCCCGGTCGCCTGGAACAGGGTTGTCTGGCAATCGTCTTCCGGTTTCTCCTCCGATACCCGGACGGTACCGCCGGTGCTGGTTCACAGGTGGGCTCCGCTCCTCGTCTTCCTCCGCTGGCTGGTTCTTGGCAGTTGTTTTGTCACCCGCTTCCTCCTTCCAACCTCTGAACGCCGCAAGTGCTAACAGCGGCACATTTGACCTTCTGTCGTCCCGCCACTGCGGATCTACCGACCAATCATGGGCAGAGGGACCAGGAAGCTTAGGAGTAACAGGGGCAGAGTCAGCACAAGTGAGAGCCATGTGCGGGCAAACTGGTTCCAGACCATCACATGCACTTTGGTTTTTTTCAGCAAATAACACATGTCCCTTACAAGGCGATACTTGCTACCTTTACTGCGAAAGAACAAGTTCACCAAATGTAGGGTTGCATTGCTGTTCCTACAACAGTTAAATGACTATGGGTCATATGTAGGAACACAGTTTCTTTTCATACATCTGGCCATATGAAACTTGTTTTGCTGTTTGTTGTTTCTTAAAAGGCACCTTAGCTCTTAGAAGAACAATATTGTTTTAGCTATTTTGTATGTAGATTTGATGAAATGTCATTTAATCCTGATTTGGTCTGAGATTTTTAAGGATTGTACCTATAAATATACTTTGTTTATCTCTTGTATTAATGAATGGCATCTTTTAGGATTTATTTTTATATGATCGAATAAAGATTATCAATCAGTCAATCAGATATACACCATACAAGGTGAATATCATAACTATAATATGTCCATAATTTATGCACTGCTTCCTACCAAATAAACTACAACCACCAAATAATAATTATAGACTTTGAATAGCCAATGATGAAAACAATTCTAAAAACAGCTCCAAACATCTGCTATCACCATTTTAATCAACACATTTGGGGACGCCTCCAGAAATATACATTTAGAGTACAGTATGCCACAAACAGTCAATTTGCTTTTGAATTGAATAGCTGTATCACAAGTACCTGTTGTAGATGCAACTACCCTCTACAGTATCCTAAAGAATCCACCTACTACCAACCACATGAAAAGGAAATATGTCTGCTAAAGGACTATTTTAAAGACACTGAGGTAAGAAGACTGCACAGTTCTTGAGAGAGACATGTTGCTAAATACCATGGTGAATTGTACACGACAGCACCATGGCTCACCATGGCAAAACCAACAACGCAGTGGAAGGATGGCATGATGGCTTCAAGGTCACAGGGTTGGCCAAAGCTACCCTACCCTATACAAATTCCTAAACATTTTCAACAAAGAGCAACACTGTCAAGAAAACGTAGAATAGAAAATCTATAACCCAAATAAAAACTAATACAGTTTGTGAAAAGACTAAAGAAATTGAGAGAATGGTACAATGCAAAGGAATAACTTACGTAGGAAGCACAGTGAAAGCATTATTGTGAATCACCTCACAATCCATTTAACTGTAACATCCAACAGGAACCAACATACACAAAAACATATTTATAAATATTACTTATATTACCTTTGTTACTCACCCTATATTAAAAATACATATAAAAAGAATACAAAAAGCATTATAAAGAAAATTATTTTTAATATAAAATTCATAAATAAATTCATGTCATGAACAATGTAATACAAAGTGTAGAATCATGCAAAGCCATCAGCTATGCAAAATGCAAAATGTTGTTTAAAATCATATAACAACAAATTACTCAAGGCAAACTTAATTCATAAAATGAAACACCCCAAAAAACTCCACAGAAGTAATCCATAGTTCATGCCAATCATAAAACATTAAAAAATAAAGGAAGATTTCCAAACTAAAAAAACCTCAATATGCCCACCATCACATAACAAATACCCCAAAAACAATACAAACATTATCACCATGCTTTATAAACATCAGTCACATAATTTAAGTGACTACTAAAATAATTAAGCTACAAATATTTTTCTAAGGCACTACAGTATGTAACACTAAAACATATCCTAACCCTGAACTACACAACCACTACAAACGAACATATATATTACTTTATATTTACTACACCAACCCACATTGCTTATGCCTCAAAATCTGAAAAAATAACTTAAAAGTGGTTTTACCTTTTCCATAGACACGCAACAGAGAACGACAACCACTTAGAACCAAACTCAGCTTACACTGATGTAAGTGGACTACAAAATACTCTTGGCAGTGAAAGAAAAAATACTATTTTCATACATCGACCAATAAGTAGATAAAATCAGTTGTTAAAAATATAATATGAATATGATAAAAAAATTAAAAATGTTAATAAATGTTAAAAACATTTAATAAACAAGTACCAAGCAGTGTGTAAACTATATATTGAAATGCACTATAAAACTATATTATGAATACATTGTATAATTTAAGATAGATTTACAAACTATGGGCCTCATTACGAGTTTGGTGGTTTGACAGCCAGACCACCATGGTGGCGGCATCCAAAAGATTGTCATGTTGGTGGACATACAGATTGACATATTTAGAGTTACACAGGCAGGATTGCAGAAAAGAGGCATTTCAGCAGCACCCCGAGCCTGTCAAACATACACCAAATATATTACAACTCACAAGTCACAATAGTGTTTTTTCCATGGAGAAAAATCATTGGTGGTGGTAACTGCGGTGGTCGGCGGTCACCACAGTACTACACATCACCACATTTGATAGTTGCATTCCACACACCTGACACACATCCACAAACCCGACACACCTACAAAATGAACTATAAAACATCCCTTCACACCTCACAATTCTTTGGAACCAGAAAGCCACACACAGCAAGATAGAGTTTGCAAATAGAAATTACAAATCATAGATTAGGCACCCCTCCACACATCAAATACCACTCATCTCACACCTGCACAACATACCCACAACACAAATTAGTACCCTACACATCAGACACCAATTGTCACCCACTCACAACACAGCACCCACACCTCATCATCCATTCGTATTACGTTTCCATGTCGCCCATCACCACCATGTTCCCACAAAAACATCCCTGTTTCACTGATAACAAGTTGAGGGTCATGGTAGACAAAATCATCAGAGTAGGGCCACACCTATATGGAGCACAAATCTAGCACACTACCATTGACAGGAAAATAGAGATCTGGAAAAGAATAGTCAACAGGGTGAATTCTGTAGGCAGCTATACATTCACAAGGACAAGGACATCAGAAAGAGGTGGAGTGACCTCAGGGATAAGGTCCATTCCATAGCATCCAGGCACCAGTTGGCAGTCCTCAAGACTGGCGGTGTTGCTTCACCTCCTCCCCCAATGTTCACATCATGGAAGGAGAAGGTCTTGGCCATCCTGCATCTTGAGGGCTAAACAGGAATACCTGGGGGAGTGGAGTGGGGTAAGCCACAACACCTGTAATATCACCCAAACGTTTTGTCTTGTATGCTCACTGATCACCTTTGATATTTTAACAGCCAACCCACTCACCACCCCTGTGTCCAATTGTCCAAATACCCCTGTCTGGCATTCCACATGTGAACTAAACTCATATGGAGGCACAGTGTCTATATATGGCGTGGGTAGTACAGGGACTGGCAACACTACATCTCACACCAGGCACTATTCCACTGTTAAAAAAAAAAAAACAGAACAGTGTACCTCAATGAAAATTGTCTTGCATGTCAACTAAACAATTGACTAAACCCAGCTGAATGCTCCACAATTGTACAGTCTATAGGAATGACAGCAATGCTATGGGCATTTGACAATATAATACCACCAACACACAGCAACATTTGTGTCCTCTGCTAAACTATCCCTTTTACCTCCAATCACCTATTGAAATATACTCACCTGAGGGGACAACACATATATGCAGTGTGCTGTACTTGGTGTAACCTGATGGAATGGTTACCCCTAATTTGATGGACAAGTCAGTTTCCATATTACATTGTGTAGCTGTCTATTGACTCAATACTGAACTACTGCTAACTGGGAGGTAACATGACAATTTTAAACCTACAGAGCTGCCAAGATACGAGTCTATGAACAGACATCCAAATGTCAAGATACCCTGACATCATGTAGCAAGGTGCATGATATAGGAATTGTCTGTATCCCACATAACTGTTCTCCATATTTGAAAGCTGGAGTGCCAGTCATATCAGGCGATCAAGCAAAGCCTTTCTGTATATGGCTGATAGCATATCTACTTGTCAAAGATTGATACCACATGTTGCATTACAATCTGTAACTATCTGTTCCACTTCCAACCAGGTCAACTTGCCATTGGGACCATAGAGAGGTCACTTGAGACAGCTACTTTCCACCTGGATGAAGCCCTCAGTGATGAAAACACCCCTGGGTGTGTGGGAAATAAGGACGACTCTGGCTTCTCAGGGATACCTGGTCAGTTCACAACTGTCAGCCTCATCCTGCCCACATCAAGTCCTCCCAGCCCTGTTGCATCTACATCCCAAGCAACCATTTGGCCCCAAACCTGTGCCCCAAGGACAGTTACAACCATCATGTGCCCATAGTACAGGTGCAAGAGTCACAACTAGAAAACCCTGAAAATGAAGGAGCTGCCACCAGTGGCAGTGAGCAAACTGTGCCAAGGGCACAGGCACGTGTGGGTATGGTGCATAGGAGGAATGGTGTGAGTCAGTGGATTAGAACTGCTAGAGATACCAATGGCAAGGACACCATCTCCCAGTCTTGGAAGCTTACAAACAGTCCTAAGGCATGATGGGCCAAGTACTTGCTATGTTGGGGGGGAATCAAGCAGCTGCAGAGGGACAACCACCAGGAAGTATGGCAATAGTGGGAGGCCCTCAAATCTAACATTGTCTCCCTGCTGAGAGCTATCATTACCACCCTGAGCAGAGTCTGTCCATGCCACCAGACCCCTTCTATTGGCCATGTAACATCAGCCCCTTTTACATCTGTGGCAGCCAGTGGAACGGAGGCTCTGCCAGGGGAAGGACATGCCTCAGACTCTTTGCCTCTGCAAATGTGGGACTCCACCAAAACAACCAGAAGGTGCAGATGCTAAGACAACAATCACTGCCAGGAAGATCCTCTAATGATTGGTTCCTCCCGTGTGCCATTGATACACCCTGTTGACTACTGTTATTTTCCAAGGCTAGTAGGACACTGGACTTGACAGTCCCAATATTGTAGCAGCTATCCTGATTATAACATCCACCATGACTGAATCCTTCATTGTTTGCACTTTATTTGCTTTGATCCCATCTTTATTTTCCTGAAAACTAAAACACAATAAATGTTTGAGAGTCATTTTTCATCTAGTTTGAACAGTTAACTGTGAAATTTCATGATTACACATGATACACTCAAATGTAGCAAATGTGGGAAGAGACAGGTCACATGTTGATTCTGGGTTCAATGCATACACAATGATACAAGTGGACAATCATCAATCCCCATTTATAGCACTGTGCTGCTCATAAGCTGACCACATCCCAATAATCACACACTGAAGTACATCTTCACAATTTAGTGCATCAGCAAAGGTGTTCATAACTAATATCCCACAGACCACTGAAGTAAGGGACAAGTCAGCCATTGTTTATCGAAATAGGCAAACATATTGGTGCAACTTGTCATCAGCTAAACCCTTATCATATACTTATACCATACCTACCAAATGAATATATACCCCATAATACAGGCTGATTCCAGCTCACACATGCCTTCACTGTATATGCTCATCTATCAGTGAAGTGAATGTTCAAGATAGTGGCTTTTTGAACTAACTTGTAAATAACTGTGCTTGTTTTAGTGTGGTACATATGGACATGACATTCTTTCTTGTCTCTGTCATCCATGCAGGTCAACGCCCATCAGAGGAAGGGGATTTGGTGTGCCATCACCAAGAAAGTGTGGACCCTAGGGGTCAACAGCTGGCAAAACACACACTTTCAGAAGAGGTGGGAGGGCCTGAGACACTGGGCCCAAAAGACCGCAGAGGTCCACCTGGGGTTTTCCTCCCAACGAGGACGGGGTGCCCGTCGGAGCATGATCCTCCTAATAGCCTGCATTTTGGCGGTGGCTTCCCCTGAGTTGGATGGGCATTTGAAGGCAACAGAGCAGCCACAAGGGGGTAGGTACAGATCTAACACATGTTTGCCCCTTTACCAGGTGAATGAGTGAGGGAACAGATTGTTAGCTCTGACAACATGGTAAACGCAAAGTGTCACAGATCTCCTGTGAATGCATTGATGTATAGTAGCCATCTATGGCACACAGGTGTGCACAGACACACAGACAAATAGATTTTTGAAACCTGTTACTCAACTATGTTGTCTCCTCAGTGTAATGGCACATAATGGTGCACATATGACTGTGTCATATAAATGTTGGAGGCTGGCATTCCATTCAGTATGCAAAACCAAGCACACTATGCAGAGGGCTCAAGCAACCACACGCTGTTTTCCAGAGGTAAAAAGTAGACCACCTATTGATCCAATTTTTAAGGTAGCTGGCCAAGCAGTTAGGGTATTCCAGGAGACATTGCTGTACTCACAAATCCAATCATGCACCACACACACTGAATGAATAACTCAAGACCAGAACTTATAAAAATACTTCAGACTTTTATATAATTTTTAAGACCAAGATCCCTAGATTACATTGAGTACTTTTCAAGTTTTTACTTTTTAAAGTTTTAGCAGCGTTAGTCTTTCTGTGCGTAATTACACACCAAAGGAATCAATAGGCATTCACTTTTAAAAATGCACAAAAAATCGCACGGATGAGTTACCAGTCTCTTCTTTTGCAGGGTGGTCGCAGCAGTCAGTGGGCACACTGTGACAGCTGGAGAGCCTCAGGCAGTTCTCGGTTCCGGTGGGAGCAGTGTTGGAAAGGTTCTTGGCACAGGACCACCTGGAGGGGCAACTTGGAGAAGGAGCTGGTTTGCAGATTTAAAGATGGTGTCTGGGGGTCCCCTTGGCCTGCTGAGGTTGCAAAGGGTTGGGGACCTGGGGCACACAGCAGATCCCTCGATGCAAGGCCCAGGGTGGCCAGGTGTAGGGTGTTTTGGAGGTCTTGGATGCTGTGCGCAACCAAGTCCACTGGAGCTGGAGGTGAGTCTCTTTGTGGGCGACTTTCAAGACAACGGTGGCACTTTAGTTGGAGGTCCAGGGTGCTCCTGAAGTCCCTAGACTGGAGCTTTTTCCTGGTCCTTTTTCAGCTCTGGGGGAACTGGTTTTCTCCTGGTCTGACGTCAGCCGACCAGTACCTAGAGTATTGCTGTATCTCGGCTACTTGGTGGTACAGCACCACAAAACTTGACACAGTTGTGGGGCACTTCTGGGTGGTTTTCAGTGTGTCATCGAGTCTGACTGTGACTTCTGGTCGCGGAGATATCAGTGATTCAAAGAAGTGACTCTCACTGATCTATTTGTCCTTTGCTTTTCTTGAACGGTGGCTCCACTCAGGAGGGAGGAGTCTGAATCCCCCCATTCCCGATCCAGCCAAAACACACAAATAAACTTGCATGCATCTACCTCAACAGACAAGGGAAGCGCACACAAACATAAGTACCACAGGACACACCACAGTCATAAACTGCCCTGAAACCCCCACCACCTGCAACACCTGACACACCTGCAGACACAAACCAACATTCACTGATTCAGCCATCACACCTATCCTACCCACAGACAGCACCCAAGCAGACCCTCAGACATTCACCCAGTCACCCACAGACACCACAACCACTGACATGCCAACACATCTAACATACCCGCAGTAACTACACCAACAGACAGCCACCCACCCACCAAGGCATCCCCCAGCAGCTCCACTCCCCTCAGCCAAAGACACATAAACACCCTCACTCATCCACCCAAGAGACACCGACCACTCATAAGCACACCTCCCACAAACACACACCCAAGACATCCACACATGAACATCAAACAACCATTCCCTCAACCTCCACACCCAAACCCCCTTCTGATGACCATTCCTGTTTTGTCTAAGAAAGTTTTCCTTTCTGAGCTTGCCATTTTCCTACTCTTCCCACCTGACACCCTAAAAGATCTGTTACCATCCCCAAGGCTATCCATTCCACCTCCAAGGTCTTCCCTATCCCCCTACCAGCACCCATGCCCCCCACCAAAAAGTAGTTCACCCTTCCCAAAAAGGGCCAACCCTCCCCAAATTAAAGCCTAAAGTTCTCCCTCCCAAGCCCAAACCTCTACTCCCACACAACCATCCAAGAATCCCTGAGGTGCTTGCCTGTCTCCTTGGTGCCCCTACCTGTAGAGGTAAACATGACAATCAGGAGCCATGTAGGGGCACCATTTTGTGCCTTTGGTACACAACCATCTTGTAGAACCTCTTCTGAAAAAACCTAACCTCGACGCTGCTCTGCTCAATAACTGTAGTCCTATCTCTTTGCTGGCAGTCCTCTAAAAAATAATTGAAAAGCATGTCAATGCCCACTTTTCAAGCTTACTTGAGGATAATGACATCATTCACCCTACTCAAATGGGTTTTCGACCACTCCACAGCACAGAATCAGCTATGAATGCAGTTACAGAAGAAGCCAAGAAGTACCTTGATCAGGGGAATGCAACAGTGATTATCCTTCTTGACCTTAGGGCTGCCTTTGACACAGTCGATCACAGTATATTACTTCAGAGAATGAGGGAGATCGGAAACGCCGGGAGTGTACTGGGATGGATATCCTCTTTTTTGTAGGGGAGCTTGTTCCAGGTCCTTGACCGATCATCCTTTTCTGGCTATGTCAAGAGCAGTTGCGGAGTACCTCAGGGCTCATCTCCTAGACATACCTTGTTTAACATTTATATGTCCCCTTTGGCAGAAATAGTTAAGCAGTACGATCTGTCAGTAATGTCTTATGCCGACAAAACTCAACTGGTCTTTTCATTATCAACCAGCACCAGCACCAATTGTGCGTCACTTGGTCCTGTTTGCACGCAGTGTTAGGATAGATGTCTGAATGTAAGCTTAAGCATAATGAAGAGAAGACAGAGGTAATGATATTAGGACATAGCCCACTTCGAGGGTCTAACTCCTCCATTCTAGATTCCATTTAGGATCCGTCCTCTCCAAAGGTACATATTAAGAGCCTGGGGGTTTGGTTTGACCCCCAACTCACCCTGAACAATCCGGCCAATAAGATTTCATCTACCTGTTTTGGTCTATTTAGGCTCCTGAGGAAAGTCTTCAAAATTCTTCCTTTTATTGCAAAGAGACTGATCATTCAGGCCCTTATTATTTCCCGGCTGGAATTTGGCAACGCTTTGTATTTAGGTTCCCCTAAATATGTGATAAAAAGCTGCAGGTGGTGCAGAATGTTTCTGCCCATCTCCTCCTAGACATACCGCGACATGAATCAACCAAATCAGCCATTACCTTCCTACATTGGCTGCCGGTGCAACAGTTGCTGCGTTTCGTCCTCCCAGTCATCTGGAACAGGGTTGTCTGGCAATCGTCTTCCGGTTTCTCCTCCGATACCCGGACGGTACCGCCGGTGCTGGTTCACAGGTGGGCTCTGCTCCTCGTCTTCCTCCGCTGGCTGGTTCTCGGCAGTTGTTTTGTCACCCGCTTCCTCCTTCCAACCTCTCAACGCCGCAAGTGCTGACAGCAGCACATTTGACCTTCTGTCGTCCCGCCACTGCGGATCTACCGACCAATCACGGGCAGAGGGACCAGGAAGCTTAGGAGTAACAGGGGCAGAGTCAGCACAAGTGAGAGCCATGTGCGGGCGAACTGGTTCCAGCCCGTCACATGCACTTTGTTTTTTTTCAGCAAATAACACATGTCCCTTACAAGGCGATACTTGCTACCCTTACTGCGAAAGAACAAGTTCACCAAATGTAGGGTTGCATTGCTGTTCCTACAACAGTTAAATGACTATGGGTCATATGTAGGAACACAGTTTCTTTTCATACATCTGGCCCTATGAAACTTGTTTTGCTGTTTGTTATTTCTTAATAGGCACCTGTTAGAAGAACAATATTGTTTTAGCTATTTTGTATGTAGATTTGATGAAATGTCATTTAATCCTGATTAGGTCTGAGATTTTTAAGGATTGTACCTATAAATATACTTTGTTTATCTCTTGTATTAATGAATGGCATCTTTTAGGATTTATTTTTATATGATCGAATAAAGATTATCAATCAGTCAATCAGATATACACCATATAAGGTGAACATCATAACTATAATATGTCCATAATTTATGCACTGCTTCCTACCAAATAAACTACACCACCAAATAATAATTATAGACTTTTTGAATAGCCAGTGATGCAAACAATTCTAAAAACAGCTACAAACATCTTCTATCACCATTTTAATCAACACATTTGGGGACGCCTCCAGAAATATACATTTAGAGTACAGTATGCCACAAACAGTCAATTTGCTTTTGAATTGAATAGCTGTATCACAAGTACCTGTTGTAGATGCAGCTACCCTCTACAGTATCCTAAAGAATCCACCTACTACCAACCACATGAAAAGGAAATATGTCTGCTAAAGGACTATTTTAAAGACACTGAGGTAAGAAGACTGCACAGTTCTGGAGAGAGACATGTTGCTAAATACCATGGTGAATTGTACACGACAGCACCATGGCTCACCATGGCAAAACCAACAACACAGTGGAAGGATGGCATGATGGCTTCAAGGTCACAGGGTTGGCCAAAGCTACCCTACCCTATACAAATTCCTAAACATTTTCAACAAAGAGCAACACTGTCAAGAAAACGTAGAATAGAAAATCTATAACCCAAATAAAAACTAATATAGTTTGTGAAAAGACTAAAGAAATTGAGAGAATGGTACAATGCAAAGGAATAACTTACGTAGGAAGCACAGTGAAAGCATTATTGTGAATCACCTCACAATCCAACTAACTCTAACATCCAACAGGAACCAACATACACAAAAGCATATTTATAAATATTACTTATATTACCTTTGTTACTCACCCTATATTAAAAATACATATAAAAAGAATACAAAAAGCATTATAAAGAAAATTATTTTTAATATAAAATTCATAAATAAATTCATGTCATGAACAATGTAATACAAAGTGTAGAATCATGCAAAGCCATCAGCTATGCAAAATGCAAAATGTTGTTTAAAATCATATAACAACAAATTACTCAAGGCAAACTTAATTCATAAAATGAAACACCCCAAAAAACTCCACAGAAGTCATCCATTGTTCATGCCAATCATAAAACATTCAATAATAAAGGAAGATTTCCAAACTAAAAAAAACTCAATATGCCCACCATCACATAACAAATACCCCAAAAACAATACAAACATTATCACCATGCTTTATAAACATCAGTCACATAATTTAAGTGACTACTAAAATAATTAAGCTGCAAATATTTTTCCAAGGCACTACAGTATGTAACACTAAAACATATCCTAACCCTGAACTACACAACCACTACAAACGAATATATATATTACTTTATATTTACTATACCAACCCACATTGCTTATCCCTCAAAATCTGAAAAAATAACTTAAAAGTGGTTTTACCTTTTCCATAGACACGCAACAGAGAACGACAACCACTTAGAACCAAACTCAGCTTACACTGATGTAAGTGGACTACAAAATACTCTTGGCAGTGAAAGAAAAAATACTATTTTCATACATCGACCAATAAGGAGGTAAAATCAGTTGTTAAAAATATAATATGAATATGATAAAAAAATTAAAAATGTTAATAAATGTTAAAAACATTTAATAAACAAGTACCAAGCAGTGTGTAAACTATATATTGAAATGCACTATAAAACTATATTATGAATACATTGTATAATTTAAGATAGATTTACAAACTATGGGCCTCATTACGAGTTTGGGGGTTTGACAGCCAGACCACCATGGTGGCGGCATCCAAAAGATTGTCATGTTGGTGGACACACAGACTGACGTATTTAGAGTTACACAGGCAGGATTGCAGAAAAGAGGCATTTCAGCAGCACCCCAAGCCTGTCAAACATCCACCAAATATATTACAACTCACAAGTCACAATAGTGTTTTTTCCATGGAGAAAAATCATTGGTGGTGGTAACTGCGGTGGTCCGCGGTCACCACAGTACTACACATCACCACATTTGATAGTTGCATTCCACACACCTGACACACATCCACAAACCCGACACACCTACAAAATGAACTATAAAACATCCCTTCACACCTCACAATTCTTTGGAACCACAAAGCCACACACAGCAAGATAGAGTTTGCGAATAGAAATTACAAATCATAGATTAGGCACCCCTCCACACATCAAATACCACTCATCCCACACCTGCACAACATACCCACAACACAAATTAGTACCCTACACATCAGACACCAATTGTCACCCACTCACAACACAGCACCCACACCTCATCATCCATTCGTATTACGTTTCCATGTCGCCCATCACCACCATGTTCCCACAAAAACATTCCTGTTTCACTGATAACAAGTTGAGGGTCATGGTAGACAAAATCATCAGAGTAGGGCCACACCTATATGGAGCACAAATCTAGCACACTACCATTGACAGGAAAATAGAGATCTGGAAAAGAATAGTCAACAGGGTGAATTCTGTAGGCAGCTATACATTCACAAGGACAAGGACATCAGAAAGAGGTGGAGTGACCTCAGGGATAAGGTCCATTCCATAGCATCCAGGCACCAGTTGGCAGTCCTCAAGACTGGCAGTGTTCCTTCACCTCCTCCCCCAATGTTCACATCATGGAAGGAGAAGGTCTTGGCCATCCTGCATCTTGAGGGCTAAACAGGAATACCTGGGGGAGTGGAGTGGGGTAAGCCACAACACCTGTAATATCACCCAAATGTTTTGTCTTGTATGCTCACTGATCACCTTTGATATTTTAACAGCCAACCCACTCACCACCCCTGTGTCCAATTGTCCAAATACCCCTGTCTGGCATTCCACATGTGAACTAAACTCATATGGAGGCACAGTGTCTATATATGGCGTGGGTAGTACAGGGACTGGCAACACTACATCTCACACCAGGCACTATTCCACTGTTAAAAAAAAAAAAACAGAAGTGTACCTCAATGAAAATTGTCTTGCATGTCAACTAAACAATTGACTAAACCCACCTGAATTCTCCACAATTGTACAGTCTATAGGAATGACAGCAATGCTATGGGCATTTGACAGTATAATACCACCAACACACAGCAACAATTGTGTCCTCTGCTAAACTATCCCTTTTACCTCCAATCACCTATTGAAATATACTCACCTGAGGGGACAACACATATATGCAGTGTGCTGTACTTGGTGTAACCTGATGGAATGGTTACCCCTAATTTGATGGACAAGTCAGTTTCCATATTACATTGTGTAGCTATCTATTGACTCAATACTGAACTACTGCTAACTGGGAGGTTACATGACAATTTTAAACCTACACAGCTGCCAAGATACGAGTCTATGAACAGACATCCAAATGTCAAGATACCCTGACATCATGTAGCAAGGTGCATGATATAGGAATTGTCTGTATCCCACATAACTGTTCTCCATATTTGAAAGCTGGAGTCCCAGTCATATCAGGCGATCAAGCAAAGCCTTTCTGTATATGGCCTTTCTGTATATGGCAGCCCTGTTGCATCTACATCCCAAGCAACCATTTGCCCCCAAACCTGTGCCCCAAGGACAGTTACAACCATCATGTGCCCAATAGTACAGGTGCAAGAGTCACAACTAGAAAACCCTGAAAATGAAGGACCTGCCACCAGTGGCAGTGAGCAAACTGTGCCAAGGGCACAGGCACGTGTGGGTATGGTGCATAGGAGGAATGGTGTGAGTCAATGGATTAGAACTGCTAGAGATACCAATGGCAAGGACACCATCTCCCAGTCTCGGAAGCTTACAAACAGTCCTAAGGCATGATGGGCCAAGTACTTGCTATGTTGGGGGGGAATCAAGCAGCTGCAGAGGGACAACCACCAGGAAGTATGGCAATAGTGGGAGGCCCTCAAATCTAACATGGTCTCCCTGCTGAGAGCTATCATTACCACCCTGAGCAGAGTCTGTCCATGCCACCAGACCCCTTCTATTGGCCATGTAACATCAGCCCCTTTTACATTTGTGGCAGCCAGTGGAACGGAGGCTCTGCCAGGGGAAGGACATGCCTCAGACTCTTTGCCTCTGCAAATGTGGAGCTCCACCAAAACAACCAGAAGGTGCAGATGCTAAGACAACAATCACTGCCAGGAAGATCCTCTAATGATTGGTTCCTCCCGTGTGCCATTGATACACCCTGTTGACTACTGTTATTTTCCAAGGCTAGTAGGACACTGGACTTGACAGTCCCAATATTGTAGCAGCTATCCTGACTAAACCCACCTGAATGCTCCAAAATTGTACAGTCTATAGGAATGACAGCAATGCTATGGGCATTTGACAGTATAATACCACCAACACACAGCAACAGTTGTGTCCTCTGCTAAACTATCCCTTTTACCTCCAATCACCTATTGAAATATACTCACCTGAGGGGACAACACATATATGCAGTGTGCTGTACGTGGTGTAACCTGATGGAATGGTTACCCCTAATTTGATGGACAAGTCAGTTTCCATATTACATTGTGTAGCTGTCTATTGACTCAATACTGAACTACTGCTAACTGGGAGGTTACATGACAATTTTAAACCTACACAGCTGCCAAGATACGAGTCTATGAACAGACATCCAAATGTCAAGATACCCTGACATCACGTAGCAAGGTGCATGATATAGGAATTGTCTGTATCCCACATAACTGTTCTCCATATTTGAAAGCTGGAGTCCCAGTCATATCAGGCGATCAAGCAAAGCCTTACTGTATATGGCTGATAGCATATCTACTTGTCAAAGATTGATACCACATGTTGCATTACAATCTGTAACTATCTGTTCCACTTCCAACCAGGTCAACTTGCCATTGGGACCATAGAGAGGTCATTTGAGACAGCTACTTTCCACCTGGATGAAGCCCTCAGTGATGAAAACACCCCTGGGTGTGTGGGAAATAAGGACGACTCTGGCTTCTCAGGGATACCTGGTCAGTTCACAACTGTCAGCCTCATCCTGCCCACATCAAGTCCTCCCAGCCCTGTTGCATCTACATCCCAGGCAACCATTTGCCCCCAAACCTGTGCCCCAAGGACAGTTACAACCATCATGTGCCCAATAGTACAGGTGCAAGAGTCACAACTAGAAAACCCTGAAAATGAAGGACCTGCCACCAGTGGCAGTGAGCAAACTGTGCCAAGGGCACAGGCACGTGTGGGTATGGTGCATAGGAGGAATGGTGTGAGTCAGTGGATTAGAACTGCTAGAGATACCAATGGCAAGGACACCATCTCCCAGTCTTGGAAGCTTACAAACAGTCCTAAGGCATGATGGGCCAAGTACTTGCTATGTTGGGGGGGAATCAAGCAGCTGCAGAGGGACAACCACCAGGAAGTATGGCAATAGTGGGAGGCCCTCAAATCTAACATGGTCTCCCTGCTGAGAGCTATCATTACCACCCTGAGCAGAGTCTGTCCATGCCACCAGACCCCTTCTATTGGCCATGTAACATCAGCCCCTTTTACATCTGTGGCAGCCAGTGGAACGGAGGCCCTGCCAGGGGAAGGACATGCCTCAGACTCTTTGCCTCTGCAAATGTGGAGCTCCACCAAAACAACCAGAAGGTTCAGATGCTAAGACAAAAATCACTGCCAGGAAGATCCTCTAATGATTGGTTCCTCCCGTGTGCCATTGATACACCCTGTTGACTACTGTTATTTTCCAAGGCTAGTAGGACACTGGACTTGACAGTCCCAATATTGTAGCAGCTATCCTGATTATAACATCCACCATGACTGAATCCTTCATTGTTTGCACTTTATTTGCTTTGATCCCATCTTTATTTTCATGAAAACTAAAACACAATAAATGTTTGAGAGTCATTTTTCATCTAGTTTGAACAGTTAACTGTGAAATTTCATGATTACACATGATACACTCAAATGTAGCAAATGTGGGAAGAGACAGGTCACATGTTGATTCTGGGTTCAATGCATACACAATGATACAAGTGGACAATCATCAATCCCCATTTATAGCACTGTGCTGCTCATAAGCTGACCACATCCCAATAATCACACACTGAAGTACATCTTCACAATTTAGTGCATCAGCAAAGGTGTTCATAACTAATATCCCACAGACCACTGAAGTAAGGGACAAGTCAGCCATTGTTTATCGAAATAGGCAAACATATTGGTGCAACTTGTCATCAGCTAAACCCTTATCATATACCTATACCATACCTACCCAATGAATATATACCCCATAATACAGGCTGATTCCAGCTCACACATGCCCTCACTGTATATGCTCATCTATCAGTGAAGTGAATGTTCAAGATAGTCTGTGTTTGGCTTTTTGAACTAACTTGTAAATAACTGTGCTTGTTTTAGTGTGGTACATATGGACAGGGCATTCTTTCTTGTCTCTGTCATCCATGCAGGTCAACGCCCATCAGAGGAAGGGGATTTGGTGTGCCATCACCAAGAAAGTGTGGACCCTAGGGGTCAACAGCTGGCAAAACACACACTTTCAGAAGAGGTGGGAGGGCCTGAGACACTGGGCCCAAAAGACCGCAGAGGTCCACCTGGGGTTTTCCTCCCAACGAGGATGGGGTGCCCGTCGGACCATGATCCTCCTAACAGCATGCATTTTGGCGGTGGCTTCCCCTGAGTTGGATGGGCATTTGAAGGCAACAGAGCAGCCACAAGGGGGTAGGTACAGATCTAACACATGTTTGCCCCATTACCAGGTGAATGAGTGAGGGAACAGATTGTTAGCTCTGACAACATGGTAAACGCAAAGTGTCACAGATCTCCTGTGAATGCATTGATGTATAGTAGCCATCTATGGCACACAGGTGTGCACAGACAAATAGATTTTTGAAACCTGTTACTCAACTATGTTGTCTCCTCAGTGTAATGGCACATAATGGTGCACATATGACTGTGTCATATAAATGTTGGAGGCTGGCATTCCATGCAGTATGCAAAACCAAGCACACTATGCAGAGGGCTCAAGCAACCACACGCTGTTTTCCAGAGGTAAAAATTAGACCATCTATTGATCCAATTTTTAAGGTAGCTGGCCAAGCAGTTAGGGTATTCCAGGAGAAATTGCTGTACTCACAAATCCAATCATGCACCACACACACTGAATGAATAACTCAAGACCAGAACCTATAAAAATACTTCAGACTTTTATATAATTTTTAAGACCAAGATCCCTAGATTACGTTAAGTACTTTTCAAGTTTTGACTTTTTAAAGTTTTAGCAGCGTTAGTCTTTCTGTGCGTAATTACACACCAAAGGAATCAATAGGCATTCACTTTTAAAAATGCACTAAAAATCGCACGGATGAGTTACCAGTCTCTTCTTTTGCAGGGTGGTCGCAGCAGTCGGTGGGCACACTGTGACAGCTGGAGAGCCTCAGGCAGTTCTCGGTTCCGGTGGGAGCAGTGTTGGAGAGGTTCTTGGCACAGGACAACCTGGAGGGGCCACTTGGAGAAGGAGCTGGTTTGCAGATTTAAAGATGGTGTCTGGGGGTCCCCTTGGCCTGCTGAGGTTGCAAAGGGTTGGGGACCTGGGGCACACAGCAGATCCCTCGATGCAAGGCCCAGGGTGGCCAGGTGTAGGGTGTTTTGGAGGTCTTGGATGCTGTGCGCAACCAAGTCCACTGGAGCTGGAGGTGAGTCTCTTTGTGGGTGACTTTCAAGACAACGGTGGCACTTTAATTGGAGGTCCAGGGTGCTCCTGAAGTCCCTAGACTGGAGCTTTTTCCTGGTCCTTTTTCAGCTCTGGGGGAACTGGTTTTCTCCTGGTCTGACGTCAGCCGACCAGTACCTAGAGTATTGCTGTATCTCAGCTACTTGGTGGTACAGCGCCACAAAACTTGACACAGTTGTGCGGCACTTCTGGGTGGTTTTCAGTGTGTCATCAAGTCTGGCTGTGACTTCTGGTCGCGGAGATATCAGTGATTCAAAGAAGTGACTCTCACTGATCTATTTGTCCTTTGCTTTTCTTGAACGGTGGCTCCACTCAGGAGGGAGGAGTCTGAATCCCCCCATTCCCGATCCAGCCAAAACACACAAATAAACTTGCATTCATCTACCTCAACAGACAAGGGAAGCGCACACAAACATAAGTACCACAGGACACACCACAGTCATAAACTGCCCTGAAACCCCCACCTCCTGCAACACCTGACACACCTGCAGACACAAACCAACATTCACTGATTCAGCCATCACACCTATCCTACCCACAGACAGCACCCAAGCAGACCCTCAGACATTCACCCCAGTCACCACACCCACAGACACCACAACCACTGACATGCCAACATATAGCACATCTAACATACCCGCAATAACTACACCAACAGACAGCCACCCACACACCAAGGCATCCCCCAGCACCTCCACCCCCCTCAGCCAAAGACACATAAACACCCTCACTCATCCACCCAAGAGACACCGACCACTCATAAGCACACCTCCCACAAACACACACCCAAGACATCCACACATGAACATCAAACAACCATTCCCTCAACCTCCACACCCAAACCCCCTTCTGATGACCATTCCTGTTTTGTCTAAGAAAGTTTTCCTTTCTGAGCTTGCCATTTTCCTACTCTTCCCACCTGACACCATAAAAGATCTGTTACCATCCCCAAGGCTATCCATTCCACCTCCAAGGTCTTCCCTATCCCCCTACCAGCACCCATGCCCCCCACCAAAAAGTAGTCCACCCTTCCCAAAAAGGGCCAACCCTCCCCAAATTAAAGCCTAAAGTTCTCCCTCCCAAGCCCAAACCCCTACTCCCACACCACCATCCAAGAATCCCTGAGGTGCTTGCCTGTATCCTTGGTGCCCCTACCTGTAGAGGTAAACATGACAATCAGGAGCCATGTAGGGGCACCATTTTGTGCCTTTGGTACACAACCATCTTGTAGAACCTCTTCTGAAAAAACCTAACCTCGACGCTGCTCTGCTCAATAACTGTAGTCCTATCTCTTTGCTGGCAGTCCTCTAAAAAATAATTGAAAAGCATGTCAATGCCCACTTTTCAAGCAACTTGAGGATAATGACATCATTCTCCCTACTCAAATGGGTTTTCGACCACTCCACAGCACAGAATCAGCTATGAATGCAGTTACAGAAGAAGCCAAGAAGTACCTTGATCAGGGGAATGCGACGGCGATTATCCTTCTTGACCTTAGCGCTGCCTTTGACACAGTCGATCACAGTATATTACTTCAGAGAATGAGGGAGATCGGAAACGCCGGGAGTGTACTGGGATGGATCTCCTCTTTTTTGTAGGGGAGCTTTTTCCAGGTCATTGACCGATCATCCTTTTCTGGCTATGTCAAGAGCAGTTGCGGAGTACCTCAGGGCTCATCTCCTAGCCATACCTTGTTTAACATTTATATGTCCCCTTTGGCAGAAATAGTTAAGTAGTACGATCTGTCAGTAATGTCTTATGCCGACAAAACTCAACTGGTCTTTTCATTATCAACCAGCACCAATTGTGCGTCACTTGGTCCTGTTTGCACGCAGTGTTAGGATAGATGTCTGAATGTAAGCTTCAGCATAATGAAGAGAAGACAGAGGTAATGATATTAGGACATAGCCCACTTCGAGGGTCTAACTCCTCCATTCTAGATTCCATTTAGGATCTGTCCTCTCCAAAGGTACATATTAAGAGCCTGGGGGTTTGGTTTGACCCCCAACTCACCCTGAACTATCCGGCCAATAAGATTTCATCTACCTGTTTTGGTCTATTTAGGCTCCTGAGGAAAGTCTTCAAAATTCTTCCTTTTATTGCAAAGAGATTGATCATTCAGGCCCTTATTATTTCCCGGCTGGACTTTGGCAACGCTTTGTATTTAGGTTCCCCTAAATATGTGATAAAAAGCTGCAGGTGGTGCAGAATGTTTCTGCCCATCTCCTCCTAGACATACCGCGACATGAATCAACCAAATCAGCCATTACCTCCCTACATTGGCTGCCGGTGCAACAGTTGCTGCGTTTCGTCCTCCCAGTCATCTGGAACAGGGTTGTCTGGCAATCGTCTTCCGGTTTCTCCTCCGATACCCGGACGGTACCGCCGGTGCTGGTTCACAGGTGGGCTCCGCACCTCGTCTTCCTCCGCTGGCTGGTTCTCGGCAGTTGTTTTGTCACCCGCTTCCTCCTTCCAACCTCTGAATGCCGCAAGTGCTGACAGCAGCACATTTGAACTTCTGTCGTCCCGCCACTGCGGATCTACCGACCAATCATGGGCAGAGGGACCAGGAACTTTAGGAGTAACAGGGGCAGAGTCAGCACAAGTGAGAGCCATGTGCGGGCAAACTGGTTCCAGACCATCACATGCACTTTGGTTTTTTTCAGCAAATAACACATGTCCCTTACAAGGCGATACTTGCTACCCTTACTGCGAAAGAACAAGTTCACCAAATGTAGGGTTGCATTGCTGTTCCTACAACAGTTAAATGACTATGGCCCTCATTCGGACCTTGGCGGGCGGCGGAGGCCGCCCGCCAAAGTCCCGCCGTCAAAATACTGTACCGCGGTCGCAAGACCGCAGCGGGTATTTTTACTTTTCCCCTGGGCTGACGGGCGGCCGCCGAAAGGCCGCCCGCCAGCCCAGGGGAAAACGACCTTCCCACCATGAAGCCGGCTCGTAATCGAGCCGGCAGAGTGGGAAGGTGCGACGGGTGCTACTGCACCCGTCGCGTATTTCACTGTCTGCTATGCAGACAGTGAAATACTAGCGGGGCCCTCTTACAGGGGCCCCTGCAGTGCCCATGCCATTGGCATGGGCACTGCAGGGTCCCCCAGGGGCCCCGCGACACCCCCTACCGCCATCCTGTTCCTGGCGGGCGAACCGCCAGGAACAGGATGGCGGTAGGGGGTGTCAGAATCCCCAAGGCGGCGCAGCATGCTGCACCGCCTTGGAGGATTCATTTGGGCAGCGGGAAACTGGCGGGAGACCGCCAGTTGTCCCGGTCCGACCGCGGCGTTACCGCCGCGGTCGGAATGCCCAAGGGAGCACCGCCGGCCTGTCGGCGGTGCTCCCGCCCCCGTTGGCCCTGGCGGTTCTGTACCGCCAGGGTCATAATGAGGCCCTATGGGTCATATGTAGGAACACAGTTTATTTTCATACATCTGGCCCTATGAAACTTGTTTTGCTGTTTGTTGTTTCTTAATAGGCACCTTAGCTCTTAGAAGAACAATATTGTTTTAGCTATTTTGTATGTAGATTTGATGAAATGTCATTTAATCCTGATTTGGTCTGAGATTTTTAAGGATTGTACCTATAAATATACTTTGTTTATCTCTTGTATTAATGAATGGCATCTTTTAGGATTTATTTTTATATGATCGAATAAAGATTATCAATCAGTCAATCAGATATACACCATATAAGGTGAACATCATAACTATAATATGTCCATAATTTATGCACTGCTTCCTACCAAATAAACTACAACCACCAAATAATAATTATAGACTTTGAATAGCCAGTGATGCAAACAATTCAAAAAACAGCTACAAACATCTGCTATCACCATTTTAATCAACACATTTGGGGACGTCTCCAGAAATATACATTTAGAGTACAGTATGCCACAAACAGTCAAATTGCTTTTGAATTGAATAGCTGTATCACAAGTACCTGCTGTAGATGCAGCTACCCTCTACAGTATCCTAAAGAATCCACCTACTACCAACAACATGAAAAGGAAATATGTCTGCTAAAGGACAATTTTAAAGACACTGAGGTAAGAAGACTGCACAGTTCTGGAGAGAGACATGTTGCTAAATACCATGGTGAATTGTACACAACAGCACTATGGCTCACCATGGCAAAACCAACAACGCAGTGGAAGGATGGCATGATGGCTTCAAGGTCACAGGGTTGGCCAAAGCTACCCTACCCTATACAAATTCCTAAACATTTTCAACAAAGAGCAACACTGTCAAGAAAACGTAGAATAGAAAATCTATAACCCGAATAAAAACTAAAACAGTTTGTGAAAAGACTAAAGAAATTGATAGAATGGTACAATGCAAAGGAATAACTTACGTAGGAAGCACAGTGAAAGCATTATTGTGAATCACCTCACAATCCAACTAACTCTAACATCCAACAGGAACCAACATACACAAAAACATATTTATAAATATTACTTATATTACCTTTGTTACTCACCCTATATTAAAAATACATATAAAAAGAATACAAAAAGCATTATAAAGAAAATTATTTTTAATATAAAATTCATAAATAAATTCATGTCATGAACAATGTAATACAAAGTGTAGAATCATGCAAAGCCATCAGCTATGCAAAATGCAAAATGTTGTTTAAAATCATATAACAACAAATTACTCAAGGCAAACTTAATTCATAAAATGAAACACCCCAAAAAACTCCACAGAAGTAATCCATAGTTCGTGCCAATCATAAAACATTAAAAAATAAAGGAAGATTTCCAAACTAAAAAAACCTCAATATGCCCACCATCACATAACAAATACCCCAAAAACAATACAAACATTATCACCATGCTTTATAAACATCAGTCACATATTTTAAGTGACTACTAAAATAATTAAGCTACAAATATTTTTCTAAGGCACTACAGTATGTAACACTAAAACATATCCTAACCCTGAACTACACAACCACTACAAACGATTATATATATTACTTTATATTTACTACACCAACCCACATTGCTTATGCCTCAAAATCTGAAAAAATAACTTAAAAGTGGTTTTACCTTTTCCATATACACGCAACAGAGAACGACAACCACTTAGAACCAAACTCAGCTTACACTGATGTAAGTGGACTACAAAATACTCTTGGCAGTGAAAGAAAAAATACTATTTTCATACATCGACCAATAAGTAGGTAAAATCAGTTGTTACAAATATAATATGAATATGATAAAAAAATTAAAAATGTTAATAAATGTTAAAAACATTTAATAAACAAGTACCAAGCAGTGTGTAAACTATATATTGAAATGCACTATAAAACTATATTATGAATACATTGTATAATTTAAGATAGATTTACAAACTATGGGCCTCATTACGAGTTTGGTGGTTTGACAGCCAGACCACCATGGTGACGGCTGCCAAAAGATTGTCATGTTGGTGGACACACAGACTGACGTATTTAGAGTTACACAGGCAGGATTGCAGAAAAGAGGCATTTCAACAGCACCCCGAGCCTGTCAAACATCCACCAAATATATTACAACTCACAAGTCACAATAGTGTTTTTTCCATGGAGAAAAATCATTGGTGGTGGTAACTGCGGTGGTCCGCGGTCACCACAGTACTACACATCACCACATTTGATAGTTGCATTCCACACACCTGACACACATCCACAAACCCGACACACCTACAAAATGAACTATAAAACATCCCTTCACACCTCACAATTCTTTGGAACCACAAAGCCACACACAGCAAGATAGAGTTTGCGAATAGAAATTACAAATCATAGATTAGGCACCCCTCCACACATCAAATACCACTCATCCCACACCTGCACAACATACCCACAACACAAATTAGTACCCTACACATCAGACACCAATTGTCACCCACTCACAACACAGCACCCACACCTCATCATCCATTCGTATTACGTTTCCATGTCGCCCATCACCACCATGTTCCCACAAAAACATTCCTGTTTCACTGATAACAAGTTGAGGGTCATGGTAGACAAAATCATCAGAGTAGGGCCACACCTATATGGAGCACAAATCTAGCACACTTCCATTGACAGGAAAATAGAGATCTGGAAAAGAATAGTCAACAGGGTGAATTCTGTAGGCAGCTATACATTCACAAGGACAAGGACATCAGAAAGAGGTGGAGTGACCTCAGGGATAAGGTCCATTCCATAGCATCCAGGCACCAGTTGGCAGTCCACAAGACTGCCGGTGTTCCTTCACCTCCTCCCCCAATGTTCACATCATGGAAGGAGAAGGTCTTGTCCATCCTGCATCTTGAGGGCTAAACAGGAATACCTGGGGGAGTGGAGTGGGGTAAGCCACAACACCTGTAATATCACCCAAATGTTTTGTCTTGCATGCTCACTGATCACCTTTGATATTTTAACAGCCAACCCACTCACCACCCCTGTGTCCAATTGTCCAAATACCCCTGTCTGGCATTCCACATGTGAACTAAACTCATATGGAGGCACAGTGTCTATGTATGGCGTGGGTAGTACAGGGACTGGCAACACTACATCTCACACCAGGCACTATTCCAAAAAAAACAGAACAGTGCTCAATGAAAATTGCCTTGCATGTCAACTAAACAATTGACTAAACCCACCTGAATGCTCCACAATTTTACAGTCTATAGGAATGACAGCAATGCTATGGGCATTTGACAGTATAATACCACCAACACACAGCAACAGTTGTGTCCTCTGCTAAACTATCCCTTTTACCTCCAATCACCTATTGAAATATACTCACCTGAGGGGACCTCACATATATGCAGTGTGCTGTACTTGGTGTAACCTGATGGAATGGTTACCCCTAATTTGATGGACAAGTCAGTTTCCATATTACATTGTGTAGCTGTCTATTGACTCAATACTGAACTACTGCTAACTGGGAGGTAACATGACAATTTTAAACCTACACAGCTGCCAAGATACGAGTCTATGAACAGACATCCAAATGTCAAGATACCCTGACATCATGTAGCAAGGTGCATGATATAGGAATTGTCTGTATCCCACATAACTGTTCTCCATATTTGAAAGCTGGAGTCCCAATCATATCAGGCGATCAAGCAAAGCCTTTCTGTATATAGCATATCTACTTGTCAAAGATTGATACCACATGTTGCATTACAATCTGTAACTATCTGTTCCACTTCCAACCAGGTCAACTTGCCATTGGGACCATAGAGAGGTCACTTGAGACAGCTACTTTCCACCTGGATGAAGCCCTCAGTGATGAAAACACCCCTGGGTGTGTGGGAAATAAGGACGACTCTGGCTTCTCAGGGATACCTGGTCAGTTCACAACTGTCAGCCTCATCCTGCCCACATGAAGTCCTCCCAGCCCTGTTGCATCTACATCCCAAGCAACCATTTGCCCCCAAACCTGTGCCCCAAGGACAGTTACAACCATCATGTGCCCAATAGTACAGGTGCAAGAGTCACAACTAGAAAACCCTGAAAATAAAGGACCTGCCACCAGTGGCAGTGAGCAAACTGTTCCAAGGGCACAGGCACATGTGGGTATGGTGCATAGGAGGAATGGTGTGAGTCAGTGGATTAGAACTGCTAGGGATACCAATGGCAAGGACACCATCTCCCAGTCTTGGAAGCTTACAAACAGTCCTAAGGCATGATGGGCCAAGTACTTGCTATGTTGGGGGGGAATCAAGCAGCTGCAGAGGGACAACCACCAGGAAATATGGCACTAGTGGGAGGCCCTCAATTCTAACATGGTCTCCCTGCTGAGAGCTATCAATACCACCCTGAACAGAGTCTATCCATGCCACCAGACCCCTTCTATTGGCCATGTAACATCAGCCCCTTTTACATCTGTGGCAGCCAGTGGAACGGAGGCTCTGCCAGGGGAAGGACATGCCTCAGACTCTTTGCCTCTGCAAATGTGGAGCTCCACCAAAACAACCAGAAGGTGCAGATGCTAAGACTACAATCACTGCCAGGAAGATCCTCTAATGATTGGTTCCTCCTGTGTGCCATTGATACACCCTGTTGACTACTGTTATTTTCCAAGGCTAGTAGGACACTGGACTTGACAGTCCCAATATTGTAGCAGCTATCCTGATTATAACATCCACCATGACTGAATCCTTCATTGTTGCACTTTATTTGCTTTGATCCCATCTTTATTTTCCTGAAAACTAAAACACAATAAATGTTTGAGAGTCATTTTTCATCTAGTTTGAACAGTTAACTGTGAAATTTCATGATTACACATGATACACTCAAATGTAGCAAATGTGGGAAGAGACAGGTCACATGTTGATTCTGGGTTCAATGCATACACAATGATACAAGTGGACAATCATCAATTCCCATTTATAGCACTGTGCTGCTCATAAGCTGACCACATCCCAATAATCACACACTGAAGTACATCTTCACAATTTAGTGCATCAGCAAAGGTGTTCATAACTAATATCCCACAGACCACTGAAGTAAGGGACAAGTCAGCCATTGTTTATCGAAATAGGCAAACATATTGGTGCAACTTGTCATCAGCTAAACCCTTATCATATACCTATACCATACCTACCAAATGAATATATACCCCATAATACAGGCTGAATCCAGCTCACACATGCCCTCACTGTATATGCTCATCTATCAGTGAAGTGAATGTTCAAGATAGTCTGTGTTTGGCTTTTTGAACTAACTTGTAAATAAGTGTGCTTGTTTTAGTGTGGTACATATGGACATGACATTCTTTCTTGTCTCTGTCATCCATGCAGGTCAACGCCCATCAGAGGAAGGGGATTTGGTGTGCCATCACCAAGAAAGTGTGGACCCTAGGGGTCAACAGCTGGCAAAACAAACACTTTAGGAAGAGGTGGGAGGGCCTGAGACACTGGGCCCGACAGACCGCAGAGGTCCAACTGGGGTTTTCCTCCCAACGAGGACGGGGTGCCCGTCGGACCATGATCCTCCTAACAGCCTCCATTTTGGCAGTGGCTTCCCCTGAGTTGGATGGGCATTTGAAGGCAACAGAGCAGCCACAAGGGGTTAGGTACAGATCTAACACATGTTTGCCCCTTTACCAGGTGAATGAGTGAGGGAACAGATTGTTAGCTCTGACATCATGGTAAGCCCAAAGTGTCACAGATCTCCTGTGAATGCATTGATGTATAGTAGCCATCTATGGCACACAGGTGTGCACAGACAAATAGATTTTTGAAACCTGTTACTCAACTATGTTGTCTCCTCAGTGTAATGGCACATAATGGTGCACATATGACTGTGTCATATAAATGTTGGAGGCTGGCATTCCATGCAGTATGCAAAACCAAGCACACTATGCAGAGGGCTCAAGCAACCACACGCTGTTTTCCAGAGGTAAAAATTAGACCACCTATTGATCCAATTTTTATGGTAGCTGGCCAAGCAGTTAGTGTATTCCAGGAGAAATTGTTGTACTCACAAATCCAATCATGCACCACACACACTGAATGAATAACTCAAGACCAGAACTTATAAAAATACTTCAGACTTTTATATAATTTTTAAGACCAAGATCCCTAGATTACGTTAAGTACTTTTCAAGTTTTGACTTTTTAAAGTTTTAGCAGCGTTAGTCTTTCTGTGCGTAATTACACACCATAGGAATCAATAGGCATTCACTTTTAAAAATGCACTAAAAATCGCAACGATGAGTTACCAGTCTCTTCTTTTGCAGGGTGGTCGCAGCAGTCGGTGGGCACACTGTGACAGCTGGAGAGCCTCAGGCAGTTCTCGGTTCCGGTGGGAGCAGTGTTGGAGAGGTTCTTGGCACAGGACCACATGGAGGGGTCACTTGGAGAAGGAGCTGGTTTGCAGATTTAAAGATGGTGTCTGGGGGTCCCCTTGGCCTGCTGAGGTTGCAAAGGGTTGGGGACCTGGGGCACACAGCAGATCCCTCGATGCAAGGCCCAGGGTGGCCAGGTGTAGGGTGTTTTGGAGGTCTTGGATGCTGTGCGCAACCAAGTCCACTGGAGCTGGAGGTGAGTCTCTTTGTGGGCGACTTTCAAGACAACGGTGGCACTTTAGTTGGAGGTCCAGGGTGCTCCTGAAGTCCCTAGACTGGAGCTTTTTCCTGGTCCTTTTTCAGCTCTGGGGGAACTGGTTTTCTCCTGGTCTGACGTCAGCCGACCAGTACCTAGAGTATTGCTGTATCTCGGCTACTTGGTGGTACAGCGCCACAAAACTTGACACAGTTGTGGGGCACTTCTGGGTGGTTTTCATTGTGTCATCGAGTCTGGCTGTGACTTCTGGTCACGGAGATATCGGTGATTCAAAGAAGTGACTCTCACTGATCTATTGGTCCTTTGCTTTTCTTGAACGGTGGCTCCACTCAGGAGGGAGGAGTCTGAATCCCCCCATTCCCGATCCAGCCAAAACACACAAATAAACTTGCATGCATCTACCTCAACAGACAAGGGAAGCGCACACAAACATAAGTACCACAGGACACACCACAGTCATAAACTGCCCTGAAACCCCCACCACCTGCAACACCTGACACACCTGCAGACACAAACCAACATTCACTGATTCAGCCATCACACCTATCCTACCCACAGACAGCACCCAAGCAGACCCTCAGACATTCACCCCAGTCACCACACCCACAGACACCACAACCACTGACATGCCAACATATAGCACATCTAACATACCCGCAATAACTACACCAACAGACAGCCACCCACACACCAAGGCATCCCCCAGCACCTCCACCCCCCTCAGCCAAAGACACATAAACACCCTCACTCATCCACCCAAGAGACACCGACCACTCATAAGCACACCTCCCACAAACACACACCCAAGACATCCACACATGAACATCAAACAACCATTCCCTCAACCTCTACACCCAAACCCCCTTCTGATGACCATTCCTGTTTTGTCTAAGAAAGTTTTCCTTTCTGAGCTTGCCATTTTCCTACTCTTCCCACCTGACACCCTAAAAGATATGTTACCATCCCCAAGGCTATCCATTCCACCTCCAAGGTCTTCCCTATCCCCCTACCAGCACCCATGGCCCCCACCAAAAAGTAGTCCACCCTTCCCAAAAAGGGCCAACCCTCCCCAAATTAAAGCCTAAAGTTCTCCCTCCCAAGCCCAAACCCCTACTCCCACACCACCACCCAAGAATCCCTGAGGTGCTTGCCTGTATCCTTGGTGCCCCTACCTGTAGAGGTAAACATGACAATCAGGAGTCATGTAGGGGCACCATTTTGTGCCTTTGGTACACAACCATCTTGTAGAACCTCTTCTGAAAAAACCTAACCTCGACGCTGCTCTGCTCAATAACTGTAGTCCTATCTCTTTGCTGGCAGTCCTCTAAAAAATAATTGAAAAGCATGTCAATGCCCACTTTTCAAGCTTCCTTGAGGATAATGACATCCTTCACCCTACTCAAATGGGTTTTCGACCACTCCACAGCACAGAATCAGCTATGAATGCAGTTACAGAAGAAGCCAAGAAGTACCTTGATCAGGGGAATGCGACGGCGATTATCCTTCTTGACCTTAGGGCTGCCTTTGACACAGTCGATCACAGTATATTACTTCAGAGAATGAGGGAGATCGGAAACGCCGGGAGTGTACTGGGATGGATCTCCTCTTTTTTGTAGGGGAGATTGTTCCAGGTCCTTGACCGATCATCCTTTTCTGGCTGTGTCAAGAGCAGTTGCGGAGTACCTCAGGTCTCATCTCCTAGCCATACCTTGTTTAACATTTATATGTCCCCTTTGGCAGAAATAGTTAAGCAGTACGATCTGTCAGTGATGTCTTATGCCGACAAAACTCAACTGGTCTTTTCATTATCAACCAGTACCAGCACCAATTGTGCGTCACTTGGTCCTGTTTGCACGCAGTGTCAGGATAGATGTCTGAATGTAAGCTTAAGCATAATGAAGAGAAGACAGACGTAATGATATTAGGACATAGTCCACTTCGAGGGTCTAACTCCTCCATTCTAGATTCCATTTAGGATCTGTCCTCTCCAAAGGTACATATTAAGAGCCTGGGGGTTTGGTTTGACCCCCAACTCACCCTGAACTATCCAGCCAATAAGATTTCATCTACCTGTTTTGGTCTATTTAGGCTCCTGAGGAAAGTCTTCAAAATTCTTCCTTTTATTGCGAAGAGACTGATCATTCAGGCCCTTATTATTTCCCGGCTGGACTTTGGCAACGCTTTGTATTTAAGTTCCCCTAAATATGTGATAAAAAGCTGCAGGTGGTGCAGAATGTTTCTGCCCATCTCCTCCTAGACATACCGCGACATGAATCAACCAAATCGGCCATTGCCTCCCTACATTGGCTGCCGGTGCAACAGTTTAAAACTTTGTGCTGTGTCCACAGGTCATCATACAATAAGGGTCCCCCTCTCTTAAGGACTTCTGGCATCCTTCCATAAGCCTGTTAGAAAGCTTAGGTCTTCATCAGCAGCCTTAGCCTCTATCCCCAGAGTAAAAAAAGCTAATTGGGGTGGAAGGTCTGCGGCCTATCTTGGTGCTCAACTATGGACTTCTCTCCCTCCTGTTCCCTGCCACACCAGTCACAAACTTCAGAACACAACCCTCATGCTCCGGTTTTGATGTCTGCATTTAGCGCTGGGAGGCCTCTGGGTAGCCATGCGCTCTACAAGAACCTATAACATAACATAACATAACATGTGGATTGGCCTTGAAATTTCATTTGGTTTGCCCTTGATAACAATTAAAACCAACCAGTTGTTGGTGTTTCTGGTTACATCTTTGTCGTGCATTTCCTTTCCTAGGTTTGGGTTGTTCCTGGCTAACATTGGTGGTGTGCCAGTAGTTTTGTTATGGGTGCTGCTTGTACTTCATGTATTGTTTGAGCAGTCTGTAAGGTTGTGTACAGTGCTTCTGTCCCCCAGGGAAGTGGGTGTGTGGTGTGATAGGCATGTGTATATAGCAGATATGTGTTTGTGGTTGTGCTGTGTTGCTTTATGAGCTTTGAATGCTTGAGTCTGCGTGTACTGTGAATGACATGATAGGTTTGATGTGCTGTGCGTATGTCTGATGTCTGTGTCGATTGCTAGGTTGTGTGATGGTGTAATTGTGTGTTCCATCACAATTGATTTTTCATTGTGTTGTATGTGTGTCAAGTCCATGGCCAGTGTTGGTTGTGAGTGTATGACTTGTGTTTATATTTGTGTGATTGTAGTGTTGTTGTTGTTGTGACTTGGTGTGTTGTATGAGAGTTTGTGAGGCTGGGCATGTGCTGTTTTATCATGCAGAACTGTGTGTTGATAACATGTGGTGTGTGTGTGCTGGCTGCACTGTGCATGCTTTGTACGTGTCTTTGATTCAGTATGTGAGTGTATGTGTCACTGCAGGGTTACATGTGAGTGCAGCCCTCACACACCCCTCCCTATGGTATATTATGTGACTGTTCACAATGTAACAAATTACAAATGTGACAGGTGAATGTGTGTACTTACAGATGTTGTCATCATCTGTGATGATTCTGCTGTCTTTATGAAAGCAGGAGCAGTGGGGTGATGTCTAGTTGTGCTTCCATGAGTGTTCTGGACGAGTATGGCTTCCTGGAGGTGAGTGTCTCCTTTTATACTGTTTATTACCACTTGGTGCTCCGTGGTGGTTATATTGGCCGTGTGCAACCTCGTAATGGGTCCGGCGGAAACATAGGCCCTCATTATGACGTTGGCGGCAAATGCCGCTTACAGCTGCGGTGACAGCCACAAACATAATGCCGCATTGGCGAATACTCGTTCTTCATATTAAAACCACACACACCAAACCAAAAGAATACTGCCACATACACAAATCCGTCAGCCCAAAGGTCAGTGGTAAAGGATCGGTACGAACATCCATACCATTATGCCAACAAAACAATGCCCATCATATTATTCCCCACAACTTACCATGGTGGACATTCAATGGTGGTAAACCATTGGCGGTACACACTCACCCACTCCGAATGGCCACCCAAATACAAAAGAACACAACATTGGCCACACCCACTATAGAACTATAAAACACACCCAAATTACACACCACCTTTTACGAATAGCAATAAGTGCCACAAGACTAACACGAAGACCACTGAGACAAATACACAGACACACCACAAACACCAATTCATCCGTCACACATCCACATTGCACACCCCACCACATCACTTAACACCCTCTGCACAACACACACCACACAACACCCATGTCCCCACTAAGGCACCACTGTTTCACAGATGAGGAGTTGCGGGTCGTAGTCGAGGAAATAGTCGAGGTAGAGCCACTGCTGGTTGGAATACAGATACAGCAAAGATCCTTTGCCAGGAAGATGGAGATATGGCGGAGAATCATGGACAGAGTGAACTCTGTGGGACAACATCCAAGAACAAGGGACGACATCAGAAAGAGGTGGAACGACCTATGGGGAAGGTATGTTCTGTGGCAGAAAGACACCAGCTTGCCTTCCAGAGGATTGGCGGTGGACCCCCACCTCCTCCCCCACAGCTCACAGAATGGGATGAGCAAGTCTTGGCAATCCTGCATCTTGAGGAACTCACTTTAGTAGCTGGAGGACTGGACACTGGTGAGTTAATATATACTACTTATCACCCCCCATACCTGCATGCCATCCCACCCCTCATCCTCACTCCCATCACTCCACTCCATCCGACACACTGCATCTACACATCTCACTAACCCCAATGCCAAGCCCTGAATGCTATACCAATGCATGGGCAACCCTCCCAGTCCTGCATGGACACCCATCACCAAAGCATGCACAACATGGAGAACTAACAATCACATAATACATCACCATATACAAACAAAGGTGGCAGGGCAATACCACAATAGAGGGGAAGCAAGGGATGTACAATATGTCACAGACATGAAATATAATACATCACTTACATCACCAGAGGTGCCCCAACCAATCTCAGCGGCAAGGAGGTGCAATGACTAACCAGTCCCTCAACAGGAGATGCCCCCAGTGATGACAGTAGCTCTGGGCTTCAGGATCTGGATAAACTACCTGGCCCATCAGGGACCACTGGTCAGTCGGCAGCCCCAGCCCACGCACAGTCCACCACAGAGCCTTCCCCATCAGTATCTAACACCGCAGCACCCAACCAACGTCCCCACACCTCTGTCCCCAGGACACATCAATCAGCAGTGTGCCCACCTGTACAGGGACCTTAGCCCACACCTCGCACCCAAGACAATCAGGGACCTAGGGTCAGTGGCAGTGGGCACACTGTTCAGGGGACAGATACAAAGGGGAACAGGGAAACTGGGAGGACCGCTGTGCAGCACGGGGAGGACAGGACCAGGGAACCAACTCTCCAGGAGGCACTCACTAATGTCCTGGGGCTTACCAACAATCCTAGGACAAGATGGGCCAGATCCTTACCAACATGCAGGAGAACAAGCAGCTGCAGGAGGTAAACCATCAGGAGATCAGGGAGGATTTGCAGGCCCTCAACACCACCATGGTCTCCATAGAAGGGATGCTGGCAGATATGGCTAACATCATGAGGGAATGGACAGTAAACCAGCGGGCCCCCACTACTAGCCAGACTTCTGAGCAACCCACCTCTTCTGCTGCAGCTAGTGTGCAGGAGGCCCTGCCACAGGACCCACAGGTTACCAGCACCCCTCCTTCCACAGAAGGTGAACCACCCCACAAACGTTCCCTGTGACCCAGACTGAATCCAGAGACACTTGCCAAGACCAAGACCACTGCCAAGAAATTAGACCCTCCTGAATGTCCCCTTTTTGTCCCACCTTGTCACCTTGTCCACTTTGAACTGCCTTTGCTCCCCTTCCTATGGCCCCTTGGACACTGAACCTGTGCTACAAACACCTGGAACAATATCCTGGACTTTCCTTAACCATTACCCCATTCCATTGCACTTTTACATCAATTATTTCCACTACAATAAAGACTCTTGAACACAACCTGAGTAAAAGTGTTTTATGTGATGAAAATGTGCATATATGGAAACAGTCACATCATGTGCAAATGATCTGAACACTGTGATAGCATACATATAATGACCTGTAACTGTCTGTAGTCATCACATCAGTACACAGTTGTCATATCACCAACAACAACAAAATGAGAAGCCATAGTGACAGTAAGTAGAGATGCAAAAGAAGTGAATGCCATCCTGCTACAGCCACACAGAAAACATCAATAATCAGAGGAATGGTCAGTTCCATTGTCTCACTTGTGAGTCATTGGAAGTATTGACGTATAACTGATGTTCCGTTGTCTACATCCTCATCCTCTGCCTCCTCGTCCTCACTGTCCTCAGGGTCCACTGCTGCCACAGGGGCATTTCCAGTCTCCTCCTCCTGCAGATAAGGCATGTGTTGTCTAAGGGTGAGGTTGTGCAACATGCAGCATGCCACTACTATCTGGCAGACCTTCTCAGGTGAATAGCACATGGATCCACTGGTTAGATGGAGTCATCTGAACGTGTCCTTCAGGAGGCTGAAGGTCCTTTCAATAATTCTCCTGGTTCGCCCATGTGCATCATTATAACGATTCTCAGCCCCAGTCCTGGCATTCCTCACAGGGGTTAGGAGCCACAATAGGTTTGGGTAGCCAGAGTCACCTGCAAGAATTGAGGGACAATCATTAGCCTTACACAATGGTATGGGGTTAACACCGGAAGACATACATTGGGTGGGGAGTCAGGCTCACCAATTAGCCACACCCTGTGCCTCTGTAGTTGGGCCATCACATTTGGGATGCTGCTATTCCTCAGGAGGAAGGCGTCATGCACTGACCGAGGATACTTGGCAGTGCCGTGGGAGATGTACTGGTCAGCCAGGCACACCATTTGCACATTAAGTGAGTGGAAACTCTTCCGATTCCTGAACACCTGCTCATTCTGGCGGGGGGGGGAATGCAACAAGTGTACTGTCAGCGGCCCCAATAAAGTTCGGTATTTGTCCCATTGCATAGAATCCTGCGTGCACAGTGGCAAAATCTTCCACCTGGGGGAAAGCAATGTAACTGTACATGTGTTTCACCAGGGCAGACAAAACCCTTGCTAGCACGATTGAGAACATTGGCTGTGACATTCCTGCTGCCAAGCCTACTGTCACTTGGAAAGAACCAGTTGCCAGGAAATGGAGTACTGATAGAACCTGCACTAAACGGGGGATCCCATTGTGATGACGGATATCAGATCAGACTCCAATTGAGCACACAGCTCTGTGATTGTGGCCCTGTCCAGTCTATAGGTGAGTATTATGTGCCTCTCCACCAGTGTGGACAAGTCCACAACGGGTCTGTACTCAGAGTCTTGTCTCCTCCTCTGATTCCTCCGCAGTAGTAGGTATCTAAGGGACACAAGAGTGAGTAGGCTGTTACAATTTGAACAATGGAACCACCACCTCAGTGTACATAGAGCAGTAACGTGATGGGACATTCGGAATGGCAATGTATGTGCAAATTATAGAAAAGATGCAGTTCTCGATTATCTGAATGGTGTCCACCACCAGAAAATGCAATCGCCTGTCCTGTATGAAGGAACAGGTGGAAGTGAGGTACCTCCACCGGGTTGGGCGTCATGACAGAAGGCGGTCTTGCAGCGCCGTGCTATTCCTCATTGGATAACATGGGGCTCTATGGAGTACAGTGGCCAATGGGGATCACCGGCGGCAGTGATGGTGTACACCGCCATAGATGTGACTGTCATTTTTTGTCCATAACCTCACCTGATTCCTGACTTTCCACAGAACTATACACCGTGTGCTGCTGTGACCAATGTCTGGATCCTGTCATGGCCCTTGTGACCGGGGAAAGGGTCCCTGCCGTCACTTCGGAGGAGTTGGAGCATTTGGTGGATGGGGTCCTATCCCAGTATGAGCAGCTCTATGGGCCTCCAGACAAACAGGTGAGTACACATTGGGCACGAGGCATGTGACAAGGTTGCATGAAGATATGTGTGCAAGCATCATGTCATTTGGGGGGGGTCGTGTGTCTGCTGGTAGAGTACGTGGTGGGCGCTGGGTTATGTGTGTGCCAATGGGGTTGAAAGGGGATTTGTGGGCCATATGTGTGACAGACTGGATTGTATATGTAATGGTGTCCTCCTGTGTGTGTTTCCTCTGCAGGTCAGTGCCCATCAGAAGAAGCGATTGTGGTGTGCCATCGCCAAGGACGTGCAGGCAGAGCACCCACTGTAGGAAGAGGTGGGAGGACCTGAGACGCTTAGCCCAGAAGACCCCAGAGGCCCATCTGGCGATGGCCTCCCAACGAAGACGGGGAGCCCATCAGAACCGGACCCCCCTGATGGTCCGCATACTGGCGGTGGCCTACCCAGAGCTGGATGGGTGCTTGAGCAGCCACAAGGAGTGAGTACAATATGCTTTACAACTATCATTGGTAGGTGGCATGGGAACCTGATGGTAGGTGTCAGTTAGTGGGTGCCCCTTAATGCCAGTTCAGATATCGCAGCGTGATCCAGCTCAAGGGTAATGGTTGTATTGCTAAATCTGGTAACCTAGCTAGGTTGCATTCCATGTCAGACAGGTCTTAATGACTCCCAGGAGGGGAGCAGGTGGCGGAGGATGGCTCACATCTTGCTGTGGTACCTAGCCAATGTAATGACAGTGCGATGCATGGTACTAAATCCTGATCCCTGTGTGTGACGATATTGTATATGCCATCTGTGGTGTTGGTCCTGCAATTGACCCGGTGCTCTTTTCTCACTCTCACCCTTTTTTCTTCTGTCACCCTGTCCATGTGTGCATTAGCATAATCTGGCAGAGGAGCAGGGGCACCGGCGACAGAGGGAGCTGCATCCCACAGGCTCCAGGAGGCAGAGTCCACCGACATAGAGGGGACCAGTGGGACGAAGGGCAATAGGAGCACCACAGCGGAGACAGGAGGTGACAACACTGACTCAGATATCTCTTCCGATGGAAGTTCCCTTGTGGTGGTGGACACCTCCCGGACCACCCCAGCTACAGGTACAACCACCACCCACATACCTGCACCACCCTCCCAGTAGCCCTTTACCGAGTTGTCTGTGCCTGCTCACCCAGAAGGGTGGGCTTCTCCTTTGCCCCAGGCACCTCCGTCCCTCAGTGAGGAGGTTATTGACCTCCTGAGATCCATCTCTGTAGGGCAGTCAACCATTGTGAATGCCATCCAGGGGCTGGCACCCCAGATGCAGCAATGCAGTGCATTTGTGGAAGACATTCACTGTGGATTGGCGGCCCAACAGAGATCATTCTAGGCTCTGGCCTCTCTCTGATGGCAGCCATTGTACCTGTTCCTACCGTCCCCCCTCCAACTACCACTTCACAGTCCCAGTCCCCTCAACCCCAACCCATCCCATGCACACATAGAGACAAGCATGCACACAAAACATCACACAATAGTGGCACAGACAAACACAGGCAGCAAACTTCAGGCCACAAGTAATCACACAAACAACAGACAGTTGCACACACAACAACATCCACTGCTTCGCCCTCCTCCCTCACTGTCACATACGTACTTTCACCTGAATGCACCTCATCAACAGCCACCACCACCATCACCACAGCAAGCAGCACACACACCTCACTTGCAGACACCTCCACAACATTCATCCATGCGTCCCCTGTGTCCTTTCCCACCCTGTCTGCCCCTCTCCTAAGAGACACAAACGCATGCACTCAGGCACCCAACAGCCATTTACCTCACATCAGCCCACTGCCCATGTACCTGCACCCAAGTCCAGCAGACATACACCTCCAACAACCACTCCCTCAACTTCCACTCCCACCCCTCCTCCCTCATCCAGCCACACCGTCCATAAGAAGCTTTTCCTTGCCCAACTTGACCTCTTCCCTCCCCCTCCACCCTCCATCCTGCCTGTAAGAGCAGGGTCACAATGACCCAGCCCAGCCCAGCACCTCAGCCAAACAGTTCACGTGGCAGTGGAGGCACCTCTTAGTTGTGGAGGCAAGAAAGGAAAGGATCCCACTCCATCACCCAGAAGGGGAAGAATCCCACTCCACCACCCGAGAGAGGGAAGGATCCCGCTCCACCACCCAAGAGAGTGAAGGATCCCACTCCATCACCCAAGAGTGGGAAGGATCCCACTTCACCACCAACTAATAGAGGCAAGAGGCCCCATCCATGTGCCCTCACCTCCAGCAGAGGCTGGCAGGGTTTCCTCTCCAACAGCAGTGGGCAAGGAGCCCTCACCTCCAGCAGAGGCTGGCAGGGTTTCCCCTCCAACAGCAGCAGGCAAGGAGCCCTCACCTCCAGTTGGGACACAGCAGCACTCACCTCCAGCTGGGACACAGCAGCCCTCACTTCCAGCTGGGACGCAGCAGCCCTCACTTACAGCTGAGACGCAGCAGCCCTCACTTACAGCGGAGACACAGCAGCCCTCACATCCAGCTGGGACACAGCAACCCTCACCTCCAGCAGGGGGCATGTCGGCCACCCTCCAGTGACTGTTGTACAAGGAGCCTCTCCAGAAGCAGTGGCCAAGTTCCCTACCTCAGAGACTGTGACCTTGCACTCCCAGCAAATTGAAATGGGCATGGAGCCCCCTCCAGAACTAGTGAGAAAGTTCACCACTTCAGCTGAGGTACCCCCCACCCCCTTCCCCCTGATGTGCCTCGCCATTCCCTACATGATGCCCCTGCACAGTGCAGTGCGGATTACATCAGTGAACAAGTTGGACCTTGGACGGTGCCCTGTGGCCATGTGGGCCTTTAGTACTTTAAACTGTCCATTGGCCCTTTCTGAACAGTGACTCATGTATTTCTTGTCACATGGAAAATATGGTGGCTCTTAGCATAAATTACACTATCAGTTCTGAATAAATGTAGTCCTTGCTTTATTATGACGTGTGTCCTGTGAGACCAGTTTCCCTCTGCAGCTGGTTATGTGTATGGTGTGTGTGTGAATGGTGTGTGTTGTGTGTGTGTCACTCTCCTTTTCCTCCCACCCTCCCTTGTGTGCTAGATGGCTGTACTCACCGTCGTCGTCTTCACCTGCGTTTTTTGTGCCAGGTGCAGGGTGGCATAGAAGAGCATCGGGAAGACTTGAAGTTCCGGTTCCATGGCGGCGTTGATCTTCTCTGTGTCTCTGTTGATGAGTCTTTCGTCTTCTGTGTTGTGTTTCTGCTATGCTTTTGAAGGCATTGGTACCGCCCCGGAAATCGTGTCAGTTTGCTATCTCATAATCTGTTGAGCGGTACTTTGTCTTCCACCTGGCTGTTGATGGCTACCACTATGGTCAGTGGTGGTAACTCCCTGGCGGTTGGTGTGGTACATTGGCTGTCTATGGAAGTTATCACAGCCTTGGTCATAATTTGGCAGTAAATACCCCCAGCCTGTTGGCGGTGTTACTGCCACTTTAACAGTTACCGCCAATGTCATAATGATCACCAGAGTCTCCGCTGGACTGTTGGTGCCTCTAATTGACTATGGCCGTCTGTCATGCCTGTGAGTGCTTTGGAGGTTTTCTGTATGCACCATCACCAAACTCATAATTTGGAGGTCTTCTCCGTCAGCCTGTGGCAGTCGGACCACACCGCCAACTTGGCAGTCGCAGGACCGGCAAACCCATAATGAGGCCCTATATATTGTTTGAAACATGTCATTGTACCATTTACTTTTCATAAAAAATGTGTATGTGAAAAAACATGTAAAATGTGTAACAGAACATAGAAGTATGTGTGTATCACAAATATGTGTTGTGTAAAATTAGAGAGCAACATGTTTTTAATTATTAAAATAAATATATACTTGTATCGGAATATCAATAAAATAAAACTATGGCCCTCATTATGACATTGGCGGTAAATCCCACTTCCCTCTGTGCTGGCGGCCGCCAACTTACTGCCGCGGCGGCGGATATCCGTTCACCATATTATGACACACACACACACACACACCAATCTGACAGAATTCAGTCACATATACAAATCCGCCAGACCAAAGGTCAGTGATAAAGTGGTGGTATCAAAACCCACACCGTTACACCAACAAAACAACGCCCATCACATTATGACCCACGAATCACCAAAGCGGACATTGAACGGCAGTAAACCATTGGCTGTACATACTGCTGCGCTCACACTGGACACCCACACACAAAACAATACCACACTGGACAATTCAAATAGCACACACCTGACACCCTTACACACACCACACCCACTCACCCACACCACTATAACACACACCCACATTACAAAAAACCCTTTACAACTACAAAGCATTGCCACCAGACAGACACCAAGACCACTGACACAACCAGAGCCACACACTACTCACACCTATACACCACTCATGCACACCACATCACACACCCTAACACATTAACCAACACACCCTCACCAACGCACCTCACATAACATCCATGGCTCCACAAAGACCCCCCCGTATCACAGAGGAGGAGCTAAGGGTGATGGTGGAGGAAATTGTCAGGGCAGAGCCACAGCTATTTGGAGCACAGGTGCAGCAGATATCAATAGCCAGGAAGATGGAGCTATGGCGGAGAATCGTGGACAGGGTCAACGTCGAGGGACAGCACCCAAGAACTAGGGATGACATAAGGAAGAGGTGAAATGACCTACGGGGAAGGTATGTTCCATAGCAGCAAGACACCAGCTCGCTGTACAGAGGACTGGTGGTGGACCCCCGCATCTTCCCCCACAACTCACAGCATGGGAGGAGCAAGTCTTGGCAATACTGCATCCTGAGGGCCTGGCCGGATTTGGAGGAGGACTGGACTCTGGTAAGTCAACTTTCTACTATTTTCACCCCCCTTCCTGTATACTATCACATACCCTCACCCTCACTCCCATCACTCCACTACATCCCACACACCCCACCATCACATCTCACTCATCCCAAAGCCAAGCCCTGCATGCTCTACCCATGCATGGGCGCCCCTCACAGCCCTGCATGGACACTAAAGCATGCATAGCAGAGAGAATTAACAATCCCACGATACACAAACATTCAGAAGTGAAAGCTGGCAGGGCAAATCCAACCGTAGAAGGGAAGCCACAAATGTACAATATGTCAGACACATAAACCATGACACATCATTTACATTCCCACAGGTACTCTAGTCAATGTCAGCAGAGAAGAGGTGCCAGCACTATCCAGTCCCCTAACTGAAGAGGCCTACAGTATTGACAGCAGCTCTGGTCTTCAGGGTCTGGATGACCTACCTGGCCCATCAGGGACCACTGGACAGCCGGTTACCCACGCCCAGTCACACACCACCACTGAGCCTTCTCCATCTGGAAACACCACCATAGCACTCACCCAGTGTACCCACACCTCTGTCCCCAGGACACGTCAATCAGCAGCGTGTCCATCTCTATGAGGACCTCAGCCCACACCTCGAACACCAGACAATCAGGGACCTGGGGTCAGTGGCAGTGGAACACGGTTCAGGGGACAGAGGCACAGGCCAACAGGGAAACTGGGAGGACTGCTGTGCGCCAGTGGGAGGACAGGCCCAGGGAACCGGCTCTCCAGGAGGCACTCTCTGAGACCCTGGGAGCCTATCAACATTCCCAGAACATGATGGGCCAGATCCTGGACAGCGTGGAGGAGAACAGGCGGCTGCAGGAGGGACAGTACCAGGGGATCAGGGAGGACTTGCAGGCCACCAACAACACCCTGATCTCCATAGCAAAGGTGCTGGCAGACATGGCCAACATTATGAGGGAGGCAGTTTCACACCAGCCGGTCCCTGCCAATAGCCAGACATCTGAACAGCCTGTATGAGGGAGGCAGTTTCACACCAGCCGGTCCCTGCCATTAGCCAGATATATGAACAGCCTTCCACCTCCGCTGCTGCTAGTGGCCAGGAGGCCCTACCACAGGACCCACAGGCCACCATCACCCCTCCCCCTGCAGAAGGTGAACCACCACGCAAACGTTCCCTGCGATCTAGACAGAAGCCAGAGACACTTGCCAAGACCCACTCCAGGAAATGAGTCTCTCCTGATTGTCACCCTTGTGTCCCACTCAGTCACCCTTTCCACCTTGTACTGCCTTTGCTCCCCTTCCTATGTCCCCTTGGACAATGCACCTGGGCTACAAATAGACTGGAACAATACCCTAGATTTTCCTCCATCATCACCCCATCCCATTGCACTTGCCCCTCTATATATTAGCACTTCAATAAACACCCTTTGAAAAAAAAACATTTGGAGCATTTCATGTATATCAAATATGTATTGATTGAAATAGATACAAGCATTGAAAATGAACAAGCATAGATTAATGTAGTGATCATACAAGGAGTATATATCAAGTCACCAACATCTGCAAAATGAATTGCCAGAGGGAACAGTAAGTGGGCATAGAAGTGGGAAATATCAGCATGCCATTGCCACACAGATTACAACCAAAATTATTTAAATGTAAAGTAACCCTGTCCTACCTGTGTGTCATTGACAGTATTGCAGAATAACTGATGTTATGTTGTGCTTATCCTCATCCTCTGCCTCATCATCCTCACTGTCCACAGGGTCTACTGCTGCCACACAGGCATCTCCAGTCTCCTCCTCCTGCAGAAAAAGGACATGTCATCTGAGGGCCAGGTTGTGCAACATGCAGCATGCCACTACTATCTGGCAGACCTTCTTGGGTGAGTAGCACAGGGATCCACCTGTTAGATGGAGGCACCGGAACCTGGCCTTCAGAAGGCCAAAGGTTCTTTCAATTATCCTTCTGGTTCACCCATGTGCCTCATTATAAAGTTCTTCTGCCTTTGTCCTGGCATTTCTCACAGGGGTCAGCAGCCATGATAGGTTTGGGTAACCAGAGTCACCTGCAAATATTGAGGGGACAACATTTAGCCACACAATATCCTATATGGCCAACACCATACCCATACACCAACATATACTGGGTGGGAACCAGGGCTCACCTATCAGTCACACCCTGTGCGTTTGTAGTTGGGCCATCACATTTGGGATGCTGCTATTTCTCAGGACAAAGGTATCATGCACCGACCCAGGATCCAGCATTGACATGGAAGATGCACTGGGCCGGGGGACAAATGCAATGTGTGTGCCATCAATCGCCCCAGTTATGTTGGGGAAATGTCCTATTGCATAAATCTCTGCCTTCACTGTGGCCAAATCCTCAACATGGGGGAAAACAATGTAGCTGCACATGTGTTTTTATCAGGGCAGGCAACACTCTTGTCAGCATGTTTGAGAACATTGGCTGCGACATTCCTGCTGCCAAGCCCACTGTCATTTGGAAAGAACAAGTTGCCAGGAATTGGAGTACAGATAGCACTTGCACAAGAGGAGGGATCCCAGTTGGGTGACGGATAGCTAATCAGGTAAGGCTCCAACAGGGCACACAGCTCTGTGATTGTGGCCCTGTCAGGTCTATAGGTGAGGATAATTTGCCTGTCCTCCTGTCTTGTCCACCAGGGGTCTATATCCTATTATGTCTCCATCTCCTATTCATCCACAGCAGAAGGTATCTAAGTGACACAAGATTGAGGAAGCTGTTACAAACTGAACATTGGAGCCACAACAGGAGTTTGCAATCTGTAAACTTGTAATGGGTCAGTGTGATTTGTCCAGTATGTGCCTATTTCTCCTGTGACGCAGCATGAATCCATAGGGCTGCCCCCACCCGCAATGGCGTCCGCCTGTCCTGTGTGGAGGGACAGGTGGAAGTGAGGTAATTCCACTGACATTGTGTGCCGTGGCGGGAGGCGGTCAGGAACCACTGTGCAACTCCTCGTTGGTTACTATTGAGCCCTATGGGTTACAGTGGCCAAAGGTGATCTACGCCGGCAGTGACGGTATGCACCACCGCGGACTGATTCCTCACTTGCTACCTGACCTTCCATAGGAGAAGACCTACACTGCATGTGCTGCTGTGACCTGTGTCTGGAACTTACCATGGCCCGTGTGACTGGGGAAAGGTCCCCAGCCTTCACTTCAGAGAAGTCGGAGAGGCTGGTGGATGGGGTTCTACCCCAGTACGGACTGCTATATGCGCCTCCAGACCAACAGGTGAGTACACTGTGGCACGATGCATATGGCATGGAGAGGTGTGTGTGAAGCCCTAATGTAAGGGGGTGGGTGGATGTCATCTTTGCGGCACACAGCTTGTGTGCTGGGCTATGTGTGTGTCAATGGTGATGGGAACAGGCTAGACTGTTTGTCTAATGGTATTTTCCTGTGTGCATTGCCTCTGCAGGTCAGCGCCCATCAAAAGAAGGGTATATGCTGTGCCATCACCATGAAGTGTGGACCCTGGGGGTCCATGGCAGGCAGAGCAACCACTGTCACAGACGGTGGGAGGACCTGAGAAGGTGGGCACGGAAGACCGCAGAGGCCCAGCTGGGAAGGGCCTCCCAACAAGGAAGGGGTACCCGTCTAACCCTGACCCCCCTGATGGCCGCACACTGGCAGTGGCCTATCCAGAGGTGGATGGGCGTTTGAGGGCATCACAGCAGCCACAAGGGGGCAAGTTCAGTGTCCATCATTACCACTTGCGCTTGGTGGGGTGGTATCCGGGTGGTAGATGTGTGTCAGTGGGTGCCCCTATGCCAGACCTGACATAGTAGTGTATGTCCTCTGGTGGATAGGGCTCTAAAGGGATAATCCTGCCTACCTAGCTTGTAAGCATCCACTATGGGTCAGAGCTGTGTGGGTCCCAGGTGTGCTACAGTTGGCGGTGTGTGCCTCTCCCTATGCCTTGGTGGCTAGGGAGATCAGTGGTGTTGCAATGCATAGTGCGTAGGCCTGTTCCCTGGGTGTGAGGGTGCTGTGTACACCAACAGTGGTGTTGGTGAAGCCACTGACCCCCTTTTTGTTTTGTCATTCTGTCCTTATGTGCATTAGCATCATCTGGCGGAGGAGCAGAGGCACTGGCAATGGAGGGAGCTGCATCCCACAGGACCCAGGAGGCAGAGCCCACCAACACCAAGGGCACCAGTGGGACAGTGGGCAAGGGGACACCAATGCGGAGACTAGAGGGGACACTTCAGACACAGATACCTCCTCCAATAGAAGCTCCCTGGTGGTGGCGGACACTTCTGTGACCACCCCAGCTAAAGGTGCAGCCGCCCATACCAGCACTGCCCTCCCAGCAGCCCCTCAGCGAGTTGCCCATGCCTGCTCACTCAGGAGAGTGGGCATCTCCTTTGACCCAGGCATCTCAGGCCCTGCCCCAGTTAGCCCTGCTGCCCTGAGTGAGGAGGTTATTGACCTCCTGAGATCCATCTCTGTAAGGCAGTCAACCATTGTGAATGCCACCCAGGGGCTGATAGCCAGATACAACAATATAATACATTCCTAGAGGGCATTCACAATGGATTGGCAGCCCAACAGAGATCGATTCAGGCTCTGACCTCTTCTCTGACAGCAGCCATTGTACCTGATTTTACAGTCCCCCCTTCAACTTCCACTTCCCAGTTCCATTCTCCTCAACCCCAACCCTTCCCAGGCACACATACAGACATGCATGCACACAAGACAACACCCAAGAGTGTCATAGGCAAACACAAGCACCAGACTTCATCCCGCAGGCACTCACACAAACACCATTCATTTGCAGACACTACAACATACACTATTTCCACTGTCTCCCCCTCCTCCTGATCCACCACCTCCCTCCCAGCCACGCCCACACTCACACCTGCATGCACAACATCATCATTGTTAGAAATAGGGTCTTTGTTGGCAGTCAGGTTGCCCTCTGTCCAAGCAAGGACCCTCACTCTAGTCAGAGTAAAAGAGAATCACCCTCAGCTAAACCCTGCTTACCCCCTTGGTAGCTTTACCAAAAACGACAAAAATCCACAATACACAAGTCAAGTTATCACTAAAAATGCAAAAAGAGTCTTCATGTAATTTTAAACACACACTAACACTGTTAGAGTGAAAATGTACCTTGGGTGCGTCAAACATAACCCGCACAGGTGAGTATGCGTCAAAAAGGGCTTGCAACGCGTCGATATCACTCACGGGCAAGACCTTGCGTCGTTTCTCCTTTCTCCGGGTCGGCGATAGTCATTTCATCTCTCCGCAGGAGAGCAATGCGTGGATCCAGTCGGGACTCTTGAATCCGGGCAAACCCTGCGTTGTTTTTACACGCCGAGCAGTGTTTGCGTCAGAAATCCAGCCGCACCATGATCCGAAAACCACACAGCGTGAAGTGTCATCTCACCAGCCTCCGTCAGCGATGCTGTGCATCGTTTCTCCAACCTCTGGCGTCGATGTTCAGGTTGCGTTGCAGGCAAGCAGTGATTTTCAGCTGCAAAGCTGGTGGAACGTTGATTTTTCAGCCGCAGATCGGAGTTGCGCCGATCTTTTCCCCGCATGCTGGTCGGTCCATGGATTTCTTACTCTTGGGCTGCCAGCTTCTCCTTTCAGGGTCCCAGGAACTGGATGGGTACCACTTGGCAGAGTAGGAGTTTCTCCAGAGACTCCAGGTGCTGGCAGAGAGAAGTCTTTGCTGTCCCTGAGACTTCAAACAACAGGAGGCAAGCTCTAAATCTAGCCCTTGGAGAGTTCTTCACAAGAAGGAAGGCAATACAAAGTCCAATCTTTGTCCTCTAGCACAGGCAGAAGCAGCAACTGCAGGATAGCTTCACAAAGCACAGTCACAGGCAGGGCAGCTATTCTTCCTCAGCTCTTCTCCAGGCAGAGGTTCCTCTTGGTTTCCAAAAGTGTTCTAAAGTCTGTGGTTTTGGATGACCTTCTTATACCCATTTTCTCCTTTGAAGTAGGCCTACTTCAAAGCAAAGTCTCTCTTGAATGTGAAATCCTGCCTTGCCCAGGCCAGGCCTCAGACACTCACCAGGGGGTTGGACACTGCATTGTGTGAGGGCAGGCACAGCCCTTTCAGTAGTGAGTGACCACTTCTCCCCACCACCCACCTAGCACAGATGGCTCATCAGGAAATGTAGACTACACCCCAGCTCCCTTTGTGCCACTGTCTAGTGAGAGGTGCAACGAGTCCAACTGTCAAACTGACCCAGACAGGGAATACACAAACAGGCACAGAAATGGTATAAGCAAGAAAATGCTCAATTTCTAAAAGTCGCTTTTTCAAACACACAATCTTAAAATGAACTTTACTGAAAGATGTATTTTTAAATTGTGAGCTCAGAGACCCCAAACTCCACATGTCTATCATCACCCAAAGGGAATCTACACTTTAATCAGATTTAAAGGTAGCCCCCATGTTAACGTATGAGAGGAGCAAGCCTTGCAACAGTGAAAGACGAATTTGGCCATATTTCACTGTCAGGACATATAAAACACATTACTATATGTCCTACCTTAGCCATACACTGCACCCTGCCCTTGGGGCTACCTAGGGCCTACCTTAGGGTTGCCTTACATATAAGAAAAGGGAAGGTTTAGGCCTGGTAAGTGGGTACACTTGCCAAGTCGAATTTACAGTTTAAAACTGCACATACGGACACTTCAGTGGCGGGTCTGAGACATGATTACAGAGCTACTTATGTGGGTGGCACAACCAGTGCTGCAGGCCCACTAGTAGCATTTGGTTTGAGCACTTGCACTTTAGCACTGGTTAGCACTGATAGAGTGTCCAGAGTAGCAAAAAACAGAGTCTAGCACACATCAACAACCTGGGAAACAGAAGCAAAAAGTAAGGGGAGACCACGCCAAGGATGCCAAGTCTAACTCCCTCTTTCAAACATCCATTCCTGGTACCTTATAATATCCCTTGTTAAAATGTAATCGAGATATAACAAGTCAGCAATTGTGAATAAATGCTGTTATTTTCTATTTAAAAGATGTATAACATAACAATACTTTTTAAGCTTTTGATGAATTACAACAAAACTTTTTTCTGTCCCCATCAGATATTTTTTAATATGAAGTTTTATGTGATTCCATCTTTGATTCACAGCCTAACGATTTTCCTATCTACTTCATCTCATGCTGTGTCAATGCATCATACAAAAATCAATATTTGCTAACACAATAATACTAATTTTCACACCTCTTTTTGAAATAGTGAACTAGATATATCTTTTTCTCAAGACATGTGGAGAAAAATATGGTTGAACAGCATTTCTGTATGGATACTTGTGTTTATATCAAACTAATTCCTTTATATTGTTTATTTGTTTATGGCCTCTGTTACAACTATTTAATGCTAAACTACTGAACTTTCCTAATTGTTGGCATTGTAATATGTGTTCAGGATCATTACAATATAAGCTTTATGAATGTAATATTGTTTCTAAGTGTTGGAAAGATGTTTGTGATGTTATTACAAAAATGTTTAATGTTTCAGAAAAACTTTCATATAATATGCTGATCTGTAAAGCAAACTGTCATATTCAAATAAACGTATTTATTTTTCTATTATCTGCTGCTCTAAAATCAATTACTGCCAATTGAAAGAAAGCTTCATTATTATCAATCCATATCTGGTGGTCATGGATAATTTTTGCTAGAAATTGAGCTGATCTCACTGTTTTGGGTGTTGTGCATGACATATCTGCTTATCAGTCAGTTTTGAAACTGATTGATAATTATATTGCAATATATTTATAAATAAATGTTCTTAGTAAACGATATTACATAATAAGTAAAGTCTTTATCATTACAGTAATAGCTCTTATATGATATGCGTTGTGCCACTTTGTAAATATGGCACAGCGTTTTTGTCCTTCTAACGCCACATTAGTGTAAAAAAATGACTCTAATGTGGCATTAGAATGACACTAGTGGCTCTTAAATATGCCCCTATATTTTAAGTGGCTAGCTGAGTGGATTGGTAAAGCCAGCCTTTACAAGTGCTTTAAAACACATGAATGTATGTGAAAGGTGAGCGATGGAGAGATGAGGGGCACATTTGCCGGGTGGTAGTGGTTGAAACCGAGGAGGAGGTCATAGGGTGGGGGGGTGCCACAATAAACTGTCACACAGGGCACCACCACTTCTAAAGCCGGCCCTGGCCATTGTATTTACTGCATCTGCCACAACAACAACACCTTAATGAGAAATAGTAGTACAGGCAAGGCATGACATCTCAATGTATAAAGTAAGGCAAAATCAATGCCTGTCCAACCTGTCCACATCAGCTAGGCTAAGGGAAACAAGGATTGTCCCACGCCACTAGATCTGACACCAAGTACCCATTGTGACATGATATATGTGGATTATACCATATGTTGAACTACTATTGGTAGGCCATTGGCAGAGATTGCATGGACATTGCACTTTGTCTAAGGGTAGGAATGCCCAATCACTCACCACCTCTGAAGCAAAGGCATTGGGATAGTAGTGATTCACCTACATTTAAATGGCATGGAGATGCCCAAATACACAAACTCAGACACCTGTAGTTAGATGTCCTTCAGTTACAACCTTTACATACACCACAGTAAGCATATGAAGGGACAATGGGAATAGTACCACAAACCCATAAGTAGTGTCTAATTCTGTCCATACCTGTTGACTGAATGAGATGGCAGGCTCACATGGAGTCAGTACCTGTCTCAAGACAAAAGGTAACTAGGCCCTATACCAGATATGTCAGGCACTCTGTAGCAAATACAGTTGGTGTACATAGATGGGTGTGAACTGCCACCATAGAGCTATACTGTATATTCATATATTCAGATTGATGGACCAGGAAAAAAGGGACAGGTATATATATATATATACACACATATACAGCCACCCATCCACATATATATATATATATATATATATATGTATATATATATATATATATATACATATATATATATATATACATATATATATATATATATATATATATATATATATATAGCTGGGTGGAGTGGCACTGTCAATTGTACATCTCCACATACAGACACAGATCTAGCTTCACACAGGTGACATAAATGTACACATGCGTTAGCCTAGGCCCAGATCTCCATCTCTTAGTCAGGCAATTAGAGTACTTTCTAATCCCAGTTGTCAACATACATGTGGCACCTCCTACTTTGTCACAGCTGCTAAAGGTCTGACAGCAAGCACCAAACTATCTGAGCAAAGTATGTGGTTTCTTGAAGTACTTACCCCCTTGTTGCTGCTGTGCTGACCTTAAATACCCATCCACCTCAGGGTAGGGCACCTCCAATATGTGACCAATTAGGGGGGGTCAAGGTCCGACGGGGACCCTTTCCTCCTTGAGCAGACATCCCCATCTGGGCCACTGCAGTCTTCTGGGCCCAGCGTCTCAGGTCCTCACATTGTTTTCTGCAAATTGGTGCTCTACCGGCTATGGACCCAAGGGTCCGCATTTGCTTGATGATGGCACGTTAGAACCCCTTCTTCTGATGGGAATTCACTGGCATGGATGACACAGACAAAAGGAGAAAGTCATGTACACTTGCACCATACCAACAGGAGTGATCATTTTACACCTCTCATAGCAAGTTGGCACACATTCCCATCATCTCATCACACATGCCATCTGCATGCATCTACACCCACATTAGTGCACATGCCCTATGCAACGTCACTCACAACATCTCTCACACATGGCTAAGACATAGGACTCCCCCTCTCCTCTGGTGCCCCATATAGATGTCCATACAGAGGTACGACCTTCACCACCAGCCTCTCAACTTCTTCCGGGGCAAAGGCAGGGGCCCTATTACCTGCAGGATGTGGCATGATGACTCCCAGAGGCAGTACACAGCAGCTCACGTCGTGGAGGTCTTGCTGGCCAAAGTGTCAGGAGTCAAATGAACAACACTGCAGAAAATGGTGGTCATGGCCACCACGTATAGGGCCGTCACCACTGGTGGTAATCACCATTGACCCAAGTCCGCCAACGGCTGCAATGTTACCCAATAGCAAGTTGCACGGTGGTTGCGTCTGCTTACCGCCATGATGACTTTTGCTGGCATACTTAGGTCACTTCCAACTGTCCACTACAGTAGGTCAGGCGCCTACCATTTTGGGCACATCATCGATGGATATATTTATTAATCTGTATCATTCACTTATTCCACCAAAAGAGCTGTAGATACGTCTGTACTGCCATCATGTATGTGCAACATAATGGTCATATACTTACCAGTTGATCTGATCAGAGAGTATATGTGGTGAGAACTACGTAAAGCTACTCTGAGATACATAGGCTACAGGTAGATATTGGTAGGTTCCAAGGCATATGTGTGATTAGTGCAGGCCAGCTAAATCTTACACACATGTACACAAACAGAAGTTTCATATGTACATTTTCTTTTACATGTTAGCCAATGTGCAGCAATGATGCTGGAATCAGTGCATATCTATACATCTGTGGGCTGCACTGTACATATCCTCAACAGATGTTAGGTGTCAGGTAATATACAATGTGTAAATGATGTGTGCATACTGCATAACTCATACTACATTCACTTCTCTCTACACAGTAATTCTGCCATGAGGAGAGTGAGACAATCACCAGTGTACCTACCACCAGTAGACCTTTAGACCATGGAGGACAGGCATGTCATCCAGATATATTGTCTGAATCATCATACCATTATGGATCTTAGTACTCATTTGGAGCCAGATCTGATGCCTGCCATTCGTAATGCATACCTCCCATTGTTCAAGTATTGTCAGTGCTACCCCTCCTGGCCACAGGGCCCTTTCAGAATACTGTTGCTTTAACAGCAGGGATGTCTCAGTCTATGTTCAGTTTGGTGTTGAGGGGTGTACTGTGAACACTGTTGAAACATCTGGACAGCTACATCAGGGTCTCCCAACATGCAGACTTTGCCTACATGAAGGCCTACTTTTATGATATGGGACACATTCCTCATGTGGTAGGAGCCATTGAAGGCACCCACATAGCCCTGGTCCCTCCCAGTGCCAACGAGCAGGTATATAGGAACAGGAAGAACTACCACTGAATCAACATGCAGGTGGTATGTCTGGCAGACCAAGACATCTCACAAGTCCCAGCCAAGTTGCCAGGATCTGTGCATGATCCCTATATCATGTGGAATAGCAATGTCTCACATTTATTGGCATGACTACAAACAGAGAGGGCCTGGCTGCCTGGTAAGTTTGCATTGTAGCGTGTGTCTGTGAGTTATTTCTCCTGTCATCACTATCGAGGCAGTCCCACATACAACATTTGAGTTGTCCCACCATTGTATACATAGGTGTCTCCGGCTATCCAAATTAACCTTGGCCGTTGACACCAGTTAGGTACCCAGCTACACCGGGGGAACTCATTACAATGATGCCCTTGGGAGGACAAGATGTGTTATCGAACAAACATTTGGGCTCCTGAAGACAAGATTCTGGTGCCTGGACCAATCTGGAGGAGCCCACTTCTACTCGCCCCAAAAGATATGCCAAATAATTGTTGCCTGCGGCATGCTTTACAATCTAGTCCTTAGACGTCAGATACCAGTGTCAGCAGATGAGGGGGGGCAGCTGGACCTGTGGCTGGGAATGCTGATATGGCAAGTGATAAAGAGCCAGAGGAAGAAGGAGCAGGTGACTCTAGAGCAGATCTCATCAATCAGTACTTCCACTGACATACAGGTATGTGAAGTGGACCTTTTTATGAGTTGGATGTGCACAACTTGAAGTAACTGACTGCTATTACACCTCCTGCCTTGCTTCATCAGTGGGGTAGTCATGAGCTCCAATGCCTAAGTTTGAGTTGTGGATGCAAAATAGATAGATTGTAGAGTGTATAGTACAATTTGTTCTGCTTTGCCATGTACAGTTACATCAGATCCTAACATACACTTCTGTAATGGACTACTCAGTAATGAGCCATGTTTCTAGAATTATCCTATCCTCTTTTGCTTCTACTCACTGATATAGCCATTTCCTGTTTGGCTCTCCAAACTAGCCTTGAGGTATTCATTGTTATTAGAGAATGGTACCTGCTCACATCCATGAGAGGTGTACCAGACAGATAGCTAATTACATGAATGCAGGTATAGTGGGTGGTACCTTTTTTGTACTTTCTCGTACAAGTGGGGTTGTGACTGCTTAATCCTTTCCTATTACCAGTGGGTTTGAGGGTGATGTGCAGTGGTCTATTATGTGTCAGTTGTAGTTAGTGGCCCATGTGTGATGTTTGCATCATGGCCTTTGGTTTCACAATAGGTGTGGTACATACTGATGAGCTTGGGACTTAGCTGTTTTTATATACTGACGTTGCTGTCAAGGTGCAGGTAACTGTATGGTAACAAAGGTGAGTGACCATCCTACAGGCAAGGGACCTATGTTAGTGTATGGTTTAAGTACTAGGTTCCTCTGTGATGATCTTTGTGTGTTTCATGGAATATGTGAATATGGAGCTATTGTATGGTTATGTGAAGAGCCTGTACCTGGTGATTTATGGGTCCAATCTGGGTGACCCTGCTTTGTAGTCAGTCTACCATGGATATGACTTCTATTAGCTGTAAATGTGCTTAGTATGCCACCATCCCTTATGGTACTCTCTGTCATGCTCTAATTGCAGATTGGAATACTGACTATACCCTGTTGTTTCTCTGGATTTTAATCTCTCTCATCTTTCCTGTGACAATTCTGTTGGCATGTGTGTCCTGCTGGGGGACCCTCCGTTTGATGGCCATTACACTGCTTGTTCAATTCAGGGGGCAGTTGTCAAGCATGACAATTGTTGTCGTATCAATAAAGACACATATACGGAGCTGTGTCCAAATGTGATTTATTGTGCATTTCAGATTAGAAAAGAGTAAAATTAAATGTGAATAAAATTAAAAAAAAAGGTGATGAGTGAAGTCATGGTAGATGGATTCATCTGAATAGATGCAACAACAGTTGGTTACACGGGTCCTGTATCCTTGTACCATGGAAAAATTGAGTTATATCTCAGAACAGTCAATATGGTGTCTATGTTGCATACAAGGGTGACAAATCAGGAGAGGTTCACTTCCTGGCAGTGGGTTTGGTCTTGGCATCTGCTCCAGCAGGATGTCTCGATGGATGTCCATGTTTGCGGTTGGTTCTTCAGCTACACAATGAGGGGTGTCTGAGGCATCTGGTTCCCCTGGCAGGTCCTCCATTCCACCAGCTGCCGCTAATGTAGATGAGGCAGATGTTACATTGTTAGAGCAAGGGGCCTGATGGTGTTTTGAGAAATCTAGCAGGGTTGTGTTGATGTCCCCCTGCACCCCTGCAATGGAAGCCAAGGTGGCATTATGTGCCTGCCACTGCTGCATGATGTCCTGGTGGAATTACCTCTGCAGCCCCTGATTTTCCCCCAACATGGTGATAATTTGTCACATCCTGTCCTGGAGGCTTTGGTCTGCTCCCACAACTTGAGAGACGGTTTCCTGGTCAGTGGAGTCCCTTGGAGGCTTCATCCCCTGGCCCACAGCATCCCTCCCACACACCCTGCACCTGAGTGCCTGTGCCCCTGGCACGGTGTGCCCACTCCCAGTGGTAGCAGGACCATTATTGTTTGGGGTGTCAATGTCCCTGTGTTGTGGGGCACTCAATGGTTGAACAGTTCTTGGGACACAGGTTTGGGGGCAAATGGTTGGCTGTGACGTGGATGCTTAACATGATTCTTTGCAATGACATTGACAGATGTTGCTCAGCATACCTTTGTTGTACATACAACTCTGTGACTTGTTTTCCATAGTCTATGTAGGGAGCTTTCATTCAAGTTTGTTACATATTGCACTGCGGATGGGTTCTGGTCTTGTCTGCTACTTGACATGACTGTTCAGCTCTTTTACCTAGTGAATAGTTAGGCTTGTTAAATGTCACACATTATAACTGCAAGTTGCACAATTATATCCTGGTGGGACCACTGTATATGAGTATGCAAGGATAATAGTACCGTCTCTGCATATTGTGCATGTGCAAGGAGTCTACCATCTTACTTTCCAACTGATCTGTGGCCATCAGGAATGGTCACTGAGCTGTATCTGTGTTTTGCTTTTGTTGCTATTGTGACTGTGCCATTGCATTACTATAATTGCCATGCACTAGTCCTCACTAGAGCAATCTAGATAGTGTGGTTTGTACTTCAGTTGTACATGCATTACATGTGATGTGCTATGCACATGCAAGGTTTTCACATTGATGGGTTAGTGCATTCTGGGAGTCGTAGTGATATGATTAGTATTGGACCTGGGACTTTTTGTAGGGTCATCACCAAACTTTTTGTCTCCTTCCTCCTATTTTTTTTTACCTGCTTTTGTTGGCTTTAGGACTCTGGGCAATTTACCACTGCTAACCAGTGCTAAAGTGCATATGCTATCTGTGTAAATTGTATTTGTAATTGGTTTATCCCTGATTGGCATATTTGATTTACTAGTAAGTCCCTAGTAAAGTGCACTAGAGGTGCCCAGGGCCTGTAAATCAAATGCTACTAGTGGGCCTGCAGCACTGGTTGTGCCACCCCCATGAATAGCCCTGTAAACATGTTGCGGACCTGCCCCTGCAGTGTATGTGTGTGCAGTCTTGCACTTCCAGTTCGACCTCACAAGTATACCCACTTGCCAGGACCAAACCTTCCCTTTCTGTACATGTAAGGCACCCCTAAGATAGGGCCTAGGTAGCCCCTTGGGCAGGATGCAGTGTATGTTGAAGGTGGGACATGTACTGATGTGTTTTATATGTCTTACCAGTGAAATACTGCCAAATTCAGTTTTAACGGTTGCAAGGATTATCTCGCTCATAGGTTAACATGGGGGCTGCCTTTAAATATCTTTCAAGGTCAATTTTCCTTTGGGAGCAGATATAGGTTTGGAGTTTGGGGTCTTTGAAATCACAATTTAAAAATAGATATTTTGGTGTAATTGGTTTTCAAATTATCAGTTTGAAAATGCCACTTTAAGAAAGTAGGCATTTTCTTGCTTAAACCATTCTATGACTGCTTGCTTGTGTATTCCCTGTCTGGGTCAAACTGACAGTTGGGCTGTTTGTAAATCTCCACTAGACAGTGACACAAAGGGAGCCGGGCCATATCCTGATGGGCCATTTAGGCTAGAGTGGAGGGAGGAGTGGTCACTTGCACCGGAATGGGCTGTGTCTGCCCTCACACAATGTAGTCTCCAACTCCCTTGTGTGAGCCTGGAGTCAGGACTGTGAAATGCAGGGTCTTGTGAACAACAGATACTTTCCTTTGAAGTTTGTCAGCTTCAAAGGCAGAAAAGGATATAAGTAGTGAACCCAAAACACCAGAATTTCAGATTACATCTGGAACCAAAAGGAACCTCTGCCAAGGAGAAGAGCTGAAGAGCTGGTGGAGAAGTACTGACCCTTTGCCTGTGACTGTGCTTTGCTGGGTTGGCCTGCAGTTGCTTCTTCTGCCTGAAAAAGGACAAAGGCTGGACTTTGTGGTATATTCCTGCTTGTGAAGTGTCTCCAAGGGATTGGACTGAACTTGCCTCCTGCTTTGAAGTCTCAGGGCCATCAAAGACTTCCTCTGACAGCACCTGGATTCTCTGCTGAGACTCCTGCCCTGCCAAGTTGGGTGCTATCCAGACTCTGGACCTTTGAAAGGTGAAGTTGGCAGAACAAGGAATGAAATCCACGCACAGGAAGCCGTGCTTCGAAAGGTTTGATGCACCACCTGCAACACGGCTGTAAAAGCGACATGCCACGCACCTTGCGGCTAAAATTGATGCAGCACCTGCATCGTGGCTGGGAAATTGATGCATCATCTGCATCACAGCTGGAGAAACAACGTAAGACCCGCTTGCGGCTGCTGAACATGACGCAAATCCCAGATAGCACAGTCTTCCATCACCGTGCAGCCTGATTTCACATGCATTATCACTGGGTCTCAAAATCAATGTGAACCTGTGAGGATCCGAGCTGCCCCGTCTGGAAATCAATGCATCTCTCTCTTGCGAGGGAGAAAAACAACACATTGTCTACCCGACCAGAGAAGAAACTATGCATAGCCTTGCTTGTGGGGAAGGAATCAACGCATTGCTCACTTTTCTGATGCACGCTCTCCTGTGCAGCTTTATTTTTGATACAAACCAGTTACTTAGTGTAATAACAACGTTTCCATTGTTTTCTATAAAGTAAGATTCTATTATTTTGAAAATTCATATCTTTGCTTGTTTATGTTGGATTTTTGTCATTTTGGTCTTGTTTGATTTTGATAAATATTGCCCATTTTTCTAAACTGGTGTGGGGTCCATTTTGTAGTGTTTTCACTGTATTACTGTGTGTGTTGTGGCAAGATACCAATGGGGTGAGCAGGGGTTACCTTAAGTGTGTACTTCCAATGCCCTGACTGGAGTGAGGGTCCTTGCTTGGACAGAGTGCAAACTGACTGCCAACCGGAGACCCCATTTCTAATATTAGCCAGTAGTTGATGTGCATTTGCCAAGGTTTATGTGGGCAGTTGGGCTGAGTGTGGGGGTATCATGCAGGAGAGGGGCATTAAGTGATGATGTGGTAGGTGTAGTGGGACATTCAGTTAATTATGGAGTATTTGGGTGGTGAGGAAGCATGCAGGACAAGACAAATGTGTGACATGGATGTTGTAGGTACGTACCAGACTATAGTCCCCCAGGTATTCCAGTCAGGCCCTCTGGATGCAATGTGTCCAATACCTGCTCCTTCCAAGATGTGAACTGTGGGGGAGGAGGTGGGGGCACACCGCCAGTCTTTTGCACGGCGATCTGGTGGTGTGATGCCATGGAATGCACCTTCCCCCGTAGGTCGTTCCACCTGATGTTGTCCCTTGTGCGTGGATGGTTGCCTACTGAATTGACCCTGTCGACTATCCTTTGCCTGCTGATGAATGGTAAGTTCCCACTAATGTATCAATAATTTATAAGCTTCCAAATGCCAATTGTCCAGTGAGGTTCCTTAAAGAATTGGAAAAGTACTCCGAGATATATAATCAGACTTAAAGTTTATTGGATAGTTGTGAATAGCTTCATATTGTGCAACAAGTAGATGAGGCGTAGAACAAAGTAGATACTGAGCCAACACGTGGTTCGCACTATGGGGGACTATCCTTTGCCACAACTCAATTTTCCTGGCAATTGATGTTTGTTGGACCTGTGTGCCCAACAGTTGAGGCTCTACCCTGAAAATTTCATCCACCATGACCCGCAACTCGTCATCAGTCAAACGTGGGTGTTTTTTGTGGGGACATGGTAGTGGGTATGTAGGCAGTGTGTGGGGGTGTTGTGAGTGTAAGGGTGCAGTGTTGGGTGATCGGTGAGGTGTGGGAGCTGTGTTGTGAGGGTGAGATGGTTGTTGTGGCTTGTGTGTGCTCGTTATGTGGGTAATGTATTAGTTGTGCTGGTGTGTGGTGTGTGCTGAGTGTGATGTGTATGTGTGCCTGTAGTGTAAGGGTGTTATCTCAATATGATTGCCTGTTCTTGGTGTTTCTCAATGGTGTTCTTGTTGCAAAAGATTGTGGGTTGTGTGTGGGGATGTTATATAGTGCAGTGAGTAGGTGTGTCAGGTGTGTGGGTGTGTGTAAGTTGTGGGGTATTCAAACTAACCAATGTGGTGTTGTGTTCTGACAGTAGCAAGTTGTGACCGCAGTGGTTCACATGACCAATGGTTTTCCACCATAGAAGGGCCGCTGTGGTGATTTGTGACACGTAATCTGGTGGGTGGAATTTTGTTGGGGTGTTGAAGCTGGTGGTGGAACCACATCTTTCCCGCCCTCCAGTGTCCTGGTGGATTCTGATTTTTGGCTGTTTTTTGGCAGGCTTCCCGGTGTGACCCTTAATACGGTGGTTGGATTACCGCCATCATGGTAGTCTTTTGGCACCCTCCACAGTGGCAGTCTTCCAAAAAGACTGCCATACTCAATATTTCGTTATCATTCCAATGTTAAAAAGTGATAATTTTCTCAAAAAAATCATATCCTTGGAAAAAGACTTTTATCCACCTCAAAGAATGTTAAGTTCTTCTGCAGAGGTGAAGTGCATTAAGAAATTAAATGGCAAGTGGGACAGCCAGAAGAACTGGTGAAAGTGATGCAGCAATGTATCCAGAACTTCTCAAATGCAGAGCAGGCCTTCCCTTTATTATTTAACGGATGGTCATTCTTTACCTCAAAGTTACTGAAAATGGCCTCTCAAAAAAGGAAAGAGCAATTATTTCAAGCAAAAGCCAATAAACAATGTCTGCCCTGATCTCCGCTGATGATGTAGAAACAAGGAATCTAAAGACGCTGCTTTACAGAACTATGAGGCACTGTATGCTTTGCCTTGGGGACAGAGCTTAGAGCCTTTATAAAGGAATTTAAACAACTGTGTCACTCCTTTAGGAAAAAGCTCTGGGGCACAAAAAAGGTTAATGAAGAAAAGCAACTAATTATGCTCCATAAAACAACTAAACGGTAATGATCCCCGGAAATTCTGGTTTACAGTAAATCTTTGTCAAGACTAACAAAGAAGGCCTCCAGCATTTAATATCCTACCAGTTGTGTGAATTAGTTACATCTCATTGTGATGCTACACCAGTTACGTTTGTTCCAACTTGTATTAAATCCAACTGTGATGCAAAAGACGGGTTATTTTTGCTGACTGCTGTCACCCATCTCATCCACTCGTAGTAGAGGGGGTCCAGTTCCCAATACCAGACCTGCTACATTTTTTAAATGAATAATGTCTCAGTGGGCAAAAGTTGTGTGTCCTCTCTACAATTCATGTTTTATATGCTAAAACATTCCAGGCAGTTGGAGAAGCTCGATGTCAGTTTCAGTACATAAAAAGGGTCAACTAGAGGTCCAAGGACGTTCAAGGCAAGATTTATTCAAAGATATTGCTAAAAGATCTAGAAAAAATGGGTGGCAGAGAAAAGGCTTTTTCCTTTTTACGAAACTGGATTTCCAAACAGCCATTGCACTGAAGATAATCTTGCATTGTCAATTTGTGTGAAAAACACCCTTGGCAATAAAAGTAATTTGGCATTTGCTGTCTTCATATACTTTACTACAGCCCTTGATAAGGTCAATAGAGATACACTTTGGGCAATACTCAACAAACGGGATTTGCCTCAGTTACATTGAATGCAATCATTAGTTTGTATTCCAATACGTGGGTGAAGATAAGATTTGCCTCCCAGTGGATTCCCTCAGGGAAAATTCTCATGACTAAGGGAATAAGCATAGTTGCATACTGATGCCCATACTTTTTAATTAATATCTTGCTGCTATAGGCACTGTCTCTTTTTAAAAAAGAACTTGCCTGCGTATGCTGGTTGAATAACAAATCACTGGCCAAGATTTATGAAGCTCTAGCGCCACACTATCATCTTTTTTTTTTTTTTACGCTAATGCAGCGTTAAGTTTCACAGATCGCTGTGCCATCTGTAAAAAGTGGCACGATGCATGCATTGCGCTACTTTGTAACCCTTTGTGCCACATTATGTATGTGCCATGCATAATGTATGCAAACGGGGCATTCCCCCGTTAGGGGGACTTTAAAAATATCTCAGTGGAATCTAAGAGATTCCACTGTGTCGTTTTGGTGGCTACTTTTAAGGCCTGGTCAGAGCAGTTAAAAGAAGGCACACCATTGGTTACAATGGGCCATAATGTACTGTTCAGGGTTAGCACCTGAACAGTACATCAATAGCATTAAAAATGTTGATGCTATTACCCCCTACACTTTGCCATGGTGCACCGTATTTTAAATACAGCAAACACATGGTGGCAGTAGGAGGGTACTAAGGGGCACAAGAAAAGTGGCGCTGCACTTGGGAGACTTGTTAGGGATAATACAATGTAACTCAGTTTCAGTTAAGACTGCAGTTCAATCTGGCCAATTGTAAATTACTTCTCCAATATAGATTTCTTTCATATTGTAACAACCTCTGAGGTCAGTACTCTGACGTTTTACTTACTGACTATGATAAGAACGGTTTGCTGTAGTGCTCAGTCTATTTGCAAAGATGTTTAAAGCACCTACACGCCACAGAACTCTGAAGTAAGGGGTTTCCAGATAAATGTTTCTCTAAAATAGAGAATAAACTAGAAAGCAAGTGCTATTTGTCAAATTGGACATTGAGAACCTAATAAAATCCTACACGAAGTAAGCTAGCATGAGATTTTTAGCTTATGACTCCTCAACGGCCCCACACTATTTGAAGCAACTGTGGCCACTTGACTGGAAAATAGCTCTGATGAGATACCACTTTGAGGTCTTCCACTTAGGAGCCTTTTGGTACAGTGGACTGAGTCGGGGCTCGGACCATTCCTGCCATTTGTGTGGGGCAGTTTTCCAATCATTAGTTCATATTATTTGAACCTGCCCCAACCTTGCACCACCCCAGAAATGTTGGCTGAAAACGATATTCTGGTGTCTGTCTATCAGAGCAACTGCAGTGGATGTTTGCCTAACAGGTAATTCCAGCCAAATTAGTACCTGCTGTCTCAAGTTCATGTAATCGGTCACCAAACAATTGAAAAGCTGCAAGAAATGATTACACTGAATAACAAAAAGAGACCTCTTACTCGTTGTTCAATGTAATGAATATCATAGCCTACTCCGGAAATGTTTGCACTGTAACACTTCATCATTTTTTTTATTCTCATTTCATTAGCCTGTACAATTAATTCCACTAATAACTTTCTAAAGAAATTACTTGTGTGGAATAGATTCTATGAGACTTTTTCTTCTATGCTTAATATGCTTAATGTGAGGAATTTCACAGCCCATTTTTAGAAGTGTGACCATTGTTGCACTTTTCGATTCTCTACTCTTTTTCAATTAGTCTGCACAATCACCTTCATCAGAAATTCAGACACAATTGACTTTCTAAACACTTGAAACAAAAAAGTCCTTAATTCCCGTTTTCAAAGATATATAGAATGCAGTTTATTATTTTGATATAGTTTAGAGGGATTTTATTGTGTTTTTTACACAACAAAGGGCACTTGTTGCTTTACATGGTATAAACACATGTACACTACATGATTTGTTGTGCTCATTTGTTGATGTTTGTTTTTATGATTCAAATCAATTTTGCAATCTTTTTAATTAATATAGCAATAAAAATATACTTGCTTACTATTACCTCTCCAATTTCAGCCATTTTGGAGAAGGTTTTAGACAATACACGGGTCATATTTACTATTCCCTCTCCAATCTAATCAATTATGGGGAAAGTGCTGGACATTAAGAAGTTGACACTTACTATTCCCTCTCCACTCCAAGTCATTTAGAGGGAGGTGTTGAACAATAAGAGCCTCATTATGAGTGTGGCTGTCTTCGCTACATTAAAACCCTGGCAGTCAGAAAGCTAGGGAAACGCCAGCACTACCAGGATCCATGATCCCAGTGGCCCGGCGGTAGCGGAGATCGTAATCCACCAAGGAAGCACTGCATGGACTGCCCTCCGGACTATGACCTTTTCTTCTGACAGTCTTTTCACTGCAGTGTCATGAAAAGGCTGGTGGAGAACTGGTGCAGATGGCCACAGGGGGGCCCCTGCACTGCCTATGCACTTGGCATGGGCAGTGTAAGGGCCCCCAAGCCCAGCACTATTGTAATGTTCACTGTCTGCTTTGCAAACTTTGCTTTGCAGACAGTGAGCATTGCGAAGATGCTCGTGCACCCTGCTGACTACAACATTGCCTCCAGCTTGATTACGAACCATAGACAATGCTGTAGCCTGTTTCCCACTAGGCTGGACGGTACAAACTGGGGTTTCCGCCTGCCGTTATAGCGGGAAATTCTTAAAACCTTTGGCAGGGTGGTTGCCACGAAGGAGGTGGCCACCCTGTCAGGAACTTGGCCTATGAGCTTTCCCGTTAACCAAACTGGAAATGAGGCCCTAAGTGTTCACATTTACTATCTCCACTCCAATGTAAAACATTTTGGGGAAGGATTGTGACATAAAATTGGTCACATTTACTATCCTGACTACATTCTAAACCCTTTTTATGAATTTAGTCCACAGAAAATGTTATCTATACTACAACCAGCCAAAACTAAAGTAAATTAAGCTTGATATTTTAAGACTACATACTGCAAAAACTATTACATATTACTTAAATATAAATACAAAATGCACAAAATAGAAAACACACAATGTAAATAAAATGTAGAAAATATACATAAATAAAAATATGTAAACAAATATATAAACAATACATGCTAATACTCAAATTAAAATAGTATACTATAAAAAAGTGACATCAAACACATTTTAATATGTAACAAAATAAAATATTTAAAAAATAAAAGCATTATTGAAAAACATAAACAACAATTTCACACATAAAATAAATCAAACCCAACATTTATAGAAAAAGATTTATTAAGTGTAACTCTAAATATTCAAAATTTAAAAGTGATCATATTTTTTAATCATTTTCTTAAAACATCTCTCCCTTCTACTATAAACCTAACATCCCACAACTAAAAATAAGTAAATAAAATACAAATGAAATCATAAGAAATATTTTAAAACAAAATATTCTCAAGCAAGAAATGATGGTCTTCTATAAACATAATTAGTTACAGATCTAAAACTTTGCTACACAAAAACTATGAAGTAATCAATAACACTTGTAACAATAAAATAGTGTTGAAAGGACCAATAGCACATATAGCAATATTTTACCGCAATATATTTAACAGTGTTATTAAAAACAACCCTAAAAAACACCTGCAATATTCCTGTCAATGTTCTTTACATTACAATATTCTTGTGATGATTTTTCTGGTACCACAATAAAAAAAAAACTTGGTGGCTTATTTACAAGTCCTGTGTGCCACTGGAATGTCACTTTCTATGATACTCCAGTGGTGCATTGTGTAGGCTCATATCTACAAGGCCACATAAAGCCACTGTGCGTGGCTTCTCATGGCCTTGTAGATACGGTGTATGGCAACACAGCAGAAGTCGCTGCATGCCTTCCATTCTGTCAGGGGGGCATTCCTTGGGCATTGTGGTGGGTGTTCCCATGCAACACCCATGGATTTTGATGCTGCTCCAGATTTACAAAATCACTTAAACCTGGGTTTGCGCCCAAACCATACACCTTCCCAGAGCAGGCAGAATGAGAAATATCTTTATTTTCCTTGTTGCTTCCTTTTTGCATGTGTGCTGCATTCTGCAGCACACATAGAAGGAGGAAAACACCTCTCATGACCACGGTGCAAGGGTGCCTGTATTGGCACTAGGCAGCCCATTGCGCACCAGTCCAGGGGGAAGAACAGAAATTGCCTGTATCTTGTAGATATGGAGCATTTCTGTCCTTACTCTGTGGGGCAGGGCAGAGCAGGAAGGTCACTTGCTGTGCTGCCCTGCACCATAGTGCTTGTAAATATGACCCTTGATATTGTGTCCAAACATCCTACCTTCATTATCATATATGGTGCAACGGTGAAGCACATATATTAACCTTTCTGCATGATACCCCAATAGCATGGACATGAAGGAATGCAGAAGCCACATCAAATGAGCTAAAGAAAATCCAACTGTGCAACGTGTGTTGTTTTTTTTTGCTTCGTAGTGCCTGTCTGCTGTTAAGAAAGACCCCTCTATCAGAGATCTAATCTTAGATTTTAGCGTAGATATGTTGGCCATTAGAGAAGGTTGGTTCTCTGTTTTAAGAAAGGATATTTTATATGACATCACTCTGATAGGCTTTTCTATCTTTGTGGTTCAATGCACTAGCAAAAGGAGTTGTGACCTCACTCTAATAATTCAGAGTGTCTGAAAAGGTGTAAAAATCTTCTCTTCTTGAAATCATATGCATGAATACCTGTTAATAAAGTTTAAAGACTTACCAGGGACCTTTTAGGGCTGTGTTTTTCAATCACCAGCTTAATGCCTCCCACAGGCATTGAACCTTTTAACCTCAGCATTGATGGAAGTAGAATGTGTGAACTCACATTTTTTTCTATTGGACAAACTAAATATCCGTTTTGACCAACTCTCCCTCCCAATAGTAGCCAAATATGTGGATCGTTTTGCTCTCTTTGACGTTAAACTTGGCCTTCCTCTTACCACCCATTTACATGGTCATTGCTTAGATTTAAAGGGGCACATTAAGGAAGGTTTTATGTTGCCTTTGCACCACACAAGGATGAGCAAGAGCGACGCAAAGTCACTCTTATCTAGCCACGCAAGGCCACCTTGCATGGCCCTCATAGCTTGATAAATCCAGAGGAATTTAGCACAGTACAAATAGCTGTGTTGTGGTACTCTGCCCCAGGGAGGAGTTGCAAGGGTGGAGCTTGGGGGTTCCCACGCATTCATCCATGGATTTTGGTGCATTTCCAGATTTACCAATACTGGTAAACCTAGGAATGGGTCCAAGTGCTACTCCTCCCAAGGCGTGGTGTAAGGAGGAGAAATATATTCTCCTCATATTTTCCTCTTTTTATGTGTGCTACATTCTGCAGCCACACACATAGAAAGAGTAAAAAGCCTCAGAGGGTTGCTTATGTGCAGGAAAGAGTCCCTTCCTGCAACAAAACAAACATGTCTGCAACAAAGACACCCTTGCACCACAGCACAAGTATGCCAACATTGGTGCTAGGCAGCAAAAAGGGAGCCAGTGCAAGGAAAGGAAAGGAATGTGTTGTATTATGTTAAATACATTGCGTTCCTGACCTTTCCCTATTCACAGAGTGCAGCGAAACAAGATGGCATTCTGTACTGCGTGAAAGCTACATAAGTGTGCCCCAGTGTGTTCCATTGCCCTAAAGTGCCAAACTTGCTGCCCTTCCCACTACCTTGGACAGACTACTTTGATGTGCCTTCTCTTATGAAACTACCCACAGCAGCTGGTCCATTTCAACTGTCTCAGAAACAATTTCTCTCAGAAACTGGAGGAACGTTTGCATTTCACATTTACTTAATGCAATGCAGTTGCTTAGTTCTTCAGATAATAAACCCCATCCTTTTCTTTCCCAGGTACTCAGTAGTTTAATCTTTACACAGAACTTGATACCTTGTCCCCTGTCAAATCAACTTGTAAAAGAAACAAGCCATCAAAACAATGGTCTTCATCACCATTAAAATCCACCAAGCACAGCCTTAGGATCCTAGAACACCTCTGTCACAGGTACTATGGGTCAGATGTATCAATCTTTACAATAGTGAATACCTAATTGAGATTTTAGCAAATCGCAATTAAGTAATCGCTATTGGAATGTATGAAACTCCAGGAGTTTCATATTGTGATTCGCAAGGGCTGGCATTGAGCTCAATGTCACCTACACATGTGATAAGATTAGCTAAAACTGCTTTTTATTCAAACAAAATTCTTCATGCCCGTAACCTTTCCCAAGCTCCTTTCTTCAGTTTATTTAAAACGTGCTATATCTGCTTGCATCTGCCAAAATGCTTTAAATCTTCCATAGATTCATTTCATCCCATTTGGATTACTGTAATGCTGTCTACCTTTCATTCCCTATGTGGTTTACAAGAACTATTCAATTGTGCATGGTTTCCTCTCACTTCTCACCTTTCTTCTATTGTGATGCTGGAGCAAGTTTCAGAATAGCGGTGCTGCCCTCAATGTATCACTAAGTCATAGGGATTTTGAAAAAACAAATGTCACACAAAGAACAAGTGTAGCAAATGAGCACACCAATTCAGCAACTGAGTGGTAAGGGTGTAGTATGTAGCCAGTGCTGCATTTTGGAGAACACTCTTGCAAATATACTACTAAAGCATGACGTTCTAGAACACTTACGCTTAGAGACAGTACATATTCAATTGATATGGCTGCTAAATGTACATAGACATACTTTTTTGATGAAGCTATATCATGCACACACAATAATGGATAGAAAATGTGTATCAGCGAATATGTATCCTTTGTGTACCACCAAGTAAAATGTGTTGATTTGTTTTGATCCCATTACAATATTTCTTGTGAGAAGACACAGCGTGACATTTGACTACTATCTTTCAACGCATAGCTAATGTTACACGATAAAAACAAAATTTACAGGCATCTTTGCTGCTGGGTCACCTTCTGAACTCCTGCATGGTTATTTTGAGGGTAATGCAGCCAATGCTTAATCTGTGCAAAAATAAGGCCAGAGCCCTTGCCAGGAGGCCAATATCAAATTAACAAGCAACTGATGTTGTGTTCATCTCTAAATTAGACAAACAGCATCACTATTTGGCAGACTATCATAAGTGTTAGTGTTGACTATTGAGTGAAAGTGTCGAGCACCAGAAACCACTGGCTCATATTAAGCACTTGCTACAGCAACCTGCACCCCTACTTCCAGTGCCTATGATCTTGGCTCAAACTGCATTGACTACAGGTGAATTTGTGAATTTTGTTCAAAGCTTTCTATTTGGTCCACAAGGTGGTTTATTATCCTGCTAGATTTCCTCATTTCACACAGTACTTCCGTTCTCATACACTGAGATCAGCTTCTCATCATAGTTAGGTGATCCCTACATTTCGTTGTATAACTGTTGGTGGTCGTGCCTTTTCTTTTTCAGCCACCCACAGCCAGAACCTACTTTCAGACTCTCTTAAAGATGAACCAGATCTTCTCAGATTCAGGAAACATCTGACTTCCATTGCAGTTAATGGTGGTTTATCTATCCAGCTGATTATCAGAATTTACTCAAGATTTCCCAGTGCGGATTAATGTTTCAGCTTTACAAACCCAAACTCAAACTTATATTACAGAAGGGTAAGAAGTATGCTTTCAGCTTTTTTCCGGGACCAAACCACAGCAAAGGCTTCCCTCTCAATGGCACTTCATATTTGCTCTCTGGGGAGTAGCCACCTCCTTACAAAGGCAACTGGCTTATCAAGGCCTTTGTCATTTACCTGTTTCAATACTGCCACAATCACATGCTCTGAAGCATCTGTCTGAACCACAAACTCAGAATGTGTCAAAGGCCTTCTGACACTCTGAGGTCTGACTTTCTATGACTTTCTCACTCTACTGACTTGGTATGATTTTCTTTGGTCTCTTTTTAGAAGTGAATTTTGTCATGGGAGCTACAGTGGTCCCATAGTTCTGAACAATTCTTCTATAAAACCCAGTCAGACCAAGGAAGGCCCTGACCTATGTCTGAGTTTTAGGAGCAGTCCAATCTAATATGGTTTGGATTTTAGCCTGGAGAGGTTGTACATGGCCTCCACCTACAATAGTCAGGCTACCTGCTCAGGGTCTGAAAAACTTCTTTCAGGTCGGTTAAGCGATCCTCCCAGGTGGAATTGTGCAGAGGTATATCGTCCAAATAAGCTGCACTGAAATGCTGCAGCCCAGACATAACCCTGTTCACCATCCTTTGGTTGGTAGCATGGGTATTCTTTAAGTCAAAGGGCACTGCTTTAAATTGGTAATGTCCTTCTGCCTTGGAGATTGCTGACCTCTCCTTTACTCCTTTACTGAGGGCAATCTGCTAGTAGCCTGAAGTCAAATCAAATACTCAGGAACTCAGCAGCCCCTAACCTATTGATAAGCTCATCAGCTCTAGGTATAGGGTGACTGTCAGTCTTTGTGACTGCATTTAGTCCTCTGTAGTCTAAACAGAAACTCAACTCGTTCTTTCCCCCCTGCGGATTAGCTTTGGGTACCAGCATCACTGGACTGGCCCATGGACTGTCAGAAGTTTCCATTACCCCAACTTCAGTATCTAAGCTACCTCAGCTTTGATACTGACTCTGACCTTGTAAGACAACCTGGACAACTGGCTTTTGACAGGTAGGTTGTCACCAGTGTCAAAGGCAAACTAAGTGTTGAGTCCAGGGGTCAGGGAGAATAGACCAGCAAACTGCTTCAGCACCTGCTTCCAGGCTCCGTGCTGTTGGTTTGTCAATTTGGGAGAGAGTACAGCCCCCTCCACTGACCCATCTTGCACATTGCGGGAGAGGAGGTCTGGTAGTGGCCCAGTTTCCTCTTCTCCTCCTCTATCTTTGACCATCAGCATGGTCATGTCTGTCCTTTCACCTATTGACATGTAGGACCCTGTTCCTGAGGGGGGGTTTAAGTCATCCAGACAGGTAACTTCACCCTTCCTCTCTTGGCTTGGATAGGGCCCAGGCAACTTGTCCTGGAGAGCCTTATGAGCCACAGGCTCCAATACCCACACTAACTGTCCTGGTTTGCATTCAGGCATAGTAGTCTTCTCGTCATACCAGAGCTTTGTGAGCTCTTGGCAGGTCTCCAGGTTTCTACTTGCTTCATCCATGTACTCTGTCATACAAGATCTCAGGCCTCGTTCTCAGGCCTAGTGCATAGCCCAGCTCATTGTCCTTGGCTTCCTTGAGAAGTTTTTCCCAGGACTCTTTCCCCAGGCACAATGTATCTTTTACAGGGCACCTGTCAGGATACTTCAATTCGATTTCCTCAGAAGCAGAAGATAGCTCCTCAGTCCCGACCCGAGCTACTCACAACGAATATTAATCCTTCGTGCTGAGTACCCCGAAGGGGGAAAGGTGAATGGGATGGTAGAGAGACTGCCACAGAGATGATGAACGCCAGTACTCAGTCTGCCTCTTCACATCTAAGATTGGATACAGCACCTGCAAGAGTCACAGTCGCAATTACTAGGGACATACAACATCAGTTTTTCACTTTCTACTCTCAACACTTAATTCTCTTTAATTCTTTTATTTCTTCACTCACCCTGAGTTCTCTGTAGCCTTGCTTCTCTCTATAAATGATAGCTCTTCTTAACAAAATGCTTATTACTGATTCTGGAAGAACTTCTCAACCTTTGTTAGAGATTGGTTTTATGTTGCTATATATATATATATATAGTTGGTGATAATGCGTTCTTCAAATCAGCTGATGTTATTTAATTTCTCCTGTCTTATTGTGATTTCTGTCAATACTTGTATTTGTAAATGCTTGTTTATTAAAGTTCGTTTCTCCTTTCTTACTTCGACATTTGTTGATAACTTGTATTTGTAAATGCTTGTTTATTACAGTTAGTTTCTCCTTCCTTACTTCGACATCTGTCAATAACTTGTAGTTGTAAATGCTTGTTTATTTAAGTTTGTTTCTCTTTTAAACTCTATTTTGGTTTATTACCATTGAATTTGTAAATGCTTATTTGTTAACAGTTCGTTTCTCCTTTAAACTTGGCCTTCGTTTATAACCTTGACATTTGTAGATACTTGCTCTTTTAAAGTTCGTTTTTTCTTTGACTTTAATATCTTAAACAAGAACCTTGTGAACATAAGGTTAATTCATACATTAACTCTGTAGCCTTGCCGACTTCCACGGGAACGGTCTACTATCAAACTCTTCTAATAAACCTTGACAATATTTATCAGTTTTCAGTAATATAATCTTCAAATGTAATTTTACCTCACAGGAGTTTCTGTTCTGAAGCGCGCTCTCTCTCCACACAGCTGATTCCTGTCAGACCTCAGTTGAAGTGCAAGGCTTCCAACTGGTGAGCTCGTAACCTAGCAACCAACCGATTGCAAGACTAGAACTGTAACTGACCTTCAGGACTCACAGCGGCCATCTTGGATCTTCTCTTCTTGATTCTTCCTTTGAAATAAGCGCAAGATTACTCTGCAAACCTTCTTCCAGTTTGGGCTTTGCTTTCTCCACTGAGGATATCTCTTTGCTTTTCTCATGCACTTCTTTGATTTGGCTTGGCAAGTTTGTGTGGTCATGACATCACCCAAACAGCATTCCAAAGGGACTAAACCCAACCTCTTTTTGTGAGACCTTGCTGTAGGCAATTAGTAGACATGGTAGGAAAACATCCCATCTCCTCCTGAGTTTGTCAGACAAACTATTGACCACACCCTTCATGGACTTATTGATCCTTTCCACCAGACCATTAGTCTGGGGATGATATGGAGGTGGTGAACTTTTAGGTAACACCACATTCTTCCCACATCACCTTAAGATAACTGGACATGAAATTTGTGCTCCTATCTGAAACATCCTCCTTTGTGAAACCCACTCTGGTGAACACACCAAGCAGGGCCGTAGCCAATGAAGGGGCAGTGACTGTTTTGAGGGGAATTGCCTCAGGGTAACATGTAGCATACTCCACTACCACCAAGATATACCTGTTCCCTGATGCAGTTTGGTGGGTTTAGGAGACCAACAATGTCTACCTCCACCCTCTCAAAGAGAGTCCCAAACTCTGGCAGTGGTATCAAGGGAGCCTATGGTTGGCCCCCTGTCTTTCCACTGGTCTGACAGGTTGCACAGGAGCTACAGAACTCCTTTACTTTGGCAGACATGTTGGGTCATTAGAAATGGTTCACCAACCGGTTCCAAGTCTTGTTTGGGCCCAAATGTCCTGCCAAGGCCATGTCATGGCTCAAAGTGAGAAGGAATTCTCTATACTTTTGAGGTACCACCATCTTCCTGGTGGCTCCGGCCTTAAAGCTTCTGGCCTGGATTTATAGGACTCCCTCATCCCAGTAAACTTTATGGGATTGACTAACATCTCCCTCCAACCTGGCTAGTGGCTGTCTACTGCAGTCCCTCAAGAGTCAGGCACTCTCTCTGACCCTGGAAAAACTCCACTCTGGTAGGTCCACCAGCTCCTGTCAATTCTGACAAGTCAAACAGATCAATGGATGTTTGGCCCATTATTCCAGATTCCAGCCATTCCCTGCTGAGCAGTCTGTGACCTGGTCACAGCATATACCCACTAAGGGAGACACAGCATCCGTGTATGGACCATTCTTTCCACCCCTGACCAGTCAGAAGCTCCAAGATCATTTCCCAGTCGACACTCCACTGATAGAGCAGAAGACAAAACCACCTGCTTAGGGCCTGTCACACCACCCCATCCCAAACTTACCATTCCCATGGCATGTGGTTTGGTTTTGCTATATACATAGGTTACCTGGTGATACACACCAGCTATGATCTGCTCTGGAGAAACCAGCTTCTCTGTGACCATAGTCACATTGGCTCCTATATCTCTCAGAGCTTGGCTTGGGATCCCACCCTCTTGTGGGCCTTGTGAGGACTCTTTCTGTTTTTCACCTTTCCCCTGAGGGTTCCCCTGTCCTCTTTTCTTTTGATCACCTCTTTGGTATTGTTTAGAAAACTGGCTTTTCATTCAATCAGCAGCTGTCTCCTCCAGTTCCCTAGGACCAGACAAATTTGAGTCCACTAGATACTGGCTATAACGTCTCTTGTACATAATGAGTCAGGATGTGCTCTTTAAGAATTATATTAATTACCCTTAATCCAGCCCTCCAATGCCTTCACAGAGATGTCTACAAAGTCCACTCAGGACTGTGTGCTCACCTTGGAAAAAAAATGGAAATAGTTTTATCTTTAAAGTGACACAAAAATGACAAATATCCAATATAGTGAAGGAGAATTACAAATTTCTAAAGATGTGCATTCTAGTGCTAAGAAATCAATAGCACCAACCAGTGACATCTGGTCACATGAAACCAGGACAAAGGCAATTTTTGAGGCTGACTGCAATGGAGCCCCGATTGGATACACTGAGCGGGATGCCTCGGTCAAATTTGACCTTTGGAATGTCGTTGGACTGCTTTTCTGCAAGGCACCGGATACATCCTGGAAGTCTGGAGCTTCGCTACCTGAAGTGGAACAAACCTGAAATTCAGGCTGGGTTGCGGTTGAAGGTATTCAGCTTGACTCACAACATAGGGTAGGTCCAGTTATGGAGTTTTTTCTCAAAGTTGCTCCAAACTTCTCCAAACTTCTGGAACTTCTTCCTCAAGTTCCGCATGAGGGTTTGAAGTGTCCAGAACCCAACTCCAAAGGTCTAGAATCTCTAAGATGGTCCTTGGAAGTTTAGGACTACAGAGTCCACAATGCACCTGCCTAAATCACTCCAGGCTGGGGATGTTTGTGATAGTTGGTGCAGGCAAGCTCTGTTAACCTATTGCTTTCAGCGAGTTCACTCCTGAGTCCTTTTTGAAGCAAGGCAAAGTCCTTATGGCTGTTGATCAACTGTGCAACTGATGCAGTTCTTCAGAGTACAGTCCTTTGGGTTGCAGACCAGGGTTCCAGCAGGGCAGTCCTTCTTCTCTTGGTGGTTTCAGGCAGAAGATCTGAGTCGAAATGCAGTTCAGCCACATTTATTCACTCATCTTGGGGGAGAAGCAGGGTGGCCTTCCTATCCAACGAGCAGCAGGGTGCCACTCAAAAGAATGACAGCTACCTCCAAAGTCTGACATTTTCTTGTCCCATAAAGCAATGTACTTTAAAATCCATGATGGATGATGTTCCTCCAGAGTAGCAAGACCTGGATAAACCAATCTACTGGTGTGGCTCATTTCCATTAACACTCCATCCCAGAGGCCTTCTGCAAATTAATTTTCCTGGGCCTGCTACCCACCTGTGGAGTACAGCATCAGAGGGCAGAACTGGTTGGCATTCCCTTCTGTCCTGCTTCCTTTGAAGCCCATTTTTTTACCAAGCCCCATTCCTGTCCTAGCCTCTGCAGCTGCAGAACTCCCCCATAAGATAAGCTCTGCTCAGTGCAAGTCACTTATCAACTCATCACCCTACCCTTGGGGCACTAAGGGGAGACTTTGGAGGTGACATTTGTAAAAACAAGCATTGGAAAAGCCAATAGGTCTCAGCTATGGGCGAGCTGTTGACCTTGTCAATCGGGTGGGGTGGGTAACAGGGGTGTGTGTGGGGTGGTTAATGGGGGAGTGTGGGCAGGCGATAGGACAGTTAAAAGAAAGTGCTACAAAGCATCAAGTGCTGGCTGCTTCAGAGCGTTTTTTTCCCTTACTTCTGGGAAAGGTAAAAGAAACATGGATAGGAGGGAGGGTGTGAGGGGGAAAAGAAACGGACAGGAGGGCAAGGGGAGAAGAATCAGGATGGGATGGGTGGGGGAAGACAAAAAAGCGCTATGACGCAGTCTGCATTGACTGCGTCATATTGCTTCTTTTTTTTTCAAGAGATGGTACCTGAATCACAGCACGAGCGGCGGATGGCCAGTGGATGGACACTAATGAAATTTGTTTGATCTATGCATGGCCCACGCCCCACTGAGAGAAAAGGAAGTGGTGCTTGGCAAGCGCTGCCCAAGGACTGCTATGAAGTGACCAGTGCTGCCCACGATACAGCATTTTTTTTTTTTATTTTACTTCTGGGAGGGGGAAAGAAACACCAATAAGAGGGAGGTGTCAGGGGGAAAAGAAACAGGGACAAGAGGGTGGGGGGAGAAGAATCAGGATGGGGCCGGTGCGGGAAGGTGAAAAAAGCACTGACTTTGTCATAGCACTTTTTTTTTTCAAAAGAAAGATGACCTGAATGACAGTGCAAGCGTGATGGTTATTTAATCTGTGCTTGGTCCTCTAAGAGAAAAGGAAGTGATGCATAGAAAGGGCTGACCAATTCAAAGGCAGCTAAGAAGAGTGACAACTATACAAGCAAATAGTAAGTCATGGGTGGGTTCCAAGCTCATTACAGAATACAAGAGTCTTACAAGTGCACGTGCCAGCCCGTGCTCATGCAGGCTTGAGCTAAAAAGTGAGAGTGGATGGGCTAGAGCATGCTCATGTCGGCTCAACCTAAAAAAGAAGCATGTGCCCCATCAAAATTACAACTCTAGACAAAAGGTCATGCTAGGCTACTGGTCTGATGTCACTGTTAGGTTCAAATGCTAGTATGTAATGACGTTATGTTGTGTTATTTTATGTTATGTGCTGTTATGATGTGAATTTGTCATGCTATGTTGCTGTGTTACACAATTGTTATGACACTGTGTTATGATGTCTTAAGAGGGGAATTTTCACTACTATTTACTTGGCCACTCTCTAAGTAGTTGAGACTTTTTACCATTTGGCAAGCAGCCTTGAAAATATGAGGTCAACTTTTCTATTTACTGGACCAGAAAGACATCACTATTTAACCTGCTGCTGGTAAATAGTATAAAATCTGCACTGTTAAGCCAGGAGCCGTGCAAATAACAAGAAAACTTGATGTGATCAATGTCTGATTACCGTAGGCTAAGTACTATTTGGCCTGCAGTCAAGCAAACTGAAACAAGATTTTACTTATTACATGACTGCTGACTTAACATCATATTATATATAATAGCAGTAAGGATGTACTGTTTTGCCAGTGGCTTTGCAAATAGAAAAGAAACACAATTATTCACCTGGTGATTTGCTAAATAGCGGACAGTATTGCACAACTTGGCAAGTAGTCATGCAAATAGCAGATGGCATTCACTATGTACATAGATGTTGCCTATACAGCAACAAATTTGTGTTTTATTGTGAGTCACCAACACAATATAATTGAGAGGTTTCATTCAAAGCTCATGACAGAAGGAAGACAAATGTATGGGCCTGATCTAGAGTTTGGGGAAGGAGCTAACTCTGGCAGGATAATGGAGGACAATAAATTTGCTATACTGAGGGGCCTATGCGTGCCAAATTTAGAGTTGTCCCCCTGCCCAGTGGACAACTTTGTACATTGAAAGGAACTGCTGTCATAGTGGTTCCTGTCTATGCAGAAAAAGTTTGATGAACAATACTAGGAGACATGATGGCCAGCCGGTAAACGGTTCAAAGGTTTTTTATTTCTCAAAAGCAAACTCCCAAAGCAGGAGCTAGTTTTTGAAAAACAAAAAAACTAATGATCTCAACATGATGGAAATGTTCTCCCCAAGATATGTATGTTCTGTCCCTTACGGTCAGGGTTTATCCTAAATAGGGTAGATAGTATTAAGGGCCATATTTATACTTTTTGACGCAAAACTGCGCTGGCACAGTTTTGCGTCAAAATGTATACCGCCGGCCAACGCCATATTGGTGCGCCAGCGGCACAAACCACAGGTGGGAGTCATTTATTTTGACGCACACCGCAGCGTCAAGTCGTAAAGGAAAATGACGTTAACGCGGCGGAAATGACTGTGGGTCGATTTACGACCCTGCAAACCGGATATGCAGCGGTTTTTTTACGCAATAGTGTCAAAAAACCCCGCGAACACTGCCATTTCAGTAGAGGAGAGCCAAAAAGGATCCCAGATGCCACTACAGACCCCAGGAAGATGACAACAGACCAGTAATCAGCCAGGAGGACCCACACAAGAACCAGGACACTTTTAAGAAGAAAAGAAAGTGTTGCTTCAGTTCAGAGGAGCAGGAAATTCTGGTGAAAGAGGTGACGGAACACCAGCACCAACCGTTTGTCTCCTCTAAATTGCCAATTAGTAGAAGAGAGGCTATATGGCAACAAATTGTCGACAAGATCAACAGTGTGGCAGAAGTACGCAGAACAGTCATTGAGTGCAAGAAACGCTGGCATGACTGCAAGCGCAGGACCAAGGAAAAGATGGCCAGGAACAGGAAGGCAGCACTGCAGACTGGAGGTGGGAGTCCAGCACACCAGGAGGCCCTGGACCACACGGAGGAGATAGTTTCAGCCGTCATCCCTGAGGAGATCGTCACGGGTATTCCAGGACAGGACAGCGCAGACTATCAGGAGACAACACACATGCACGGTAAGTTGCATGGGAATTAAAATGCACTAATGTTAACTGCCAGCGGGGGGTATACCTACTACACAATTCATGTATGTCATCATATACATGGAGTGGCATGGGTAAAGGGGCATGGCATGGGGGCATGGCCTGCACAGACAGAAGCTGGGGCACACCATTACACTACACCAACAACAGTCCCATGGGGGCATGCTGCCATGCCAACGATGGAGCAAAGGGAAAGCCACGCCAGGAGGGAAGGGCACAACGTCAAACTGACATCCCTGCACACGTCAGCCACCATACCCCCTACATTAACTAGGGCCCTATTAACAACCTGCAGCCATACCGACAACTGGAATGCAACTGCGACAACAGTTGCCACTACCACCTCCGCTCTGTGTGCAGCTCAAGCAGCCAATGGCAGTAACCTCCCCATGGATCATACACACCTAAATTAGAGGGTTGAGGATGACAACTTCAACAATCCCCTGAAAAAAGACAAAGGCCCCAGTACTGTCAAATGTCAATGCCCATAATTGTTGCAGACATCAGCCAATGTCAACAACAATATGAGCTACACAGCACTAAGGACATACCCATGCTGCATATGTCAGGGTCCATTCTGTGCCTGGGTCACAATGTAACATCCCAAATGTCATACTGCTCAGAAAACAGCATTGAAGGTGAGGACACATGTAACTGGTCACTGAAATACACCTGCACAGTCAGAGGAGGAAATAGGACACTGCTACGATTATCAGGGCAATCCAATGTACCACACATTCCCAACATCAGCTGTACACATTACCAATGCCAACATCCATATCGTGCCATAACATTGCTATGCATAGGATATGCTACATGTCAACTACATATAAGTGGATGTGAAAGATCAGAGAGTGGGGCAGGTCCAGATTGTTAAGTGTGCTGCCAGTGCCATCAGAACACCCACAGCCAGTGAAAGGTCTCACCATGAGAATGGATGTAGACGGAGGGTTGAGTAGGACAAGAAGGTGGCAATTGACTATTTGGCCTAAAACAACACTAGAGGAGATGATGCAGAGAAGTCCAATAACTTAATACCATACATGTGACATGCAGGTGGGCCTGGGAGAATGCCCATCTATGACGGGCCGGGCTGGGCCCACCCGCACAATGCCCCTGCTTGTGCTGGCGCTTCCTCTGTTGACCCGGATGTGTCTCCGGGTTCTACCAATCGTGTTGGCCGGCGTTCGCACCAGCGGGAACCTGGACATTTAAATGGCCAGGCATCGCGTCTTGGAAGTGGGGAAGGCGACCGAGAGGGGAGAGGATGAGAGCAAAACGACGGAGGAGACGGCAAAGGAGGTCGAGGACGGGAGGGAAACCAGAGATGGGAGCGGAAGCCCCCGGGATCTCACAGAGCCATCCGCTCCACTTGAGTTCGGACGAAGAGAGAAGGCCAGGAAGTCGGCGGTCCCAATCGGGGACGAAGATAGCAGGCTCCAGGGAGCAGAACGCACTACCCGCCACGCTTCAGGAGAAGCGTGGCAGAGTCAGGGCCGTGGACGTAGCCTGAGCAGGGTTAGGGAGGACGGGAGGGGGAATTTGTGTTATTAAATTAATGGCTATAAGGCACTTAATATTCAGGATTAGCGCACAAGGGTTGAAGAGCACGAATTGTGGAGGACAAAGGCACGACGGAGGGTGCGTGTGGGATTGAAAATAAAAAAACATGATAGCAGCGCAACAAGAACCATGTTTGTGAATATAAAAGATTACGAAGTGCCAGTACTACACGGACAGTACAATCAAGAAATGTAAGAGAGAACACAGAGAAAAGGGACAGAGGAAAAACCCAGAAAAAGCCACCCCAGAACAGAAAGGGGAAGGAAAACAATAGTTAACAGAGAGAGAGAAAGAGAGAGAGAGAGAAGAAAGATTACACCAAAAGACCAGGAAGTAACAACAAGCGGAAAAGGGAAAGACAGAGGCAGGAAGAGAAACCAAAAACCACAAACAGTTACCGAGACTATTCTTCTTCTTTCCACATGTGCTTCCCGAGAGACCTAAAGGAACAAAGAAAAAAGAGGAAGAGACAATGAACCCCTGCCTGGAGAAGAGACTCGGAGAGTGGAAACAAAACAAGACATCCATCCATCACAATAGACTGTTATACACAATCAATAAATACCACTTACCTATACATCCTACGAGTCCTGTGTGATTACTAGCGCCAATCCTGCAACAAGTAGTGTCAGAAGTGGGATCAGAGACACGTCATAATGGAGGAGAAACCCACCATGGCGGACTTAATTGCACAGCTGTCGGAGGGACAGCGACACTAGCAGATAATGTGGGAGCAGCAAATGAAGGAAGCCAGAGAAGAACGAGAGGCCCTACAGACCGCTCTCAAGAGCCAAGCCACAATAATGGCGAACAATGAACTGGTACATGAAACAGCCTTGGGAAATCTTACCGACACCATAGCACACACAAAGGTGCATCCCAATGTACCCAGCAGCGTCTTGCAAACGTACCAGGAACATGAAGACCGGATTCCTTTTTCACCAACTTTGAGAGAGTAGCAAGCACTGCTAGTTGGCCGGAGGAGAAATGGGGACAGTATATCTCATCCCTACTGACGGGGCACCTACAAGCCGCCTATCAAGCTATCAACCCCAGTGGTACTCTTCCCTATAAAGATATCAAGAGAACTATACTAGAACAGGTAGGGCTAGACAGCGAAAGCTACCGGTCCAGATTTCACCAAACCAAGTGGCAACAACAGGAGAATCCCCGCACCCTCTACTATAGGGTTCAAAATGCAGCGGGGAGATGGTTGCATCCAACAGAAAAAAACAGAGAAGAAATGTTCAACATCATAGTCTTGGAACAGTATTTGGATGCCTTACCCAGTACCACCCGTAACTGGGTGAGACAGCATCCAGGGATTACTAATGAAACAGCTATCAATCTCGCTTGTGCATATCACAGGGGCCCTGATTTCAGAGCCAACCCTAGTAGACACCCCGCCCCTTCCCATGTGCACCCGACTGTAGGAAGAGGAACAACACCAAGACCAATGGTAGCCCAGGGACAAGAGCGCACCCTATCGAACAATCCCGCTCACCCCACCTATCCAAACATGGGTCCTCAGTGTTACAACTGCTCTGAGTGGGTCATATAGTACGATATTACCCGCATAAAAAGGATATGGAGGAACCTATGGAGATCGGAGTCGCAAAAGGAAGAGTCTTCTGGGCTGGTGGAGACAAACCTACCTACACTCTCCCTATCGTTCTCAATGGCGTGAAGAGGACAGCACTAATCGATTCCGGGTGTAGCCAGAGCGTCATATGACAGGAGTTGGTAGAACACGGACAGGGTCTACCCCAGGCACAAGTCTTGATTGCATGTGTACATGGGGATCAAAGATATTACCCTGTAGCTCTAATCCAAATACAGTGGAGAGAAGAGAAAGAAACCCTCAAAGGAGGGGTGCTGCCTCATGTGGAAGAGGACATTATCATAGGAACTGACAATATGGATTTTCCCGTGTTGTTAACAAAAGCAGGTCAGGAATACACTCTTAAAACCTGGTGGGAGGAAGTTCCATTCGGAGCGGGCGAGGGAGTGAGTCAAAGCCCAAAGGTACCCCTCAGCAGGCGACAAAAAAGGGTACAGCGACAACAGTATGTGCAAAACCCCAATATTGTAACCTGTCCTAGCTCGGAAGTAGCAAGCAAGGTGTGTACCGTTTCAGGGGACTTCCGACAGAGTCAACGAGATGACCCCTCATTGAAAAATGCGTGCCAACAAGCCCTGAACCCAGAGGAACAGGCGGTAGGTCCGAAATTCCTTATACACAATCATCTCCTATATAGAATCCCGAATACAGACGAGGGGTGGCAGAAACAATTGATAGTTCCCAGTAGTCACAGACAGCAGGTCTTGCATCTAGCTCATGGGGACAATGGGGAGGGACATCTCGGAAGGGAAAAAACGGAGGAGGCAGTGCTCAGGCGTTTTTATTGGCGTGGAGTTTTCGGGGACATACGTAGGCACTGCTCTGACTGACCAAAATGTCAATTGTACAATCCATCTCTACACCCACCTGCTCCGCTCCAGCCCTTGCCAGTCATAGAGACCCCCTTTTCACGCGTAGGCATGGACATTATCGGTTCCCTCACCCCGTCCAGTAGGGGACGACAATATGTCTTAGTATTGGTGGACTATGCCACCCGTTAACCAGAATCTATTTCCCTCCCTAGTAAACACACTAAAGCGATTGCACAAGCAATGATTGATTTCTTTTCCAGGGTAGGTTTCCCCAAGGAAATACTAACTGACCAGGGGACCCCTTTTATGTCTAGACTCATGGCCGAAGTAAGCAAAACACAAGGAGTGAAGCAGATCAGAACCTCAGTGTACCACCCTCAAACAGGCGGTCTCGTGGAGAGGTATAATAGGACAATTAAATCCTTACTCAGGAAGAGTATTACCGAAAGTGGTAGAGATTGGGAAAAAAAATTGCCCCTCGTGCTTTACGCTATTCGCACACACGTTCAGTCCTCTCTAGGACACAGTCTCTTCGAATTATTGTTCGGGCGACCTCCTTGAACTCTTCTCGAAATGCTGGCCGAGCAATGGGAAGAGTCCGACGACAAGGTAAAATACCTCTTGACTTACACCTGGAAGTTGAGGGATCCTCTCCATACAGTGTGGGAAAAAGCCCACAACACCTTACGGGAATCACAAGAGAAACAAAAAAAATGGTATGATACTAAAAGTGTACTCTGTAGTTTAAACGTAGGGGACAAGGCTTTAATTCTCCTTCCCAGTTGTGAAAACAAACTACTGGCCCGGTGGCAAGGACCCTACGAAGTTATTGAGCAGGTTAATCCCACTACATATAAACTGGCTCTTCCCCATGGCCAAGGTAGAGAACAAATATACCATATAAACCTCTTAAAGAAATGGCAAGTACCAACGGGCGTGCAACCCGTTTGGTATATCACCAATGTGACCACAAATGAAATCCCATATCTATCCTTTCCCACGCAACATCATACGAGGAGTCTTTTCCTCAGACAAATTCCACCCTCACAGACGCCCATCTTGAACAACTAATACACGTAATTGAGATGCACCGTGATGTCTTTTCCAAACACCCTGGACGAACACAGTTAGCAAAACACCCGATACGAACCAAGAATGAGGCTATCTCCCGACAACGCCCATATTGTGTCCCAGAAGTAAAAAAGACTGTTATAGAGCAAGAGGTCCAATCAATGTTGGAGGCTGGTATCATAGAACCCTTCAACAGTCCCTGGTGTTCCCCAGTAGTGTTGGTACCAAAACTGGATGGAAGTACTCATTTCTGCGTAGGCTATAGACGAGTCAACGAGTTAACGTATTTTGATGCGTATCCCATGCCACGCATCGACGAGCTCCTTGAGAGATTGGGCCAAGCCCGATATATGTCCACTCTACATCTTACAAAAGGGTATTGGCAAATCCCGTTGAGAATAGAAGACAGGGAAAAAACTGCATTTGCAGCTCCATCAGGTCTCTATCAGTTCACAGTCCTCCCTCTCGGGCTCCACGGGGCCCCTTCCACGTTCCAAAGACTTATGGATAGGGTTTTACGACCCCATCAGCAATACGCGGCTGCATATCTGGACAATATAGCCATATACAGTAAAACCTGGACTGAACACCTAGAACAGTTGAGGGAGGTTCTACAGGCATTACGGGAAGCCCATTTAACCGCAAACCGAGAAAAATGCAAGTTGGGTTATACTAATATCAGATATCTTGGTTATGTATTAGGTGAAGGACTGGTTCGTCCTCAGGTTGAAGAAGTAGATGCCATCAAACAGATCCCCACACCACGAACAAAGAAAGATGTAAGGGCCTTCCTCGGCTTAGTTGGGTACCACAAGCAGTTTATTCGTCAGTTTTCCACTGTAGCAGAACCACTCACCAATCTGCTCAAGAAGTCCAGTCCCAATACTCTAACCTCCCTCTCCGAAGCTGCACGATGCAGTTTTGAACATTTGAAAAGTGCCCTGACTACAAATCCTGTATTATGCTGTCCTGATTTCCAAAAGCCTTTCCTTTTACAGACTGACGCCTCTGATGTGGGGCTTGGGGCGGTCTTATCCCAAACTCAGGAGGATGGGTCCATACACCCAATACTGTATATTAGTCTAAAGCTCCTCCCGAGAGAGGCCCA